>NC_135574.1:37466017-39966017 GCF_965152235.1 Eretmochelys imbricata
TTCTGTCTACATTACTACAGTTAAGTGGTGAAACTAGAGCCTATTAAATGCCGTTGACTTTGAAATCATGAGTTATGCATGTTGTGATAGGATTTACCAGCATTTCTTAGCAGTCTTGTTTCTATTGCAGTTGAAATTGGAGATTGGGCATCTAACTACCTTAGACTTTTAAAAATAGCCAAGTCTATATTATTTTAATAATACTCACTGTATGTGTAACATCCAT
The DNA here is from genome assembly GCF_965152235.1 of Eretmochelys imbricata. Lineage (NCBI taxonomy): Eukaryota > Metazoa > Chordata > Testudines > Cheloniidae > Eretmochelys > Eretmochelys imbricata. Next base: position 37,466,244 of record NC_135574.1, read on the forward strand.
AACAAATATTCAATCTTTATTTTTAAATTTTATTAAGTAAAAACAATAATACAAAATGTATCATATTTTTGAGAGTTTCTTATACTCTTATAGGTATCAGGTCAAAATAAAATTGGAAAACAATTAGCACTGAGCTCTGTTGACCTGGAATGGTATGGCTAATAGCTAGTCAGAAAGCTCCAACTACGTCTAGACTAGTGTCTTCCCAGTGCACAAGAATCTGAAATACTCCAAAGAGTTGTGCGGAAAATAGAAAGCAAATCTGCATCTGACTATACAGCAGAACTCCAAGATGAGTCATGTTGTTCAGGATGGGACAAATGGATATGCCATTACAAAATATGAAAAAAGGAAAGGTATAGTGAAGGCTGAAAAAATTTAGTTAATAGCAGAAAAATGGTTAGTTGACTGTCACATACTGGTCTCCAGGCCAGCAGTGCATGCCAATAGTCAGTCCCCAGGGATACTGGAATGTCATCCCCAAATCCACTGCAGGGAACAACTCCCCATATAGTGGAATTTATTAGTCTACAGCGAAGCAGTGTGCAGTCACACGCTACAATAGGAGTTACACGAAGTGTGTGTATTTGCAGTGAGGTTCATTAGCAGCTACAGAGAAACAAGGCAACATCCTTCTCTGAGAGCTATACTGAGCATACTCGAGTTCTTTGCCACAATGCTGGGTGCATGCACGCCAGGGAGAGCGCTAAGGTTCATCCAACGGTGCTATAGAAGGCTGAAACTTCTACATGGCATGTTATTGTATCATTCTTCCCTCCTACTCACCAAGCTTCCATTTGTGTGTGCCCCGAGTGCGTCTCTCACTGTGCAGCCCCTTAGTATACAGATGACACACGCAGCTAAGGATCCTGCTGTGTGCACAAGTGCCTGATTCCAATCTGGCTCACTATACAATATTTTGCAACTTGATTGCTTTACTGGACATTGATCTGTTCAGAATTCATACTCTGCATCTCAGAGGCTGATTAAATGTTCAAGTTTATACTTTCTCCCCACCCCCACTAGTGAAGCCCTGTGTAATAAGCATCTGTGGACAGAGAATAACATGAAATAAGATGACCTGGTTTCCATTCCCAACACTGCTCAAAACTGTGGAGCCAGTGGAAAGTCAATTAACATGTGCCTCTTACCCTGTCTGTAAACTGGGAGATGTTTACCCTCCTCTTTAAAATGCTTTGTGATATAGAGATGAAAAATGCCCTGTAAGTGCAAAATTTTATTATTTACAATATAATTTTCCTCTAGCAGGTGCTATCTTTTTTGACCGTAATCATATATATTGATCTTGTACCATCTAATTTCTAAGAACATTCTATAGTGAACATCACTTTATCACAAGAATCTTAGGTAAATACATGTGAAATATTCAAAATGAAATGATAAACCATTCAAAATTCAGGGACATTATTTAATTTTGAATTAACAAAAGATCCAGTTTTTGTAGAAAATTTCATCAAGGTATGCAATAATTTGTAACAAAAATAGAAGTTTCTAAGTGAAAGAAAGCCTGCTTTTTGAGCATAGATGGCTTTTGCAAAGAAAAATAAGAAATGTGTTTTCATATGTTTTCAATATGAAAATGACCTTTTATTTGAAATTTCAATCATTTCAATCTTTTGATAAATTTCTCTCCATCTCACTTTTTTATGATGCTGACATACTATGGGCCACTGCACTAAAAGCACAAGCTTTTTTGATTGAAAATTTGGCAGCAAAACCAGAATAGCCAGATGCTACATTGGGCATCACTATAGAATGAGCAAGTACTTAACTAGATATCTCAAACTACTGAATGACCAGTTACTCTGTGGTTTAATTCATTACACAAGCATTACATTTATTTATTTGGGGCCAGATTGTTCCTGGTTCTTGTCCATGTGTGTTGGGGAAGAGATGGGTTTGTGTGGTGGTGGTGGGGTGCCACAGAAGCCTTCCTTGTCCTGTGTACCCTGGCCTGATCCTGCAAAAGAAATTACACATATGCTTCACTATACTAAGGTGAGTAGTCCCACTGGAATCATAGAACTAGGTAAAAGTGGCCATAACATAATTAAATGTAACATCCTTATGAGAGGGAAACCACCAAAGAAGCCCACCACAGTAACATTTAACTTCACAAAGGAGAACTACACAAAATGAAGAAGCTAGTTAAATGGAAATTGAAAGCAGCAGTCGCAAAAGTGAAATGCCTGCTAACAGCATTGAAACTTTTTAAAAACCCAAAACACTCTAATAGAAGCACAAATCAAATGCATACCCCAAATTAAAAAACATAGAAAGAGGACCAAAAAAAAAAAGCCACAATGGCTAAACAATATAGTAAACAAAGCAGTTAGAGATAAAAAGGCATCCTTTTAAAATTAGAAGTTAAATCTTACTGAGGAAAATAGAAAGGAACATAAACTGGCAAGTCAAGTGTACAAGTATAGTTAGGCAGGCCAAAAAAAAATTTGAAGAGACAAAAGACTCAAAAACTAACAGCAACTTTTTCTTTAAGTACATCATAATCAGGAAGCCTTCCGAACAATCACTGGGACCAATGGATGATCAAGGTGGTAAAGGAGAACTCAAGGAAGACAAGGCCATTATTGACAAGCTAAATTAATTTGTTGCATCCATCTTTACTGCAGACGCTGTGAGGAAGGTTCCCACACCAGAGCCATTCTTTTTAGGTGACAAATCTGAGGAACTGTCCCAATTTGAGGTGTCAGTAAAGGAAATTTTGGAACAAATTGATAAATTAAACAGTAATAAGTCACCAGGACCAGATGGTCTTCACCCAAGAATTCTGAAGGAACTCAACTGTGAAATTGCAGGTCTACTAACTGTGGTATGTAGCCTATAATTTAAATCAGCTTCTGTACCAGATGACTGGAAGATAGCTAATGTGACACCAATATTTTAAAAACAGCTCCAGAGGCATTCCTGGCAATTTCAGACTGGTAAGCCTATCTTCAGTCCCAGGCAAATTGATTGAAACTATAGTAAAGAACAGAATTATCAGACACATAGATGGAAACAATTTTGTTTTTGTAAAGGGAATCATGCCTCACAAAACTATTAGAATTTTTTGAAGGAGTGAACAAAATGTGGGCAAAGGTGATCAAGTGGATATAGTGTACTTGGACTTATAGAAAGCCTTTGACAAGGTCCCACATCAAAGGCTTTTAAGCAAAGTAAGCATTCCTAGGATAAGGGGATCATGGTCAGTAACTGGTTAAAAGTCAGGAAACAAAGGGAAGGAATAAATGGTCAAAATGGATTGAGGTAAATAGGGGTGTCCCCCAGGGATCTGTACTGGGACCAGTGCTGTTCAACATATTCACAAATGAGCTGGAAAAAGACATAAACACCGAGGTGGTAAAATTAGCAGATGATACAAAACTCCTCAAGATAGTGAAGTTCAAAGCAAACTGTGAAGAGTTACATACAGATCTCTCAAAACTGGGTGACTGGGCAACAAAATGGCAGATGAAATACAATGTTGATAATGCACACTGGAAAACATAACTCCAAATATACATACAAAATGATGGCATTGAAATTAGCTGTTATTGCTCAAAAAAGAGATCTTAGAGTGTTTGTGGATAGTTCTCTGAAAATATCTGCCCAATGTGCAGTGGCAGTAAAAAAACAGAACGTTGGGAACCGTTAGGAAAGGGATCGATAATAAGACAATAGATATCATAATGCCACTATATATATACATGGTACACCCGCACCTTGAATACTGCATTGTCTAGTTGTTCCATCTCAGAAAAGATATATTAGAATTGGAAAAGGTACAGAGAAGAGCAACAAAAATCATTAAGAGTATAGAACAGCTACCAGATGAGGAGAAATTAAAAAGACTGGGACTTTTCAGTTTGAAAAATATATGACTAAGGGAGGATATGATAGAGGCCTATAAAATCATGACTGGTGTGGAGAAAATGAATAAGGAAGTGCTATTCACTCCTTAGTCAACAGGTTTAAAACAAACAAAAGGAAGTACTTCTTCACACAATGCACGGTCAACCTGTAAAACTCGTTGCCAGAGGATGTTGAGAAGGCCAAAGCTATAATTGTATTAAAAAAGAACTATATAAATTCATGGAGGATAGGTCCATCAATGACTATTAGCCAAGATGATCGGGGATGCAAACCTATGCTTTAGGTGACTCAGAAGCTAGACTAGACTCAGAAGCTGGGAATGGATGACGGGATGGATCACTCGATGATTGACTGTTCTATTCATTCCACCAGAAGCACCTGGAATTGGTCACTGTTGGAAGGCAAGCTATTGGGCTAGATGGACCATTGACCTGGCCGTTCTTATGTTCTTAACAAAAGTAGAGAACTTGTTTTTGCAGTATTGGGACCTTTTGTACCAGAATAAAAGTGACAAGATTCAACAGATTGTTTAGCTGTGACGCTTCGGGTAACTTTCTTCAACCTGAAGAAGAGCTCTGTGTGGCTTGAAAATTGTCCCTCTCACAAACAGAGACAGTTTGTCCGATAAAAGATATTACCTCATCTACCTTGTCTCTTTCGTATATCCTGGAACCGACACAGCAACAAATACACTTCATAAAGGAAATCATGACAGATGGGATTACTTTGCTAGTTTTATTATGCAATTTTCCTCTAAACATTAGAATTTGTGCTTAGAATTATTCTGCTTTTTACAGAAGTTCATTTGCGAAACCCAGTAAGAAGCAGAATACAGCCATGTGATAAAAACAAACAATACCTAAATCCCAATCACTAAACATTATTTAGTGCAAATCATCATCAGTACCTTGTTAATCTTTGAATCTCAAAGTCCCAGCATCCAAAGAGTTATTTTTCAGCAGTGTCTGAAATCCAGAGAATAACTAGCTTACTATTTTCTATGATACTGAACTGAACTTCCAAGTGTTTCTCCTGAAAAGCCAGTTTTATTAACAAGTGGGTATGTTCTCCACTGGATATTGGGCCTAAGAAAACACAGATCAGAGACTTCCCGCCCCACAAAGAATCACCCTACCCCTCCCCCCCGCCATGGTTTAAAATCTTGCCTTTTTACAGAGTTTTGAGATGCGACTGTTTTCTCTCTTCCTTTCTCATCTGAGATTCTCTGTCTGTACCTCAGCTACCCAGCATCTTATTTCCTTTAGTTACATTAGTAGACCACACAATTGAGTGAATCATTTTACCTTTTTCACTTCAACTGATTTGTTAATCACCTTTGCCTCCTGTTCAGCTCAGCCTTCCTTTATGTTCACTCATGCAGCCAGGCAACTGAATTTGCCCTTTAAGACTACTGTAAACTTCAAGAAGCTTGCCTGTTTCTGCACAGAATTTCAGCAGAATGATATTTGCTGAAGCAGTTTGTTTTGTGGCTCAAAATGGGGGAGCCAGGAGTCTGCTGGGCACAGTTAGTCACTGGATAGGAAGTTTAAACTGTTTTCATTGAGTTATGAAATGACAACCAAAGTAAAATTATAGGATTATTTTTTCTAAAATCTCCCCCCCGCACACACACTTTTTCCATAGGTTTTACCCCTAATTTTTGAATTTACATTCAAGATTTAAAGTCGGTTTTACTATTTTACCTAGTTTAACCACAAAAATGTATCCCTTACTCAAAAACACAAGAAAGGTGGGAAATACAGCTAAGAAAAGGTGACTTATTAATGGAGCTATGGGGATATTTCTTTATAATTAATTTAATTAATGTGCAAGTTGCACCGCCAAAGATAGCAACAGAGATGCCAACTGTTAATGTGTTCAAACAGAAATCAGACATGCATTTCGAGAAAAGAACATTCACTAGCTATGCAAGTGAATGGGCCTAGATGAAATTAATGGCCTCCTCACACTTGAAAATGCTCCTATGCTACCAACTTAATAAAGACTGTGACTTTCCTAGTCTATATTAAATCATTGTAACCAGTGTGAAATCAGTTTGATGCAATTAGAAATGATAAATGACTTGAGAAAACCATTAAACTAGTTTTGAAAGGAAAGAAAGTAGATTTTTAAAGCATACTATTTTTTTGTACATTTTCCATTATAAACTATGGATAGGATGTTGTTACTGGGAGACAAAGTGACATAACCCATGGTATAACTGACTTTGTCCTGTTTATACTGGGATTTTTCCAATTTTTGTCTTGTGCTCTTGGCCTTGATTCAGCTCCACCATCTAAATTTGCTCAGAACAAAGCTAATCTACAGAAACCAGCTGAAATTGGGCTTCCATTGGGAGTCAATCAAAATGTAGAGGAGCACCAAGATATAATTATGGTAGTAAGCGGGTCAGAGATAAGGTACACAAAGATGGTTGAGCTGAGCAGCATTCCAATAAGAAACATTTTATGACTGTCAGTTCTGAATTTATGAATGAGTTAATCTAGCTCAGATATGGTACACTGTTTTGGACCTGTGTGCCTCAGGCCTGCTTGAACAAAGGTAGGAAAACTTATTGTGAAAGACTTACTGTCCATTTTGGGATGTCAGTTAGAAGCCTCTGAATATCAAGGTAAACAAAGCTTCAGGAACTTGAGTTTTGGAAGAAGTGGTCAGTCTCAACATTATGCAACTGAACTCCATGACGAGCCAACACCCCTCCCCTCCCACCCCACACAAAAAACAGAGAAAACCAGGCCACAGTGAAGAAACCATAAATAATGGCCCAATTGAAGTCAATGAGTGCCAAGACTTCACCTTATGTGTATGAACCTGTACTCATTGAAATCAGTGGGACTACTCATAAACAAAGCCATGAGTGTGCCTAAGTGTTTTGCGGGATTGGGGCTTTTGTCATGAACTCTTTTGCACTAACTTTTTTCCCCCCAGCTTCTGGCGGTTGCTGGTTGTTCTACTTTCTTTTGAGATTGAATAGTTCTCTTAATCTATGTTTCCCCATTCCTTTCCCCAGTCCCCAAATCTTATTAAACTACATACAGTAGTTTCACTTACTCCCTTATTCCCATTTTATCATCCAATAATTCGTCCATTTGGTTGCTCCTAGAAAATAGAAAAATGAGGGAAATTGAAAAATTGGCTTTTTTCTAACACATAAGAAGTCAAAATGTTAAATTATTAAAGTAGAAATGCTAGTTCATAAACACAAGTATGGCATAGTTGGCATCACCAAGACTTGGGGGGATAATACAAATGACTAGAATATTGGTATAGAAGGGTACAGTTTGCTCAGGAAGGACAGGCAAAGAAAAAAGGAGGAGGTGTTGCTTTATATATCAAAGATGTATACAATGGGACTGAGGGTGAGAGGGAAATAGGAGACAGACTTGTTGAAAGTCTCTGGGTCAGGATAAATGGTTAAAAAACAAGGGGTTTGTCATGATAGAAGTCTACTACAGACCACCTAACCAGGAAAGAGACGTGGATGAGGTTTTTTATACACAACTAACAAAATCGTCCAAAGCACAGGATGTGATGGTGATGGGAGAATTCAACTATCTGGACATCTGTTGGGAAAATAACACAGCAGGGCAGAGATTATCCAACAAGTTCTTGGAATGTATTGGAGACATTCCAATACATGGAGGAGAAAGCAACCAGAGGAGAATCTGTTTTAGATTCGATTTTGACAAATAGGGAGGAACAGGTTGAGAATTTGAAATGGAATGCGGCTTCAGTGAAAATGATCACGAAATGATCACAGTTCATGATTCTAAGAAGGAAAAACCGTGCAATGACGATAATGGATTTAAAGAAGGCAGATTTGAACAAACACAGGGAGTTTGTAGATAAGATCCTATGGTAAGCAAGACTAAGATGAAAAACAGTTCAAGAGTGCTGCCAGTTTTTAAAGGAGAAATTATTAAGGGCATAAGAGCAAACTATCCCACTGCATAGGAAAAGATAAGAAGTATGGCAAGAGACCACCGTGGCTTAACCAGGAGATCTTCAATGACCTAGAAATGAAAAGAGTCCTACAAAAAATGGAAACTAGGTCAAATTACAAGGGATGAATATAAACTGCACAAGCACATAGGGATAATATTAGAAAGCCAAGGCACAAAAGGAGATCAAACTAGCTAGAGACAAAAAGGGTAACAAGAAAACATTCTATAATATTCCATTACTAAATGAGGGGGAAACGATGACAGAAAATGTGGAAATGGCTAAATGACTCTCTTGTTTCAGTTTTCACCAAAAAGTTTAGTAGAGATTGGATATCTAACATAGTGAACACCAGTGAAAAGTGAGGTAGAACGTGAGGCTAAAATAGGGAAAGAACAAGTTAGAAATTACTTAGACAAATTCTATGTCTTCAAGTCACTAGGGTTGAAATGCATCCTAGAATACTCAAGGAGCTGACTGAGCAGATGTCTGAGCCACTAGCGATTATCTTCCAAAAATCAGGGCAGATGTGAGAGTTCCAGAGGACTGGAAAGGGGCAAATATAGTGCCAATCTATAAAAAGGTGAATAAGGACAACCCGCGGAATTAGAGACCAGTCATCTTAACTTTAGTATCAGAAAAGATAATGGAGCAAATATTAAACAATCAGTTTGCAAACACATAGAAGATAATAAGGTGGTAAGTAGCAGTCAGCATGGATTTTTGTCAAGAACAAATTGTGTCAAACCAACCTAATAACTTTCACTGACAGGGTAACAAGCCTTGTGGATAGGAGGTGATATATTTTGATTTTAGTAAGGCTTGTGATACTGTCTCGTATCACCTTCTCATAAACAAACTAGGGAAATTCAACCTAGATGGAACTACTATAAGGCGGGTCAATAACTGGTTGGAAGACCATTACCACAGAGTAGTTATCAGTGGTTCACAGTCAACCTGGAAGGGAATATCAAGTGAGGTCCATCAGGGAACAGTCCTAGAACCAGTTCTGTTCAATATCTTTATAAACTATTTAGGTAATGGCTTATTAACTTTGTGGATGATACCAAGCTGGGAGGGATTGCAAATGCTTTGGAGGATAGGAATAAAATTCAAAATGATCTGGACAAACTGGAGAAATGGTCTGAAGTAAACAGGATGAAATTCAATAAGGACAAATGCAGAGTACTCCACTTTGGAAGGAACAATCAATTGCACACATACGAAATGGAAAATGACTGCCTGGGAAGGAGTACTGCAGAAAAGGATTTGGGGGTCAGAGTAGATCACAAGCTAAATATGAGTCAACAGTGTAACACTCTTGCAAAAAAAAAAGCAATCATTGTGGGATGTGTAAACAAGAAAGTTGTAAAAAAGACATGAGAAGTAGTTCTTCTGCTCTACTCTGTGCTGATATGGCCTCAACTGCAGTATCATATCCAGTTCTGGGCGCCACACTTCAGGAAAGATGTGGACAAATTGGAGGAAGTCCAGAGGAGAGCAACAAAAATGATTAAAGGTCTAGAAAACATCATCTATGAAGAAAGATTAAAAAAACTGGGTTTGTTTAGTCTGGACAAGAGAAGACTGAGGGGGATATGATAACAGTTTTCAATTACAGAAAAGGTCATTAAAGGAAGGAGAGAGAAAAATTGTTCTTGTTAACCTCTGAGGATAGGACAAGAAGCAATGGGATTAAATTGCAGCAAGGGTGGTTTAGGTTGAATGTTAGGAAAAACCTCATAATTCTCAGGGTGGTTAAACACTGGAATAAATTGCCTAGGGAGGTTTTTAACAGTAGTTTAGACAGTCACCTGTCAGGGATGTTCTAGATCATACTTGTGGCACCTTAGAGACTAACCAATTTATTTGAGCATAAGCTTTCGTGAGCTACAGCTCACTTCATCAGATGCATACTGTGGAAAGTGTAGAAGATCTTATTATATACACACAAAGCATGAAAAAATACCTCCTCCCACCCCACTCTCCTGCTGGTAATAGCTTATCTAAAGTGATCACTCTCCTTACAATGTGTATGATAATCAAGTTGGGCCATTTCCAGCACAAATCCAGGTTTTCTCACCCTCCCCTCTGTCCCCCCCCAACACAAACTCACTCTTCTGCTGGTAATAGCTTATCTAAAGTGACCACTCTCCTTACATTATGTATGATAATCAAGGTGGGCCATTTCCAGAACAAATCCAGCTCTCCAACACCACTTTCTACAAGCCATTACCCTCTGATCCCACCCAGAGTTACCAAAAGCAACTACAGCATTTGCTCAAGAAACTCCCTGAAAAAGCACAAGATCAAATCCGCACAGACACACCCCTGGAACCCCAACCTGGGATATTCTATCTACTACCCAAGATCCATAAACCTGGAAATCCTGGGCGCCCCATCACCTCAGGCATTGGCACGCTGACAGCAGGATTGTCTGGCTATGTAGACTCCCTCCTCAGGCCCTACGCTACCAGCACTCCCAGCTACCTTCGAGACACCACTGACTTCCTGAGGAAACTACAATCCATCGGTGATCTTCCTGATAACACCATCCTGGCCACTATGGATGTAGAAGCCCTCTACACCAACATGCCACACAAAGATGGACTACAAGCTGTCAAGAACACTTTCCCTGATAATGTCACGGCTAACCTGGTGGCTGAACTTTGTGACTTTGTCCTTACCCATAACTATTTTACATTTGGGGACAATGTATACCTTCAGATCAGCGGCACTGCTATGGGTACCCGCATGGCCCCACAGTATGCCAACATTTTTATGGCTGATTTAGAACCAACGCTTCCTCAGCTCTCGTCCCCGAACGCCCCTACTCTACTTGCGCTATATTGATGACATCTTCATCATCTGGACCCATGGAAAAGAAGCCCTTGAGGAATTCCACCATGATTTCAACAATTTCCATCCCACCATCAACCTCAGCCTGGTCCAGTCCACACAAGAGATCCACTTCCTGGACACTACAGTGCTAATAAATGATGGTCACATAAACACCACCCTATACCAGAAACCTACTGACCGCTCTTCCTACCTACGTGCCTCCAGCTTTCACCTGACCACACCACACGATCCATCGTCTACAGCCAAGCTCTGCGATACAACCGCATTTGCTCCAACCCCTCAGACAGAGACAGACACCTACAAGATCTCTATCAAGCATTCTTACAACTACAATACCCACCTGCGGAAGTGAAGAAACAGATTGATAGAGCCAGAAGAGTTCCCAGAAGTCACCTACTACAGGACAGGCCTAACAAAGAAAATAACAGAATGCCACTAGCCGTCACCTTCAGCCCCCAACTAAAACCCCTCCAACGCATTATTAAGGATCTACAACCTATCCTGAAGGATGACCCAACACTCTCACAAATCTTGGGAGACAGGCCAGTCCTTGCCTACAGACAGCCCCCCAACCTGAAGCAAATACTCACCAGCAACCGCACGCCACTCAGCAGAACCACTAACCCAAGAACCTATCCTTGCAACAAAGCCTGTTGCCAACTGTGCCCACATATCTATTCAGGGGACACCATCACAGGGCCTAATAACATCAGCCACACTATCAGAGGCTCGTTCACCTGCACATCCACCAATGTGATATATGCCATCATGTGCCAGCAATGCCCCTCTGCCATGAACATTGGTCAAACTGGACAGTCTCTACGTAAAAGAATAAATGGACACAAATCAGATGTCAAGAATTATAACATTCATAAACCAGTCGGAGAACACTTCAATCTCTCTGGCCACGCGATTACAGACATGAAAGTCGCTATTTTACAACAAAAAAACTTCAAATCCAGACTCCAGCGAGAAACTGCTGAATTGGAATTAATTTGCAAATTGGATACAATTAACTTAGGCTTGAATAGAGACTGGGAGTGGCTTAGTCATTATGCAAGGTAGCCTATTTCCCCTTGTTTTTTCCTAGCCCCCCCCCCAGACATTCTTGTTAAACCCTGGATTTGTGCTGGAAATGGCCCACCTTGATTATCATACACAATGTAAGGAGAGTGGTCACTTTGGATAAGCTATTACCAGCAGGAGAGTGAGTTTGTGTGTGTGGGGGGGGGGGGGGGGGGGGAGAGAAAACCTGGATTTGTGCTGGAAATGGCCCAACTTGATTATCATACACATTGTAAGGAGAGTGATCACTTTAGATAAGCTATTACCAGCAGGAGAGTGGGGTGGGAGGAGGTATTTTTTCATGCTTTGTGTGTATATAATAAGATCTTCTACACTTTCCACAGTATGCATCCGATGAAGTGAGCTGTAGGTCACGAAAGCTTATGCTCAAATAAATTGCTTAGTGTCTAAGGTGCCACAAGTACTCCTTTTCTTTTTGCCAATACAGACTAACACGGCTGTTACTCTGAAACTAGATCATACTGAGTCCTGCATTGAGTGCAGGAGACTGGACTAGAAGACTCTCAATGTCCCTTCCAGTCCTATGATTTTATGATGATTTCTTGGATTTTACTTCCTTGAATTTGCAAATCATTAAGTTTTGGGAGTTCCACTGGCCCAATCTGTGTTAAAAAAGCACCATAAAGCTAATCTCATAGCTGTGTTTTAGCACTTAATTCAGAATAGAGTCTGGAAGAGAATGCAATTTAATAAATGACTTGCTTGCTCTGTTCGTTTACCGTTTAATAGTTGTTAGTTTGATGCTACCTTGCTTCATTTTTCTTGCAAGATTCTTTGTAATTTTATTTTAGCATAGCTCATTACGAATTTTGGGACATATTTGTGGACATTTCATAAGAGGGTAAGTAAGTGAATATTTTAATAAGGTAAGCTCACTCTTTGTTTTTATTCTCAATATTTTGAGATGCATGTACTGGGGTTTTTATTATATGATACTCATGTTATAACATTAAAAACTCTTGGAGGCTTGAATATGTATTTTCAGTCTAATAGTAACTTGTCTAATTTTCCACTCCATTGCACAAGTTTTTTGCTAGTGTTTAACTATGTGTTTCATGAAACGAGTATAACAGAGCAGAGAATCAATCCCATCATTCTTACTCACATGCTCCATGTATATTTTTAAATTATTTTCACTAACAATTGAGACCAGTCTATAAAATCAATTATTAGTAGTTTGTGAATGTATAATGTTAAAAACTCAAACATCTAAAACAATTATATGTAACACTTTGGTTAAAATCATGTTTTCAAAAAGACACTAACATGTTTTTGGAAAAATATTTAATATAAAATTAAAATGGCATTTGTTAAAAATAGAAGACCATATTGATTATAAATATTTATTTACAATAAATAAAAATAAATATTTATCTTCTATGCTTGGTTGACAAGAGGACATAACTCTTCTAATACGTCTTTGTGCAAATAACAAACATTGTAATTGCAAGTGCTACCCCTGATGTTATCTGTCCATTTAAAATAGTTATAATTATCACGGTATTTAAAGGTGTCTCTGTCTTCCTGTTTTGTTTTGTTTAGTATCTGATGCTGCCTCACAACTCAACTTGAGAAAAGCTGTAGTTTTTATTAGAGCAGCATGGAATGTTTGAGATTTTTCTAAAGGGAATCCCTTAAAAAAAAAAAATCGAAACAGCTGGTAGCATTAACTGTGCATTTAGGCAAATGTTTTCATCAGAAAGGATGCACTATGCAGAAGTAGGTTAGAACAAATCCCAAGCAAAGCCATATTCTTCCTTTGTTAAGCACAGGCATCCCTCACTGATGTCAGCTGGATTTACGTGCAAGCTTATGAGGTCAGAATTTGACCTGCAGTGTTTAGAAAATAATGAGAAAATCTTTATGGGTAGATACATCTACCCCTTACCTTAAATCACACAAACAAAATAGTTTTTCAAGAAGCTAATCGTAATACATAGGAGCACGACCAAAGGCGGGGAACACAGTGTTATACATGAATGAGTGGAAGAATGAGTAATGAGGGAATTTATCAATTGTCAGAAAAGGAACCCATGGCCAAGGTTTCAAAAATAAGAGCTTGAAGTTAGGTTCCTAAATCCAAATTTAGGGCTCAAATCTTCCAAGGTACTACTCTAGCTGAGGCCTGGCCTGACATGAGTAGCTAACACTCTTCACCAGACCCATCAAAGCACTTAAACATGCTTAACTTTACATTGTCACTTAATTGGGTCTACTCAAATTCTGAGATTTAAGCATGTGGGTGTGTACTTTTCTGGATCAGGTAAGAGTGCTCAGCACTTTGAAGAATCAGCCCTTTTGGCACCTATATAAGTAGCTTGGGGTGGGATTTTCAAAAGCATCTAAGCAAGTTAAAAGCCTATTGCACTAGCTTCCAGGGGTGCTGGGCACCTAACTTCCTTAAATACTTTTGAAAATCTTGCCCTTTTCTTCCATAATGAAGTCTATGGAAGTTTCTGTGTGCTTAGCTTAGTTGATGACCAGGCCAAATGTTAGGAGCCTAACTTCAGGCACACAGCTGGCAAATCTTGATCCCCATTTTTACACCATGATGCAACTTCTCAGAAAAAAATCAAAACAACATTGGGAATATTATGCTATGAACATTTTCATTCCGGGATTTAGATTAATGTTATAGAAAACAAACTGACTCAGGCTGAATTAATGTTTGTTAACTCATGAGATTTAACAATGATGAACAACATATGAAACCTAGTAGCATTTTTATTGATAGCACAACTATAGGCTCCTTATAAAATCACACAGAATTGCAATATTGTGCATGAAATAACTAATTTCTTTAAGAAAATACTTTATTTGCAATAATCACAACACAGAATTGGATTTCAGTTACTGTACATGTATTTTCTTGCAATGCTCTGGCTGTCTATAAATGCTGGATCCAGTGATGCCACCTTTGCTGCTATAAAGGAGTGAATACAGTGTAAAACTGCTGTCAGATCCGGAAATTCAAGTTCCTGAAAGAGGAAGTAAAAGACAAAATAGAGGTGAATCATTAGGGATCCAATCATTTTAAGTAAAGTGAGAAAAAGACAGGTTAGCAAATAACAGTGTTATTTACATGAAAATCTGGAACTTTAAATGGAACTGTAAGGTTAAAAATAATAATCTTAAAAGATCAATTCTCTTACCTGGTTTACTAACAACCCTTGAATTATGACAATTTACTTTTCATTCTTTATACTGTTTATTTATTTATTTATTTTGCATTTTACACAGCATGACAACTGAAATAGACTATTTAGTTTGCATTTATAAAGCAACAGTGGATTTGTGTGTATCTGACCAAATTTGTTAGGGAAGGGTGACCATAAACGGATGGACATTTTCACAGTGAATACAACATTCACAATGTGTAAGTTTGGAAAGAACTTCACCTGATGTTTTCTATGTAATTCCTAAGTATTACAGTCTATTTTAGAGTGGTTTGATAGGCGTACAAAATTTGGGAAGATGTATATTAATACTGCTTGCTTAAAAAAGTGATGGGCACATAAACTCTAACTCTGTGTGTAAGTCAGAGTTGCTTCTCATCCTCTCTCATAAATTTCCTCCTACTTCTAGGAACTCATACCTTACTTTTTGTCCTTATATCACTTCTTTCTCCAATTGCTACCAGCCAGTAAAGGGATGATATTCTGGTAGAGGAATATAGCTTAAAAATAGGTCAATTTACAGGATACTGTAATCTATAAAGTGTCAACCTGGCAAATAAACCGTGGGGATGTTTTTCATTTTGAGCGGAAACATTCCTTTTCAACAGGACATTTACTAAGCATGCTTAGTTACAAAGTATATTCTTTACTCTGCTATAATTCAAAGCACTGGACATTTGCGTTTGCCATAATAGTATTTTATGATCTCTCCTAAACCAAATTGCTTCAAATAGTATATTTGAAACTCAAGGCTGTGTTCTGGAAAAAAAACTAGTTCTTAGAGCACTTCACCACTGAAGAACATACATTTATTGGGCAGGAGCTGTTTCTCTGTATGACAGAGCATTTCTCTAGAGTTTTCACAAACTAAGAAAAAAATTGTTAAATTCCCAGCCATTCGATTCTGCAACCCTTATTCACACAATTAGTCCTTACTCACCCAAGCAGTCCTATTGAGGTCAATGGAAATACTCATTTGAGTGAGGATTACTCACATGAGTAAGGGCTGCAGGATCAGGCCCAAGCTTGCCAAGTAGCGCTTTCTGAAAATGAACATAAATTTTCATATTAACGTCATTGAGAAAGACAATGATCATACATTTACAGAATTTTTGACTTTAAGCATCCCAATGCTGTTCATACAGTACTTTATATATAAGGACCGCTTCTCCAACTCTGGAAGCACAGCAGCATGACACAGCTACTCAAAACTGAACAAAGAACCCCATATCCAGCTGAAACTGCAAAGAGCATTGTAGATAAGCCGAAAATACTTGGAATTTGACTAAGACACCAGGGTTGATCCTACCGTGATTAACACCGATACGGGATTTTTAATAGAAACAACAAGGAGTCTGGTGGCACCTTAAAGACTAATCGGTTTATTTGTGCATAAGCTTTCGTGGCTAGAAAACCCACTTCTTCAGGTGGACACAGTTTATCAGAACCTTGGTTTACATCTCATCTATTTTTAGATACAAAGTACTAGAATGAAAGACTATTGGAATTTGAAGGGAATATTTCCCAGCATAGTTTTTTTCCTAGATGCAGAGGGATCAGGTTTTTTCTCTGTATATTTCATTGTCCTTATAATGTCTGATTTTTCCATTTGCTGTAACTATTGTATTTCCAATTCTCTTGTAACAACTTTGCTCAGATTCTAAGACTTTTTGTTTCTTTTCAGCAGCTCCATTTTATCGACTTTTTAGCTTGAGATACTTAGCTTGATGTCCTTGGCAGCCAAAGATAAAGACACAATTGCCCACGTAAACGTCTCACGCTCTGTAATACTAATGTACTACACAGCATAACACATTTGTTTATAGAATGGGGGAGATAGTTGTATTTCTTTTATAAATATATTTATTTCTGTCTATATGATTACTATAATATGTCTGCTATGTGGTTAACATGAGTTAACTTAGGCCTTGTCTATACTACAAAGGTAGGCTGAGGTAAGTAGCCTTATGTCGACTTGTTTCTGCACGTGTCTATACTTAAATTTATTTCCCCTGGACGTAAGTGCCCCATTATGGCAACACAGTAACACCACCTCCCCAAATGGCATTGAGCCATGACTGAAGTACAGTGTTTGATGCAGTGCAAGTGTGGATATTGTGCAACCTATAGATTCTAACAGTCCTCCAGCAGCTGTCCCACAATGCCTGACACTGACTGCTTTGGCCACAGTTGTGAACTCCACTGCCCAGGGGTCAGGGAGACCGCAAACCATCCCCATCCCTTTTAAAAACCTTGCATACTTTTGAAATTCCTTTCTCATTGCCCAGCTTTGCGAGCACACCTTGCAGCTCGCCCTTGTGTGCAACTGCCCAACCAGCCATGCCAACTCCCCACTCTAAATGCACTCCTGCCTGAAGTAGACAAGAGGTATTGGATCTCTTGGGCTTGTGGGGAGAGAAGGCTGCACAGGCACAGCTATGGACCAGCTGTAGAAACATAGGCATTAACAAGCAGATTGCACAGGGGATGCAGGTGAAGAGGTACAACAGGAATCAGCAGCAGTGCTGTGAGAAAGTAAAAGAACTACCACAGGTATACCACAAGGCCAGGGAAGCCAACAGTCAATATGAAGCCAAACCACAGACTTTTATTATGATCTGCATGCGATGCTTGGCAGAGGCCCCACCAGCGCCCTGAAGAGCACCATGGTTCCTCCAAGGAACCAAAGACACAGAGCCCCACAGTGAACAGTGAGGTGGAAGAGGAGCAGGAAGAGGAGGTGAAGGATGCTGGACATGACTGGAGGATCCAGTCATCCTATGAGCCAGCATGTGTTCAAGACTCCACCACAGTCTAGTCAGTCCTGGCAGCTGAGCATGGGCAAGCCTGATGCAGGGGAAGGAACACGGGTAAGCATGTGAATGCATTTCCCATTACAATGTTTAAATGTACAGATGGCGTCCAACCCAACTTAACAGGATACAGCTATTGACTTTTTGTTACTTTATTTGTACCGGAAGAGGTAGTTGTACAATAAACAGAGGTAGAGCTATCATCTGCTTTTCATTCCCATGTAGAGTTAGCCAAGGAGGCCAAGAGGAGCTGTTTGTTTATGTAACACAAGGATGGCACTTGAATCCTCTTGAGAGATCTCAATGAAACTTTCATGGAGGTACTCTGCAGTCCTCTCCTGAAGATTTCTAGGGATGGCAGCCTTCTTCCTTCTTTCATGGTAGGACACTTTCCCACACCAATCCGCGATTCAGCAAGCACCATTTCAGTAAACAGGCTAGCTGCAGGTGGACCCAGGCAGCTTTGAGATGTCAGTAGCAGCTGTCCTCTCTATTCCTTTGTTACCCTCAGAAGTGAGATACCAGCTAAAATCACCAGTGCCTGTGAAAAATAGTGCCACTGCTCAGTGACACTGCCCTGCACTCGAACCCATGGGCTTAGGGGACAAAATTTTATTGTTTCATGCAACCAAACAATTCTTTCCTCGTTCCCCTCAACCCTGCTGGACAATACTCACCATGCTGGGACTGGTACTGAGAGTAGTGCTGTACACAAGCACTCTACAGGACTGAAATGTCCACAAGCATGTTTTGTTTAAATCTTTCGGGGAGCAAGGGAAGGGAGTTCTGAAACTTAACTTTCACTTTCAGTGGTGAATATACAGACAATGATACCTCTGGGTATTTTATCTGTAACTGTTGCTGTTACAGCCTTGACGGGCCATCCCCTCCACATCTGCGGAACACCCGACCATGATAAAGAGGAGAAAGATGAGCAGATGTGAGGATATGTTCAGTGAGATTCTGAAAGCCAGTGCTTCATTGGACTGTGAACAGAGGGCCAGGAAGGTGAATATTTCAGACAGTATGGAGAAGGAAAGACCAGATAGAATGCCCAAGAGTCCCAGCAGGAAAAGGAGAGAGAGATGCATCAGGACATAATTTGGCTTCTTCAGCAGCAAACACAGATACTGCAGACTCTAGTTGACCTACACTTCAACAATGAAGGGCTCGTCTTCTTTTGCAGTCAATGAAGAACTCCATTTTAGCACTTCCCTACACCAAAACATTCCATGTGGCTTCAGGGGCTGCATCCATAACCCTAGCACTCCACTCTGGGGGACAGTAAGGATGATCATAGCTTCACATTAACTGACCTGAGAAAATCAGGCTTGCTGTATGTGTAGCCAAAAGGAACTGAAATGGACAGGAAAGTTCTTTCTCCTTGTTAAGTTCTATTCCATTAATTTATTTCAGAAGTTTTCGTTCTATGTGTTTTTTAATGAATTGCATGTTGTTTCTTACACTGACTTTGGTATGCCATAAAAATCTCTTTATGGTAAATAATTCATCTTTATTGCTTCACACCATATGCTTCAGAATGCTTAGTGCAACTGACAGCACTCACTACTTGTTATTGTACACGGTGACAGAACTCATAGGATCAGTGACATAGACAGCATAATAATTATAAATATACAAGAACCGCAAAATTAACAGATGTATTAACAGACAGCGTTATATTCATAAATGTACACCAAGCACCACACGATTCCTAACAGCCCCCAAAACTTCAGGGCCAGGTAGAGCAGAGTCCACCATACCACTGTCTGACCGTTAAAGGATTATTTCAAGGCCTTCCTCAGCCACATAGCTCCGTGTCGAGTTCTTCTAATAGCCCTAGTGTCTGGCTGTTTGAACTCAGCAGACAGCTGTTCCACCTGCCCCCTTCACCTCAGTGGCAACTTTTTTCTCTTTGTCTCACAGACATTATGCTGAACACCACAGGCAGCTGTAACCATTGGGATATTTTTCTCCCAGAGATCCAATCTTGTGAGTAAACAGTGCCAGCATCCCTTTAATCTACCAAAACCATATTCTATCATATTCTTCACCTGCTGAGCCAGTAGGTGGATGTTTCCCTAGTGCTGTGAAGGTGGCTGGTGTACGGCTTCATGAGCCAGGGGAGCAAGATATAGCCGGGCTGATGCAGGATCACCAGTGGCATGCCAACATAGCCAATGGTAGTCCACTTGTCGGGAAAAAATGTTCCTGCTTATTGCTTTCTGAACCGTCCCATGTTCTTTAAGATGCAAGCATCATGCTACTTCCCTGACCAGCCCACACTGATGTTGGTGACGCATCCTCGGTGATCCACCAACACTTGCATTACCATGATGTACTCTGTGGCAAGGTGGTCTGGTGCCAAAATAGGGCTATGTGTACCAACCATTGCCCCATCGCAGTTCAGGAACCCCACTCTGCACATGCTCCGCTATGTTCTGCACATTACGAGAATCACAGTCCTGTGTATTAGGAGTCAATTAATGGCCCTGCACACTCGCATGCTTACTGTGGATTTTCCAACTCCTAAATGATTTCCCACCAAATGGTAACATTCTGGCATTGCAAGCTTCCGTAGTGTGCTTCTCCACAGTCAGTGCAGCTCTCATTCTGGTGTCCCTGAGCTGGAGGACTGTGGTGAACTTGGCACACAGATCCAGAAATGTGGTCTTTCACACCCAAAAGTTCTGCAGCCACTGCTTGTTGTCCCAAAACTGAATTATGAGGCAATCCCACCAGTCAGTGCTTGTTTCTTGGACCCAGAAATGGTGTTCCATCATCTGGAGCTGCTCCATAAACACCAACAACAACCTTGAATTGGTTTTCACCATGTCCCATAGAAATCTGTCCTCCAGGAAATCATCATGTCTCCCACTGCTGCAGTTCTTTCTGTGGCTGTGCAAATACCCAATGATCATTCATCCTGTTTTTGCAACACTCATGATAATAGTGCAGAGCTGTGTGGGCTCCTTGCTGTGTGGGTAGTGAGAAGTGCTGTGCAGTTTTGTGGGATTTTTTGAAAAAGGCACAACAATTATGGGAGATGGATGGCATTATGGGATGGAGAAAGCTTTATTATGGGCATTTGACCTCTGGCTCCCAGTCACCCCTCAACAACTTATTTCTGCCCCATCACACATTCCACACATTTCCCAAAAGAGATTACACCAGATGATGGTGAGTTGCATGCTGGGATACCTACCCAGGGTGCATCACACTGTGCATTGACACAAGCACTCCTGCTGATTACGCGCAATGTCAACACAAGGAGTTAAGTGTGCAAGCACACAAGCAATATACTAACTGAAGCAGTTTTATGCCAACATAACTTAAGTCAAATAAGTTTGTAGTTTATACATGGCCTTAGCCCAGGAGATTTATTCCTTTCCAGGAAGACAAAGAAAGACTAACTCAATGGCCAATATTTAATGGACAATAAAATGAATCCACTGCTGAAAGTCTATTTCTGATCCCTCTGATGAGATGCATAAACCAGATTGACCAGATTCAGAGGTCCCACCAACCGACAAAGGAACTTTGAAATGGATAAGGACTTCCTGTGAACTCAAAGGATAGACACTGAGTGAGGGTCAGTCTGAGATGGAGACACAGGCTGCAAGGGATGCAATCTGTTTCATCCAGCTCCCATACTGCCTGGGACTACTGGGACGTGCCTAAACTTCCAAGAAAAAACTAAGGTTTAGGTCAGATAATGTGTGTACAGGCATTTTGTTGGTTTAAGCCTTTTCCTCTCTGTTGTGTTTCTGCAGACAACTAAGTAATACTTTTCTTTGAACAACCTGTTCACTGTCACTGCATTTTCATTGTGGCTGCATCACTCAGAGGGAAATCTATCACAGAGGCCAAAACCCAGCTGGCTCTGATGAGGAGACAGTGTTGGTGAACAGAGGTACTGTACTATGGAGATCCAGTCTAAAAGTGGGGGTGTCCAAGGAAAGACAGAGAGAGGGATCATTGGTATAGCTTACCTTGAACCATGATAACTATAAAAATCAAAGGATAATTATGGAGAATGAGAGAGTTAAGTTAATTATTTTTTATAAATATCATATGCATCTCAGTTTACCTGTGTGATAGTCTCCTGCCTGAATGCACAGAATTAAATCAAAAGAGGCTGTTGGGGGAAGCTAACGGGAAATGAAACAATAGCAAAGGCAGCAAGAGTCTCTGAGGAAACAAAGGGGAAAACTATTAACTGGGAGATATAGGTAGGCCTGTCCTGACATGAGTAATTAAACACATGGGGGTGGGGGAGAACTTATTCTTTTGAAGATAGGATTGGGGAGGTAAATGTATCATTAGGCTGAAAACAGAGTGTTTGTGCTAAGGCCTGGTCTACCCTACGGGGTTAGGTCGAATTTTTCCATGTTAGGTTGATTTAAAAATGACTGTGTCCACACAACCAACCCTGTTCCGTCAATCTAAAGGGCTCTTAAAATCTACTTCTGTACTCCCCAACGAGGGGAGTAGCGCTAAAATCGACCTTGCTGGGTTGAATTTGGGGTACTGCAGATGCAAATCAATGGTATTGGCCTCCAGGAGCTATCCCAGAGTGCTCCATTGTGACCACTCTGGACAGCACTTTGAACTCTGATGCACTAGCCAGGTACACAGGAAAAGCCCCAGGAACTTTTGAATTTCATTTCGTGTTTGGTCAGCATGGCGAACTCAGCAGCACAGATGACCATGCAGTCCCCCGCAGAATCGTAGAGCATAGAATGTTTCTAAGCTCCCCCTATCATCCCCATCCCTGAGGTTATCGCAGATTAGAAGGCAAAAAAAACACACTCGCGATGATATGTTTTCCCAGCTCATGCAGTCCTCCCGCACTGATAGGGCACAGCTTAATGTATGGAGGCATTCAGTGGCAGAGGCCAGGAAAGAATTAAGTGAGCACGAAGAGTGGAGGCAGGACGTGATGCTGAGGCTAATGGGGGAGCAAATGGACATGATGAAGCATCTGTTGGAGCTTCAGGAAAGCCAACAAGAGCACAGACTCCTGCTGCATCCACTGTATAACCGCCTCCCCTCCTCCCCATGTTCCATAGCCTCCTCACCCAGACGCCTAAGAACGTAGGGGTGGAGGGAGACTCCAGGCACCCAGCCACTCCACTCCAGAGGATAGCCCAAGCAACAGAAGGCAGTCATTCAAACAGTTTGATTTTTAATGTGACTACAAAGAACAATGTGGCCTTGTCCTTCCTCCTCCCCCACCCCATCTGGGCTACCTTGTCTGTTATTTCATTTTTTTAAAATTAATAAAGAAAGAATGCATGGTTTCAAAACAATAGTTACTTTATTTTAAAGCGGGGAGGGTGGTTGGCTTACAGGGAAATAAAATCAACAAAGGGGGTGGATTTTCATCAAGGAGAAACACACACAACTGTCACAGCAAAGCCTGGCCAGTCATGAAACTGGTTTTCAAAGCCTCTCTGATGTGCAGTATGCCTTGCTGTGCTCTTCTAATCGCCCTGGTGTCTGGCTGCTCAAAATTGGATGCCAGGCAATTTGCCTCAACCTCTCACCCCTCCATAAACGTCTCCCCCTTACTCTCACAGATATTATGGAGCACACAGCAAGCAGCAATAACAATGGGAATGTTGGTTGGGCTGAGGTCTGACCTAGTCAGCAAACAGCGCCAGCGAGCTTTTAAACGTCCAAAGGCACATTCTACCACCATTCTGCACTTGCTCAGCCTATAGTTGAACTGCTCCTTACTACTGTCCAGGCTTCATGAGCCGTGGGAGCAAGGGGTAGGCTGGGGTAGGTGTGACCACACGGTGCTGCTGGCTGGGAGAGCAGCCTGAGGCAGAAGCCTCCAGCTTGCATGATATTCCAGGCAGGACTGAATTCCCATGAAATGAAACTTAAAGAAGAGAATGACTTGGAGTCTCTGGATCACATTCAGTGCTCTAAGAGGAGACTAGCCATGTCTGTCCATGTGCCCCTGATCAACCTCACTGAGGTCTGCCAGGAGCACCCAGGAGACGTACAATGGCTATTCGTCCTTCTGCACTGTCTGCCGCAAAGGCAAGGAGCTGCTGCTGTGTAGCAATGCAGTACCACATCTTCCAGCAGCACCCAGGAGACATACAGTGATGGTGAGCTGAGCAGGCTCCATGCTTGCCGTGGTATGGCGTCTGCACGGGTAACCCAGGAAAAAAGGCGCAAAACGATTTTCTGCCATTGCTTTCATGGAGGGAAGGAGGTAGGGAGTGGGACCTGATGACATGTACCCAAAACCACCCGCAACAATGTTTTTGCCCTATCAGTCATTGGGAACTTAACCCAGAATTTCAATGGGCGGTAGAGACTGTGAGAACTGTGGGATAGCTACCCACAGTGCACCGCTCTTTAAGTCGATGCTAGCCATGGAAGTGAGGATGCACTCTGCCGACTTAATGCGCTTAGTGTGGACATACTGAATCGAATGTATAAAATCGGTTTCTAAAAATCGACTTCTATAAAATCAACCTAATTTTGTAGTGTAAACATACCCATAGTAAGATAAGTAAATCCTAAGTAAGATCAGTAGGCTAAAAAGACAGACCTGAGTTCTTGGGAAGCCGAGAGGAAAGAGGTCTCGAAGGGAATCCCAACAGGGGAATGCTCCCTACCTGACTCCAGCTAGACTGGTATTCTTCCCAGACCCAAATGTGTGATCAAAGGGTATGCTAAAACCTTAAAGATGCTAGCTTAGGGAAGAAAGTGGGAGGGAAGGAGTGGGCTGGCAGCAACAGTGGCTAGTGATGAGACTCCAGCAGACAGAGACACAGAGGAACTGCAGTAAGCAAGCTGGCTCTCCCAAACCAGATAGGAATAAACTGGACCTAGCTGAGCTATGCACAGAGGGGCTAAACTTAGGAAAATAAATATGTGTATAGGACTCCTTATTGTTTTAACACATTTTTCCTAGATTCTCCTTTTGACAAATCAATGGTTCTTTTGTATGAAGAAGCTGTCTTAGAGTAACTTTAATCACCTACTGTCACAGGCTCCCAGAGGAAAAGACTTATTGGTGCCAAACAAGTTGGGCCTTTTGTGTTAACATGGTTGGGAAACACCCCAGAGATTCAGTCTAGGAGTGGCAGGACCGGGTGGCTCCACCCACAGTGAGGTGCAGGAAGTGAGGCCAGCCACCTGAGAGCTGCACTTGAGTGCAACTGACAGGGGTCTAAAGTGCAGTTTGACCTGTAACCCTGACAACAATCCTCAAATCAATGTGTCTGAATAAAACCAATGAAAGCATAGAATCTCATCTTTGTCTTTTACTTATTCTACCGTGCACAGAGGAAAAGGCTGTCCTGGGCTCTGTTCTGCCTCATGTATTGCAGCTCAGATTTTTGCCTAGTTTGAAGAATAAAAGTCAACTTGCTACTCTCCTTTTCAGGAAACTGGTAGAACTCACAGTGGGCTTGTGACAATGATGGGGAGAGCTGACCATGCATAAAAGGGGACAAAGAAGGTAACATGCAG
Source organism: Eretmochelys imbricata (assembly GCF_965152235.1). Lineage (NCBI taxonomy): Eukaryota > Metazoa > Chordata > Testudines > Cheloniidae > Eretmochelys > Eretmochelys imbricata. The sequence goes on from NC_135574.1 coordinate 37,491,538, forward strand.
GAAAAGAGATACTCTACAGATAACTTAATGACTCAGTGATCTTTCAGCACTTCAGCATTGGTATTTTCATGACCAAAATGTTCTAGAATAATTTCTTAATTAGTTGGTCACAAACAGGCTTTCTATAAGATCAGGGCATGAATGCTTTCTTGTCTCAGTTATTTCCCGCCCCCCCACAGATTTATCATTATTGAAAGGAAAAGGCCATTTTACATTAGAACAGCCATACGGGGTCAGACTAATGGTCCATTTAGCTTGGTATCCTGTGTATGACAGTGGCCAAATCCTAGTGCTTCAGAAGGAATGAACAGAACATTACGATTTTGGATGATCCATCCCCTGTCATCCTGTCCCAACTTCTGGCAGCTGGAGGTTTAGGGACACCCGGATCATGGGATTGCTACCCCGACCATCTTGGCTAATAGCCATTGATGGACCTATCCTCCATGAATTTATCAAATTCTTTTTTTAACCCAGTTATACTTTTGGCCTTCACTACATCCCATGTGTACAAGTTCTACAGGTTCACTGGGCATTATGTGAAGACATACTTCCTTTTATTCATTTTAAACCTGATGCCAATTACTTTAATCAAGTGACCCCTGGTTTTTGTGTGATGCAAAAGGATAAATAACACTTCACTGTTCACTTTCTCCATAGCTGCCACAATTTTACTGACCTCTATCATTTCCCTCCTTAATCACTTCTTTTCTAAGTTGATCAGTCCCAGTCTTTTTCATCTCTGTTCCATACCCCTTATCGTTGCCCTTCTCTGCTCCTTTTCCAATTCTAATACGTATTTTTTGAGCTGAAGTGACCAAAGCTGCATACAGTATTCAAAGTGAGGGCCTATCATGGATTTATACAGTGGCATTATGATATTTTCTGTTTTATTATCTATCCTTTTCCTAATGGTTACTACATTCTGTTAGCTTTTTTTGACTGTCGCTGCACATAGGTCAGATGTTTTCAGAGAACTATCCATGATGATTCTAAGATCTCTTTATTGACAACTAATTTAGATCCCATTATTTTGTATGTATAGTTAGGATTATGTTTTCCAATGTGCACTACTTTGCATTTATCAACACTGCATTTCATCTGCATTTTGTCACCCAGTCACCCCGTTTAGTGAGATCCTTTTGAAACTCTTCACTGTCAGCTTTGGATTTAACAATCTTGAACAATTTTGTATCATCTGCAATTTTTTCCACCTCACTGCTCACCCCTTTTCCAGATCATTTATGAATATATTGAACAGCACAGGTCCCAGTACAGATCCATGGAGGACCCCGCTATTTACCTCTCTCCACAGTGAAAACTGACCATTTATTCCTACCCTTTGTTTCTATCTTCTATCTGGGCTTGGTGAATTATTACTCTTTAATTTATCAATTTGTTCCCAAACCTTCTCTACTGACACCTCAATCTGGGACAGTTCCTCAGATTTGTCACCTGAAAAGAATGGCTCGAGTGTGGCGATCTCCCCCATATCCTCTGTAGTGAAGACCGATAGAACAAATTAATTTAGCTTCTCCACAATGGCCTTCTCATTTTTAAGAGCTCCTTTAGTATCTCGATCATCCAGTGGCCTCACAGACTATTTGGAAGGTTTCCTGCTTCTGATGTACTTTAAAAAAAATTGTGTCCTTAGCTAGTTGTTCTTCAGATTCTTTCTTGTCCTGCCTTATCATATGTTTGCCCTTGACTTGCCAGAGTTTCTGCTGCTTTCTGTTTTTCTCACTAGGATTTGACTTCGAACTTGGGGTCTGATCTTTCCAAGATGAGGTGGCAACGAGTAACATACAATAGAAGTAACAAAAGGACACCCAAGTTCTGAAGATGTTTTCACAGATGATCAGCAGCAAGCTACTTAGGTTTAACAAGCAAATATTAAAGTGCTTTACTAGCCCAGGCCCTATCTATAAATAATATTCTAAATAAATTTGTATGGGTTGAATATACAATTTATATTGAGAAATAGCTGCTTATCTTATCACAGAAGTTATAATTCATCAAAATCTTAATAACCTTATACAGAGTGTGATCCTGAGATCTACAGTCTGGGAGATTCAATGATACTCAGTGTCCCTGTCTTTAAATTAAGAGCCTATATCAAATGGGTAATTCATAAAAACTAACAGTATTGTAAGTTGTAAAGGAATGGATTTTTGCTTCAACCTGTCTGGGTTCCTCTTCTGTGATGTAAGCATAAATGCCATTAAAGCACAAATAAGTATGTTTAACAAACTCATGAATGCCAGGAAATTCAGAGTTAAAGCTGAAACCTTGTTTTACTCATATCATTAAGTGCAGTATATTATTATTCTAGAACTTCCTTCAATCTTTAGGCCTTGCAGGATGAGTCAATCATGAGGATAATTCAGCTACATGTTGATATCTGTATGTTTTAGTAAAAACAAACACCTCCCCCCCAAATCCTTAACATTACTTAAACTCTACATTTGACTTGTTTCCCAACTAGCAGAAGTACGTCTGCACAGATTGGTTTCAGCAAGGAAGGAATACAGGAATACACAATTACCTTGGGAACAGCTAGTCTTTATGATAATTCCAACTTCATTGACACACAGCAGTACAGGATATCTCACAAAGAAATCTGTTTCAGTAAGATTCCAGCCTGATTTCTAAAACAAAGAGGTCTGGATATGCTTCACATAGTCACATAGAACCAGACTTTTAAAGGATCTAAACCCAGCTGTGGGTACTGAGCACTTGAAAATTAGGCCTCTGGAGAATCAGTTGCTCAGGACTCATTTGTACTTCTTAAAAGTTTGCATTATGATAGGGAGACGGAAGAGGTGCATACCTTTAGCAATGGTGTCTGGAGCCACTATACCTCTATAGGACATGAATCGGGAGCATGCTGAGAGGCATCCCTTGCTATACATATGGAACAAGTGTAGCCTATGTTCACCCCAGTGCAGCCTGGCAACCTACAATGGGCGAGGTGAAAGCCCCAGCAAGATTTAGCTCCTCTGTAGCCGCTAATATCAAGAACAGCTCAAATTGCCTCCTCGTCTATGCTATTAGCAACGAAAAGGTAACATTTCCAAGACAAACATCACTTCTGCCCTATAGTAAAAGTAGTAAAGTTATGAACACACATACGTATAGCTAATATTGCAGTGGAACTGCTGATGGGCTGACTATGCTGTTTTTTAAAAATTATTTATAGCTGGTTAAAAATATTCATGTTATTTTTAAAAAGGAAGAGGCAAGAATCTTTCAGGATCCTGCTTTCACATGTGGCTAGTCAATAGATGAAGAAATATTAGTTCAGAAATTACCCTGAAAGAACGAAAACTCTTTGGGAACTTAACTAAAGTGTTCACTTTGTTGTAATTGGTGATAAATGACAGCTAGCTGCTAAAATATTCATTCAAGTTTCACATGCAAAATTAGATCTTCTTGTGAAAGAAAAACGAAGTGTAAAGTGTTGGTTAAAATCCTTTGAAGAAAATAAACCCACATAATCCTTATTCTGATTTTTTTTTTATATCAGAAGCAAAAAGTATTTTTTCTGTCTTGCCTGACAGATATGGAGCATATATGGAAATAAGTTTTCTAAATACACATTTTATGTACAGTAGATGTAAATTATTAATCAGTGTCTCAACTGGATATAAACACCAAGAGAGAAGAAATATTGTTGTTTATATCTTTTATTGTTTATTTGTTCCCCCCCACACACATCCAACTAAAATGAAGTGCATGGTCATGTTTTTTCTGTATTATAATATAGCCTTTAATATAACAGTTCCCATCTCCAGCCAAACAAAAGCTTTAAACTTGAATTATAATGTTTGCAAGCTACATCACATAACAGACAAAAACTGTCTTCAAGGATTTTAGGATTTGATCCAAACTTCACTGAAGTCAATGGAAAGACTCTGATTGACTTTAATAGATTTTGGATCAGTCCCTGAGTGTGCTGTTAAAAGCCCTGGAGAGACACACTGTTCTAATCCACATATTCAGCCCTCAGTGACATTAATGAGCTTTCTACACAGAGACCAAATGCAGTATACGGACCTTAGAAAAGAGCAAATTCCTTACAAACTTTCTCATTTTATACTGTGGTCTTATTCTTATCCAGGGATTGGCAATGTTTGGCACGCAGCCCACCAGGGTAAGCCCCGAGGCGGGCCGGGCCTGTTTGTTTACCTGCCGCATCCACAAATTCAGTTGATTGCGGATCCCATTCGCCGCAGTTTGCCATCCCAGGCCAATGAGGGCTGCGGGAAGCGGCGGCCAGCACATCCCTTGGCCCTCACCGCTTCCTGCACCTGGCCACCTGATATCAGGCATTTCCCCATTTAAATATAAATAGGAAAGGCATGCAGGATCTGTCCCAATATCCACAAACCAGCACGAAAAACAGCGTATATTGTTAAGGCCTCTCATATCAAAGAGTGCATGTCTATGCAATTCTCTCCACAAGTCAAACTCCAACTTAAAAGAATTCTCTGCTGCATAAGAAGGAAATGCAATTTTCCATTCTTCAAACTTCATTAATATTCAGCCTTTTTCCCTCCAAACTAGATCAGAGACTAATTACATGCAATTTGACTGTCTAGGAGTTGTTTGGTTATCTGTATGAAGAAAAGTGGCAACTTTGTTTTATTGGAGAAGTGTATTTTTTCAGTCATCTAGAATCCAAGAACACAACACAAGGAATTTTTCTCAAACTGTACAGAGAGAGAGAGAGAGAGAAAACCTTTGTCCAAACACCATGGATGGAAATTTAATTCCCAAAGGAGAGTTTTTCAGAAGGCTACAAGCATATGAAATTAGGGGTAATCCAGGAAACTCTTTTGCAACATTAACTATAGCATTTGCTGCCAAGTGAATGTTATAACTCATCCATACTGAGCTTCGTTTGACATCTACTAGCTCATCTATTCACGAGAAATGAAACTTCCATTATTTGATTACATTTGTGTTTCTCGTTATTGGCTGCACCTCCCTATTCGGCACCATCTGCCTCTTTGAAATTCTTCCTTCGTTATCTTAAACTCATATACTACATCAGGGTAGAGGGGGGAATCAATGCTGTATCCTTTTGTGTCCAAGCCATAATTCTGAAGCCTAAGGCTATGTCTACACTGCACACCCCGGTGGCTGTGTGTAGGGTATACATAGCTACACGCAGCTGTGAAAAGCAAGTTGCATCCACACTGTGGTGTGTAGCTACATCCACTAGTGAAAGGGAGCTGCTGGAACCTTTCCTCACTGCATTCCCATTGCCAGAGCCCTGTGGTCTTTGGGAAAGGCTCAGATAGCAGTGAGACAGTGGGACACTGCACTTCTAAAAATAGGAGTATAGATGGAGGAGGTACTGCTTGGATGTGTAGAGAGCCATTCAGGGTACATACCCACAAGGTTCAGGCATTCCTTTACTTTACTCACCTTATTCTCATGCCATTCAATAAGCTTTCATTCTGTTCTGTCAACATTTGTACTGTACATGTACACCGGACCCTTGCTAGAACACATGTCTATATAGCACAAATTCACATACAATGGGGTCACGGCCATGGATCCCAAATTTAATTACTTTAATTGCAATTCATTTTAATGCAGTCCCCGTGTTAACGCAGTACCATGCATGGATCCCAAATCCCGCATTCTAGCAAGGGTCCGGTGTACATTTGTGTGTGTATGCTCACACATACTTTGTACTTATGTAGCACCTTCAATCTGAAGAGCTCAATATTTTTAACAAACATAAATGAAAATACTTGTGAAATAAGGAAGTATTTTTATTCCCATTTTACAAATAGGGATATTGAGGCACATAACAGTAAACTGACTCATGCATGCAGAAAGCTTCCTGAACCCAAATCTCCTGGCTCCCCTACTAACATATGCCTCTATTAATATATAGGATCCAGTAGGAAACACTACTGGGTGTAGTGCTTACTAAACATGAGTAGTTCAACTGATGGTAGTAAGCACTTTGCTGGGTAGTGAGCACAATAGTAAATAAAAATGCTGGTTAGAAAATAGTTGTTTTTCTTTCCAACATTTTTGACTTTGTTAAAAAAAAATTAAATGTTTTTTAGCAACCAAAAACTGAAAAAAAATTGTGGTGAAAACAGGTAAAACCCAGAACATTTTCAAGTGAAAATAGTCAAAAAACAAAAAAAGTTCCCTTTTCATCCAAAAATACTCAAAGAGGTTTTTGGCTTTCCAACGAAAGATCTTTTTTTTTTTTTTTTTTTTTTGAGGAAGGTAGACACTTACAACAACAACCAACCAACAATAATACTAATAATAATTTGGTCAAAAACAATTTTCCTTTGCAAAAAATTAGACCACCCCTAAAAATGTTTGTCAGATAAGGTTGCATAGGCAATAAATACTGGACCAATTCACAGTATAGAACTACAAAGGAAAACACATTTTATTTGTGGCCTTTATTTTCCTCATTTATGATAAGAACATAAGAACGGCCATAATAGGTTAAACCAATGGTCCATCTAGCCCAGTCCATCTTTTGACAGTAGACAGGTGCTTCAGAGGGAATGAACAGATAATTATCAAGTGATCCATCCCCTGTTGCCCATTCCCAGCTTCTGGCAAACAGAGACTAGGATCACTTCAGAGCAAGGTTTTGCATCCCTGCCCATTCTAGCTAATAGCCATAGATGGACCTATCCTCCATGAACTTATCTAGTTAGTTTTTGTTATATTCTTGGCCTTCACAACATCCACCGGGAAAGAGATTCACAGGTTGACTGTGAAGAAGTAATTCCTTTTATTTGTTTTAAATCTGCTGCCTATGTGCAAGTACATTATATCCACTGGATCACCCTTGTCCACATGCTTGTTGACCCCCCTCAAAGAATTCTAGTACATTAGTAAGGCATGATTTGTGAAGAAGCCCAGAATGTTTTCTTCTTGCTACCGTTTTTAACATTGAAAAGACCAGGTCTTGCCTAATTTACAGTTTTGCTTATAATCTTTGGCATAGAAATTGGATTATAACCTCACAAATAACAAGAAACTGAAATATGACCACCACAAGAGGGGAAGGAATTTTTAGAATGTTTAAAACTCTTGTTTTTACTGATTTTGCCCATTGTGCCACCTAAATTCCTTCACTAGCTTCCTCTTCTGCATACCATCACATGCAAACTCTTGCCATTGCCTTCAAAGCCATACATGACTGTCTTTCCCTTCTTATCTGATTGTATTTCGCTGTTGCATGCATTGTAGCTGTGTCAGTCCCAGGATATTTGACAGACAAGGTGGGTGAGATAATATTTACACTCTTGAATGAACTCACACAGGAAAATGATAAAATGATAAAACACAAAACACCTCACTACCATGGGTGACTACTCTTCACAACATGATCACTCTATATCTGACCTATCAATACTCATCCTCAGAGGAAACCTGCACACTTTCAAAAGATGAGCCTGGGAGTTTAAATTCATTACTCTGCTAGACTAAAAATCATGGACTGAACAGAAACACTGAATTTATGGCTTATTACCATGATCTGTAACCCACTAACCCTCTCTTTTTGTCCTATTACTGCAGAAGTATTAACAGGCCACTCTACCTTGAATGGTCCCTTACAATATGTGCTAATTACTTATGCTAAATAAGCTGTTCCACCTTGCATTTTGCTTTGACTCTGGGAGTACCTTTCCCAGACTTGAAGAAGAATCATAGAATCATAGAATCATAGAATATCAGGGTTGGAAGGGACCCCTGAAGGTCATCTAGTCCAACCCCCTGCTCGAAGCAGGACCAATTCCCAGTTAAATCATCCCAGCCAGGGCTTTGTCAAGCCTGACCTTAAAAACTTCCAAGGAAGGAGATTCCACCACCTCCCTAGGCAACGCATTCCAGTGTTTCACCACCCTCTTAGTGAAAAAGTTTTTCCTAATATCCAATCTAAACCTCCCCCACTGCAACTTGAGGCCATTACTCCTCGTTCTGTCATCTGCTACCATTGAGAACAGTCTAGAGCCATCCTCTTTGGAACCCCCTTTCAGGTAGTTGAAAGCAGCTATCAAATCCCCCCTCATTCTTCTCTTCTGCAGGCTAAACAATCCCAGCTCCCTCAGCCTCTCCTCATAAGTCATGTGTTCTAGACCCCTAATCATTTTTGTTGCCCTTCGCTGGACTCTCTCCAATTTATCCACATCCTTCTTGTAGTGTGGGGCCCAAAACTGGACACAGTACTCCAGATGAGGCCTCACCAATGTCGAATAGAGGGGGACGATCACGTCCCTCGATCTGCTCGCTATGCCCCTACGTATACATCCCAAAATGCCATTGGCCTTCTTGGCAACAAGGGCACACTGCTGACTCAGTGTGGCTTGAAAGGTTGTCTCTCTCTCCAACAGAAGTTGGCCCAATAGAAGGTACCTCACACAGGTCTCTCTGTATTTCACTTTGCCACTCTCCAACCTCGTCTTCTCTGCTAGTGACTCCAGCCTCAATGCACCATTTCTCCCATGCCAACACCATGAGCTTTCTCCCATGCCAACACCTGCATAGGCAACTTGAAACACCCTCAAACTTTGGCAGGATCAAAGTCCATAACCTGGACCCAGTTCCAAATGTCATAGCAAGCACTAGGTCTATGCATCAAACCAGAACTTTGAATGTAAACATCACGGCACTGGGGTCTTATCCTAAGATCTGAATTTTGAAGCTAAAGGTCTTGTTTAAAGTTATTTAGAGAAAAAAGGATTGTGCATCATACAACAGTTGCTATGTAATCAGTATACAATCAATGCTATGTATCTTATCACTATTTAATACCTGATCCTACACAATGCTGCATGCTGTCATCTCACTTCAAAACCAATGGATTCGATGGGAGTTAAAATGCTCTGCCACTTGCAAGACTGTGCCCTTATGTAGGCATTAATAAGAGATAATAAACGTTATATAATAGTTTTTTTATTAATAAATCAGAAAAATCTACTTTTTTGCTTAAAGCTCTAATTTTGCTATGTGGCATCTCGAAAAATATATTAAAATGCTTTAAAATAAAATATTTTTACTATTTATTTACATCCATTTTAAAAGATTACACTTATTGATGGAAAACTACACTCAAGAGAAGGTGCTTCAGAGAAATTATCATTCTGAATGAATATACCACAGTTTTTCAGAATACATCTCAGGAACAGAATCACATAGATGGTGTAATAAATCTACAGACACCACAGGACTTTTATTAGTTGCACAGCTTCTAGAGAATATGAAAAAAAAATACATGATTTAACTGTTGATTGTAAACGTGCACAGTGTTTAATGAAAACTTTCATTTCTTCAATATAAATTCAATTATTTTTTTCTAAATGGAGAGAGAATATATCAGCTACCTTCATCTCAATTTGTTTGGTGTCTAGATTCTGAAAAAGCAGCTTTACTCTTGTTTTTCCATCGTCTGAAGACCCCTTGAGCTGAGAGAATTTAAACCTCCAGAGCACATTCTGCAAAAAAAATAATGTTAATTAGGACTCTTTGATATTACACTCTTACACCCAGAACTTTGCATTATTGAGCGATTTTGATCCGACATCAAGAATTTAAATGTCATGTAAAATAAATGATGGATTAATATAGTTTGGGCAAGAGGATGGTTTGCATAACAAATACAATTTATCAGCTCTACTTCATACATAGCAGCAAAAAAGATACACTTTTTAGTACTTCCCTACCCATGTAAGGGTTTACAGAGATCAGGGTAAAATCCTGTGCCTATTGAAGTCAATGGGAGTTTTGCAGACCTTAAATCTCCCAAGCCTCACTTGGCTCATCTGTACAATGAGGGGAATGACGCTTCCCCACCATACACCAGTATTGCAAAGCTTAATTTTAAGGTTAGATGAAATGTGCTACAGAAATGCAAAGCACTATTGTGTGGGGTATTCAGTCATTCGTATGCCAAGAAATAAGAATCCCCAGGTCTGTCTCAGCCTCAGGTCCCTTCCATAGCAATACATGGAGCTGTGCTACATGAATCACTGGGTTTACCTGGGTATTTTTAAAAATTACAGAAAGAGACTTATTGCAATCAGTCTTGGGAAATTAATTGTTAAAATCACTGTAATTTTCTGCACTTCTCAAAATGTTTTCCATGCATTATAGTATTGGACTTAGAAACGTAAAAAAATGAAGCCAAACAATCAGAGTACAGTTTCCTTCTGATGTTTCTGTAACCTCCAATAACAATGGAAATGCCTATGCACACTGAGGTGAGCTGGGAGCTGGTGGAGGAACTATGAATCATTCCCGGTTGAATGCTCTGAAAGCCATTTAAAATGAAATAATGGCAGAAAAGCAGTTTACTGGTTTCTTTTTGTTTTGTTTTTTTTAAATCTGTTTTTTTTAAAAAATCCACATTTGAAAGATGTTTTCTGCCTGTGGACTAGCAGTATGTCTCATCTGAAAACAGCAGACATTTTGACTGCGAATATTTTTTAATATTTGGAAGATAATACTGATTGGATTGCTCTGTGGTTGCAGCTCCAATTAGAGCAGGAAGAAATGCCAAGTCCTCTTCAACAGAGGTTAGATTATTTTCACTCACCCAGAAGATGGATGTACTGGGTAGCTTTGAACTACTCCATACAAACTGGACTCCTGATGCATGTGGTTAGTAAAATCAAGAAGAGGAGTGTTTGAGTTATTTGTTATTTAGATGATTGATGCTTGCTTATTAGAGAGCAGGGTCCCCGCTTCCCTTAAACAAGTAATTAAAGAAATGATTGCTTAATGTTGTTAATTATTACATCAGAGTCCTCATATTCCCTTGATGATGATGAAATATTTATATTATCTTAGTGCCCAAATGCTCTGATCAGTATTGGAGCTACAGAATGCTGGGCACTGTACAAATATAGAAAGAGACATAAGCCCAAAAGGCTTGTCATATAAAGAAAAAAACAGACACACGTTAGGGAGTGAGAACACACAAGCAAATCATCCTGGTGAAGAACCTTGGCACAGCTTTGTTAGTTGCATGTACTGTATTTTTTTAATAGAGGAAAGGAGAAATAGGAAAAGGATAGAGCTGCGTTCTTGGCTTTGGGATGGTATGGGGTTTGAATTGGTCACACTGGGTGATAAGCTTCTCCTAGCAATGGACATATACCTGGCTTATCTATATGGTGGGGGGATCTGGTGGCTTTCACAAAGCTCTGAATGGTCTCTAATCCTTTGAATGGGAGTGGAAGGGTACTAGATAAGGACCTCAATCAGAAAAGTGTTGAGAGGAAGCAGAAAATCCTAATTATCTCCTTCTGCAACCCTCCACCCCAGCTCAACTGAGCCAGCAGCACATAGTACCCCAGATTTCCAAACACAATAGCTAAAGAATCAAGTGCTCTAAAGTATACACTAGGGAAAGCTCATAAACCTCAGTACAAAGTAGATGGACAACCTGAATATGTTCTGAAGCGGTCATATTACAGATTAGCTGCTGCTGTCCATTGCTGCCTCACAAAATCAGCAACTGTGGGCAAAGAAATGCTTTTTCTCTCCTGCACTGTCCTATGGGGAGACAATATTTTCTGCCTGAAGAAAAGGAATGGATTGGGGTGGGGAGCAGTGGCCCTTTCCTGTCATTTTTCATCTTCCTGAAGTTAAATGATAGAGGATGTGGCCATGTAGAACCACCTGACAACCCCAGTGAAGGGGGTCTCAGGGCTAGGATTGGGCTGATGAGAAGTCTCTCTGAAGGCAACGAAGGATGTAGGGGAAAGGGTACATTTTTTGAAGGAGAGGGATGACTATGCAAAAGGCCTCAGCTCAGTTCCACAGAACACTCATGGCCAATGATTAAGGTTGAAATAGAATTGTGAATCCAATTGTGAAGCCTTCTGCACAGATTTGTATGCAGACAACATAGCAAGATGCTCCCAGCAAGGCCCTCTAGTTTCCCTTACTCTCATAAGAGTCTTGTACTTTCTGTTAATGTGTCGATGTGAGATTACTGTTGAGGTTCAGCATTTTTCTGCAGCATTTTCCCCCTAATAAATTTAATTAGTCAGGGCTGGAAGTATTGATCAGGTACTCTGATCTGCCATTAAACACTGATTAAGGTAATGTTCCCTTTTTTGCTCCTGAAAACAGATGGGATAATTTGATAATTTAGTCTGCAGAAGAGAAGAGTGAGGGGGGATTTGATAGAAGCCTTCAACTACCTAAAAGGGGAGGTCCAAAGAGGATGGAGCTCGACTGTTCTCAGTGGTGGTAGATGACAGTACAAGGAGCAATGGTCTCAAGTTGCAGTATGGGAGATCTAGGTTGGATATTAGGAAACACTATTTCACTAAGATGGTGGTGAAGCACTGGAATGCGTTACGTAGAGAGGTGATGGAGTCTCCATCCTTAGAGGTTATTAAGGCCCGGCTTGACAAAGCCCTGGCAGGGATGATTTAGTTGGTGTTGGTCCTGCTTTGAGCACGAGGTTAGATTAGATGATCTCCTGAGATCTCTTCCAACCCTATTCTTCTATGATTCTACATTAGGTTAGCCATTTTTCTGTATCAAACCTGCAGCTCTCTATTCTAAATTAATCTATTTTTAAAAGTCTTGCCTGAAATTTGTGGACACTTCTCCATTGACTGTATAAACCGTTATTTTAGATGTTGTTGCTTTTTTAATTTTTAAAAAGGCTCCCTGTCCTCTTAGTTAGTGGAAGTAGGAGACCATCATCCCAAAACTCATTGAAACTAAACAGGAAAATATAGCCAGGTGTCACCATTTCCCCAAGTGACTTGTTGCTGTTTGTAATGTGCTAGGTAGAGTTCTTCAGGGAGGCATTTAGTTTTCATTTCACACTAGTGTTCCGCTTCAGAATATAGGACAGAAAAGCAAAGGCTAAGGTTATTACTTTTTAAAAGACTATAAATATTTATTTTGTTTATTTGGTATTATTCATCCAAAGGATCGCAAAATGTTCTCCAAACTTTACATTTACAGGAATCATTTTGTTTCTCACTGAAATGCAGCCAACCGTGGAGCGGAATGCAGAATCTGTTTGAAAGTACCTAACAGCACTATGACAACAATTTAGCATAAGAAAAGCCACAGAAGTGTACAGAAGTGTAAGAAGTGTACAGAAAAGCCACAGCCAACTTAAAACTGCTGAAATAAAAAAAGGTATGTAGAATGTATTTGTGAAGGCCAAATGCAATGTAATTAATACCAACACTCTTGCAAGAAAGAAAGAAGAATGTGAATGTACAGTTCTTGAAATTTTATACCCTAGTAAATAATACTGCACATGCTATGGCATTAGTCCAGATTTACATCAGCACCGATGAGAGCAGATCCTAGTCATGAAATCTTTAAACAAAGCCACTTTCAAATTACTGATACATATTCTAAAAAACAAATACTTTGGTCCACATTTCAAAGAAGGGCATATTTTTGCTTTTCTCTAAAATCCAAAACGGTTCAATCAACTTCCTTCACACTGTTAAAAAAAATATAGCTCTGTTCTAAGAGTAATCCCCCAGTGTTAAGGTTAAAAAGTGATTGATTTATTTATTGCCAGAGTTACTGTGTTGCTAAAAACACAGATCGTCAGCTAGTGTAAATCAGCATAGTTCTGTTCAAGTGAAAGGACTTACACCAATTTATCTAAGCTCAGGGGTTTGCTCACAAAATGCAATAAGATTCACATTAAATTTTACTTGAATTGCAGAACATTTTGCTGGCTTTGCATCCTCTGCAGATGTAGAAAATGGCTCCTTCTCCACTACTGCAGCTTCAGTAGACAGGGGCCTGCCACTGCCATTTCCCTTCTCCATTCACTTTAGGAAATTTAACACCAGCATCAGTAGAGCACAAGGACCAACCTTTACTGGGTCTTGCAAGGCTAGAAGGAAAAGGAAGGTTTCTTGCATCCTCTCCTTCCTTCTTGAAATTCCACACAGGGCTAAGCCCAATTCAATCTTTTAATTGTCTTATGGTAAGGAGTGGTTTATTGTTCTCCTAAACACACAGGTTCAAATCACACACCACTTCATTTTCTCGAGATCAGTAAACCGCTGTCCATCTTGTGGTTTTTTTGGGATGAAACCTTAGAAACTGAGGTCTGGGTTAAATATCCAATGACTTTTCTTTTGTTTGTTTCTTGTAAAAATAACCATTTGTCTTGGTGTCCTTGGCCAAAATGCCCCCTTCCATGCTATGGCACAGGCGGGCTATCCCTTTCCAATTCACAGCTGGGTGCGTTTCAGTGTGGGACCATATCAACAGACTTTGTAATGTGCTTTGGGATCAAAAGTGCTAGGTAACTGTAAAATATTATTAAAACCAAGCTCATTAACAGCAGAATAAAACAGATTATGTTTTTAGCTCCTTTTCCTCTTACCTTTGTTTTACTGTCAAAACAGGTGAATCCCAAGGCAAAGTCAACTGTGAAACACAGAGTTACTCCTTGCCAGCTGCACATATATGTTTTAGACTGGAAAAAATATTAATGTTGAGAATACAGTTTTATTATCATTGTTCTTTTTATCCAATAACAGTACATCTTATTTTCTGTTTGTGACAAGGCACCAAGCCCGTTACACTAGGAGAGAATTACAGCAGTCTATTGATTAAAAAAAAATCTGTAAAAATAATATATATTTACAACATAGTATCAGAGATCTTAGGCTGTTTTTTTTGTTGTTTTTTTTAAACAGCTTTTTAGAACCTGGCCAGATCTGACTTATAACTGTCCACTACAAAATAAAAAACTAAACAATCCAAACTAAAAAGAACCATTTGTAAAATCCTCTGAGAGAGATTTTGGAAGACTACTTAGAACTAACTCAAAAGGCTAAATCGATTATATAATAATTGGTTCTCACTCGGTTTCTAACAAACTTTGTGTACATAATCAAATCACTGGCGACTGTCTAACTATGAGATCAGTATCTGTCTGCTTCACCTCTCTGTCTACTTTAACCTTTGCAAATAGTCTGTTTGATTTTGCAAGATTTCTTTAAAGCCTTGTAAAACTACAGTAAGGTACCACCACAGTACCAGTGGTCATTATTAAACCAATTAACTAGCACTGCTCTCTTGTCAGCCGCTGAAATATGAATGTTAATTCTTTGACCTCTTTTAGGTTAAAAAGATTAAACTTATGGTTTAACTTGAGGTTAAACTTAACTTGCGGTTAAACTTATGAAAGCGCTTTACAATTAAAAGTCTATTAACATTTAAATTTACCTCTATCCACATCTCTAATAGCATCGGTATTGCAGTTCCTAACCAAAATACACAGTGTGCACATTTAACATATATTTATGTCTTCATGTAAACTAGATTCAGAATGTAAAGACAGGCAGTCTTCAGCACTCCTGGCTATAAATTTAAAAAGGGGCTGGAAGGTTTTCACATTGACATCAACAGCAAAAATCCCACTGACTTCACTTATAGAGCTACTGAGCCTCATTCACGATCCCCACACCCTTGATTTACAGAACACTTTCCAAAATGTTTAATATAGCCTCTTGATTTACTAAAAGCCTGAGTTTTCCCAAGGGAACAATACCTTGTCCTCATATTAATGTCTCATAAGTAGCAATGTCATCTCATCTTTAGAGATTTGTTTATTTAAAATTTTATGTCTGGATAATCTTTTTGAAATGCCAGATCTCAAAAAAGAGGTTCTAACAAATGAATGGTTTGTAGGAAATTGATAAATTAATAAAACTCCAGGTAGAAAGTTGATCCTTTTGGTATTATTTAAAAAAGTAGTAAAGCTTGAGATGTTGAAAAATAGACATTTTGACATTCTTGAACTTTAGCATTTACTGCTTTTGAAGGTTCTCATTCTAATATTTTAAAAAATCTTATTGTTATGATCAAAATACAAATTTTTGTCAAACTTAGTGATAGTCTAACATAAAAGGAACTTCAACTGAGTTACAACATTGACATTTTATATAGCTACATTTTTTAATGGTTGCAGAATTGATGTAATTTATCTATCAGCACTAGAACTGGTTGAGTAATGGGAAAAAAGACTTGTGAATAAGCAGTTTGATTTGCTGCTGTTTGTGGATCATACTATTGGCAAGAATATTAGTGACTGCCATTAAATTATTAATATGTTTATGAGTCTCCAGTATTTCACATATTTATTATAAAACGTCATGAATTGTTATTCACCATTTGTTCTACATTATTCTTCTACTGAAAAGATTCTACTGAATTCACCCCTTCTTGTCAACTGATGAGAATAGGCCATTTCCACCTTAATTGAATTGGCCTCGTTAGCACTGACCCCTCACTAGCAAGGCAACTCCCATCTTTTCATGTGCTGTAATATATATACTGCTTACTGTATTTTTCACTCCATGCATCTGATGAAGTGGGTTTTAGCCCACAAAAGCATATGCCCAAATAAATGTGTTAGTCTTTAAGGTGCCACAAGGACTCCTCGTTGTTTTTGCTGAAAAAATTCTGTCATCCAGGGCCTGATTCAGCAAAGAACTTAAACATTTGCATATCCTTATGGACATGTTTTTTTAAATCAGGAAGCCGGAAAAACAGCAGATACCTAACCAATCACAAGGCCACAGATAGTAAATACTAAAAGTGAGCAGTTCACAAAGAATTAGCCTGAAATATCTGGTGAATATTGAATAGTTATGCAACTAACAGAACTGGTTTGCAAATGACCTGAAAACTAAAATACAAAACAAAACGACAACATTTTTCAGTTTGATAAATACATCACCATAAACCTAATCAGGAGCAATCTTCATTAGGGACATGACAGTCTTTTTCCAGAAAACATCTTTCAACAAAAATACTTTGGGTTTAGCTATATCTATTAGGGGAGAAAGTTGATGTTTAACCTGAAAGGCGACATATTGCAAATGCTCACTGACTTAGAATCTGAAAATCTTAAAAGGCCTTAGCTTGGAGGTTATCAAACACTTTCATGATGTGGATCACATATTAATAGAGATCATCCAGAGGACCACCTCCTCTCCCATTCACCAAAGCACAGACTACCATCCCTGTCCAGTCATGACTGTGACAACAACCTTCCTTTGTGTTTGTGATTGCACAACATCCCTCTGGATGACTACAGCAATCACTGACATGGAAATTTAATATTAGGCACCCATTTAGTCTACTTTTAGTTGTCTTTTAATGTCTTTTACTGAAATCAATAGAAATTAGAAGCCTAAACACCTCTGTGGATCTGGGCCTATGTCTCTAGCCAGCTCTTGGCAGGTCCTGAGCAGTATTCCACAGACCACAGTTTGAGAACTCCTAATTAAGATTGTTGACATAGGAGAAAAGAATAGTATCACAGGTGTCACTGTACCTTTAACGGGAAAGAGACCAGTACACCTGTGACTTGTCAGCTCACTCCAATTGGACTTAAAGGAGGGCACCTGGCTTTTGGACGGGAGAGAGCCCTGGTGAGCTGCCTGAAAACACTGACAGAGAAACAGAGAAGGTCAGGTAAGAGCTGCCTCAGGAGGTAAAGGAGAGACCAGGGTGGGAGGGGGGAGAAGTAGGAGGAGAACCAGCAGCAGCAGCCAGCTGGTGCAGAGAGCCACTGGGAAGAGCAAAAGGTTAATGGTGAGGACAGGCCAGTGCTGGGGAACCCTTGCCAAGTTAAAGGAAAGCTCATGCAGGGGCCCTGATGAAGAAGGGGATGAAGCAGGTTAATGCTGATGGTGAATCTCAGGAGGAGGGTTAGGACTCACAGGCAGGGAGGCCTGGCTGAATGGGACATCTGATTTGGGGCAATGGGAGAAGTCTCGAAGGAGAGAAGTGGGTCTTGTAACTCTCAATTTGATGGCCTGGAGAGTGAGACCTTGCTCAAGGCACTGGGACAGAACGATCAATGACTCTGGTGGGTGATCTAGAAATGGTCACATTTAAAAGGGATTGAAGAGCTGCTGTGTTATAATCTTGTTTTACTTTCGGGATTTGAAAGAAACTGTTTTTACTATGAGGGATCTGTGGACTATGGCACTTTATAAATAAAAGAGTTTGAATTTGCCACCGAGAGACAATATTCCTTTGTATGGGTGAATTCCAAAGGGAAGCAAAGGTAGTTGTTTGTCATGCCCCAGCCTGCTTTAGGAGGGTGCTCCAGTAAGGCTCCACCTTGTAACACATAGGTTATAGTTAAAATATCTTCCTTGCTTATATGAAATAAAATTTGGGAACTGGATTCTGACACCTGCCTATTAGATGGAACTCAGGGCATATATGTGTAAGTTAATGCAATTTTTCTCTTGGCCCAAAGTAAATTATTTCAACATTTTTCATTAAAAACAAATTTCAGACACTCCAGAATATTTTAATATTGTGTTTTCCTCAACACAAACCTTCTGTGGAATTGATACAAGGTCTTACTCAGGATTCTGTAAAACATTTCAAAGCAACTTTTCAAATATGCCTACTTGATGACAAATCTATGCTAAAACTGGCCTTTTATGATCCTTATTCATGTTGATGCCACACTTCTTGCTAAAATTAACACACATGAAATCTTTTCTGTATGTCTGTTTGAAGTACCCGCTGAAATGCTAATGAACAGGAGCTACAGTCGTTATTTCCAATAGCTAGAGAACATCAGCATGTATTTTCAATAACTGTTAATATGAAAATACTAAGATGCTGAAGTTACATCTAGTTAAGGTGGCTCATGTCTATATTTCACAAATACAACACATTAAAAGATTAAGGTTGCAAAATCAAGCACTCAAATGGTAGGAAATGCCAGAATTAAGGTTGACTGCAAAACCTTAATTCTGTCACCTTGTGCATATGCATTATGATGCTGTCTTTAATGACATGTTCACTATATCAGGGTGACTTGCCTGTGGGCTGGAGAGCCTGGGTCTAAGCCAGCCCTGACTACAAGAGGGGCTGAGAGAGTCAAGTGATTTAATATTGGGGGAAAAAAGCAGGAAACTGCAGGGTTGTGGCCAGAGAGAAAGCATGGAAGCAGGGCCAGAGGACTGGAAATTGATGGTTTCAAGTAGAGTTTATTATTTTGGACATTATGTTTGATTATTCTGTGATGAAGGAATCTGACTATTTTTAGTGTTAAACTATCCTCAGAAATGGTGCTGTAAGCCATAGGCGCTGACTCCGTGGGTGCTCCGAGGCTGGAGCACCCACGGGGAAAAATTAGCGGGTGCTCTGCACCCACTGGCAGCCAAGCTCCCCACTCCTCACCCCTCCTTCTCCCCCATCACCCTCCCCCTCCCTCTCGGGGCTTCCTGCCCCACCACCCCGCCGCCTAACAGCTGTTTGGTGGCGTTTACGACTTTCCAGGAGGGAGGAGAAGAAGTAGCGAAGCGGCACGCTCAGGGGAGGAGGTGGCGAAGGGGCAGGGCAGGGGCAGGGACTTGGGGGAAAGGGGTGAAATGGGGTGGGGCGAGGGCAGGACCGGGGCAGGGGGTGGGGGTCGAACACCCATTGGGCAGAGAGGAAGTCGGCGCCTATGCTGTAAACCACAAGAAAGACTTTCTGGACTACTTTAGGGGCCTGTGGGAGGGAGATAGTAAGGGCAGGGTGCCTCTAAAAGCAACCCATCATCATGAAGTGGTGCTCCATAAGCAGCCACACCTTGCAGCCACTACAATGACATACTATTTTTTCCCACAGGACCAAAAATTCAGTGCACAGGATTAACCTGCTCAGGGAATAAATCCAGGTTGTGTTGGTAAGGAAGCTGTTACCTGTAGAACCACTACCTCATTTGTTGCAGAAGTTGGAAGATGTGTAGTAAAGGACGCAGGAGAATTTAGGAAGAGAAAGGATGGTCCCACGGTTAGGGCATTTGAATGCTTCCCTAGAGAACTGGATTCTATCCCTGCCCCTGCCATAGAATTCCTGTGTGATGCTAGTCAAATTGCTTAAATTCAGCATTTCACAAGTGGTCACTAATTTTGCATTCCTCATTTTCTGGAAGACTGACTTCAAGCCCTGTGACCTGACTTCCACTGAGCACTCAAAGCTACCACAGAAATCAATGGGAGCTGTGTTTTGAACATAAAAAGTACTCTGGAAAATCATGTGCTAGGATACCCAAAATTAGAGATACTTTTGAAAGAGAAATGATATAAGGGTGAGGAAGAGGGATAACAAATGGTCTACATGTAAAGTGGAACAGGTGCAGAGAAGAGCTACGAGGATAATCAGAAGACTGGAGGGCCTATCTTATGAGAGGAGACCAGAAGAGCGTGGCTTGTTTAGTCAAGCAAAAAGAAGGGTTAGAGGGGATAAGATTGCTCTCTATAAATACATTAATCGGGTGAATACCAGGGAGGGTGAAGAGCTATTTAAATTAAATGGCAGATGAAATTTAATGTTGATAAATGGAAAGTAATGCACATTGGAAAGCATAATTCCAAATATACATATAAAATGATGGGGTCTAAATTAGCTGTTACCACACAAGAAAGAGATCTTGGAGTCATTGTGGATAGTTCTCTGAAAACATCCACTCAGTGTGCAGCGGCAGTCAAAAAAGTGAACAAAATGCTGGGAATAATTAAGAAAGGGACAGTTAATAGGACAAAAAATATCATGTTGTCTTTATATGAATCCATGGTATGCCCACATCTTGAATACTGTGTGTAAATGTGGTCACCCCATCTCAAAAAAGAGATATTGGAATTGGAAAAGGTTCAGAAAAGGACAACAACAATGATTAGGGTTATGGAATGGCTTAACAACTGTCATAAATATAAAGGGAAGGGTAAACACCTTTAAATCCCTCCTGGCGAGAGGAAAAACCCTTTCACCTGTAAAGGGTTAAGAAGCTAAGATAACCTCGCTGGCACCTGACCAAAATGACCAATGAGGAGACAAGATATTTTCAAACCTGGAGGAGGGGGGGAACAAAGGGTCCTCTCTGTCTGTGTGATGTTTTTGCCGGGACCAGAGCAGGAATGCAGGTCAGAACTCCTGTAAAGAGTTAGTAAGCAATCTAGTTAGATACGCGTTAGATTCTGTTTTGTTTGAATGGCTGATAAAATAAGTTGTGCTGAATGGGGTGTATATTCCTGTTTTTGTGTCTTTTTGTAAATTAAGGTTTTGCCTAGAGGGATTCTCTATGTTTTGAATCTGATTACCCTGTAAGGTATTTACAATCCTGATATTACAGAGGTAATTCTTTTACTTTTTCTTCAATTAAAATTCTTCTTTTAAGAACCTGATTACTTTTTCATTGTTCTTAAGATCCAAGGGTTTGGGTCCGTGTTCACCTGTGCAAATTGGTGAGGATTTTTATCAAGACTTCCCCAGGAAAGAGGGTGTAGGGCTTGGGGGAATATTTTTGGGGGGGAGATGTTTCCAAGTGGGCACTTCCCCTGTTATTTTTGTTAGACACTTTGGTGGTGGCAGCATAAAGGTCCAAGGACAAAAGGTAAAAGTTTATACCTTGGGGAAGTTTTAACCTAAGGTGGTAAGAATAAGCTTAGGGGGTCTTTCATGCAGGTCCCCACATCTGTACCCTAGAGTTCAGAGTGGGAAAGGAACCTTGAGAACAACACTGGAACTTTTCAGCTTGGAAAAGAGATGGCTAAGGGGAGATATGATTGTGGTCTATAAAATCATGACTGGTGTAGAGAAAGTAGATAAGGAAGTGTTGTTTACTATTTCTCTTAACACAAGAACTAGGGGTCACCAAATGAAATTGTTAGGATAAAGATATTCAGGCCTGTCTGCAAAGGCCTGTACTTTAAGAATTTAGGTGTATTCTTATCACTTGGCTAGTTCTAGAGGTATAAAAGAAGAATCAAGATCACTGTCTGTTGGTGTAAGGGCCTTCTCTTACTGTGACAGTCTGAGGCCCTGTTCTTAGGCTAAGGCCTTTGGCTAAGCAGCAGAGGCAGCCATAAGCTAGGAAGCGAACAGTCACATCCTCACATTCCAAACTAGTCATATTGAAATAAGGTGCTATTGGGCTGTTAGGCACTATCAGGACAGGATTGTATTCTGGTCGGCACCGCCGACTGGGCCGTTAAAATTCCGTTTGGTGATGATGGGGAGATAAGGCAGGCTAGTCCCCACCTGTGCTGGCATGGCACTGCGCCCTAGAAGCCAAGGCTCTCAGGTGGCACCGAGCATTCTCTCTCTTCGGTACTTGGCTGGCTGGTTCTAGCTCACATGCTCAGGGTCTAAAGTGATCACAATATCTGGCATTGGAAAGAAATTTTTCCCTGGCTCAGATTGGCTTTGACCTTGGGTTTTTTTTCACTTTCCTTTGCAGCATGTGGGTGCTAGTCACTTGTCAGGATTATCTGAGTATATCACACTTAATCATTTCCCTGCCACTGCGGGGGCTTCCAGACACTGGTGCACCTCAGTCCCTATTCTCTGCCTGTGGCACATAATAGTCTAGTCTCCGGTGGGCTGTAATACTTTAGTCTAATTTCAGTTGGGTTTACTGTGCTGGGTGGTGGTGGTGGGCTGTGATAAATAGGAGGTCAGACTAGATGATCTGGTGGTCCCTTCTGGCCTTAAATTTTAATGACTCTACATATACTTTTCTCTTGCAGGTTCAGACTCTTAGTGCAGCACTTCATACCATCCGGCCAGACTGCCTCTTCTCAATGTAAAAATCATGGGGGACAAAACTGAGCCTTAATTAGAAAGTGTGATCAAAGAGCCCTTGACATTTTTCCAGGGAAACTTGCAGAAAACTCAGCCCAGCTGGCAAACACACTGAGAATATGTATAGAGAGCAGGATAAAAGGGAAGGGAACTGAACTAACAAAACTCATATTAATGCTGTTTCAGGAAGTCTGGGATGCTGTCAACAATGCAGAGCTGTCAAGGTTCCTCCCCCACTCTGAACGCTAGAGTACAGATGTGGGGACCTGCATGAAAACCTCCTAAGCTTATCTTTACCAGCTTAGGTCAAAAAGTTCCCCAAGGTATAAAATATTCCACCCTTTGTCCTTGGATTGGCCGCTACCACCACCAAACAAATACTGGTTACTGGGGAAGAGCTATTTGGAAACGTCTTTCCCCCCAAATACTTCACAAAACCTTGCACCCCACTTCCTGGACAAGGTTTGGTAAAAAGCCTCACCATTTGCCTAGGTGACTACAGACCCAGACCCTTGGATCTTAAGAACAATGAACAATCCTCCCAACACTTGCACCCCCCCCCCTTTCCTGGGAAATGTTGGATAAAAAGCCTCACCAATTTGCATAGGTGACCACAGACCCAAACCCTTGGATCTGAGAACAATGAAAAAGCATTCAGTTTTCTTACAAGAAGACTTTTAATAGAAATAGGAGTAAATAGAAGTAAAGAAATCCCCTCTGTAAAATCAGGATAGTAGATACCTTACAGGGTAATTAGATTCAAAACATAGAGAATCCCTCTAGGCAAAACCTTAAGTTACAAAAAAGATACACAGACAGAAATAGTTATTCTATTCAGCACAATTCTTTTCTCAGCCATTTAAAGAAATCATAATCTAACACATACCTAGCTAGATTACTTACTAAAAGTTCTAAGACTCCATTCCTGGTCTATCCCCGGCAGAAAACCAGCATATAGACAGACACACAGACCCTTTGTTTCTCTCCCTCCTCCCAGCTTTTGAAAGTATCTTGTCTCCTCACTGGTCATTTTGGTCAGGTGCCAGCGAGGTTACCTTTAGCTTCTTAACCCTTTACAGATGAGAGGAGTTTTCCTCTGGCCAGGAGGGATTTTAAAGGGGTTTACCCTTCCCTTTATATTTATGACAAGAGCGCAAGCTGGACTTCAGGAGACCCAGAACTGGACAGATGCATTGGGAATCCTCTCTAGTCCACTGTGGCATGAACATTTAGATTACGTGGTTACATGATCACAAATTGTATGACAAGTTCTATCCTAGAACTTTCTTTTTTTTTTCTTTTGGAATTATAAATAACTAGAAACAGTCCTTGACAATCTAAAGTTTTAGTGATTGTGTAAGTACTAATTCCTGCAATAGTTTAACAATATCTTAGTGATGACTGACTAATTTTCAATAGATAAAAGCATACAGTTTAAAATGTAGCTTGTTAGGATTGGTTTCAGAGTAACAGCCGTGTTAGTCTGTATTCGCAAAAAGAAAAGGAGTACTTGTGGCACCTTAGAGACTAACTAATTTATCTGAGCATAAGCTTTTGTGAGCTACAGCTCACTTCATCGGATACATACTGTGGAAAGTGTAGAAGATCATTTTATACACACAAAGCATGAAAAAATACCTCCCCCCATCCCACTCTCCTGCTGGTAATAGCTTATCTAAAGTGATCACTCTCCTTACAATGTGTATGATAATCAAGTTGGACCATTTCCAGCACAAATCCAGGTTTTCTCTCCCCCCCCACAAACCCACTATCCTGGAGAGTGGAAATCCAGGAGAGTGGGTTTGTGTGGGGGGGGGGGGAGGGAGGGGGGGAGAGAAAACCTGGATTTGTGCTGGAAATGGCCCAACTTGATTATCATACACATTGTAAGGAGAGTGATCACTTTAGATAAGCTATTACCAGCAGGAGAGTGGGGTGGGGGGAGGTATTTTTTTATGCTTTGTGTGTATAAAAAGATCTTCTACATGTTCCACAGTATGCATCCGATGAAGTGAGCTGTAGCTCACGAAAGCTTATGCTCAAATAAATTGGTTAGTCTCTAAGGTGCCACAAGTACTCCTTTTCTTGTTAGGATTAGGAGTTTTTCTCAGCTCCCCTTCTGCTCAACACCTACAGATCCAGAATGTTTTACAAAATATTATTTAAAATCTATATTTACTAATTATGTTTGCCAGTTTGGAGGTAACATGCAGAATAATAGCTGAGCATGCAGGATTTAGACTGAAGAAGAAAATGTAATTTATTAAGAACAGTTCCAGACAGCATCAGAGATTTCACCGTATTTCATACTCTAACGTATCTTTTGTAAAATAAAATATCCCATGAACGAAATGAGATTCAGTGACACTGCTCATGTAAGAATGAAAAATACATTGAGAAAAGTGTGATTGTATAGATTCATTTTAATAGAGTTGACCTGAAGTACTCTATTTAGTGCTCTGGTTACCAATGCCTTATCAAGCATGTTATTTCCACATATCAGCTGAATACACGGGCAGGGATAGCTCAGTGGTTTGAGCATTGGCCTGCTAAACCCAGGGTTGTGAGTTCAATCCTTTGAGGGGGCCATTTAGTGATCTAGGCCAAAAATTGGGGATTGGTCCTGCTTTGAGCAGGGGGTTGGACTAGATGACCTCCTGAGATCCCTTCCAACCCTGATATTCTATGAACACTGGCTCAGGTTTGGTTAATTCTTATACTTGCATGTGTGTGCGGGGCAGAGGGGAGGACTACCACTGATATTTTTTGTGGCATTGATTCATATGTAATATATTTATTCATTCTGGGCACAGCTTCATTTTGTATAATTCAACAGCAGGAATCTTACTTTTTAGTGCTTTTGATGAGCCAAAATACAACATAAAAATATTGTACCTGCATTCATCATTCTAAACTAATACGAATTTTACACCAACCATATTTTGTAAATGTACTTTTTAGAATAACCATTAAAAAGTGGACAATATTATAATTCATAAAACAAAATGAATTTACACCTCTGAAGCATTTCCTCCGTAAATTCACAAGCAACTCTATACAAAGTTTTTTGTATTTCTGTATTGAACTGGATTTTGCTTGTACATCACAAATATTTTTGGACTCTAATTTTCAGTATATTCATCTTTTGCACAAGTCCATACATATTTACAGCACTATATAACAATTAATGAAAAATAACAGCAAGAATTGATGCACTGCTACCAAAAATAGCAATGTTGCATACAAATCTAGTTTTTTCTTTTTAATAGACATGTATAGTGCTAAAAATCTTAATTTTAATTGTTTGTGCTTAACATTATTTGTATGAAGCATATTTTTTCACGAGACAATCACTAAATGCACAATCACTGAAAAACAAGCAAACAAAGACTTCATGACAACACAATTTTTATTTGCTCAATTAAAAAAAGTATCTCCTTGATACATAGGAAAATGGCCATTATAAACTTATTCTGGTGATTTATGTCCTATAAAAATTAGTGAGCCTTGCAAGCCACAAAGAACAACATTTAGCACTTTACAGTTCTGAAACATCGAGCAAACATTAACCGAGGGCCAAAAAGTACTGCTATTAAAGTCACTGGCAAACATTGCAGTTTGTCTGGCACTTCTTAAAAATCCCCCAAAATGGACTTTATCCGCAACGTTAAAATAAAAGAGGAATTGAAGATTTTAAATGGAACATTCAGAACCTTCTCTTGAAAAATATCTCTTATACAAGCCTAGCAGATGTATGCTTTCCCACAATAGTACAGGTAACGGAAGGGCTGAAGTGAAATAAGTTAATGAAATAGATACAACAATTTAGCAAAGGCCCTAATTCAGCAAAGAACTGAGCAAGTGAAGAACTTTATGAATGTAAGGAATAAGGTAGAACTCAATGGGACTACATGCAGGTGTAAAGCGACTTGTGTGCCATTCTCTGCTAAATTGGGTACTAACAATATCGCTTAACTTGCATAAATTATAATTTTATTTCAGAGAAATTAATTACTTATCCCAAATCTAATCACAAGGTCAAGGCCGATAGTTTGAACGGAGGATATTTGTATAGAGTAACACTGACACTTATATATGTCCCAATCAGTGAGACATTTATACCAGTTTCACATCACACTTAATAAATTATTTTTATTATTCTTATTTTTAAAGCAAGCTCATCTGAAGTACAGAAAAAATGGGAGGAAGAGCTGACAAGCATTGCTAGTACAGTAGCCAAGTGAGTGTTCTGTGCCAACGGTAAGGACCAATTCGGTAGAACTGGAAGAAGGTTTTGGCCACAGAGTCTTATCGCTAATAGGGCACTGAAAGGTTTTTGCAGCTGAAAATACTTAAATAAAGAGAACATATAAAAATGTTATTTTCTTATTTTGTTCATTTGTTTGCCAGAATACACACGCGGCAGGGTTTTCCAAAGCATTCAGGCCTCACCAAACTCTGCTCCCACTGGAATTATTATCCCAGCCATACAAGAAGAAAGACAAGATGCAAAGGATGTGGGCAAATTAGAATGCAACTTTATCAATTCATCTGGGAAATACCTGCCAATAAATCGTACAGTGCAGATCTGTTCTTTCCTTAATCTTTTCCACCTACCTGGGAAGGACTGCCATCAGCCCCCCACCCTGATATTACCCCTTGTGGAGGCCTTAACACCCTCCCCTGATATGAGGACTAAGAGGGGGGCATGAAAGGAGAGCTGTCTTTCTGTTGTACCAGATGTAGGAACCCCAGCCCCGCTTTGTCATCTTTCTTAGGGGCCACCTTCCCTTAAGTCCTCTTCCGGTACTGGACATCTGCCACAAGGCAACAGCAGCAATTATTTGTGCTGCCTCCTCTCTGCCCTCAAACAGTTAATTATTCCCTCCCAAACATCAGTGATAAATATATTCACTCCCCACTTGGACATGTGTTCCCTATCTTTCCTTTCCAAGGTGACCATGGGCCAGTCCAATTCTGACTCAGGTGATGACCCGAAAGGATGGGGGGAGGCTTAAAGGAGGGATAACCCTTTTTCTTCCCACTGGCCAGACAAAAAGCCCCTGCATTCAAGGCTGAGGGGAGTGCAATAGTAAAACTCCTGTTTACTGAGGAACAGAGTTAGGCCATGTCAAGGTTTCTTCCCCACTCTGAACTCTAGGGTACAGATGTGAGGACCTGCATGAAAAAACCCCTAAGCTTATTTGTACCAGCTTAGGTTAAAACTTCCCCAATGTACAAACTATTTTTCCTTTTGTCCTTGGACTTTATTGCTGCCACCACCAAGCGTCTAACAAATATAACCGAGAAAGAGCCCACTTGGAAACGTATTTCCCCCCAAAATCCCCCAAGCCCTACACCCCCTTTCCTGGGAAAGGCTTGATAAAAATCCTCACCAATTTGCATAGTTGAACACAGACCCAAACCATTGGATCTTAAGAACAAGGAAAAAGCAATCAGGTTCTTAAAAGAAGAATTTTAATTGAAGAAAAAGTAAAAGAATCACCTCTGGTGGTAAATTTACTGATGATAAATACCTTACAGGGTAATCAGATTCAAAACATAGAAAATCCCTCTGGGTAAAACCTTAAGTTACAAAAAGACACAAAAACAGGAATATACATTCCATTCAGCACAACTTATTTTATCAGCCATTTAAATAAAACAGAATCTAACACATAGAATCATAGACTATCAGGGTTGGAAGGGACCTCAGGAGGTCATCTAGTCCAACCCCCTGCTCAAAGCAGGACCAATCCCCAATTTTTGCCCCAGATCCCTAAATGGCCCCCTCAAGGATTGAACTCACAACCCTGGGTTTAGCAGGCCAATGCTCAAACCACTGAGCTATCCCTCCCCCCAAATATCTAACTAAACTGCTAATTAACCCTTTACAGGAGTTCTGACCTCCATTCCTGCTCTGGTCCCGGCTAAAGCAACACACAGAAAGAGAGAACCCTTTGTTCCCCCCATCCTCCAGGTTTGAAAGTATCTTGTCTCCTCATTGGTCATTTTGGTCAGGTGCCAGTGAGGTTATCTTTAGCTTCTTAACCCTTTAACGGTGAAAGGGTTTTTCCTCTCACCAGGAGGGATTTAAAGGTGGTTAGCCTTCCCTTTATATTTATGACAGGCCAATACTGTGTTTGAAGACCCCATACTTAGAATATAACAACTCTGAGAAGGAGGAGGCAGCCCTCTGTGGAGATAGAGGTGGTTAGGGACTATTTAGAAAAGCTGGACGTGCACAAGTCCATGGGGCCGGACGAGTTGCATCCGAGAGTGCTGAAGGAATTGGCGGCTGTGATTGCAGAGCCATTGGCCATTATCTTTGAAAACTCGTGGCGAACCGGGGAAGTCCCGGATGACTGGAAAAAGGCTAATGTAGTGCCAATCTTTAAAAAGGGGAAGAAGGAGGATCCTGGGAACTACAGGCCAGTCAGCCTCACCTCAGTCCCTGGAAAAATCATGGAGCAGGTCCTCAAAGAATCAATCCTGATGCACTTGCATGAGAGGAAAGTGATCAGGAACAGCCAGCATGGATTCACCAAGGGAAGGTCATGCCTGACTAATCTAATCGCCTTTTATGATGAGATTACTGGTTCTGTGGATGAAGGGAAAGCAGTGGATGTATTGTTTCTTGACTTTAGCAAAGCTTTTGACACGGTCTCCCACAGTATTCTTGTCAGCAAGTTAAGGAAGTATGGGCTGGATGAATGCACTATAAGGTGGGTAGAAAGCTGGCTAGATTGTCGGGCTCAACGGGTAGTGATCAATGGCTCCATGTCTAGTTGGCAGCCGGTATCAAGTGGAGTGCCCCAAGGGTCGGTCCTGGGGCCGGTTTTGTTCAATATCTTCATAAATGATCTGGAGGATGGTGTGGATTGCACTCTCAGCAAATTTGCGGACGATACTAAACTGGGAGGAGTGGTAGATACGCTGGAGGGGAGGGATAGGATACAGAAGGACCTAGACAAATTGAAGGATTGGGCCAAAAGAAATCTGATGAGGTTCAATAAGGATAAGTGCAGGGTCCTGCACTTATGACGGAAGAATCCAATGCACCGCTACAGATTAGGGACCGAATGGCTAGGCAGCAGTTCTGCGGAAAAGGACCTAGGGGTGACAGTGGACGAGAAGCTGGATATGAGTCAGCAGTGTGCCCTTGTTGCCAAGAAGGCCAATGGTATTTTGGGATGTATAAGTAGGGGCATAGCGAGCAGATCGAGGGACGTGATCGTTCCCCTCTATTCGACATTGGTGAGGCCTCATCTGGAGTACTGTGTCCAGTTTTGGGCCCCACACTACAAGAAGGATGTGGATAAATTGGAGAGAGTCCAGCGAAGGGCAACAAAAATGATTAGGGGTCTAGAACACATGACTTATGAGGAGAGGCTGAGGGAGCTGGGATTGTTTAGCCTGCAGAAGAGAAGAATGAGGGGGGATTTGATAGCTGCTTTCAACTACCTGAAAGGGGGTTCCAAAGAGGATGGCTCTAGACTGTTCTCAATGGTAGCAGATAACAGAACGAGGAGTAATGGTCTCAAGTTTCAGTGGGGGAGGTTTAGATTGGATATTAGGAAAAACTTTTTCACTAAGAGGGTGGTGAAACACTGGAATGCGTTACCTAGGGAGGTGGTAGAATCTCCTTCCTTAGAGGTTTTTAAGGTCAGGCTTGACAAAGCCCTGGCTGGGATCATTTAACTGGGAATTGGTCCTGCTTCGAGCAGGGGGTTGGACTAGATGACCTTCAGGGGTCCCTTCCAACCCTGATATTCTATGATTCTATGATTCTATGAAGAGAAGAGTATACATTCGATATAAGGGACAAAGAAATATTACAGCACACTTGGTATAATATTGTGGGAGGGATCTAGAACTAAAGGCCTTAGATTTATAGAGACTGTAGAATCTTGCTCAGTAATATGTTTCCATATAAAAGCCCCAAAGAGATGCTTTTTTGTCTAGCTTGAAGCTTACAAGGGCTAGAATACAAAATACATGTATTTTTGACTTTTAATGCATCCTTTGGAATTTTTCTTATGTCAACATTTCTATTTTTCATATAATGCATTTTGAATAAGTCTGACTCCTTGCTAATCATAGATGTGACATAATGTTTTAAAAAATCTATTAAAAAGGATAACTAGATTGAAAGGCAACACGTGGTATTAATAAACAGTACATTAAGGACATTATTAATAAATATACTTTTCTTTCTCCATTCCACAGATGCAACCCACTTAAACCAGGTGGGTGCCCTAACCACACGACAACAGATTCATTTCCTGACCCCCCTCCCCACATCTATTTCAGTATTTATCCACAGTTGAACAGCTTAAACGAGAGAGTGAGAGAGCCCCATATCAGACTATCCTACAGCTCAGTGGTTAGAGCGCTCTCCTGAATGGTGGGAGACCCTTCTTCAAATCCTTTCTCCCTCTCTGCCAAAGGGGGATGGGAATTGAACTTGGGTCTCCCACACCCCAAGCACGTGCTCTAAGCACGAGACTAAAAGTTATAAGGTGAGCATCCCCTGTTTTGTGTTTAGTGAGACAGGAATCAAACTCATTTCAAGAAGCAGCTTAGGCATCTAAGCTGCTTGACTCCCAGTGGCTGCTTCCCATTTGTGGATCACTAGCAGAGATAGGGCAGCTATCTCAGAGAGGGGAGGGGCTTAACACCCCCCAACCCCTTCTCCTTGGCATCTCCCACTCGATAGCTTACGTGGGTCCCCACCTAGTGTGCTGGCTTCTGTGGATTACATTGTAAGGCGCCTCTCTCTCCCTATTAATTGTATAGGGAGCCTAAGCTTTTTTGAATTGCACTGTTGTTCTTGTGATTTTTCTAGATGCCTAAAAGTTAAACGCTGTGATGCTCAATGCCATGCAATGCCTAAGTCCAACCTGGAAAAATGCTGTTAAGAGAAAAATTAAAAGATACATGAGCTTTAAGACATTATACATTAAAAGCAACCTTGTTCTAAAGTGCAATACACATAGCAGAAAGGAGTTGTTCAGATTTCAATATCCCTGTAATTGACGTGGATGCAGCGGCAAAGTGAGGACAGACACATGCATGGAATTAAATGGCAGGCCACAACTTTTATTAAACTTGAACACAAGGCTACCCACTCATCACCTATACTGTCCTATACCAGGCATTTAATTTGTTCTAGTGAGGGAGTTACAGGGCTCCTTACCACATAACCCATTAACTGGCACCAGGATTAGAGGGCTCCTTACCACACACCCCATAAACGTAGGTGGTACTTGTCAGCCTACCCCTCAGGACTCAGCGCTCTCTGCTTCCTAGTACCCTCCACCTGCTGGGGGGGGGGGAAACACAATAGGGTGGGGACTTAGACCTGTGATGGACACAAGGTTTGACGTTGGCCCACAAAGGCCA
The DNA here is from genome assembly GCF_965152235.1 of Eretmochelys imbricata. NCBI lineage: Eukaryota > Metazoa > Chordata > Testudines > Cheloniidae > Eretmochelys > Eretmochelys imbricata. The sequence goes on from NC_135574.1 coordinate 37,523,554, forward strand.
TAAGGTCTCACCCTATCACATTAGCCCAAGGACCATCCCCCAAATCACAGGTCTTTTAATCTGGGAAATGTTCATTTTCTTCTCTTAACTGCACTGGAAACTGGCTACAAGTTGCAACAAATAAACACCACCACCCCAGTTATGTACTATGCATGTTCCTACTTAACCCACTGTGGCTTGAAGGTGCTGTGAGGAAGGCAAAAAGCTCCCTGATTCTCTGCCAGTTGGCACACTGGAGAAAAAAATCCTTCCTGACCTCCTAAACAGGCGATCAGCCAGACCCGTGGCATCTGTCAGGTTGGATGCCCATTCCTAGTTCAGGTGGGTAGGGTGGGTGGAGGCTCCATATGGCCCCTGCACTGAGCTAAACCCTGGGAACTGGGGAATATGGCCATTCAGCACCCCCTCTCTCCCAGCTGGCCAATGGGTGCCAGAGTCTCCCAGGGGAGGAGCTACTATTGTCCCTTGGCAAATGTCTGCCATCCTTGCTACTGGGACTGTCCCCCTTTCACTACCAGCCCCATCAATTTCGCCCACCTGTTGCTGCAGGTGGATAGCATTTTGATTTAGATGTGATTATTGGGCCCAGGACTCCCTCTATATCAAGGATTTTTGCAATAGGGTCAATTAAATCTATGTCTATATGCAAGTATACAGCGCCTTCACTTAAAAAATTTGGCAATCCATCAGTCTGAGTACCAGAGTGTCATAGAAGTGCAAAATATCTTTTCCAAAGTCCTGGCCATGGTGCCTCTGTTCAGGATGACTGGATATCATTAAAGAAATGCTTTTTAAAAGTTTGTTCCATTTTGCATGAAATAATGAAATATTCATTGAAGCAGGGACTTGAACCCCGGTCTCCCCTCTCTGTGTGGAGCACATTCCAAGATGGTACAAATCAGTGTAACATCACTCTAGTCATTGGAACTGTATTGATTTACACCAGCTGAAGATCTGGCCTGTTTTAGATGTATCTGGATTGGATCACATCATGATATTTTCAGCTGTTTTATGAAGTAGCATGTGAGACAGACACACTATTATTTACCTGTCTTTATCCAGGAATTAGCAACAGCAGAAAGCATTAAGGGTGAAACCGAGGCCCACTGAAGTCAATGGGAGCTTTGCATTGATTTCAATAGTACCAGGATTTCACCTCAGCTGCTGAGTTGCCAGTTTAACAGGAGAGGAAGTCAGACTATGTGGGCCTTTCAAAAACTTTGTTCTGGTACAACCCAAAGACAGACTGGCCCTCACATAATGCAACAGCATTCCATATGATTGCAACAAACGGAACACACATACATGTGGATTTACCAGCTCTGTATTTAGCTGAATCACTATTATTTGGATTTTTGTAGCCAAGTAATTCTCACTGCCTAAGAGAATGCAAGAAAACAGAGCTGAGAGAATATGCATAGGGCAAATGTCTGAAGACTCAGATGGGAAATATCAGTGTGAGACTGATCTGCTCATTATATGGAATGATGCCTTTACTAAATTTCTGGGGAAAAGGGAAGTATAGATCTTTAAAAAAGATGGTTCTCAGGCACGCCACTGAATTCTAATCTGTGTTTTACCAGACTTCAAAGGTGCTTGGCTTTTTCAGATGGAACATTCCTAGAAAATATAATACAGAATGACAACCTTCTTTAGAGATTTTAAATCAGACAGACAACAGAATTTTACATTATAGCAGGGATAAAATTCTCTATGTATGCAATGTGAATAACTTCTAGAATCTGATTAGTTTCATTCCTAGTCAATTCTACAGAACTCTCCCATAACATAATAATAAAAATAGGTGCAGGCCAAAAGATTCAGATCTCGAGCCAAATATTTCCAAAGTTCAGAGGTGTTTGGATTTATGGTTCTGATTTGAACCACCTAGGATTTAAATAATTTGCTAATACTCATAGGATTGTATTCTGGTTTTATTAGCACTGTTACTGTCCTTCCACAGCACATTAGTGTGTTGCATTGTGAATAATGTGTTAAATGTCAACTTGTTTTCTATTTTACATGAAAAGAATAAAATGTATATATGCACAGCTAAATTATATCACATTTAGTAATATTTCATCATTTGTTTAATATCCTTTTCATATTAAGATCTTCTAGTCCTGTTTACAATGTAAAGAGGTACATAACCTGATGCTTATAATTTAGCACAGCATATTACTATCTGAATTATTCAAAGTTTTTGCAAACATATTTACAATTAATCCATAGGGTCCTCAAGGTTTTTCTGCTGTTCTTTGCACTAGATTCAAAATGAATCAGGCTTCAATGAAATATCTAAAAATGACCAGGTAAAGTGGAATTATTGTAAGATTTCTATATATAATGAAAACAATCTAAAATTTAATTGTGTAATTAAACTGGTGCTTCTGGTAACAAACTGATAATTATCTTTTAATGACCCTATAAATCTAACCTAATCTAATTGCTATTTAATATCTCACCTGAATTTATAGTAGGTTTTTGGTTTGTTTTTCAATGGAGTGTATTGAGTAAATTTTCAAAGTAGTTTACGATGCTCTTCCTGTTACTAAGAGGAGTTCTATGCATAATTCTGCTTCACGTAAAACTGCTTCAAATATAAAGATAATGATAATACTTGGCAACTTTATAGCACATTTTGTCCAACTATACATAACTTGCATTTTAAAGATATTCATTAAACTTCACAATACATCTGTAAATCAAGTATTGTTAACCCTATTTTTACTCATTTTCTTAGTTGATTTCTTCCGTACAAGGATTGGAGTACAATTGATTCATAGATTGTAAAACCAAAAGGGACCACTATGATAATCTAGTCAGCCCTCCTGCATGACATGGGCCACAGGTCTTCCCTGAATTAATTTCTGTTTGAACTAGAGAATATTTTATAGAAAAATAATCCAATTTTGATTTTAAAAAGGCAAGTGATAGAGAATCCACTAACACTTGGTAAATAGTTCCAATGGTTGATAACACAAACTTTTAAAAATGTGTGCCTTATTTCTACTGTAAAATCTCCGGCTTCTGCTTCCAACCATTGTATATTGTTGTATCTTTGTTGGCTAGATTAAGGAGCCCTCAATTATCAAATTTCTGTTTCTCATGTAGGTACTTAGGGCTAGATTCACAAGGGGGACTTAGGTGACTAAAGGGGCAGTTAGACACTTAAATCCTCAAATCTAATCTGTAGGCACCACTGGCATTCACAAAACCACACTTAGCTATTGCCAAAAGTCCCTCAGTACCTAAATTTCTGCCAGTGGGCATGTGTAAAGCTGCCTAAATCCTGACACCACAGAGCTGTTCAGCACCTAAATCCCAGTGAGATTCATAAACTAAGCATTTACCTGTTGGGCTTGAGCCAGTCTGTGTTCCCAGAACACACCTAATCCACACAAAAGAGGAGGAGGAGGGTCTTATACCCAGTATCCCAGTGGTTAGAGCACTCATGTGTAATGTGGGAGAGGCAGGTTCAAATACCCACTCTGTCTGATTTGAATCAGGGACTTGAACCTAAGTGTTCTGGGGTGGGTATCTCTCAATCCTTTTCAAGCTGTTCCATTGGGTATAAAATACATAGTCACTGTCAACACTGTCAACAGACACAATTAGTATGTAATTTATGTAACCAATCATAGCTACCCAATCCGGTTCAAATGTTGAATGTCAAGAATTGAATACTCCTGCAGAAAACTCTTTGCTGTTAATCCATAGACTAAAAATGTGTGCAAAAATTCATTGAATAAACAACAGATAAATACACAGAAGGAAATAGAGTTATGCAAACAGGTATTCATTCCATCAGAAGAAAGAGATGTTGAATTCATCATATTTGTATATTATTCATTATTTATTAGTTGCACACCTCTATTCATTATTTACATAGGTGAAGTGAAATACCACAAATTATTAAATATACTATTGTTGAAAAACTTTGTGTTCATAATTTGCAATATATATCAATAATAGGAAAAGAATTTCCTTTTTTTTCATGTTGGAAAATGCTGGAACATGCTTTTTACAGGTGAGATATTTCCCCTCCCTCAACTTGATACACTACACAAAAATACTGAGGTCAACAAATTAACCACCATTCTCAGGCTGACTGGCAAGGTTAATTCGTCTGATCTTCTGACTCATAGGATTATGTGACAACTGCCAACCTGTTGAGCTATAACATCAAAGAGACAAAAATTGTCTCGGAGCTTCTACCATTTGGACACTATATCATCATTAATAAAAATACAACAGAGAATGGCTAAAAATGTGACAGCCTTAATCAAGCTTTCTACATGCTCTCAGCTAGAGCCCAACATCAGACCTAACTTACTGTATGTAGTAACTTATAGCAAATAACATTTTTTGACCAAACAATATAAACTATTTATGAAATGAAGTTATCCAACAGCATCAGTACTGCAGGGAGCAGTTTCATTTGCTTCATGACTTTTTGCTACAGCTCTTATTGGATATAATATTTATATTGTATTTTCAAGAATCAACTCTATTACATTATTGTAAAAGTACAGAACAAGTATTTGCTGATGTAGCCGAGATATTTTTTGGAGGAAGCCAGCCTGGGAGAATGTGTCTACATAAAACAGAATGTTTGGAGTCCTACATTTCATCTTGCATACAAACCAAACGTTTCTGAAGTTCTAAAAAGTTAATTTCTCACCCTCACTCCTCCATAATTTCTCTCACCATGTGCATATACACCTACTGGTTCTTGCAGAATTTCCTACACAACTAGAAGCAGGAAGTAAAAGACTTGGATTTGGCATTTAATACTAAATTTTTGTGTTTGAAATTGTTGAACACCAAGCCTCTAGACAACTGAGAGAGAGAATATTTTCTCTTCCTATTCCTTACACTGACTTCAGGGATTCTCATGTACATGCTAATCGAAGGCTTTTGCCCAGACATTCTTTCAAAGTATCCTTTCTGTAAGATAACTCCCTCACTGTGGAACCCCAATATTCATGGGCTTCTGAACTTTTTTTTATCCTTCTGTTAGCATCAAACAGCAAGTGCAAATCATAATCCTAACCAATTCCAATTCAAGGGCAACCTCCTTTTGGTTGAATTGTCCTTGCCACTGTCTCACAAATTGGTGGTTTCCACCCATTCACTGAGATACACTCCCATACCCCCCATATCATGGATATATCTCCCTCTGTTCTCTCTTGATGTTACTAGATAGAGAGATGCAAAAATGCAATTCTGTCGTGATATTCAAAGACTTCTGTGCAGGTCACAAAACATTCAGTCATCCTATCCTACACTCAGCTGACAACCAGATAATTCTCTGTGAACAAGGCAGAGGGAGGAGGGGAAACGTAAGACAGGAGTACAGATAGAGAGACTAGGGAGTGCTGGTATTCCATCCTAGAGGATCAAGAAACAGTAAGGAGGTCTAGAAACAGCATCAAATTTAGATACAAAGCCAAATTTGAACATTTTGTGTTCATTATGGGCCCAGTATTGCTCTTCCTTGACCAATAAAGAAACCATAAAGACACTGTGATTTATTAATTTGAGCTTTGCTCATTAACAGTCTTGTAATTAAATCAGAGAGGGATTTGACAAACTCAAAACTCCATGTATGAATATTCCATAGATATGTGCTTAAGGGAAACTCATGAGGGTTCACTGAGTCCCTTGTTAAAATTCTGACTGGAGTTCACCCCATCCCTCTGCTTGGATAATGTTAATTCTTCTATGTCAAGGATGACTTACCCCTGTGGCTCCTGAAAATAGTTCTGAAGAGCAAATTTTTTATCTTTGGATTACAAGTGATAGGTATTTCAAGAAACTCCAGGTGAAAATGGCCCTATTGAGAGATAGGTCTGAAAGGACTAATACCCCACCTGGCCAAATTACCCCGCACTCTACTATTGATACTTACAATTTCAGCAAAGTACAATTATGTTCTCTTGCCAAGGGCTGTTTCCTCCTCTCCTTGGTTATGGTTATAGGACAGTGGTTGTTTTTCTTTGAGTTCACTGGATCCCACAGTGCCTGGCTCCTTCCTCTCTCTGCTGTCATATGCACCTTTTGAACATGGCCTTCTGACAGTCTAATTTTGTGTCCGTCTTTTAAAAAGAAATTAGCAACATACCACTTGTATTCCTGCTATCCTTAGCATGGCTACCACTGCCAGAAGAGATTTTTAAGAAGCATATATTGTTATCTTCTCCAGTTTCCAAAGCATTTTACAAATATCCCAATTACATTAAGATTTCCTCCGCACCACCATAATATTTCATGTGAAATGAAAAGAGAAGCTTCCCAGTAACCTTTGTTCTCGGCATTATAAACGCTTTACAGTTCTGCTCTTAAAACAAGAAGCTATCCTGGAGCTTAATGGAATGAATTAGCTCAGCTGGAGTAAGTAATTAATCAGAAATATGACTGAAAGGGTTCAGAATTCTACATGAACATGTCTTGGAATGCTTGTCTTAAAAGTTAACACACAATAGATCAGAAAGTAATTTTTCACAAACTGCCATTTTGACTTCCATGGCTTTATTCAAAATATTTCTGTGAGAATACAATTGCCAAAAAATAACTGAAATATGGATGTATTTATTGTAAAGATCAGGTTGCACGAAACGGCACCTGGAGTATTGTTTTACTGGTTTATAATACAACACTTCTGAGTCTTGCTGAAGAATCTGTACATTTTCTGTGCCGAGCCTGAGAGTGTTGGGAATTAAGGTTCTGAAAGGTGCATTTCTCCAGATAAGTCCATGAAAAAGAGGGCAAGTAGAAGCATATGGCAAGTCGACATCTAGGCTGACTATGGAGGAAGCATGGCTGACAAAAATTGAGAAGGAGCTTTCAGGGGGCTTCAGTATCGGAGGTATAAAACTATCAGAAAGTTGTAAAAAAATGTTTATAAAGTTGGAAAGGGAAGTATGTGTACAAGCTAATGCTAAGATATGTCCTGTAGTTGCCAACATAAGATTTGCTGGCTACTGAAATATGCAGCCCTTCTTCACTGCCAGCGATATTACTATGTAATACTAAATTTCAGACTCCATTTTTGCTGCTGGTGACTGCCTTTGAGGAGAGGACCATCCCAGCCGAGAGCTTGCTAACACCTAATCTTACAGGTGTTTACTTTATGAAGTAAAAGAGGGAACTCTGGAGACTGAAAGGCTTGTATATTTCTCATTGCTCCACATTCCCTGACCCAATTGGCATGAAATACTAGCTTAGGGCAAGTTTGTGTATATATGCAGAAAAGGGTGGAACCTAGGGATGGGTCCACACTGAATCTTGGGCCTTGCAGTGAGGGGCCAATTGAACTGCTTTGCTGGAGACTCCAGACTGGCTTGAAGAATGAATGGGTGAAGGATCATCATTCTACTATTTTTGTCTAGCAGTCTGTTGAATTCAAAGGAGAGACAGTTACACACAAAGTGAATAACTGTCCCTTCACTTAGCGATCTCCAAAATTTTCCAGGACAACAGATTTTGAGACTCAAAAATAAGCACAGCAGAAGTGTATCATTACAAAAATAGCTACAGAACCGTTTTATTCTTCCTTGTTTTTTTCCACTTTAGTTATATACTATCTGCTTTTCACACAGCTGATAGATAGGACAACTGTGCGGTAGCTCAGAAAGATCTATAATTTCTTGAAGAAATTATGTGGGAAGAATACTTTATAGTGTGAACACATGTAGTCTCAACATCTCCCAAAAGCCCAAAGATTTTTCAAGCCTGCTCTCAAGACACTTTGAGGAAAAAATCAATGTGCATACAAATGTAAAAAAAAAAAAAAAAATTAAAATAAATGCATTAGTTTCCTTCTGTTCCTAGCACTAGTGTTGGTTCTATCCAGCTTTTCACTTTAAGTCACACCCATCTGTGAGGTCAACTATCAACTTGAATCCTCAATATAAAACAAAGCACAAATCTTCTTAAAGACAATTTCCCATTGCTCTGATGTAAGTCAGTCTTTTTTCCAACAGCAGTGGACAAGTGAGGCTATCAGTATAATATATTTTCCCACATCAACATCCCTCTCTCACTGTCTAGGACGTAATACAAATGCACAAATTTTCCGGTTGATAATCTTATATATCGTAACACACACATATTTACCTAAAATGACAGAAGAGATTGTTTGGAACGGAAATGGCAATCTACCATGTCTTCAGCATTAACACACAGAAATGGTGAGTAACTTAAAATTACCAGCCAAAAATTGTGCAAAGAGTTACCTACTAAAGCTATTATTAGAATGAAATATTTGAACAACTGTTAATATTATTGACTCAGTAATTAATTTTATTGACTCTGTAATATCTATTGTATATATTTATGGTATATATAAATGGTGTATATACCATTTTAAATATACTTTATTATAAGCAATAGAGTCCATGGTGGATTAGGTGGCACGAAGATGCTAGAAATAGGGGTTCTGTGGGTGCTGCCGCACCCCCTGGCTTGAAGTGGATTCCTTTATATACAATTTGGGTCAAATGCTCTCAGCATCCCTGCTATAAAAATTGTTACTGCACCCCTGAGGTGGCCTACTGGTTAGCACCACCTAGTGCCACCTCCCAGAGGGAAGGGTTTGCAATCCTAGTCCTCCTTTAATCAGAGGTGTGGTGAGGTGTACAGGGGTTTTGGGTCACTCCTGTAGTAGGGGTAGTGGTAGGGGAACCTGGGTCTGCCTACTCCACTGGGCTCTGACCCAGGGCACTAGGAGGGTCAACAATATCTAGCCCCAGAAGGTGCCCTCTGAATTACCCTCCATGAGTCACTTCCTGCCACTGCTTTTCTTTCTTGGCTTCTGGTACAAGATAAGATGAAAAGGAAACCAGGTATCAGCCCTGTGACACATGACCAGAAAGCGTTAAGTATAAGCATCCTGCAGGATAAATGACTCAAATTCAACCCTTAAAGATATATGGGGAGATAATGTTTGTGGTTTTGTATATTTACATATATATTGGTAGAGGTCAACAATGTAATCAAACAGTCCCTATCTATGCTATATTCTGTTAATTCAGAGATCAAAAGGACATTTTAACATTTAAATGAACTGTAAACATAGGATATCGCTGTGTTCATCTCTCTTTGAAATATATAGCAAACCATCTGCGAATGGTAGAAAAACAGGCAATTGCCTTATGTTAGACTCTGTGAATAATTACCGGCGATACTTAGGAAATGGGTCCACTTCCAAGTCCACATGAGTGCCTATTGCTCGCTGAAGAACTACAAGCTGTCACAAGAAGGCCTAAAACTGTATAAAGATGTTTGTGTCCCAATCCTTTTTATCTCAGATCTGCTTGAGGCTTCATGCAGGGGAAGCCGAAGCCATAAGGACTGAGATCCCAGTCCTGACTGGGCCACCCTGAATATAAACATTGGACTATAACCTATGAACTATTTCTGAAAGAACTCTTTGCATCTATAAAGCTCACCATCTCTCCTATGAATCTGAATCTCAAGATTGACTCATGTCTGTATGTGTACTGATGTTTTAACCAATGCTCCCTCTCTTTTCTTTTTAAATAAATTTTAGTTTTGTTAATAAGAATTGGCTGTAAACATGTATTTGGGTATGATCTGGAACATTCATTAACCTGGGAGGTAATGTGTCCGATCCTTTGGGATTAGTAGAACTTTTTTATATAAGATTTTCAGTAATCTTCATCATACTTGAGGTATCTGGGTGGAGGCCTGAGGCTGGATTACTTTAAGGGAACTGTGTTGTCGGCTTCTGGGTAACCAGTGAGGTATTATAGAAGCTGTTTTGTGCTGGTTTGGTAAATGTAAGTATTGGAATATCCACCAGTTTGGGGGATTGTCTGACTCATTCTTTGCAGTTAACTCTAATTGAGTGACTTCAATTGGTTCCCCTTGGGACTCCAGTCACAAGCCCCGACTGGGCTCAGCATATGAGTCCAGTTCCCTCAGGGAGACTAATCTGGTGCCATTGTGAGGAGCCTTCAGGGTAGCTCAGTCAGCCGCCCCCCTTCAGAGCTGGGGTGCTCCCTTTTCAACCCTTTCTCCAGTTGTAGCGTGCTCTGCAGGGCTGGAGGGGCAGGACTACCTGGGGCCAGTTCTGTCTTTTAACCCCTTCTGACCCAGTATGTTTGCATAACCCATCACTATATATTCATATTGTATATACGATTGTCAAGTTTTGGCATGAGTCCCCTCCAGTTATATTACATCAAAAGTTATCAAGCACTAAGCTGCATGCCAGAGTGAACCCAAGAGGCAAAACGATGCAGTACAGATTTAAAAATCTAAACTAACTAGACTCAAAGATTGCTTGAAGAAAGCATCTTTTCCCAAGCAACCAGTTTGCTTTTCCCAAGCAACCTCTGAATTTGTTTGCTTGTTAAAGCAATAGCTTTTACAGGACTGAATTCCTCTTTTGGCGTCTTTAGCCCTGCGACGTCCCCTTTCCCCAGCACCATCTCCCACAGCATAGTATATTTTTGATGTGCTGGAGATATGAAATGGTGTGTTTTGTGATAATGGAGTGTACTGTGCTCGGGTACCACCATTAGGAAACCAGCACATATTATATTAGCCATGCTAATTTGCACCAGGGGCTGAGATTATCTGAATTAAATGAATACTATGAGACTAATTCTGCTTCCAGAACAGCAGTGTAACTCCCATTCAAGAGAAATATATCTTTATATCTGAGAAAAGACTCAGGCTGAGATGGATTTTGTCATCCACATAGTGGTGACAATCTGGGAGCTCCTAGTTTTGAGGTTTAAGATTTTTCATTTAATCCAGCAAGGTTCACTCACAACATTTTACACTGGCATAACTCTTTTGATGTCAACAGAGTCACTCCCAATTCACACACATGAGTGTGTATTATGAGAGCAGAATCTGGCTAGCTGCTCTCTTTTTAAATTAAAACATTAGGTATAACAAGAGGATGAACTTAGTCTTTCTGAATAGAAGTTTCATAACCAGGTTTATTCAAAGAATCTCCACAGGATAATGTATTGATTTTCCATTTATTACAATCAGGGTAACTTGATTATAATATTCTTGTTGGAACATCTGTTCTCTGAGCTGTCACAACACATGCTAGTCAGAGAGCGTGCTCATAGATAAATCCATGTTTACATGATTATTAGACTTGCTTCTGTATTCAGTGTATTCACTATGAGATTATTAAAAATCTAAAATTGATATCCAAGTGACAAGCAACAATCACTATCTTCTTATCACTAATTCAAATATTTGAATCAATATCTGGTTACAAACTGAATTGGAAAAAATTAGAACTGCTCCAAATCTACCAGTTGAAATGTAGAGGGGCTTTCTCTCCATGGAATTTCCACAGGTAAACTAATGCAACTGTGTACCTAGGTATAAAAATCTCAAGAAATATTAACTAGTGAAGATAAATTGAGATGTTATACTCTCTCAAATCATTAGTGACAAATAGGTGGCATCCCCTCTCCCTGAACCTGTGAGGAAGGGTTAACAAAATAACAATGACTATTCTGCCTAGGCCACTTCAGATTTCGAGGAGCCTACCTGTTTTTATCCCAAAATCTTATTTTAAAAAAATTAATAGCATTATTAGAGCCTTCCTGCAGGGCCCTGATCAACGTCCACAATTATCACTTAACAAACTCCAGCTCCCTGTAACCAATGGAGGCACTGCGCTCCCAGACCTACAAAATCACAATTATGTTTTTATTATGTCACAGATATCAAACCAATTCCAACATGCTAGCACCCTTATACCCACATGGGTGGAAACTGAATGTGTATTAATGAATTATATTCCCCCTGCAGGTCTCCTCAATTTCTTTTTTTATCTGAGGGAGAAAAACAAGGTGCTTACAGCGGTGGCTATCTAAAGAGTCTGTAAAAGCGGCAGAGTCCTGTGGCACCTTATAGACTAACAGACGTATTGGAGCATAAGCTTTTGTGGGTGAATACCCACTTTGTCGGATGTATTTGCATAAAGGGTCTGGCCTATCTTAGCTAAGAGGTTTCAATTTCAACATTGAAATCATGCAAAATCACCTACCTAGGGTAACCAAGATTTGCAAGTCATTTTCCCAATTAGACAGTGATGAGGGCTTTGTCCATTTTCTAACACTGAAGCAACCTTATAACCTGCCACCCTCAGTGCAGTGGTAGTACTTACAACTAAGATACTTGCTAACGTATCAGTTTGGTACGGATGCCCTAGGACTGCCAGAGGCCACACAACTACTGGGAACCTTAGAAATGCTTCATAAACAGCCCAGGTCCATGTCCACTATGTATACTTTGCTAATGAAAAAGAATCTCATTAATTTGGTGTTCATGAAAGAATGGGAAGGGAAGTTATCAGAGCCCTTAAAAGAATCCAAATGGCAGAGCATATTACATAATGTTAAAAATGTCTTTGTGGATCTCAGGTTATGTTTGATACAACAAAAGATAGTATTCAAAATTTACTGGGACGCCAAAGAGGTTGCACAAGATGAAGGCCTTAACTTCTGATGTTAGCTAGCACTGTAACAAAGAAGAAGGAACCCTGATGCACATACTATGGGACTGTCCAATAGTTAGGCAGCTGTGAAAAGAGATGGACTCGAGTTAAAAAGACTGCTCTGTTTTCAACAGTCAAACCTCAGCCAAAAATGAGGCCCTATAAACTGGGTTTAACTCTGCCACAAGACTTTGGTTCTTGAGAGCTGCAATAGTCACCAAGTACATGATTTTACAAAAATGGAATTGTGGGCTTATGCCTAGGGCCCTACCAAATTGACCAAGGGCAGCCCTGCAGGGAAAGATCAAATCCTGTCCTGCCCCAGCCCTGCCTGGACTAGCAGCTAGGAGCCCCCAGCTGGGGTGTACCCAGCAGCACAGGGAAGATCGGATCCAACTCCACAAGCCTCCTCCAGCTGCAGGAGGGCTCTGGAGCTGCTGGTTCTGGTCTGGTTCCCCTCCCCACCCAGAGCAGCTGTGCAGGGGATGGACAAGTCCTGTCCCTCCCCAACCCAGCTGGAGCTGGGAGCCCCCTTTGCTGGGGTATGCCTACGAACAAAGGGACATCAGATTTCATGGGGAAGGGCTTATTTCATGGTCCAGGATGTGTTTTTCATAGCCGTGAAATTGGTAGGGCCCTACTTATGCCCAAGAATAGAGCAGTAGTATTCCACTATGTCTGAGTTAGCAGCCAAAGAAAGAATAGCTTATTGCTGTAGACAGCAATTATATGAACCTGAAGAAATTTGGACCCCATTTCTATATAAACATGTTGAGATGGCTTAAAGAATGCCAGACCTCCATTCCATTTAACCTCTCCTCTCCCTTTCCCCCTCACCCGGCGCAGTCCTCTCCTTGCCTCCCCCTCCTATTCATGTATAATCTTCTCCTATTTGATTACTGTTTCCCCCGCCCTAATATGTTATGTCTATGTAGTATGTCTGGTCTTGCTGCTTTGACAAGTTGCAAAATTGCATAGTTCCATAATTATACTGGAGAGCCAGTGAAGCATGCAGTATTTGAAAAGTACAAAAGTTGTAAGTTATTTGCATTTCTGTACTTTTCGTTGCCTTTTTCTTTCTGAAAATCAATTTAAAAAAATCACAAAAACATATTAAAATGTCTAAAATTTTCTATATGTTACACTTATTTTAGCAATAAAATGGCTGCAGTAATTAAGTTATGTATTACTTACCCCTGTTCTTTGAACTTCCAAGAAAATTGCTCTTTGAAATGATTTTTCCCATGCTGCCAACTCACTGCCAAGCTCTACATTAAAATAATGACTCTGGCCATGTCCAACCATGACACTGAAACAATATGGCCTCTGGTCTTCAAGCTCATAGTCCTGATGAATACCTAAATACAAGTTTGCTTGTAGCCAGCAATCATCAGCAAGCCAGAGCTGAAAGACATGTTTGAGTAAGTGATATTTCAACTAGTACTAAACAAATCATTAAGGCAGCATTGTCTTATGTCTTCAGCAAGTAACTTTGAATCAGAATGCCTGTTCTCAGTTCTGTTACTGACTCACTGTCAATTTAAACTGCTTTGTGCCTCAGTTTATCTATCTGTAAAACTGTTATTTTAATACTTACCTTTCTCAGTGCAGTGTCATGAGAATCAATTAATGTTTGTAAAGGCTACTGCTCTCAGACCCTCTCATTCACAAGGTCAAAACAGATGAAGTCACCTCTATTTCTCTTTCTATCATCTAATCTAATCCAATCCAGGTATTTCTATAGTTTGCAACATACCAATGTAAGCAATGCAATCCGTTATTAAATACAATAAATAGTTATATTTTAAAATTAATTAATATTTTCATGTGGAGGTAGGTGGGGGAGAGATGGAGGGGGTTGGGCAGAGAGACGTAAGGCTTCCTGAAGGTGCAAGCAAGTATTCTGGAGAGGTACCATGGTTACTGGAATTAGGATGTGAAAATGGATCAAAAGCTTCAAATTAAGGCTCTGACAGAGAGCTGGTGACTGCCACTGGATTTCTGGACGAGTTTCTCAAAGAGAGCTCCAGAATCCTACTTAGTGAATCTAAGCTCTGGAATCTAAGCTGGAGAGAGACAGAGATACCTATTATCAGTGAGTTGGGAATAAAGATTTTTTTCAGATGTTCATGGGCATCTGCTTAGAAAGGAACAGTATTTATATATTCTTTTACTTTATATGGGTGCATTTGAATTCGTGCTTTCCTTAACAATGTGAACAAACCTCCCATGTTAATATATTTTTGACACGTAAGCCATGCCTGCTTGGTGTGGTGCTCTGTCCTCCTCTAGTGGTGGCTAGACCAACTAGAGATTGATGAATCTGCTACAGCCATGGCTGAGAGAGCTCAGCCTTTCAGCTCAGACAATAGAGTTCATGCATTAAGATCCAGAGGTCCCAGATTTGATTGCTGCTGCTGGCAACCCAGCTGGAGTATCAACATGACACATGGTGGCCCATAGAGGGAACTGAAGGGGGAAACCTCTGAAGCCCAGAATGCACTTCCCTTGCAGGGAGAGCAGAGTATGTAAGGCATGCCTGCTTGGTGTGGCACTCTGTCCCGCTCTAGTGGTGACTAGGTCAAATAGGAATTTATGAGCTTGCTAAGAGAGGGGCTCTTTTAGCTCAGGCAGCACAAGCTCCTGTATCAAGCACCAAAAGACTCAGATTCAATTCCTGTTGCCAAGGGTTTCAGCATTGCAGAAAAAATTTTTTCTTTCAAATACATGAACCCAGCTGATTGACTAAATCAGACAATGAGGACTTTTGGTTGAAGCACCTAATCAAAATATTTTTATTTATGAGCTTATTTTGCATGTTCTTAATACAATATTTTTTTCAAATGTCTTTATAGTAGCATTCCTCTAAGCTAATAGTCAGATTTGAAAATAATTACCTGGTATAAATCCATTAAAGTTAGTGGATTTTTAACAGGGATAAATTTAAGCTAATTATATTCTTATTTTAGGTCACGTAGTTAATCTATATACCAATTGATGCAATTTATCTGTTACAGACATTTTGTACACTTACAATTTTAAAAAGTTTTAAAAGTAAAACAAATTGAAAAAAAAAACCCCATCCAACAACAAAAAATTCTCTACAAATAAAAGTACTTTTTGGAACTTAAATGAACTCTATCTTACTTAAATTATGCCTTGCAGACACTGCACCCTGATGTGAAAAATAGAACTGCTTAAAAAAAACCCAGAACAATCAAATGAGTTTCTTTCATTTTGCAATCTAAGTTCAATCATGTAGAACTCAGAGGTGATATACAGTGGAATTTGCTTATTATGAACTCAGCTACACAGACACCTATGTTTTCAGTGAAATGGAGAGAAATCCCTGAATTACTTAACTGCATGTCAGCTGACTTACACTCATTTTATAGTGAAGTTTCACCACTTATTATATAAGGTTTCTTTCCTTTATAATTGGGTTTCATTCTGCTAAATTCATGGGAATGCAGTAATTTATTACAGGCTAATACTAGAAATGACAATATGGTGTGGCAGAGGTCCTCCAGAGCAACACGTGCTGTTCTGAAACTGGGGGGAGTGAAGAGATACCCTGCAATCAATACAGGGAATAACAGGATCTCCTTACAATGAAGATTTTAGTGAACTAAAATACTTCATTATAAGAAGTTTTCAAATACTTCAGTTGGTTATTGTTTGATAAATATACAGAGAAAAGCAAAACTAGGTTTGAAGGCTACTATTAATTCCCATCTTCATTTTAAAAAAAATTATAAGGACGTTCTATAATTAAATCCCCAAATGGCATTTGATAACATTTTCTTTACCAGTTTCAGATCATCTTAATGCTCTTGATTTCTCATCTATTTCTTTATTTCTGTTTGTTGACATGGAAGATGGGAAGAGTAGACAGGTGTCTGCAGTCAGGATCACATTTTTCTGAGGTGATCTTGGCTGAAATATTTTTTTTTTATTCCCACTGCGCCTCCCTCCAAGACTCCAGGTTAGGGTGGGGGAGAATACCCAAGTTCTAGCAAGTTTTGGGCAGGGGGAAGTCCCAAAATGGAAATAATAACCACGTCCCATTTCACATCTCTCCTATTTTACAGAAAATCTATTGTATAAATGTTTTAGAGATTTTTAATTTTTTTTATCAGGACTATTACTACTTGCATTCCCTCATATGTAATGGTAGCTTTGTTAGTTATGAGTAACTGTACAGAATTCAAAGGGAGAGACACATTAAAACAAGAAGGCAAGATTTGGGTTTAAAGGACACTAGTGAAAATCAGGATACCTCTCTACATGAGTTAGTGAAATTGCAATATATGGGTAGGGGGGAAAAACTAACTGGGCTCAGACTTCAACACACACACACACACACACCCCATAACTGGGATCAGACTTCAAAACATCCTAAAATAGCATCAGTATACATAAAAATGTAAGCTTTAAAGTCTGGAATCTCAGGACCTTCCAGTTATAGAAGCAAATGTTGTGTGTCTCATAGGACACCAGGAATTTCCCCTTTTCAATAGTAAAGAGCACTGCACTCCATCCTCTACGTACTTTTCTTATGGTCCAAAAAGGATAGACAGCTGTCCCTAATAGGGCAGATAGGATTTTCCTTTGCGTTGGAGAATCACTAGCAAGCATAAGACTGGCATAAGTTAATTCTGTGCCACCTGCTGCTGCCAACCCCTGGAGTAGTGGGCATTCTGGAGGCTGTCAGAGGCACAGGGAGGCACAACCAGAGCGCCAGTGATTCTGTGAGCGGAACAGCCCCCGGGGCCATTCTAGCTATTGAAACAGAGACCTGAAGCTGTTGAAACTGACCTCCAGCTGCTCCTCGGGATTGGAAATTTGGGGGAGAGGGAGAGGAGTAGAGAAGAAATATGCCTCTGTCTTCTCCTTCTGTGCCTGAGAATTTGGTCCCCTCGTTGTAGCTCTGCAGAGTCATGAGATATTGGGTGTTAAACTTCTAACTGCTGCAGAACTTAATATTGTCTGTCATGGGCGTTAGGCCAGTGTAAGTTTTATTAGTGTGGGGGGTGTAATTGCACATTTAATGGGATAGAAGGAAACATTTGGTCTAGAAAAGAGAAGTCTGAGATGGGACCTGACAACAGTCTTCAAATATGTTAAGGGTTTTTAATAGATATTTAGGTCAGAAGGGACCATTATGATCATCTAGTCTGACCTCCTGCACAACGCAGGCCACAGAATTTCACCCACCACTCCTGCAAAAAACCTGTTATAATGAGGACGGTGATCAATTGTTCTTCACATCCATTGAGGATTGGGCAAGAAGTAATCAGCTTAGCACGCAGTAAGGGAGATATAGGTTGGATATTAGCAAACAGTTTCTAACTATGATGATATTTTAACACTGGAACAATTTATCTACAAAATTGTGGAATCCCATCATTGAAGGTTTTTAACATATTAGAAAAACACCTGTTAGGGATGGTCTAGGTTTACTAAATCCTGCCTCCAGTGTAGGTTGGATGACCTCTTGAGGTCCCTTCCAGCCCTACTTTTCTATAATTCTATGATTTTCAGGGTGGGTTGAATTTTAACCAATGTCTATTTGATGCTGATGTTCAGTGGTATGAATTTTCAGTAATAGGAAAAATGCAGGAAAGAGAAATGTGTGGGTTAAATTAAATAAATCACGTTATTTCATTTAAATATATGGTTATCACCACTACATAAGTGATATGACTGTATGTATGTAAATGTATGTATTGAATGACACCACACCTGTGTACACTAAAATATACACAAAAGCATCCATACCCTGTAGAAAAATAGTCTCCAAAGGCACATTTAGCTTCTGGGTTTAGATAGGACATTTAAAGTTAGGCAAGCATCCAATGTCTTGAGAATGGACTTTAAAAACTATTTACTAACTTACTTTCTATCTGCAACAACAACACAACTGTGCTAATTACAACTGGCTTCTGAAATCTTTTAAAAAAATCTTTTCTAACACAGTAGTTTCTCTAGTGAAATCTGGGTCTTAGAAGCTATAACTGAGAAATTTTAATCTCTTCCAGAAATTAAGGTTTTTTCCATTTTAATTAATTTGCTCTAAATTTCTATCATTATCATTTATACTGAAGTGTCAACAGAAAGGAGGTTAAAGTGTTGTAGTTGAGCTTTTGTGTTTTAGATAATGTATTCACCAAGACTGACAATTAAGCATTCATTTATTAAAATGTCAAGAACATTAAGAGTCGAGTCTAAGATAGTTTATTTCCCACTTTTTTTTTAATGAAAAAGCAACCATAGAATTTGCTGTAAGGATAGATCGTCCTTGAAATTAACCTTGCCAGAATAGTAAAAGAAGAACTGAGCATCAAATCAGCAATGGTAATAGTCTGATGAGAAAGAAAACACCTCTTTTTAAAAGGCACCAGGAGTATCTACATCAGAAGCATGCAAACATTTTAGCCTGAACGTGTTTGAGAAGAGGACAAGGAGACAGAATCAATACTTTGGGGCAGATTCTCTGCCTTATTTTGCTACCACTGTGCTGTTCAGATGGTACAAAGGCAGCAAAAGCCACCCACCATGGAGACAGAGTTGCATTAAAGCAATACAGGGCCCTAGACATACCCCCACATAGCTGTGCTCCTCCAGGCCCTGCTCAACCCCACTCCCGAATTGTTGCCTTGCTCACTACTTGAAGTGATAGTGACAGGAAACCCCTCCCGCCTTCCCACACTGGCTAGGGCAGCAGCATGGGGCTCTCCCTCCTACCAAGAGTGGCAGCAGCTCTTCTCTTTCCATCTTCAACAGACAAGGTTAGAGAGTATCTGCTTGGGTAGGTGGGCTTGGACTCCAGCACTCTGTCTTTGGTGATACACAAAGTACTTATTTGGGGTGGCATCAGCAGAGCCCTTCAGAGCAGTGGGGGCTTGGAGTTGACACCCCACTGTGATGCATGTGAACATTCTAGCCAGAATATGAGTAATGGCCCAGGCTGTGATTCATTGAAGCACGCAAGGGCATGTGACCAGCTCATGTAATAGTGGATTCCATCTTGTGCCTGTACTTTTCCACTAACTGTGTTGGACACTTTACTTGGAACACTGAAGTTCCCTCCAAGTGGCAGAAGCTATAAAAGGGGGAAGCAACATTATCACTTGGCCTCACTCTCCCCATAACTGAACAGCTAAAAACACCTCAAAGACTGGACTGAGGAGATGGTCCCAGGCTGAAGAGATTTTGAGCCTGTGCATGGAAGATTGATTGACTGTTTGTACCATCAGAGAGAGACACTACTTGATTAAAATCCTGTCTAGTTTATAGAACTTAGATTGTGATTTTGTTTTATTTTTTAGGTAACCAATTTTGATTTGTATGCTATTACTTACAATTACTTAAAATCTATCTTTCTGTAGTTAATAAATCTGTTTTATATTTTTTACTTAAAACAGTGCGTTGTTTGAAGTGCAAACGGAAATCTCCTCAGGAACCAGGGCTGGTGCATTGTCCTCTCCACAGTGAAGGAGGGGCGGTTTCATAAATAAATTTAAATGGGTCAGGCTTTTGACAAGGGCAAGATGGTACAGCTCTGGGGTCCTAGGTTGGAAAGCTGGGGGGAACTGGCTGAATCTTTTCTATTGTTGGTTCATGAGTGGCTGTGTGAGAGCAAGACCTGGGGAGGATTGCAGTTTATCCCAGTCTCAGAAGGGTGAGAGGGGGCCCAGATTGGTATGCCAAAGGGCCTAGCGGTACCCCAGCTCCAGGTTGCACCCCAGGAATGCCCATCACATGCAGTCCCCAGTGGGCACAGAACTAGTGCTGCTATACCTCCCTGCCCACAGCCTCCAGTACAGAGGGCACATAAGTGATGGAGTGGAGCATCATGGACAGGGAGTGTAAGTGGGAGGAACGTGATGCTCTTTGGCGAGCCCCAGTTGTCACACAGGCCATTGGAGATAAAGCCTGCTGGTACAAGTTTGACCAGTCTCCATGATGCTCTAAACTGGCCTGGGACAGATAAAATGGTTGTTGGATCTCAGATTATCTGAATTTTCCCCTCTCCTAGGCTTCCTTGAGTGACTGTGTTGGGAGGAGGAGCCATCCTTTGCTAGGCACTCCACTACACTAGGCAAAGTTAGTTGAGCTCCTAATCTGATTCCTCCTGCCCCTGGGGATTTGCCCCCAGCAGGTAAGCAGACAATGAAGCAACAGCACGTGGTGGATTGGGGAAATGCTGAGCAGCTGATCAGAGCACATGCAGCTCACATCAGAGCTGCTCCATGGGCTGCAGGGGAAGTGATGCCTCTGTCTACCTCCCTATATTGACTGATTCAGAGACTTCTATTTAAAAACCACACGGTATGGCTCAGGGAACACATATTCAACATATAGTCAGATATAAATTCTCTTCTTAACACAGTCAGCTTGGAGGGCCACATATGGGACACCAGTGATTTCTCTTTGGACAGTAAGGATAACATCTGCCTGTCTACCCAGCCATTCCTAATGCACCCAACTCCTCTTTTAACAAAAGAGTTTTTAAAGGGGGAAAACATGTAAAAGTCAATTATTGTTTTACAAAAACGCAACAACCCAGTTACTTTGCCTAGTGCAAAACTAAATAAATAATATTAAAAAAAGAGACGTTACATGATACAGGAATGAACTGCATTGCTCTTTGTAAAGATAGGACTACATTCTGAATTGTAATGGCTGTTTATTACTTGTAATCTAGTGCACCACTAGTATGTAGCAATGAACTGAATTTTAAATTCATTGCTACACAAATTACACCCAAAATACAGTCAGATTAGACTAACATTCTAAACCACACGTTAACATCACTGTTTTAATTAAAGGTAAATATTTCTTTTTAAAAAATGGCTCATAAAATGGTTTTCTCCCACTAAAAAGTTATAAGATACAGACTTCATTATGGATAGTTGTTTTATTCATTGTTTATATGGCAGGAACTAATACTAATATTTCTTCAGATTGGAAATATTTTAGAAATGTGCTCACTACAGAGATGATCCAAATTCTAAGTTATCTAATATTTATGCAGGAAATAGTTACAGATTAAGAACTGGTTTTATAGCAATAGATTAACTATTTGTGGGCTGGTCCCTGCTAAATCAAATTAAGCTGAGTCTATCATTTATATTGTTAAATGTTAGGAAATTGTAAGCTACCTTGGTTAAATGATGTAGTCTGTAATTCTCAGAAGACCTACCTTGTGAACTTTAAATAGAACCTCACAGAGGTGATAGATTTTTTCAGCTCGTACCCAGTCTAGTGTGCTTACCTGTAATACCAAAAACAAAAAAACAAAAATACCACACCATTAAAAGGACATGTTTTTTTATGGCAAGGATTTAAAACATTTTAAGAGATTTCACTAATGATTGTTATGTTGGATGGTTTAATCAAATGCCAACCAGTTTCAATTAATGTATTAACCTAGTATCCGATATTAAGGAAAGAGCTCCTAATAGCATCCTGCTTTCATTAGTGCAGTATCCACAGTATTCTTACAATTAAAATTGTAATGATTTGTTGTATTCTTACTTTAGCATGAATGAAACCCCTTAAAATCTCCGTTGTAAGGCAAATCAGTATTGTTTATTTTATAGCATGCTTAGCCAAATAACTGTCTCAGGCCCTCATTCATGAAGGTACAGGTCTACCATGAGTAAATCTGATTGACATCAATGGAACCAGTGAAGTTCTTACAGACAGGCCTGTACTTAAGTAACTTACTGAATCAGGGCCTTAATTTTCATGTTAGAAACTGAAAGGAACAACTATGTTTTTATAATAGATATAACTGAAAGGAAATCCAGTCATACAATTGTTTCTTATGGCGTGTCTACATGGCCCTGTAGTGCAGAATTTGGAAGTGTGAGTTGAAGCACATACTAAAGTGTTCCATTGGAACTGCCCCATGTAGAGCCAGCTAGCACAAGCTAAAAGGTACCACATTCGTGTTAGTGTAGTCCTGTTTCAAAAAAGACTATATTGCCTTTTAGTTTGTACTTCAGAGCATGCTGCCAAGCCATGTAGACAAGCCTGTGGTAATCATAGGATCATAGAATATCAGGGCTGGAAGGGACCTCAGGAGGTCATCTAGTCTAACACCCTGCTCAAAGCAGGACCAATCCCCAACTAAATCATGCAATAATACTATCCAGTAATAGTAACATACACTGAGGTGGAGTTCTTTGTCTTTTGGTTTTGACCCTGTGTTCTGTTGACACTGTAAGACAGAAAAATTTGCCAACTTGCAGTGATATTGGGAGGGTTTTTTTTAAGCCCCAACTCTGAGAGTCAGATGATTACATGAGAACCTCTGCTCTCATTTTTTAAAAGAGAGCAAGCCTCTAGTCCATGTACAAGAAGGCAAAAATGAGAACCTTCAAGGTTCTTAAACACAAAGCAAATAAAAAAATCCAACTTTTTTTTTTTTTAAATCACGCGATAAGCCCAATTTGATGATTTTTTAAGGCCCAGTTCTTGGCATAATTGACATTACTGTCAGATGGCCATCTTAATTGGAACTAACAAGCAGCACTGTTGACTGTCTCAAAACCGATCTGAGAACCGAGTTACACTTTCATCCCTCATAGGAGGATTTCTGGTTTGAGGTTAAGGAACATTGGAAGGGAATCTAGTATTGCTCCTGTCCATGCTGTATCTATTCTGTAGGTAGAGGGACTCATCTTCTAGGGTTCTCTATTTAACACTTTTCACAATTTAAATATTAATAAAAAATAACTTCCATACACTGCATGAAAAAACACTGCTTACATAATTATTCTGTAGCAGTTTTATCAGCAGTTCTTCAGGAGCAATAAAGCTCAAGGAATATTACTTAATATTTATTTGTCAATTTGAAATCTAGCATAATTAGTTTTTAACAAAATTAATTAAAAGCAATTTTTGATATCACGTCTGTCCCTGAGCCCTTTTATAAAAAGCATGTTATTTTCGAATCACTTTAGCTCACGAAAGCTTATGCTCAAATAAATTGGTTAGTCTCTAAGGTGCCACTAGTACTCCTTTTCTTTTTCCTAATTTTAAAACAATTTCAAGTCTCTTCTTTCACATGCACCAAATATTGACTTTAAGCTTTTCCTTTACTACTGTTAGAAGCCAGCAATAACACAGGAACAGCGGTGACTAGAAGTTACTGTTGAATCTGATTGTGAAGGTAATATTACACAGAACATATTTTCAGTGAGCCAAATACTGCCGCTCCTTGCTTAGTCCTTATTTATAGGAAAGTTCCATTGTCTTTGATGGAGGCTTGAATAAGGAGTGACTAAAGGCTACAGGATTTGGCCTAAAATAACTGCTTTATTAGGTGACTTTCATGCTTCTCACAGAACAGCTCTCTACACCATAAACTAATGGTTGACTCGTTACTTCTTATCAAGTCACTGGAAGGAAAAGAATCTTCTCCTGAAAAATTAGAGCTAGGAGAATCCTTAGTTCTTGTTAGTGGTCAGAGGAAAAAAATAAGTATGAGAATCTATTTATGGGTTTAGTGGATTTCCATTTATTTCCCCAGACTCCTACCTAGCTGCTGCTGAATGGCAGTTGCATTTGCCTATGTCTTTTGCTTTGGTTCTTAAGATTAAACAGTTATGAAGAAACATCATGTCACAGAACAAAAGTTATGCACAAAATATTAAGGGGACTACAGCTACAATAGTGTATTATAGTCTAATCCTAATCCAAACCCCTCTGAAGTATATGGAAAGAGTCATTAACCTCAGTGACCTTTAGCTCAGGTTCTGGAAACCCTCATTGCCAGACAAATATTTACAATCTGGAGTGTATTCAGAAAAAAACCCAAATATTAGGGAGTTTGTGGGACAGATTTAGGAGGAAAGAATAAGTGGTTGTAATATGCTATACGGAAGCTTTGCTAATGTGATAACTAAGCAGAAGTACAGTAGAGATCAGGAATTGTATGAAGGATACAGATACAAAGGATGAAATCCTGACCCCACTGAAGTCAATGGTATAATATCCAGTTGATTTCAATGGGTGTAGGATTTTGCTGAAAGGAGAGATAGAATTATTTAGCATTTCAACCAAATGTAATTGGTTAAAAGGGAAAAATAGCTTTACATCAAGTAATATTCCTGCAGTGAGCTGTTCTAACCTGTGGTAAAGAGATGGTAAAAGCCCCAAGACTTGGAATTAGGGCTGCGAAGCGATTAAAAAAATTAAATGTGTTTAATCACAGTTTTAATTACACCGTTAAACAATAAGAGAATACCATTCATTTAAATATTTTTGATGTTTTGTACATTTTCAAATATATTTAATTCAATTATAACATATTTCAATTACAAATATTTGCCCTGTAATAAACAAGAAATCGTACTTTTCAATTCACCTAATGCAAGTACTGTAGTGCAATCTCTTTATCATGAAAATTGAATTAACAAATGTAGAATTATGTACAAAAATAACTGCATTCAGAAATAAAACAAAATAAAACTTTAGAGCCTAGAAGTCCACTCAGTCCTACTTCTTGTTCAGCCAAGCGCTCAGAAGAGCAAGTTTGCATACATTTGCAGGAGATAATGCTGCCTGTTTCTTGTTTACAATGTCACCTGAAAGTGAGAATGAGCATTCACATGGCACTGTTGTAGTTGGCTTCAAAAGATATTTACATGCCATATGCACTAAAGATTCACATGTCCCTTCATGCTTCAACCACCATTCCAAAAGACGTACGTCCAAGTTGATGACGGGTTGTGCTTGATAAAAATCCAAAGCAGTGTGGACCGACACATGTTCGCTTTCATCATATGAGTCAGATGCCACCAGCAGAAGGTTGATTTTCTTTTTTTGGTGGTTCGGGTTCTGTAGTTTCCACATCAGAGTGTTCCTCTTATAAGACTTCTGAAAGCATGCTCCACACATCGTCCCTCTCAGATGTTGGAAGGCACTTCAGATTCTTAACCCTTGGGTCAAATGCTGTAGCTATCTTTAGAAATCTCACATTGGTACCTTCTTTGCATTTTATTAAATCTGCAGTGAAAGTGTTCTTAAAATGAACAATGTGTGTTGGATCACCATCCAAGCCTGCTATAACATGAAATATATGGCACAATGCAGGTAAAACAGAGCAGGAGACATAGAATTCACCCCAAAGGAGTTAAGTCACAAATTTCATTAAGATATTATTTTCTTAACGAGTGTCATCAGCATGAATGCACATCCTCTGCAATGGTGGCTGAAGCATGAAGGGGCATACAAATGTTTAGCATATCTGGCAAGTAAATACCTTGCAATGCTGGCTACAAAAGTGCCATGCAAACGCCTTTTCTCACTTTCAGGTGTCATTGTGAATAAGAAGTGGGCAGCATTATGGCCTATAAATGTAAACAAACTTGTTTCTCTTAGGCCATGTCTATACTACCCGCCGGATCGGCAGGTAGTGATCGATCTATCGGGGATCAATTTATCGTGTCTAGTGTAGACGTGATAAATCGATCCCGGATCACTCTGCCGTTGACTCTGGAACTCCACCACAGCGAGAGGCGGAAGCCAAGTCGACAGGGGAGCAGCCGCCATTGATCCCGTGCCGCGAGGATGCGAAGTAAGTGATTCTAAGTCTATCTAAGATACGTCGACTTCAGCTATACTATTCTCATAGCTGAAGTTGCGTATCTTAGATCGATACCCCTCCCAGGGTAGACCAGGCCTTAGCGATTGGCTGAACAAGAAGTAGGACTGAGTGGATTTATAGGCTCTAAAGTTTTACACTGTTTTGTTTTTGAGTGCAGTTGTGTAACAAAAAGTCTACATTTGTAAGTTGCACTTTCATGATAAAGAGATTGCACTACAGTACTTGTGTGAGGTTAACTGAAAAATACTATTTCTTTTTAATGTTATTTTTACAGTGCAAATATTTGTAATAAAAAAATATAAAGTGAGCACTGTAACCTTGTTGTAATTGAAATCAATATATTTGAAAATGTAGAAAAACATCCAAAATATTTCATAAATTTCAATTGGCATTCTATTGTTTAACAGTGCAATTAAACCTGTGATTAATGGCGATTAATTTTTTTTTGAGTTAATTGCAGGAGTTAACTGTGATTAATTAACAGCCCTCCTTGGCACATTTAAAACTAAACCAGATACTAAAAAATGTACAATAGTCTTGCACTAGTAGGGAGATGGAGTAAAATTAATAACTAACTTTATGATTCAGACACAGGATTTAGTTGTCTGTTTAGGCACTCATGGTTAAGACTGTGCCCTAAAATAGAGTGTGACTTCAATCTCAGGACATCACTTTGGTTCTTGTATATAATTACAATTAGTCATACTTAGCATTAAATAATGCTTTTCATATTCAAATCACTGTGCCTGCACTCATTAAATTATGCATAATTTTTTTTCCCTTTAATTTCTTTGCAAGGAGGAACACAGATAAATTACAGTCTGTTGGTGTTTAATTGTTTCTATTACTTCAAAAATAAGGTTGCACTTATTTTTCAATTAAAGGAAATATGAATAAAATAGACCAGTTAGGTACTCACAGTCTTACAGAAATCACTTCAGTGCTACTTTCTTAATCATATTGTAAAGGTATTACGGAATTATGGAGATGCCATGTATCTCCAAAATTAAGGTTGCATTAAGAATTACACTTGAAACAGGGATGAAACTATATGCTCTCTCTCTTTCTCGCTCTCAAAATAAATAAATAAATAAATAAACAGAACAGTGTTTACTATTCAAATTTGCAGTGCTTACTTTGAGTAGAGTACTGTACATTTGTTGTAAACTTTTACTCTGAACATAACATCATCTAATTTATTTTGTGTTAGTAACTTTTGATGAAGAATGAGTTGAACAAGGTATTTTGGTAGGACAAGCCACCTGAGGCAGAACTGACAGAGGAGGCATTCTTTTTCAAAAGGACGGCCCTACAGCTCTGAGAGGTATGAGCTCGGGCTTCACCAGATGAGTTATAAGTTCCCAGAGTTTGTATCCTAGTTCTTGGGAAGTCTGCAGAAGAGAGTCTGCTCTCCTGTAGAAGTGCTAAAGTTTGCTGGAGGAGAATAACCCTCCTGTGAAAAGCTTAAGGTGTTAGGAGTAAAATCCTGTCTTGGCCTTCCTGGAATCTCTAGAAAGCCCCTTTTTGCCCAATTACCCACAATCTAATGCCTCCCCAACTCTCACCATTGCTGCCCTATACACCTACACAGCTCCATCTAATTTCAGCTTGTAAACTATAAAAATGTTTTATGTCTGTATTTTGCAAGCACGGCAGTTTAGATGTGTTGTTCGCAAAAAAAAAAAAAAACAACAACGACAAACAAACAAAAAAAACCTTCTGGGGCAGCAACATAGATTGTACCTCTAGGGTAGCCCTCTGAGGTGAGGTTGGGCACCTCTCTCATCCCAGACAACCCTCTCTGGCTGTAGGTGTCACTGTAGCACAGGTTTGGAGTGCAGACAGGAGACCACACCCCACAAGTTTTAGGCAGGCAGCTTTCCCAGGGGTGTGACCATGCTCCAAAAGAAAGGAAAAGGCAAACAGAATAATCCTGCAGCCCACAATCCATGCTCACCCCATTGTTCCTTACAAGGAAAAAGGTAAATAGTCTCTGTCAAGGGGCACAGGGTTCTTAATCCCGTGTGCATCTGAAAAGCTGGGGCTGAGAGTTCTGGGCTCTAATGAAAAGCAAAGCAAAGCACAGCAAAGCAAAGATCCCGCTATCTATCCAGAAGACCCAGGTGGCAGAGACTTTAGTTCTCCCTGCTCTGTGGGATTGAGAACTCTATTCTCCAGCCCTGTTTCCCTCTGAGGGACCTGGATCTTCCATTTTCATGAGCTGCCCCTCAACAAGTGCAACAGGCCTCACACATGCACTGGGTTGTGGGTATTTGTGCCCAGAGGAGCTTTTGAACCCCTCCACGCCCTTCTTAACTGGGGTGGGAACCTGTCCCACCACAGGTACTGATAATGGGACAGTAGTTGAGAGACAGAAGGTGCCTGACCAAGACTTAAAGTAGGTGGTGGAAATTGGCTGAAGGTCCTGGGAAAGACTGGCTGTGGAGTAATGCCAGAGAAACTAGGGAAATGGGGAAACAGTCATACTTGTCATACTTTAAAACCTTATACTCATAACTGATGCTCTAGCTTCTTTCCCCAGTGCTGAAGTCTTTTTTAGTCTGCCAAGCTCGCATAGCTTTTCATGAAGTTTTGAGTAGCACACAGAAGAAGTTAAGGTGTTGGTTATAGCTGTTTGTACTGGGAATGCAGAGTTTGATTATTTGGCTGCTCTGCAGCACCAGTGCCAGCTAGCCCCTCTCTCCAGCCCTGAACTTTCAGCCCCCATATTTACATGTCTTTTTTTATCCTGCTACATTAAAAAAAAACTAGGAAATAATAATATAAACCCCTATATTACGGTAGCTCAAGAGAATTTCCTACAATGCAAACAATAAAAAGCAAGGAAATCACAAGTTAATTCACACCAAATTCGAAACCAGCCTCCAAATATTAGCTCTCTAGCACCTGAGCACCCAACCTGCCAACATATTAATACTGTCTCCAGGACAACCTCTATAAATTCAACAATTTTGTCAATTTCAATGCCAAAATACAAAGAGTCGAAAATCACAGTGCAAAGGGTTTGGGGGATTTTTTCATGTGGGTTTATATAATATAAGCCAAATTCTCCCATGTGTTACAAAAGTGCAAACCCACAGATTTCAATACTTTTTTGTTTTCAATGGACTTGCATCGGTGGAAATGAGAGGGGAGAATTTGGCTCGGAATGTTAACAATTGTAAATTTATGTGCTGGTTACTTTACCTTACTTAACTCTTTTTGAATACAAGATTCCCCCCACTGATGACATTTGGACTCTCTTTTGTAAACTAGAAATCAATGAATAGCTTCTTTCATGTAAGCTTTTGGGATAAACACATTACAGCACAATTATAAATTCCCACTGTTATCCTTGATAAAGGCCCTTGTTGAGCTGAAATGTCAGCTCTTTCCTGAATCTTCACCAGTGAATGAAAGACAAACTAAAAATCTGAAAATTACTTTATTTCTGTTACAATACTGGCAACTTGATATTCCTGGACCTTAGCAGCACTCTCTTTACACAGGTGAGTTACTGGTTATCATTAAATATAGAGGGTGAAATCCGTGTTGCACGAAAGTGTTTTGTCACTGACTTCAATTGGGCCAGGATTTCATCCTGTATGGTGCATGGGGATGAAATCTGGAAGATTAACGAGGTCACAATTGTTGCAATATTTGTAGATGATGAACAGCATATTATTTTTCTGGTTGCATTTTATCATTCGGATTAAAGTAACACACTTATTTTTGCCTTTTAAATTTTTCTTTCAACATAGACTAACAGAATATGTTTGTTTATATTAAGTATGTTTAAACTTCCTATTTTGTTTGCTTAGTGCTCTTAAGCTTCTCAGTCACAGTAAATGGTTTCAACAGGTTAAAGATGGGTTGTGCTTGCTGCAGTTAATTACCATTTATATCATATTGAACTATTCAAAAAGAGAACCTTGATGGTGAAACTAATACAAAAGCTTAAAGGTAATGTTACTAGCTGATAAATGTAAAGATTAATACAAAATTGCTAGAGAGTTAAATATTATTCACATAATTTTTAGTTCCACTAGACTCCATTTTCAATACAAAATCACTCCATTTATCTTCTTTAAAATACTCTATTGTATTATTAAACTTTACAAAACAATCCATCAATAATAAACTGTCTATTGGATTAAAGTGCATAAGTGAAAGGAAAGTTATTAAATATTTTAATGAGAAATAACATTGGCAGTTACTATTAATCAATAATATTATGTGGCAAAACTCATGCCAAAAAAGATGACAAGCAGATTATATAATACTGATGTGCAGGGACTGAAATGCCTGGCCCCAGGGTTACCTTCCAATAACGAAAATACCTGCAAGCAATTAGAGAAGCCAGAGTAGGTATGATATTGGGTATGCAAGACTATGATTTTATGTTAAAGTTCCTTTTTTAGATGTGAGACCTGGCTTTCTCTTGAAATACTTGCTGCCTTCTATAACAACTTGTGGTGCTTCTCCTGTGGACCACCACTTTTGTTATATTTCCTTATTCCCCACATTCACTCTCCATCTTTACAGTCTTTTCAGTACAGATGTGCTAAAATCTCTCTCAGCTTGGCTGTCTTAATGCCTCAAAAACTAATGAATCACTCTGTAGCATAGCAAATCCAGAATTCAGACTGATTTCAGCCTGCTTTTGTCTATTGCTGCTCATGCACATGTTCTGAGATGCCCATACTTCACCATAGGGCCAAACTGAATGCTAGAGAGAAGGAATTGTACTACTGTCCCTGAACCCTGAATTGTGACTTCTTGTTCTTTTCTTTTTAAAATCTCTACAAAGCATAAAGAGGGGCAGGAGTGGGTGCCATAATAGAAAGAAATCTTGTTTTAAAACTGATTGGGAAGATGGGAGTACATCACAAAGAGGAAGTGAGGTGAATTCATTTTATTATTAAAATAAGCTTTCCTTGCAAAATAATGTTAACAATAGGAGGGGTCCTCTGCTTTTGTCCCCCATCTTTATATTACTGGGATGTACCATGCAACCTTTGATCTTGTATAGCTGGGAACTGGGGTACTGCCTTATAAAAATGGAACCTTTCCAGCATCCCTTAATTATAACTGGGCTCTTAAAATTTTTCTAAAGTAAACAAAATTAAAATGAATTAAAAACAATTAGAAGTGGAAACTACCTAATAATAGAACATAGAGCATATTGTGTAATCACATTTCTTTGGTGTTTTATTTACATATTATAAGGTCTAAATAGCAAGAACTCAGACAGAGTCAATCAGCTATAGTAAAAAACATACTTTTTAGCCCTTAATTATTCTCTTGAGCCAACCATGACTACAGAGAAATTGTCAAGTCTTATAATTTCCAGTGCCTTGAGGGTTCCCCTCCCACACTTGAGAGACCTCTTTGGTAACATTCATGGTACCAGATATATTTTTAACTACTTTTTGTAAAGGCAGAATAAAACTTGTTATCTGTAAACTGTCAGATTTTGTCCTGAACCCCAATAAAACAGCCCTTCAAATGACCTGACTGGCATATCAAGTCATATAGACATTTTAGTCCCAGGAGCAAAATCTATTGGAGAGTTCACTGAAAGCTAAATACATCTCTATTGTAAGCCCATTTGTGTTATCTTCTGACAAATGTTGACATTTTAATACAACCACTGTATTAATCAGATTTTAAACCAATTTTCCTCTATCTAATGCCTTTTCAGAACATTAAATTATTATGGTAAATTTCCTAATTATGGCAGGGTACCTAGACTAAAACATTTTGATTTTAATAATAAAATTCAAAGGGTTTCAATCCGGCCTCCATTTGTGCCCAGGCAACTTTGTGTTAACACATGGTTAAGTATTCTCTTTAATAAACATATGTAGGTGACTGATTTTGTCTCGTCTATGGGCAAGTGTTTGGCTTTGTACTGGTAAATTCTATCACATGCCTGTGCAAAAGAAAGAACCCAGCAGCAACAGGTGATGGTGCTTGAAACACACAAGAGAAAAGTATGCATGAACAAATGCAAGACACTTTTGGAAAATGTGGCTCTGAGGCTCAAACAAGTGCAAGTTCATGAGATTTTTTCCAGCATCAGAGAAATCCAATAATACTACTTGCAGTATTAGGGAACAAAGACAGAAGATGCATGTTGGAAAACCTATGATGATCACTCAATCTTTGTTTATGCTCTAGGAATTAGAATCCCCAAGGTCTGTACTTCATAGTCTATTGCATACAACTTGTTCTCTGGTGATATTGTTGTAAGCAAGTCTGCTTATTTTAGATATTGATTTTTATGTCTAAACCTGTCCATTTTTTGCAAACTGTTATGTTGACCATGTAGGGACAATATCTGATAACACACATTGACATTACCATGGCCACACTGTAGCACTCCTGGATGAATAATATATAGGGCTGTTGATTAATCGCAGTTAACTCATGAGATTAACTCAAAAAAATTAATTGTGATTAATTGCACTGTTAAACAATAGAATACCAATTGAAATTTATTAAATATTTTTGGATGTTTTCCTACATTTTCAAATATATTGATTTATATTTCAACACAGAATACAAAGTGTACTTACTTTATATTTATTTTTGATTACAAGCATTTGCACCATAAAAAAAGAAAAGAAATATTATTTTTCAATTCACCTTATACAAATACACCGGACCCTCGCTAGAACGCGGGGTTTGGGATCCATGGGCCGTACCGTGTTAACGCGGGGACCACATTATAACAGGGGCTGCGTTACCATGGATCCCAATTGAAATATTTAAATTTGGGATCTATCGCCACGACCGTGCTATATGCAAATCTGCGCTCTAGCGATGTGCGCTCTAGCAAGGGTCCGCTGTACTGTAGTGCAATCTCTTTATCATGAAAGTGCCACTTACAAGTGTAGGGTTTTTTGTTACATAACTGCACTCAAAAACAAACCAATGTAAAACTTTTGAGCCTACAAGTCCACTCAGTCCTACTTCTTGATCAGCCAATCGCTAAGAGAAACAAGTTTGTTTATATTTACTGGAGACAATGCTGCCCACTTCATAATTCCAGTGTCACCTGAAAGTGAGAACAGGCGTTCTCATGGCACTGTTGTACTTAGCATTGCAAGATATTTACGTGCCAGATGGCTATAATGTGTTAATTAAATTTGTGACTGAACTCCTAGGGGGAGAATTGCATGTCTCCTGCTCTGTTTTACCCACATTTTGCCATATATTTCATGTTATAGCTGTCTTGGATGATGACCTAGCACATGCTGTTCATTTTAAGAACACTTTCATTGCAAATTTGACAAAATGCAAAGAAGATACCAAAGTGAAATTTCTAAAGATAGCTATAGAACTTGACTGAAGATTTATGAATCTGAAGTGCCTTCCAAAATCTGAGAGAGATGAGGTGTGGAGTATGCTTTCAGAAGTCTTAAAAGAGCAACACTCTGATGTGGGAACTACAGAACTCGAACCACCAAAAAAGAAAATCAACAGTCTTCTGGTGGCATCTGACTCAGATGATGAAAATGAACATGCGTCGGTCTGCACTGCTTTGGATTGTTATCGAGCAGATCCCATCATCAGCATGGATGCATGTCCTCTGGAATGGTGGTTGAATGGTCCCATATGAAGGCACATATGAATCTTTAGTGCATCTGGCATGTAAATATCTTGCCATACTAGCTACAACAGTGCCATGTGGATGCCTGTTCTGACTTTCAGGTGACATTGTAAACAAGAAGCAGGCAGCATTATCTTCTGCAAATGTAAACAAACTTGTTTTTCTGAGTGATTGGCTGAACAGGAAGTAGGACTGATTGGACTTGTAAGTTCTAATGTTTTACATTGTTTTATTTTTGAATGCAGTTATTTTTGTACATAAGTCTACATTTGTAAGTTCAGCTTTCATGATAAAGAGATTGCACTACAGTATTTGTATTAGGTGAATTGAAAAATACTATATCTTTTGTTTTTTACAATGCAAATATTTGTAATAAAAATAAATTTAAAGTGAGCACTGTACACTTTGTATTCTGTTTTGTAATTGAAATCAATATATTTGAAAATGTATAAAACATCCAAAAAATTTAAATCAATGGTATTCTATTATTAACAGCACAATGAAACACGATTAGTTTTTTTAATCGTGCAATTAACCGCAAATAATTTTTTTAATTGCTTGACAGACCTAATAATAAACAAAGCAAATATAAGAAGATTGATCAAAGCTTTCAGTTATTTAAAGATTTTGCTGTGTAGGTACCAAACTAATCAAGGAATAGAATTTTCCCTTTCCATGGATTTTTTTTCACAAGTCTGGACACAGTTCCTGAAATTCAGATAAGACCTTATCTTTCATACATTTTATCCATCAAGGTAGACAGTGTAGATGCTTAACTAAGGTAGCTATAATTCAACTTTCATAAACATGCTGATATTCATAAACAAAATTTCCTTTGACATATACTTGCCAAGATGATGATCTGTCATTTGCAGAAACTATTTTAGCAGAGCAGAGCTCCACAGCGAGTAGCCTTTCAATTGCTAAACATCACTAGACCCGAACCTTTATGAAGTATTTCTTCTGAGTTCTGCTATGGGTTATTTTCATGAAAATATGTCAGCTCTGTTCAAATCCAAGTACGATTTACACTCCATTTACAGATAGGACTAGAACAAGAATAAAAACTGTAGTGGACATGCCTGATATAAATGAGCAATAAAGCTGTGAACAGGATCCTCAAGATTAAAGATGGTCATTTTATCAGATAGCCCGAATTTGTATATTTAAATCAAAATACACACTGTAACATAATTTTAAATATAAAGTGCTTGCCTGCTGATGTTCTCATGGTGCTGTACAGCATAACGGCAACGTGACTAAAATAGAACATAATAACTACCCTCCTAAAATTTAAGCAAACCAATCACAGGAATACATTTGTTTGTGGCACAACAGTTAATTGTTGTTGGAGTTATCTTAATGCTACACTCAGGATTTTCACTTTATATAGGCCATAAACAATAGGAATAATATTATTAGAGGGGTTTTTTTTAAAATGCTATTAGAGTTGAGCCAAAGGGTCAAAGGGGGAATCCAAAATTGGAGTGGCACAGAGTTACACATTTTGGGGCCATTATACATGTAGAGGCCAGGTGTGAAATTTGGATCTGGATCCAGGTTGAAATTGTGAACCTCCAGTGTTCGGGTTTGTTGGATCCTGCCAATTTCCAATTGCTTATTACTTTATTATTAATTATGATTATTATTACTTATACAACAATAAAAAAGTAATGGATATTTAGACTAAAGAAATAAACATTGTCTAAGAACCGCCCTATGAGTGAGTGGTAGAGCCACTCACATAACATGGCATTTGTGACATGAATAAAAAACAGAAAAACTGTTCATTGAGCTTTAGAATTTACCTATTTAGTCATTTATATCATACTCATTACTACAGTGTCTGATCAATGGGCATGAACATGACATTAATATAAGATGCCACGTTAGTTATCTTGTTTACTTTTTCACAGGGAGCAATACCACTACAGAAACTCTCCAGAAACATAGCAGTGAAGTAGATATATCAAGATAATGCGGGGAAAATGCTACAATACATTATTCTCACTTATTTGATATCAGCAGAGAGCTGAATTTTGATAAATTAACTAGTGTATCTTCAATTTGTATCACTGAGATGAATAGTTTTAACTATATCGAATATTCCCCTTCTACAATAGGTCTGAAAGTCATAATTAAGATTCATAAAAGACTGTCATTGTGTGTTGTATTATTTATTGGCTTAATGTTTTCTTTCTGCTTTATTGTCTTTTAACTAGAAACAGATACAATAGATTAACTGATTTAAATAGTAGTCTCTGAGCTGAGGTGTTTTTTAGTTTACTTGCATTTGAGAGATCAGGATTTAATTTTAAATTGAGTCCTTCACATCTAGTTTTTGTTAACTCCAAATTAAGCAAAAGATTGGTACTTGGCCATTTTTGACCCCCTGATGGTACTAATGTAATAGGATCATTTGGCCTTGAACTGTAGCATAGCGCAAAAGGGACTGTGTTATTGATTGCTACTGTCTAAGGTTCATAAATCATCCTATCTCTCACTTTACCATACTCCAGTAAGACGGTTTACATTTAAAGTGCCTGGATTTGCTCCTATTTCACCTGAAAGCAATGGAAGTTATACTGTTGACTTCAGTGGGGGCATAAATAGGCAGTTTATTTGCAGTTGTTTTTTTAATGTTCCTTTTTGTTCTTTACAATTTTTTTTTCCTGAGAGCAACAGCACTCTATTGTATAAGTGGAAGAAAAAGAAGAATAGGAAGGTTATGATGTGGTATGGTATGGATTGTTTTGAGATTTTTAGAATGCTCTAATTTATTTTTATTCAGTTTCTTGCAGTGAAATTTTAGTACTCTTGAAAGGTACGGGATTAGTCAACTGTGGAGATTGAGGTCCTCCATTTTATCTACAGAAAAAGTACAACTCTGACAGTACCACTACACATTATCTTACACTACCTCACCAGTATGCTGTAACCTTTGGGGAATGTCTCATGCCTAGGAGGCAGTGTAGGGATAATTTATCCCCTGTGAACGTTCAACACATCACCTTTTGGCAAAGATCAACACTCGTTAGTGCTAACTGTGATATGGGCTCCTTTCTTAAAGGAGCTAGAGTAAGTACCAGCTCATTTCACATACAGGTAGGCATCAGAACAAATGTAAGATAGCAAAGTTTGGTCACAACCAACCTGAGGGGAATTTGAACCAGTGCCTTAAAAACAAAAGCTCTGTGTCCCATTAACAATCCAGTTTTTCCAGAACTTTATGGCTGGGATTATCAAAAGCGCCTCAGGAATGCCAAATTGCAATTCAATAGGATTTGGGTGTCTAACTCTCTTAGGCTCATTTGAAAATCTCAGCCTAAACCTTTATTTAGTAGGAAAGAATTCATTTCCAGTGCTTACAAAAGGATTGCACCAGTAATCAAAACCTTACAAAAAATAAATTGGTTTCTTACCGGTGGAGTGCTGAAAATGTAGAAGGATGAACCCTTCAGTGCCAGGAACTTGTATTTGTAGACTTGAGATGAATCAGTTCCCTCGAGTCTTTCATTCACCCAGCCCATATGAATAATCTGCAGAGTAAAACCTTTGAAAAATTAGAACTCAAACTTCAACAGCAGCATAATATACCCTTTACATAGGAGTTCTCCCTCTCCCTAGAATACAACTCAGTTAATGGAGGGCAGCGGCCTTAGATTTGAAACCTGTTGTCCCATCCTCCCCTTTGCCTTCCTCAGCCCTGATCCCTAAATTATACTCCATGCCAGTGTGTAGGGAGCTCCCCTAGAGGTGTGATCCATATTGCACAGGCTCTCTGAATCCTTTCTGCTCTGTGCAGCAGTATCACATTGATATCCGGTGTGTTGAGTGTGTGCTTCAGCTATGAGGGAAAGTGGATGGGACTGGACCCATAAATATTAGGGACAGGGAAACTTATTCTGATAAAAAAGCTGTCCAAATCTTTTCCCACACTTCAACCCAGCCATTTAGGGTGGTTCCAAAAATGTCACTTATTTAACGCTCTATGTGCTGCTGCAATTTCTGGTTTTGGCCAGGATCTGAAATAGCGATATTGAAATATTACAAAAAGGCTGTTCCCACAGTATTTGTGGCCCAGTGAAAACCGGGCAGCACTAGTAATTCTATGAGAGTTGCTTCTAAACAAAAGACACGTGGATAAGTCCATAGGCTTATCTGAAACCAAGTGGTTCACTAGATATTTAAGTTTGTCCATAACTAAAAGAATTATATCACATTCTCTTCCTCCAGGGGGTTTACACTCGCATACATTTCTTCAAATGAGAACGGTAGGTGTTTCTGTGCTGGTAGAATCAAATTCCAAGGGCTTTTGTTGCTCATCTCACAAATGTTTGATTTACTTTAAAGTTATTACAAATAAATTTGTAATTATTTTAAAAGTTGTTTAAGTAAGATTTTATTATCTCTTTCTGAGCTAGATAAAACCCTGAAGAACCACATTCTAGCACAGTGCTAGTACACTAGCTGGTATGCTTAATTTCACATCACCATGCTGACTATATGGCCTTTAATATGCCTTGAAATATTTATCTGGCCTCAATTATAGTGCTCTGCAAATCTTCAAATGTAAATGGCCAATCTTGATGCCCTTGCTGAGTTTTTGTACTCAGCATGGAATTTCCAAAGTACCTAAGTAACTGACGAGCACAAGTTCCACGGCACTTCTGAAATCTCGCCCTCAGCCCGCACACAACACAGAACCTTACTTGAAACCAGTGGGAATTTAGCCTGAGTAAGGGATGCATTAACATGTGTAGAAACTTCAGGATTCATCCCCAAGTGAGATTCGAAGAGAAGAAGTGACTCATTTGTATTATGAAATTAAGATAAACTTTTGAATGTGACCAGAGCATGGAGCTGAAACAATGTACAGTAAGAGCACAGACTGAATGCAGAAACACATTGCTGTGGTCACATTTTTATCTTAGCATGACTCATACATTGTTGTCTAGCTCTGTTATTTAATACATAATTATCTCTGCTATCAGTTAACTTATTTTAAAAAATATTCTATACCAACATAGTGCTATTGCTTCTCTACTCTCTTCTACTGAACAATAACTTTCATTAAAATGTTAATGTTGTAGGAAACAGTGCAGTAAATACAGTAGACCTTCCAATTCTCACTTTGCTATTGTGTAAACTCAATAATTCTCACCAAAATATTGCTTCACCACTCACCAGCACAGCTTTAATAACTGAATGCTCACACACTTCATTACTTTAA
Source organism: Eretmochelys imbricata (assembly GCF_965152235.1). NCBI lineage: Eukaryota > Metazoa > Chordata > Testudines > Cheloniidae > Eretmochelys > Eretmochelys imbricata. The sequence goes on from NC_135574.1 coordinate 37,562,531, forward strand.
CAAAATATACCACAGTACTGCTCAGACTCTCCTACAAACAATAGCACAGATTGCTTAAACTTGCATGTCATTATCATAATAAATAAAGGGCAATAGCCAAAACAAAGGAACAAAGTACATTTTGTGATGCCAGATCCTTGATATTTTTTACAATCATATTTTTTGCTAATTTGCTAACCTTGTTAACCCACGTTGGGTTTCCCAGTCATTATTGGAAAGTAAATTAGATACTATTACAGAGTCAAAGATAGAGTGCTGTGAATGATAATAATTTGCAGTTCTAATGACCCCCTTTCAAATCTAAGGATCTCAAAGCTTCATAATAATTGCTAGGGAAAATGGGACATAGTCAGACAATGTAACATGCTCAGGTCATACTTCAAATCAAATATTGCAGAGCCAACAAAATTATAGCTACATCTCCTATATCTCAATCCTGTTCCTTTAAAACAGTAGATCGAGTAAAAGAGGTTGTTTTTGTTTAAGGTTTGGACAGGGAAATCAGAAGACTGATATTCTATTTCTGGTCCTCCACATAGTTCATGTGTGAACTTGGATAAGACACTTACCCTCTTTATGGCTATGTCTTCACTGAAGAAAAAAAAAAGGAACATGTTTACATTGAGGAAGTTATCTTGATGTAAAATCCCAGTAGTGACAAGACACTAGTTTATACTTCAATGTAGCTAGGCAAGATAAATCCCAGGTGGGGGAATATAGTGTTGGCCTTGACAAGCTGCACTGAGGTTAAAACCTACCTGTGCCTTATCTCCAGGAGGATTTTATACCAAGATAGTTATCTCAATTTGCCTATCCCAGTGTAAGAACACACCTTTTTTGCAGTGAAGATATGGCATGTGCCACAGTTTCCTCTCTGTATATGGATATCACAGAGTTGTGAGGACTGCATCTTTAGTATTTGTAAAGTGTTCTGAGATCCTTGAATGCAAGATGTTATAGAAGTGCAAAGTATTATGACTGCAGTCGAGCACTTAAGAAATCCCATTCCTATTTAGCAAAACACTTAAGCATATATTTTAATTTTAAGCCCAGGCTTAACGTTCACTGTGCTTTGTTGAAGAGGGAATGATTTAGGCACGTGCTTAAGTGCTTTTGCTGAACTGGTGCCTGTATTATTATTCCATGTTACTGTGATGGTTAGTGTCAAAAGATTTGGTTTGAATACATCCTTCTCCATGACATACCCAGACTCTCAATTGTCTGCAAACTTTGGATTGAAGTCTCATGGTAAGATGGTCACTTTGATTTCAACTCCATATGCAGCACAGAGAAGTGCATAGGTACTAAGAAAAGAAAAACTACTCAAATAGTAGTTAACTGGACTTTGATCTTGTTCAATTCAAATTTCCAGTACATATTCAAGTCAGTTTTTATTTAACTCAAACTGATTTTCTCCTTCCTTTTAATAAACAATTTATTTATATCATTTAAATGGCGAAATTCTGCTTGCACGAGTCTTTGCAGAATCAGAGAATAATGGTGTGTTTATAATGCTGTAGACACAATAAAAGATTTTAGAAATCTAATCACTGTGCCTGATTTGTCAGTGCCAATCAGTAGATAACTAAATTTTGTCGTTATCTTACAATTTTGCATCTACAACTGATTTTTCACTCAGAATGTTGGCACACAGCTAAAAGCCATTTTGTTACATTTTAGTTCAAAAAGCAGGGGAAAACTCATATGAATTCAATTAAAGCTACCCAAATATGCACTCAAAATTTGAACTGAACGTACACATCAGTTGGACTACTCACTTAAATTTATGCACGTGCTGAAGTTTTTGCTGGAATGGGCATAGAGGGCAGGCTGAGGCCATTTGAAAATGTGGTCCTTTTATTAGCTGAATTATTTCTGAACTCTAATATCATCCATTTAATTTATAATGGAAGCAAACAGATGGATGATCACAAGGTGGACTAATGACTCTGCTCTATCAAAGTCTATAGAAAATCAAACACACAGCAATACCTCAATTACATTTCAAACACACTGGACTGCAGAAAATATTCCATAGTGCCCAGTTTGCTTGATTGAAATAGCCCTCAAAATTAACAGCTCAAAATGATAAAAAATAATTAGTTATGACAGCTAAGTTTTATATGCATGACAATGTATGTACAAACCAGATATTGTAGAGCTACAGCTCCAAGAAACAAAAGAAAAGCCACCAAGCAGAAAGCCAAATAGAAGAATATTACAAAAGTAAATAGCGATTGTACCCTTAAAAGGTAGTTGAAAATGAAGAAAAAGAAATGTTTTGTCTCCCATACTCGATGATAGTTCCCTAGACATGCCAGAAAATGATTAAGTGACTTTCAATTTTCAGTAAAAAACAAAACAAAACAACAAAAAAAGAGCAGCAATTATTTAACTTCACTTTGTCAAAAGATCCTGGGGGAAAAAAAGTGATTTTTTGTGCTGTAAAGTAGAAGTGAAAGTATTGCTTTGCAGACTTATGCCATTTCATATAAAAGAATACAAAAATTTATCTGGTAAACCTGGGAGGTGAGTTAAAGCCTTATATAAATTAGAACACGACCAATGACTTTAAAGTTTCTGAACTGAGGGCTGTCATCAAAATAGCATCAGACACTTAACTTCAGTGACTGGTAGCTGTGAGTAAACAGAATTCAGAATTTCCTGGCATTTATAAAATATATTCATTCATTGGATGCCTAAATCAATACATTTTAATAATGAATCCGTTTTTTCTTAATGAAGTGATGAATAAGGAGCAAAAAATAAACTGTTCCATACATTCAAAAGAATTCCCTCGTCAGACTTTTACTGCTGATTTAATGTGTGTGTGCGTGTACGTATACACACATATATATATATACACACACACACTGAAGAGGCTACAGTATAGCAAAATGATGTACAATTTTTGTTAGGCATCTTGCTATGATAAAAATTAAGAAGGCAAATAAAATTATATCTCGGGTCCTTTGTTTGATCTTTTTATTCAAATACAAATTATCAGTTAGCAACAGCAGTTTTTTTAAAAGAGATATTATGGGAAATAAATTAGTAGCTGCTTTTGCATCTCTATTATGGTGCATGTCTCAAGAAAATAAACAAATGGCAATCAAAGCTAGATAGATTTCTAAAACACTTGATATATATAAAAAATCAACATTGTAAATGCTGGAATAATAATTATATAATGGTGACAGGTTTCAGAGTGGTAGCCGTGTTAGTGTGTGTCAGCAAAAAACAAACAAACAAACAAACAAAAGAGGAGTACTTGTGGCACCTTAAAAAAACTACAAAAAAACTTTTGTAGTGATATTCAGGATGGCCCATTTCAAACAGTTGACAAGAAGGTCTCAGTAACAGCATGGGAAAAATTAGCATGGGGAAATAGCTTTTACTTTGTGTAATGACCCATCCACTCCCAGTCTTTATTCAGGCCTAATTTAATGGTGTCCAGTTTGCAAATTAATTCCAATTCTGCAGTTTCTCATTGGAGTTTGTTTTTGAAGTTTTTTTGTTGGAGAATTGTGACTTTTAGGTCTGAAATTGAAGTGTTCTCTGACTTGTTTTTGAATGTTATAATTCTTGATGTCTGATTTGTGTCCATTTATTCTTTCACGTAGAGATTGTCCGGTTTGGCCAATGTACATGGCAGAGGGGCATGGCTGGCACAAACAAACAAACATTTTCTCCTGCTGATAATAGCCCACCTTAATTGATTAGTCTCATTACAGTTGGTATGGCAACGCCCATTTGTTCATGTTCTCTGTGTATATATATATATATCTTCCTACTGTATTTTCCACTGCATGCATCCGATGAAGTGGGCTTTAGCCCACGGAAGCTTATGCCCAAATAATTATATAATGGGTTATTTTAACTATCTCGAGATACACTGGTCTAACTGCCTATTGACACATGGATTGGACAAACAATTTATTAATACCATAAATAGTTGGTTTTCAGAGTTTCACAAACGACTCTTGTAACTCAATTCTATGAACCTTTAAAATGAAGATATTTAAACTATGAAGAAAACTATCACAAACTAGGATAAAGAGGAACTATTTTTTTAAAATCCTTAGTATCCATAGACAAACCGAAATTTATTTTAAAAAGGAGAAAGATGTATATAATTTTGAACAAACAGGAATAAAAACTACTATGGCTAAGCAGGAATAGGAATGCATAAGTATATAAGTCCTAAAAATGCATCCTTTGGAAATCTTGTTTGCTACCTTATGGTTGACAATAAATCTTTGTAGGATCGTGCTCTAAAAAGTCAAGAGCAGAGTCAATGTGCAAAAATCCTTGTCCCTCTTCCACTACATCTTTATTGAACGGGCGTTTCCAGAATTTTTTATTTTTGATGAAGGAAAGGTGAGTGCTTTGTGCACAATATTGGTCAGGTTATTTAAAACATAAAGATCATCACAGAGCAAGGCAAAGTTGACAAAGGTAGCAGGCAAGAGGGAGGCTATGGTGAAGACTGTTCTCAGTGGTATCAAATGACAGAACAAGTTGCAGTGGGGGAGGTTTAGGTTGGATTTTAGGAAAACCTTTTCACTAGGAGGGTGGTGAAGCACTGGAATGGATTACTTAGGGAGGTGGTGGAATCTCTTTCCTTGGAGGTTTTTAAGGTCAGGCTTGACAAAACCCTGGCTGGGCTAATTTAGTTGGGGACTGGTCCAGCTTTGAGCAGGGGTTTGGACTAGATGACCTCCTGAGGTCCCTTCCATATGATTCTATGGTTCTATGAAATGTAGAAGCCAAATAGGAGTAAAAGATAAATGCAACCAGAATTCTTCTTAAATAATAAATAATAAATAATAATAATTACAGCTTGGGGGAGGTGATCAGGAAGGTGAAAATTACAAAATCAGGAATGAGGCAGAATTGCTAGCAAGGTCTGACCCAAAGCAAATGCCTGTCCTCACTCCCAAAGCTCATTTTATCCCAGTCCTTTTTATTTCCTATTACCAAACATGAGTAAAAGAAACATCTATTTTTTTTTAAATGACAGCTTAGACTGTGACATCACATGACTCCAGGAGATGGGACACTAGTCATGTTCCTAATGAGTCTCTGCATTAATGCAACCCTGCACATCCACACGTAACCACTCCTCTTCAATTCATACAGCCCTCCCTTAGTTCTCACTTTCTCCCTCTGCCCCACTCCTCGTCAGTGCCTAATTTGTGCTGGGGCTGAGCCCTGGCACCTCTAGGCTTGGCAGTTCATAGCCACAGCACCTCTGGGCTCCCAGCCAGCCACCACCATTCTCCATACCATGCCATGACCTGCCCTGCTGCTGGTGGTGCTGAGCTGAATGCCCAGCCTGCAGATCCTACTCTCTGCTCACCCACCAGTGCTTAATTTGTGCCGGGGTTTGCTGAAGCTGAGCTCCGGCACTCTTTCCTTACAAATTAAGCACTGCCCCTTGTATACCTATGATCTCATTTTCTTCTTCTCTTACTGACTTCCCTTCCCCAAAACTTATTCATTCCCTCCCTACCACTCCCCTTCACTCTCTCACACACAACTTATTCTTCTCTCCTTTTCTCTCCTCATTACACACTCTCACTCACCCAGCCACTCTTTTCCCTCTCTCTTTCTGTTCCCCTCTGCAAACTCTCCCTCCCTTTCCCTGCTCTTCAGACAGGCACTCTCAATCTCTCTGCCTGGAGATTCTCCCACTCTTGTCTTTCTCTTCTTGCCACTCCTAAACTTTCAGTAGTTTACCTCAGTGTGAAGGAGAGAAGTCTGCTGCATAACAGCATAAAGCAGCCCTGCAAGATCTCTGTTTCCTCCTCCCCCTGCAGTTGTTGCAGGGACCCAGGGTTACACCAACAAGGAGTGTGTGTGTGGTGGGAGGGAATGGTTTGGTCCAGAAAAGCATCACACAGAGAAGCAGCAGCACCTGTGTATATTTTAGTGGGAAAGGGCAGAAGCCTTTTGGTTTAGTCCCCACTCATAGGTAGGCAGAATTGAAAGGAGCATTCCTAAAGAAGTGGAGGGACAAGTTGTGAGGGCAACATGTCCCGCCCATTTCCCCCAGTGATTGTACCTATGGAAGAGAAGCTGAAGGCAGAGACCAGGTGGAAAGCCAAATACAGAACATACTTCTAGATCCTAGACAATGGTAGCCCTGTACTGTTTATATTTGTTACTTTATCTAAAAAACTTTAAGAGAGATTGAAGAAGTCTAGAGAAGATGCTTAGAAGTTTGGCAGGATATTGCAATGACTAGGGGGACATTTAATTTGAAAAGACATGATTTCAGTTGAAAAGTTCAAAATTATGAAGGAGAATTCATAATATGAAATAAGGGAACATTTGATTAAATTAAGTGGGAGATCACAAAGGGAAATGCTTACTTCACACTACATATAATGAACCTCTGAACACAGTCACAATAACTTAACCAAACTCTGTGGCTGAATTGTAGTAGCCAATGACTACTAACCACATATGTATCTAGGGAAACTAAGGGCTCAATATTATCATTATCAAAGCCACATTTGGGGTTGGGTCATATCTCCCCTGCTTTTGTGGGAGTTAGGGGAAAAATTACTCTGAAAAAAACCAATTCCTCTTAGATACTTGGAATGCAGAGAGAGTGCACTAACTGATTCAGGAGATGCAGAACATAGAATCATAGAATATCAGAGGTGGAAGGGACCTCAGGAGGTTATCTAGTCCAATACCCTGCTCAAAGCAGGACCAAGATATCTCCTTCTGCTGTGCTACTCCCAGTCACCGGCAGGCCCCACCATCAGCCTGCAGCCCAGAGTGGTAGGACCGTCTGATGGCTGGTGAAAACAGCCAGACCTGTCAGAGGTGTGCATATGAGAGGAACTAAAAGCACAGCTCGCCTTGTAACTGTGATGAATGCAATGATGGATGGGGTGGATTACCAAAGGGGGTGCAAGAATGGAGCAGTATTGTAATTCCCTAAGCCCTAAGCACAGGCAGTTACTTGGGCTGCACAGGAGATACTTTCCACCCATATACTTAGCAGGCACAATCAGGATCCAAGATAATGGTAAGGCAATATATAATCAGACTGCAGCACAAAATATTCTTATCACAGGGCAGTGGGAGGGATGATTTGCCACTGATTTACATGTACAATTCTCTTGCTGATGTGTGGGGAGTGAACCATTTTACACAGAGCATCAGGTATAAGCCATAGTTTAAGTAAGGATGGTTGATAGCTGACTTGATGGACCTTTGTTAGTGATCAATTAATACTTATTAAGAAAATAATCTATTTTATGTATCAGAGGGGTAGCTGTGTTAATCTGGATCTGTAAAAGCAGCAAAGAGTCCTGTGGCACCTTATAGACTAACAGACACATTGGAGCATAAGCTTTCGTGGGTGAATACCCTAAGTGGGTATTCACCCACGAAAGCTTATGCTCCAATACGTCTGTTAGCCTATAAGGTGCCACAGGATTCTTTGCCGAATCTATTTTATAAATCTTTTTGACAAGTTCACCAAAGCACATCATGGTCATGTCTACTATTTTTAATACTTTTACATTTGTAAATTGTTCTATTAATTACATTGTGCATGGAATTTCTTATCCTTGTACATGATAATGGTCAAGATCATGTTTTGCAGCTACAGGGTTCATTGTACTGTTGAAAATTTGCTTGGTTAAATGCATAGATACTAAATAACATTTATAAATGCTGCTTTTAATTTTTATAATCCAGTGTAATATTGGTTAACTACCCATTCATGATTACGTGTGTCTTGGTTATCTGTGCTTTTATAGATTCATAGTGACCTGTGCTTTTAGACTCCTTGTAGTCGCTTTCAAGTGCACCCTTCTAGAGACAGGTTTGGCTGCCTTCATGCAGCCCTACCACTCTTAAAATGAACCTCTGGGCTGCACCCTTTCCCTACCCTCCATGCTAATTTAACAAGCTCAACTGAGTTTGGCCTCTGTAAGCCCCTTTTCTGCATAAGTCAGACCAACGAGCCGATTAAAGTGATTCAAAAACAGGTTCGTCAAAACAAAGCATTATTTATTCTTTCACCCACAGGTGCAGAGTGTGCAGAGCACAAGTGTAAAACAAAATAGGCCTATACACACATTTCCCCTCACCAACAATTTAATCTTTCCTTGGAAGCTATGGTAAGCTCCATTCAGCCCAGTTACCCTCATCTCTAGGTTCAAGAAGCAGCCTGCTTGCTGCAGCTTCTGTCTGTGTTGACTCAGCCTGTGTATCAGCCTCAGTCTGCTGGCAACCTTTCTTCTACTCCTCCCTCCCCTTCCTGCCTAGGCTAGTATCTTTAAGGTTTTAATATACCTTTTGATCCTAAAATCAGCCTGGGAAGAGTAAACTTTGCAAACCTAGCGCGTGACAGACCGGGGATTATTTCCCACTTAATGATTTCCCCAAGGACTCTTGGTATTCCCTAGGACAGCACCTTCTCTTTGCCATTGTTTAGTTTCCTGTTGGTTTTCTGCTTACAGCCTACTTTTGAGTTAAGTCTATGCATTCAGGCAGGATAATATCACACAGATAAAGTGCACACAATATTTATAAAAATATAATATACAGAACTTGTTCACTCTCCAAAACATGTCATAATATGTTTCTCTAATATTAAGAACATGTATCATTGTATCAATAATTTTAGCATATACAAGGCCAGATCCTCAGCAGCAGCTATGGAGTAGTCAGTGGAGGGAGGGCTGCACAGAAGAGTCCTTTCCTTATCCTGGTGTTCCTCTACTTCATGCTGGCTTCATGCACATTTGAGAAACAATTTGTACTTGTTTCCCCCGGCCTCATGACCGTTGGTCATTACTGGGATGCAAGGGAGTCCCAGCCAAACCTTGTGCACTAATAGCTGTGAGAGGTGGAAGCATAGGATTAGCTATAGTGGCATCTATAAAACCCAAAAGTCACCTATGCATGGGAGAGCCTATGTAGAATGAATCAAATTAGTTTAGGGTTGCTTTATGCTAGAGGACAATGAAAAGCATTCAGAGTGCGGCTCCAACTCAGGGCCAGTAAGTACAACACACAAGTGTGACAAATATTGTGGCCTTTTGATGCAGTTAAACTTTTACTTTGAAGGCTTATTTTCTCCTGTTACTGTTTAGTGAAAATTTCCTTATGCATCCAATAAAGATAAGACCTTTTCTCCGGTTTTCATGGTTAAGCTCATCTATCATATTCTGGAGATCACATATGTTGGATACCAACAAAACAAGATTCAGAGTGTCGGAATCTAAGTATATTTCTCCTCTCTAACCCCTTTCTGTTCAGTTCAATCTGTAGAAAATGTTTTTGAAATAAATCATAAATAGTCTTTGCTTTGATAAAGACTGTCACAACCTTTTATCTCTTTGTAGTTTTATTCCCCCCCTCTGTATTTTCCCCTAACATCTTCCCTTGCTAATACCTCACAGTCCCAAATGTGTTTGTTATTTAATTCTCATGCAAGTCATGCTTTGATGTACTTTCTACCAGAAATCAGAATTAATTTTCCAAATTGAGTGTAAATGTTCATTCTTATTATTTTCATATAACCTAGGTTTATTTCTGTTCTGTTTATGCTGATCACTTATGCTCCCTCTCTCCCCCCAGACTGTGGTTAGTATCTCAGCAGTCTGTGGTCATAATCTATTTAACTGTTTGTGATTTCTCATCTTTAGTTCTTCCTATGTCTTGCACATTACTTGAGGCCAGATTCTGCTTACTAAGGTTGAGTGGTAACTAACTTATTTTAAATAAATAAGGCAACTTGTGAAGTAAGGTACTATTCAATCTGAGTAGGCATGGCAAAATTGGCCCTTGGTTATGTTCTTTTTCTTAGCTCTATCTATTTAACCAGTACTAAAAGCAGCATAAAGTAAACCTAAAAAGTTGTTCTCCTCCTGACTAACCAAAGGGTCAGATTGCCTCCTCCTCCACAGTGGAGGAAATGAAAATTTCCTCAATCCTCAGCTTGACCAAGAGAGGCACTGAAGTAGAAAGCAAAACCCATGCTTCCTTTAGATCATATAAAGGACCACACATGCATGCTGTGCAAAAGTATTAAATTTTGTTTGACTCCAGTTTTGGCTGTGGAAGCTTCGGATGGGAAAGATGCCAAGGGAAGAGTCCAGTGCCATGGAGCTGAGTGGAGGGACAGTATGTCCCCGAGGCAATGTGGAGGAACAGTCTTTGTGCAGGCAGCTCTCTCATCTAGCAGCTCTTCTATGATCCAAGGCATCTGGAGGCTGAATCTACCTCCCCATGACAGAAGAGTACACAGAAAATGTGAGGAGAACTCCCAGTTTCCAGCCTCCAATGTGGGTTTTTCTCCACAGGGAATTTTTTTTTGCGGGGGCTTATTGCTGTTGTGCTTTGCAACTTCAAAAATGTGAGCCAATATCAGCTGACTCACAAATCCCAAAGTCTTTCTGATATGAGGGGAGATTTCTGGAATGTTAATTCACATGATTAGAAGTTTGAGAGTATTTTCTGAAACTCAGTAGTCTCTCATTTATCTGAGTGAAGAAAGTGAGATCTAGTGAAATCATAGAACTGCAAGCTAAGATTTCCTGAGTCAAATGAGTCAAATTTCAATGAGTCGAAAAAATAGTAAATATGGCAGGCGACCAGCTTGGCTTAACGGTGAAATCCTAGCGGATCTTAAACAGAAAAAAGAAGCTTACAAGAAGTGGAAGGTTGGACATATGACCAGGGAAGAGTATAAAAATATTGCTCGGGCATGTGGGAATGAAATCAGGAGGGCCAAATCGCACCTGGAGCTGCAGCTAGTGAGAGATGTCAAGAGTAACAAGAAGGGTTTCTTCAGGTATGTTGGCAACAAGAAGAAAGCCAAGGAAAGTGTGGGCCCCTTAATGAATGAGGGAGGCAACCTAGTGACAGAGGATGTGGAAAAAGCTAATGTACTCAATGCTTTTTTTGCCTCTGTCTTCACTAACAAGGTCAGCTCCCAGACTGCTGCGCTGGGCATCACAACATGGGGAATAGATGGCCAGCCCTCTGTGGATAAAGAGGTGGTTAGGGACTATTTAGAAAAGCTGGACGTGCACAAGTCCATGGGGCCGGACGAGTTGCATCCGAGAGTGCTAAAGGAATTGGCGGCTGTGATTGCAGAGCCATTGGCCATTATCTTTGAAAACTCGTGGCGAACGGGGGAAGTCCCAGATGACTGGAAATGGCTAATGTAGTGCCAATCTTTAAAAAAGGGAAGAAGGAGGATCCTGGGAAATACAGGCCAGTCAGCCTCACCTCAGTCCCCGGAAAAATCATGGAGCAGGTCCTCAAAGAATCAATCCTGAAGCACTTAGATGAGAGGAAAGTGATCAGGAACAGTCAGCATGGATTCACCAAGGGAAGGTCATGCCTGACTAATCTAATCGCCTTCTATGATGAGATTACTGGTTCTGTGGATGAAGGGAAAGCAGTGGATGTATTGTTTCTTGACTTTAGCAAAGCTTTTGACACTGTCTCCCACAGTATTCTTGTCAGCAAGTTAAAGAAGTATGGGCTGGATGAATGCACTATAAGGTGGGTAGAAAGTTGGCTAGATTGTCGGGCTCAACGGGTAGTGATCAATGGCTCCATGTCTAGTTGGCAGCCGGTGTCAAGTGGAGTTCCCCAGGGATCGGTCCTGGGGTCGGTTTTGTTCAATATCTTCATAAATGATCTGGAGGATGGTGTGGATTGCACTCTCAGCAAATTTGCGGATGATACTAAACTAGGAAGAGTGGTAGATACGCTGGAGAGCAGGGATAGGATACAGAGGGACCTAGACAAATTGGAGGATTGGGCCAAAAGAAATCTGATGAGGTTCAATAAGGATAAGTGCAGGGTCCTGCATTTAGGACGAAAGAACCCAATGCACAGCTACAGACTAGGGACCAAATGGCTAGGCAGCAGTTCTGCGGAAAAGGACCTAGGGGTGACAGTGGACAAGAAGCTGGATATGAGTCAGCAGTGTGCCCTTGTTGCCAAGAAGGCCAACGGCATTTTGGGATGTATAAGTAGGGGCATAGCGAGCAGATCGAGGGACCTGATCGTCCCCCTCTATTCAACATTGGTGAGGCCTCATCTGGAGTACTGTGTCCAGTTTTGGGCCCTACCCTACAAGAAGGATGTGAATAAATTGGAGAGAGGCCAGCGAAGGGCAACAAAAATGATAGGGGTCTGGAACACATGACTTATGAGGAGAGGCTGAGGGAACTGGGATTGATTAGTCTGCAGAAGAGAAGAATGAGGGGGGATTTGATAGCTGCTTTCAACTACCTGAGAGGTAGTTCCAGAGAGGATGGTTCTAGACTATCCTCAGTGGTAGAAGAGGACAAGACAAGGAGTAATGGTCTCAAGTTGCAGTGGGGGAGGTTTAGGTTGGATATTAGGAAAAACTTTTTCACTAGGAGGGTGGTGAAACACTGGAATGCGTTACCTAGGGAGGTGGTAGAATCTCCTTCCTTAGAAGTTTTTAAGGTCAGGCTTGACAAAGCCCTGGCTGGGATGATTTAATTGGGGATTGGTCCTGCTTTGAGCAGGGGGTTGGACTAGATGACCTCCTGAGGTCCCTTCCAACCCTGATATTCTATGATTCTATGATTCTATGAAATATGTACCAATTTGTTGTGTGGATTTTTGCAAGTCACTTAACCTTTTTGCTTTGCAGTTCTTCATCTGTAAAATGAGGGTAATAATAGTTATCTACTGCACAGGGGTACTGTGAGGATTAAACATACCTAAGTGAGTAGAGCTAATATTTGTCTAGTGCTTTGAAGTGTTACTAATTTGTCATTACAATTCATTTTTATTTTCACTGAGACTTGAGTTCCCAGAAAATCAGTGAAGATGATCAAGAGAATTTCACAAAGAATTGTAAAAAGAAAAGGAGTACTTGTGGCACCTTAGAGACTAACCAATTTATTTGAGCATGAGCTTTCGTGAGCTACAGCTCACTTCATCGGATGCATACAAAGAATTGTGAAACTGTCCTTCATATAAACAAAGTAGGGGCAATTATCAAGACCGATTTTAAGTCTAACCCCCAAGAATGTATGCATTAAAAATGGGAAATATTGATATAGAACATAGCTGAAGCCCAGGTGGGTGTAGAACAGCTACTTAGGTTATGTCTACACTGCAGAAAAGACTTGTGGCAGTGAGTCTCAGAGCCTGGTTCAACTGACTCGGCTTGAAGGACTTATGCTATGAGGCTAAAAATAGCAGTGTAGACATTTGAGCTTGGGCTGGAGCCTGGGCTCTCAAATCCAATGGTCTCAGAGCCCAGGCTCCAGTCCAAGCCCAAACATCTGCACTATTTTTAGCCTGTAGTGCAAGCCCAAATCAATTGACCCAGGCTGCAGACTTGTTTTTGCAGTGTAGAAATACCCTGAATGGCTGTTCTACACCCAACTGAGTGTCAGACATGTTCTATATCAATATTTCATGTTCTGAGTGCATAAGTCCTAGAACTGTATTTTGAAGTAAACCTTAATCTTTCTAATTTAACAACTAGAAGAAGCTAATTTTAGCAACATTTTATATATTCAGAAATCATTTGTGTTTATGGTAAGAAAATGAGAAAAAAGAGATTAATGCTATGAGGATGTGCGCGCTATTTCTTTAAATCTGTAGCAGGAAGCCTAGCAGGAAGGGGCTTGGGAAGCTTCTAAGCAGTCGCTCTATAGTGAAAGAGCTACAGAGAGAAGCCTTAATGCTAATACTATTAAAGTTCCTCGTTCAGTATCAGAAGAAAGGGACTCTCTCTGTGATTCTTTTGCCAAATGAGAGATGATAAAGGCCTGATGCAAAGAGCCCACTGACTTCAATGAGAGTCATACTATTGACACCAATAGACCTTGGATCAGGTCCTAAAAGGACAATACATCATTCTAAACAGGGATCCCCAGGATGAAGAGAAGCGAAGGCTCAGAAAGCACCTCCTTAGTTTAGCATAGTGTAATTTAAATGTACACTAACCCATATTAACATTGCAGACAGGATATTATTTTAACCAATGGAACCAATTAGTATGAGAAATTCTGATATAAGTTAATGGGAGTTTCATGTGTGGAATGGCCGCAGATAAGAATCCACTATTTTTGAGGCAGCTGAAATATATACCAACTGTGGTACTGTCATCGGTCACCCTGATTCCCACAACTCCAGGTTCTAAATCTCTGTATCCGTACAGATTGCTATCTAGACAAGCCATTGGATGGTGGGACAACTGGGCTCATGAAAAATGAGAGAAAGGCAAAGGCATCATGACACCTGATCTGTGAACATCACTGCAGTGGGGTGAGTCATGCCCTAACAGGTTACAAGTGAGTTCCATTTAGAGTACATTACCTTATCTCCAAAACTGGAAAATAAAATCAAATTGCAAATAGAGCTATTGGGAATACCCTGTAAATGTGCTTTACAGCACAAACTAAAAATGATAAATACTGGATTAACCTTTGATCAATACTGCTCTATTAATGTGGAAAAGAAATCACATACTTTTACAGTTTCAATGAGATGGCAGGACGGTAACTCCTATTAGCCTGTAAAAACCCCTACAGATGATTCTGTGTACAGAAAAGTATCTAATTTAATGTTTCATAAAATATATGCAGTGATTCAATGATGTGTGTCTTTTTGGAAATTGAGTAACATATCTTACTGCCTCCTGATAATACACTCAAGCGCTTTCCAGTTTGTGGAACAGTATGATAAATTATATCAAGCAGAATCAGAAGGTGATAATGTTTGGACAATGGTCATTGTAAACATCCTGCATGTCTAACAAAATTATGTACAGTATATGTTACAACCTGGACAGGCACTGGTCTGTTGTCTTGTGATTACTGGGCCTAAAACTTTAGCCTAATTGTAAGCTTAAATGTATAAAGTATGTTTAAGTTCATAAGATGTCACAATAACTTATGATTTTTTTTTCCTGCTTGGGAATTAACTATGGAAAATAGGTCAAGTTGTGTTCAATAATAAATATTATGAACAAGTGCAAGAAAACAAAACAGGAAGACTAGATTAGTCCAGACAAAAAAAAGGCCTATTGATATGATTCAAGGACTGTGTTCAGATTGGACTTCATAAACAAGAAGATATGGGGTCCAGAAGATACAGAGTGCAGAAATTAATGGACCAACATTGGTGTCCGGCCTAATTGGTGAACAAAATAATGAGGGCACAAAATTACATCACCCACTTTTCCACTTATTGTGGATCTTAAAAAAAAGAGCCTTTGAAAAAAATCTCATCTTTCCAACTCATGTCAGCTCATCTCAATTCATTCATCTTCCTAAATCCCAAAACAGAGGAAGCAGACAGGAGTAAAAGATTTTCTTCCTGGGAAGAAGGTCATTAGGCCTTGCTTTGTTTAAGAAACTGTTTTTCACCTGAGAGTTGTGAAAGTCATCATATCATCATGACATCCAGTCCCCAGCCCATCAGTGAGGATACCTAATTGCCAGCACCACAGATGCATGTAAGATCCCATTCTGTTTCCCTTTCTTTTGTGTTACCTTCTGCTCCTCTTCTTTCCTCTTGTCTTATCGCTCACTGTCTTGGCTTTTCATCGAATTTTGAAATCAACTGAACTACATCAGCACAGTAAGATGAGTGGGATACCTGCCCTATCTCAGGAGAAAAGATCCAACCAAATGATTTCCCTGACTTGAAAGTGAACAATAGCCAAGCAACAGGTGTCACGGTCAACATGCCAGCTAAAGCATCCATTTGTAATGGACCAGCCATTCAGCGTTCCAAAAATATCAAAAAAAGCCATAGTCCCTCACACCTCCTTTTCTATCCTATCTCATCTCTCCTCCACTTTTCATCTGTTTTGTCTGTTAAAAACAGGACTTGTGAATACCCTTCACACATCAGGACAGAATAAAATTAACCTTTTCCTTTTAATCAAAGAACATTTGTTAATGAAAATAAGAGACTGATATTTTGTTTCCAAAAGGAGAAAAACTTTAACAGGTTTTGATTTAGTTTATTTTGTGTAATCACTCAATTTCATAGACGTTAAAGCCAGAAGTGACCATCATGATCATCTTGTCTGACCTCCTGCACATTGCAGGTCACAGAACCTCACCCACCCTCTCCTGTAATAGACCCCTAACCTTTGGCTGAGTCACTGAAGTCCTCAAATCATATTACAGAGAATCCACCATTTAATCGAATTTAAACCAGCAAGTAACCTGTGCCCCATGCTCCAGAGGAAGGCAAAAACCCAGGGTCTCTGCCAATCTAACCTGGGGAGAATTTCCTTCCTGACACCAAATACAGCAGTCAGTTAAACTCTGAGCATGTGGGCAAGACCCGACAGACAGACACTTGGGAGAGAATATTCTGGAGTAGCTCAGAGCCCTCCACATCTGGTGTCCCATCACCAGCCATTGTGGATCTCTGCTGCTAGCAGTCTCAGATTGACTGCATGCCATTGTAGGCAGTCTTGTCATATCATCCCCTCCATAAACTTTTTAACCTCCGTCTTGAAGCCAGTTAGGTTTTTTTCCCTTCATGCCTGACTGCTCCCTGTGGGCGACTGCTCCTGATAGGTGATTACTCTAGAACTCTACTCCTCTGATGGTCAGAAACCTTTGTCTAATTTCAAGCCTAAACTTGTTGATGGCCAGTTTATATCCATTTGTTCTTGTGTCAACATAGGCATATAACTTAAATAACTCCTCTCCCTCCCTGGTATTTCAGTTTCAGTATACATGCTTATTTTAATTTCTTGTGCTTTCTTGTATTTGATCAATAAATGTTCAAAATTAGACTGAACACTTTTGGGTGTTTGCCAAGAAGCAAGTAAACCACAGCCTCTGTAGAAAAAAAAATGGACCGAAATATCACTGTTTTAACATTGGACAATGAAAAAGTTTATAAACACCTTTAACTCTTTTGGCCCTTGAGATTAATACAACAGTTGTGAAAGGACCCAACCACTGGATCCCACATAATTCTAAGCCCCCTAGGCCTGGGTAGTGACTGGCAGTGGTGCCCACGGTCATATGCACATTACACATGGGATATAGCATTGGCAAGGGCACCAAGTCATCACTTCCAGACCCTCCCAATGGCAGTGGCAAAGAGAAAGAGCACTGGCCAACCCACTGCCCACTCAGGCTTTGCTCTGCAGCCCATCTGTCATGACGGGGTGGGGAGGACTTTGGGATCAAACCTAAGCAGTGCTGTGACCCCCAAGAACCAGATTGCAATACCACTCAATCATTTTTGGCCTCATTGTGATGGAGAGTCCATAGGGCCAAACTTGAGTAGGCAGTGAGGTGGCCAGCACTGCTCCTTCTTGCTGCTGCCTTGGGGACAGCTCCAGCACCAGAGCTCCTCTCCTGGGGGACTGACAGGCTTCTCCCTGCTTCCAGCAGCCCATGCCCCCTCTGCTCTAACCATAGTGTTCACTCAGAAACAGCCTCAAGACCTGCTACAAGTATGGGGAGCTGCAATAAGTGCCTGTACGGGGGAGCCAGCTGGGAGAGGGGAAGCAGGGAGCTCTGGGGCATACCATGTGAAAAATTCCTGGGGCCAGGTTACTGTTCCTAGCTCTGGGTCTCTGAAGCACACTCCAGAATCAGACCCCATGTCTGATACCCTTCTTGGCCAGTGGGACCTCATAGTTTGGCTGCCTTAACTCCTGGAACTAGTGCTTAGCCCTTGTGAGGTCCTAGTTGCGTAAGCACATTTTCCCAGAGAACACTGAGCTGCGGGAGCCCTGGTTCCTTCTTAAACTTTTCAGGAACAACGTGTCAGGAAAGCAAGAAACACAGACTTAGCAAATGAATTTCTTAACAATAGACACTTCACTCTTGAAAGCACTAGAGAGTGACAGATGTGTGAAAAATGGTCAATGGTCCTTGATGGCACTCTTATTGTAAGCCACTGTGGTGTTCAGTGATCACTCAGTGCTCTATGTACTTCAAAGAGATCTGCTTTATTCTGTGATGGATTCCAGCTGGCCGTGCAGCATAACAACAACATGAGCTTCTGCAGTGTGCCACTCAGACTCTCTGTCTGGGAAGCTCAGCCTTTAAAGGCACATCCCGTCTCACCAAAACTTAGCAATATCATTTTAAAAACCAACTTTAATATAACACACAATTACAAATGCTTATATGTAATCTGTAACTAAACTTACTAAAAATATTAAATTGTCTTTGAGGTGCCTTTTGCTGTCATTTGGATCTGCAGCGCTCCTCTCAAACATCAGCACTGCTGCTGTCAGAAGGAGGTGAGTCCATTTGTTCCAGTCATTTTATGTCTCGAGCCTCCATTGTCTCAACCTGCTATGGTTGTTGCCTGTCTGAGGACCTCCTGGGTAAAACAGCAGACTGGGATTTGGAGGTATCACCTATTTCTTCTTTGTATGGTCCATTAGGGTGACAACCTGATATGACTATGGGGCAATCTCTTGTGACACCGCTGCTGTTTGAGACCATTATTTCCCATCATAGATATGCACAGTGTCATTTACATGAAGTGCTGGCAGCTCCCCTGACTCCAAATCATATTGATTTTTTTGTTTTGTCTTAGCTCTCTGTACATCTGCAAGTCCCCAGTGACTCTGAAATCAGTTTGTAATAGTGCAGGCATTCTTGTTTTACGAATTGAACAAAATGTCAGCAGGTAACAACCCAGGCATCACTGGTATGCCTTTCTGTAATTTACCAGTGCTAAATACAGATCAGAGTCTGACTCTGTAGTATTT
Organism: Eretmochelys imbricata; assembly: GCF_965152235.1. Taxonomy (NCBI): domain Eukaryota; kingdom Metazoa; phylum Chordata; order Testudines; family Cheloniidae; genus Eretmochelys; species Eretmochelys imbricata. The sequence continues at coordinate 37,581,279 of NC_135574.1, forward strand.
TTTCAGAAGATGCTTTATTATTCTGACACTGTTTTCCACAACTTCATTGGATTTGGGATAATAGGGACTAATGGCTACATGTCTCAACTTATACTTTACTGTGAAGTGCTTAAACTCAAGTCCACTAAACTGTGGCCCATTGTCAGACATTACTAAGTGAGGTATACCACGTCCAGCAAAAACAGACTTGACATGCACTATTATCTTGCAAGTGAGAATCACAGGGAAGTGAGACTCACAGTCTAGCATAAGTACATGTTTTTTTTTCCAGCAAACAAAGAAATTATGCCCACTTTTTTATTCCACCGGGCAATTTTTTCCTGTGCCACCAACATAGTTTTTTTTTTTTTTTTACTTGGCCTCTATTTTTGGCATGTAAGATAAGTTTTAATAGCATCCTCAGTGTTGCTGTTCATTTGAGGCCATATAAAATTCTTTTAGATTTCTCAATCCCTAAATGACTTTCATATAGCCTTTTAAACAAAATCCCATCTAGTATTGAGAGTTCTCCCTTACATCGATAATAGGGGCCAGGAACCTCCCTAACTTGTGCTAGTAGCCTTAATTACTTTCTGCAGGGTCTTATCCTGAGCAAATGACTCTGGCGAGCACAGTCCATTTTTCATCTGAAACAGAATACATACAAAACCTAGCTCGGGAATTTGCTCTATTGTACTTTTGTCAAATGCTCTAGAGTGTGTGTCTGCAGCCACCAAATCCCTCCCAGGTTTCTAATCAAATTGCAAATCATACACTTGTAGCTAAAAAAAAATCCCCATCAGGGGATGGGGGCAGGCAGATTTGCCGGGCCCCTTTGACAATGGGAATAAGTGGTTCATGGTCAATTTCAGTTTACACAGGTCTGTCATAAATAAAGACATGAAACTTTTTACACGTGGACAAAGGTGAAAGCCTCTTTCTCTTTTTGAGCAAATTGACACTCATTTTTTGTTAGCACCTATGATGCATAAGCCACTAGGTCTCCAGTATTAACTAAACTATTGTACGAGGACTGCACCAATACCTTCCCTGGAGACACAGACAGCTTAGGTCTATGCTAACTGTCAGGACTGAGGCCCCTTTAATTAAATCCTTCTGTTTCTCAAACTCTGTATTAAGATTTGCATCCCATGTCCATTGGGCATCATTGCACAGTGGTTTTCTCAAGTTGCTGATTTAGGCAGTTAGATTTGGCTTTCCTTACATAATTCACCATTCCAAGGAAAGTTTTGTACTCCTTCCTTATCTGTTTTGGCAGGCATGTCCTTCGAGACCAGCTGTTTGTTGGGTGTCTCTAATGCCCTGCACCACTTCCCAGTGGCTGACAGGGGAACCCAGGCCCGGCCTCTACATTGGTTTCCAGCCTAGGGACCCTATAACAAGAAGCCAAGGTCTGTACAGTTCTACCCCTGAGCTTCTGCTGTTTCTCTGGGCTTCTTCCTACTTATCTGGCTTCCCCCCACTCCCTTTCTGGGTTTGCCAGCCCAAGCCCCCTCCTCCCTATAGAGTACTTCCTTGCAACCTGTTGCTGCTCACAGCTCCTGCGCTTTATGCAGGTCCTTCTTGTTCCTGCCCAGCTGATCCCATTTCCAATTAGTGGCCTGCTCCCTGTCTCAGGTGCATCCTGGGTAGTTAATTGGCCTGCCTAGCTACTTTAACCCTTCGGGGCCTTATGTGGGATGGGCACCTCATCACAGGGGGATATGAAAGAGATCTATAAAATCATGAATGGTGTGGTGAAAGTGAATGGGAAAGTCCTTTTCCCTTCACAAGCACCAGCGGTCACCCAATGAAATTAATAAGCAGGAAGTTTAAAACAAACAAAAGGAAGTACTTCTTCACACAACACACAGTCAACCTGTGGAACTCATTGCCAGTGAAGGCCAAAAGTATAACTGGGTCAAAACAAAATTCTATAAATTCATGGAGGATAGGCCCATCAAATACTATAAGCCAAGATGTTCTGGGACACAACTCCATGTTCTGGGTGTCCCTAAACCTCTTGCTGCCAGAAGTTTGGACTGGACAATCACTCGACACATTGTCCTGTTCTTTTCTTTCCCTCTGAAGCATTGGGCACTCGCCATTGCTGGAAGACAGAATGCTGGGCTAAATGGACCAGTGGTCTGACATAGTGTGACCATTCTTATGTCCTTAGTTTACTGAAACAGTATATCCCAATGTTTTGTTTTTCTAAGAGCAGTTGCCAGAAACACGTTGATGCATTAAATCTAGAAAAATAATTAACATCAGTCATACCCCCAAAATTTCTCCCCTTGCATGTAGTACAAAAATGTTCCCTTAATTTTTTTTTTAATTCTTCTGGATCTCTATATAAGTGAAGGGCTCCATCTTTTTTCTCCCGACAATGACCAACAAATGTACCCACTCTGTCAATTCTTCTCTTGCTCCATGATTCCCAGAGCAATGAGCCTATTGAGCTCTTTTAGCCTTCTCTTTTGGGCAAAGGGAACTCTCTTAGGGACATGGATTGTTGGGCAGTTGGGTTCTTTTAGTTTTCTTTTGTGCTCTCTTGAGAATTTCCCTATCCCTTGGAAGATGCCCTCAAATTCTTTCTAAATTGTTGTAGTCCCCATCCCTCTAAAAGAGTATCCTCTTGATGAGACGAAGCGCTTGACGCACTTTTAACCAATAACAGGATCTCTTCCCTCTGGTGACTGTATCAGCTTTATCCTGGCTTCTCCAAACTCAGCTATTGTGGGCAGGATTTCCCCAGTTTTCAGTGGGAATGCTAAATTTCTTGAGGCCTTGCTTGACCTTGACACTGTATCAGAGCTTTGGCCTTCCTCTGTGTCACAGGCAGTTCTTAAGTTGAGCATAGAGTATGGCAGAGGATCTTGAGGCATGTGCTCCATGTGTCCCAGCCAGTGAAGCCTGTGAATGTCCAGTGTAGTCTGCATAGACTGTAGGCTGGTTCTTTCAAGGATCTCATTATTAGTGATCCATTGGTCCCAAGTAACTCCAATTATTTTTATAAGACAATGGAGTTGGCAAATGTTCAATCACCGCTCCTGCTTGATTGCCACAGTGTGTGTAAATCTATGTGCTGTTTTTCCTGAATTCCAAGTTTGAGGCCCACATGATTTTCTGCCTCATGATTCTTCTCATGTAGCATTTGGGATTCTCTATCATGTCTATAGCGTCAGAGCAGTGTCCATCCTCCATAAGGACTGCAACTTTCTTTGCTTGGCAAATTTTAATTGCTCTGTCAAAGGTTTCTTCTTCCAGTAGTCTGTTTCTGAGTATTTTATTCCAGATCCCAGCCATGATCTAGCCTCTTGTCAGAGACTCAGTTAGCCCCCCAAATTGCAAGATTGGCTCTTCAGCCTTAGATCAGTAACAAACTCCTCTATGGTTTACCTTCTTTTTGTACTCCCTGTTTAAAAATCTCTCTCATGTTTCATTGTGATGTGAAGTGCAGTACTCATCACATTTTTATAGTGCAATTTCATAGTGAGCCCCTGTCTAAGTTAACTGAAAACTATTAAACATACCAAGTGCTTCAGAACTAGCTATTGTCAGAAATAAGGCTACGTTCTCACTGTCATCTTTCTTGCTGGCACCCATTGTTGCAGATATAGAATAAAGTGCTTTTTAAAGCTTCTCCAGTTATCTTCCATGTTTTAAGAGCATTTCATTGGCTGGAGCTTTTAACTGCTCCATTCTCCCAGTCTAGTATTTTCTTAGTTCCTTTTTACTCCTGGTCCTGTGTGGTGTTCAATGATCCTTCAGTGCTTCAGGTGCTAAAAAAAAGATCTGTGATCTGCTTTATTCTGGTACCCGTTTCAACTGATTGTGCTAACAACAACATGAGCTTCTACAATGCCCCCTTAGACTTGTTTCTGGAAGTCCAGACACTAAAAGCATAGTCCCCAACACCACAGTCCTCTCCAAGGCATTTCCCACCCTAGCATGAGCACACAGTGTCTAGAATAAACTGATGTCATTAAGATTAGGTTGGTTTTCAGCACAGATGCAATGTCTTATTTCAGGTTCCAATGCAAAGTGAAGGTCACAATGAAGGTTTGATGAAGTACATACCGACCTAACCCCCCGGTGTAGATAGCTCTATGCTGACAAGAGGGCTTCTCCCATCGACACAGCTACCACCTGTCGGGAAGGTGGAGTACCTACACTAACGGGACAAGCATAGGTAGAGTCTTCAGAAGACAATCATACGATAAATGAATTTGGGGGTTTAAAGTTCATGGGGAAAACTGTGGTTCCAGAATGAAATAGAAATGAAAGCCATACACCCTATCTAACTATACATGCTCAAAAACAAACAAACAAACAAACAAACAAACAAACAAACTCCACAGAAAGCTTCTATCTTATTTTTGTAAGAATTTCCAAGCCTTAAAATACACAAATATCCTTCCACAAATTCACATCAAAGTAGCTTTTCAAATCTCCTTCAGTTTCTCAAATATTTTTTTTTCACCACCTACCCTGTAAGTTTCATTCCCCTTTACAGTCAGACGTACTAAGAAACAGTAGAGATTCACAAACCTATGTAGTTTTGCACTTATAGGCTCCATTAAACTTAAGCATCTCAAATCCACTTCTGCCCACCATTTTCATTTATTACTGCAAAGTTTTCTTTCCAAAGTCCAAATAACCACATTCCCTGGTGAAATGTACACAAGAGTTTCATATTTGGTTGAACATTTCTTTAGGGCACAATTTCACAGGGCATTTCAAAGTCATATTGTTGTTCCTTTTATTCACTTCATCTTCCCAAGTTCTATATAATCTTTGTTTTCTTTCCCCTTTTTGCACAGTACCTTCCCCAGCAGAGTCATTTATAGGCATACCTTAGCTTCTGCTGTTCCTGAAATTAATATTCGTTTCTTATAATATGTTTGCATCTTGAATGGAAACAGCATTGCTCTATCATATGTTGCAGAGACAAGTATTTCTTTTGAAAAACAAAGTTATGTGTACTCAATTCATATTGGTGCAACATTAACATTAAGAAATCAACCACTTGCAAAAGTCAGGAATTAAGGGGAAAAGCTCATAGTTAACTCTGCCCCATTGTCCTTCTCTCTTTAATATCTTGCTCTAGCATTTGCACCGAATCCTGCAAACCTTCCTTCAGTGAAACTCCTGTTGATTTCAAACAGAAATTTTTATTCAGCCTTTCACATAGTAAGTTATAAAACAGATGCTATTCAGCCTATGCTTGATTTTAGCATCCATACAGATCCATAAAAGTGCTCCCCCAAGTGCATTAGGTACCAATGGGAGCACAAATTACATTATTAGTAGTATTTGTTATTTATACACTACGACAAAACAATAGGCAAACAGGTAGGCAAAACAATTATTCAGAATATCTTTTATCAACCCTTATTGGATATCAATTTAAATAAATAGCAGTACTTCAAAAAAAGAGTCTTAAGATGCATATTCTTCCCTGCAAATATTTGCTTAAATTTCAGTAATTGAGAGATAATCTAGCAACTGACACCTAGTTTCAATGATTTTTTTTTTCTTTTTTTTGCTAATCTTAATTATATATTTTATCCACATTAGGCTGTTTCACGAGAAAGAACTATGTGAGAAACTAAAATTTCAATGGAACATCCATTCATTTTGTTTTTGATGTAACTTTTGGGCTCATTCTCTAATGCACTTAAAATTCTTTTATAGTTCTCGAGTTATTTAATTCCGCATAATATTGATTCTCCCATAAGAAAAGTGAAGTGATTTCCTAGATACAAAAATTGCTACTGGGTTAGAAATTTAATAAAACTTCTAAAAGTTTCTATAAATCTCCCAACAAGATTTTACAAACAAGATGAGAAAACAAAGTAAGAGATGAACTAATGTATGAGTTGATAATTGTATAACAAACTTATGTTTGACTCTAACAGGTTTTAGAATGATTTTAGAATCAGCCTTTGGTTGCAGTACAGTTCAGTTTATGAAAATCATTTCCATGCTAGAAGTATAACCTGGCTAATTCTCACTTCACCAGTCTGAAAACCCATAAAACAACTCATAAAAACAAAAAAGTGGCCTCTCCCCATTTCTCAGCAAGGATTGAATAGCAGGCTGCTGCAGTGACAGACCATATTAGTAAGATTTCATTATTTGTATAAAACAGAATGCAATTCATTAGCTAGACTATTATGATTGTGGAGGAAAACTAAAACTATACTTTTCAAAGTAAATGAACACAGTGCATTTGTAATGGAGTATCCTTACATTTTACTATTATGTTTGTTCTGTCTACATGTAGCTCCAAACTTTTTGCATCCTACAGCAACTGCATGGAGGCAGATTTTTCCCCCAGCAATTTTTAAAGAGATTTCATTAATGGTAAATATTTATGGACAATACAATTAAAATCTTACCTGGTCTGATAGAGAGCAGCATTTATTTGCCATTTTCATCTGCAGAAAAACGGAGATTAAAGAGTAGTCAGAGTGATGACTATATGGATGTTGTCATTTGTCATATTAATTCATTTTCAAGGACATATTTAATAGATATTTATATATGTTTCCATACAAAAATACAACATTAAAAGAAAATCAAGGTTGCAAAATGAAGCCCTCAAAAATCAGGAACTGACAAAATTAAGATTGCCTATATAAATTTAGCTCTGCCCCCCATGGGGCTGCGTTATAATACATTCTTTAGATACATATTACCTTCCTCACTTGCACCCCAATTCAACAAAGTGTTTAAGCACTTTGAAGTTAAGAATGTGCTTAATTGTTTTGCCTTCGTGCACAATTTGGAATGGGACAGAGATGAAGGCAGTTGTTCAATATTTCTCTTTAGTTCATTGTTCAATGTGAAGCTGCTCATCTCTCTTGCTGCACAATATTTAACTGACTGCACCAAATATGGAGTTCTGTTGATTTAGACTTTTCTGTCTCCCTGACACTTCTGATAAGTTTCACTCCTTTTAAGTGAAATATTATTACTACTATACAGCAGAAACAGAACTTAAATACAGAAAGATTAAGTGACTAGTCTTGCACATGTAGACTGTAGTAGTTGTAGGGACAGAACTTAGTCTCCTGGACCTCAGTTCACTGCCCTAACCATAAGACTCCGATAAACTAATCAACCTATTTCTCCTACAGACTGAGAAGGAAGAAAGATTGTTACTAAAATTTTTATTTTATAGCAGTTGGGATGTGCTCATGGCAAGGTGTACCGTAGAATCATAGAACTGGAAGGAACCTTGAGAGGTCATCTAATCCAGTCCCCTGCATTCAAAGGCAGGACTAAGTATTATCTAGACCATTCCTGACCCAGGTGTTTGTCCAACCTGCTCTTAAAAATCCCCAATGATGGAGGTTCCATAACCTCCCTAGGCAATGTATCCCAGTGGTTAACCACTCTGACAATTAGAAAGTTTTTCCTAATATCCAATCTAAACTGCCCTTGCTGCAATTTAAGCCCATTGCTTCTTGTCCTATCCTCAGAGGTTAAGAAGAACAATTGTTCTCCCTCCTTCTTGTAACAACCTTTTATGTACTTGAAAACTGTTATATCTCCTCTCTGTCTTTTCTTCTCCAGACTAAACAAACCCATTTTTTTCCAATGGTCCCTCATAGGTCATGTTTTCTAGACCTTTAATCATTTTTGTTTCTTTTCTCTGGACTTTCTCCAATTTGTCCACATCTTTCCTGAAATGTGGCACCCAGAACTGGACACAATACTCCAGCAAATACATCCCAGATGATGTTTGCTTTTTTTGCAACAGCGTTACACTGTTGACTCATATTTAGCTTGTGATCCACTATGACCCCCAGATCCCTTTCCGCAGTACTCCTTCCTAGGCAGTCATTTCTCATTTTGTATGTGTGCAACTGATTGCTCCTTCCTATGTGCAGTACTTTGCATTTGTCCTTATTGAATTTCATCCTATTTACTTCAGACCATTTCTCCAGTTTGTCCAGGTCATTTTGAATTTTAATCCTATCTTCCAAAGCACTTGCAACCCCCCGCCCAGCTTAGTATTGTCCGCAAACTTTATAAGTGTATTCTCTATGCCTTTTTCTAAATCACTGATGAAGATATTGAACAGAACTAGACCCAATCCCTACGGGACCCCACTCATTATGCCCTTCCAGCATGACTGTGAACCACTGATAATTACTCTCTGGGAAGGATTTTCCAACCAGTTATGCACTCATCTTATAGTAGCTCCATCTAGGTTGCATTTCCCTAGTTTGTTTATGAGAAGGTCATGTAAGACAGTATCAAAAGACTTACTTAAGTCAAGATATACAACATCTGCTACTTTCCCCCTATCCACAAGGCTTGATACACTGTCAAAGAAAGCTATCAGGTTGGTTTGACGTGATTGTTCTTGACAAATCCATGCTGACAGTTATTTATCACCTTATTATCTTCTAGGTGTTTGCAAATTAATTGCTTAATTATTTGCTTCATTATCTTTCTGGGTACACAAGTTAAGCTGACTGGTCTGTAATTCCCCAGGGTTGTCCTTATTTCCCTTTTTATAGATAGGCACCATTTTTGCCTTTTCCAGTCTTCTGGAATGTCTCCCATCTTCCATGACTTTTCAAAGATAATTGCTAATGGCTCATATATCTCCTCTGTTAGCTCCTTGAGTATTCTAGGATGTATTTTATCAGGCCCTGGTGACATCTAACTTGTCTAAGTATTTTTGACTTGTTCTTTTCCTATTTTAGACTCTGATCCTACCTCATTTTCACTGGCATTCACTATGTTAGACATCCAATCGCCACCAACCTTCTTGGTGAAAACCGAAACAAAGAAGTCATTAAGCACCTCTGCCATTTCCACATTTTCTGTTATTATCTCTCCCCCCCTCCCCCATTGAGTAACAGACCTACTCTGTCCTTGGTCTTCCTCTTGCTTCTAATGTATTTGTAGAATACATTAGATCAGATCAGTACTATGGACAACAGCCTCATTCACGACACACCATACAATTAGTACAATGAATAAGGAAGGATTCTTTGGACCCTAGACCTGTTCACCACCCAGAGAGTGAAGTGACACAGGGAACCTGGAGAAAACAAATAAGTGATCATATAATTACTGTATTGTAATGCAGTACACACTGGGGGAAGGTCATGGGTTGCACATGCAACCTTATCTTTGTCACTTCCTGACTTCTGACTTTGCAACCTCTATTTTTAATGTAGTTTTTTTCTATATGAAATTCATGTTTATAAAAAAAAATGAAGCAGCAAAAAAATTCCATCATGTGGTACAGGGATGTACACGTTTTTATTCAGCAGGGGCACTAGTTAAAATATAATAAAATAATAGCTGTTGAATATCACTTTAATGAGTAGTATGACTAAATTTGTCCACTTTAATAAAATGAGATAAATGAGCTTCTGTTCTAACTAAATGTTCCCTTTATTTATAAAGCAATCCTTCAACTTTTTGGCGGTAATGGGGGCACGGGTGGGGAAGCCTCTAGTTGTCTACTCTCATGTGCTACTACTTGCTAGACAGCCACAGAACGCTGTGTAATGCATAAGGTGCAATCCATGAGGCAGAAACCTTTGCCTTATTCCATGTGCAATTTTTATGGGTTATAGAAGTAGTCAGGATTTTTTCAAGGACCTGCCTTAATCCACATTCACCCCACCTAGTGTGGGTAGGAAAGCAAGATTCCTTGGCTCCTGTCTCCGATCATATGCAGTTTCACAGATCATATTCCATAATTCTCTGTCTAGTGCACCTGAAATTTCACTGTGCTTTGCTTGGCACACTTGTGCACATATTGGAAACATGAGATGTTATCTACTCAATGGGAGTTTCACCTTAGTCTATATACACATACATATTAATTTACAGTGGAATTTTGGGTTATATAATGTTATCACTTATCAGCCAATATACAGGCATAAAGGACAATTTTTAAACTCGTATAATTCATCCAACTCAAATCCAGTGTTCACTGATCAGATGAATGATACATCCATAATATAGGAATTATGTCCCTATTCTGAGGCCACATTTTAAATTTATTTAATCTTCTACTGAGGCTTTAGTGCTGTATAATAAAAAGGTACAGAAACAATGGTTTTCAAAGCATTTTTTTATTTAATTTTAAAAAAGAGAACATACTAATTTTAGGTAAAAGAGGTACATTTTTGAGAAAAGTGTAAGTACTTTGAAATGGGCCTCTATAGTAGAAACACACAGGCAACCTTAACTATAGGTGTTGCCAGGTGTGCTGCCTATAATACCCTTCTCCTGATGCTCTGTTTAGGATAATAGAAATTAAGAACTGTGAGAAGAGTTAACATAAATCACAAGTGATTTTATAGATGGCTAACTGTATACTATGGAGAGAATGCAGGGAACTGGACCAGATGGCCTCTTGAGGTCCCTTCCAGTCCTACGAGTCTATGATTAATTCTGGGCTATTTTACAGAACTCTCTCCCAAAAACTGTCCAGTTAAACAGTGTTGTCAACTCAGCCTACAGGAGACACTTTGACTATACACATTGAGAGAGAACTAGATGCAGGTCAGGCTCCTTTCTATGCTGCTAGCTCAGCATAGTCTCAGTTCCCCTGCCTGTGGGCTCCTGTTCCTTCTCTCCCCTTAGAGGCTACAGGTTGTGTTGGGAAGCAGAGTACTGTAAAGAGACCAGAGAAGTGCATCTTTCTCCTCCGCTTCCTTTTTCTTCCAAACGTAAATATTCAGGGTGTGGGCAAAAGGGAAGGAGATGTAGCACAGAGTGCCACACTGGTGGAAAGGATAATAGGAAAAGCAAAAGAACTTGGGGAATGGGATGGGGAGAGGACTTCTTCAAGAAAACTGCAGCACGTGTTCTGTTTGTAAATATGACAGTTACTATCAGGCTTTTCGCATGAAGCTCATTTTGGATTATGCAGTATTTAGTAGTGCTGAAAGAGTCAATGCGTTCTCCTCCTCCATATCCTGTTCTTCTCCACCATGACCCTTTAGTTCCTTTTTCATGCCCCTCCTCTCCATCTTTCTCCTCAGAAGTAACTGTCTGCACAGTAGCATCATAACAATTCAGACATGCTCTTGGTAGACACACTGACATTCCTAGGTACCCTTCTGTGGCTGGACAACAGCTGACTTCCTCTGTATTCAAAGATAACATGACTACCCCAGGTCCCCTGACAGCCTGACTTTGCTGAAAATGTTTCTGTGAATTATGTCACTGCTTTGCAATGAGCAGAAGTTCCTGATTGTGATAAAAGACCTATGCTGGCATGGCCGATATTAGTATTGTCCCCTGGCATCAGTGTGGCATCTAAATAGATCCTTTTTGGTTGAACTCTCACTCCACTGTATGTACGGATGGTAAAGTATATTCCAAATAGAGCAATGCTTAATTTACAGGCTTGTTGAGATGTTCCCCAGACTGCACGTCTGACCCAGCCTGTTAAGGGAATTTGATCATATCCTTCCCAACGAGGAATGGGAATGTACATGCATATAAGATGTACTATTGTGTTACTCTGGTGATCAGTAACAGAAAATTGGTGGAGATATGAAATATTGTGGGATATAGCAGGGGTGGCCACCATGGCTCACAAACCACATGCAGCTCTTTTACAGTTAAAGGGCAGCTCCCGGAGCCCACCATGTCCCCCCTTCTCTGCCTAACAGATTGGTGGGGTTTCTGGGGTTTTGGGATTGGGGTTTCTGCCCTCTGGCAGGGTCGTGTGGTTCAGGGCTTCAGGTGCCTCTCATGGGGCAGAAGCCTCAAGGCCTACCACAGGGCAAAAACCCTGAGCCCTGGCAGTTGTGCCCCATTGGGCTGAAGCTGTGAGCCCCGACATTACAAACTTTACTTTTAAATGTATAGCAATATCTTAATTCTGATACAAGCACCTTTTTACTGGTACAACTGTGACCACACTAAAGGATTGTAATGCTTTAGCTACATCAGTTTCTAAATTCATTATAGCAGTAGAAAAACTGCATATAGACCAGCCCTAAATTACACTGATTTAGTTACAAAGTTTCCCTTCACATACTTCCAAAACAAGTGATGCAAACTTCTGAAACCAGATTTCAAGCATACTTTAACTGCAAGAATTTAAAAAGAATACATTTAGGCCTTATCCAAAACTCAATGAAGTCAATGAAAAGACTCTTCCGATTGGGCCCTACACAAATTTTGAAAGTAATAAAGTCACCCTGAGGTTCTGTTGTTCTCTATTATATAATAAGATTGTATTTTCTTGGAGATTTCAAGGTAAAGTGTTATGCTATTACAATTTTGTTTCTTCCCCCTCACTCTTTTGTTTTACATATTATACCTTATATACAAATTATTATACTATGTTTGAGAAATTGAAAATAATTTAAATATAGCAAATGCAGGAAAATATGCAAAAAGTAACGTACATTTTGAAGTGTCAAATCACTGATGTTAGTTGATAATGCTCTCAGCCAGTCAGCACACTCCTGCGCTGTATAAAACTGAAGTATCCCAGTACTAACTCCATCGAGTGCAAGCACTTCAAATGCATTAGATCTGTAGTAAAAAGAAATATATATAACAAAGTTTTCATAAACTATCCAATAGTTCTCAATCTTCATCTGATTTTTAGAACTTTTTACAAGTTTCATTTTTCAAATTTACAAACAGAGAGAAAAGCAACAGAAAAGGGGAATAATAACCTACAGTATCAGGAAACACAGACACAGTAAATGGTTTATCTTTATCAAAGTTTGTAAGTTTTGATTAATTATTCAATTTGATTAATTATTATTGTTGTATAATTTATATGTATATAATCACTAAACTTAAGATATTTTATTAAGGATGCATCAGTTAAATCTAAGTAAACAATTGTGCAACCTCTTGCCACCAAAATAAATGTTTGATACTCTAAAAACTTACAACATGAGTCACAAAGCAAATATCTTCATCTATTTTTAACTTCTTGAAGTGCTGTAGGTTTAAAAAAATTACAAGCAATCATTCTTTAGAGCTCATTTAATGTGTATGAAAATCCAAATACTTTATACTTCTTCAAAGGGGCTCAATATGAGCACCCAAAAACTGAGGCCACCACTAAAAACGTAGACCAGACTAAATATGTTACATTCTTCTCTAACTATAAAACTGTGTTCACAAACAAAGTAGCTATTTGGCTGATAAAGATTGTGTGTCACTGCTTTACACTCTGTAGATACTGTGACATTACCAAGACTTATAAGAACTTTACACACCCACTTTAAATCACTCTACAAAAGCTCATGTCACTCATCTCTGACTCAAACTAAAGACAAAACCCTCTATGTAAAGCAGAAGTCTCCACTTCAACAGATGAGTCAACTTATGGAATTTTTCCTACTTTGGCATGACAAAGTATTCTTGACCAGAAAGGAACAATCACTGAATACATCACACGTAAATGATATCATTGAGGGACCTGTAATTTATGCTGCACAGTTGAAGAGGCTGAAGACCTTCAGATCTTGAAAGATTTGTACTGCATGATTACCACCAAAGAACTCATTGGCTCTGAGAGGCCACATATTCACACATCTCTAATATGTCTATCACTGTAGCATACTAGCAATTCTTCTTTAGGTCTGTCAGGAGGATCAGGCTGAGAGAGTCTAACCTTTTAAGTCTGTGTTTTAGGGAAAGTTGAATTGAATGTGAAAGACCATATTTCTGTTTTGTAGGTGGCACGGGGAAAACAGAAGTGTTGCAGATGTGGAGAAAAGTCTTGGAAGAAGATATATTTGCCCTTTAGTGTTTAATATTTTTAATTTTAATTGCTACAGCTCTCTGTCTGTGTTATTGATCTCAGATACATGCTATCCTTGCCAAAATACCAGAGTCTGCTCTTTCTATTTTGAATCTGTCCCCTTTTCCGGGATTTCAAGTATTTGTAGCCAGAAAAAGAACTCCACAGGATCTTGGCTTTCTCTTCCCTCAGGCAGTCCAATTATCCTTATCTTGTTGTGTCTATTACCACTTTCATTATCTTCATTATTTTCTCGCAGATCATAACTTTATTTTCTAATGACTGCAAGCATTTCTGCACAGTAATGTTTGAGCCCTGCACTGTAGCCACCAGCTGTTCTCTACCCTCAAGCTGCTCCCAAAGGCTATCCACTCTCACTGTGAAATTAATAAGTGATTGCTGCCAGGTATTTTGCATTTCTTCAATGTTAAAAGCTAATGCTTTTGCTAAGTTAGGAATGATTGCAGCTTCCATCTTGCCAACTAATTCCCTTATCTTACACAAAGTAACTGTTGAGCAGTAAAGAATATAGAACATGGAGAGGGAAAAAGGAGCCAAAGGAGAAATCAAGGTGAGTAGGAGGGGAAAAGTGTGTTTTTTGCTCTTCAATTATTTTGCAAAACACTTCAAGAGTCCGTTGAGTATAGTACAATTATTCTGATAAAATTAGATCCACTTAGAGGCAGTGTGGCCTAGTGAACAGAGCACTGGACAGGGATTCAGGAGACGTGGGTACTATTCCTGACTGCCACTGGTCTGCTAGGCCAGTAACTTCACCACACTATGTCTTATTTTCCGCATCTGTAAAATGGAGATAATGATACTTTACCTTCCTTTGTAAAACACTTTGAGATCTACAGATGAAAACTCTATAAAAGTACTGGATAATATTATTACGTTGGAGATTACAGAAAGAGAAGGCCAGAGAGAACATAATCAGAGGTATGAATATTCATTTACCAGATGAATGTTTCCTAACTGAGCTTGTATTAATTAGATGCAAAATGCTCACTGCAGCTACTTGTCTTCCCCAGATTTAAAGGACCAACAACCATAAAGATATTCTGAGAAAGGCTCAGTTGAACTCAGATTCAGCAGTCACTGGGAAACCAGCTGTTAGGGAAAGGTCTGAATTCCAACCCTTCTGAGGGCCAGGGATCTCAGTAGACGGCATCCGAAGGTTTTTAAGGCTTGTGCCTGCTGTGTTTGAAATAGTCATGTCCTTTTGATTTACTCTAATATTATGTTTCCTTAATACAAATCTGAGTGCTTGTCTAACAGCAGCTCCTTCCTCCATTTAAAGTTTCCCACTGCAGAATTACAAATAGACAGACAGACTAGATTAACCTGGGATCCTGTTCAGTGGTCAAGCCAGTTTTCTTTGCTGTGTTTTGGTACCTCCTTTGCTTATACCATTATCTAGAAATTTGGTCCTATTAGTGTATGTAGCTTTTGAGTGAATTTTTATTTCCATCAGTGTGGATTATGACAGGATTAGAATGGGAGTTCCCAGAGAAGTTCAGGGCCTCTGTATTACTTCATCTCTCCATAAATGGAAGTTAAAATCCACTAATTTTCTGGTAATCTGAATTTTGCATCACTTCATAATTCTGGGTAATGACCAAGGATGCTTGTTTGTCATGGCTAATGCCGGATATGTCATGACTGCGTCAAAACATGACTAGGATTTTATAGAAAAGTCATTGGTCACATTAGTGCAAGCAAAATACATTTTATTTTAAACTAAAATTGTTTTAAATCATTTAATAATACTAGCTAATAGTTTAAAACCACTCAAAGATGCAGGTCACTTCCTATACTCTGTATTTCAGTACTCTGGACATGTAAAAAGTCATAGAAAAAGTTCACTCAGTAACAGATTGGCTTGGGTAAATATTTCATAGGTGAAGTCTTTTTTTATTATTTGTTTTGTTACCAAAGTCAGGGTATAATATACAGCCATGGTACTGTGGCCTGGAACACATACTAAATCTTCAGCTGTCAGAGTAAGGAAAATTAGTCTCAGCACCCAAAGGAGTGGGAACCTGATGGGGGTCTATTTATGGTCTTCAAGTATGGGTGAGATTATCGAAAATGGCTTATTCAGAAGAATTCCAAATACAACCAGTAAGTCAACTGAAATAGAGCAGTCAGGGCAACCCTACAAAAATGCAGTGTGTGAGACATGACCCTTTTTTCATCAGTATTGTTTTTAAAGTTAAAGATTGACTCAGCAGTTGAATTCACTCATTTTGTATGTTCTTCCTCCTTGTCCTCACTATTTCAAATTGCCACATGTAAACATCGTACAGAGGATACAATTAAAGTATCTTCCTTTGTACTGGGAGCAATGATGTTACCGGCATGAGTACCTATTCCCTTCACTTATAATGGGGGTATATCATTAGTAATATTTTACTTGCTGGTTAAAGGCAAAAGGTAGCTTTCTAACTATGTCCACTATATGAGAAGTTTTCTATAATCTACTGAACAATCATCTGATAAATAAGATGAATTGTCATTTTTTAAGTGAGTGATGCGGGGCAGTATTTTTTGTCAGGTACATAAAAGAGTAAAGGCATATAAAAGATGGAAATGCTTTCAGAACATATGTGCCTGTTGCTCACTTTGGATAGTGTATTTCTGATGAATGTTTGACATTAATCCTCAATCCTTTTACAATCAAATTGTTCAATTAAATCTAAGCGTGGTAAGTGTTGGGTGTCTACAGGCTGAATAAAGTGTAAATATCGAGAGGGACTACATAGAAAAAATATCAAAGTAATACATAGTCCCAGTGTGGTTCTCCCTGAGAACAGGAGCTACCTGAAAACGCAAACACTGAAAGATGTCATATTTAGTATATCACATTGCTACTGCACTCTGTAGGATGCAGCTATGTCTACCAGAAGTGAGCTTTGTGGGTGGCATGTGAATACAGTGTGTTTATTTCTGTGTGTATTCTGTAATAACAACATAATGTACTTGGCTATAACTATCAGTTATACAAATTAGGGCCCCAATCCTGCAAAGATTTAACTTTAAGCACGTGGGTAGTCCCACTGAACTCAGTAGAAATGTTCAGGTATTTAAACGTAAGCATGTGCAGAGAAGCCTTTGCAGAATCGGATCATAAGTCAAAACAAAATTGTCAATACTTGTTTGGAAAGTGTAAGATGATTGCTGAAATTAAATAAAAAAAATTATATACAGAATATCAGATAGGATTTGGTTTCATTCAGCTTAGTGAATCAATTGGCAAAATAGATGTCAGTACAGTTAAATAATCATTAACTTTATAAAATCAATGCATTTATTTATAGTTTATTCTGAATCATTAGGATGATTGGAATCCCATGCTATTTCTTAATAGCTTCTTAAGCACAATGGTAATGTGTGGGAGAGGTAAAAGCCTTCGGTAATAAACCATCCTGCTCCATTCTATTTAAGTCTTTGTAGGCACACTGCATTTATCTTAATGATGGCTTTATGGCTGACTTGGTAGGTCAAATCCTTCAGTCTCAAGGTATAAAACGTGTGTGTCTCTAGATATTCCCTGACCCATAAAATGGCTAGTAAAATCTAGATTTAGATAATAGCTACCAGCCTGCCCTGTCAGTTTGGTGCCAGTTCAGGTACAGTTTCATCTCCTGCCCTGTAGGCATTTTGGCAGCAGGACACTCTACAACCTGTGAAAAATGTACTGCATTAATCTCTGTCACTGCCACAGTAAGCCCCATGTACTTTGTGGTTAAATTATGGCAGATGATTACTGGTTAAAGACTTTCAGTTCTCCATGTAACGTGCATGAGTAACTCCCATTACTACTGATAGGACTTAAACATGTGTGTCTGGGAAAAACAGACCTCTATGTTTGACAATGCGTGACAGATTTACTGCATCCCTCTCCATAGTTCTGCTTTGAAGTTTCCAAACTCAAGGGTTTTTGAAGGGACATTATGACAATGCTGGCATAGATTGTCTACACAGTTTATTATTATTGTGCTAAAGCACAGTTATTTTTAACATAATATGAAGCAGAGAGATTTTCTTTTCTATGATAAACTTCTGAAAACAAGACATATTAATGAACAAACTGACCAACTATAATGCCCCGAATGTGATTCATAAAGTTTTCTTTTTTGTGAAGGAGAGATTTAAAATCTAAAACAGTCAGCTTTTCTTCCAGATTCACTCTTTATATTTTAATGACTGATTTACAGTAATTGCACTAGGAAGCAAGCAGGTCTGCCAGGGCCTCAAATCCTTTTTAGTCCTCTCCTTCAGGAGGTCACTGATCCTGATGCATTCCCTGAGGATGGTGGGAAGGAGTAGGTTTGCTGACCAGGGCCTCTTCAGGATGATCCTGCCAAAACATTGCTGTCCTTGGTGCACTCCTAAATGATGATGGTGGTAGGAATGTGTAGATCCAGATACGAGCTGGTTGAATCATTTGTTGAAAATATTTTAACTGCAAATTTAATCCTTTTCTTGGTTTGTAAGTGAACCTTGTTTACAACATATTCATTGTTGCATTCACTGAATAGCATGGAGAAGCAATTTTCAGCTCCTGGGCTGTTCATTTCAACTATTCATTAGTTGTTATTCATGATGTGTGATTCTAGCTATGTTGTTTATATGTAACTGTGGTATCTAAACCTCTTACAGACTTTCTGTACTATAACCTCACAATCTCTTTATTGGAGAGTTAGCATAGGCATGCAAAGTCCCTGGAATAATTACATTTAACAAAAGCTTTTTGTTACTGGAAGAGGGCATAGAAGAGGGTACAGCTGAAGCTCCTCTCCTGCTGTTGGTGCAGCTTTGCTTTCCACCTATGGCAATTTTTTTCAGAGATACCTCTTGAGACTGTGGTGCAACCTCACATTGGAGATGCTCTCTGTGGATGTGTCAAGAAACTCCTATTCATGCTGCCAGGCAGCACAGTAACTTTGATGTGCTATTTATCTTCCTAACACCCAGGTGACATAGGAAATTATTATTACCATCTCCATTTTTAGATGGGGACCTGAAGCAGACAGACACTAAGGCTCAGATCCTCAAAGGTATTTAGGTGCTAACTCCTACTGATGTCAATGAAAGCTAAGAGCTGAACTCCCTGTCAGAATCTGAGCCTAAGTGTCTTGTAAGGCAGCCTGTAGCGGAGCAGGGAGCAGCACTTGGATCTCCCAAGTCCCAGGCTATTGTTCTAACCACTGGACAACCCTTTCTGTGTAAGTGAATAGCCATGCATGCCTCGTGGTTATAGCTCTACTCACTGACTAGATGACTGAAACTTTTAAAACAAGAGAATCATCAATAGAGAATATTGCACTTTTGATACATGTTGTCAGATGAATCATTCAAGATAAAATTCCTCAGACTTTTAGAATTCACAGACATGTTCATCAATATCTGGCAAGCATTTTCCTGTACACAATGCAGACTCCCAAAAAAAAATGTAAAAAGCCACGACCTTATGCTGTGCCACATCCGCTCTTAATAATCATTTCTGCTGAGAGGAGTACAGAACACTGCCAGTCAATAACAGCTAGACAGGTGACCAGTTCGATTATGCAGACAGCTAGTATATCAAAAACTGCTTTATTATTCCTACCTCTTTCTCCCGCTGACTTTTATCTGTTTGTTTGTTTGTTTTATCCACCAGCTGCATGTTATCATTATCCTAAGGTTACAAGATCTTTTAGGTAGGGACTAGATGCCTAAAAGAAGTTAGGTGTTGTGACACCGAGAATCACAGCACCTAACTTTTACATGCCCAGAAAATCACTGCAATTCACAAAGCCTGAGTTAGGTGCCAAGGTTCCCGATCCAAAAAATGCGGAGAAATAGGGTTGTGATTCATATAAACCAGCACACTAGGCAGGAAGCCATGTAAGCTTGCCAATAGATAGATGCCTAAGTCTGGGCTGCAAGGAGATACCTATCTCTAGTTGTTATTCTCAGCTGTGAACCCTCTCCTGGAGTTAGGAACCTATGCCATTTTTTTTAAGAAGCCAGGAGGAAGAGATTGTGGTGCCCACCTTATAACTTTTAGCCCAGTGGCTAGAGCAATCCCTGGAATGTGGGAGACCCAGATTCAGTTTCTCCCCACACCCTGCCAGAGGGGGAGAAAGTCACAGTATAAAATGGCGGCATCTTATTCAACAAACCTCTTCTCTATGTTTATCCTGACTCAGATTAACTTGTTTTTATGAAAAAAAGTCATTTTTCAGTCTATTTTGCTTCTGTCAGCACTGCAGAGTCTAATGCAGCTAAGCAAGTTAAAAAGCTTCTCTTCATTACTGTACATCATCTTAACAGATTTAAATTAGCTGCAGAAGTTAGGATTCCAAAATGTGTTAGTAGTAAGCACTATCTGAGAATAATTGAAATGAAAGATGAGAAATGCACTAGGTGATTTTGTCCCTCTCCCAGTCAGTGTAAGGTATTGCCAGCTATATATTAAAATGTATCCTAACACGCTGTTACTGTTTTCTCTGAAGATACTGCATTGGCTGAGTTCCTGCTTTTAGTGGTAGTACTTCTTCACCAAGGCAGGTGGGATCTCCCTTCCTACTCAAGGATTTTTGGCTGTTTTCCATCCTCCAACCTTCCCATTAGAGTTGGGAAATGAAACGTTTGTTTTCAATTACTGACTTTCCGGCCATGACATCCATATGCTAGGATAGGTACAACTCACATTGAATGGTGTTGTGTGATTTGAATTGGCTGCTTATTGATTTCTGGATATTGTTCATGCTATTGTTTATTAACCTATAAAGTATGGAAGAACTTGGCACTGACGTACACCAGAGAGCAACTAGGTCTGAATTTGTTGATCTGCAAATGATTTTCTGTACCCTTTAGGGAATGGTGAATAGTTAAATCAATTTTTCAGTTGATGTGTGGACAGGATAAGCTACAGAATTAGTTGGTTTTGTAAGAATTGTGCGATGTAGAATTATGTGAGAAGTGCCTAGAGGATGAGGTATGTGCCTTTCAGGTATGCATATATTAAAATAAGTAAATATTTTTAGCACAGTTTAACAGGGTATTCTGAGTGCCATAAGGAAGATGTATGGCTTCTCACAATCCTATTCAAGCAGCAAGACATCATGGGACTTATCTTTTTCAGGGATCATGTGACTGCAGGCTACAAAATAAGATCTGCTGAGAAAAGGAAGCAGGATATCTAAGATAGCTCCTGCTCCCCAGTAAGAAAGAGACTAGAGAATAGGCTGCACCTATTTCGGGGTCTTTCTACAGAGAGAAAGAGAGAGATTGATCTCTGTCTAATATAAAATGTCCTATCAACTCAGAGGAAAATTAAGGCACAGTGGTGAGGGGAAACTGAGGGAGTCACTGCATCACTATGGGACACAGTGTGACCTCCATGTTGAACTACTGATTTTTGGAGGTTAGGGAGCACTTTGCTTTCTGTTCCTGATAAACATATTAGATGAAGAGAAGTGAAGCATATTAGATGACAGCGGCACTGGCAAGTTGCTTTGTATGTGAAACCTAACAGTGCCTCAAAGGATCAACAGCCTTTGAAAGCTAGGGGATTTCCCTTCTGCTTGTGCTACAAGAGCAAGACCCAGGAGTAGGAACCATATGAGGGATATCTACAGGAAAGTAATTTCCCCTTTAACTTCATTAAACAATGAAAGGCCAACACGAACAGGGGTTCTTTATTGCCAACAGAATGTTTAACAAAGTTCCAGTTAACTAAGTTCCACCTCAAGATGGACTAGGCCTTGAAGAAAATGGTTTGAAAATGTTCCTGTTTATTTTCTGAAAGTGTACCGTGTCTTTATCTGCAGTATTCAAAAAGCATTTTTTTTTCAGTTTTCCCAGATGATGTGTTGCACTGGGATACTGATGTCATATTTCCTCAGTCATATTTATCCTAGCAAACAGCACACCCTAACAAGTCTGAGACAGCAGTACAGTGCATTAGAATTTGGTGTATTGCCAGCAAGCAGAACAAAAGGTGAAACAATTCTCCTCCCTCTTAAAAACAAAAACACCATACTGCCTGTGATCAGTTAAGAACAATAATATTGGCATGAAAAATCCTCAGACACTATTAATATTTCAAATCCAAATCAACCAATTGTTTTGCCAGTGTGATAATTTGAAAACACTCTGATATTCATGGGGTAGGAAATACTGTGCATCAACTGGGAATGTTTTCTCAGCTATATGGGTGGTACCATTTACTGACCCCCACCCCCCAATCTTTCACAAATTCTGTAGCTTTTTTATAATAATATAACACTAACATTGATACGGAGTAACAAAGAGACCACATTGACACCAAGTGACTTAGCTGATACCATTTTTTCTCATCTTTAGGTTGACAGAATACGGCAGTGACACTAATCCAAAAAGTCTACATGTTGATTTGGCTGATGTTATTTTGTTAACGGGTCCTCATTCATGCAGAAATTTAGTGTCCGGTACGCTAAATGTAACACATTCCTAATGAATCTCCTTTAAATTAAACTAGATCAGATGTTAAAATATTCAAAGCCAACTCTGGCAAATCAACATATTGAGTTAAATGTTGAGAGAAGTCATTTGGGGACACCAAGGGGGTATTACTAAAAGTAATGGGATAGATAAAGGAAAGCGTAGGATGATTAACAAGGAAAATATCCCAACAGGTGTTTTAGAACTAGAGCTGATTGGATAATGAAAAATCATATTTGCAAAGATATTTGTGAATAAATGGATGATCTTGCTTCAAGAAGAATAGTGGCACAGGTTAGTAATTCAAACATTTATGAATAATGAATATCATTTGTTTGTTCCAGTAGCACCTCAGTGTCCCAGCTAGGGATCAATGTCTCTATTGCACTATGCAAACATGCAGTAAAGCCACAGGGCTGGATGCACAAAGGAAGCTGGTGCCTAAGTCCATGTTTCAGGCACCTAAGTCCCAATTTTGGGACCACTGCAATGCACAAAACTCCTGTCAAAGCCCTGTAGGCCTCTTGGCCTTTAAGTTTTCAAGGAGAAAGTTCCCTAGGGCCCTATGTTTCTGCCTCAGAGTATGCTCGCTGCCATCTAATTCTACGTATCCAAAACCTGGCTTCCAGCTAAGTCCCAGAGTGATTGACAAACCAGGGGAAGATAGGCCTTTGGTTGCCTAACACATGTGCGGGTCCTGGTCTGGCAGGCATGTTCAGAGGCCACCCACCAGATTGGTTCCCATTCAAAATCTGGCCAGAGGAGGTGATGCCCACCGTATAACTTTTAGCCCAGTGATTCATAGTAGTCTCCCAAGAGGTGAGAAACCCCCCCGTTCAAGTACTACACTTTAATTATAATTTTTTAAAAAAGAGTAATTAACAATCAAAGAGGAAGGTGCCATCCGGTGACACAAATGAGCATTGAAAGGATCGGCTTTCCTGTTAAAACTAAGCAAGGTGAATACTAAGGTACTTATGATTTGGAAGAGAACCAAGATGAGACTTTTAATCCAATCCCAGTAAAAGTATACTAGAATCTAGCTTGGCAGACAGAATAAACAGACATGGTGCAATAATAATAAGACCTAACTCTCTTACAGCACTTCTTATCTGTAACTCTCAGACTGCTCTACAAAGGAGGTAAGTGTAATTATCCTCATTAACATTATTAAAGAGAGGCAAACTGAGGCACAGAGAGGTGAAGTGATTGTCCAAGGTCACTCATGAAGCCAGTGCCACAACCAGGAATAGAATCTTCTGAGTCCTAGTCCAGTGCACTATCCACTATGCAACACTGCATCTTTCGTGGTACCAGTGCAAAACATGTCTGATACAAACAGAAGTCAAGAAAGGTCAGCACAGAGTTATAATCAATAATGTCAACACACTGACATGATATTCTTTGTAAGACATTATAAAAGAAACAGCAAAGACAAACTTGAGTAAAGTTGCACATAGTTTAAAACCCTATGACAGACAATCTCAGTTTTGTTCAGATACCTGTCTGAAATGCTTGAAGAAAAGATTATTTACAGAAAAAAAGAGAAAAAGCTGAAAATACACCTTACTCACAACAATCATGGTTAAAAAAACAAAACAAATAAGATCAGCAAGGTCATTTCAAGTTGCTATAACAGTCAGACAGCAAGAATAACTGGATTGACTTCTGTCCTGTTTATGACAGTTTGTATAACAAAGCAAATTCACGAGCAAGAAACAGAATATCTGAAAGATTTTTCAGAAACGTAAGATGTGACTTCTTACATTGCCTCTTACTAGTTTCTTACTTGTTCAGTGCAGATAACGTGTTTGGTGCCGTACAAAGCAATTTTTCTCTCGTCCCTGAGAGAAGATGTAAAGAATCTTAAAAAAAACTTTTCAAAACAGCATCAGACCAGCAGGCATAATTAAATTAAGGCTAATCTTTTAAACAGCCTACTAAGCACTGAAGATCTTATAACTTTCTATAGGTAAATATTTTGAAAACGCCGGCCAATTACTTGTTCTTCCCTGGCTTATAAAAATATTTCTTCATAGTATTATATTTGGCTTTTGGTGTGCACCAATTGGTAGGTATTTTCAAAATATTTTTCTATTGGAGGTTAATCTTGGACTGCCTTTCTACAATGTAAAATTACAATGGTGTTAAAAGAACATAATTTTGATTGCAAAGTCAAGCTCTTGAAAGTTAAATAATTCCCAGGCAACCTGAATTCTGTCTCCTTTTGCTTTAAGATAGCTTTAAGTAAATGATCACGTACAATCAGGACCTATGCCTCATTCAATGCACGGGATGATAATGCTCAAGGAAGGAGGCAACTATTCAAAAATTCTTTTCATTCTCGTCATTCAATGTGTGGCCCAATCTGATCCCTTACGTATTGCATGCCATCCAAATCCTGAATACAAAATTATTCATTTCCTTGCCGTCTTTTTTTTTTTGAAACCCACAGTGATTGCATGTGTAACCAACATTAATGAATGTATTTTCACAATTTGCCTGGGAGATAAATTATTATCCCACCCTACAGATGTTTTAAGTGATTTGCTCAAGGTCATGCAATGAAACAGAGGCAAAGTCAAGGTTAGAACTCAGTCTCCTGACTCCCATCCATGTGCTCATTCCTCCAGACTACACTTCCTGACTGAGAATCATAGACTATCAGGGTTGGAAGGGACCTCAGGAGGTCATCTAGTTGAACCCCCTCCTCAAAGCAGGACCAAGCCCCCAATTTTGCCCCAGATCTCTAAATGGCCCCTTCAAGGATTGAACTCACAACCCTGGGTTTAGCAGGCCAGTGCTCAAACCCCTGAGCTATCCCTTTCCCCTTTTGGGTTCCCTTCATGACACTCCTGGACCCAGCACATGGCCTCAACAGCCCATAGACTCATAGAATATCAGGGTTGGAAGGGACCTCAGGAGGTCATCTAGTCCAACCCCTGCTCAAAGCAGGACCAATCCCCAATTTTTGGCCCAGATCCTTAAATGGCCCCTCAAGGATTGAACTCACAACCCTGGTATGTGAATGGTACTGAGCATTCACATTTCCCAGTGACTTCACCTGCAGTTAGGGTGTCAGGCCCCAGATGCCTCAAGTCAGGCGCACAGGAAATGAGGAAACCACATTTGGTGACCAGGTGTCACAATTTTAGCTAACATGACTTGCTTAACGTCACACAGGAAGGTAGTCTGTGGCAGAAGTAGAGACAGAAGTTAATTCTCCTGCATATGGCTCATTGGGGATTGAGTTCTAGATTTCTCTCAGTACAAATTTCTTTACTGCTTTTCTCTCTTCAGAGACAGATTTAAAATGTGTCTCCTCCTCAAGCCAAACCGTGGCCACTGGGAGCTGCAGGGGGCCATGCCTGCGGGGTCAAAGTAAACACAATGTCTCACAACCTGCCTTTGGATTACCTTGATGGGCCACATGCCGAAGGTTGCCAACCCCTGTGCGAGTTTTTTTTTTTAATGTTGTATAAATCTAAAGTCTTCTTTACAACAGTTTTTTTTTCCCTTTAGGAAACTCTTAAAACTTTGATAGCATTTAAAAAGTGGGTGAGAAACACCGTTCTTATCTACTGTTTTACATAAACTGTTTTTTCCTTTTAAGTTAGGATGTGTGTGTCTGTGTGTTTTGTATAAAGTTAAAGATTTCATTATAAAAGTTTTCCTCTAGGCAACACTTTAAAAAACATTGTTTTTAAAAAAGGTGGGTGTGTTATGTGGTTTTTTTTGTTGTTGTTTAAATGAGCCAAACAATTGTTCTTATTAAGCTCTGAGATTAGGACAAGAAACAATGGGCTTAAATTGCAGCAAGGGAAGTTTAGGTTGGTCATTAGGAAAAACTTCCTAGCTGTTAGTTTAAACATTGAAATAAAATGCCTAGGGAGGTTGTGAAATCTCTGTATTTGGAGATGTTTAAAAGCAAGTTAGACAAACACCTGTCAGGGATGGTCTAGATAATACTTAGTCCTGCATGGAGTTCAGGGGACTGAACTAGAAGATGCCTGCAGGTCCCTTCCACTCCAATGATTCTCCTATTAAAAGTGCACATGACTGGATACGGACTCGGAGGACGGGACAAATGCAAAAAGGGTGTGCGCAAACCTGTCAAAAACACATGGTGATCAACCCTATCAAACATATTACTACTAGACCTTATTTTTTCTTCCCTTTTCTTTAATAAACTTTATTTTTCCTCTCTTTCTTTAATAAACCTTTTTGCTCTCTTTCTTTAAGAGCCCTTATTTTTCCTCAGTTTTCTTTAATAATCTTTATTTTCTTCTTTCTTTAATAATCCCCTTATTTTTCTCTCTCTTTCCTCTCTGTCTGTAATAACCTCCCTTATTTTTCTCTCTCTCTCTTTAATAACCTACCTTATTTTTTATCTCTTCTCAGAACCTGCCTTATTTTCTGAATTATCTAAAAATCTATTCTTCACACATAAAATCACATGCACACAATGATCCCTAACACTCCCCATGGAAAAAAAAAGTAACAAAACCCGTATTTTCCCTCAGATGGCTGACCACACCAGAAGGGTATGTGACCAGATTGAGAACCGGCAGACAGGATGTAAGGCAAAAAAGGGGTATGGAAACCTCTTAAAAAGACCTGGTGATGAATCCTATCTTACTTACTTACCCTATCTTACCTACTTATTTTATTGCCCTTTTTTACTTTTTCTTTGTCTTCAACAGTCCTCCTATGCATGTTATAAATTACAAGAGAAAATAGGCAGCATGGTTTTGTATAATAATATGAACTAAAAATTTTAATCTCTCAAGTAAAAGCATTTTTCCGCTGCCAACACCTTCACAATAAAAATGAGGTGCAGTTAGTTAACCCACTTCTTTCCCTTTCAAATTACAAACCTTAATTTATCTGTTCCAGCTTTGTATCTTGAGATTCGAGCTATCGACAGAGGAACTGATAGGGTGTCTAGCCAGCGCTTTTCATATTTTGGTTCATTAGCTATGGGTGAGGAGGGCGATGATGGAGCCTGTAGAGAATAAATGACAATCAGTAAGCACAGTCTATCAGTTCATACAGTGCAGAAAGCACTGAAATGCATCTAGAGCTGTGCGCTCTTCAAAAGCTAGTAACACATAGTAATATAAATTGTTAAGAAACAGAGTTTAGGAGAGAAATTAAAATAAGCATTTATGTGAAAACAAAACAGAGATCTTGGTGCTATGCCTGGGTTTTGATTTTATTATTTGTGTGATGTTAAATCCATTTATGTTTTAATTAAAATTTGAAGGCCACTTCTAATTGATGATACAAATAGGCTCATTTTAATGTCAGTGTTTTACTCGTAAATCTCCTATTTTTCTCCATCCAAATTCCTTCTGATTACAACGTAAGATCACTCCAGGGTAGAACTTCATTTGGAATGTGTTTGTGCTTTCCCTTAAATATCTATACACAATTGACAAGAAAAAACAGTGCATAAAATATATTGAAGTAAGGACTACTGCAACCATGCAACAAATTTTGCATATACTGATACATTGTGACATTTACCCATGCCTTCATTTAGCCACAGATTTGAAAATCCTGAATCACATGTTATACCTAAGGCAGGAAATATCCATATATGGACTAGTAAACTTTGAGAGTTTCAATTTTAGAGTTTTGTTCAAAACCATTACATTGGGCATTTTCTCTCCCTGAAGAACTGGATACATGGATCCTGGGATACCTGCAGAAGGCAGGATCCTCAACATTATAACAGCAACATGTGATGTGCATCAAAGATGTTCCAGATTTTTGAGGATCTGGGTAAAGTGGAAATTATTGTTGATCTACTGATTTGGGATGAGCACCCCAGCATGCCAAAGAAAACCTTAAATTAAACAGGAGCAAATGTGAGCTAAAAGCTGAATTAGATTAATAATTTAGGACACACATTCAATGACAAAGGAGCTCAAATCAAACCTAAGAAAGGAGGTTTTACAGAGGCTCATGAGCATGTTAATATATCTAATCCCTAATTTATCACAGTGAAACCCTTCATTTGAAATACTGCATGAAGATATTACAGAATGGAACAGCAATGATTAAAAAAGAATTCTTTGGGGAATTAAAAAATTTGTCACAGAAGCACAGGTACTGAAACACTTTGAGATTAACAAAAGGCCCAACATTTCAGTCAATACAAGATCACATGAATTGTGAACTGTTCTTCGATAAAATGATGGCCCTGAGGTATGTACTTCTGTAGCACTCACTAAAACACAATAAAACTGAGCTCAGATTGAGAAAGAAAAGGTGGTAATTGTTTCTGGTTGTGAGTGATTTCATGAATATGCTTATGGACAGCAATCAGTTGAAGCAGAAACAAACTAGAAACTTTTGGAAACCATTGTTCGAAGCATCACTTAGATTTCAGAAAATGATCACGAAAACTGAAAAAAAACCCCATCCTTAATAAATGTGAAATACAGAACCAGCAAGGGGCTTCTTACAAAGCAAGTAAAAACAGTGAAAGTTACCTAAGCCCTGGTCTACACTAGGACTTTAGGTCGAATTTAGCAACATTAAATTGATGTAAACCTGCACCCGTCCACACAATGAAGCCCTTTATTTCGACTTAAAGGGCTCTTAAAATCGATTTCCGTACTCCACCCCTGACAAGTGGATTAGCGCTTAAATCGGCCTTGCCGGGTCGAATTTGGAGTACTGTGGACACAATTCGACAGTATTGGCCTCCGGGAGCTATCCCACAGTGCTCCATTGTGACTTCTCTGGACAGCACTCTCAACTCAGATGCACTGGCCAGGTAGACAGGAAAAGAACTGCGAACTTTTGAATCTCATTTCCTGTTTGGCCAGCGTGGCAAGCTGCAGGTGACCATGCAGAGCTCATCAGCAGAGGTAACCATGATGGAGTCCCAGAATCGCAAAAGAGCTCCAGCATGGACTGAACGGGAGGTATGGGATCTGATCGCTGTATGGGGAGAGGAATCCGTGCTATCAGAACTCCGTTCCAGTTTTCGAAATGCCAAAACCTTTGTCAAAATCTCCTAGGGCATGAAGGACAGAGGCCATAACAGGGATCCGAAGCAGTGCCGCGTGAAACTTAAGGAGCTGAGGCAAGCCTACCAGAAAACCAGAGGGGCGAACGGCCGCTCCAGGTCAGAGCTCCAAACATGCCGCTTCTATGATGAGCTGCATGCCATTTTAGGGGGTTCAGCCACCACTACCGCAGCC
This sequence comes from Eretmochelys imbricata, assembly GCF_965152235.1. NCBI lineage: Eukaryota > Metazoa > Chordata > Testudines > Cheloniidae > Eretmochelys > Eretmochelys imbricata. The sequence continues at coordinate 37,610,724 of NC_135574.1, forward strand.
GTGTTGTTTGACTCCTTCAATGGAGATGGAGGCAACACGGAAGCAGGTTTTGGGGACAAAGAAGATGATGATGATGATGAGGTTGTAGATAGCTCACAGCAAGCAAGCGGAGAAACCGGTTTTCCGAACAGCCAGGAACTGTTTCTCACCCTGGACCTGGAGCCAGTACCCCCCGAACCCACCCAAGGCTGCCTCCTGGACCCGGCAGGCAGAGAAGGGACCTCCGGTGAGTGTACCTTTTAAAATACTATACATGGTTTGAAAGCAAGCATGTGAAAGGATTAATTTGCCCTGGCATTCGCAGCTCTCCTGGATGTACTCCCAAAGCCTTTGCAAAAGGTTTCTGGGGAGGGCAGCCTTATTGTGTCCTTCATGGTAGGACACTTTACCACTCCAGGCCAGTAACACGTACTCGGGAATCATTGTACAACAAAGCATTGCAGTGTATGTTTGCTGGCGTTCAAACAACATCCGTTCTTTGTCTCTCTGTGTTATCCTCAGGAGAGTGAGATATCATTCATGGTCACCTGGTTGAAATAGAGTGCTTTTCTTCAGGGGACATTCAGAGGAGCCCGTTCCTGCTGAGCTGTTTGCCTGCGGCTGAACAGAAATGTTCCCCGCTGTTAGCCACGGGGAGGGGGGAGGGTTGAGGGGGTAGCCAAGCAGTGGGGGGAGGCAAAATGCGACCTTGTAACGAAAAGCACATGTGCTTTGTATGTAATGTTAACAGCAAGGTTTACCCTGAAAGACTGTAGCCACTGTTTTATAAAATGTGTCTTTTTAAATACCGCTGTCCCTTTTTTTTTCTCCACCAGCTGCATGTGTTTCAATGATCACAGGATCTTCTCCTTCCCAGAGGCTAGTGAAGATTAGAAAGAAAAAAAAAACGCACTCGTGATGAAATGTTCTCTGAGCTCATGCTGTCCTCCCACACTGACAGAGCACAGATGAATGCATGGAGGCAAATAATGTCAGAGTGCAGGAAAGCACAAAATGACCGGGAGGAGAGGTGGCGGGCTGAAGAGAGTAAGCGGTGGGCTGAAGACAGGGCTGAAGCTCAAATGTGGCGGCAGCGTGATGAGAGGAAGCAGAATTCAATGCTGAGGCTGCTGGAGGACCAAACCAGTATGCTCCAGTGTATGGCTGAGCTGCAGCAAAGGCAGCTGGACACAAACTGCCACTACAGCCCGTGTAACCAAGCGCTCTCCTCCCCAAGTTCCATAGCCTCCACACCCAGACGCCCAAGCACGCGGTGGGGGGGCCACCGGCCAACCAGCCACTCCACCACAGAGGATTGCCCAAAAAAAAGAAGGCTGGCATTCAATAAATTTTAAAGTTGTAAACTTTTAAAGTGCTGTGTGGCATTTTCCTTCCCTCCTCCACCACCCCTCCTGGGCTACCTTGGTAGTCGTCCCCCTATTTGTGTGATGAATGAATAAAGAATGCATGATTGTGAAGCAACAATGACTTTATTGCCTCTGCAAGCAATGATTAAAGGGAGGAGGGGAAGGTGGTTAGCTTGCAGGGAAGTAGAGTGAACCAAGGGGCGGGGGGGTTTCATCAAGGAGAAACAAACAGAACTTTCACACCGTAGCCTGGCCAGTCATGAAACTGGTTTTCAAAGCTTCTCTGATGCGTACCGCGCCCTCCTGTGCTCTTCTAACTGCCCTGTTGTGTGGCTGCGCGTAACCAGCAGCCAGGCGATTTGTCTCAACCTCCCACCCCGCCATAAACATCTCCCCCTTACTCTCACAGATATTGCGGAGTGCACAGCAAGCAGTAATAACAGTGGGAATATTGGTTTCGCTGAGGTCTAAGCGAGTCAGTAAACTGCGCCAGCACGCCTTTAAACGTCCAAATGCACATTCTACCACCATTCTGCACTTGCTCAGCCTGTAGTTGAACAGCTCCTGACTACTGTCCAGGCTGCCTGGGCACAGCTTCATGAGCCATGGCATTAAGGGGTAGGCTGGGTTCCCAAGGATACATATAGGCATTTCAACGTCCCCAACAGTTATTTTCTGGTCTGGGAATAAAGTCCCTTCCTGCAGCTTTTGAAACAGACCAGAGTTCCTGAAGATGCGAGCGTCATGTACCTTTCCCGACCATCCCACGTTGATGTTGGTGAAATGTCCCTTGTGATCCACCAGAGCTTGCAGCACTATAGAAAAGTACCCCTTGCGGTTTATATACTCGGCGGCTTGGTGCTCCGGTGCCAAGATAGGGATATGGGTTCTGTCTATGGCCCCACCACAGTTAGGGAATCCCATTGCAGCAAAGCCATCCACTATAACCTGCACATTTCCCAGGGTCACTACCCTTGATATCAGCAGATCTTTGATTGCGTGGGCTACTTGCATCACAGCAGCTCCAACAGTAGATTTGCCCACTCCAAATTGATTCCCAACTGACCGGTAGCTATCTGGCGTTGCAAGCTTCCACAGGGCTATCGCCACTCACTTCTCAACTGTGAGGGCTGCTCTCATCTTGGTATTATTGCGCTTCAGGGCAGGGGAAGGCAAGTCACAAACTTCCATGAAAGTGCTCTTACGCATGCGAAAGTTTCACAGCCACTGGGAATCGTCCCAGACCTGCAACACTATGCGGTCCCACTAGTCTGTGCTTGTTTCCCGAGCCCAGAATCGGCATTCCACAGCATGAACCTGCCCCATTAGCACCATGATGCATGCATGTGTAAGCAGTGTCAGGATGAGCTCCACCCTGACATCTGGTGGTGAGGTATGGCAAGTTGTGGAAAAGAACTTCAGGGGCCGATCTCATTTGCATAGGCACACCCACCCCGCCTAGAATGAGACCATGGCTGCCCAAATGGTCACTTTGGCTGCTGTGGGATCCCCAGTGTCTCTGTTATTGGGGCAGGAAGAATAAATTGTTGTTACCCTGATTATGGGAACTGTGCTTGGAACTGTACGTGGCCTTTTGTTATGATGGAGGGATTCACCATCAACTAAGTAGCCCTCGCTAGGCAAGGGTCATGGGTTCCAAAACTCTGTGAACGGAGAGAGGCTGGGGATAAGTATTAATACTTGGTGGCATGGGCCCCTTGGTGAGGGCCTTACATGCTAATTGCACTTTCTTCTCTCTCCACTGTGGAATATCAGAGCTAATTTTGATTTCATTAGAAGTCTAGTTATAGGCTGCTGAGCTCACTTTGGGTTAACAGTGCACCAGCACTGGGGCTCCCCTACTACAAGCTGAATTCACCTAAGAGCTGAAATCACTGAGTGTTGTGTTAAGTAGTGGGGAAGCCTGAAGATATATTGTGGAGCAGTTTGCGGGACAGCTGGAGTGCCTTGTGGACAGGCTGGTGAAGCAGTTCGACGTGGAGCAGTTCGTGGATGGCAGGAGCTGCTTGTGGGCCGTGGAGTGGAGCAGAGCTGAGCGAAGGAGTTTGTGGGGCGGCTGGCGGAGCGGAGCGCAGCTATGGAGCTATGGGGTGGTCAGCTTCAGATCATGTAAGGTGCCTCTTACCCCCGTCCCATCTCCACCCAGGTTGGGAGGTAAAGCTCCGCAGATAAACTTTCGAACTCTGGGGCTGCCCTGACCAGGGACAGAGGCTTTTGGGTCATTGGACTTTTGGGACTTTGGGTGATTTGGGGTTGCTGGACTCAAGAACCAAAGGGAAAAGGGCATGCCCCAATTTGCTTGGGGTGGGTTTTTTTTGCTCATGGGTTGTGTTATGAATCCGGTTGGTGGTGTTTCCCCAACATAATGCCACATTGTTTCTCTCTGTTATTAAAAGGCTTTTGCTACACTCAGACTATGTGCTTGCGAGAGGGGAAGTATTGCCTCTTGGAGGCGCCTGGGGGGGTGATATATATTTGTCCCAGGTCACTGGGTGGGGGCTCGAGCCGGTTTGCATTGTGCTATTGGAATGGATCCCCTAGATATTGAACCCGGCCCTTGTTGCTGCCAACTCTGACGGGCAGAAGGGTTACATTTTTGGGGGCTCGTCCGGGATCGCCTGGGTCAGTACCCCTCGCAAGCACCTGTTGAGTGATCCACTACATTGGGAAACAATTTATATTTTTTTTGTTTGTGCTTATATTTTGAGGAAATTACTGTTTGTATAATGGCTAATATGTCAGGTTTGTTGGGCCTTGGCTCAGCAGCTTCTGGCTCAGCAGCTTCTAGCTCAGAGGCTGCAGCCTCGGCTGATGATTGGACAAAAGCTCTGGGGCAAACATTGGAAAAGGTTGTGCTGCCCCATGCTGAGTCAGACTCTTGTAAGTTAAGATTATTTGCTGGGGAGGAGGAGTTTGAACCCTGGTTAGAGCATACCACTGAAATGCTGCAAGAGTGGGCCGTACCAGATGCAGAAAAGCGAAGATGCCTTATAGAGAGCCTTGGCGGCCCAGCATTAGATGTGATTCGCACCCTGAAGCTCATTGACCCTGGGGTCAGTGTGAAGGACTGCCTAGATGCCCTTGAACACAACTTTGGGAGCGTAGAGGGCCCTGAAGACAGCTACTGTAAGTTCCTTAATTCCCGACAACAAAAGGGCGAGAAGGCTTCAGCCTACATACAGAGACTGGAGAGACTGCTTCAGAGAGCTGTCATGAGGGGAGCAGTGACTGCTGAGCAGATGGATCAGACCAGACTGGCTCAAATTGTAAGAGGAACTCAGTATCAGAACCCGATTCTACTTCATCTCCAGCTAAGAGAACGACGGGAACATCCCCCAAGTTACTCCCAGCTGATAAAAGAGGTCAGAGAGGAGGAAGAAAGGCAGGCTGCCAGTGAGTTTTGGGAAGCCCAAACATCGGAGCCAGGCAGCACAACACCACTGCAAACGGCCAGTGTACTGATGGTGAGCACCAGAGAGGAACTTGCCCAATAAATGCAGGTCCTGACGGAATGGATATCTGAGCTGCAAAGTACCGTTGACCGAGTTAAGACTTCCAGGAATAAGAAGCCTCAAACTGTGGTGATTGAGAAGCCCGCACTTAGAGCCACCATCCCCCCCAGGCGAAGGGGGAAAGGTCAATTCTTCTGCTACCGATGTGGTCAGGATGGACACAGTGATGCCAAGTGCCGTAATGAAGAAAACCCCTACTTAGTGTATGGAAAGCTGAGGATCAGTTGGGAGAGATCCGGTAGCTGCCAGAGGGTCTGGGGACAGGGACCCCCCAGGTCTGCAGGATTTGAAGATTCCCCCAGAAAAGACTGTCCAGCTGGGATCCCTGCAGGACTGATAGGGCCTCGAGCAGACGTCACGGTGAGGATCGAAGGGGTGGAGTGTAAAGCAGTGCTTGACACTGGATCTCAAGTGACTATTATATTTCAGTCATTCTACCAACAGATGCTTAGGCACCTGCCTATACAGCCACTGACTGGCCTTGGCCTGTGTGGCCTCAGCATGGATGAATACCCCATCAAGGGTATGTCATAGTGCACCTGGAATTCCCAGAGGAGGTTGCTGGGGTAAGAGAAGAGGTAGACACAGCTGCCTTAATATGCCCTGACCCTAAAGGGACTTCTGATGTGTCTGTGCTGATAGGGACCAACTCCAGTCTCTTCAAGGTACTCACGGATTACTGCAGAAGGCGGGCTGGGGACCAATACCTGAATACCCTGATGATCCATACGCTTTGTGCTGAAGCCTATAGGAAAATTGAGAGCGCTAAAAGGGACACATCTGAGCTACCGCTTGGGGCACTGAAGTACATGGGCATGACCCCCTTAGTAGTGCCTGCAAGGATGGAGCAAGAAGTGCTTGTCATGAGTACCTGTCTGAAAGGCAGTAAACGGATGTTAGCAATGATAGAGCAGCCGATGGGAGGAGAGCTCCCTGAAGGAGTGCTGGTCCCCAGTGGAGTCATAACCCTACCTTGTGAAGCCCAGGAAAGGGTGACTATACTGATTGCTAATGAAACGAGTCATGATGTTGTTGTGAAGCAAGGACAAAAGATAGCAGACCTCTTTGAGCCTGAGTCGATTGTAAAACCCCATTGTGAAACTCAAGTTCCGACAATAGACCCAGCAAAGTTTGACTTTGGAGATTCACCAGTGTCCGAGGACTGGAAAGATCACCTGAGGAAGAAACTTTGTGAAAGATCCAAGGTGTTCTCACTGTATGAGTGGGATGTGGGATGTGCAAAAGGAGTAGAGCACAATATCAGACTACATGACTCTCGACCTTTCAGGGAGAGATCTAGGAAGATTGCTCTCTCTGAGATGGAAGATGTGCGACATCATCTTCCGGAGCTGGCTGCGAATGGCATCATTACAGAGTCCCGCAGCCCATACGCCTCACCCATTGTGGTAGTCCGTAAAAAGAATGGGAAAATCCGGATGTGTATTGACTACCGCACCCTAAACAGCCGTACTGTGGTCGACCAGTACACTATGCCTCGAGTGTAAGATGCCTTAGACTGTTTGCTGGGAAGCCAGTGGTTCTCTGTGTTGGATCTTTGAAGTGGATACTACCAGATCCCTCTGGGAGAAGAAGATAAGGAGAAGACAGCCTTCATCTTCCCATTAGTGTTTTATCAGTTTGAACGCATGCCCCAAGGGATTTCTGGAGCACCTGCCACCTTTCAACGTCTCATGGAGAAAGTTGTGGGAGACATGAATTTACTGCAAGTGTTAGTTTATTTGGATGACCTGATTGTGTTTGGAAGAACCTTAGAGGAGCATGAAGAAAGACTTCTTAAAGTGCTTGATAGGTTGGAGGATTATGGTCTGAAGCTTTCAATTGACAAATGCCAGTTCTGCAGAATCTCAGTGAAGTATGTGGGTCACATTGTGTCCCAAGAGGGTGTGAGTATTGATCCTGATAAAATAGAAGCACTCACTACATGGCCACGTCCAAGTAACTACAGAGAACTCAAGACCTTTCTTGGATTTAGTGGCCACTACCGCAGATTTGTGAAAAACTACGCTACGATTGTAAAGCCTCTGAATGATCTTACCAGGGGACATCAGTCCAGCAAGAACAAATCTAAGTCCAAGAATAAAGGGAGGTCCCCAAAGCCTCCTGTGCAGAGACACTGTGGCCCCTTTGCACCATTTGGGCCACAGTGGGATGAGAGATGTGAAAGGGCTTTTCGAGAAATCATTACTTGCCTAACTCATGCTCCAGTCCTAGTTTTTGCTGACCCAAGCAAACCATTTATCCTGCATACTGATGCCAGTTTGGAGGGTCTGGGAGCAGTCCTGTACCAGGAAGTGGAAGGCAAATGTAAACCTGTAGCCTTTGCCAGCCGAGGATTGTCTGATAGTGAAACTCGCTATCCCACCCACAAGCTGGAATTTTTGGCCTTGAAATGGGCCATCAGTGAGAAATTTCGAGACTACTTGTACGGTGCTCAGTTCCAGGTGTGGACAGACAACAATCCACTGACTTATGTGTTAACAAGTGCTAAGCTGGATGCTACAGGGCAGAGATGGGTGGCCGCCTTGGCTAGCTATGAGTTCAGCATTCAGTACCGATCAGGGAGAAGCAATGTAGATGCAGATGCATTGTCCAGGCATCCGCAGGCTCCAGAAGTTGCTGTGATACCCACAGATGGAGTGAGAGCTATTTGCAGTGTGAGTCGCCGAGAGCCAGAGGCCCGTGAGAGCCTTCAGGGATGTGTTGCAGAAGCTTTGGGCCTGCCCCCTGAATGCATGCCTTCTGCTTCAGTGAACTATATTGCATTAGACCAATCTCCTTTGCCCATGCTCAATGCGGCTGACTGGCAAGAAGCCCAGTGGCAAGATATTGACATTCGTGATACACTACTTGCCAAAAGCGAGGGGCGAAGTCCAGCTGCAGTTGTCCCACCTAACCCAGAGGGTAAACTACTATTGAGAGAATGGACCAAACTAAAACTGATTCAGGGAGTGCTACACCGAATGACCACTGACCCTTTACAAAAACAACGAGCACAACTAGTACTGCCAAAAAAGTACAGAGCCCTGGCCATGAGGGCCCTGCATGATGACTTTGGGCATTTAGGGATGGAGAGGACCCTGGAACTTATTCGTAGTAGGTTCTATTGGCCCCGAATGGCTGAAGATGTTCGCAGGAAATGTGAGACTTGCGCTCGAAGCGTTCAAAGGAAAACTCTGCCCACGAGGGCTGCATATCTCAAGAACATCACCAGCAACAAACCTTTGGAGTTGGTATGCATTGATTTCTTGTCTGTAGAGGTAGACAAGAGGAATGTTGGGAACATTCTAGTAGTGACTGACCATTTTACAGGGTATGCACAGGCATATCCCACACGTGATCAGAGGGCCACCACCATTGCTCGAGTATTGTGGGACAAATATTTCTCAGTCTATGGATTCCTGGCTCGGATACACTCTGATCAGGGGCGGGATTTTGAGAGTCACCTTCTGAAGGAGGTGCTGAAGATAGCAGGAATTAAAAAGTCTAGGACAACGCCTTATCACCCCCAAGGTGATCCTCAGCCAGAGAGGTTCAATCAAACCTTATTAGATATGTTGGGAACTTTGCGACCAGAGCAGAAGGCAACCTGGAGCCAGCATGTCGCATTTCTGGTGCATGCCTACAATGCCACAAAGAACGATGCTACGGGAGTCACCCCATATCTCTTGATGTTTGGGCAAGAACCAAGATTACCCATAGACTTGTGCTTTGGTGTATCAGAGGATGGAGATAGCTATGAAACTCATCAGCAATATGCATCCCGACTAAGAGAAAAGCTGCGGGATGCTTATCGCTTAGCTACCGCTGCGGCTCGGAAGAACGCAGACCGCAACAAACATCGATATGATGCTAGAGTGCGTTCGCAAGAGCTCCAGCTGGGGGACAGAGTCCTGCTGCGAAATTTGGGTATTGCTGGCAAACACAAGATAGCTGACAGATGGAAGGCAATACCTTATCTGGTGATGGAAAAGCTGGGAGATCTGCCGGTCTACAAGATCAAACCTGAAGACGGTCCAGGGCAAATAAAGACGGTGCATAGAAACCTTTTGCTCCCTGTGGGGGAATTGGTAAGCACCCCTTATGAGATGGGCCACGGCAGGGCAGCCGGGCAGAACAGAGGTGCTAGACCAAAGCCGCCATCCAACACAGACAGTGGGCCCCCTGCAGCTAACTTACCTCTATTCTGTACATCTGAGAGTGAGTCTGAGGAGGAAGACACAACCCTGGTGTATCCTGGGATGGAGACAAGATTTCAGTCTCGATCAGCTGAACCAAACGAGAGTTTTCCCTCTTCCGCCCTAAACCCAATGGCGGAACTATTTAGGCCCCTTTCTGACACTCCGGTGCTGCTGATGAGACCCCCCTGTGATGACACACACAGGTTATTGGACAATGGAGACACACAGGTAGAGGATGTCCTGGGCACCTTGGACCCTCCAGGGTTAGAACTAGGAGTGCAGGGGCCTACGCCAGTAGCCGAGGGACCCTCCAGGGAAGCCTCTCCATCTGTCACTCAAGAGGATGTTCCCCCTACCTCGGCAACAGAGATTCTCAATAGACGAGACAGGATGATAAGACCAGTGAAACAGTTAACTTATGATGCACCTGGGGTGACTAGTGAGGAGCCAATACATTTAGCACACAGGTTTGTGGAAGCTAAAGTGGGTTTCCTGAGGCCCTTTGGAGGAAACCAATGAGTTGGTATAAAGGGAGTGTTATTTGTTGGGACGACAAATTCTCGGCTGGGGGGAGGATGTAAGCAGTGTCAGGATGAGCTCCACCCTGACATCTGGTGGTGAGGTATGGCAAGTTATGGAAAAGAACTTCAGGGGCCAATCTCATTTGCATAGGCACACCCACCCCTCCTAGAATGAGACCATAGCTGCCCAAATGGTCACTTTGGCTGCTGTGGGATCCCCAGTGTCTCTGTTATTGGGGCAGGAAGAATAAATTGTTATTACCCTGATTATGGGAACTGTGCTTGGAACTGTATGTGGCCCTTTGTTATGATGGAGGGATTCACCATCAACTAAGTAGCCCTCGCTAGGCAAGGGTCATGGGTTCCAAAACTCTGTGAATGGAGAGAGGCTGGGGACAAGTATTAATACTTGGTGGCATGGGCCCCTTGGTGAGGGCCTTACATGCTAATTGCACTTCCTTCTCTCTCCACTGTGGAATATCAGAGCTAATTTTGATTTCATTAGAAGTCTAGTTATAGGCTGCTGAGCTCACTTTGGGCTAACAGTGCACCAGCACTGGGGCTCCCCTACTACAAGCTGAATTCACCTAAGAGCTGAAATCACTGAGTGTTGTGTTAAGTAGTGGGGGAGCCTGAAGATATATTGTGGAACAGTTTGCAGGATGGCTGGAGTGCCTTGTGGACAGGTTGGTGAAGCAGTTCGACGTGGAGCAGTTCGTGGATGGCAGGAGCTGCTTGTGGGCCGCGGAGTGGAGCGGAGCTGAGCGAAGGAGTTCGTGGGGCGGCTGGTGGAGCAGAGCGCAGCTGAGCGAAGGAGTTCGTGGGGCGGCTGGCGGAGCAGAGCGCAGCTATGGAGCTATGGGGTGGTCAGCTTCAGATCATGTAAGGTGCCTCTTACCCCCGTCCCATCTCCACCCAGGTTGGGAGGTAAAGCTCTGCAGATAAACTTTCGAACTCTGGGGCTGCCCTGACCAGGGACAGAGGCTTTTGGGTCATTGGACTTTTGGGACTTTGGGTGATTTGGGGTTGCTGGACTCAAGAACCAAAGGGAAAAGGGCATGCCCCAATTTGCTTGGGGTGGGTTTTTTTTGCTCATGGGTTGTGTTATGAATCCTGTTGGTGGTGTTTCCCCAACATAATGCCACACTGTTTCTCTCTGTTATTAAAAGGCTTTTGCTACACTCAGACTATGTGCTTGCGAGAGAGGAAGTATTGCCTCTTGGAGGCACCCAGCGGGGGTGGTATATATTTGTCCCAGGTCACTGGGTGGGGGCTCGAGCCGGTTTGCATTGTGTTATTGGAATGGATCCCCTAGATATTGAACCCGGCCCTTGTTGCTGCCAACTCTGACGGGCAGAAGGGTTACACATGGGCAGGGCCCATGCTTTCAGAGAAATCTGTGTCCATGTCCTGATCACTCACGTGACCGCGCTGACGTCACCTCCTCGCCCCGTATCGCTCTGCCAGGTTCTGGTGCTGCATATACTGCTGGATAATGCGTGTGGTGTTTAATGTGCTCCTAATTGCCAAAGTGAGCTGAGCGGTCTCCATGCTTGCCTTGGTATGGCGTCAGCACAGAAAAAAGGTGCGGAACGATTATCTGCCATTGCTCTGACGGAGGGAGGGGTGACTGACGATATGGCTTACTGGGTTGGCTTCAGGGAGCTAAAATCAACAAAGGGGGTGGCTTTACATCAAGGAGTATTTCAGGCAGGATTTCACAGAGGGTTCCAATAAGAAATGGTGCACCTAAGTTATTGTTCTTTTTGGAACAAGGAGGTTAGTCTGGCCTCTGATTGATACATGGCTAGATTTACCTCGCTGCACCTTCTCTGTGAGTGACTGCAGTGTGACCTAGAGGAATGAGTCCCCCAGATGTGCGGGGGGGGAAGCAAATGAGTACAAAACAAATCTGGTCTATTTCTTGTTTTGATCCACTCCATCTATCTTTTACATCTTTGGCTGGCAGCAGACGGTGCAGAAGAACTACATGCCATCCACATCTCATGGCTGCTCGGCAGAAGATGGTACAATATGACTACTAGCCATCCTCATCTCTTGCCTGCCCGGCAGAAGATGGTACAGTACGACTGCTAGCAATCCGTATCGCCTGCCTGCTCACCATAAGACGGTTCAATAGGACTGACTGCAGGACTAAAGAGAATGACCTGGTCAAGTCACTCCAAATTTAGTCCCTGCGCCCATGTCTGCCCAGGCGCTCCCAGCCGACGTGGCCAGGAGCACCTCGGACATGACAATGACGACTACCAGTCGTATTGCACCGTCTGCTGCCAGAAGGTAATGGGTTGCTGCTACCGTGTAGCAATGCAGTACCGCGTCTGGCAGCACCCAGGAGACATACAGTGACGGTTACCTGAGCGGGGCTCCATGCTTGCCGTGGTATGGCGTCTGCACAGGTAACTCAGGAAAAAAGGAGCGAAACGATTGTCTGCCCTTGCTTACATGGAGGGAGGGAGGGAACGGGGGCCTGACGATATGTACCCAGAACCACCCGCGACAATGTTTTAGCCCCATCAGGCATTGGGATCTCAACCCAGAATTCCAATGGGCAGCGGAGACTGCGGGAACTGTGGGATAGCCACCCACAGTGCAATGCTCTGGAAGTCGACGCTTGCCTCGGTACTGTGGAAGCACTCCGCCGAGTTAATGCACTTAATGCACTTAGAGCATTTTCTGTGGGGACACACACACTCGAATATATAAAACCGATTTCTAAAAAAACGACTTCTATAAATTCGACCTAATTCCGTAGTGTAGACATACTCTCAGAGACATGGTCCCCATTACTGTAATATTGAATATTTAACAATTTTTTATTTATCCTCACCACACCCTGCTGGGGTAGAGCAGCACTATTTCACAGAGGAGAAAATGAGGCCTGGCTGGAACGAAGTCACTTGCAGGAGGCCATATAGAAAATTTGTGGCAGAGCAGGGAATTGAACCTGGAGCTCCCAAATCCCAGGTTATTTATAGAAGAGCTTCAAGAAGAAGATTTTGATGCCAACGTGACTGGAGTACTATCCATTTCTTAAATAAGACCCAATAGGAAACAAAATGACCCAGCCTGAACACTGCCAACCCTAAGCATTCATTAGTCAGATGGCCAAAAAACTAAATAACAAAAAACAAACACACCTTAAAATTCATGACTCTTTAAAAATGTAATACACTCTGGGTTCTCTTTATTTGTGTCTGCTTTTTGGGCTTTTAGTCTTCACATTTTCAAGCTTTTCTCTACAATCAGCAGGGCTGAACACTTATTTTTTTAAAAAAAATTAAAGCTGTATTCTCACGTAATAACAGGCACCCTAGGAGATAAGGGTTTAAGAAGAACACCAATTACCATGAGACTAATGATAAAATTGCTTGGGTTGACAACACTACAACCTACAGTAGCTTTTAGACTGTAAACTCCTTGGGGAAAGGAACATCATTTATTATTCGTGTACAGCGCCTAGCATAATTGGGTTCTGGCACAAGTGCTACTACAGCATGCATATTAAGTAAAAATACTACTACTACTATCTTTAGATAGGTTTCAGAGTAGCAGCCGTGTTACTCTGTATTCGCAAAAAGAAAAAGAGTACTTGTGGCACCTTAGAGACTAACCTTTCGTGAGCTACAGCTCACTTCATCGGATGCATCCGATGAAGTGAGCTGTAGCTCACAAAAGCTTATGCTCAAATAAATTGGCTAGTCTCTAAGATGCCACAAGTACTCCTCTTCTTTTATCTTTAGATAGTAATTCTAGATAACTATCCAATACAAAAACTATTCATTTTGTAAGCATAAAAACGTACTGGGATCATTGGATGAAATTGCTACGTACACTGGGATTCTGTATAAATGATAGTGTGACATATCACAGTCCAAGATTGGAAATGCTAACTATAATTCACTGTATCCATCTGGATATTGAGAAATGTAAGAATAAAGTAAAAGTCTGTTGTGGCTAAGTCTGACTCATGCCTAGTGTAAAATGTGAAATAAATATAGGAAACAGACTGGAAAAGGAACACTGAAACCACATGAAATTCCCAATCACCTTGGTACAAGATTGGAACAGAGCTATTTGAATTAAACAGAAATGCTTACGGTAAGTTCTTTGTGGACCACTAATTCGGTTTACGCATCAGTGTTGAGATGACACGTAAATTAATTTGCTCACCATGAGATTCCAGCTGAATTACTATCAGAACTCACAACTGGTTCACTCAGGCAATTTTCTTTAATATGTCAGGCATTCCTCATCAAGCCCTTATTATGCCCCAGAGATGTCAGTTGATAGAGTAGATAACTTGATTTAAGCAAAACCGTGGTAGATTCAAAGGATCTACATTTTTCATTGTTAGACTAGCCACCTCACAATGCTTCATGAGGTTCACCAATTCAAACAGAAGGAAGAAAAGATATCTTTGTAATAGGATCTTTACTTGAGCCAAGGACAATTAACCTTTAAGTTAAGAAACTAAAATGGAAGAAATACAAGAACAAAATGTTAAACAATTACTCTTATTGCAAATGGGAGAGAGTGTTAAATTCTAAACTGAAAGTGAAAAAAGGCAGATTTGCCAAGATAACAGTTGGACCATCTACACAACCCCAAGATTGTAACAACCCCAAAAAGAACTGATGACATCTTAACAAAACCAAAGAGAACATTGGGTCTCTCTTTCATGAGGACATCCAGGATGCTCCTGAGCTTGTGTGTTGACAGAAGGAATAGATGTCAACTCATTGACAATGAAAAACATCAAGAGCAGTAAGCAGAGCCTACAGTTGTTGGATCCACCTCAGCAGTGAAACAAATGATTCCTTTTGTTAATTACCTGTATTAGACTTATGATGGTTATTACTGATTTATTTGCATTTCATTATTTTAAATGTGGGGGTTGGGAGAAGAAGATGCAACAGTAACTACTGGAGTGAGTGGATACAGACTCCTGTCATGTGACTGAGGTATATGATCATTTGTAACAATGGCACATGACCAAAGCCAGAAAATCAGCATTCCTGTGTGTCACACCTTTGTTATACTTTTAGCTGCCTTGGCTTCTCTCTGCCCCATAATAAATCTGGTTACTCCTGGGCCCATGCTGTTCTGTAAATCTGACCTGTGGCTGCACCTCCACGCTCCACACATCATTCCGCTCAGGCAGGAATGGCTGCCATGTAGCAAGAACTACAAACACTGAGCGTGTGGGGAGCACATGAAACAGAACAGTAGCTTCCTGGACTGGACTGTCTGTGTGGAGACTCTGTAGCATATAGAACTAGAAAGAGAATGCAAAGGAGCCACAGTAGTCCCCATTCCATGGGTTGGTTTACTAATGGGCTGCATTTTATAACCCAACACGCATTGTAGTGGAGGATAGAAAGCATGCCTCTATATTTTTCAGAAAGTATATTCAATTTTCTTAGGAAATAGTGCAGACATATTAAGATCCCCTAATATATATTGTAGTCCTTCAGGCATATTTTACCTTGTTAAACAAAAGAAAAGAAATGGAGAATGCCATGGTGTTTAGAAGGCCTATGATGGCTTCACTGGGATATTTACACAATTTGGAAAACTAAGAATAAGATATTTACTTACCACTAGATTGTGCACATTGCATATAGCCATGGCATATTCCCTGCATAGCATAGCTCTTTGGCATGTAGGGGGAGTGCACAACCTACTACATCCACATGGCTGCCAGCTCTGCAAGGGCTCCGTGACGTTCCATGCACCCTCGGGAAGCAGGGAGAGAGGAGCAAAAGGTTTGGTATGTGATAAGAAATAACTATCATGTCATAACTGGTAACTGGTTAAAAGATAGGAAACAAAGGGGAGGAATAAATGGACAGTTTTCAGAATGGAGAGAGGTAAATACCAGTGTGCCCCAGGGGTGTGTCTGGGACCATTGCTGTTCAACATATTCATTAATGATCTGGAAAAAGGGGTAAACAGTGAGGTGGCAAAATTTGCAGATGATATAAAACTATTCAAGATAGTTAAGCCCAAAGCAGATTGTGAAGAGTTACAAAGGGATCTCATAAAACTGGGTGACTGGGTATCAAGATGACAGATGAAATTCAATGTTGATAAATGCAAAGTAATGCACACTGGAAAACATAATCCCAACTATACACACAAAATCAGGGGGTCTAAATAAGCTGTTAGCACTCAAGAAAGAGATCTTGGAGTCATTGTGGATAGTTCTCTGAAAACACCCACTCAATGTGCAGTTAAAAAAAAAGTAACAAAATATTGGGAATCATTAAGAAAGGGATAGATAATAAGACAGAAAATATCATATTGCCTCTATATAAATCCATGGTATGCCCACATCTTGAATACTGAGTACAGATGTGGTTGCCCCCTCTCAAAAAAGATATATTGGAATTGGAAAAGGTACAGAAAAGGGCAGCAAAAATGATTAGTGGTACAGAACAGCTTCGATATGAAAATAGATTAATAAAACTGGGATTTTTCAGCTTTGAAAAGAGATGATTAAGGGGGGATATAATAGAGGTCTATAAAAACATGACTGGTATGGAGAAAGTATATAAGGAAGTGTTATTTACTCCTTTTTATATCACACGAACCAGGAGTCATCAAATGAAATTAATAGGCAGCAGGTTTAAAACAAGCAAAAGGAAGTATTTCTTCATACCACACAGAATTAAGCTGTAGGACTCTTTGCCAGAGGATGTTGCCAAGAGTATAACAAGGTTAAAAAAAGAACTACATAAGTTCATGGAGGATAGGTCCATCAATGGCTATTAGTCAGGATGGGCAGGGATGCAAAAGTATGCTCTGATGTGTCCCTAGATTCTGTTTGCCAGCAGCTGGAAATGGGTGACAGTGGATGGATCACTTCATGATTACCTGTTCTGTTCACTCCCTCTGAAGCACCTGGGATTGGCCACTGTCGGAAGCCAGGATACTGGGCTAAATGGACCATTGGACTGACCAAGTATGGTTGTTCTTATGTTTTTAACCAGAACCAGGGTTTTGGTCTAGGCTCATCTCCAATTTTATTTGGAGAATTTTGGAAATTGCAAGTGAAAGCAAAAGTGATGTGGGTGATTGGATTGGAGAGACTTTCAAAAGCTTTGCAGATATTCAAATTTTATTAGAACCAGCTTCTGATTATTAGCATTTTTTTCTAAATGAGAAAAAATACATGTAATACAGAATAATTTCTTTAAGTATTTTATTTAGCTACTTTTATAAGTTTGGGATTTTCTGTAGTGCTCAGCATTGGCTTAGCCCTATTCCCATTGAAGTCAATGGTAAAAAGCCTTTCAACTTCAACAGGAGCAATTAGGCCACACTGATTGCTTTTGAAAATTCTTTAGTTTTGTTATTATTGTTGAGAATTTACAGCTTATCAAAGATGCTGATTTGACACCCCTGAAAATCAAGGTCTGCATGTAGCATTCTTGTAAGCCTTTCCACACTTCCTCTCCAAGAGTTTCAAAAAACTGGCTCTCTGGGGACCATCTCTGGGATAAGACGATCATTTATACTCAATATTCATTTCACACCTTAGTCTTTCTCTTTTTGATGAGACTGTCAATTAATGCCAATTTATTTCTAATATCTGTCCTTTAGGAAATGCACTGAATTCAGGAATCTTATTGTAGACAGAGGACTGAACAAGCATCTAGTCACCAGGACAGACTTCAACTGGTGAGGAGAATTTAGGAGACAGCTTCTGTAAAATTTTGAAACATATTCTACAATAACTCATTGGGGTCAACCAGCAAGTTCTCTGATAAGTAGCAGAACTAATCAGACATGCTTCCACGTTGATGCTTCCACAGGGAACATGGGGAGAAAAAAAACCAAGAGATTGGTGGAAGCTCACAACTTTTCAGTTTCTTGTGACAAGTGATCTGCAGAGCTTGGGCAACTTTTTTTTTTTAAACTGTTATTGTCCCCTGTAAGGAAAATATCATGTCTAGAGAGATAAATAACATTTTGAATCTTCTCTAGTAATGTAATTTACAGCTTCAATTAGGGCTGCCCCTTGACAGCCATAGTACAGTGTTCAAGGTTAACATCTCAAATATTTATTTTTATCAAATGGAATCTGGAAAGGATAGGCTAACTAAGCCAAAATTGTAAGTACATGTTATGATCTAATTTTTGAAAAGTCATATTCATATAGCTACACTGAAAACTGTTTGGAATCAGATTTTCCTCTTAAACCTTTTGTTTGATTATGGGTTATATATTTTTATTATATTTTCATAAAATGGAAAACAAATATTAAGGGTGTGATCCTGCACTCTTTGCTTACCATAAACTCTGACTTCAAGATGGCCATGTTTGACTTCAGTGGGTATTTTGGGAGTATAAAGAAGGCAGAATTGAGGATTGGGTCCTTTAGTAGTTAATATATTTTAACACTGAAAGACTTTCTCCATAAGAATGAAAAATTGTGAAAATATAGAAATATCAAACAATAATTTTGCATTTCCTGATGCAATCTAAAATGCTTACATTTACTTTTTAATAGCATGTGTATTACCATATATAATCAGCTTGAAATTAGTTTGATGATTATTAGTTGTTTCTGGCAAGTGTTGTGCTAGGTGCTGTACAAAGACAGAATGGTGCCTGGCCAAAGATTTTATGTTCTGAGAAAGGCAAAACAAACAGGCAGAGAGAAAGGAGATCAGCAAACAAGTAAAGATAATTAGTGTGTCCATTTGTTACAACAGAATTTTCTTGGTTACCACACATGCTACATTATGTATCAGTATATGCATGCTCTCTATATAAGGTATGTATTCCTACAATGGGTCTTAATATAGCACACTGATGTCAGTGAGCACTTATTAGCATAAAGAGTTCCAATAACCTTAGTGAGGCTTCTAGCATTAGTAAGAGCTCACCAACATAGGTAAAGGGTTCCACAATGAGGCCTATTATTTCATTATATATAAAAGACATAGGGTGGATCTCCACAGCCTAGTGGGCCATGGATGAAGAAGAGCCAATTTGGTTTCACAATCTCAGGTTGAGAGGTGGGGGAAATGATGTGGGAAGATTGTATTAGGGATCCACAATACATGCATGCCTAAGATCACAACTCCACAGGAGTTCCCTGGACCTTAAAGATGGGATTTTTCATGGTGAGGCAACTGGAGGAGGGGTAGCATCAGTGGATCCATTACTGAAGGATCCATCAACCATTTCTCTCCCATGGTGGTGGAGTGCACCAGCTGCAACACCTGCTGAAGTCCTGGGCTGCAGTAACAGTCATGGGTAAGGCTACAAGTCTCTCACATAGGTCATGGAAATCACAGATTCCATGACTTTCTGTGACCTCTGCAGAGGCCAGTATCAGCAATTTGGATGTGTGGGAGGGGACTTAGGGCTAGGGGGTTGAGGTGGGCGTTTACCTCAGGGTGGGAGGCTCCCTTGCTCCCACTGGCATGCCCCCCCTGCAGCTCCTAGGTGGCAGAGAGGCCGGGGGAGGGTCGCCACACCATGCGCTGCCCATGGCTGCAAGCCCTGCCCCTGCAGCTCCCATTGGCTGTGGTTCCTGGCCAATGGGATCTGCGGCAGCTGGAACTTGGGGCAGGAGCAGCAGAACATGTGCGCTGGCCCCTCCGCCACCTAAGAGGTGAAGGGACGCAGAGCTGGGTAGGAAGCCCCTGCCAGCTGCCCCCCCGCCCCAGTACCAGCAGGGGTCTCGGGCCACCTCACCCAGCACCTCCAGCCCCCCCCCCCCCCAAGTTTCAGTCAAGGACGGTATTTTTAGTAAAAGTCATGGACAGTTCAGGGACCTGTGAATTTTTGTTCATGGCTCTTGACCTGTCCATGACTTTTACTAAAAATACCTGTGACTAAAACATAGCCTTAGTCATGAGTAGTGGCTTAAAGTGAGTGCAAGGAGGGGGGATTAGTTCTCTCCTTTCCCCACAGCACTACAAATCTTCCAAGCATGCAACTAATAATTATACTGAGTAATGGGGACAGAATTTAACCCTTTCTCATTATTTCATAACTTGTTACATTTCAGTAAATAGCTATTCTATTTCATTTTCAGCAGCATTTGTTGTTGTTACCATCAGTGTTTCAAGAAAGAACATTCTTACATGAGACACTCCAATCTGTCTGTGCCATACTATAGAGCTCCACTTCCAGGAGAAAATATAGAGAAACCAAAGCAGAGAAAATGGAAGAAAGAGGAAAGACTAATACTAAAGACAGGTTTCAGAGTAACAGCCGTGTTAGTCTGTATTTGCAAAAAGAAATGGAGTACTTGTGGCACCTTAGAGACTAACCAATTTATTTGAGCATGAGCTTTCATGAGCTACAGCTCACTTCATCAAGAACATGGTTCCTTGTCATCTTCTTATCTCCTCAATAGGACATTTCCAAGCCTTCTGCCACCTGTCCAGTGCCAGAATCCAGGTGTCAAAATTTTTAAAAATAAATTTAATAAATTCATCCCACATTGTTCTGTTTAGTGCTAAATTACCTTGTAATTTATGGGTTAAATCATAGAATATCAGGGTTGGAAGGGACCTCAGGAGATCATCTAGTCCAACCCCCTGCTCAAAGCAGGACCAATCCCCAATTTTTGCCCCAGATCCCTAAATGGCCCCCTCAAAGATTGAACTCACAACCTTGGGTTTAGCAGGCCAATGTTCAAACCACTGAGCTATCCCTCCCCACTAACATTTAATGTTATATTAAATTTATTATCTGACTGAAATAATTTCATGAGGAGTTATTCTTTGGAAACAGCTGGAAAGCCAGAGAAATCCAGCTAACTTCTCCATCTAAGTTGACTTCCCCAAAACAGGTAATTGTACAGACTTGGGTCCTTCTTTCCTGGAATTCTCTAAATGTCTCAATTACTATAAACTTTCAATGCTGACCACAAATAGCACTGAAATGCTCAAAAGACATCTTTGACTCTCTTCAAGATACTGTTTCTTGTGATCAATAAAATATTTCCTTAGTTTGGAGCTATCTGACATGAATGGTAAAACTGCATTGCTCCAACTAACTTCAGAAGGTCATAAGAACATAGTCAGAAAGACCATTAAATAAAATAAAGGGAAAAATGGTAATATAAAATCTTTTGAAAACAGTCTGCAAGTCAAGAATGTGAGAACAGTAGGGAGTCCAGATTCTGCTAATTCTAAGAGTATGGATGACATGTTAAAATGAATCTCTGGTATGTTAAGTACATGGTGACTTTTTGTTATCTTAAATGCACAGTAACTTTCAGGGCCTATTTGGCTTGATTCATAAAGGATGTCTTGTTAAATAAACTAGCTGAGAAGAAAGAAATCTACAAAGATAGAATCATTTCCTCCGCTTTGAATCTTCTAAATTAAATTATTTCAGTGTCCAATGAAGCTAGAGAGATTTGTTGTAGGGGGACAGGGTGCACTTTTATCTTTGAACATTCTGCTTTCAATCTGTCCCCAGTAAAGTCAATGGGATTTTTGACATTGACTTAATAGAAGCAGCATGTAACCCCCACTAACTTATCTTTAAAAGTTCTATTTTTTTGGAAATTATGGGCCAGATTTTCAAAACTTTCTAAATCTTTTTGCAATTTAATGAATTTATAAACCAGATTGAAATCCTTTAGAAAAATTGGTCCACTGACAGGGGTAAGTAATTGTGAAGGGAAGTAGAGTATTTATAGTGGAGCTCATCAAATATTTTGTCAGAAAATTTCAGCCTTGCCAAAAAAATGTTTTTCCTTCAATAAATTGACAAATGCTTTCCTGGAAGGCTTCTGAGGCTGAGCTACCTGAATCTGCCTCCCTGTCTCACGGCCAGCATTGGGGTTGGAGAGGCAGAGATCCTGGGCACTCAGACTTTCAGCTTATCCTCCAGTTTTAGGACCTGAATACCTGGGCTTTCTGCTCTGGCCCCAGAGATGCGGGAAAGGCTGAGCAGGTGGGTTCGCTGTCTTATCAGCACCTGGACAGGAAAGCTCTAGTAAAATTGACCAAAGCTTTCCAGGGGGGATGCTGATGATGATTCTCCACCTCCCTGGCTCTGGGCCTCCCTCACTTGACAATTTCACAGCTTCTCAAGTCAATTTCATTCAGGGGGACAGCTGAGAAGCAAAAAAATTCCATGTAGGTTCTCTTGAAATGGAATTTTTCTTGGAAACCCTGCTCATGAAAAATGTTGTGTTTCTGACATTTCATTCCTATTTGAGTTGAACAATTTTTTCAAAAACTCAATTTTCTTTTGTGGGAAGGAATTTCCATTTTCTGGATAGTTCTTGTGCCGAGTAAAGGGAGCAGCTGGGACTGGGGATGCAGCACTAATTAGTATATTTTTCATTTTTAAAAGATACTATGCAAATTATTTATCAGTGTTCATGAGAGACTCAGAAGGCATTTTATTTTGTTGTTGTTGTTGTTTGGTTGTTTTTTAATTTGTTTGGAATTTGGAATCCAAATCTACCATACTTAATTAGCCACCACTCTCATGGAAGTCAATCTGAGTTAATTCTTCTGATGCATTCCTTAAGACCTTGAACTTTAAAAAAAGCACTTAAGCCTGTTCTTATGTCCCTCCTTATTTATGAAAGCACTTACATTCTTGCTTAGCTATATGCATGTTCTTAAGAACAAATTTGCTTTCTTGAATTGAGTCCTAAGTGTTTTTTGTGATTTTTCCACATATTATAACATAAGTCCATGGGAGTTTTGCCTTGCTATGAGCTATAAGATCAAGCCTTGTATTGGCTGAAGGTCTGCTGAACTGATTTACATCAGAAACATAAAAACAAAATTTTTAAGGGGGAAAAGTGCATATCATATATGTAATTATTTTACCATTAAACATGTATAGTTAACCTTGCAAAATGTACTTGTGAAATAATTCTTGTAAAAGAAGACATCTCACTGAGAATATCTTTAACTGAATGCTCAACTCAATTTCTCTCAGATATCCCTCACAATTTAGTGCTAAAATGAACTGTTGGAGTGTTTTTTGCTAGAATGCATTGAAATGATGACCTTGTTCAATAATACCTGATTGTAACTGTTCCTGACTTGCATTGATGAAGTAGTGTATATGTATATTTTATAACCATATGGAACTAAATAATTTTACATGATGAAAATTATTTATGAAGGGACAAGTTACAAATTATAGATTAAAAAACCCCACCTTGGATAACTTAAACTGAAAGACTCAAAAATCTTATTTACTTTTCACTGTTTATGCTGTTAGATTACATTTTGCATTTCTCTCAGATAGAATAATAATAGAGTCGTGTGTTTCATATTTGTTTATATTTCATTTCACTTTCCAGTTTTTCTGTAGTAGCACAATGCCAATGTGTGTTTGGCAAGCACTACAGAAATTTTATTTTTAACCTGTTTGTAAAGGAATTTTAAAAAATGGAAACCATTTAATTTGTTCTTAGGTTTAGTTAAAGCTTAGTTTTACCAAATTCCAATTATGAGGCCATTTTGACCTGATATGTCCCTTCTGCTATGGTAAAATATACATAATATATTTTTGGGGAGTTTAATACTTAATTCTGATGATATACCCCATCTGACTACTGAAACTTTCCTCCATTTTTCAGGCCAATACAATATTTACATTGCATGTTCCACTAGGAAGAAAGTAGAAAAAAGTAGCAACGCAAGTCTTACTCAAATTCTATACAGGTTCTTCTACAACACTCATCATCATAGTATCAGAGTGCTTTCCAGTAGTGCTTTAAGCAATATGAGTATCAACTGTCACATGTTATTTGTTTGCTAATCCTCATCCCAGGGGAAGAAGTCTGTGCAGTAGAGTATTTTGTTTTGTGAGAAATTTTTTAAAAAAACATATAGCACATTTGCACATAGCACCATGTGTACACACACACACAACACAGGTATGTGTTTGTTAGAAAGGCAAGGCCAAAAAAAGGAAAGGTCAAAGAAAAGGAAGTGGTGAAGTTTGTGACGGTCCTTGGTTCATGGGGGAGTTCATTCCATAGTGACAGACTGGCCCTCAATAAAGTTCTGTTCTATGAGATCTTGAACTTGGTTTGGTGTTCTATGGGAAGCTAGTGTAGAGAGCAGAGGACAGCTTTGTAAAATTAGCCCTTATAAAGCACCCAGTATATATAAAACTGGATGAGACTTTATTCTGTTTGCATATTATAAATGTGATCAAGTCATGATCATTTGTACCTATGTTACTGTTCATTTTTAATTCTTTGATCCGTTCCTCTTTTTTGTCAGATTATGTCAAATATAGAATTCTCCCATGTTGGATGTCTTGTTTAAGCAACGTTCGAGTTTCAGATCCATATGAGAGCATTGTAAGTATGCAGGTCTTATAAATCTGTCCTTTTGTATATTGTAGGCTTGGCTTGACATAAGTAACTTCATTTCTTAGTGCCTTGAGTAGAAAGCTGAATGGAAGATTATATTGTCATAACAAGCAGTATGCTGGAATCAGGATGGCTAGCTAAGAGCAGCAGGAACATCCTGGTATTGTTAAACAAGCCTAAATATAAGATAAGGTAAAGGTTAGATTATGCATGAATAGCACATGGACAGAGCATGCTGTACAGGGATTGGTTCCTGTAAAGTAACCAGCTTGTCCATGAAGTGTATAGTTAGGAACTAGTGTTGGTAGAAATATATATAAGAAAACGTTTTGTTGCATGACTTTGTATCTGTGATGTACACTGCATCCATCATCTGCATTTGAGTCTGATCAACTCAGTATAGCTTTACTAATGTGCCAAATAAAGGAACCTGAGTGATGAGTTTGGAGTCAAATTAAGTTTTTGGGGGTCCAAGTGGAAGAGGTGTCGAGGGAACCTAACATATATCGTTCCATCTTCTTTTGGCTCCAGAACCTATGCTAGGTCCTTCATGATTAAGGCTGCTAAAATAATTCTCTTTAGGATATTTGGCTGACTGTGCCCTTTCGATGACAATTTACTGCCCAGATAGATGAAGTTATCTACTACCTACACAGTCTGTCTGGAAGCACAGATGTGTTGCACCAACTTCTGGATTTTTGTTTTTGCCCAATAAAACCCTTAGCCCAAGGGCAGCTGCTTTGTGCTGGAAGCTCTCTAGGGCATCTTTGAAACTGTTTGTTTCCTGACCAAAGAGGTCAACATTATTTGCATAATCCAGGTTGGTAAAAGAAGAAGACCCCATAGTTATACCGATATTTGCTGAAACATGTTCAAAGAGCTTATTCACTGTGCATAGGGCTGGGGCCAAGACACATTCCTGCTTTACCCCAGATCTAGTGTAAAATCTCTCAGACCTATGGGTCCCCTGAATTATTATGTAGATCTAGAATTAGCCTCAGGAGGATGTCGGGAACACAGATGACTCTTGTATGGCCTTCCACAAGGCAGCTCTAACAATAACTTGTAATGCTGTCGTTAGACCTATCTAGTTAAATTCATGATGGATCTGAGGCCTGGTCTACACTTGGAGGGGGGGGATCGATCTAAGTTACGCAACTTCAGCTACATGAATAATGTAGATGAAGTCGACGTACTTAGATCTACTCACCGTGGTGTCTTCACTGTGATAAGTCGACAGCTGACGTTTCCCTGTCGACTCTGCCTGCACCTCTCGCTCCGGTGGAGTACCAGAGTCGACAGAAGAGGGTTCGGCAGTCAAATTATCGCATCTAGTCTAGATGCGATAAATTTACCCCCACTGGATCGATCGCTGCTCGTCAATCCAGTGGGTAATGTAGACAAGACCTAACATAAATGAGAGAGCAAGTATAGTGTCCAGTGTAGATTGCTCAGCAGTGAAATCCGATTGTCCTGGGGATGGTGTTTCACAAGGAGAGGCTGGAGTCAGATGAGTAGGACATATGTGAGGACTTCTCTAAGGGCAAGAAGCAGAGTTATTGGTCTTTAGCTACCATATCCAGTGCATGGGCCTTTCCACTTATAGGGTGAGATAATGGTCCCTTCCTTCCACTCTGCTGGTACCTTCCCAGTTGTCCAGGCCCAGAAAAATACTACACTCATGGCTCTTTTGAAGAAGTTCAGGTGTTATGCTGTTGGCTCTAGTAGCATGCCTGCTTCACAGTTTCTTTATGGCAGAGTGAACCTCTTCCAACTAGATGCAGCTATACAATCAGTTGCAAACATACAAAATGGGAAATGACTGCCTAGGAAGGAGTACTGAGGAAAGGGATCTGGGGGTGATAGTGGATCACAGGCTAAATGAGTCAACAGTGTAACACTCTTACTGTTACAGACATCATTCTGGGCTGCATTAACAGGAGTGTTTTAAGCAAGACACAATAAGTAATTCTTCCTCTGTACTCCATGCTAGTTAGGCCTCAACTGGAGTACTGTATCCAGTTCTGGGTGCCACATTTCAGGAAAGATGTGAAATAATTTGAGAAAGCCCAGGGAAGAGCAACAAAAATGATTAAAGGTCTAGAAAACCTGACCTATGAGGGAAGGTTGAAAAATTGGGTTTGTTTAATCTAGAAAAGAGAAAACTGCAGGGGAGGGAAGTACATTATAACAGTTTTCTAGTACATAAAAGGTTGTTACAAGGAGGAGGGAAAAATTGTTCTCTTTAAACTCTGAAAGCAGGACAAGAAGCAATGGGCTGAAATTGCAGCAAGGGCAGTTTAGGTTGGACATTAGAAAATCTTCCTTTCAGAGTGGTTAAGCACTGGAATAAATTGCCTAGGAAGGTTGTGGAATCTCCATCATTGCAGATTGTCTAACCTAATTTTAACAAACTCCTATCAGGGATGGTTTAGATCAGTGTTTCCCAAACTTGGAACGCCGCTTGTTCAGGGAAAGCCCCTGGCCCAGGTTTGTTGACCTGCAGCGTCCGCAGGTTCGGCCAATCACGGCTCCCACTGGCCGTGGTTTGCTGTGCCCGGCCAATGGGGGCTGCGGGAAGCAGCAGCCAGTAAGTCCCTCAGCCTGCGCCATTTCCCACAGCCCCCTTTGGCTGGGCACAGCAAACCGCGGCCAGTGGGAACCGCAATCAGCCGAACCTGTGGACGCGGCAGGTAAACAAACTGGCCGGGCCCACCAGGGGCTTTCCCAGCACAAGCGGCATCCCAAGTTTGGGAAACTCTGGTCTAGATAATACTTAGTCCTGCCTTGAGTGCAGAGGACTGGACTGGAAGACTTCTCAAGGGCCTTTCCAGTCTTACGATTCTATGATCTACTGCTAATGCATCCAGATCTGAACATGGAGTTGCTTCAGGATGGTTAAGTGCAGACTCATAATATTCTTTTTACCTTTGCAGAACTTTTTCTTGTTTATGAGCATAGACCCGATGCAAAGTCCAGTTTTGGGTCAAAGTGATTGAATAGTTTTGCATACAGTTTGGAATTTATTAGATCTAATTCCCACTTCTGCCTCTTTTGTCAAGTTCTCAGAATAAGCTTTATGATCCACTTTTGATCTCACTTAAAATACTTTATAAATGTTTATGTTCAGTGTCATCATAGCACTGTCTGGCTTCAGATTTCTTTTGCAAAATTTGAAATATCTCAATTGCACAGCCAGGGGCATTGCTTGTAGGTTATGGGATGGCATCTATGGCTTCTGAAATGCCTGTTCTTATGGCCATTTAGGCTAATTCTACATCAACCAGAAGAGTATGTGGTGCATCAAATTTGTTTTTCACTGTGACGTGTTAGCAAGTGATGAATTTTTATATACGTGTTGTGCCTCAAACTTAGTTGAAATCAAGCAGCAAATGCCATTTTAGCCACAAGAAGATGATGACTAGTGTTTGCCGGGGCTTCTGCACCTCTGTAGTCCTAGTATTACATTGCTATACTACAATTCTGGACTGATTCAGGGTCCAGCTCATTCCTCATCTGGCCATTGTTGGATATTGACGTTTCCTGATAGATATCTAAACACCCGAACAAACTGCCAGTAATGGTAATGTTGTGATAAGCACAAAGGGACAGTAATCTTAGAGTTGTCATTTATTGCTCTGGAGCAAAATGGCCTGAGTATAGCTCTGAAGAGATTTCTGGGATGACTAGGTACAACATCATGTCTCCAAGTATAATAAATTGCATGTGCAGCAGAATAGATTGCATCATTGCTGCCAGTTGCTGATAGAATTCATCTTTAATAGCATCTGTAGCTTCCTCAGTGGGGGTGTAGACTACAGTGATGGACAGAAGCCCATTGCAATGCCTCTGGTTTATAACAGTCAATCAGACATAGGGTTCAATGTTTTGAGTGATTTATTAAAAAGTAGTTAGAGGATGAGTGCTATCCTGTTTATATGCCTGGTTCCTCCAGAATACAGTAGACTTGAATTCACCACAAAACGTTGACCTTTATTCATGAGTCTCACACTGGCTATCCCAGCATCTGCAATGTTGTATCATTTCAACTGTTGGACTAGTGAAACCTGGTGATGACTTTATTTAGGGTTAGTACATTTCAGGGGGGAAATCTGCAGATGATACAGGCATTACAGAGTTTGGCCTAAAATGTGGACCATATTTCATTGAACACCCACTGGCTCGCTGTATCTCCTTGGGACAAAGGAGATGTAGAGTAGTGATTTTGTTTGGGGACACCAACCCTCTTCTTAGAAACCCTTTTGCACATAGCAGATCGTTCTGAGGTTGTAGCTCTTCCACCTTCACCACAGTTTGGGGAATAATTTTCCCTCCTCTAGATCAGCTGTTGGCCTTCACTTGTAACCCGGAGCAGGTGCCCTTATTGGATACTACTGTCCAGAGCAGGTAGTTTATCTGATCCCTCTTGATCTTTTTTTTTTCTTTCAGATGAAATATAATATGGGGTTGAACCATCTCTTATTTCTAAAACTGAAGCCTCCCATCCTGATCATGAATCATTATATTATCTTCAATTTTTCAGTGAATATTGCTCTGGCTGGAATTAGACGTCCAAGATCAGTAAATGCTAGTTAATGTTCATTCAGGTTGCACTTGTTAAACATTTTTTGTTTCTTTTATCTCTGCAGTATTATTTACACTTTCAGAAGGTTGTTATCGAAGGCCCTGATTCGACAAAACACACATGTACTTAACTTTAACTTTAGTGGAACATAAGTGAGCACTTAATTTCTTTGCAGAATAGAGATGGGATTACTCACCTGCTCAATCAGGCCTAAATTCATAAAATGAGCACAAATAAGGTTGGTTGAAGTATTAAAAGTGGCAACGGTGTGCCAGATATTAAAATACTAGTGGGGTAGGACTATCAAACATGCCAAGCATTGGCTTAGATCTGCTCCCACTAAAGTCAACAGTAAAACTCACATTAATTCACAGTTAATTAGATCCCAACATAGAGATTCTATATGCTGTTTTACTCATTATAAAAAACATTTCCTAACACTGAGAATAACTATAATATAAAATATTTTCAAAGGCAGTAGTGAAATCTCCATTACTTGAGTTATTTAAACAGATTGCATAAAGAACTTAAAAATATAGTGAAGGGAACAAATCTACGCTGGTAGAAGAATGGAAAAGGTCATTTTATAGGTTTTTTCCTACTTCTCATATGTGATTTTCTCAGAAATGCAACCTTACCACAGCAGTATTAAAAAAGAGTGCTTTGCTTTTCTAAGGAAAATACAGAAGATGACTCCTCTCCTCTCTCATATTTCATTAAAACAGAAAAAGGGAACCAACACAGTGCTGTTTATTGTCTTTTGACACCTAGTGCACTTAAACTGTGACTGCTGAAGCAGCCGCTGTCATCTGAAATATTGAAATGTGCCTGACAGTGCTCATCTATTGTGACTTGTCCCTTTTCTCCTCAGCATTCCCAATGGAAGACTGAGATATTGATGACTACTGTAATGAGCATAACCAGTACCTAAACAAGGTAGCTATACTTAGTATTTGTCACATTTTATGCTCATACATTTCTAAATGAAAGAGCATGAATTGGAAATCAACTAGAGATTCAAGAAATACACTCTTAATAGTGTTGCCCCTTGTCATTCCAAGTAGCTAGTCAAAGTTCAGGGCCCTGAGGATGTTCCAGCTGGAAGTAGAGATTGAGGAAGTCTGGTATTTTCTGCAATCTTGTTTATTTACAAGTAATGTACGATGTCCTGTACATTACCCTGAGCAAAGGAGCAGTTTTTTAGCTTATAAACCCGAAAGCTCTTTAGCCAACATCAGATCCAAAAGCTCCATTCTAGCTTTTTACACACACACACACACACACACACACCCCTCTATTTCTCTATGCAAAACAATACTCAGCCAAAAGCTCCTGGGCATGTTCACACACACCATTTTATCTTAACTGTAAGCAAAAGCCCTCAACTATGTTATTTGAAGGCTGAATTCACACTTATCAACCTCAATGGGGGTTTTAACTCAACTTATAACAAGGATTCATCAAGCTCATAGCCATATGTTTTCATCCTGATGATGGAATCCTAGATTTTCAGATGTGGAGTGGAGGTTGATTCTACCAGATATCACTAGGTGTGTTTCTTTCATAGCCAGGACACTCATCTGAAATCTTGAAACATCACAGGAAAATTAAAAGAAAAAAGCTGCAGGAAACAGATATTCAGGATAAACTCAAACTTCAGAGTTCACTAGACAATAAGAGAAAAAATGGTCTGTTCAGTTCGAAATGACAGTCAATATCTACATGTTCAAAAACAGAACTATATATTGTAGAGAAAGGATAGAAGTGGGATATCCTACTCACTGGTCTGGCTACTTGCAACCTAAACATTCCCCAGATAACCCACCCAGGAATCTAGATAGGTGGGTTAGCTGGGGAATGTTTAGGCTGCAAGTAGCCAGACCAGTGAGTAGGATATCCCACTTCTATCCTATCTCTACAATATATAGTTTCTAAAGCACATTTCTAAAGCACCTGCCACTGTAGTATCTGTCATGGTTGCAGGGCTAGCTGCACCTCTGCCCCTTTATTAATGTCTCCAAGAGCACCTAACTCAGGTCTTAGGTCTCTTGCTCTTTACTGTCTTGGGGTAGAATCATGCAATTCTTCCACTGGGAGCTAATTACAGTATCCTATGCGTACCAAGCGCTGATCACCCTTCAGGCCTAACTGAGTTTTGGCCTCCTGCATTTCCTCCTTTTGTAAACCTGTGAACTGTGGTATAGTGATCAAAAGCCTTCTTAAAACAAAGTATTTTTATGTGACAGTTGGAATAAAGCATTAGAGAAAAAAAGAGGATTTTAAAGCAACGCACAGCATATTTAATCTCATCTCATTTTATGCTTCTCCACAAGCTAAATTACACAGGATTCCCTCTTCAAGAGAACAGAACAGAACCAAGTTACATTCTTTTAGGAAGCAAAAAAAAAATGGGCTCTTGGGACCCAGCGTGGACACAGGAATCTGAGTTTTCTGAAAGTCCCCACCCTCACCATTTGTCTGGGATCAACTACCATATTGCCCAATGGTGTCCTTTTTACAGGGCCAAGATATTAATTCATGCTTTTGCATCAAACTAGTTTTCCTAGTGGACCAGCAAGTCCATGTAGAGGAATACCCCTTTGATGGTCTAAGTACCCAACAATGGAACAAGCTATTCAGACTAATGGCTTGTATTCACTGTTCTTGTGACTGTATCGACGTGTGAGTGTGTTGGGAGTGCATAGGAACTTCTCTGTTTCCCTCTGATAGTCTAACACACCACCCCAACTATATTGGGGGATACAGATCTATAATCATTACCAAGCAGCCTATCATTCATCACAGAATCTAAGCACCATGCAAAAGGTGTAAAACAAAGGCACAAACAGTTCTGAAAGTTACTTTTCTCTTTCTTTCACATAGTTCCAGTGAGTATGTGGATATTTTTATTTAATGGGACTCATTGCTAAGGAAACAGTTTATTGACAAGCATGTGTATTTCTGATGTGAGCACACTCGAAAGCATGGTCTTGCAGGTAAGGCACTAGACTGGATGGCAATCAGAAACTATGGTGAAGGGCGTCATATAAGATAGACAGACAGATTTGTAAAAGGGACATAATAATTCCCCTCTCCAATCTCTGTCTTTTTAGATTGCATGCTTTTTGGGGCAGGAGTTCTCTCTGACTATCTGTATGTTCGTATAGTGCCAAGCACAGTAGGGAACGATCTTAGACAGGGCCTTTAAATACTACTGCAATATAATAAGAAAAATAACAAGCATGCCTGGGCTCAGTCTGATCTCCTCTGTCCAGGAGCTCCATTAAAGGGTTTTGAGAATCATCACAAAGTATGACAGCAAATTGGGCCACTTTTAGAAGTGAGCAATTCATGAAAAACAATAGTCCTGGTTTTGTTTTGTTTTTTTTACTGTGTAAATGATGACATTTATTAAAAAAATAGAAAAACCCTTTGGTTTGCAACTGACATTTTCATGACCTCTTTGCTGGCCTGTTTTGATCACAGTTTACTTTGATAAAGTATCTCTGCTTCTATGCTTTCAGTGGGCCACCTCAGAAGCTAAGACCACTTTCTTTTCAGAACATTTGAAATCTTGCCTTTTCATTTGCTTTTTCGTGGAGTAATGGGCAACCTTTTCAAACTTTTTCCTATGAAAGGATGTCATGACTTTTCTATTTGGCCAGGTATATACCATGAAGTACTTTTCTCTGCTTTATCTCTTTTCCATAGTTTCTTGGGTACATACTTGGCTCCTCTTGTGAGACTGTAACACCTCAGAAGGATCTGGTCCAACGATATTTAAAAGCTAAACTGTTTCTAGATATTCACCCCTCTTTTCTTTCTCTCTCTCCCTACAAGATTTTGAGCTTTGCCCACAATCTTCAGTGTTCCATCTCAGCAACATAAACTCTGATTTCTTTGTTATGGGGCCATATAACTCCAATCATTTATTTTTAATTTTATACAGTAACTAAAAATCAGCATATGGGGTACCCAAGACCAGTAATACATCTCATAGTAATCACCTAAAAGGAGGGAGTATTCCCAAAAAGCACAGTAAAAAGGCAAATCATATAGCAAAATAGTATCCAACGTACTTAGTCCTCAGCCATGCACTAGACTTTCTATCTGGTCATTTATACTGGAGCTCATCACTATGTTATCTGGGAACCATAGCATAAAAACCACCCATCCCAGATGGAGGATGAAGGAAGTAGCCTACAGATGTCTAGAATCTGGAGAGGTACCACGTATCTGAAAGAGACCTTAGCAATAGTTTTCTAGTATCTAATATTATTTATCCCATAGCCGCCATCAGGAACAGGTCCTCATTTTGTTAGGCATTGTAGAAACATAAATGGTCCCTGCCTCAAAGAGTTGTCTACATATCTGGCCCTGTTGATTCATCTTTTCATTATTCTTTTCTTTCTCTTCCTCGTCTTTCTTCTTCTTACTGTTAAACCCTATCTTAAATTAGATGTGAGCTTGAATAATAGAAATCCAACAATAATTATTTCAAAGCAGCATTTTCGTGCTTTCTCCCATGGGAGGAGCTCCTTGTAACATCTGCAAAGTTTCTCCATTCTGTTTCTTTAAACCCTCCTTAAAACTCTCAAGGACTATGATACCTATAAAATACTTTACAATGATAAGCCAGCCGGTGTGCTGAGACCACTGCCTATCATGCTGATCAGTACTGTCTCATTGTTTTCCTGTAGTCCCTGGTCTGTGTATACCTATTGTCTGTAGCCTTATAGTTAGATGGTAAACTGTCTTTTTTGTTTCCAAAAATAATTCCTAGCGCATAATTCCTAAAGCATATCTTTTAGAAAAAACATCCTGTCTTGGTTTAAAAATTGTTAGCGATGGAAAATCTACCACACTTAGTAAATTGTTCCAATGGTTAATTACTCTCACCATTAAAAATGTATTTCCAGTCTGAATGTGTCTAGCTTAGTGGTTCCCAAACTTGTTCTGCCGCTTGTGCTGGAAAAGCCCCTGCCGGGCTGAGCCGGTTTGTTTACCTGCCACGTCCACAGGTTCGGCCAATCGCGGCCAATGGGAGCTGCTGGAAGCGGCGCGGGCCAAGGGACGTACTGGCCACCGCTTCCAGCAGCTCCCATTGGCCTGGAGCAGCGAACCGCAGCCAGTGGGAGTCGCAATCGGCCAAACCTGCGGACGCGGCAAGTAAACAAACTGGCCCGGCCCAGCAGGGGCTTTCCCTGCACAAGCAGCGGAACAAGTTTGAGAACCACTGGTCTAGCTTCAATTTACAGCCATTGGATCATGTTATACTTGTTTCTGCTAGATTGAAGAGCCCACTATCAAATATTTGTTCCCTGTTTAGGTACTTATAGGTATTAAATAAGTCACCCCTTAAACTTCTCTTTGTTAAGCTAAATAGATTAAACTTTTTAAGTCTATCACTGTATGGCATGTTTTCTAATCATCTTTATCATGGGGTTAGACTAGATGACCCTCACAGTCCCTTTTAACCCTATGGTTCTGTGTCTTTCTATGAACATTCTTATGGCTCCTCTCTGAAGCCTCTCCAATTTATCAATATTTCTTGAATTATGGACACCAGAACTGAACATAATATTCAAGCAGTGCCAAAGACAGAGGTACAATAACCTCTTTACTCCTACTAAGATTCCCCTTTCTATGCATCCAAGGATTGCATTAGCCCTTTTGGCCAGAGCGTCACACTGGGAGTTTACGTGCAGCTAATTATCCAATACAACCCTGCAATCTTGTCCAGAGTCATTGCTTCCCAGAATAAAGTCCCCCGTTCTGTAACTCTGGCTTACACTCTTTGTTCCTAGACATATACATTTACATTTAGCCATATTAAAACATATTTGCTTGCTCCCAGATTACCAAGAGATGCAGGCTGCTCTGTATCAGTGACCTGTCCTCTTCATTAATTACCACTTCCCCAATCTTTGTGTTGTCTGAAAACTATAATTGATGATTTTAGGTTTTCTTCTAGGTCACTGATAAAAAAGTTAAACAGTGAAGGGCCAATAACCAATCCCTGTGAACCCAACTAGAAACATACCCACTTGGTGATAATTCCCCCATCTAGCTACAATTTGAGACCTATCAGTTTTAGCCAGCTTTTAATCCATGTCATATGTTTCATGTTAATTTTATATTGCTCTACTTTTTTAATCAAATTGTCATCTGACACCAAGTCCTAGTGGTGGAGTGAGTATTAGCCTTATGGGTCAGTTTGGGAATGGGCATCATCAAGGGAAGATGCTATGGGAGAACGTACAATGATGTTTCTGAGAGCAGCAGACAAGCAGGCAGTAGAGACAGACAACACTGCCTGGGCTGAAGGGATGAGGGGACTGACACTATGAATCAAAAATACATAAGCGTGATGAGCCTTGATGATATGGCGAAGAAACGTGAATTTGATGCATTTTGCATCAACAGACCTATTACAGCAAGACTGTGACCCACAGTGACAGTGTCTGCAGATGTGCATTATCCCAGTCGGAGCTCCTGGAGACAATGAGCTGGACTGATGCACAATGCCTCTGGGAGTGCTGGGGAAGCATGGCTAGAAGTTTCCTATCGCACCCTTTTACTGGGTACAATATGTGTTTTCCTTGTTTCTACACTAGCCTCACTCTGTTGGGTGAAGTAACAGGTTATCAAGGCTATGGCCGCACCACTGCTCCTCCCCTTCCCATCCTCTTTGGGAAAGCTGGCACCCAAGTGTAAAGATTAGGATTGTGACAAGTCAGCAAAAGAAGGGTGCGGGTGACGATGTAGAGGCTGCTTGTGTCTTTTGTCTTTTTTTGCGTACCCACAAACTTCATATTAAAGAAGCAACAGTGCTATCTGCTAAAACTATCATGCATGCCATAGCTTTGGTGAATAATCACCTGCCTTGAAAAAGTCTCCAAACAGCAGATCCAACAGACCATTGCATGGTGTTACATCTGCCCATTTCTAAACTACACGCTGTAGAACTGTAAAATAGCCGGCATTCATTTTGGTTCAACTTAGACATATTGTTAATACAATGTTCTTATTCCCTCCCTCCCCCCCTGCCCACCTTCCTTTTTTCTTTTTCATGTTCTCATTCCTAGCATGTAAATTGGTTTCTCACTAATTAAATCTTGAAATACCTTCTGGCATGGCAGGAATATCTTGGCTTCTGTATTTCTATGAAATTCAATAAAGCATGTGAAAGTTCACTTGAAAAAGTATTGTTTCCAACTTTTAGAAGTTAGCCAATGGCCTTACGATAATATCCTAGACAACTAAATAATTTAGAAGAAAATGACAAGAGATTCATTTTGATTCACCATTTGAAATTAGGTTTGCGAAGGTAGTGGTAACACAGATTATGATCAGACTAACTGGACTCAATTTGCTTACTGTGTTAGTTGAGTTTCCATTCAAATGTAAACCACTGTCAAAGAGAGGTGAGGAAGCTCCACTGCTATGATCACTGGATGGTCCAGGGGAACCTGAAAATCAGAAGGTGATAGATAAGTGCTTAACTATGTTAAAATATTAAACAATCCATTATTATTTCAACTGAGGAAGGATTACAATGTGAGAATTGGTGAAATACAAACAACATTATACAAAAACAAACGTGACTGCCTTTTAGCATGACAAGCAACAGCATGCATCTGATCATAGGCTGTACTTTACAGGATGAGAGAGATGAAGGCAGTTAGATATCTTTATGTATAGACTGCTCAATGGGATTACTCACATGTTTAAGTGTTTGTCAGATTAAGCCTTTTTACAGTCAGGTTGAGTTTTTGAAAACTGAATAGAGAATTTAGCCACACATCTCCCATTAAAATTAATAGCTAAATTCCCTAGTCATGCATTAAGGGCATATGCACGCACTGGTTTGTAAATACATCTTAGCTCTTGGCTTGAATGGTGCCTATTGAGTGGACATGTAAACTTTATTAATGGATCTGATTTCTTTTGTTGCTGAATGCCTGTTATTTTAGACAATTGGAGATATTCATTATTTTGATTGGGAAATTAAATGCAAAAAAACACATGATTGCAATGTTAATATTGCATGGTTATGTGCTCAAAAGCCAAGTTTTGAGTTAATTCTTCCTCGGGCATGTATGCATTTGGAGGTTGTCTGTAAATATATTGGGTGATGGCAGCTTATCTGAGATATGTATGTCTATTTAGGTGACAGATAACATATATATTATATTAGAAATAGTATGCAGTTACATAATTAAAGACTATTACAATACAAATGCCAAAGAGGACAGGGTTTAGGTTTTGCTTTTAGATTTAATTCTTACATTTTTTGTTTCTTTGCATGCTTAATTGTGCAACCTTCACATTAAAATAATGTATGTTTTACATTTAGTTTACTATGGCAATCTGAATATATTGAGAAATGCATGTAAAACTCAAACTCACAACTCCACATTCATTATCACCAAAATTCATTATTCTGTCTGCAGCAATCACTTGAAATTCCTCTTAAATCATTTCTCATTAATAGGCCTATCAAGTCTCTAACTTAATAACACATAACAGAGAATGACAATCATTTATGTCTATATGCTTTTTTATGCTTCTATTCCATGCACATTTGTTGGGCTTAGCAAAAATGGAAATACATTCATAGAACTGTACAATAAGGCTCATTTTCTCCATAACAATTTATGCACATATTTTAGCTAGAGAAGAAAGAAACGATTCAACTTTATTTAATTTTTCGAAGCAGCCAGAGCACCTGTCTCTGTATCTCTCATAAATGTTTGTTATATAGCCAGACGTGCTAAAACCACATTCGATGGGAAGGTTACCGAATAAACCCCTACCAAGTTTTGAACACTACTGGGTATGTTTGGGTTTTTAGTAGTTTTTTTCAGGCTTTTAAATCTGTTAAAAACAGGTATTTAAAATTACTCTAAAATCCAGTGGAAGTTTGCTGAAGGGCTTCACGCACTGTCCCAGTCCCCAGCACCATCCCCGCAGCTTCCATTGGCCAGTTCCAATTGGCCAGTTCCCTGAGCAGGCAGCACTTGTGGGAGCAGGAAGCACATGGAGACCAACTGCCCCACTCCCGTTTAGGGGGCACAGAGATGTGCCAGCAGCCAGCCACTTCCAGGAGCGTTGTGGGGCCAGGGCAGGCAGGCAGCCTGCCTGAGCCCTGCTGCACTGTCAACCAGGAGCCACCTGTGGTAAGCACCTCCCAGCCGGAGGCTGCATCGCGCACCCCGTCCTGGACTCCAACCCCCTGCCCCAGTTCACAGCCCCCTCCTGCACCCAAACTCTCTCCCAGAGCCCAGACCCCTCCCCCCTCCCACACCCCAACACTCTGCCCCTGTTCAGAGCCTCCTCCTGCACCCAAACTCTCCCCAGAGCCCACACCCCTCACCCTCTCCTGCACCTCAATCCCTTGCCCCAGCCTGGAGCCACCTTCTGCACCCCTCACTCCTGCACCCCAACCCCCTACCCCAGGCTCAGCCAATCCACACCCAGGAGTTGAGAATGTTACACTGATTTGTGACAATCCCTGAAGGATTTTGGATATATAAACCACAAATGACACT
Organism: Eretmochelys imbricata; assembly: GCF_965152235.1. NCBI lineage: Eukaryota > Metazoa > Chordata > Testudines > Cheloniidae > Eretmochelys > Eretmochelys imbricata. Next base: position 37,648,812 of record NC_135574.1, read on the forward strand.
AATAAAAAGTAAAACTCATGAAGTGACCAGTGGATTCTATGAGACTAGGTGCAGTGTGACCATATTATGCCTGCACCCAAACTCCCTCCCAGTGCTTGCACCCCTCACTCCTGTACCCCAACCTCCTGTTCCAGGCTCAGCCTGGAGCCCCCTCCCACACTCTGAACCCCTCAGCCCCAGCCCAGAGCCTTCCCCCCCCTAACCCTCTGCCCCAATCTGGTGAAAGTGAGTGAGGGTGGGGGAGAGCGAGCAACAGGGGGGGGGGAATGGAGGGAGGGACCTTTGCCTTGGGGAAGGGGCAGGGTAGATCCTGGGTTGATCTTAAATTCAAAAAGTGATCTTTAGCGTAAAAAGGTTGGAGACCACTGACTTAGGTATTGCAACACAGAGCGCAGCAAAGCCTATATATATATTTAAAAATCTGGGCCTATATTCTTACACATTGAACCTTAAATAATAAACTACATTAAAGAATAAACCTTCTTGCAGTAAAACATCTGAAAATAAGATTACTATTTGAAGAGTTCATGTTTAGCTATTCCACCTGGAAGCAGGCAGGGCACACCCTGACTGTTTTGTAGAAGCAATGCACACATTGCTCTATCCAAGGACAAGGGCTGGATATGAACCATGAGAACTTGATTGTTTGGACAGCAACTGTGGGAGGCTTTCTTAGCCTGGGCTCAAGGCCTGAGAACCAGGATTGTAGTAGATAAAGGATGGTAGCTAAGTATATTAATCATTAATGCATTCCTTTGGGTAGCAGTGTGTAATGCCTAGGGGGAGAAATATAATAAAAGGAGAAGGTGGAAGGCGGGGGGGCAGAACAGCCCATCTCAGCTGGCCAGCCTGTTTGCTTGGATAAAGCTGTGTTCTGTCTGATCATTGAACCGCCACAACTGGCACCCAACGTGGGGCCCTCAGCACTCACCTCGCCCGGCAAGGGTTTCAGACGCGTCACTCATCCGCTTCGTGGATCCCGCTGAGTATTTTTCGTTGTGGTAAGTATGGGAAGCTCCCTCTCTGCTTTGCAAGTGCAACACCGCAATGAGCTGCAGTATTTGCTGCGTAAGGCTCAGCATGACTGTCCCACTCGAGAACTCACTCTCCTGCTACAGGAGGTGAGTGCCCAGTGCCCGTGGTATCCTGAAGCCGGAAGCCTTAAGCCAGCGGACTGGGAGCGATTGGGCCAGACATTGCACGAAGAGCCTCGGGCGCCCGTGCAGACTTTACATGCCTGGCACCTCTGCCGCGACGCGATACAGCGTGTCGCCTCCGACAGGCCCTCCCTCGCGAGGCTGGTGATCTCGCCACGCCCGTCCGCTCCTGCAGCCATCCCCCCTCCTGGCGATGCGACACAGCGTGTCGCCTCGGAAAGGCCCTCTCCAGCGCCAACAGAGGGGCTGCCGATCCCGCCACTCCCGTCCGCTCCTGCAACCATCCCTCCCCCAGCTTCGCCCCCAGTGCCTCTATTACCACCGCCTCCCTGGCCTTCCCCACCGGAGCCGGTGTGTGATCACCCTCCCCCCGTGGGGCCCCCCGGAGGATCATCTGCATCTGCTCAGAAGCTTTCGCTGGTGCAACAAATGGTTCACGCAGCGAAAGTTCGATCAGATCTTACAGCGGAGGAGCTGGCTGATCTGGTCTCAGTTTGCCCGGTGACTTGGCAGAATGATGACCAGGGCAACCCCGTGGGCACCTGGACCACTTTGCCATACTTGGTGGTTAGAGAGGTAAAGAAAGCAATTCGTGAATTTGGCCTGACTAGCACCTTTGTGCTTGGTCTCATTGAAGGGATGGGTACTGGGTACTCCCTAATCCCTGAGGATTGGAAAACGCTGCTGCGCATGATGTTGTCACCCAGTCAGTATGTTATTTGGCTTAGTGAGTATCGGCAGATGGCAGAACGCCAAGCTCAGGTACATAGAGAGCACGGTATCATTTATGAGCATTTGGCAGGGGAGGGCCCGTTTGCTACTATTGAGATGCAGTCTCAACTCCCTCAGGCCGTCTTCCCCATTATTTCCACCTGTGCCCAGCATGCTTTCAAGAAGGTCCCGGATTCAGGCAAGCCTACCAAAAGCTTTGTCAGTATCCGTCAGGGTGCCTCAGAGTCCTTTTTGGATTTTACCAACAGATTGCATGAGGCTATCCTCCGACAGGTGGATAACACTGAGGCAGCTCACGAGCTCCTGTTAAAATTGGCAGTTGAAAATACAAACGAGGATTGCCACCGTGCTCTCCAGGCAGCACAAGCCTCTGGTATTTTAGAGCTCTCAGACATGCTGCGGGCGTGCCAGAACATTGGCACACAAGCCCACAAGGCTGGAGTTCTGGCTGCCACCCTCAGAAAAACTGGGAAGGAGGGGAAGCATTGTTACCGCTGTGGTAAGGAGGGTCATTTTCAGCGGGAGTGCCGCTCATCTAAGGCACCAGCCCGACCCTCAAAGAAGTGCCCCAAATGTGGGAAAGGTTATCACTGGGCTAATCAGTGTCGTAGCGGGTCGGGAAACCGCGCGACGGGTCCCCCCCGAACCCAGGGCCAAACGGGGGTGTTTCCTACTCAGACAACTGCTCCTCTGCTTTACAATCTGTAGACTCTATGAGGGCGGCGACTGCTGGAAGTGCAGGGCTTGATTTGATCATGCAGGAGGACACTGACTTTCGGCTGCCAGGGGAGGTCTGTGCCATACCTACACAGGTGACGGGACCTCTCCCTGCCAGCTTTGTAGGTCTTGTTCTCCCTCGCTCACATGCTGGGAAACAGGGCTTTTTTGTCATTCCAGGGGTCATTGATGCTGATTACACTGGCATTATTAAGGTTCAGGTGTGGACTCATCTTCTACAGTCGCTCCCGCGTGGACGGTCAATTGCACAATTGATTTTAGTCCCCTATCAAGTGCCAGCTGCCGAGGATCGAACTCGGGGCGGAGGCGGCTTTGGATTGACATTGTCTCACTCGCCGTCTCACAGCGCGTCTTCTCCACTTGTTGCTCTGACAATGTCAGTCCGCCCCTCGAAACCTCAGTTAACACTTCTCTTAAATGATGTTCCTTTTACAGGGCTGGTGGACACTGGAGCTGACGTTACGGTGATTCGTGATCTGGAGTGGCCGGTTAGTTGGCCTACGGTTCCTTCTAGAGAATTGTGGGGGATCGGGGGTAGTAAACCCGGGCGCCAAAGTTTGTCTTGGGTCACGGTCTCTAAACCGGGAGGCCGTACCCTTGCTACTATCCGCCCTTTTGTACTCCCTGTCCACCTCAATATTTGGGGCCATGATTTACTTACAAAGTTAGACACCACCCTCGATATTAACATCTGATGGCCCAAAACCCTCCCTCACCCACCGTGCCCTCCGCCTTACCCTTGGTATGGCAATCCTTAGAGCCCGTATGGATTGACCAGTGGCCCCTCCCTCTAGAAAAGCTAAAAGCACTTCATTCGCTTGTGCAGCAGCATTTGCAAGCACAGCGACTGGAGAGCTCCACTAGTCCCTGGAACACCCCGATGTTTGTTATTAAGAAAAATCGGGTGCTTGGCGGCTGTTACATGATTTTAGGGAAATAAATAAACGCATCCAACCTATGGGCCCCTTGCAATTTGGCTTACCAAATCCAAATTTAATTCCTCAAACCAATCAACTTTGTGTGTTAGATTTAAAAGATTGTTTTTTCACCATCCCCCTTTGCCCTCAGAATTAGCTGCTGTTATTTTGGCCTTTCAATTTTTTGCTGATTGTCCCTTTAATTTAATTGTGGATACCCATTATGTTTATCAGGTAATTGATCATTTACCCCTTGCCCTCATTACCCCTCAGGTTGATGCAGACCTCCTTCGCCTGTTTTTGTTTTTGCAGCACCCTTTTGCCACTTGTCATTTCCCTTACTTTGTTGCTCATATTCGCAGTCATACCCCTCTGCCTGGGCCACTCACTGAGGGCAATGCACGCGCCGATGGTGCGTTGCGTGGTCAGGTAAATTCCCTTTTTTCTGACCCCATTGAAAGCCATTCCTTTTTTCATCAGTCTGCCTCTGTTTTGGCCCGGCAGTTTCACATTCCTGCTGATTATGCACGTTCCATTGTTCGTTCCTGCCCTCACTGTGCTGCTGCTGCTCCTACTTTTTCTTATGCCGTTAACCCCCGAGGTACCGCAGCAAATCAGCTGTGGCAAATGGATGTTACTCATGTGCCACAATTTCGCCCCTATTCGTTTTTACATGTTTCCGTTGATACTTATTCAGGCTTCCTTTGGGCAACCCCACAACGTGGGGAAGCCACTAACAAAGTTATTCACCATTTGCTGGCCTGCTTTTCTGTTATGGGTCGCCCCTGCCAAATTAAAACAGATAATGCCCCAGCCTACTACTTTGCAGCCCTCTCCACCTTTTGTGCCCGCTGGGACGTCCGTCTTAAACACTGAATCCCTTATAATTCCACGGGCCAAGCCATTGTTGAACGTGCCAATTGCACGCTCAAAACCTTGCTAGATAAACAATTAAAACAAGGGGAGCTGCGTCTCCGAACCTTAGGAGACATTCAACAACAAATGCATATCCTCTTGTTTACTTTAAATAATTTAACACTGAATGCAGATCAGCAGACCCCTGCGGATCGGCATTTTCACAAATCTGAGGTACTGGAAAGACCGCGTGTCTTTTACCGTCAGCTGCCCGATCCACAGTGGCTGGGCCCAGTACCTCTAATCACTTGGGGTCGGGGATATGCTGCTGTGTCTCTCCCTGCAGGACCGTTGTGGGTTCCAGCTCGGTGTGTGCGACCGGCACTTAAACAACATGGCATGGCACCAGGGACTGTCGAATCCCATACCAGAGTTTCAGCTGACCTTGGAGGAGATCGCGTTGCCCCCCCGAGTCGACAACGACGGGACGGAAACGGAGGAGGCGTAGCGTCCCAAGCCAGCCCGTGACATGGGGAGCAGTAAAAGCATTGGTCGCCGCGGCTCAACCAAGACTGGCAGCAGATCAACAGCCAGAGACTCCTGAGATTCTGTTTGTGGCGATTCTCGCCCAAATCACTGCTAATTTTGTGATGATTGTGTGCCTTTTGTGCCTGCTATTTCCTGTAGGGGTTGGCTCGGAAGCGCTTCCCCCGTTACAAGCCCGAATGACATATAACATATGGGAAAGATTGGCTTCAATAGCAAATGTTACCCACTTTTGTTTACCTAATTTTGTAGCAGCCGGAGATTTGTTAGGTATATGCCTTATTCCAGTATGTCATCATCCTGAGGAGATGGAGAATAAGACACTGTTCTCTGCTTATGCGAATCTTTCCTCCCAGTACTCTAGCATGGCTAATTGGGGCCCGGCCAACTATACTCTGCCTCGCACGGCTATATCCCTCCACACACCGTACCCGGCCGGAGCTCACAATGTCACCTGTGCGCGTGTAGTTAACTGCACTAGTACAAAGGTGCCCTTGGGCTGTCGAAAAATTTCTCAACCCCTTTTAAATTGTTCCCATGCTGTTAATGTTTCATATAATTATGGCCATATCATCCTACCATCAGGATGGTTTTTTATTTGCGGTTCACGCACCTTTAATTATATTCCTGCAAATTTAAGTGATGGCACCCTTTGCTGTTTTAGCAGAATGATACTTATATTGCCTTTTGCTGGTCACAATTGTAGTAAAAGAAGTGTACCCCTTTTAGATGATTGTATTGCAGATGTTGAGCTTTTTGGTTATTCTGTGTTTGTAATCATTGGGCTTATTTTTTTTGCTGCTGCTGTGTACAATGTATTCCTTCCTTGTTAAGACTTTGTAAAATTTCGCCCTGGAAAGCTCCCCAGGTTATGTCCTTGTCTGTCTGGGAGTTAAATAGCATGACAAAACAAATTGATGGCTACCATGAGATGGCCAAATTTCATTAAATAAAAAACGGGGGGATGAAGAGTTCATGTTTAGCTATTCCACCTGGAAGCAGGCAGGGCACACCCTGACTGTTTTGTAGAAGCAATGCACACATTGCTCTATCCAAGGACAAGGGCTGGATATGAACCATGAGAACTTGATTGTTTGGACAGCAACTGTGGGAGGCTTTCTTAGCCTGGGCTCAAGGCCTGAGAACCAGGATTGTAGTAGATAAAGGATGGTAGCTAAGTATATTAATCAACGTCATGCATTCCTTTGGGTAGCAGTGTGTAATGCTTAGGGGGAGAAATATAATAAAAGGAGAAGGTGGAAGGCGGGGGGCAGAACAGCCCATCTCAGCTGGCCAGCCTGCTTGCTTGGATAAAGCTGTGTTCTGTCTGATCATTGAACCGCCACACTATTTCTGTCAGTGTCTGCTCATTATGAGAAATATTGCAAAGGGAAAAAAAATTACCTGTATCCATTAATTTCTTCTTACCTAATGGGAGCTTTAGAAATGATGGAGCTTCCCTGAGGTACTGTACAGTGATGGTAACTTCATCGCCAGCATTTCGCAGTAGGTGTACCTGTCAGTGTGACAAATCACAGCTACTTTTTATCAAAAGAGAACCAGCCACAGAAAGCAAAATAGTCTGCAACAAAACCTCCATCTCTGTTGTTTTGACAGAAATACAACAATAATGTTTATCATTGGAATGAAGAATATCTTGTGGGTCAAGCCACCCCATCAAATGATAAAACCAAGTATACCCACAGTTACTGAAGAAACTGAGAAATATTAAAAGTTGAAGGACAATTTGTGTTTACGTAAAGACAGAAAAAAACCCAGTGCTCTCTGAAAACAATTTCATATCATGCACCTGTCATGACAGGTAAGTGGTACATTAAGGATGAAAAAATTAAATGTAGTGCAAGATTTACATTTCTGTTTCCTGATTGATATAGACTTGTAGCAGGAGTTCATTTTCCTTGGCCACCCAGAGCACTTCAGCCATGTTAACAGGATACAAGAATTGTCTTTTAAATATATACCGAGTTAAAATAATCAAAAGGTTTGTACTATAAGGCCTCTTTGCATACAATTGTTAGATGATTTTCCCAAGGTATTTCTCTCAGTTTTGATATAATTGCAATTGTACCATGAGTTCAGCAATATCTGATGTTTTATTTAAAGCCCAGCTCCTGAAGCCAAGTGCTTATATGAGAACCTCAGTTTTCATTTAGCAAAAAGCCCTTCTGGGTGTGGGGGAAAAAGCTGCAAACATGGCCTGCGTGCACCCTGGAAACTCAAAAACCAGATGGAAAAGTAAAAGAACTATTCAGTCATTCATTCTAAATCTCACAATTGCAAAGCCAGTCTCATGATTTTGGGGTAAAACTCCTTATATCTGAAGATGGGTGGTTTGCAATATTGGTCTTCCCTGCCCCCCAACATACAGTAAAGGGGATGCCACCTGTAATATAAACCGCAACACCTCTCCTTTTGCTCCCCATCCTCAACAGAAATATGCAAACTTACCCTTGATAGCTGTTAACTCACACACATCCTCCCCAGCCTCCATTTACCTGTGCGTTCACCTATTGTATCTCTTTGGGACTGTCTTTGTTTCACCCCTTTGCACAGTGTCTAACATCACAGGACCATGCTGTCTGATTGGTGCCTTTATGGGCTACCACAATATAAATAAAAACAGAGAGAACTGACAAGCAGAAGATGGAGAACTTATGCACTGGCAGGCTAAATGACTTGTTCAAGGACACACAAAGTCTGTGGAAAGGCGGAGGACTGAACCTAGCTATCCTGAATTCCAATGCAGAGCCTAGGCCACAACATCATTCTTCTACCCCAACTTCTATAAAAATTGTTCATTAAAAGCTGAGACTGAGTTGTAGCTCTGCCAGTCATGAACTGTATTATACCACATTCCTGAATGGTTCAGATAACTGAAGGTTTTATGTGCAGCCTATTACATATCTGCACATATTTTAGAAACTTCAATTGGTATAAATAACTGAATTTGAACCTTCAGCTGAAATGAGTAAAAAGGATGGTGGAGAAAGCATACTTTGGGAACGCATAAGATCATTTAGGTTGGATTTGTTAGGCATCTTTGTTCATGGTAAGTTTTCACATTATTTTTTAGTATTTTTCAAATTCCTCAGTTACTGGATGACCATTTATTTTTTAATTAACACTGATTTAATAATTCTTAAAACCCATATTTTGACCTTTTCGCAAATCTATGAAAACCAAGATTTTTTCTCTTTCCAACAGTACAATTTGTGCAATTCGGTGCCTGACCCATTCTGCCATGTCCGTACAGAATTGTTTTGAAAGCTAAATCCAGTACTGGCAAAGAAGTACTTGCCATTCAGGTCACAAAAGAAAAAAAAAGTAGGGCAGCTCAGATCTTCGGTAAATGGAAAGTCAGTATTAATCCATCCTTCCCGCACAGTAAGAGTCTGAGCAGAAAGAAAAGTGAGCAATCTCAAGTAACACTTTACATTGAAAAATTAGTATTGTGCCTTGTAGCGTTAGATCAGCTACTTTGTTTGAAGAGGTGGGAAACCCATGGGAACCTACAATAAATGATGTCTTGGCTTTTAGTTTTAACAAACCCTGTCTTACACACTAGATTCTTATGTAGCCTTCATCACTTATCTATGTGCATCACAGTCATTAATGCATTTTACCCTCACAACAGCCCTGTGAAGTATGTAAGTATTACGCTTCATCTTACAGAAACTGAGGCACAGGGTAGAGTAAGTGACTTACCTGAGGTCACCCAGGACTCTGTGATTGATCACGGACCTGAATCCAGGTCTCCTAGGCCCCCTTTCAGTGTCCTATTTACTAGACCATCTTTCCTCCTAATGTACTATATGTATAATTTGATTAATGATTAATTTTAGCAAGATTTGGGATTTTAGCAAGTTCTGTTTTGAAGAACATCATTGATAAATTGGATAACAGCTGAAAAAATGCACAGGATTCATTTTATAGGCCATTACTCAAGCCTCCGATTCACATTGTTACAACAGTCTATTTTAGCTTTGCAACTGGGCCGTCATAAACAGTGTGTACTGTGACAGGGTCAGGCCAGATGACTACAGGAGAGTGATAGAAGGCAGATATATTAGCCCCAGATTAAGGAGGTCCCTTTTCCCTGAGTAAGGTAACGGGGCGGTCCCAGAACAATCAGGAATTTGCTGGAACTAATTAAGGCAGGCAGGCTAATTAGGACACCTGGAGCCAATTAAGAAGCTGCTAGAATCAATTAAGACAGGCAGGCTAATCAGGGCACTTGGTTTAAAAAGGACCTCACTTCAGTTAGTGAGGGGCACACAAAGAGCTGAGAGTGACAGGGTGTGCTGCTGGGGGTCTGAGGAGTACAAACACTATCTGGCATCAGGAGGAAGGTCCTGTGGTGAGAATAAAAAAGGTGTTGGGAGTAGGTCATGGGGAAGTAGCCCAGGGAGTTGTAGCTTTCACACAGCTGTTACAAGAAACACAGCAGACAGCTGTGATCCACAGGGCCCTAGGCTGGAACCCGGAGTAGAGGGTGGGCCTGGGTTCCCCCTCTCTCCTTCCCCCTTCCCCCTATTGAATATAAGAGGAATTGACCTGGACTGTGGGTTCCACCAGAGGCGAAAGTCCTTGGCCTGTCCCCTGACCCACTAGGGGATTGTTCTTCTTGCTTTCCCCCATGCTGGCCAGTGATGAGGTTAGCTGAGTGAATGGCAGGTTTGAGCCACTAGTAAAAGTGGCCAAACTGAGGGCTGCCGTAAATCTCTGAGGGGAGCAAATCCACCAATAAGTGCAGGACCCACCAAGGCAGAGGAGGAACTTTGTCACAGTACATAAAGCAGTCTGTGATGAAAAATGCTCATGATAAAGGTTGAGGAAACAGTTGGTAAAGACTTGTATATATTTAAATGAGTCCGTATTTACTTTTTTTTTATATCAGTCACAGGATGATGAATGTGGCTTCCTGAACTCCATTAATACACACATTAGGATTTGAAATGTACTCTTTCGAGGTCATTCATATCAACTAATCACTTTGTGCTATTTATGCTAATCTGCATGTTAATGAAGCCTTCAAACCAACATCCAACACTTTTAAATTTGAAAAATACATTTATAAACTAGAAAGAGTAAGTCAAGATCCTGCTGCTCTCCAAAGATGGAATGTCTGAAATTTTGACTCATTAACCAAGAGGGTATAATTTGGAGAAACATCTTATTAGGTTGTCTTTAAAGTTAAAAACAATTAATTACATTATTCTAAAATATTGTAACTAATTAAGAAAGTTTCAATATTTTAAACCAACTGATATAATTTAGTCCCTTAGTCATTATATAGCAGAAAAATATGTGAAATTCCTCAGTGTTCCTTTCATATATATGGACTTTGACATGACTTGTGTGTCTCAGAATTAAAGAGACAAATTCAATCAGATTCTTTGGAAGGAAGTGCAGACCCACACAAAGGGTTCATGTCTGCAGAAAGTCAGTAAGGGAGTTGTGGCGGTGTGAGGTATCCATAACGTCTTCTCTTCTTTGTCAGATATGTTCATGTCATACTCTGTTAATCTAGTATTGCAACTAACCATGGGAGAAACCAATTCTAACAATATAGACTGAGACCACAATAGGAGATATAGACATAAACATTGACATAAATGGCCCCTTTCGGGGCCTCAGCCCAAGACTGCACCTAAAATTGCCATTTCAATATCAGCAGAGAAGTCTGACATTCTGTTTGGCATAAAAGTGCCTGCAAGAGAGACAGAGATAGAGACAACCACACCAAACATACCTGGCCTGTATATTGCTGTGAATGTCAAAAGCAACACCTACAGTAGCACAATTCGTGTATGCAACAAAAGACTGGTGAAAAACACTGTTGTGAAACACCATGGTACAATGGAACTTATTGAACTCAAACAAATAGCAGTGATTTCTCTTTAAAAACTACCCAAAGAGTTAGCATGGCCAACTGACTGTCCCCTGCCAGGAAACACCACCACCACCCCTCCACATATCTTGGAGTATAGGCAACTTCAAAAGTCAACACCATCTGGGGATACTCCAACAATGACAATAATGGTGAAAAAGTTGAAAAGCAAGCAGCAACAAACAACTTGAGTTTGCTCTATGATTTCCAGGATAAATATACTCTCCAAAGTGCACAACGGAACAAGAGGAACAATCCTGACTTCGTCTTTGTCATCTCTGAAAGTTCAGAAAAATCATAACATTGACCAGTGCAAGTGTCAACTGAGGCTGCAGTACAACCCAAGAAAACAAAATACCTGCTGAGATTCAACTTCAGAAAGGCTGACTGGGAAGGCTTTACAGCTGAATTGGATGGATCCATTTGTCAGATTACTGTAACACACATGCACTATGGAGAGTTTTTCTCCATGGCGTGGAAGACTGCCCAACAGCAAATCCTAGGAGATGCTGGATGTTATATATGCCCGGACTTTGAGGACAAACAAGTGAACAATATTAAAAATATGTCAGATTGTTTGACTTGGATCCCTTCAGTGAAGAAACCATTGTGCTCAGGATAATGCTTATAAGAGAGGTCCAAAAGGAGCAGTGCAACTACTGGAGCGAGCTGATTGAAACAACAAATTTGTGCTATAATAGTAAAGAACATGGCCCACCATTTGCAAGCTGAACACTGAAGGACAACCATCAATGCATATCAGCACAGTCTCTCCCAACCAAGTAGCACACCAATTTATTCTACTTGGTAAAACAGTCCATGAAGCGAAGCACAAAATGAAACAGATTAAGCAGGAACTTCAATCACTTCTCAGAGACAATGAAGTCCTCAATGAGTCCCTCAACATTAAGGAGTTGACGATAGCCATGAAGATACTTAAATGTGGAAAGACAGCCAGACTCAATGGATATAATGAACTATTGCTGTACTTTGAGATGACAGCAAAGAAGAGGCTACTTGATTTTTTGAATTCTTGCATGGAGACAATACAGATACCCAGGCTGTGGAAACAGGCTAACATGGTTGCACCACTCAACCATGTACAGAGGCTAATTCTTCAAAGAGTTACTGACCAATACTCTTACTCTGCTCAACCTACAAGCTATACAAGAGGATTATAATGAGTAGAACAGCACCAACAATGGAAAGCCAGCTGTTTGATAACTAAACCAGTTTCTGCCCAGGGCTTTCACGCTGTGGTCAAGTTGCAAACCTATCTCAATACGTCAAAGTTGGCTTTGAAACTTGCAAAATGAGAGTGGCTTTTTGTGTTGATCTGTCTGCTACTTACGACACTATGAATCATCATACACTTCAACTGAAACTGGCAAGAATTTTGAGACATAACAAGATGGTCCAGGTCTTCTCCACCCTGCTCAAGAATTGATATTTCTTTGTCAATATCGATGGTCAGAAAAGTTGACAGCATACTCAAAGGAATATATAGTAGAACCTCAGACTTATAGATACCTCGGAAATGAAGGTTATTCGTAACTCTGAAATGTTCAGAAACTCTGAAGAAGATGTTCTGGAGGCATAGGGGTTGGAACTTCAGCCGCAAGGTGGGGTGGTGTCAGGGCTTCGGGTGGGGTGGGGGAAGGGCTTCTGACCCTCGGCGTACCAGGGCTCTGGGAGGGGGATTTAGGGCTTTAGATCTGCGGGGGAGCGCTGGGGCTCAGGGCTTCAGCTCTGTGGCTCTGCTCCCTGTTTCAGCTTCATGAGGGGCGTCAGAACTCAGGGCTTCATCCCTGCAGCTCCATTCCCTGCTAAAAGCCCCATGGGTAACAAAAATTGGTTACTGTAGCAAGCTTCACCATCATGCCTGCCACTCCCACCATCTCCTGGGACCACAGACCTTCATCACCCCAATCCTGAAGGCTGTCCTGACCAAATCAGGCCACAGAGAGGGACCCACATGACATCATAACCTCTACCAGCTCCGGCTGAATCCCAAACAGGATCAGACTGCTGTAAATAACAATGATTATTTGAGAAAGAGGGAGTGGGTGATTATTTTAGTTTGCAGCTGTCACAAGAGAGCACTGGATATTTGCAAAGAGGAAAATAATAATGCAGAGTTTTCAAAAACAAAACTGATGACCGATTTTGGTAAAATTCAGATTCTTCCCTTGTTTCATTGCTAACATTAACCAAAACAGTGAACCATGCCATCCACAGGCTTGCAGGATGAAATCTACCTGCTTTTTTTTTTTTTTTAATAACAATCACATTCCCCCCCCCCCTCCCAAACTTACATTCTCCTGTTCTCCCTGCCTGTAGCCAAGAGTGATCCATACCACATAGTCCGGTGGCAAGAGCAGGGAACCCAGAAGCTTTAGTCAAAGGTGTCACTCACTTGCATGTGACATTGAGCAACACAAAATCTTGTTGTGTCTCAATTTCTCTTCTCTATAAAGGGGATCTAATGTTTACATGCTCTATCTCACAGGGTTGCTGTAAGACTCTGTTAATATTTGTGCCCAGCTTTGAAATTCTAATGTTATAAAAGTATTTGCTTTTACTATAATAAATAAAAAATGTCATCTAATCAGCCCTGCTTAATGCACATTAAAATAACCACTTGCTTGAAGAGCTAGGGAAACCACAATCCCACAGAAAAAAAATCTTTAATTTTTTTTATTAATCTGGTCAAATTTCCATATCCACATATACAAAACCTCTATAACCCTCAGCAAGGGCTGGGGGTGGTTACTAATGGCAGCATAAGTAGCTTTTGTTAAACGTTATTTATTAAAGCACACTGGTAATTCAATAATTTTATCAATATTAAGTAAATCAAATGCACTAGGCAAATAGATCCTTGGCTATGCACATGGAACATGAAATCCATGTTAGAGGGTAGGAGTGAGGTGGAAGGGTGGGTAAAACTGCCCTACACACTCCTGTGATCCTGAGCTAGTTTTGCATTGGTCTAGCACTTGTGTAAATTAGAGCAGCCTGAATTATTTTCTATGTTATATCAGCTGCCAATGGCTGCAAGGAGTGGAAATGGAAGCCAACAATTCCAAGGGCATAAGAAGACCTGGTCATATCCTTTTTCCTCTGGCCAGACCTCCAATGATGGCAGTGAAGGTGGGATTTAGTGTAGGAGCCTGTATAGCAGCTTTCAGAGTAGCAGCCATGTTAGTCTGTATTCGCAAAAAGAAAAGGTGTACTTGTGGCACCTTAGAGACTAACAAATTTATTTGAGCATAAGCTTTCGTGAGCTACAGCTCACTTCATCGGATGCATTCAGTGGAAAATACAGTGGGGAGATTTATATACACAGAGAACATGAAACAATGGGTGTTACCACATGGACTGTAAGGAGACTGGTCACTTAAGATGAGCGAATACCAGCAGGAGAGCGGGGTGAAGGGGGGGAGAGAAAACCTTTTGTAGTGATAATCAAGGTGGTCCATTTCCAGCAGTTGACAAGAACGTCTGAGGAACAGTGTGGGGGTGGGGGAGAAATAAACATGGGGAAATAGTTTTACTTTGTGTAATGACACATCCACTCCCAGTCTCTATTCAAGCCTAAGTTAATTGTATCCAGTTTGCAAATTAATTCCAATTCAGCAGTCTCTCCTTGGAGTCTGTTTTTGAAGTTTTTTTGTTGAAGAATTGTCACTTTTAGGTCTCTAATCGAGTGACCAGAGAGATTGAAGTGTTCTCCAACTGGTTTTTGAATGTTATAATTCTTGACGTCTGATTTATTTCCATTTATTCTTTTACGTAGAGACTGTCCCCAGTTTGGCCAATCTACATGGCAGAGGGGCATTGCTGGCACATGATGGCATATATCACATTGGTGGATGTGCAGGTGAACGAGCCTCTGATAGTGTGGCTGATGTGATTAGGCCCTATGATGGTGTCCCCTGAATAGATATGTGGACACAGCTGGCAACGGGCTTTGTTGCAAGGATAGGTTCCTGGGTTAGTGGTTTTGTTGTGTGGTTGCTGGTGAGTATTTGCTTCAGGTTGGGGGGCTGTCTGTAAGCAAGGACTGGCCTGTCTCCCAAGATCTGTGAGAGTGATGGGTCATCCTTCAGGATAGGTTGTAGATTCTTGATGATGCATTGGAGAGGTTTTAGTTGGGGGCTGAAAGTGATGGCTAGTGGCGTGTAGTTATTAATAATAACAACATTAATTTAAATATCTATAAAACACTGCTGCGCTTCCACACTTTCAGCTGGTGGATTTTGTTTTGCTCCATCAACAGATGTAGTTTGGCCAACTCGTATGCTAAGAAATGTTATAATTTATCTTAGTGCCTTATTGATCAACCCACTAGATTATGTGCATCGTATAGGCTATTACGTTCTCTGTTGATGGCCAAATATATTCTCATTCTCCCTCAAACCTTCAATTTTACTTCTGGACTAAGCTGGAGACAAATATATACTTTTTCATGATGAGCAGAATAACACAGCTGAAAACTGCTGATAGTATGTATGATCCCTGGTATAGCATGACATTCTGTTTATATATCTATATAGTCAGCAGTTTCAGTTAGGAAGCCTGTGTTATTCAGTCCTCCATCACCAGTGGAATGTAGAGATGTTAACAATTAAAATGTGTCCTAGATTAAAATATGTCAGAAAGGTATTATCATCTGACTGTTGCTTGACACCCAGAGGGAAATGAGTTAGTTTCAACCCATTACCTAGTGGTCAGGTAGTCACATCACAAAAGACAAAATTAGACTTGATACCTTTGTTAGTAGACTCCCCACAATGGTCAGGCATGTCTTAAAAAGACAGTTTGTGCTTAGGAAAATATTTCTGCTTTCTGACTTCTTCCATATTGTAGTAGTCAACAAATAGTAATATCTCCATGCTGTAAGATTGACCATACACAAGTAAGTCTTTTTGTTCTGAATAATCTCTCTTAATATGCCAGCAAACAACTAAAATGCCTTTTATTTTACTTACCTGTTGAGTAATTTATTAAGATATTGGACTGAACCTCCCTGTCTCTTTACACCATCTTCTCATACATGCACTGAGACCCCAATGGTCCTGTATGTGGAACCAGAATAATTTCAGAGAAAGCTACCACAGAGGCGCTATATAATCATCTAAATTGAGCTTCCAGCACCTCTCCTTTACATCCTCCTACTTCTTTGGTATCACTATGTACCAAGTTCACAGCCTCCATCCTCTGAAATTTGTCTAGATATCTCAAGAAATTCACCACCTTCAAAAGCAGTTGGCAAGTCACGTGGTCATCACATATCAATCCATGAATATTTCTAATGATCAAATCCCATTTCACCACAGCCTATGTTTCACATGTTACCTGCATCTCTTGGAGGGACTTTTTTATTGTATAAGGAATGACTAACCTTCTCTACCTCTGTTAGAAGGTGTGTCCCATGTTCTACCTTGGTCTCCTCGTAGTATGAGATGTAGATCGGGGAAGTCAGTTTTGTGGGATAGATGTGAACCTTATATGGGACCTTATATTCTGCCTCTACAAATAATTCTACCTCTCTGCTCTTTTATTTCAATAATGCCAGGCTGTAACATGGCCTCTGAAGGCCACAGGTTGCTTGCAAAGTATGCACATACACTCCACAAAGTAAATAGTCACACATTCTGCACTCCATGAAATGAAGCTAGGTAGCCTCAGACCTGACTTATTTATTGCTGGTCTTTTGTCTCAACTGATTCTATTAGAATTCCTACTTTGATTGTGTATTCGGTTATTATTTATTTTAATATAGCCTCCAAGACCTTATGATGCCTGGCACTGTGCAAACATAGGCAGTTCCTGTCCCAAAGAGTTCACAGTCTAAAGAGACAAGACAGAAAAAGATAATGATACAACACTCTGCTGTTACTGATATTATCCTTAGGTAATGGTAAAGATCTCTCCGTTCTGAGTCAGCTTCTAAAATATAAAGTCCTCTAGTGCTGACTAATCAGCTGATTAGCATCTGACATGTAAAAGTTCCATTTATTTTTGGCTATAAATCAGCAGAGAATTGTGACTTCAGTAAAGATGCTATTAACAACAGATTCTAAAGGGAAATGAATTACTCTCAGAAGCAAGGTGTGACTCTAACTATGGGAAGGGTTAGCAGCAATTATACAGTTTAAAAGCAGAAAGATAAACCATACTGAGAACAAATAACTTCTATATTAGTTTAATCTTTTTAACAAAATGGAATACACAGGAAGTTATTTTTCCCCTCATGTTCAGTAGGAACTAATACAGACTATTCAGTAATGTGCTGTGGGCTCCATACAATGTCCTTACCTAAAAATAGTACTTGCATTATTCCATCACTACAAGTAAGCTGTGCAATAAAGTGGAGGTCTCTGCATTCTGAATCAGCCTGTAGCCAATTATTTTATGTAATAATTTAATAGAGAGATTTATTGTTGTGGTTAATTGTTAATGTGCGATGCATAGGTTTAAGCAGGATTGTATTATAGGAGTATAAGGCTGATAAGTGGTATCAATCAATAAGGCCACAATTCAGATGTGCAGCTGCCTAGCCTTGTGTCAGAGAGGTGTGGGGGGAAGTAGGAAAATCAGGCTGGTAGCTGGAGTGGCCAATTCTCTTGCACATGACACACAAATCCAGAGAAAAGCACTGTAGAAAAATCCCAGGCAGCTAGTCTTCACCAAAACAGTTCACCCCAGGACTACCTCCCTGCTCAGAGGCTAGAGTAAATTGTTGACTTGACTGGATTAGCTGCACAGAACACAATGTATGGATGTGGGAGGTGGAGTAACTGGCCTGGATACACCCAGCTGCCCCCTGTGGCCTGACACTTTTCCTCCTGTTCAACCCCGTTTAGCACATTTGCTAAACAAGGTAAGCACACCTTTGGTTCATAATAGTTCTTGCAAAACAGGTTTTTGACCTGGATCTATGGTAGACAAGCTCCAGCATGGACCACTTTGCATCAGCCATCGCTACATATATCACCGCCAGATTAGTAAGAATCTATGCAGCTCTACATTTAAATAAACTGTGCTGAACTACAAGAAATAGCTAATAAATATATTTATGCCACTTATCACTTAGAATAATCCCCCCTACCACATTATCAAAATAAAAACTTATTGGATTGTTCACGGTTTTAAATTAAAGGAACTAAATTCTCTTCAATAGCTCTTTCCTTCCATTTCTGCCCTTAAATGAGCAGGTCCTCAAAGAATCAATCTTGAAGTACTTGCATGAGAGGAAAGTGATCAGGAACAGCCAGCATGGATTCACCAAGGGAAGGTCATGCCTGACTAATCTAATCGCCTTTTATCATGAGATTACTGGTTCTGTGGATGAAGGGAAAGCAGTGGATGTATTGTTTCTTGACTTTAGCAAAGCTTTTGACACGGTCTCCCACAGTATTCTTGTCAGCAAGTTAAGGAAGTATGGGCTGGATGAATGCACTATAAGGTGGGTAGAAAGCTGGCTAGATTGTCGGGCTCAACGGGTAGTGATCAATGGCTCCATGTCTAGTTGGCAGCCGGTGTCAAGTGGAGTGCCCCAGGGGTCGGTCCTGGGGCCGGTTTTGTTCAATATCTTCATAAATGATCTGGAGGATGGTGTGGATTGCACTCTCAGCAAATTTGCGGACGATACTAAACTGGGAGGAGTGGTAGATACGCTGGAGGGGAGGGATAGGATACAGAAGGACCTAGACAAATTGGAGGATTGGGCCAAAAGAAATCTGATGAGGTTCAATAAGGATAAGTGCAGGGTCCTGCACTTAGGATGGAAGAATCCAATGCACCGCTACAGATTAGGGACCGAATGGCTAGGCAGCAGTTCTGCGGAAAAGGACCTAGGGGTGACAGTGGACGAGAAGCTGGATATGAGTCAGCAGTGTGCCCTTGTTGCCAAGAAGGCCAATGGCATTTTGGGATGTATAAGTAGGGGCATAGTGAGCAGATCGAGGGACGTGATCGTCCCCCTCTATTCGACATTGGTGAGGCCTCATCTGGAGTACTGTGTCCAGTTTTGGGCCCCACACTACAAGAAGGATGTGGATAAATTGGAGAGAGTCCAGTGAAGGGCAACAAAAATGATTAGGGGTCTAGAACACATGACTTATGAGGAGAGGCTGAGGGAGCTGGGATCGTTTAGCCTGCAGAAGAGAAGAATGAGGGGGGATTTGATAGCTGCTTTCAACTACCTGAAAGGGGGTTCCAAAGAGGATGGCTCTAGACTGTTCTCAATGGTAGCAGATGACAGAACGAGGAGTAATGGTCTCAAGTTGCAGTGGGGGAGGTTTAGGTTGGATATTAGGAAAAACTTTTTCACTAAGAGGGTGGTGAAACACTGGAATGCGTTGCCTAGGGAGGTGGTGGAATCTCCTTCCTTGGAAGTTTTTAAGGTCAGGCTTGACAAAGCCCTGGCTGGGATGATTTAACTGGGAATTGGTCCTGCTTCGAGCAGGGGGTTGGACTAGATGACCTTCAGGGGTCCCTTCCAACCCTGATATTCTATGATTCTAAATATTTTAAAGTGCACTTTACCTTCTTCAGCCACAAGACTCACTTATTTCATTTAAATAAATAAGGCTGCTTTTCACTGTTCTCACCATCAGGAGCAACATACAGAAGGAACAAACAGGTATTCTGTGACTTTGCAAGCTGCTGTCTGAGTTTGATGTTGAACCGACACATTATTGTGTTCCACTCTGAATTTATACTTGCACAAATTTGTGTGTGAAGAAAGAACCATCCATATATGCTGGATAGGCAAATAAAATCTGAGCCGATTTCAGTTGCTTTATGAAGCAATGGAAGTTTTTTTAAAAAATTGCTCATGGCTAACTATCAAATGTAGTGTGAAGTACCCATCCATGGGATTATAACTTTGCTATGCTTCAGAAACTCCAGGGCCTTCAGAACACCAGCATGACTTATGTTTGCAGGATAAACTAAGGTGTTAGATCACTTTCACCTCATATCAGTGGTGCCTTAAGTGAGCCTCATAGGAAGTTATTTGTGAATTAAGCAATATATTATATCCATCAGACGTTCCAATATACTAGTTGTAAAAAAAAGAGCATTTGTTGATGCGATACATGAAGGGGGGAGGGAGTAGCTCCCTTTGATGGACAGCCAGCCAGACAATTAGCTGTAAAATCCCTCTTGGTCTGTTCTCTGCTTGCTTTACCTGTAAAGGGTGAGCAAGCCCGCAGGTAAAAGAAAGGGACCTGACCAAAAAGAGCTAAGGGGAAGGTAGAACTTTTTAAGATTGGGAAAGAAACTTTCCCTTCATCTCTAGGCTGCAGGGATGGAGCAGCAATGCTGTGTAAGGCTTGAACCAGGTATGAAAATTCATCTTCCATACTTAGAAGAAATTATTTGGATAGGGAATGTCTAGTTAGACACAATCAGGTTTATTTTTTATTTTGGCTTGTGGATCTCTTCTGTGCTAACTCTAGATGCTTTTGTTTCCTTGTAACATTTAAGCTGAACCCCCAAGAAAGCTATTTTGGGTACTTGATTTTTGGAATTGCTCTTTTAAAATCTAGCAAAAGACTAAGTTCCAGATATAATCTTTTCCTTTTAGTTTTTAATAAAATTTATGTTTTTTAAGAACAGGATTGGATTTTTGGTGTCCTAAGAGTTTTGTGCATGTTGTTTGATTAGCTGGTAGCCACAGCTAATTTCCTTTGTTTTCTATCTCAGGTCTTCCCAGTGTGTGTGTGTGTGTGTGTGTGTGTGAGTGAGAGTGAGTGAGTGAAAGGGCTTGTGGGTACCCCACAGGGAAGAATTCCCAAGTGCTCCTTCCTGGGTTCAAAGGGTTGGGATTTTTTGCATTTGGGTGGTGGCAGTGTTTACCAAGCCCAGGTCAGAGAAAAGCTGTAACCTTGGGAGTGTAATATAAGCCTGGAGTGGCAAGTATTAATTTTTAAAATCCTTGAGGGCCCCTAGTTCCTGCACTTGGAGTGACAGAGTGGGGATTCAGTCTTGACAGTTGACATGTCAAAAATACACACGATTACCATTATTTGGGTAAATAATGACCAAATCACCAGGAAACAAGGCAAACTTCCTAACTTCTTAACTAGAGAACTTCTAATATATTTAGTTATTTTGAACACACATGAACAACAGTATCTAATTGTCATTCTCCCCTCAGATCCACAGGTAGAGCTCCCACTGAAGTTGATGGGAGTTCTGTGTTTATCTGCTGGGGTGGGGGAAATGGCCATTTGTAAACAAGAAAAAAATTTGATACTTAACTCAGCTTATTTAAGTTTATGTAAATTGGAGCATCTAGTACCCAAGGGTTCATAAGAACATAAGAATGGCCCTACTGGGTCAGACCAAAGGTCCATCTAGCCCAGTATCCTGTCTTCCAACAGTGGCCAGTGTCAGGTGCCCAAGAGGGAATGAAGAGAACATGTAATCATCAAGTGATCCATCCCCTGTCACTCATTACCAGCTTCTGGCAAACAGAGGCTAGGGACACTACATTATTCATATTCTTCAGGTATATTAGAAACCTTCCTAAGTGATAGTTAAATGGCTATGTTAGTGTGAAAGAAAATACAAACTCTAATCAACCTAGACTGATCTAAAGAGACTAAATGTAGATCTTGATGTGATCTTTTTGTAGCCATTATTGTTCCAATTTTCTTTGTGAGTGTTTGTATTCATAACACAACTACCGACTGCTAGCGAAAGGATTATATCTGATGAGAACTGTCTCTAAATAGAGAGAGCCTGAAAACCTTCACCTTCATTCAATTAGCTACAGCATGAAACGACAATGAAAACAATTCTAGCTGAACGATAGTCAATAATCAGTGCAGGTTGTCTTGTGCTGCTGAATGCTAAACTAAACTAGAAGCTTGTGATGTTATCAGAGGCATCAGTTCTTGAGTTGCATTTACTGGTTTAATACTGATATTTGATATTGTTGATATTTTGGAGGCCCTTTCAGTATCCTCATTATACACCTCTCCAGTCCTGCACCTTTTGTTCTGCAGAATACATGCCTGGCCAAGGAGGGGTTAGTCAGGGCCATCCCTAGCTATTCTGGGGTCCTACGCAGCCCCCCAGCCTCGGCCAGCTCCAGGCACCAGCTTTCCAAGCAGGTGCTTGGGGCGGCATTTAGAATGGGGCGGCTGTCCGTGCCCCGTGGTGGCAATTCAGCGGCAGCTCCACTGTTCTTCCCGCTGCGGCGGCTTTCGGCAGCAGCTCCATCGCTGTTGCGGTGGCAGCAATTTGGCGGCGACTGCTTGGGGCGGCAAAATTGGTAGAGCCGCCCCTGCCCCCAGCAGGGGGGGTGGGGGGAGCCAGGCCTTTGCGGGGGTGGGGGAGGCTGGCTTGAGGGGTAGAGGGAACTGCCCCCCAGCACTCACCGGTGGCATGGCTGGGTCTGGGTCATGGCACTTCCCACCACTTAATGCAGGCCCAGCCCTGCTGCAGTCCTCAGGGGAGTTGGGGTGGGGCTGGGGCGGAGCAGGGGCGGGAAGAGCCAGGGCTGGGCTGGAGAAGGGGAGGAGCGGGTGTGTGGGAGCAGGCTGGGGGCTTTGAGGAATGGGTGGAGTGGGGGTGGGGCGGAGCAGGGCCATGGGGAAGAGGCGGGGCAGGGCTGGAACAGCACGCAGCTGTTCAGGGCACCAGGGAATTTGGTGCCCCAAATATCCTGGTGCCCTACGCAGCTGCATACTTTGCATATGGGTAGGGATGGCCCTAGGGTTAATATCTCCAGAGACCATGTATCTCCAAGTAACGAGTTGACCAGAAAAATTCTCCATGGTCTTTTCCCCTAAGGAGAATATCAACCTTACCCATAGTTCTTCCACCTGGAGAGCTAGAGACAGAGTAACTGGTATCATTGATATAAATATCATGGGTTTGCAAGATACTAAGTGCCTTCATATGTCATTGATTTCATTGCAAAATCGTGCCCTGTAGGAGTTGACATTGACTTTATGTTCCTGTTCTTTTTTAAAATTTCAAATTAAAAGTGTTTACAAAATATGTAAGAAATAAGAGAACATGAAATGAAAACTTTTAAAATCCAGCATCCATAGAGATGAGGGGAAAATATAGCAACCCATTAACCATAGCCCTATCTTGAATATCTTATCAACAGTGACTTTTTTCTGCATAGATACAATTTTTTGCTGAGCATATAGTTAATGACAAAACTTTAGTTGCTGCTCACCCCATTATTGCACATTATAATTACATCTTCGAGAAAGATTAAAGGCCTTGGGCCTGATTTTTTTCTCTCTCTCATGGTTGATTTTATACCAGTGTAAATCCACTTACTGATTTCTCCGTCCCTACTGTGCCTAGAAAAATGGGACCTCAATCCTGATTAGGACCTCTCGGTGTTAACATAAAGCAAACAATTAATAATAATTTATCTGAAAGAGTTCAAGAGGATCATCCCTTTCATCTTACAATTCTTGAATATAGTGCTGAATATTTGAATCACAGTAGAGTGG
The DNA here is from genome assembly GCF_965152235.1 of Eretmochelys imbricata. Classification (NCBI taxonomy): domain Eukaryota; kingdom Metazoa; phylum Chordata; order Testudines; family Cheloniidae; genus Eretmochelys; species Eretmochelys imbricata. Next base: position 37,672,168 of record NC_135574.1, read on the forward strand.
GTTGACACCTAATAACGGCTGGAACAAGCAAGACTCCTTGTGTCGTATTTACACTTCCCTTTTTAAAAAGAACACAGTACAGGAAAGCTGTATTGCAGGGTTTTATATGAAAGCTGTGAAGTCAAGGAACTATTCTTTTTCACAAAAATTTCCATAGATGTTACTTCTTTTCATGCATGTGATTCATGAATTCCAGAGGATAAAACTGATGACTAACCGACATATAGGAAACTATTTAACTTTTAACCAAAAAGTTCTTATAGCATGAGGGGTTGTTGGAGATGTGGGTGTGGGACCTGTTAAAATATGACTCACAAAAATCACATATTACAACTGTTTCTGGTATCTACATACTCAGTTGAAGTGTAGATAGAGGGCTTGAATCCAAAGACTATTGAAGACAAAAGAAAGACTCCCATTGACTTTAGTAGCCTTTGGATTGAGAAAGAAAAATACTTAATATGTGAGTTTACAGGATTTATTTTAAAATATTGAGTGCATTCCTAAAGTATATGGAAATATATACCAGACTATACTATGGATAAAGTATAACATACTACTGTGATAGGAGCTATCTAAACACCTCACAATCTTAAATGCATTTATCTTCCCAACACCCCTATGATGTAGGAAAGGACTGTTCTCTCCCATTTTAAAGATGGAGAACAGAGAGGCCAAGGTCACACAGGAAGCTTGTGACAGAAGAGGGAACTGAATCCTACTCTCCCAAGTCCCTGGCTAGCACCCTAGACCCAGGGCCAAACTTCATCTCTTGAAGTTATGTACCTATCTTGGCCAAGATTTATCCATCATGTGCTGGCATGATGTATTTTATTTACTTTGTCAGTCAAATATTTCCTTTGGCACCTTTTTATCTGTTCACCATGCATGGAATCCTACTTGCATCTTTATCTTGGAACCCCCCTTGTGATTCCCAGAACACACCACATTGCGCTCTTCTCAATAATTATCATCTATTCCTCTGATGTGCTGATTATGGCTGGGTAAGGTCAACATTAATCATTTACCTGTGTCAGGTAAATAAAAAAATGTCCAGAATGCAATTCAACTGGATTTGATTTTCTGGTCCGTTTCATCATTTTGATTCAATTCATCAGCTTGTTCGCTGTCTCAGGTGTATAAATAATTTATGTTCTATGAGTATATTTTGTGTCTACCAACCACAGGCAGGCACCAGGGCAGAGTCAGGCTCCTAAATCCATCTCCATCTAGTGAAAAGACATGCTTTCCTAAATATTACCCATAGCTATGAACCCTATTCTGCAGTCGTTAATTACTCCTTGCTTAGTCTCAACTCCCATTAAACTATATGGTCTTTGGAAATGAAGCAGGCCCTTTGTATAGTCTATAGTACATACAGGAATTATTTCTAAAACAATGATCCAAAAGGGAGTTTCATGCTATACATCTCACCTATTGTCAGGATATAGCACCCCACTACTAAGCTTGTCTTGTGTGGAAGTAGCCTTTATATAACTTATTTTTTCCTCCCTATTCAGGGGATGTATAGGGTGTAAAGTGATTGAGTTCCACCATTGTAACCAACATAAGCCTAACATCAAAAGCCTATGCACCAACTTTCCTTACTTGAATGATTCAACACATGAGAGTACACATACAAATCAGCCCATGCCAGTACAATATTTTCTATTCTGAAACTCAACCTACTTAACAACATAGAGTGGAATTCTGCCTCATGCTAAGCCCCTCGGCTGGAAGGAGAGCAAAAAAGGGAAGGGCTTTCTATAATCAAGGAGCTGGACAGTTGGTGGGAAACAGGCAATATGTCTACCAAAAGATATATGTGAGCAGCAAACTATTCCATTACAATTGTAGTTTTTTCATCACTTCATTACTGAAGAGGCTGAAAGTTAGGGGAAGAGACCTACATTTCAGAATTTTCTAGTACAAGAAGTTAATTTGTCTATCAGTTTTAATTATAGTAATTCTGCTTTTGTGCTCAAAGATTATGCAGGCAAGTTGTAAGTGCTGGTAATACCAAACTACTTGCTTCTCTTCTGATCAAGGGAATTAAATGGTTGCAAAATAGATGTGTGTGAAATAAGAGTACTGTGATGGGATATATCAACCCCACCCTGGCAACACAAGGGTTAACCCACTCCTTTGGCACCAAGAGGCCACACCCTCTTGCCCCTACTAGACATGCTCCCAGTGGAGGAAGCATACAAAAGGAAGCAGCCCAGCTCAGTTGTTCAGGCTTCTGCTAAGAAGCTACTGGAGTGCCAAACCGCTGATGCTGAGCTCCCCAACTATGTTGCAGGAGCCCAGACGACTACAGAGACTAGAGGGGATGACCAGTTGCTACCAATGGAGGAGAATTGGGACTAATGGTAGGGAGTGACCCATGGACCATATTTGCGCATATTGAGACTGGACCCTAAACCAGGTGTGACGGGGCAGAGTGGCCAGCAGTGGGTATGACAGGTGTTAACCCTTCCTTCCTAGCAGAGGAGCCCCACCACTGAGGCTTTGCTGGGCATGCTTCAACTGGAGAACAGGTATAAAAGCCTGCGAAGCTGCTCAGTTGGGGCTGACCATCGGAGGGGATGGAGGCCCGCTGCCAGCTCCTGAGGAGGGACAGCCTGCACTCCAGGATCTGGAAGTCAGCAAAGCTCGGATGCGCCCAGACGGAACGCATCGCCGCAGGGGAACAGACTGGAGGACCTGGAGGTTCTGGTAGGAAGTGACCCAGAGGTCCTTTAGAGGAAAATAGTGTTAGAGCCGTGCAGGGGTTTGGCATGTTTTGGGAACTTGTCACTATCAGGGCCCTGGTTCGGGACCCAGTGGAGATGGGGGCCCGGGTCCCTGTACCACCTCCCCAGCCACCTGACCCCCCCCAGGTCGGGGGGGGCAGTGGCTCAGCACAGAAATCATATGGACTCTGGCTGCTAGGCCCCACTACCCCACCAGTGAGGGGTGATTATATGAACTCTGCGCACTACCCTGCCTGCGAGGGGGGTTTATATGGACTCTGGCCACTGGGCTGCACCGCTCCGACACTGGGATTGAGTTTTATGGACTCTGGCTGCTAGGGCCCACTACCCTGACTAAGGGGTGATTGAGTGGAAGGAGGCCATCAGGCCACATTGGGCTGCCCACAGAGAGGCAAGCATGCAAACTTGGGAGTGACGAGGTTCCAACACACCATTCCCCCCTGCCCCAAAGGGGCGGTAAGGTGCCAGGCCTGCCACACCGGGGTATCTGCTTATCCTAGGGCCCTGCGTCAGAACCCACTGGAGTAGAGTGGGTCCAGGTTCCCCTACCCTTCCTGTACTTGCTATTGAGCAACCCAGCCTCCGGGAGAGGTAGCTCATAGATTCTTGCCACTAGGCAACCCTGCCACTGGGAGAGGTGGCCCCATAGATTCTTGCCGCTGCGCAGCCCTGCTGCTGGGAGAGGTGGCCCCTTTATACTTGTACCACTAGGCACCACCACTGCTGAAGTATGTGGCCTCTCATTGGACACTTATCACTCGGTGCAACTGCCGCCAGAGAGGGGGTGGCTTCCCAGGCCCCACACTGACCCCCCTGGCAAGTACTGAATTGTAGAACTACTTCAGCTTCTACTTGGTATGAGCTCGGAAATGGGTCTGTTTCCATGAAGAATTTAGAAAAATTATGTAATATTTCTGAGTGAAAGGAAGCTTTTGTACCCAGCAAAGGCATAAGCTAATGTTTGGGAGGATGGCAAGGAGGGTCTGAAGGTTCTGAATGCTTTCACTACTGTTCAAAGCAAACTGTAGAGGCACTGATTGTTTAGATCAATTGTCAATCTACAATATTTGGTATTAGTTTTTAAGTGGCACTCTAGTCTGCTATTTGTTGTGTGATCTGATATGCCGAACCCCAGAATGCCTACTATGGCACATAGGCACCTGAAAAAAAACTATAATTTTGTTATCTATTTGCTCTCAGCAAGACACAAAACAGTGATGAGGAAGGGCTGTTGTCCAACTGTGACAACCACATCATGATAAAAGTACTATAACAGTCAATAAGGTATGTGACCTATTATTTAGGAAAGCTATGAACATCAAGGACTCAGTACGGTGCTCAGATGTATTCCACACACATCTTTAACTGTGAAAAAGATCTGTACTAAACCCACTAATAAAACCTTACTGTAAAAAGGGCTTGTTCATTTCTTTCCATTCCTACTTGGGCCTTAGATGCTCACAGCCTCTCTCTAGCTATCTGTACTTAGGTTAACAGATGAGTACAGATCTGTGCTTCTCACATAACACACGGACTAAAAGCACTTTTTCTTGACTGACACAGGCAGTAACAAAGGACAGAAAATAGCTCAGTGAGAACTACCAACATAATAAGAAAATGAAATGTTCAGAGCCTAAATAGTTGTTGTTCTTGAAACAATAAATACATTAAAATGTTTAAGAAAAACTGAGACTTGAATATTTCACATTTAAAGCGCCGTTCTTAACATTATGATAATTTGACTTATCCTTTTCAGTAGGCATTTAGACACCTGGGGCAAAATCCTTGTCTCACTGAAGTTAGTGACAAAACTTTCATTGGAGACACTGGGCCAGATTTTCATCCCTCTTCTATTTTCTCTCTCTTCCTTCCTCACTGCCTTTCCCTGCACAATGCCTTCAAAAGATGAGCCTGGGAGCTTACATTCCTAAATTTGGTAGACACTAAAAATCATGGTCTTAAAATGACACTGGATTTATGGTTTATTACAACAATCTGTAACCTACTAACTTTCACTTTTTTGTTCTATGACTCCTAAGGCATTAATGGGCCACTTCGCTTGAATAGTCCCTTAGAATGTGTGTTAGCATAAGAAGTTAAACCATTTCTTCCACAGTATTTAGCTGTGACACTGAGTACCTTTCTCAGACCTGAAGAAGAGCTCTGTGTAGCTTGAAAGCTTGTGTCTTTCACCAAAGTTGGTCCAATAAAACATATTACCTCACCCCCCTTTTCCCTGGAACTCCTATGTGCTCTCTCTGGAACACAGTATGCTTTATTTAATTATTCTATTTCATATCTCCTTATGCTCCCCAGGAAAAAACATACATACACACTTTTCCTACTACAAGTTGACTACCATTTTTATGAACACTGAGTCCTTATTTCCACTCTACTGCACTTATATTACTCAAACATGTGCTAGTTTCAGGAAATAACTTCCTGACATGATGAACTGTAAATGAATATTAAGATAAAATAGTAACTTAGTGATAAGTTTTCAAAAAGTATTACATTTTATATATTTGTATTCACAGAATAGGCTATAGTTCCAGTTATACTTTGCAATAAAGTGTTTACACTCATTAGGGAAATCAACACGGCTGTTACTCTGAAACCTGTCATTATGCAAGGCACTGCATTTAGCCGTATGGAGTGGAAATCTATCAACTGCATGAAAAAACTTGCACAGATACAGACAGACATCATCTTCCTTTCCAAATGCAAACAGATGGACATTGTACCAAAAGGACTGAAGGTAAAAAATCCATTACAATCTACATACCACACAGACTATGCTGACAGCTTATGCCACACGCTCTCAAAGAAACTGCGGAATCACCTGATCAACATCCTCTACAGCAAACAGGGAAAGATTAAGAATGAGCTCTCAAAAATGGATACTCTCATAAATAACCAACCTTCCACACAAACTTCCTCGTGGCTGGATTTTACTAAAACTAGACAAGCCATTTACAACGCACACTTTGCTTCTCTACAAAAGAAAAAGGACACTAAACTTTCTAAACTACTACATGCTACAAGGGGCCACAGCAATGGTTCCCTCAACCCACCTAGAAATATTGTTAACCTATCCAACTATACTCTCAGCCCAGCAGAAACAGCTGTTCTATCTCGGGGCCTCTCCTTCTGCCCCTCCACCCCCACGAACATGATACAGTTCTGTGGTGACCTAGAATCCTATTTTCGACGTCTCCGACTCAAGGAATATTTCCAAAATACCTCTGAACAACATACTAATCCACAGAGGTCTCCCTACCAACACTACAGAAAGAAGGATTCTAGGTGGACTCCTCCTGAAGGTCGAAACAGCACACTGGACTTCTACATAGAGTGCTTCCGCCGACGTGCACGGGCTGAAATTGTGGAAAAGCAGCATCACTTGCCCCATAACCTAAGCCATGCGGAACGCAATGCCATCCACAGCCTCAGAAACAACTCTGACATCACAATCAAAAAGGCTGACAAAGGAGGTGCTGTTGTCATCATGAATAGGTCGGAATATGAACAAGAAGCTGCTCGGCAGCTCTCCAACACGAGTTTCTACAAGCCATTACCCTATGATCCCACTGAGAGTTACCAAAAGCAACTACAGCATTTGCTCAAGAAACTTCCTGAAAAAGCACAAGATCAAATCCGCACAGACACACCCCTGGAACCCCGACCTGGGATATTCCATCTACTACCCAAGATCCATAAACCTGGAAATCCTGGGCGCCCCATCATTTCAGGCATTGGCACCCTGACAGCAGGATTGTCTGGCTATGTAGACTCCCTCCTCAGACCCTACGCTACCAGCACTCCCAGCTACCTTCGAGACACCACTGACTTCCTGAGGAAACTTCAATCCATCGGTGATCTTCCTGATAACACCATCCTGGCCACAATGGATGTAGAAGCCCTCTACACCAACATTCCACACATAGATGGACTACAAGCCGTCAGGAACACTATCCCCGATAATGTCACGGCTAACCTGGTGGCTGAACTTTGTGACTTTGTCCTTACCCATAACTATTTCACATTTGAGGACAATGTATACCTTCAGATCAGCGGCACTGCTATGGGTACCCGCATGGCCCCACAGTATGCCAACTTTTTTATGGCTGATTTAGAACAACGCTTCCTCAGCTCTCGTCCCCTAAAGCCCCTACTCTACTTGCGCTATATTGATGACATCTTCATCATCTGGACCCATGGAAAAGAAGCCCTTGAGGAATTCCACCATGATTTCAACAATTTCCATCCCACCACCAACCTCAGCCTGGTCCAGTCCACACAAGAGATCCACTTCCTGGACACTACAGTGCTAATAAACAATGGTCACATAAACACCACCCTATACCGGAAACCTACTGACCGCTATTCCTACCTGCATGCCTCCAGCTTTCACCCTGACCACACCACACGATCCATCGTCTACAGCCAAGCTCTGCGATACAACCGCATTTGCTCCAACCCCTCAGACAGAGACAAACACCTACAAGATCTCTGTCAAGCTTTCTTACAACTACAATACCCACCTGCAGAAGTAAAGAAACAGATTGATAGAGCCAGAAGAGTTCCCAGAAGTTACCTACTACAGGACAGGCCTAACAAAGAAAATAACAGAACGCCACTAGCCGTCACCTTCAGCCCCCAACTAAAACCCCTCCAACGCATTATTAAGGATCTACAACCTATCCTAAAGGATGACCCAGCACTCTCACAAATCTTGGGAGACAGGCCAGTCCTTGCCTACAGACAGCCCCGCAACCTGAAGCAAATACTCACCAACAACCACATACCACACAACAGAACCACTAACCCAGGAACTTATCCTTGCAACAAAGCCCGTTGCCAATTGTACCCACATATCTATTCAGGGGACACCATCACAGGGCCTAACAACATCAGCCACACTATCAGAGGCTCGTTCACCTGCACATCCACCAATGTGATATATGCCATCATGTGCCAGCAATGCCCCTCTGCCATGTACATTGGTCAAACTGGACAGTCTCTACGTAAAAGAATAAATGGACACAAATCAGATGTCAAGAATTATAACATTCATAAACCAGTCGGAGAACACTTCAATCTCTCTGGTCACGCAATCACAGACATGAAGGTCGCTATCTTAAAACAAAAAAACTTCAAATCCAGACTCCAGCGAGAAACTGCTGAATTGGAATTCATTTGCAAATTGGATACTATTAATTTAGGCTTAAATAGAGACTGGGAGTGGCTAAGTCATTATGCAAGGTAGCCTATTTCCTCTTGTTTTTTCCTACCCCCCCTCCCCCCAGATGTTCTGGTTTAACTTGGATTTAAACTTGGAGAGTGGTCAGTTTGGATGAGCTATTACCAGCAGGAGAGTGAGTTTGTGTGTGTATGGGGGTGGGTTTTTGGAGGGGGGTGAGGGAGTGAGAGAACCTGGATTTGTGCAGGAAATGGCCTAACTTGATTATCATGCACATTGTGTAAAGAGTTGTGACTTTGGATGGGCTATCACCTGCAGGAGAGTGAATTTGTGTGGGGGGGGTGGAGGGTGAGAAAACCTGGATTTGTGCTGGAAATGGCCTAACCTGTTGATCACTTTAGATACGCTATTACCAGCAGGACAGTGGGGTGGGAGGAGGTATTGTTTCATATTCTCTGTGTATATATAAAGTCTGCTGCAGTTTCCACGGAATGCATCCGATGAAGTGAGCTATAGCTCACGAAAGCTCATGCTCAAATAAATTGGTTAGTCTCTAAGGTGCCACAAGTACTCCTTTTCTTTTTGCGAATACAGACTAACACGGCTGTTACTCTGAAAACTTTTTCTATGTTTAAAACTGTTTATATTTAAAAGTGCTTTTCAGATACATCCTCAGTGTTCTTCTTAAGAAACAATAACATTACCTCAGTGTACCTTGGTCATTTCCTGTCCCCCACTTACCCTCAGCCAGAGTGATGGGGAACAGCGCTTTGGTCAAAGATACCTGAAGGACCAAGCATGTCCCTGTCAGAAGATCAAGTCCAGCTTTGCATCAGGCCATCTGATTGCTCACCCTTGGGTCCTCAGTGTCGGTGTACACTGCAGCTGGGATGTGCCTTCCAGCCTGGGGAAATGGACACACACTAGCTCTGTTCAAGATAGCACACTAATAAAAGCAGTGTGGATGTTGGCACTTGGGTGGCAGCATGGGCTACTCACCTAAATGCAAATGTGCCCAACCCCCTTAGAACATACTTGGCTAGCCCATGCCGTAAGACCCACACTGCTATTTTTGGCAAGCTAGTTCAAAGAGAGCTAGTGCGAAGCTGCCTATCTGGGCTGGGAGGCATTCCTATCTGCAGTGTACCTGTACCCATACCCTAAGGAGACCCAGATTGTATGGCAGGGCTGGAAAACCCTTCCTACTTGAGCACATGGTACCTGATCCATCCACATTCACTCATCAGTCTCCCCTCATGGGTAGCGAGGAAGCCTCTTTCTCTGTACTTGTAGAAGTGGCACAGCTTGTGAAAGCAGCCCTCACCTCCTTCCCCCACTACCAACTTGTTTGATAAGGTAGCCAGTCACTCCACGTGTCCTCCATCCCAGGTTGCGTTTTCTTGAAGGATGCTTTTTTTTTCTTTTTGGACTCTCAGTGCCAAACACATACAATCTGTTATTTTTCCAGCATGTGTATCTTTAATCCTCTGTTCCAACCATGGCAGGACATCAGTACAGGTATACAACAGGTGGCACCTTCTACACAGCTTCTCTCGTCCATCCAGCTCACCTTCTGAGCTTCCTCCTGCTTCCTGTTCCTTCCAATTATATGTCCTCCCAGTTACGGAGCTGATTGTCTCATTAGCCCAGCAATTACCACCAGTGATCCCCACTAGAAAAAGGTTGATTGCTCCAATTAAGCCTGCAGACTTCTCTATGTTGCAGCAACCTCTGTGACCAGAGTACTACAACTAGCATTCTGTCACAGTCCTCATTCAAACAGGACTTCATCCACCCCTGCGAGAGAGGTCAACAACACCTTAACAACCAGTGTGATCAAAGACAGCTGACAGATGGGAAAGAACCAACATAGAGACTTGGGGTGAAATCCTGGCCCCACAGTAGTCAATAGGAATTTTGCAACTGATTTCAACAGCGCCAAGATTTCACCACTGATCTTTGTCTGTTATGAGATTATCAGTGAATATATGGTCTCTATACATAACCAGTTCCAAAACCAGACGGAAAGGGTCTAAAAAGATCTGAGGCCTCAAGATATTGCCAGAATTGCCTTGCTTTAATTTTCTCAATAATTTACCTCCAAATGGAAGATCAGAAACAGGGAAATAACTCACTAGACCGACATCATAAAGAGTTTTTTTCTTGAACATAGGCCTCACAATTTTGTATTTGAAAGGCTGGTGCCTTACAGATCCGTGACTAGTTCCACTGACTATTGCCCTTACTCTTGTCAACGCTTATTTCTGTTTTATTGAGTCACTTCAATGGGCCTACTTCTGTACCTGAAGTTAAGGAACATGCATAAGTGTTTTCAGGATCTGGGCCCCAAATTTTAACTTAGATTACTACATTTATGAAAAAGTTAAAGTATATTCAAAAACAGGCTAGCTTACTACATAAAGGAAAAACAGTTATTCTGTGTAGTATATAATAGCCTATTATAAGAACAGCTATTGGTCTGCTTTCTCTATCCTAGATGCTCATTCCTGTCTTTTCTATTTTATGTAATAGAATTGTTTAGTCTCTACATGTTACATATTATATTACTTCCATATATATTGTTTATCACTCTTGGGGATTAGAGTGCATTTTTATGTACCAGGTTAACCTAATTTGGTCAAAAGATAAACCTTAGCTATTTGATTTCAATAGGACTGTTCACATCCTTAAAACTTAAGCATGTACATAGGCATTTGCAGGATTGGGGCTCCCCCCCGCAATTTAGTTGGGTTTGAACAAATTAGCAACTTCTATAAAAATCTCTGAATTTGAGTTTCAGTGAGGTCACTATGGCATGGAATACAGGCCTGTAACAGTTTTGATTGTCATTTTTAATTTTAAAACCAGAGATCTCTGTAAGCTCAACAGAACAGTTCTCTTAAGTGTGAAATTCTGAATTTGTTCCAGCAGTCACACTTAGCTAACCAGAGATTATCTGAGACCAGCAGAGTCAACTGTCACTTTTCATGTGGCTTCCAAAAATAGTTCACATTTTAATGCTAAGGTAAGATTAATGTTTTTACCATTCACTGTCCCGTACTACTATAGTATTCCAGAACCTACTCTAGTTCACAGAAGTTTGACATGTCACATTTCATTTTAGCTACTGCAGTACTAGAGAAAGATACAAATTTCCTAAGCAGTATTGACAGACAAATCTTATGAACACCAACCAAAAAAAAATGCCTGTAGATTTGTATGCCACAATTACACTAGAGTGATTTCACATGTTCTACTTTAGGATACCCTGTAAAATCAAAAATAGGCACAGAGCAAAACAAGCCCTAAGGGAGCACTGCATTCATCAACACAATAATATGCCCAAAATTGAAAACATAGAAAAGACAAAATGTTTATAACTTTTCCATTTAATATAAAGTAATAATGGAATAGCAGGTGTCCTATTCAACTTATTCATAAATGATCTGGAGAAAGAGGTAAACAGTGAGGTGGCAAAGTTTGCAGATGATACTAAACTGCTCAAGATACTTAAAATCAAAGCAGACTGTGAAGAACTTCAAAAAGATCTCACAAAACTAATAGATTGGGCAACAAAATGGCAAATGAAATTTAATGTGGATAAATATAAAGTAATGGAAAAAATAACCCCACCTATACATACAATCTGATGGGAGGCTAATTTAGCTACAACTAATCAGGAGAAAGCTCTTGGAGTCATCGTGGATAGTTCTCTGAAGACGTCCACGCAGTGTGCAGCAGCAGTCAAAAAAGCAAACGGGATGTTAGGAATCATTAAAAAAGAGATAGAAAATAAGATGGAGAATATCTCATTGCCCTTTTATAAATCCATGGTATGCCCACATCTTGAATACTGCATACAGATGTGGTCCCCTCATCTCAAAAAGGATATACTGGCATTAGAAAAGGTTCAGAAAAGGGCAACTAAAATGATTAGGGGTTTGGAACGGGTCCCATATGAGGAGAGATTAAAGAGGCTAGGACTTTTCAGCTTGGAAAAGAGGAGACGAAGGGGGGATATGATAGAGGTATATAAAATCATGAGTGGTGTGGAGAAAGTGAATAAGGAAAAGTTATTTACTTGTTCCCATAATATAAGAACTAGGGGCCACCAAATGAAATTAATGCGTAGCAGGTTTAAAACAAATAAAAGGAAGTTCTTCTTCACTCAGCGCACAGTCAACCTGTGGGACTCTTTGCCTGAGGAGGTTGTGAAGGCTAGGACTATAACAGGGTTTAAAAGAGAAACTGGATAAATTCATGGAGGTTAAGTCCATTAATGGCTATTAGCCAGGATGGGTACCGAATGGTGTCCGTAGCCTCTGTCTGTCAGAGGGTGGAGATGGATGGCAGGAGAGAGGTCACTAGATCATTACCTGTTAGGTTCACTCCCTCTGGGGCACCTGGTACTGGCCACTGTCGGTAGACAGGATACTGGGCTGGATGGACCTTTGGTCTGACCCAGTATGGCTGTTCTTATGTCCTTCCTCCCATTTTTTTTTCAAATTCTTGATGTTTCTGGCTTATACAAGTAAGATACCAAACCCTGGAGCCCTTATTCATTTTTCTTCTCAACTAAAACTGGTATCAATGGGGACTTTGCCTATGTATGAGCTGAGTTAAAAAAAAACAGACTAAGGATGTCAGGATTGGTCTCAAGACGGTCAAACAGAATAAAGACTAAAGATGGGTCAAGAGAGCTGAGCTTTGGTTTTGCAAAACTCAATAGTACTGGTGTTCTGGGTACAGGATCAAGTTTTTAACTGAAACACCAAAACCTTAAGACACTTGAAGGGGACTGGATACAAGGTTCCAGGTCTAGATCATCTCTAATAGGAACCACACATTAAGTGCTCACCCAGTTTTGTGACTGCTTGTGCAGTAAGTAGATTTCAGTTTAATTGGAGAGAAAAGCTGAGGTTTGAGGCCCATATTTTCCAACACAGTTAACACATTCCTAGAAAAATTAATACTACTTAAAATTATAAACACACATCAAAGGGAGAATGGTTGCCTTCCGAGTACATGCAGAAATTTTCCACAGACCACCACAGCATTTCAGATTTTACAATTCCACAACAATTATGATGCCATGCTATCTCCTCTTAAGTACTGAAACTTACCATGTTTATCAGGTGTTCCTGGAGTAGTAAATGCTGAGTATTCTATAACACCAACTCAATAGTCATTACTGGCTTCATCAGGCTGGCCCTTTATATTACCTCCACTCAGCTCCACCAGGATGGGCAGCAAAGCCTCTCAAATACATAAAACAAAAATCTTCACAATCAAACATCCCTTTCTCCCCATGCATTCCTCCTTGGGTGAGGAGTTTGGCAATGCTACTCCAGAATTAGGAGGCATAGTCAGTTAAATTCAGTCTCATTCTCCCTGGCCTTGGAGAGGTTAGCAGCCAGTCTTCTTTTTACCAGTGTTTCTCTTCCTATGACAAAGAAGGGAGATTACATGCTGCCCTGATTTCTAGGACTTGCCCTGTTTGGCAGAGACATAGTGTCTTGCCCTACCCTGCCCTACACTACAAAGCCCCTGATCCCAGGACCTAAAAAGAAGAGTTGTCTAGAGATTTTCCAGATATTAGCTAAGACCTGAGTAAAAGATTTTTGTGTGTAGACAGTAGGGAGATTTGGGCTAAAACCCAAGAAAGAGCCCGAAGTATGTCTGCAGTGAAGACATAACCACAGCATCTGCCTCTGTCATTCTCTGAGTCTTCATCTGTTGCAGAATGACTGAAATGGGTTAGCTTCACCCTGAAACTTCCCCTCTGATCTTAAAAGGCCATTATACCCTGTTACAAGTCATTTTTAAAGAGAGTCCTCTGTCAGCGGTTACCACATTATGGTATCTTTAATATTAGATCTGGTCACATAATGAAGAAATTTAGTCATGAATTCAATGGGGAAAATGAACAAGAAATTATTTGATCAGCTATATTAAATACATCACATCACTATATGCCCATACATATACAATTTCTGACTACATTCCAACGATATGTGGGCTGTGGATAAATGGTGGTGGCACAGCATAGTTTGACATCCTACAGACTTTTCTAAGATATGGAATTCTTTGCATGGACATGATCCTTGCCAACAATGATCTGTCAATAGTCTAAAACTAAATGTAAACAAATAAGAATCTTGTTAAAGCAATCCTTTAAAAATGTCATATAAACCTAGCCTTCCAACCTTCCCCAGACCTCTGTAACATTCTAGTTTCATCCAGTGTAGTACTACAGAAAACAATATAGTGAATGTGGCATACTCTCAAATCTGTCAGGTGACAGACTGACAAGGCCAGGAGCTCTGAGATGAAAGTAAGACACTGACAAACATTACTTATGTGGTGTCAAAAGGCCTGACCACACGCCACTGAAGTCAATAGGAATCTCTCCATTGGCTTCAAGGAGGTTGAATTTTGCTTTCTGTAGGAAATTGCCATTGAAGAAAAATAGGTGTAACAGACTTAGGCTTTCAAATAAAGTATTAAAGGAGGAAACAATGCACATTCACTCCTTGTTTTAATAAACATAAATGACTTCCAATGCCAAGGAAGAAAAAGACTGATGAGAGGGTAAAATAAGGGCCTTGAACTATGAAAGAGACAATTGTATTTATATTCCAGGTTTAGAATACCATTTATCAGAAGAAATGTGTTCTGTTTGTACTATATAAAGTGACAGTCTGATAAGCCATTACAGAGGCAAAATAATCCTTCACCATCTCAATCAAACAAAAACTGTATCACCATTTCCTGTCTTCACCTCTTTGAATCTCATCAATCATATTTCTAAAAATAAGCTTATTTTCAAGGATATTTAATTATTTTCAGTACTTCAGAGTCTCTTGTACTATTTATTATACCAGTATCATTTCCATCAGTCTTCATCTTCATATTTTCAATTTTTCTTTCGGTCATCAACATTCTTGAACTGAAGTTTTCAAACTTCTTATCTGCAGCAATTGTAAACTCACTTGGAATACATCCAATCTTTTACCAATATCCATGGTGTTTTGAAGGCTGTCATGATTTGATGAGCCAGACCTGTGTCTTCTGATAGTGTAAAAATGAAAACATACATGGTCTCAATGCATACAGATTACACCAAGTTTACAATGCAATTTCCAATCTTCCCTGGAATTGTTTCTTTTTTGTTTCGTGTATTTTAAGCTACCTATAATGAATGTGATCCAGATAAAATAATTAAAGACATAACATTCTAGAAATTGTGAAAGTAAATCTCAGAGTGCATTCCTGTATAAGACAACTCCACTTCATATATTCTAAAGCCTTGATCCAAGAAAACACTTAAATCCCATTTACTTTGATGGGATTGAAGCACTTGCTTAAGGATGATTGCTTGACTCAGGGCCTAAGACAGGAATGAACATACAGAGCCACACCTGGCCCCCACTGTGGCCAATTTGTCTTTGTCTACCAACACAAAGCTGCTTTACTGGTAACCTGAGGATTACCTCTGCATATTTTGGTACTTTTATCTGGTTGTGAGATGCCTATGGAACAGTGGCAGTGAATGGGAAGCTAGAAGAAAAGGATAATGGCAAGAAGAGTGGTGAGAAGGACTAGGAAAAATGGAGGAAGTAAGGTGCAGAAGAATCAGAACAGATGGCATGGTAAGGTAGAACTGACATGACAAGTTATCAGGTGGCAAAGGACAAATGGATAACAAGAGAAAAGACCATCAACACCAGCACCAGGGACCAGACAACTAAGGGCAATATAGAACAGGAATCTTTTAGTTCATACCCACAGTGTCCACGTGGGGGAATTACAGCGCAGCACTTTGCTGCACAGTGCTATCTGGAACCCTGTAGTCCCAACTGTGGGACAGTGTAGGCAGGCCCTAAAAGTGTTGATATGGAGAAAGGCAAGCTCTTCTATTAGGAGTAGAAAAGGACAGGAAAGGCAGTTTGCTGTGAAGCTGTATTCTTGTTGCCATTGCTGCTGGGAGCTCCAGCTGGCTGTTGGGCTTTCAGGGGAGCTGGGAGCTTTTAAACTCCACCCCTGGAAGTGCTGGTGGTCACATAGGAGGCCACCTATGGAGGTGCTGCCAGCATCAGTCATCCTGAGGTAGGATCCCAAGGGCTCCAGTTGTGCTTCAGAGGCCAAAAAGGCCCTGTTCTCCTTACCCACTGATGCTGCTGATGGCCCTTTGCTTAGATCTGAAATTAGTGTTTAATTACACATTTATCCAAACTGAACACCTGTCACTAAACTACAAATGAACATATAGAGGAAACCTTCAGCTTAAAAAAAGAGAGATAATTTAACAGTCTGCATTTGGCCATAGCTCCTCCCTAGCTGGTGATTGGACTAGCAATTATTCTGAAATAGTAAAAATTAATAACAAGGAAAAAACTATCTAAGGTCTCCCTAGGACTAGAAAGACTAGAAAGTTTCCTTGACATTCTGAAAGATACAAAGGGAACTCTTGCAAACCATTTTCAAAGTTTACAACTAATTAGATTCTACACCATGTGCTGTGTTTCAGGGGCCATTGTCCCTGAGCGGCTTAGCTCCTTGTTACGTGATACAATATTGTAGCAGGCAGTAAATGATCAGAATAAAAGTGAGATTATGAATGTATTGTGTAAACCTTCTGCCAGGTGGTTAAGAGCAGCAGTGAGGGCTGGGTTCAATGTATCTAGTGTTCCTCTTCACAAATATATGAACTGACTCAAGACCCCTCTCAGAAACCTAGGAAAAAGAAACAAACCCATCCTGGGTGTCCTTAACAGCCAGAACTTCCCCACTTGCAAGCATTCCAAGTCTGTTTACAAACAAGTGAATCTTTGTTAGAGGGAAGGGAACACATTCATAAATGTGGGAAAACACAGCAACCAAATATGTGCGCGTGCGTGTGCACACACACACACACACAGAGAATAACAACTCCCTTCCAGCCATTTGGCAGTAGTCCACCTAACTCCCTTCCTACCCACTGGGGAGACTGTCCCATAGTTGAGAGTCCCATGGCTGCACCACATCACCCATGTACCAACCCTACTCATGATTTGCCTCAGTGACACAGTTGTCCAATTTGCAGGTATATCTCCAGTCCCACGGGAGATGCTTGACTGGTTCCACCTCGAAGAACTACCACTTAAACTATCTTAATGATTCAGCTTTATTAAGGTGCTGTGTAGGCAGATAAAACTCTATACCAGCACTTGTATCTTTTTACCAATAGAAGGAGTAGAAAGCTGTTTTTTCCTCTGGAGCTTTTGGCTACATTGTTTAGAATTGTTTCTGTACGTTCTGTCTAGGTTTCTTATTAGGTAACACATATTGATTACACAGAGTTCCTAGATATACCACAGACAGCAGTAGCATTTCTCCAACCTTCCTCACCAATGCAATGTAACCGAGATACTATGCTGGCTGGTTGAATGAATATTTCTTGGCATTTCCTGAAACAGCCCAAGGAGTGTGGCTCCTCCCAGTTGATGGGAAGTGACTCTGTGAAGAAGTTCAGGGTAAGAGTATGCTTCCCGCATCAGGAGAAAGGGAACTTGTCCTGCTGATGATGTCCAAAACAGAAGCTCCAGCAATAATAAATGGTTGGGGTTGTGGTTCTGTTGCTTACTGTGCCTGTGTTTTGGGGATTTGGCCTGACTAGGCTTATCCACCAGGAAACAGACTGTGAGGTCACATAATAGTACTTTAACCCTGACCTAGGATCATATCTAGATAAGAAAGGGGAAGTTCAGTCTCTTTGCCCATTCAGTCCTTCACCTTTTTGATGAGACCATCAAAAGTTAGTGCCATTACTGCCAGCTGTAGGGGTGTTTTTTTCAGATGTGAAAACTTGTCCACCAGGAACTAGGTTTAGGCTACCATTATTCATTTCCACATAGCCAATGAACAGTTGTCAGCTGGTGAGCACTTTTAATCACTGCTGTGTTGGGTTGGGTTCCAGATAAGTGCTGTATGTAGTCTGAAAATGAACCAGATTTAATCTTGCATACAATCAGGCTGATCAATCAAATGTGCTATAGCAAACACTATTAGCTTAGAGAGATGGTAAACATTATGGTGGTGTGTGCTTTAAAAACACATTTAATAATGGCAATAATAATGGAACAAATCCTTAGAGGAGCTGAGCATTCTGCATTCTTACTGATAACAATGAGAATGCCTGTGCTCAGCATTTGGCCCAACAATCATGATACATGCCAAATAAGGCACAAGTAGTATCATTACCCACTGCTTGTCTGGATCTATTAAACTTTATTGTTTTAGGTAATACTTTATTAAGTTTGATGGTAAAGTTTTCTGCACATAAAAGTAGTAACTCTTTGCTTATAATTTTTCTAGTCTCCAGTGTGTGATTTCCAGTGGTAATGGCTTTAATGACATTTGCCCAATTATCCAGCTGTCTGAGATATTTCTAAGGTGCCTATCACCATGGTATCTAAGCATTGACAAGTATATGACAGGAATTACATAAAAGAGTAATGTGTTCTATAGTAAAAGGACAATTCCGTGTTTTATAGTGTTTTCTTCAAAAGAATGCAACCACAATTCCTTTAAAAAGGAATACCCTTTTCAATGAAGCAGAGATAAGAGAATTTGTTTTTCCCCAATGTGAAACTTCCCTTCAATTATGATAAGACAGATGCTCTTGCCATCTCAGTTCTATAAAACAATAAAGAAAACCTCTTTTGATAATTTTTTTCTTTTAAGTAAAACAAATGCTCAATCAAATGGGCATAATAATATCAGGTAATCTTTCTGATCTACTTATGAGAAATCATATTTCTCCCCTGAATTTAAGTCACTGGAAGACGGTCCTTTTTTTGAATACCCCAGATGAATGTTATCAAAATAAATGTTCTAACTAGAGGTAGTACATTGTTCTGTCTTCTATCATAGTTCCATTCACTTTAAGGCTCATAAAAAACGATACAAAAATCATTGGAATTAGGGCATCCGAAAAATTAGCTCATGTCAGCAAAACAAAGGAAAAGCAAGTATGTATGTCTCAGACTTTTTTTTTTAATTTTCATAGAGTCATAGAATATCAGAGTTGGAAGGGACCTCAGGAGGTCATCTAGTCCAACCCCCTGCTCAAAGCAGGACCAGTCCCCAGTGTTTGCCCCAGATCCCTAAATGGCCCCCTCAAGGATTGAACTCACAACCCTGGGTTTAGCAGGCCAATGCTCAAACCACTGAGCTATCCCTCCCCCCACAAATTTTCTACATTCCCAGTTCAAAACTATCTTTGACTTTTACTTAGGAAACTTGCTGGACTAAAATGGAACAATCCTCTCCCCCTTGGACTAACCCTTACATACTTTATTTGGCAACAAACAAATGATCTTTCTGCACATCTGATATATGATTTATATCTGGAACTGAAATTCTAAATTACTGTATATTAACTATGCTTTCTCTATTCCTCCCATTCCCTCCACTACAAATATTGTATTCTTTACATCCAAAAGTCAAGCTAAGGCATTTATGGAAAGACTGAATAATCCTTATTAATTACACATCATGTTTATTGACATGTTGTTTTTATTTGTATTCCGATAATATCTGGAGGTCCTCATGACAGATTGTGCTAGGCACTGTACACATACAACAACATAAATGGTTCCTGCCTCAGAGAGCCTGCAAGTTACAAAAGGTCATGTAATGTCTTATCATCAAGTCACAGCTTCACATGATACTGTTCACTCTGTACATTAGTATTTGCTGCTGAGATATCCCCATGTTTTCAACAAGATAATGCTTCTTTGGAATTAAGCAGAAAAGTTACTTGATTCTGCAAACAGCAAAATCTACTTGCTTGAATGTATTCTCTACTCCTCAGTCCTTACAGGGCTCAATCCTTCAAGGTGCTGAGCACTACTACAAAGTCTTGAGTCCACTCCACTCCTGCTGAAGTCAGTGGAAATGGAAAGTGATCAGCACCGTGAAGGATCAAGCCCTTTTCCCACAGGAGGACCCAATTTTCAAATGTGAGCACCTAAAGCTAGGAATCCGATTGCTTATAGAACCAACTTCAGCGCCTGATTCTGCACTACTGAAATCAATGGGAGCTTTGCAAGACCTATCAGATGGGCATTTCAATATATTCTCAATGCTGGAAGGGCTCTAATATGGTAGGTAGATTTTCTACCTTTTTCTTACATATGATGTAATGGGTATCTGCCCCACACTCACCCTGCAGGATTTAATGCAGGCCAGATGAGCCAATTAACCAATTAGGCAACTAATTAAGGAGGCTCAGCTGGATAGGAATAGATGGTTCCTATAAAGCTCGGGAGTTGAAAGCAGAAGGGGCTACTGGAAAAAAGTGGACATTCCCATGAGGAAGGGAGGAGTGAGTAGGGACTGCAAGCTGCAGTCGCTCCTTGGGAAAAGTGAGGAGACTCTGGGAACTGGTAGGCCCAGGAAGAAAAGCGGAACCATTAGTAGGAAGCAACCCAGGGAGAGAGCAGTGAGGCCAGAGAGAGAGAGAGAGAAGGCCCAGACTGCTGAGCTGAAGGTCCCTGGGCTGGAACCTGGAGAAGTAATCAGGCCTGGGTTCCCCTACCAGCCACTGGGTGAATGGCACTGAAGCCATGAGCAAGAAGACTGCCTGGGACTATTGAGGAGCTAAATCCATCCAGAAGGGGGAAACACAGATAGACGCTGTGGTTCCTGAGGCTGCAAAAGGGGCTTCAGGGGGACAACAGAGATGGAGGGATTGGCATTGGCCTCAGGCTAATCCCCAGAGTTCCAGAAGGTGGCACCAGCCCAGTGATGAACGGTGTATCCCATCAAATATGGGAATAGCAAATTGTTTTCAATGTATTCATACTAGATTGTGAATGCATGTGGAAATTATCTTTTTGATGTTTACAACTGTACCATAGACCAACTGACAATGCATAGCCTTCATATTTTCAGCAGTAGGCCTTAAAGAATAAAACTGTTTATTCTTGTGTAGGCACATGGATGTTGTCATAAATATAAAGGGAAGGGTAACCACCTTTCTGTATACAGTGCTATAAAATCCCTCCTGGCCAGATGCAAAACCCTTTCACCTGTAAAGGGTTAAGAAGCTCTGGGGGAGGGGGAGAAATCGATCTAAGATATGCAACTTTAGCTTTGAGAATAGCGTATCTGAAGTTGACGCATCTTAGATCGACTTAGAATCACTTACTTCACGTCTTCGTGGTGCGGGATCGATGGCCGCCACTCCCCCGTCGACTCCACTTCTGCCTCTCGCCATGGTGGCATTCCAGAGTCGACGGCAGAGCGATCGGGGATTGATTTATCGCGTCTACACTAGATGCGATAAATCGATCCCCGATAGATCGATCTGGCGGGTAGTGTAGACATGCCCTCAGATAACCTCGCTGGCACCTGACCCAAAATGACCAATGAGGGGACAAGATACTTTCAAATCTGGAGGGGGGGGAACAAAGGGTTTGTCTGTCTGTGTGATGCTTTTGTTGGGCACAGATCAGGAATGCAGCCTTACAACTCCTGTTAAGTTAGTAAGTAATCTAGCTAGAAATGCGTTAGATTTCTTTTCATTTAATGGCTGGTAAAATAAGGTGTGCTGGATGGAATGTATATTCCTGTTTTTGTGTCTTTTTGTAACTTAAGGTTTTGCCTAGAGGGATTCTCTATGTTTTGAATCTGATTACCCTGTAAGGTATTTACCATCCTAATTTTACAGAGGTGATTCTTTTACCTTTTCTTTAATTAAAATTCTTCTTTTAAGAACCTGATTGCTTTTTCATTGTTCTTAAGATCCAAGGGTTTGGGTCTGTGTTCACCTGTACAAATTGCTGAGGATTCTTATCAAGCCTTCCCCAGGAAAGGGCGTGTAGGGCTTGGGGGGATATTTTGGGGGAAGACGTCTCCAAGTGAGCTCTTTCCTTGTTCTTTGTTTACCACGCTTGGTGGTGGCAGCATACAGTTCAAGGACAAGGCAAAGTTTGTACCTTGGGGAAGTTTTTAACCTAAACTGGTAAGAATAAGCTTAGGGGGTCTTTCATGCAGGTCCCTAGATCTGTACCCTAGAGTTCAGAGTGGGTAAGGAACCTTGACAGATGTCTTAATGTATTATGAGCCATTTTCAAGCGTGAGTAGTAGCCTTATGAATGGTTTATATGAAAGAAACTTTTCCTGTATTAGAAAGATAATGTCAGGTATCTGAACTGTGTTGCAGCATCTCTTTCCTATGGATTTAAGCAGTTTTTTGTGCAGTATCTATTTTGTAGTGATATAGTGTGAGATCCAGATCTGACTGAAGTCAGTGGCAAAGTTCCCATTTAAGGAAATACAAGCGCAGGGCCATACTGAATACAACATGCCATAATTTTCATTATTTTTATATGCACCTCAAATATTTCATCTGGTATTAAAGTATAAAAGTTACATAAAACTTACCACTTCTTCATGGGTAGCACTTTCTACATTTATGCCATTAACCTAAAAATGAATATACCATAGAAAGAAAGTGATTTGTAACATATAAATAACATAATAAAAATAAACATTAAAACTTGCTTAAAACAAGTATGTGTATGGAATAAATGTACAATTTACTGACCTGTATTAGTGCATCTCCTATAAATAACATTCCTGTTTGGTCAGCTGTGGGGGTTACAAAAGCAGTATGTTAAGTGAAAGACTTAAATAATGACATATATTGCTTCAGCACTTGTTTAAGCACACTGTTTGGAACAGTGTAACATTTTAAACTAATTTTCTTGTGAAAATGCCAGTGGCATAATGATCAGGAATCATCCAGTAAACCTAATAGATTGGTACCAATTTTAAGCAAATTAAGAGAGTTACTTTCCATGCACAAAGGACTTATTTAATATGGAACACAAATGTCATTTCTCACTAATGAATGATTTCATTAAATTATCTGGAAAGTGTGATTCACATTTTTCATTAGTCTTGCTCAGACAGTAAAATAGAAATTCTAGAAGCTACTTAGCATCTTTTTTTTTTTTTTTGGCCTGGAACAAATTTACAGGAACTGGTATAATTAAAGAAGCTGTGCCTAGAATTTAATAAAACTATTAAAGATTAAGTTTGAATTTGCTCTGTTCAGGAGAATAACACAACATATTATATCAACCAGTAATTTGCATATTTTCTACATCATGAAATCAACAGGAATGACACCCTGGAAGGGCATACACAACAAATCTACTTCAAATGTGAACGGTCACTTTTGGGGGGTGAATTTCTCCAACTTCTGAGGACATGAGTATTCAATGTGCATTCAGGGAGTTTATCATCTCATAGAAGAGGTCGGCTGTTCACACTCTGATCCTGCAAACACTGATGTGGTTAACGTTAAGCACCCAGGTAGTCTCTTTTTTTATGTAACTCTTTTGAGACTACTCATGTGCTGAAATTTAAGCACACATGTAAGTGATTTCAGAATCTGCGCCTGAGACTTGCAAGATTTTAAAAAATATAACACTCAACTTAATATTTTGGGAAAGTGAAATGGAGGGAAGGAAGACTGTGACCACACAGTTGTTAGGGGGCTTATTCCTTCACCCACTTACTTCCCAGGTCCTTCTCGCATGAACAGAGAGCAACAATACCGAAAGTCCAAAGGTGCAAACAATTCCATGCTTATTGGGGTGAACTTCCAGCAAGCATGATTCCAGTTTTCTTCCTTAGTGTCCCTCTTCCCAGCTCTGACACCACAGAGCCTTACCTGTGGCCCTGTTCCCATTCCTGCCCTTAGCTAAACATGATTCCAATTTCCCCAGCCCCATTCCCTCTTCCCATTTCCCCCACCACACACACACACACACAAACTTCCTGATTGACTGCAGACTATAAAGTAAAACTTGAGCTCTGCTTAGCTTAACCAATCATTTTATTGAAATTTAACTAAACAATCCTAACATATTGTAACATGATTATTTAACCAATTATATCCCACACCTTAATTAGTTTACACCCAGCAAAATTAATTATACAGCAGACAGAAACAATCACAGAACCAGACAGAGATTATACAGACAAACAATAGGTAAATGGGGACTACAGTGATAGAACAACAAAGAAATGAGGATTTCACATCCCAGCTATTGATAAGTGAGTTCTTGCCAGACAGGATGCTATCAAACTAAGTTTCCTTTTACATTTTCTAGGCACTTCCCTTTCTCTGGAGGCGATAGGCATTATCAGGACAGGATTGTATTCCTAACAGCCCAATAGCACCTTATGTCAGTGTGACTAGTTTGGAATGTGAGGATGTGACTGTTCGCTTCCCAGCTTATGGCTGCCTCTGCTGCTTAGCCAAGGGCCTTAGCCTAAGCACAGAGCCTCAGACTGTCACAGTAAGAGAAGGCCCTTACACTGGCAGACGGTGATTTTGATTCTTTCTTTTATACCTCTATAACCAGCCAAGTGATAAGAATACACTTAAATTCTTAGAGTATAGGCCTTTACAGACAGGTGTGAATATCTATATCCTAACAACAGTACTTTCTCAGCTTCTGCCATATTGGATTTGACAATATGAACAATGATGCTTTCATTCAAAATAGTTTTGTTTCTGAAGATATCAGGGTTGAATTTAGTGCCATCACTTTGGTTGGATAAAATAAATACCTTTACTTTATTAATCTAACTTTACTTGATATTTGTTAGTATTTATTAGTATTATTAATAATTACAAATAATATTTATTAGTAGTATTTGTTAGCAACATTTAATTATTTCTTGCATTAATCTATTTCAAATGACAGCTTGTATATACTATTAATGTAAAGTAAATATTTTTTGGGGATTCTAACCTACCTTGTATTTAAAAAAGAATAATCATGCTTGCAATCTCTGGTGTGTATGTGTATATACACCTCTACCCTGATATAATGCGGTCCTCGGGAGCCAAAAAATCTTACCGTGTTATAGGTGAAACCGCGTTATATCGAACTTGCTTTGGCCTCGAGCATTTCCGTTATTAATAATCACTTCCCGCCCCCTGACTGACCCCTCAGAACCCCCGACACATCGAACCCCGCCCCGCTCCTTGTCCCCTGACTACTCCCTCCAGAGACCTCCTGCCCCAACCACTCCTCCCAAGACCCCACCCCATATCTAAGCCTCCCTGCTCCTTGTCCCCTGACCGCCTCCTCCAGAGACCCCCCGTCCCTAATCACCCCAGGACCCCACCCATACCCAACCCCCCTGCTCCCTGTCCCCTGACTGCCCTGCCCCCAGAACCTCCAAACAATCCAACCCCCCCCTTCTCCCTGTCTTCTGACCGCCCCCCAAGACCCTCTGCCCCTTATCCAACCCCTCTGCCCCAGCCTGGCACCCTTAACACATCACTCAGAGCAGCGTGTCAGAGCCAGACTCTCTGACGCACTGATCCAACGGAGCATGCAGCCCCGCCCCCCAGAGCACTGCTTTACCACGTTATATCCGAATTCGTGTTATATCGGGTCACGTTATATCGGGGTAGAGGTGTATATATAGTCAGCCTGTAGCGAGGGAAATGCAAACAAAAGAAACACAGGATATGTCTATGCTGCAGTTGGGACAGTATAAGTAGGCACACCCAGGCTACCTCTAATCATGCTAGCTCACTAAAAATAGCAGTGTTGCTGTGGTGGAATAGGTGGTGACACAGGATAGCCCCCTGTGCACCTACTTATGGTCCCAGGTGGGATTGTACTCAGGTGGCTAGCCTGTGCCACCACCCATACCACCACAGCTACTTTGCTAGTTTTAGCAAGTGTGGGCAATCAAAGCTAGCTTGGGTATGCCTACATGTGCTGCAAATGCACCTCCTAATTGCAGTGGTCAGAAAGGTGACCTGAGTGAGTTCCACTGAGAGAACATCAAAATAAGGCACTTAGCAATAATAAGTAAACGTTTTAGCTTCTACATAAAAGCCATGCTGTATGCTTGATTTTTGTGCAAACTTCCTAGTGACATTAGTGAGAGTTCTGCTCTGGATCGAGATCAGTAAATGGCCTAAAATTTATACTCCAGTTCATAAGTTTAAATTTAAAATGGAAGATGGCTCTCTCCAGAATGTGATTGGCAGTGATGAACCAGATTCTAAACAACACACCATTTAGTTACCCAGACAACAGACACTTACAAGTATGTACAAGAAGAGGAAACACAGGTTAATATATTTTCCTGGATCAAAAAGCAGATGAATGCATAAACTTGGAAGGCAGAAAGTACTGCAAAATAGGTATATTTTAAACTTATAAAGGCATTACCATATCCATGCTTTCACAAGAAGCACTACATCTACAAACACTGTCTTATGCAGGTGCTAAAACAAATTGAGATAAAATATATAGCTCCTATTGAAGTCAATGGAAAGATTCTATGGAAAAAGTCCAAAATGTTGTTCTACTTCTCCTAGACATTCTAGATCTTGCTGACAATTGGATACCAAATTTTAATTTTTATTGACATTTTGATTATAATTCTTTTTGTTCCATTACAAGAGTAAACCATTTTCAGCTGGTGGATACTGGTTTTGTGTGAGACTCTATCTAGACATCTTTGGGCAACAAACACACCAAAAGGAGTCTAATCTATGTGAAGGATAGTTTCACAATTTAGAAAATGCAGACACCAGTGCAAAAGCCATCCTGAATTTACTTCATTCCAACAGTGAAATTGAACTTGAGAGTAAATAGGGAAGTCTTGGTATGAAGGAATCACAAGCTACCATAGGCCTTTCATTGTGTTAGACACCTCCTCACCTCCTCTAAGGGAACTGGGAGGGGCAAAGGAGTGCTGGACACATGTTCCTTCCCCACCTTCATCTGCAGAACAAATCTTGTGCATGGGAAGAGTAC
This sequence comes from Eretmochelys imbricata, assembly GCF_965152235.1. Classification (NCBI taxonomy): domain Eukaryota; kingdom Metazoa; phylum Chordata; order Testudines; family Cheloniidae; genus Eretmochelys; species Eretmochelys imbricata. The sequence continues at coordinate 37,698,981 of NC_135574.1, forward strand.
CACCAAGTGTATTCTTCACACAATGAAGGAATGGAGTAGTAGGTGTGCTACCCAATAAGCTAAGCAGAGATCATAAACATTCCTTTCCCTGCAGTGGTGCAGTTCCACACTGTCCCCAATACGTCAGTTCCTATGTGTCTCTATAGAGCTGTTAGGAAGGATATGTCAAAAATAAATGACCCATGGCATAGCTGCAGCTGGCCCAGGTCAGCTGATTTGCAGAGCCCTGCATGGATAAAAATTTATACCTGTGGATGCGGATATCCATGGGTATAAATCGGTATTTGTGGAACCGCAGGGCTTTCCCGGGAACCACAGCCACAAAAGGAGCAGAACGTGGGGCCGCCACTCCCAGGCGGAGCTCCATGCCAGCAGCTCCTCTGATGTGGCTGTACTGCCCCCAGCTCCACCCCCATCCCTTCCACACAGCTGTCTGCTTTTCCTGTGTGGGGGCGTGCACGTCGCTTGAACACAATAGTATGGCCAGTGGGCAGGGCTGGGGTACAGCTGCGCTGGAGGAGCTGATTTATATCTGTGGATATACGCACCCATGGATATAATTTTTTTATCTGTGCAGAGCTCTACTGACTCGGGCCCGCAGGGGTATAAAATTGCAGCATAGGCATTTGGACTTGGGCTGGACCCGAAGCTCTGAGACCCTTGCCAGGGAAGTGGATCTAATAGCCCTGGCTCCAACCTGAACCTGAATGTCTACACTGCTATTTTTAGCCCTACAGTCTGAGCCCTGCAAGCTCAAGTCAGCTGACCTGGGCTCTAAGACTCAGTGCTGCAGATTTATCGCAGTGTGGCCTTACCCATAGTAACAGACAACCAGGGGAAAGAAAATCAAAGCCAAATATTCTACTAGAACTTCAAAATAAGAAAGAGATTGAACCTAGTAATTATCAGTTATGTGTAGCTTTCATCCCTTATAAAACATGGACCAGTTGAGAGAAGCATCTCTAGCAATTCAGAAGATAATGGAACAATGAACAGTCAGTATCATGCCAGACAAACCTGATGACATTTACTGATTCTCTGAAGAAAGTGATGTTCCTGAACTTCACTAAAGCAAGGGGATATACTATTTTACATAGTTATACCTGAAAAAACAGTATTTCAGGCTGACTTGAACTGAACAATTTCTGAAAGAAAATAAGCACAGAGTCATGATAAACAGCCCTGTATCATGTTTTACAGGAATGCTTAGTGGTTGCCTTAGGGATTAGTGTTAGACTCCCTCTTACTCAACATCTTCATTAATTATCTGAAAGAGGAATAAACAGTATACTAATTACATTAATAGATTATACTAAATTGGGAGGAAAACTTCAGGGTGGTCCAAAGTGTTTTAACTTGGAGTAGTGGTACAAAATGGAAAGAGTTTATTAGACTGTGAAAAACTCTCTCCCAAGGCAAGTAGTAGAAGGCCATTCAACTCAGTAATTTAAAAATAGACAAAACATTATAGTGTGAGAAACAAGCCTTCATCAGATAAGGGATGGACTGAAAGAACTAGCAGTTGTTTTTTCTCTCTCTGTTTTGTTTGGTTTTTCCCATTCATTAGGACTGTGGATATTGCATTTGTGTTAGTATAAGAGGGCTAGCCATAAACTGCAGAAGGCCAAATTATCAACAGTGTGAATGCTAAATAGTACAAGCACAAACTTCAGCACACCTATGCAAATCCTGACTTCTACCTTCATATTCTATGCACAGAGTTAGCATGCACAGACAGGAATTGACACATAAGTTACTGTGTATATTTTCAAAGGTTTGCCACGATACCCCATTTCTTGTAATATACCTATTTTATTATGTTTAAGTGGTATTTTTGGGAAGTGAATTCTAATAGACAAACAGAATAGAAGTACTGTTAGGGCATTCATTGAAATAGTAGCATCCAAATCCACTGCATTCTCAACTGAATTTTTAGGAGGTATAATATGCAAACACATTTAGAAACATACAGATCTTTTTAGTATGATTGCCGTGGGGCTTATGAATAGGACATTATCTTTATCCTGAATGGTTAGAAATATAATTGCTGAAGTTTGCTTATTTTAATCCAAAGGGGAGCAATTAATCACCTTTATTTTATATTATATTCAAAGTAGCACTGTTTCAGCCAAAACTCTGCCTTGATAGTGTACAGTTCATTAAAGCCAAACATTATCAGATCATGTTCATTCTCACTCCATTTGTCCTGAGCAAACAACCCCTACAAGTCTTTAATCTCTGTTCCTGGCAACAAGCTTTTCTTGGCTTGTTCTTGTCTCCTATTTACATACAAATCTTTTCTCCTATTCATCGTATGATAAAAAGCTGATAACTCACCCCCTAAAATGCACATAAAACATTTCCCATATCATCATTTTAGAGCTTCCAGAAGGAATAATATTAAGTAAAATAAGTATGAATAAAATTTTTTTTAATGACTGACATTTTTTAATATACTAAAGAGGAATTAAAACACCATCTACATGATATGGAGCAACTCTCCATCATGGTAAAGAAAAATCTGCCCTAGCTAGATAAGGCCACATTATCCAGAGCTGAATATGTGACTGCATGAACAAATGCATTCTATATATTTTTAAAAGCCCAATCCTGAATGTGTCATGTACTCTTAGAAATATAGTGTGTAATCCTTTCCACAGCTGTAGCTGCAGTGTATGTGTGTATAAGAATTGGAAAGAAAACCAAGCCAGATTTCCCTTCTCTCAACTAGCCCAAGACCTGGTACCTAGTGCTCACAAAATCCCACCTCCCTTTTGGGGCACCAAACAAAGTAGCCAGTCTTCCAACGCCCAGAGGCTGGCTGTGAGGAGAGAGGAGGAAGGAGAAAGCCAGGGCAGGCTCACCCAATCATCCCTTGGATCTTGCACAAGGACAAACTGTATTTTGTAAAGTTCCTCTACATGTGACATTTCCTAACTTTCAAGTCTTTTTCTTTGCAAGCAAAGTAACATTATTTTAACATATTTATTATGAGAAAAAACAAACAAAAACCACAAGTGAGCAGTTTTTGCCTAGCATATTGACTTTAGTTATGGATCTGTCTATCATCAGATCTGATTTCAATTTCTTCTCCCAAAATGTAATAATTCCTTTTGATTTTATAGTGAAACACTGTTAGTAAATTTAGCTCATTGACTCTTGTCAATTTCCTCTGGGAGAGGGTGGTTGTCTGAGACATAGCTACAAATGGTTGTAACATTGTTTAAACTTGCATTGTAGACAAAGTTTTAAAGAAGATGGATATATACTGTAGAATCTGGAGAAGAAGCCAGAAAGAGGAGATGTGATTGTTGTGTACTAATGGGTCAAAGACTGTAATTAAAAGAAAAAGGGAGAGATTCATAATTTAAGGGAGTTAGAATGGGATGATGATGTGGAAATAGACTCAAACTAGGAACAGAAAAATTAAAGTACAAAATCTTTTTAAATAAGACTCATAGAATTTTAAAAAATGCTCAGGGAAATAATCAAGGCATAACTAGCTTCTGTAGAAAACAGATGCAACACTTAGGGCAGAATATATAAACAATAGTTTCTGCTCTATTTTCGGGCCTGGAATTCATGACACAAACAAGGTTAATTCCAGCTATGAAAAAAATTGTTACATTATACTTAATTATGTTTGGTTTTGGGAAATTAATACATTTGATGGAATTTAGTCCAATTACAGAACTTCAAAATTTGTTCTCTGTTCGCTTTAATTAGGAATTCACCTGATAGAAACTTATGAAATAATTTTAAAATTCTTAAATGTAAGAACATTTATCTACACTAAGGTCACGTCTACACATGAAAGGCTTTGCCAGTATAGCTATACCAGCATTGATCTCCTAGTGTGGATGCATCTTACATCGACAGGCAAAACTGCTTGTATGGCTTATTCCTGCTCCTTGCCCACCACCCCAGGTGAAATAAGCTATACCTGCAAAAGTACGTTCAGTTTTTCAGGTAATAATATGCCTACACTAGCTTTTATCAGCACAACCATGTCTGTCAAAAATCACACCTCATTGATAGAGCTATTCAGGCAAAAATTTGTAGGATAGACCTAGTTAAAAGAGATACTCTGGCATTTACTCCAGCATAATTACAGTGATAGATATAATATAATACCTACTATTTTATAAAAATATAATTAGGAAAGCAGGACCTGGGGAATAAACCAAGCAGTTTTAAAAGAAATAAATATATTACCTAAGTATGATTTTCTTGGCAAGAGGAAACCTCTTAGAACAAACCTGGTTATTTTATTCTAACTATGGTTTATCTATTCTTGCTTACTACTTTTTCCCACCACTGACACAGCTCAAAATATAGTTTTATAGCTTTTATTTATTTACTGTCCCAAGATTACTATAGTGCTAAGATAAACTTATTGAGAGGAGAATTGTATGAATTTGTAATGCTGTGAGCCTTATTTCACACAGTATTGTTGAAATGGAAAGGAGAAAGCAATTCCTACAACACAATAATAATCTCTGACCTTACACTAGTATGAAATAAAGCTTATAAACCATATATAAATTCCTAGAGCAAGCCTGTAGAGTAAGTCTTCAGCCAGACTACCTCAGGATGTAATTGCATCAGATTTCACAAACCAAGTAGGATCAGCCCTACTGAGTACTTGGATGGGAAGCCCTTAAAAGTAGACTGTGAATAGCCAGTGATGTTATTGATTCAGTAAGTTTAACTCTTCCCATGATTCAATACTGAACTAGTGCCCTAGCATGATGTTAGGGGGTCATTATGGGGATGTCTACACTGCAATGAAATACCTGTAGCTGACCCATATCACCTGACTGAGGCTTGTGAGACTTGGGCTAAGAGGCTGTTTAATCGTGGTATATATATTCAGGCTGGAGCCTGATCTCTGGGATTAGGATGACGAGAAATCCTGATATTTGTCTTACATAGGCAACTATAACCCCGTCCCCACCTCCCCGCCACCCCAAAAAAAGGTTGATTTTTCACACTTGCTATCTAGCCACCCTATCTGGGACCCCACCCCACTTTGTGGGTCCCAGGGTGACCCGAGCTCCACAAACCCGAGTAGCTGATGGGTAGCCAGCCGTAGGTTTTTAACTGCGGTGTAGATCTATCCTATGTTCCTAGGATGAACAGTGCTATTGGAGAGAAAATAGATGTAAAGCCAAGTTCCTTACTCCCAACTACTTGTGGTCATTGAAAATCCTTTATCCCTTTTTTATAAAGGCAGAGATGTTAGTCTCAGGATATGTCTATAATGCCCCACAGTTCACACTATGGGGGTGTGAATAGCGGTGTTCATCAAAATGTTGCACTGTAACTCCCCCATGCGGATACTGTGAATTAAAAGGTTCTGAGTCTGCATTAGTGGTTTCCTGTTTGAAGAGGATTACATTAATGTGAACTAGGAATCTTTTAATTCACACCCATGGTGTCCACAGGAGGGTGCTTGCAGCACTTTGGTGTGCACTGCTATTAACCCCCTCACTGCTCACTCTGGTATTCCAAACTGTGGGGCCGTGTAGGCAAGCTCTCAGTGTTCTGGCTAAATTCCAATGTGAGTAATTATTTAAATTCCTGATTTAATTTCGCTGGGAATTCCAAGTAGAGCTGATGGTGTTCTTCACTTCCTGTCCTAAATTACTGTTAACATGTGTATATATACATACTGTTTTTTTTTAAAGAAAAACAGCAACCTTTTCATTTGAGGACAATACAGAAACATTATTTTTCTACCTTTAGTTCAGGGGTGTCAAACCCATCTGTGGAGAGGGCCAAAATCTATTTTTAATTATGGCCTGTGGACTGGAGTATAAATTTACTCATGCCAATAGAAGGACTGCAAACAGAGCAAGGGTGCATTACAGCATTTATGTAAAAAGAAAAGGTGCCACAAGTCCTCCTTTTCTTTTTGCGGATACAGACTAGCACGGCTGCTACTCTGAGACCAGCATTTATGTAGTAACTAAACTGTAAGTTATCAATCTTTATTCAGACTAGAGCTGGTCCAAAAATGGCATTTTTTCCCCCACACAGAAATTTGCCACAACAATGACAAAATATTCATTTTTGCCAAAATGCCATAGAAAACTTTGGTTTTTTTATTAAAACATTTAAAAAATGGCTGAAAATGGGAGTTCTAGTGTGTCATTCTGTTCTCTTGGGTATCATTGAATCGCCGGATGTGGTGAGTAACAGGAGATGTAGACTAGCTTGGAATCCCAGGCATAGAGGAAGGTGGGAACATGAGAAGCAAACTACAAGCCCCAGGGGGCACTACAGCTCACATTTTCAGACAAAACATTTCATGTTGCAGCAGAAATATATTTCAACGCAAAAGTCAAAATTAGACATGGCAAGCAGACACTGGGAGGGGCGCGGGGGAGTTGAAAACCTAATTTTCATCAAAAGCAATCAGACCAGTCCTGGTTCATAACTTTATTGGCACATTTAACATGTTGAAGTAGGAAAACATATTCCCTTCTAGAATCACCACTATTAATGACTCTTCCTTTGTCATCTTTCTTTATATTTGTCTGTCTTTCTTACCACTGCATTCCAATACAGCAATTCACAAATTCACTCCCGTCCTATCTATTTCCACATTCCTGCCGTCCTATCTATTTCCACATTCCAGCCACTAAAATGATCAGTAATTATATTGTTAATTCCTACATCCTGTCACCAGTAAGCTTCGAAGTTAATATTCCAGTGAAATTAATTGGATGCAAGGCCATTCATACATCTCTGAACTATTATTTCAGGCTGTCTACAGATGCAGGCAGACAATCCTACATCATTTTGACTTGGTTAATGTTTTCAGCATGTTCTTCACTACTATGGGGTTGCTAGATTTTTTTAATGAAATCTTAGATTCCAAATTCTGCATATGCCATGCCAGCCCCCCAAATTAAAAAAAAAATGCTTCAAGAGGAGCTGATCTGTCCCACAGACAAATATTTGCTACCTCTGATTTAGCTGCTCACTTCTCCTTTCCAGATGATGCAAAGAAATGAGCAGATCTTTGCAGCAAACTGCTTGTCATCAGAGTTCCCTGAAGAAATGCCTACTTTCCCCAAAGGGCTAATTCTGAACAAGATTTTGCAAGGAAAACTAATACATCTGGAATATAAGCAATGTTTAATATTCTCACAGGGATCTGTATTAACAAGGGTAAATATAGTTTTTGTGTAAACAAATATAGTTCTCTATGAAACAAAAAAGATAAAATGAGACAAACATGAAGGTCCAAATGGGAACTGGGATCAAAAGGTGAAGTGAACATTTAAAAATTCTACTTAAAACATCTTAAAGTCCCACGATAAAAGCCCATATAAGGAACTAGAATTTATTCAGAGCTCTTGGCCTGGATGGTTTCATTAGAAGAAGATTTCTGACTCCTGTTGAGAAATTTGAAAGAAACTCCTACCTGTCCTGATGGAATGGACTGAAGAGAGATGGTACTGTAATGATCCTCTGGGTCTCTGGCCAATATTACCTTATTTCTCAGAGGGCCTATAGGTATGCATAACTCAACCACTTCTACAAGTACTGGGCACTGACCTGACTCGGACAATGACCAATGCAGAGGTCAAAACAGTGGGAGACTATTAGAGGTGGTAGGAGCCTTGGGGTCAGGGAATTTTCCCTTGCTTTAATATTCACTGGATGTTGATAGGCCTGCAGAGCCAGTGGAGCATTGTCATATTTAAGCACTTTTTTCCCTAAGTAGTGACTTTTTATTACAGGCATTCAAAAGGTTCTCTGATATTGGCAGGCTGGTGGTATGAGCTTCTACTGCAGTTTGGCATGTTGTTTGGGAGACGTGCCAGAAGGCACAGCAGGAAGGGGGACTAGTCTAAGTTTCTTTAATATACACAGTGAGGGAGTTGAGAGGAAAGAAATTCAGATAACAGGATCCTCAGCCTTACCATTTTTTGCAGTCTGGCTATTTGGATGTTCCTAAAACTAGGGACTCTTCTACCATGTTTCTGAAGTGGAGCTAGAGAAATCTGGAAGCTGAAGTGGACCTAGAGAAACCTGGAGCGCAGGATCTGGTTCAAGTGATAACTATAACAGGACCACTTGGAAATAGTGACCATAATATAATAACATTTAACATCCCTGTGGTGGGAAGAACACCTCAACAGCCCAACACTGTGGCATTTAATTTCAGAAAGAGGAACTATACAAAAACGAGGAGGTTAGATAAACAGAAATTAAAAGGACCAGTGACTAGAGTGAAATCCCTGCAAGCTGCAAAGACACTTTTCAAAGACACCATAATAGAGGTATAATTTAAATGTATACCCCAAATTAAAAAAAAAAAAAAACACAGTAAAAGAACTAAAAAAGAGCCACTGTGGCTTAAAAACCATGTAAAAGAAGCAGTGAGAGATAAAAAGGCATCTTATAAAAAGTGGAAGTCAAATGCTAGTGAGGTAAATAGAAAGGAGCATAAACACTACCAAATTAAATGTAAAAATGTAATAAGAAAAGCCAAAAAGGAGTTTGAAGAACAGCTAGCCAAAAACTCAAAAGGTAAAAACAAAATGTTTTTTAAGTACATCAGAAGCAGGAAGCCTGCTAAACAACCAGTGGGGCCCCTGGACGATCGAGATACAAAAGGAGCATTTAACGACAATAAAGTAATTGTGGAGAAACTAAATGAATTATTTTCTTCATTCTTCACGGCTGAGGATGTTAGAGAGATTCCCAAACCTGAGTTGTCTTTTGTAGGTGACAAATCTGAGGAATTGTCACAGTTTGAAGTGTCACTAGAGGAGGTTTTGGAATTAATTGAGAAACTTAACAGTAACTAGTGACCGGGACTAGATGGCATTCACTCAAGAGTTCTGAAAGAACTCAAAGGTGAAATTGTGGAACTATTAACTATGGTTTGTAACCTGTCCTTTAAATCAGCTACTGTACCCAATTACTGGAAGATAGCTAATGTAACACCAGTATTTAAGAAGGGCTATAGAGGTGATCCTGGCAATTACAGACTGGTAAGTCTAACGTCAGTACCAGGCAAATTAGTTGAAACAATAGTAAAGAATAAAATTGTCAGACACATAGAAGAACATAAATTGTTGCACAAAAGTCAACATGGTTTCTGTAATGGGAGATCATGTTTTACTAATCTATTAGAGTTCTTTGAGCAGGGTCAACAAATATGTGGACAAAAGGGGGATCCAGTGGACATAGCCAGTAAGCCTTTGACAAGTTCCCTCACCAAAGGCTCTTATGTAAATTAAGTTGTCATGGGATAAGAGGGAAGACCCTTTCATGGATTGAGAACTGGTTAAAAGACAGGGAACAAAGGGTAGGAATAAATGGTAAATTTTCAGAATGGAGAGAGGTAACTAGTGGTATTCTCCAAGGGTCAGTCCTAGGAACAATCCTATTCAACCTATTCATAAATGACCTGGAGAAAGGGATAAACAGCGAGGTGGCAAAGTTTGCAGATGATACTAAACTGCTCAAGATAGTTAAGACCAAAACAGACTGCGAAGAACTCCAAAAATATCTCACAAAACTAAGTGATTGGGCAACAAAATGGGAAATGAATTTAATGTGGACAAATGTAAAGTAATGCACATTGGAAAAAATAACCCCAATTATACATGCAATCTGATGGTGGCTAATTCAGCTACAACTAATCAGGAGAAAGCTCTTGGAGTCATCGTGGATAGTTCTCTGAAGATGTCCACGCAGTGTGCAGCAGCAGTTAAAAAAGCAAACGGGATGTTAGGAATCATTAAAAAAGGGATAGAGAATAAGATGGAGAATATCTTATTGACCTTAAATAAATCCATGGTATGCCCACATCCTGAATACTGCATACAGATGTGGTCCCCTCATCTCAAAAAGGATATACTGGCATTAGAAAAGGTTCAGAAAAGGGCAACTAAAATGATTAGGGGTTTGGAACGCGTCCCATATGAGGAGAAATTAAAGAGGCTAGGACTTTTCAGCTTGGAAAAGAGGAGACGAAGGGGGGATATGATAGAGGTATATAAAACCATGAGTGGTGTGGAGAAAGTGAATAAGGAAAAGTTATTTACTTGTTCCCATAATATAAGAACTAGGGGCCACCAAATGAAATTAATGGGTAGCAGGTTTAAAACAAATAAAAGGAAGTTCTTCTTCACTCAGCGCACAGTCAACCTGTGGAACTCCTTGCCTGAGGAGGATGTGAAGGCTAGGACTATAACAGGGTTTAAAAGAGAAACTGGATAAATTCATGGAGGTTAAGTCCATTAATGGCTATTAGCCAGGATGGGTAAGGAATGGTGTCCCTAGCCTCTGTCTGTCAGAGGGTGGAGATGGATGGCATGAGAGAGGTCACTAGATCATTACCTGTTAGGTTCACTCCCTCTGGCGCACCTGGTACTGGCCACTGTCGGTAGACAGGATACTGGGCTGGATGGACCTTTGGTCTGACCCAGTATGGCCATTCTTATGTTCTTATGTCTCAGCCTCTAGGGATGGAATCCTCCAATGCAAACCTAATGGAGAAGCAGCTAGACATAGTGTCTAAGCTGAGTTTGCAAGGATGCCCTCCTAATGTCTGCTCTCATCACCATGGATGTCAGGAAATCAGTTATGAAAGGAAAATAAAAAAAGGAAAATATAGAAATTCAGACAACCATATCCTCTTCATTTGATCTAATCTTTATGGGGCAAGAAAACATTTTAAGATAGAAATGGCTGTGTGTTTATTTCTCAGTTTATAAATACCCGCCATGTTCCACCTTAAGAGAAGTGCCATGTCAGGAGGAGAACAGAGTAGTATTTTTTGAAATTATTTTTATATATTATTTGAAAAATATATCTTAACAGCAGTTGGGGATCCTTTGAGATCGAAGACTGTACTGCGTACAAATGCAATATATTTTTATTTATTATTTGAAATATATATTTCACAACTACATCTTGTGAGTTCCATCTTTTTTTGTTTTTCTGTTGCAACAGGAAAAGAAGCAAGTATTAAGTAGCAAAAGCAACAATTACACTTATGAGTGCTTATGTCTACAGCTCCAAAAAAGCAGTTCTACCTGCCAGGAATAAGTAATGCTCCATTAAAACTCAGCGTAACTCTTAGTTATAATAACAAAAATGCAGTCTTTCTAGGGGGAATGTTGCAATAGGCTGGTTAGGGTCTGTACGTTTTCTGCATATGCGCTCTATAGAAACCGAGGAAATTTTCCAAGCCTAAGAACACTTTAAAAACCATTACAATGTTTTATTGGTAAAAAGAAATGGTCAGCTGTGGTTTTCTAATAAATAGATGAGGAACTGAAGCTTCACATTTCTCTAAGTTTCTAAATCCATTACTTTGCATAAAAAAAGGAAAAATGAGTCTCTTTAAAGAACTGCAATACTCTAAAACACACGGGTTAGCTCCAATGTGGACATGATTAATATCACAGGTCAAAGGCTTACTGAACTGAATAATGTGACACCATATCAAATAAAGTTATGAATATTTAAAATTGTATAAGGAAATAAAAGGAAGGTAGTCTGGCATCTTCAATCTTTCCTCTTGAAAGATTTCCATTAGATCCCATTATCTACCTTAATAGAATGCAAGAAAGGGAAAGAAAACCTTGGGATGAAAACTGGGAAACAGATGACAAACTGAAGGGAAATCAGAAACAGGAGAAAAATGTTCATTAAATGAGTTACAAAAAAGGAATAGATATAATAGGAAATATAATCCTAAAATAGAATAAAAGGTCTCTGATTCAAAAAGGAATGAAAAATTAGAACATGTACAAGACCAAAAATAGCACTTTTTGAAGTTGTACGTCTATTACCAAAGGATTATATCAGTTATCTTTTACATACATAGCTATATAGATACATAGCACTTCATCTCTAAGCCACCCCACCTGTCCATATTTTGTCCTTTCCCATGTCTGACCATTCTCCTGTCCAAACACATCCTTATGCATCTGCTTCCAGACTTAATTAGTTTCTTTCTAGTAGCTTAGAAAGTTTGTTGTAGTAGCTGCCACCCTAGAATGCTGGTCTAAGAGCAAGGATCCAACCCCCAAGTTCCAAACTCTCACTGCCTTCACTAAGATTCTGCCTGGTATTAGACACACCTAATTGACTGAGGCAGTCTGAATGGCACAGGGTACAAATCCCTCTACATGGGAAAATTCTCATACATGAGACATATCCCTGTGCCACATAAATTAACCACAGTCAGAGGTTGAAATATCTAAAGTGCTTGGAACAAACGGATGACCAAAGTCACTGTAATTCACCAGCATTTATTATTAATTGTAAATTCATAGATTTTAAGGGCAGAAAAAACATTATAATCATCTAGTCTCTGCTTCTGCATAATACAGGCCACAGAACCTCACCCAGTAATTTCTGCATCAAGCCCACCGCTTCTGTCTAGATATCTTTCTAAAAGATTTTCTGTAGTTTAATCCTGATGTAAAGACATCAAGTGATGGAGAATCCACTACATCTTTGGGTGTAAGTTGTTCCAATCTTTAATCACCCTCACTGTTAAATATTTGCACCTTATTTCTAGTCTGAATTTGTCTAGCTTCAACTTCCAGTCATTGCATCATTTTCTGCTTTTGTCTATGAGATTAATGTTGTTCCAGTGATTAATTACCCTCATTGTCAAAACATAGTAATTGCTGAGTCTAATAAAAATATGTAAACTGTAGTTAAAATAATCAACAATATCAGATGGGACTGGGGAATAGCTAATGCTGTACCTATCTATAAAAATGGCACACAGGTATGTAGCTTCCTTGCTATGTTTTGCGCTTTACAGAAGCAGTGCTCAGAAGCACCCACAAGCAGAAAGATGGTCAGCATCAGAGACAGTGGCTCAAAAAATGAAATGTAAACTCCCTGCCTAACCTATGTGCTTGATACCCACATAGGCAGTGGTGGCTGGGACAGAGAAGAGGAAGAGGAGTTATTTGGCCAGAATGCCTAACACCTAGGGTATGTCTACACTGCAGATGAAGCCAAGGCTCTGACTCAAGTTTGAGCCAAAAGACCCCCTTCCATTCATGCACATCAGTCTGACTGAGGTCAGCAAGCACTCAGGACCCAGGTCCTAGGACCCTGCTATGGGATAGGTCAGAACCCAAGTCCTGATGTGATTCCAGTCCAAGCTTTGTCATTTTTCAGTGTGGCCGCAGCTCAAGCAGCAGACCCAAGTAAGAAGCTGGAGTATGGATGTGTTACCATGACTGAGAGACCCAGGTATAGCAATTGTAAGCCCAGGTTTACAATGTACTGTGGATCCTCAAGCACAGACTTGGGTTTTCAAGGGTGTGTACACAGTTACCTGCATATGGCTGGGATTGCCAAGTTATTTGCATCCAGCCCAGACTAGCACAAAAGTATATTATTTGGGGGGAGATATGAAATTCAGCTTCCAACAGCACAAAGAGATACAGCCCCACATGCTGCTCTCTAACAGGACCTACTCCACTCCAGTGGGTGATCAGCCTGCGTAGCAATGCAACATCACAACACTGAGTAATGCCTATAATACCCTTAGTTAAGAAAGAACTCTGGAGTGAATTAAGACCTGGTGTATGCCCTGGTCTACATTACAGATGTTTAGATTGTTTAGAGTTTAGATCGAATTTAGCAGTGTTAGATTGATTTAACCCTACACATATCCACACAATGAAGCCATTTTTGTCAACTTAATGGGCTCTTAAATCGATTTCTGTACTCCTCCCCGATGTGGGGATTAGCACTGAAATCGACATCACTGGATCGAATTTGGGTTAGGGTGGACGCAATTTGACGGTATTGGCCTCCGGGAACTATCCCACAGTGCTCCATTGTGACTACTCTGGACAGCACTCTCAACTCGGATGCACTGGCCAGGTAGACAGGAAAAGACCCGGGAACTTTTGAATTTCATTTCTGTTTGGTCAGCGTGGCAAGCTGATCAGCACAGGTGACCGTGCAGATCTCATCAGCAGAGGTGTCCATGGAGTTCCAGAATGGCAAAAGAGCTGCAGTATGGACTGAATGGGAGGTACTGGATCTGATCACTGTATGGGGAGACAAATCCATGCTATCAGAACTCCATTCCAAAAGATGAAATGCCAAAATATTTGAAAAAATCTCCAAGGGTATGAAGGACAGAGGCTATCATAGGGACCCACAGCAGTGCCGTGTGGTAACTTAAGGAGCTCAGGCAAGCCTACCAAAAAACCCAAGAGACAAATGCCTGCTCAGGGTCAGAGCCCCAGACATGCCACTTCTATGATGAGCTGCATGCAATTCTAGGGGGTGTCCCTACAGCTACCCCACACCTGTATATGGACTCCTGCAAGGGAGTCTCACGCAACAGGGATGAGGATTTTGGGGAAGAGGAAGATGATGATGAGGGGGAGACTGAAGATAGCGCACACCAGGCAAGTGGAGAAACAGTTCTCCCCGACAGCCAGGAACTGTTTATCATCCTGGAGACCGCCCCCTCCCAACCCACGCTCCCAGACCTTGAAGGCGGAGAAGACACCTCTGGTGAGTGTACCTTTGTAAATATAATACATGGTTTAAAAGCAAGCGTGTTTAATGATTAATTTGCCTGAAGACTTGAGATGCGTTCACGGCCAGTACAGCTACTGGAAAAGTCTGTTAACGTGTCTGGGGATAGAGCGGAAATCCTCCAGGGACATCTCAATGAAGTTGTCCTGGCGGTACTCCCAAAGCCTTTGCAAAGGGTTTCTGGGGAGGGCAGCCTTACTGCCCTTTACCATGGCAGGCCAGTAGCACGTAGTCTGGAATCATTGCATAAGAAAGCATGGCAGCGTGTGGTCCCAGTGTTTGCTGGCATTCAAGCAACATCCATTCTTTATCTCTCTGTGTTACCCTCAGGAGAGTGATATCATTCATGGTCACCTGGTTGAAATAGGGGAATTTTATTAAGGGGACATTCAGAGGTGGCCATTCCTGCTGGGCTGTTTGCCTGTGGTTGAAAAGAAATCATCCCCGCTGTTAGCCACACAGTGGGGGGAGGGGTGAAGCAATCATCTCAGAGAATTGTGTGTGTGTGTGTGTGTCTGTGGCGGGGGGGTTAGTTGGGTTTGTGCTGCATGTTAACCTGAAAACATCAGCCCCTCCTTTTAAATGGCCAATTTGTCTTCTTCAATTTTACTCTCCCTTTTTTTTCCTCCTGCAGCTTCAAATGTTTCAACGCTGCACTAGCATCTCCATCCCAGAGGCTAACACAGATAAGAAGGTGAAAAAACGCACTCGCGATGAAATGTTCTCTGAGCTCATGCAGTCCACCCAAACTGAAAGAGCCCAGCAGAATGTGGGGGGGGCAGACAATGGCAGAATACAGGAAAGCACAAAATGAACCCGAGGACAAGAGGGACGTGCGAGAGGACAGGTGGCGGGAGCAACAGGAGGGATGGCGGGATCAAGAGGAAAGGTGGCGGCAGCATGATGAGAGGAGGCAGGATGCAATGCTGAGGCTACTGGAGGATCAAACTGATATGTTCCGGCATATGGTTGAGGTGCAGGAAAGGCACAGACTGCCACTGCAGACCCTGTGTAACCAACTGTCCTCCTCCCCAAGTTCCATAGCCTCCTCACCCAGACACCCAAGAACGCGGGAAGGGAGGGCCTCCAGGCACCCAACCACTCCATCCCAGAGGACTGCCCAAGCAAAAGAAGGCTGGCATTCAATAAGTTTTGAAGTGCAGTGTGGCCTTGTCCTTCCTTCCTCCACCACCCCTCCCGGGCTACCTTGGCAGTTATCCCCCTATTTGTGTGATGAATTAATAAAGAATGCATGAATTTGAAACAACAATGACTTTATTGCCTCTGCAAGTGGTGATCGAAGTGGGGGGGGGGAGGGCGGTTGACTTACAGGGAAGTAGAGTGAACCATGGGGGCAGGTTTTCATCAAGGAGAAACAAACAGAACTGTCACACCGTAGCCTGGTCAGCCATGAAACTGGTTTTCAAAGCTTCTCTGATGCACAGTGCGCCCTGCTGTGCTCTTCTGACCACTCTGGTGTCTGGCTGTGCGTAACCAGTGTCCAGGCAATTTGCCTCAACTTCCCACCCTACCATAAACATCTCCCCCTTATTCTCACAAATATGGTGGAGCACACAGCAAGCAGCAATAACAATGGGAATATTGGTTTCGCTGAGGTCTAACCAAGTCAGTAAACTGCACCAGCACGCTTTTAAACATCCAAATGCACATTCTACCACCATTCTGCACTTGCTCAGCCTATAGTTCCAGGTGAGCCTTGAGTGGGCCTGACTGTTATAAAAAGCCAGTCAGCTGCGAACCAGCTGAGCAGCAAACAGCAGAGAGGCTAACAGAGGGAGTTTGCCTGGGAGTTCGCCTGGGGAGAGCCCACTGAGGCTTACATCTTGCCGGCTTCTCTGAGTAGTTACTAGAACTCCTGAGGAAGCTTGTGGAAGGAAGGTAATATGGATGGGGAGCATTTAGCTGTTGTGACCTGCACTGGATGTGCCATGTTTGTCTTTCTTCCACAGGACAGAGCGACTTTGTCTGTACAAAGTGCAATCTGGTCTCCATATTGGAAGAGAAGGTTCAAGGTCTGGAAAAACAAATATCGACCCTGCGTTGCATAAGAGAAACTGAAGATTTCCTGGACAGACATCAGGATATGTTTCTACGGGCACAACATTCTGAAGATTCAGAGCAGGCTCTGCAGCGGGGACAGGAGGACGATGAAGAAATTTGGCAGCATGTGACCTCCAGAAGAAGAAAGGGGAGCGTCCATGTACCAGCAGCACAGATACAGGTAAGCAACCGTTTTCATGTTCTCTCCACAGGTACTAATGCGGAGAGTAGATTAGATGATATATCTGAGGGAAGAGAACAGAAGGAGACTCCACCGATTGGAAGGCATGAGATGCACTGTCCTAGGGATGGAGGTTCCACGACCACCACTCTCAAGAGGAGGAGGCAGGTGGTGGTGGTCGGGGACTCTCTCCTCAGGGGGACTGAGTCCTCTATCTGCTGCCCTGACTGGGAAAACCGAGAAGTCTGCTGCTTGCCAGGAGCTAGGATTCATGATGTGACGGAGAGACTGCCAAGACTCATCAAGCCCTCAGATCACTACCCCTTCCTGCTTCTCCATGTGGGCACCAATGATACTGCCAAGAATGACCTTGAGCAGATCACTGCGGACTATGTGGCTCTGGGAAGAAGGATAAAGGAGTTTGAGGTGCAAGTGGTGTTTTCGTCCATCGTCCCCATAGAAGGAAAAGGCCTGGGTAGAGACCGTCAAATCGTGGAAGTCAATGAATGGCTACACAGGTGGTGTTGGAGAGAAGGCTTTGGATTCTTTGACCATGGGATGGTGTTCCAAGAAGGAGGAGTGCTAGGCAAAGACGGGCTCCACCTAACAAAGAGAGGGAAGAGCATCTTCACAAGCAAGCTGGCTAACCTAGTGAGGAGGGCTTTAAACTAGGTTCACCGGGGGAAGGAGATCAAAGCCCTGAGGTAAGTGGGGACTTTGGATACCAGGAGGAAGCACGAGCAGGAGAATGCGAAAGGGGAGGGCTCCTGCCTCATACTAAGAAAGCAGGACAAACAGCAAGTTATCTCAAGTGCTTATACACAAATGCAAGAAGCCTGGGAAACAAGCAGCGAGAACTGGAAGTCCTGGCACAGTCAAGGAATTATGATGTGATTGGAACAACAGAGAGTTGGTGGGATAACTCACATGGATGGATATAAACTGTTCAGGAAGGACCGGCAGGGCAGAAAAGGTGGGAGGTTGCATTGTATGTAAGAGAGCAGTATGACTGCTCAGAGCTCCGGTATGAAACTGCAGAAAAATCTGAGTGTCTCTGGATTAAGTTTAGAAGCATAAGCAACAAGGGTGATGTCGTGGTGGGAGTCTACTATAGACTACCGGATCAGGGGGATGAGGTGGACGAGGCTTTCTTCTGGCAACTCACGAAAGTTACTAGATCGCAGGCTCTGGTTCTTATGGGAGACTTCAATCACCCTGATATCTGCTGGGAGAGCAATACAGCAGTGCACAGACAATCCAGGAAGTTTTTGGAAAGTGTAGGTTACAATTTCCTGGTTCAAGTGCTGGAGGAACCAACTAGGGGCAGAGCTCTTCTTGACCTGCTGCTCACAAACCAGGAAGAATTAGTAGGGGAAGCAAAAGTGGATGGGAACCTGGGAGGCAGTGACCATGAGATGGTTGAGTTCAGGATCCTGACACAGGGAAGAAAGAAGAGCAGCAGAATACGGACCCTGGACTTCAGAAAAGCAGACTTTGACAACCTCAGGGAACTGATGGGCAGGATCCCATGAGAGAATAACATGAAGGGGAAAGGAGTCCAGGAGAGCTGGCTGTATTTTAAAGAACCCTTATTGAGGTTACAGGGACAAACCCTCCCGATGTGTAGAAAGAATAGTACATATGGCAGGCGACCAGCTTGGCTTAACAGTGAAATGCTTGCTGATCTTAAACACAAAAAAGAAGCTTACAAGAAGTGGAAGATTGGACAAATGATCAGGGAAGAGTATAAAAATATTGCTCGGGCATGCAGGAGTGAAATCAGGAAGGCCAAATCACACCTGGAGGTGCAGCTAGCAAGAGATGTTAAGAGTAACCAGAAGGGTTTCTTCAGGTATGTTAGCAACAAGAAAAAAGTCAAGGAAAGTGTGGGCCCCTTTCTGAATGAGGGAGGCAACCTAGTGACAGAGGATGTGGAAAAAGCTAATGTACTCAATGCTTTTTTTGCCTCTGTCTTCACGAACAAGGTCAGCTCCCAGACTACTGCACTTGGCAGCACAGCATGGGGAGGAGGTGACCAGCCCTCTGTGGAGAAAGAAGTGGTTTGGAACTATTTAGAAAAGCTGGACGAGCACAAGTCCATGGGGCTGGATGCGCTGCATCCAAGAGTGCTAAAGGAGTTGGCGGATGTGATTGCAGAGCCGTTGGCCATTATCTTTGAAAACTCATGGCGATCCGGGGAAGTCCCGGACAATTGGAAAAAGGCTAATGGTAGTGCCCATCTTTAAAAAAGGGAAGGAGGAGGATCCTGGGAACTACAGGCCAGTCAGCCTCACCTCAGTCCCTGGAACAATCATGGAGCAGGTCCTCAAGGAATCCATTCTGAAGCACTTAGAGGAGAGGAAAGTGATCAGGAACAGTCAGCATGGATTCACCAAGGGCAAGTCATGCCTGACTAATCTAATTGCCTTCTATGATGAGATAACTGGCTCTGTGGATGAGGGGAAAGCGGTGGACATGTTGTTCCTTGACTTTAGCAAAGCTTTTGACACGGTTTCCCACAGTATTCTTGCCAGCAAGTTAAAGAAGTATGGGCTGGATGAATGGACTATAAGGTGGATAGAAAGCTGGCTAGATTGTCGGGCTCAACGGGTAGTGATCAATGGCTCCATGTCTAGTTGGCAGCCGGTATCAA
The DNA here is from genome assembly GCF_965152235.1 of Eretmochelys imbricata. Taxonomy (NCBI): domain Eukaryota; kingdom Metazoa; phylum Chordata; order Testudines; family Cheloniidae; genus Eretmochelys; species Eretmochelys imbricata. Next base: position 37,718,438 of record NC_135574.1, read on the forward strand.
GTGGAGTGCCCCAAGGGTTGGTCCTGGGGCCGGTTTTGTTCAATATCTTCATAAATGATGTGGAGGATGGTGTGGATTGCACCCTCAGCAAGTTTGCAGATGACACTAAACTGGGAGGAGAGGTAAATACGCTGGAGGGTAGGGATAGGATACAGAGGGACCTAGACAAATTAGAGGATTGGGTGAAAAGAAATCTGATGAAGTTCAACAAGGACAAGTGCAGAGTCCTGCACTTAGGATGGAAGAATCCAATGCACCGGTACAGACTAGGGACCGAATGGCTAGGTAGCAGTTCTGCAGAAAAGGACCTAGGAGTTACAGTAGACAAGAAGCTGGATATGAGTCAACAGTGTGCCCTTGTTGCCAAGAAGGCCAATGGCATTTTGGGATGTATAAGTAGGGGCATTGCCAGCAGATCGAGGGACGTGATCATTCCCCTCTATTCGACACTGGTGAGGCCTCATCTGGAGTACTGTGTCCAGTTTTGGGCCCCACACTACAAGAAGGATGTGGAAAAATTGGAAAGAGTCCAGCAGAGGGCAACAAAAATGATTAGGGGACTGGAACACATGACTTATGAGGAGAGGCTGAGGGAACTGGGGATGTTTAGTCTACGGAAGAGAAGAATGAGGGGGGATTTGATAGCTGCTTTCAACTACCTGAAAGGGGGTTCCAAAGAGGATGGCTCTAGACTGTTCTCAGTGGTAGCAGATAACAGAACAAGGAGTAATGGTCTCAAGTTGCAGTGGGGGAGATTTAGGTTGGATATTAGGAAAAACTTTGTCAGTAGGAGGGTGGTGAAACACTGGAATGCGTTACCTAGGGAGGTGGTGGAATCTCCTTCCTTAGACTTTTTAAGGTCAAGCTTGACAAAGCTCTGGCTGGGATGATTTAGTTGGGGATTGGTCCCGCTTTGAGCAGGGGGTTGGACTAGATGACCTCCTGCGGTCCCTTCCAACCCTGATATTTTATTATTCTATGATAGCTGAACTGCTCCTTACTACTGTCCAGGATGCCTGTGTATGGCTTCATGAGCCATGGCATTAAGGGGTAGCCTTGGTTCCCAAGGATAACTATAGGCATTTCAACATCCCCAACAGTTATTTTCTGGTCTAGAAAGTAAGCCCCTTGCTGCAGCTGTTCATACAGACCAGAGTTCCTGAAGATGCGAGCGTCATGTACCTTTCCCAGCCATCCCATGTTGATGTTGGTGAAACATCCCTTGTGATCCACCAGTGCTTTCAGCACCATTGAAAAGTACCCCTTTTGGTTTATGTACTGGCTGCCTTGGTGGTCCGGTCCCAAGATAGGGATATGTTTTCCATCTATCGCCGCACCACAGTTAGGAAATCCCATTGCAGCAAAGCCATCCACTATGACCTGCACATTTCCTGGAGTCACTACTCTTGATAGCAGCAGCTCAGTGATTGCATTGGCTACTTGGATCACAGCAGCCCCCCACAGTAGATTTGCCCAGTCCAAATTGATTCCCGACTGACCGTAGCTGTCTGGCGTTGCAGGCTTCCAGAGGACTATTGCCACTCACTTGTGAACCGTGAGGGCTGCTCCTATCTTGGTATTCTTGCGCTTCAGGGTAGGGGAAAGCAAGTCACAAAGTTCCATGGAAGTGCCCTTATACGTGTGAAAGTTTCGGAGCCACTGGGAATCATCCCAGACCTACAACACTATGCGGTCCCACCAGTCTGTGCTTGTTTCAAGGGACCAGAATCGGCATTCCACGGCATGAGCCTGAACCATTAACACCAAGATGGCCAAATTCCCCGGGCCTGTGCTTTGAGAGAAGTCTGCGTCCATGTCCTCATCACTCTTGTCACCGCGCTGCCATCGTCTCCTCGCCTGCTTTGCAGGTTCTGGTTCTGCATATACTTCATGATAATGCGCAAGGTGTTTACAATGCTCATAACTGCTGCGGTGATCTGCGTGGGCTCCATGCTTGCCGTGGTATGGCATCTCCAGGACAGCAGAGTTGCAGGGGAAGCAGTGGTTGGATGACCAGTTTTGCAGACCTACTGCACCGTCTGCTGCCAGGACACATCAGCTGAGTGGGTTGCATGCTTGCTGTGGTATGGCGAGACAAGAGCAGCAAAGCAGAGTTGCAGCGGAAGCGGCCCTGCAAGAGCACCAGGAGAGCAGAGTGCCAGTGGAAGCAGTGGATGACGACGATGGTTTGCAGAACTACTGCACCAGCTGCTGAAAGCAGTATGGCGCCCGCACGGAAAAAAGGTGTGAAACGATTGTCTGCTGTTGCTTTCACGGAGGGAAGGGCAACTGACAACATGTACCCAAAACCACACATGACAAGGTTTTTGCCCCATCAGGCATTGGGAGCTTAACCCAGAATTCCAATGGGCGGCAGAGACTGCAGGAACTGTGGGCTAGCTACTCGCAGTGCAATGCTCCGAAAGTCGACGCTAGCCTCGGTACTGTGGAAGCGCTCTGCTGACTTATTTCAGAGTAACAGCCGTGTTAATCTGTATTCGCAAAAAGAAAAGGAGTACTTGTGGCACCTTAGAGACTAACCAATTTATCTGAGCATAAGCTTTCGTGAGCTACAGCTCACCTCATCGGATGCATACTGTGGAAACTGCAGAAGACATTATATACACAGAGACCATGAAACAATACCTCCTCCTACCTCACTCTCCTGCTGGTAATAGCTTATCTAAAGTGATCATAAAGTTGGGCCATTTCCAGCACAAATACAGGTTTTCTCACCCTCCGCCCCCCCCACACACAAACTCACTCTCCTGCTGGTAATAGCCCATCCAAACTGACCACTCTCTTTAAAATGTGTATGATAATCAAGGTGAGCCATTTCCAGCACAAATCCAGGTTTTCTCACCCCCCAACCCCCCTCCAAAAACCACACACACAAACTCACTCTCCTGGTGGTAATAGCTCATCCAAAGCGACCACTCTCCCTACAATGTGCATGATAATCAAGGTGGGCCATTTCCAGCACAAATCCAGGTTTTCTCACCCCCCGCCCCCCCCCCCCCCCCCCCCACAGACACAAACTCACTCTCCTGCTGGCAATAGCTCATCCAAACTGCTCGGCAGCTCTCCAACACCACTTTCTACAAGCCATTACCCTATGATCCCACTGAGAGTTACCAAAAGCAACTACAGCATTTGCTCAAGAAACTTCCTGAAAAAGCACAAGATCAAATCCGCACAGACACACCCCTGGAACCCCGACCTGGGATATTCTATGTACCCAAGATCCATAAACCTGGAAATCCTGGGCGCCCTATCATCTCAGGCATTGGCACCCTGACAGCAGGATTGTCTGGCTATGTAGACTCCCTCCTCAGGCCCTACGCTACCAGCACTCCCAGCTACCTTCGAGACACCACTGACTTCCTGAGGAAACTACAATCCATCAGTGATCTTCCTGATAACACCATCTTGGCCACTATGGATGTAGAAGCCCTCTACACCAACATTCCACACAAAGATGGACTACAAGCCGTCAAGAACACTATCCCCGATAATGTCACGGCAAACCTGGTGGCTGAACTTTGTGAATTTGTCCTTACCCATAACTATTTTACATTTGGGGACAATGTATACCTTCAGATCAGCGGCACTGCTACGGGTACCCGCATGGCCCCACAGTATGCCAACATTTTTATGGCTGACTTAGAACAACGCTTCCTCAGCTCTCGTCCCCTAATGCCCCTACTCTACTTGCGCTATATTGATGGCATCTTCATCATCTGGACCCATGGAAAAGAAGCCCTTGAGGAATTCCACCATGATTTCAACAATTTCCATCCCACCATCAACCTCAGCCTGGTCCAGTCCACACAAGAGATCCACTTTCTGGACACTACAGTGCTAATAAACAATGGTCACATAAACACCACCCTATACCGGAAACCTACTGACCGCTATTCTACCTACATGCCTCCAGCTTTCACCCTGACCACACCACACGATCCATCGTCTACAGCCAAGCTCTGCGATACAACCGCATTTGCTCCAACCCCTCAGACAGAGACAAACACCTACAAGATCTCTATCAAGCATTCTTACAACTACAATACCCACCTGCGGAAGTGAAGAAACAGATTGATAGAGCCAGAAGAGTTCCCAGAAGTCACCTACTACAGAACAGACCTAACAAAGAAAATAACAGAACGCCACTAGCCGTCACCTTCAGCCCCCCAACTAAAACCCCTCCAATGCATTATTAAGGATCTACAACCTATCCTGAAGGATGACCCAACACTCTCACAAATCTTGGGAGACAGGCCAGTCCTTGCCTACAGACAGTCTCCCAACCTGAAGCAAATACTCCCCAACAACCACATACCACACAACAGAACCACTAACCCAGGAACCTATCCTTGCAACAAAGCCCGTTGCCAACTGTGTCCACATATCTATTCAGGGGACACCATCAAAGGGCCTAATAACATCAGCCACACTATCAGAGGCTCATTCACCTGCACATCCACCAATGTGATATATGCCATCATGTGCCAGCAATGCCCCTCTGCCATGTACATTGGTCAAACTGGACAATCTCTACGTAAAAGAATAAATGGACACAAATCAGATGTCAAGAATTATAACATTCATAAACCAGTTGGAGAACACTTCAATCTCTCTGGTCACGCAATCACAGACATGAAGGTCTCTATCTTACAACAAAAAAAATTCAAATCCAGACTCCAGCGAGAAACTGCTGAATTGGAATTCATTTGCAAATTGGATACTATTAATTTAGGCTTAATTAGAGACTGGGAGTGGCTAAGTCATTATGCAAGGTAGCCTATTTCCCCTTGTTCCCCCCCGCCCCCCCCCCCGGCCGACATTCTGGTTAAACTTGGATTTATGCTGGAAATGGCCCACCCTGATTATCATGCACATTGTAAGGAGAGTGGTCAGTTTGGATGAGCTATTGCCAGCAGGAGAGTGAGTTTGTGTGTGGTGGGGGGAGGGTGAGAAAACCTGGATTTGTGCTGGAAATGGCCCACCTTGATTATCATGCACATTGTAGGGAGAGTGGTCACTTTGGATGAGCTATTACCAGCAGGAGAGTGAGTTTGTGTGTGTGGTTTTTGGCGTGGGGTGGGGGGGTGAGAAAACCTGGATTTGTGCTGGAAATGGCTCACCTTGATTATCATACACATTTTAAAGAGAGTGGTCACTTTGGATGGGCTATTACCAGCAGGAGAGTGAGTTTGTGTGTGGGGGGGCGGAGGGTGAGAAAACCTGTATTTGTGCTGGAAATGGCCCAACTTGATGATCACTTTAGATAAGCTATTACCAGCAGGAGAGTGGGGTGGGAGGAGGTATTGTTTCATGGTCTCTGTGTATATAATGCCTTCTGCAGTTTCCACAGTATGCATCCGATGAGGTGAGCTGTAGCTCACGAAAGCTCATGCTCAAATAAATTGGTTAGTCTCTAAGGTGCCACAAGTACTCCTTTTTTTTCTGCTGACTTAATGCACTTAGTGCATTAATGTGGGGGCACACACAATCAACTGTATAAAATTGCTTTCTAAAAAATCGACTTCTATAAATTTGACCTAATTTCGTATTGTAGACATACCCTATGTGTCTACGTACAAGTAAAGTTGAACAGGTATACCGGCCCTGCTCCACACTGTACTCAAGCAAAAAAGCAGGTCTGCAATATTTATTTGATTATTCTTTGCAAAATTATTTATTTTAAATCAATCCCACAGAGTTCCAACACACACACACACACACACACACACTGCACACTAGCCACCCGATTTGTGGAGGGATTCTGCAGGTGCACCATTTTACTTTTGCTTTCTATTTGTGGAACTCTAGTTATAGCCAAGCATTATAGGGGATGTAATCACATGTGAGCGGAAGGATCTGATTAACCTACATTATAATAATTTATTCACTGGTACATCTGTTTCCTTTGATTCTCTTGCATTTTTCTTTTTATCTCAGGTTCGTATCCCTACCTCTTTTTAAATTTAGCCCTATCCTTTCCCCTAATAGAATGTACATTTCTTCCTGCAACTGGTTGTTCATTGTTTTGATTAAAATGCAGAAACTGTTAACTCCCTCGAGGTCATAGGGCCTGGGTACTCATTTAGTCACCCTACCACAAGATGGAACCACCACATATTCCAAATCTAATATAGTTCAAGCAAGATAAGGACTGAGGCAGACCAGCCATCAACCCAAGGATCACAAAGAACTCAGGGCCCATTGGTCTTAAGGTGGCCCTCTAGTGACTTAGAAGGGGAGGGGGCAAATGCCCTCTACCATTCCTGGGAATCATGGGGCTGTATTTAAATCTAGATTCAGAACCTATGATTTTGTGTCACTTTAAAATCTCCAAAATGAAGCACTGAGGATTCTTCATATACTGTGCTTACATTTAGTGATTGGGTGAATCAAAGAATTATTTTTGGTATGAAAATCAGACACTAATTTAAATAATCTCTTTGGGATATTACTCTAATGATAACAATAATATTACAAACCCAAATTACGTCTGTCTTTTTGGTTTAATAAGTTACTATGGGTAGCCTTCCAAGGCAGATATAGAGTATGAAATTACCCAAAGACTAGCACAGAACTCCCAGAGTAAAAATACTGTATAATTTACTTTTGAATAGATTGACAGTATTTAATGATATTCTCAGGGCAGGAAAATTAATTTGAGAAAAGCCACCCTTTCTATTAGTGATTAATTTTCCTTGAATGCTTAGGGCCTGGTTACTGAGTACTCAAACAGAGATATTAAAGTCTTGCATACAGTCTCACTATATTTATATACTTATGGGAGATCCAATCCATTTTTCTGTATCATGAACTTTCTCATATTAGGCCCCAATTCAGCAAAGCACTGAAGTAGGTGCTTAAATCCATCCCTATTAAAGTTAAGCCAGTGTGTCCCAGTGACACACACAGTTCCCTACAGTTCCCTACAATTAGGGTAATAGTCTACTGCTTCATACTTCAGGATTTCACAAACTCAACCAATCCCATTGCCTGACGGATCTCCAAGTCCCAGAAAGAGGGCATCACTTTAGCATGTGCTTTATCTTTAAGCTTGCGCTTAAATCCCTTTGACTTCAATGAGACTTAAACATGAGCTTAAATGTTATCCTGAATAGGGATGTTTTCCTGAATCAGGGCTCAAAATAGGTCCAAGGGACTCGCACGCTAGCAACATACCTTGGACTGCTCCTGAATAAATTGCAGGGATGCCCCTTGTCTCATGATTCAGTGCCTATTCTGACCTGTCACTTAAGGGGCATAAAGAGTGAAAACCAAAGAGCTAGAAAAGCTCCTGTATGGCTCATCAAACTGGACAAAGGACTACAGGCACAGACCCAACAGTGAGAATCCCATGCACATGGTACCTTCAGAGAAGATACATTTCATACTTTTTTGGTCAATCTTTTGTTTTTCAATAATAAGGGGAAATAAGATGGGCAAAAGTAAAGACTACAATTAAAAAACCCACATAAATATTAACCCAATTGTTCATAAATTTTAAAAATTACGTTAGGAATCATTATTCAAATGTGAAGAACCATTCAATTCTGCATGTCCATAGAGCTGTCTTGTATGATCTAAATGAGTTTGATAAATGCCTGTTAAAATATTATCCATCTGAATGAGGGCATAGTTTTCTTCTAAACCCTATGCTTTAGTCTTCAGGGTATTTTTTTCTGTACAATACAAAAACATGAGACCCATTCTAACATGATAGACAATGCTATCATATGAGAGCCACCACAGAGGAGACTTCCTGAGGAACTGATAATGAGTGCAGGCTTTCCACTCAAAAATATCTTTGCTTGTCATCTATACTTTAGTGAAACTGGTACAACACCTTGATGAACAGGCACAATGTCCTCCGAACAGATGGTCCTGAATGTATGTAGCCAAGGACATCAAATGTGTTTGTGGAGTGCAAGGTTTCAAGCCAAGAATTTTTAAATGGCTGTCTTTCTTGAGCTCATTCCAATTATTACAGGGTATATGGTATCTCTGCTCAGAACTGGATTAAACACAAAAAATAAGAGTTTTTCCAGGAGAACACAATGTGAGGTACAAATCATTTTTAGTATTCCATGGGTGGGGGGGATGCTTTCAGATTAAATCTTTAACCAATGTTGTCTCTCAGTATAAAGCCCTTTGTGAACTGGCAAACCCAAAATTCTCCCCCTTCCATCAGGGCTTATTTAATTTTATTTAACCATTTTGATGATGCTTTGGTGAGCTAAATCCACCACTCTGTTTCACTGCTGATGCATGTCTGACTCTACATGTTATATCAGATACCTGCACAGCACAACAGCAGTAAACAGTCAAATTACTACAGTCCCGCAGCTCTCACAGAAATGGAGTGGCAAATTGGGGCAACCATCACATAATTGCAAAGCCCATGATTCTATGGTTTGAAATAGAGTTTGTATTGCTTGGGCAATAGGAAATATACTCTATTTACAAAGGTTTCAGAGTAATAGCCATGTTAGTCTGTATTCGCAAAAAGAAAAGGAGTACTTGTGGCACCTTAGAGACTAACCAATTTATTTGAGCATAAGCTGAGCTGTAGCTCACGAAAGCTTATCTCAAATAAATTGGTTAGTCTCTAAGGTGCCACAAGTACTCCTTTTCTATTTACAAAATAAACCAGTGCTGATGCAAAGAAAAGTTTCATATGGGCATAATTATTATTTTAATATTTTTGAAGAACTTTCAAAACAGACAGCTTTAGATACAGCCTCCCACCACATTTCCCAGATTAATGGGGACAGCTTAATCATGTCCACAATTAAAGAAGGGGTGCAGGAGATGGCAGAAATCAAGAATAAAAGCAAAGACAAATTATACAATTTATACCGTAATTCGGAAAAGAGATTCACGTGTATGGATCCTTATTGCCCTTTATAGAAATAATTAGATTCTATATGGACATTAGCGGCTACCTGGTCTGAACTCTTTGAAAGACAGGGGCCTTTAATTGTGAATTCACTGAGAGCAAGAATCTTTATGTCTTTATTTGGCTGCAAAGTAAACCTATTGTACGTTTTATTAATATAGTGCCATAAGTAAAAGCAGTAGTAATGTTTATGATTACATAATTCATGTAAGAGTTGTACAACAATAGAAGGTATTAACAACACTTAAAAGTGCCACACAGTCATCTGCACATAAACTGCACAAAAGCTTGCCTTTACATAAAGAAAAGCACAAATCTACATTAATCTATATTACTAAAAAGTAATCAGTAATCTCAGAAAAAAGAAGAATGGAACCTGGAAATCCTTGTTATCAAATCAAAGCTTCTAAAAAATTGCAGAAAACTAAAGACACCTAGAAAGAGAAAAGATGGGGAGAAAACCCTGACACTTTTTTCTTTTTGGATCAAATTCACCATTTTGGACAAATTCTATTCATATCAATAATAATTTGTTTATAGCACCAGGAGTGCATATGGTGGTTTCCAGAGCATGTAAAGATATGGACCCTGCAACAAAACTTACAATTAAATATTTCCATCAGGTTTCCCTTTACTTTGTAATTATTTCTTCGTTCTAAAGATATTGTACCCAAGTAATTAACTGGCTCTCCTAAAATATCTGCACATCATAACCAGATGTATTTCATTCCTTCTAAAGTAATTTAGGTGGGTAAAGATCAGTCACTGCCACATAACATGTGAAATCTATATTTTTCAGTCCTCCACTTCAAAATCCTTTAATTGCATCTGTCTAGAAAGATCCACAAACATATGAACTTTTTTCCAAATATTTTTTTAAAAATGGGGTTTTGCCCCAAAAAAGCAAAAGAAAGAAATCACATTACTATTGCTTTTCCCAAGAACTCTTCCCTCTTTTAGACATACATAGTAAAACACTTTGCTCCTAATAGGACATAGCTTTTCAACCCATAAGGGTGACTTATGTTTTTTTCCAAAAGGCACCAATAATGAACCCTATAGTTTTTAGAGTAACAGCCGTGTTAGTCTGTCTTTGCAAAAAGAAAAGGAGTACTTGTGGCACCTTAGCGACTAACCAATTTATTTGACCATGAGCTTTCGTCAGCTACAGCTCACTTTGCATCCGATGAAGTGAGCTATAGCTTACGAAAGCTCATGCTCAAATAAATTGGTTAGTCTCTAAGGTGCCACAAATACTCCTTTTCTTTGAACCCTATAGTCTTATTCCAGAAGGTGTTCAGATATACTACTACTGAGCACTGTATTAATATCTAGATAGCTAGTCAGCAATAGCTCTTTCCTTCTTCTATACCAAAGTTTTCCTCTGTGTGTGATATTCCATCATTTCCAGGAAAGGCCACCTTTTCCTTAACAAGTTTTAATACCATCCATTTCAAGTTTTGCAATATTATATTTCACCGTCAATTTATGAACATTCTCCTCCTCTTCCCACTTACTATACTTATCCATGAGGTAATTTCGATTTCCCTCAAAATTCTTTATGCAATCTCATATAATCCAATTGCGTGTCTAACACATCTTCACTCTGATATTTATGTGCTGGTATTAAAACACATATTTGTGTTGGAGCAGTGTGGACTCTGATTTTAGTGTCTCTCATATGTAATCATTTTTATTTGGAATGTGTGTGTGTTTGAATTAATTTGTTGATTTGGCCTTGAGCTCCCATTCACTCTGGCTATCAAGAGCTCCAACAACCTGAATAATAAGTACAATACATTTGGTATGTCATGAATGGAAAATTAGTGTGTAAAAGAGAGGCCATGGAGGACATGGAACACTAGTGATATGTTTTTTCCCCTCTTTGTGAAGGCTGTTGAGGATGGTGTAGGCTTCAGATAGATATATGTAAAAGGCAGTCCTTTTGTTTATACTGTAATTCTTACTTAATTAGAGTACTGGATGAACACCTATAATTATATTTTAACCATTTGAAGTCATAACAGTAAGCCTGTTGTTCTTCTTAGAAAATGGGCTGCTGCATGTGGTAACAAGGAACTTCTTTTTGACACCCACACTGAACTCTCAGTTGAGTGAGTTACAGTAATCTAATCTGGAAGTTACAAACAGAACAATCGCAGTTGCTAGGCTGTCATCTGAGAGGAGTCTGCTAGTCAGTTGAAGGAGGGAGACATGTATTTCTTGTTGCTGTTGATATTTGAGTGTTTAAGAGCAATAATGAGTCCAATAAGACCTAGACATTTCTCACTATCTTGCTAATCAGATGTTGGTGAAATTAATGGCATTGGATTTTTCCACTCTTCCTACTTGCAATCTTGATGAATGGAGTGCAACTAGAGATAGCTCTTTTCAATCCAGATGCTCTCTTGAGACACCTGGGGCTATGTCTACACTGCAGTTAAAACCCATGTCTGGCCTGTGCCAGCTGATTCAGTCTCATGGGGTTCAGGCTAAGGGGCTGTTTAACAGTGGTAGATGTTCAGACTCAGGCTGGAGCCTGAGGTCTGGGACCCTGCTGCCAAACAGGTGAGGCACAAATCACAAAATCCTTGTCCAATGTATATTTTAATAGCTATTAAAAGCTTATTAGAAGCAGCAGGAAGAACTGGGAGGTGGAACCACCTCTAACAGCTTCTTGTGTATGTAAGCAGTGTCAGGATGAGCTCCACCCTGACATCTGGTGGTGAGGTGTGGCAAGTTGTGGAAAAGAACTTCAGGGGCCGATGTCATTTGCATAGGCACACCCACCACGCCTAGAATGAGACCATAGCTGCTCAAATGGTCACTTTGGCTGCTGTGGGATCCCCAGAGTCTCTGTTATTGGGGCAGGAAGAATAAATTGTTATTACCCTGATTATGGGAACTGTGCTTGGAACTGTATGTGGCCTTTTGTTATGATGGAGGGATTCACCATCAACTAAGTAGCACTCGCTAGGCAAGGGTCATGGGTTCCAAAACTGTGTGAATAGAGAGAGGCTGGGGACAAGTATTAATACTTGGTGGCATGGGCCCCTTGGTGAGGGCCTTACATGCTAATTGCACTTCCTCCTTTCTCCACTGTGGAATATCAGAGCTAATTTTGATTTCATTAGAAGTCTAGTTATAGGCTGCTGAGCTCACTTTGGGCTGACAGTGCACCAGCACTGGGGCTCCCCTACTACAAGCTGAATTCACCTAAGAGCTGAAATCACTGAGTGTTGTGTTAAGTAGTGGGGGAGCCTGAAGATATATTGTGGAGCAGTTTGCGGCACGGCTGGTGAAGCAGTTCAACGCGGAGCAGTGTGTGGATGGCAGGAGCTGCTTGTGGGTCATGGAGCTGAGCGAAGGAGTTCGTGGGGCAGCTGGCGGAGCGGAGCGCAGCTGAGCGAAGGAGTTCGTGGGGCGGCTGGCGGAGCGGAGCGGAGCGAAGGAGTTTGTGGGGCGGCTGGCGGAGCGGAGCGCAGCGGAGCGAAGGAGTTTGTGGGGCGGCTGGCGGAGCGGAGCGCTGCTATGGAGCTGTGGGGCGGTCAGCTTCAGATCATGTAAGGTGCCTCTTACCCCCGTCCCATTTCCACCCAGGTTGGGAGGTAAAGCTCCGCAGATAAACTTTCGAACTCTGGGGCTGCCCTGACCAGGGACAGAGACTTTTGGGGCATTGGACTTTTGGGACCTTGGGTGATTTGGGGTTGCTGGACTCAAGAACCAAAGGGAAAAGGGCATGCCCCAATTTGCCTGGGGTGGGTTTTTTTTGCTCATGGGTTGTGTTATGAATCCTGTTGGTGGTGTTTCCCCAACATAATGCCACATTGTTTCTCTCTGTTATTAAAAGGCTTTTGCTACACTCAGGCTATGTGCTTGCGAGAGGGGAAGTATTGCCTCTTGGAGGCGCCCAGCGGGGGTGGTATATATTTGTCCCAGGTCACTGGGTGGGGGCTCGAGCCGGTTTGCATTGTGTTATTGGAATGGATCCCCTAGATATTGAACCCGGCCCTTGTTGCTGCCAACTCTGACGGGCAGAAGGGTTACATGTATACCCATGGGGCCTCTCCCAAGGCCAGGTGACCAGGGAGGTGCAGGGCACAGGCCCCATTCCCAGCTCCACAAGGCTCCTGCAGATCAGTCTTAACTGCTACAATTCTGCCAAGGCCTCACCAAGCAGTGGTTACCACAGAAATGCACTTATAAAGTGACTCCTGGGAGTGGTAAATTGCTCTGGTAATAAGGCAGCTTATTCAGGCCAAGATTTGAGCCTCACACAGCACTACACTTTGAACATTCTGGCATTGCGTTTCACTGCTGCAGAGAGTGAGTTGTGACATTTAAATCAATCACAAGTTGTCCTTAAATCTGTATATATTTATCAATGAAATAAAAAAAATATGCAAAATGTATTTTATAGCTTGTGGATATTTTTGGTTATGCTGTGCTTCACGTTGCTGGGCTGATTAGCTGCCATAGTGCAAGGGCTTTTCAGTAGTACAGAAATCACTGTATGATATCACTCTTTCTCAAATTAATTTACTTGCTTCAAGTAGTAGCCCATCTAAATACTCTTCTCAGAGCTATATTTCCAGCTAGGCTGTCAATTTCATTATTATTAACACCTGGGATACACAAATTCTTATTCACATTGAGCACATCTGAATGTTCATTCAGAAGACTTACTTGAGATCAGTCTGCCTTTCTCTATCGTTCTTTCGCCTCACAGCTCCCTGCATGATAACTGGTAGAACTGGCAGGTCAGATTTCTGATTAATATATATATATATATATATATATATTTCTAGTTTGTACCCTAAAGAATACTACTAGGGATGGCCCTTTTTTGTATCTCCGACAAACAGAAAAGATATCTCAGAGAAAGGAAATTACCCTTCCTCCAGGTCACCAATGACAGTTGTGTCTGGATAGGTTCTGTCAGCCTCATTAGTATTAAATCCTTGATTAAATATAATCCTGGTAACCGAAAGTATTGACACACTGGGAGAGGTGATTTGTTTTTAATCTTATGTGCAGGACCTTTCTATCATGTAGAGATTTTATATCTCCCAAAGATAATATGGTGTGTAGGACACCTGGATTTCCAGTTTCTCATGTTCTTTGTATGCAATTTTTACTTGTATACTGAAGCTGGACATGATTTTTAGGAAGGAAAATGTAGCTATTAGAGGTACCCCTGCGCATTTGTATCCATCAATATACTGTAAGAAAGAACCCTAATTGGATCAGCAACTCATATCTTGTAATAATCATTAATGTCATTTTCTGTGGTGTTGACAAACAATAATTCAAAATGGATGGAGTTCACAGCCAAAATAACTAGTTTGTACACTTATCCATATGCTTGTGGGACTGACTGAAGAGTCTAATCTTCAGCCCCAAGCTGCAGTAGGCAGTGCATATGTATGGCTCCTCCCACACTTTGTTTACTAGGTAAGTGGTTCTACACTGTTTGCTGGCCAATTGGCCATTACCCTGCCATTTCCTTGGCCCACCCATGGTGTATCCCCTCATCAGTCCCAAACAGGTAACTACAGCAGCTCTGCTCCACAGTAGGCAGAGGCATGTATTCCCACTGTGTGAACATAGTGTAGCACTAACCCCTGTTCAATGCTACTCACTGCCTTCCTCGGACATACAGTTGCAGGATTTCTTTCAACATACGTCTTTTAGGGACAGATTTTCAATCTTGAGTTCAATAGGTACCCCCCAAAAAACATGCATGCACCGAGTGCTCCCACAAAACCCAGTGTTTGTGCATGAAAGTTATAAAAATTACCTACATTGTTACAAATTTGTGTGTCTAATTATTTAATTTAAACATACAAATGCAATTTTTGAGTGAACCTGTTGTGTCTGCGATGGCCCTAAATGACTTTCTTTTATTGAAAACTTCAATTTAGGATGATTGCTCTAATCATAAAATAATGGTATTCTCCTTATTCCTAGTTGCCTACTTTTTAGTGTATTATTGTTTATTTTCTTGCCATGCTTGTACTGTGCATTTTTAAGAGTGAAGTCCACCTTAGTGCCCTCTATGCTGGGATAAATTCCATCCTTAGTATAGGGCTTAATTGGTACATGAGGTGTTGTTTAGGTTATTTGGACTGGGTGATTGTCAGTGTAATGCTTTAATTATTGTGTTTTATTATACTGATTCATATATTTATTCAGCATTGTTGACGGCTGCCTATTTGCATCTAGGCAGGTTTAGTCATAGCATATGGCGATGATTTACATTTCTGGAAAAAGATTCTAGTTGGCTTATATTTGTTTATTCCATGTTATTAAGCGATGCAGAAATTTTCTCATGTCAAATATTTTTCCCCACAAAGGAATGTTAAAGGCAGTGTTTATAATCAGGATGTGCTACTGTCAAAAAAATTTCTAAAGTGAGCATTTATCAGATAAAATTTTAACTACCATTCCCCAAGAACTTTGTAAGACTACAGATTTTTTGAAATCAGAATCAGAGACAACTGTCCATAAACAGCCATTCAACATTTGCTGAAAGACCAACATACTGTAATGCTGATGTAATGATCCATAAATATACTTAATTCTGAGTTACAGTGAACTTCATTTTCAAAAAAGACTATCATATGCATAACACCAGAAACCTATTTAAGTATAGAGATATATATTTTACCTGCTTGGTCTTTAAATATTTTTGATATGACGACGGGCACTTTGTGCTCAGCACCACCCTGTAAAAGATGTGCATAAATAATGAAATCGCATTTGAGACCACCATGCACTAAACATACTGAAGTTTAAAAAGAGAAATGAAATCAAAACATTATCCGTACCTTTATACTTAAGCCCAAGCCACCAACTGGTTGTCTATGAAGTGTAACAGTTCTGTGCTTTAAAAAAGGGTAGAAAAAATAAATTTAGGTGAAAATACAATGCCTGGACATGCATTTAAAATGTATGCTACTTAAACAGTTTTATTTACCTATTATATTAATTTTGAAAATTTTCCCTTATATCAGAGGATGATGTTCACTCCATCCAGAGGGCTGATGCAAGACTATGAACATGACATAAGTCCACTTAATAACTCAACATAGAGCTTTATTTATAGAGAGAGCTTTGAACAGATCTTTGTACTGGTGTGAATTTCACTTCTAAATTTTATTATGAAGGTGGAAGCAGACCCAGAGAAGGGGGCCCAGGGTGAGTTTAATTATAAGACAGGAACAAAGAAGATTAGAGCTGTGTGAGCTCTGGAATTTTGGTTGAAGCACAAAGGGACATATGAATCTTTAGCACATCTGGCATGTAAATCTCTCTCAACGCTGGCTAGAACAGTGCCAGGCAAACACCTGTTCTTGTTTACAATATCACCTGACAGTGAGAAGCAGGCAGCATTATCTCCTGCCAATGTAAACAAACTTCAAGAGGACCAGTCGACCAGTCAGAGAACACTTCAACCTCCCTGAGATTTTTTAGCTTCGCCTATCATTTAGGAAGCGGTAATGTTGGCTACTAGTGAAAATAGCAGCTGCAGAGGAGAACGGACAGATTTAACTGCTAAAGTCTGTGACACAGTCAATCTGGTCGATTCATATCACCTGCAGTTTTGTGACAGAATACACTGCAGTTTATTCTGAGGCTCTGTTTAACTTTGCCTCAGGCTTGTTTTGCTCCAGAATGGTGGAACATTTTATTTAGAATTGTGTTTTCATATATGAATACTTAACTGGGATTAAGAATAGGTCAAGAAAGTTTGTGATGTTTTAAATTTTGTACTGTTATATTTAGCCACCAGAGTTTATAAACAGAGCTAAACATTTTCTCCAAATTTATACTCTAAGATTCTCCTAGTGAGAGGCCCAGATTGTGTTGCTGCAGCCATTCAGCTAGGATTCTGACTTTTTTAATGCTAGAGAATATTGGGATTTACAAGAGGAAAAGCTAGATAATTATTGTTATTAAAGATTTATATTGTAGTAGTGTCTAGAGACTTCAACGTACTTGGCCATATGGCAAATGACAGTCCCTTCCCTCCAGTCAGGCAGGAAATAAGGCATAAATTTTTAACAGTAGCGTAATTAACCACTGGAACAATTTACAAGGGTCACAGTGGTTTCTCCATCACTAACAATTTTTAAATTAAAACTGGCTGTTTTGCTAAACTATATACTCGAGGAAATATTTTTGGGAAGTTCTATGGCCTGTGCTATACGGGGGTCAGACTAGATGATGACAATGGTCCCGCCTGACCTTAGAATCTATTAATCAGTGAGTTTGTAATCTAAACATGAGAAAAACAAAGGGGCGATGGGGAGTCCAACTGTACATAAATCCAAGGTAGAGATGGCAGGTTCCATCCAGACCAGAGTTTACTTCTAATATTGTTGGAGTTACAAAAGGTCCTAGATACTGCCTCTCTAATACTAGGCCTACTCACTAGAGCTCGTTGTGCATAGGATGTGTGTGTATATGTCTGAATATTGTCTGTGTGTTTCTTCTTTGGTTTCTTCTGTTGCTTTGCACCAATAAATTACCCTACACTTAAGGAACTGACAAATTTATACCCTCCAAACTTGAATTTCACATGTGCAGGCAGCTGCAGAGACAGAAATAGGCGCTCTTCTCCGTTGTGAAGAAACTAGCAAAGGAAATGTTTTCTTCTCATAAAAGATGAATAAATCCAAGATTGTTTAATTTTTCTGGAGTCCTTTGGGAGTTTATGCCTTTTAATGTAAATTAACCTGCCTCAAAGAAAAATAAAATAAAAGAGTCCTCCGCTGATACCTTGGCATTTTATGCATTGTGGCAATAATTCCCAGAGATTGATTATTTCCACAGATTTTATAGTCAATTCCCTGTTCTTTTGACGTTCTGCACAAGTACGTCCCTGTTCTGCTCCATTTAATACCTTAACACTTATCCCTAGGCAATCTCATCTACTGTCTTGGCTTCAGCTAGTACAATAACTTTCAAGTCAATCTTTCTGCTTTGACCTTTTCCCCTTCTGTGCAGCTCCGCATCTCTGTCTGTCTGACATCTTCCTAGATATCTAAACTCAGCATGATTAAAACTAAATTTATCCATTTCCCACTTTCTGCCACTTGCATCAACTCTTCCTTTGCCATCTGTCAGAACTCCATTCTCTCTCCTGGGATAGCACTTGAAAGCTAGTGCTGGGAGAAGCATACCCCACTCTGTCACAGAGGCAATGTATGTCTGAATCAAATTATTGACTCTATCTTGTTCAATGTGTGGAAATGTAGGACTCTGATTGCACTAGCCTGAATCATACCCAAAGACAACCCACTATATTGCATTCCAAACAGCCATCCTGTCCAGGACAGACTTTGGACATCTCACTGAAGAACTAACCCTAATGGCCATCAAAACTTCAATCAGGGTCCAACTGCTTTGATTCTCTCTCAACTGCTGGTCCACTGCCATGAAACAATGAGTTTTCTGCACAGATGCCTTGCAGGGAGGTAGGGGTAAGCATAAGTGGTGGGTCTGCAGCATCTTAGTCTGGGTTTATGGGACAGAGATGTGGCCCTATTTAAAAGCATGGTCCTGCTCTGTGCAGAAAGGCCAGCTATCATCACACATAAGAAGGATTTGCAGGAGAAGTCTGCCTAGCCTGAAATGATGACAAACCATGGACTTACAGAAGGAATGAGATAAGACTAGGGGAGAGTGTGTCTTTGGACTTTTTTGTTTTGTTCAAAGATCTATAGCTCTTGAAAAAAGAAAAGAAGTACTTGTGGCACCTTAGAGACTAACAAATTTATTTGAGTATAAGCTTTTGTGAGCTAATGCATCCAATTAAGTGAGCTGTAGCTCATGAAAGCTTATGCTCAAATAAATTTGTTAGTCTCTAAGGTGCCACAAGTACTCCTTTTCTTTTTGCGAATACAGACTAACACGGCTGCTACTCTGAAACCTATAGCTCTTGAGTATTTTTAAAGTACAGTAACTGTGGTTGAGAAATTCCTTTGCTAAATCTGTGTTCCTTGCTTCCCTGCCATGTTGTCACAGAAGGAATTAATCTAGAAGCCCAAAAGTGCTCACATGTCATGTGGTGTACATATAAGGGGATGGGGTGTGCTCAGAAAATCTCAGACACTGATATTGGGGTCTAGGATGGCTGGATGGTGGCATCCCATGTCCCAAGAAGTCTGACCCTGGAAGTGTGCTCTAGGGTTACAGTGCTGGAAACTGTGACTAGACTATACCTGGACCCAGTTAGTTTGGAAGCACAAGGGACCCAGTAAGCAGTTCCACTTACAACAGATTGGTGACAATCTAGATGGATACTGGACCAGGTTGTAACAGTCCCTCTAACAAAGTGTAAGTATTATGTCCCTCTTCAGCCTACTGGATGAACTGTTTCGAGCCATTCCCACTTGTGTGAAACACTCATGTACTCTCTCCTCCGAGTCTCAAAGTAAAAAATGAGCCCTAAGCTATTTTATTTAGGGAAAAAAACACATAAGTGAGTCTTTGCTGTGTTCCTGTTCTAGACTGTAATCATTAAGCTTCAGAGACCTTGTGACAAAATCAAAGGTGATTCTGCATGTAGAGAGAACCTATGCTGGTGTAATTACAACTGTTTTCTGGCTTCCTCAATATGTATGTGACATGGAATTAGATTCATACACTTAATTAAACTCCTTTAGAGTCACACTATTGCCAACATGTACTTTACCTTACATCACCTTTAAATTTGGCCCACTGAGTCTGAGTGTAAGGGAATCTAAATTGGTAAAAACACACATGCTGGGGGATAACAGGAAGTAACAGGAAGGGGTAACATAGCATAAATTAAAACAGGCCACACCATTTGGTAACGGAATCTAACTCTACACATCACCTCTTAAATTAGCTTGTTGTTTTTTTATCTGCTTGCAAAGTTTTGTGTGGAAACCAATGGCACCATATAAATAATAAATGTCTTCATCTCAGAACAGTATCTTGGGAAATCGGATTAGAGGATGGAATTAGTACTAAACTTCAATAATCTTGTATTCCTTCTACTTATGGTACACCAAGTTTCAAGTCCTTCCTAAAACTGAAATCTTTTACTAATTATTTTCCAATAGACTTGAAATTCTCTTCTGTAATACCAGTTTCTATGAAATCTCACCTAGATGAGAAAGAATTTACAAAATTATCACCCCATCTTATCTAGCCTTCCCTGCAAAGGCTCTAGAAATGGTGGTGATGACTCAGATGCTGAAACAATTAAGTGAGAATGAAATATTTGATAAATTCGAGTCAAGATTTCAGCTTTTACACAGCATCGAGGCTTTCCTTCTGAGGATTTCTAGTATGGTTTATAGAACTGTAGGGTCAAATATCCATGCTTTAAATTATTAGATTTATCTGTAGCTCTTGATACAGATTAGGTAGTAGAAAGAAAAGGAGTACTTGTGGCACCTTAGAGACTAACGAATTTATTTGAGCATGAGCTTTCGTGAGCTACAGCTCACAGTCTGCTGCAGTTTCCACGGTATGCATCTGATGAAGTGAGCTGTAGCTCACGAAAGCTCATGCTCAAATAAATTCGTTAGTCTCTAAGGTGCCACAAGTACTCCTTTTCTTTCTGCGAATACAGACTAACACGGCTGTTACTCTGAAACCTGTCATTAGGTAGTAGGTCATTCTCGAAAGATAGGATGACGTTAAGTTAGCTTGACAGAAGAGTTTACCTCTGGAAAAGTCTTTTATATCTTCATATCTACCAATATGAAGTGATATAAATGCAGCTTAACTGACAGAGTCAGCAGCCAATAAAATTACTACATTTTTAGCATTACCCACTTTCTCTCTACCAGCATTCAAGATATATACTTTCTCTTTCCTAGGAAAGCTTTTCTATATTCCTACCTATTTCCATCATTGCCCCATCACCATAGTGTCAGCAGTCCACAGCATTGAAGAAAAACCTTTTAGTTACTAAGTACATTCTATGTGAAGCTTAATAATGAACAACACACATTAATGAACAAACAGACATTGCCTATTTTCTATGTAAGTCCACACTGAGGGATGTAAGATGGGGAAAAGATTTGTGTGTGTGCAACCTATAAATTGTATTATCAGTCCACCAGTATGGATTCATTATTTCCAAACAGTACTGTAAAATGATCTACAAGGTAACTATTTTCTCCTCAGAAACCATCTCTACTGCAACTCCTAAAAAGAAATAAGCCAATTGGCTTGGAAGAAGGGTGTACAGAATATATTTTATAGATATAGACATATGTATGAACACATCTCTTTCCCCCTCATATATTTGTCTCCTTAAATTGTAAGCTCACAAGACAGGGACGTGTCTTCATATATGATTTGGGGAAGAATTATGCTGAGAGATGCAGTTAATAGTAGTATTATTGTGATGAATATTTCCTTAGTCAGATATTACTGGTCGGCAGTTAATGAGTATTTTATTATCTTGTGTGTCATAGAAAGCAACCAGAAAGCAAGAAAGAGCCAACAGAAATCCAGAGAAACTGTCTTGAGTATGTTTCAGAGTAGCAGCCATGTTAGTTTGTATTTGCAAAAAGAAAAGGAGTACTAGTGGCACCTTAGAGACTAACCAATTTATTTGAGCATAAGCTTTCGTGAGCTACAGCTCACTTCATCGGATGTGTGGGAACACAGACATTGCTCCTTGGGGCAGAGGACTGGCTCGAAAGACCGGCTTGGAGACTGAGAGCAAGGAAACTGCCTCCAGTTGATTATTCCTCCTGTGTTCAGGGAAACAGGATTTTGTGTGCATTCTTTGTAAATAGCCAGGATTGCACCAAAGAAATATCTGACTCATTTAATCAATGTTCCTCCTAACAGAAACAGTGCACAAGGCCCCCAGTATTGACTAATAACTTGGGCCAAGGAGCAACAATGTAGTGCTGGTTTCTTATTCCCAGCTGCTTCTACAGATGCACAAGCTCTTCATGAGAAAGAACAGCCTGAAGACCTGTAAAAAGAAGCTGGAAATAAAAAGGAAACCGCTTACCTCGATCTACTACAGACTATATAGGAACAGGAAGAGAGGAAACAAGAGCCAACCTTAAGGACTGGAGATACCAATGAGACTGGCGCTGTCAGACACCATCTGAAGAAATATTAAAGGGAGAAGGGAGGGGAGTAAATAAAACAGTAAGAAAATGTTTGAAGGGAAGGAGGAGGAGAAGTAGACCAAGCAGCAGTGGAATGTTATGCCAGAGGAAAACAGCACTATATAGATGAGAGGAGGAAATAACCTAAAGAACAAAATAAGTTAGTTTGATTAACCTTTTTTTTTAAAAGGACAAAACACTTATATAGTGATAAATACTGGCCAAATGATACATTTTGTGTCCATGATTGCTGTAGTTACTACAGAGAGATTATGAGATCAAGACTGAGTTGGGAGCTGAACCATGAGACAACCTCTTTAGGTATATGTGGTCCTCCCTATGACCAAATTTAACTATTTAGCTTGAGGTGATATTGTTTACATACATATGTAGCTACATACTGTGATAATTGCTCACTTCATAGAATATAAATAGCAGCACTCTAAGATGTACCACATTTTCAAGATCGTTCTACATTTCAGCTGAATTGGGCTGCCTATTCTACCAAGTCCTTGGCAAAGTTCCATTGATGGGGCAGAGAGACTTCAAAGTCAAATTCTCTGTGGCTGAGGGGAAAATACACAGTTGGGAAGCCATATGTTCTGTTCTTTATATTTATAAGAGAAAACACAGCAATGGCCAAAATGTTAAATGCCTTTTTTGTTTCAGTTTTCACCAGACAAATAACATAGTGAACATCAGCATAAATGGGGAAGGATCTGAGGCTAAAATAGGGAAAGAAAAAGTTAAGAGTTACTTAGACAAGTTAGATGTCTTCAAGTTGGCAGGTCCTGATGGAATGCATCATAGACTACTTAAGGAACTGGCTGAAGAGATCTCTGGGCCATCATTAGCAATTGTCCTTGAGAACTCATGGAGGATAGGGGACAGGAAAAGGACAAATATAGTATCTTGCTATAAAAAGGGGAATAAGGACAACCCATGGAATTATAGACCAGATAACTTTGGTATCCTGAAAGATAAAGGAGCAAATGATCAATAATTAATTTGCAAGCCCCTGGAAGATAATAAGGTGATAAGTAACAGTAAATATGGATTCGTCAAAAACAAATCATGTCAAACCAACCTAATATACTTCTTTGACAGGGTAACTAGCTTTATAGACGGAGGGAAGAAGTAGATATTATATATCTCAACTTTAGAAATGTTTTTGATACTGTCTCACGTGACCCTCTCATAAGCAAACTTGGGAAATATAGCCTAGATGAAACTACTATAAGGTGGGTGCATAACTGGTTGGAAAACTGTACTCAGAGAGTAATTATCAATGGTTCACAGTCAAGCTGGGAGGGCATATTGCTTGGGTTCCTTCAGGGATCTGTTCTAGGTCTGGTTCTAGTTAATATCTTCATAAATGATTTGGATAATGGCATAGGGAGTATGCAGTTTGTGGACAATACCAGGCTGGGAGGGGTTGCAAGAACTTCTGAGAACAGGATTAGCATTCAATATGATCTTGACAAACTGGAGAAATGTTCTGAAATAAATAAGGTGACATTCAATAAAGACAAGTGCAAAGTACTGCACTGAGGAAGGAATAATCAATTTCACAAATGCAAAATGGGAAATGATTGTCTTGGAACGAGTACTGCAGAAAAGACGCTGCAGTTATAGTGGATTACAAACTAAATATAACAATGGGATACAGTTGGGAAAAAAGTGAACATAATTCTGGGGATGTATTAGCAAGTTGTAAGCAAAATACTAGAAGTAATTCTTCCACTCTCCTCAACTAGAGTGCTGTGTCCAGTTCTGGGCACCACATTTTGGGAAAGATGTGGACAAAGTCTAAAGAACAGCAACAAAAATTATTAAAGTTCTAGATAACATGACCTACAAGGAAAGATTGATTAAAAATGGGTTTGTTTAATCTGGAGAAGAGAAGATTAAGGAGGGACATAATAGTTTTCAAGTAAGTAAAAGTTGTAATAAAGACGAGAGTGATAAATTGTGCTTCTGATCCACAGAGGACAGGACAAGAAGTAATGAGGTTAAATTGCACCAAGGGAGATTTAGGTTAGACATTAGGAAAAACTTACTAACTGTAAGGGTAGTTAAGCACTGGAACAAATTACCTAGGCAGGTTGTGGGATTTTTGTCATTAGAGGTTTTTAAGAATCAGTTAGACAGGGATGGTCTAGATAAGACTTAGTCCTGGCTCAGTACAGGGGACTGGATTAGATGATCTATTGAAGTATTTTCCAGTCTTCATTTCTAAGATTTCTATGTACCCGCCATAGCCCTTATTACTGAGCAAGAGCTCATAATATCCTACCTTAAGATGACAATGAAGTATTATTCCTCCATTTTATAGTTACATTAGATGAGAGATTGCACAAGATCATTTCAGGCAAAGCTGGGAATTGAATCAAGTCTCTAATATTCAAGTCTTATTCACTCAGCCACATAGATCAAAATTAACTTGCCAGATCTATGGATTTGCTTATCTTGTCTATAAGCACTGCTCTAACATTAGACAATACTCTTCCCCCACATCCAAGAACAGAACCCAGGAATACTGACCTTCAGCACTGGGCTAGTATCAAGCAAACTGTTTTGTAATCCACTGGAAAAAAAAAAAGATCAAGTACTTCAAGTAGCTGGTCCGTTTTGTTGATCGAGTGTTAGAGGTCTGTTCTGGGCATCTAAAGTTTCAGGGTTTGTACTTTGCTAATGATCCTTATTGCTACACATGAATAAAAAATGTTTTTTTCCAGCTCTCTTTTAAAAACTGGTTCACACAGTGAGAAATCAACCTAAAACATGTTTTACAGTTAAAAACTATAATGATCTGTTAATCATGGCATGACACACACAAAAGCCACAGGTGTACCCTATTTGCATCATTTGTATAGAAGAACACAAGAATGGTCACATCAAAGGTCCATCCAGTCCAGTATCCTGTCTTCCGACAGTGGCCAATGCCAGGTGCCCCAGAGGGTATGAACAGAACAGGTAATCATCAAATGATCCATTCCCTGTCTCCCATTCCCAGCTTCTGGCTTGTAAATGTTTGGTTGCTTGTGTTACACATTGGCATGTAAAAAGGTGATGAAACATGATACAGACTGCAGTCCATTGGCATTCTCTATATGCTGCAACCATAATTGGACTGATCTTTTTGTTGTATGCATATGCTCTTCCTGTAACCTTTACAGAATTGTGCATCAAGCCTTGCAACAGAATCTAAATTATATCATTGCAATTTACCAGTCTTGACAGACTTCCACAGTTCTGTGTAGAACAGAAGATCCGTTTCAGTTTTATTAAGGATTTATGTGCCCCTGAATGGTTTACTGCCTAGCTACTTTAATGGCGTGCTGCTTCCCAATTATCTGGTAGATAATTGTGCTTGTTCTCCGCTAGACTATTGACTATTCTTGATGTGCAAAATTCTTCGTTTGGAGCTCAGTACTGTCCATGTTATCTTCCCCCTCTATAAAAAGAAAAGGAGGACTTGTGGCATCTTAAAGACTAACAAAGTTATTTGAGCATAAGCTTTCATGAGCTACAGCTCACTCTATGGCATCCATTAGTCTTTTCTTATAAGCTACTGAAAGCTTTCCTATTTTGAACAACAAACTAAAGCCTAATCAGTCTGTTGTATTTCTTATTTATTCCATGGTCCAAACTTTACTTTTGTAAAATGATCTTAAAGTGCCAGAAATAGGGTGGTATTATGTGAACAGGGTTTCCTACAGTATTATTTGATTGCTATTTCCTCAATATCTGGGTCAACTTTTCCAGACCAGGGAAAACAAATATCAGAGGGTTAAATACTCTATTTTCCTCTTACAAACACTGATGTCTAAGTTTCAGAAGGCAGAATCTTCCTTTAATCATCTGTTTTATATTTTCATATCCATGAAGGAATCTTTATTTACGCGTTCTTTTGAAATTCTTTGGAAAAGAAAAGGAGTACTTGTGGTACCTTAGAGACTAACCAATTTATTTGAGCATGAGCTTTCGTGAGCTACAGCTCACTTCATCGGATGCGCATCCGATGAAGTGAGCTGTAGCTCGCGAAACTTTATGCTCAAATAAATTGGTTAGTCTCTAAGGTGCCACAAGTACTCCTTTTCTTATTGTAAGGAGAGTGATCACTTTAGATAAGCTATTACCAGCAGGAGAGTGGGGTGGGAGGAGGTATTGTTTCATGGTCTCTGTGTATATAATGTCTTCTGCAGTTTCTACTGAATGCATCCAATGAAGTGAGCTGTAGCTCACGAAAGCTCATGCTCAAATAAATTGGTTAGTCTCTAAGGTGCCACAAGTACTCCTTTTCTTTTTGCAAAGACAGACTAACATGGCTGTTACTCTGAAACCTTTGGAAAAGAAACACTTCACTGGAGACATCAGAAGAGTCTTGGAATAGGCAAAGAGGTATCTGGGTATTTGTCTGGATCCTTACTTGGGCTACTAGGCCATTCATTCTTGTCCCTCCTGTGTGTGTGTACCCTCTAAAGCTTTGCTCAGGTACACTTGTCCCTCCCCTTATTGACAGCTGAGTGAGACACACCACACCTTCTGCTGGCTGTTGCTGTTTTTTTTAATCACCAGGGAAGTCAACTGATGAGTGAGACTAAGCCCCGCCTGCCTGTCTTGCCATTTGTCTCACAGCTACAGCACCCCACTTCCACCGGGTAATGTTAGGACAAGCCTCCCTCCTGAAACTGGGCAGCTAGCTGATCTCTTAGCCAGGAAGTGCATGTCCCCATCATGCTACCACCTTCCTAACCTTACTGCAGCTAGCCTTTCAGGGAGTGAACCCTCTTACGACTTCCAAGCCAAAAGCCTGTGTTTGGTATCTCTTTGCCAGCCTTGTCCTGACTCCCAAGGTAGGTCAGAAACTGTTTTGCTGTGTGGGAAGGGCTGATTAGGGGTGAAAAGAAACTGGAAAGATTACTTGTTTTGAAATGGATGGCAGGCAGAGAGAGCGAGAATTGTGAGTAAGGGAGAAGTAAGAAGAGATAGATTTGCTGGGGGAAAGATATATACGAGATGTGATGAGAAGGAGTGGGGAGGAGCAAGCAGTTTCTGGACAAGAAATTAGGGCTGAAGACAAGTGGATGGAGGGAGAGAAGAGAATGCATGGGGAAAAAAAGAAAGGCCAAGCCATGCATTGAGGGGATGAGACATGTAGATAGGGAGGAAAATGTGGAGTGAAGGAATAGAAAGACATAGTAAATTAAGTTAAACAACTGACTAATCACACCTAAATAGTGTGTGGTACATAATAAGACATGTCTATACACACGTCCCTTATACTTGAAAGAGCAATTGGGAATTTAGGAAAGACATTTACCTGCTCCTAGTGCAATTCATGTCCTTCTCCGGATACTACTAACCATTCAGCCAGCAATGATTTATCCCTGGCTGATAATGGTACTTCTGAAGAACAATTGTGGGCATTTTCAATATACCAGATTTCACCTCTATTTTCAAAATGTTTTCCTAGGAATCTACATGCTCACAAAGGCTTTAATTCTTCCCCCTCTTCTCCACAACCCTCCACCACGACACATACACACACACATACTCCCCAAAACAATAAATTATTATTTTGTGGGCTGGTCAAAATATTCTAGATTTGCCCGTCTAGTCTGAGTCAGAAACAGAAATTCTTTAGAAAAAGGCATTAAATTTCAGTCAAATATAAATGGGCTCAACAGATCTTCATCTTCAGTATAATGCTAGGGCCCGTGGAAGCAATGCAAAACCACTTCATCTGATAGCTGTGGAAAATGGGCAAAGCCTAACAAGGCTACTGCATTCTGAGTACATGTGGCTTAAGAAATGAGTCCAAGAACTATGTTTGGCTTCCCTGAATGTGGGAACAATGAATAGGAAGATAAGAGAAGTAGCTGAGATATCGAGGAGAGTGCACATACCTATATACATGAGACAAAATGGAAGGGATCAAAATCCATGAACATTGGGGAGGATTAAAAGATGATGTATCATGGTTTAGTAGTAAAGAGAAATGGAGTAGGAATAATTGTAGCAGAAACTTTACAAAATAAAGTAGTGGACATCCAAAGGAAGAGTACCTGCCTGACAAAAGGTTGGAGTAGTACTTAGCAGAGACCAACTATTTAATGTTATATATGGATATGTGCTGCAAGCTGGTTGTACAACAGATGAGGAGGAATTCCAGATACCTCTGGACCAAGTGAAATGTGAAGTACTACAATCTGAGTGCCTGATTTTCAGAATGGATCTCAATGGACATGACAACTGTCAAGGAAGCTGAGGCTTTGAATCCAGAAATGAAGCTGGTGCGGATATCAGATTTAGGCAGAGCAAATGGCTTGTTTGTTGCCAAGACATATTTGTAGAGAGAGAGGAGCACTTAATTACATACAAGAGTGGTGCTAGTAGGTCCCAGATTCACTACTTCCTGACAAGAAGAAGAAATTTAAAAAACACTAGAGACTGTAAAGTTACTCCAGAAGAGCAGATTGCGGAGCAACAGAGATTGCCTATAATGGAATTTTTCAGAGTAGCAGCCGTGTTAGTCTGTATTCGCAAAAAGAAAAGGTGTACTTGTGGCACCTTAGAGACTAACAAATTTATTAAAACATAAGCTTTCGTGAGCTACAGCTCACTTCATCGGATGCATTCAGTGGAAAATACAGTGGGGAGATTTATATACACAGAGAACATGAAACAATGGGTGTTATCATACACACTATAAGGAGAGTGATCACTTAAGATGAGCTAATACGAGCAGGAGAGCAGGGGGGAGGGGGAAAACCTTTTGTAGTGATAATCAAGGTAGGCCATTTCCAGTAGTTGACAAGAACATCTGAGGAACAGTGTGGGGGGGAGGGAGAGGGGGGCGAATAAACATGGGGAAATAGTTTTACTTTGTGTAATGACCCATCCACTCCCAGTCTCTATTCAAGCCTAAGTTAATTGTATCCAGTTTGCAAATTAATTCCAATTCAGCAGTCTCTCCTTGGAGTCTGTTTTTGAAGTCTTTTTGTTGAAGAATTGTCACTTTTAGGTCTCTAATCGAGTGACCAGAGAGATTGAAGTGTTCTCCGACTGGTGTTTGAATGTTATAATTCTTGACGTCTGATTTGTGTCCATATATACTTTTACATAGAGACTGTCCAGTTTGACCAATCTACATGGCAGAGGGGCATTGCTGGCACATGATGGCATTTATCACATTGGTGGATGCGCAGGTAAACGAGCCTCTGATAGTGTGGCTGATGTGATTAGGCCCTATGATGGTGTCCCCTGAATAGATATGTGGACACAGTTGGCAACGGGCTTTGTTGCAAGGATAGGTTCCTGGGTTAGTGGTTCTGTTGTGTGGTGTGTGGTTGCTGGTGAGTATTTGCTTCAGGTTGGGGGGCTGTCTGTAAGCAAGGACTGGCCTGTCTCCCAAGATCTGTGAGAGTGTTGGGTCATCCTTCAGGATAGTTGTAGATCCTTGATGATGCATTGGAGAGGCTTTAGTTGGGGGCTGAAGGTGATGGCTAGTGGCGTTCTGTTATTTTCTTTGTTGGGCCTGTCCTGTAGTAGGTGACTTCTGGGTACTCTTCTGGCTCTGTCAGTCTGTTTCTTCACTTCAGCAGCTGGGTAGTGTAGTTGTAAGAACGCTTGATAGAGATCTTGTAGGTGTTTGTCTCTGTCTGAGGGGTTGGAGCAAATGCAGTTGTATCGTAGAGCTTGGCTATAGACAATGGATCGTGTGGTGTGATCTGGGTGAAAGCTGGAGGCATGTAGGTAGGAATAGTGGTCAGTACGTTTCCGGTATAGGGTGGTATTTATGTGACCATCGCTTATTAGTACCATAATAAGTACCATAGTGTCCAGGAAGTGGATCTCTTGTGTGGACTGGTCCAGGCTGAGATTGATGGTGGGATGGAAATTGTTGAAATCATGGTGGAATTCCTCAAGGGCTTCTTTGCTATGGGTCCAGATGATGAAGATGTCATCAATTTAGCGCAAGTAGAGTAGGGGCATTAGGGGACGAGAGCTAAGGAAGTGTTGTTCGAAGTCAGCCATAAAAGTGTGGGCATACTGTGGGGCCATGCGGGTACCCATAGCAGTGACACTGATTTGAAGGTACACATTGTCCCCAAATGTGAAATAGTTATGGGTTAGGACAAAATCACAAAGTTCAGCCACCAGGTTTGCCGTGACATTTTCAGGGATACTGTTCCTGATGGCTTGTAGTCCATCTTTGTGTGGAACGTTGGTGTAGAGGGCTTCTACATCCATAGTGGCCAGGATGGTGTTTTCAGGAAGATCACCGATGGATTGTAGTTTCCTCAGGAAGTCAGTGGTGTCTCAAAGATAGCTGGGAGTGCTGGGAGTGTAGGGCTTGAGGAGGGAGTCTACATAGCCAGACAATCCTGCTGTCAGGGTGCCAATGCCTGAGATGATGGGGAATCCAGGATTTCCAGGTTTATGGATCTTGGGTAGCAGATAGAATACCCAGGTCGGAGTTCCAGGGGTGTGTCTATGTGGATTTGTTCTTGTGCTTTTTCAGGGAGTTTCTTGAGCAAATGCTGTAGTTTCTTTTGGTAACCCTCAGTGGGATCAGAGGGTAATGGCTTGTAGAAAGTGGTGTTGGAGAGCTGCCTAGCAGCCTCTTGTTCATATTCCGACCTATTCATGATGACAACAGCACCTCCTTTGTCAGCCTTTTTGATTATGATGTCAGACTTGTTTCTGAGGCTGTGAATGGCATTGTGTTCTGCATGGCTGAGGTTATGGGGCAAGCAATGTTGCTTTTCCACAATTTCAGCCCGTGCATGTCAGCAGAAGCACTCTATGTAGAAGTCCAGTCTGTTGTTTCGACCTTCAGGAGGAGTCCACCCAGAATCCTTCTTTTTGTTGTGTTGGTAGGAAGGTCTCTGTGGATTAGTATGTTGTTCAGAGGTGTGTTAGAAATATTCCTTGAGTTGGAGACGTCGAAAATAGGATTCTAGGTCACCAGAGAACTGTATCATGTTCGTGGGAGTGGAGGGGCAGAAGGAGAATCTTCCTGAAAACACCATCTTGGCCACTATGGATGTAGAAGCCCTCTACACCTCTACAATGACAAACACCTACAAGATCTCTATCAAGCATTCTTACAATTACAATACCCACCTGCTGAAGTGAAGAAACAGATTGATAGAGCCAGAAGAGTACCCAGAAGTCACCTACTACAGGACAGGCCCAACAAAGAAAATAACTGAACGCCACTAGCCATCACCTTCAGCCCCCAACTAAAACCTCTCCAATGCATCATCAAGGATCTACAACCTATCCTGAAGGACGACCCATCACTCTCACAGATCTTGGGAGACAGGCCAGTCCTTGCTTACAGGGAGCCCCCCAACCTGAAGCAAATACTCCCCAGCAACCACACACCACACAACAGAACCACTAACCCAGGAACCTATCCTTGCAACAAAGCCCGTTGCCAACTGTGTCCACATATCTATTCAGGAGACACCATCATAGGGCCTAATCACATCAGCCACACTATCAGAGATTCGTTCACCTGCGCATCCACCAATGTGATATATGCCATCATGTGCCAGCAATGCCCCTTTGCCATGTAGATTGGTCAAACTGGACAGTCTCTACGTAAAAGAATAAATGGACACAAATCAGACGTCAAGAATTATAACATTCAAAAACCAGTCGGAGAACACTTCAATCTCTCTGGTCACGCGATTACAGACATGAAAGTGACAATTCTTCAACAAAAAGACTTCAAAAACAGACTCCAAGGAGAGACTGCTGAATTGGAATTAATTTGCAAACTGGATACAATTAACTTAGGCTTGAATAGAGACTGGGAGTGGATGGGTCATTACACAAAGTAAAACTATTTCCCCATGTTTATTCGCCCCCCTCTCCCTCCCACCCCCCACTGTTCCTCAGACGTTCTTGTCAACTGCTGGAAATGGCCTACCTTGATTATCACTTCAAAAGATTTTCTCCCCCCCACTCTCCTGCTGGTATTAGCTCATCTTAAGTGATCACTCTCCTTACAGTGTGTATGATAACACCCATTGTTTCATGTTCTCTGTGTACATAAATCTCCCCACTGTATTTTCCATTGAATGTATCTGATGAAGTGAGCTGTAGCTCACGAAAGCTTATGCTCAAATAAATTTGTTAGTCTCTAAGGTGCCAGAAGTACTCCTTTTCTTTTTGTAATGGACTTCCGGATGAAAAGCCTTGAGATGGGACATTATATGGGGTGGGCTCTGAGTTACTAAGAATACTACAGAGAATTATTTCCTAGGTATCTACCTGGTGGGTCTTGCCCACATACTTGGGGTTTAACTGATCACCATATTTGGGGTCAGGAAGGAATTTTCCCCCAGTCAGATTGGCAGAGGCCCTTGCGGTTTTTCTCCTTCCTCTGCAGCATGGGTCACTTGCAGGTATAAACTAATGTAAATAGTGAATTCTCTGTAACTTGAAGTTTTTAAACCAGGATTTGGGGATTTCAGTAACTCAGTCAGAGGTTAGGGGTCTATTTCAGGAGAGGGTGGGTGAGATTCTGTGGTCTGCAATGTGCAGGAGGTCAGACTATATGGTCACGATGGTCCCTTCTGACCTTACGGACTGTGAGTCTATAAGGCTAATGGGGGACAAAAGATGAGTTGTAGAACAACGGATAAAAAGGTAGAGCTTCACAGACAGTGAAATTAGTATCGGATTTAAGGATGAGGTTCTACAGAGGTTGGACAATGATTAAACCAACCATGATGACACCAGTGAGGCCTGGGGGGAAATATCCAAACATGTTACAGAAATTACAAAAACTGTCTGTGGCCAAACAGAAGGAGGGAAATTTCATGGCAAGGAGACATGGTGGTGGTTCAGCCATGTGCAGAAGGCAGTAAAGAAGTAAAAGTTTAAGCAATAGCAGAAAGTAAGAATGGCAGAAAATTATAAGGAATACAAGCTGCCAAAGAAAAAAGATGAAAACAGCTGTTGCAGAAGCACATAAAGCCTTATATCCCAGACTATTTATGAAGGAGGGGGATAAAGGAATATACAGATTAGTCAAGACCAGGCAAAAAAGCACTGAGGACTTGGGAGCTACAATTTGTGTCAAAGATAAAATAGAACAGTACAGGTGGAAAATGGCAAAATCATTAGGAGATGGCACTTGTTTTAGAAGAAATTGCTCAATTAAGACAATCTGAGGAAACTGTTGAGGGAAGTATGTTCAAGCAATAACCTCACAAGACCTATTATTATGGTGGATACTCAGCCTGAGCTAAAGACAATAAAACGTCGGAAGGCAGTGGGACCAGACAGGGTACAATTGAGGCATTTAACATTATGCTATGAGGGAGTGATGGTGATGATGAATTTCTTTCACTTACTCCTCCAAATTGGAAAAATGCCTGAGGAGTAGAGGAAGAGCACCTTTGTTTCTGTCTTCAAGCATAAAGGAGATGTGTCAGTATGTAATGACCAACCCATCAAGTTTATGAGTCACACAATGAACTTGTTGGAAAGAATTATCAAATTATCACTAAAACTTGAGCACCAAGTAAGTGACAACCAATTTGGGTTTATGCCAGGAAGGTCAACACTGGATACTGTGTGTGCAGCCCAAATATTGCAGGATAAGTACAGGGAGAAATACAAGCAATTGCATTTAGGGTTTCTGAACAGATAGAAGGCTTAGGCCAAAGTTCCTAGAGAATTGATATAGTTGTGCCTGTAGTTGCACAATCTTCTGAAGACATATCTTCAGACTATAATTGACACGTACGAGGGTAGCACAACAATAGTGAGAAGCAGCTTCAGCTACAGTAAGCCATTCACTGTGGGGGTAGGTTTGCATCAAGGCCAATCCTACATCCATTGCTATTTGTGCTTGTAATGAACACCTTGACATAGGATATTGGGGAGAGGATCCATGGAGCACGTTTTTCGCCGATGACATTATATTGTGCTGAAAAGATAAAGGCAAACTGGAAAGAGATTTAGAACAATGGAAGGAAGATAACACTGGAAGAAAATGGTTTGTAGATCAGCCAAGAAAAGAAGGAATATGTGTGATGTTTCACTGAGAAGACAATGAAAGCCAGTAACACTAGATGGTATAGAGTTTATGTCTGTGCAACAATTAAATATTTTGGTTCAGTGCTGAGCCATGATGGGACTGTCAAAAGTTGCAGATGTTAGAAGTTGCATGAAGAGCACTTAACCTAAATGGAGGGAGTTGATGGGAATTTTCTGTGACAAGAATATGCCAAATAAAAAAGTATTTAAGATCATGATTAGACCAGCCATGAAGTATGGGTTGGAATGCTGTCCAATGAGGAAGAAAGAACACCTACTGCACACTGCCAAAATGAGAATGCTCAGGTGGCTAAGACAAGAGCTAACAGGCTACGCAATGATATGCTATAAGACATGATGCAGATGCTCCTGTCCTGAAAATGTTGAGGAAGTATTGACCGAGAGGATACGTCATATAAGACGATGAGACAAAATATGTTGATCAGATAGTCAAGATGCGGTAGTCATGGGACTAAGACCATGAGAAAAACCCCAAAAAAGGTGGTTCAGGACTCCAGAGGACATGAAGAAGGTTGGTCTCATATTGGAAGACAAATTTGACAGGAACGCTTGTAGACAAAGAACAAGAGCTGTCAATAGCACAAGGCAAAGATGAAGTAGCCATAGATAAATGGTCAAATTGTATTTATTTCTATATTGTCCCCAGGTCTGCTAAGTGCCTTACAGATATATAATAGCCACATTACCTGTAATAAGACCCTATAATCTAAATGTAGAGGGAATTGTTCCTTTACCTATAAAGCCCACCACTGTGAACTCCCATGAGGCTCATTCTTCTACTTCATATTGTACTACACCCAGGTGAAGCCATTGCAGGAGTTAGTAAGACAACATGGGCTGAAATGCCATCAATATGCAGACGACATATTCTATATCTCCTCTACATCAAACACAAATAGCACCATCTCCCAGCTTTCTCAATGCCTAACTGCAGCACCTAGATGAACATCAGGTGGAGGGTTGTAAGAGAGGGAAGCACTTTGAAAAACCTGCTTTCAATAGTGGGGTATGCCATAGAAAGGGAATCTGCCCTTTGATTGTTAATAAGTTCACAGCCTGGGATCCTTTGGACTACTGGATACCCACTTTCCATTTGCAACTGGCCAGAACACTATGCTTATTGGACACAGACATGAGCACAGTGATCCACACATTCGTGAGCTCCATGTTGACTGCTAAATTGCAACTCATCATGCCCAAGAAAGAAGCCATTCACTCTGAAAATTGCCCAATAATACAAATCACAACAGCCCACCTGCTCAGCAATACAAGTGCTGTGAACAAATCAAACAGTGAGACCCACTGGATACATCCCAGTTCAAGGTCTCTGTCCTTTCATTCAGAACACTCCACGGGCCTAGCCTAACTATGAGAGAGTGTCTTTCCATGTCTGATCCCTCAAAAAGATATGTTTAATGATTCAGTTCAGTAGCATTTGCATGGACTTTGTAAGGGACCATTCTTCCATCCATAAGTCTTTGTTGTGTTGCCCATGCACACAGTATCATTGCATGTTATGACCTAGATGGGTTTGTGGCATTTAAGATTCTATTCTCCCTATATACTTTAGCAAATCAACAAATTCTAATGAGAAAAGCAGATTAAAGCTGTAGTATCCCACAGTTGAGAGAGCATTAACAATGTTTGCAGGGCAAATATAGTTTCCTTAGGCTCTTTCTTCCATTAGAACCTTATAGAAGTTGTAGAAAAAAATTACATTTAAAAGAATAAACAATTAAGTACAATGTGTGATGGAATTTTGTTTCTTTTTCCTGGAGTATAAATTATCAGTATAATAGGAACTGAAAAACACAGATAACTTGAAATCAGGCAGAAAAAGCAAGGTGAAATTCTGGCAATTCTTATAGGCAACTGTAATTGTCTGTATATGTTGCTAGCAAGTGATAAACTCAGAAAAATAGATGTTTAAATTTCAACACGTTGGTAAGGAAGTATATATTATTGTGCCTGTAGCATGCATATACATACACAATTAAAAAAACAGTAAAAAATTGGAACCTTAAAGATGCTGTCATAACAGACCTAATCAACCACAATCTTACTGTTGTCACCTTTGTCCTTCCTCTTCTTCCACCTTACTCTCGATATAGTATAGTTTTTACTCATAATGAAGCTATATTTTTTTCTACATAGGTACTCACGTGGACCTTCACCACAATGTCTCCCCAGTACTGAAAAACAGAAATAAACTCTTTTTTTCCTACCCACTCAGCATGTGGTTGGGGGTGGGGAGGAGAAGCTTGATTACAGTTTATTTGTTTGTACTTGTTCAAGATTGTGTGCAGGTGAGTGAGTGAAAAAGTTATGAAGTGAAAAAGTGTGTTGATCAGCAAAACATCAGCAAAATGGAGGGATGGTGGAATGGGCAATGAAATATAATACAAACAGGATATTGACAACTCTGTTCATTTATTTACTAAAGGTACCCATCATATCACGCTAGGCCCCCGAAAATATACAAATGTTAAAATATTTAAAATATAAGGTCAAATTAACATAATATTAGCAGAAATGACATGAAAAAGAATTTCACCCATCAAAGAAAGGCCCAGATTCAACTGCAACTAATTCCTTATAGAAAACACATGTAAACACACAGATGTTGCAATGTGTCCAGAAGCTTTAAAACAACAATGGCTCTGTTAGACCAAGTAGAAAGTGAGTTGAGGGACATCCACTGAAAATTCCTTGCATGGAATCACCTCATATTTCAATCTTGTCATTGTCAGTTGAGCTTCCCAGTTTATCGCAGCTGCCTGAAAGCAGTATGAAGACATATATGTTCTCTAAGATATGCAGAGTTTAAACCACAAAGAGATTTACAAGGATCTGGATCCTGACAGAGGATGTGGAAAAAGCTAATGTATTCAATGTTTTTTTTCCCTCTGTCTTCACGAACAAGGTCAGCTCTCAGCACTGGGCAGCACAGCATGGGGAGAAGGTGACCAGCCCTCTGTGGAGAAAGAAGTTCGGGACTATTTAGAAAAGCTGGACGTGCACAAGCCCATGGGGCCGGATGCGTTGCATCTAAGAGTGCTAAAGGAGTTGGCGGATGTGATTGCAGAGCCATTGGCCATTATCTTTGAAAACTCATGGCGATCCGGGGAAGTCCCGGACAATTGGAAAAAGGCTAATGGTAGTGCCCATCTTTAAAAAAGGGAAGGAGGAGGATCCTGGGAACTACAGGCCAGTCAGCCTCACCTCAGTCTCTGGAAAAATCATGGAGCAGGTCCTCAAGAAAGCCATTCTGAATCACTTAGAGGAGAGGAAAGTGATCAGGAACAGTTAGCATGGATTCACCAAGGGCAAGTCATGCCTGACTAATCTAATTGCCTTCTATGATGAGATAACTGGCTCTGTGGATGAAGGAAAAGTGGTGGACATGTTGTTCCTTGACTTTAGCAAAGCTTTTGACACGGTCTCCCACAGTATTCTTGCCAGCAAGTTAAAGAAGTATGGGCTGGATGAATGGACTATAAGGTGGATAGAAAGCTGGCTAGATTGTCGGGCTCAACGGGTAGTGATCAATGGCTCCATGTCTAGTTGGCAGCCGGTATCAAGTGGAGTGCCCCAAGGGTCAGTCCTGGGGCCGGTTTTGTTCAATATCTTCATAAATGATCTGGAGGATGGTGTGGATTGCACCTTCAGCAAGTTTGCAGATGACACTAAACTAGGAGGAGAGGTAAATACGCTGGAGGGTAGGGATAGGATACAGAGGGACCTAGACAAATTGGAGGATTGGGTGAAAAGAAATCTGATGAAGTTCAACAAGGACAAGTGCAGAGTCCTGCACTTAGGATGGAAGAATCCAATGCACCGGTACAGACTAGGGACCGAATGGCTAGGTAGCAGTTCTGCAGAAAAGGACCTAGGAGTTACAGTAGACAAGAAGCTGGATATGAGTCAACAGTGTGCCCTTGTTGCCAAGAAGGCCAATGGCATTTTGGGATGTATAAGTAGGGGCAGTGCCAGCAGATCGAGGGACGTGATCATTCCCCTCTATTCGACACTGGTGAGGCCTCATCTGGAGTACTGTGTCCAGTTTTGGGCCCCACACTACAAGAAGGATGTGGAAAAATTGGAAAGAGTCCAGCAGAGGGCAACAAAAATGATTAGGGGACTGGAACACATGACTTATGAGGAGAGGCTGAGGGAACTGGGGATGTTTAGTCTACGGAAGAGAAGAATGAGGGGGGATTTGATAGCTGCTTTCAACTACCTGAAAGTGGGTTCCAAAGAGGATGGCTCTAGACTGTTCTCAGTGGTAGCAGATGACAGAACAAGGAGTAATGGTCTCAAGTTGCAGTGGGGGAGATTTAGGTTGGATATTAGGAAAAACTTTGTCAGTAGGAGGGTGGTGAAACACTGGAATGCGTTACCTAGGGAGGTGGTGGAATCTCCTTCCTTAAAAATTTTTAAGTTCAGGCTTGACAAAGCCCTGGCTGGGATGATTTAATTGGGGATTGGTCCTGCTTTGAGCAGGGGGTTGGACTAGATGACCTCCTGAGGTCCCTTCCAACCCTGATATTCTATGATTCTATGATTCTAAGGTAAAATCAGATTGCCCCTAAATTGCCCTCATTTTCTCCCTAACAGTATCACCACAACATAACTGCTGCCAAGATAGGAGAGGCCTTTTCCTTTCTCATGCACACAAAGTTCCTTTCACACCTACAGATTTAACTACAGATTTCACACCTATAGATTTCACACCTATGATTTAACTAGGGCAATCTATGGGAATTTCAACTTCTTCAGCACAAAGTTGCCCACTTTACATCTGTGCTCCACCTTTTATAGTGACCTTCTGTCCACTTCCAGATCAGTTTCAAAGTCCTGGTTCTTATCTTTAAGTCCCAAATATTATCAAAGCCTGTCTTTCTCTGTGTGTACCCTACAATGGCAGCTCTGAAGAAAGATGGCACTGAAGCTGAAGGTCCTCTTGATGAAATTATGGGGTCTGCAGGCAGAGAAACCTGAGTGGAGGACCCTCTGAATGTGGTATTAAATTCCACCAGAAATCCAGATGAGCCCAAATCTAAAGACTTTTAGACAGTGATGCAAGACCCAACTTTTTGCACAGGTTTTATCCCAGTAATCAATCATGATAATGACTGACCATATTTCCTTCTAGAAAGTAATCACGATTGGCCAGTTTCAGTCAAAAAACAGCCTGAAATGAGGAATTTGAATAGAAGTTAATTTAATTCAATACACTTTGTGATAGAAGTAAGGCTTCCTAATTTATGTACAAGATACTATTGATACTGGCACATTAAAAACGCTTAGGGAGACAAGTTACCATGCATTTGCAACTAGATGTCATATTTTATTGTGACCACAAATTGCATATAACTAATTAGTGCTAGGTGCCTTACCAATAGGTACTGTGGCATTTTGCAGTTAGAACTGAAGCATTTCATGCCACTTGTGAAATGAAAAGTGATCATTTTGGCAGAGGCATCTCTCAACAAACCAATTGCAATGTGGCATGCTTTTCACTTCACTGAGTGGTATCCTATATGTCACCTTGCACATTTTTATAAACAAGTCACATTCACATACAATATTCTGGAACAATTACAAAAGAGAAAACATTTCTAACTGCTATTAGCAATTTGTATTGGATTATTCTTGGACGGCATTACATAAATATTACCTGTCCAAAACTTTGTTATGGGCGGAGTTAAAAAAAAACTCAGGTGAGTCTGATAGACGTTAACACAATCTTCAATAAGCATAACTGTAAGGATAAATTCATCACAAACCCCAACCTAAGATAAAAGTGTTATGTAAACCTGCCCAGGAGTTTTAGGATGGATGGAGGGGCTTTTGCTGAGCGCTGTTTTGAGTAAAACGTGTGTGTGAAGGGAAAGAGAGGGAGAACAGAACAGAAACAGAGAATGGAGTGGGAGCAAAAAAGGCAAGAAAGCCATGAGTAGCTATGCAGTGAGCTTGGTGTACAGCTCTGGAAAAAGGCTAGAGTTTTGGGGGTCTGGTATTGGCTAAAGATGCCTGGCACTGTAAGCTAAGAAACTATTATTTTGTTTCTGGTTCCTCCTCAGTTTGGAGAAGCAGGAACTTGTACATTCCTTGTGAATAAATAAGACTTCATGAATGAAAATACCAGGCTCCATTGTCAATTTATACCCCACCTGGAACATTCTGAGTGCCCTGAACTTCAACTAGCTATTCGAGTGGAAAAGAGACAAGAATGTGTGTGTGTGTGTGTTGTTGTTGTTGGAGTATAATCTATTTCCTGCTTTAGAGACCCTACAAGGAATCATAACCTCACATAATGTCCCCAAGTGCAGGATTTTATGTTTAGCTGAAAAGATGTATAATACCAGAGGTAGACTCAGGCCTGGTCTACAAAAGAAAATTAGGTTGGTTTAACTACTTAGATCAGGGATGTGAAAAATCAACACCCCTGAGCACTGTTGCTAAGTTGAGCTAAGTCCCCATGTAGACAGTGCTACCACCTCTCGGGGAGGTGAATAATGCCAATGGGAGATCCCCTCCAATTAGCATAGCTAGTGTCTACACTGAAGCAGCGCCACTGTACCATTTTAAATGAAGACAAGCCCTGAGAGTTCTCTATTGACTAAGTCTCTGAGGAGGGTGTCATGCATGATTTATTCGAGGAACCTCAATATAGTACAAGAAACTTCTTGTGCTCATTAAATGTGGTACACCTACATTTGTTTCCAGAAGAACACAACATAACTACCCTTCCTTGCAAATCTACTACTTTGGGAACTTGTCCACATTCCACTGCTAACTTACCTTGCTAACTTCTTCCTTATACAGCACATGTGCATAGCCGTCCCATTATGCATAAAGAAAATGTTACCTGGTGATACAGAAGAGGACTTCTGCATGGCCAGAGTGCATGACAGAGCTAAAAGTTCTAAGAGCGTTAGCACTCAGACTGCATTTGGAAAAGAAAGTATAGCATATGTGCAAGCACACATTTTTAGATTCCAGGTGTGCCTGGAAAAGTTTAACGTGAAGGTGACTTTCAAATGCTGTCCCAGCCTGTCCTGCTCTTGAACAAATAAAGGAGAGATTCTAGGGAAATGAGTGATGTAGTCTACTCTCTTTTCAAAGTGCTCTCAGTGGGAACAGAACACATTACTCAATTAATTACCTAACTAACCATCTCTCTGGTGGTAAAATGCTGCATTCCCAGTATTTATATGCCAGTCCCTATTCTCCTTGCAATGTTACACTTGGGGCATGTCTACCCTTACCTCTGGAGCGATCGATCCAGCATGGGTTGATTTATCGCATCTACTGAAGACACAATAAATTGACTGCTGAGCGCTCTCCCATCGACTCTGGTACTCCACCGGAGCGAGAAGTGCAAGCGGAGTTGATGGGGGAGCATCAGCAGTTGACCTACTATAGTGAAGACACCGCGGTAAGTAGATCTAAGTATGTCGAATTCAGCTACGTTATTCACGTAGCTGAAGTTGTGTAACTTAGATCGATTCTCCCCCTGCCCCTAAATGTAGATCAAGCCTTACTAGAGTAGTGGAGTTGGAAAGGAACCTATGGCGGAATAAAGTATTTTTTACACACGCAGACACACACAAATATTGTTTCATTCTGTACATATGTCTTATTTGATAGAATAACCCACATTCTGATAACCTCAAATTTTGACTATTTGGGAACATACACACATATATAGTTGGAAGCACATAGATATAGAAGTACCTACATTTGTATTGTGATCACTTCCACTAACGCAGATGACATCTTGTTTTTGAATTGTTAGGACCTCTTTTGTAAGCTTCAGTTGGATGTCATAGGCATTTTCAGACCCTTCATCATATAATAATGCAATACCTGTTTTAGTCTGTGAAAACGAAGTACAAAAATACAAATAAAACAGTTTAAGTACAGGAGCAATTTATGTTGATAAATAATAAAAGGTCTTTTCATTTCAATAGCTTTTGCACAAAAATATATATTGATTAAAACAATAAGTGGAAGATCAGCTTGCTGCCTGTGGTTTTAAATTGATTCAAATGCTTACTCAAGGGCCTGATCTTCATTCACACAAAGGACTATTTACACTTATCTGGCAGCGTAAATGAGCCTTAAAGTGGGTGTAAGTGTAATTCATTCCCATTTTAAGATCTCTTTCCACTGCCAGGAGGAGAAGTGGGTTCAGTGGAGTGTTCTGTTTTGGAAGGATATTTTGTTTGGTTGCTTGCTTTAAATATACATGCTGCGATGTGTTTTCATTAGAGAAGACCAGGTTTGAAGAAATGCACATTGCACTTGGAGTGGATAGTGGTGAGGTTTGTGATGGTCTTTCATTCCTGGGGGAGTTCATTCCAGAGTCTCAGACTGATCCTCAAGAAAGTTCGGTCTCCGGCACAGACGAGCTTTACCTTTACTATCCAGAGTTCCATTGTGCCAGAGGATTAACATTTTACATCCCAATTTTATATATACACAAACACACACATTATATATTTCAATTTGTGAAAGTCAAACCAGATGTCTACTTCTGAAGTTACAAAAGACTTAAATGTTATGTATCACATTGAATGGAAGTACACTGTCATCAGAATATTAAATCGTAAACTACACTGAATAATTGAAAGATGCTAGTTTAACTACTAAAAGCCATCAAAACATAGCTGGAGCCAGAATAAAAAAGAATGTTTCCAAGTTTTCTGTATATGATTGTGTGCAGAATACATTACGTAAGATAAAAAGCAATGTGACATAATGCCACCTGAAACGTCTAAATACATTAATAACAGAAAAAATAACATTTTGGTCCTCCCATTTGTCTCCATTGTGAGAGATTTGGTTTAATAATGTTTGCAGAACTAGGACCAAAATATCTAGCTGGTAATGTCAGTGGATTAGAACATTTTCAGAAGATAATGAGCTTTAGACAAATAATCTATTTGCATTCTATATAGCAGAGAAAAACCAAAACATCTATTTTCAAAGCAGAAATTAATGATTGTGAGATTGTATTTGAGTTACAGCATTTATCAGTCTAGAAATTTCTAATTTGCCCTTCCAAGTGGTATCAAAATGCTGTTTTTGTTTTTATTCCTACTATACCAAACAGTTGATGTACACATATTCACACTGTCTGATAGATGCTGGTGCAGTAGAATGTCTGTACCATTCAGAAGGGAAAACATTTTCATGTCCACCATGAGTCATATTTTCCCTGATTTACATGTCTTTTTAAGTCCATGATTTGGAATTTTGATTTTTTTTCTTTGAGTGATTTAGGTGCTAGCACAATTAAGGATCCCATCACAACTGTGGAAAATGAGATTAATTAATTAGTGCTCTATTGACTTTACAGGAGCAGATTGTAAACATCATATTGGAGGTTCGTAGATTTTAAACCCAAATGAGAGCAACTATAATCATGTAGTCTGACCTCTTGCATAAAACAGACCATAGCATTTCATTTAATGATTCCTGTAGTGGAGGAAATTATTGTGCCCTTCTATGTAATGAACAATATCAAGCCCAATAATTTGTGGTCCAATTTGATCATTTCCTTTAAAAAGAGAGTGTTAAATTTCACATTTTTTAATCTGATTTTTGTGTTTTATATTACATTAAAAAGAAATAAGCCCTTGGCATTCAATGCACATTCCTCAAAAGTTTTATAACAAACTGAAGGTACATCAAATTTGGGACTTAAATTCTTTGACAATATCTTAATTTCCATACCATTAAGGAGGATGCTCTTTGGTGGTGGTTGGTAAAGGATTAGGCTTGGCCTACACTAGAAAATTAAGTCAGTTTAACTACACCTGAGTGGTGTAGTTAAACTGACTTAACCTAACCTAAGTCCCTGTGTAGACAGTGGTAGGTCAACAGAAGAATTGTTCCACCAACCTAGCCACCACCTCTCAGGGAGATG
The DNA here is from genome assembly GCF_965152235.1 of Eretmochelys imbricata. Taxonomy (NCBI): domain Eukaryota; kingdom Metazoa; phylum Chordata; order Testudines; family Cheloniidae; genus Eretmochelys; species Eretmochelys imbricata. The sequence goes on from NC_135574.1 coordinate 37,762,503, forward strand.
GATTACCTCCGCCAATGGGAGAACCCTTTCCATCAGCATAGGTAGTGTCTACACTGAAGTACTACAACGGCACAGCTGTAGTGTTACATTGTAGACAAGCCCTCAGTGTCCATTAGAGAGATCTGAAAGAAGCGCAATGCTGTCTGAGAAGGATGTAATGGTTCTTTCACTTCCTAACGCTCCAAAGTTTTCAGTACCTTGATATTATCGATACTGAGCAGATGATTTATTTATTTTTTTTGGTCAGTGATTGTACAGGCATTACTGGTAAATAAAACTGATGGCTATGCAATAGCAGATATTTTTAAAATGTGGAAGAACACCTTTGTAAAATCACCTTACTCAAATTCTATTGTATTCATACAATATCCCATTTTCGTTATATATCACCCTGATCACCCATCATTGCTACTACTTGCACAGAGACACCATGAGAGAACAGAACTCTGCAGAACACCCCACGTAACCTCTAGGCAGCACATAATGGTGGCTAGTAATTGCTACGTGTGTTTTATAGTATTCCAGTAAAACTAACCCTAACTTCTATTTGTAATAGCTTATTTGGTAATGAATGGAACGTGTGGAGTAACTGACTGAATTCCTTAACATTTTCCATCACACCGTTTCAAATGAAACTCTGAATGGAGCTCCCCTCTTCCTATTAGGATCCATTACTCGCCTCACACTCCATCCAGCTTTTGATGTGATCTAAGGTGACATGCAGCAATATTTTATTTGTTTTCCAAATCAATAAGATTAATGTAGATTTATTTGCCTTTTTAGATCATTATAAATGGTTGTGTATCAGAGGTCAGGCAGTCACCTGTTCACTCAGTGTGTTAATAGATGCCATAAGTCTATATGCACCAGTCAGAATCTTGTTAGGGCAAAGTGCCTTTTCGAACTAGCTCACTTTAATAGGGACTTAGTCTTTGCATGTACGGGCGTGTACTCCATGATTGCTACCCTAATGTTCATTGCATTTTTAGTGTAAAAATGAGTCTCTATTCAGAGTAGTACAACCACTCCAGCAGCTGGCTCCAGAAAGGTCTAAGGCTCCTAGGCTATGAAGGAGAGGCTTCAGAGGGAGATGTATCTCCTCAACAATGATAACAACGATGCATTAAAAGAACAGGAGTGTTTGTGGCACCTTAGAGACTAACAAATTTATTAGAGCATAAGCTTTCGTGAGCTTATGCTAAGCTTTCAAGCTCAGCAGTCTGAACTAATATGCAAACTAGATACCATTAACTTGGGTTTGAATAGAGACTGGGAGTGGCTGGGTCATTACACATATTGAATCTATTTCCTTAAATAGCCTCACACCTTCTTGTCAACTGTCTAAATGGGCCACCTTGATTATCACTACAAAAGTTTTTTTTTCTTCTCCTGATGATAATAGCTCACCTTAACTAATTAGCCCCTCACAGTTTATATGGTAACTTCTAACTTATCTGTGTATATATATATATGTGTCTTACATCTTACTATATGTTCCATTCTATGCATCCAATTAAGTGAGCTGTAGCTCACGAAAGCTTATGCTTCAATAAATTTGTTAGTCTCTAAGGTGCCATAAGTACTCCTGTTCTTTTTGCGGATACAGACTAACATGGCTGCCACTCTGAAATGATGCATTAGGCACCATGGGATAGATTTTTCAAAAGTATTTAGGTGTCTAAAGATACAGCTAGATGCTTAATGGGATTTCAAAATACCTCAATGTCTGACTTCCATTGAAACCAAATAAGTGCCTATGCACTTTTGAAAACCCCACCAGCTGCCTATGTAACCCACACACCTGCTGGGTGTGGTGCTCTGTCCTCTCTCATGTCACCAAGACCACTTAGAGATTAATGAGTCTGTTCTGCAGCTTCAGCTAAGGGCCATATGGCTTTTAGCTCATTCACTAAGCTCCCAAGGTCCCAGATTCGATTCCACCCGACGATGACCAGGGCCTGTCAGTGTTATGCCTAGTTTAGGTGCTTTTGAACATCGGACTGGGTGATTGCTTATGATTCTACTGAGTAAACAGGTGGAGTTCCTACCCTGCTTCATCTAGGGTATGGTCCAAAATTACCCCCTCCTGGAGTTTTCCAGTTACCCCCTTTGACCCAAATGGTGTGTCAAAATTTGGGGCCCTGGGGATTATTTCCATTAGGAGGACAAATTGATGATAGAGTCAGGTGTTTCTTTGGTGCAATCCTGTTTAGTTACAAAGAACATAGAAAGCCATTTTCCTGAATACAGGAAGAACCAAACAACAGGAGACAATTTCTTTGTTCATAGCTCTAATCCACTTTCAGCGAGCACTTAGGCCTTGTCTACATTACAGAGTTAGATTAACTTAAGGCAGCTTATGTCGAACTAACTCTGTAAGTGTCTACACTAAAATGTAACTCCCATCCATGTAACTAGTCCACTAATAACACTTAATAATACCACCTCTGCAAGAAGTGTAGCACTTAGGTCAATGTAGTTAGGCTGATGCAGTATCAGTGTAGACACTGTGTTGCTTACATTGACAGCTGCTGCCTTTCAGAAGCTGTCCCACAATGCCCCACACTGACATAAGAATATAAGAACGGCTATACTAGGTCAGACCAAAGGTTGATCTAGCCCAGTATCCTGCCTTACAACAGTGGCCAATGCCAGGTGCCCCAGAAGGAATGAACAGAACAGTTCACCGTTGACACAAGGAGCATAGTGTGGACATGCAAAAGCAATTTAATTACTTCAGTGACTGTACACTGATGTAACTTGGATCTACTTAATTTTGTAATGTAGACTTGCCCTTAGCTGAAAAGCTCTCTTTCTAGGTTTTACTCAAGGCCATACTCTCAGTGCTTGATCTGGCTTTGTCTGCTATTTCTCTGTGTGTGTTTCTGTACTATACAATGTAGTTGTAGCTCTGTCCATCCCAGGATATTAGAGACACAAGGATTTTTTTTTTTTTGGGTGGGGGGGGAACCAACTTCTGTTGGTGAGGGAGACAAGCTGATGTGCCACACACAGCTCTTCTTCAGGTCTGGGAAAGCATCACAGCAAAATGCAAAATGGAACATATTGTTTAGCATAAGTAGTTAGCATGTATTCTAAAGGACTATTCAAGGTAGACTGGCCTGTTAACATCTCTGCAGTCATAGGACAAAGATGGGGGGGGGCAGCGCTAGACTAGTAGATTACAGATTGTTGTAATAAACCATAAATCCAGTGTCTCTGTTCAGTCCATGATTTTTAGTGTCTAGTGGACTAATGAATTTAAGCTCCCAGGCTCATCTTTTGAAAGTGTTGTGCAGGTTTCAATGGAGGATGAAGACTGATAGGTAAGATATAGAACGCTCACTTTCTGAAAAGCATTCAGCCACAGGTGATACATTGTTTTAGTCTTTTACCATTTTCCTATGAGTTCATTCAAGAGTGTAGTGATTGTCAGATTTCACCCACACACAGTTATTGGGACTTTTAGTGCACTGGATGAGGTACACCACATGTTGTGACAGACACATGTAGGATCCATGAATCATGAAAGGTGTGTTGAGCAGTGGAGATATGTCTGCAGGCTTTGCATCTGTTACTCTGGCAAGGTCTGGTGCCAAATTGGTATGTACTGGTCGGTGGGGAGCTTCTTGTAATGATGAGCTTGGAGAAGTTTGGGGGTTGGAGAAGTGGGAGTTCAGGAAATATTTCTTTCGGGATGGGATCCCATCAAGAATGAATAATGTTTCTCCTTCTTCTCTCATTCTTCTGCCCACACATGCATGCACAATTGAAAACAATACCCAGCCAACCCCATCTCCCACATAGTTCAAAGTCCTGAGCAGTCTCATATTTGCCTGTATCATGGCGACATGTGCCTGTGTTATGGTGTGGAGACCGCTACTGTTCAATAAAGAAGCTTAACAGTTTTTACAGCTATCTTAAATGAAGGCAGTTACACCCACTAGCTTTAGTGATGTTCTGGCCAACCCACACCTTTATTCTGGATGTAAACAAACCCTGCACTAAATATGATTCTAAATCCAAACTGTCCTATCAGGTTGGCTGTGGCTAGGGTCATTCTGTCCCTGTCACTAGTTCCCTCTGCTTCAGGGAGCCTTCCATCCTTTTAATTACCCGGATTGGAGCTAATAGGTCTTACCTGCCCTGATAGAGTGAGAAGAAAAAAAGGAACAACTCCCACATGCGGTATCCTAAAACATGTCACACTGTTGCACCCTCCTTGCCCTATTAACTGCCATTAATGCCTTTAGGTGTGGCCAATATGTATTCCCAAAACTCATCTCTTCTAATTACTGAATTTATTTGATTTTGTTTAAAGAGTATGTTCACTTCTGAATGTTTGCTTCTGGCCCGGTTAAGTTGGTCAGTCAGACCTTAAACATAGTTCACTCTTTTCTTTAAATAGAAAAGATAAAACTTTCTACCCAGGGGCTGCCCATTAGCAGTCTGCCATGAGTTTACTTTACAAAGGAGTGAACAAAATCCACCTCAGTCCGTCATGATTTAGAGAGCTACAGTTACTTTTTTACAAGTTTCAGCTTTGACCAAACTGCTCATGTCTTTGGTCAGCAGTTTTACAATTTTCCAGGCCAAGGTAGGATTTTTTTAATGAAAAATCTTCCTCAGATTCTCCCCTCATGCTCCTTTTCAATGTGTATTTTCTTATGCAGGTAGGCTATAAGCTTCCTTCATTTACCCTCCCCACCAAAATTTATCTATTTAAAAAAACCTATTTACCCTATCTAAATATAAGCCCCTTCTAGCAGATTCAGAGCAAGTAGTTAGGAAACAACTTAGCAACAACTCCTACAAATTCCACTGCATTCTGACTTTGGTTTTCCTCCGTTACAAAAATAGATTCTGTCAAATGACAGCACACTCCTTCCCCTTCCTGCCCCCTCCCCCCACCAAAAAAAAATCTGGACCTGTACCAAAGAAAGTACAGAAATATTTTTCTTCTAAAACATTTTAGCCAAGTAAAACCTAACAGTAAAACTCTCCAACACAAAACATGTACATTACAGTTTTGTATTTGCATTTACTTACATCTATATTTTTAACATCTCAAATATTGCATTACATTAAGGAGGTGTTTTTCAACCTTTTCAGGTTGGCGAATGAACCCTTATTCAACACAATTTTTTTTTTACCTCCTTACATTTACTGTAAAAGAAAGAACAGCAATGGTAACAATGATAAGCCTACATAATTTATTTGTGTGTTTGTTTCGAGAGCATGACAGAGAATACTTAATTCTAAAGGGTAAGATGTGAGAGGAGTAGGGAAGTGAGACTTTTCTTAGTTTGGATTGTAATAAATTTTTTAATGCCTTGCATCTCTGACTGCCTTTCATGACCTGTCCTGGGAGGTAGTTAAGACCCAGACAGACTCTAAAGAGCTGCAGAGGATCTCTCAAAATGGGATGACTGGGCAACAAAATGGCAAATGAAATTCAGTGTTGATAAATGCAAAGTATGGTATCTTGGAAAACCTAATCCCAACTATACATATAAAATGATGGGGTCTAAATTAGCTGTTACTACTCAAGAAAGAGATTTTGGAGTCACTGTGGATAGTACTCTGAAAAGATCCACTCAATGTGCAGCGGCAGTCAAAAAAGTGAACAGAATGTTGGGTATCACTAAGAAAGGGATAGATAATAAGACAGAAAATGTCATATTGCCTCTATATAAATCCATGGTACACCCACATCTTGAATACTGCATGCAGATGTGGTGCCCCAATTCAAAAAAGATATATTGGAATTGGAAAAGGTCAGAAAAAGGCAACAAAAATAATTAGGCGTATGGAATGGCTGACATATGAGGAGAGATTAATAAGACTGGGACTTTTGGAAAAGAGACGACTAAGGGGGGATATGATAGAGGTCTATAAAATCATGACAGATGTGGAGAAAGTAAATAAGGAAGTGTTATTTACTCCTCATAACACAAAAACTAGGAGTCACCAAATTAAACTAATAGGCAGCAGGTTTAAAACAATTAAAAGGAAGTATTTTCACACAACACACAGTCAACCTGTGGAATGCCTTACCAGAGGATGTTCTGAATGCCAAGACAATTTTAAGGTTCAAAAAATAACTAGATAAGTTCATGGAGGATAGGTCCATCAATGGCTATTAGCCAGGATGGACAGGGATGGTGTCCCTAGCCTCTGTTTGTCAGAAGCTGGGAATGGGCGACAGGGGATGGATCACTTGATGATTACCTGTTCTGTTCATACCCTCTGCGACACCTGGCATTGGCCACTGTCAGATGACAGGATACTGAGCTAGATGGACCTTTGGTCTGACCCAGTACGTCTGTTCTTATATTCTTATATTGAGAGTACTGACCCACTGGTTGAAAAACACTGCATTACTGCACTGAGTGAAATCCACTCCAAGTGGATAAAGCCTGAGTAACTGGGCTCTATGATGTGGCTACAAGTGAAATCTACAATCCACTCCAGGCTAGGAACAGGGTGTAGTCTGCAGCCTCTCTTATACATCATGGCCACTATTCGCACCAATTATGTGGAGTGATATTGCCACTGGATCTTTGTAAATATGTTTTCCGTGGGCCCTCATGTGGCCCATGCCAACAAGCTTTTGCTATGAGGCACTTCTGTGTGGCTGCTGCTGCTCCTCGTAACCCCAGTGAGTGCTTTTTTGTAGTAAGAAAAGGAGGACTTGTGGCACCTTAGAGACTTAACAAATTTATTTGAGCATAAGCTTTCGTGAGCATCAGTAGCTCACGAAAGCTTATGCTCAAATAAATTGGTTAGTCTCTAAGGTGCCACAATTACTCCTTTTCTTTTTGCGAACACAGACTAACACAGCTGCTACTCTGAAACCCTTTTTGTAGTGCAGATCCTTTGCTGTTCCTCCGCACCATGAATTTCACTCTTAATAAATATTTATGTACTTGTTGTCTCAATGATACAGTTGTTGGAAATACATTTACAGATGAGCTTCCTCAGTATAGGAAAAAATCACTTTGCACCATACTGCACTGTATTGCTCTCATACTAAGGGATTTAAAGGTCACTTCAAAGTTCTTTTAATAATCAGTAGCTATTTATTCTGCCTCAAAGAGCAGATTATTATGAGTGACTAAAACTCTGAATTGGATTTTCTCACACACAGGAGCAAAAGTCAATATATCTTGGGCTTTACTATTATTATTAAAGTTTACTGCAGGACAACGATTCCATTTGTGGCAACTTTCAAGGTTTTGAAATTTGTTTTCATTCCAAGTTGGAATGAAAATAAAATCTTTCAAAGATTTTTTTGCAAAAGCATAGATTGATTGAGTAAGTGTATGCGTGTCTGTCTCTCTCTCTCTCTCACCAGACTGTGATGTGGGTTCAAGTCCCCGTTCTGCCTGATTCAGTTTTCCATCCCAGACTAAGCAGAGGAGGGGATTGAACCTCAGTGTCCTACGTCCCAGACCAATGCCCTTGTAAGCAGGTGAATGGTCCCACTACTGGGGGAATTTTCCCGGCTTCTATGCTATCCTGGTGGAATTGGATGGTGAAAGGATCCAAGTCTCCACCCTAACTCCCTTTACCCAGATCTCTGCCTGACCTCAAGGTCTCCTCTTCCTCTCCTTCATGCAGCAGAGTCCTCATAACTAGGATAAGGCTGGGCTCAGGATCCCTGGGGGTTAAGTCTCCCTCTGTTTGGATGAATTCCATTGTGGCAGGTGGCAGTACAATACTCCCTTATTAAAAGGATTCTATCTTTGTTTCATACCTAAATTCTATATATTCCTGTAGTTTAGTTTTAAACATCCATTCTGTACAATCTCAGCTAATACTATGAGTTGCCAGAAAATCTACAACCAGGTGGGTAGAGCATTATGTTTCAATTAAAAATCAAAAACACCAGCCTCAACCTTTCCCTCCATGCCCACTGCCCCCACCCTGGAAAAGAGAAACTGAGAATGGGGAAAAATATTCTAGAGTAAAAGAACCGAATTAGAGCTAAATTAGCTCTAAGAACCAAATTAGACATAAAAATACATTGTCCAACAAAATAAATGGTCAGTGCAGTCGCACCAAAACCAGACTACAAATTCCCATTAATGAGCACAGAGCAAAAGCATTATATTATAGTTACATTATGAACAAAGCAGTTTGATTACTTGCTCATAATGAAAAAATACTGCTATGTAAAGTAATATAGTTACTAAAAAAATGGCCAACACACATACAGGTGGTTATCAAATCAAATGAAGTCTGGAAAAAAAACCCTCTTGCATCTATCAGTCATTGTATTCATCAAAGCTAGGAATGTCAGAAGACTACAGAAGCAGCTTGCACTGCAGTTGCATGTTCTATCAGATGAACCAAAGGAAAAAGTTTTTGCCCGTATTGAAGCTACAGAAATCAATTAAAAACATGGCCAAGGACAAAGTGTGCTTTTTGTAGAATGTTTTATGACATCAAGAGAGAGCATCTCCCCAGTTTTCAGCCAAGTTTTAAATTAAGGATTAAGAGCTCTCATACAATAGAAAAGCAGTCTTAAGAAAAAAAAAAAAACATAAGAGGAAGAGATCAGGGTCTGCATGAATTTTTTACTCTCTTTGGGGCATTGCATAATGAAAATATATCCCAAAATGCTGGGGCATAGTTTATGTGGGTTAATTATAATTTGACAAAGAAAATATATATATAAACTGAATGTAGGTTGTGGAAACCTTAAAGACTGTCACTGCAGGGCAGGCTATCAATGCACAAAAGGCATTGAATGGACTATTTGAAACAAGTCCTTGTGAGGTTTGACTGCAACTGTGGCCATTAAAAGTGAGTTATGTGAAAAAAATTATCTTTCACAAGATGCCACTATGTCTGTTGGCTAACAGTGTTATCAGATTTCAGAGATGAGGCTAGCATCCATTGCCCAGCAACTCTAAAAATGCAGACTCCCATGTAACTCCCTGATGTAGAATGGGGGTGTTTACTGTGTGAGATTCTCATATCTCAGAAGACAGATTTTTATAAACTGTAAACATTATGGTCAATAGTAGATTATGCTGAATACTAGAACGAAATTCTGCTAGAGCCAGTGGTGTGAATGGAAAATACAACGAATCTAGCTCTTGAATAAATACATATGTTTCTTAGGTAGAAAATGTATTTTCTTTATGTGATTATTACCCTTTTTGCATACTAAGCTCTCAGAAACGTAAGTGTTTTGCATAACAGAAAGATTTGGAACTTGAAAGGTTAATTCTTTTAAAGGTTAGGGCCACAATTTAGCAAGCATCATTGTCTTTAATGGGACTACATAGCTAAGCATGTGCTTAAATGCTTTGCTGGATCAGGGGCCCTGGTGCTCAGCACTTTGGAGGATCAAGCCCAAAGAAAAGTTCACTATATTATTGCAGATGACTAGGAAAAGGCTTGTGATTCATGAAATATTTTAAGAACAGTCAGATACTGTTAAAAAGCATGCACTGAATAAATGATTCAATGAAAAACCATAACATTTGTTGAATTTAACAAATACTATTTGACCAACTTAAATAGTTTTTAAAAAATCCCTATGTTGCAAGAGAATTCAGTAAGATAGAACACTACTCTGTTTGAAGGCTGCAATGCTAGCCTTATTTAGCCTAGCTTTTAGATTTTAATAGCTTGCTTTATCTTAAACTCCCTTATATTCATAGTGTGTGTTATATACAACCAATTAGTTGCAAGGACAAAATTAATAAATATTTAATATTAGCATTTCCTAGGCAGGACTGCACAAATATTATTTGCAATATAATCCTGCATCCTCCTTTAATGAGAAGGTAAATATAAAGTAATTAATAAAACAGACCATGTAGCTAACCTTATAACAGTCACTTATTAAAAATATTCCTTAATCTTTAATTCAGAGGATTTTTACATGATCAAGAAAAGAGGGAGAACAATTAATATGGCTCTTATTTTTAAAGACATTGTATTTGTTCTCAAAATCTTTCACATGCAGTCATTATGTTTTTCTACCAAGAAATGGTGATGCAGTGTTGTATGTTTTGCACCAGGGCATAAAACAGTCAAAACATCACAAAGCACCCTGACAGCAACAGCAATTATGTGAGATATGATTCATATCACTTAATTCCAATAAAAAAAACCCTCAAACTAGAAGAAAGTAAGTGGCTGCCTGGTCAATATTATAAATCATAGTCTGTGACAGAAACGTTTCACTCTCTCTTGGTGAAAAAGCAGATAAATACACCGCAAAAGCAACACAAAGTTAATTTCTGTCCAGTCACGAAAAACAGCCAGTCTTAACTTTTGACAGTGGGTAATTTTCAATGTCACATAACCAGAGTTTTCAGACCTGAGGCATACGTAACCAAACTGACATTATAGTGGTCTGACCTTTAGCTAATATGTATTTGGAGTATGCAGGTGGTCTTCTCCGCTCAGGCATACAAGAAGATTATAAATATGGTAGTAAGAACAACTTGTTTTTCCCCCCTCCCTTTTTCTAAGCACAGCTTTGTTGTTGGCTACCAGGAGACAGCTGAGGCTTGTGGTCCTAGGGACTCATTCATCTCCTCTTTTCTTACCCCTTTTGGGAAGATTCAAATTGGATTTTAAACTGTAAACCTTGTGTCATAAATATAAAGGGAAGGGTAAACCCCTTTGAAATCCCTCCTGGCCAGGGGAAAGCTCCTCTCACCTGTAAAGGGTTAAGAAGCTAAAGGTAACCTCGCTGGCACCTGACCAAAATGACCAATGAGGAGACAAGATACTTTCAAAACCTGGGAGGAGGGAGAGAAACAAAGGGTCTGTGTCTGTCTGTATGCTGGGTTTTGGCCAGGGATAGACCAGGAATGGAGTCTTAGAACTTTTAGTAAGTAATCTAGCTACGTATGTGTTAGATTATGATTTCTTTAAATGGCTGAGAAAAGAATTGTGCTGAATAGAATAACTATTTCTGTCTGTGTATCTTTTTTGTAACTTAAGGTTTTGCCTAGAGGGGTTCTCTATGTTTTTGAATCTAATTACCCTGTAAGATATCTACCATCCTGATTTTACAGGGGGGATTTCTTTATTTCTATTTACTTCTATTTTCTATTAAAAGTCTTCTTGTAAAAAACTGAATGCTTTTTCATTGTTCTCCAATCCAAGGGTTTGGGTCTGTGGTCACCTATGCAAATTGGTGAGGCTTTTTATCCAACATTTCCCAGGAAAGGGGGGGTGCAAGTGTTGGGAGGATTGTTCATTGTTCTTAAGATCCAAGGGTCTGGGTCTGTAGTCACCTAGGCAAATTGGTGAGGCTTTTTACCAAACCTTGTCCAGAAAGTGGGGTGCAGGGTTTTGGGAAGTATTTTGGGGGGAAAGACGCGTCCAAACAGCTCTTCCCCAGTAACCAGTATTAGTTTGGTGGTGGTAGCGGCCAGTCCAAGGACAACGGGGGGGAATATTTTGTACCTTGGGGAAGTTTTTGACCTAAGCTGGTAAAGATAAGCTTAGGAGGTTTTTCATGCAGGTCCCCACATCTGTACCCTAGAGTTCAGAGTGGGGGAGGAACCTTGACACCTTGACAGAAACTGGATACCCCACTGCACCCTTCCTGAAATCTACCAGAACATCCAGCAATGGTGGAGAAAACTTTAGTCTGATGCTTCTTTTCAGCCAATTTAAAAGGCAATGTGCCAAATCCTGGCCCCACTGAAGTCAATGGCAAATATCCTTGAAGGTGGTCAGGAACAGTCAACATGGATTCACGAAGGCCAAGTCGTGCCTGACCAACCTGATGCCTTCTATGATGAGATAACTGGCTCTGTGGATATGAGAAAAGTGGTGGACATGATATACCTTGACTTTAGCAAAGCTTTCGATGTAGTCTCCCACAGTATTCTTGCCAGCAAGTTTAAGAAGTATGGATTGGATGAATGGACTATAAGGTGGATAGAAAGCTAGCTAGATTGTTGGGCTCAGCGGGTTGTGATTAATGGCTCAATGTCTAGCTGGCAGGCGGTATCAAGCAGAGTGCCCCAGGGGTCGGTCCGGGGACTGATTTTCTTCAACACCTTCATTAATGACCTGGATGATGGGATGGATTGCACCCTCAGCAAGTTCGTGGATGACACTAAGAGGGAGAGGAGGGACGGAGAGGTAGATATGCTGGAGGGTAGGGATAGAGTCCAGGGTGACCTGGACTAATTGGAGGATTGGGCCAAAAGAAATCTGATGAGGTTCAACAAGGACAAGTGCAGAGTCCTACACTTAGGACGGAAGAATCCCATGCACTGCTACAGGCTGGGGACTAACTGCCTAAGCGGCAGTTCTGCAGAAAAGGACCTGGGGATTACAGAGGACGAGAAGCTGGATATGAGTCAACAGTGTGCCCTTGTTGCCAAGAAGGCGAACAGCACATTGGGCTGTATTAGTAGGAGTGCTGCCAGCAGATCAAGGGAAGTGATTATTCCCCTCTATTCGACATTGGTGAGGCCTCATCTGGAGTACTGTGTCCAATTTTGGGCCCCCCACTACAGAAAGGAAGTGAACAAATTGGAGAGAGTCCAGCAGAGGGAAACGAAAATGATTAGGGGGCTGGGGCACATGATTTATGAGGAGAGGCTGAGGGATCTGGGCTTATTTAGTCTGCAGAAGAAAAGAGCGAGGGGGGATTTGATAGCAGCCTTTAACTACCTGAAGGGGAGTTCCAAAGAGGGTGGAACTAGGCTCTTCTCAGTGGTGGCAGATGACAGAACAAGGAGTAATGGTCTCAAGTTGCAGTTGTGGAGGTCTAGGTTGGATATTGTTATACCAATAAATTAAAAACCAGCAGGATCTTATTAAAGGGAAAAAGGCAAAATACCACATTTATTGTGAATACAGAAAGAATCTTAGTAAGCAGTTAGTTACAGCTATAACATTCCATTCAATCTCATATTTATTCACACATTCATTCATACACACACACACAGGTTCTGCAAGGTTGTTATCATAGTTACCAGCCTTAGAGTTGCTCATGCCAAGCCACAGGCCAGGTGGCCTGGACATGAGGAGGGAGCAGGGCCTTGTCAGATGCTCATCTGATGCTCCTGGAAGTTGGTTTGCAGAATCAGACCCCAAAGTTCTCACTTTTTAGAGTCTATTTTTATAGGAATTTCTTCCTATGCCAGTCTATGGGAATTGCTTCATCATGCTGTTGCTGAATCAATCAGCAGATAGCACATTCCTAATGGCTCTGTGCTGCTAGATGTTATCTTGTTCTTTGTTTCTCCCTTTCTTGAGGCTGTTGGGTGGATTCCAGTCTGCCCTCTGGGGGTCCTCTGGTTATTTCCACTTGACGCCTTCTTCAGCTGATGGACACTGGATTCTTAGGCTGGCACCTCCCTGATCATTCAGTTATTATCCACACCAAGCATCCATCCACATACATCCTCTATCTCTATTTTAATCAGTTGTTAATACAACAAAAGGGCGGAGAGTCTCTGGGTGCTGTTTCTGTTGTTAGAGTATTGCTTTGAGACTCTGTGAATTACTTTGAGAACAGACTCTGTCTTAGAATGTACTAATACAATTAGCAGCTTAAGTTTCACACATAGAGGGAGAGAAACAGTACCAAAAACCAAGAGACCTCTTAATTAGTAATACCCTGGGGAATTTAAACTGTGGGGAATCAAACTCATTTGTGATTTTAATACAGAACTTCTTTAATATGATCCAACAATATTAGGAAATACTATTTCACTAGGAGGGTGGTGAAGCACTGGAATGGGTTACCTAGGGAGGTAGTGGAATCTCCATCCTTAGAGGTTTTTAAGGCTTGACAAAGCCCTAGCTGGGATGATTTAGTTGGGGTTGGTCCTGCGTTGAGCAGGAGGTTGGACTAGATGACCTCCTGAAGTCTCTTCCAACCTTATCTTCTATGATTCTATGATTGTTTGAATCTAAAATTTGGTCCAATAAGACTTAAGATGAAGTGTATTTTTCAATGTTCACCACAATTTTTAAATAACCGGAACCACAGATTTTTAATATGAGTTTACGATATATACTAAGTAAATACCTGACATTTTGATTAAAGCTAAATTTATCTAAATTTAAAGCAATAGGGAAAGGAGAGATTTTTTTTAAAAATAGGAAAATGTGATTGTGTAACCAAAAAAAATTGGTAGAGGGGAAGGGAAGAGGTATAGCATATGAAACTAGACTTAATTCATACTTTGAAAAGTTCTAGGTTTTAAGAAATCTGTTCTTTTGTTTCTTGGAATATGTGCATTTACTGATAATCAAATATTTATTTAATATTATTTACATAGAATTACAAATGCTATATTTCCTTTCTTAACTTTCAGAAGGTTTTAACATAATCATTGATATCTGTAACAGTTTTTCAACCAGAGAGGAGCAGTTCCTCCCCTGCCCCACACCAAATTATGTAAGTGATTTATGACAATTTATAAATAAGACTATGCACCCACTGAAGATACAATAATTTGAAAAGATGTTCACAATACAGAATTTTAAATGTCCAATTTTATTACTTACATCACATTATATGACATCTCTCAACTAAAACCTTAGTTAAAAATAGCCCTGAGGTTTAATGTTGGTATTTTCTCTTAATGAGGTTAGTCTTGCAACTGCAGTGATTAACAGGCGGCTCTCAAACTGTGTGATCTTGATCATTAGAAAGTAAGAAGTAATGTCTTGTTTAATTACTGTAGAAGCAGTGTGTCACCAGCTAATTAGATATGATTGATTATTGTCATCCTCACATGCCTCTCAAGATATCAGACACAAACATTTGAATTCCATAATGCATGTTTAGAATGAACTTTCAGAATGCCTCTGAGTAAAAATTAGAGGTTTAAAAAATTAAAATGTCTTGCTTTCTAATCATCATTGAATACATTAATGCCATGGCAGCTGAATTTATTAAAATTTAATGAACACCACAGAAAAACTATTTTAGAATTTTTTATGGACTGTTTTAACTCAACACTAATTATTGATTATATCCCATTTTCCAAGCAAGTGGACAATGGAAATGGGGTGCCAATGGATTCACTATTTCTAAGAAATATTTAAAGATGCACTTATTCTTGCATAAATGCTGTCACTATTTGAACAAGAAAGATGAAACCTTGGACTTCTTCCTACTAATGGAAGTTTAATTTTGAAATACCTCAAGATTATCCTTTTTTGCAGACCACTTGAAACCTGGCTTAAAAAAATGCCCTGATAGTTCATTTTACCATAGCTATTAATGTTATTGTTCAATCTGCACTGATAGGTCTTTGATTCACACTTCTTTCTCCCCCACCTATGATATGTAAACAAAGATGTGAATGAAGAACATTTCTTCCCAAGATTTACAGTGCTGAATGCACTTAATCGGGAAAGCCCCAGTCTGTTTTCCCTATCCAGAGTACATAGGTATGACCAGACAAGTTGTGGTCCACTGTTTCTACCATAAACTGTGGGCTCTGTTTCATTTGTTATTGTCTGTCCAATTCCGACTACTCTTTCCATTTATTCTAATTGCTCCACCATTCTAGCATACTTGTTCAAGCACCTGCTGCTTCTACCAGACATCTTCCTTTCAATCTGATTCTGGGTTGCTCTGCCTAGGCCAGATAGCCAAAGCTGTCTCTAATGACTTAATTTCTGAGATGTCTAAATAATATTAGTATCTCCCTCAGTGTAAGTGACACAGGTTTATGCTACAATTTCATTAGTGTGAATTCTGATATGTCATTGTAATTCTGGTGTTTTGTTATTGTGAAGACCCTACAATGTGCTCTCTTCCTCTACTTTTGGAGAGGTTTAGATACAGATTAATCACAGGATATTATGAGATTTAAAAAAAACAGTTTTCTGCATTGAAGTAAGAATCCAGAAAAAAAACCTTTACTTTCATCTATAGTTATTGTTTTTACAGGGCAGTTGCTCAGATAAACCCCTATTTTAGAACTGAAAGTACTTCTAGCCATTTATTTGACTGGCAGCCTGGAAAATGAGGAGTTACTTCAAACCCATGTTTATCCAAGGCTTAACGGCTTTTCCAAGTTTATCATCTCTTGCCCTCCCCTTCTGCACCTAGTTTTGACAATGAAGCTCAACTGCAACACTAGGATCAGTTGCTTTTTTATTTTCTTTATATATGTAACAGAGGAGACGAATGGGGTGAGCGAGGCTGGCTGAAATGGTCGGAAAAAAATATGACTTTAGCAGTAGTATTTCAGACCAATATGAAAGGGGATGTTTGAGAGTCAATTGTGGCAGTCAGGAGAAGGCTACAGTGGACAAGGTACCAAGGGCACAGATGAGAAGGATAGCAATAGAGACCATGAAGAAAGAGGAGAATTTAGAGATGTTAAAGAGGAAAAAGCAATATGCTGGTAGTAAGTGGGGAGAAAGAGAAAAATCAAAGCTTTCTATCAAAATTACAATGCTGGGGGACCAAAAAAAAAGGGAGTGGGGTGCGGGGGAGGAGCTGGCAGGGGTGACTGAGAAAAGATGGGGTTAGGAAAGATGAGAAGTTAAGTTTGAATTGGGAGCCATACATTCAAGAGCAGATGTCAGTCAGGCAGGGAGAGATTCGAGACTCAAAAAAAAGAAGGGCCCTACATATAAACTGGTCACATTCCCTTTTGAGACAAATTCTCAATTCATAAAACAACAAAGATTCTTATAACAATCTGTATCACTTACCAATGTCTGTGCCTACTTCTGTATGCAGTTCTTAAAAAGCCCTCCATGTAACACTTTTTTCTGTTTAATTTTTTTTAAATGCAAAATATTTCATTTACAAATATGAATATATATATTTCATTTGAGCCCTTTGCTGCCACCTGTTGTCTTATTTTGTAAACTTTTCAATATAGGGGTCATATCTCTGTGTTTGTATAGCTTCTACTACAACAGGTCCTGGCTTGTGGAGACGATGGAACATAACAGATGTACTAATAAAGTGAGAACATTCTGTAAGAGTATCAAGATCTGGAGGAAAGGATATCAACTTCAATAGACTCTAATAAAGGACAAAAATTGAAATATTTTCACTAAAAAGTATATAATTATAGAGAGATGGAGGGAGAATTTTAATGAGCTCCTTAATGAAAAAATTGATAAGAGGTGAAAAATTAACATCTGTTTTCCAGACAACTGAGCCACTTGTTTTTTGTATTGTATTACCTCTCTCCAGGCATCTACCAATCTATCGTCAAATTCTATCCTCACATTTGGTGAAAGACTGTGTCCAGCTCTCCTGTGTACAATTCAAGAAGGATGCTGATAATTTGTAGAGGGTACAGAGAAGATTAAATTAGGGACTGAATGATTGAAAGATTAGAAAACATGTCTTATAGCAGTAGACTGAAGGAGCTCATCCTATTAGCTTAACAAAGAGGAAGTTAAGGAGTGACTTGATTATAATCTATAAGTACCTACATAGGGAACACATATTTGATAATGGGCTTTTCAATTTAGCAGAGAAAGGTATAACAAGATCCAGCGGGTGGAAGATAGAGCTGGGCAAATTCAGACAAAACAAGGTGTAAATTTCTAACAGAGGATAATGAACGACTGGAACAATTTGCCCAAGTTCATAGTGGATTCTCCATCACTGGTGTTTTTCAATTTGAGATTGGAAAAATTTTTAAAGGTATGCTCTAGTTCAAAAGGAATTATTCTGGGGATTATGGTTTGTGTTATACAGAAAATCAGACTAGATAATCACACTAGTCCCCTCTAGCCTTGAAATCTATGAATCTTGGAATGTTATCTTTCATACGTCATCTTCTGTGTCACCATCATAACCTCTAATCCATTAGATATATTAGGCCAAATTCAGCACTGGTATAGAAAGGCTCAATTCCATTTACTTCACTGAAGTTGTCCCTGTTTACACCAGGAATGAATTTTATCAATTAGCACTAACTTTAAACTTCAAAGCAAACATTAATTAAAACATATTGATCATTGCACAAACATTCAACAGGAATTCCTGTCATTGATTTAGTTTCACCACAGAAAATCCTTTTTGAATCAAGTACACACAACACTCCACAAATACTTTATGAACTACACCAATTTGGAAAAAGCTGCCTTTTATCTTCACTTTTTATGTTAAAATTAACGTTAACTTAGTTGTGTGATGCATTTTTAATTCAACCCAGTGGTAATATCTTCTCTGTTCTGCTCTACAAAAACATTGTGATACCATCAGCAGAGTTACTTTTTACAATGTAACTTTCTAAAGACTGCTTCTTCAGCTGGTATCCCTGGGCTGGGAAAAATGTCATTGAAACTGGTAAATGTGACCACCACTCTTCATTTAAAATAGCTGTAAGAGACAGTTAAGCCACACATCCACCTGAAACAAAGTCATATGCAACTTTTCCCTAGTATTTGAACAACGGACAGAGGGCTTTGCTGGGTATTGTTCTCAGATAAGAGTGTGTGTGCACAAGAGAAAGTGGGGAAGGGTGGAAAGAAAAGCAGCGGGAAGCCCAAAGTAATATTAGTTAGACCAAAGGGAAAACTGTAAAGGTTTTATTGGTGCTAACTGTAATTGAGTCACTAGTTGGAAAGAAATGGACAAAAATAACATTTTGTTCCCACCTACATTTTCACCTAGGGAAGAGAGAGATCACTTCAGGAAAAGAGTGGACTAAAATAATGTTTCAGTTTATTTTTGTTTGTGAATAATCTGTCATAGCTGTAAGGAAAACACTGAAAACTCATTTTATGCCCTCCCTTTTTTTTCTTTTTTCTTTTGTTGTTTGTTGTTGCTTATCCAGCACCAACAGAATGAGTGGAATTTTCTTTCCACCCTTCCCCACTTTCTAATAATCTAATAATCTTGATTGTGAACTGCTTCAAGGAATGTGTGTTTTGGACATTAATTCCCATAAGGTCTTTTATAGCAAATATGCTCTTCTCTTGATCAATGAAGTCTGTCATATGTATAGATGAGCTGTCTTTCTGCTGAATAGTGCTGAGTACTTTTGTATTGACATACTGTAATCTCTTATCCATCGTGTCTTTGCTTTTCTAGCTTTCTTAGGAATTACTAGAAACCTGACTTTTCTATAATCCTTTTCTAATAGATTTCTCATCTATGTGACAGCTTCCAAGGGCATACAGCTTTGTGCTGACCTTGTAGTTTAAAGTGTTTCTTGTTTTTATTTAGCCTTTGATTTTTACATAGGTATTTAAAGATTTCAAAGATTTTATTACAAATGGCATAACCTTGTATGGGGCAGAGTGGGGAGAATGAACCTGTGTAAGGAGACAGCAGTGGAAGAAGAATGTAATAGTTGAGAGGAGGCTGAATGAATATGTTGGTGGGGCAGGGGGAGATAGGGACAGAAACAGACAGTTCAAGTGAAGTCTTATGTATTGGGACCGGAAAGCAGAAAGATAGTGTATCCATGTATATACATGCACTCTGTGGAAGCGGGTCAGCTTGAGTAGTAGAAATTCTGTGTATATACTGGGGTTGATAATCATGTATGTATGTTTCTGAATGGCTTGTTTGGGGAAGTCTGTGCGTGTTAGTAGATTCTAAGCAGCTTCATGTGTCTATGTATTTGATGGATTTGGGGGAGTGGTGCGTGTGTTTAAGAGATTTTGGGGGTAGAAGACATGAGAGTGTGATTTTGTAGGTGGAGAAGGAGAGCATATGATAATTTTTGGCAGGAAAGGCTATGTGAGAGAAGAGGAAGTGGGAAGTACAAAGGAAGTAGGAACAAGGACAAGAGGAAAGGAGTAATAAGAAATTGACAACTGGAGGAAGAGGAATAGAACACAACAAAGGAAAAAAGGGGATGGAAGGGAAGAGATGAAGGGAAAAGAGAGTAAAGAGAGAAATGGATAACATAATGAAAAGGAGGCGGGAAAACAACAAATACAAGGGAAATAAGTAAAGCTTTTTAAAAACACATTAACAGAAAGAGTAGATAAAAAGTTATACAAATAGCATACATGCTTATCTTTCGATGAAGTTCCATAGTCTACTAATTCATAGGAGAACCATATTAACTCTGACCAGAGTTGTTATGTAAAAAACACGTGAGCAATACAAACTAGGACTATACATAACAGATTAAAAATGTGATGAAAATGAAAAGTGTCGTCGTTATTCATAGTGCTGTCTGAAACAATGGAAAACATAGATAGAACAATGCTACTTGAACCCATAAAACCAATCTAATGAGCAAACTGAACCCTGCCCAAGATATAATCTTGTTTCTACCATTGGTAATGACCAGAAGGAACCCTTTGACGATGGGTGCATGTGGCACCACTTTGCACCTCTTCCTGACTGACTGATGCCAGTGGCACAGATGCACTAGCCGACTTAGGATCACTGCTATGGCTGATCGTTGATTCTAGAACCCCACATAACTCTGAAGGAGACAGATATTACTGATGGCTTGTACTCTGATCAGTATTTTTTTTTTTTGGCATAGAAAAAAAAACATTCCCCACCACATAGTATCGTTAGACTCTCAGATGGTAGCAAATTGAGTGAGAGGAACGTTTATACTAATAAACCAGAAGGTTCTTCTATTGTATTTGGCTATGAAAAGAAGAAACAGCTCAGAGAGTCTTAGACTTGCTGAAAATGCTTTTTTCTGCTACAACTTGGTTGGCTGTTGCTTCCACCTACTAGGATCACACTTGTCGATTTTCATGTACTTCTACTGCAGATCTGTGCCTTTGAAAAACTATGTGAAAACTCTTTTGTGAGTTTCCTGCTAAGAGGGGCAAGAGGGAGTAACCTCCAGTCTTCCTCCTTTGCTGAACTTTTCTTCATTTTCTGCCTGTTAGAAGACTCACTCTAGCCTTCCTCTTCTTTTGTTTCTCGTACCAAAAGGACACATCTGATTCTTTTACCAAAGGTCCTTACTCATTTTATATTCAAATAAACTCCAGTTGGCTTTAATGAGCCAAAATAAATAAAAACAATGGGGAAAATAATCTTAAATAAACATCCTCCTTTACTTACATACAAAACTAAGTTTTGGCACATATGGGAGTTTTTTTATTGTTGTTGTTGTTTTTATTTTGTTTTAATTTCTGGCACAACTTTAGATACATTCCACAAAATGCTAGTGGTAATATCCTGGCCCCATTGAAGTCAATGACATTGCCTTCAGTGGAGCCAGGATTTCAACCTAGGAAATAATGAAGCAGAATAAATCCAATTTTGTCACAAATGCTGACATTTCAAAGTGTCATCTTCATAACCACTGGAAATACTATAGTGTCACTAACACACCACCACCTAAGCTTGCTTTAATTCTCCTAGAAGATTTAGTGGAAAAGAACTAAGACTTTGTTCAGGTTTTAGCAAATGTGTTTAGACCCCATCAAAAAAGTAATTCTGAAACCCTTTTTCCCCTCATATAAGATGTGAAGAGAATTTCAGTGTCAGCTTGTGCGCAGCATCCTTGTGCACAGAGTAAAAGCAACACCACCAGACTATAAAATACCCATTGCCACCTGTCATGATTTTATTGCAGGTCTCGCAATACCTGAACTAGAGAAGTATTTCACCTTTTTTTAACAAAAGTAAGTTTCTATCCCTCATGGCTTTTGACCAAAGCTTAAAAACATGACCCGAATGCAACCTAAACCTTAAAACACCAGAAGGAAAATAAAAAGAACCCACATTTTATTGTTATTTTTAAATGGATCTCAGATTTTGGGGCCTGACTCAAATTTTAAATGTCTGCGGCTGGCAATTCTGAAATATTTATCATAAAGACTAACAGCAGATCAACACAAAACAAAGTTCAGACTTGTACCACCATGTAAAAAGTGATGGATTTTAAACTAAGAAATAAGAACGTTATGTCAGACAACATGGAAACATTTTTAAGAGAAAGTACAATTGAGAGGTACAATTGATTACCATGGAGATATTCAAGGCAAAAAATCAATGGTGATATTCAAGAATAGTCAAGAAACATTCAAGCAGATAAAACATTCATGAAAATGATGTACTGAGTACAGTACCATTAAAAACACAGGGGATGAGACTACATTATCCAGCTAGTCTTTTCAGACTTGAATTTCTTTATACCTATTCAATTCTGTGCTTGTCTGAGACCACGAAAAGCATGACCAATTAATGCAGTGGAGTTTTTGTGTTCTGGCACTTGAGTGAGAATTGATAACAAATGTCTTTATTTAGAAGTAACAGGGATACAGTAGGGTGTTAAGAAGTGTGGTAATGTGCTGACCAGACAAGATGAAACTGTAAATATTCGTTTTACATTCTTGTACATAACATTAATGTAAATAACAATCTGAGTCTGGAAACATGCCATTGATGAGAAATTGACAGCAGATTTTGTACATGGCCAAGTATAATACTCTGATACTTTCAAGGAAAAATATTTAGTTTTATATTATTATTCATGGTTCTAGCTGAACATATAAATCAAGCGAAATGATGCAACTGAATTAATAAATCTAAAACATGAAAGCCTGCAAAGAAATCTTTTATTGTTAGATTTTTATTAGTCTAATCTAAAATAACCCCAATCTATGTCTGATCGCTGTGTACCAAATATACGAATTCCTTAATGGACAGTAAAGGAATTACAACCCTTTGAAGTCTGTTTCTTTAATTTAGTAGAATCAAATCCTTCCATGACAGGTTCTGATCATGTAGAAACAATGGCTTCCACAGAGGATCAGGATATGGGGACCCTGGGAGGGGCTTTCTATACTCCCTGTGCACTAGGTCTGTACTGAGAATACTTCTTGTGATCAAGTGTGCAAGAGAGGAGGAAGCTCAGATAAGGGCAGCCTGGGTAGGGGGTAGTAAATATGTGACTGTGGGGATCTTCTGGCCAATCACAGAATCATAGGATTGGAAGGGACCTTGAGAGATCATGTAGTCCAGCCCCTTGCACTCATGGCTGGACTTAGTATTATGTAGACCAGTGGTGGGCAACCTACGGGCCGCGTGTGGCCTGTAGGCCACAGGTGCCCACCACTGATCTAGACCATCCCTGACAGCTGTTTGTCTAATCTGCTGTTAAAATCTCCAATGATGGAGATTCCAAAACTTCCGTAGCAATTTATTCTAGTTCTTCGCCACCCTGACAGTTAGGAAGTTTTTCCTAATGTCCACCCTAAACCTCCTTTGCTGCAATTTAAGCCCATTGCTTCTTGTCCTATCCTCAGAGATTAAGGAGAACAATTTTTCTCCCTCCTCCTTGTAACAATCTTTTATCTACTTGAAAACTGTAATGTCCCCCGCAGGCTTCTCCTCTTCAGACTAAACAAACCCAATTTGTTTCAATCTTCCCTTATAGGTCATGTTTTCTATGCCTTTAATCATTTTTGTTGCTCTTCTCTGGACTTTCTTCAATTTGTCCACATCTTTCCTGAAATGTGTCGCCTAGAACTGGGCACAATACTCCAGCTGAGGCCTAATCAGCGCGGAGAAGAGCAAAAGAATTACTTCTCGTGTCTTGCTTACAACTTTACTGCTAATACATCCCAGAATTATGTTTGCTTTTTTTTGCAACAGTGTTACACTGTTGACTCATATTTAGCTTTTGATCCACTATGACCCCCCTGATCCTGTTCTAAAATACTCCTTACAAGGCAGTCATTTCCCATTTTGTATGTATGCAACTGATTGCTCCTTCCTAAGTGGAGTATTTTGCATTTGTCCTTACTGAATTTCATCCTATTTATTTTAGACCATTTCTCCAGTTTCTCCAGATCACTTTCAATTTTAATCCTTGTGATGGGTTGGGTCTCAGAGACCCTCTTGGGACTGCCACCTGATGTGCTGAGACTACGTCTGAGCCCATTTTCCCTGGTAGCTTTGGGTACTTCAGTACCCTGCCTTGTTGAGCCAGACATGCTAGCCTATTCAAACACAGACCCAGGTCTGAACCGTGTCCCCCAAAAGCTGCAGGCTTAAATGAAAACAGCTTAAGAAGTGCTCCTGTCTCCAACACCCAGATACCCAGTTCCCAATGGGGTCCAAACCCCAAATAAATCCATTTCACTCTATATAAAGCTTATACAGGGTAAACTCATAAATTGTCCACCCTCTATAACACTGATATAGAGATATGCACAACTGTTTGCTCCCCCAGGTATAAATTACTTGCTCTGTGTTAATTAATAAGTAAAAAGTGATTTTATTAAATATAAAAAAACAGGATTTAAGTGGTTCCAAGTAACAACAGACAGAGTGAAGTAAGTTACCAAGCAAAATAAAATAAAACATGCAAGTCTAAGCCTAATAAAGTAGGAAACTAAATGCAGGTAAATCTCACCCTCAGAGATGTTCCAAAAAGCTTCTTTACAGACTAGACTTCTTCCTAGTCTGAGTCCAGCAATCACTCACACCCCTATAGTTACTGTCCTTTGTTCCGGTTTCTTTCAGGCATCTCTTTGGAGTGGAAAGACTATCTTCTGAGCCAGCTGAAGACAAAATGGAGGGGGTTTTCCAGGGCATTTTATATTCTCTCTCCTGTGCAACAGCCACAAGAAGGGGTCTCTAGTCACCTGGGCACGTCACATGTCTATGAATGATTCAGCTTTTTTGCAGGCAGACGCCACTGTTTACATGTTAGTTTGAACTTTCCCAGGAAAGCTCAGATGTGGATTGGCGTCTCCCAAATTCCATAATTAGTTGAGTACTCCCAATTACTTGAATAACCCCTTCACACTATATTGACCAAATCTGTCTTATGTGCTTCCTACAGCAAACACTTTAAATACAAGCATAAAGCCAACACTCATAACTTCAGATATAAAAATGATACATGCATACAAATAGGATGAATATATTCAGTAGATCATAACCTTTGCAAAGATATGTTACATGGCATATCTAGCATAAAACATTTTCCAGTTATGTCATATTTACACTGTAAAGCATATTTCTATAAAGCATTAGGGGGTGCAACATCACAATACTATCCTCCAAACCACTTGCAACCCCTCCCAGCTTGGTATCATCCACAATCTTCCCCACAGAGAGGGAGACGGTCACTGGGCTACTGCAGTCTGGTCTATGAGCAATTAGAGAACGTCTACATAGGAATAATTCCTCCTCCATCCCATCCCACTCCACCCCCATCTCAAAGTCCTGAAGTATCTTCTGGCCACTTTGGATGTTAAGTGATTTCAGGATCTGGGCCTTAATGTGAAGAAACTAAATAGAAAGCTTTCTTTCTGAATTCTGGATCTTAGCAACAAAATCAACTTACACAATGTTTATCACCAAATTTCAGAAAAAAATCATGTAATTTACTAGTGGGGTCAGTCTTAATGTTTTACTTAAATTTTGGGAAGAGATGAATGACTGTCAACCATGCCATTTGCAGTAGCAACTCTTTCCACTGTAAGTCAAAGGACAGAAGTGCCTCAAAGAAAGGTGAAAAAGGTGTGGTTTGTGTTAGATATTGCGCGAAAACTGAGCTGTAATGAATTTACATTGGGCTGCTAAAAATGAAGAGATAGTGGAATTACACACTTCAAGGCCAAAAGTAGCCATTATAATTATATATTCTGACTTCATGCATACACAGTCCAAAAAATTCAACAAGTGTCATGTCCATAACTTCTGTTTGAGCTATAGCATTTATTTTAGAAACATATTCAGACTTCATTGAAAAAATTTCAAATCATGGAGAATCCATCATGTCCCTCGGTAAGGTATGCCAATGGTTAATTACCATCACATTTATTTCTAGTCTGCATTTTTCCTGCTTCAGCTCCCAGCAACTGGATTTCATTATGCCTTTTCCTGCTCTACCAAAGAGTGTTTCCCATCAGAAATCTCATCTATATATAGGTTCTTGTAGATCATGATCAATTCACCTCTGAATCTTCTCATGGATAAACTAAACAGACAGCTCCTCTTAAGTGTCACTACAACACATGATTTCCAGACTTCAAATAATCATTTTAGCTCTTTTCTGAACCCTTCCAACTTTTAAAAATGAATTTTATATATATTTGAATAATTAACTTGTGCGACTCCCTTCTGCACTCCCTTTAAAGAAGGACAGACAACAATCTCTTTTTGAATCTTTGTAGCTAACTGTGTTGTACGGAGCAAGAACTCCAAAATTCGAATTCCTGCACTGCTACAAACTCTCTTTAGATTTGGGGCAAATTAACTCAACTTTCCCATGTCAGTTCCCATATTTGTAAACTGGAGATAATATCTACCTCACAGGGCTGTTTAAGACTATTGTGAATGACTGAAGATATACAGCATGATACAACAGCCTGGAGTTATTTTCTGAACATTGGGTGGCAAAAACTGATCACAAGTTTGTAATGGGAAGGTATTTTTCCCCAGACATGGCACCATGTTGTGTAATTATATATAGTCATTCTTTTTATTGAGATTCAGATCATTGGCCTTTGTCAGACAAAATAATGAGCATAATGCATAAATGGCTAGGCATATGTGGTCTACAGAGTTAAGAAATTAACTAATTGGCATGCAGCTGACCGAATGAGCATGGTAGGTTCAGAATTGGAGACGTCAGTTGGGGACTAGATAATGACTCAGTTATAAAGAACAGATTTCACCTAATAGCTCAATCCTGCCACATGCTAACTACCCCCAATATATGCTCAGCAGCTTCAACTCTTGTTGAAATTAATGGGAGTGGAAGGTGGCTGGCCTACCTGGACTCATTCCCTTGCAGGATCAGGCCCTCCATGCTACGAGTGAGTATAAATGAAGATGAGAGTGATGGTAGGCAGCAGTAGGCTGAGGAGTTTAAGACAATTTCAGTTAAAAAAAATAAAAAAACAGAGCACATTTTCACAAATGTCTGCCATGTAAAATGAAGTCCAGAATTAAATAAAATATTATTGAAATTGTAGTGTTAGTTTTTCATTTTCCTAGAAGTACTATTATGGGTGGCAGATGAAGCTTCCCCTTGGGGAGGCTAGCCCTCTGCCCCGCTTCATCTGAAGAAAACCCCATCCCCGGTCGCTGCACTCATCCCCCTTCCACTCCTGTGGTCCCGGCCAGGGTGGCGGAGCGGCTGAGAGCCAATCAGGGCCAGAGGGGTGGGTGTGGGGCTGAAAGCTCAGCCCCAGTCAGGGTCAAGCTCTCAGTCTTGGCTGGGACAGTGGCAGATCTCTTCGCCCTGGCTGGAGCTTGAAGTCCAGAGCCCCTCCCACATTTCGTCCCTTCTGCTTACAGCCCCACCCATGGCCCCACCCCATTCCGCCTCCACTCTGCCTCTTCTCTCCTGAAGCCCTGGGGACCCGAAACCAGAAAACCTCTTTGCCCTTGGCAGGGAGTGAGAGTTCCTCCATCTCCAGGGCCATGATTTTTCCAGGGGTCCCAAATCCCTATGAGCATATTTAACAAATCTTATGTCTCAGGCTGCTAATGGTTTCTGAACAGCTGAAATGATATGAGTGACACTCTATACCTTGGGGGACCATCCTGGAACCCCCTATTCCTCATTTTTATATAATCGTGATCTTACATATAAAGCAGGCCTTGTAGGGCATCAGGGAAAAGGTTATAGTCTGCTGAAAGTCATTTCTCTATCCATATGTGTATATCATTAATGCATATGAAGGTATGAGAATTGTGTTGCATGGTTGTCACTAAAGCATGCTGTAAATTGGCGAATAAGCCAAACATTAGCTCCCCAGAGGCAAGGGCAAGGAAAGTAGCCAACACCCGGGTGTAGTATCCATCAACCCATCAACAACCATTGTCCAGAAAGGGAGCTATGATGCAATGACTCACCTGCATGAGGCTACATCAGGGGAATTGCTCAGCCTTGCCTAGAGACTCAGCAAGGCCCGCCCAGACATGCCTGGCCTTGTGTTTTCCAAGCACATGGGCTGAGGGTATAAAACAGACAGAGTGGACACATACTGGGCATTTTCTCCTGCCCTCACCTATGCTGCAAGCAACTAAGACACTGAGAAGAAGACAAGACTCCAACAGCAGGGACTGGCTCAGATTTAAGGGACAAATCTCTATATTAAGGACTGCAATATCCAGGGGGGTGAGAAAAACTGCTTAATCTAGTTGTTGCCCAGTCTAATAGGGTTGAGAGTTTAGACTGAGTGCTTATATTTTATTTCTCCTGGTAACTAACTCTGACTTTTTGCTTATCACTTAATATCACTTAAATCTACCTTTTATAGTCAAAAAATTGTTTAACTGTTTATCTTTACCAGTGAGTTTGTATGAAGTGTGGGGCAAATCTGCTCAGTTTTGACAAAGACTGGTGTATGTCCACGTTCCATTGCTGAAGTGGTGAACCAATTAATAAATTTGCACTGCTCATCTTGAGCAGTGCAAGATGGTATATTCCTGAGGTACAGTGCTGGGAGGATTTGGCTCGGATGCCTTTCTCCATGTGATTCATGAGTGGCTCTAGGAGCATTCATGCAATCTAGCTGGCTGTGGGACTCCACATGAAGTTGTGCTGAGTGAAAACAGCACCTGGAGGGATCTGCTGCTGGTCACTAGCAAGGCATTGTGAGAGACATTCAGGCTACAGAGTTAAGGGGGCATAGCAGTCCCACAGTCTGCACCCTGGGGGGATCCCCTCAGAATATGAACAGGTAATCTCAAAGAAATGAAAGGTAATGATCTATAGGTAAAAGAGGCCAGGATTATCTTGATTCAGTGGAATTCTATCCATCAAGTGCTTTCTTGCCCTTAATCACAAATCTCACCAGGTACGCTTTTCTCCCTAGATATGTTTAACTGATCCCTGTTGTGGCTGAACACAACAAATCCCAAGGGTGAAATGAAAACTGCGAGCAGCAAATAGCATTAACCTTCACCTCTTCTTGCTACTATGAGTATTTTTTATTTGATTTAAAGCCACACAATGTTTTCTGGGAAGAAGGGAGAAGAAACATCACTGTTAAAAAGAGATTTAGACATTTACGAAATTTATTAAATGTTGTGAGGCCAGTGAGCAGAGCCTCAGCTGGTGCACACTGTCATAGCTCCACTAAAGTCAAAGGAGCTATGACAATTTATACCACTTGCAGATCATCCCCCAGGTATTAGCTCACTTATTCCTTCAGGAAAATATCCCTTTGAAACATCAGTTAGAATCTGGAATGAGTGAAGATCAAGTAAAGACCCCAAGGCTTAGCATCACAATATATAACAAACTCTTGCAATCATTAGGCACACACAAATTTACAATCTGACAAAAATATATAAAAGGTAAGTGAGGAGAACAGTTTCTTGAAACCAGTTCAACAAATTACAAACTCACAACGCTATCTGCTGAATACTATGAATGGATCCTTTTCCATTCACATTTAAGGCCAGTAAAATATACAGAAAATAGACCTTGTATAACATATGCTTATGGTATTTTAGACATGCTCTCAGTTTAGTGGGTGAATAGAATTAACATCTCAGTTGTAAAAACAGAAGGATTAGTCTTTTTCTTGAAGTAGTCTAATGTTCATATAATCCAAAACACAATTTCCACATTTCCCTCTTTTTCATAATTTTACAGGGTTTTACAAATAGTAATTAATTAGGCTACACAACATCCTTCTAAGGCATTAGGTGAATAAAGTCAGGTTAAGTGAATGGCCCTGAGTTACACAATGAGTCAGTAACAAATCCAAGAACAAAACCCAGGATTAATCATCATGTGTAGCATAGTTGGAAACAAAGAGAATTAACTGTAAACATAAAAATGTGTTTTCTTTACTCTGTTTTATACTTGAAGACAATTAGAAAAATAAAGACTGGGTTACAATTTTTGTTAAAAGAAAGCATCAACAAGAAAGTAGACAGGCAACAACATGAAAAAAATGAGTAGTAAATGATGTTTGATTGCTGTCATTATTCTCTCCCACTCCAAAAGAGAAAAGCATCTGTACATCACTGAGAAGCAATAACAATAACCTAATAACAGCCTTAGAAAAATGTACTAGTGAATTTGAAGCCTAGTTAATCTGATGTTAATTTATAGACTACAGGCCTGCATACCATCACTTGTTGCCATCAATTAGCTTAACTGTTAGCGGTTGTCTGTTTTGTTTCAAAGACTTGCAATTTTCAGGATAAGGAATAATGAGATCATAAAGGTAGATAGAGAAAGTCATCTAATATCCAACAGAAACTTTATAGTGGTGCTATCCCTTCCTCTATCTTTGTAAAACATTCACTGAAAAGTAGGGTGACCAGAATGTCCCAATTTTATAGGGACAGCCTCATATTTAAGCCCTCCTGCAGATGTCCCAACTTTTTCTTAAAAATGGGCAAATTGTCCCATACTTCCTGCCTGTCCCCCCATCAGTGCGGGTGGGTCCTGCTGCTGTCAGGATCCCTGCTTGCTAGCCAGCCACCCGCCCAGCAGTGTGTGGGGGGAGGGGCCCAGGGGCTGCGGATGGTGGTAGGTGTGCTAGGCTGGTGGTGGGGCGAAGCTGCAACACCCTCCCCCGCTGAGCCACCTCTCTGGCCAGGTTCCATGGTCGCTGAAGCCCTTGCAATCAGGTTCCCTGGGCCCTGGTGCACAATGCGTCCTTAGGGCTTAACCCCTTCCTGTCTGCGCTGTAGCCAGGGGGACAGAAGGCGGCTGGGTTATGTCAGTGGCCAGCAGCAGCCTGTAGGTGTTAGCTGCCTTTTGACACTGTGCGGACAGGAGGAGATGAGCTCTACAAAGACACAGGCCAGGTCATCCCTTCCCTCTCCCCAATCCTCCTCCCCTGTGTTTTGAAGCAGCTCCTGTCCCTTCCCTCCCACACAGCGCCGAAAAGCTGCTGTTGGCCACGTTCTGGTGTGAACCCTGGAAGAAACCGGGGGGGGGGGAACATTCCTCTCCCCCACCCCATGTGTTGCTCAGGAAGACACAGCACCAGGTACCGGAAGCCCAGCCAGGCATGGAGGGCAGAGTGTGGCGGGCAGGGAGGGTCGAGTTGGTTGGTCACCCCCCTCCCTCCCCATGTGAAAGAGGGGTATGGGTGTGTTAACTTAAACATTTGTACTGCATAGTTCTGATTGATTGCCATTGAACTCACTTGAATATGAGTAATTTTACCAGGTGTCCCGTATTCAGCATAAGAAAATATGGTGACCCTATTGAAATTACACCAATTTGCCATTAACACAAATGAAAACTAATTCCCAGGAAGGTGTACTTTCTCTGTTCACTCTCTCAAATTGTGTTTCTATATCTGTAGTGATACATTTTCATCTTGAGTGGAACAGTTTTGGGGATGTTTTTTGGTCGGGATAGAGAGAAAAACAGTGAGCATTACTCTTGACAAGCACCCCCAATTCAACCTCTCCAGTTTCCACAGATTTACAGGAGCCTCAACTGCCAAACCTTCCCACACACTCTGAAGCAACGTCTCCATTCTGTTGTCAATCCCTGCACCTTACTTTAGCAGTATTAAGTGATCCAGGCTTTTCATTCTAAAATTCCAGTGGCCTTTTAAACAGAATGGGTTTGCTCTTCTTTTCCTGGGGCCTCTCTTTCTAGTCTCTGTGAATCATAGTTGTTTATCAAAAGATAAGACTGTGACTTTGGGCTGCTTCAGTTCACCCTTATTGAAATGTGAGATAATACTTATTTCAGACATCTGTTATACATATTAATTAGGTTTGGGATGATGCTTTTGGAATTTCTATGTAAACACTAAGGATTTGTCTACACATGAAAGTTATTCTGGATTAAGGTAGAGTGTGAATTAAAAGCAGAATAGGTATTCCTGAATAACTCCATTTGTGGGACACACCTGTTCCAGAATACCAATGTCCATATATGGAATTATGACAGATTAGTTATTCTGTCATACCTGCATATGTCCACAAGCCCTTAGCGTTATGATACATTACAATGTTGAACTATTAGTGCCATTCTCTGTGGTACTGGCAGTGCCTTAAAACTCAATCTAACTGCATGAGCTACCTCTTGTAGCTCTTTTTGTTAGAGAAAAATTTATTATTTGGGGTCTTGTTTAGTATAGCTTTCTCCTCATTTGGCTCTTCCTTTATTGGATCCTCCCCCGTTGCCTTTGCTCTCATATAGCTTGAGATGGGGAGGAATTTTCTGAGAGAAAGTCTCATTTAAAGGGAGTGGGGGATCCAAATTCCTGTTAAAAACCAACAAAACTCGCAACTAGTGGATGCAGATAAGTCATTGCTTGACAAAGAGAAGCTGTGTAGCCAACAAAGGTGTTAGACAAAACACCTTATACACTCCTCTACTCTGGTTTACTTGTTTCTCTTTCAAGTAAAGAATGGAGAAAGTTTCAGTATACAGTAACTCCTCACTTAAAGTCGTCCCAGTTAACATTGTTTTGTTCTTATGTTGCAGATCAATTAGGGAACATGCTCCTTTAAAGTTGTGCAATGCTCCCTTATAACCTTGTTTGGCAGCTGCCTGCTTTGTCCACTTGTAAGCAGGGGAATAGTCCCACTATTGTGGGGAACTTTCCTGGCTTCTGTACTACCCCGGTGAAGTGGGCTAGCAAAAGGATCCAAGTCCTTGTTCCCACTTCCTTTACCCAGTGGCCTCCCTGCCCTTGAGGACCCCTCTTCCACTCTCCTGTCTGGCAGAGTCCTCGTAACCCCAACAAGGCTGGGCCCAGGATTCCTGGGGGGCTTGACCCCCAACTGTGCTGTGGTCACCTAGGACAGGGGCTAGGGTGTCCCCACTCCAGGGTACTCTCTCTACACTGGGCACTTCTCTGACCCACTGACCATTACGTACAAGTTAAAGCAAATACAAGTTATTTAATGAACAATTAATTTTAAAAAGAATAAGGGAAAATGGGAAAGGTTAAAGGAAACACATCAAACTGCTCTGTGGCAGGGAACATCACAAACAGTGTCTCTGGAATGTCAGGGCAGTTCACAGTCTGTTCCTTGTAAGTCCCAGGCCTCCTCCTCAGGCCCTGGCTGTGTTCTAGGGATGCTGTGGGTTGGACACTTGTCCTGGTGGTGGCCACACGCTCTCAGGCTCTAAGTGGTAGGACTCTTCTTCCCAGTGTCTCCCCCGCCCTGTCGGGGTTATGATCCAAGCCTGGCCTGCAGAGCCTCTTGGCTGAGGTGTCTCCTTATGCTGGGCCCACTGCCCAGGGTCCCCTTCACTCTTCCCAGCTGCTCGCCACACCCAGTTCTGGACTACTCCAGCCCCAGCTCCACCACTCTCTCTCTGCTGCTCTGCTTCCAGCTCCCTGGGCTGCTTCTTTGGCCCCTCTGGTTGCTACAACTCTGCTCCCAGGACAGGTCTGCTCTGCTGGCTGCTTCTGTGACTCTGCTCCCAGCACTGACCTGCTTCCTGGGCTGCTTTTCTGGCCCCTCTGGCTCTGGTTGCTGCAGCTCTGCTCCCAGGGCAAGTCTACTCTCTCTGGGCTGTGCCTCTAGCTTTGGGGCTGCAGCTCTGCTCCCAGGACAGTGTCTGCTCTCTCTGGGCTGCTTTTCTGGTCCCTCTGGATCTGGCACAGCTGTCCCCCCAGCTCAGCTTGGGCCCCTGCTTTCTCCTTAGTTCGGCCCCACTATGTCTGACCCAGGCAAATCCAGCTCACACGGAGGACGGGACCTCCCTCGTGTCCTGAGTCCCTGATTAGGCTGCTCACCCTGTCATTCAGGCTGACCTGGAGCATTGGCCTCTCCCCATTGTTCCTGGGGACTATCAGTCTCAGGGTCCTGGTTTCCCATAGACCCTTCCCCTTTTAGTACTGGGAGCTAGCCAACCAAAACACCACCACTGAATATTAGTAAGGGGGCAACAGTCCCCTTACACACTGCTTGCAGGAAGAGCATCCCGTTGGAGCTAGCTGGTGGGGGCTTGGAACCACGGGGGACCGACAGCCCCCCATCAGCTCCAAACTCCCTTAAATTCCCTGTGCAGCAGCAGCCCAGCAGGCTACCAACTGCGGCAGTTCAGCTGTCCCTTCCCACACTGCCATGTGCTGCTCCTACCCTCTGCCTTGGAGCTGCTCGCCAGAGCCTCCTGCTTGCTGGGGCCTCAAGGGGGAAAGAGGGAAGTTAATGTCAGGGTGTCCCTCTCTCCCCCACTCCTGCCCCCTGCTAACTCCTTCTCCATATAGAGCAGGATGGGGACAGTACAGGGCTCAGGACAGAGAGAGCTTGCTGGCTGCAGCTGCTGTCTCAACTTCCTGATCTTTTTAAAGGCAATGTACTTAAGAGTGCGGTCAGCATACTTAAAGGGGCAATGCACATCTCTCTCTCTCTCCCACACACACAGGGTGTGTGTCTGTCTCTGTCTGCCATGCTGTCTCCCCTCCCTCCATTGGTGCTGGCTTGTAGAGTGCGAGGCTACATTAACTGCAATGTGTTAAGCCTTGAGGGCTCAGCCGAGTGCTAGTTCATCATTTAGCAGTGAGGCATTCCCTGGGAAATATCCCACCCTCTTCCACCCTCTGACTTCACCACCTCAACCAAGCTTCACAATCATCATTGCTGTGTACAGTATTAAACTGTTTAAAACTTATACTGTGTGTGTGTATATATATAATATAGTTTTTTATCTGGTGAAAAAATTTTCCCTGGAACCTAACCCTCTCATTTACATTAATTCTTATGTGGAAATTGGATTCGCTTAAAATCGTTTTGCTTAAAGTCACATTTTTCAGGAACATAACTACAAAGTTAAGCAAGGAGTTCCTGTATCATAAAACAACAAACCCTTATACAGAGCTGTAATGGCAGAAAGTCCCCGCAAGAGAAGAGATTTTTGTTATTTCAAAGCACTTGAACCTTCACACTTGCTTGTCGGAATAGTGTATTGGGGTCCAGTACCACTCCCAAAGCAGGCAGAATATACCTACCTATGGTAGTACTAGTCAATTTCATCCAGTAACTAACAAGCTTTTCAATGGGAAAAAGGAATTCCAATAAGCAGTATGCACATATGTACAAGAACACTGAATTATGACCCCTTAAGCAATGGAATTTTGTGTATGAATTTTCTTACTGCCAAAACACATCTTAAATCTTGCACTCAAGGCCAGCAGCATACAAATTTACAAGACTATTTAAAAGTGTTCTCTATGTGTAAAATTCTGTCCTCATTACACTTCAGTGAGGTTGCATGAGGCCAACTAAAAAGCAGAATTTGGCCCTTTAAATTTGAGCTATTTTCCCATTTTCTATTTTAAGATGACAGTATTGTTATTCTTTCCAAGATGACATTAAAGTGAGAGCAGATCTTATTAAACAGATTGCTTGGCTTAATTACTTGTCAGCTGTGTCGTTATTCAAGACACCTCATTCCTAGTTAATGGGAAGCCAACAACAGCTGAGAAACACAAAATACTAACATCTGCAAGCTGTACAGTCACAAATCATAAGGAAGATAGTAACAGATCTGGGCTTCTTTTATTAATCATCTATTCTATTTGTTCTGTCTGAATCCAATTCTATAGCTTTGCTGTAAGAAGAAATTCCATTGATGTTTTTGAG
The DNA here is from genome assembly GCF_965152235.1 of Eretmochelys imbricata. Lineage (NCBI taxonomy): Eukaryota > Metazoa > Chordata > Testudines > Cheloniidae > Eretmochelys > Eretmochelys imbricata. The sequence goes on from NC_135574.1 coordinate 37,797,931, forward strand.
AGAATTCCATATGAGTATTGACTTCAGAATCAGACCCTTAATCTGTAATATAAAGAACTTCCTCTTCTTTATAGTATGGAGTTTAAGTATTCATTGTTTAATATTCATCCCTATAGTTAAAAGAACAAGTTTATCATTACAAAAACAATGAACACTTTGATGAGCAAAAAAGGCCATTTCTTTTTCCTGTAATTAAATATCACTATATACAGTAACCATCTAAGCAAGTGAGCTATCTGATATTCCAAAAAATTATCTCATTGCTAACTGACAGTCACTGCACTTATATATTATTCATTTCTTAAAATGCTGGTATCAGATATAAAAAAAAATTGGGGGGAAAAAGATGGTAGCAAAGTATGAGTCATTTTTGTACTAATTTCAAAATTAACAAATTCCTTTCTCACTTGTTCCAATAAAATGTCAGACAATAAAAAAGATTACCTATCAATGCGATTCACCCCATAGAGATGCATCCTCTACTTTCTGGGTGAAACTTTGGAGGCAATGTCTCCTTGTCCCTAGAATCAAGTAAAGCCAGTGTGGGATCAAGGATCTGCACCTGGGGATGGGGAAGGCAGGAAATGAGAATTGCAGATCAGGTATATTATCCAAATTGCTATCCCTCCCCTATTGGGAATATAGGTAGAAATGTAGAAAAAAAGTAATAAACTGCAGGAGACGTGTTACTTGCATTTTAACATTTCTTTCTTTGAGGCTGTGCTTTGGTTACATGCTATCCTGCAACTCCCTGTAGCAGGGGTGTGCTCCATCCCAGTCTTCTGATAACCAGAAACTTCTCAGGCTCTGCAATGAGTGGCACCTCCAGGTTATTTATTTATATTCCCACCACCAACAAAAGTACAGTCTTGCACAGTCAAGTATTTACAGTGGTTTCCTGTCTTTTCGTACAGGGCCAGAGAGGAACAGAAATTTCACTCCCTTGGGATCTCAGAACATAGTAGGTTCAGCTAACCCAATACTCTCCTCTCACTTTCTTCCTGTCTTGTCTACTATAGACCTCAGCTGATGGCTAGCTGGTTCATCAGCCCCCAAACTAGTCAGCTAATTAGCTGCAATTCCTCCAGTTGGCCTTCTCCAGAGGAGCTAATTGATGCCTAAGTGATCAGAGGGCTGGCTTACATGTCAGCCTCCAGAACAATCACACTCTCCTGTATACAAAAGTATTTATCTACATTTATTATAATCATTTCAATCTGCGACTGAACCCCCAGCGAAGTGCTCAGACAGCAGAGTGGAGTGCAGGACATTGTTGTTGAAAGCAGGTACAGTAAAATGCGATGGGCCGGACATATTGCTAGGCTCACTGACAGTCAATGAACTACAGCTGTCGTCGAGTGGTACCCACGGGAACTGAAATGACCACTCAACCAACCTCCAAAGAGATGGTAAGATTTTATCATGAAAAGGCATAGCCACACATGGAGAAGGAAGGGGCTAGGGAAGAATGAAAGACCTGTTGTGATCGGCGCAATCTATATGAGGACTGAAGGACCTATCAATCAAGGTGATGATAATCATTTATGAACTTTTATTCATATTTAATCTCATCTTGCCTACCAACACACCTGTAGATACTCAATTTATAGATATTGCATTCAGCAAGTCAACATAGAATTTTTCATGTATGTGTGCAATGAGCTTAAATGGAGTGGTTTGCCTACCGCTACTTTGTTTGGCAAAGAACAGAGTGTGATGGCTAGAGTGCAAACCCTGGATCAAATTTGCATCCCCTTGCCCACACAAAATTGAGTTGAATGGGTTTGGGAAGGGGGGCAATGACGTTCACGCCAACTCTGTCCAAGGGTGTAAGGTAGCTTTTCAGCTACTATTCAAACACATCTGCACCCCCTATGCAGTGTTATTTTGCCACTGGATCTGCCATATTGCTGTTCCCATTCCTTTCATAAACCTCTCTCCAAGTTTCTACAGCACATGGTGGGTCATGAGGAGCTGGCAGAAAGCCCAGTTCTGCCATGGAAAGGGAACATGGAGATTCATTGTACATTTGTTTCAAGGTTATCTGAACTTTGCAGAGCAGAGTCACTGGAATATAGCATTGTTGGTGTTCATGGATTAACTTCCCGCAATATAAATAATTTTGTAGCAATAGCATCTGAAAAAAATCCTAGTTTTTATAACCCCCTTGATAGATGTCAAGAGTGGGTATATTAAGATATATGTGTTTCTAATAGCGTTAGGATGTTTAAAAAAGAACATTGTGAACTCTATGTAAGACTAATCCTATAGTGCCAGATTATGCAATCAATTGATACTGATAGCAATTTGTCAAATGCTAATTAAATTATTTAATTCAAATCTGAGAATCCCCAGATCCAAAATGACTGAAATGCAGGGCTGCCACTGTTTTGATAATACAACTGTTCAACTATTTTTATATTATCCAGAAAACGAAGATAATTGCATACACCTTAGCTTAAAAATACATACAATGAATAAAATGAAACAAGTGACTTGTTATTTGGACAAGCAATGATCAGGCTCTCTAATGGCCCTGATTCAGCAAGATACTTTAGCACATGCCTAACTTTAAGCATGAGTAGTCCTACTGACGTCGAAAGCTCATGCTCAAATAAATTGGTTAGTCTCTAAGGTGCCACAAGGACTCCTTTTCTTTTTGCGAATACAGACTAACACGGCTGTTACTCTGAAAAATGGGACAACTAATGTTTTTTGACTGGGAACTTAGTTTGTACAATACCTAGCAAAAGAGTTCTGACAATGCCTACACATTTAATTTGTGAAGCTTACTGAAGGAGTGGAAAGATGACCAGGTGATAAACCTGTATGTTGTATATGATTTTTCAGAGAGGAGGCTTCCATGGCTATGAGGTTATATAATAGGTTATATAATAATGTGTAGTTGGCATTTTTCAGATCAGTTGGCAACAAAAAAATCCACTTTATACATTGCCACTATAATGGAATTTAGTATCTCCATTCTGAACTTTGGCTCACAGAGGAATCTGTTCAAGAACTTCAGACTGAGCCTCTTGTCTTTGGAGCACTTGAGCACTAGAAAGAGGATGAAGCAGAGTCCTAATCCTTCTAGTTCCCAAGGAACTCAATCACCCCACTTTGAAGCAGATAATATATATTGAAGTTTGTATACTATAACATTTCAGCTGATTGCAGAAAGAGGGGATACCAATAAACTTAGATTTGAATGCAACTACAAAACCAACGTAACTTAACTAAGGACGGTGTAATGCAGGCTGGTTAAGTCTGTAAGATGTATTCATCTGATATGTTATTGATCCAACACTTGACATTTCATAGAATCATAGAATATCAGGGTTGGAAGGGACCCCTGAAGGTCATCTAGTCCAACCCCCTGCTCGAAGCAGGACCAATTCCCAGTTAAATCATCCCAGCCAGGGCTTTGTCAAGCCTGACCTTAAAAACCTCTAAGGAAGGAGATTCTACCACCTCCCTAGGTAACGCATTCCAGTATTTCACCACCCTCTTAGTGAAAAAGTTTTTCCTAATATCCAATCTAAACCTCCCCCACTGCAACTTGAGAACATTACTCCTCGTTCTGTCATCTGCTACCATTGAGAACAGTCTAGAGCCATCCTCTTTGGAACCCCCTTTCAGGTAGAAGAAAGCAGCTATCAAATCCCCCCTCATTCTTCTCTTCTGCAGGCTAAACAATCTCAGCTCCCTCAGCCTCTCCTCATAAGTCATGTGTTCTAGACCCCTAATCATTTTTGTTGCCCTTCGCTGGACTCTCTCCAATTTATCCACATCCTTCTTGTAGTGTGGGGCCCAAAACTGGACACAGTACTCCAGATGAGGCCTCACCAATGTCGAATAGAGGGGAACGATCACGTCCCTCGATCTGCTCGCTATGCCCCTACTTATACATCCCAAAATGCCATTGGCCTTCTTGGCAACAAGGGCACACTGCTGACTCATATCCAGCTTCTCGTCCACTGTCACCCCTAGGTCCTTTTCCGCAGAACTGCTGCCTAGCCATTCGGTCCCTAGTCTGTATCGGTGCATTGGATTCTTCCATCCTAAGTGCAGGACCCTGCACTTATCCTTATTGAACCTCATCAGATTTCTTTTGGCCCAATCCTCCAATTTTTCTAGGTCCTATCCCTCCCCTCCAGCGTATCTACCACTCCTCCCAGTTTAGTATCATCCGCAAATTTGCTGAGAGTGCAATCCACACCATCCTCCAGATCATTTATGAAGATATTGAACAAAACCGGCCCCAGGACCGACCCTTGGGGCACTACACTTGATACCGGCTGCCAACTAGACATGGAGCCATTGATTAGTACCCGTTGAGCCCGACAATCTAGCCAGCTTTCTACCCACCTTATAGTGCATTCATCCAGCCCATACTTCCTTAACTTGCTGACAAGAATACTGTGGGAGACCATGTCAAAAGCTTTGCTAAAGTCAAGAAACAATACATCCACTGCTTTCCCTTCATCCACAGAACCAGTAATCTCATCATAAAAGGCGATTAGATTAGTCAGGCATGACCTTCCCTTGGTGAATCCATGCTGGCTGTTCCTGATCACTTTCCTCTCATGCAAGTGCATCAGGATTGATTCTTTGAGGACCTGCTCCATGATTTTTCCAGGGACTGAGGTGAGGCTGACTGGCCTGTAGTTCCCAGGATCCTCCTTCTTCCCTTTTTTAAAGATTGGCACTACATTAGCCTTTTTCCGGTCATCCGGGACTTCCCCGGTTCGCCACGAGTTTTCAAAGATAATGGCCAATGGCTCTGCAATCACAGCTGCCAATTCCTTCAGCACTCTCGGATGCAACTCGTCCGGCCCCATGGACTTGTGCACGTCCAGCTTTTCTAAATAGTCCCTAACCACCTCTATCTCCACAGAGGGCTGGCCATCTCTTCCCCATTTTGTGATGCCCAGCGCAGCAGTCTGGGAGCTGACCTTGTTAGTGAAGACAGAGGCAAAAAAAGCATTGAGTACATTAGCTTTTTCCACATCCTCTGTCACTAGGTTGCCTCCCTCATTCAGTAAGGGGCCCACACTTTCCTTGGCTTTCTTCTTGTTGCCAACATACCTGAAGAAACCCTTCTTGTTACTCTTGACATCTCTTGCTAGCTGCAGCTCCAGGTGCGATTTGGCCCTCCTGATATCATTCCTACATGCCCGAGCAATATTTTTATACTCTTCCCTGGTCATATGTCCAACCTTACACTTCTTGTAACCTTCTTTTTTATGTTTAAGATCCGCTAGGATTTCACCATTAAGCCAAGCTGGTCGCCTGCCATATTTACTATTCTTTCGACTCATCGGGATGGTTTGTCCCTGTAACCTCAACAGGGATTCCTTGAAATACAGCCAGCTCTCCTGGACTCCTTTCCTCTTCAAGTTAGTCCCCCAGGGGATCCTGGCCATCCGTTCCCTGAGGGAGTCGAAGTCTGCTTTCCTGAAGTCCAGGGTCCGTATCCTGCTGCTTACCTTTCTTCCCTGCGTCAGGATCCTGAACTCAACCAACTCATGGTCACTGCCTCCCAGATTCCCATCCACTTTTGCTTCCCCCACTAATTCTACCCGGTTTGTGAGCAGCAGGTCAAGAAAAGCGCCCCCCTAGTTGGCTCCTCTAGCACTTGCGCCAGGAAATTGTCCCCTACGCTTTCCAAAAACTTCCTGGATTGTCTATGCACCGCTGTATTGCTCTCCCAGCAGATATCAGGAAAATTAAAGTCAACCATTTCCTACCACTTGTCCTCTGTTTGGGGAACCACATCAGACTGAGTCAGCCTGTAATCATGCTTGCTTGAAGGACGCAGAGGGATTTCCTGAAATATCTTTTCTATATAATGCCTCTTGATATATTAAATCAGCTAGTTGGATATCACTCCTGAAATTCTTAGCTAGATCTGAATAAGTATCAAGACCCATAGAAAGATCTGTATTTACTTTTTGAACTATCAGGCATTAACAAGTAGAGCTGCGTGGGAAACAGTTTTCCTGTACTGCGAAACTGCAATTTCAAAAATTTCCCCATTCTGCATTGGGACAACACTGAGACCTTTGAAAATGGTTTGTCTTCCCCCATCCCTCCAAAAAAAAAAACAAACAAAAAAAAAACCCAACAATAGCCAGGGTGCCCAACTGAGATGTGAGAAAATGGCAGAACAGGGACTTGAATCTGTGTCTCTCATGTCCAAGATGAGTGCCCTGACCAGTAGACTATTAGAGATCCTGAGGTCAGGTAGTCTCACACACTCACCAGAAATTCCATCCTGAACCTGAGAACCCTACCCTAACAAAGAACCATTTAACTGAAAAATTCTTGATCAGCTCTACTGACAATGTCTTCTTAAAGAATGCTGGTCAAGAATTTTTCAATTAAATAATCAGCAAAAAGCTTGTCCCATGGGATATTTCATGTTGACTAGTATCTGACTTATTTGGGGATTGGCTTTTCATACCCTTAGCCAGAACTGGTGTTATGACACAGAGTTATAGCTCTTTGCTCTTACAATAAATTTCTGGCTATCCAGGCTACAAGGAAAGAATTTCTGCGCCTCTTGTTCCTTGCTTCACTAGAAACTAGAGCCTTCAAAATTTCCTCTGTGGAGGAGTGACCTTTGAGGTGAGAATCTGTAGTGTTCTTCATGCCTTCTAATTCCTTTTACCCTTCTTTACCATTTTCTCAGATTCATAAGGGAAAGGGGAGGGAATAGAAATGAATCTCTCAGGACTCAGTTGTTGAGTGTACGCTGACCTTTTCCCACCCTTCTTCATAAGGTGAAGGGAGAGTGGCCTCCATGTACAGAGATAATAGGATATCACTGATGAGAGAATCTGAAGGGAGAATCATGACTGCTACTGTGCCATAGAAATAATATGTAACCCTTAAAATACTTCACTCTTTAGAAATGATCCCTAAGTTGCCTCTTTGACCTTTTAGAGAAGTTCTCTAAACAAGCCCATGTTTTGGGAGCAAAAGGGAAATCTCCTAGAGCAGCAATATTGTCTCACTGCAGTGCATAGTGAGCAAGGCTGACTCATATTTTTTTGGAGAGAGGATGAGGGAAATGGTCAGAAGGAGGAAATATTAGGTAGTAAAGGGCTCTTTAAGTAGCCAAGAAAGACTTAATAATAACCAATGCCTGGAAGCTAAAATCACATAAATTCAAATTAGAAATTAGGCACTTTTTTTTTAAAACAGTGAGATCGATTAACCACTGGACCAAGCTACTGAGGGAAGTGGTGGATTCACCACTTGTTGAGGTCTTCAAATTAAGATGGGATATCTTCTGGAAAATATGGTTTAGTCAAATACCAACACATTATTGGTCTCAAAAATATTGAATGAAACATATCTCTAGTCCCTCAAAAATACAATCTTGTTTTTGCACCTTCTTTTGGTATTTTTATTATTGTAACACTAATACTGCAGTTTCTCGGATAAAACAACATGGGATTTGACATCTGATTCAGAGCTTTCATTGAAAAATGAAATATTCATGGAAAATACTTTTAATTAGCCCTGATTTACACTACAGGGTTAGGTCAAATTTAGCCTCGTTAGGTCGATTTAAAAATGACTGTCCACACAACCAACCCCGTTCCGTCGACCTAAAGGGCTCTTAAAATCGATTTCTATACTCCTCCCCAATGAGGGGAGTAGCACTAAAATCGACCTTGCTGGGTCGAATTTGGGGTAGTGAGGACACAAATCGACGGTATTGGCCTCTGGGAGCTATCCCAGAGTGCTCCATTGTGACCACTCTGGACAGCACTTTGAACTCCGATGCACTAGCCAGGTACACAGGAAAAGCCCTGGGAACATTTGAATTTCATTTCCTGTTTGGTCAGCATGGCAAATTCAGCAGCACAGGTGAACATGCAGTCCCCCCAGAATTGCAAACGAGCTCCAGCATGGACCGAAAGGGAGATACTGGATCTGATTGCTGTATGGGGAGAAGCATCTGTGCAGGCCGAACTCCAATCAAAAAGAAGAAATGCCACATATATGCCAAAATCTCACAGGGCATGTTGGAGAGAGGATACACCAGGGACACATAGCAGTGCTGCATGAAAGTTAAGAAGCTCAGGCAAGCCTTCCAAAAGACAAAGGAGGCAAACGGTTGCTCCGGGTCAGAGCCCCATACATGCCGCTTCTATGATCAGCTGCATGGCATTCTAGGGGAGGACGACCCTATCACTATCGCACTACTGTCCATGGACACCTGCAAGGGGGGAGTCTCACACAACAGGGAGGAGGATTTTGTGGATGAGGAAGAGGAGGAGGAGGATAATGCACAGCAGGCAAGCTGTGAATCCATTCTCCCCATCAGCCAGGACCTTTTCATCACCCTGGAGCCAAGGCGGGATCCCCAGCCCTGAAGCCAGAGAAGGTACCTCTGGTGAGTGCACATTTGTAACTACAGTACAGGGTTTAAAGGCAATAGTGTTTAATGTTTGATTTTCCCTAAAGAACTGGGATGCATTCATGGCTACTGGAAAAGCCTGTTCACATGTCTGGAGATGGAGCGGGAATCCTCCAGGGACATCTCCATGAAGCTCTCCTGGAGCTACTCTGAAAGCCTTTGCAGAGGGTTTCTGGGGAGGGCTGCCTTATTTTGTCCTCCACGGTAGGACACTTTACCATGCCAAGCCAGTAGCAAGTATTCTGGAATCATTGCAGCACAAGTCATGGCAGCAAATGATCCTGGGTTTTGGTCGCATTCAAGCAACATTTGGTCTACATCTTTCTGTGTTAGCCTCAGTAGAGTGATATCATTCATGGTCACCTGGTTGAAATAGGGAAATTTTTGTAAGGGAACAGTAAAAGGGCCCCGTTCATGCTGGGCTGTTTGTGCTTGGCTAAAAGGGATCATCCCAGAGAATAACCTTGTGGAGGGGTGGGGGGAGGTGTGTGCTGCACATCGACCCAAAAACCTCAGCCCCTCCTTTTAAATGTGAAACCCAACCCATTGCCTGCTCTGGGAAAGGAGGGCGCTGCAGTTTGAAAACATTCCCACATGTTATGAAGGCGTAAGAAGCCAACCCCGTGTACCAAAAGGCTTACCATGGCTGACTGGAAAACAAATTCTGTTGCCCAGCCGTGTGTGTGTGTGAAGTGTCACCATACCAGCAGATGCTCAATATAAAAGACAAAATGCGACCTTGTACCTAAAGCACATGTGCTGTCTGCTGTGAATTGCTTGATTCACTGTGAAAGAGTCTCCCTTTTGTTCTCAGAAATGTATCATCTTAAATTTTACTCTCCCTTTTTATCTCCCTCGGGTGCAAATGTTTCTACGCTCCCCCTATCATCTCCATCCCTGAGGTTATCACAGATTAGAAGGCGAAAAAAACCACACTCACGATTACATGTTTTCCGCGCTCATGCAGTCCTCCCGCACGATAGGGCACAGCTTAATGCATGGAGGTATTCAGTGGCAGAGGCCAAGAAAGAATTAAGTTAGCGCGAAGAGCAGAGGCAAGACACAATGCTGAGGCTAATGGGGGAGCAAACGGACACGATGAAGCATCTGTTGGAGCTGCAGGAAAGCCAACAAGAGCACAGCCCCCCCGCTGCACCCACTGTATAACCGCATGCCCTCGTTCCCAAGTTCCACATCTGCCTCACCCAGACACCCAAGAACACGGGGGCAAGGGATGGGGGGAGACTCTGGGCACCCAGCCACTCCACTCCAGAGGATGGCCCAAGCAACAGAAGGCTGTCATTCAAACAGTTTGATTGTTAGTGTGACTACAATAAACAATGTGGCCTTGTCCTTCCCTCCTCCCCCACCCTACCCAGGCTACCTTATCCATTATCTCATTTTTTTCATTAATAAAGAAAGAATGCATGGTTTCAAAACAATAGTTACTTTATTTCGAAGGGGGGAGGGTGGTTGGCTTACAGGGAATTAAAATCAACAAAGGGGGAGGGTTTGCATCAAGGAGCAACACACACAACTGTCACACTGTAGCCTAGCCAGTCATGAAACTGGTTTTCAAAGCCTCTCTGATGCGCAGCACACCTAGCTGTGCTCTTCTAATCACCCTGGTGTCTGGCTGCTCAAAATCGGATGCCAGGTGATTTGCCTCAACTTCCCACTCTGCCATAAACATCTCCCCCTTACTCTCACAGATATTATGGAGCACACAGCAAGCAGCAATAGCAATGGGAACGTTGGTTGCGCTGGGGTCTGACCTGGTCAGCAAATAGTGCCAGCGAGCTTTTAAACGTCCAAAGGCACATTCTACCACTATTCTGCACTTGCTCAGCCTATAGTTGAACTGCTTCTTACTACTGTCCAGGCTGTCTGTGTAAGGCTTCATGAGCCATGCGAGCAAGGGGCAGATTGTGTCCCCAAGGATAACTATTGGTATTTCAACATCCCCAATGGTAATTTTGTGGTCTGGGAAGTAAGTCCCTTCTTGCAGCTGCTCGAATAGCCCGGAGTTCCTAAATGTGTGAGCGTCATGTACCTTTCCCAGCCATCCCACGCTGATGTCGGTGAAATGTCCCTTGTGATCCACCAGTGCTTGCAGCACCATTGAGAAGTACCCCTTGCGGTTTATGTACTGGTTGGCAAGGTGGTCCAGTGCCAAGATGGGGATATGCATTCCATCTATCGCTCCACCACAGTTAGGGAACCCCATTGCAGCAAAGCCGTTCACTATGACCTGCACATTTCCCAGAATCACTACTCTTGATAACAGAACCTCAATGATTGCGTGGGCTACTTGAATCACAGCAACCCCCACAGTATGCTTGCCCACTCCAAATTGATTCCCAACTGACCGGTAGCAGTCAGGTGTTGCAAGCTTCCACAGGGCTATCGCCACTCGCTTCTCAACTGTCAGGGCAGCTCTCATCTTGGTATTCCTGTGCTTCAGGGTGGGGGAAAGCAACTCACAGAGTTCCAGGAAAGAGGCCTTACACATGCGAAAGTTTTGCAGCCACAGTGAATCATCCCATACCTGCAATACTATGCGGTCCCACCAATCTGTGCTTGTTTGCCTGGCCCAGAATCAGCATTCCACTGTATCAACCAGCCCCACTGCCGCCATGATGTCCCAATTGCCACAGCCTGTGCTTTCAGGAATGTCTGTGTCCATGTCCTCATCAAAATCCTCCTCGTGCTGGCATCTCTTAGCCCGGTTCGGCATATAGTCCAGGATAATGCACAAGGTGTTTACAATGCTCACAACAACAGCGGTGATGGTGAGCTGAGCAGGCTTCATTCTTGCCGTGGTATGGTGTCTGCATGGGTAACCCAGGAAAAAAGTCACAAAACGATTGTCTGCAGTTGCTTTCACGGAGGGAGAGGTGACTGACAACATATACCTGAAACCATCCGCGACAATGTTTTTGCCCCATCAGGCATTGGGCGCTTGACCCAGAATTCCAATGGGCAGCGGAGACTGCGGGAACTGTGGGATAGCTACCCACAGTGCACCGCTACGTAAGTAGATGCTAGGCATGGTAGTGAGGACGCACTCCGTCGACTTAATGCTCTTAGTGGGAACATATGCAAGTGACTGTATAAAACTGATTTCTAAAAATCGACTTCTATAAAATTGGCCTAATTTCGTAGTGTAGACATACCCTTAGATGGCAAAGTAGTCTTTTTAGTATCTTAACAAGACCGTGGCCTAGCTGCATTTAATGCAGTGCTGGTCATATATTTTATCCATTGAATACATGAACTAGGTCATTATTTTGCGGCCTTTATGACAACTGAAATTAATATAAAAAGCTAATACAGAATAATTGACTTAGATTAAACATGCTGTGGAGGTTACTAATATTACAATTCCATAGAACATTGCTCTTATGCTTAAGGTGCTACAATTATTTTCTTTCAGTTTCATAGTCTCATAAAATTGTATTTCTGATTTGGGAAAGCAATGTACCAAGTGTTTGCTTCAGAGATCTATTACCTAGCTAGTTAGAGGTAGACTGGCATTTCAAGAACACTTACTGGTGCTTTGTAAATTCTAACATTGAATTGAAATCACACAGTTTTCAATTTACTGTCCACATTAAAATAGATAAATCACTGTCATGAAAGATTCAATAACTTAAAAAAAAAACAGATTTGTTAATGGGGATAGTTTCAGTGTTCACTTACTTTGGAAACTCCTCAGTTTCCAGGGCAATGTTGCTTTGGAGAGTGGCTCACCATAATTTGACCCTCTCCCTACCCAGCCACAGTCTTCCCAAACCCATACCAGCTAAGCCTTGCTTGGTCCATGCTGAGGGGCTTTTGCATTGCCTCAAACCTTCTCCTTCCAAAAGGTTTAGGCCCAAAGGAAATATTAGAAGAAATGACATGGCCCTTAATATTTAAACAAAATATATTTTCATCTTGCGTTATGATATCTGATGTCATAAAGTTTGAGGTAAAAAGTCAAACTGCTCACAGCAAGTTAACAGAAAAAGTGGATGTGACACAGACCCTTGGCAAAGGGTTCCCTGTTCTTTGCAAACAGCTCTCACCTCAGACCTAACAAATTCACTACACCAAATACATGTCTTACAGGATATTTATGTATAAAGCATAAGAAGTAAGGTACCTAGAGAAAGCTTGTAGCTTGTCAAGATTCATAATAATTGTGTAATATTTAAGGAATAATGTGTTCATATCGAAATTATTATTTAGGGACTTGGAGTAAAAATTAGTCACCAGGGGATACTATGTCTTGACCGTGGCCAATTCAGGCAGGAGGGAGTTGTCATCCCTCATAGAATCATAGACTATCAGGGCTGGAAGGGACCTCAGGACGTCATCTAGTCCAACCCCCTGCTCAAAGCAGGACCAATCCCCAACTAAATCATCCCAGGCAGGGCTTCGTCAAGCCTGACCTTGAAAACCTCTAAGGAAGGAGATTCCACCGCCTCCCTAGGTAACCCATTCCAGTGCTTCACCACCCTCCTAGTGGTGAAAAAGTTTTTCCTAACATCCAACCAAAACCTGCCCCCCTGCAACTTGAGACCATCACTCCTTGTTCTGTTGTCTGGTACCACTGAGAACAGTCTAGATCCATCCCCTTTGGAACCCCCCTTCAGGTAGTTGAAAGAAGCTATCAAATCCCCCCTCATTCTTCTCTTCTGCAGACTAAACAATTCCAGTTCCCTCAGCCTCTCCTCATAAATCATGTGCTCCAGCCCCCTAATCATTTTTGCTGCCCTTCGCTGGACTCTTTCCAATTTTTTTATATCCTTCTTGTAGTGTGGGGCCCAAAACTGGACACAGTCCTCCAGATGAGGCCTCACCAATGTCAAAAAGAGGGGAATGCTCATGTCCCTCGATCTGCTCGCTATGCCCCTACTTATACAGCCCAAAATGCTGTTAGCCTTCTTGGCAACAAGGGCACACTGTTGACTCATATCCAGCTTCTCGTCCACTGTAACCCTTGGGCCCCTTTCTGCAGAACTGCTGCCTAGCCATTCAGTCCCTAGTCTGTAGCGGTGCATGGGATTCTTCCATCCTAAGTGCAGGACTCTGCATTTGTTCTTGTTGAACCTCATCAGATTTCTGTTGGTCCAGTCCTCTAATTTGTCTAGGTCCCTCTGTATCCTATCCCTACCCTCCAGCGTATCTACCACTCCTCCCAGTTTAGTGTCATCTGCAAACTTGCTGAGAGCGCAGTCCATTAATGAAGATATTGAACAAAACCTGCCCCAAGACGAATCCTTGGGGCACTCCGCTTGATAGCAGCTGCCAACGAGACATGGAGCTATTGATCACTACCCACTGAGCCTGCCAATCTAGCCAGCCTTCTATCCACCTTATAGTCCATTCATCCAGCCCATACTTCTTTAACTTGCTGGCAAGAATACTGTGGAAGACCGTATCAAAAGCTTTGCTAAAGTCAAGTTATATCATGTTCACCACTTTCCCCATATCCACAGAGCCAGTTATCTCATCACAGAATGCAATTAGGTTAGTCAGACATGACTTGCCCTTGGTGAATCCATGCTGATTGTTCCTGATCACTTTCCTCTCCTCTAAGTGCTTCAGAATTGATTCCTTGAGGACCTGCTCCATGATTTTTCCAGGGACTGAGGTGAGGCTGACTGGCCTGTAGTTCCCCAAATCCTCCTTCTTCCCTTTTTTAAAGATGGGCACTACATTAGCCTTTTTCCAGTCTTCCGGGACCTCCCCCGATCGCCATGAGTTTTCAAAGATAATGGCCAATGGTTCTGCAATCACATCCCCCAACTCCTTTAGCACCCTCGGATGCAGTGCATCCGGCCCCATGGACTTGTGCTCCTCCAGCTTTTCTAGGTAGTCCCGAACACTTCTTTCTCCACAGAGGGCTGGTCATCTCCCCCCCATGCTGTGCTGCCCAGTGCAGCAGTCTGAGAGCTGACCTTGTTTGTGAAGACAGAGGCAAAAAAAGCATTGAGTACATTAGCTTTTCCCACATCCTCTGTCCCTCCTTGTTTAGCCAGTGACGCAATGCTAGGCTCAACTGTTTAGCGCTGCTCAATCCCAAGATGTTAAATGGAAAACCATCAGAGACAACTGCAAACAAACAAAACCTCTTGAAGGTGGAAAAGAAACATTCCAACAGAGAATCATCTTAGCTATGAATAAATACAAAAGACTGTTTCAGTATAACAAAGGGTGTGGGAAAGCACACTGTATCCAGGCCTACTGGCAGTGGGGACAAAGGAGGTAATTGTCCAGAGGCCATGGCAATTTAAAAGGGCCCAGGTGCCCCTGGCTGCCGCTGCTCCTGTGATAGTGACCGGGCCCTTTTAAATCGCCAGGAGGGCCACAGGGCTCCCCATGCCACTCTTTCCCCCAAGGCCCCACCCCGGTTCTTCCCCACCCATTTCCACCTCCCTCCCCCGAGCACTCTGCACCCTTGCTCCTCCCGCTAGCCACCATAGCACCTCCAGATGCCACAAAACAGCTAATCCACAACAGGTGGTAGGTGCTGATTGGCAGGGCCTGCCAGTGGGCAGGAGGTGCTGGGGGAGGGGGGATTTATGGTAGGGGTTTGCTGGTGGGTGCTCAGCACCCACCATTTTTTCCCTGTGGGTGCTCCAGCCCCAAAGCACCCAGGGAGTCAGCTCCTACGCTGGCCATGCCAGAAAAGCATGCCGAGCAGCGCAGCCGGCAGCTCGCTGGGCACCGGCCAGGGCAGGCACAGTACCGCCCACATGTCAGGCAGACTGCATCTGCACAGGCGCGGCTTGTGCGTGCACCAGCCGCCACACAGGGTCCAGCAGCAGCGTGGGGCCCGGCTCTAGCCTGCCCTGCATGAATCAAACCTCAGCCATCCCTTTCTAGGGGGCCCATTGACTGTTCTCCCCTGGGGCCCGCAATTGTTGTCAGTGGGCCTTACTGTATCCTTCACTATGGACACTTCTTGAGGAGTGGAGATGTTCTCCTGAAAAATCGGATCCTGGCTCCTATGAAGCCAGGCAACTCAGCAATAGACTGAACTTTGGGGAAGGGACCTACTTTAGTAGATAGGAAAGGTAACTATAAATAAGTGAAGACCCAGGTTCACATTTTATGATGGTTTTTATTTGATTCTACCACTTTCTCTCATTTCTTGCTAACGCTCTGTTCTTTCTTAAATAAACCTACTTTCATTTTATTAGAAGTGCTCACAATTGCTGTGTGGCTTAGAGGAGCAGTGGCTTAAGGTAAAACTAGTAACCTGAGGTACATTGCACCATTGGGGGCAAAGGATCTGAGATTTCAGTGAGTAATCAGTATCAAGGACTGGAGAATGATCCAGGGGGACTCAGGGACTGGGGGGCACTTATTGTTAACCTGAAAAACAAAGACAAGGATGGAGGAGAGTGCTATCATGGCTGAGAGGCTGGTGGGGTTGGGGAACTGACACCTAGCCATGCCCAGGCAAAAATCCCTCATGCTGGAGCCAGGGAGTGACAAGTTTACCTCAGTCCTTGGTGCACCAAGAACCATCACAGCAGGCATATATATCAAATTATCTATTTTGAATGATTTGCTCAGTGCTGTTTAAAAATAATACACACATATATGATGAGGAATAACAGCAGCAAGCTACTGGCATATATTTTGTTCAATGGAGTTCATTCTGTTTTTAACATTAGTAGAACAGGGCTATTACATTTCTCTTTGTTGTCAACTTATGAATATTTGTTGGCCTCATTCTGAAGTTACATATACTCATCTGTCAAGCCTTCATTGGTGGTATTTCAGGCTTACACCAGCATAAGTGGGAGCAGAAACCGACCCTGAGTCTTGAGAATGGGTTTATAGTTGCTTTTTAAGATAAATTAGTTCATACATTTTAGAGCAACATTGTATGCAGTACCAGTGAACAAGACTTGCGTAAACACTGGCAAAATGAACACTTTCCCTTAAGACATAATCTGTGTAGAACGTTAAAGAAAGGATAAATGCAGGAGTAGGTACTGCATACAATGAGCAGTGGTTCCATTTAAGGCAATTAATATTTTCACGAGAATTATGAAACTGATCACGTTGCAGAGGCAATGCAATTCACCTCCCTCAAGAAGACATCATGGTTGCAGTGTTGTCAGATGATTGCAGAACTGCATGGATGTGACCTTAGGAGAATATGCCAACATATGGTGAAAGGGAAGCTGATAGTCTGTGAGACCACTGAAGACGTTGGAGGGGGGTAGGATCATTATGCGTGGAAAAACACACCAATTCTACTTTGATCACAGAGGGATTTTGCAATAAAGGAACAATATTAAATACTTTATAATCTTTATGTTTTAATTTCATTAATTGTTCATGGAATCAATTAATCTTTTCCTCAAATTAACCTTTTCCCCCACAACTTTTGCCCTTTCTTCTTCTGCTTCCCCAGGAGCTCGAGCTAACATACCTTTGTTTTGTTCATTTTCCAGTCATCATTAAAACAACTTTGGGAATAAAAATTGCTAACTTTTGCTCACTGTTGACAGTCAAGCTCAGCACCAGTGGATCAACACGTTGTGGGGGATGTCTTACCTTTCTCAAAAACCAGATTGGTAGATTTCTGAATGCAGTATATTTAGAATGTGGAGGCTATTCTCCACCAGACGGTGGCAATTTTAATATAAGTCAAACTTTGAATAGCTTGACAAGTGTCTCTTCCAATATGAGCTTTTAAAAATGTGTATTACTTGTCAAAAGTACTGAAAATGCCGCTGTATGTGTAGAAGATGAAATTGTGATGCAGATGGAGTATTTACATTTTAATTTGTAGTTAAAATGCAGTAAAATGGAAGAGATGCATATGCAAAGGGCAAAGACAAGTGGGAATTGAAGGATGCAAGACAGGATCTGCTTTGTAACACCTGCCTACATTTATTAGAGTCTGCAAGGTAGATGGGGATAGAGAAACATAGTTCTGCCATATTATTCCAGCACTATTCTGTTCAGTTGAGGAGTGAAGTTTTCCTTTTAATGTAAACAAACTTAGAATTACTGCAGATGATGCCTAGAGAAAGGAAGAAATATCAGTGTTGCCTTGCCATGCCAACTTAGGGCTACTGGAATCTGCACCAGATAATACACGTATAAGTCACTGTTTATGTAAAAAACAAAACAAAACAAACAAAAATATGCAAAATGTGTTAATTCAATATTAAAGTTTGTGCAGTATGAGTCACGCAATGCCAAAGGTAAATCCCCAACAGTTACATTAACTAGTCTGCACTGTACATTGTACAGACCAAATTATGCTTACCCCTGGTTGGGTGCACTATAATGGAGATGAGCTGGTGAGTCCTTTCACCATGATACACCAGTGCAGAAGGGAGCCATAAGTTGGTTAGTAGGGCTCTGAATTTGCTAGGGGGAGTGAGGAGGGCTAGCGCTGCTGTCATCAGTATGGCAGGCCAGAGGGGTTATATCAGGGTGAGTATGGGCCACTGATCTCTCTCTCTCTCACACACATATACACACACTCCTGTACAGTCTGATACTGCAGAAAAAACACTAGAGTCTCCTTTTGACTTCCAGGATCTCCTACGATTCACAGGAAGGCCTGGCAAAAAGGGACTGGCAAGAGTTTAAAGTCAAGCAAAATAAAATAATCTCCCTACTTCTCTCCCATGGGGGAGGTTGAGGAAAATAATGAATCCATTTCTCACTCCCTTTGTTGAGGTTCCAGACAGTGAAGTAGCCCTCTTCTGCTATCCCTTATCTCTCCCTCACACCATTGCTGCCTGCATCTCTCTTGCTTCTGCAGATCTTCTAAGGTTTGAATCTTCAGGGCTCCCATCATATAGGCCTCAGGAGTCCCAGTATCTAGGGAATGGGTCAGAGCAGGAAGAATAAATCGAGGGGGAAGGCATTTCACCATTTTTCTGTGCACCTTCTGAAGTCTACAAGAGGAGAAAACACCTAGTGAGCCTGAAGAATCCTTGTCCCCTCTCGAGCCTAAGTAAACTCATTTGGTTCCCACTCTATACCTCCCAGCTTTAGGAGGCTCAACAGCCCCCTTTGTGAGACTTTTAATGGAAAAAAGTCTCTTTCTATTGACCTCTACCTAATGTCCCGATCACACTCTGAGATCCCTGAAAGGGAAAGAGATAAGGTCTTTTAAAAAAGTTCTGTGCAGCTATGTTCACTGATATAATCACTATTCTTTAATTCATTATTGCCTCTATATAACTGGTAACCTTATGCACATGGTATTGCTTATGTTACCTGATTAGATTAGTATAACAAAAGTAAGGAGTGATGGTGAGACCAAGTAATTGGCCTTTTGGTCTTCTGAGGGAAAGGGTAAGTAGTTTGTATCATTAAGCAGGACTAGCAAACTCTGAGGACATTTTAAAACTTGTTTTTCAGGCAAAGGGGCTTGCCATACTCACAAGAAATCATAAGAAAAAGCCAGAGGGGACAAGAGATCCAATACAGATTGGGTATATCTTTTTCAATTCTGCTTTATTTGCAAAGCAAAGCAAAACAAACAAACAAAATGCCAGCAATATAACTTAAGATCCCAGTATGAGGATGATTGGATTTTAATATTTATCTTGGAAACGGACAGGTCTTGGCATCTAATACAGAAGAATCCTAATTGATTTCAGACTCTTGGCAGCTGATCAAGCTGAAGAAAGGTCACACTGAAACAAGAGATCATCTTCAAAGTATAGTCCAGGTGGATGAATTAGCGGGAGAGGAAGGACACTGATACTGTACCAGCATCATAACTAAACTCTTTATTGACCTTTCCTTCAACTTTCTTTCCTCCAAAGACAAAAACTTATGTTGATTATTTTTAACTTTATGATGTGTATGGAAATAGCACGATAAACAAGCTGTGCAACATTATATGTATTCTAATCCTTTACATCTTATTTATTTAAAGTTTATTATAGTGAGTAATTTAGCAAACTTATAACTAACAAAATTGCCAATTGCCACCTTTTTTCATTTGGTGATATGAGATACACTCATCTCCAACCCAATTTGCTCTTGTGTCGTTTAGACTATAAGATGTCTAGAAATTATGGAATGATAACCCATATTATACAGTTCAGCCACTAGGTGGCACTGTGTAAAATAAATTATTTAAACCAACCTCAACTATACCTTTTAGTGTATTAAAGGATTTTATAATGAACACATCTGGAGTGTATAAGCAAGCTCTGTAGCCAGTCCCTATCTGGTACAGAGACATGACAGTGTCTACAGCAGGGACTGTCTCTATAACTGTTTTTGTATCTCAGAACAATCAGACTGCATTCCTGATTAGGGTCTCTGGGCATTGTGTAATATATAGTGTAATAATAATTTTTTAAGAGATTACTACGTGCTGAGACATTTGGAGTAGTGTATGAAAGGTTCAGCATGGTCCCTCCTTTTGGTAGCAGTGGATAGATCTAGCCATGTATGATGTGTGTGTTATTACGTAAATGAACAGAAAAGATTAAATGCACAATAGTTAAACAATAGAACTAGCGTTGCCAACTTGCACAAAACCAGACACTCTTGCCCTGCCCCTGTGCCACCCCTTCTCCAAGGCCCCATCCCCAATCACTCCATCCCCTCCTCCCTCTGTCACTCGCTCTCCATTACGGGCTCAGGGCTGGGGCAGATGTGCAGGAGGGGGTGCAGGAAGGGGCTCCGGACAGGGGTCAAGGGTTGGGGTGCGAGAGGAGGTGTGGGGAGCAGGCTGCAGGCAGTGCTTACCTCGGGGGCTCCCTGGAAGCGGCAACATGTCCCTCGGCTCCTAGGCATAGGGGGGACCAAAGGCTCTGCACAGTGTATGCTGCCTCCGCCCACAGGCACCACCTGTGCAGCTCCTATTGGCCGTAGTTCCTGGCCAGTGGGAGCTGCAGAACTGCTGCTCATGGTGGGGGCAGAGCATGGAGCCCCCCTGGCTGTTGCTGCTTCCAGGAGCCACACGGAGCCAGGTAGGGAGCTTACCAGTCCCGCCAACTGGACTTTTGGCAGCCTGGTCAGCAGCACTGACCAGAGCCACCGGGTCCCTTTACAACCTGGCTTTCTGGTCAAAAACCAGACACCTGGGAACCCTAAATAGAATGAGAATGGTTTGTAGATCACATAGAACTGCATTTGTGAAGAAGTTGTATATTGTGTTACTCCATTAAACTTGGGTCAAGACAGGTCTATGAAAAATAGTGCAAAAGTACAAAATGCACCCAAATATTAAAAAAAACAAAACAAAACAAAACCAACCTCAAGAGAACCTGACTATTATATTAGTAATAAAGTTATGAATTGTAATTAAAAAGTTGAAACATAAGCAGGAATAGAATTCATGTACTTCTACGTAATCTGCACACTAACTGACTGCATAACTTAGATTTTTAATATTGCAAAAGATCTAAAAGGGCACACTAAATACTTGATACCATAGAATAGGGTAAAAACTGCAGAGCTGCAAGGCAGAGCAGTACTTTTATGGACTTAGAAGAAAAGGAAAGATTGACAAATGGGATCTCTGACGGTGCTTTATGATATATGATTTGACATAACTCATCAGACCATCAGGGCCAATATTCTGCCTCCAAAAGTAGCCAATATCTGATTAAAAGTGAAAACCCTCAAGTATATGATACTCTAACACTTAAAGAGCTTTATATTTTCAAAACTTGCTAGCACATGAATGTTGATCAATTAATCAAAGTAATATACATACAAAGATAACATACATACCCAATAGTGTAATGCTTCACATAAAGGCCCCACAATAATTAACTTGTGTTCTGAAGTGCAGAATTATCCTTCTTATTGTTTACATGTACTACAGTAGTGCCCATAGAAAAAATGTCAGGGCTTCATTGTGCTAGGCCTTGTACAAATACCCCAAAAAGACAATTCCTGCCCCAGAACACTTGAGACCTATGCCCTTTATCCAGCTAAGCATGTGAGTAGTCCCATTGACTTCAGTGGAACTTTAGATATACTTCATACAGAACATGAGTTTATGAGCTTTTAAAAAAAAAACAGGCACAATACTTGAGTCACTGAAATTCTGTCAGAAAACTCAAGGACATCTCCTAAATTATTTTGTCTCTTCAACCACATCTCCTACCTCTCACTGTGGTGAGGGCACGGAGAGCATTTGACTCTCTCTTCCATGTAGCACATTCAAAAGCTATTGAGACAGAAAGAATGTGGTAGAAGTATTAGAATCCTCCCAGAGCAGCATGACTGACTGTGGCATGAGAAAGAAAACAAAAGGAAGCCAAGACAGTAAAGGAACTTAACAAAAAAAGATTACTATAGGATTGAGGGCTCAGAAAAAATCCATCTCAATTTAAACACTCTCTCCATTGTTGATTGCTACTAAATTGCAAATATTAAAATCTGTCTGCCTACAGTGACTTGTAATTTGATAGAAAAATGACCATTTTTATTACTTACTTTACAATAGTCCCCAATGGTGATCTGAGAATTTAGCTGCTATTCCTAGTATAAAGAAAACATCCGGAGATCAAAGCAAACGGCAGCTAGAAAACTGGAAACAAATGTTCTGATGGCACAGTGACTGTGTACGATAGTTATACTGGTAGAAAATAATATTGAAACAGGTAGTATTTCTGACTCCATATCTCTGAAGTTCCCTCCACACTACTGTTGCTGGTTGTACTTAATTTAAGCTGATTCCTACACCAAACATCCAGACCTTTAACTGTGTCTTTTTCAAGATTACCTCCAATAATGTAAAGTAAAAATAAAGTATCGGTTATGAGCAAGACCAAAATATTTTTGTACATCTTACATCCCTGCAAATGACAACTGCATAAGGAAATGGTCTTTCAACCTCCATTTTTTAATATTGACATACACATAAATATTGAGCTTGTTTAAAAACTAATTTTGTTGTGGTAGCATCCAAAGTGTGTTAGGTACTAACAAGCACATAGAATGACAATCCTTACCCAAAGAGTTTACAATCTAAAAATATTAAAATGCAGCTTTCTATTTTACTTCAAGTATAGGTAAGACAGTGAACTAATCCGAGTGCAGCAATTTAAAGAACAGACTAAAAGGCAAATTCATATTTACAGCCAACAAAATATTCTCAAATCTCACTGGTCATTAGATCACTACATCTTGATGCACAGGATTATATCAGGTAAAGAAATAATCCACTGTCTTGGTTGAGATAGAAATGATGACTACAGAATAAATCTTTGGAATTGTGATTGCTGAGAACATCTACACATCATGTCTAGAATGTATTTTGTTGTGGTCACACTACTCCATTCCCAATTTAAAAATTAGGGATATGAGTGTTGCTGACTAGAGAATTTCCTAGCAACTGCACATTTGCTGGGAACACCTCCTAACCTGTGGTGCACAGTTGCTAGGGAACCATAGACACTACATTAAGGTTAAGAACATATCTATGCCTCTCTTATGTAGAGTGGAACCCACTACAGCAAGATTGTGAATCACTTGCTTGCATGATTATCTAAAAGCCCAACATTAGATATGCTGATGACATCACTTTAGTGTGGGGGAGGGATAGCTCAGTAGTTTGAGCATTGGCCTGCTAAACCCAGGGCTATGAGTTCAATCCTTGAGGGGGCCATTTAGGGATCTGGGCCAAAAATCGGGGATTGGTCCAGCTTTGAGCAGGGGGTTGGACTAGATGACCTCCTGAGGTCCCTTCCAAACCTGATATTCTATGATGGATATCCTTTAAGACACAGAGCTAGCCTTAAGGGGGTCTGGACAG
This sequence comes from Eretmochelys imbricata, assembly GCF_965152235.1. Classification (NCBI taxonomy): domain Eukaryota; kingdom Metazoa; phylum Chordata; order Testudines; family Cheloniidae; genus Eretmochelys; species Eretmochelys imbricata. The sequence goes on from NC_135574.1 coordinate 37,821,129, forward strand.
TTTTATCTGTTTTTAAACATCCACTATTCTGTGGTTATGAGATTTAGGTAATGTTTCTCTTTACAAATTATTTTGTAAGCCAACTAGTATAAAATAAACCTGTGAAACCAAGTAAAATAATCATTAATCATAGGTAATTTCCAGTATGCTTCTGTGGTTGATGTGCTATAACTAGCATACAGTGTTACAACTACCTCTGATTAATTTTTGTTGGGGATATGAACGAAATCCACAGGGAGACAGGAAGTTGCAGTTGTCAAAAAAAGAGAAAAATGTTGACAGTCTGTAGACCGTCCTCAGACATGGTTATTGATGGGATTCTGACTACCTTACACACACACACAATCTATCTATCTGTGTATGTATGTGTGTGTATATATACACACACACACAGAGATAGATAGAATTATAAAATATGAATAAAAACACTACAATACAGAAAAGCAAAATAACTTTCCTGCAAGTGACTCCTTGCAGCAGAACTCCTGCAACTACACAGAGCCTCACTGACATAAAAAGTGAAACTAATGCTAATTCAAAGCTATTCAGTATTCCGCAGGATCAGCATTTTTGAAGGGTCAGGTTCCCTTGGAGATCACTTGAAAGCTAAAAAAGGGAACATGGTTAATTTTCTAATGTTTAGAGAGCAATAACATGAGCATTTATTTTTTATGCTCCATATGGATAAAGCTTGAATCCCGTAGCGCTGAACTTTGTTCTGTTCAGATTTACCTCATATGATCTTATCACTCAATTCTTTGACTTGAGGACATTTGATTTTAAGAAGAAAAATGATAAGGTAGGTGTTAGGGAAAATCCAACTATAGGACTTTTCAGATAATAAATATAACAGAAAGCTTGATTCTGCTTTCCTGTGTTGACTGCCATTACAACAAAATATAATATCAGGAACTGATACAGGCATCCGTTTCAGACACTGCAAAGTACTCTACTGAAATGTTACACATCAGAATAACTAACTTTCTACCCACTAATACAATTCAGTCAGACTTCTACTTCAGTAAGAGAATCTATTTTAAAATATAACCCAGTTACCAAAAGCATTTGAGAAAAGTGTTACTTATTTTTAAAAAGTTTCAAAACCCTTTAAGATCTTGAAGACAAAACATGAATCATTGCTTAACACCACGAAAGTCATATCTACACTACAAAATTAAATTGACCTAACTTATGTCAACATACAGCAGCCACAGTAATTACATCACTTGTGTGTGTCCACAATTTGCTCCTTGTGTTGGCAGTGCGCATCCTCACCAGGAGTACTTGCATCAATTATACTGTCTGTGACATTCTGTACCTCACACTAGCACGCTGGGATCCCCATATTTACTGCAGTCTTCTGATTATATGTTTTATACAAAGTACACCTTGTGAGGTATCATTTAAGAAGTCTTTATATGTTGAACCTTAATATCCTGTTGAATTGTTTGTACTATCATTGTATGTGAAGTTACGAAGCATTGCTATATGTGTTACTGAAATACGTTGTGAGGCTGGGAAACACCTACAGCCAGCCTTTCAGTAGGGACAAAGGAGCAACCATCACCAGACAGGAGTTAATGGCTCATCAAGAGAAGGACCCACTATGCCAGAGACTTCTCAGAGAAGGCATGTACGCCCGGAGGTGTGTGTGGGGGTGTGTGCTTGGACTAACCCATGTCACACCAAGGATTTTTCTAGCGGTTGAAAGAAAGTGCAAAAAAGAGAGAGTGACATAATCACTTGGCCTCTCTTCTCCCACCCCACTCCCCATCTCAACACCTGGAAGATCATCTAGAAGACAAAGACTTTGAACTCAGGAGACTGGTCCCAGGTTGGAAGGGAATTCATCTTGAGTACTGAGGAACCGTAAGATGCCTGTAACATCTGTTAGAGTGAGAAATTGTTTGATTCAAATCTTGCTTAGTCTGTTAAAGTTAGAATTTAGACTACAAATTTATTTTTAATTTCTTAGATAATCAACTTAGATCTCTGTGCGTTCTACTTATAATCACTTTAACTCTCTCCTTCTGTAGTTAATAAATCTGTTTTATATTTTACCTAAAACAGTGTGTTTCTGGTTAAAGTGCTTGGGGAATCTCAGCTCAGATTACAAAGACACGTGCATGTCCATTCCACACTGAGGGAGTGGCGAACTAAATAATGAGCTTATACTGGTCAGGTTTCTGACCAGTGCAAGATGGTACAATTCTAGGGTGTAGGGCCAGAGCTGTGGGGTACTGGCTGAAGTCTGTCCAATGATGTCCCATAAGTGGTTGGGGTCTCATTCATGTAACTCAGTTGGGTGTGTTCCTGCCGGTGGATGGCTGTGTATGTGCAGTGCCTTGTGTAAGTGCAGAAGCTTATAGCTGAACAATGACACCACAGTGTGAGAGGCAGCCCAGGCTGGTGGGTTTAGAATGCTCAGCAGTCCCACAGTCCAGGTTGTACCCCAGGGATCCTGTTACATCACCAGTGTGGGGCATTGCGGGATGGTTCCTGAAAGCCAGTAACAGTTGATGTAAGAAATACAGTTTCTACTCTGACACTGCATTGACCTAACTACATAAACTTTGACTCTGTGCCACTCAGAGGTGGAGTTAAGTTGGTGTAACAGGACAGTTATGTCAGTGGAAGCTAAATTTAAGTGTAGTTAAATTCCATAGTTAGGCTGAAGTAAGCTGCCTTGTGTCAACCTAACTTTGTTGTGTAGACCAGACCTAACTCTCATTGTATGCAATGTAGTTGTAGCCGGGTCCTAGAATAGGGAAGTAATATCTTGTATTGCACCAATGTCTGTTGGTGAGAGAGACAAACTTTCGAGCTTACATAGAGCTCCTTCTTCAGGCCTGGAAAATGTATTCAGTGTCACAACTAAATACAAGGTGGAATAGATTATTTAGCATAACACATATTCCAAAGGACCATTCAAGGTGAAATACCCTGTTAACACCTCTCCAGTCATAGCAGGAAAGGGAGGGAAGGCTGGGGAAGGGGAGAGAGGGTGAAGTGGGTTATAGTTGTAGTAATAAGCCATAAATCTGGTGTCTGTTCAGTCCATGATTTTTAGGGTCTAGCAAAGATATGAATTTCAACTCCCAGGCTCAACATTTGTAGGTGTGTAGATTTCCTTTGATATGAGGACTGAGAGGTCAGGTATAGAGTGGTCCATTCCATAATGCAATCTACTTCTCCTGTGGAGTGTCCTTGTCTGGTGAAGATGGTTTTAAGTGTGTTAAGGTGCATATCCTGGACTTTCTCCTTGGAGCATATTCTGTGGTACCTAAGTGCCTGGCTATAGATAACAGATTTCATGAAGTTTTTTGGGTGGTCACTGAATCTGTGAAGGTAGCTGTGGTCATCTGTGCGCTTCTTGTATATACTGGTCTGTAGCGTTCCATTGCTGAAGCTGATGGTAGTGTCCAGGAAGTTGATGCTTGTGTGGGAGTACTTCAGGGAGAGTTTAATGAATGGGTAGAGGTTGTTGAAGTTGTGGTGGAAATTTAAGAGGGAGTTTAGTTTGGCTGTCCAGAGGATGAAAATATCATTGATGTATATCAGATAGATCACTGATTTTGTGGTGCATTTGTCCCAAAATTCTTCAATGTGGCCCATAAAGATGTATGCATATTGGGAGCAACCCCAGTATCCAAAGCTATTCCAAAGGTGAGGGTGAGGATGAAATGGATGATTTTGATGATGCGTTTGGGGTGAATATCTGAGAATTGCCAATTATCTTATAAATATTTTTGGCACACAGTGACTAAAATATGTGAGTGATGTTGGTGTATAGGGAGGTGGCAAGGATAGTATTCCGAAGGAGTTTCTAGAGGAAGCTGGTTGTGTCCTTTGTGTGGTCAGTGGTTTGAGGATGGTGGCTATAATTCCTAATATTCCTTCAGTAAGAGTGCGGTGGCCAGATATGATGGATCTGCCTGGGTTCTCTTGCTTGTATATGTTGGGAACATTGTAGAAGGTCCCTGTGGTGGGTTAATGGGGAATGAAGTTTTACTCTTTCTCTTGGAGTTGTTTGGGGAAGGATTTGATAATATCCTTAAATACTATGATAAATTGTGGTGTGGGGTCTTCTTGAGTTATTAATAATAGGTGCTGTCATAGACTAATAGAAGACTAGGGTTGGAAGAGACCTCAGGAGGTCATCCAGTCCAACCCCCCACTCAAAGCAGGACCAACCCAAATTAAAACATCCCAACAGGGCTTTGTCAAGCCAGGCCTTAAAAACCTCTAAGGATGGAGATTCCACTACCTCCCTAGGTAACCCATTCCAGTGATTCACCACCCTCCTACTGAAATAGTTTTTCCTAATATCCAACCTAGACCTCCACAACTGCAACTTGAGACCATTGCTCCTTGTTCTGTCATCTGCTACCACTGAGAACAGCCAAGCTCCATCATCTTTGGAACCCCCCTTTAGGTAGTTGAAGGCTGCTATCAAATCACCCCTCACTCTTCTCTTCTGAAGACTAAATAAGCCCAGTTCCCTCAGCCTCTCCTCATGAGTCATGTGCCCCAGCCCCCTAATCATTTTCATTGCCCTCTTCTGAACTCCCTCCAATTTTTCCACATCCCTTCTGTAGTGAGGGGCCCAAAACTGGATGGAATACTCCAGATGTGGCCTCACCAATACTGAACAGAGAGGTATAATCACTTCCCTCGATCTGCTGGCAGATCTAATGCAGCCCAATGTGCCATTAACCTTCTTGGCAACAAGGGCAATCATATCCAGCTTCTCATCCACTGTAATCCCCAGGTCTTTTTATGAAGAACTGCCACCTAGCCAGTCAGTCCCCAGCCTGTAACAGTGCATGGGATTCTTACCCATCCTAAGTGCAGGACTCTGCACTTGTCCTTGTTGAACCTCATCAGATTTCTTTTGGCCCAATCCTCTAATTTGTCTTGGTCACTATGGATGCTATCCCTACCCTCCAACATATCTACCTTTCCCCCCAGCTAAGTGTCATCCACAAACTTGCTGAGGGTGCAATCCATCCCATCGTCCAGATCATTAATGAAGATGTTGAACAAAACCAGCCCCAGGACCAACTCTTGGGGCACTCCACTTGATACCGGCTGCCAACTATACATCGAACGGTTGATCACTACCTGTTGAGCCTGATAACCTAGCCAGCTTTCTATCCACCTTATAGTCTATTTATCCAATCCATACTTCTTTAACTTGCTGCCAAGAATACTGTGGAAGATCGTATCAAAAGCTTTGCTGAAGTCCAGCTATATCACCACTTTCTCCATATCCACAGAACCAGTTATCTCATCATAGAAGGCAATCAGGTTGGTCAGGCATGACTTGCCCTTGGTAAATCCATGTTGACTGTTCCTGATCACTGTCCTCTCCTCCAAGTGCTTCAAAATGGATTCCTTGAGGACCTGCTCCATGATTTTTCTGGGGACAGAGGTGAGACTGACAGGTCTATAGTTCCCTGGATTCTCCTTTTTCCCTTTTTTAAAGATGGGCACTATATTTGCCTTTTTCCAATCATCCGGGACCTTCCCCAATTGCAACGAGTTTTCAAAGATAATTGTCAATGTCTTTGCAATCACATCAGCACCCTTGGATGCATTAGATCCGGCCCATGGACTTGTGCATGTCCAGCTTTTCTAAATAGTCCTTAACCTGTTCTTTCACCATCGTGGGCTGCTCACCTCCTCCCCATACTGTGCTGCCCAGTACAGCAGTCTGGGAGCTGATCTTGTCTGTGAAGACTGAGGCAAAAAAAGCATTGAGTACTTCAGCTTTTTCCACATCATCTGTCAGTAGGTTGCCTCCCCCATTCAGTAAGGGTCCAACATTGTCCCTGACATTCTTGTTGCTAACATATTTGTAGAAACCCTTCTTGTTACCCTTCACATCCCTTGCTAGCTGAAACTCCAGTTGTGCTTTGGTCTTCCTGATTACATCCCTGGATGCTGGAGCAATATTTTTATTCTCCTCCCTAGTCATCTGTCCAAGTTTCCACTTCTTGTAAGCTTCCTTTTTGTGTTTAAGCTCACTGAAGATTTTACTGGTAAACCAAGTCGACTGCCATTTTGCTATTCTTTCTGCCCATCAGGATGGTTTGTTCCTTCACCCTCAATAAGGCTTCTTCAAAATACAGCCAGCTCTCCTGGACTCCTTGCCCCCTCATATTAGCCTCCCAGGGGATCTTGCCCATCAGTTCCCTGAGGGAGTCAAAGTCTGTTTTTCTGAAGTCCAGGGTCCATATCATGCTGCTCTCCTTTCTTCCTTTTGTCAGGATCCTGAACTTGACCATTTCATGGTCACTGCTTCCCAGGTTGCCATCCGCTTCTACTTCCCCAACTAATTTTTCCCTGTTTGTGAGCAGCAGGTCAAGAGTAGCAAAGCCCCTAGTTGGTTCCTCCAGCATTTGCACCAGGAAGTTGTCCCCAACACTCTCCAAAAAATTCCTGGATTGTCTGTGCATTGCTGTCAGAGTTGTCAGTTGGCCTAGTTAATGTAGTTATCATAGTTGAGAACTACAACAGTGCTTTGTCTGCTGATCTGGTCACTATTTGTGGTTGGATTTTAGAGATTGTATAGCTTTCCTCTTGGTAGTGGAGAGATTGTGGTGGATGTGATGTGTTCATTATGGATTTCAGAGCCAATTTGCTTCTTGAAGCAATCAATGTAATGATCAAGCATGTGATTTCATCCCCTGTGGGGTGTCTAGTCAGAAGATTCTTTTTTCTTTTGACTGTCAGCGGGGATGTGGTAGTTGTGTGCGATCATTATTGTGAAAGAATTCTTTGAGACAGAGTCAGCAGAAGAATTCTTCTAGTTCTCAACATGTTATCAGGTTCTGTCATGGGGAAGAATTTCAATCCCTTAGGGGTAGAGATAATTCAGCTCCTATTAGGTGTAGTCTTGAAGAGTCTTTGAGCTTCAATTCATAACTTTGCTAGATACTAAAAATCATGGAGTCAGAGAGAGGAGATTTATGGCTCATTACGGCAATCTATAACCCACTTGCCCCCCCCATCCTCTTCCCCTCCCCTTTTCCCCTATGACTGGAGAGGTGTTAACGGGACACTTCACCTTGAATGGCCCCTCAAAATATGGATCAACTACTTATGCTAAATCTTGTATATTCCACTTTGTATTTAGCTGTGACACTGCAAGTACATTTCCCAGACCTGAAGAAGAGCTCCATGTAAGCTCAAAAGCTTGTCTCTCATCAACAGAGAAAAAGGTATTACCTCACCCACTTTGTCTCACTAACTCTTATGTTAGTTAGCCAATTCTTTCCTCTTTTCTAAATGTAGAATTTCTGACAGATTTTTTCATTTGAATAATCCCATTTTCAGAAAAGGTATAGGCATGTTAGCCGACGGCCAAGGATGTTTGGTGAGGTGCCAGCTATGCCCGTTTATACCATCCGTGACTTTAACCGCTAGGACGCACTGTCCCTTCGCGGCAGGCAGCCTGGGCTAGGCTGACGGATGCCCCAAGGTCCTAACCACCCGTAACTTTAACTGCTAGAGCTCAGAGCTTCTTCGCAGCGGGCAGTCAATACTGACTGACAGGTGCCCCAATGGCAGCACTAAGAGCCTCTCCACACCCGTGACTTTAACTGCTAGAGCTCAGAGCTCCTTCACAGCGGGCAGCCAGGATTGACTGACAGGTGCCCCAAGAGTTTGCCCCGTGGAGGCGGCACAACTCAACGCTAGGCTCTTAGTACTCTCACCTAATGGCCAGGCTTTAGAGCCAAAACGGCTGAGGTTCTTTAATTGTGTTGGCTGCTTTACAGTAAACCAGAGAAAACAAGTCAGGCTTATGCACAAATGGTTACCAAAATGTATTAAGCTAGATTCTAATCATGTGGTTACAAAATTGCTAGTGCCTACTTATTTAAATGTAGAGATGTTACACACACAAACAAGTTACAAAACTGAAGCCACAATCCCAAAGAAAGAAAACAAAGTATAGAGCTCTATTTCAAAATATGTGTACACTAAAGATAGGAGATCAGGTGTGGGTGCTTCTTACCCTCCTTGCATCTCTCGATTCCAGCGGTGCCAAGCCAGGATCGGTCACTCAATTCCGCGGAAAGACGAATAAGGGACACGGCTTAGGGAGCCTCTTAGCTGCAGAAGCCTTGGGAGGCTGTCACTTATCTGACCAGCAGATAGATAGTGAAAAGCACTCAAAAATCATGGTGCTGTAGGTCCCCTACTTATACCTCTGTACTCCTTTATTCTCTTTCTCCTTTCTTATGCCAAATTGAGGCTGGTCTGTCTAGGTGACGCCAGCTTTCACAAGAGTAGTTTACACTTGCAAGGGAGAGAAACAATAAGTTTCGACTACTGGACATTTCTTTTATCAGGGTAAATATTTTCCCACCTAGGATGTTGGTGTGTGTGTATCACGCTATTTAGTAGGGGCTAAGAGCCATGTCTGTCACAGGGCCTCTGCCTGCTGTGAGCTTAATCGTTGTATATGTTCCCAGAGGCACATTGTAGCAGCACACCTGTGCTTTTCACAGCTTCAAAGGCTGTGCTGGAATATATGTTAAGTGCCCTGTTCCGGCTTCCTCCTGTGTTTCCAGCAATGCTGGTCTGAGGGGGGCGGGCGGGGGGGTGGCTGTCTGGCTACAAGGCACTATATATAAATGCTAAAAGCTGTTTTAGTAACCATAGGCTCTACTGAACTCTCTTAGCTCTCCCCCACCCCGTGTGTTTATCTGTTTAAAAATAGTTCCTAATTAGATGCCCTATTTAATTACATCCTTACCCCTTTCCCCTTCTTCATTTCTTCCAACAAAAGAGGCCAGAAATGGGTCATCTGAATGTAGAATACATTCCATTGCATTTCATATTCTTTTGCAAATTTGCAGACACAAGGACATTTGTGAGAGCACTACATAGCCTATAGTTACAAAAGTAATATCTTCTTGCTGTTATAAACATTGTAATTATAGTATTTTCTCTGAAATTCTGATTTTCTTAAAATCTGTCCAAAATTTTCCATTTAGAAAATAGACAAAGCAATAGACTAACATTACTTATGCTCACTGGGCATAAAGATCAATGAGCTGTTCTTGTTGCAGGATCAGAGCCTTTCATAGGACAGCGTTAAAGCTTCAGATGTGCCATTTCCTCTACAGAAATTAAAAGTACTGGAGCATGGTCAGCACATCTTTCTATTTGATGATTTTGTTCATTTTTGTGTGCCCCATGGAAACTTTCTATGGACCACAAAGAACTAATAAAACTGAATGATTGGGAGGGCATTGCCTTCAATGGAACATTCAGCATGCTCGCCAAGGTAATGCAAGAGAGACAAGCAGAACTCGGAAAGGGACAATCTGGAGAAAGGGAGACAACAGAGCAAAGTGGCAGAAAACAGGAACATAGTAAAATGAAGGAAGAGATGAAACAAACAAACAGATCATGAAAACTGAGGCAAGAAAGAAAAACAGTAGGAAAAGAGAAAAGAAAAGAAGCAAAGAGAATGTGCATGAGAGGGAGAAAGAGTGGGGGAAAATCTGCATTCCTGGAAACAAGAGCTTGTTGGTCACTTTATTCTGCCTAAAAGCAATAAATTCAGGTGTTGGGAAGAGGCTGTGGAAATAGAGACAATCCAAATCCAAGCTCATATAATTAAGAAAATAGAAAAAAAAATAGAATGCAAAAGGAAATAGAAGGAAAAACAAGAAGTATGTTGACACATCAGATTTGGAATGCCTGGCCAACCTGATTGCCTTCTATGATGAGATAACTGGTTCTGTAGATATGGAGAAAGTGGTGGACATGACATACCTTGACTTCAGCAAAGCTTTTGATATGGTCTCCCACAGTATTCTTGCCAGCAAGTAAAAAACAAGTATGGATTGGATGAATGGACTATAAGGTGGATAGAAAGCTGGCTAGATTATAAGGCTTAACAAGTAGTGATCAACCGTTCGATGTATAGTTGGCAGCTGGTATCAAGTGGAGTGCCCCAGGAGTTGGTCCTGGTACTGGTTTTGTTCAACATCTTCATTAATGATCTGGATGATGGGATGGATTGCACTCTCAGCAAGTTTGTGGATGACACTTAGCTGGAGGGGGAGGTAGATATGTTGGAGGGTAGGGATAGCATCCATAGTGACCAAGACAAATTGGAGGATTGGGCCAAAAGAAATCTGATGAGGTTCAACAAGGACAAGTGCAGAGTCCTGCACTTAGGATGGGTAAGAATCCCATGCACTGTTACAGGCTGGGAACTGACTGGCGAAGTGGCAGTTCTTCAGAAAAGGACCTACAGATTACAGTGGACAAGACACTGTATATGAGTCAACAATATGCTAGACATGCCAAACCCATGAAAAAAACCACTGAAATCAGGCTTGTTTTTGGCTTAATTGGCTTGTGAGTTGCTTGTTGGTTAGTTTTTGGCTTGTAGCTTGTTATAGCTTGTTGCTTTTTTTTTTTTTTTGATCGGATTCCGGCAAGCAGGGGCAAGCAAGGGTGCACAATGGGCCCACTACAGTCCCAGACTGCACGCAGGGAGGGATCTAGTCACATAGTGTTGGGGTTCTTAGGGATTGCCTTGTTTTGCCCCTTTTGATATGGGATTAGTTTGATTTTGGCTTATTGTGAAAGTCAGGGTGCTTATTTACTGTGCAAAAGTTGGCAACTGTGCAATGTGAACTTGTTGCCAAGAAGGCTAACGGCATATTGGGCTACATTAGTAGAAGCATTGCCAGCAGATTGAGGGAAGCGATTATTCCCCTCTACCTGGCACTGGTGAGGCCACATCTGGAGAATTGCATCCAGTTTTAGGGCCCCCACTATAGAAAGGATGTCAACAAATTGGAGAGAGTCCAGTGGAGGGCAACAAAAATGAATGGAGGGTTGGGGCACATGATTTATGAGGAGAGGGTGAGGGAACTGGACTTATTTAGTCTGCAGAAGAGAAGAACGAGGGGGTAAGTTGATAGCAGCCTTCAACCACCTGATGGGTGGGTGTGGGGGGGGAATTCCAAGGAGAATACAGCTAGGCTGTTCTCAGTGGTAGCAGATGACAGAACAAGGAGCAATGGTCTCAAGTTGCAGTGGGGGAGGTCTAGATTGGATATTAGGAAAAACTATTTCACTAGCAGGCTGGTGAACCACTGGAATGGGTTACCTAGGGAGGTGGTGGAATCTCCATCCTTAGAGGTTTTTAAGGCCCAGCTTGACAAAGCCCGGGCTGGGACGATTTAATTGTGGTTCGTCCTGCTTGAGTAGGGGGTTGGACTATATGACCTCCTGAGGTCTCTTCCAACCCTAATCTTGTATGATTCTATTATTACAATTATTGATGACTTTCAAAGATTTAGCTTCTTCCAATGCCTATAGATCCCATAAGAGCTCACCTTCAATACCTGCACTAAATCTTTATTTATAACTAGACTGAACTTCGAAAAGTTCAGATTAGCACTTCTGGTTAGCAGGCAAAAAGTTCATGTGCTTTGTCCAGAGTTTATCTGAATTTGTTTCAACCTCTTTGGCAAAGAAATTCTGCTGGAAAATTTGTGATTGCAGACACTCTTGTGAGATTCCCAGTACTTAGTTTCAATTAGGTCAGTCAAATACCACAAGAGATTCTTCTTAAAGTTTTGGGTTTAAATAAATTTGAGTTTTTGTTCTTATTTATGTTAATCAGTTCCCCCATGCCTTGAGATATATCTTCGCATACGAAATTACAGTTTGTGTGTAGACCGATCATAGTGGAAAATCAGAAGACGTGTTAAGCCATGTGGATTGTCCAAATTCATATAAATGAAACTACTGACAACCATTCTGATTTAAACCAAGTTGCTATCAGAAATCTTGCTCTGAAACAAGTTAAACACTTGGGGTAAATCATGGCCACACTGAAGTTACTGCCATTGACTTCAAAAGTGTAAACCTATTGGAGTTCAAAACCTTAATTATGCAATAAGTATTGTGCACCATCCAAAGATTAGCCAGATGTGGGATTATGCCTGCCCTTTCTGCAGTATGAAAAAAAAAATTGCACATTAGTTTTACTTGTGGGATATTCTTATTTTAGGAGCTACGAATGAATGGGAAAACATAAGGAATGTTCTGCTAATATCTACCATATTAGATACCATTAGTATCTATCGTGACACTTAAACCCATATGATACATTGAAAACAATAAACCAAAACAAGAAATGATTTGAGGATGCAGTAGTTCTCTGTCATAAGCAGAAAGACAAGGTTGGTGAGGTAATATATTTTATTGGAACAACTTTTGCTGGTGAAAGAGACAAAAGAAGATGGTCCAATGAAAGATATTATCTTACACATCTTGTCTCTCTAATATTCTAGGACTAACATGACTATAACAACACAATAAGAATAAAAGTCTATTTTCCCATGCATTTTACTATACTGCAGCAGTGTCCAGTTGTCAGGAAAAGCCCTCCCGTGTCAGCATTATCTTCCTCTCACACATGTTCCGCTGATTCACGATGACAGGATTACATAAAATGCCACATCCTCTGTCATGTGCATGTGGTGGTTAACAAACTTAGTGCTCATGTGGATCTTGTGAAGTTTCAGAGTCTGATACAGCAAGCACCTTTATCTCTTGAATCATACCAGTTTAACAACAGTTGAGCTTTGGAACCACTATGAAGCACAATGACCAAACTACAGAGAATAATTTTCATGATAAAGCTCTTGAATATTTATGTAATGTATTGCTAATACACCACATATATATGAAGGATGACATAGTTTATATTCTGCATATTAAATGTGGTTGATCTACATCTGCCAGGCCTAGTTTACATTTTATATCTCTTTTCATACATCCATATAAAAATGTATGCATGCTTGCAGTATGTTAAGATTTTTATTTACACAAGTAATTCTTAAAATATTGAAATTTGGTTTGATTTTTTGGGTAAATGTAAGCTTGCTGACTCATTTTCCCTGTCATGTTTTTCTCAAATACAATTCAGAAAAGCAATTACTGCATTATGATTCTAGTTTCCTGACATGTTCAATATGATTTTATGCAAAAATCATTATAAACCAGCTATGCCAGTATTGCTCTCAAATGTTTTGATTTAGAATTCAGGGGATACCTTCAAAACCTATTTCAAAAACCAGGAGGTATAATTTCCCAGCAGTACACCAAAATTTAATGTAACAATCAGCTCTTAATATTTTTCTTAAAAATCAAGATTTTAGCCAGTAAAAGTGGTAGTTATTTCTTCATGTGTGCCAAGAGTAGCAGGCAATTAAGGTGCTAGCCTTCTGAAGCAAACCAAAAAAATTACACAAATGATTATTTGGTCTTCACAATCACAGGATAAGTAATGGTATATGGTATGTTAATGTAAGAATTAAATATGAAATAATCCTCAAACTGGCTATAAGCAGTGTTTCCCAAACACTGGGTCCCTGCCCACCAGTGGGTTACAGGAATGGTCTATGTGGGTTTCCCAGAGGTTTTCCCCTCCCACCTCACCCCTACTCTTACTTCTCCTGAGCAGCAAGCGGTGGGATGGGGAGCAGGATCCGTGCAGCAGCTGGGTAGAGGAAGAGGCTAGAGCCAGCGAGCAGACAGTCAGCAGCCTTGTTGGAGACTCCAGGGCATGGCCACTAGTTAAGTCGAGGGGATGGAAGGCCATAAGGGTCGAGGAGGTCTCCCGGCTGAAGGCCTAAGGGCTTCTTCTTAACCCCCCTTAATAGAATTCAGGCCTGGCTGGTTTGAGTAAGCTCTTTTGCTCTTAAAACAATATTGCAGCCACAGATAATGCCTTATAGTATAAGGTTTACTGACGCCACGTTAAAGATAATAGGAGAGAGCTACAAGGCCAGACAGAATGTGCTGGTTGTTTAAGTTGCTAGGAATGCTTGTTAGAGGTTGCAGGAAATAAGCATTGTTGTAACCCATATAAGGAAGGCAGAGTATTTGTGCAAAGTTTTAATTGGCTGATGTGTAGTGCAGTAGCATTAAGGAATATAAAAGTGTGTGTAATGACCTGCTCTGGTGTGCAGGATTTGAGATTCTATTCTCCCTGTACCTTGTTTGCAGCTGCAAATAAACTTTTCTGCGTCTCCACCCCATTGTGATTATTGAGTGAAGCATACCGGGTAACAAACCCCTGCTGTTGTTTTGCCTCTTGGCACTGGGTGCCGGCAACAGCTTTTGGCACCCAACGTGGGGTGACGAAGCTGCAATTTAGCCTTGCCCGGATCCCTTCCGGAGGTCAAGGATTGCAGCGACAACGGATGCCCAGCGCGCAGCGGTGAGTTCATCAGGGGCCTCGGAGGAGACGCAGTTTGATCGACCCCGGAGGGCACGACGGTGCAATGCGCTCACATAGTGGAGAAGCAGCTGTGGGCGATGGTGAGGAACCGGTCCCTTGGACATAGGGGAGGAGCAGCTGCAGGTGACGGTGGGGAACCGGTCCCTTGGATAAGGTAGGAACCTTTTGCAATCCGGATTGTATGCTGTGTTGGAACCTGGGGACGCCCATAGTTACCCTGTAGGTATGGGACAGGAACAGAGCACGGGAGGTAGGGTACGGTGCACGCCCCTACAGTGTATTTTAGTAAATTGGAAGGTATTTGGATCAGATCCAATGACTAAGGATAAATTGAAGTGATTTTGTATGGTTGACTGGCCTCAGTACCAATTAGAGGACCAGGAACAGTGGCCTCCCAGAGGATCACTAAATCATAATACAATCCTCCAGTTACTCCTGTTCTGTCAGCGAATGGGGAAGTGGAATGAGCATTCATATGCTTACTTGTTTATGACCTTGTGGTCTCATACTGATATTTTACAACACTGTAATTTAACCCCAATTGGCCCGGTAGCAATTAATGTCAGTCCCCGGACCCCCACCCCAAATGTAATGGCAGATCCGGTGTCTCCTTCGGCCCTTACACCCACACAGAGCGTGGCTCCTTCGGCCCCTACACCCACACAGAGCGCGGCTCAGAGTAAGATTCCTAGTGAAGCTCATAGTGAAGTTCGAGCTCTATCTCCTGGATTATACCCGTTACTTACCAAGACTAAAATTGCTCGGAATGCAGCAGAAGGTAGACCAGCTCTTACCATGCAGGTCTATACTCATGCACCTTTTAATCCTATGGACCTGGCCGCTTTCAAAGCACAGGCTGGAGAATTTTCTATCAACCCAAGCAAGTTTGTATCGGGTTTTGAGGGATGTCTTAATAGCTACAAGCCAGACCGGGATGATTGTAATGTCCTTCTGCGAACATTATTGACTGAGGTTGAACAAGAACAGGTCATAGCTAAAGCAAGGGACGAAGCAAAGAGGCGACATGACCAGAACCGTAACAATATCCCGACCCCAGATGATCAGGTTCCTATAAAGGATCCTAGGTGGGACCCAAATGACAATCAGGCTATAACCCACCTCACCTCCTATATGGAGCTGCTACTGTATGGACTCCGTCATGCAGCTGTCAGACAGAATAATTGGACTAAACCATATGAGGTAGTGCAGGATCCAAAGGAAAACCCTGGAGCCTTTTTACAGTGCATTCGAGACACGATCCGACAGTATACCAATGCAGATCCTAACGATCCACAAACTGAGGCAATTATTAAAGGAGTATTTACAAGCAGGGCAGCCCCCGACGTTAAGAGAAAGCTACAGAATGGGTATGACCATGGCACAGATTTTAGAAGCAGCAAATCAAGTGTATAGTTTAAGAGAAGTGGAGAAGGAGAAGAAGCAAGTAAGATTGATGGTAGTGGCAGTGCAGGTAGGCACGAAGGGAAGTGAATGAGAAGAAAGGGGCCGTGTACATGGACGTCCAGGCCCGCGGGAGAGACGACTGGGGCACAATCAGTGTGCCCTGTGTCGGCAAGAGGGACACTGGAAGAATGAGTGCCCAAACAAGAAGGAAAGGGGGGGTACCTCTATGATGGCGATAAAAGAACAGGAATAGGAGTGTCAGGGGAGACGGCTCATCCTACCCCCAGAACCCTGAGAAAAAATGCGGGTGGGAAATGAAGAAATAGATTTTTTAGTGGACTCTGGAACGATGCAAACTGCTGTAAATCAACCCCTTCAGTTGCCAGTAGCAGACTCCCTCACTGTGACAGGAGCCACAGGCAAAGATACCAAGTGCCTAGTGTATGCCCCAGCAGAATGTGCTTTGGGAAACAGAACCATATCCCATAAGCTGGTATACCTCCCTGAATGCCCAACACTGTTGCTGGGACGGGACCTGCTGTGTCGCCTAGGTGCCACCCTGCATTTTACTCAAGATGAAATAACCTTTACCTTACCCCCTGAAAATGCATGGATTATGGCCCTTGCAGTTGAACCCTCGGCTATGCAAGCCCCAGAATGGGACCAGTGGGAAGTTCAAGTGTATCCCCTTGTGTGGGCATCAGGGATCCCAGAAAAAGCTACTCACCAAACCCCCATTCATGTCCAGCTCATACCCGGGAAAGGCCCGGTGCGGGTAAAGCAATATCCAATCAAGAAGGAAGCCAGAGAGGGGTTACAGGAAACCGTAGATCGATTTCTAACGTACGGTATTCTCCGGGAATGTCAGTCAGCCTGGAACACTCCCATTTTACCCGTACAGAAACCTGATGGCACGTACCAGCTGGTACAAGACCTAAGGGCAGTTAATGAATGGGTTAAGACTCTGCACCCTCTTGTCCCTAACCCGTATACCCTATTGGCTTCTATAGGGGGACAGTATACCCATTTTTCAGTTCTTGATTTAAAAGATGCTTTTTTTGTCATCCCAGTTGACACCTCATCACAGGAGATTTTCTCCTTCAAATGGGAGGACTGGAACAGTTTAAAAGCAACCTTGCTGACAGTGTTAGCCCAGGGGTTTAAAAATTCCCCCACCCTCTTTGGCCAGGGACCTAGAGGAGTGGGATAATGAGGAAGCCCTCCTTTTGCAATATGTAGATGATCTGTTGATTGCCACTGTGGGCTTAACTCCTTGCCTTAAAGCCACCGTGAGTCTCCTGAATTTTGTGGGACTCCGAGGATATCGGGTAGCACAAAGTAAGGCTCAGATTGCTCTCCCACAGGCACAGTACCTCGGGTTCTACATATGGCAGGGGAAACGCCAGCTTTCAAATGAGAGGAAGGAAGCCATATGCCAAGTTCCTATCCCGAGTAATCGCAAGCGGCTCAGAGCATTTCTGGGGATGGCAGGCTTCTGTAGGATATGGATCCCAGAGTTTGGACTATGGGCTAGACCCCTGTACGACTGTGTAAAAGGAGCAGACCATGACCCCTTTCATTGGACCCTAGAGGCTGACAGGGCATTTAAAATCCCAAAAAGAAAGCTAATGAAAGCTCCGGCTCTAGGTCATAAACGAAAGGGGGTGGCCCTGGGAGTACTCACACAGCTGCTAGGAGCATGGAAACGTCCGGTGGCATATTTTTCTAAACAACTGGACCAAGTAGCCAAGGGCTGGCCAGCGTGCCTGCGGGCAGTGGCAGCCACCGCCCTGAGCCTGGCAGAAGCAGAGAAACTGACACTAGGGGGAACAATACAGGTTTTTACACCACACATGGTACGCGCTTTACTGGATGTTAAGGGCGGCCTCTGGCTCACACAAGCACATATAGCAAGATACCAAGCAAAGCTCTTAGAGAACCCTGAGGTCACGCTGCAGCCTTGTCCATCCCTTAACCCTGCCACCCTCTTACCAGAAACTGAGAAACAGGAACATGACTGTTTGGAGATCATAGATGCCCAATATTCTAGCCCCCCGGACTTGAAGGATGTGCCCCTCCCAAATGCAGATTATGAGTGGTACACTGATGGTAGCAGCATGGTGATAAATGGGCAAAGAAGGGTGGGTTATGCTATTGTGACCCTCAGTGACACCATGGAAGCTGAAAGTTTGCCCGCTGGAACCTCTGCCCAGTTGGCTGAGCTAGTGGCCCTGACCCATGCACTCAAACTGTCCAAAGGAAAACGGATCAATATTTTCACTGATTCCAAATATGCTTTTGATGTGCTGCATGCTTATGCTGGCCTGTGGAAGCAGAGGGGAATGCTGACAGCCCAAGGCTCTCCAGTCAAGTACGGGATGCAAATTCTCCGGCTTATAGAGGCAGTGCAACTCCCTTTGAAAGTGGCAGTGGTACACTGTAAGGCCCATCAGAGGGAGGATCAAGATGTAACCAGGTGTAATGCCAGGGCAGATAAAGAGGCGAAGCATCCTGCCACCCTGATGTCCCCTCAGACTGAGAACACCTGTATGCATGCCCTTATCCCATCAGTGGAGAAGCTTCCAACCCCTCAGTATTCTGGGGAGGAGAAACAGCTGGCTGACAAACTTGGTCTCCAGGAAAAGGAGGGATGGCTTCATTCCCCGGAAGGGAAAGTCCTCTTACCAAAGGGCCTAATTCTGCCAGTATTACAGAAATTACATCAAACCACTCATGCTGGAAGGGAGGCACTTATCCAACTAATGGGAAAGTACTTCATAACCTCCAGACTCAGACCCCTGGCTGCCCAGGTACAGGCGAAATGCCTAGTCTGCCAAAAGAATAACCCCCGACCAGGACACCCAGTACCACCAGTGGCCCTGGAACCCACTCCAGGCTCCGGATGGGTGTGGCAAATAGACTTTACTGCGTTTCCGCAGACCCAAGGGTTCAAGTATCTCCTTGTCATAGTGGATAGATTCAGCGGATGGCCGGAAGCCTTTCCATGTCGCAATTGCACTGCCAGGAGAGTGGCTCTCAAGTTTGTTAAGGAGATTATTGCTCGCTTTGGACTTCCCCAGTGGATGGAATCTGACAATGGAACACACTTCACGTCAAAAATCGTCCAAAGCATCTCAGACGCCTTACAGATTCCCTGGAAACTCCATACACCCTGAAGACCGCAAGCCAGTGGGGTAGTGAAGCGGACCAATCAGACCCTTAAGCAACATCTTTCAAAAGTATGCCAGGAGGCCTCCCTACAGTGGCCTGATGCCCTGCCCCTAGTTCTGCTCCGCATCTGTGCTCTTCCAAAGGGTAGATTAGGGCTCAGTCCCTTTGAAATTATGTTTGGAAGGGCATGGCCTATGGATGGTACACCGGTTGTGTCAGGGGGAGAGTGGGAATTGGGGAATGGGTTTCTGTCTCAGTATATGTGTTCCCTGTCTGCTGTTCTTTTGTCTTTTCACAGGTATACTAAGGATTCCCAGCCTCTACCCTTGGACTCGCCCATCCACTCCCTGCAGCCTGGTGATTCAGTGCTCGTACGTACCTGGAAAGACGAGCCCCTCCAGAAAAAGTGGAAGGAACCCTATACCATCCTGCTGGTCTCCCACAAGGCAGCAAAGGTCAAGGGACACAAGAATTGGATTCATTATACCCGCCTGAAAGCGGTGTCAACCCCCCCCGATTGAAAGGTGGATCATGCATTCAGCCCCCTCCACTGGGGATCTTGGACTAAAATTACTATTTAAACGGCAGCCCGCCGGGAAGGCAGGAAAATAGATGGAAGGGTATATTTTATTCCCCCTCTTGGCCATGTGTCTAACCGGTACTGCTGTTTCAGGCATTGTACCCATAAATACCTGGCTGGCACTGGCCCAGAGTGCAGTGAACACAACGTCATTTTGTTTGCGGCATACATTTTCAGTGGGTGCAATCATGGAGACTTGTTTTATTGGTGTATGTGCAGCCCCAACTCTGGTTCAGCATTATTCCCTGTTAAAAACCATAAATAAAACATTTACTTATACTGATTTATATACCCTTGGATCTGCCCAGTATAAGTTAGATGCCTCCATGTTTTCTTATTACCTAGCCAATACAACCCTTGCCCCCTCTTGTATGAGGTTTGTAAATGCTACTCACATTGGGAAAAACCTCACCAATAAAGAACTTAAATGTAATAACAGTGTGGAAATCTCCTTTGCCTACGGGCACATGAAATTGCCAGCAGGGTGGTTCCTTATATGTGGCAGACATGCATATTCCTATGTCCTGGCCAATAGTTCTGGGGGTCCCTGCTCTCTTGGTCGTGTGGCCCCATTGATTTTTTTCATACCCTCCGCAGTTATCTGCCGTCATAAAAGGGATGCTATTCCCCTTGATTCCACCTGTAGGTCAGAAGTAACCTTATTTTCAGAGAGTGAGGCAGCAGCTCTGGCCTTTTCTTTAGTTGGTATCCCTGGGCTTGTGGTGCATAATTATCACGCAGTAGAGCATCTTGCCTGCATGGTGGCAAAGGCCATTAACTTAACCTCAACCGTCCTGGCCTAACTCTCACATGAGTTAGGGAAAGTATGTCAGGGTATGCTACAGAACAGGCTGGCTGTGAACTATTTGCTTCTATGCCATGGTCACCTATGCCAGGAGTTTGCTGGCATGTGTTGCTTTAATATAACAGATGCAGCGCCATCTGTAGAAGCTGATTTACAACGCCTAAAGCAGCTGGTAAAGGGCATTCATCAGCAAACTGGGGAGGATTGGCTAGGCTCTCTATTTTCTGGTTGGGGCCTTTCCCCGTGGCTAAGTGGGTTGTTTAGCCTATTATTTAAGGTTTTTTTTCCCTGTATTAATCATGTTATGTTTACTGTGTTGTATGTGGTCCTGTGTAAAAATGCTTATTTTGCATAGTTTTAAAAAATTTAATTTTATGCATAGCCCGCTAGTAAGTAAATAAAAATGAGAAGACTCAGGCAATAGAAATGAGTATTCTCAAAGGAGGGAATTGTTGGAGACCCCAGGGCATGGCCACTAGTTAAGTCGAGGGGATGGAAGGCCATAAGGGTCGAGGAGGTCTCCCTGTGAAGGCCTAAGGGCTTCTTCTTAACACCTCTTAATAGAATTCAGGCCTGGCTGGTTTGAGTAAGCTCTTTTGCTCTTAAAACAATGTTGCAGCCGCAGATAATGCCTTATAGTATAAGGTTTGCTGACGCCAAGTTAAAGATAATAGGAGAGAGCTACAAGGCCAGACAGAATGTGCTGGTTGTTTAAGTTGCTAGGAATGCTTGTTAGAGGTTGCAGGAAATAAACATTGTTGTAACCCATATAAGGAAGGCAGAGTATTTGTGCAAAGTTTTAATTGGCTGATGTGTAGTGCAGTAGCATTAAGGAATATAAAAGTGTGTGTAATGATCTGCTCTGGTGTGCAGGATTTGAGATTCTATTCTCCCTGTACCTTGTTTGCAGCTGCAAATAAACTTTTCTGCTTCTCCACCCCGTTGTGATTATTGAGTGAAGCATACCGGGTAACAAACCCCTGCTGTTGTTTTGCCTCTCGGCACTGGGTGCCGGCAACAGCCTGGTAATGATTGTGGCCTGGCAACAGGGAAAGCGGGGCCAGTTAGGACTGCAGGAGAGGGGCAGAGCTGGGCGAGCAAGAGGTAGAGATCTGGGGGGCAGGAAGGGGAGGGAGTGGGAAGCAGAGGTAATAGTGGGTTCACAGAAAAGGCGATATGCAGTTGGTGTGTCACCTCCCCTACTTCAATCCCCTGGTGAGTCACATGACAGGAAGGCAGCCCTTAACCTTTTCACATGTTCTATTGTGGAGCCAGTTGCACTGACTTGTTGATACCAATGCCGTTACTGATTCCCTTATGGAGACTGGCTATCAATACCCTGGACGGCATAGCACCAACTTGTGGCAAATGGAAAGTCCTTAGCCTGCATATGCTAATAGGTTTACTCCACCCTTCAGTGTATATTCATTGAATGGGAAGGTAATATGATGATTCAGCTGCTCCTCTGGATCATGCTTTATTGGTAAAAACTGTCTGTACGTAAACAAGCCAACTGCACTTCTGTCTGATATAATGAACCAGACTGATGGGTTTTAGGGCCTACAAACCATTGCTGTGGCAGTGGAACTGGCACCAGGGATGTTAAAAGAAAAAAAAAAGGCAGGGGGGGTTTTGAGAGAGAGAAAACGGGACTAGGCTGTTTCCTATCCTTTTTACATTCTTACACACACACACACACCACTATACTATTTTTGCTCAAATGTTCCAAAAACATTCTCTCTACATATGAAGGGGAAAATGCAAAATATCAGTCTGAAAGTTAGAAATTTGACTAAGTTATAATTATTTGAAAATGCCCCTTTAGTATGAAAATGCTAATAATTTGTTATGCTTGCCTAAATATCCTCCATACCAATGCTAATGTACAGAATAGAAATGCCCACCCATCACAATTGGTAAATTAAAAGCAACACAGTGCCGGGTTACACCAATATTTTAGGGGTCCTCCTCGACCCACTCCTATCTCTGATAAAGTCTTCCTCTTTGCTCTTCAGATTTACTCTTCTTTTCCAGAAAGAATGAGGAGTACTTGTGGCACCTTAGAGACTACCGCATTTATTTGAGCATAAGCTTTTGTGGGCTAAAACCCACTTCATCCTCTCACCTGTAAAGGGTTAAGAAGCTAAAGATAACCTTGCTGGCACCTGACCAAAATGACCAATGAGGAGACAAGATACTTTCAAAAGCTGGGAGGAGGGAGAGAAACAAAGGGTCTGTGTCTGACTGTATGCTGCTTTTTGCCGGGGATAGAACAGGAATGGAGTCTTAGAACTTTTAGTAAGTAATCTAGCTAGGTATGTGTTAGATTATGATTTCTTTAAATGGCTGAGAAAAGAACTGTGCTGAATAGAATGACTATTCCTGTCTGTGTGTCTTTTTTGTAACTTAACGTTTTGCCTAGAGGGATTCTCTATGTTTTGAATCTAATTACCCTGTAAGGTATCTACCATCCTGATTTTACAGAGGTGCTTTCTTTACTTCTTTTAAAAGTCTTCTTGTAAGAAAACTGAATGCTTTTTCATTGTTCTCAGATCCAAGGTTTTGGGTCTGTGGTCACCTATGCAAATTGGTGAGGATATTTACCAAACGTTCCCCAGGAAGTGGGGTGCAAGGGTTGGGAGGATTCTGGGGGGAAAGACGTGTCCACACTACGTTTCCCAGTAAACCCAGTTAGAGTTTGGTGGTGGCAGTGGAGATCCAGGGACAAAGGATAAAATGAATTTGTACCTTGGGGAAGTTTTAACCTAAGCTGGTGAAAGTAAGCTTAGGAGGTTTTAATGCAGGTCCCCACATCTGTACCCTAGAGTTCAGAGTGGGGGAGGAACCTTGACAGTTCCATTTTGCCAAAGGAGTGTAACTGTCAACTACAGTCTTCATTCCAGAGTTTTATGCAATCTTTTAGATACCATAGGGCCAGGCCATGGAGCATTCTGAAGATAAGGATTGAGATCTTAAAACGTATTGGATATTCTATGGAAAGTCAGTGTAGAGACTGGAGGATAGGTCTTGTGCGTTTGTGGTCACCCATGATGCTGAGGAGACTACTTGCAGCGTTCTGTACTAGCTGGAGTTTCCTAAGCACTGATGCTCAAGTAGGTCACACTGCTACAGTCCAGCCAAGACAAGAAGGTGGCGTGAATCACTGAAGCCAGGATGGGACAGAATCCTCTTCCCAACTGGAGATGATAGAAAGCCATACTTGTGGATGCTGACATGTGAGAGCTTAGTATCAGTGAGGAATCCAAGAGCAGTTCCAAGCTACAGACTGAACTGACCAATTGTGGCTGCCTTCAACAAAAGAAGATTGCACCATGGTTGCAAACTCTTCACAATGCTTTCCTCTGCCCACCAGCAACACCTCTGTCCTGCTCCGGTTCACCTTCAACCACTGTTCTACATCCATGACCTGATCCCATCCAACCATTTGGCCATTTTGATAGTAGTGGTGTGCAAATACATGGTGAAGAAGAGGTGGTCTGTCATCTGCACATTGCTGACACTTGAGTCCACGTTGTCTCACCAGTTCACATAGTGGCTGCAAGTAGATGTTGAAAAGGACCAGAGAGAAAATAGATTCTTATGAAACCAAAACGTATTGGGGCCTCATAGAGAAGGTAGAGTTTTTCATCATCATTTGTTAGGCAAGGAAGCACTCTAACCAGTTTAGCACATTATCCTGGATCCCTGCTACCTCTCTCATAAAACACAGCAGTATCTCATGGTCAAAACTGTTGAATACTGCTGAGAACGGATGTCTGCCTTCTATCCATTGACAGCTTGGTAGGCAAATGAACACAGCAAGTCACCAATTTTTCTCAGGAATGCATATAGCTAGTACAGCCCCAATAAGCAGCAGTTTATGTTGGTTTAATTGTTCAAACAAAGTGAAACTCTGCCGAGGTTACAAATACCAGGACTATTTATTACAGCCTGTGGATATTTCTAGATTACAAGGTGTCCGTCATCTCAGTAGCATAAATCCCTCAATACTCTGAGAAATGGTAATAAATATGCAGATTTCACAACTGCCATCCTCACAAACATGCAAATATTAATTAATGGGCACTCTAAACTTTCAAACTTGATTTTACTTTTAAGGTTCCAACTGAATGAACCTATCAAAGCACTGTCCTTATTGATAAATAAAGCAGAAGTCCCTAATATTTTTTTTTGTGTATCAGGAAGTGATTTAAAAAGAAACAGTTCTGTTTTGATTAAGATCCAAGTGTGCTAGCATGTGGAAAACATATAGAAGATTTTAAAGATTTTTTTCCACAGGAATTATCTTGATACACATTAAAAACAGAATTTGGGTTATTACATGCAATTTAAAAAATAAAATCTAATGCTTTGCATCTAGATTTTTTGGGAAAAATAGTGTGGGCAAATATTCCCCAAACATTCAATTTTTTAAAGTTTAGTAAATATAAGCACATTGCATTGCAAAGCAAAGCTATAGCACTCAGTAAACTGTAAGTAACAAAGAATAAAAAACTAAAGTAAATACTACTGCAAAATAACCACAAAGGGTAAAATAAAACAACATTACAAATCTTTGTATTTTCTGAAAGAAAAGGCTTATATATATCACTTTCTTCTCTGTTTTGAAGTCAGAGGATTCTAATATTATGAAGGATTTGCATGATTTTCAGAAAGCTTCAGACAGCAGGAAAGATTATTTTTGTTTTTATTAGAGTGACATATTCCCATAACAAGGTGATCAAACTCTGAATTCCAGTGCTTTGTGCTAGGTGCCAGAATTATTTTAATTTCCATACTTCTGACCTGTTAATCAGCAGTCATAACATAACTCATTACCAGAAGTTCATTATTGTTATTTTTCTTCCAAATATAGGATACTTCACTCACAAACAGACCTGCTTCCGTTAAATCCCTGCCTGAAAAAAGGAACATCATTCACTTAGCCTTTCCTTTTGGAGAGAAAACGCTCCAGGCATTCAACATTGTTTAGTAATATTAATGAAAAAAATCCTGGCTGCTTATATTTTCCTTTGGCATTTTAAATAATTATTTAATGCCCACACTACTACTTTATATAATCAACACCTAAAAATACCATCAAAAGGATAATTACATGTTTAAAAACAAACAACCTCACCAGGATCTGTAAAAACCTTCTGTTTTATTCTGCTTGTTAGCCTCTCCTTTGCCCATCCCCTCCAATTTAACTTAGAAAACGGGATAATAAACCTAAGCTCTGTGTGTTCCTTTATAATAAAGACATAAAAATAAGGTACATCTGAAAGAATCACATGCAACAATCAATTATTTCAGTCATCAGTGGGATTCACCACAAATTCCATAGGACACACTCTATTCCTTTCTCCTGCTCTATTTTCCTCTTCCATTTTACAGTAATATTGTTAAATACCAATGACAATAAAAGATGTAATCCATTTGGGGAGTAAATTTGTTTTCTATATACTTAACATGGGGTTAGGTCATAACTCCTTTTGTCCCTCCTCCTCATCTGCTGATGGAGAGGTCTTCCTTGGGTAATCTGCCTTCTGCCAACCAGAAGATAGGGGAAGGGAGGAGAGGGCAGCTCAACCTCTGTGCACTGTTCCCCATAGGCTCATCAGAGCTGCCTGTGTGTTCTGGAGTCTGTACGGTAGGTGTGGACTGAGTGAACTGGAGGGAGAAGTCTGCGCACCTAAGGGGATACATCTTTCTGTCCCCCCTCTTCCAATCCACTGACTTTATTACCCATAAAAGTTAGCATAAGCCTAGACTGCACAAATCAGAAGTGAATTTTGCAGAGGGACTTAAATGAATCAAGGTGGGTGAGGTAATATCTTTTATTGCAACAATTTCTGTTGGTGAAAGAGACAAAGCTTTCAAGCCACACAGAGCTCTTCAGGCATTTGGCTTGACAAACCAGTTTGAGGAGATCATTTCAAGCACAAGGAACAGCTTGACAGAGCAAAGGAAACATTTGTGAAAGGAGGTGAAAATTAATGAAAAAGGAGTGATATCACTGGTCACTTCCTCCATCCGGTCCCCACCTCCCTTATTCACTGTCGGTATATTCCAAAGCATGTTTCGGAAGGAGGGGGTATAGTAGAATATGGTGCACTTCAGAAATCCTGGTCCAGTGGAGCAGCTGCTAGGAGTCTTTGCTAGCGAGTGTTAATTACAGCATCCCACTGATTATTTTAAGTTTGATAGGGAGCCAAACCAGCACTTAGCTGTCTCAAGGAGTGGAAGGGAGGCAGGGGAGGGATAGAAAAGTGATATAACTCCTCTTTTCCTCTGGGCCTGCATTAATTTCAGGTTGGCCAGATCCAAGGAACAGACCCTTTAAGTTTTTCACTATAGATTTAATGGGGAAAATTTACTGTGCGTACTCTGTATGCAGTTGTCAAGTGCTCATAACTCTGATAAATCAAAATCTCCCTTTTTTCAGTCCAGACAAAAGCATATATACAGTTCAAATCCTCCGACTGCAACCTTACCTGAAAGTTTGTTTTCTAAAGGGACGAAACATTTGTTTTCCTACCACTTATGAACACCACAATGGAAAAAAAGGATCATACTCAAAGTTTCCAGGAAAAAGAGATCTTCACACAGACACCAAGCGTAAAAAATGTCAGCCTCAAAGATCAACATTTTGTTAAATTATATTTGTACAAAAACAGAACATTCTAATGGAAACTGTTTTGCAATCTTAACTTTTGCAATCAGCACCAGGTACCTGGTCTAAAAAGAAGATAACTAGATTTAGCTATATCCCAAGTCAGTCATAGCTCAAAACGTGATAGTCAGACTTCAGTAGTTCAGGAGCCAAATTAGTGACCAACATTACCTAAAAGAGCCTTAGTAGTGTGCATTCATTTTTTTTTTCATTTCCTAATACATATATACATATATATATACACACACACATATTCTCTCTCTCTCTCTTTTTAATTTTATTTATAATTATTTTCACAGCAAAATGACTGACCAAGTATTATTATTTTATCAACTACAATTGGTTAATAATATAGTAACAGCATCCTGGTTGGTTAATAATTAAATCACATAGTGTTGTAATATCATGAGCTTCAAAGAGCCTCAGGAGACATATTAAAGAGACATTTGCAGCTTTCGAGTGTCAGTCTGAGTATCACTGTTCTAACCATTTGAGATCTGGAAGTCTTCTTTCCATTAGTGTAATAAACCTGTGCCAGGTAATGAAGAACTTGAAAATGAGGTATAATTAAAAAGATGTGGAAACCAAGGAACAGATAGTCTAATGAAAGAAGAGGTAGCATCAACAAAGCCTTCAAAGAGCTAGAAAGTATTGCCCTAAGAAATCTAGTACTTATATTGTATATTTACATAAAAATGCATTAGTGATTCACACAATATGAAAACTTGGATGAGACAGGTGTTATTACATCCCGGGGAAGGGGAGGCACAAGATAAAAATCTAGTTTGGATGTGAGAGTTTCACTTTTTGATGGACTGTCTTTTCCCAATATGCTCACAACTTTGGCTGGCATTCTTAAATACTGCAAACTCTTCACCCCCCTCACTCTTTTTAGGTTACTCCTTTCCATTTTATGCAACCAATTCTAAAGTGATGTCTTTTTAAACCTATACCGGATATATAACAAAATCTAGCAAAGAAAGACTTGGGTATAGCACTGGGAAGTTCGGGTATAGCACTGAGCAGACTCTCTCTTTCACATATTTAACATACAATAATGATAGATAAGTTAGCTACTCAATAATACATGCAACAAGATGTCACTGCTAAAACAGTAATTAGCTCTGAGAATATACTGAAATTATCTCATGGCTTAGCTCCTTAAACAAACAAACTTTCCCAGCCCATGGCCACCTCATGACTCATTTATCTTCATAACAACAGTCATTGTGGACACTATGTTTTATCATTAGTATCATTAGTTTTATGGGAGACAGTAATTGCTGCAAACATAAAATAGTTCAGAATCCTAAGGTCATTTTTTTTCTGCACCTCCTTTATGTAAGTGCAAAGAAATAAATATAAGTGTAAAGAAATTGTTAATAACTCAAATGTACTAAGGGCATAATATAAATAACAGATATCCAAATGACAAAATATAAGATAAATAGGAAGGTTTACGCAACAGTAAATTTTAATTTATATCCATTAGCCTTTGACCTTTCTAAAGTCAATTTAGACACATGGAGGATTGTTGTTGTAGGACACAGTTCAGGGCAACTGCATTGGTATTTCCCCCTCATGTCTGAGCAAGGGAATCCACTTTCAGTCTTCTGGCTGTGTAGTTGTCACTTCTCTTGGGCGGAGACCCGCATGTCTCTCCTTCCTGACTGGGTTTTTTCCAAGCTGCACAAATCCTTGTGCAGCTTGCACAAAACATTGTGAATCACCTAGCAAGACAGAATGCCTAAGCAGGCGTGTTTTGCCTTCTCCTCAGAGACCACAATCAGTGTTAGTACCACAGTTAAGGTATTACACAGCTCTTTTTAAGCAAGCACTTTTATTCTTAACATGAAAGCATTACAGAGAAAACATCACAAACAATAAAAGAACCTACACACATGCTAATAAGCCTATCCAACTCCAGCTAGGGCTCTGGCAGTCAAACAATACTTCAAACCCTACCAAGAGTTTTTTCTATGGTCACAAGTTCATAATGGCTTTTTCTTAGAACAAGCACACTCATGAATCTGAGTCACTCCTTTACCCAGTTTTGCGTCTTTGATCAGCAGACACTGTGAATGGATAATCAGCAAGAAGAGTGAATGTTTAGTGGACACCAGTTGGGTCTACATGCATAATACACTTTAGGGTGCTTTAAAAATCACACCACCATAGTCCAAAACACTGCTTTTAGATACAAGTTACCATTTCTGATGTTTTTTTCTGGTGTTTATTGGATAAACACAAGTTTTCTTATATATTTTTGTAAAATTGAAAATCAGAAGCCCTAAGAACAACTTAGCAAAGCAGAGGCTAACCTAAACACACTTTGGAAACTAAACCTCTGAAAAAAATTAATTACCTAGCAAATTTAAAAACAATGCACATTTAGATAAAATGCCTCAGAGAGCTATCACAGAAATGTAATCAATACATTTTATGAGTGATCCTAATTAAGATGTTGACTGGTCATTTATGTATTAATAACTAACTGAGAAAACAAAACAACACACTCTCAATTTCCCATTGGAATCTCCCTGAAACTTTAGGATGTAATTTGCAATACTTAGTCCTGCCGTGAGTGCAGGGAACTGGAACGGCTAACCTCTCAAGGTCCCTTCCAGTCCTAAGATTCTATGATTCTACATTACCCTGAACACAGAAGATGCCAGGTCATGCTGTCTCTAAACAAAATCTTAGTTATTCCTCCTTCCTCTTTGAACATGTCCACCTCGTTAGTGTTGTTGGATGATTTGTGTGTTTGTTATCTTGTCAACCTTAAACAATTCCTATGTTGATACTATTTCCATATTATTGTAAAATTCCCAGCACAGTTCTTACAAGACTTGTATCCTCTATCCCTTGAGTACTTAGAAAACATGATTAGACTTCAGCCATTAGGTTATTAGACACGTGTTTGAAGTTAAATCAGTGCATGATGAATTTCTAGTAACTTGTGGACTAACCTCTAGCTATTAAAGCTGCTATCCTAGGGGCTATGTCACAGTGATCTCCTTACAGCTGTGAACTGAGAAGAAACATCCCTTCTGTTTAGGAAAGTTAGCATATCATGTTTAGAATTGATTGTCTTTGTTTCTGCAGCACTTGACATGACTATTCCATTGCTACAAAAGCAAAAGGAAATGGCATTATTATGAGATCATAATAATGGATAAAGCAATTTTCTTCCATGTATCTCAACACCTTAGTGAAGCATATAAGCATAGTTTCCGTTGTAATCCCATATAGGAAAATTAGACAGAAAAATCAGTTGACCTTGGCAAGCTCACAAAACAAATGACTTGTAAAGCTAGTATGTGAATCATATTTCTTGATTCCCCTGGTTATCCAAAAGTAAACATTTCAAAAGATAACACCCATTTAAAGGTATCCAACCTGGGTCATTTCCTCCTAAATGCTATTGGTAATGACCATGAACCACAGGAGCTGACTGAGGGTGAATATAACAGCAATCAGCTATTGACCAGTGGGTAAATTGAACCAACAGTCTTGATGTTTACTTCTATGCTGTAACCAGCCGGCCTAGCTGAGCTTAAATAGTTTCTCATTACAAAAAAAAGCACAACTGTCTTTAAGCGCAACATTTATTTCCATATTACCCACTGTTATCATCACTGAAAGTCTCTAACCAAGTAAGATCATCAGCCACATGTACAGTAAGAGACAAATCTGGTTGCGGTTTTCTAATGTTTGTTTCTTCATGCGTTATGATTGAATGCAAGTAGCAGATTTTTTCGTCAGAGTTTGCAGAGTTCTTTGCATCTTGCTGCCATTTGTTTCAGTTCCTATCAACTTTAAAGGAAGAAGGATCAGGCAACTGGAGCGAAAATTATTCAGGATCTTCAGTGTTGATAAGATAGAATAATAGGGCAGTTCTTCTGGTTCCATCTGTATTGCATGTAACAAGCTTTGGATTTGGTTCTTGTATGTGCCTTTAATGTTCCAAGATCATGATTCTTAAAGAAAAGGGATTATTTCAAATCAGCACTAGTGGATCTGAGTAAGGGCTTTCCCAGGATCCCAGATCCCAGGATCCTGAAAAGCAATAAGGTATTCCTGATTATATGGGAAAATCATTGATTTTGTCTCAGATTAGAGCTTTTTCTGTCTTTTGGTGCACGACCTCTCCCTGATCGGAGGCATGCATAATCCAGATGCATTGGATGGAGGCCTGCTGACACAGTCAGTGGGATACCTACTGAGCTGCATTTGCCTAGGATACATGCATTGGGATGATTATGAGTTCACTTGAATTAAGCTCCCTAATAGAGTGGGTGGTTTTAAAATGAATTTTTGTTTGCAGTTATTCCATAAGCTTTTCCCTAATTTAACTCTACTAAGAAGAATGAGCTAGTGTTGGTGGGGAAGAGAGATAGCTACAGAGAGATGTACATACAGGTTTGGTTGGCTGCCAGCAGGGAAAGACTAAAGCCCACATTTCTTAGCAGTAACCAGATGCTGGCCACAAAATTATCTCTAGACAGAGTACCTCTTTTTCCTTCTCCTACTGAGTTTTCCTTGCAACTCATAGTCAGGCTACTTACATCATTGCATCTGCTATAAGACATATCTGTGCAGACAGCTGAACCATAAGAATGGCCATACTGAGTCCAATCAGTGGTCCATCTAGCCTAAAGAAAAGGAGTACTTGTGGCACCTTAGAGACTAACCAATTTATCTGAGCATGAGCTTTCGTGAGCTACAGCTCACTTCATCGGATGCATACCGTGGAAACTACAGCAGACTTTATATACACACGGAGACCATGAAACAATACCTCCTCCCACCCCACTGTCCCGCTGGTAATAGCTTATCTAAAGTGATCATCAAGTTGGGCCATTTCCAGCACAAATCCAGGTTTTCTCACCCTCCACCCCCCCACATACAAACTCACTCTCCTGCTGGTAATAGCCCATCCAAAGTGACAACTCTCTACACAATGTGCATGATAATCAAGGTGGGCCATTTCCTGCACAAATCCAGGTTCTCTCACCCCCTCACCCCCCTCCAAAAACCACACACACAAACTCACTATCCTGCTGGTAATAGCTCATCCAAAGTGACCACTCTCCCTACAATGTGCATGATAATCAAGGTGGGCCATTTCCAGCACAAATCCAGGTTTTCTCACCCCCCCACCCCCATACACACACAAACTCACTCTCCTGCTGGCAACAGCTCATCCAAACTGACCACTCTCCAAGTTTAAATCCAAGTTTAACCAGAACGTCTGGGGGGTGGGGGGGTAGGAAAAAACAAGGGGAAATAGGCTACCTTGCATAATGACTTAGCCACTCCCAGTCTCTATTTAAGCCTAAATTAATAGTATCCAATTTGCAAATGAATTCCAATTCAGCAGTTTCTCGCTGGAGTCTGGATTTGAAGTTTTTTTGTTTTAAGATAGCGACCTTCATGTCTGTGATTGCGTGACCTAAATAAACCTAAATAAAACAAATTAGTTTGTAAACAGCTTGAGGAATTCCTGCTTCAGAGTCAAAATATCCTGCCTCTTCAATAGAACTGCAAACAACTGTACTTCTGCAGTTACTGAACTCACAGGCGACCTGAGGCCTTGATTTGTATGGACTTAGTCTTCTGAACAACCAAAGGCTGTCTGCTGAGCTCCACTGTGTCAGTAACGTATTTCAGCCATACGATTCGGCATTCCAAGAATACCTGATTTTAAAGAAGAGATGAATGCATATTCCCCTTTTAAGATTTTTCGATTGTCTGCCCTATAATTTGAGCTCTTTTTGTAAAATAATCACTTCAGACAGAATATGTAAAATAAATATATATTTTGTACATGTTCCATTTTTGGCAAAATATGTCCTTTATGTTAATAAAGCTTAATAAAACTATTTCATATGATATGGTAATAGTTCATAGTTCATTAGTATCTTTAATTGGCATTTTCATTAGCAATAACACTACTCAATAATATAGATATCAATTTTTAAAAGAACTAAACATTTTATGAAAGACTTTTCTGTTGAAGGAACTCTTTGCATTAGTGTATATAAATATATAAAATTAATTGCATTTATTTACTTTGCATTATAAAAATACAGAACAGTGCTGAATGCATATTCATGGTGCATAGAGTGAAAGAAAATCAAAGTAAACTTTGAGGTTTCATTCATTTTTATAAGTTTCCTATTCATCAGTATGGACAATGTATTAATAATGAATGTCAAATTTGATTTTCTACATGTCCTCAATTAATCTAACTTTCATATACTGTAATAATTAAATAAAATTATTATTATTATTATACATATTATTCACAATGCAGCCCTCTGCACTCTGGCTGAGGACAGCATGGCAGTCCTACTGGATTCTGTCCATGCCTCTCCCTAGTCAACCAGAAGGTTTGTTATTGAATGACATTAGGGACTCTTTCCTCCCAAGAGCAAAGTCCTTTACTTCTGCATTCTGCTCAGAAATTTAGAGACTGGGGATAGAATCCTGGCATCATAGAAGTCAATCAGAAAACTCTCTTACAATGTAATACAGAACAGTGACTGCTAGGTCACAGCCTCTCTTCTAACGATTTTTTTTCATAAATGTTACACAACATCTCACAAATACTAGAAATCAGAGGATGATATTCTCTACTTTATAATTATTCAGTATATAATGCCAAAACACTGTGCTAGGTATGGCCAGTAACTCTTACATGATGGAGCAAATCAGACCAAAATTGTACTCATAGTAATCAAAAGGATTAAAGTTCTTTACACAACAGATATCTTCCTCTCTCATTTGGGGACATTATCAAACTGTACTGGAACAATGAAAACAGAAACAAATAAAGCTGATTGATATTGATCAATTCTGTATTATTTTTGTATAAGTTTCACAGTGAAAGTAACAGGGTTAAATGTCTGGCACCACTAAAGAAGCTAAAGGGAAAATAATAGAGCAGTTGTTGCATAAACTGTCATTTAAAGGGTCAAAAATCTCATTTTAGTAACTACTAGACTTGAAAGGACAGCAGCCAGTTTTACACCATTTCCTTCCACAATAAAATCTATATTGTATTCTTTTGGGAAGAGCTGTCTTATTTGCAAAAAGAACAAGGAGTCCAGTGGCAACTTAAAGACTAACAGATTTATTTGAGCATAAGCTTTCATGGGTAAAAACCCCACTTCTTCAGATGTGCCACCAGAATCCTTCTTGTTTTTGTGGATACAGACTAACACGGCTACCCCCTGATACTTGTCTTATTTGCGTCACTTAGTGCCCTGCAACACGACAGCAACACTAAAGTCAATAGCCATTAGGAAATTTTAGGTTTTATTTCTGAAAAAATGAAGCAGCAATTGACAAGAAAAAATAAAATATAAATGGCCTATGTATAATATATAAATGGTCTAAAGCTTCCAGACGTCCTAACACAGAGTGAAACATTTTTATTTTAACTCTATCAACCTATAAGGTCATTTCTCGCTTTTTGTTTTATGTGGAAGAAAATTAGCAGTAACAACATGTTGCATGAAGCAAAACATTTCAGCACTAATGTGCATTTGTAGCAAATGTATAAAAGTTCAGGTACATAGCTCCTGTTTTCATTGTACCAGAGCCGCATTTCCCAACCGTGACCACTCTTTGGCCAACTGTAGAATCTACTGCCACCAAGATGGCAGACATCTATCATTGCCCTCCTGAGCTGCATAGAGCTAGGACACAGCTCAGAATCTGGCCATTGAGACTAAAGTGGGTTTAAATATTACCCTTCAGGTTTGCCAGCAGTTTATAACCAATTTACACAGGCGTAAATAGCCACACCATGTGCAATAGAGAATAAGGCCCTACAAAGTTTAGAAAAACTTAAAGATGTATTTTTTCATTATATTTTTGTTGCCCTTTGTTGTCACAAAGCTTGGGGTGCTGCTGGTGCTTTTGGAGGAAAAGGGGCAGGCAGAGGTAAGACCAATCAAGTACTGCTACAGCTGCATGTAGAGGATGGTTCTAGACTATTTCCCAGAAAAAGGGCCAGGGACACAAAAAGTGGATAGAAAGAACCCGCTCTCCCCACCAAAAAAAAATCAAATGCCAGCTGCACATAGCCAATAAAGGAGTGACTTGACAGATGGCACAGACAGTGCTCTGTGCTGTCCGAGTTACTAAAGGGTGAGCGGGGGAAATATGGGGTTGAAGTGGAAGGGCTAATTGGTGCATTGTGTCATAATATTTGTTTTTTCTGACATGGACATTGCAAAAGGATGAATGCAATGGTCCTTAACTTTGTATAGAATAAATGCAATAAAAAAGATTGAGTGGTGATGTTTAGGCATGCAAAGGGGTTGTAGTGGTACAGAGACAGTAGCAATGCCAAAAAGCTCTAGTTCAGACAAATGCTAACTTTCAGCCCTACAACGGAAGGAGAGGACAGTATTAGAATCATAACTATGACCCTATGCTGTTCCTACTCACTAAATCAAAAGGAGTACTTGTGGCACCTTAGAGACTAACCAATTTATTTGAGCATGAGCTTTCGTGAGCTACAGCTCACTTCATCGGATGCATACCGTGGAAACTGCAGCAGACTTTATATATACACAGAGAATATGAAACAATACCTCCTCCCACCCCACTGTCCTGCTGGTAATAGCTTATCTAAAGTGATCATCAGGTTAGGCCATTTCCGGCACAAATCCAGGTTTTCTCACCCATGGCCTAACCTGATGATCACTTTAGATAAGCTATTACCAGCAGGACAGTGGGGTGGGAGGAGGTATTGTTTCATATTCTCTGTGTATATATAAAGTCTGCTGCAGTTTCCACTGTATGCATCCGATGAAGTGAGCTGTAGCTCACGAAAGCTCATGCTCAAATAAATTGGTTAGTCTCTAAGGTGCCACAAGTACTCCTTTTCTTTTTGCGAATACAGACTAACACCGCTGTTACTCTGAAACCTGAAACTACTCACTAAATCAGTTAGACCTCACCATCACCTTTGTTCTTTATTGTTTATTTTCTTATTAATGAAACAAACTGACTGCAAAAATATACCTGCAAAAAGTTTGATTAATCGCTACTCAGAGAGGTGGGAGAAAAAAAAACAATTTAAGAGATTTCAGAGTTTAAGGCCAAAAAGGACCATTAGATCAATCATAGAATCATAGAATATCAGGGTTGGAAGGGACCTCAGGAGGTCATCTAGTCCAACCCCCTGCTCAAAAGCAGGACCAATCCCCAATTAAATCATCCCAGCCAGGGCTTTGTCAAGCCTGACCTTAAAAACTTCTAAGGAAGGAGATTCCACCACCTCCCTAGGCAACGCATTCCAGTGTTTCACCACACTCCTAGTGAAAAAGTTTTTCCTAATATCGAACCTAAACCTCCCACACTGCATCTTGAGACCATTATTCCTTGTCCTGTCCTCTTCCACCACTGAGAATAGTCTAGAACCATCCTCTCTGGAACCACCTCTCAGGTAGTTGAAAGCAGCTATCAAATCTCCCCTCATTCTTCTCTTCTGCAGACTAAACAATCCCAGCTCCCTCAGCCTCTCCTCATAAGTCATGTGTTCCAGACCCCTAATCATTTTTGTTGCCCTTCACTGGACTCTTTCCAATTTATCCACATCCTTCTTGTGGTGTGAGGCCCAAAACTGGACACAGTACTCCAGATGAGGCCTCACCAATGTCGAATAGAGGGGGATGATCACGTCCCTCGATCTGCTCGCTATGCCCCTACTTATACATCCCAAAATGCCATTGGCCTTCTTGGCAACAAGGGCACACTGCTGACTCATATCCAGCTTCTCATCCACTGTTACCCCTAGGTCCTTTTCCACAGAGCTGCTGCCTAGCCATTCGGTCCCTAGTCTGTAGCTGTGCATTGGGTTCTTCCGTCCTAAGTGCAGGACCCTGCATTTATCCTTATTGAACCTCATCAGATTTCTTTTGACCCAATCCTCCAATTTGTCTTGGTTAGCTGGGATATGTCCAGGTGACCCTAGCAGATGATTCATTTCTCATGCTGCAAAGAAAGGTGAAACCCCCCACCCTACTAGGTCCCTGCCAATGTGACCGAAAGGAAAATGCCTTCCCAACTCAAATCTGAGGATCAGTTAGGCCCTGAGTGTGAGAACAAGACACACCAGCCAGGCATATAAGGGCTACATGAACATTTAGTTTGCAGCAAGCTGGGGTGTGACTCTACCTTGCACTAGTCTGTCATGGACTAACTGTCAGTGTGGACCCTGCTGATGTGCATTAACTGTTTGTTAATGTGCTTTCATCTAGTCCCATTTAAAAGAAGATGAGATCAGAGACAACAGATTTCTGGCTTATTACAACAAACTGTAACCCATAAACCCTCTTTTTGTCCTATGACTGCAGAGGTGTTAATGGACCACTCTATCTTTAATGGTCCCTTCGAATATGAGCTAACTACTTATGCTAAACAATCAATTCAGCCTTTCATTTAGCTGTGAGACTCCGAGTATCTTTCTCATACTTAAAGAAGAGTTCTGTATGGCTCCAAAGCTTCTCTCTCAACAACAGAAGCTGGTCCAATAAAAGATATTACCTCAACCTCACCCACCTTGTCTCTCTAGTTTTAGCTGATGCTGCTTCATATTCTCCTTTCTTAAAGATGGTAAGGTTTCTATTCCATCCACAACATTATATGCAATGGTTACATCCTCCTGTTTCATTCCAAATACAAAACAGAAGCATGTGTTGAACACTTCAGACTCTTCTATATCACTGCTTACAATTCTATTATCTGCACTTACCAATGGACTTACATCAGACCAAGGGTATTTTGTTGTTGTTGTTCCGAATATATTTAAGAATAAATTCTTATGGTCTTTAACTAGAGCAGCCATTGATATTTCAATTATTCATGTAGCTGTCTTTATTGGTCACATACATTTTATAACTTGCGACATATATTCATTGTTATTTACTTCCCAATTTTTCCATCCTTCACTTTTTATTCATTTATTTTATGTTTTATCACCACTTCTACATCTCCTTTTAAGCAATCTTAATTCTGCCCCCTTCTGCATACACATTACGATATCATATTTAATTACACAATTATATATTCTTTTTTCTCTGCCTCATTCAATGCTCTGGGCAGATGGTGCTCAGGGAATGAGGAAGTTATTTAATATTTCCTCAGTATGCTGAAAATAATAACCTAGTTTCATGAACCCATCCTCATACTGGATATACTTATGAAGTAATGCCTGCTTTTTTCTACAATGGAGCATAAGTACCAGTAGCATATAAAAGGTACATGCAGCAAAGGAAAAAAGATCCATACTTGTGTGTGAGAGACAGAGAGAGTAAATGCTGAGTGTTGAGTACAGTGAAAAGAATGAACTGTGTTACACTTGGAGTAGCAATAGTACAATTACATTGGATGGTTTGAATTACTGAGAGAGTATGGTTTCAGAGTGGTAGCCATGTTAGTCTGTATCAGCAAAAACAAGGAGGAGTCCTTGTGGCACCTTAGAGATGAACACATTTATTTGGGCATAAGCTTTTGTGGGCTAGAACCCACTTCATCAGATGCATGGAGTGGAAAATACAGGAGCAGGTATAAATACATGAAAAGATGGGAGTTGCCTTACCAAGTGTGAGGTCAGTCTAACCAGACAATTCAATTAACAGCAGGATACCAAGGGAAGAAAAATAACTTTTGTAGTGGTAATGAGAGTGGCCCATTTCAAACAGTTGACAACCTATCCTGAAGGATGATCCCTCACTCTCACAGACCTTGGGAGACAGGCCAGTCCTCGCTTACAGACAGTACCCAAACCTGAAGCAAATACTCACCAGCAACTATACACCACACAACAAAAACACCAACCCAGGAACCAAACTCTGCAACAAACTCCAGTGCCAAATCTGTCCACATACTTATTCAAGGGACACCATCATTGGACCTAATCACATCAGACACACTATCAGAGAGGCTCGTTCACCTGCACATCTATCAATGTGATCTATGCCATCATGTGCCAGCAATGCCCCTCTGCCATGTACATTGGCCAAGCCGGACAGTCTCTACGCAAAAGAATAAATGGACACAAATCTGGCATCAAGAATTATAACACTCAAAAACCAGTAGAACAACACTTCAGTCTCCCTGGTCACTCAATAACAGACCTAAAAGTGGCAATTCTTCAACAAAAAAACTTCAAAAACAGACTCCAATGTGAAACTGAAGAACTGGAATTAATTTGCAAACTGGATGCCATCAAATTAGGCCTGAATAAAGACTGGGTGTGGTTAGGTCATTACAAAACCTAAACCTAAACCTAATTTCCCCATACTAATTTCCCCCTACTGTTACTCGCACCTTCTTGTCAACTGTTTGAAATGGGCCACTCTCATTACCACTACGAAAGTTATTTTTCCTCCTTTGGTATCCTGCTGTTAATTGAATTGTCTCGTTAGACTGACCTCACACTTAGTAAGGCAACTCCCATCTTTTCATATATTTATACCTGCTCCTGTATTTTCCACTCCATGCATCTGATGAAGTGGGTTCTAGCCCATGAAAGCTTATGCCCAAATAAATTTGTTAGTCTCTAAGGTAACACAAGGACTCCTCATAGTTTTTGTGAGAATATGGTACACCCACAATATGCTGCAAAGGGAACAAAATACCAACCTCTGAAATCCATGTATTTGAAAGGAGCAAGCTGGTGGTGGGATAATGGGGAGGCTGTCATTTTCCTAACTGCACAATAATAATAATAATCTGTCCAAACATTAATACATCCCTAAAATTCAGTAAGATCTCCAATCAGTCAACTCTGAACAAAAGGGGATTTCATGAGTAGTGGCAAGAATAGAAGACAAGGGGGCTGTATGAACAGACCATGCAAACTTATCCAGGATCTTGGCTAATCTTGAGGACCTGCAGATATAGGAGGGGGTTGAACCCCTTTGCCTGTTCGGGGGTTAAAACAAATCACACCTGCCACCCCACAATCAAATGACCAGGGTCAGACAGAGAGGAGAACATTGCAGAGCAATCCTTCTTCTTGTGACCTATTTTGTGGGATACAAGGGAGGTGGCAAAGGAAGAAGAGGAAGGTGGAACATGGCAGGCTCAGGCCCAGGGCCGGCTCTAGGTTTTTCACTTCCGCAAGAAATTTGCCGCCCCAAGCTCCGAGAGCGCAACTCCCCAAGCAAAAAAAAAAAGGTGGCCGGAATGCCACCCCTGGAATTGTGCCACCTCAATCACATGCTTACTTTGCTGGTGCCTGGAGCTGGTCCTGCTCAGGCCTCATTAATTTACTTTACAAATTAAGCCACTTCTGTTTCCATTAAATCACACATTGAAAATGAGTCCAACCAAACCATAAAGGGTGCATCTACACTGCAGCTGGCAGCAATCCTTCCATCCCAGGCAGACAGATTTGTGATAGTGGTGCTTGAATTACTGTGCTAAAAACAGCAATCTACAGCCAAGCTCTAAGATACAACAGCATTTGCTCCAACCCCTCAGACAGAGACAAACATCTACAGGATCTCTATCAAGCATTCTTACAACTACAGTACCCAGCTGCTGAAGTGAAGAAACAGATTGACAGAGCCAGAAGTCACCTACTCCAGGACAGGCCCAACAAAGAAAGTAACAGAACACCACTAGCCATCACCTTCAGCCCCCAACTAAAACCTCTCCAACGCATCATCAAAGATCTACAACCTATCCTGAAGGACGACCCATCACTCTCACAGATCCTGGGAGACAGGCCAGTCCTTGCTTACAGACAGCAAACCTGAAGCAAATACTCACCAGCAACTATACACCACACAAAAAAACACTAACCCAGGAACCTATCCTTGCAACAAAGCCCATTGCCAACTGTGTCCATATATCTATTCATGGGACATCATCATAGGACCTAATCACATCAGACACACCATAAGATGGTCATTCACCTGCACATTTACCATTGTGATATATGTCATCATGTGCCAGCAATGCCCCTCTGCCATGTATATTGGCCAAACCAGACAGTCTCAACGTAAAAGAATAAATGGACACAAATCAGACATCAAGAATTATAACATTCAAAAACCAGTCGGAGAACACTTCAACCTCCCTGGTCACTCAATTTCAGACCTAAAAGTCACAATTCTCTAATAAAAAAACTTCAAAAACAGACTCCAATGAGAAACAGCAAAATTGGAATTAATTTGCAAACTGGACACCATTAAATTAGGCTTGAATAAAGACTGGGAGTGGATGGGTCATTACACAAAGTAAAAACTATTTCCCCATGCTAATTTTCCCCCTACTGTTACTCACACCTTCTTGTCAACTGTTTGAAATGGGCCATCCTGCTTATCACTACAAAAGTTTTTTTCCTCCTGCTGATAATAGCCCACCTTAATTGATTAGTCTCATTACAGTTGGTATGGCAACACCCATTTTTTCATGTTCTCTGTGTGTATATATATTTTCCTACTGTATTTTCCACTGCATGCATCTGATGAAGTGGGTTTTAGACCACAAAAGCTTATGCCCAAATAAATTTGTTAGTCTCTAAGGTGCCACAAGTACTCCTCGTTTTTTTAGTGTAAACATTGCAGCTCAGACAGCAGCACAGGATCTCTAGCGTAGGGGTGAACTTGAGGGCCAAAACCTCCAACACAAGCTGCATCATCCACCTTGCTTTTTTTGTGTGCTAGCTGGAGTCCTACTAGTCACTAATGTGAGTCTGTCTTACCGGTTTGAGAGGCAATGTAGACATACCCAAATCGACAAGAAAAACTGAGTCTCAAACACTCAAACTAATTTTAAATGACATTGTGCACAGTTTAACCAAATCCATTTCCTTCCATCCCAACTTATTTTATCATGTTTTAGTTTCCTGTTTTCCCCAATGACTTTAATCATGGACAATAAAATCTAATTTTACTGGCGTAGGTAATGGGAAAGTTAAATGAAGAAACCAAATATGCTGATATTGATTATATGAATGTCCCCATAACTTTATCTTTTGAGTTAATTTAATCAAGTGTATTATTAATTAGCACCCTATGAAAGAAAACTGAAAGGAACTTTTCAAATAATTAAATGAAAATAAATGCAACAATTTTCACGCAGTAAAACTAATTTATTTGTGATTATATCCTCCTTCTAGCTCACAAAGGGCTAGAAAGCACATTTTAGGAACATGCTGCCCAGTAGACAAAGACAAGACATGCTGCCCAGTAGACAAAATGGAGAACAAGAGGGACAAGGAGGGGAGGGGACCACGTTCCTCTCCTCACCTCTGTGCTGTAAGCTGGGACAAAGCAGTTCTTGGCCTCAATTCTAGACAGCACTTAAGCAGGAGCTATGCCCATCCTTATTCAGATCAGCAGCTAAGCACATGCTTAAGCACCCTTTTCAAATAAGAATGCTTTCCTAAATTTGGGCCCAGAAGCTTCTGAGCACAGGGACTCCAGTTCTGCCTGGCCCTCATGCAAGCTAGGAGACTATGCAAAGTGGTGGGGTTCCTTGCACCCTCCCTCACACGACATATCCCTGTAAGGGCCAAGGAGAATCTGACCCAATAAACTCAGCTTCATTTCCTGAAAGGTGCAATCAACTAAATAACAATAACAATGCTGATTGCAGATTGAACTGTTTTGCCTGGCACTGAAAATAAAAATAGAAGACACTGATGGACATTTAACTCCTTCTGTAAGTCCATTATACCCAGCCAATTGGCTCACATATTTTAATCTTACTTTTAAAATTGTTTTGATTTCTTTTGTTTTTCTATGTTGTAAATGCCTTTTAAAGATACTTGATTCGTTGCCTAACATGGCAACTGCCAAAATAGTATAATGAAAGTTCATGCATTTTCTGTCTATCTGAAAATCTTTAACAAGCCACAAAGTTGCAGCTTAAAAATGTTAAGTTAAGTTGTAGTAGGGTAATGATATTGTTGTAACATTATAACGCAAATGTCATACAAATGGGAAAGATTAATCTCTATTTCATCGATTCTGTCTGCCAACGATATGATATTTGTGAAGATATGACATGAATGTACACAAAATGTTGCCTTTATAAGAAGCTTTTGGATCGATCCAGTCTTAAATAGAAATCCATTATGACAAATATATCATGGAATTATAGATGATCGGGCTGGAGAGACTTACTGAGCCATCTTGTCCAATTTTCTGGTTGGCTCAGAAGTTTTTCTACAACATACTCAAGTGTTATAACAGCTTTACTTAAGCACTCATGACGGTACCTCAGGTATACCTCTAGATGGACCATTGTATTGCCGGTTTTTTCAGGGCTGTTCTAATTTACACTTGGCTGCAATTGCCAGGGTTTGCCACTTTGCCAATGCATAAGGAAATTTTTGTGCCAGAAGTATTTCTCAGGGGCCTCTTCCACCACCTTTATGGACCTTTCACACCACTGAAGCTGCAACATAATGAAGAATTAGAAAATATACTGTTTGTAGATCCAGTCACACTGCCTACATGTGAGGAAATGTCACATGGGAATTTAGCTACCAAATGCTGATGTCAACTTGCTATGGGATGGGTCCCCATCAGAACTTTCCTGGACTTCAGGAGTGATTGGATTCAGGGTTTTTGTTCATAAGAGACAACAGAAAAGTTTGGATCTTTTCCAAGCTCTTACAGAGATTTATGTGGACTTGGGGTTTTGATTTGCACCTGTCTCGATAAGTTACTGTTTCTAAATCTTCATTTTGGGCATGGCTTTGGATGCTATAATGGGAAATGGCATAGGCACACAAATTCTCTACTACAGAAGTATTAGGAAGTGTTGGTAAGTTGTCCTCTGCACTCTCAGAAATACTTGTGGTAACAAACTGACCTCATCATAGGTTTGGAAAAGCCAGTTACAGGTATTTGACAGCAGTTTAAAAAGAAAAAAAAGTGCCTTGGAAAGTGAACATATATGCAACTGGACTACCACCATTCAGTTTCTCTCATTGGTGAAGCATATGTTCCCCAAATCATTATCAACAGATTATACAAATAATCAGAGGGATAAAAGATACATTTCTGTACGAGTAACTTTCCAAAATAAATGTCTAGTGTGTTGAAACTTTGGTCACCAGTAAAGAACAGAATCAGCAGTGGAAAGTTCCATGTAGAAGATAGTTCATACAGAATTTGTCATCTTCATAGCACTTTGTGACAGATTCTAGATAATGGTTTGCAAGCTGTTGTCCTGGATCTCACCCCTCTCCTGTGACTCTTTCACTCTGCCTTAAGCACAAACCCAAAATAGAGTGTTATAAGGCTGTACTTTCCACCTTTTCCAACCAGAGATAACATGCTTCACCCTGGTGATTTAGTTTGTAGTTCCTAGTCTGTTTTCCAGATCAGAATACCTGCATGGGAGTTCAACCATGCAGAGCTATTCCCTCATTAAGAGAGCTCCTCAAAAACCAAATATAAAGAAGGTGAAAAATGGCAAAGCACTTTCAAGTACATTGCTTTCTTTCCTCCTTGAACATCCTAACCTGGAGGATATTGGAAGCATCCCTCATTGTTCCAATCAAACGATAAAAACGTTTTGTAGTCATTATATTCTCGCTGACATTTATACGGACAAGTTGCATATTGTGTGTGTTATCCTACCACAAAGAATATTGATGAAGTCATTAACCCATAGTAATGCATAAAATGCATTATTATTTTC
The DNA here is from genome assembly GCF_965152235.1 of Eretmochelys imbricata. Lineage (NCBI taxonomy): Eukaryota > Metazoa > Chordata > Testudines > Cheloniidae > Eretmochelys > Eretmochelys imbricata. The sequence continues at coordinate 37,865,749 of NC_135574.1, forward strand.
TTATTACCTTACAGTACACTATGCAAAACACGTATAATAAATGTAGCCATAAAATACTTACAGTACAAGGAATTGAACTGACACGAGCATGCAAGCTGCTGTATTAGAAAGAAGTGGTACTGTATGCTCTCATCAAGATGACATTTTATAAAGGTAAAACTGACAAGAAGTGATGCATGGGCTCCCTATACTCCTCAGTATTGAGGAGATATTGGAGGGCAGATCTTCAGCTACTTTAAACTGCCATGCTATGCATACGTGCATTTTCTAGAAGCTTATGACTATCAACAGTATCATTCGGTGATGCTCTTGCTTACATAATGTCCTGAGACCAACAAATGTCTGAACTAAGCACTGACTTCAACAAAAACAAACAGAACACAGAAAGACTTATTTTTAAATCATGTGTTTTGGATAGATTCTTATGCAGCCAATTACATATTTCCAAATAAATCTGGGGGTTGGCAGTGGGAGGGTATATAAAGGCCTATTTTCTACAGTGTACACAGACAAATGCTTGCTTCATTTGTGAGCACAGTTGCCCAATTGTGCATCCACAGTATGCACATTGCCATTTTGACACATTGCCATGTGCATAATTGTACATGGCTTTGTGTGTACCCATCTGTGTATGTATAGGATAGAAAATCATTCATATGATTTTTAATGAACAAACTCCCTCTTTAGATCCATATTCAAATGGAGTTATTTTAGATATTTGTGCAGTATGGAACTTTTTATTTAAAGTGAAAATGGTACTAGGTGGAGAACTAATTTAATCTTTAAGTCTTTAAAATAGCAAGACTTCCAAATGTGACTTGTTAGTATACTGGCTCAGTACGCAAATTAGCCTCAGGAAGTTCATGTTACTGGGCACAGTAGTAGGGTAAAGAAGCCCCCCGTCCCTTCCCCACGCACACACACACACACACAGGGACCAGCCACAATGACAGCACCTGCTCTGCTTTATTCCTCATCCCTAGTTACCTTTTCAGCCTACAGCGTGCTTTAAAAAAATTTAAGTTATGTTTCCCATAAACTCTTCTTTTTCTTAGAAATCTTAAAGGAAAGGAAAGCAAGGAAAAAAAGCAAATCAACAGAAAGCATCAGAATACTATTAGCCAAGAATGTTTTTCATTTTCCCTGGGCTCAGGCAACCATTGATTGGTTGAGTTCAGAAAGGTCACACAAATCAAACCATGCAGACTGTCTAGAAGAGTCTCCAGTGGACTATCCCTTGCAGTTAAATTAACAAGTTCCACTGTCTTCAACTCTGTTATGGCATCTGACCTGTACTGCTCACCCACAGCAGAATCTAGACAACAGAGAGGAAAGGAGAGGAGCCCCCAGACACGATTGTCTATTCAGAGAAGCCTGACTGCCATCTTCACCTGTCAGGCCTCCCTTGCACTGGAAGTCAAGGTGAGGACAGAGTTTGCGCAACTCAGGGACCTGCCCCACTGCATATCTGTTTGCTTTGCAGGGGAATATCACAACTCTGAGTATTGTCAATATGATATTTAGGTAGCTAGAAAAGACTCTGGAGTGAATTAAAACCTGGTCTCTGTGTACACAGACAGGTGAAGGCTCCTATAGAGTTGAACGGTAAGTCAGCAACACTGTGCAACCCAAGTGATGCCTGCAACATTTATTTGATTATTCATTGGAAGTAAACAGGGCTTACATTCTCAGAGTATTTCCCAGAGCCTGCCCACCCCCACACACCCCAACATGCTATAAAAACTCCAGGGAGGTTGAAAATATTTACTGGAGCTCTGCTCCAGTCAGTTCCAGATGAATTTAAGCCCTGTAAGTAAGGCTATCTTTCTTCTGTCAGCCCTATAAAGCTATGGTGCAAGGGACAGAGCACCCACCCACCCAGTTATGAGAAAAATGGCTTGCTCTGTCAAGCGATGTGTTAGTGTTTATATTTACTAAGGTGTTTTGTGTGAAAGGCTTTTGCTTTTTTTTTTTTTTTAAATTAAATGGGAAGCATTGTTTTCCTGGTATCAAGGATCTGCATCCTGATTTTGTTTTGCCCCAGGCTCTCATATTCCATTGCTTAAATAGAAAACAAATCTAGCTGTTGCAATTGCATGATAATCCCCCAGACACTGGTTGAAGATTGCCACAAAAATCCAGATCTGGCTTTGGATCCTGTTGCCCTTTGGAGTTCAGTGAAATTTATACTTAGAAGAAAGTTTGAATTTGGATAAAATAATTGAAAGAAGTTAATAATTATTTTAGCTCTCTTTATTGAGATTAAGAATATAGTTTTATATTGGAGGTGAGGGAATCTCTATGATCTCTGATTTAGACAAGTCATAGAAAGCATAAGTAAGCAACTGACACCCTTCTCTTGTGGAATTATTGTCACAAAGCATGCTCACTGCCACTCTGGATTCTTTGTCTTAGCTATGCCCTAGCATCAGATAGTTAAAATAGAAACTTGCAGGTTCTACACAGACTTAAACCATGTAAACACACTTCATAATACTAAATAGCTCAATCGTTCATAAAAATGATCTTCTACTCCTATTAGAAAGTATTCAACTCTGACACTAATGTATCAAAGGAATATAGTTCCAGGGAAATCTTTGCTATATGTTTAACAAACTATATGTAAAAGCAACCATATGACTCCAACAGCATACTAGAGAACAAATATGGGTTCTGTAGATAGTTAGCAATGAAGAGTGAACAATTTCATGTTCTGCCCAATGCATCTGAGTTTTATGAGGACTTTACTTCATCTGAAAAGAAGCTAAAACATTTATCTGACAGATTTACATTTTTATAAGTGGCTTTGTCATTAATTGAGCTTATTTCATTTCTCTGTCTTTGACTTAGAAGCTTTGAAAGAATCTGTGAAAAAAGGGAAGCTAAAGCCACTATTATATTAGCTTTGTTAGTAAGTATTAAATGAGCATTAGCTAATAGATAACCTGGTCAAATACAAATGGGTTTTATGATTACTGACTGAAGTTAGGATTATACTATTCCATAAAGTAACCTATTAGATATTCATATAGTCATGGCTGCAAATGAAGGCACGGCAGATACATTATTAGTCGTTAACGTCAGAAACTCCAAATAAGAATTTGACATGACATTAATTTTACCATTTATCTGCAGTTTAGTGAAGAAATGGGAACATATTCCACTGCAAAGCTTATTTCTTCTAATCAGCATAAGTAATAGATATGTTCACTAAGCATAAGATCCAGTAAACTAGTATTTGTAGACGTACCACTGCAGAGTCGAACTGAGGTCAACGGGGCTCACCGCGGTTGCAGGGGTAGGCAATGTGTACAAGGTTCCAAAATCAGGGCCTAAGAGAGATGGCTTGGTGGCAATGCAGAGGTAAGTGGCCTCCAGGCACAGGACCCTGGCCTACAAGGAATATAGGTGTCCAGAAGTATGGTGAGTATGAGGAGCCTATGGGTATGTCTACACAGCAATTAAACACCAGCGACTGACCCATATCAGCTGACTCAGACTCTTGGGGCTTGGGCTGCAGGGCTGTTAAACTGCAGTGTAGATGCTCATTGCTTGTTGCATCTCCAGCCTCCAGCTACCACAATCAAAGGTGATTTTATTATCACCATCCATTCTTATGGTATTATTTCCAAACACCTCTGTCTTTTCTGATTGACTGTCAACCATCTAGCCTTCAATTACATATCTGTTAGACTGTGGGCAAGACACTCACCATACTGGCCATGGTCAGAAAAAATGTAAGTATGTAGGTATCACCCACACACAAAAGATATCACACTGCATATTTATTTACTAAGGCTCTTAATAGCCTTTTGTTCATATTGAACAGGAAGGGCAAGAATAGAAACCACAAAAGGCCCACAAGGATGAATAATGATGGTAGAGGAGCAATCTCCATTTTGGGATCTCAAAAAGAAATAAATAAAGCCATAGAAGCCATGCCTTCATTAAGGTAAGTAGGTAAGCTAAAAATGCATCTGATCTAATCTAAAACACACACACACAGATATTTTTTGGAATCCAAAAGGTTGCCTGGATACACTTAGAACTGATGTGAGATTTTCAGTTGTCTGTTGAATACTAGAAGTTTGCTCCATTAAATATTTCAAAATTATTTGTTTGCAGAAGTGTATTGCTCAGTTTACTCCACTCTTCTTAACTTTGGTAATGACGAAAGACAGGGCTGTGGCTATTTCAGACCTGTTCCTGCATCCAGTGTGCAGGAACACTGATTCTTATTGTTTCAGTGGGAGTTGGGCTTGCAAGAAAGACGAGGCTCCTCAAAAGATAATATTGCCCTGAATCATTTAAAATAGTCACACTTTCCACCCTTGAATCATTCAGACATTCTTTGCCTTTATAGACAGGTACAAAGGAAAATGACAGACAAGTATACTTATCTAACAACATCGATTTCAATTTATTATTTCCTTGAATTCAATTCAACAAAGTCAGCTAAGATAAATATGAAATATATGTATTCACGTGCACATACATTTTAACTAATTATGGTTACTTCACTTGTCAGTAATCACAGATGAGCAGTTGCTACATCGCTTTGTTCCCACAGTGAAGCATGCTGTACAAGAAAATAATTCTTAAAGGTTTTTCTTAATAAAGCAAGATTTTACAATGAGCAGAATATGTTTAAGCAATTTAATTTCTAAATTACTACCAAGTATGAGTTGCTAAGGATTAACATTTTCCCTTTTAGCAGAAAATTATAGAAATATAGCACTGGGAGGGACTTTCACAGGTCATTTAGTCCAGACCTCTGCACTCATGGTAGAACTAAGTATTATCTAGACCATTCCTGACTGATGTTTGTAAAACCTGTTCTTAAAAACTTCCAGTGACAAAGATTCCACAACTTCCTTAGGTAATTTGTTCCAGTGCTTAGCTTCCCTTACAGATAGGAAATTATTCCTAATATCTAATCTAAATCTCCCTTGCTGCAAGCTAAACACGTTATTTTTTGTCCTGTCCTCCGTGGATAAGAACAATTTATCACCCTCCTCTTCATAACAATCTTTTACATATGTGAAGACTGTTATGTCCTCACTCAGTCTTCATTTCTTCAAACTAAACAAACCCATTTTTTCCAGTCTTTCCTCGTAGGTCATGTTTTCCAGACCTTTTATCAATTTTTTGCTTTCCTCTGGACTTTCTCCAATTTGTCCACATCTTTCCTGAAGTGTGGTGCCCAGAACTGGACCCAGTACTCCAGCTGAGGCCTTATCGGTGCTGAGTAGAGTGGAAGAATTACTTCTTGTGTCTTGCTTACAACACTCCTCCTAACAGATCCCAGAATGATGTTTGCTTTCTTTGAAACAGTGCTACATTGTTGACTCATATTTATTTTGTGATTCACTATAATCTCCAGATCATTTTCTGCAGTACTCCTTCCTATGCAGTCATTTCCTTGTTTGTATTTGTATAACTTGTTATTCCTTCCTAAGTATAGTACTTGCATTTGTCCTTATTGAATTTCAATCTATTTATCTCAGACCATTTCTCCAGATTGTTTTGAACTTTAATCCTGTCCTCCAAAGTGCACAAACTGTATAAGTGTACTCTTTGCCATTATCCAAATCATTTGTGAAGATATTGAATAAAGCCAAAAAGAGGACAGATCCCTGAAGGACCTCGGTTGATGTGCCCTTGATTGCTTGATTATGAACCATTGATAACTACTCTAAGTATGCTTTTCCAAGCAGTTGTGCACCTACCTTATAGTAGGTTCATCTAGGCCAGTGGTTCCCAAACTTCCTCTGCTGCTTGTGCAGGGAAAGCCCCTGGCGGGCCGGGCCAGTTTGTTTACCTGCCGCGTCCGCAGGTTCAGCCGATCGTGGCTCTGAGTGGCTGCGGTTCGCTGCTCCAGGCCAATGGGAGCTGCTGCAAGCAGTGCGGGCTGAGGGACATACTGGCCATCGCTTCCAGCAGCTCCCATTGGTCTGGAGCAGCGAACCGCAGCCACTGGGAGCCGTGATTGGCCAAACCTGCGGACGCAGCAGGTAAACAAACCGGCTTGGCCCACCAGGGACTTTCCCAGCACAAGCGGTGGAACAAGTTTGGGAACCACTGCTCTGGGCGATATTTCTCTAATTTGTTTAAAAGAATGCCAGGTGACATTAGAAGTGTAACATCTTTTACTGAGACGACACCTGCTACCTTTTTGTATTTATTTGGCATTCAGCACATTTGCTGTTCAGTAGATAGTAGTCTGCTGCCATTTCCATTAGACTGAAGTGATGAGAGGACATTCATAAGGAGATGTAGAGGACCAGAAAATGTGTCCACTGATGACACAGATAAGGATGGCTGGTGCTCACTGAATGGGTAGCTAGTTAATATTTCTTTTTAGCCCCGTCATTTACCATGTGACCCAATTCATTCTTCTGTTCACACCATGCAAACATTGCACTGAATACAGAATTATTAATATCCCCATGGGATTCTCTATGGTGTGCTCATCATAATATGTTAATGCTTTGCAAATGTTGTGAAGATATTTTCATTAACACCTCTGAGTGGTGACGTGGTATCATCCCCATTTTACAGCTAGGGAACCAAAGCATGGGGATTGACAATTTTGGCTTCAATTGTCAACTGATTTGGGGGGTCTACTTGCAGAAGCCTAGGGCCTAATTTTTCAGAGATTTATAGATTTTAAGGCCTTCTGCATAACACTGGTTAAAGAACCTCAAGCATTAATTTCTGCATCAAGCCCATAACTTCTATTTGAGTTATAGATCATATTTTAGAAAGATTTCCAGTCTTGACTTGAACCCAACAAGTGATGGAGAGTCTACCACATTCCTAGATAAATTGTTCCAATGGATAATTACCCTCACTGTCAAAAATGTGTGCTTTATTTCTTGTCTGAGTTTGTCTAACTTTAGCTTCCAACCACTGGATTAAAGAGCCATCAACTATCAGAAATCTCTTCTGTATGAATGTACTTACAGACTATGATCAAGTCACCTTTGAACATTCTCTTGGGGTAACCTAAATAGATTAATCAACGTAAGTCTCTTAGAATAAGGTATTTTTTCCAGACCTCAGATAATTTTTGTAGCTCTTCTCTTAACCCTTACCAAATTTTTTAACATCTTTTTTTGAAACGTGGACACCAGAACTGAACAGAGTATTCCAAATTCCAGTAATGATCTCATTAATGCCACATACAGAGGTAATACCACCTCCCACTCTTACTAGATATTCCACTGCTTATATATGTCAGGATTTTGTTCACCTCTTAGCTATTGCATTGCACTGAGAGCTCAAGTTCAACTTATTATCTGTCCTGACCCCTACATTCTTTTCAGGGTCACTACCTTCAAAGACCACTCCCCATCTTATACATGTGACCACATTGTTTGCGTGACCTCACTTTTGGCTATGTAAAACACACGCTGTTCAGATAAGCCCACCTTACCAAGCAATCCAGGTTGATCTGGAGACGTTAGCTGTCAATACCATTACTTACTACTCCACAATTTTTCTGTCACCTACAAACTTTACCAGCAATGATTTTGTATTTTCTCCCAGATCATCAATAAAGCTATTTAATAGCATTGGACCAAGATTAGATCCCCATGATATCTGACTAGAAACACTCCCATTAGATCACAGAATCAGAAGGGACCTCAGGAGGTCATCTAGTCCAACCCCTTGCTCAAAGCAGGACCAATCCCCAATTTTTGGCCCAGATCCCTAAATGGCCCCCTCAAGGATTGAACTCACAACCCTGGGTTTAGCAGGCCAATGCTCAAACCACTGAGCTATCCCTGCCCTGCAGGGATGATGATGACAATTATTTTTGTGCGGTATCAGTTAGCTGGTTTTTAATACATTTAATATGGGCTACATTGATTTTATATAGTAATTGCTTTTTATTAGAATGTCAGGTGAGACTAAGTCAAATGACTAACAGAAGGCTAGGTATATTATGTCAACACAATTACATTTGTTGTCCAAACTAATCTCATAAAAAATTACAACAAGTTTGACAGGGACATCTCCATGAAGCTCTCCTGGAGGTACTCCATCCCCGGACACATTAACAGACTTTTCCAGTAACAGTACTGGCCACGAATGCATCCCAAGTCCTCAGGGCTACTTAATCATTAAAAAACACTTGCTTTTATAACATGTGTTATATTTTAAAGGGTACACTCACCAGAGGTCCCTTCTCCGGCTTCATTGGGTTGGGAGGGTATTTCAGTCAGGGTGATAAAAAGATCCTGGCTGTCGGGGAAAATGGTGTGCTGTGTGCTCTCCCCAAGCTCGTCCTCCTCCTCATCTTCCCCATCTGCAAAATCCTCAGCCATGACGGAAAGTATCCCGTCCACGGCCGGGGGTAGGGTAGTGGTGGCGGCCCCCCCTAGAATTGCATGCAGCTCAGCATAGAAGCGGCATGTCTGGGGCTCTCTCCCGGAGCGTCCGTTTGATTCTTTAGTTTTCTGGTACGCTTGTCTGAGCTCCTTAAGTTTCACGCGGCACTGTGTTGCGTCCCTGATGTAGCCTCTGTCCCTCATGTTTTGACATTTTGTCTTTTGGAACAAGTTCTGATAGCATGGATTCCTCTCCCCATATAGCGATCAGATCCAGTACCTCCCATTTGGTCCATTCTGAAGGTCTTTTTCGATGCTGGGACTGCATGGTCATCTGTGCTGATGAGCTCGCCTGGCCAAACAGGAAATGAGATTCAAAAGTTCCCGGGGCTTTTCCTGTACACCTGGCCAGTGCATCCGAGTTCAGAGTGCTGTCCAGAGTGGTCCAATGGTGCACTGTTGTATAGCTCCTGGAGGCCAATACCCTGACTGAAATACCCTCCCAACCCAATGAAGCCAGAGAAGGGACCTCTGGTGAGCGTACCTTTTTAAATATAATACATGTTATAAAAGCAAGCATTTTTTAATGATTAAGTAGCCCTGAGGACTTGGGATGCATTCCTGGCCAGTACTGCTACCGGAAAAGTCTGTTAACGTGTCTGGGGATGGAGCAGAAATCTTCCAGGGACATCTCCATGAAGCTCTCCTGGAGGTACTCTAAAAGCCTTTGCAGCAGGTTTCTGGGGAGAGCAGCCTTATTCCGTCCTCCATGGTAAGACACTTTACCACGCTATGCTAGTAGCAAGTAATCTGGTATCATTGCATGACAAAGCCTGGCAGCGTATGGTCCCGGGGTTTGCTGGCATTCAAGCAACATCCGTTCTTTATCTCTCTGTGTTATCCTCAGGAGAGTGATATGGTTCATGGTAACCTGGTTGAAATAGGGGAATTTGATTATGGGGACATTCAGAGGTGCCCGTTCCTACTGGGCTGTTTTCCTGTGGCTGAAAAGAAATCCTCCTCGCAGTTAGCCATGTGGTGGGAGGGGGGGCCATTGGAGCTGAGCTTTTGCGTTTGGCTAGCAGGGATCTTCCCTGATATCAGCCACGCGGTGGGGGGAGGGGAAAAGCGATCATCCCAGAGAATTGGATGGTGGGAGAGGGTTAGTTTGGTTTCTGCTGCTGCATGTTAATAGGAAAACTGCAGCAGTAAATGGCCAACTCAATGGGCTTTGCATGGTATGGAAAAGGAGGGGGCTGCTGTTATGAAGGTTACAGAAGCCGAAAGACTATGGCTTACCATGGCCGCCTGCAAGCCGAATTCTGTTGCCCGGCGCTGCGTGTGTGATCTCTAACGCCAAGCCGCAGGCACTCAATATAAGATGCAAAATAAGACCTTGTACCAAAATCTCATGTGCTATGTAACGTGAATAGTGTTGTTCATTGTGAAAGAGTATAGCCATTGTTCTGTAAAATGTATCTTTTTAAATACTTCACTCCCTTATTTTCCCTCCAGCAGCTGCAAATGTTTCAAGCCTCCCTACTCCGTCCCAAAGGCTATCTCAAATAAGGCGGCGAAAAAAACGCACACGCGATGACATGTTCTCTGAGCTCATGCAGTTGTCCGGCACTGACAGAGCTGTGTGGAGGGACACAATAGCAGAGTACAGGACGGTGGCTGATGAACGTGAGGAGAGGTGGCAGCAGGAAGATCAGAGGAGGCATGAGGAACCGCTGGGGATACTGCGGGATCAAACGGACATGCTCCAGCACCTGGTGAAGGTTCATGAATGGCAGCAGGATCACAGACTGCCGCTGCAGCCCCTGCTTAACTGCCCTCCCTCCTCCCCAAGTTCCATAGCCTCCCCACCCAGACGCCCAAGAACGCGGGGTGGGAGGCTCCGGGCACCCAACCACTCCACCCCAGTGGACAGCCCAAGCAACAGAAGGCTGGCATTCAACAAGTTTTAAAGTGGCCTTTTCCTTCCCTCCTACCATCCTCCCACACCCCACCAGGGCTACCTTGTGAGTTATCTCCCTATTTTTATAATCAATTAATAAAGAATACATGTTTTTTAAACAATAGTGACTTTATTTCCTTTGTAAGCAAGCTGTGATCGAAGGCGGGAGGGCGGGTGGCTTACAGGGAATTAGAGTCAGCCAAGGGGGCTGGTTTTCATCAAGGAGAAACAAACAGAAGTGTCACACAGTACCCTGGCCAGTCATGAAACTGGTTTTCAAAGCTTTTCTGATACGCACTGCTTCCTGCTGTGCTCTTCTAACAGCCCTGGTGTCTGGCTGCATGTATTCAGCTGCCAGGCGATTTGCATCAACCTCCCATCCCGCCATAAATGTCTCCCCCTTACTCTCACAGAGATTGTGGAACACACAACAAGCAGCAATAACAATGGAAATATTGGTTTCGCTGAGGTCTGTGCGAGTCAGTAAACTGCGCCAGCGACCCTTTAAACGTCCAAATGAACACTCTACCGCCATTCTGAACTTGCTCAGCCTATAGTTGAACAGCTCCTGACTACGGTCCAGGGTGCCTGTGTACGGCTTCATGAGCCAGGGCATTAGGGGTAGGCTGAGTTCCCAAGGAAAACTATTGGCATTTCAACATCCCCAACAGTTATTTTCTGGTCTGGGAAGTAAATCCCTTCCTGCAGCCATTTAAACAGACCAGAGTTCCTGAAGACATGAGCGCCATGAACCTTTCCTGCTCATCCCACATTGATGTTGGTGAAACATCCCTTGTGATCCACCATTGCTTGCAGCACCATTGAAAAGTACCCCTTGCGGTTTATGTACTGGCTGCCCTGGTGGTCCAGTCCCAAGATAGGGATATGTGTTCCGTCTATAGCCCCACTACAGTTAGGGAATCCCATTGCAGCAAAGCCATCCAGTATGTCCTGCACATTTCCCAGAATCACAACCTTCGATAGCAGCAGCTCAGTGATTGCATTGGCACTTGCATCACAGCAATCTCCACAGTAGATTTGCCCACTCCAAATTGATTCCCTTCTGACCGGTAGCTGTCTGGCTTTGCAAGCTTCCACAGGGCTATTGCCACTCGCTTGTGAACTGTAAGGGCTGCTCTCATCTTGGTATTCTTGTGCTTCAGGGCAGGGGAAAGCAAGTCACAAAGTTCCATGAAAGTACCCTTACACATGCGAAAGTTTAGGAGCCACTGGGAATCATCCCAGACCTGCAACACTATGCGGTCCCACCACTCTGTGCTTGTTTCCCGGGCCCAATTAACATCATGATCTCCAAAGTGCGGGGGAACGCTGTTTTAGAGAAAAGTGTGTTCATGTCCTCATCTCCGCACTGTCGTCGCCTCCTGTCAAGGTTCCTCCCCCACTCTGAACTCTAGGGTACAGATGTGGGGACCTGCATGAAAACCTCCTAAGCTTACTTTTACCAGCTTAAGTTAAAACTTCCCCAAGATACAAATTAACTTTATCCTTTGCCCTTGGAATATCCACTGCCACCACCAACTCTAACTGGGTTTACTGGGAAACGTAGTTTGGACACGTTTTTCCCCCCAAAATCCTCCCAAACCTTGCACCCCACTTCCTGGGAAAGGTTTGGTAAAAATCCTCACCAATTTGCGTAAGTGACCACAGACCCAAACCCTTGGATCTGAGAATAATGAAAAAGCATTCAGTTTTCTTACAAGAAGACTTTTAATAGAAATAGAAGTAAATAGAAGTAAAGGAATCACCTCTGTAAAATCAGGATGGTACCTACCTTACAGGGTAATTGGATTCAAAACATAGAGAATCCCTCTAGGCAAAACCTTAAGTTACAAAAAAGACACATAGACAGGAATAGTCATTCTATTCAGCACAATTCTTTTCTCAGCCATTTAAAGAAATCATAATCTAACACATACCTAGCTAGATTACTTACTGAAAGTTCTAAGACTCCATTCCTGTTCTATCCCCGGCAAAAGCAGCATACCGACAGACACAGACCCTTTGTTTCTCTCCCTCCTCCCAGCTTTTGAAAGTATCTTGTCTCCTCATTGGTCATTTTGGTCAGGTGCCAGCGAGGTTACCTTTAGCTTCTTAACCCTTTACAGGTGAGAGGATTTTTCTTCTAGCCAGGATTTTAAAGGGGTTTACCCTTCCCTTTATATTTATGACACCTCCTAGCCTGGTTTTTAAGGTGCTGGTTCTGCATACACTGCACGATAATGTGCGAGGTGTTTACAATGGTCATAACTGATGGGGTGAGCTGAAGTGGCTTCATGCTTGCTGTGCTGTGGTGTCTTCTCCTGCTCGGGGAATCCAGGGAAAAGGGCACGAAATGATTGTTTGCCATTGCTCTGGCGGAGGGAGGGATGACTGACAACATGGTTTACAGGGTTGGCTTACAGGGAATTAAAATCAACAGAGAGGGTGGCTTTGCAAGAAACAGAATGGCCCCCTCAGGGATAGAACTCAAAACCTGAAGCATAGAACTCAAAACTGGGTTTAGCAGGCCGTTGATTTCACTGAGGGAGGGAGGAGAAAATGAATACAAAACAAATCTGGTCTATTTCTTGTTTTGATCCACTTCATCTATCTTTATACCTCTTGCTGACAGCAGACTGTGCAGTACGACCGCTAGCCATCGTCATCACCTGGGTGCTCGGCAGAAGATGGTGCAGTATGACTGCTGCCCATCGTCTTCTGCTGCCTGCAGATTAAAAGACAGTGCACTGCCGATAGGACTCAATCGCCATGAGACGAAACTTAAAATGGAAATGACCTGGCCTAGTCACTCCCATGTTTGCCCAGGCGCCCTTGACCTCATCGAGATCAGTTAAAAGAGCACCCTGGACTATGTTGATGACGGCTACCAGTCATACTGCACTGTCTGCTGCCAAAAGGCAATAAACTGTTGCTGTGTAGCAATGCAGTACTGCGTCTGCCAGCACCCAGGAGACATACGGTGACAGTGAGCTGAGCGGGCTCCATGCTTGCCGTAGTATGGCATCTGCACAGGTAACTCAAGAAAAAAGGCGCAAAATGATTGTCTGCCCTTGCTTTCACGGAGGGAGGGAGGGAGGGAAGGAGGCCTGACAATATGTACCCAGAACCATGTGTGACAATGTTTTAGCCCCATCAGGCACTGGGATTTCTACACAGAATTCAAATGAGTGGTGGTGACTGTGGGAACTGTGTGACAATGTTTTAGCCCCATCAGGCACTGGGATTTCTACACAGAATTCAAATGAGTGGTGGTGACTGTGGGAACTGTGTGACAATGTTTTAGCCCCATCAGGCACTGGGATTTCTACCCAGAATTCAAATGAGTGGTGGTGACTGTGGGAACTGTGGGATAGCTACCCACAGTGCAACGCTCCAGAAGTCGACGGTTGTCTCGGTACTGTGGACATACTCTGCCAACTACAGGCACTTAGAGCATTTGTGTGGGGACACACACAATCGACTGTATAAAAATGCTTTCTACAAAACTGACTTCTATAAATTCAACCTAATTTCATAGTGTAGACAAGGCCTTAGTTCCTGTACGAAGCACTACAGTGGCCTCGAGACAGCCAAGGGGAACAAGTGCCAGAAAGTCTTGCTCAGCTCCTGCATCCATGGAATGCAGCATGCTCAGTCTCTCCATGGGTATGGTGCATGCACAGTCCATTCATTATATCGGAGCTATAAGGGAGAACAAGCATCCTCAATGCAAACAGAATTTTTGGAGAATTTAGCTGCTAAACTCTGACATATTTTCCTTTGCCATGGCAATTTTTCAGAGGCTGACAACTTTGTCAAATCTGGGTGTGTTTTCATAAGAACACATCCTTGTCACTGGGGCCACCTCCCTGTCAAACTTCAAGTCCCTTAAAAGCATGGTTATACTACAGCTTCTCAATTAATCAGTTGTAAGATTTTTTTTTAACATGACCAAAATAATATATTTTCCCCTAACCTTGTTCTTGGAAACAGTTCAGGCTCATGCAGACACCTGAAATGAAAAATTTCAGGCCAAAATAATTTAATTTTTTGGCAAAATTATAAGCAATTGAAAACAGAGTTTTACAATGGAAAATGTTGTGCAACCTTAACTAAGGATTTGTTTATATAGGGAAGTTAATGCTTAGCAAACTACAGTATGAATTTAAAGCACACTGGCTTCTCCAGACTAACTCTTCATGTGGACATTCTTACTGACAGGCAGTTTAGCAGGTACATTAAGCTATTGCACACAAAGGCATTCAGTGCGCAGTAAGAGTATCAACATAGGGAGTTACTACCAGCTACTGTGGGTCCCCCCCTCCCCATGTAGACAAGCCCTAAATGCATTGCTAGCTCTGCTGCCTATAACCTATATAAATAGCTTCCTAATAGCTAAGGGGCTAATATATTGTAGTCAAGAACATGTAGCATAGTTCCAGGAATTTGTAGGACCAATAAGACTTCTTGTTGGGTCCTGCTAATAAACTTTCCATTTTGGAGATAGAGAAAGAACCAGACCTCCTTTCCTATCTTGCCTTCCAGTATGGTCCTGGGATTCTGCCTGTCCAAGAAAACAGTCAGGTTGAATCTGTCCATGTATCACCTGATCATAAAAATGGGTATTTATTTCTCCTCATCTTTCCCTTTTGCCTGTCATCTCTTTTCATGTTCCCTTAGCTTGGTTGTTTAAACTGTGAAAACATGCAGCTTTTAAAGCAAGCTAAGGATGTTTTGGTTGGGACATTAACATTCCCCTCATTTAAGGAAAAGTTTAGGGAAAAAATGGGTTGGCAACATGTGATTTTTCTCTGCATGTTTAGGGCCCAATCCAATGAAGTAATTGGGAATTTTTGCATTGACTCCAGTGCACTTTGCATCAAGCTTTTAATAGAGTAAAAAGGTTAATATTGTGTAGGGTTGTTGAAAAGTTATTGCCGGAGACCATGAAAGAGAACATGGTCAGAACACTAGTGTTGGATGCAAAGTAACATTTTAAGTAACTCACAAACCATAAAACAGTCTGGCCATGCCTCCTGAGGTACTGCACAGCAAAGCTGTCAAGGCATGCATGCAGTAGGGGGCCAGAGTACACTCCCTTTTCATGCTGGAGAGCCCTGTGCTGAATTCTGACTTCTTCAAGAAATGTTCTGCCATGAGTTTCCTCAGGGTCAACATGGGTTCTCAGCAGCCCCAGAATATGGCTGTGCCTACAAGGCACAGCTGAGCCCCCGGGCAATCCTTACATTTGAGTCAATAGAAGTTTTGCCTGAATGAACATCTTGTAAATTCTAAATAAAAAAAAATTCCAGTTGGTTCAAAGGGAAAAAAAATCAAATAAGGAGTCTTATTTAAACTGATAAAAGCAAGGATGTTAGTGCAGGCTTTTTTGTTACAAACAAAATCTATGACAACAGTAGCTGAAAAAAAAAATCTCAACCTGCTGAGGCCCAAATCATAGAATATCAGGGTTGGAAGGGACCCCTGAAGGTCATCTAGTCCAACCCCCTGCTCGAAGCAGGACCAATTCCCAGTTAAATCATCCCAGCCAGGGCTTTGTCAAGCCTGACCTTAAAAACCTCTAAGGAAGGAGATTCTACCACCTCCCTAGGTAACGCATTCCAGTGTTTCACCACCCTCTTAGTGAAAAAGTTTTTCCTAATATCCAATCTAAACCTCCCCCACTGCAACTTGAGACCATTACTCCTCGTTCTGTCATCTGCTACCATTGAGAACAGTCTAGAGCCATCCTCTTTGGAACCCCCTTTCAGGTAGTTGAAAGCAGCTATCAAATCCCCCCTCATTCTTCTCTTCTGCAGGCTAAACAATCCCAGCTCCTTCAGCCTCTCCTCATAAGTCATGTGTTCTAGACCCCTACTCATTTTTGTTGCCCTTCGCTGGACTCTCTCCAATTTATCCACATCCTTCTTGTAGTGTGGAGCCCAAAACTGGACACAGTACTCCAGATGAGGCCTCACCAATGTCGAATAGAGGGGAACGATCACGTCCCTCGATCTGCTCGCTATGCCCCTACTTATACATCCCAAAATGCCATTGGCCTTCTTGGCAACAAGGGCACACTGCTGACTCATATCCAGCTTCTCGTCCACTGTCACCCCTAGGTCCTTTTCCGCAGAACTGCTGCCTAGCCATTCGGTCCCTAGTCTGTAGCGGTGCAGTGGATCCTTCCATCCTAAGTGCAGGACCCTCCACTTATCCTTATTGAACCTCATCAGATTTCTTTTGGCCCAATCCTCCAATCATCATCGGCTTCCAGGTTTGGTCCTATTTATATGGGGTCAGCACTTGAAGTAGTCCTTCTCCATTCCTGTCTGTCTTGAAACAGTTCCTTGGAAACTCTGCAACTAACCAAATCCTTTTGTATGACATCCATCCATCTCATTTTGGGTCATCCAATCTTTTCCTTATCCTCCACGTCTAAAGTTTAACACAGTGGTGGTCAACCTGCAGTCAATGGGCCACATGCAGCCTATCAGGGTAATCTGATTGCAGGCTGCGAGACATTTTGCTGACATTGACCGTCTGCAGGCACGGCTCCCTAGCAGCTCCCAGTGGCCGCAGTTCAACATTTCCAGCCAATGGGAGCTGCGGGAAGCTGCAGCCAGTACGACTCTGCAGCCCACCGCTTCCCGCAGCTCCCATTTGCCAGGAACGTTGAAACGCGCTACTGGAAGCTGCGGGTTGGGGGTGAGGGGGCTTGCTTGTGGACGGATCAACATGAGCAAAATGTCTCACGGCCCGCAATCAGATTACCCTGATGGGCTGCATACGGCCTGCGGGCCAGAGGTTGCCCACTACTGGTTTAACACCATTTCCTGTTAAGTAGATTCAGTGCCAGCAAAAAGTTGCCATTATCCAGCAGTTGCTAATAAGTGGAACGCAGGTTTCCAGGGCTGCAGCCAAAGGAGGAAGCATTGGGACTTATCTTCCCTGTCTGCAGTGCTGCAAACCACCTGCAGGCAGGGCAGCAGCGTGGACAGGAGCTGCAGCCTGGGTGCTGGGGCTTTCTATGGGGAGTAGAGGTGCTAGGCACCCATACAGCTGCACAGTAGCTCGGCCTGCTCTCTCCAGGGTTTGGGGCTCAACATATCCCAGCGCTTCCTTCCCTGTGTGAAGTTCCCCAATAGGGTGCAGCCCAGAGAGTGCAGGGAGCGGTACCATCCAGTTTTGGCATCTGGGCTGCAGCCCCACTCCCTCTTACTGCCCTGCTCTCAACCTGCAGCCCCTTATCTCCTGTATGGTTCCTATGCACAAGGAAGTTTGGGAGGCTGCAGCGAGGGAAGGCACATCCCAGAACTTCCTTCTCTGTCTGAAGCCTCGCAAGCCTGCCTGTAGGTGGGGCTTTTCTCCTCCCGTCCCCACAAATGGTGTTAATAAACGGCATACCATTGCTTACATCCAAATCCCTTTAACATTCAAGTCAATAGGATCAGATTGGTTCCTAGCCAAATGTTGCTATTGACCAACCATTGCTAATATCTGGGTTGTTATTAAGAGCAATCTATTCTATGGATCAGTAACTGGTTAAAAGATAGGAAACAAACTGTAGGAATAAATGGTCAATTTTCACAGTAGATAGAGGTAAATAGTGTTGTCCTCCAGGGATCTGTACTGGGACCAGTGCAGTTCAACATATTCATAAATGATCTGGAAAAAAGGGTAAACAATGAGGTGACAAAGTTTGCAGATAACTATCCTGAGTAATGTTATAAGTCCAAAGCTGACTGTAAAGAGTTATAAAGGCATCTCACAAAACTGAGTGACAAAAAAATGGCAAATGACATTCAGTGTGCAAAGCAATGCTCATTGGAACACATAATCCCAACTATACATACAAAATAATGGGGTCTAAATTAGCTGCTACCACTCAAGAAAGATCTTGGCATCAGCGTGGATAGTTCTCTGAAAACAGCCACTCAGTGTGCAGCACCAGTTAAAAAAGCTAACATAATGTTAGGAAGATATTAGGAGATTTGATAAATAGATAGATAAAGACAAAAATATCATAATGCCACTTTTTAAATCCATGGTACGCCCACACCTTGAATACTGCATGCAGATCCGGTCACCGCATCTCAAAAAAAGATATATGAGAGTTGGAAAATCTACAGAACAAGGCAACAAAAACTATCAGGGGTATTGAACAACTTTGATATGAAGGGAGATTTTAAAAAATAGACTACGCAGCTGAGAACAGAGATGGGGGGACATGACAGACCTTTATAGAATCATGACTGGTGTGGAGAAAATGAATAAGGAAGTTTTATTTACCCCTTCCCATAACACAAGAACTCGATGAAATTAATAGGCAATGGTTTTAAAACAAACATAAGCAAGTACTTCTTCACAAAACACACCATCAATCTGTGGAACTCTTGGCCAGTGGATGTTGTGAAGGCCAAAACTATAACTGGTTCCAAAAACAAATTAGATAAGTTTATGGAGGATAGGTCCATCAATGGCTATTAACCAAGATGATCAGGGATGGAACCCCATGCTCTTGATGTCCCTAAGCTTTGACTGCGAGATTCAAAGGATGGATCATTTGAAGATTGCCCTGTTCTGTTCATTCCCTCTGACACATCTGGCATTCACTACCAATAGATGGGCTATTGGTCTGATCCAGTATGGTCATTCTCATGTTAAACTCTTTAACATATGTTATCTTTATTGGACAAATCCTCAAAAACAATGTTAGTAGGAAACTCATTTCTTAGATCTAATAATAAAACAAAACAAATAACCATATGTAATAGTTGCAATTCCAGAAAATATCATACTGTGTATTCTTCTGCAGCACACATTCCGAGTATAGAAAAAAAACACAGTAAAGTTAAATACTACAGTATGATAAATGCTGACTTTTGAAGCATAGCTATTGTATTTACCATCTGAGAAAGAACTATATTTCAAGTTTTGACTTTTTTCTGAATTCCTACATACCTTTATACAATGACTAGAAAGATCAGTAATACCAGTTACAGGATCAGTCAGAATGATTTGTTGATCTAGTGTGGTTATTAAGTCAAAACCTTTCCAGTCAAACACTGAAAATGTCAAAAATCTATATTTGCTTGGGAGCCTGAATTCCAGATTCTTAGTAAACTAAGCTTTGTGCACTAAAAGTGATTTTTATTGTGTGAAGAACACTGGCAATATCTGTATCTTTTAATAAATTCTGTGTGTACCTCTGTCTATATGATTGCTAACATGCTGTCTGTTATATGGGAATAAAGAGTTAAGTCAATGCTGGGTTGTTTTACATATACCCAGGAAGGCAGACAGTGACTAACTCAAATACTGTTGCTTAATGGACAATACCAGTGAATTCACTACTGGAAGTTTACTTCAACCCCCCTGGTAAGATGCATAAACCAGACTAACCAGGTTCAGGAATCCCAGGACACTCAAAGGAACTTTGAAATTGATAGAAGACATGACTGTGAAGTCAAAGGGAGAGACACTAACTGAGGCTGAAACTGAGACACAGGCAGAGATGGATGGCAGGGAGGCCCAGATTCCCTTTCCCACACCCAGTACTGGGACTAGTGTGACCTACCTAATGCCAAAATTAGGTAAGATAATATGTGTATAGGGCTTTTATTGTTTCAACCCTTTTTCTGCTTATGTTCATATGGATAAATAAATAATACTTTATTCTGAATACACTGCTTTCTGACACTGCATTTTTATACTTGTCACAGCTACTGGATGGAAGTCTATAGCAGGGGACAAGACCCAGCTGGGCCCACTGAAGAAACATGGCTGGTTAATAGGGGCACTGTGTCCTAGGAAATAAGTCTAAGAGTAGGGTGATTTCTGGGATTCTTCCCTGAGAGAAGTGCATATGTGGGCCCATCACTTGAAAGAGGAGCCTAGGGACAGACTGGGTAGGGGTAGTGGAGGAGGTGGGGTCTAAGATACAGCTCACCCTGAACCAAGACACATTGATTTTATGTTTCTAAAATGTCCTTAAATATAAAAGTCATATGAAAAACCTCTTTAACTAAATATGAAGAAACTATCATAGCATCTGTTTTCTGTGTGAATTTGTATTTCGTTGAGACTTGCCAAGTGATGCCTTGATTTGGTCATTATTAGAAAATGACTAAAATATCTTTCATTGGCTTTTGTTAATGGCAATGCAGAGAGATCTATTCTGGAAAACCCCCCAAGGATTTATACATTTCTTATTTATCAACAAGAGTTTAGGATTTCTTCAGTCATTACACTGAGTCAGTTTTCAAATGGGAGTTTTCATTTTGTCTGTCGTATTCACAAGAAACATCACAACTTCTGAAGAATTATTTTCCTCCTGGAAACCAATAAAGCAGTATTTTCAACTGACTGTTTTTAAGGGATTTAAGAAGAACATGGTACGTCTATTAAAATACATGGCAATATATGGCAATCTAAATTCATAATAAGAACTCATAAGAGAAACCATATAAACTGTTTATTCAGAGAGTCTCCAATTTAAACATTATGAGTATGTCTGCAATTAAGTGCCCGTGGCTGGCCCATGTTAGTGGGCTTGGGCTACAGGACTGTAATACTGTGGTGTGGACATTCAGGCTCAGAAAAGAACCGAGGCTCTGGGATTATCCCTGCTCACAGGAAGGTCTACACTACAATTTTATAGCCCTGTAGCCTGAGCCCAAGTCCGCTTGCAAAGACCAGGCATGGGTGTCTAATTGCAGTGCAGACAAACCCTATGGGCCTACTATCCCCCCCCATCTAGAAGAGAGTAAAGGTTGGTAGAAATCCACCACCTCACCATCTTATTCCAACAGGCAAGTTTTTGGCTGTGCAGCAATGGAGGGGGATGTTAAGGATGAGAGTGAGGGAGGTCAGGAAGCAGCCACACTGAGGATCCACACAGCATTGGAGCACTTAGGCTAGCAGCCACCTGTTGCAACTTTGACTGTGACACTAGCTACGCAAACATATTCATCTTTACTACTAACTTATCTCCCACCTATCTGTCTCTTTATCCACCTGCTATATTTTACCATAATCTGATTTGTGAACTCTATGAGGAAAGGGAATCTAAAAGAAACCCTTTGTTTTTTCAGGGAATCTAAAAGAAACCCTTTGTCCTATAGTGGGATCCTGATCCCTGAGTTTGGCGCTACTGCCACATGAATAATAAAGAGAAGGAGCGTGTGAATGGGGGGCCTACTCTACACAAGGCAGAGAAGACTGTTAGGACAGTTTACCTAATACACTGCACCTAGGGGAGATCCAGGGACTAAAGGCGAATTGATGATGAAGGCCAGTTGGACGGGGCTGGCTGAGCTTGTATAAAGCCATCAAGCTAAGAATAGAAGAGGGCTGCAGGGGAAGTAATCTGCAGTCACTCTCTGGGAGAAGGGAAGTGTGTCTGTGGCTACAAAGTCTGGCAAGATGTCAAAGAAAGGAAGTTTGAGCCTGTGAACCCAGAGTGGGGTGAACAGATGATAGAGAAGGTAAGGAGATAAAGAAGGGAAATAGCAACAGGATCTGGGAGCAAGCAGACCATAGTTGCTAGACAATGGGGTCCCTGGTTCCAAAGAGGAGCACCGTGAGTCCTCGAGGATGAGGAGGGATGGAGAAGGAGAAATCTGAGAGGGAGCAATCAGAAGAGGGATGTCAGACCTGAGTGGAACTAATCCCCAGACCCAGCCACAAAGAGGCGTCCAACAGTGATTGAACCCTGTGACAGAGTGGTTGAAGTTATTTTTTTTCCCCACAAAATAAATCTTTACAAACTAAACAAAGTTTTGTAAATAATTTTCGGTGAGTTCAAAATTTTTCTTTTTAAAACTGCCCCCACACACACTTTTTGAAAACCAAAGGTATTTTAAATTTCAGTTTTCTGTTTTTCCCCTCCCTTTTTTCCAGGGAGAAAATGTGGGGTACTGGGGAAACCCTCAAAGAGAAATTTTTAAAAACTGAATTAAAAGTGTTTGTTTAGTTTTATTAATTTTTTTTTCAATCAAGAAGTCCAACAAAAATTTCAAGCTACATGATAAATTTTAGCAGGAATTTATTTATATTGTTTTCCCCACTAACCCAAGGAGGACACATTTTGACAGTTTGCGGGGAACCCATCAAATAGGTTTTCCTCATTGCCAGGAACACAAAGTGGGTAGCAGGCACATTTTGATGGACGAACTGTCAGGAATGGTCTATTACTTAGTCCTGCCTTGAACACAGGGGATTGGACTAGATGACCTATTGAGGTCCTTACAGTCCTACACTTTTATAGTCCTTAAGTGCGCCTTTTTTAGGGCCAGATTCTTGAGAAAGTGAAACACTCACTGAATCTGAGGGTAGAGGACATGGCAAGGACATGGGTACTTCTGCTCTCTAACTCACATAGGCATAAACTCCACACTTGCTCACTAGGTCTGTTCAGAGAAGTGTGAGCATGTCAGAAAGAAAAAGGGGCACAGCTTGACAAAGGGCACAGTCTGACATGATGCCCCACTCCGACCACTGCCAATTGCTTATATTAAAAATACTAGTACATATTATTAGAGGTCTTTGCTGCAATAAACTCCTGTCTTTTTTTTTTTGGGGGGGGGGGGCTGGGGCGAGTTAATCTCACTACTCATCATACTCTACTAATCATATTACTTTTTCTCTCCACTTCAACTCTCCCAATCTTCTGTTTTATTTGCTCTCAGTGGGCCTTAGCTTGGGAACTTCTTGTCAAGAACCTTCTTCTTTTGCACACACATTACTCACCACCAAAAACACCCTTCCCCAACATCCAAAATGAGTTTTTAAATACAATTTAGAATCAAACATGCATCCCTTTATTCTTGTATGTTTGCTTGTTTGTTTTACTTGAAGGGCAACTTTAGTGCCTGAAATCAGAGCTGTAACAACTTCCCGCCTCCCCCACATTTTGCAATCAGAATTTAATTGAAATAGATTCTAGCACTGCACAGATGTTATGAAAAGATCAAAGTGAATGTTGAGCCTAGGGGAACACATTACTTAAGCAACAATCCTCGCAGTCCCTTGCCCTTCCACACATAACCACCTCCCTTCTTATTATAAGTCCATAAATGTTACTCCAGAGTAACAATCAGTGAGCAAGCACCTCTCTCAGATGTCTCTACTGACAGACCACAAAAACTCACCCCTTCTTGGGTTTTGGCTTTATTGAAAAACAAAACAACAATAAACCACTAAGAAACTCAAACTTTCTCTCCAGGTTTGACTACTTCTCAGGTTTCTCCCTCTGGACTACTCAGCCCACAAAGTAGATCGTCTCAACCTGCTCTTATATTCATGTGAGATGAGTCACCTTCCTTAGTGAATCAGTAATACCCACTTAACACTTTCCAGGCAAGATCTATTGCTCCTAAGAGGATAGAGTGTTTCACCAAAGTGTCAGTCTGTTATACACTCCTAATTACCCGACGCATAAGCAGTAGTGCAAGGGTAATAAAGCATTAAATTACATAAATAAAACACTCATCTAACTTGCTGTCCTGAGACTACTGCCATGTATAGTGAATGCTGGTTATTAGCAATCCTGATAGACAACTTTCAGTTATTAGCAACATTTTCCTGAGAACTGATCTTGACCCATTGACAGCTGAGCACTTCTGCTTTGAGTCATAGCTTCCAACCACGTGGACTTGGCTCTCACCGATGAAGGTCCATTTCTGAAGGCCCTATGTGAGCTTGGTACTGAGTACCTACAAAGCTTGGTGTCTTAATCTGTTGTTTCAAGCATTCTAAAGAATATTGATGACATTCTGAAGGAGTATGAGATCAGCACAAACAGAGGGTGCAGACATCACTGTGATGGCCAGGGAGACAATGTTTGTGAAGCCTTGTTGCCATGGTTTCAGCATAAGTTTGGCCAATGTGTTGGCCTCTCTGTGTCAATGCTGAAACAGAAAGCAACTCAGCTGGCAGCAGAGCAGGATAAAGAAAAGGAGTACTTGTGGCACCTTAGAGACTAACAAATTTATTTGAGCATAAGCTTTCATGAGCTACAGCTCACTTCATTGGATGCATGCAGTGGAAAATACAGTGGGGAGATTTTATATACATAGAGAACGTGAAACAATGGGTGTTACCATACACACTGTAACAAGAGTGATCAGGTAAGGTGAGCTATTACCAGCAGGAGAGGAAAAAAACTTTTGTAGTGATAATCAAGGTGGGCCATTTGCAGCAGTTGACTGGGGGAGGGGACGTAAACATGGGGAAATAGTTTTACTTTGTGGAATGACACATCCACTCCCAGTCTTTATTCAAGCCTAATGTAATGGTGTCCAGTTTGCAAATTAATTCCAATTCATCAGTCTCTCATTGGAGTCTGTTTTTGAAGGTATTTTGTTGAAGAATTGCAACTTTTAGGTCCGTAATCGAGTGACCAGAGAGATTGAAGTGTTCTCCGACTGGTTTTTCAAAGTTAAGATGGCTGGCTCAGTCAATGAATGGCCTGACACAAAGTAGTTCAACATAAGGAATGTGGCAAGAAATAAGACTCTGATCTTCTGGCAGCTACTGCATGGAAGGCAGAGAACCTCCCACCAATTCTGGATGAGTTCCAGCAGCAGGATGTCCTCAGTGCTGACAAGACTGCTCTCTTCTACCAGAGCTTCCCAGACAGAGACCTGGGTGTGCCAAGGATAGACTTTTCAGGAAGCAAAAAAGCTATGAACTGCATTACACTGTTGCATTGTGGAAACATGGATTCAGCCAGCCTCTTATACTGACCGGAAAGAGCAACAACCCCTGCTGTTTCCCTAAAATAACTTGAAGCTTCATTTGATCTACTGGAACTCTGGAAATGACCTCACTACACATTAAGTGGTGGGGGCCATTGTCTGGCTTGTAAGAAAAGGAGTGTGGCCACATTTAGGGCTAAATAACCAGAGAGTGACTTACTGGGGCAGCTTCAGACCTGGTCAGCATAGGGATGCTGACCCATCCCCACCTTCAGATGACCAGAATAGAGGGAAGACTATTTCTATCAAAGTATGTGCAGGTCTTTTACTGGACCAGGCAAAGCACCAGGAGCAGCACAGCAAACTTCACTCTCTCATGGTGCCACATGGTAGCAGATCAGTGAGAATGGCAGGCGGGGAGAGTCTCCCCTTCCAGCCCACAGTGACAGAAAGCAGGCATTTTGGCGCAGAAGGGGAAGTGAAGGGAGTTTCAGTAGCAGGGCTGTAGCAGACTGGTGAGAAAGAAGATGGGGTGTCGTCCCCCCCTTCCAGCCAGCCACAGCAGGCGTGTTAGAGCAAACACAAATCTAACTCAGAGGGTTCAAAGTAGGGTTCAAGGGGCCACAGAAGACCGGGAGGCAGGATAATCCTTGCTTCATTGACAAGGGGTTGGACCCAGAACTGGGGTTGATGGATCCTACGGTGGTCTGTCTACCAAATGGATTCCCCTCTACTAGAAAGTAATGTGAATCCTAGGGAAGCAAATGTGGCATTTGGGAGTGGGGGAGCCAACAGAGAACTAATTCAAGTAGTCTGGTCAGTGGCTTCTGAAATTATTTTCACATCACTACAAGGTTTACAAGGTGTAGAGGCTCACCCAGAACCAGGACATTTGAACCAACGGATTGCTGGACAGGAGACAGATGTGGCTCAGGGGTGAGTGTGACCAGCACCAGGTGGAGGTTATAGGGGAAGAGTTTGAAAGTAAGTCCCTTCTGTCCAATGCTGCAATGAGCGTCTGTAGAGGGACCTCGGTGGGGTCTCTTCATCTCCATCTCCACCCAGCAGGAGACACCAAACTAGCCAGGTAGTGGAACTAGCAAATAGAATAGGGACGGGGGAAGGGGACATCCGGTGTCCTAGGAGCTGTGTCAGGGATGTCTGTGGTAAACACACATTCTACAGAAGCTAATGGCATTATACAGCTGTTGCAAGCTAACCTTCAGTTTGCAGTCTCTATGAATTTCCATGGATGTGAGTGGGGTCCGGAAGTGGTGGTAATGGAAATCCAGCATGGGCTCAAGTTTGGGGAAGAGAAAATAGTCAGATGGGGCAGACTTATTGCCAAGGAATGGGAACCCTTAATTTTGGGGGAAGTGACTTTTGAACACCCTACAACTCACCCACTGATAGGGAATGTGAATTTGTGGGATGGAATTGCTGCCCCAGAGACAGGTGGGGGAGAAGAGGGCTCTGAGGGTGCCCCAAATGGTCAGTCACTAGTATGGTTATGCCAAGGTGGCTGACCCAATGGGACTTCATCTTCTCAGTACTACTAAAGTTAAATTTTTGAGAGATGAATATGTAGATATACTATCACTGCTGCACAGGGAGGTGCTGACAGAGAGTAAGCTGGGGCAGAGCAAGCAGGGCAATGAAATGACCAAGAGGTCAAGACTAGAACATGGGAAAATTGGAAAGCTGCCTTCCTGAACTATGCAGATGTTATTGCAGAGGCTTACCCGGACATTGTTCAAATATATGGCTATAATCAGATAGGCATAAAATACATTTAGGGCAAGGCTCGATTTAACTATGATGAACATTATAGATTGAGGGCAGCAACACAATCCAGGATCCGGTAGGACATACCACATAATATGCTGTGGTTAGAGTGGATGACAACATGGAGATCTGGTTCCACACTGACAGTGGCCTGTTAATTCTGCAGCAAGTTCAACAGAGGTCTGAGGCTCGTAATGACATTTGCTGGGTATTTAATGAAAGTGGTTGTTTTAGAAGCATCTGCAAATTTAGGCATGCTTGCAAAATGTATTTTGGGCCCCATACTGCCCACAATTTCCACAGCATTCAGGGAAGGCCACAGCGGGGAAACACAATATGGGGTGGGGATAAGTCAGGTGCTGCCCGCAGACCCATAGGGGCAGGAGCAGGGTATAGGGGCAAGGTGCAGAGAGAGGTGGGGGGCAACCTGAACATGGGGGACTGAACAAGAGTGCCATCCCTGGTTAAGTTGGAGGTGTTAAGGGTGCGCCTTTGGGATTACCCTAACAAGATAGATAGGACATATTTATGAGATGGGTTTACTGCAGGGTTTAGGATCCCATTTCTGGGAAAGAAGATATATGATATGACAAAAAATTTGAAGTCCTTAGTGGGAATGGGTTATATTGTAAAGAAGAAGATGACACAAGAATTAAATAATAGGGTGTCACGGCCATTCAATCATCTACCTATACAGAACTTGTGGGTTTCTCTTCTAGGCTTGGTCCCTAAGACAGTTCCAGGTGAATATCACTTAATTCACCACCTGTCCTTACCACAGTGTAGCTCAGTAACAATGGAATAGACCTGGCCTTGTGTTCCATGAGCTATTCCTCCACTGATGAGGCTATTCACATGCTTAGGTCTTGTGGCCTGGGGGCCCCAATGGCCAAGAGTAATATCATCTGATTTTCAACTGCTGTTGGTGCATTTCTCTGACTTTAACCTTTTTGGTTTCTCTTTTGAAGGACAATTTTATTTTGATAAAGCTATGACTTTGGGATGGGCAATAGCCTGTTCAGCATTTGAGAAATTTAGTACAATTTTACACTAGGCAGTGATGCTGGAAGCTGGTTTATGGCAAGCAATTCATTACTTTCGTAACTTTTTGTTTGCAGGCAGGGCAAATTCAGATGAGCGTGTTAGCCTAATGGACTCTTTCAGATCCTGGCTAAAAAGCTTTGGTTAACCCTAGTGGAGAGGAAAAAAAAAAGAGAGAGGGGCTTTCCACTTAATGCTGACCTACCTGGAGACTGAGCTAGACATGCTGGCGAGCAGTGCCGCTGCTAGGCATAAGCAGCCTAAGCAATTGCTTAGAGCCCTGAGCAACTCAAGGCAGCTCGTTGGGCTTGCAGACTCAGCCCAGCAAAAAAGACTGTGTGAACTACAGATTTTTTTTTCCATGTCCAACGTTACTGATATAACTGTTTGGAACTTAATAAATGATTCTATGTCTGCAATAATGTTACACAGGTACATAGGAGTTGCCATACTGGGTGAGAGGACTGTGGCCCATATACTCTCGTATCCTGTTTCTGACAGTGGCCAGCACAAAATGTGTCAGAGGGTGGTGCAAGTAACTCCTCAGTCCCTTGACTATCATCTTCTTTCCTCCCCCTATCCCCCCTTTTAACCCTAACAGTCATAAGAGGCCATGGATGGATCTGGTAGCTGCATGGCAGTAAGTGCCTAGGAAGTCCTTTTGTGCCAGTCATATCACCACACTACAACTCCAGACACAGGGAAATTCACTGCATTAACAAAGATTTTTGGTAGAATCAAACTTGCCTAGCACAATTTCATGCCCTTCCAGAACATGGAAAGTGACTAAACCTAAAGCTCTAAAACCCAGGAAGCACATACAGGTAAGGTTACATCTCAGCACGCCACACGTTGAGTAGTGCCCGAACCCATACCTGCAATCTGTATCTGCAAGACTATACAAGGATATGGAGGCAAATATGGAGAGTGAAAAGTAGCATATGGGAACTCTTTGGCCTCCTCTTGACTAGTAAAAAGAGACAGTTTCAGTCTGGCTTGGCTAATATAAACTAGCTAAATCCAACCCAAACTCAACCACTATTTTTGGTCAAGATTCTTTGTAGATTATAAACTCCCAAATTCTTTGTAGATTATAAACACTTTCATCCTGTCTTAAGGAATCCCACAGAGATATCACCTTCAGTTACTCTTTACTGCACTTTGGGGTTCAAAGTGATGTGTAACAGTACACTGCTAGTACTCTCTGGAGCAATAGTACGGCAGAGGAGAGGGAGTGTCCATGGCATTGTGACAGTGCTAATACCAGTGCAGATGTTGAGTTCTGGTGGCCACCAAGAATATGTAAGGGATTGTTCTGATGGGTGAAACACTTGTTTCCTTTTCTTCTTGACAGCCCTGATGTAACATCAGCCTCTGAAGGCAACTGTATCCATACTAATAATCTTTAAATACTTTCCAGATCAATGCTGCCAGCTGCAACATAGGGATAGGGCAACTGTCTGATTAGAAGTAACAAAGAGGAGTTGGGCGGAGCACAGATCTCTTCTATATTCAGAATGCCTACTGCCATATTCACAAGGGCAGAGTTAAGGTTGTTGTCTGGAAGACTCTTTAACTCTGCATTTATTGACTGTCTGTCAGATGCCTATGTTTAGCCACTCCTTTTAGAAGCAGATGAGATAATACTACACAACCTTATGTCTGTGTTAATAAAATACCACTGAATATCAAATTAGCTTAAGTCTAAGGCCATGCAGCTCACAAATACGTGAAGTAGGTCAAACCCAAACCAAGTAGCTCAGACCCATTAGGCCCAATTTTGATGCCACTGGTGTACATATAGTTTAATGGTTTTCCGCATCCCTCTTAAATTGATCCCAGCCCATACCCAAATTGGACAAGGAGAGTGAGTATTGGCACTCACTATCACCAACACCAAAAAGAGCGTCCTGTTAGACCCCTGTTATGGCCACTGGCACACCACCAATGCAGAGTCCTAAGTTCATGACCTCAACACAAAAAGTGTCCTATATACATATTTCCTCTTACCTGATCCTTAATCCTTCCTTGCAAATTCCCCTCAGCCCAGCTAGCACCCATGTGTGACTGGAAGAATGAGGCTATCCTGCTTGCAACATGCTCTCTGCCAATGTGTGCCTACTTGTCAGTTCTCACAGACACTGCTGGGAAGCCACTGGCCACTCTTTCAATTGTCACCCAGGTCCTCTAATAGTTTGGTATCTTCCTTTTGATCCTAAGTTTGGTCTTGGAAAGAATAAACCCTTCTTAGCTTGGCTGAAGCCAAGTAGGGGTATTCTCCAATAAACAGCTTCCACATGGTTTCTTCAAGCCATGTTAGCTGTATCATAGTTTTACCTATCCTGTTTGGTTCTTTTAACACCACCTTTTGATTTAGTCCACAGCAGCAATCCATCCATCCATCCATCCCTCTCTCTCTGTCACACACACACACACACACACTTCTGCATGCAGCATATTCATAAAAAAATAATACAGATGATTCTCAGCATCATTGTGATGTCACACTCCAAATACTTTATGAAAATATGCTTGGAATGTGAATAAAATGTAACTGGAATATGCTTTATGCAAAAGGTATCTTGTAATGTATCATTACGAATCTTATACTCTACTGAGTGTGATCATCCTATTTGTATGTATGTATCATTCTTGCATCTAAAACTAGAAATATGAAGTTAACTCTGAGGTCCTATTGTAATTATGCAAAGTGTGGGCCATTAATGGTGGTTTAGAATCTTGATGGCTCCCATTAACCACAACAATTGGTTGTAAATGGCTCTGTTTACTTGTAAGCCTTCCTGTGTTCATGAGAGTCACCCCAGAAACAATGGAGGCTTGGAGTCTCACAGGACATGTGACCACATCAGCTGGTACTGGAATCCATCTTAAACCTGGTGCTTTTCCAATTAGAAGGAGGGGTGGGGACGAAGAGAGACAAAAGATTCCTGCCTTGTGTCAAAGCCATAAAGGGGGGTGAAATAGAACAAAGGGAGCTGCCAGTCATAAGAAATCCCCTCGTTACCACCTAAGATGGAACTAACAAGAACTGTACAAGGGAAAGGATTAGGCCCAGACGAGGAAGGAGTCTAGTCTGTGAAAAAAGCTTATTGGAACATCGGTGAGGGTGAGATTTTACCTGTATTCGGTTTCTGAATGTATTAGCCTTAGACTTAAGTGTTTTGTTTTATTTTGCTTGGTAACTAACTTTGTTCTGTCTCTTATTTCTTGAAACCACTTAAATCCTATTTTTTATACTTAATAAAATCACTTTTATTTATTATTAAACCTAGAGTAATTGATTAATACCTGGGGGAGCAAACAGCTGTGCATATCTCTCTCTCAGTGTTATAGAGGATGGACAATTTATGAGTTTACGCTGTATAAGTTTTATACAGAGTAAAATGGATTTATTTGGGGTTTGAATCCCATTGGGAGCTGGGTGTCTGGGTGCTGGAGATAGCAAACCTGCTAAGCAGTTTTGGTTAAAGTCTGAGGCTTTGCAGGTGTGGTTCAGACCCTGGGTCTGTGCTGCAGTGGAGTAGCATGTCTGGTTCAACAAAACAGGGTACTGGAGTCCCAAGTTGGCAGGAAAAAAGGGTTCAGAGGTAGTTTCAGCACATCAGGTGACAGTCCCAAGGGGGTCTCTGTGACCGAACCCATCGCAATCATAACCTGCTTTTTTGGATTCTTGTTTTCAGTAGGAAGCAATATGAGTAGAATTTAGTTCACCACATAAGCCATGGGTTCTCTATCTTGGTCTACACTGAATGCTAATTACTGTGTGCTAATTCTGTTCTTTTTCAACAGAAAGAGTTAGCCTTCAAATAAAACTTTTAAAAAGTTGAAGACTTTGTTTAATCTGGGTTCCAAATCCATTATAATAGACTTGCTACATATGCATTATGATTACATAATCACAATTCCAGTGTCTCCAGAGGTCTAACTAACATTGGGCAAATATTTCCCAAATAGCGGTGAAAATATAGCAACATTTTAATATACTAATTCCAATACATTTTCAGTCAATAAAAGTAAGTTGAAATACGAATGATTCATTGGGGATTAAACCATTTCATGCAAATCAAAAACTTTATTTTTACATACATACCACACAGGGAAAACAGAAAAACAAAGGAAAAAATTTCCTAATACATGCTACAGTTCAATCATTCATGGGTTCTATTCATAGTTCAAGATGCCTAATGGGGGTGATACCCACAGACTGTGACTTTAGAAATAAAGGCCCAAGAACTAGGATATAGAGGATAAAGAAGTAGACAAGATGTGAAGAATTCATTTATAATAACTGTTCCTCCATATAGTAATTCTGAAACTCCCTATAATAGAGCTCTGAGGAAAGGGGATCCATTGCGTGAATGTGTGTGTGTGGATAGCTAAGTTTTCCCCAGGAAGCTGTGTGTATTTTCATCTATTCGGTCTCCTGCCTCTTTGCTCCACTACAACAGCTATACCGTCTTCCCTTTAGCTCCTGCCTACCCATGTCCCAACCCTCCTCTGCATTTGAGTCAAGCTACTTCCTCTTCCTGACCACCTGGACTCCCACAGGAGTATTGAGAGTACAGGAAAGAATGCCTCCTTGCTCTTATCTCCAACATTTGGCCCCACAGCAGACAGGGGGAGCAATTACACAGAAAGCCCTCCTCAGCTCCTGCAATCCTGGATTGGATTATATTCAGTTGCTCTGTGGGGAAGGCACAGAGTCTGTAGGGTGGAGTATGCACAGTGCAGACAAAATCTTCAGAAAACTTATTTCCAGCCTCTGAAAACCTGTAATGCACATGTGAAAAGTGAATTTTTCAGAGGCTTATAACCAGGCCAAATGTGTGTGTATTTACATGGGGATGGGCAAAAGGCACATTCCCAACTTCAAAGCAACATCCCTGCCAAATTTCAAGTCCCTGCTCTAAGGCACGGAGGCACTAGAAATCCAACAAAATGGTTGTAAATATGTTTTTAACATGGGGAAAAAAGTTGTCCGTAAACTCATTCTGAGAAATGGTTGAACCATTTCACCTGAAATTTAACAAGAGGAAAAAGAAAGGAGGAGGAGGAGAAGGCGGCAGGCAGGTTTAGACTTGATTTTCTGAGGGGGTCATGGGAAATTTCAGCTCACATGGTTAAAATTATAACCAAATGGAAAAATTATAAGGAACTGAAGACAGAGTTTTGAAGGAGAAAGTGGTAAGCAACCTTATCTATAAGTAAAGCTAGTAGCCCCAACTTTAATTATATGCTTAGCGCAGTAGTGCCTAGAGGTCATGGTCCTGTTATATTGGACACTGTCTCCACATATAATAAAAAGACAGTCCTTGTTTCAAACAGCTGACAGTCTATGAGAGACATGTTGAGAGACAAAGAAGCAGGTAGAGCAGGGCAGCAAGTATAACACATCTATTGTCTATACCAGTGGTTCTTAAACTTTACTGCAGCCTGCCTACCTTTGGTTCTCAAAATATGTTCTTGCACCCCTTATCAAAAATCGTTGAAGTAGGTCAGTTCTTTAAACCTAGATATATTTTTTGTTTGTATATTACAGTAATCGTTAAAAAATGTATAATGTTAATAAATACATAGGTTTGATGAAACAAAGTAGTTGTACTTATGTGCCTGTGCTAAATTTGTGTTTTCAATTATTTACTTTCTAAAAAAAACTGGCACGTCTCGCACCCCCAGAAAGGGCATCTCACACCCCCAGGGGGTGCGTGCACCCCAAATTAAGAACCCCCGGTCTATACACTGATGAGTATTGTGGAAGCATCACAGCAGTATCTATTTATAATACCATAATCACATTTGTACTTGTAAAAAGTGAATGAAAAAATGAAATATAACTGTCTCTAGAAGAAGCTCTTTTTGCTGCATATGTTATGTTATGAAAAGTGAACTGTACGTACTTGAATATAGCACGTTTTCTAGTGAGCAAGTTGCCATAAGCAGACAAATTGAAAGGTGACAATAAATATGGCTGTGATTCAGAAAACTTAGGGGAAAGACGTGGACATTAAATGAAATTATTCCCAAATATGCAACCTTGTGTTTAGCAAAATTAACAGTCTAAACCAGAAGATTAATTTGGGTTTGCATGGCTGGACAATTTAGCAACGGCAAGGACAACTGCATATTCTGGTTAGTCACAGGTTGTGGCTGAAGCATGTGTTTTCCCAATGCC
Organism: Eretmochelys imbricata; assembly: GCF_965152235.1. Lineage (NCBI taxonomy): Eukaryota > Metazoa > Chordata > Testudines > Cheloniidae > Eretmochelys > Eretmochelys imbricata. The sequence continues at coordinate 37,899,766 of NC_135574.1, forward strand.
AGATGTTTTCACTTAATGAAAGCAGCTTGCTGTCCATCTTTAACAAGTGGTCCTTTTACTCACTGTGTGTTAGGGATACAGATATAAAGTGAAGGACAGGTGCTTTGTTTTTTTTCTCATACCTGACATCCTTGCCCTCCTCAGTGTGACAGCAATTTGTTGAAGGACAATTGCTCATACGTACAATTTCATGCTGCCAAAATGTGGTAGTTTGGTACATATTTCTGACATTTAACAATTGAAATAGCTCTGTCAAAAACAATATTATTTTCCCCAATATCTGTCAAGAAAGATTGAGTTGATAAGTCAAAAAATGTCAACTCGTAGAATGAATGAAATCTCTGCCTCAGTACAACTTAATAGAATTCCTACAAAGATATGTGAATTGTGATTAAATCTAAGTCTGTATTATCTGATATTTATTGTGTGTTTTCTTGGGCTATGCATGTAAAATTGCTCCCAAATAGACCTCATTTCACAATTTCACTTCCCGCCCCCCAAAACCCCCCTCATTTACAGTATCATACAAGTGTTTATGTTATCTGTCATCACTTATGTGACAAGTTGCAAACAACAATTTATTTGGTAAAGGCAAATATGCGTATTAAAGCAGTATCTGTGGTATTTGGAGCAGGAACACAAATAGTGTCCATATTAGCAATGAACATAAAGTTAATTTTATATGAATTCATGTATCTAAAATACTCTACTGTGATATGGCATGCCACCATTTCTGACATAAATCATAATGCCTGAACTGTACTCTATAGCTACTGATTTAGAAACATGGGGACAAATACTATTCTCTGTTACACTGATTTAAAATGGAATTTGCAAAATTATAACTGTAGAATAAATTTGGCCCACTGTATAAAACATTTGTAAATGCAAACCCGCTGGAATTAATACAAATGTAAATCTATATGCAGATGACATAATTAAGTTAATGTCCACTTTAACCATTTCTTTTCTGACATCATTACACCAACTATTACAAAAAAAATTGAGGAGCCTGATTTGCAATGCACTCCTGTTGAGCAATATTTACCCACACAACTAGTCCCACTGAAATTAATAGAACTGCACTCATAAGTGCTACTCTCCATAGGAGTTGCAGAACTATACCCCCCAAACATAAATTTCTAAAACAATTTTGATTGCTTTCCTTGGGAATTCACAAAAAGAGGCTCAGGATGACGTCACACTGTTACTCCCTTCCTGTAGGCTTCCTATCCCCCTGCTGATTCATATGTAAATAGGGCTTCATTGTTTTTGGTCGCTCCTTACTTAATTTAATTGGAGACAGGTAGATAGTTTTAGTGTGCAATCTAATTACTGTAAATATAATAAATTTTCTAATGCTAAACACCGAAGACAGTTCACAGAAAGGTATTTTATTTTTTCTTCTTCCATTACATTGCTGCTTTGTGCCTCATTACATATTGTCAAGAAGTGATAAAAGATTTACTGAAATATTGCACTCTCTCTGTTCTCAAACTGTGGTATGAGTACCAGTGGTGGAATGCAGAGACCACAAACAAGTGGTATGCGGAGCTGGATCAGGGAAATCCAGCACCTTCAGCTTACTATAACATAGGAGTCCCAATGCTCTGCCCCTATGCTGTGACCTTGTAACCTGACTTGAAGTGGAGATGTCATCGGGTCCCCTTTTCTTCTATCCCAAGAGGGGTACAAGTGTGGATTTGACCAAATGACCATGCTCAGAGTCCTAAACACATTACTAAGTACAACCACATTCCTTCTTGTAACAGGGTAGCTTGCCCCTTAAGAGATAAAGGCCAAACAATTACAAGCAAATATAAATAAAATACACTTTCTAGTGGCTAAGACTTAAGTTAAACTGCAGCTGTGATTAAAGGTAAATTTCTTATCAATCTCTCTTCTTTCTGTCAGGACCTTCCACAGAAGTGTAAGGTGCTGGTTTCCCTTGTCTTCCTAGGTGAAAGATCTTTGCTTAAGCAGGTTTCTCATCTATATTTAATTCCCAGAGACTTCAGCTCCCTTGGCTGAAATGTCCGTCTTTCTCAGCTTGCAAGTCCTCTGGCCCCTTGTGTACGTCTATTGATGGATGCAGAAGTGGCTTCTTCCCTCTCCTTACATCTTCCCAAACTCACTGTTTTGTCCCCAGACTCCGGATGACCTCATGCTCTTCTTCCCTTCCTGTGTGCTTCCCATCTCCCTGCTGATTTGTATATAAATAGGGCATCCATTGCTTTTGGGTGCACCTTGTTTAATTTCATTAGAGACCGGTAGACAGCTGTCTTCCCTCCCAGGACAAAGTCTGTTTCTCCCTTCGTTTGGGCACAGACTTTAAAGCATAATATCAGTCAGTATTTATAACTCCTCTCATAGTGCTAATACATATATTTTACAGTGATATTAATCAGCAGTGTCTCATTAGCTTTCATAAAAGACCTTAATTGGTGTACTTTTAGAATACTCTAATATTGTATAAAATTAATTTATTCTATTACTTTGGTTCAGAGCCCCTGTCTTTATAGTCTAATAAGCCACTGAAACGTATTCTCAGATGAAGTTCCTTTACTGCTTCTGGGAAGAGGCATGCTGTCTGATGAGGACTTCATGCTAGGTCCTCCCGCACTAGTGACAGTTGAGTCATTACATCTTCCCCTTATTAGTTTGATTAGTTTGGTTTACCACGCATCTTCATTTGCTTGGTCAGCCAAGCAAATACACATCTATGGTAGACTGTGCTTAGACACTGCTTGCCAAACAGATTTTAAGAACATAATTCTAGCACATAACTCTTTGTACACACCTAGTAGCTACATTGTGCAAGACTATTAATGATCAGTGGGTTATTAGTTTTCTAGTGATATTACTTGCCATCTTTTGGGTAACATGACAACAGTATATTAGGTGAAGTATTATCAGGCCCGACAAGAATTGCTGACAGAGTCGTGAACTACCAATGGGTCCTTGTGTCACACTGGTGAATGAATAAGAAAAGTTTGTGTGGAGTTTAAGAAGCCCTTTGAGGGAGAAATTGTTAGCAAAGCAGTACAGAGGCCTCCCTAGGCACAAGGGGGCTCATGGGTAGCTGACCTCACATTTCCCTAGAATAAAATGTAGAGAACCATTATAGAGTGCTTCTCTAGTGCACAGGGGCTGCATAACTATTTCCCTTCTCTGTCTAACATACAGCTTTTAAGCTGCTTCTGGACCAACCGCAGGTACATAAGGAGCCTCAGAATTTGTCCCTTATTTATGGTTAAGGCTGTGAGTCTTTCACAGAGGGCACAGAAATCACAGATTCTGTGACTTTCCAGGATTTCCATGACTTCTGCAGTGGCCAGTATGGCTGACCCTGGGGCTGCTCAGCTGTACCGGATACTGCTCAGGCAACCCCAGGCAACTGGTCACGGGCACTGCCTTGGACTGCCCAAAGCAGCAGCATCCACAGGAGCGCCCTCCGCCAGAGCAGCAGCATCCGCAGGAGTGCCCCCAAAACATCTAAGATTTAGTTTGGGATATTTTTAGTAAAAGTCATGGATAGGACAGGGGACATGAGTTTTTGTTTATTGCCCATGACCTATCCATCACTTTTATTAAAAATACCTGTGACTAAATCATAGCCTTATTTATGGTTAAATTTATTTAAAGAAAGACTCATTTAGTGAATTACCTTTCTTTCATTATTTATTAATAAGCCCATACTGGCCATTCCATTATCTTGCCCAGGATTGGTGTTAGACAGCCTTGTAATTACCTGGGTCATCCCATTTGCCCTTTTTAAATACTGGTACAACATTAGTTTGTATGTAATCTTCTAGGAACTTCCTCCACTGATTTTAAAATGTTTAAATCCTCTTTATATCCAGTTGGAATGGGACCCTATTGTAGATGAATATATCATCTTGCTTTTTCCCAAAGCAGAAATATTTGCTGAATACTTTGGTCTGTTCTACATTATTATTGACCACTCTACCATTTCCCTCTAGTAATAGACCAATACCATTGTTAGGATCTGTTTTCTTCCTAATGTACTTTTAAAAAAATTCTTATTGTCCGTAACTCTGTTGACCACAAATTTCAACTTGTCCTTTTGTTTCCCTTATCAATTTTCTATAATTCCTAGTGTTTAATTTATAAGCAGTGCTATTAACCCCTCCCACCTTTTTTTCCCTTCTGCTTTCACATCCGCTCTAAGCAGGGCTGATTTTTTTAAACCACCACAGCCATCCCTCTCTATTGTGGCATATGGACATCTAATACAAATGTTCCTTAAAACAGTTCCCAATTATCGTTCATTTTTTCTGTTTAGGTTTTTTTCTCTCCCAGCTGATTTGTCTCATAATTCTTTTAAGTTTTGTGAAATTGCCCTTTTTAAAGCACCATATAGATATATTACAAGTTGGAACTTTTACGTCTAACAAATGTAATCAAGTCATGATCACTTGCACCTAAGTAACCACTATTTTTAGTTCTGTGAACAATTCCCCTTTTTCATTTACATCTATGTAAATTCATTGAAAGCAATAAAGTTACATGTGTGTGTGAGACCTAAGGAGTCCCTCAATGTCAAATGGCAGAGGGCACACCATACCAGACCAGATACACTCAATGCCCCAACACACTGTTGTCATAATCTGTATCTAAAAGGTTACATGCAGACCAGTAAGATGCTGGTCATTCATATTACTGAATGATGTATGTATGGGCAGTGTAAAAAGAATTATAGATTTGTGCTGGAAATATGTTCTTAAAAGACCTTTTTGCAAACAATGCATAAGACCATCATGTTGTTTCACCAGTTTTTCTGTGCCTCCAATATAAGTTGAGCTAGGTAACACCTCAGAGGACAATGAAAAGTAAACCTACATATAAGATAAACTTTGAGAAATTGTTTAATCAATTGTTTGACTACACTTTGGTTTGTTATGAAATATATTCAAGAGACCACATAACCAACGTCAGTCAAGTTTATTGCTAGAAGCCAGTAATAATATAAAAGGCGCACTTGTGGCACCTTAGAGACTAACCAATTTATTTGAGCATAAGCTTTCATGAGCTACAGCTCACTTCATCCGATGTGTGCAGTGGAAAATACAGTTGGGGGATTTTATACACACTGTGTATGGTAACACCCATTGTTTCATGTTCTCAGTGTATATAAAATCCCCCTCTCTTGGAAACTGTCTTGTATAGTGTTACCTTCTGCATATGGTGAATCTGTGATCCCAAAGTCACACCCCTAGAGCCATCTTTTTCATACCCAACCTGTTTAAAAGTAAAAGGTGCTGTAGATAAATCAAGTTTCAGATGACTTACCGCTTCCTACCTTGTTTTTCTGGTACCATGGTGTACTCCTTAATTCTTTGTTTTGAACACATGTATTTCAGGTACCAAAGAGTGTGAAGGGACCTTCTAGGTCTGTATTAGGGTTGAACAATTGTACCTTGTTCTCTTCCTTTGGGATATTCCACTACAGACCTGAGAGAGTGATTCTCTTTTGGATGCTATGGTAAACATTCATCTATCCTGATCTTGACAGCTTTCTTATTTGTTCAAGCCAAAACTTACTTCAGTGAACGGAAGAACTTATGGAATATTTAGCATAAGTGAGCAGTTATATGAAAATCACAGGTGAATTTGGGCTATATAACATCTATAATATTTGTGCTTAATGCATACTAATATATATGGTGCAGATAATACCTATTATTCATAGGATATTTATATATGCTAGCCAGCATATATTTGTTGTGCAAAGCCTCCGCTCAATCCAGTAGAATGCGATTGTAAGATTTGTATCTTTTCAGTCATTGCTAGTATGATTATTAAGTTCTGTAACCTTTTGGGAACTCTAACTTCTAGTCATTGTTAGCATAGCCTTTTACATTTTGTAACTTTTGTAAGCTTTGTAACCTTTTCAGTTACTACTTTTATAACCTCCGAGCTTTGCAACATTCCATCACAGGAAAGTGTGTGGGTGTGGGAGATAAGGCAGTGTGAGGGCCTGGGCAGAGAGAAACTTCAAGGAGAAGAGAGCCCAGAGACAGGTGTGTCTGATGTAATCTGCCCTGAGAAGGCAATCCTGGGGTGCCTTAAGAAAAGACGAACTTGGTATGTGTGAAAAGAATGAGCTCTGGGAATGTTTCTTGGTGATGGGCACAGAAGGAAAACTCAGTGTACTTGACAGGAGCCGCAGAGTTACAATAAAAGGAAGAAAGCATGCTCACAAGCTCTTTTCTTCTTGATTTGGTTGCTGGCTCGGATCCGTGACCACAGGCAGACAAACCAGATCTACTATGCTTTGGCTTCTTGGCTTCCTCTGTTGTGTCTGGTAACACTCTGCCTGCGTGAGTGTGTGGGTGCATGAGGGTATGGATGTGCTGAACGTGTGCATGCGTGAATAAGAGCCATCTCTTTTCTGTTTGATCCAATAGAGGTATTTAATAAAACCTATGTAAGGGTAACCCTGGGTAGGCCTCTAGTGAAATTGAGCTAACAATATTAATCAATAAAACAAAGCATCAAGCTAAGTAAGTGGGGAGTTGGAGGAGAAGACCACTTAATGATCACAATGTTGGCGCTTGTACCCCCCTGGAAGCTTTCCTGGCTCTTGAAACAGAGAAAACAGACTTTGGGAAATACAAGCAGAAAGCCATGTTGGCATCCTATGGGGGACCAAAGGGGAGTGGCATTCTTTGAACACATGAAAAGCAGATCCTTTTGGCCTGAAAACCAAGAGTAGCTGGAACCGAATATAGGTGAGAAACCTGCTTAGACAAAAGATTGCAACTTGCTGAAGTTTTAGTCACTAGAATACATGTTGTGTTTTGCTTTACTTGTAACCATATCTGTGTCTTCTGTTCTTATCACTTAAAGGTCTGTTTTAAACAGTAAATAAAACAAGAATAACTTTATTACAAAGCGATTTCAGTAGGGTGTATTAAACTGAAGGGTGACGCCTTCAGCTAAACTGCCAGGCTGATGTGTATACTCTGTCTTTTTGGAGACAGCAAACTTAATAGCTTCTGTGAAGGTCCTGTGAGAGGGAATGGACCCTGCAGGGTAGGTGGTTTTGGGGGCTGGAAGAGCTGTTGGTGTCACCCTGCAGGGAGGTAACTTGGCTGGTGGAAGGCAGGGTTTGGTCATTGTGCTGTGAACATGCTGCTGGTGTTGGGGATCTAAGTCAAAGCTGAACAGCACAGAAGCACTCAGGGTTACAGTGTGTCACAGACTGCATATGGGGCAATGTCAAGTCAGCTACAGAAGCAGTTTCAGCAGACGCAGTAGCACCAGTAGGAGCCAGATTGGCCTGTTCATGTATCCCACCAATACCCCTTGAACTGTGCATCATAGATACTCCTGAATGGGGGGACGGGGATGTGGGGGGAAGAGCACAAAACGCCATACAGCTCCACCCTAACCCCAATCCAGTGGGCTCAGGGAATGGAGAATCCAAGGTTGAGCCACGTTGGAGCAGAAACATAAGCCAAGAGAAACAGCTACTGAAGCAACCTCAGCCAGTATGGTGTCAGGGGAGTATGCTTTCTAGAGGTTTTTGCTTTGGGACATTCTCTTGTCTGCTGACTCGCTCCCACTTTTTCCTGCTTCCTCTCGGTTTCTTCACTTCGGTCTCACTCCACCTGGACCAAGGAAACAATGCCCTCCCTCTCTTTCCCCCCTTCCTATTCATTTGTTTGGCTGTAGCTGCTCTGACTTGTGTCCCAAGAATCATGGATGATAAAACATGATTTAGACCAGCGGTTCTCAAATGGGGAGCTTCGAGCTGGTTTCAGGGGGACTGCAAACCCCAAGCTTGAGAGGCAGAAGCTCCAAATCCATGGGCAGAGTTGGAGGAGAGCAGGGTAGGGGGTTGCTTGCCCAAACTACAGTGCCTTAACCAGAATGGGTAGTCCCGGAGGCAGCCACACACCTACCCCTCCTCTTCTCCCACCACACAAGGCCCCAACACCTGGCCAGGTCAGAGGTGGGAAGACGGAGCCGGGCAGTGCGGGGCAGCTGCTGCTCTGGCTGGTGCCATGGAGCAGGCAGCTGTGGCCCTCCCTGTCTGCTGGAGCCTAGGACTGCAGCTGCTCCTCAACTCACAGCCCACCTTCACTGTTCACGGTCAGTAACAGCTGCATGGGCAGGACCCAGCTCTGGGGCCGGCAAAGCCCTCAGGAAGTAGCAACCACAGAGAGGCCACACAGACCATAGCTACCCCTGAGCTACCCCCTTACCTGCACAGAGCCCCAAGCCACCCCCTTCCTGCACTCTGAGCATTTTTTGAACTTTTAGAGCTGAGCTCCCACTTTGAGTTATGATTTTTGGTTGTGCCCTCCCTACCCCCAACCCAGACAGCATGGCCTGCTGAGGTGAGTGTGGGGGGAGGGGTGCAGAGCAGTTCTGAACTCCATAGGGCTCTGGCCCCCCCAAATAGAAGTCAAAACACACCTATGTCTGAGGGCCCTCACACGTGGCAGCTGAAGTCCGGAGCCTCAAGGCTCCCCTCTCCCCTATGCTGGGCCATGGGATTTTTAAAGCATGGGAGGGGCTCAGAAAGAAAAAGGGTGAGAACCCCTGAGCCACCTTTGCTGCTCCCACTCCACTGTGTTCAAGGTGAGCTCAGCACAGAAAGGATTGAATCCAATGAGCTTAATTTTTTTAAAAGAAGATAGAAGTGTATGCCCTGGTCTACACTAGGACTTTAGGTCGAATTTAGCAGCATTAAATCGATGTAAACCTGCACGCGTCCACACGATGAAGCCCTTTATTTCGACTTAACAGGCTCTTAAAATCGATTTCCTTACTCCACCCCTGACAAGCGGATTAGCGCTTAAATCGGCCTTGCCGGGTCGAATTTGGGGTACTGTGGACACAATTCGACGGTATTGGCCTCCGGGAGGTATCCCAGAGTGCTCCATTGTGATCGCTCTGAACAGCACTCTCAACTCAGATGCACTGGCCAGGTAGACAGGAAAAGAACCACGAACTTTTGAATCTCATTTCCTGTTTGGCCAGCGTGGCAAGCTGCAGGTGACCATGCAGAGCTCATCAGCAGAGGTGACCATGATGGAGTCCCAGAATTGCAAAAGAGCTCCAGCATGGACCGAACGGGAGGTACGGGATCTGATCGCTGTTTGGGGAGAGGAATCCGTGCTTTCAGAACTCCGTTCCAGTTTTCGAAATGCCAAAACCTTTGTCAAAATCTCCCAGGGCATGAAGGACAGAGGCCATAACAGGGACCCGAAGCAGTGCCGTGTGAAACTGAAGGAGCTGAGGCAAGCCTACCAGAAAACCAGAGAGGCGAATGGCCGCTCCGGGTCAGAGCCCCAAACATGCCGCTTCTATGATGAGCTGCATGCCATTTTAGGGGGTTCAGCCACCACTACCCCAGCTGTGTTGTTTGACTCCTTCAATGGAGATGGAGGCAATACGGAAGCAGGTTTTGGGGATGAAGAAGATGATGATGATGATGAGGTTGTAGACAGCTCACAGCAAGCAAGCGGAGAAACCGGTTGTCCAGACAGCCAGGAACTGTTTCTCACCCTGGACCTGGAGCCAGTACCCCCCGAACCCACCCAAGGCTGCCTCCTGGACCCAGCAGGCGGAGAAGGGACCTCTGGTGAGTGTACCTTTTAAAATACTATACATGGTTTAAAAGCCAGCATGTGAAAGGATTACTTTGCCCTGGCATTCGTGGTTCTCCTGGATGTACTCCCAAAGCCTTTGCAAAAGGTTTCTGGGGAGGGCAGCCTTATTGCGTCCTTCATGGTAGGACACTTTACCACTCCAGGCCAGTAACACGTACTCGGGAATCATTGTAGAACAAAGCATTGCAGTGTACGTTTGCTGGCATTCAAACAACATCCGTTTTTTATCTCTGTGTTATCCTCAGGAGAGTGAGATATAATTCATGGTCACCTGGTTGAAATAGATTGCTTTTCTTCAGGGGACACTCAGAGGAGCCCATTCCTGCTGGGCTGTTTGCCTGTGGCTAAACAGAAATGTTCCCCGCTGTTAGCCACGGGGAGGGGGAAGGGTTGAGGGGGTAGCCACGTGGTGGGGGGGAGGCAAAATGCGACCTTGTAACGAAACAACATGTGCTATGTATGTAATGTTAACAGCAAGGTTTACCCTAAAAGGGTGTAGCCACTGTTTTATAAAATGTGTCTTTTTAAATACCGCTGTCCCTTTTTTTTTCTCCACCAGCTGCATGTGTTTCAATGATCACAGGATCTTCTCCTTCCCAGAGGCTAGTGAAGCTTAGAAAGAAAAAAAAAAATGCACTCGCGATGAAATGTTCTCCGAGCTCATGCTGTCCTTCCACACTGACAGAGCACAGACGAATGCGTGGAGGCAAATAATGTCAGAGTGCAGGAAAGCACAAAATGACCGGGAGGAGAGGTGGCGGGCTGAAGAGAGTAAGTGGCGGGCTGAAGAGAGGGCTGAAGCTCAAATGTGGTGGCAGCGTGATGAGAGGAGGCATGATTCAATGCTGAGGCTTCTGGAAGACCAAACCAGTATGCTCCAGTGTATGGTTGAGCTGCAGCAAAGGCAGCTGGAGCACAGACTGCCACTGCAGCCCCTCTGTAACCAACCACCCTCCTCCCCAAATCTCCACACCCAGACGCCCAAGAACGCGGTGGGGGGGCCTCCCAACCAGCCACTCCACCACAGAGGATTGCCGAAAAAAAAGAAGGCTGTCATTCAATAAATTTTAAAGTTGTAAACTTTTAAGGTGCTGTGCTTAAAGTGCTGTGTGGCATTTTCCTTTCCTCCTCCACCACCCCTCCTGGGCTACCTTGGTAGTCATCCCCCTATTTGTGTGATGAATGAATAAAGAATGCATGAATGTGAAGCAACAATGACTTTATTGCCTCTGCAAGCGGTGATTGCAGGGAGGAGGGGCGGGTGGTTAGCTTACAGGGAAGTAGAGTGAACCAAGGGGCGGGGGGTTTCATCAAGGAGAAACAAACAGGCTACGGTGTGAAAGTTCTGGCCAGTCATGAAACTGGTTTTCAAAGCTTCTCTGATGCGTACCGTGCCCTCCTGTGCTCTTCTAACCGCCCTGGTGTCTGGCTACGCATAACCAGCAGCCAGGCGATCTGCCTCAACCTCCCACCCCGCCATAAACGTCTCCCCCTTACTCTCACAGATATTGTGGAGCACACAGCAAGCAGTAATAACAGTGGGAATATTGGTTTCGCTGAGGTCTAAGCGAGTCAGTAAACTGCGCCAGCGCGCCTTTAAACGTCCAAATGCACATTCTACCACCATTCTGCACTTGCTCAGCCTGTAGTTGAACAGCTCCTGACTACTGTCCAGGCTGCCTGTGTACGGCTTCATGAGCCATGGCATTAAGGGGTAGGCTGGGTCCCCAAGGATACATATAGGCATTTCAACATCCCCAACAGTTATTTTCTGGTCTGGGAATAAAGTCCCTTCCTGCAGCTTTTGAAACAGACCAGAGTTCCTGAAGATGCGAGTGTCATGTACCTTTCCCGGCCATCCCACGTTGATGTTGGTGAAACGTCCCTTGTGATCCACCAGAGCTTGCAGCACTATCGAAAAGTACCCCTTGCGGTTTATGTACTCGCCAGCTTGGTGCTCCGGTGCCAACATGGGGATATGGGTTCCATCTATGGCCCCACCACAGTTAGGGAATCCCATTGCAGCAAAGCCATCCACTATGACCTGCACATTTCCCAGGGTCACTACCCTTGATATCAGCAGATCTTTGATTGCGTGGGCTACTTGCATCACAGCAGCCCCAACAGTAGATTTGCCCACTCCAAATTGATTCCCAACTGACCGGTAGCTGTCTGGCGTTGCAAGCTTCCACAGGGCTATTGCCACTCGCTTCTCAACTGTAAAGGCTGCTCTCATCTTGGTATTCATGCGCCTCAGGGCAGGGGAAAGCAAGTCACAAAGTTCCATGAAAGTGCCCTTACTCATGCGAAAGTTTCGCAGCCACTGGGAATCGTCCCAGACCTGCAACACTATGCGGTCCCACCAGTCTGTGCTTGTTTCCCGAGCCCAGAATCGGCGTTCCACAGCATGAACCTGCCCCATTAGCACCATGATGCATGCATTTGCAGGGCCCATGCTTTCAGAGAAATCTGTGTCCATGTCCTGATCACTCACGTGACCGCGCTGACATCGCCTCCTCACCCGGTATCGCTTTGTCCGGTTCTGGAGCTGCATATACTGCTGGATAATGCGTGTGGTGTTTAATGTGCTCCTAATTGCCAAAGTGAGCTGAGCGGCCTCCATGCTTGCCTTGGTATGGCGTCCACACAGAAAAAAGACGCGGAACGATTGTCTGCCGTTGCTCTGACGGAGGGAGGGGCGACTGACGACACGGCTTACAGGGTTGGCTTCAGGGAGCTAAAATCAACAAAGGGGGTGTCTTTACATCAAGGAGTATTTCAGGCAGGACTTCACGGAGGGTTCCAATAAGAAATGGTGCACCTAAGTTATTGTTCTTATTGGAGCGAGGAGGTTAGCCTGGCCTCTGATTGATACATGGCTAGATTTACCTCGCTGCACCTTCTCTGTGAGTGACTGCAGTGTGACCCAGAGGAATGAGTCCCCTAGACAGGGGAGGAGGCAAATGAGTACAAAACAAATCTGGTCTATTTCTTGTTTTGATCCACTCCATCTATCTTTTACATCTTTGGCTGGCAGCAGACGGTGCAGAAGGACTGCATGCCATCCACATCTCATGGCTGCTCGGCAGAAGATGGTACAATACGACTGCTAGCAATCCTCATCTCTTGCCTGCCCGGCAGAAGATGGTACAGTACGACTACTAGCAATCCGTATCGCCTGCCTGCTCACCATAAGACAGTTCAATAGGACTGACTGCAGGACTAAAGAGAATGACCTGGTCAAGTCACTCCAAATTTAGTCCCTGCGCCCATGTCTGCCCAGGCGCTCCCGGCCGACATGGCCAGGAGCACCTCGGACACGACGAGGACGGCTACCAGTCGTACTGCACCGTCTGCTGCCAGAAGGCAATGGGTTGCTGCTACTGTGTAGCAAAGCCATACCACGTCTGCCAGCACCCAGGAGACATAGGGTGACGGTTACCTGAGCGGGCTCCATGCTTGCTGTGGTATGGCGTCTGCACAGGTAACTCAGGAAAAAAGGCGTGAAACGATTGTCTGCCCTTGCTTTCACGGAGGGAGGGAGGGAACGGGGGCCTGACGATATGTACCCAGAACCACCCGCGACAATGTTTTAGCCCCATCAGGCATTGGGATCTCAACCCAGAATTCCAATGGGCAGCGGAGACTGCGGGAACTGTGGGATAGCTCCCCACAGTGCAACGCTCCGGAAGTCAACTCTAGCCTCGGTACTGTGGAAGCACTCCGCCGAGTTAATGCACTTAATGCACTTAGAGCATTTTCTGTGGGAACACATACACTCGAATATATGAAACCGATTTCTAAAAAAACGACTTGTATAAATTCGACCTTATTCCGTAGTGTAGACATACCCTATGATTTGTGTGTGTGGTGGGGGGAGGAGAATCAATTCCTTGTCCCTTAGCCATTCATTATAAAGCATTTTCATTACCATTTATTGTTGGTACCAGAGCCAAATGGTGTGCTAAGAACCTTCCATTTCAGAATGCATCTGAAAGAGGGGGAAGAAGTTGAAATAGTGATTGGAATTGTAATATTTTGGAGTAAGGCAGGTAAATTATTTACTTGACTACAATTAAAAAATTATGTAAAGTGTTAACTGAGATTAAACATCTTGTTTATAAGAATGTTCTGTGAGGCAACAATCATACATCACCCCAAAGTATGAAATCTTATTACACCATATTAAGGAAATATATCATGCTTAGATCTTATAAAAATGCAAATACCATTTCAATTAAGACAACAAAATTAATTTTAAAAGTACCAAAGTGAACAATTTCTCTCATACTGTCAGAAAAGGTCCCAAAGATAAGGGAAGCACAAAATTCAAATGAAAATACTCTACTTGTTTACGGAAGAGTGCACCATATTTTTAATTGCTTCTAAAGCTTTATTCAAGATAACTGGTCCTATTAATGACATCATCAAATCTTCAAAAGCAACTACAGATTTGAGTTTATGTTTTGAGTTTGAGTTTTACATCTTTTGCACATTCAATAAAACACCAGGGTGTTTTCAACGGGAAAGAGGACATTTTCGAAAGCTCCACTAATGTTTTGGTCTTTCATTTGCCATTAGCATTTTACCCTAACCTGACTCCAAGCCATCTTGCTCTGCTTCAGCCAGACAATATATTTTAGGGGTTGTAGGCAAGAATTACTAACCATACTAACCAATTAGACATTTCGTTCTCATAGATACGAGTGCATACTTGGACAAGCAAGATAATTTAGCTCATTACAAACATTCATGAACATATGAATGGCATACAGGGTCAGACCATTGGTCTATCTAGCCCAGTATCCCATCTTCCAACAGTGGCTGGTGCCAGATGCTTAAAAGGAAATGAACGCAATTGGGCAATTTATTGAGTTATTCAGCCCCTGTCATCTAGTGCCTGCTTCTGGCATGCCTGTATTGTTTGTCCATAAACTCACTTTTCTCTAACAACCAGATTCCATCATCCTTCAATGTGGCTCTGAATTTGCACTTTACCTTCATGTAGTCAGCCCTAACAAAATATTTATTCACATTTCTTCATTAATAGGAATGCTCAGTTCAAAAGACTCTAATCATTCCACTCAAGTGTTCTGAATAACAGCATAAAATGCATTATATTACAAATTCCCACATCATGACTGGACTTTAAGAATAAAGTCTCCACAGATTAATCTCTGCTTTTTACAGTAAAACAAAATAGGACAGAAATCACAGTCTGAGGCAAAGTATAAAAATCTTCTTTTTCTCCATATTGTTTGAACCCAAACACCACAACATATGGTATGGCATTATGTTTTCAGGATTAGAGAACAACAAATAATGAAACAGATGATGCCTACTGAAAAACACAATGAATAAAATGAAACATCCATTCAAATAAGAGATATGCAAACTTTCTACATTTGTTGTAATTCAAAATACCAATCAGCACTGTTTGTTTACTCATACCATAGATGCTTTACAATGGAATCTCCCTCTCAATGTATCACTTCCCATCTACCCCAATGTGCTACAGAACCACCATATGTTGTTATGCTTCACTCCCTTCCTACCATTATCATCAGGTCGATGATTACTTAATATTCCATTTACTATGCCTTACTGAATAAACAGACTTTTCAAACTCTTCCCCTGAGCTTGCACATACCAGAACATTAGGAACCATTAGGAAAGGGATAGATAACACAGAAAATATCATAGTGCTACTGTGCAGTCCATGGTACTCCCACACCCTGAATTCTGCAGGCAGGTTTGGTCACCCCATCTCAGAAAATATATATTAGAAATGGCAAAGGGACAGAAGAGGGCAAAAAAAAAAATGATTAGGGGAATGGAACAGCTTCCACATGAAGAGATTTTAAAAGAACGGAAATGTTAGGTTTAGAAAAGGGACAACTAAGGGGGGTGGATATGATAGAAGTGTATAAAATCATGAATGGTGTGGAGAAAGTGAATAAAAAGGTTTTGTTTACTCCTTTGCATAAGGATAATGGGTCACCCGATGAAAGTAATAGGCAGCAGGTTTGAAACACACAAAAGGAAGTACTTTTTCCACACAGTGCACAGACAACCTGTGTACCTCATTTCCAGGGGATGTTGTGAAGGCAAAAGTATAACTGGGTTCAAAAAAAGAATTAGATATATTTAATGGAGGATAGGTCCATCAATGACTATTGACCAAGATTATCCCTAACCCTCCAGCTGCCAGAAGCACCTGGCATTGGCCACTGTTAGAAGACAGGATACTGTGCTAGAATGACCATTGACCTGACCCAGTATGGGCATTCTTATGTACATGCTGCCAGAAAGAACAAGTCCTACCCTATTTCAGTAAATAGATGTATAAGCACAATGGAGAAGCATAGGATAATGGAATAGCATAGATCACAATTACAATGGAGATTGCTGTTGACGCACAAAATGGTAATCTGGATAAATTATTTGTCTCCTGGGATCTTCTACAATATCTATTTATCCACTATCATCTTTTCGGTCATGTATTTTTCTACTTTCTTGCCACATTATTTTATTTTTATTTTATTTTATTTTTTCTTAGCCTCAGACATCCTCTTAAGTAACCTAAATGACTGCATTGCCATAGGGTCAGTGTTAAGATTAGTCACCTTATCTATTGAGTTAATGACATTGTTTGTTTAGCTGACAATCTTTATTCTTCCAGTATGTTGAGTTATTATTTACCATTGACTTTAAGGTGGGTGGTTTTTTGTTTGTTTTTGTTTTGGTTTTTCAATAACTGGGTCTCAAAAAGAGGCAAAATTCCATGATCTGATATTTAATAGAGTAGTGCCAAATAAAGATTCAAAGAAGAAGAAATTAAGACCAAATAAAAGGTGAGATACAGTGAATATCTTTCTAGCCAGGATAATATTATACTTAAGTACATTTTTTTTTTCTAAACTGGCTATTCTCCTAGGGCCTGACCCCAAACCCATTCAAGTCATTGACTTGAATGGGCTTGCATCAGGTTTATTTCAGGATGAGCCAGCCACCTAATTAATATTATAGGTTGACCACTGAGGTGCCTCAGGATTGTTTATACTACACAGCTAGGTCAACATAAGGCAGCTTATGTGGACTTAATTATGTCAGTGTTTACACTATAGCCTTCCTTGCGCTGATGTAAGTGCCCTACTACATTGACATAATATCTCCACCTCCATGAGAGGGGTATGGCTTAGGTTGGTATAGCTAGGGTGACACAATGTCTGTGTAGACATTGCAGCCTTTACATGGGCTGTTGACTGTCTTGTCAATTTTACAGCATGTGCTGTGAAATTGACAAGAAAGCTGGACAGCTGGAGCCCAGCTGTCCCCCGCTTCCCTGGAGAGCTGGGCAGCTAGAATCTGCTCCCAGCTGGGAGCTGGGGCAAGAAGCCCGGATGGCTTCCTCTGGCTCCTGGTGGGAATGGGTAGGGGAGAAGCCCCAGGCAGTTTCCCCCACTCCTGGGGGAGAACGGGGAGGGGAGGCAGCCCGCTGGGAGCCTGAGCTCTCAACTCCCCACACTGCCCTTCTTAGGCCAGTGGAAGTGCTCCTGGTGAGGACATGCACCACCAGCCCAAGGAGGGTAGTGTGGACATTCACCACCCCAGTAATAGAGATAGACTTACATTTCTAGTGCAGACATACTCTCAGTTAATGAGAATCTGATGTACTTTAATTGCCAATTTTAATCAAAATTAATTATCTTTCCCAATTTAAAAAGGGGATATCAGCTATGCTAGTACTATTTAAGTTCTTCAAAAAGGTTATTCTTGCATAGACTGGAAGTTCTATTCCCATGAAATTAGTTTAAACTCTTAGGTGAAATGGTATCTTTTGAAGAGCTAATGTACTGCATGAATGATTATTTTAAAACAGTCTTATGAGATTTTGGAGGATTTCACAGCAATCATAAATACAACAGAGAATGTAAATTAAATTCATATTCATGATTTACTTACCCTTTTCTATATTTCTCTTCTCTTACTATTTTCTCTTTATTTCATGAGCGATTAAAATAGTTTATTTCTGAGAATGCTGTTTTTATTATTAATATTTTTCTGGTGTACAAATGCAACTCAGTGTGTTTGTACACTGAAGTCCAAGAGTTTGCGGGCAGGGGGGTATTTTTAAATGTGTTTTATTCAGGTCGTGTGGGTTGTTGAATGATTTTAGTTTTAGTTTTATTAGTGAAGAAAATTTTCACTAAACTGATCAGAAATGAATCAGATCACAGAAGGTAAAAGGAGAACATATCATCTTACCATCATTTTCATAGCATGTTAATATTTGAAATTAAATTGACTAATAACTATGTTGACTCTCCTTATCCACTACTGTCTGGTGAGCACTCAGCACTCATACTGAAGTCAGTGACAGCTAGTGGCACTCAGCATGCTGCAGAATCCGGCCCAAGGTCAATAATAACAGAGGTGATGGGATATTCTTAAGTATCAAAGAACAGTGATCACATTTAACAATTGGCCCTCCTTTCTGCAGCTTCCTGTACCTATTTTCATTTTCAGCACTGAAATGTAAATGAACACAAGAGTCCCATAACAGAAAAAGCAACTTCCATTAGTATTTCTTTAAGGCTCAGAAGAGAAACAAAAACCTACGTTTTTATGATGAAGGGCTAACCTTTGGAGTACCCTAGTCATCCAGTACATGGCTGCAGGCTATAAAATGTACAGTCTATTCCTGTATTGAAACAATTGAACAGACAATAAAAGGCATAAACTTGTGCATGCCATGGGCATACCACTCAAGGGATAAAAGAGACAGATAGATAATCAAATACATGCACATATAGACACTGAATGAATTTTACATAAAAAGATTTTTTAAAAAAATCACATAAGCTAAGAACACAGTAATTACTTTGGGCAATCTCATTTAATTATTGACACTAATGTCTCTTATTTTCTACAATCTCATACTTTTATCACAGTCCTCCTGACATTAAATTTTGAAAATGCTCAGATAATCCTCAGAGCTTTTCAAACTCAGATGCTAAAATGAGAAAAGAATATCCTTTCCTCATAACTATGCATAGTGTCACTGGCCGGTTGTTTTCTTGTATACCTCAGGATTATATCCATTCAGAACCTGCCCATATGACACAGCAAGTCAGAGATGACACCTAAATTCTCTCCCCCTGAGATGAAGTTTTTCCCTTACTCATTCAAGCAGGGCCTTTAAAGTAAGACACTACTTGTATGACCAAGGTGAACTAGATTTTGCCCTAATCTACATTTCAATCCCCTAATCACATTACCTAGGCAGACAGAAGTAGAATGTGTATAAGGTTCTGTGCTTAGGAACTTTCCTATCCTACTGTTCCATCAGTGACGCGAGCACAGCAAGCCAGTCATCTCCAACAAATAACTCTGTGCTTTCTTCCATAACATCCATTATGCATGGAAACACCCTTTCTGAGAAAAGTCACTACCCCATCATGAAGGTCCAGAGTTTGACCAGCTTTATGTCATTGAACTAGAAACCTCCTACAGTAGCCTCCTGAATGCCAAAACAGTCATGAGATCCTGAGCTAACCTAGAAAAGTTGTCATCCACATGGGCTTTGAAGATATTCAAGTGATTAAGCCTCAGTAACTCCAAGATCAAGTGTGAATAACTTTCTTTCTACATTTCAGGAAATGTAACGTGAAGCAGAGTGACCAAACACCATTCCCATTTTTACATTATCCTAGACCTCATGAGTTGGACACATTTGGTCAAATGCAGTTTTTGATCAGGAGACTTCCTACATTTAGAATAAGATGCTGCCAGCATGAACAAATGCCTCCTTGGCTATCCTTTAGCTCATATTGAACCAACTACCGGGCAAAAGATAAACTTACTTATGCTCTCTTACATCCTTCACCTGATCCAAAGCCCAGTGGAATTAATGGGAATCTTTCCATTGACTTCAGTGAGCACTGGATCAGGTCCCTGTGCAGGAGGACACCTGAGAGCCGCTTATTTTCTACAGCTTTTATTTCCTCAGACTCCACTTCCCCCCTTTTCTATGACTGTACTAATTGGTTCACTTTAAATACTTAATCTATTATATTTAATTGAATTGCAGGATGATTGTCAAACAATTGTGGCTGAATTGCGGACAAGACATGGAAAATCATGGAACAGTAATAATGAATCTTTATTAACTGTGATAATTTGAAAAAGCCAGAGAAGACCTATTTGCTTAAGAAAAATTTAATAGAATATAAACACTCAAGTATTATGTTATGCCTGCTAATTTTTTTGATAACCAGACATTAATGCGTGGTGCTGACAGCCTGAGCCCCAGTCATTGTCAGATCAGATAATGGGGCTCTAGTGTGCTAATGGGAAAAAAAATCTGTTGCAAACCTCAATATGTATGCAAAATTTTGGACTGTTCAAAGTAAGCTAATTAAAATCAAAATTGCAATGGAAGCCTAACATTGTGGGATCTGCAATTTCCACAATATTGCAAATTAAGTAGGTCCTTAATTATAGGATAAAGAAGTGTGTGACTATTAATAATGTGTGCTTAGGGCACTACATCATTAGCAGACTTCTTTCCTGTACTGTACAACCAAGGATTGTAAAGTCCCAACTCATGAGCATCTGTCTAATCATCAAGGAGATCTCACCCTTTTGTGCATTGTTCTCACAGTTCGTGCTCCAACATACATTCAGCCTTAGACAATTTTGTTTCCAAATTGATTTTTAAGTCAAAAATATTAATAGAACCAAAGACAACATGAAAAAAAAACAATTTAATCAAATAAATAACATTAGCAACAAACATTGTGGACATTTACATAGGAGAAAAGCATTAATAATACAAAGGATAATTTAAGACCACCATTCAAGTCCAAACAGCCCATGTATGTTATCCAGGAATTAATTGTTTCAGTGCCAGAATTTAAGTAATTTCAGGTTATGTAGATAGCTTGTTTTGCCTAGGGAAAACTGAAATCCGAAGTTCAGTAAAATAAAAGATTCCAAAGGAAAGGACCACAGTGTGCCTCACAGCACAACTCATCAGCTTCAGTGGGTGTCTGGCCCGCACAAGGACCACGGGATCAGATTTATAGCATGTAAAGTCTCTTTACATAGCCATCAATACAGCAGATAGTTGTCACAGAATAAGGGAGAATGAAAACTTCCCTAAGCACTGATTGAACTTTCATTAATTTCAGCCTGTCAATTAAAACCTGTACTTAATTTTCTATATCTATGTTTACATTGGGTTAAAAATTGTTAATTTGCAAGTCCCATTTCCATATACCCTGGAATTTCCTTTGTAATAATCCTCCTTCTCACCCATATAAACTATTTCTAATCCATGTTCTGGTGGGGGCCATACCCACTAACCTATCTTATGCCAAGGAGAACTTGGCAATATAGCATACCACAAATAGACAATATGTGCATTTGCATTTACATCACATACCCAGTCACTCTATACAGTTGACCCCATTTCAGTTTTGGGAACATGGAAAATATGACTTTAAGAGAGTGGTAAATTAAACAGAACGGAACAGACATGGGAATCAGTAGTCAGAAGGACATGAAAAATGAAACAGGAAACGGCAAGGATTTCTATGCATGACAAAGAATTTGGGGTGCACATCTCCATACACCTTACAGGGACCTGATCTTCTGACAATGTTAAGCATCCACTTTCAAGTAATCAGGCCCCTTTAGGGTATGTCAAGCTGGGGCACCCAACAACAGACACATCCATAATCGCTAGTTAAGTTTTTAAAAATCCTGGGCAACATACATATTTACCCAGCCACCTGAAACAGTTCATGATATATCCTGAAAACACTTTTTAAAAAAACAAGGGCGTTTCTTTGACAGATTTATATGTTTGATACTCTAACTACATTTGACAGTCTTTGATACCTAATTTTCAAATATAATTTTGATACACTAAAAGTATTGTTTAAGCAACATAATATTTATTCCTGTATTAAATCCACCTTTAAGAGTAGTTTTCTTCATCTATAAAGTATTGCATACTTGGTTTTGTGCATAGCTTTAAAATATTTTTAGGAACACTTTACCTGTCTTACTTTAAGTAAAGATAGGATCAGCACGAGTACAGTTAGAAAGTGAACAGTATTCCCATATACTTAATGAAAAAATGACACACCTCCAAATTCTGGTCCAAATAGGAGAGTGATCTTCATGTTCCAAAGCCAAACTAAGCCTAACCAAAAGTCTTTTCCCATGCTGCTTAATTAACAACTCCAAGATGTGTTTTCATGGCCAGAGAACTGAAATGGTTATGGAGTTAACTGTATTATATAGTTGGACATAGAATACCACACTCCCTGGTGGCTGTATGTGGTGTTGTGATAGTTGTGTGTAAGTCTTACCCATGCCTTCTTTGGCCATTGGCATGACCTGGCCCTCCAGCCAAGCCAAGTGACAGAGTCCAACACTTTGTAGGACCTCAGACTCTTTCACTAAAAGTCCATCAGAAAATAACAAAACAACTGACTTTTCAGCCTGTCTGGGCTCAACTGGTAGCTTCCTTCTTCGAAGGCTAGCCCCAGCTCCAAACCATCTCAATATCCGACTCAGGTTCCTGGGTTTCTCTCTCTCTACCCAGGATTTCAGGCAGGTGGCAGTCCCTAACCTACCTGTCCCCAGTCAGATTTCCAGGTCAGATATCTGCTTCATGCCTAGAAATTTCTCTCTTCCTCTTATTTTAGAACATGGCCTTGTAGACTTTTTCCTGGTTCAGGCTCTCTCGTTCTGGCTCTAAACCTCCCAGGCTTCTCTCATCCTCTACCCAAGAGAGAAAGCTCCCATCTACCTCTTACCTGGGTCTTTTCGCTGCCCCTCCTCCAGCAGTTCTTTGTTCCTTCCTTTATGAAGGCCCAGCTCCTCCCTAGCTCAGTTTAATTACCAATTATGCCTAATGATCCTCCATATGTAACCCAGTAGGTTAACTGAACTCTCAGGCCACTTTAGTCACCAGTGAGGGAATACACCGCCATCACAGCTAGCCACTCTGCAAATAAATTAAGAAAATCTAATCCAGGAAAACACACAAGTGCCTATGAAAAGAGATAAGAATACGGGGTTGAGGGAATGAGAATGAGGGTAATAATAATAAGGTCATACACTTGCAAAGGCAGTTATTGCATGGTTCCAAATCACCTTACACTTAAAAACAGACACCATATCTAAAATCCCTGATCAATGAATAATCCAGGCATCCTGAGTTGTCTGATTTCTCACAGGCCTCACAATAGAGATGGGTTTTAATGAAAGATTTGAACACGGAGAGGAGGGCACAATGGCCTTGCAGATTAATTCAGAGAGAAAATTCCATGCATAAGGAACAGTTTTTGAGAAAGCACAGAAGAGATATTTTTAAAAGGTTTGGTTTCTAGACTTGAGAGTCGCTATCTTTAGTTCTTTAGTACAGTTAGCTGGGATTAAGGCTCCAGTGCCAGCTTCTTCTTGCACTAGAAATAATTTCTAGAATATGTCTATTATTAAACACACATACCCGCAGCTGAAATTTCCCAACACCCATTTCAATTTACTAGATTTTGTAAGTAAACAGACCATAAAAAAGCAAGGATATTGAATCAATCTGTTTTGTTATTTATTTCACAAGAATCTTTTAGATTTCATCATTTAAAATAATGCTTTATAGCAAACCCATATTCTATGCAGCATATTTTGCAAAATGATGGATTCTCAGTAACAGCAGACCTCACAACACTACTCTGCAGTTAAATCTTTACTGAGAAGAGGAAAAGGACAATATTTTTGTGCCTGGAATTACAGGGTGTGCAGATTAGTGAGGGCAAATTAGCGAGTTTCTGCTGTGTGCATATATTTCCATCATTTAACAAATTAAGCAGGGACCACATGCTCTCTCCCCCACACTGAAAAGCCACTGTGTTGCTGATGGCATTTTATTTTCTGCTGAGTTTTACACATGCTAAATTGGCATTTTTAAAAATAAACTTCAAAATACAATTTGAGCCTATCAGTAGTTTAACTGAATACTGAAGTTACTCATTTAACATAATCTGAAAAATAAATACATATACCTAGAGACTCTGAATTTGACAAAGTCACAGGGCCTTTGCAAGCAACATTCAATTACATACTAATGCATTACACTTATATAGGACCCTTTATAGATCTCAAAGCAGTTATAAGTATTAATGAATTAAGTCTGACATTGTTCCTGTGAAATAGGATAGTAATAATATCCCCATTTAACAGTGATATGCAAAGGTCAGTCACCACATGGCCAGCTCTGGTCAGGCTGCTGCCTAAAATTTGGATTTTAAGATAGTTTTGTAATCTGCACCTTGAGCCCTGCTCTCCTTTGCGGTGAGGAGAAATCCTGGCACTAGATGCAGCCTGACTCCGGCTTAAAGAGGATGCCTGGCAGGAAAGATCATCAGTCCTCTGCAATGACTGAGGAGTCCACAGTCATCTCTGAACCTGAAGATCTGTCACGGAATTGAGAGTCACCATCTTTCAGTTAGTCAGGAAAATTGTTTGGGAGACCCCTTATTCCCTGAACTGTGTCCTCAAGCCAAGGGGTAAGGGTTTGGAGGTTTTATTACCTGCTGTCCTATTAAATCTGCGGAGAGACTTATAACCTTATCACACTTGAGAGTCTTTTGGGCTGTACTGAACCCAGTCAGCTGCATTGCTAACTGCTGCACAGAAGATATTGTGACCACAGGTCATCAAGGGCCCCTACAAAGTGCGTGTACCAACGGGACATTAATTTTATGTTTGATATTTAAGGTCACATGACTGGGGAAATTCACAGGTATTATCAGTATGGACACCTGTGATCCTGCAAATAGAGATATATTTATCTCCTGTTTAACATAATTACCGTATTAAATATATTGTGTGTGTGTTTGTGTTATGTGTTGGAAGTCTCCAACTATCTGGCAAGTAAGTGGTGGTTACCCTGTGACTAAAATTTTCCTCCCAAGCTGCTCTGGTGACCCTGCCAGGAAGGAGCATGGGGTGGGGTGTGGGGTGGAGGCATCACCAAATAAATTCATATGGGACAAAAAAGAAGTTACACCCTGCAGAGTGGGTGGCAGGATCCAGAAGAGCTCAGGCCAGTCCATCAAAACCTGTAAGGAGATTGGCGGTAAAAGAGGTAACCAGGTGGATAGGGAAATGCTACAGAAGAATAGAGCCAACATTTTCTGACTCCAATCCTATGCATTAGCCACAAGCCCATATTTCTTCTCCTTTTGCTAGTCAAGGTTTTTCTTCACTCACTGTCCAGAAATCTTCTTGCGAATCTCCATAGATGTCTATGCTTTCTTAAAGGACTTATCAAATACCCACTGAATGGAAAGGCTCCCAAATAATTTAACTTAAAATATGTAAAATTCTAGGGCTAGGGGTTTTGTTAAGCCAATGTTAATGCAAGGTTATATTTGTGAAGGCTGACACCAAAGAATAAGAAAACATTGGTATTCTTTCTTTTCTGTTTCTTCCTTATCTTGTAGCTCGGGGCATAGCAAGAGAACCAGGCAGCGGGTGGGGAGTGGGGGAGGGGGAGGGATATGGATGAGCTGCCAGCAAAAGAAAAATGAGTTGATTGGGCTAAAGTCTCATTCCCATTTCAAAAGGAGGCAGAAAAGGCCTTGACAGCAGAGCAATGAAAATCAGAGCAGGTATCTCTCCCTGAATCTCCACTGATCAAGAATGGAAAGGCTGCTTCATCAAGATCAGGGTTTCTTTAAATTAAATAAAACAAAGAAGAAGAGGGGGAGAAAAAAAGGCAATCCAGTCTCATGCTGGCCATTCCTAAGCCTTGGATTTATGCAGGAAAGAGCAAATCCTGTGGGCTACATGGACTGTAGGGATGATGTCCTGAGAACTGGGCGCAGTGCAGTATGGAAGAGGGGAAGTAATTTGCATGGATTCTCCATTTTTTGAGCTCCTCCTCAGCCTAGTCTCAAGAAAAGGCTTTCTGGAAAGTTTCCACAGCAGGCTTCCCTTTTCTCTGGATCAGTTTCCCTATTGCAGAGCTAGGGACTTCTGCCTTCCAAGATATTGCAATTCAGAGGGACGTGGGTATATTTGCTGGATTGAGCTCTGAGCTCTAGTTGTTTAATCAAAAACCAATAAGTGTACATAGTTTGAAATTCTGTTAACTTAATCTAGACTATATTGCTCTGTAGTTACAAGACAGTTTATACTGTGTAGTTGACACCATTTAAACTTAAAAACTGGCAATTGCAACATCTTCTAGGCATATCTGTTTTTTCTTTTGTATATGTAAGGAGAGCCTAGCACTTTGTGAGCATTATTATAATAGATTATGAAAAATAAATAGTTTTGACACTATCCTCAAATATTCAATACATAAAACGATGCTTAAATGGACCAGTTTAGGTTGTGTGAGGAAATGGATCAAAATGAATATGAAGCATAAAAAAAGGCAATCTGTTGAGACAGACCTTTTTCCATCAAAATTACTCTACGTGAACCTGAACCATCATGAAACATATTAAAAGTTCACCATTCTCATAGCGCAGAGCACAATAGAGTCTCATCACAATGAACAGTAAACCCACAGGGGACATTGGCAGCAATTTTCCTTCAGATGTCATGGTCTTCACACAGTCTTGAGAAGTGCATCATATCAATCCCATCCAATCAGCCACATGGTCAAACTACATTTGCCCCAGGCACCCTCCTCCCATAGCACCCGTCACCAATCTCTGCAAAACTTGCTTTGGCAATCTTCCTCCAGTTATCCAACCCATGTGACAAAAACTTGAGATTGCAGAACATCTGATCATCTTGATGGTATCCAGTATCTCTCCAATTATGATTAAAATTTGGACAATTACGTTCTCATTAGTCATGTGTGAGGTATAGGTAACCTGTAGTGGT
The DNA here is from genome assembly GCF_965152235.1 of Eretmochelys imbricata. NCBI lineage: Eukaryota > Metazoa > Chordata > Testudines > Cheloniidae > Eretmochelys > Eretmochelys imbricata. The sequence continues at coordinate 37,926,333 of NC_135574.1, forward strand.
TGCTTGTAGCATTTCAATTCAAAGGCAAAAAAAGCCACCAACCATCCTGTTTCCTTAACAGCCATGTCTCACAAGCATACAGTAAGATCCTGAAGGCAAGGGACTGTAGCAATTTTATTTTACACTTCATGGTAATACCTTTGTTTCTCCAAATGTGGCTAACCGTCAGTACGGCCACAGTCATGAGTCCAGTTCTATGTCAGATCTCTAAGTGATGTTTAGCATCCCTTGTAATCATACTGCTCAAGTATAAGAAGTACTCAATGCACTCCAGTGTCTCCTTGGATTTATTAAATAGTACCAAACAGACAATGAACAGCATGAAGTATTAAAATATTATAGTGATGGAGGCCATTAAATATCTAGATAGACATAAAATAACATTTGCAGAAACACACATTCCATGGTCATAGCAGTGTAGAAATGCCTGCGGTCTGCATTACAAGCACATGGTTGGTACACAGAACAAGCAATGGTTCTTTTGCACATCTCTTCACCACTTCTCCCCAGTGATTTTTCTCGGAGTTACATTATCAATAATACACCTCAATGTGTGAGGAAGCATAACAGAGTTGTATTAAAAAACAAAAGGAAAATAGATACAATATTTGAGATCAGAACCTCAGGTGGTGTAAACTATCACAGCCTGATTGACTCCAATGACAGCTATGATAACGTACACCAGCTGCATGGGTGAGATCCCTCCTTGTAGGTATGTTTGAGGTTTGTTGTTCAGTTCTGGTTTCTTTTATAGCGCAGATGGGGGAAGTAGGGTTTTTTATTTTAGTTATTGGACACACGCACACAATTATATGTCTAAAAACAGAGCCAACCAGATATATATTCCTTACTGTAAAAAGAAAAGGAGTACTTGTGGCACCTTAGAGACTAACAAATCTATTTGGACATAGGCTTTCGTGAGCTACAGCTCACTTCATCAGATGCATACAGTAGAAAATACAGTGGGGAGATTTTATATACACAGAGAACATGAAACAATGGGTCTTACCATACACACTGTAACAAGAGTGATCAGGTAAGGTGAGCTATTACCGGCTGGGGGGGGGGGGCGGGGGTTGGGGGTTCTAGGGGTGTGTCTGTGCGGATTTGTTCTTGTGCTTTTTCAGGGAGTTTCTTGAACAGATGGTATAGTTTCTTTTGTTAACTCTCAGTGGGATCAGCACAGACACATCCCTAGAACCCCAGCCAGGGGTATTCTATCTGCTACCCAAGATCCGTAAACCTGGAAATCCTGGACGCCCCATCATCTCAGGCATTGGCACCCTGACAGCAGGATTGTCTGGCTATGTAGACTCCCTCCTCAGGCCCCACGCTACCAGCACTCCCAGCTATCTTCGAGACACCACTGACTTCCTGAGGAAACTACAATCCATTGGTGATCTTCCTGAAAACACCATCCTAGCCACTATGGATGTAGAAGCCCTCTACACCAACATTCCACACAAAGATGGACTACACGTCCTCAGGAACAGTATCTCCGATAATGTCACGGCAAACCTGGTGGCTGAACTTTGTGACTTTGTCCTAACCCATAACTATTTCACATTTGGGGACAATGTATACCTTCAAATCAGTGGCACTGCTATGGGTACCTGCATGGCCCCACCGTATGCCCACACTTTTATGGCTGACTTTGAACAACACTTCCTCAGCTCTCGTCCCCTAATGCCCCTACTCTACTTGCGCTACACTGATGACATCTTCATCATCTGGACCCATGGCAAAGAAGCCCTTGAGGAATTCCACCACGATTTCAACAATTTCCATCCCACCATCAACCTCAGCCTGGACCAGTCCACACAAGAGATCCACTTCATGGACAATACAGTGCTAATAAGCAATGATCACATAAACACCATTATACTGGAAAGCTACTGACTGCTATGCTTAACTACATGCCTCCAGCTTTCATCCAGACCACACCACATGATCCATTGTCTACAGCAAAGCTCTACGATACAACTGCATTTGCTCCAACCCCTCAAAGACAAACACCTACAAGATCTCTATCAAGCATTCTTAGAGCTACAATACCCACCTGCTGAAGGGAAGAAACAGATTGATAGAGCCAGAAGAGTACCCGGAAGTTACCTACTACAGGACAGGCCCAACAAAGAAAATAACAGAACGCCACTAGCAGTCACCTTCAGCCCCCAACTAAAACCTCTCTAATGCATCATCAAGGATCTACAACTTATCCTGAAGGACGACCCATCACTCTCACAGATCTTGGGAGACAGGTCAGTCCTTGCTTACAGACAGCCCCTCAACCTGAAGCAAATACTCACCAGCAACCACACACCACACAACAAAAACATTAACCCAGGAACCTATCCTTGCAACAAAGCCTGTTGCCAACTGTGTCCACATCTCTATTCATGGGACACCATCATAGAGCCTAATGATATCAGCCACACTATCAGAGGCTCGTTCACCTGCACATCCAGCAATGACTCTCTGCCATGTACATTGGCCAAACTGGACAGCCTCTACGTAAAAAAAAATAAATGGACACAGATCAGACGTCAAGAATCATAATGTTCAAAAACCAGTTGGAGAACACTTCAATCTCTTTGGTCACTCAATTACAGACCTAAAAGTGAAAGAAAAGGAGTACTTGTGGCACCTTAGAGACTAACCAATTTATTTGAGTATGAGCTTTCGTGAGCTACAGCTCACTTCATCGGATGCATCCGATGAAGTGAGCTGTAGCTCACGAAAGCTCATACTCAAATAAATTGGTTAGCCTCTAAGGTGCCACAAGTACTCCTTTTCTTTTTGCGAATACAGACTAACACGGCTGTTACTCTGAGACCTAAAAGTGGCAATTCTTCAACAAAAAAAATTCAGAAACAGACTCCAATGAGTGACTGCTGAATTGGAATTAATTTACAAACTGGACACAATTAACTTAGGCTTGAATACAGACTGGAAGTTGATGTATCATTACACAAAGTAAAACTATTTCCCCGTATTTATTTCCCCCCCACACCCCGTTCCTCACACATTCTTGTCAACTGCTGAAAATGGCCCACCTTGAATATCACTACAAAAGGTTCCCCCAACCGCCCTCTCCTGCTCGTAATAGCTCACCTTACCTGATCACTCTCGTTATAGTGTGTATGGAAACACTCATTGTCTTATGTTCTCTGTGTATATAAAATCTCCCCACTGTATTTTCTACTGCATGCATCCGATGAAGTGAGCTGTAGCTCATGAAAGCTTATGCTCAAATAAACTTATCTCTGTCATAAAAATAAAGGGAAGGGTAGCCACCTTTCTGTATACAGTGCTATAAAATTCCTCCTGGCCAGACGCAAAACCCTTTCACCTGTAAAGGGTTAAGAAGTTAAGATAACCTCTCTGGCACCTGACCAAAATGACCAATGAGGAGACAAGATATTTTCAAAGCTGAGGGTGGGGAGAGAAACAAAGGGTTCGTCTGTCTGTGTGATGCTTTTGCCAGGAACAGATCAGGAATGCAGTCTCAGAAACTCTATTAAGTTAGTAAGTAATCTAGCTAGAAATGCGTTAGATTTCCTTTTGTTTAATGGCTGGTAAAATACGCTGTGCTGAATAGAATGTATATTCCTGTTTTTGTGTCTTTTTATAACTTAAGGTTTTGGCTACAGGAATTCTTTCTGTTTTGAATCTGATTACCCTGTAAGGTATTTACCATCCTGATTTTACAGAGGTGATTCTTTTACCTTTTCTTTAATTAAAATTCTTCTTTTAAGAACCTGATTGCTTTTTCATTGTTCTTAAGATCCAAGGGTTTGGGTCTGTGTTCACCTGTACAAATTGGTGAAGATTTTCATCAAGCCTTCCCCAGGAAAGGGAGTGTAGGGCTTGGGGGGAAGACATCTGCAGGTGGGCTCTTTCCCTGTTCTTTGTTTACCATGCTTGGTGGTGGCAGCATACGGTTCAAGGACAAGGCAAAGTTTGTACCTTGGGGAAGTTTTAACCTAAGATGGTAAGAATAAGTTTAGGGGGTCTTTCATGCAGGTCCCTACATCTGTACCCTAGAGTTCAGAGTGGGGAAGGAACCTTGACAGTCTCTAAGGTGCCACAAGTATTCATTTTCTTTTTGTGGATACAGACTAACACGGCTGCTACTCTGAAATCATTCCTTACTGTGTAGCAACCAGTTATTAAATCTGTCTCACTTCTCCCCTTCCTCCTTTTTTTGTTTTCAAGCAACTTGATTGATTTAATATAGTCTCTATTGCTTTTACAAGAAGGAAGCAGTCCAAGAGCTCCTTTTATATTCAAGTTGGCCATTACAATAGTATAGCATTACTGATAGCCATATCCTTTTAAACTGCATCAAACACTGAGTAAGATTTGAATTAATGGTTAAAATCCAAAATAAAACATTAAATGCAGGTAAAATTTCACATTTACAAAATTTACATATACACAATCTGATATAAATATAGATAGGGAGAAGCCACCGGATGATCAACTGTACCCATCCTTCAAAATCCCCTTCTCCTACGTTTTTGGTTGTGCTTCTCACTTACTGAGTTATATTCAAACCTCAATCCTGATTCTGAACCTATATCCAGGCAACCTATGGGGTTCCATGTGGTCACAAGGGTCTTCCTCCATGGATCCAGTTGAAGGATCAGGGTCTTATACTAAAAGTGGTTCAGGGCAGGGCTCACTGGCCTGATCTTCAGAGATGTTGAACATCCACCAAACTTCCAGTGAAGTCACTGGGAGTTGCAGATGCTTATTATCTCTGAGACACAGTCCACATGTCTTTTCCTTTTTCTGTGACGCATCTAGCAAACTCCCAGGCGCTGAAAAATAATATAAATATCCCCAGCCCTGCTCCACCCATGCTGTGTGTCCTTAGACATGCCTTGCCATGTCTCAGTTTTCCCATTTTGTGCAAATGAAAAATGATACTGCTGTAATTTGCAAGGGACATTGCAAGGCTTAATTCATTTATTTGTGTAAGGCACTCAGTGTGGTGATGAAAACCATACATGTGTCTAAATAAATTTGAATTGTATGCTGATCAAGATGGAAATCTTAGGCCTATTTGAGCTCACTTATGTTGGTTTTACATCCATGTAACTCCCTCAGTTTCAATTGAGTTACTCCTGTTTTGCTCCAGTGTGAGCAGAATCAGCCCCTTATTTTCTAGTATGTTTCTAAAAGCACCCTGCATACAAATGGTGTTATATAAAAAAAAATTATTAGCAAATAAGTATGACAAAACTTCGAAGTGGAAAAATTTCAGAAGTTATATAAACCATCCGATCACATTAATGTAGGATTGCCAATTTTGGTTGGATATATTCCTGAAGGGTCTATCACATGACATAATCTTTAATTAAAGATTAATCTTTAATTCCAAGAGACTCTAGGACAATCCTGGAGCGTTGGCAACCCAATACTAATTTTGTTTTGTTTTGTGTAAGCAGCTAATTAATGAATTCCCAGTTTGTTTTGCTCCATTAGTAACAAGTTGCTCTAAGAATGTAACAGATATCCCCTCTGACAATACTGAAAATGCCTCATCTGGAAAAAAAGGGAAACTACTTCGCTGAAGAATCTGGGTGAAGTCTTGCCCCACTTGAAGACAATGACACAACTTCCATTGACTGCAGCAATGGGGCCAGGATTTCACCCTATGTGTTTTTATTCAAGAAGAAATACTATTAGAAAAATAAGTCTAATCAGTCATAACATTTTCACTTCATTTTTCCTTTTGCTTAAGCGCTGTACTTCCTATTTACAAATACATCTAAAAATACGGGGTTTAAAATTCAATATACAACTTTGAAATAGACAATTTTATTCTGCATAACCCATCTTTTCAGAAAATTATTCAATAATTTGCAAGGCAAACTTAATTAATCATTGTCAAATTGTCATGCACGGTATGTGAGTAAGTTAAATAATGCTTTTGCATGAACACCTTTTTATTTATCTTTCCTGTAAGAATATCATTTATTGGGAGTGACACAGATTAATGAATAAAGCTGCAGCTCTTAAATCATTGTTCAATACTAACAAGTGATTCTTGGTTCATATCGCAAGAACATGACATATAAACTGGTACAATAGACAGTACCATCCTGGACTGGAATTTAAAATACAATCTCCCATTCCTGCTGAGTTTAGTTTTGTAATTCAAATTAAATCATATAACAGTCTGGGATTTTTTATTTATTTATTTATTGATTGTGGTAAAGCTACATTCCTTACACATTTTCTGTGAGCTTTTGGGTTGGTGACAATTTTGAAAAAAAATGAAGAAAACAATGTCACTTTATAACAGAAACAGGTTAAATGGTCTCCCAGGTGAGTACCCTAACCATCAGGCTTTAATTATTTTCCCCCACTCTCCCTTTCTCTTTGTTCCAGTGATTATTTAAGTATTTTATACAAAGTGCAACAGTTTCAACAGGAGAGTGAGACACACACACACTCCAGAATACCCAAAACCTGGGGGTTAGAGCATTTATGTGGGATGTGGGATTACTGGAGTCGAGTCCCTGCTCCAGAGAAGGGATTCAAATTGGGGAGTCCTAACCACTGAGCTATTGGGTACAACGCCACCACAATTTCTTCCGCTTTGTGAATGTTGCTGTAGTCTCCTTCTGAATTTAGTCCTCAAAACTGAAATGTTTTATTCGGAAATGTCAAAAACAGTTCATTTTGATATTTCCAGTACTTTTTCTGACCAAAATAAATCTCACTCAACTGTAGTTCAGAGATATGAATTTAAGTTATATAATCTATTTCTAAAAAACTAGCTGTACTTTTCTTGAATATTTTTCAAGATAAGATTTTCTCCCCAACAAAAGGTATAGTCTGGCCCGGACTAACTGGTCCATGTGATAAAAAAAACATGTCTCCTAAATGTCAAAATACTGTCTGTGGCATCCAAATCATTTTTACAACAAAAAAACAGTTATCTCACAAAGACGTTATGATTTGTGGGAAAGAATGCAAAGTGAAAACTAAGATTCTGAAAATCCACAGCAAAAGAGCAACTGTTTGGAATCTGTAAAAAATTTTGTAAAACTTGGCACTGAAATGTTCACCAATTAACTTTGCATATTTGAATCCTTAAAATGTTTCCTGTCAGGGTTTGTGGACTAAAAAATCCGCCCCCAAAGACTTACATCAGCCAGGAAGAATCACATATAGCTCAAAATGTACTTTAGCATTCACTCACAAAATATCATGTGACTTTACTCTGACAGCCATTTTTGGCAATTTTCACTTGCAACACAGAGGGTCATAGAATCATAGAATCATAGAATCATAGAATATCAGGGTTGGAAGGGACCCCTGAAGGTCATCTAGTCCAACCCCCTGCTCGAAGCAGGACCAATTCCCAGTTAAATCATCCCAGCCAGGGCTTTGTCAAGCCTGACCTTAAAAACTTCCAAGGAAGGAGATTCCACCACCTCCCTAGGCAACGCATTCCAGTGTTTCACCACCCTCTTAGTGAAAAAGTTTTTCCTAATATCCAATCTAAACCTCCCCCACTGCAACTTGAGACCATTACTCCTCGTTCTGTCATCTGCTACCATTGAGAACAGTCTAGAGCCATCCTCTTTGGAACCCCCTTTCAGGTAGTTGAAAGCAGCTATCAAATCCCCCCTCATTCTTCTCTTCTGCAGGCTAAACAATCCCAGCTCCCTCAGCCTCTCCTCATAAGTCATGTGTTCTAGACCCCTAATCATTTTTGTTGCCCTTCGCTGGACTCTCTCCAATTTATCCACATCCTTCTTGTAGTGTGGGGCCCAAAACTGGACACAGTACTCCAGATGAGGCCTCACCAATGTCGAATAGAGGGGGACGATCACGTCCCTCGATCTGCTCGCTATGCCCCTACTTATACATCCCAAAATGCCATTGGCCTTCTTGGCAACAAGGGCACACTGCTGACTCATATCCAGCTTCTCGTCCACTGTCACCCCTAGGTCCTTTTCTGCAGAACTGCTGCCTAGCCATTCGGTCCCTAGTCTGTAGCAGTGCATTGGATTCTTCCGTCCTAAGTGCAGGACCCTGCACTTGTCCTTATTGAACCTCATCAGATTTCTTTTGGCCCAATCCTCCAATTTGTCTAGGTCCTTCTGTATCCTATCCCTCCCCTCCAGCGTATCTACCACTCCTCCCAGTTTAGTATCGTCCGCAAATTTGCTGAGAGTGCAATCCACACCATCCTCCAGATCATTTATGAAGATATTGAACAAAACCGGCCCCAGGACCGACCCCTGGGGCACTCCACTTGATACCGGCTGCCAACTAGACATGGAGCCATTGATCACTACCCGTTGAGCCCGACAATCTAGCCAGCTTTCTACCCACCTTATAGTGCAATCATCCAGCCCATACTTCCTTAACTTGCTGACAAGAATACTGTGGGAGACCGTGTCAAAAGCTTTGCTAAAGTCAAGAAACAATACATCCACTGCTTTCCCTTCATCCACAGAACCAGTAATCTCATGATAAAAGGCGATTAGATTAGTCAGGCATGACCTTCCCTTGGTGAATCCATGCTGGCTGTTCCTGATCACTTTCCTCTCATGCAAGTACTTCAGGATTGATTCTTTGAGGACCTGCTCCATGATTTTTCCAGGGACTGAGGTGAGGCTGACTGGCCTGTAGTTCCCAGGATCCTCGTTCTTCCCTTTTTTAAAGATTGGCACTACATTAGCCTTTTTCCAGTCATCCGGGACTTCCCCGGTTCGCCACGAGTTTTCAAAGATAACGGCCAATGGCTCTGCAATCACAGCCGCCAATTCCTTCAGCACTCTCGGATGCAACTCGTCCGGCCCCATGGACTTGTGCACGTCCAGCTTTTCTAAATAGTCCCTAACCACCTCTATCTCCACAGGTCAAAGCACTGCCTAAAATAACACTGCCCAAAGTGGGTGTGACATGCTTCCCAGTGGTTGGAAGGGACAAAGAACTATCCTGGAAGGATGGGGCAGAGCGGTAGAAGTGCAATTTTCCCTCATGTGGTCAGTTTTCAAAAGTTTGGGGGAAAATTTTTCTACAGACAACACATGCACTTATGTTATCTATATAAATTAGCAGATAAGAACCAGGTCAGGTAGGTCAGCAGAAGAAGTGGACAAGAACATAAGGACACTGGTTCCCTCTCCAGGAGTGCCATAGGCAGTTATAATGCTTCCTGCCACCAAAGAGATGTTGTATTTATTGATTGTGTGTGTGTGTGCGCACGCAAGCGCATACAGGTGCATGAGTTAAACTATGTGGTTCTCTAGAGGGTGGCCCACATGAAGAATAAAGAGTAAACAATAGCTAAGGAGGCTGTTTAGCTCAGGTGGCAAACACCTGTGTTTATGTAGATGAAAGACCATGAGCCCAAGCCTACAAGAAAATAAGCAGAAAAAAATCAATATAGTTACATTAATTGTGCAGTATTTTGCAACTGGCACAGTTGTAAAGGGAAAAAATAAAATGGAATAATTGGAAGTGATATTGACTTCAGTGGAAGCAAGATTAGTACCAGTAGGTTCAGCAAGATACTCATGGACCTAGACAACTTATTTTTCTTTGCAAAGCCTTATGCACCTGTAAGTTATGTCTTAAGTATACAAAGCATGATCTTATAAGGTACTGAGTGCAGTGGCATGGCCTCTGCCGCTCATTCACTGCTATTCCAGTAGTGCTGATTGCACAAGTGTATGCTTTTAGAAAGGAATTATATATTAACTCATGCAGCTCTTAATGGACCTTTAGTTACCACCAGATATGTTACTTTGTGTCCCAAAATACTTTTTTTTTTTCAAAAAAAGTTCATTGTTTTCAATACAAAAAAAATGTATGTTTATATCTATGAAAGGATGGATATTTTCTCATTTTATCACTTGCACATGTAAAATTATAGCCACATTGTTTGTTTGATAACACACACACTTCATACGGCACTACGTAGACCAAGCTCTTCAGTCATAAATCATGGTGAGACTTTGTTATTCACGTAACATAATTCTGTTCCCAGAAGAGTAATGTGATGTTCATTTTTTCCACATAAACCAATTTTCTTGTATATTTAAATTAGTTTAAAGCATTCCTTATGTGAAAGATTTCAATATTTCTGTTACTAAATTAAATAGAATAGTTCGTAGTTGCTGAGGTACTCTGTTTAACAAACAGTCTATTTTTAGTTATAATATACACTTACAGGATTGCAAGAAATATAGTACGTAATCATGACATATTAACCTTTCACTGGATTAGCAAGGAAAGCCTGAGTGACAGTTACAATATAGCATTACAAAAATTGATGCACTCTTAAGTCTTGTCTTCCTGAGAAAGCAAAACTGACCTGACAAAAAATGAATTTAAATTTTCCATTTTAAGCTTATTAAGACTTTCATACTTGGAATACTGAGTTATTTCTAATTTTCTTTGTCACAAGAAATAATACTGTATGTTAGTCATAAATATAAAAGAGGTCAGTAATGAAGACCATGGTCTACAAGGCTCCCTATGTGATTTCATTTTAACAACATTAACAATTGTGCTCAAATATACTTCCTCTATTTATCCATCCAAAGTACATTTATGGCCCCTTTTACCACAGTATCTGTAATGTATTTACACACAACACCCCTGAGAGTAAAGAAGTACTATTATTCCAATTTTACAGATGGGAAACTAAGACAAAGAGACTACGACTTGGACAAGACCACACAGGAAGTCTGTGGAGGATCACAGAATTGAATTCAGGTCTCCCAAGTCCCAGGCTATCACCCTAACCACCCTTTCATTTCCTTTTGGAGCAGAAAAATGTATGTAAATACTATACCACTATCATTATTTTGCATAAGTTTCAGACCCATGAGTACTTACACATTGTGTCTGGTATTTAATACATATAAAAGTGGACAATATAGTCTTTACAACAACAAGTAAATATTGGTAGCAAAGTTTCAGAGTAACAGCCGTGTTAGTCTGTATTCGCAAAAAGAAAAGGAGTACTTGTGGCACCTTAGAGACTAACCAATTTAGTTAGTCTGTAGCTGTAACTCACGAAAGCTTATGTTCAAATCAATTGGTTAGTCTCTAAGGTGCCACAAGTACTCCTTTTCTTATTGGTAGCAAGGATGCCTTTACAGTAATGAGGTTAATGACGGGGTACAAAAATGTTTAGGTTTCCTCTACAGCTATGTGTAATACTGCTCAGGTATATCAAAAAGTGGATGTGTATTATCTCTCTTACATTTCACAGACTAACTGCAGGTAACACATTGGAAAAATGTTTAAAGTTGCAATAATGGTAAAAAGCACTTTCCACTCTAAGTGTCTTGCTTCTCCTTTATGAAAATCAATTCTATCAATTTCAAGTAAATCTAGATAGCACAGACTCTGCGTAACTTTTGACAGTTCCCCAACCTGCTTTCTCTTTTATTAAATCTGGTGGCTATAGTTATTTTACCTCATTCACTTGCTCTGACAAGACATACAAAAATCCCCAAGATGGCATCAGTTTCTCCCTCCCCATTTTTTAAAATAAATAAATATAAATCTCTCATGGTCGCATCACTCCAGAGAGGAAATTTTAAAGGTTGACATGGCACTTCCATTCTAAATCCCTATGTTCAGGCACATGTTGCTCAAACCCTCCCCATTCAGTAAGTTGTTGATATACAGGAACCAAATCTTGGTAGATACCTGGAAGCAAACATAGTATCAAAGTTGCATTAATATGCCCTTGTATTCCAGCTGTGAACAGCCATAGAGAGCTGTTATTTATGCAATCTGTTTCCTCTCAGTAGGAATAAATTGGGAGGGTGAGAACTCTGCACAGGGGATGCAGGACAGCTGCATTTGTCTATTGAGACAGTGGCCATGTTGGCATCATGCACGTTTCATGAAGTAAACTCTTCACATATTTCAATGGATTGAGAATCGGAGATGCCATTTTTCCAATGAGCATTCCTACATGAACTTATAAGTTGTTTCTTGTTTGCATGTGTAGAAGATACCCTCTGCCCCCCTCCTCCCCCACAAAAAAACTACTCCAAACCATTAGGTAGCATAATACATGCCATTCTCAGACTAGAAGGACAATTCCTTTGTGCTGCTAATCCATTTAAAAATAGGAGAACCAGGAGAATTTGATTTGTGTGGTCATTTGAAATGGACTTTGCAGAAGGAATTGAAGAAATTTTGGCACTCTTTACAAGACTTCATGGACACCAGCTGCATGGTACTTCATTTTAAAGTAGCTTAACAGTATTTTTTACATCACTGGTTTGGCTCTCAAAACTTCGTAATTGATCAGATCTTAGACTCTACGCTTTGCGAGATAGGAACTATGTTTTTGTCAGCGTACAAAGCCTAGAAAAAACTGGACTCTGATCCTCATAAGAGCCTCTCAGTGCTAGTACAATATTAATATTCAATTCTAATAATCATTTTACACCAACAATTAATTCTTAGGACCAGGAGTTGACTTTGTTTGCAAATTCAGAATTGTATTGACATTTTTCAATTATAAATAATTCTTTGTAGTATATTTTTTGAAAGGCGAGCTAACAGCTTCAGATTTTTAAGGGAATGAAGCGTTCCCTCCAAAAATCTTTAAAAGCTACTTAGTCTATACTATTTGTCACGCAGCAGGAGACAATAAGCTACCCTACTGTTCTGCTTTTCCCTTCTGTGAACTTTAAGCAACTTTCAGCCTACCACTGTAAAATCAGAAACAACTGTGCTGTCTTCTCTCATCTACTAATAGTGTATATATTTAGGAAGCATCTACTAATGAATTGTTTATTGAAAGCTGTAAACAAAAGAATGTAAAACCAGCTCTGTAGACAAAGTGCCTTATTTTAAGAGTCCCCATTTATGAAAAAGAGTATGTTTTCTTGACTGTCATTCAGAAAACAAAGCAGTATTTTAGGATCAATGCTGGAGTTTGAAACACACTTATTCCTTCATAGTAGAAAGCTTATTAGAATTAATCAACCCTTAAAACTTAATGGAAGGAAGTAATCCTGATTCTTTCTAATGAAAAGACAAGTTAACGTAAACTAACCAGCATAGTTTTATAATTAGATGTCTGTAAATTCTCTTCTGTGAAAGGATTTTTAAGTAGAAAAAAAATCTTTGAAGGAACATTATTAAATTGCTGAACTCTCTTAGATGAAGGGATATTTTCACATAACATGCAAATAATATTGTTTTCAGGCAATCAGCATTTAAGATATTTTAGATTGGTGTGAAACTTGATAATTTCATAATCTCACTAATGTGAGGCTTTTCCACTTATTTTAGCAGAAATAAAACAGAATATCTGTTTCAGTATCCACAATAACTTGCCAAATGAAATAAATTCTAGTGCCTTTATTCATTCAGCACTTAAAAAAGAATGGATTATGTTTATAAATACATGCAGCAGCTTTTGTTTAGAATTCCCAGGCAGAATTGGAGAGAAGGGTCAAAAGAGTCAATAGGAAGGATTATAGGAGAACCAAAGAAAATTGGATAGCCTAAGAAAGAATGAGGGTCAGAGAACTTCATTGTTCATAATTTTTCAACTGGTGAACTGAAGGGTACAGAAGTAGGAATTCTTAGGTGTAAATTTGCTTTTTGCAATGAACCACTACACATGAATTGAAAATAGAAGTGTGCAACTGAAAATCATTGGCAATGGTTTGTGATTAAGTTAGTATTTTCAAATCATTCCCGATGAAGAGAAATATTATTCCCATTTTACAGATGAGCAAATGGAGGTACAGTCTGGTTGAGTGACTTTCCCAGCTCAGTTGTTTTTGGCTTCTGTTCCACTAACACACACTATTTCTGAATCATTGCTACCAAAGTTATGAGTTATATAGCCCTGTCATGTTTTTCCACAATAGTTTTGTTTGTTTATACAGCTCTCAAGGCCACTGTAATCATTGTTTAGTAAAAGAGGGTCACAACAGCAGATGCAGAATGGCATTAAAAATACTTGCGAGTTTATTGTCTGCTAGCTAGCCAAAAGGATGTACCCATTATTTAAGACTGATGAACTGAAAGATTCAGAATCAAAACTGCTTATAGTGTGCCATTTTAATATAAAACACTTAAATATTTTGTACAGCCATAGTCTTTTCATTGTTTCAATGGAACAAAGGAAACAGAGTTCAGCATCCATCCATTATTAAAAGTTTACATAGACAAAAATTTTAAATTTTAAATCCACACACAGAATGAGCCACAGCTAGTAAGCAATCATACTAGAACCCACAAAAGCAGGTAACCATGGCTTACCACACATATAAGAATTAAAACTTTCCACCTGAGGTCTGAATGCATGATGAACTCATCTTGATCACTTCTTCATTATCAAAACCCAAAGATTATAATGCTTTGAAAAAAACTTGTATTTTACTATATTAACCTTCCATATACTGTCAAAGCTGGAACAATAAATTCCACTTTCACAATCTGATTCATTCCTGATTCCAACAATAAAACAGACCCTTGTGTTCATCAATTACCCATTAACGATCAAATATTTACATAATTGATTAGCTCAAAGAGTCACTTTCTAATTCTTTATATCTATGCTTGACAGACAATCTAATGAGTACAAGTGTACCCATTAGCATTTTTCCCCCCAAAGTGGCTGAGCTGATTTGTTCTGGTGTACACACACAGTATGTTTGAAACGCTATCACTACTTTTTCGTCTCCCAAGAATTGCCATTTCTCACTCGGTAACACTGCATAAATTGGTTTCCACAGGATGTTTCTTATTTTTGCTACACTTTCATTTAAAAAAAAAAACATTTAAATGCTAAGGAAACTGGGTCTCCTCCGCCTCCCCTCCTCCCCACAGAAAATTTATATTAAAAACCTCAGTAAATTACATAGGTTTCAGAGTAGCAGCCGTGTTAGTCTGTATTCGCAAAAACAAAAGAAGGACTAGTGGCACCTTAGAGACTAACCAATTTATTTGAGCATAAGCTTTCGTGAGCTACATCCGATGAAGTGAGCTGTAGCTTACGAAAGCGTACACTCAAATAAATCGGTTGGTCTCTAAGGTGCCACTAGTACTCCTTTTCTTTTTTAGTAAATTACATATACAGACTTCTTAAAGCATAGAAACTTTGTCAGGATTATGTGTTGTATTCACTGAGAAACAATTGTCTGTTTGAAAGTCCTTGGTAATCTATAAAATGACACCAGATTGTGATATGCAAGGTGTGAAAAAATTATCAGTTCCTTGGCTTCTTCGAGCTTCTGTCAGACATTTTGAGATCAAGACACATACTGGATAATGACAGAGCACTCAGGTCCAAACCCAGCAAACAATTAAGCATGTGCATAGCCCCAGTGAAGTAACATGAGAGTACTCACATGCCTAAAAGGTAAGCACATGCTTAAGTGCTTTTTCTGGACCACAGCCTAACACCTTCCCTCTAGCTGGATCACACATATTGTAGAGGTTCAGGGTCTCAGACACTTTGCTAATGGGGGCCACATGAGAAGCTAGAAGTTTCTGCTTTGTTGCACATCTGCTGCCCCACTATGCTTAGGAAACTCATATAGTCACTCGCTTGCCAGTCTGGTTTCTCACTGGGGTCACACTGACTCATCCCGAGTGCTTTATTACATTTCATTAAGTTTATTCCCTGGGTTCAGGCGCAACCTGTCTTAGGAAGGACAATGTATATTTCAGAAATTGTTCTGATGCCTCTTTTTCCCACTCCAGCAACAGTAGTCAGTGGCAAAGCGTTCACTGTATTTTAGTGTCTGTAGATAAATGCTAATGCATTAATACCCTTTCTCTCCTCCTCCTCCTTCCACCAATGAGCTAGTTACCTGATCCCAGATGTTTTGGTATTTATGCTTGTAAAAGCACTGACCTTTGCTGCTCAGCCTTGCTACGCGCAGAAAACTCTCATCACAACTACAGCATTGATCCTGTCGGATCTGGCCTGTGTGACTGGCCATGAATTCTCACTACCAAAAAATCCTTAGTCAAAACTGCAAACTGTGGGCTACAAAATATAGGCCTATAAAACATACAGAGTAGAGTGATTTTTTGCTGTATCAAAACAAATGGAAAAAAGTCGTCTTCTGAAATTTTTTACGCACTTGAAGTCAGAAAAATTGTGACTGAAACCAAACCTAGTACAAGAAAGGAAAATGTTTATGATTCAGGGAAGTTCCTTCCAATCTCTAGCAGAGCATCAGCAAAAAAACCTTCAGGTGTTCCACACTAGAACATGAACCAGAAGAGCGGCATACGTATCTCTTGACCATCACCAGCAGCTCCTTCCCAAGGTTGTGGGTTTTTTTAATGGCACTTTTCACCAGTCTATACCATTGTTCCAGAAACATAGAATGACAGGCATTAATGCCTCTTCCTTGGTCAATTTTGCCAAGAAAACTATATGTAGTGTTTCACGTAATATTTCAGTTGATGCTATATCAGTTCTATACAAGCATGTTGCTTACAGAAGAACAAAAAGTTGAATGATAAACATCACTTAGAGCAGAGAGTGGGAGGATATCCTGGATTAAACATTCAGTGTTTAAAATTGTAAACACTTAAGCGATGTTTTCACTTAGTTTCCTGGGTCTTAATGAATGCTGTAACTAATGTATGCTTTGCATCATTTAGTGCAGAGACATGAGGCAGTTTTTCACCTCTAAATTTTTAGTGAAAACAGAGTACCACACTATACAAGCTGCATCAACAGAATGTGCATTCTTTACCTTGGAAAGTTTACAGTGATCATGGGCCTTGAAATGGGACGGGGGGAGACTGTGGTTACAGTCTCTGGTGAATGAAAAACCTTAGCTGTGGGATTATTCTTTTTGTTTGTAATATGATAGTATAGAAAGGCCCAGTCAGGATCAGAGCCCCATTGTGCTAATGACCCTAAAAATACATAGGAAGACATTGTCCCTACTCCAAAGAGCTAATGGTGTCTATGTGCAGACACAAGGGAATGTCAAAGAAGATACTTGGTTAAATCTCTCTCACACACATACACAGAGATATCTGGAGCGACTGCAGTTAGAAGTGAAGATTCTCAGAACAGTATACACTGTACCAGTGTATACAGGTTCATTTACTTTGAGAGAAAACACTGGAGAGTTTCTGACAACTGACTTTCGCCATTTCCGGCTAGATATTCTGAGACTATTTCAGCTACTTCTCCATGGTACAAGTACCAAACAAAATAAAGCACAGCAGTGATGGGAAAAACAGCTCAGAAAACAAAAAGAGATAAGCAACTCAAATGCTCACCTTTCATACTGTTAAGACAGTTAGGGGGAAATCCTGCCCCTCTGGAACTCAATAGGAATTTTGCCATTGATTTTATTGGGACAAGTCTACCATAGTTTCACTGTGCTACAACTACAGTATTGTGATTACACTTCTGAGCTATTCCCAATGCAAAAACATTTTTAAACACAGCAGAGGATTAAGGTTGGAAAAAAGTGTGCAGTCCAGCTTATCTCCAACCTGACTCTGACAAATACTCAAGCAACGCTGCTTGTAGCAGTAGAGCTTCCTTTATTGAGCCCACTCCCAACAGCCTAATCACCAATGAGCTTTTTGAATATTCTGCATTCTCCTGTTTTTCAAGTGCTTATAGGTCCAGTGAAGCAGGGATGGCTAGCCATTGCCAGTTGTCTGCAGGAGTGGTTGCTCATATGCCACTTCTGCTGGATAAGGACAAGGGTATGACTGATGCATTTCTCAAGATGAAGAGAACACTGTAGGTAGGACCCTACCAAATTCACAGTCCATTTTGGTCAATTTCACCATCATAGGATTTTAAAAATCATAAATTTCATAATTTCAGCTATTTAAACCTGAAATTTCATGATGTTGTTACTGTAGGAGGTCACAAGGTTATTGTATGGGCGTTGCGGTACTGCTGCCCTTACTTCGGTGCTGCTGCTCGCAGCAATGCTTCCTTCAGACCTGGGCAGCTGGAGAGCAGCAGCTGTTGGCTGGGAGTCCAGCTCTGAAAACAGAGCCGCTGCCAGCAGCAGCGCAGAGGTAAGAATGCCATGGTATGGTATTGCAAGCCTTACTTCTGCACTGCTGCTGGCGGGGCGCTGCCTTCAGAGTTGGGGGCCCGGCCAACAGCCGCTGCTCTCTGCCCACCCGGTTCTGAAGGCAGTGCAGAAGGGTGAAAATACCATGACCCTCCTGCAACTCCTTTTTTGGTCAGGACCCCCAGTTTGAGAAACGCTGGTCTCCCCCAGGAAATCTGTATAATACAGGGTAAAAGCACATACAAGACCAGACTTCATGGGGGAGACCAGATTTCATGGTCCTTGATGTGTTTCTCATGGCTGTGAATTTGATAGGGCCTTAATAATCTCTTTTATTCTGCACATTCAACACAAAATTACAAACCATATTCCTTATATTCAAGATAAAGTTTCCCCAAGCCTTGGCCACCCTGCCTCTGTCCTCCATCTGAGAGAGTGAGATTAACTGCCAGCAAACATATGCTGTACCAGCACTAAAGACATATGCCAAGATTTTCAAATGACAGTACTCCTAAACCAATATTTAAAAACTTAAACAAGAGGCCTCATTTTCAACACAGCTGAGCACTGAATACATTTTATTAGTCAATCTTTGATAAAGATTTAATAAAGTCCTAAGACATTCAAATAAGTTGTCAAGGTTCCTCCCCCACTCTGAACTCTAGGGTACAGATGTGGGGACCTGCATGAAAAACCTCCTAAGCTTATCTTTACCAGCTTAGGTCAAAACTTCCCCAAGGTACAAAGTATTCCACCCGTTGTCCTTGGAATGGCCGCTACCACCACCAAACTAATACTGGTTACTGGGGAAGAGCTGTTTGGACGCGTCTTTCCCCCCAAAATACTTCCCAAAACCTTGCACCCCACTTCCTGGACAAGGTTTGGTAAAAAAGCCTCACCAATTTGCCTAGGTGACTACAGACCCAGACCCTTGGATCTTAAGAACAATGAACAATCCTCCCAACACTTGCACCCCCCCTTTCCTGGGAAATGTTGGATAAAAAGCCTCACCAATTTGCATAGGTGACCACAGACCCAAACCCTTGGATCTGAGAACAATGAAAAAGCATTCAGTTTTTTACAAGAAGACTTTTAATAGAAAATAGAAGTAAATAGAAATAAAGAAATCCCCCCGGTAAAATCAGGATGGTAGATATCTTACAGGGTAATTAGATTCAAAAACATAGAGAACCCCTCTAGGCAAAACCTTAAGTTACAAAAAAGATACACAGACAGAAATAGTTATTCTATTCAGCACAATTCTTTTCTCAGCCATTTAAAGAAATCATAATCTAACACATACCTAGCTAGATTACTTACTAAAAGTTCTAAGACTCCATTCCTGGTCTATCCCTGGCCAAGACCAGCATACAGACAGACACAGACCCTTTGTTTCTCTCCTTCCTCCCAGCTTTTGAAAGTATCATGTCTCCTCATTGGTCATTTTGGTCAGGTGCCAGCGAGGTTACCTTTAGCTTCTTAACCCTTTACAGGTGAGAGGAGCTTTCCCCTGGCCAGGAGGGATTTCAAAGGGGTTTACCCTTCCCTTTATATTTATGACACGCCCCCCAAATCTCAGCTAGGGTGAAACACTGGCTGGGATTTCTTCCTGGAGCTCTAGGAAAAACAGAGTTAATAAGACACATGCATCTCTAAATATACTACCAAGTACATAAAGACTAACAATATTTTCCACATCTCAAGGACGATTTTAACCAGTTGATTCTGGGAAACTTTCACGGGAGAGTGCATCAGCCACTTTGTTAGAAGCTCCTGAGATGTGTTGGATGTCGAAATCAAAATCTTGGAGAGCTAAACTCCACCGAAGAAGTTTTTTGTTAGTTTCCTTGACGGTGTGAAGCCACTTTAGTGCAGCATGGTCGGTTTGCAGGTGGAAACGCCGTCCCCAAACATATGGGCGTAGCTTTTCCAGAGCGTAGGCAATGGCATAACATTCTTTTTCAGTGACTGACCAGTTGCTTTCCCTCTCAGACAGTTTTTTGCTGAGAAACACTACAGGGTGGAATTCTTGATCAGGTCCTTTCTGCATTAAAACTGCTCCCACACCACGCTCGGATGCATCTGTGGTTACTAGGAACGGTTTGTCAAAGTCTGGGGCCCTTAGTACAGGGTCAGACATGAGTGTCGCTTTAAGCTTGTTAAAGGCCTTCTGACACTTTCCGGTCCACTGAACAGCATTTGGCTGTTTCTTTTTGGTTAGGTCTGTCAGTGGGGCAGCGATTTGGCTGTAGTGCGGTACAAATCGTCTGTAATAACCAGCCAAGCCTAAGAAGGATTGAACCTGTTTCTCTGACTTTGGGACAGGCCACTTTTGGATAGCATCCACTTTGGCCTGTAGGGGGCTGATAGTTCCTTGACCCACCTGGTGTCCAAGGTAAGTCACTCTGTTTAGGCCTATTTGACACTTCTTAGCCTTAACAGTTAGTCCTGCCTCCCTTATGCACTCAAGGACTTTTTGTAGATGTTCCAGGTGGTCTGCCCAGGAATCCGAAAATATGGCCACGTCGTCAAGGTAGGCGACTGCATATTCTCCTAATCCCGCTAGGAGACCATCTACAAGTCTTTGGAAAGTGGCGGGTGCATTTCGCAGCCCGAAAGGGAGTACATTAAATTCATACAGCCCGAGATGTGTGATGAAGGCTGACTTTTCCTTGGCAGATTCATCTAGCGGTACCTGCCAGTACCCCTTGGTTAAGTCCAAGGTAGAGATGAACTGGGCCCGTCCCAGTTTCTCTAATAGTTCATCTGTGCGGGGCATTGGATAGTTGTCTGGGCGAGTTACAGCATTTAGCTTACGGTAGTCCACGCAAAAACGTATTTCCCCATCTGGTTTGGGAACTAGAACCACTGGAGATGCCCATGCACTTTCAGAGGGGCGGATTACACCCATCTGTAACATATCCTGGATCTCCCGTTCTATAGCAGTTTTAGCTTGAGGAGACACCCGGTAAGGTTGGACCCTAATTGGGTGAGCATTACCTGTGTCAATAGAGTGGTATGCCCGTTCAGTCAGTCCTGGGGTGGCTGAGAACGTTGGCGCGTAGCTAGTGCACAGCTCCTGGATCTGCTGTCGCTGCATACGCCCAAGGGTCATGGAAAGGTTCACCTCTTCCACACCACCAGCACATTTCCCTTCGTAGTAGACACCTTCAGGCCACTCAGCATCATCTTCTCCCTGGGCTGTAAACTGACAAACCTTTAATTCTCTGGAATAAAAGGGCTTTAGAGAATTAATATGGTACACCTTAGGCTTTCGGTTGGAGGTGGGGAATGCTATGAGATAATTAACAGCTCCCAGGCGCTCCTGGACCATGAATGGCCCTTCCCACGATGCTTCCATTTTATGGGCCTGGAGCGCCCTTAAGACCATGACCTGGTCTCCTACTTTGAAGGAACGCTCTCTGGCATGTTTATCATACCAGGCTTTTTGCTCTTTTTGAGCATCCTGTAAGTTTTCTCTAGCAAGGGCTAAAGAGGTTCGGAGGGTGTTTTGTAGGTTGGTTACAAAGTCCAGAATGTTAGTTCCTGGAGAAGGTGTAAATCCCTCCCATTGCTGCTTCACCAACTGCAATGGCCCCTTAACCTCACGGCCATATACAAGTTCAAATGGGGAAAACCCTAAACTGGGATGTGGTACAGCTCTGTAGGCAAAGAGCAACTGCTGCAACACTAGGTCCCAATCATTGGAGTGCTCATTTACAAATTTACGTATCATGGCCCCCAAAGTTCCATTAAACTTCTCCACCATGCCATTTGTTTGATGGTGGTAAGGAGTGGCAACCAAGTGATTTACCCCATGAGCTTCCCAAAGGTTTTTCATAGTTCCTGCCAGGAAATTAGTCCCTGCATCGGTGAGGATGTCGGAGGGCCAACCTACCCTGGCAAAAATGTCTGCTAGCGCCTGGCACACACTTTTAGCCCTGGTGTTGCTTAGAGCTACTGCTTCCGGCCATCGGGTGGCAAAATCCATGAAAGTCAGTATGTACTGCTTTCCTCTGGGTGTCTTTTTCGGAAAAGGACCCAGAATATCCACAGCTACTCGCTGAAATGGAACTTCAATGATGGGGAGTGGCTGGAGAGGGGCTTTGACCTGGTCTTGGGGTTTTCCCACTCTTTGGCACACCTCACAAGACTGGACATAGGTAGAAACATCCTTGCCCATTCCCTCCCAGTGGAATGACCCCCCCAAACGGTCTTTGGTCCTGTTCACCCCAGCATGGCCACTAGGGTGATCGTGGGCTAAGCTCAAGAGCTTGGCCCGGTATTTAGTTGGAACTACCAACTGTCTCTGAGGATGCCAGTCTTCCTGGTGTCCACCAGAAAGAGTTTCCTTGTATAAAAGTCCTCTTTCTACAACAAACCTGGATCGATTAGAAGAGCTGAGAGGCGGTGGGTTGCTCCGTGCCGCCGTCCAAGCTCTCTGGAGGCTTTCATCTGCTTCCTGTTCGGTCTGGAACTGTGCCCTTGATGCTGGGGACATCAGTTCCTCATTGGATTGTGGACCTAGGCTTGGTCCCTCTGGAAGCGATATAGGGGATGGAGCTGTTTCTGTTGACTGTGAACCGCTCTCTGCTGGTGCACTATGTTGGGATTCAGGCTCCGGCTGAGCCTCTTGTGTAGGGTTATCGGCTGCTGCCAGTTCAGGTTCAGTGGGGCCCTCTGGTGTTGAAGTTGCAAGTACTGGATTCAGTGCTGACACGGGGTCTGGTGTTGGTTGTTCGGCTGGTTCCGGTTCTGGGACTGGTTCCGACTGGATCCACTACTGCTGTTGCAGACATTGGCCTGAGGTCCAGGTCCATCACCTCTGACCGGGTTCTGATAGCAGTTTCCGGAACAGAGCTAGGCCTCACGGCTTGTTTAGCCTGGCTGTGGGTGACCGTTCCCACCCTCTTGGCCTGCTTCACATGATTGGCCAAGTCTTCCCCCAACAGCATGGGGATGGGATAATCATCATAGACTGCAAAAGTCCATGTTCCTGACCAGCCCTTGTACTGGACAGGCAACTTGGCTGTAGGCAAATTGAAAGAGTTGGACTTGAAGGGTTGAATCGTCACTTGGATCTCTGGGTTGATTAAATTGGGGTCCACTAAGGAAGCATGGATAGCTGACACTTGTGCTCCGGTGTCCCTCCACGCGGTGACCTTCTTCCCGCCCACACTCTCAGTTTCCCTCCGCTCCAAGGGTATCTGGGAGGTATCTGGGCCTGTGGACCTCTGGTGTGATTCCGGTGCAATGAACTGTAATCTGTTGGGGTTCTTGGGGCAGTTGGCCTTTACATGCCCCAGCTCATTACACTTAAAACATCGTCCAGCTGACAGGTCACTGGGGCGAGGAGGGTTGCTGGAGAACGGGGTGGTGGGACGATAAGGGGTCTGGAGGGTTCTTTGGGAGGTAGGTGGGGCCTTGGGCGGCCCCCGGTAATAGGGTGTGGTCTGGGGTGGTCCCTTCTGGTCTCCGCTCCAACTGCGACCAGTTTTCTTCTTCTCTGCCACCTCCACCCATCTGGCTCCAATCTCTCCCGCCTCGATTACAGTTTTGGATTTCCCATCTAGGATGTATCTTTCTATTTCCTCAGGAACACCCTCTAAGAATTGTTCCATTTGCATTAGGAAGGGCAAATTTACTGGAGATTCAACACTTGCTCCTGATATCCAGGCATCCCAATGTTTCACAATGTGGTAGGCATGTCGGGTAAATGACATGTCTGGTTTCCACCTTAGGGCCCTGAACCTCCGACGAGACTGCTCGGGTGTTATCCCCATTCTGACTCTCGCCTTGGAGTTAAACAGTTCATACTTGTTCATGTGTTCTTTAGGCATTTCAGCTGCCACCTCAGCTAAGGGTCCACTGAGCTGCGGCCTCAGCTCTACCATGTATTGGTCAGTAGAGATGTTGTACCCAAGGCAGGCCCTTTCGAAGTTTTCTAAGAAGGCCTCAGTATCATCACCTGCCTTGTAGGTGGGGAACTTTCTGGGATGGGAAGTGGTACCTGGAGAAGGATTGCTAGGGTTTGTTGGTATATTCTGCTGGGCCTTTATCCTCTCCACCTCCTCCACATGCTTCCTCTCTTTTTCCTTCTCCTCCTCCACATGCTTCCTCTCTTTTTCCTTCTCCTCCTCCACATGCTTCCTTGCCTCCATTTCCCTCTTGTGGGCAGCCTCCTGTGCCTCCTTCTCCAGCCGCATGAGTTCTATCTGTCTTTCATGTTCCCTTTGTTTTTCCTCAGCCTGAAATTTGGCTAATTCCAGCTGTAGTCGAGCTGAGGATTTGGTCATTCTAACCTCTCTGTTTTTAACTAACTTTACACCCGAGGTTTAGAAATAAACAAACAAAACTTGGCTGTAAAATTTTGCTGTGCTGGAATAGAATACCTATTCTCTGATAGTGATTGTCAGCCTACAGAAAAAGACAATTCCCTTGTCTCTGCTCTGAGCCCCAATTAAAGCAAAAAACCTCCAACTACTTGGAAACCTGCTTACCCAGCCCAAAGAAAAAGCAAATGGGTAGAACACACACCCCCTATTTACTTTTAGGAAGAAAAGAAAAAAAAACCTCTGGGTTGGAAGACTGTGAATTTCCCTGCAGGAGTTAAGTACCCTGCCTCCAGGCAAAGAAAACCTGCAATTCACAAGATAATCCCCTTTTGTCTCTGCTTGGCCACAAAGCAGAGAAAAAACAATCTGCTTTCAGTTTCAACTGCTTTCTGGACTTCCTTTCCAAAGGAAAAAATAATTTCTTTTTAAAATCTGTATTTCTAGTTCAAAAAATCTCAACTGGATCTCAAAATGATTTCAGGTTAATCCCACCACTATGCCACCATGTCAAGGTTCCTCCCCCACTCTGAACTCTAGGGTACAGATGTGGGGACCTGCATGAAAAACCTCCTAAGCTTATCTTTACCAGCTTAGGTCAAAACTTCCCCAAGGTACAAAGTATTCCACCCGTTGTCCTTGGAATGGCCGCTACCACCACCAAACTAATACTGGTTACTGGGGAAGAGCTGTTTGGACGCGTCTTTCCCCCCAAAATACTTCCCAAAACCTTGCACCCCACTTCCTGGACAAGGTTTGGTAAAAAAGCCTCACCAATTTGCCTAGGTGACTACAGACCCAGACCCTTGGATCTTAAGAACAATGAACAATCCTCCCAACACTTGCACCCCCGCTTTCCTGGGAAATGTTGGATAAAAAGCCTCACCAATTTGCATAGGTGACCACAGACCCAAACCCTTGGATCTGAGAACAATGAAAAAGCATTCAGTTTTTTACAAGAAGACTTTTAATAGAAAATAGAAGTAAATAGAAATAAAGAAATCCCCCCGGTAAAATCAGGATGGTAGATATCTTACAGGGTAATTAGATTCAAAAACATAGAGAACCCCTCTAGGCAAAACCTTAAGTTACAAAAAAGATACACAGACAGAAATAGTTATTCTATTCAGCACAATTCTTTTCTCAGCCATTTAAAGAAATCATAATCTAACACATACCTAGCTAGATTACTTACTAAAAGTTCTAAGACTCCATTCCTGGTCTATCCCTGGCCAAGACCAGCATACAGACAGACACAGACCCTTTGTTTCTCTCCTTCCTCCCAGCTTTTGAAAGTATCATGTCTCCTCATTGGTCATTTTGGTCAGGTGCCAGCGAGGTTACCTTTAGCTTCTTAACCCTTTACAGGTGAGAGGAGCTTTCCCCTGGCCAGGAGGGATTTCAAAGGGGTTTACCCTTCCCTTTATATTTATGACATAAGTATATTTCACTTCTCGTTTCTGGGTGAGCCTGCAAATGCAATGAGATCAATGGAGATACTTCCAGACCCATATTGTTTAGATTTAGCTAGCTTGAATAAGCTTCCAAACTTTTGGATTCTACCTAAAACAAACAGAACCTCCAGATCTTTTGGAGGTTTATTCACTGCTATAATTTCTTAAGTGTTAAGTGGCATTTTGTCTGTATCAGGTGTGCAGCACTGCGCCCTAAGAGGAATATGCTCATCATCACAATTATGACTCCCAGTGAATTGAAAAAAAAAATTATGTGCATGACTTTGGAAAACAGACTGATAAAATATACTTAAGCAACATTTGAATAATTCATTGCTTGCCATTTTTATTCAGACTGTCTTGTTTCCTTATGTTTTACAAACTGCTATGATTACAGATCAGCGTGTGAACTTGGAGCCATTCCATGTCACAAATAACCAAGATGGTCATTGGATATACATGTTAGTTCATTTAATCAAGTCATACTTGGCTACGCGTATCATGAAATGGAAATGGCTCCAGGGAAAGACCATTTATAAACTGCCTTGCTTCTTTCAGATAGCCCATAGCATGTGCAATTACCCATCAACTCTCTGGAGACAGAAAACGAACAGTACAGAGAAAGGTTAAAGCTTGCTTCAGTTTACGGGGGGTTTTTTTGAGAAATTATTTTGACGTGGCAACCTTTGTCTCTCTTTCACTAGCTATTAACTCAACATTTTGATTAAAACTCTAGAATGCTATAAAATTAACATGGCACATTAACATGGCACATGTTAAAAACTGGCTAACTGATAACTCTCAAAATGTAACTATAAACAAGGAATTGTCAAAAGGGTGTGTTTCCCGGGGGGGTCTTGCAGGGATTGATTCTTAGCCCTATTCTATTTAACATTTTTATCCATGACTTGGAAGAAAACATAAAATTGTCAATTACAAAGTTTCAGATGACACAAAAATTGGGAGAATGGTAAATAATGAAGACAACAGGTCACTGATTCAGAGCAATGTAGTTACTTGGTAAACTGGGCATAAGCAAACAATGTGCATATTAACAGAGCTAAATGTAAATGAATACATCTAGGAACAGAGAACGTAGGCCATACATACAGGATGGGGGACTCTCTCCTGAGATGCAGTCACTCTGATAGAGACCTCTGATAGATACCCCTTTAACGGTTTTAATGAAGTAAATACTAACGGGAATTGTGTGACCATGGGAGACTAACTTCCCAGATATAGACTGGAGGACAAGTGATAGTAATAATAATAATAAAAGGGCTCAGATTTTCCTGGGTGCAATAGCTGATGGATTCCTTCACCAAGTAGTTGCTAAACCAACAAGAGGCGATGTCATTTTAGATTTGATTTTGGTGAGTAATGAAGACTTTATAGAAGACATGGACAACCTTGGTTTGAGTGATCATGAGCTAATTCAGTTCAAACTAAATGGAAGGATAAACAAAAATAGATCTGTGACTAGGGTTTTTGATTTCAAAGGGGCTAACTTTAAAAAATTAAGGAAATTAGTTAGGGAAGTGGATTGGACTGAAGAACTTGTGGATCTAAAGGTGGAGGAGGCCTGGAATTACTTGAAGTCAAAGTTGCAGAAACTATCAGAAGCCTGCATCCCAAGAAAGGGGAAAAAATTCATAGGCAGGAGTTGTAGACCAAGCTGGATGAGCAAGCATCACAGAGAGGTGATTAAGAAAAAGCAGAAAGTCTACAAGGAGTGGAAGATGGGAGGGATCAGCAAGGAAAGCTACCTTATTGAGATCAGAACATGTAAGGATAAAGTGAGGAACGCCAAAAGCCATGGAGAGTTGGACCTTGCAAAGGGAATTAAAACCAATAGTAAAAGGTTCTATAGCCATATAAATAAGAAGAAAACAAAGAAAGAAGAAGTGGGACCGCTAAACACGGAGGATGGGGTAGAGATTAAGGATAATCTAGGCATGGCCCAATATCTAAACAAATACTTTACCTCAGTCTTTAATGAGGCTAATGAGGAGCTTAGGGATAATGGCAGGATGACAAATGGAAATGAGGATATGGAGGTAGATATTACCACGTACGAGGTAGAAAGCAAACTCGAACAGCTTAATGGGACTAAATCAGGGGGCCCGAATAATCTTCATCCAAGAATATTAAAGGAACTGGCACATGAAATTGAAAGCCCATTAGCAAGAATTTTTAATGAATCTATAAATTCAGGTGTTGTACCATATGACTGGAGAATTGCAAACACAGTTAACTTTTTTCCCCCTATTTTTAAGAAAGAATGTTACCTGGGTAACTACAGGCCTGTTAGCATGACATCTGTAGTATACAAGGTTTTGGAAAAAAATTTGAAGGAGAAAGTGGTTAAGGACATTGAGGTCAGTGGTAATTGGGACAAAATACAACATGGTTTTACAAAAGGTAGATCATGTCAAACCAACCTGATCTCCTTCTTTGAGAAGGTAACAGATTTTTTAGACAAAGGAAATGTAGTGTATCTAATTTACCTCTATTTCAGTAAGACATTTCATACAGTTCCACATGCGGAATTAGTAGTTAAATTGGAAAAGATGGGAATCAATATGAAAACTGAAAGATGGGTAAGGAACTGGTTAAAGGGGAGACTACAACAGGTCACACTGAAAGGAGGTTACTAGTGGAGTTCCTCAGGGATAGGTTTTGTGACCAATCTTTTTTATTACTGACCTTGACACAAAAAGTTTGCGGATGATACAAAGCTGGGAGGTATTTCCAATACAGAGAAGGACTGGGATATCATACAGGAAGATCTGGATGACCTTGTAAATTGGAGTAATAGTAATAGGATGAAATATAATAGTGAAAAGTGCAAGGTCATGCATTTAGGGATTAATAACAAGAATTTTTGTTATAAACTGGGGATGCGTCAGTTGGAAGTAACAGAGAAGGAGAAGGACCTCGGAGTATTAGTTGATCAAAGGAGGACTATGAGCCACCAATGTGATATGGATGTGAAAAAGGCTAATGCGGTCTTGGGATGCATCAGGTGAGGTATTTCCAGTAGAGATAAGGAGGTGTTAGTACCATTATGCAAGGCACTGGTGAGACCTCATCTGGAATATTGTGTGCAGTTCAGGTCTCCCATGTTTAAGAAGGATGAATTCAAACTGGAATAGGTACAGAGAAGGGCTACTAGGATGATCCGAGGAATGGAAAACCGGTCTTATGAAAGGAGACTCAAGGAGCTTGGCTTGTTTAGCCTAACCAAAAGAAGGCTGAGGGGAGATATGATTGCTCTCTGTAAATATATCGGAGGGATAAATACCAGGGAGGGAGAGGAATTAGTTAAGCTCAGTACCAATGTGTACACAAGAACAAATGGATATAAACTGGCCATCAGGAAGCTTAGACTTGAAATTAGATGAAGGTTTCTAACCATCAGAGAAGTGAACTTCTGGAACAGCCTTCTAAGGGTAGCAGTGGGGGCAAAAGACATATCTGGCTTCAAGACTAAGCTTGATAAGTTTATGGAGGGGATGGTATGATGATATAGACTAATTTTGGCAATTAATTTATCTTTGACTATTAGCAGTAAATATGCCCAATGGCCTGTGATGGGATGTTAGATCGGATGGGATCTGAGTTACTACGGAGAATTCTTTCCTCGGTGTCTGGCTGGTGAGCCTGCTTTAGTTGGGGATTGGTCCTGCTCTGGGCAGGGGATTGGACTAGATGACCTCCAGAGGTCCCTTCCAACTCTGATATTCTATGATTCTTGCCCACATGCTCACGGTTTAGCCGATCACCATATTTGGGTTTGGGAAGGAATTTTCCTCCAGGGCAGATTGGCAGAGGCCCTGGGGGTTTTTCGCCTTCTTCTGCAGCGTGGGGCACAGGTCAATTTCTGGAGGATTCTCTGCACCTTGAAATCTTTAAACCATGATTTGATTACTTCAATAGCTCAGACATAGGTTGGGGATTCATTACAGGAGTGGGTGGGTGAGATTCTGTGGCCTGCGTTGTGCAGGAGTCAGACTAGACAATCATAAAGGTCTCTTCTGACCTTAAAGTCTATGACTCTATGAAAAGATTTGGGGATCATGGTGGATAATTAGTTGAACATGAATGCTGCATGTGATGCTGTGGCCAAAAGCACTTATATGATCCTGGGATGCATAAACAGAGAATCTTGAGTACGAGCAGAGGTGTTATTTTACCCTTATATTTGGCACTGGTGCAACCGCTGCTGGAATGCTGTGTCCAGTTACGCTGCCCACAATTCAAGAAGGCTGTTGATTAATTGGAGAGGGTTCATAGAAGAGACTTGAGAATGAAAAAAAGATTTGAAAACATGCCTTATATTGGTAAGCTAAATAGATTCAGTTCCTTGAGTCTAACAAAGAGAAGATTGAGGGCTGATTTGATTACAGTCTATAAGTACTTATATGGAGAACAAATATATAATAAAGGGCTCCTCAATCTAGCAGAGAAAGGTGTAACACAATCCAATGGCTGGAAGTTGAAGCTAGACAATTTCAGACTGGAGAAAAGATGTAAATTTCTGACAATGAGGGTATTAACCATTGACACAGTTTACCAAAGGGTTGTGATGGACTCTCCATCACTGACAATTTTAAAATCATGATTTGATGGGGTTTTTTTTAAAGCTATGCTATAGGAATTTTGGGGAAGTTCTGTGGTGCCTTCCGGCCTTGTTATCTATGAATTACCACTTTGTGTTGATATGTTTTGTAACTATGCTGTAAATTATAAATCGGTCACAAACCGATATTGCAGACATATTTTATGATTCTTCTATTTTTATAATACTGAACAGCAGTGATGTACATACACATTTTTAAGGAGGCTTGGTATGAACTTGGACATTTTGAAAAATCAGCCTGAATTGTTTAAGTAGTTTTTTAATAAAAAAAAAATCTTTGAAGCTGCAGAATGATTTTTTTAATCTTTAAAGACTTCAGTGAGATTCATGTGTATATCCCCAAAACGACAGGTAATCTGAATTAAGACTCAAAATGAAGAAATGAGAGTCACACTTCAAATGACACAGACATTTTAAAATGACATTGACAAACTGTCCCCAAAACGTACCTTCCTTAACAGAAAGAAAATCTCATGCAACATAATTGGAAAAAGGCTTTTATAACATTCTCTCATAGGGGCCTGATTATGTAAGATTCTGGGCAACTCCTGGAAGACAAATGAGTACCTTCAACTTTCAATGAAGTCAGTGGGTACTGAGGGGACTCAGCACCTCAGAGGATCAAGTCTTTAGTATCTTACAGTCACTTTTTAAAAAGCAACATTTCAAAACAGCACCAGGTTCTTTATTACAGTTTATATTACAGTCAAGTACTACACCTTTGTAGGTTTTTCTTATTTAACAGCAACCACTTTACCTCCCTAATATCTCCAGATGCAGGGGGGAGGAGTTACTTTGCATTTTTTTTAAATCCCATTTTTTGCCACACTTTCTCGAACTCCCTTCTCTCATTTCTGCAGGTAGTTCCTATGTTCCAGTCATTTACAATTGGAACAGCTACATCTTCACTATGAATAGGGGCTCAAGGGATACAGTCTATTGATCAAAGGCTTACAGGACATATGTGATACCCCTGGTGAAGAATGAGAGTGTAGTGGTGTATATGTGCCATACTGTTATCATTTTCAGGATTTGGTATGCAGGCTCTAGGAATTTGTGTCTGGATCTTCAGAGTACTGTGCTCTAAGACCCCACAGGTAGGTGACCAAATGCCATGGATATGTGCAGTTGAATCTCTGTGGCGAGGGGATTGTGTTGGCATTTGTCATAAAAATAAAGGGAAGGGTGACCACCTTTCTGTATACAGTGCTATAAAATCCCTCCTGGCTAGAGGCAAAGCCCTTTCACCTGTAAAGGGTTAAGAAGCTAAGATAACCTCGCTGGCACCTGACCAAAATGGCCAATGAGGAGACAAGATTCTTTCAAATCGGGGGGTGCGGGGGGGAGACAAAGGGTTCGTCTGTCTGTGTGATGCTTTTGCCAGGAACAGATCAGGAATGCAGTCTCAGAACTTCTGTTAGTTAGTAAGTAATCTAGCTAGAAATGCGTTAGATTTCCTTTTGTTTAATGGCTGGTAAAATAAGCTGTGTTGGATGGAATGTATATTCCTGTTTTTGTGTCTTTTTGTAACTTAAGGTTTTGCCTAGAGGGATTCTCTCTGTTTTGAATCTGATAAGGTATTTACCATCCTGATTTTACGGAGGCGATTCTTTTACCTTTTTTTTAATTAAAATTCTTCTTTTAAGAACCTGATTGCTTTTTCATTGTTCTTAAGATCCAAGGGTTTGGGTCTGTGTTCACCTGTACAAATTGGTGAGGATTTTTACCAAGCCTTCCCCAGGATGGGGGGTGTAGGGCTTGGGGGGGGAAAGACGTCTTCAAGTGGGCTCTTTCCCTGTTCTTTGTTTAACACCCTTAGGGGTGGCAGCATATGGTTCAAGGACAAGGCAAAGTTTGTACCTTGGGGAAGTTTTTAACCTAAGGTGGTAAAAAATAGGCTTAGGGGGTCTTTCATGCAGGTCCCCACATCTGTACCCTAGAGTTCAGAGTGGGGAAGGAACCTTGACAGCATTGAAGGAGGGACATGCTCTACGGTCAGCTGATGTTTGGAGACCAGGGAGCTGCCATCTGAACTGATCATTGTGCACCAAGATAGCTGGCAGGGAGCTGGCAAGACTTTCAGGTGGACAGGATCAAAACCTATGTAAATTAAGATGCTAAAAGGCTAAATTTGTACATGAGCAGGGAGGGTTGGCGATTATCCACCATGGAACTTCATATTCGGTACCTGAGTTAATCACAGTGGATGGGGTACACCTCTCTGACCTGGGATCAGATATTTTCCTATACTATATTAAACGATGGAATTGTTAATCTGGGAATCCACTTAAGAGAAGGACCAAAGTGAAATGCTATTGCCCCTGGTGGCTGATGTCCAGTGCAGGTATTCATTTAACACATGTTCTGGTTCCCTGATAAACTACACTTGGAATCAGGATTATGGGAGAGCATCCCCTAAAGAAACTGAGGGAAGGGGATGGGGCTCCTAAGGCCTGGTTCTGTGAATATCACCCACTTTCCCCATACTCTCAATATTTGTAGAAGGGGGAGGGTAGTGGGATCCTAAGTTAAAAGCTTGGAGGAAGATGGGAAAGGACTGGGTCCAGCCCGCCCCCAAGGTGATATGGATCACAAAGGAACACTGACTTACAGTGCACAAGTTATTGCTGGATAGTTTAGTATTAAGTTAATATAGCTGAACATAGTTAAACCACATTCTTTATTTCCTGTCTTTCTTCCTGTGATGGGACAATAATCCTTAAACCTTTTTTTATTGTCTTAAGGACAGTTGCCTGTTGACATTTATCTGTGGGGATCTACAGAATGCTGTAGATTCACTGCATAAGCACACTTGCTACAAACCTCATTGAGCCTTCAGGCAGTATCACAAATAAAATGTTATTTAACAATAATTATGTTATTGTACAGAGCTAAGTTATTATACAGTGGATACCCTATGGAAAAAATGAGATACTTAAATGATGGGGACAAGGGTATGTTGCTAAATTCTAAACTTTTAGGAACAGCACTTGCAAGTTTTCTCTATGGTATTTGATTTTGGGTTTTTGTTTAAGAATATACTTCTTAAACCTGATAAGAGGGAGGTAAAAAGCCATTTCAGTTGAACTCTAATTCAAGTCTCAGTGAAGCCAGAAGGCTATCAGACACTACCAATATTTTGCTTATTGAAGATATTTTTTTTAATAATTAATGCTATTTAAACTGTACTATCAAATACAAGCATCAAAACCAACAGTTCTTACTCAAGCACAATTCCCACAGGAGTCAATGTAAGGACTGGAGTATTTGTCCATAGAGAATAAAATGATTAATTATTTTAAAGCTAAGTCAGCGGTGAATATCTGGTTATGTTCTTTGAACTCCTTAATACTGTGTTATTGTATGAATATGTAATCTCTCTTCTATGCAATCCCCCACGTTCAATGCTAATACAATAGTCACAGAATCCACCTTCTGCTGAAGTACTGTGCTCCAGAATCTAGGGCATTATTAAAAAATCTCTACCCACTATGGTTATGAAGAAAACCTTCCAATTGTGAACTAAATTCAAATCAATGCACCAGTGCCTCAATCTCTGAAACAATAGCTTGAAAAGGAGGAACAACTGCACAATTTATCTCAGTGGGGTGTTGACTTTGAAATGTAATGAGGGCATTCTTCTGCAACATCATTAATTATTTCACTACTAATCATTCCAATAGAAACATCCAGCTAACGTGCTGTACCACTATTCTAAGTCGCTGTCCTATGTTCCCAGACGCCAAAAGCTCCAACTACCCACTTACTGGCTGCTAAAACCTTCAGATTTTTCCTGACAACTTCCAGGATGAAGTGAGGGATTTTCAATAAAAATTCTGCTGTAGATGGAAAATTTTAAGGACAGCAAAAATAAGTTTAATATCAAATTAAGTAAACCAAAGTATATTAAACTATTGTATTATTTCTGTATTTAATTCCTTCAAACCTCTACTTTGGGATTTAACTGAAGCGGATACAGAATTTCTAGCCTGCTGCACCAGGGTACAACCGAATCCAGGCTTCTTGCTGAAGAATTTTGGTCAGGCTTCTTATGGGGTACAGGGGTCTCTTACTATGCTATCAGGTGAAATTCTACTTTTGAAATGAAATGTAAAAAAAGGAATGCTGGTGAAAGAAGAAACAAGTTGCCCCACTCTGCTGTTTTTATATTCCTTGATACAACAACAGGTGCACAATCTACAGAAAGAAAATTGATGAAGAGAGTTGTAAACTCTCCAAGTAAGTAAAGGAATGTTATAAAGAGAATCAGGACTGATTAATCTCATTAGTCCATGATGACAGAACCAAGTACCAATCTTTCAAGACGCAGCAGTGTAAAATTAGCATCAATACTAGGAAAAAATTATAAAAAACAGATAATTAACAAGCTGATTAGGAAAGTTATGGACTCATCATTGCTAGAGACATGACACCTATCAGGAACAGTCAGAAATAATAAAATCTATCTTCTCATGATGCAGAGGAGCTCTCTAGAAATTCCAAAAGAGGTGCCTTCCAGTTGAAATTATGTTGTGAGCCAGTTGTTATATTTTGACTCGAGGTTATCCTCTTAAGCTGGTAACAGTGAACTGGGAGAGAGGTGCTAATGTAACACTGTATCTCACAAAGTTCTAGGTTGGTAGTGAACTTATCAAAACCTTTCACAATAAACCTTTATTTCTTCTTTTACTATTGTGAATTCTTTCTATTTCTATCATTTGGGTTCTGGCAGAAAGCAACATCTTAAACATCAAGAGCTGACAAACTGCCATAGCTAGTTATTGCCCCAGCAGAAACTCAATTCCCACCACAAAAAATACATACCTTCTCTCTTTCCCAAGGGATGAGCACTTCATAAAACCTGATACAGTAATTGAACTTCTAAATTCTCAGCCTCCTTCTGAACCTATACTAAAGGATCCATCTACAATGCCTTTTTAATTGTGTTAGCTAAACTATTTTATAAAAGTCCATAACAGGTTTTGGCCTGCCAGTACAGATAGGGCCAGTGTTTAAAATGAATTTCTAAACAGAGTTCAAGCCTACTGTAAGGTTGTTTCTTACCTGCCTACCTACCTAATAGGCATGAGATTTACTTTAGCATGACACACTTATTTAAGATACATTATAAGAAATTTTATATAAAACTTTCTCTCACACACACAATATAGGAAGAGCCTGGCAGAATCATCCACAAATTATATGGGTAATTAAGTTAATATTTTGAACAAAACCAACACATTTTTAAACTTAATGGTATGCCTATTCTATGGCAACATATGGAATTTAAGTACTAGAGGAAGAAATGGGTCACTATTGTAAACTGAAAAGGAACAGTGAACAGAGAAAGCTACCCAAAACTGCACATGCATTTGTCCCACCAAAGAGAATTGATGGATTCTCTCACACAAGATTTCTCACAAATAAAAATGGTTGGCAGGTTGGTAAAGGAATTAGTCTTGTGCTATCAGATCATCTTTTCATAGCTCTCAAGGTCACTCTAGTATATTAGAGAAACATTTTGAAGACACTGAAAAGTAAATGTGTCAAGTCCTCTTTGATCAAGTTAAGACCTTTTACACAGAAAATGTTATTAACTGACTGGTAAGATAACAACCAAAATTGTTATTAAGGCATGACAATTTAGCAATGCTATTTTCTTGCTTTTTAGATATTAAAGTTAATTAAAACTGGTGAAGTCATAGAATCATTTGTGACCTAGCCTAAATATAATCTAATCTCATTTGAAAAGCATGAAATTACTCTGACTATATCTATTACTTCACTCTTGATATCTGTTATAGCCATTCAATAACCCAATTACTAAAAAATTATATTGCAGAAGAAAAGACACAGTAAAACTAACTCTAGATGGTTGACAAAACAAAATAATTGTGATAAATGGAATGACATTATCTGAATTACATTCAGTGAACCAAAAAGGGTTAAATAGGATAAACTGAAACAAACAAAAAATCACTAATTTTCATAATGTGCATCGTTACGGCAATCACTGTCTCAACTCTGCTGTATTCCCTTACCTTGTATAGCTGAAAATCTTTGTTTTACTGTATGTAAGAAAATAATTGTCAACAGCTGTTTATATTTAATTTGAAGACTTCAAAATATTTAGTTACTATGCACTCAATCTGGAATGAATTGTTAAAAGCTGCTTTCAAAGGGGGATAAATGGAATTAATTTGTGTGGTAGCAAATGAGCTT
This sequence comes from Eretmochelys imbricata, assembly GCF_965152235.1. Lineage (NCBI taxonomy): Eukaryota > Metazoa > Chordata > Testudines > Cheloniidae > Eretmochelys > Eretmochelys imbricata. The sequence continues at coordinate 37,963,024 of NC_135574.1, forward strand.
CAAGGACATATGGACATCAATTGGATAGGATCATCAAGCTAGTGTCAGTATATTGCACTGTCATGGAGGGTTCCAAGGAAAAACTTCATGTAATAACTCTAAATAGCTCTCTCCCCCAGCTAGTATTTTGAGCAGCAATAAAGGGATCCTAGGGAGAAACAGCTTCAGATGTAGATGTAGACTGGTCATCGATGATTTTCAAGTGATTCACAGTTTTATGTTCAGTTCATTCAGTATCCAGAAGCTTCTTCAAACAGAAAAGAGTCTAATATTTTGGCTGGACTTTTTGCAAGAATTTGCTTGTGAAATTTCTGAAACTTCTGTTTGTAGTAAGGGATGAAAACCAGAAAGGATATTGACTCTCCAGTATGCCCCTAACATTAAAAATTAGGGTCACAGAAATGGTTGAAAGTTTGAAGTGGGGGGGTCTAATTTTTCTGATCCAATTTGATCTTATTTAGTGGCTATAAAAATGACGGAGTATTTTGGAGTTTTTCCACTGATTTGAATGGGACTATTATTAATTTCCTGTTGCATAGAGTCTGAAGGAACTCCCAGTATCATCAATTAACGTATGTTTATTCTGCTATTTTTATAGCAAAGAGAATTCAAACCAAGACAGAGGGGGGAGAAAAAATTCTGTGGTTGGCCCCATTTAAAAGTTTAGACTTAGAGAATGTCTGGGGGCAGAGGTAGATAAGCTGGAGGGTAGGGCTAGAGTCCAGAGTGACCTAGACAAATTGGAGGATTGGGCCAAAAGAAATCTGAGGAGGTCCAACAAGGACAAGTGCAGAGTCCTACACTTAGGACGGAAGAATCCCATGCACCGCTACAGGCTGGGGACTGACTGGCTAAGCAGCAGTTCTGCAGAAAAGGATCTGGGGATTACAGAGGATGAGAAGCTGGATATGAGTCAACAGTGTGCCCTTGTTGCCAAGAAGGCTAACAGCATATTGAGCTGCGTTAGTAGAAGCATTGCCAGCAGATCAAGGGAAGTGATTATTCCTCTCTATTCAGCACTGGTGAGGCCACATCTGGAGTACCGTGTCCAGTTTTGGGACGCCCACGACAGAAAGGATGTGGCAAATTGGAGAGAGTCCAGTGGAGGGCAATGAAAATGATCAGGGGGCTGGGGCACATGACTTTGAAAAGAGGCTCAGGGAACTGGGCTTGTTTAGTCTGCAGAAGAGAAGAGTAAGGGGGGATTTGATAGCAGCCTTCAACTACCTGAAGGGGGGTTCCAAAGAGGATGGAGCTTGGCTGTTCTCAGGGTGGCAGATGACAGAACAAGGAGTAATGGTCTCAAGTTGCAGTGTGGAAGGTCTAGGTTGGATATTAGGAAACACTATTTCGCTAGGACGGTGGTGAAGCACTGGAATGGGTTACCTAGGGAGGTGGTGGAATCTCCATCCTTAGAGGTTTTTAAGGCCCAGCTTGACAAAGCCCTGGCTGGGATGATTTAATTGGTATTGGTCCTGCTTGAGCAGGGGGTAGGACTAGATAATTTCCTGAGGTCTCCTCCAACCCTAATCTTCTATGATTCTGTGAATCAAGATCAGAATTCTGACGGACTTGAGATCAGGATTAGAATGCCAAAAACTACACTGAGAAAGATGAAGTCCTTATTCAGAGAGAAGCCGAAAAAGCTATGAAAGTGAGAGAAGGTGTAACCAAAAGCAATAGGCAACCAAAAATAGGGAATGCAAAACTGAAACCTAAAACCAAAAAAAAGTAAAGGCCACTTCAAATTTCTGGCTATGCTGACATTTGCAAAGAGAAGCACGTTGTAGAACACTAACAAATGATCCTGTGGAATTGCCATATTTAAAGATATTGTGCATATATAAACACATGTAATGTTGATCCAATATCATAAATATAATTTGAATTAAATATTGCCCAGAAATATTCCAGACACATACCAGGTACTGACTATTATTAATTATTATTATTATTAAATGAAATTGCAAATAGGCAAAGATACCATTGCATTTCAAAATACGAATTCACCAGAAAATTGGGGGGTGTCTGAATTTGTCAGCTATGTTATTAATAAAGAACTTTATTTTCAAATAGTTTAAACTGTTAGGTCTGGTCTTCTTTGGTTAGATATGTATATTTAATGGAATTGCAGTACATTTCTTTGAGGTCTTTACACTCAGTCTTGACATGTATCAGAAAGGAATAACCATGGTGCCTGGAACAGACTGTGAAAAGTAAGCCCTAACTTTATTCCCTACAGTTCTTTAACAATATAAAGCACCATCTGATTCTGTTTGTCCTCGGAACTATTATATGATGAGAGAGACAGAGAAGGAGAAAAAGGCAGGGAGACAGAGAAAGTGCACGTTCACATGCACAAAGGAAAATAAAACAAGGTAACTTTTCTTTGAGCAATTGAGCAGAAGAAACTCATTAATAAAAATAGTGACTTCTATGCTGCAAGCCTTACTGAAGTTAATAGGCCCCACAGGAATCAGCTAAAAATAATTTGTTCCAATGTTTCTAAAGTTACTGCTGGTAAAATCTAACAATCAAGGTGGGCTAGATTACATTACAAGAATGATAAAGAGATGAGAAATCATCAAAGGTTTACACGGTAATGTTCGGAATATAAGCGGAAAAGTTATTTTATTATTATATTGGACTCAAATTTGGTACTTCTCCAGGTATCAAGGTCTCTGCCACCCCCACATTTTGGAGAGGTGGTCAGAAATGAATACAAAAAACGGAACAGCCATGTTTTCCAAACACAGAAGCCACTTAGTCCAGCGGTCCCATATGATTTTCTTTTAAATCACAAACTCATGTATTTTTCCAATGCCTGATTAGAGCTACCAAAAAATAGCTTCATGTGAGCAGTGGAAGCTGGAGACACCTGATTATTTTCATTTAGTTTCCTGGGTATGATTAAAGCCATGAATTGAAGTGGATGGGTGAACATGTTCTTCCAGAAAATATTGGCCCTTTTAGATTAAAAATTTTGCTGTTAGTCCAAAAATGAAGACAGCCTTATGTTTTTGACAAGGCACACTAAACCCAAAAGAAAGGTCAAAACCTCACACACATTTGTATGGTCCTCCCCAAAGTACTTTTCTGCATATGAGAGATGTAATATACGAAAAACACAGAAACAAAGCAAACAACAAAACACACCCCATGAATGAAACATTTAGGTTAACCCATCACAATTACAGAATTAAATTTATTTCCAATGAACTAATACAATAAATTTATATTTGCCTTGGTTTGTATTTTTCTACCCTTCCCCTTTTCTTTTTTTCCACTTCACTTTTTCCCCCTATCTATCTCTGTAGTATTTTACTTCTAGTTCATTTTTCTACTTCTTATTAAATGAGATATTTCTCTCCAAGACAATCATTCAGTTTTTCAGCAGGAAAAGAAGTTAACATTGGAGTTTAAATACTGCATTTCTGAGTCAAGTTTTGATATACCCCTGGTAGTTATAAATGTGACCTTTACAGAGTTATTGTGTCAGGCCAGGATTTATGTCCTTAGACAGAAACTCAGCAAAGGTCCCAAGAGAGACAAAGAAAAGTCTCGCCAAGGTTCTGAGTCTATTTTCAGTTTTCTTGAAATAAACCTCACAAACCCTAGGAGAAAATTTTATTGTGCACCCCTTAATCATAGAATCATAGAATATCAGGGTTGGAAGGGACCTCAGGAGGTCATCTAGTCCAACCCCCCGTTCAAAGCAGGACCAATCCCCAATTTAAATGCACATAAACAAAACCATATTTCCAGAGTTCCCTATCCTAGCTACAGATAGTACCATTACAGATGCTACAGAAACTCTAACATAGCTAGATAGTTTGAAAATGTTTTTGTCCTCGTCAGGATCCCAAAAAGTCCTCCAGATCCCCTTTAAAACACTGTGAACCAGATGAAGCTCATCTGTACCCAGTTACACCAAATGTAGGTAGGAAGGTCTGCTCTTTCCCTAATTAGTATTAGGTCTAGAAGGCACTGACAGATGCAGTTCTGAAACACAGCTGGGATTAACAGGAGCTGTTATGACTCAGAAGCGCTCAAGGACCTGCAAACACTGTGCCAGTTTTGCTATGTGAACCAGTTGAATATGAGTTTTGAAAACCTTGTCTCAGTAAATAATTCACACTGATCTTGCCTACAATATTTAATTATATGAAGCTAAACAATTTTATTTACAGACAGAGAAAGTTGTTTTTGGATTAAAACTGTAGTTCGATCTGGCTCAAATAATGCTTTAATTAAGAAAGTTTGCCTGCCATGAATTGCTACTATCCACATTGTGATTCAAAACCTACTGGCTAAATTTTTAAGGTGTTAATTGATGGTTTACTGTAGTACAGTGTAATTTATTACATCTTGTAGAAACAAACTGCAAAGATATTTCCTTAACCTCCAAAAAAAATTCTATATTAAAACCCACTATTTTCTATGATCCCGCTTCTCATCATCTTAGGAAAAGGAAATATTCTTAGCTGTTAGTTTATTCTATAGTCTAACCTGTTCACCAGTCCTTTGCAGAGATGTGGGTGTTTAAAGTTCTAATCCCATCTCTGCCACTTCACTTCTATGTCTTTCCAGGGTTTCCAGGTGTTCAGGTCTAAATAGTTATACCCTAAGAAGGGAACGTACAGTATCAGAAGAAAAGGACAGTTCATGAAGCAAAATAAAATATAGCTAGACAAATTGTATAATCTTTTTATTTTGCCTTATGAGATACTTATTGTGATACCTTCCCTTATTAGGGTGAATGCAGTGTTGTAGCTGTTTTGGTCCCAGGATCTGAGAGGAACAAGGTTAGTAAGGTACTATCTTTTATTGGACCAACTTCTGTTCGAAGACCTGAAGAAGAGCTTTGTGCATGCTGGAAAACTTGTCTCTCTCAACAACAGAATTTGGTCCAATAAGAGATATTACCTCACCCTCTGTCTCTCTTTCAGTCATTTAGACCTGAAAGTTTCCTCAAGCAAGGAGCGAAGTGGCATGTCTAAATCATTCAGACATTTACATTTAAACATCTGTACTGCAGACTTCTTTAACTAATCTTGATCAGGTTGAATTACTGATGTTTTAATAACCATATAAGCTATAGACTCAAAAAAATGTCTGGGGGAGAAGAGCAGGGCTTGTGGAAAATATTTCTCAACCCTTAGTACTGAAGTCCTCCTCATACAGTTCTCAGTGTTCCTCTTCTTATATCCTTATATCTCAAAGGATGAGATATAAACAAGCAAGTGAAACAAGTAAGATTAATTTATTGATAGCTGAACTTTCTTAATCTCCTTATGTCTTTTTTGTCTTCTTTTCATAAAAGGGTAAAGAGTAAGAAAAATCACTTTTACTATTACAGAGAATGCTTATTAGCAATAGCGAAATACATCCTCAACACATGGCAGGCTGACTTGCTGATTTTGGCACCAGTATGGCTCATCAATTTGGGCGTATCTGACATATGCAGCATGGATGGTTTCTGCTTCTTTTCTAATGGTTGACATTAGCTTTCTCCACTATAGTAGAATTACAACACTATAATCCCCTTGTATGAGATTATGTATATAATGTTAATGTATAGCTTTTTAGAGAGAGATAAGAGACAGGGAATAAGTTTAATTAGAATTAATGCTTTATAACAGGATATCTGTGTATTTCTTAGCAGCTCATGAACAGCATGCTTGAACTTGCCATTTTCCTTTCTGTCACAGTTTCAAGGTTAACTGCACCATGACCCTCATCCTGACCTTCCTCGAAGGCACCCTCTTAAGGTTTCTGGCCTTCATCAGTGATCTCTCTTAAATAAAGACCCATGTTTCTCTCCCTCCAGACAATGGACAGTCCGTCTGCACCGCACTATGTTTTGTCCAGCATCTGTGGTTTCTCTCCAGGGGCCATAGCATCATACGCCAGTTATCAAAACAACCTTCACAAAGCAAACTGCATTTATTCTTAAGGTAAAAGCAACCCAGAGAAAACATACAAAAGAAAAAGAGTTCCTATAAGCTTGTTAAAAGCTCACCAGGGTCACCCATCAGTTGTATGGGGCCATAGAAGGCCAAAGTCTTTCCAACCCTTCCCTAAGGGTTGGGTCCCTTGGACAGGACAGCCTGTCCATTTGCTAGATCAGAAAAAGCCCTGAGTCAGTGTTAACCCAGCTTTTTATCCAGAAGTTATTTCTTTCTTTGATGGTCTCTGGACAATCCACTTTGAACTAGTATATGCAAGCCTCCTTAGGTGGTGATCCTTCTCTCTAGGTCATTTTGCATTAAGGACCTCAAACACTTTTGATTCCTGGACAAGTTGTGGTAACCTTACCCCTAAAGTTGCATACAATGATACATAAACTTAATATAATATTATCCCCCAAAATATTGCTTATGCACAACATACCTGAACTTATAGTTTACCTTCCATGTTACATATCTTGACACATTCTGTTTGAGAGCAGAAAAGGCACATGGTACCTTTAATATGAGCTTGCAGGCCTTTATTATTTTTACCCCTTTGCTCTGTACCTTTAGGCAAATAAACAGAACTTGGTTTTGAAGAAGCTGTTTTTGTTTCTCAGTTTCCCAGAGGAAGAGTGTTTGCAGATGACAAACAGTTGGGCCTATTGGGTTAACATGGCACTTCAGCGGGACTAAAATGGTCTAAAGCACAGTTCACCCTGTAATCATGACAGGTATGTTGGAAAGTTCTTTAGTTTAGAATGATTAAGACCAGCTGTTATATTCCAGAGCTCATTTTTGAAAGACCTTATACTCAGCATAAGAACATGAAATGAATTTCACAAGATATTTGATCTATAAATATCAAGCAAGTTGATGGTAGTCTTATTTTAATTGATAGTTTAACATTATATAGGATAAAACTTCAAATACGTTATTAAAAATGCTACATATTACTGCACTTATTATGACATATAAGAAGGATTTTTTTTTGAAGGTTAATTGAAAGATAGGTTCATGTTTGGATATTTACTATAAGCCACTTACAATAATAAATAGTTAGATGGTGCTCAGTGGTGGTGCTGGTAGGAAAAGGTTCTGTGTGCTAATGGCACTGTCCACAGAGGGAAAAATTTAATTATAAATAGTAGATGATGTAACCAGACAAGTCAATCACATGGAAATACTGCTTTTTTATTTAAAAAGAGAAATGAAGGAACATTAGAGATCTTATTCAAAACATTCTCTAAATTAAAAAGATTTTCAAACTCTAAATCTCTACATTCTAGGACAAGAAAGGTACGGATTTATCTGATAAAATAACTTGTCTAAGCAAAATACATACACACACACATGCTAGAGTTAAGGAAGTTTTTGAACAATAATTAAAACCATTTTGTACAATTTAAGACCAAATAATTGTTTACGGTCTCTAGGATTTTAATAATTAATAGAACTATTGTATATTTATTTCATTCTTTGTGTCTAACTGCAATAGGAGGTTGGTTGCTTTCTTTTATGTTTATTTATTTATTTTTATTTTTAAAGTATGTACTGATTAGGTCATGACTTCTGTAAGGGTGTATGGTCTATAGTTAATTTTCAAAATGTGTCTACGAAGTTTTCTAATTCTTCCATAGAGAATATCACTAACACTAGCTGCTTAAATCTGTAAGTCAAGCAATCTTTTCATTTGGTCCCTTAGCATTTGTTATGCACCATACATTGTCCACTTTTAAATTGTCAGTTCAACGTTTCCTTTATAAGGTGCAAAATTCTATCTATCATTTGTAGTCATGAATTGTTGGATCATATTAAAGAAGTTCTGTATTAAAATCACAAATGAGTTTGATTCCCCATAGTTTAAATTCCAGGGTATTATTAATTAAGAGGTCTCTTGGTTTTTGGTACTGTTTCTCTCCCTCTACGTGTGAAACTTGCAAGCTGCTAATTGTGTTAGTACATTCTAACAACAGAAACAGCACCCAGAGACTCCCCGCCCTTTTGTTGTATTAACAATTGTGATTAAAATAGAGATAGAGGATGTATGTGGATGGATGCTTGGTGTGGATAATAACTGAATGATCAGGGAGGTGCCAGCCTAAGAATCCAGTGTCCATCTGCTGAAGAAGGCGTCAAGGGGAAATAACCAGAGGACCCCCGCAGGGCAGACTGGAATCCACCCAACGGCCTCAAGAATGGGAGAACCAAAGAACAAGATAACATCTAGCAGCACGGAGCCGTCAGGAATGTGCCATCTGCTGATTGATTCAGCAACAGCATGATGAAGCAATTCCTATAGACTGGCATAGGAAGAAATTCCTATAAAAATGGACTCTAGAAAGTGAGAACTTTGGGGTCTGATTCTGCAAACCAACTTCCAGGAGCATCAGATGAGCATCTGACAAGGCCCTCCTCCCTCCTCATGTCCAGGCCACCTGGCCAGTGGCTTGGCATGAGCAACTCTAAGGCTGGTAACTATGATAACAACCTTGCAGAACCTGTGTGTGTGTGTGTTTGCATGAATGAATGTGTGAATAAATATGAGATTGAATGGAATGTTATAACTATAACTAACTGCTTACTTTGATTCTTTCTGTATTCACAATAAATGTGGTATTTGCCTTTTTCCCTTTAATAAGATCCTGCTGGTTTTTATTTTATTGGTATAACAGAATAACTAAATGACAATAAATGGGTTTTTGGATAGAAATTAGATGAAGTGGACATTGCTTAGCACCTGAAAATGGGACACTAGACACTTATAAGTATATAAAAAAATACAACTAGCGTGGATATGATACATGAAAGTACAAGTGGAATTTACAACCAATAGACATGACATTCTCATAATGGTTACTGAAATCTATGAACAAAAAAATCTTTGTCGGCAACCATCGGTGAAAGAGGCAAAACATTCAGTGCTCATTTGAATAGTCTGAACATTTTCAGCTTAACTCTTTGCTCTGATTATATTTATTCACTTTAACAATCAGTTTTCCCCCTCAATACACTTGTTAGCACTTTCTAGAATGAGACAGATGGGGTACCCATGAAACAAACAAAAAAAAAAACAGTAGCAACTAATGGAGAACCCTGACAACATTTGCACACCCAATTCACATTTTGGGGTGTATAACCTGAACATATCACTTGAAAATAGATGTCCTGGATTGTATCATTTATTTCCCTGAGTCAGCATTCTGCACTACAGTCAGACTGTAGTGCAAGGAAACAAATCAGAAAAACTTTGAGATTATATAAAAAGAACATTGGGCAGTAAAAAGAAGCTTTACCATCTAATTCAGCTGTTTTGACATTGTTTGCCTGACTCTGAGCCAGAAAAGATTACCTGCTCTTTCCTTTCTTTTGACCTCTGAATGACTGTTTTTAAGGGATAACTAGGGATTCACAGATGGTTCCAACTGCTACAAAGTTAGTTCTTATTAGCTATATAGCTAATCTTAGTCATGTTATTGTAACAGAAGACAGGAACACTCAGTGCTCTTTGAAACTATTACTTTACTTAGTTTGACAAGAAGTAACAAATAAACTCTTTTAGGTTGTGCAGAATCTAATTAACTTAGACTGCTTCACCACATTGACAGTTTCTTCAACTGACTGCTGTGATAAATTTCTTGCATTCTCCACAAAGACTCCAGGTTTTTTTCTTGGAGCTCGTGACTTCAAGAGATATAAATCCCATGGATCCTAAGTGCTCAGATACATCAAGGATGGATGTATATAAAAACCTTGACAAGAGTCTGTATTGTTGGGTTCAGATTGGTTTTTCAAAAAAATGTCCCAGGGCTTTCAGAGACTCCTCCACTAGTCTCCAAACCTAATCCATCTTGTTTGCTTAAATCAAACTGTGACTATGGTATCATCACCAATGACTATTTAGCATTAGGAGAGGGATGAGTGTCCTTAAACTTGTAGAGGTCTGCCCCCTCTCAATAAACCACCTATAGATACTGGAGTGCTTATAGCCTACTCTCATTTTTGAGAAAGATGATTAAATGGATGATGAATATTCATTTTTACTTGCACCTAGACACACAAATGACATCCTAGGTAGGTTCCTATCCTTCCTCTGGATTGCAACCATGCTCATCAGATGAATGATCTCTTGATAGTTTTCTACTAGAATCAGTTTGCAATTTTGGTCATGCTAGATATCTTAGCAGATTTTTGATACAATTAAAACTGTATTGTAGCTTCAATGACCAAGTGGCACTATAGGAGCATGTGGAACTGAATGACAATGAATCAAATAATACCTGTACCACAGAATTTGATTGATGCTCATGGGTCCCTTATAAGTAGTATAGGATGTAACCTGAAGGAATATACCAGCCTCAAAGGATACATGAAATCTTTGGAGGAGCTCTAAATGCAGGATACAGTGTCATCAGTATGGTAATTATACATAACTGTTTCTTGCCTCATGAACTTCAGTGGGACTACTAATAGCAATAATACTGTGCTTGCTAGTTAGGGCCTGATTCTGCAACACAGGTCAAAGTATGTTGTTTGTTTACAGAAACTTTAATATAGTATGTTTTAAAGGGAAAAGAAACTCAATGCAAAGACAAATATTTGCTTTAGAAGAAACTAATATTTTTGTAAAGGTCATTAAATCCTGTATAACATGTGTATGTGTGTGTAGGGGGAGGTGGTGGTAGGATTTAGTTCCACACAGTATCATTTAAAAGCACCCTGAAAAGTTGAATAGTTTATATGTAATGTCATTTTGGTCTGTATCTTTAAAATGGGTCTTGTTTATCAGCATATACACCATATGATGTATCAGATGCTTTAGTAATTACTTATTTTTAAAATGAGCAGCAGGGTAAATAGTCGTATAAAATTAACAGAACATGGCGATACAAGTAATGACAATACTGGCAGTTCATAACAACTATTCATTATTTAATGGAACAGCACATTACATTGTATAAAAATCAATAGGTAACACGCATAAAACAAGATTGCAAGAGCAGCAGGCCATGAGTGACTACTGAGGCACAGCAGTATTCCTATAAATCTGCACATAAAATATGGATTGTTGCATGTCATTCCACTTCTGCTCAGTTTTAAGTAACATGAAATATTCAAGGGCTAAATATTCAATAGCCATAATACTGAACATTCAAAAATGTTCCATGAGGAAGTGTAAACAAATTAGAGAAAGACATACAATATAAAATTAGACAGTAAACTCTTTTAGCAGAAACTATGTCTATTTCTTCTCTAATCCATCTAGCACACTTAAAAACTGAAATATAATTATATACACACAAACACACATATGCAATAAGTATTAAATATAAGTGTAGCTGAGTGTGGCTATGTGTAACAAATGTGTCTAACTCTTTAAAAATATAGTCAATACTCCCATTTCATCATAACTCCAAGCAAAAGTGCTGGAACTAGGCATGTGAGGGTTGGCTTGAATGGTTTCCATCATATACAAGGTTTACAATTTGGTTCAATTGTGCTCTCAGCACCCACACTATTCCAATTGTTCCAGGACCCCTGACTCCAAGTAAGTATCCTTGCAGGATACTTGGTTAGTTGTGACCAGCCAGGAAAGTCACAGTGTTACTTGTTTTTGTTTTTTATTTCACATGTACACAACCACATGTGGTGCAAATATTTGTGTCGGAATCTAAATTTCAGTTACCTGTGCATCTTTGTGGATGCATCTAAGAAGTTAAGTCTTCACAAACTTGTGTGCTCATAAACCTCCATCAAGCTACTGTTAAAAGAGAATGCAGGCAGAGCTAAAGCAAATTCATTAAAATATGCAAGACAATATTTATGAATATTCATGGTGGCTGTATTTCTCCAGATCTAGAAAGTACACCTTCCTTTATGTTTAAGTCACTGAAAAGTTTGCTATTCAAGATGTGGACAGCAGGAAAAAAATCCCCTTTTCAGTGTTGTGTAGAGGAGGAATGTGTATTTTTATTTAAGGAGCATATTCTGAAATCTTCAATAGTGTTAAGTTAGAAGATTTGTTTATTTACTTTCTGAATGGGGAGATCATATCAAACGTTACTAAGAAAAAACATAATGCTGAATAGCATTCTTTGCCTAATCTTCAAATATATTGTATCCCCTAGCATCTAATACCACTGATAACTTTGAGGGAAGTATTAACTATACAAATAAAGTCTTTTATTCAATATGCATTTTTATTAAACCTCTCTGTGCCTCAGTTTCTCCTGTTGTAGACTGGGAATGACCATGCTTACTATCTTCATAGGAAAGGTGCAAGATCTGATTCATTAACGTTTCTAAAGTGCTTTGTGGAAGATACTGCGTAAGTGTGAAGTACTATTTACCATCATCACTAATTATTATTAGAGTACAGCATTCTGGTTTAGGAGAGTGACACTGTGGTAACTCACTAAGCACACACCTCTAGTGTGACCCCAGTATCCTAACAGAGGAGAAGCATGGCCTTTCACTAGCAAAGAACATAAGAATGGCCATACTGGGTCAGACCAAATGTCCATCTTGCCCAGCATCCTGTCTTCTGACAATGACCAATTGCCAGGTGCCCCAGAGGGAATGAACAGAACAGGTAAACATCAAATGATCCATTCCCTGTCACTCATTACCAGCTTTTGGCAAACAGAGGCTAGGGACACCATCCCTGCCCATCCTGGCTAACAGTCATTGATGGACCTATCCTCCTTGAATTTATCTAGTTCTTTTTTTAACCCTATTATAGTCTTGAACTTCACAACATCCTCTAGCAAAAAGAGTTCCACAGGTTGAGTGTGTGTTGTGTGAAAAAATACTTCATTGTGGTTGTTTTAAACCTGCTACCTATTAATTTCATGTGTTGACCCCCTAGTTCTTGTGTTATGAGAAGGAGTAAATAGCATTTCCTTATTTATTTTCTCCACACCAGTCATGATTTTATAGACATCTATCATATCCCCCCTTCGTTGACTCTTTTACAAGCTGAAAAGTCCAATGCTTATTAATCTTTCCTCATACAGAAGCTGTTCCATAACCCTAATAATTTTTGTTGCCCTTCTCTGAACCTTTTCCAATTGCAATATATATTTTTTTGAGATGGGGAAACCACATCTGCATGCATAATCAAGATGTGGGTGTACCATGGATTTATATAGCGTCAATATGATATTTTGTGCCTTATTATCTATCCCTTTCTTAATGATTCCCAACATTCAGTTCACTTTTTTGACTGCTGCTGCAAATTGAGTGGATGTTTTCAGAGAAGTGTCCACAGTGATTCCAAGATCTCTTTCTCGAGTGATAACAGCTAATTTAGACGCCATCATTTTATATGTATAGTTGGGATTATGTTTTCCAATGTGCATTACACTTTGCATTTATCAACACTGAATTTCATCTGCCATTTTGTTGCCCAGTCACCCAGCTTTGAGAGATCCTTTTCTAGCTCTTCGCAGTCTGCCTGGGACTTAACTAACTTGAGTAGTTTTGTATCATCTGAAAATTTTGCCACCTCACCCTTCACCCCTTTTTCCAGATCATTTATGAATATGTTGAAAAGGACTGGTCTCAGTACAGACCCCAGGAGATCACTATTTACCTCTCTCCATTCTGAAAACTAACCATTTATTCCTATCCTTTGTTTCCCATCTTTTAATCAGTTACCAATCCATGAGAGGACCTTCCCTCTTATCCCATGACAGCTTACTTTGCTTAAGAGCCTTTAGTGAGGGACCTTGTCAAAGGCTTTCTGAATCTCTAAGTACACTATATCCACTCGATCTCCTTTCTCCATATGATTGTTGATGCCCTCAAAGAAATCTAGTAGATTGGTGAGGCATGATTTCCCTTTACAAAAACCATGTTGACTCTTCCCCAACAAATTATGTTCATCTATGTTTCTGACAATTTTGTTCTTTACTGTAGTTTCAACCAGTTTGTCCAGTACTGAAGTCAGGCTTACCAGCCTGTAATTGCTGGGATCACCTCTGGAGCCCTTTTTAAAAATTGATGTCACATTAGCTATCCTCCAGTCATTTGGTACAGAAGTGGATTTAATTGATAGGTTACAGACTACACTTAGTAATTCTGAAGGAATACAAATGTGAAATTGCAGAACTCTTGGATGAATACCATCTGGTCATGGTGACTTATTATTGTTTAGTTTATCAATTTGTTCCAAAACCTCCCAGATTGAGATGTCATTAGAGGACAGTTCCTCAGATTTGTCACCTAAAAAGAATGGCTCAGGTTTGGGAATTTCCCTCATATCCTCAGCCATGACGACTGATGCAAAGAATTCATTTAGGTTCTCCACAATGGCTGAGTGCTCCATTAACATTTCAATCATCCAGGGGCCTCACTAGTTGTTTAGCAGGCTTCCTGCTTCTGATGTACTTAAGTTTTTTTGCTATTACTTTTTGAGTCTTTGGCTAGCTGTTCTTCCATTTCTTTTTCGGCCTTCCTAATTATATTTTTATACTTCATTTGCCAGAGTTTATTCTCCTTTCTATTTGCCTCACTAGGATTTAACTTCCACTTTTTAAAAGATGCTTTTTTCCCCCTCTCACTGCTTCTTTCACTTTGTTGTTTAGCCACAGTGGCTCTTTTTTGGTTCTCTTACTGTGATTTTTTAATTTGGGGTATACATTTAAGTTGAGCCTCTATTATGGTGTCTTTAAAAAGTTTCCATGCAGCTTGCAGGGATTTCCCTTTTGGCGCTGTACCTTTTAATTTCTGTTTAACTAACCTCCTCATTTTTGTGTAGTTTTTCTTTCTGAAATTCAATGCTACAGTGTTGAGCTGCTGTGGTGTTTTCCCCACCACAGGGATGTTAAATTTAATTATATTATGGTCACTATTACCAAGCGGTCCAGCTATATTCACCTCTTGGACTAGATCCTGTGCTCCACTTAGGACTAAATCAAGAATTGCCTCTCCTGTTGTGGGTTCCAGGACTAGCTGCTCCAAGAAGCAGTCATTTAAGGTATCAGGAAACTTTATCTCTGCATCCCATCCTGAGGTGGCATGTACCCAATCAATATGGGGATAGTTGTAATCCCCCATTATTATTAATTTTTTAAATTTTAATAGCCTCTCTAACCTCCCTGAGCATTTTGCTGTCACTAT
Organism: Eretmochelys imbricata; assembly: GCF_965152235.1. Taxonomy (NCBI): domain Eukaryota; kingdom Metazoa; phylum Chordata; order Testudines; family Cheloniidae; genus Eretmochelys; species Eretmochelys imbricata. Next base: position 37,978,098 of record NC_135574.1, read on the forward strand.
CACCATCCTGGTCAGGTAGTCGGTAATATATCCCTACTGCTATATTCTTATAATTAGAGCATGGAATTACTACCCATAGAGATTCTGTGGTTCAGTTTGGTTCATTTAAGATTTTTACTTCATTTGTTCCTATGCTTTATTTCACATATAGTGCCACTCCCCCACCAGCACAACCTGTTCTGTCCTTCAGATATATGTTGTACCCTGGTATTACCATATCTCATCGATTATCCTCATTCCACCAAGTTTCTGTGATGCCTATTATATCAATATCCTCATTTAATATGAGGCACTCTAGTTCACTCATCTTATTATTTAGACTTCTAGCATTGGTATATAAGCACTTTAAAAACTTGCCACTTTTTAGCTGTCTGCCATTACATGATGTAATTGAATGAGCCTTTTTTTCATTTGACTGTTTCTCATCAGATCCTACCTGTATTTTATCATCTTCCATTCTGTCCTCCTTACTAGGACATAGAGAATCTCCATTAATAGATCCTCCCCTAAGGGATGTCTCTGACCAAACCACATGCTCCTCCACACCTGTCGGCTTTCCCCCAGCCCTTAGTTTAAAAACTGTTCTATGACTTTTTTAAAATGTTAAGTGCCAGCAACCTGGTTCCATTTTGCTTTAGGTGGAGCCCATCCTTCCTGTATAGGCTCCCCCTTTCCCAAAAGTTCCCCCAGTTCCTAGCTGAACTTTAGTTAATCATAGAAGAAAACAGGTGGAGTGTTTCTGAAAGATCTATTTTGAAATTTAGGGTGAGAAAAAGAAAAACGGTAATTCAGATGACAATTTATCACATTACCATCGCTGAAAAATAATCTCAACAAGTAGGGAACCCCATCAAAAGCAAACAACTGAACTGGAGAGCACCTTCCCCTCCCCCCCCCACCATAATCAGATACACTCAGCCATTTTATATTCTATGGAAAAGGATAGTTATGTAGTTAAGGCAAGGACTGGTGCCAAGAGACTTCAGTCCTTTCTCAGCTCTTCTACAGTCTTCCTTTGTGATCCTGAGCAACTCAATTAACTTCTTCCTACCTGTTTCCTGAGCAGTTAAATGGGGATGATAATATTTTCAGCCCTGCAACATCCTTAAGAAGTAGGGATTTCTGAATGTTTACAATACATCAACAATATACTGCATAGAAATGGCTATATATATTTTTTATAAATCCAGAAAAAAAAGTATGTAGCAAATTGCCTTATGCGAGGTATGTCTATTTATGAAGGGGAACAATATATATTCTTCCTTGGTTTTTATCTACCTGGTGACCCCAAACTGTATATAATCTGTAGAAAAGGCAACAGCCAAAAGAACTACATACGTATATATTACTGGAAAAGTGGCCACATTTTGGACACAAAGTGCATTACCTGTCAAACAGATTCAGGGGGTCATCTGTAGCATCTCTCTTTAATATAGTACAAATGACTGAGATTTGTATTGATTTTCCTGCCCAGAACTTTTTTCTCTAAATGTTACAAATGCATTTTTGTCCCTTCTACAATTGGAGCCTCACAAGGAGATGATAAATGAGGTAATATTGATTAGATTGTGCTAAAGAGCTCCAGCATTTGAAGGTTATATCCTTTGGAGAGTTAGTAAATCTCATTACAGAAATCTGCCTGCTGATATAAATGAGTAAAGAGTGGCAAAGGGATTCCGGCATGACAGCTTTCACTGCAGATTCATGCTGTTCTTGAGATAGAAAGTTCAAAACAACTATAATGCAGAGAAGTCCAAACAATAGAATCAGCCTGTCATCTTTCGATCAGCAAAAAAATTACACCAATTAACTGAGATAGTCATAACCTAAGTGTGACTAGATTGTTTCTCTGATTAATTATAACTGAAGTTGGTCAAATGATTGTGGAACAGAACGAACTCTTACATCTCAGTTGCTAGCTTTCTAGGTTGCAGTTTCTTTCTTTTATATCTATAAAGGTTATGAGGTATAAGCAATGATTCTGAGCATTCTATTTTCAGTTTAATATGCAGCCAGTTCCTCATAAGTAAATGAATGTTAGCTTCAGATTGAGGTCAACATCAGCATATTTTGCTCAAAGCAAAGAAAACCATGTCCAATACTAGGCTACATCCCCCTTGAGTTATGCAGTCATTCATAACAAATAAAAATGAAAAAGGGAATTACCATTGCCAACCATCAGATTTTGAACACACATTGTATACATGTATCTTATACTGCTGTGTAATTTGGTCTTGCAATACTCATTAAAAAATTCCCATATATGAGTTTACTAATCAGTAAAAGCTATGTTGACACATATCTGACTGATTTAGCTTGTCCAATAAAAGAAATATCATTCTCTGACCATGACATATTGATATGGATTAGCTGTATTTTTTTTCTAACTTGACTTCCTTTATATATTATTTTTGGATCAGTTAAATCAGAAATCAATCACATTTTTTTTTGGTTTCAATATGGCAACAAAATGTCCAGAAAAAAAAATTGAAGCTTAATTAAATTATTGAATAAAGTTTACAATATCAAGGCCTAAATTAAAAATGTATGTAGGTGATTTTCGATACAGACAAGCAGTCACTCTTTCTTCAATGGACTATTACTGTCTTTGCAGGACCAGGATATTAGATTGTAAACAATTTGGGACAGGGACCTTCTATCTGGTGTGTGTGTGTGTACGTGTGTGTGTGTGTGTACGTACACACAGTGCCTAGCACAATGAGGCCTGCCTCCACAATTGGGGCTTTTAAGAATCAACAAAATACACATAATAAAAAGATATTAAATAAGGTTAGATGTTGTTTTTCTTGGTATACAAGCATTTTGAAGAGCAAGTTACACTTCAACTTTTTTGTTTTTAACACTATGGGTGTTCTAGTGTAGTTATACTGGAGCTTTAATTTAAATATACATAGAGTATTTTTGGATGCTATGATATACATGTTTTACTGGGGGCTGGGTGAAACCTCTTTGAAGCTGATGGGTGTAACAGCCATTCTTCATTCAGGCCAAATGTAAAAAGCTATTGAGTTTCTTTATGAAATACATATCTGAAACAATAGGAGCCACTGCCCAAAACAAGGAACATTTGCAAGTCTTGAGTAGGAGAGTTGAGTCATGTGGCCAAGGGGTTTCTTGAGATTCTGACAACACATGCAACAGAAGGGACTGTAGGTACGTAGGCATGGCTGTGGGTGCATGTTAGAAACATCACAGGAGCACACAGAGAACAAAAGATGCCCTTGACTCTTCCAGAGAAGCCCTGATTTAAAAAAATATATATATTTTGGATAAAGTGTTGGCTGGAAAAAGGTTTGAAACTGCGAGCAAAAAAACTCATCTCCTGTGTGATTCCTACATGACTTCATGTACATCCTTTGTAAACAAACAGAATTACAAAGAAATTCCTGACTCCAGCATCAATTTTTTCTCCAAACAGAAACCACGCAACAGACACTGAATTTTGTCTAACTGCTTGAGTCAAAAGGAATAATTACCTCTCTCTCACACACACTCATACATACACACACACAAAACTTTAGTATAACGTTGAGGCTATGTGTGAGGTCGATGAAATTCAAGTTTCATTTCCAACTACCAGCCTTAACTTCACTATCTTGCATATATATGTTACTGGTTTTGGATCCGATTATGCAGCCCTCACTAGTAGGTGAATAGAGAGAGAAATATAAGGCCCCATCTTATAAAATGTGTATTAAAAAGTTAACAATGGACTTCTTCCTCCAGTCTTATGAGGAGGCGATCTGGGCTTCTAGAAGTTCTTCCATATCATCTATTCATCCATCCAATTGCTTATACAGAGCTCATCACCACAAATAGTAGATGAACGCCAAAAGAACTATGTTGAAGATGACTCAGTGGGGATTCTGCTCACCAACCCAGAGCTCAACTTACCAAAAGTTTATCATGGGAGTTCAGATCTCATGTTCAAGTTACACCAATTTCTCAGAAATGGGCAGACACCAAGAAATTTTGAACAAGACTTGCATTTACTTGAAGTTTGAGAAAGTTCAGAGCCAGCTTTTCTGTTTAGCCCCCCCTCTAGTTAAAATAAATGAATGAATTTGATAAAAGCATTTAAGAATGCTAACTACTCTGGAGCCTAATGCTGTGCAGACTATTTTTTAAAAAGTTGATTTTGATCTCCAATCAAGTAACAACTTTTGAGACAGATTTTAAATGTTGAGCCTTACAAATATTAAAGACCTTTGTTTCCAGATAGGGCTGTAGATTAATCACATTTAATTCATGTGATTAACTCAAAAAATTAATCACAATTAAAAAATAGAATATCAATTGAAATTTATTAAATATTTTCAATGTTTTTCTACATTTTCAAATATATTGATTTCTATTACAATACAGAATACAAACTGTGCAGTGCTCACTTTATATTATTTTTATTATAAATATTTGCACTGTAAAAATAAAACAAAAGAAATAGTATTTTTCAATTCGCCTCATACAAGTACTATAGTGTGTGTGTGTAATATAGTAATACACTATAGTGTATAGTGCAATCTCTATAGCATGAAAGTGTAACTTACAAATGTAGACTTTTTTGTTACATAACTGCACTCAAAAACAAAACCATGTAAAACTTTAGAGCCTACAAGTCCACCCAGTCCTACTTCTTGTTCAGCCAATGGTGAAGACAAACAAGTTTGTTTACATTTATGGGAGATACTGCTGCCTGCTTCTTATTTACGTCACATGAAAGTGAGAATAGGCGTTCGCATGTCAATTCTGTAGCCGGCATTACAAGGTATTTACATGCCAGTTATGCTAAATATTTGTATGCCCCTTCATGCTTCAGCCACCATTCCAGAGTACATACTTCCATGCTGATGATGCTCATTAAAAATATAATGCATTAATTACAGATTTCCCCCAAGGAGTTCAGTGACAAATGTATGTCTCCTGCTCTGTTTTACCCGCATTCTGCCATATATTTCATGTTATAACAATCTTTGATGATGACCTAGCACATGTTCGTTTTAAGAACACTTTCACAGCAGATTTGACAAAATGCAAAGAAGGTACTAATGCGAGATTTCTAAAATTAGCTACAGCACTCAATCCAAAGTTTAAGGATCTCAAGTGCCTTCCAAAATCTGAGAGGGACAAGGTGTAGGAATGCTTTCAGAAGTCTTAAAAGAGCAACAGAACAAGGAGTAATTGTCTCAAGTTGCAGTGGTGGAGGTTTAAGTTGGATATTAGGAAAATCTTTTTCACTAGGAGGGTGGTGAAGCGCTGTAATGGGTTACTTGGGAGGTGGTAGAATCTCCTTCCTTAGAGGTTTTTAAGGTCAGGCTTGAAAAAGCCCTGGCTGGGTTGATTTAGTTGGGGATTGTCCTGCTTTGAGCAGGGGGTTGGCCTAGATGACCTCCTGAGGTCCCGTCCAACCCTGATATTCTATGATTCTAACAGTCAGATGTGGAAACTACAGAACCCAAACCACCAAAAAAGAAAATTAATATTCTGCTGGTGGTATCTGTCTCAGATGATGAAAATGAACAGGCTTTGGTCCACTCTGCTTCAGATCATTATCGAGCAGAACCCATAGTCAGCATGGACTCGTGCCCTCTGGAATGGTGGTTGAAGCATGAAGGGACCTCTGAATCTTTAGTGCATCTAGCATGTAAATATCTTGTGACAACGGCTACAGCTGTGCCATGTGAATGTCATACAATGTCACTTTCAGGTGACATTGTAAACAAGAAGCGCACAGCATTATCTCCTGTGCGTTGCAACCAAACTTGTTATTCTGAGCGATTGGCTGAAGTAGGACTGAGTGGACTTGTAGGATCTAAAGTTTTACATTGTTTTATTGTTGAATGCAGGTTTTTTTGTACATAATTCTACATTTGTAAGTTCAAATTCCATGATAAAGAGATTGCACTACAGTACTTGTATTAGGTGAATTGAAAAATACAAATTCTTTTCTTTTTTGCAGTGAGTATTTGTAACAAAAAATAAATATAAAGTGAGCAATGTACACTTCGTATTCTGTGATGTAACTGAAATATATTTGAAAATGTAGAAAAAAATCCAAAATATTTAAATAAATGGTATTCTGTTATTAATAGATAGGATGATTAATCACATATTTAATCGTGATTATTTTTTTAATTGCTCGACCACCCCATTTCCAGCTATTTGATTTACTAGGACAAGGGACCCTATTACCCATCATCAAAAGGAGTCCACAAGAATTCAGATCATCTGAACTAGAAGGACAGTGAAAGGCAGCCTCAGAGCAGCTAAGCCTACAACAAAACTATATACAAGTTCTCCAGTTTTACACTACAAGATATTTCTTATATGCATATGATTTAATGTGATTTGTTAAAGAGAGGTATTAGTAAATACCCACTGAGCTACAAACTTATACCCCCATAGAGCTCCAGGCAGCATTGCACCTCTCAAGTCTGCAACTGAAGGACCATATCTTGAAGCCATTAGTCAATGAGAGAGCCTCCATTTATCTGTGTGCGTGGAGTACTGGATGTAGACTTTCATCTTCTGCCTAGGCATTTACATCTCACTAATCACTGTAATTAATGTATTTCACTGATATCAGCTACCCATGAGGAAAGAATTTGAATGTAGCCAGTTGAAACTAACAAGTAGAACATGCTTTTGATACAAAAAAATCCCCATGCCTTTCATAATCATTTATTGTATTTCTTAAATTATTTCATAGTATTATGGTAGCATCTTGGGCTTACAGCCTCAACATGCTACTCACCATAGAAAGAGATGATCCCTGCCCCAAAGAAATTATGATCTAAGCTTAAGATGAGACAATGGATGGATACAGTCAGAATCACAGTTGGGAGAACAGGGTAATGACACATTTATGAATAGGGCAATAAGCCATTGCACCACAATAGTTGCCTGACAACTGTCTGGTGCTTAGTAGAAATCAGACCAATGGTGAGTTGTACTGTAAAATATGAAGATAGATACCGTACTGGCTTTTTCCAGGGAGCTTCTTCCATACACTAGGGGCTCATCAGAGAGTGCAAAGATGCTTGTTGGAAAATTTGACAAATGGGCAATCAAGACTGTTATCGCTGTCATAGCAGGGTTGACTTCTTGATACCATCTAAGAAATAGTAGGTGGAATGAGGATTTGCCTTGAAGGGCCTTCCAAATGTACATATGTGTTAATTTTATTTTACTTGTAGCTTTCAATGCATAGCAAACAAACAAATAAAAAAACCTGTTTAGCCAACATCTGACATTTTCAATATCACTAAGAATATCAAGATATGAGTTACCTGCAGTTTTCATATTTTTTTCTTCATGAGCATGTGAAGCAAGACACACAACATATTAGACACATCAGTTTAGAGGGCAATATATAGCAGCAATAAAACTACTTAAATCTGTTGCCACGTTAACCTGCTGATACCTAAGAGTATAGTATTTAACCCTACGCTTGCAACCACTGAAGCTAGAACTGCTTTTCTCATGGTCTATATCAGATATGAGGATTATAGACTCAAACTTAAGTCTTAGGCCAGAAGGGACCATCATGATCATCTAGCCTGCATATTGAAGGCCAGAGAATCTTAACCAACCATGCCTATAACAGACCCCTAACCTCTGGCTGAGTTACTGAAGTCCTCAAATCATGATTTACAAATACTTCAAGTTGCAGAGAATCCACCATTTACACTAGTTTAAACTTGCAAGTGACCCACATCCCGTGCTGCAAAGTAAAGGAAAGGAGGATGGGAAAAAAACATCAAAAAATCCAAGACTCTCTGCCAATCTGAGCCAGGGAAAAATTCCTTCCCAACCCCAAATATGGCAGTCAGTTGGACCCTGAGCATTTTGGCAAGACAAGCCAGCCAGACTCACGGGGAAGAATTCTCTGTAGTAACTCAGAGCCCTCCCCATCTAGTGTTCCATCACCGGCCATTTGAGGAACTTTGCTACTAGCAGTTGCAGTTTGCCTACATGCCATTGTAGGCAGTCTTATCATACTATCCCCTCCATACACTTATCAAGCTCAGTCTTGAAGCCAGTTAGGCTTTTAGCCTCCACTGCTCCCCATGGAAGACTGTTCCAGAACTTCACTCTTCTGATGGTTAGACACCTTTGTGTAATTTCCAGCCTAAACTTGTTAATGGCCAGTTTATATCCATTCGTTAGTGTGTCCTTATTGGCGATTAATTTAAATAATTCTTCTCCCTCCCTGGTATTTATCCCTCTGATGTATTAATAGAGAGCAATCATATCTCCTCTCAGCTTTCTTTTGGTTAGGCTAAACAATCCAAGCTCTTTGAGTCCCCTCTCCTAAGATAGGTTTTCCATTCCATTCCATCCTAGTAACCCTTCTCTGTACCTGTTCCAGTTCGAATTGTGTCAGTTGCTTTTCTCCTCCCCTTCCAAAGCAAGTGCTTCCTACGTGTACTGCTGGGAGATAGATATATATATATATATATATATATATAAAAAAATAATAGAATTGCTGCTTATTCTTTTACAGTTTAAAAAACGCAAAAATCCCTATTATGCATATAACAAACAGCTACACCAGTTTGCTAGAGCTATTCAGGCCTCTTTTCTTGTGGCTTTCAGCTCATTTTCTCCTGATCACTGAGAACAGCTGTTTAACGATCTGGATCATGAGATGGTCAATAAGATATAGTGTACAGGATTATAGGAGTACCTATCATGTACATGCACATTGTTATGAGTATAAACCATTCTTGTATGTCTATAAACAAAATGACTGGACACATGGAACCTTTAGGGCCGTCACATGATTCTTATTTTCATGAGCATGTTCATGAATGTTGAAAACAAATTTTGCTGCTGTGTATTTTATTTTCATGACATTTAACAGTTTTACCAAAGGTAAGCGAGGAGCCAACTGCAAAAGTTAAATCTAAACCAAATTAAATGGGCAAAATCTTGGGTGGTTAGGGGTATCTGCGATTCACATTGTTTTCAACAAAGACTAGGGGTGCTAAGCTTTTCTTATGATTTAACCCAAAATGATGAACACAAAACATTTAAAAACACTATGCAGAAAGGGTAAATGCAAATACAATATATAAATATTTCAGGTCATCCACAGAAGATTTCCAGTTTGTAACGACAGTGTTCCTAATAGAGGCCATTGCTGTTCACTGACACTCCTGCTGGCTCTCTAAAAACTCAGTGTTTCCACCTTGAAACAGCCAGCCTGAATGATGGAGCTCAAGTCAGCAACTGAAACTCAGAGGACTTGTTTCTGATTTTACCTTTAACAGTGTAAATCAAGACTAGCTCCTTTGATATCAACAGTTACACCAGTGTAAAATTACTTTCAGTGAGGTCTGACTCAGTCCCTGAACAGGGACATGTGCCATTACAAAAAATTACTATCATAAATGTGCAAACAGGACTGAGATTTACTGGGAATTTGGGGTACTGTCCTGGCAACAGCAAGCAATTTATATTTTTGCAGAGAAGTCCCTAAATATCAGGTACTCTTATGTGGAAACTTAAAGCCATCATATAGGAATATTTTTTTCTCCATCTTCTTCCCCACATTTTCACTGAAGAAAAACCAGCTATTCTATTAAATTTTACATGTGCATGTAGAACTCCCTTCAATCCTGGGGTAAGGAGACGCAACTCCAATTGATTTCAATAGAAGTTGAACCTTCTTACCAAGGACTGAAATGTGTCTATATTTTGGTATGGATTAAAGAACATGCTTTCAATTTGACCTCTACAGTTCATACATAATTTTAATTTCAACCCTTTTATTTATTTTATTATATTCATGGGACAAAACAGGTATCTTCCCAAGACAAATTTAAAACATTTTAATGCATTTTAACAAATTTCTGTCATAGTAGCTAAAGTGATCAATAAAATAATTTCAAAAGAACTGACCTCAGATCCTGCTAGGTTTTGATCAAGACAGCAAGCAATGCAAGTAATTCAATCATCAGCCTAAACCTCTCTCTTATATACTTTACTTACATGCATATGTAACAAAACATTGCCTCATACAATACTGTGGTCATCAGCAGGAATTAAACCTTGGACTTTCAGCACTAAGGCATTTATATAGCATAATGTTTAACATGTTTAACTTTATGTATGTGTGTAGTCCATTGACTTCAATGAGTTAAGCATGTTAAAAGTTAAGCATGTACTTAAATGTTTTGCTGCATCAGGAAATCAAAGTACAAGACTATCACTTAAGCTAAACACCGAAACAGACATTAGGTTTCCTCTGTTTAAAAGGGGATGGGGAATGAGGTAAAATTTACTAATGAGGCTAAGCAATAATATTTATATTGGAAAAACCAGAAGGAAGTCTCCATCAATGGGAAAAAAACCTATTTTCTCACTAGAACAACAGATGTCTATGATAGATATACAACCATTCACAGCAGCGTTTTGATATTTAGTCAACATGTTTGATACCTCATATCTGAACATCTTATTACTGCTGTGTATTATTTCAATATGCTGGTCAGAAAGTTGCCCAAGCAAACCTTGGATATTTTGGGTGCAATCCTGGCCCCAGAAAAGTTAATGTGAGTTTTGACATTAAATTTCAATTTTGTCAAGATTTCACCATTTGTATTGAGAGTAATTAAACTGAACAAAATATTTCAATGGTTATGTATATGATTTTGGAAGTAGGTTCTTAAAGAAAGTATTGTTTAATGTTCCTGTCTGAGAACAAGGAAGAGGCACTATTTAGCATAAAATGGAATCCAACTAGATTTAAACCTGTTTTACCATTCTTGTTGGGTATTGGAAAGCAATGTACTGCCTACCACAATGTTTTGGTTATTGTATAGCATTATCCCTCATTAGCAATATTTTCCCCTCTGATTCACACAGCGGATTTCAGCACCAACATAGTGACTATTGACTTGCATGAGGGAGGTCCTAGATGGCCTATCTTCTATACAAATCCTCTAAATAGTTTGGTGTGCTGGGTACTTCAAAGATAGCCGCTCTTGCCCCACAGGATACCGTTAGGAAGTTACTCCTGATATTCTGGTTAATTTGTCCTTTACTCAATCTCACTCTAACTCTAACTACATCAACTTGGACAATTCTCAACAATTCCAACTTGACATTTTACATATTGCAGATACTTGTAGAAAGTGATGTCCTCCTTCAGCTACCATTTAGCCAAGCTATCTATATTGAGGTCCATAACAAAGTCCAATTCCAAAGAGTTAATTTTACAAGCAGAGACTCTTTAAAAGGAACAAAAAAAAGAGACTAGTTTTTCAGAGACACTGGCTGTTTTATTTTCAGACAACCAGCAAAACATATTTCAAAGCAAGGTCTTAGTCACCATAAAGATACATAAAGAAGCCATTAACTGTATGTCTTCATTGTAGCGAGTTGGCCCAGACTGCTACACAAGGGTTTCCCTTAATACTCCTCCCGTCCACACACAAAAATCCTCTCACCAGAGTTAAAGGTACTTTTCTAACACCAACAGACCCCAGTTATCTGTGCATGGGATAAAACCTGGGACCTCTGAAACTAGATGCATGGGTCTGTACTGCATGACCTAAAAGCCACATGGCTCTTAGCCAAGGCTATTACAGACTCATCAATCTCTAGGCAGACTAAGTGCCACTAGAGAGGAACAGAGCACCACACCAAACAATCATAAGTTACACTTTCAACCCACACTAATGAGAATGCTTAGGGATGTGGTTAGAGCCCAGGTTCCACTTTCACTCAGGCTGGTAACCTATCCACTTCGCATTAAGGATGCAGGCTAAAATGCTCAAATGCTAAGAGTCCTCCAGTGTAGTCTCCCAATTCCCCTTATGTGCCTAGAAGGGCAAGACAAGTTCTCCCACAATTCACTAGAAAAGAATCAAAGTGGCTTAGTTCAGATCACTGCAATGCAAAGAATTATCAGGTATGCCCCCACAAGTCCTACTAACATACATGGAGGAGTGCAGTACCTCTGAGGACACAGTAAGTTGAGTAGGGGTTTACGGTATGCCCTTCATGCCAGGGCTAGGCTAACCCAGGAGCTCTGACCCAGGTGCTAAACACTCAGGTTAACTCTGCTTTGAAGACATACCCTTATGGAGTGGAGTTGGATATTCTCACAGAGCAGCTGCAACTAGCAATATCAACCAGCAGCACCCTGTTACCATACTGGCTGTCTCATATAAAACTCTGTTAACTGGGTGTAGCCATCACCACCCTGCCTTGAACTCCCGAGATAATTGCTCCAGGGTGTAAACTTTCCCATCTAAGGTGGATGTCACATTACATCATTAGGGAAACTGTGGCACAGGGTTGGAAACCAAAGATTATGGAGGTCCTGAAGTGTCTGAACCACATATCAAAGTTTTCCTAATTTTTTCTTAGCCACTTAATCATTTTTGCAAAGTTCTGCTTCCAGTCAATATCATTATTCTAACTTTGGTATTAAATCAATTTATTAGTTACCTGGCAATGAAAGGCACTCAGTTGACAGGTATCTACACTCCATACAAAAACAGATTAAAGGGAGACATGCAAGAATGTCAATGTTGCATTGGGTAAATACACCTACCTTTCATCTAAGCTTTTACGTTTTTAATATTTTCTAAAATAACCTTTATGTTACTTTTTAGTTTTTTTCCTTCCGAGTTTCCTCATTTCATCAAGTGATCTGCTGCACAATAATAATTTTTCTGTTGAATGTAGCCTGGAAGAATTAGGAAAACTGGTTTCTCTCTCTTTCTGTACACATCAGTGAGCAAATGTATTCAGGCATGGAAAACAGTATTCACTATTCATTATTTGTTATTGAGTACTCACTGCTATCCATCTATTTTTTAAAAAAGAATCAGTCATCTAATAAGTAATCAGAAAGAAATACTATGTGACTTAGCTAACCATTCACCCTCCACAACAGTCATGAACAACCTGCAGGATGAAATTTATTCACATGAATGAAACAATTACAAATCTCAAATAATGCCAGATCATACAAATATTCACACATGTGCTCACTGTGAAGCATGTGAGAAGATCCTTGGATTCCAATCAAAGTAAAGCACATCTGCTGGATCAGGATCTTTTTTTTTTAAATCAAAAGTCTGTTCATGAATTATTCAAAAAGAGAAAAAATGGTTAAATTCCTCTACTAATTTAGTCACACTGGATCAATGAACTAGCTCTATAGTATTCACTTTTTTTTAAGACCCAAATTATATTTTTATATATTATCTCAGTCATTAATGGAGGTTTACATTGAGTAACATTTACTTACAATGATAATTTTGAATATTTTAGCAAAATTACACTAAAATATCTTCTATGATGTGTTTAAATTTGGACTTTTATTCAAAGATAAATGTGGAAGAAATGAATTTATCATAAGTAATATTAATAATTTTCCTGACAAAATAATCATAGGATACTCTTTATCTTGAACCATAAACGGCAATTCTAATTAACAGTAGACTTAAGCATGGAATTTCTGATGTCCTTTTAAAACAATGATTCATTTCACATATTATGGTAACAGAGCCATATATAAGAAGGTATGTACATAATTTTTAAAAGCATGTAACAGGATGAAAAAGCAACAGATGAGAAAACTGTATCATAACTGTTAGCATACCCAAGATAATCAGGAACAATGACTCACAGAGAACGCAAGCTTACTTTCATGAATAGGACCTTAGTGGCAACATCATCTAATCATGTCAAATTGTTAATTGTTTCTGAGTGAAGTGGTTTGTTTAAACTAATTGCATCCCTATTATAAAGGTAATTGTTTTGCAAGTGAGCTTTCAGTTTAAATTTACTATGAATAGTAGTTAATAAACATGCTTGATTTTAATATATCATTTTTCTACTAAATCTTGTTAAAATTAGAAATCAGATTAGTAGGCTAGGTATGGAATGGTAAAAAAACCTTATATGATAGTACATCTTCAGACTGGCATATGGAACTATCTTTAGCACCCAAACTGATATATTTTACAGAGCTTTGAAGGTGTACAACACAGACACACCACCTTACCAGTTATATAGCACCTTTTCCCCAATCATCATAGACCACTTCACTCAGACAGTAATTCAGAAAATTTCACTACCCATCTATCAGACAGTACCCATTGTAGAGACACAAACTAAGTCCCATAAATAGTATGTGTTGCTACATGTACATAGGTTAAGTATTTTGGCCATAACCAGCATCTGAACTGGTGGAAACTGGACTTTTGTTGGTTTTTATTCACATAAAAGTAACTTATAAATGCATAGCATGGCTACCTTAACAAACTAATGTTGTGATGTCATTAACAGAAGGATGTGACATGAAAGACAGATTACTCTTCTGGTTAAGGCACTAGACTGGGATTCAGAGGTTCCATTCCTGTCTCTGCCACAGATTTCCTGCACTCTTTGGCAAATCATTTAATTTCTCAATGCTTCCATTCCCCTTCTGTAAAAATGTGGAAAATTCTTTCCTTTGTCACCAAAGTGATGAGGCTAAATACATTAAAGTCTTTGAGGCATCCAGATACTATAGCTATGTGGGCCCATCTACATAGATACCAGTGCTATCTACAGAGAAAACGCTTTGTATGTTGTGAATGTAGCAGACCAGAACATCAGAACATTGTTTTATAATGGGAATGTATTGCAAATTAATTGCAGTTTATTCTTTTGATCTGCTGAATTACATTAACATTATTCTTAAATGTAAGAGACCTTTTGCAGTTCAGTGTTCTTCTCTGTGGGTTGATTTAATGAGGTGCTATGTTAGGATGGATATATATTATATATTCTTTTTAAAAAGATCCAAAGATCCTCTTGTGTGTTGCTATGTGAAAAAATGTGTTGATAATAAAATGAACAAAATTAACCTTTTTTTCTAGAAATACAACATTTACATTAAATTAGAGATTGGAAAATTTGGTACAAGCATACTGGTAATGATATTTTTCGCAAAACCCTTTGTTCATTCATACAAAGAAGAGAAAGCTAATAGCCTGCAATAGTACACAACTAGATATTATGACTGGAAGTCTGAAACCATCTCAGATTTTGTTTTAGACTTTTCAGCAATTTAACTAGCTACTAACTAAACTTTTAGAAAAGAAATAGACAGTATGTGGGAATATAAATAATTGTTTAAGTGATTTCATACTGAACCTCTAGCAAACAAGTTACACCACGTTCAGGAAACATTTATGTAGAAAGTTAAAAACCCACAAGCAAATAACATGCTACAAAATCCTATGCACCATATTCATCTTTACAATAAACAAAATTTTCCTGCATTTCTATGCACCTATATCTTTCACACACACAAATAATATTGTCTTTAATCCTCAATTTACTTTAGTACCTACTTTGTGCTCGACTGAAACAATTATATCTAAAGCAATGATAGCCACATTGTAATGTAGATATCTAGCTCTATGTATCATTATCTACCAGAGTTATTGTTTTTATAGCTTACAATAACTTTTCAATGTGAACTGCAAATTTTCTTGTTAAAAATAGTAAAACTATTTAAGATTCAACAACATGGACAGGATGAATAGGAAGACTTAATTACAAATGCATCTGCATTTTAAAACACATCTGAGAGGGCAAGAGTATTGTAGAGAAGAAACTGATAGCAACAAAAATAACTAAAATGTTTAAAGGTTGGTGTAACCACCCAAGAGTTCAGATGTTAATATAAGTTACCTGAAAAACTTGTCTGGAAACCTTTCAAAAATAGAGTCTCTCAAGAGACTCTAGTACTAGCTGTTTCCACCCAGGCGAGACATACAAGGAAAATAGCCTTTCCCATGCAATTTCATTATGTCCACCTCCAGTCCCACCTGGAACTTGGAAGTGCAGGAAAATGAAAAATTGATGGATAACATGCTTAATGAACTTCAGAAAAGTTCCAGTTCATTTTCAACTTTAAGCAAAGGGTCAAGTTTCCTTTTATTGTATCTGAACTAGTTAACCCTATAGCCCCGAATTCTCAGTGCTTCCACAGCAACTAATGAAGGACATTATTATAACTACCTAACATACAGGGAATGTCGCTTTAGGTGGCTGGCTTTTAAAAAGATGTCAGAGAGACACACAGAAGGCAGCATAGAAATAAATAACACTATTGCACGTCTGTACAAGGCCAAATTTTCAAGTGTGGGCAACTTATTTGGGTCCCTAGATGTGAGCTGTTGGGTACTGAGTTCTTTAATAATGATTTCAGACTGAAAGTGTAGTTGGAGGACTCAAGAAACAATCTATGGAAACTACAGAATCCCAAAGCATAATGAGGCATAGACAGAGTTGCCATTTAGGGGGGCCCTCTGCATACTATATGCTAGGAAGATAGTCTGTATACTAGCTCTGAATACTCAGTGTAGAGTATTAGAACAACTAGATCTGCACATTTAGGCACACAGACTTCAAAAGGAACAGAATTTTACCTCTAATGACCAGAAACTCCCACAGAGAGGACAATGGAGAACCGCATATGGCAAGGGATTCAGAAAGTCACAGTGGCAGCCTCTCGTCCTCCTCTTGGGTTGAGATGGGTGGATTTCCCATGCAGAACATCCACATAAAGCCCAATTACTCTGCATTACATAGGAGTCAAAAATTTCACCAGTATCCATTTGATCTGATAGTTTTCCAATGTCTTCAACGTTATAAGTCAGCTTCAAGAGTTGTCAGAGTTACATGTAATCATTAATTAACATTATCCAACGTTCAAAACTTCTGGTTTGAAAACTGATGATAATGGCTGAACCCTCATGCACATCCAAACTCTTTATTGTTGCCTTGTTTGACCCTTGGTGTGTGAAAGGCCCCAATCCTGCACAGATTTGACTATACATATTGTAAGCAGCCACATTAAAAAGGACATTGATTTCAGATTGTAAATTATTTGTGGTAGGATGGTTATTTATTATATGGTTGCACAGTGCTTAGCATAATGGGACCTACTCATTAAAGGCAGTCAGTTTCAATATAGATATTAAATAGCAGTGGTATTGTGAGTCTTTGCAGGATTAGGGCCCTTGGGCATCAGTACATTCAGGTGAGAGGAGGAGACTTGCAGGTAAAGTTGCCTGGGGAGCAGAGAGCTTCCACCTCCAAAAGGGAAACAACTTCTCTGTCTTGCAAATATCTTATGGTTTGCTAGAGAGAAGCCTTGCTCCGATGACCCTTAACAGGTCCATCAGACTTGAACTCCTACCGGTGAAATTTAGCAGGTCATCATGAGAATGGAAATAATAATAAAAAAAAAGTTGAATGCAAAGTTGGCCAAAAACATATTTGAGTAGAAATTCTGAGGAGCCAGAATGGCAGGAATTGTGGTTTTGGGCCACCTACTTTACCTGCCTAATTCCCCAGCATTGCTGCCCAACCTTCCCCACTGTCCAGTCTCATTCCACAGTGAAAGTGTTTCCTTTACACTCATTGTCTTGACATTTCCCGTATGTTGAACCATTTAAAAAAAATAAAGAAAACCACGTTTAATATGGAATAGAACGTGGAACTGATAGAAAAAGTGTACATGTGTTGGGGAAGGAGCAGGACTCAAACCAGCACAATACTGTGCTTAAGATATCTTACTGATACATGTTTGTGTTATCTCTACCTAAATAATTTTGAAGTTTTGGTTGTATGCTTGAGTGTCATTTTGATAGGACTATTGCAAGTACTTGTATGTGATAACTGAAAAGCTGAGGAATGATTTTGAAGAGCTGAGGAATGTGACCATGATTAGATAGCATGACACAAGGCTTGCGAATCAAAGTTTGTAAGGATGTTAATGTTGCTTTAATTGTCGATTCCCTTGATTTTCAGGAAACGCTTTCCCATACTTAACCATAAGTTAGAGAGGGGTTTTTTATGTTTATTTACATATAAGGTATAAAAGTAAAGTTTTGCGATGACATATAGTCAGTCCCCTTCAAACAAAAATAAACTTGATACATGATTTTCCTGTAAGACATTTTAATAGAAAGATTGGAAAAAAACAACAGAGCATAGCAATTTCATTATAGTGCACCTCTATGAAGATGATGTGATTTTGGAAACGACTGAAATTAGTACTTTTTAAGTTAATGGAGTTCTTATCGATTTTAATAGAGACATGGGGAAAGTGGAAGGTTTGAACTTCATTGCTTACTGGGTGTTTCTTATTGACAGAGTCATGTAATGAGATTGAATGCAATAAACAATGAGTATCATGGACTATTGCCAAGTTTGGAAGTAAAATATCAAGTTTTACTCTAAAAGAGTACTCTAAAAGAACTGAAGGGGTAAATGTTGTCCCCATATGGATGGGAAGGAGAAATTCAAGTTTGATAAAATATCAATTTCCCAGCCAGCTACTTTTTAAAAGAGAAAAGTTTTACACCTCAAGGTTCTGCAGCTATTTTAGTACTTTATCACATAGGTACATTAGAATAGGGGAGAGGAGAAGAGTATCTTTAAAAAAACATATATAGCATTCCTTCCACTCTTTGTGGTCCAAATAATCTGGAGTGCCTAATAATTCAATGAAAAAACCCTTCAGCCAGATCTTATAGCATTACAGAAATGTAGAATTGGAAGCAACCTCTATGGGCCATCTAGTTCAGTCCCCTGCACTGAGGGCTCAAGACTAAATAAACCCAATGTTTTCAATCTTTCCTCATATGTCATGTTTTTGAGATCTTTAAATCATTTCTGTTGCTCTTTTCTGGACTTTCTCCAGTTTGTCCACATCTTTCCTGAAACATGGTGGCTAGAACTGGATAGAATATTCCAGCTGAGGGATTGCCAGTGCTGAGTAGGCTGGAAGAATTACTTTTCACGTCTTGCTTACAACATTCCTGCTAATACATCCTAGAATGATGTTCACTATTTTTGCAACAGTATTACATATTTACTTTGTGATCCACTATACCCTCCAGATAGGGTTGCCAACCTTTCTGGGTTGGCCGGGAGTCTCCCAGAATCGGCCTCAATCTCCATGTTGCTATTGAAAGCAATCCGGAAGATTTTAAACAGGCAAAAAAGTCTGGTCGGTGGCGCGGCAGGGCTAAGGCAGGCTCCCTACCTGCCCTGGCTCTGCACAGCTCCCAGAAGCTGCCGGGATGTCTGGCTCCTAGGCATAGTGGCGGCCAGGGGGTCTCTGCACGCTGCCCCCACTCCAAGCGCTGACTCCGCAGCTCCCATTGGCTGGAAACTATGGCCAATGGGAGGTGTGGAGGCAGTGCCTGCAGGCAGGTGCAGCATGCACAGAGCTGCCTATGAGCCGGAGGACATGCTGTCGTTTCTGGGAACCACCTGAAGCACTGCCCAGCCAAAGCCCGCATCCCGTACCCCAGCCATGAGCCCCCTCCTGTACCTCAAACCCCTGCTCCAGGCTCAGCCCGGCGCCCCCTCCCTCATTCCAAACCCTTGGCCCCACCCCCAACCCCCGCCCCAGCCTGGTGAAAGTAAGTGAGGGTGGGGGGATTGAGTGAGAGGGAGGCAGGACCTCAGAGAATGGGCAGGCAAGGCTGTTTGGGTTTGTGGGATTAGACAGTTGGCAACCCTGCCCCCAAATCATTTCTGAAGTACTCCTTCCAGGAAGTCATCTCCTAGTTTGTGTTTGTGCAACTAATTTTTCCTTCCTACGTGTAGTACTTGTATTTGTCCTTACTCCATTTCACCCTATTTATTTGAGAACATTTCTCCAGTTTGTCCAGATCATTTTGAATTCCAATCCTGTCCTCCAAAGTGCTTGTAAGCCCTCCCAGCTTGGTATCATCCTCAAACTTTAGAAGTGTACACTTTATGCCATTATCCAAATCATTTATGAAGATATTACATAGAACTGGACCCCAGACAGATCCCTGCAGAACTCCACTTGCTATGCCCCTTCAGTTTATTTGTGAACCCTTGATAATTACTCTCAGAATATGGTTTTCCAGCCAGTTGTGCACCCACCTTATAGTAGGTTCGTCTAGGCCAGCAGTTTTCAACCATTTTTCATTTACGGACTTCAACAAAATTTCTAATGGAGGTATGACCCCTTTGGAAATCTTAGGCATATTTATACTCCAGAGGTCCACGGACCACAAGTTGAAAACCACTGACCTAGGCTATATTTCTCTAGTTTGTTTATGAGAAGGCCATGTGAGACAGCATCAAAAGCCCTACTAAAGTCTAGGTACATCACATCTACTGCTTCCCCACTATCCACAAGGCTTGTTACCCTGTCAAAGATGGACAATAGGTTGGTTTGACATGATTTGTTCTTGACAAATCCATGTTGACTGTTTTTATTATCTTCTAAGTGCTTACAAATTGATTAATTGATTAATTTTTCCCCATTATTTTCCTGGGTGTTGAAGTTAAACTTAATGGTCTAGAATTCTCTGGGTTGTTCTTATTCCCCTTTTTACAGAGAGATACTATATTTGCCCTTTTCCAGTCCTCTGGGATCTCTCCTGTTTTCCAGGAGTTCTCAAAGATACATTGCTAATGGCTCAGAGAACTCTTCAGCCAGTGGCTTAGATATTCTAGGACATATTTAATCAGGCCCTGCTGATTAGAAGGCATCTAACTTGTTTAAATAATTCTTAACATGTCACTTTCCTAGTTTAGCTTTAGATCCTACTCCATTGATGTTCACTCTGTTAGGCATCTGAACACTGCTAACTTTTTTGGTGAAAACAAAGTAAAAAAGGCATTTAACACTTTGGCCATTGTTGCATTTTCTGTCATCTTTCACTACTCATTTAGTAATAGGCCTACCCTGTCCCCAGTCTTCCTCTTGCTTCTCTTGTTACCCTTTATATCTTTAGCTAGGTTACCCTCTTTTTCTGCCTTAGCCTTTCTAATTTTGTCCCTACATGTTTTTGCTCTTGTGCCCTTAGTAACATCTCTTTAAAAAACTGCCTATTCTCCTGAACTCTTTTTTTCTCCTCAGGCTTGCTTCCCACAAATCTTACCTACCGATTCTCTGAATTTGCTAAACTTTCCCTTCTTGAAGTCCATTGTCTTTATTCTGCTGTTTTCCCTCCTACCATTCCATAGAATCATGAACTCTTATCATTTCATGATCATTTTCACCCAGCCTGCCTGCCACCTTCAAATTCTCAACTAGTTCCTCCCTGTTTGTCAGAACCAAATCCAGAAGAGCCTCTCCCCTAATTGCTTTCTCTCCCTTCTGTAATAAAAAAAAAAAAAAAAAAAATAGTGGTCTCCACTATATTCCAAAAACTTGTTGGATAGTCTATGCCCTGTTTTATTATTTTCCCAAAAGATGCCTGTGTAGTTGGAGTCCTCTATCACACCAAGTCCTGTGCTTTGGATGATTCTGTTATAATTTTGGATGATCTTCACTTGGTGTAAGTTGTGTCAGATCCAAATACTCCAATGAAGTTTTAACAATTTGCATCAGCTAATAATTGGGCACCAGAGATCTGCTAAATAAGTTGAACAATTGAAAAATCTACATTCATCTAAATCTGAGTCAAAATAAGATTTTAATCACCTGAATTTGTTTTTCATTTTTGGTCTCTCATTTACACAATAGAATCTCCTCCCAGATCACAGATGCCAAAACAAACAAGTTTATAAAAAAGGAGGGGGGGGGAAAGAAAATGACAACCCTGGTTACTTTCCTTAAGACTTTTTTCATCACTTCAGATAAAAGGATTAAAAAGTAAGAGATTAGTTGTAGGATTTTCCATTGCTTCCATGCACATTAGTCACCAAAACTCTAGGACTGAAATAGAACATACATAACTAGTCTCTCTAAAGTTACTTATGTATCTAAAAATACCATACTAGGGACGGAGATTCATACATTCATACAGACGATGCATACATTTTAATTCCTCTGCTTATTTTTAAACTTTAAATTAGCATACCAGTAATAAAAAGTCATTAATTTTTCTTTCCCCTTCAGGCGAAGCACACTGAACTAATACTGTTATTAAAAACAAAGTGCTTGATACATACTAATCAATAACAGCTTGATCATATAAAACTCATTAAAAAACATGGAATATATATTGTAACATTCCTAATGGGTTTGGCCATCTGAATACATGTATTTTCTTTTGAGAGAAAGGCAGAAGGCAAGTTATATGCAGAAGTAGAATTGTGCTTCTGTAAGTTTACAACAATGACAGAAAACCATATGCTAATTGAAACTCAGCTGGATAACAAACCAAAGATTACAAACATTAGAAATTACTTCAAGAAGCTATTGAGAGTCCATTCAAAATTACATTTGATTATAACTTTGAACCCTGCATTTCATGGAGCAATGATGTGTCGTTTTGTGGAAAACCAATATACACACATGCTCTTTCTGTGCTAAAAGGGCTTTGGATTCTGGTAAAGAAGTGGTGCCATGTGTTTGGCAGTATTTAATAGTCAAATAGTAACTTTAATATTTCCTTATTTCTTAATAGATTATGCATGAATTATACCATCAGTACACTGCACCTTCATATTCATTAAAACACATTTCCATTAGACTGATATAAGACATATCCAATTTTTGCAAATGTTTACTAATTGTAATTAAGGCATATTACTGTAAAGGTTTATTAAGTCAGGCATCTCCATCTGCATTCACATGTCTTGATTTTCAGAGGTGCTGTAAACCTACTGCTCCCACTGACATTGGTGAAATTTGTGTCCCCTCTCCACCTCTGAAAAGCAGGTCCCTTTTATGAAGGTGTGTAAATACCTAATGCCAAGCATCCACATTGGTATTTTTCAGTCTAAATTACTAAAATGCATATTTTGTTAATCTTTAAAAAAGTCTTATTTTGCAATGCTGCTTTTAATTTTTAAGAAAAATACTTTTTAATAAAGGCAACTTGTCAAAGTATATAATTCTTGCTTTCAATCTATGATAATGTTCTGGGGCTTAGGATCCAAATCCTTAAACCCACTGAAATCCACAGATGTTTTGCCCTTCCCTTCTATGTGGCAGCAAGTCTTTTAGTCCCTCATATTGACAAAAAATCCTGCAATAAATATTCAATACAAAAGATGACATTTTTGTACAACTGTCCAGGGACCAATGCTGCTCCAACTAAAGTCAGTGGGAAATTTCAGCCCTTAATGTTTCAGGCATAATACATATCTACAAGGGAAGACTAATTGTGGCTTTTGATTGAATGGTAGTGAGCAACCTTCACCTTTAACACTGAAATACTCCAAATTACTGTGCATTAGTTTTCAACCTACACAGCAGCTAAGGTTTTAAGATAATTGTTGTACAGATTATTCACAGTTTCAGAACTGGGCTTTAAAACTAAAAGCAGTGGAATGACATGTCTTAAACCCAATACAGAATCTGCTACATTTAAGACTATCATTTGCTAGTGAATGTTTAACACATTAACCATTACAACAACCCCCATCATTTTTATATTGAATACTGTGTGTTTAAAATAAGGGTATGTACTTGTATATCCCTTTGAAAAAGTAAATTCTATAATACAATACACACATATTGAGACACATTCAGAAAGTTTTAAGCACACAGAATACAAGCTATACATCATATAAATGCTAAAGTCAGAGAGAATCACATATACTGGTTAAATATTAAAGCAAATTTCCAAAGATTAGACCAGCTTGACTTGGCTATCACTAATAACCTTAGCATAACTAAAGCACATTGTGTATACACACACACACACGTATATCTGTGATTTTCCTTCGGCTTTTTAAAATTACAGAATTTCACAACAGATATCAGTGTTTATTTATCCTATGACAGTAAATTTAATCAACCTTTATCCAGTTGCCTGGGAGTAATACTATAGAGAAAGCATGGGCAAGAAATTGATACTATTTAACTTTAGCTTCTCTAAAAGCTTCTTAAAAGATGTGTGAAGATTGGTAAGTCATTATAAGCCATACAAATAATCAATTCCAATTATTTAAACAGGGTAAAGTGAGATATAACGTATTACTAATAACCAGTTTTATGTATTGATTTCTCACCATTGATTAAAAATGTAGCAACTACACTTAAAATGACAATCATAATTTCAGTTATGTCCTCTGAAAAATGGCATATCAATAAATTAAAATGTTTATTAAATACAAAGATTTTCATAGTCAATGATATCAGATTGTCTTCATTTATTAAATTAGAGAAACGTATGAACAACCATCAGAGGGCATCATTTAAAAATCATTTTTAGAATATGCAGTCAAAGTGGCAAGTTTTTCCAACTCCCTGAATCAGTTACCCTTCCTAATGCACCTTTATTGTTAAATATATTAGAAGATTCCATTTTTGTTAGTATGGAATTGCAACTGTATTAGCAGCATTTGAATGATTATTATAACTAGGATGAAACACACAACTGAATTATTTTTAAAAAGTTGACATTCTCTTGAGGAAAGTTAAGTCTTATTGAAATATTATATTGGTAGGACTTTGAAGTGTGTGGTCTTGCAATGTAGTTTAGCAACTGATCTAACGAAGGATGATATAGATACAATGATCCATACCGCAAAGCATTCAGTAGCTATTTATTTAGGCTGTGTTCTTCCAGACCATATAGCATCCATCATTCCTGGGAAATCTATTAGTGATTTTCCTACTTTCCAACACTTCATAAGGAAGCAGTGAGAAAAGTAACTTTTTACACTGTGTTCTAACTTAAGCCAATGGCCATAGAGAATATGTACACACGCTACATACTGTTATTGAAAACAAAGTACCTAATACAATAGCAGCTTGGCAGCTGATTCCTGTACATAGACACACATCTGGCTTTAAAGTTAACCCTCAAAAGCCAAAGGTGCAGCGTAAAGGAACAGGACTAAAGTTAGCCAACCTTTTAGGAACATTTAACAAAAAGAGCATTCCAGCTTTAGTTTGTGTAGCTGTAATGCAATGAAAGTTTCTTGATTTTGGAGAGGGTACAAATTACTCCCCCTCGACTATCAGTGAGAGCAGGAGCTGTAAGTGAACTAAAGGAAAGGCAGCTCCGATGAAGAGTGAAACTTCCGCTTGGGAAGATGTATTTGTGCGTGCACAGTCAGATGAGAGAGATACACGCACCTTTCACAGTAGCAGAGAACAGCTCACCTGAAAGAGACACAACGCGTAGCGGCCAGTTTCCCACGGGAACTTTTTATGATGATTACCGAACAACAATCACTCTGCACCTAAGCGACCCCGCGCCGCGCTTTGCCGCAGCTGCACAACCCTAAGCGGGCAGCCGGCTCCCGGTGCCGCGGTTTACACTGCAGCTCCACGCACCGACTGCAAAGGCAGAGCGAAGCCGGCAAACCCTCCTACGTCTCGTCCACCGACTCCCCCTGGCTTCGCTGCCCTCTTAGCCTCGCGCCTCTCACAAACGCGTCCTGCCATGCCCAGAAGTTAAAGCCCCCCTAGAAGCCGCCGGGGAAACGGGCGGGCAGACCGGCGCTCCCGAGACAGGATCGCTCACCGCTGCCCGGTTAAGGGCAGGCAGGGGACATGGGGACCCAGAGTTGCTCTCGGGACTGGGCGGGGTGAGCCCGCAGCGCGAAGGAGGGAGAGGGGAGAAAGAGACCGCCGTGTACTTGCCCAGGTGGGGACGAGGAGGCTGGCCGGGCGCTCAAGCGGAGCTGGAGGCGGCTGCTTCCCCGCCACGTTCATTTCCTCCCATGCAGCTGGATTATTCCTCTCTGAACGGCGAGCGCAGCAGGGCTTGGACCAGGCATTGACTCCCGCCACGCCCCCGGCAGCCGCGTCCCAGCTCCGCGGGCGGTGGCGGCGGCGGCGGCTCCTAGAGCAGGAGGAGAAGCCGGGCGCCGCCCGGAGAGCTAGGCTCGCCTTCGGGCTGAGCAGCCCGGCTGGCCTGCGTGGAGCTCGCCCCTCGGCTCTCCGCGGACGGGGCGTCCACACGCCCGCTTTAACTTCACCCTTCCGCCGGCTGCAGGCGCCGCTGCTCCCCGTCCTCTGAGGGCAGGTTCCCCAGGCAAGCGCTTCCCCGCCGGGCTCGGGCTCCCTACCCAGCCCTGCCGCACCGGGCTGGCGGCATCGGAAGCTTTCCCCCTGGCCCCTCAGGCGAGGGGGGCTACGCACGTGTATGCTTGACTATGAGGGGGAAACGTGTCCCCCGGCCCTGTATGCACCCAGGTGCCTCAATCAGGCCCCTGATGGCGGGGGAAAGGCGGGGGCTGCTGCCTCTGACGGGTTCTTCTGCAGCCCCAGGAGCCGCTTCGAGCGGGTCCCGCCAGCCGGGGCTCCCTGAGCCGCTGCTTACCAAGCCCAGCTGCAGCTGCTCAGCAGCACCCCCGGTGACAGCTCGCGGCATTGCACGGGGCGGAGAGGGGTTCTCGCTCCTCCCGCCTGCTTTCCTGCCAGGCGTAATTTACATCAGCGGGCAATAGGCCTCAATAACCCAGGCATCAGCCCCACCGTTTAACCTCCCCACACACACACACTTCCTGTGGCTTGAGGGCTGTCAGCTGCACCACTGTCCTCCATGGGATATGTCTCCTCCAGTCCCTGCCTTTGACAGAGACGCTCCAACCCCGCCTTTGCTCGAAGTGGGCACAATGGGCTAGGGTTACCACCTGTCTGGTATGTGACCACCCTGGGTGGGTTTGTTTTTTTAATGGATTTGGCAGTTGCCAGAGGAAAAAAAATTACTCTGCCAGATTACATGGCTCTTAAGATTTGTATGATCACAATACACTGGGTTAGCTAATATTAAAAGTTTCTGTGTCCAGCTACGGATGCTGCAGTGTTCCCACTTCCACAGTTCGATAGCATCATGTTCTTACTTAATTTTACCTATATGTGTTACCTTTCTAGATACTGTAAGTGGCTGTTGAAGGGACAGGTTTGCGGAGTTGCCTTGTGTTTGGAGTTGTGGTGCCACTTGTGGGCTTGCCTTGTGAGGGTGCTGTGCTGGGTTTTTTGTTTTTGTCGTCGTCCTCCCCCCCCGCCCCTCCCCCCACACTTTATTTCAAAGGTGGTAACCCTAAACTGGGCTGGCCCAAAGGACGGGGGAAATGGAAATGCTTAACCCAAAGAGCACCCATACTCTGTGGAGTGGAGGGACAGTGACCAGGGAGGGTAGAAGACCTGGGTGCAGGCCAGGTAGTCACCTCCAGAAAACTGCAGTGTGTGTGAGAGGGGGCAAAAAGCCAGGACATGGAGGCAAGAAGGAGGAAGTGGTGGCTGGAGCCATAAGGCAGTAGTACTGGTGGCCTGGGGAGTGAAAGAGGTTGAGAAGGAAGAGAGCAGGAATCCAAGTAAAACAGGGGTGGGCAAACTATGGCCTGGGGGCTACATCTGGCCCTTCAGATGTTTTAATCCATCCCTCGAGCTCCCGCTGGGGAGTGGGGTCCGGGGCTTTCCCAGCTCCACATGTGCCCCGGAAGCAATGTCCCCTCTCCAGCTCTGAAGCATAGGGGCAGCCAAGGGGTCTGCACATTGCCCTGCCCCAAGTGCTGCCCCCGCAGCTCCCATTGTCTGGGAACCATAGCCAATGGGAGCTGCAGGAGCAGCGCCTGTGGATGAGGCAGCATGCAGAGCTGCCTGGCCGTGCTTTGGCATAGGAGCCAGAGGGGGGACATGCTGCTGCTTAACACTAAAGGGAATTTAAGCAACAACAAAAAAGCCACAGATGAGTGGCAGCCTCTTTGGACACTGGCTGCTCCAGGCAGCTCCAAGTGCTGGGAAATCTGAGAAGGCAACAAATCTGGGAGTCAGCTGCTGCTTGTTGCCATCTTGAGTGGCCGCTGGGCTCTGCAGAAGGGCCTGGCAATTCCCATGTACAGAGTTGATGGGCACGTGCCAGTGGGTGAAGTAGTTAGGCATTTGTGGTACACAGGACAGAGTTTGGTTGTACTATGACGGAGGATACAGCACACACAAGTGAAGCTCTCCTGTGGGCCCTTGTAGATGCAGAAGTATCAAGCATGGGGACCTATAATAAACTTTTCTACAAATTTTTATCCAAAAATGGAGTCACACTTACTTATTTCCCTTTGAGCCTCCTGAATTAATGGTGTGGCTAGTGTCCATGCTATACCTGAAGTCTCCTTACTACCCTCCCATCTTTCTCTTCATGCTATTTCATTATTCTATATTTTGTATAAGTAATGTGTTGAACTGAGAGGAAAAAGATGGAAATACCAGTAAAATGTAAATAGAAAAATAAAGGTCATATTAAATTATATTATAATATAAGGGGCTGAAATGGAAAATGTCTTAAGCAGATAAGTAGAATATGCAGTAGTTAATTTTCCCAATGTTTCCATTTGTCTATACCATTTACTTTTTAATTAAAATGTCTTTGTCAATTGGCCAGTCTAAATAAATCAGCCACTCAACAACAATATATATTTTCCTAGGACTCTTATCTTCCTAACCACATTATTTTAATTAAATTATTTATACAATTCAGTGAAAATTGCATAACATTTTTTGAATAGCTAAGAGCTGATGACATTTACTGTGTTCAGATTTGATGGATAAATTTCACAAAATTATATTCTACTGTATTGCTGTGCTGAAAATAGGTGGTTATATTTGATGTGGGGGAAAAATCGGAAGAAATAAAAGATTTGTGCAGTGAGAAATTAGAGGTAAGCAAATGTGCAATGTTCAAGGGTTTACAAAACTACCAAAGTATTATGGAGGTCTGAAAAATTAGTTTGAATCCACAAAGCTATTTATTTTTAAAAGACTATTGATTTTAAGAACTCCTAGCTAAGGGAAACCTGTACTACCTATTAGGGTAGAACACTCTCACCTTGCCTGGGGATGCCACCTGTCTGTTTTTTACCCGGGCAGTCTGATTTTTGGTTTCTACATTCGGGTGCTGGTTTGGGTTGCAAAGTGCCTTGTTTTTGGGGACCTGGCAAACCTAAATGGCACCCAGACCAAAAGTTTGGTTACCGTGGGGTGGGGACAGGCACTGGGTCATTAACCCACACCAGGCAGGGCTACCTCCTACCTGCAGGCAGGCTCCTTGGGATGATCTAACAAGCAATGTGGGGAGGGGGAAAGAGGAGCGAGTAATGGGGGGGCAGGGGCTTTGAGGAAAGAGGTGGGATAGAGGGTGGGGCTTTGGGGAAGAGGCAGAGGTGGTGCAGAGCCTTGGGGGTACAGTTACCAGCAATCACGAATGTGGCAAACCAGTCCCCACCCACTTCTGAAATTTAGGGTCACATAAGTGTGGGACCTGCAGGTAAAATCCTGTATTCATTTTTTCATTAGAACTTTTCTGTCTCCCTTTCTCTGCTGAGTTTTTTTTCTTTTTTTTTCTTCTTTTCAGTCTCACTGTGGTTTGGATCCTGCAAATTTGTCCTCTTTTTTTAACTCTCCTGAAGCACATTAACGCTTATTTAAAATATTGAAACTGAGTGTAGTGTTATATTGCTATATTAGTGTTGCCAATATGAGATTTTTTGTGGAGTCTCATTATATTAGGTATTTTTAAGCCCCAGCTCCTGGAATCAGGTGAATACCTGAGTCTAATCTTTCATTTAAAAAAAGAAAAACAAAAAAACAATGTATGGGCCTCATGGTTGTATAGTAAACCTTGAGAATATGGCCTAAAAAGGCTCAAAAATCAGAAGGTAAGTAAAAGGAATCACAAGTTGGTTATTTTTAAAATCTCATGATTTTGAATGCTTGAGGATGGCACTAGTAGACTTTTTCTTGTAACACTGTCTTCACTGAAAATGAATCAGGAAATAATTTTAGAAGTGTAATATCTGAACAAAATCTGTATTCATGGAAATGGAAGTGGATTCTTGATTAAAGAGTGCACCGTGTAGCAGGTCTGTCTATATTCTCTATCACTCCAAATTCCATGCACACAAATACACACGTACGTTTCACTGGCAGAACAGATTCTGAACATCTCTCCTACTATAATTATACAAAATGTATTTACTTAGGCAAATAGATGCCAAGGTTAAAGGATTTTTAAAGAAAAGCGTCTGCAAGACAGTAATGAGGTTTTCCAGGAAACATTGATTCGCTCCATTCAGACACTGCTAACATGTGCCCATGTCTAAACGAAAACATTCAAGCAGCTATTGAAATCAGGTTATCTTAGAATAAACTGAAACTTTATTAGATGTCATTTTTCTTTTTTATACCTTATTATCTGTAGTAGTCATCAAAACTCTAAACTTTTATATGTAATCTAACTGCTTTCTTTAAATTTTATTTTTAATACTCTTGTTTAAACAAAACATTATTTACTTTGGCAGTTCTCTTGTTTTGCTGATGAGGATCAGTGACATTATGTGAGAGCAGACCATTGTGGATTCCTCCAGGGAATAAAGAAATATCACTTGAATGGCTTGATTCCCTAAATCACACTAGTGTGTTGAGTATACATGAATAAAAACAAGGTAAGAATGATAAGCAGTCCAGGGAAACTGGATCCCGAATTAGTGAGAATGGCACTGTTCAGCCATCTATTTACTCATGTAGCCGAGACTGATGGGTGGCGGGGAGGACAGGGACAGAAAGAGTAAAAGGAGGGCCCTGCAGCTCAGTTGGAGGGGAGTTGGGACACAGATGTGTCCCATCCGTTGCTGAGCCCCAATGCCTGAGGACAAGCTCTGCAGCGCCAAGGATTGTCAGGTCAGCCAACTGACAGGAGCATGGATTTGCTACTGGGACTGCCACTGGTCATGTACCTTGGGGAGATGGAGGATCCCCACGAGACATAGGCACATTGCAACGTGGTCATAGGAAATCCCCTTGCAGCTGCCCTCCTCTTGGGTGGCCACCTACCCACCTTAGGCCAAGAGGCCTGCATTTGAGCAGGGGGTTGGACTAGATGACCTCCTGAGGTCCCTTCCAACCCTGATATTCTATGATTCTATGATTTGTTTGCCTGAGCCAGGAGGCCAGGCAAAAGATTGTGTATTTTTCTGCCCTACTCTGAGTGCCAGACCCCCTTTAAGACTGCCTGTGGCTCAGCCCCGCTTGTGGTGGGGGGAGAAAGGAGCAGAGCTTCATATACTGTCAGTCACTCAGCCCTGACAAGAGCCTCACAGACTGCTTGTCGCTTGGCCCTGCAAGCACTAATTCCCCCTTAAGCTTTGTTGGACAGCCATGCGGTTGAGAGGGGGCATGCCCCGCATCCCCCTGCCGAGACTGATGGGGAAGAGATGACCACGGACCCTTACACTTCAGTTTAGTGGCAGGAGAAAGGCCAACTTGGAGTACATTAGTATATTGAGGATCAAAATTAGGGCCATATCTCAACCTTCTCTCCACCCACGCCTTTTTTTTTTATATATTCTTGAGAAAGGGAGTGGGCATATGAGACCTGTCATGCTTCCTTGTACTGCTTTTAAAGTGCAGAGCCCACACAACCAGAGGAGATGGAGTCAATTCCCTTTTGTTCATAATCAACAGAATTACTTAAGCACAACAGAATTTTACTCATATGAGTAAAGATAGGCAGGAGCTTAAGTGTCTGCAGGATTGAAATCCTCGTAGTCTTTGTATCCCTAGTCTTCCCAAATATTTACAGCATGATAATTTTGGCTTTGTAGCCAAATCAGATAAAGAGCATTTGGTTGATCAACCCATATTAAAAAGGTTGTTTGTTATTGCTCATTTTAGTCAAATCATTTTAGTGCTTGGAGCTGTAGACATGTTCCATGACCAGGAGTTCAGGGGCTCCAGAATTTAGATCTGCAATTTTGTGGCACTCCTAGGCTCTACGTGATTTAGGTGCAAATATGCTTATTTTCTTCAGTTTTTTGTTTTTCATAAAATTAGGAAAATTTAATAAAAATTAAATTTATAGTTAACAATTTTTAAAAAGTCAAGAAATGCAAATTTAACTCCCCTGCAGTATGTCATATATATTTAATAAACCATAATATGTATTAATTATACAGGAGCATGTTAACTAGGTTTTAGCATTTGGATTAAGAATATTTATACAATATTTAAAAAATAATTCACAATGTGAGGTTCACTTCTCACTCATTAGTTAGTTGTGTTTTTCAGCATAGCTTCCTGCCTTTTGTCTACTTCCTATAGGCTCTCCTAAATAAAGTGGTTGCCTTTAACTTAAGACGTAATTTTATAAATAATCAACTGTATGTTTACCTACCATATTTTCTTAAACTTTTAACAATACTGTTGCCCCTTTTTGACCAGAACAACTACTAGTCAAAGTTCAGGGCCCTGGGATGCTCCAGTTGGAAGCAGAAATTGATGGAGTCTGATATTTTCTTTAATGTAGTCTTGTTTATTTACAAGGAATGTGTGAAGTCCTGTGTCTCCAAACACAAAGGGAACCAACAACAAAGGAGTAGTTTCTTAGATTAGAATCCCAAGCCTCTTTAGGCAACAGACCAGAAAGCTCTCTCTCTCTGGCTTTCTCCAGCATCACACTGGTCTCACAGGCTTCTGCTTGGCTTTCTTGCTTTCCCCATCTGTCTCTGTCCTTGTCTGTTCTCAGTTTCTGTGTGTTTTGTCACATACCCATACCTATACACACCTGGTCACAAAACCCAAACCTTATTCACCTGGTGCTAGTTTCTGGGTAGATTCTGTTAGACTTTATTTTAGATATGGCCCCATAAGAGTGTTTTACAGACATCTTATATGGGAGACTTGCGTACATGAGTTTGAACAAGGTTCCAATTCAACTGATAACAAGGATTCATTCAGCTCATAACTATATTTATATTGTCTTAGTGCTTAGTCACTTCTCGTTTATCCATACTTCAGCAGTTTTAAAAACATAACTAGGCTGAATTTATAGCCAAAGCAGCACTCTTTCCAAAGCTTATGTTAATTCCTTTGACTTTTACCAGTAGTGTTAATCAAACAATATAAAACATAATGAGAACTGGGTTTGGCGTATTCATACAAGAGCTGAATGAATAACTCATTTTTCAGTTAACTGACTGGAATAAAAAAATAATTTGGGGTCCACCCAAAACATTTTTTAAATTTTTCTGTGAAACAAAAATGTCAAACATTATTTCAGGTTGAACGGAACATATTGTTTGAGGGTGTTTTATCTTTATAAAAAAAAACAAATTTGAAATGAAAAGTAGTTTCAAATTGAAATATTTTATTCAGACAATGTCAAAACAGCATGTTTTGACTTTTTCAGAATTGTATTTTATATTTGGCCAACATAATTGGGTACATTCCACGCAAAATGTTTTGGTTGACCTGAATATGCATTTTCTTGGCAAAAAATTTAGTCTGAAAAGTTTTGCCCATGTCTAATCTATGTCCCCTTATTATTCACTCTTCACAAATAAATATTTGGTCAAAATCTTGTTCATATGAACCTCTGTAAACCAAGATTAATTTAATCAAGAAATAAAATGTGTTTCATGATAAAAGGAAATTATTTTTTAGTTGGAAGCCATGGTATTTTATAAGAGTACCTCCAATCAGAAAACAGAGATAATACCATGTGATTTGGGTGACCATTGAACAGCATGAACAAAGAATTCTGACTCTGAGTATATAACAGAATACTTCTGCAAAACAATCCAAAGCTCTAGTATGTTCATAACATGTTAAATATTTTCAATATTGAAAGACAAATTCTTAAAACCTTTGATTTATTTGAGGACAATTCATAAATACAATGAAGGGTTAAATTCATTGCTTGAATTGTTCACACAGGTACACTAGTACATTGAATCTATTTGAACCAATTGTCAGCTCTCTTTGGCATCACAGTGGTTTAAGCTTATTTGAAGCAGGCATGCTTGGTTAAAAAATAGTACAAGTGGACAATTTGCAGAAAGGAACAATTTTATTGCCTCTTTTTATTGCCTGCAAAATGCCAGGAGAGTTTATATTTAATGGTAACCCATGTAAAACCGAATAGGAAATAAAATGAAATGTTCATTGCATCGATAATAGCCCTAATTCACTCATCTTTCTAAAGTAGCTCAGAAACTTCCTATTTGCTCTGGTACCAAAAAAATAAAATGTGTTGTGTGTTTTTTTTTTTTTAAAGTCTAGGATTTTTTAAGTTCTTTTAAACTTTGAGTTTTTGGGAAATGTATGTGGTTTTGGATATAGGGAGAAGCTAGAGCTGTTCAGAATATTCATTTCAAATGATTCATCCAATGAATTTTGGCACCTTTTATTTGAAAATCATTTTTTAATTATTCAGCCATCTCTGAAGAATGGTCAAGTAATGTTCAGCAAATAATATAATTACATGGAAAATAACTGCTTTGGCTGAAAGGGCCAAATTCAGAAGTGAGTTTAATGAAGTCTTAACAGATGTAACTTGTGTCTTCTTCAGGCCCATTCAGCATGTCCATTACACCAATTTTGATTCAATATCTTAGACTCAAATGCTGCTATACTCAGCTGGAAACCATTAAACTTACTTCAACTTATTAATGCTTCTTTTCTCACATCACTTCTAAAGTTGACCTACCAGGTGACGGTATGTCTAAACTGCAAAAGAAGGTGTGTTATTTATTTGGGTTAGCTAACTTGTGTTAACTCTTCTGCCAATATAGTGCTGTCTACATGGGTGGTTAGGTCGGTAGAACTACGTGGATCTTTCACACTCCATAGCGATGTAGTTATACCAATATAAGTCTGTAGTGTAGACCAGAGCTCAGTCCAAGGGAGTCCATTGCTAGTGTAATTTACATACCGATGGATTGCAAGAATGACATATGGTAGGCAAATAACTAAGAGAAGAGTGAATAAATATAAAAGTTAGGTAGTAGTTGATTTAGTCAGCTCCCTACTTTAACATAACAGTTGGCCTTGTTTAGTTTACACCTAAATCTATCCTTCTGTTGTTTGCTTTTCCTCTACCACCACTCCTTCAACTTCACAGCATGTAAATCGACAAGCTTAGCCTTAAAAATCTACTCAAGAAAAACATTCTCTTTAACTTAGCTATCTAGTGTATTAAAAAGTTTCAGATAATTTGCAAAGATCCAGATAAATTTATGTCTCAGCATATCTCATGATAATTTTAAAGTTTGGGATTTTTTGTAAGTTTTGTAAGTTCATAAAAGATTTCTATTTGGCTGCTTTAACTTTCTTTGGCCAAAATGTCTTGATGTACCTAAAGATAATGGAGAAAACCAGCCCTATAGCCTGTGAGAATCATCACTGTTCCCATTAACCAGATGAAAGTAATTTAAGAAGTATTTAACTTGTATGTGAAATCTATGTAGACCTCAGTTACTGATCACATTGAATACCATGGGAATTCTGTCATTAACTTCAATGGGACCAAAATCAGGCCCTTAAAACAATATATAATATTTATGGATCAGTCTTTTCTTGTCTGCAAATGCTGTTATAATTATTATTGATTTATTCTTACCTCTTCTATGGGACTGTTTCAAACTTTTCTGAATGAAAGCAAGTGGAAGAACTGTATAACATTTTAGATAATATAAATTTGGGAAGCAGAATATCTGTAGGCCTAAAACAGGTACAAACACTGCACAAAGATTGTACATGTCTATTATAAGTGACCAGTACAATAGATCAAAATCTTCAAAGAAAAGGCACTTATGACCTGTTGTTGAGCATCCACAGCTCCTATTGAGGTCTAATGGAGCTCTGGTGCTCACCACTCTGAAAAATCAATCCAGTTTGACTGGGGATGATAGACCATCTGAACAGGCAGCATATAGGCAACTGGAAAACTAATGACTCACCCACTCTTCAAGAATACTTTCACAAGTGATCGACACTGCTTTTTATAAAAGGATAGTTTATAAAGGAAATAATGACTATAATGAAATATAGTCATCCTTTATTCCAGTATGTGTCTACTCAAGAATGATAAGTGCTCATATGGAATGTTGCTTATGCTTTGAAGGTGAAGTATTGCTTTATGAAGTTTGATGAAATTTTAGTTTCATTCTCTCCCTAGTCTGCATTCTCCTGTCTTCCTTTAATTATTTGCTTATTTCTTCCTTGAAATGTCAATTGGTATTCCACTTTAGGTCATGTAATTTGAGACCTAATTTTGTTTTAGTCTTCTCTCATCATAACAACAACAACAAAAACTTGTATTTGTATGTTTGCTTGCATTATTATTCCAATAAATGATTGTACAGGAAAACATGTTTTGCAAAAGCTTGCACATCATTCCATGCACCTTTTAAATGGTGAAGTTCAGTTGCCTCAGAACAAGTTTCTAAATATAGGGACCTGGATTCGGAACAATTATACCAGCAACCTATTTTATTCTTTAAAAGTGAAGTGCAGAGATCTTTAAAAATAATTTGGGATGTTAAATGGTTCAGGAAAGTATACTTGGAGACTTAAATATTATATATAATTATTTTTAAATAAAATAAATGAGAAATAAAGATTCCCTTAACCCACTTGCCAAAGAGAGTAATATGAAGCGTTCTAATTCACGCAGACATGCACATGAGAAAAACAATGATCAAATTTCATTTAGAATTTAAATGTCCTTACCCATCAAAACAACAAGGAGTCTGGTGGCACCTTAAAGACCAACAGATTTATTTGGGCATATGCTTTTGTGGGTAAAAAAAAACACTTCTTCAGATGCACTTCTTTTTTCCCCACAAAAGTTTATGCCCAAATAAATCTGTTAGTCTTTAAGGTGCCACCAGACTCCTTGTTGTTTTTGTGGATAAAGACTAACACGGCTACCCCCTGATACTTACCCATCAAGTTCAAGATTTCATGTATGCCTTGTAATGAACGATAACATGGTCATTTGAAGCAGAACTCACTATTAGCTTCTCTAGGGGATGATGTGGAACCTTGATCTCAGGATTTGGCAGAGAGTTGCTGTCTAGGGGGATATACATAACATGTACATGTGGTTTCGAAGACTTCACATGATTATGTGGAAATAAGTAGAGCGTGTAATTTTTTTTCTAAAGGAACAGGTTTCTGTCAGAAAATGCTGTTTTGACAAACTGTAAACGTTCCTCTGGAATGTATCACTTCCTTCAAAATGTTTAACAGACACCAGATGGTTGCCTGGCTTGTTTTCTGCTAGATTACTTAATTCTCCAGAATCCTCATTTTCCCCCATAGCCCACCTAGAGGTCTTCCCAGCTCCCCAGCCTACCCAGGTGGCCAGCTCTCTGTGTTTCTAGCTCCTCAACTCCCAGGATCCTCAGGGAGGCAGATAGCCATCCCCCAGTCTAACCAGCTGCCTACCTTGTAGCCGGGTGCAATACCTGACTCCCAGCTTCCTGTGCTCCTTGGGCAGCTGCCTTACCAGGCTCCCCATCTGCGTAGACTTAGAACTAGGCAGCTGGGGAGTCCTGGAGCTCAACAGCCTCCCAGGTGGGCAGCTAAGGATACCAGGGACCATATCTCCTTTCAGAAACACTGAAAATTTCCTGCTGTGGAAATATTTTGATATTTCCAATACGAAATATTGTAGAATGTCAGCTCTGCAATTTTTGTTGTTGAGTTTTTGGCTTTTCATCCCAATTTTGAAGGACCATATTTCTGGAAGCTAAATTTTTTTTCACAGGTTTGAAATTCCGTTACCGATCCAGCTGTAAAGATAACTTTGCAATTTGCAAGCATGAACAAAAAGGCAAAGAAAAACCTTCTGAATTAAAGAGAGAGGACAAATACAAAAAGCCTGACTTAGGAACAAGACAAGAATGGAGAAGAAAATAACAGGGAAATCATGTAACGATGGAGAGAGAGAGAGAGAAGGGAAGATGGTCCACTGGTAGGGTGACTTCCTGTGTGACTTTGGGCAAGTCATTTAGTGTCTGTGCCTGAATGTGCCTTCTGTAAAATGGAGTTAAAGATTCTTCCCTACCTTACAGGAGTGCTAAAAAGTTAAATGCACTAAGGACTGTGAGGCAAGGGGGGCAATATAAGTACCTCATATAGAAGAGAAGGTAAAACAATGAAGAGATGAACAAGTGTGCTTGCAGCAGAGACTTACAGTAGGAGTCTCGTCTTTGTTTAAAATTTAAAAAAATACAAATAAAAATTGAAAGTGATGGTAAAAGAGGATAATGCTCCTGAATGGTTGGAATGTATCACCTTTGATAATAGGGCTACAGTTCTGTGCTATCTTAAGGATTGATCCTGCAAGCATTTTCATGAGCAATCTCTTTGACTCCAAATATCTGTCAATAAACTTTAGTTTCTATAAGACTAACTGTTTAGGCCTTGGAAGGAGCCATAAAAATTTTGATAATCACCTACAGTTGGCTTTCTTTTAATGCCACAGATATTCTGTGGCTATTAGTGTGTTTTGGGTCCCTTTGAGAAGTTGAGAATCTCCCCTTTTGAATGGGATCAAGCTATTTCCAATCCTGAAGGGCAGTTAATAGATTTAGGTCAAGATGTTCCCCCAAACATTATGTCTGCTCTCAGGCAGATGTAACTTTGGGAGGAAATTCTACATAGGGAGCAGAATAGGAGACATATCTCTTGCAGTTTATGAAAATAAAAACAGCATCTGGTTCAAGTTGTTTAAAGTGTTGGAATGTTAAAAGTAGTCTCAAACATTATGGATAAATGGGTCAAGGACACCTGAGGCAATCAGAGGTGCATTTACCATAGCTCTGCTGCTTGTTACATGATATCATTTCCTCTTAGGTGTATGTGTATTTGTGTATATATTTCTGGGGAAAATGTTTTACCGGATGAAGGAACCTTTTCAATTTACAGACAGCCACAATATATGAGTGACAGTAAGCATGTCCCATTTTTGTGTCCAGGAAGGAAAAAGGTTTAAAATATCCTAAATCTCTAATCTTGCCAATTTAGCTCCTCTTGAATCTCACTCTGAGAAAATCAAATAATTTGATCACTTTTGTTAATGTCAAAACAATTCTATATGACTAAGGCACACTGGTAAGAATAGTGAGTACACATGGCATACCCAGTTCCTCAGAAAAGAAACTTTCATCAAATTAGTGACAATTATGACTAACTGATGAATAGGAGAGTGAAGGTCACTGAATAAATTCTACTCTTGTGAATATGGAGAGCAATAGTCTGACATTATAATCTCGTCTCTGAATTCTGTCAGCACTTCCATTCCCGCCAACCTTACTTTACGTGACTTCTAGTAAAAGGTAGAGGTAAACGAGTTCTATGTTGTTCAGAGGCTTTGAACGCTAATAACAATATGATAAAATGCTTGTATCCAATGCAGTTTTTTGGGTGTGACCATTATGGACTCTCATAGAAAAAGGCATTTGAATTGTTATGCTACCAGCTTCTCTAATATCTGCAAGGGAAACCCCAAATAAAGCACATTACAGCACTCAAGCCTGAATGAAATAGATATGATCACTTTGAACAAGTAAAATGCCATTGACCTGCTAAACAACTAGATCCTCCAGATAGCTATCTGTCTACACATCAGTACAGATACAGAACATTGATTATATATCAGTCTGGATTTATTTAGTAAGAATCTGCATATACTACATGTTTACCTGTATTCAGTCATCTGCACTTTTGGGAATTTCGTCATATAATGCAGTAACTCATTAACACTTTTTCCCGCCACTCGGATTTTCCTAATTTATTTGTTTAGCTGCCAACATGAAAAATTACTACTGAAATAAGATCATCCCATTACATAGTGGAAAGAATTAAAACATCCAAGTTTACCAAGCGGTTTAGAAGATTCGTATGCTAATACATAATGTTTCACAGAAATACCTTGCTGGGTCAGTATTTTGAAGCTTTTCCAGAAAGGAACAAAGTTTGACTTAGAAATATGTAAAATAGTGGTTTCACAATTAATCTGACAGGTAAATATTTAGTCACTGCTAAGCCATACCATATAAAGTTTTGATATACTGAAAATGTCATGCTTTAGTTTAGATTTAAGCTGACTAGAATTAAGTACTGAATACATCTTTGAGTTTACAAGGTTTGTATTTTCTTAACAGCATAACCACTCACATGTAGTGTAATAGAAAAGAGACAACTAAGGATTGATATGATAGATGTCTATCATGAATGGTGTGGAAAAAGTGAATAGAGAAGTGTTATTTACCCTTTCTCACAATATAAAAACCAGGATCACCCAATTAAATTAATAGGCAGCAGGTTTAATACAAACAAGAAGTACTTTTTCACATAATTCATGATTAACCTGTGGAACTCATTGCCATGAAATGTTGTGATGGCCAAAACTATATAAGTTCATGGAGGATAGCCCCAACAAAGGCTATTACCCTAGGTGGTCAGGGGTGCAACCCCTTGCTCAGAGTGACCCTACATTTCTGACTACCAGTAGCCATGAGAAGAAGACAGGGATGGATCATTCCAACTGCCCTTTTCTGTTCACTCCCCCTGAAGCTCTGGTACTGGCAACTATCAGAGAGAATATTGGGCTATACAGACCATTGGTCTGACCCAGTATGGCAGTTCTTATGTATCTCAACAAAAATTCAAGGTACAGCATAAGAGACTATTTTTATAGAGAGTTCTGAATAAACACTAGGAAAAACGTCTTACAGTTTTTTTTTTTCCAAACAGTGTAATGAAACAAATTATCTTAATTATAAGCAGTCAGGTTTATTTCCTACTTGTCTGACATTCTTGTGGGGTTGGTTTGTTTTTTCAACTCCAGATGATCAAATCCACAGTAACTAATATTAAAATGTGAGAAACTTCCTGGTTTCAATAAACATTTTAGTTAAATCTGGTTTATAAGATTTTACACTGCCTAAGTTGCAGCTTCATTCAAGCCCAGGAACTTCAAAGCAAAAGAACTAAAATCATTAAAGTTCCACGTGTTCTTGAGCTAAAGGCAGGAGTTTGGATCTGCCCTTCCTTCTCAAATAATCCCTTTTATCCTTTTGTGATCTGAAAGGGATAAAGAATCAGTGGCCTGAAGCCATTTCCTCTGCTTCAGTTATTTGGGCGGGGGGTGGGGGGGTGTTCTGGTATCTTCCTGCCACCTTCTCCAATCTTCAGAGGCCAACAAGGTCAGGCTGTGATTGCAAAATTCACAAGACTTATCTGCCTGAGTCAAACTGCTATGGATTGGGGCCAAGTTTTCAAAAATGGCCACTATACTTGCATGCCCCAGGTTTCCATGTGTGCAATTTTGAGTACCTAAATTTGTGCTTGACTGCAAATAATTTTTTGTGCACAAGAATTGGGTAATCTGGTATCTATCTACTTGATTTGTGTAATTCTGAAATTCTGACATATACAGGTGCCCAGAAGTGTGTGTGAAAAATCTTGGGAGCTCAACTGAGGTACACAATGTAGAGATCCTGGAAATATGGCTCTTTACTTCCATTTTAAATTCTCAGGCAGGAGCTCTGACATCGTGAGGCAGAAGTGCTCCAACAAGAATCTTAAGGGACAATGATCCTCAAAGTCCAGTATAATCCCTTAAAAATACATTGTTTTCAGTTTTGCTGACATAGTTACAGTTCATTGTGAAATAATTTAGATCTATTTTTTTGTGATCATTCATTGCTATTTTTTGTTTCATATTCTCTCTTTCTGCTCAAATAGTTTATTAATTTGGAAAAAATAAATTCTGTCTTTTTGAGGTTTATAACTTGTTTACTACATTGTATAGAATTAAAACTTGGTTTGTAGCTTGGCAGCCCTAGTATAAATGATTCTATACAATTCTATTTAAACCACTTTGTTTATTGATGTATCAAAAATACCCTACACAGTTTTCACTGTAAGATTTTTTTTTCAGGTACTGTATTTAAATAAAAACTTGGGATTTGTCATTCCAATGAATTTATAAAGCAGATTAATCACTTTGGGCCAGATTTCTTCTGGCACTTAGGCAGGACTCTGTCCCCACCAGCTCCCATAGCATGATGAAGGGCCAAACAGAATCCTCTATATTTTGAGGAGATCAGGGACTTTTCTGTCCCTTACTGATCTGGCTATACATGGCACACCAAAATGTGTAGGGAGGAGATGGGACCACTGCTAGGACTTCTACCAGTGAGCCAAACACAGGGGATAGGAAGTTACATCCAAAATTTATAAAAATTGCTATGCAGCCCCTGCACCCTGGCAGTTCCTTCCCAAGGCAGAATGCCTCCTAGTGTCCTATGGGCTATGCCTAAATAGCATAGCCTAGACCTTTCTGAAGGAAGGGGAAAGAAGAAAAGGCTGCTTCTTAAAGGAATGCATTCTATGTTTTTGCATATGATGTCATCAATGCTTCTACTATTGCTGATAATTCTGCATATTTCCCCAGTGTTACAAAACCTCTGTGTGAGCAAACAAGCAGAAAATTCTGCTCTACAAAAAAAGAGTTCTAATACTTTCTACTTAAAGACAGCATTAGTAGAAGCCAGGAACAATAATTTTAGGTCTCTGCTTCTGTAGGGGGATAATCTACCCTGCACAATCAATTTAATATTACCTCGTTTGGTAGAGTTAGAAAGTAAATTTTTTTGCCAGAAGTAATCAACCAAACTAAAAATCCATCCTGTGTTTCTTCACTTCCTACCTACTCCTCAATATCACACATATAGCATTTTTGTGTGAGAAGACCTTCAAGAAATTTATTTTTTCCCTGTGGTACTCGGAGATTTAGCTAAACACAGCATTTCTGATACCTGACCTACTATGCATGGATTTCCCAGTGTACCCTAAACAAATTGCAAAATCCAGCCCCTTCATTTTCACATCTCTCCAAATACAGCAATATGTGTTACCACTAGATTTGCTGGAAGCCAATCAGGCTCAAAAACATTTAAACAAAATCTGGCTGATTTGA
The DNA here is from genome assembly GCF_965152235.1 of Eretmochelys imbricata. Classification (NCBI taxonomy): domain Eukaryota; kingdom Metazoa; phylum Chordata; order Testudines; family Cheloniidae; genus Eretmochelys; species Eretmochelys imbricata. Next base: position 38,020,808 of record NC_135574.1, read on the forward strand.
AAATTGCATTTAACTCCCCAAATCAGAGGATTTTCATGTTTTCAGACTTTGTAGTGTAAGTTTCACACAGCTCTATCTCAGATCAATTTTTCACTGCAGGGAGCCACTGTGATTGCTATAGTTAGGTTGCATTAATATCTCAAAGCAAATACTCTGCTTTAACTTGAGCATAACCTTCCAAAGCTTTCACCTTTCAGGGAAATTTTTTCAGGCTTGATCTCTTTCTAAAGTTTTGTTGTTTTTCTAAAAATAATTGTAAACAGAAATGTTTAAACTTTTTTGAGTACTGTAAGAGACAAATGAAATATGCTTTCTCTATTGCAAAATAAAGTAATAATTCTTGCAATTGTTTTTAACAGCAATATTACCAAAACTGCTGTAGTAAAAAGATGAAACCTGTAACAGAATTAGCTCTTGCTCTGGAAAAGTGTCTCTGAGTATTCTGGTAAAAATTGGTTATGCATTGACCAAATTGTGATCATTCAAAAAAAATAATAAAAAAATAAAATCACAGAGTGGGCATGTATAGGATGTTTTGCGTTGCTCATTTTTATTATATAGTAAAATGTGAAGCTAATCTAACTGCACACTGCACAATGAAAAGCATATTTAAAAGCACAAGACTGAGAAAAGGGTTCTCTACGAATCCAACTATAGTTACTACACATGAGAAGAAACCTCTTAATTTTGGAAAATTTCAGTGACACAAATAGTGGAAAAAAATTCATTTTGAGTTAAAAAATGGTTTGGGCCAAATATTTATGTTTATTTTTTTGTAAAACTGAAGAAAGTTTCTAAATGAAAAGTCATTTTGAACCAAAAATTTTGTTTTGACTTTTTCAGATTTTTATTTAATTATTTATTTGATATGAACTATTCAGTGACCCCAAATTCACAAAACATTTTAGTGGCTTCAAATCTGCATTTTTCACCAAAAAAATTTTTGGCTGAAGAAATTCACCCAGCTCTACTCGATTGTGCAGCATTTTGCCTGAAACATTCAATACAGAGCATGGTTTTTGTGCTAATTCAAAAGTTTTCAAATTTGGATTCCTCACAGACCAAATGCCACTCTAACAGCAAATGATTTAATTGTGTTACTGTGAATTTACACTGCTGTGAGAACAGTGTCTGTATATATGCTTCTTTTTACATGTAAGCAGGGTATGAATGAATTATCCCCTGACATCTAGTTCGGGAGAGGAGAGACTTCAGGAGCAAACTGTATTTACATGAACACACCTACTCTGCATAGGTATCTAGCCGACAGGAGTTGTGTAGCTCCAAGTGATCAGCTTCGGCTGGTGTTGGGTTACAAATCACTTTGGTATTGAATGCAGGGGTAGTGAAATGTTCTTATCTTCATTGTATGACTAAAGGGGAACAGAACTGTACTGAGCTTATCCCAATTGAGGGATCACCCTCATCTAAAAGGAACTTGCTAAGCCAGGGGCTCAAATGCCAGACCCCTGTGAAAGTAAGATGGGTGGGGACAGATAGGGACTCTCCCAAAGGGTCCCCAATCTGAATTAACCAGTTTCTACCCACTGTTCAAAGACAGAACTAAATAGGCTTTATTAGAAGCCTTTTGTTATGTTAAAATGCTCAAATGAGAGCTGAAATGACTTGCTGTGGGGCAGTATTTCTGCCCAGTCTGCAAACAGCTGAAAATTGCTAAGAGACTGATGCGCAGATATTACAGCAGAGAGGCAGGTAGCAGCAGAAGGTGACTGACAGTTGGCCAGTGAGGTGACTAGCAAAATGAGTGACTGGCAAGGTGGCCAGTGGAGAGGAACTGTGGCTGGCGAGGCGGCCACCCAGAGCAAGTGCTCAGATGGTGGAGCAAGCAAGGTGCCCTTTTCCCCGGGTGGGAGATGAAATCACACAGATGTACCTCTGAACCCTGGGTCCTCATGGAGTGGGAATGGTGTCAGTCACCTCATGGAGTGGGAATGGTAAGGGAACAGAGAGGGACACAGAAAAGGAAGTGTTGGTTGTAGAACTCAAGAACATGAGGCAGAAGGCACTGCCCCATGCACTCTGGGGTGGTGTCCTGCTTATAGTTTTATGATTATTTATCCTGCTTGTGGCATTTTCCCTAATTAATGTTGAGTGACTTCCCTCCTTTCATTAAAAGTTTCTTTTCTACACTCAGACACTGTGCTTGTGACTGTGGAAGTATTGCCTCTTAGAGGTGCCCAAGGGTGGTGTGTAATTTTCCCAGGTTACTGGGTGGGGGCTCGAGCTGGTTCTGTGTTGTATTGTTGAAAAGGAACCCCTAGATATTGAACCTGGCCCTGGTTGCTGCTGGCTCCATCCGGCAGAAGGGCTGCATACAAAACATGGTGGGTTGGGCAGCAAAGGAGGGGAAGACTCTTGTAGGTTTCACAATGTGTGCAGGGGTTAAACCAAGGATTCATTAGGTCTATTGCCAGGCCCTGTGGGTCTCTTAAGGTCCTAGAAGTAGAGAAAGGGCTGCTGTGAATTTTTAAGGGGTGCAGGAGGGATCCCTTTCTCCTGAAGCTTTGGAGCCCTGCTTTGGTGCTTTGTAGGAATTCTGTAGCTGCAAAAGGCACAAAACTGTTTCCCACCAGGCTTCCACAGGGCATCCAAAGCATTAATGGATTCTTGGGACACACACACACACACTGATTATAAAGAGGAATAAAATAAACATGCAAACTCCAGCATTAATGACAGCTTCACCAATAAATATTTCTCCTATGAAGTTTCATTTGGTGAGATACCCATTTCAAGGCTCTCTTGTCCTTTGACTTGCACCACCCTTTACCTTCAATGAAACCAATTTTACAGAGTAAATAGTGCCACAAGAGAACATTCTTAAGCCATTTCAGTAAAAATACAATGTGAGAAAGTACAAGTAGTTGTTTGAATGGGTTATAGGATCAAAATGTTTAGTAACATTCTAATTGCATGCTAAGTGCACTCACAGGGATGTGAAGTAATTAATAAAAATGAGAGAGAACTTTGAAAGCCTTAGGGATGAAAGGTGCTATGAAAGCATAAGAGACATAATGTAGATGTCCTTAAATAATTCTGTGTTCAATACCCAGACATAAAATTGAACACACTGATTTTTAAAATACTGTGTAAAGAGGGCCATCAAGATGAAATATTTATAGTAAATGAATTAATACAGTTTGGTTATTAAAGCCATGTTAATTAGCTTTATATATAATACATGAATTACACAATTAGTGGTTCCATTTTTACATCATCCCTCCATACCTTGTGCTGATTCATTCTCCAGTATAAACTGGAGTAATCTGGAGAATAGAGAATAGAATAGTGTTGCCATTGTCATTTATATTATGGAGATGCCTAGAAACTCCACTCAACATCAGGGCCCCATCATGCCAGTTTGTACAAAGAGACAGTCCCTGCTCTACAGAGCTTGCAGTCTAAACAGATAAAACAGACAAAGAGCAAGAAGAGAAACAAAGGGAAAGTTTTGGAGAGTAGGATTTCCAAAGCCACTAAAAGAAAAGGAGTACTTGTGGCGCCTTAGAGACTAATCAATTTATTTGAGCACAAGCTTTCGTGAGCTACAGCTCACTTCATCGATGCATACTGTGGAAAGAACGGAAGATCTTTTTATACACACAAACCATGAAAAAATGGGTGTTTACCACTACAAAAGGTTTTCTCTCCCCCCACCCCACTCTCCTGCTGGTAATAGCTTATCTAAAGTGATCACTCTCCTTACAATGTGTATGATAATCAAGTTGGGCCATTTCCAGCACAAATCCAGGTTTTCTCCCCCCCTCCCCCACAATCCACTCTCCTGTTGGTAATAGTTTACCTAAAGTGATCACTCTCCTTACAAATGTGTATGATAATCAAGGTGGGCCATCTCCAGCACAAATCCAGGGTTTAACAAGAACGTCTGGGGGGGGGAGTAGGGAGTAGCCTCTGATAGCATGGCTGATGTTATTAGGGCCCTGTGATGGTGTCCCCTGAATAGATATGTAGGCACAGTTGGCAACGGGCTTTGCTGCAAGGATAGGTTCCTGGGTTAGTGGTTCTGTGGTGTGGTATGTGGTTGCTGGTAAGTATTTGCTTCAGGTTGGGGGGCTGTCTGTAGGCAAGGACTGGCCTGTCTCCCAAGATTTGTGAGAGTGTTGGGTCATCCTTCAGGATAGGTTGTAGATCCTTAACGCGTTGGAGGGGTTTTAGTTGGGGGCTGAAGGTGATGGCTAGCGGCGTTCTGTTATTTTCTTTGTTAGGCCTGTCCTGTATTAGGTGACTTCTGGGAACTCTTCTGGCTCTATCAATCTGTTTCTTCACTTCAGCAGGTGGGTACTGTAGTTGTAAGAATGCTTGATAGAGATCTTGTAGGTGTTTGTCTCTGTCTGAGGGGTTGGAGCAAATGCGGTTGTATTGCAGAGCTTGGCTGTAGACAATGGATCGTGTGGTGTGGTCAGGGTGAAAGCTGGAGGCATGCAGGTACTAAGTAACTCAGGAACACAAATCTCCTGAACTTTACAAGGCATAAATGCTTTTGAAAATTTCATCCAGAGTGACTTGCCTGGTGTCACACATCAGGGTAATGGCAGAGCTGGGAACAGAGCCCAGGTTTCCTGACATGCCGCTCACTGCTATGGTTGGCAATCCCTCAGAGTTCAAAGTTGATTGTCTTCCATAAAATGATAGCCAGTTATCACTGGTGGATCCGCAGATGGCTAATGAGACCCATCTGGGATCCACAGATCTTGTCACAGTTGGCGCAGACATTTCCCAATGGAAGCAGCAGATCTGGATTGTTGAGTCAGGCTGTGGCATGTTCTTTCCTCCTCTTCCATTTCACCATTTCTGGTTGTCTCTTGAAATACTAAGATCCTTCCCACAATGTCCTTTTCTATTTTGGTTAGTTGAGGGCTTTGGTTTCCCATGAATTTATGTCAATATTGCACTTCTTCATGTTGGTTTTGAGGGTGTCTTTGAGGTGCTTTTTTGCCTGCCCTTCATCTGTTGGCTATGGCTCAGTTGTGAGAACATGACCTGCTTTGGGAATCAATTTTTCTGGTATTCAAAGAACATGACCATCCCAATGGATTTGGTAGCAGATGATCATAGTTTCAATGCTGGAGGTCTTGGCTTGGGACAGAATACTGATGGTGGTGTGTAGGTCATCCAACTTGATTCGGAAGATCTTGTGGAGGCACCCATGATGATATTATTCAAGAAGCTTGAGGTGTTTAATGTACGTGACCCAGGTTTTGGTACTTTACAAGCTAGCAGGGATAATAATGGCCTGGCTTGGTTTGATTCTTGATGTCATACTCTTCGAAGACACGTTTTCTCAAGCATCTGAAAACTGTATTGGTGCATTGAAAGCAGTGTTGCATTTCCTATTCAATGTCAGCTTTCTGCAACAGATAGCTGCCGAGGTAAAGGAAGTGTCTGATGTTCTCCAAGGTTTATTTATTGAATTCCGGTGATTTGCAGCCTGTTTGTGGAGTACTTTAGCTTTCTTGGTGTTGAGTGTGAGGCCAAGTTGGTTGTAGGCTTCAGAGAAAACACTGACTATTTTTCTGACAATCTTCTTCTGAGTGGGTGCACAGGACACAGTGGTCCGCATACTGGAGTTCAATGAATGATTTAATTATAGTCTTTGTCTTGGATCAGAGGTGACTGAGATGAAGAGCTTGTTGTCCATTTTGTATTGGATGTCAAGTCTGGAAGGGGGGCTTGTAAGCGATGAGAAGGAGGATGACAGGATGGGAGATATAGAAAAGGGTTGGAGCAATGATAAAGCCTTGCTTGACTCCTGTCTGGACTAGGAAGGGGTCCATTTCAGAACCATTGCTGATGGCCATCACAGACATGTTGCTGTAAAGGAAAAGGAGGATGGCAACAAATTTTGGTGAGCATCAAAATGTAAGGAGAATTCACCACAGAGCCACACAATTTATGGAATCAAATGCTTTCATGAGGTCGATGAACGCCAGGTACACAGGCTGATGTTGCCCACAGAACTTTTCCTGAAGTTGGTAGATAGTGAAGATCATGTTGGTGGTACCTCAAGATGGTATGAATCCACATTGCGATTCTGGGAGGATTTCCTCAGCCAAGGGGAGCAGCCAGTTGAGGAGAATTCTGGCAAGAATCTTTCCAGAGGTGGACAACAAGGTGATTCTTCAATAGTTTCCACAATCTAATTTGTCTCCTTTCTTGAAGATGGTATTGATCATGGCATCCCTAGCATCAGCTGGGATTTCTTCTGGTACAGATGCCTTATTGTTCTTCATCTGTTTGATGGGTTTCTTTACCTTGATGAATGTTGGTGGCATTCTGAGGTCATCCTTGACAGGATGTTGAGGGACTAAGTCAAAGATGCTTTCATCAACGCTGGAATCACAATTCACAAGGTCTTTGAAGTATTTCTTCCATCACACATTGATGAATTCATTGTCCCTGACGAGGTTAGCTCCATCACTGGATCTGAGGGGATTAACCTGTAGGTTCTCAGTACACAGAGGGATTTGGTAGTGTTGAAGAATCCGTGCATGTCATGGATGTCAGCAAGCTGTTGGATCTCCTTCATTTTGTTCTCCCACCACTTGCTCTTTATTTCTCAGGTTTTCCTTTAAACCTCATCTTTGAGTTGATGGTGGATGTATTGATTCTGCTTGGAATTTATGTCATTTTGCCAAGCACAGATGACCAGTCAAGTCTTCGATTTCCTGATAATTCTCATCAAACCAGTCTCAGTGCTTCCTGGTTGAGAAGCCCAGTGTTCCCTCACTTCCAACACGAATGGCTGATTTGAGTGCTTTCCAGTGATCTCCAGCGCTCTCCATCTTGGTTTTATATTCATCCATTTCTCAGTGAGGCAGTGCTGGAAACAGTCACATTTAGTTGGGTCCTTCAGGCTCTTGATCTTGATCTCCCATCTGGCTGATTTTTTCTGCATTTTTAAATTTGGTGTGAGTTTGATGAAAGTGATGGAGTGGATAACAATGGTCTGTTCAACAATCATCAGTACCAATCACTGCTTTGGTGATGTAAACCTCATCATGATCATGAGCACAGAGAATGACATAGTCATTCAGATGCCAATGCTTAGATCATGGGTGTTCCCACAATGTCTTGTACTTGTTCTTTTGAAAGAACATGGTGTTTGTGATAATTAGATCATGTTCCGTACATTTGGTCAGGAGAAGAATTCCATTGAAACTGCTCTTGCTCACTCCCTCCTTTCCGATCATGCCATTCCACAGTTCTGAGTCATGTCCAACTTTTGGTTAAGGGTATGAGCTTGTCCTGTTTGGGTATGGTGGAGAGAATTTGTTCAAGGTCAGTGTAGAATCCTTTTTCGGTTTCAACATCAGCATCAAGAGTTGGAACATGTGCACTAATGAGTGTTGCATGCTGGTTCCTGGCAAGTGTCATGAGTCGTTCACTGATGCTAACTGGTAATTCTGAGAGTTGGTTGACAATTTCATTTTTGATAGTAAAACTAACGCCATAGATTCTTCATTCATCATCAGCTGCTCCTTTCCAGAAAAAAAACATAACCACCACCTTATTCCTTGAGCTGTCCTTCTCCTGTGCGAGATCTCACTCAATGCAGCAATATCAATATCATATATCCTAATTTCTCTGGCCATGATCACTGTTCTTTGCTCTGGCCTGTTATTTTTTGGGTTGTCCATCAGGGTTTGAACGTTCCACATCCCAGATATCGTTGTTCAGTTTTGACCACACTAGGGTGATCCCTCTGGATGCAGTTATCAGCTGGGGGGAGGTGAGGTAGATTATGTGTAGGCACCTTTTGTGGCCCTCTCTTCATGCAGGGTGAGTAAAGTGGGTCCTACAAAGGACTGCTTAGTCACGGTTGCAGGTGCTGAATTACACTCCTGCCTCTGTCCAAATGCAAAAATGACCATCTCACAGATGCTGCCTACATGCTGAGCCGTGACTAGGAGCTTCTGGTCATCATTCTCCTGCTCCCATCACCACTCACCACAGGACTTGGACATGAATATGGAAGATGCCTGTGTGTGAATTCTTTTAACATGGAGACACAGTTTCACACTAGTGCCATAGGATGCTTGACAGGGTAAGGCTCATAATCCAATGGCAAGGAAATCAAGATGACTGGAGACCCTCATTGGAGGGTTGCAGCCCTTGTCAGCCTTCACACCATTGAGAGAAATTGTCTCTTCATCTGCCTGCTCTGATGTTGAGGACATGGGGAAGGGACTTGGCTCATTGTTAGTCTGGATCCTCACCTTCAACCTTGCCACCTTAGGTCACCCTGCAGGAGTGCGAGACTCCCAATGGCATGGCTCTCAGGATTTTGGGGACACTCAAGCTGCTCCACCACATCAAGGTTGTGATCCAAGAGGGGGATCTAGCACCATACCCATGAGACAACGCTATTTCCAGCTGTAATCTTGTGTTGTATTATGTGCCTACTGCCACCAGTGCCCAGGGAGAGTTACATCACCAAGAGATCAGCCAGGGAGCCTCTCTCATACCTTCATTTCCCCTTCCCATGCTCCATGCACCAGTAGCAGAGGTGTGGTGTAGGAATGGCTATGGGACTCTACACCACCTCCAATACAGGGAAGATCCTCTAGTGACCAGTTAAGATGTGTTCAGGGCAGCTCTGCACTGCTCGAGTGTCACAATGTACCAGTGATTCTCTAATCAATAATGGTGCCCCTATGCCAATTGGTAGCAAGTTTTGGGGCCTTGGATGTCAATTTGCTGTTATAAGAATAAATCAGTGATGTGGAGTCTGGCTATTTTCTTATTATAATTTTCTGTATTTACACAAATACATCAGTCTTTGAATAGAGAATCTCTTCTTTCAGGAATCCCGGCCAAAACCCCAATGCCTGGTTCTCAGAGAGTAACTGTGTCCACAAAAATGACTTTAGTTAAAAAAATTAAGACAGAGGCCAAAGCCCTCCTGATCCTTGGGTCCTAGCTTCCTCTAAAATAATCTACATTACAGAACTAACAACAATGCATTATTTCTCGGAAGATCAAGATCTAGCAGCTACTAAAACTATGTGTAACAGCACCACCTGGTGAATCCTGCCACAATTTGTATTTTAATAGGCAAGGGGTAAATTATGTACAGAAACTTTTATTAAGATCTATTTGATTAAATAAAATTTCATTACATTCACGTGTGAGAAATTTTAACATGAGATCAGCAAACATTTCAGCTGGTTTTATAATGATCTCTCTTAAAAAGTAGTACTAAATAAAAAAGAAACAAACAGAAAAAGGGAACAAAGAATAAGGTACCCTCTAAGGAAAGTCCATAATTGCCGTAAAAATGGCCTGATTTTAACCTCAGCGGCTACACAAAGAGATGCCTTCATTCACACTGGGAGAGGTGTCATGCCAGAGATTATTGCTCTGCATTGTCACATTGGATCAGAATCAAAACTGGTGAGGCTCTAACAATGTTCAAAATACGAAAGCACATTTGAGATAAGAAAAAGAAAATGAGGTGAGATCAGCACTCAGAAGAACCTGCATTTTTTTAGTTTTATAGAAAATATGAAGCAAGAGAAAGTAAGAAATCCTCAAAGACCGTGCCAAGAACAGCAGTAAGGGAAACAATGAATTAGAAAAGGAAGATCATTTTTACTACAGATGCAGCTAGCACTGCTCCGTGACCAGACTATATTTGTGACCTGGTGAAAGTAAATAGGTATTTAGGTGGCCCGTGGGAAAACTGAGTGAAAGGAGCACATAAACAGAGGAGGGGGAAGAGTGAACTGTTTAAAACAGTGTTGAGACACAGAAAGTAATCCCTTTCTTGTTATCAGGGCAACACTCTGTTTTGGCCATTTTTTTTAAAAGCTAATATATTCAAAACATCATACTGCAAGCATTTCTCTTTTCAACCTACACTTTCTGGATCAATTGTACCAACATTTTTTTTTTAAAAAAATGCATCTATTGTTTGTCGATAATTTTACATGTGCCACCAATTTTATGCAAAATGTTTGTACATTGTAATTCACATGCGAAAATGACAGCAAACTCAATCTGCATGTAAAAAAATCTACAGCCTCTCCCCGAACTCTTCATATCCTCTTCAAGTATTTTCCTGTACTCTTACCTTCTCTGGTTTCAGAGTAGCAGCCGTGTTAGTCTGTATCCGCAAAAAGAAAAGGAGTACTTGTGGCACCTTAGAGACTAACAAAATTATTTGAGCATAAACTTTCGTGAGCTACAGCTCACTTCACCGATGAAGTGAGCTGTAGCTCACGAAAGCTTATGCGCAAATAGATTTGTTAGTCTCTAAGGTGCCACAAGTACTCCTTTTCTTCTTACCTTCTCTGTTCACCAAGTTCTCCCAGTTCACTCACAATCCTGATCTGGCAAACATTTTTGCAAGAGCTTAATTTTAAGCATGTGTGTATTACATTGATTAGTCCAAACACAAGTTATGCTTTCGCCAACCACCAGTCATTGGTCTCAATACATGGGTAACTCAGTGAAATTTAATGGACTGTGCTATACAGGAGATCAGACCAAATGATATAATGGTTCCTTCTGGCCTTAAACTCTTCATATGCAATGCAATCACTAAATAATAGGAGCAATTTACAGCACAGTGTTTGAAAGTTTGGAGCCTTGTTCTTTCCTGTTATAGTACTTTATTTGTCCATCTAGCTGCTCCTGAACTGCCTCCAAAGCATATCCTATACTGATCTTCCAGAAAACACCATCCTGGCCACTATGGATGTAGAAGCCCTCTATACCAACATTCCACACAGAGATGGACTACAAGCCGTCAGGAATAGTATCCCTGATAATGTCACAGCAAACCTGGTGGCTGACCTTTGTGACTTTGTCCTCACCCACAACTATTTCACATTTGGGGACAATATATACCTTCAAGTCAGCGGCATTGCTATAGGTACCTGCATGGCCCCACAGTATGCCAACATTTTTATGGCTGACTTAGAACAACGCTTCCTTAGCTCTTGTCCCCTAATGCCCCATCTCTATTTGCACTACACTGATGACATCTTCATCGTCTGGACCCATGGAAAAGAAGCCCTTGAGGAATTCCACCATGATTTCAACAATTTCCATCCCACCATCAACCTCAGCCTAGACCAATCCACACAAGCGGTCCATTTCCTAGACACTACTGTGCTAATAAGTGATGGTCACATAAACACCACCCTACACCAGAAACCTACTGACTGCTATACTTACCTACATTCCTCCAGCTTCCATCCAGGACACATCACACGATCCATTGTCTACAGCCAAGCTCTAAGATACAACAGCATTTGCTCCAACCCCTCAGACAGAGACAAACACATACAAGATCTCCATTAAGCATTCTTAAAATTACAATACCCACCTGCTGAAGTGAAGAAACAGATTGACAGAGCCAGAAGAGTACCCAGCAGTCACCTACTCCAGGCTTCAGAGTAACAGCCGTGTTAGTCTGTATTCGCAAAAAGAAAAGGAGTACTTGTGGCACCTTAGAGACTAACCAATTTATTTGAGCATAAGCTTTCGTGAGCTACAGCTCACTTCATCGGATGCATACTGTGGACAGGCCCAACAAAGAAAATAACAGAATGCCACTAGCTGTCACCTTCAGCCCCCAACTAAAACTTCTCCAATGCATCATGAAAGATCTACAACCTTTCCTGAAAAACAAGCCCTCACTCTCACAGATCTTGGGAGACAGATCAGCCCTCACTTACAGACAGCCCCCCAACCTGAGGCAAATACTCTCCAGCAACCACACAACAAAAACACTAACCCAGGAACCTATCCTTGCAACAAAGCCCGATGCCAACTCTGTCCACATATCTATTCAAGGGACACCATCATAGGACCTAATCACATCAGCCACGCCATCAGGGGCTTGTTCATCTGCACATCTACCAATGTGATATATGCCATCATGTGCCAGCAATGCCCCTCTGCCATGTACATTGGCCAAACCGGACAGTCTCTATGCAAAAGAATAAATGGACACAAATCTGACATCAGGAATCATAACATTCAAAAGCCGGTAGGAGAACACTTCAACCTCTCTGGCCACTCATTAACAGATTTAAAGGTGGCAATTTTGCAACAGAAAAGCTTCAAAAACAGACTCCAATGAGAAACTGCCTAGCTTGAATTAATATGCAAACTAGATACCATTAACTTGGGTTTGAATAGAGACTGGGAGTGGCTGGGTCATTACACATATTGAATCTATTTTCCCATGTTAAGTATCCTCACACCTTCTTGTCAACTGTCTAAATGGGCCTTCTTGATTATCACTACAAACATTTTTTCCTCCACCTCTTCACGTTCTCTGTATGTATGTGTGTATATATAAATATATATATATACACACACACACACACACCCCTTCTTTCTATATGTTCCATTCTATGCATCCGATGAAGTGAGCTGTAGCTCATGAAAGCTTATGCTCAAATAAATTTGTTAGTCTCTAAGGTGCCACAAGTCCTCCTTTTCTTTTTGCAGATACAGACTAACATGGTTGCTACTCAGAAACCTGAGATAAATAAGCATCAGCATTAGACTTGATGTCAAACATTTATTAATGACCTGAGAGGGGTAAATATCTTATTAAATTTTCAAGGGATAGGAGATTAAGAGGTATTGCAAACACAAGTGAAAACAAGGATACCAAGGAATATAGTAAGTTTATAATTAAGCACATTATAAACTTGGACCTTTGCTAATATATGCGAGGAAAAGTCATCTGACATACAGATTTGTGTTCTGGCAGTTTGGTTCAACCTTAACAACAAAGTAACTGTCTGTTTAGTTTAAGCAATCTGTGGACAATATATATGTTGAATAGTCAAAATGGGGAAAGGAACATTGTATGCAGTGGGAGATTCACCAGCAGTGATGAAGCCATGTTATAAGTGGAGTTCCAGATTGTTCCGTGGTATTAGGGAAAGTAAAAGCTAATAGGAAGATAAACCCTTATGGAAATTCTTTATATTGTCTATGCTGTGTAAAGCAAGTCAGTGAACTGGTTAATTTTAGTTGGTCTCATAAGAAACTGGCAGCATGAATGCTACAGGGCCAAATCTCAAGAAAGAACAGGATTAAAAAAAGCCAGTGTGCTATTCCCTCAAAGATAAGAGGTGGCAATGTCTCCTCTGCAAGCTACCAAAATAAAGCCAATTTTAACTCAGTCCAAACTTCTGTTTCCAATCTTATAGTCATCAAACCTTCTACACAACAGTATATTAATAAAATGCTTCTTTAAATGTGAAAATCTTTAAGATGTATCTAAATCAAGAATATGTAAAATAATGCAAACTGATAAGGAAAACAATCACATATTGCCACAAAAATATTTCACCTTATGACGAAAGGGAGAAGCTATGAACATACCACCAAGAAAACAAGTTATCTTCTAGAAAAAAACGTTATGATTAGAACAATAATGGCTCGGATTTGATCTTGTGTTCACTGGTGGAAATCAGAAATAACTCCACTGAAGTCAATGGTATTACCATGACATAAAGCCAATGTAACAGATCTCAGAATGAGGTCCTGTTAATCCAAAACACAGTATCCAAAAGGTAGATTTCATAAAATAATGCTAAGAATGCACAATTATCTGAAATAAAATTGACCCAGATACTGCAATATATTAATTAACAAGACAAATGTTTTCACTAAAGTAAAATGTGGTAGTATCTGTCACAATCAATAGATGGCAGAATATATCATAAGAATGTGCAAGAGGAGTGCTCCATCAACCAGAGACTATCAGATAGCCAGAAGTCATATCCTAACATTTCCTGAAAGAAATCTAAGGTCTGATCTGGAATCTGAGTCCAAGAAGCAATCTCTGGGGAGAGGACAGGATCCATAGAGTTCTATGGATTTACAGCGGCTGGGGGAGGGGGGTCTGGCAGAGGCTTTGAGGAATATTCCTATTGATTTCAAAACAGGAAAACAAAGCTGCAATCTTTACACAAACATCAAATAGGGATTGCAGAAAATCTCATAGAATTTCTGTGTGATACTTTCAAAGGAAATGTTGCAGGAAGTACCAAAATACAAGTATAATGTGAGAAATGGGGGAAGGGAGAAGCAATTAGATAGAAGACAACCAACAAAGTGTTCAGACATAAAATAACAGAGGCAAAAAGGCAAACTGCAATGAAGCTAAAAGGGGTTCCTAAGGAGATAAGGAATAGTTCAGTAAATAGATGCTATGGTGAAATATGTTTAGAAATGTTTATATAGACAAGTATGTTTTGAAAGAAATACAAATTAAATTTAGAAATTTTAAATTTGTTAAAAATAACAAAGGGAGTATCAGGTGATGACTCAGAAGAATTCACATGAATTTTAGTTATGTATCAGATGGGTAGCCATGTTAGTCTGGATCTGTAAAAGCGGCAAAGAGTTCTGTGGCACCTTATAGTCTAACAGACGTATTGGAGCATAAGCTTTCCTGGGTGAATACCCACTTCATCAGATGCATTTTAGTGTTGGTTATACAAAGTTTCAGAAAGTGGAGATGACATGGAGCTGTGCAATTTCCATACCATACGATGGAGCTGCTCTTGGAGATAGTGGGCTCATTCCTAGGTCCCTATTCTAGTCTCTCAAGAAGTGCCCAAAAGGGATAGCTGAGGAATCCCCTGACATCGGGGAATCTTGCAGTGGTGGAGAAGGGGTATAATGGGCTCTATGTAGCCTGCACCCCACCAGAGAGAGAGAGAGAATGTCACCTCATAGGAGAATGTCAGGGTGGAAAAGGAGAATCTGTGATGTTGCTGGAAGTGTGAAAGGTGGGAATGGTGTGCACGCTGCTCCAACTTTAGGCTGCTCTGAGTTACATATGGGCTTAAATGGCCCTGGCAGCCCCAGAACCAGAGGTGGTAGAATGGTCTTCTTCCACCTTGCTCAGTTGCACAGTGTGAGCTCAGTGTAGCTTGAGATTCAGCCCTTGACTAGGCTTGAACCTGAGAAGTTCAGGAGCTGCACCTCCATTATACTGCTAGAGCTTGATCCTTGACCATTCTAAAGTATTCTGGTCACCATGTAGCAGAGCTTCTAAGCATGTGCTTGACTTTAAGTATGAGTGGTCCTAAGTAATGATATTAAACTTAAGCACATACTAAAGTGCTTTGCTGGGGAGGAGGCGTAGGACACAGAACCTTGTAGGGCTAAATAAATACATATAAGTGCTTCGCTCCTGAAGCTGACTTATGAGCAATTAAAATAAAAATGGTGATTGATATGTATCTGTGGATTAAAAATGCTTGAGAGATTTACTTCAGGCAACTGAGATGATGATATTTTAATTTGGGATATAGACTTGCTGCTTTAGACATCTCCATAAATTTTAAAACACATTTTATTTTACTCTGGAGGGGCAATGTTCTTAATTCAGCTAATGATCTCATACTACTTAACTGGAAAATTAAAGCTCTGAACAGTGTTAAGTCTGTACCATACTTTTCCCATTTCTATCATTCATACATTGCTGTATAATTATATGTTGACGGGGGATGTTGTGAAAGTCAAAACTATAACAAGTTTAAAAAAAAATTAGGTAAGTTCATGGAGGATAGATCCATCAATGGCTATTAGCCAAGATGGTCAGGGATGCAACCCTATGCTCTGGGTATCCCTAGGCTCTGACTGCCTGAAGCTCGGAGACAATAACAGAGGATGGATCATTTGATGATTGCCTGCTCTGTTCATTCCCTCTGATGCACCTGGCATTGGTCACTTTCAGAAGATAGGATACCTGCCTAAATGGACCATTGGTCTGGCCAGTATAGCCGCTCTTGTATTTTTATCATTGTCAAAATATTTCCTGTTCTTGCTTGAGTTGTAGTTCAAAAATTGATTTTTAACTATATGGATGTGATTGTTTCTAAATATACATTTTGCAACCTACATATGCAAAGTAATTCTCCATCAGGTTCAGTAATATGTTTTATGCTGTTTTACTCTAACACAGAAATATGTAATAGAACCTAATGTTAAGCTATATCTGGCACAGAAAATTGAACAAATATACTAGTAATGGATTTAAGATTACAGGCTATACTAATTCCACATGCACATTTTGTGTATTCAGAGGACAGTTATTTCAATATTTTTTTCATTTATATCAATGTGATTCACATACTGCATGTAAGTAAGTATAATGTTATCAAGTGCTGTACTTGTCTTAATACAATTATCACATTATCACTATCTAAAAATATACAGAATTTCCTACAGTTGTTCACATAATTTCATTTCTACTTGGTTCCAAAGCAATGCAATAATTTCAGATACGGTGATCTAATTTCTCTGTTTCAGTATTAAAGACCAACTTTTCAAACACAGTACCTAGACTGTACTTGGAAAATATACACATATAAACAACTGTATATGCAAAAGATACATTTTGCAAATGCAAGAATATTTCATCTTTGAAATAAATTTTTAACATACAGTAAGGATAACATCATATGAATAAGTCATTTCTGGAACAGAGGATAAACTGGATTTTGGAGGGTATTGGCAAAATCATGGTCAATATTTTGAAAACGTCCCTTCACTTTTATATATGAAATATGTAAATAAATAACACTGCTAAGGAGATCTTATAGGTTTTTATGATGTGTGTAAATTCCGGGAGGAATGCAATGAAAAATAAGTAACATGTAACAACGTTGTTTTCTGTTTATTTGGGAAATCCCATATTTAACTGAATGTATTCACTGACTTGTAGAAATATATATTTGGGATAGAATTGTTACAAAGTTTTCTATATGAAACACTCTGTCTGAAGTTTTCCTATACTAATTATTACTTGCACTAATTACTTTCTTCTGAGAGCCCCAAAGATCAGGATTGCAGGAAGGTATAGATTCGAAACAAAACAATTAAACCACGCTGGTAATCAATAATTTATATCCAGGTGCTCTTCATTTCTGCAAGCAGAGGGGACTAAAATACAGCATCTAACTAGAGGGAAACATGATCACAAATGTTTAGACGTACTGCCCCTATGTGCCAAGTTTCAACCTGGAATTCATTCAGAAAAGGAAAATATGAACACCTGATAATAAGGATTTAAATGAAAATGCTGAAATAACCATAAATATAGTGCTACAGATATCATGTCATATTAGTACAAATATTTTCTAAAGAGCAGCAGTGGAATTTCTTAGAGAATAGAAGTATAAGAATATAATGTTCAAACAGTATATCCAGTTTGGCTCCATTCACTGGGATGGCTTCTTTCTTCCTAATGTTATCTCACAATTATCTCCTAAGAGCAAGGTTAAATGTAGCTCTGGAAGAACCTCAGGGAAACTTTTAAAGAAGTTATATTTGTTTATCTTATTTAGCTAATGCAAAGTCATGTGTTATGTGACAGGTGGCATTAGACTACTAATGCACAAGTGTTATATTCACAGGGTCCAGATGAACACCTCAGGCTCACCCATCACAGCTGGCATTAGTTGGCAGTCTCTCTTGGGAGACCCAATACTGAATAAGCCATGAAATCTGAACCATCATCTGATTCCTAGAGGGAATTCTAAAAGAATGGATGCAAAGGACTTTGTATAGTTATAGGAACTGCTGCTGCCAATGAAGTGTCTGTTTTGTGATCAGAGAAATGACTATCTCCAGTATAATCAGTCCAGCATCTTAAGCACTACATTCTTTTAATTTCTAAATGTATGTTTAGATTTTTCAGAAAAGTAAAAACTGTATTACTTAGTTCAGCTTCATAGTTCATAGACAGATATTTCTGAAGCAGGCCCAACAGCTGGGCTCTCGAGAAAAGAAACATTGTAATTAACACTATTTATAGTGAAATATTATGCAGCACCTCCTTTTAGTCAACAGCCTTGTTTAATTTTTGCAAGCATCTCTTTTTTCAGCAATGGGATTTTCTTTTACAAAGCCATGTGACAGCAGCACATGTTTAAACTGATTTTGAGTTCACAGCTGAACACTTGAACCTGAAGCAAAAATGTGGAAATGAAAGGAGAGAGTCCTAATGACTCTTGGTTCTCTAAAAATAAGGCACACAGGTAATTGTTACTACCCTACCTCAAAAAAATATGTGCGGCAGCATCACAAGGGATCGAGAGATGGGTGACAAAAATGAAACAAAGGAATAAAGAAAGTTTGAAACATAACAGCTGAATAAGAGGGAATTTGATACTAAATAATGGGATACAGAAGGAAAGCTGCTGGCCCCATTTACTCATTCTCATTATGCATTTAAAACTGATAAAAGGGAATACTTTAAAAAAAACCCACATCACATAATTAACCTGTGGAACTCACTACTACAAGATATCACTGACGCCAAAATTGCAAACTTCTTCAATTATTTCTCTAGTAAATAGTAAATTTTATTTCCAGGAGGTCTTGTAAATACAGTTAAACACTAGAATATCTAGCAAATTTTGCCATTTTGAATGGTTTCTGGTATAGAAGAACCTACTGTTTCTGACAGGACTACTCGGGTATGAGTTAATAAGGTAAATAATGTCAACACAATCCTTCTCTAAATGAAGAACGAAAACTGCATTATTATAATTACATATAAGATGACCTGGATGACCTTTGTAAACTGGAGTAACAGAAATGGTGTCATAAATATAAAGGGAAGGGTAAACCCCTTTGAAATCCCTCCTGGCCAGGGGAAAGCTCCTCTCACCTGTAAAGAGTTAAGAAGCTAAAGGTAACCTCACTGGCACCTGATCAAAATGACCAATGAGGAGACAAGATACTTTCAAAAGCTGGGAGGAGGGAGAGAAACAAAGGGTCTGTGTCTGTCTGTAGTCGTCTTGGCCGGGGATAGACCAAGAATGGAGTCTTAGAACTTTTAGTAAGTAATCTAGCTAGGTATGTGTTAGATTATGATTTCTTTAAATGGCTGAGAAAAGAATTGTGCTGAATAGAATAACTATTTCTGTCTGTGTATCTTTTTTGTAACTTAAGGTTTTGCCTAGAGGGGTTCTCTATGTTTTTTAATCTAATTACCCTGTAAGATATCTACCATCCTGATTTTACAGGGGGGATTTCTTTATTTCTATTTACTTCTATTTTTTATTAAAAGTCTTCTTGTAAAAAACTGAATGCTTTTTCATTGTTCTCAGATCCAAGGGTTTGGGTCTGTGGTCACCTATGCAAATTGGTGAGGCTTTTTATCCAACATTTCCCATGAAAGGGGGGGTGCAAGTGTTGGGAGGATTGTGCATTGTTCTTAAGATCCAAGGGTCTGGGTCTGTAGTCACCTAGGCAAATTGGTGAGGCTTTTTACCAAACCTTGTCCAGGAAGTGGGGTGCAGGGTTTTGGGAAGTATTTTGGGGGGAAAGACGCGTCCAAACAGCTCTTCCCCAGTAACCAGTATTAGTTTGGTGGTGGTAGCGGCCAGTCCAAGGACAACAGGTGGAATATTTTGTACCTTGGGGAAGTTTGGACCTAAGCTGGTAAAGATAAGCTTAGGAGGTTTTCATGCAGGTCCCCACATCTGTACCCTAGAGTTCAGAGTGGGGGAGGAACCTTGACAAATGGGATAAAATTTAATAGTGCAAAGTGCAAGATTATACATTTAGGGACTAACATCTGGCTTCTAGACTGAGCTTGATAAGTTTATTGCAGGGATGGTGTTATGAGACTGTCTATAATGGCATGTAGCTGATCTAGATTGCTAGCAGCAAATATCTCCAATGGCTAGTGTCAGGGTTCCTTCCCCACTCTGAACTCTAGGGTACAGACGTGGGGACCCGCATGAAAGACCCCCGAAGCTTATTCTTACCAGCTTAGGTTAAAAACTTCCCCAAGGTACAGACTTTGCCTTGTCCTTGAACAGTATGTTGCCACCACCAAGCGTTTTAAACAAATAACAGGGAAAGAGACCACTTGGAGACATCTTCCCCCCCAGATTATCCCCCCAAGCCCTACACACCCCCTTTCCTGGGGAGGCTTGAGAATAATATCCTAACCAATTGGTTACAAAATCATCAAACACCCAAACCCCTGGATCTTGGAACAATGGAAAAATCAGTCAGGTTCTTAAAGAAGGATTTTATTAAAAAAAAAAAAAAAGGTAAAAATCATCTCTGTAAAATCAGGATAGAAAATACTTTATAGGGTATTCAGATTCAAAACATAGAGGATCCCCCTCTGGGCAAAACCTTAAAGTTACAGAAAACAGGAATAAACCTCCCTCTTAACACAGGGAAAATTCACATAAAACAAAAGATAAACTAATCCGCCTTGCCTGGCTTACCTATACTGGTTGCAGTATTGGAGACTTGGATTAGGATGGGTTGGAGAAGATGGATTTCTGTCTGGCCTCTCTCAGTCTCAAGAAGAACAACCCCGTAAACAAAGAGCACAAACAAAAACCTTCCCCTCTCCCCAAGTTTTGAAAGTATCTTGTCCCCTTATTGGTCCTTTGGGTCAGGTGCCAGCCAGGTTAGGAGAGCTTCTTAACCCTTTACAGGTAACAGGACGTTGCCTCTGGCCAGGAGGGATTTTATAGTACTGGATACAGAAAAGTGGTTATCCTTCCCTTTATATTTATGACAGCTGGTGATGGGACACTAGATGGACAGGGCTCTGAGTTACTACAGATAATTCTTTCCCAGGTGTCTGGCTGCTGGGTCTTGCCCACATGCTCAGGGTCTAACTAATCTCCATATTTGTGGTCGGGAACGAATTTTCTCCCTAGTAAGATTGGCAGGGACCCTGGAGGTTTTTCACCTTCCTCTACAACATGGAGCATGAGTCACTTACAGGTTTAAACTAGTGAAAGTGGTGGATTTTCTGTAACTTGATGTCTTTAAGTCATGATTTCAGGACTTAAGTAACCCAGCCAGAGATTATTGGTCTATTACAGGGGTGGGTGGGTGAAGTTCTATGGCCTGCAATGTGCAGGAGTGTGGACTAGATGATCATGATGGTCCCTTCTGACTTTTGAGTCTATTAGTCTATGTTCTTCAGAATTATTACCTTATTATGTGGACAGGGCACCACCTCTTTCTAATGTAACAGAATGTTTAAATCACATTCCCTTCCCTGCCTTGCATGGGTGATAGTCAAGCAAAACTGGCTGGGAGAACTTAAAACTACGCAGCAAGGAAAAATAAGTGTATTAGCAAGTGGTTAGATAAGCATAACAAGACAGGGGAATGATTATGGCAAATTGCTTGTCTAAAGGTCAGATGCAAAATGAGAAGGACATTATGAGAAATAAAGGAAACACTAATAAAATGACACATTAGGAAGAAAATTAGGCATAAAATGTGTAAGATAGACAGTCAGTTCAACAGTGCAGATAACTGCACCTCTGGACAAAATACCAGTGTCCAGATTATGCCAATATGAATGCCTGGATGCAGTCTCTTCAGTGTGCAGATTCCTCTATGCCTGCACTACCTCTCTTACCCCTTTTCAAAGTTGTGCATCATTCTGTGTGGTTTTGCCCTCCAACAAGGAGGGAGTAGGAATAAGTGGACTGAGAGAGGGAGTATGTAGCCCTACATTGGGTGGGGCTCTCCCCACCAACCCTGGAAAGAGCCTGGAAATGTAATAGAGCTTGTTGTTCTATCAGCTTCCATAGAATCATAGATGATTAGGGTTGGAAGAAAACTCAACAGGTCATCCAGTCCAACCCCCAGATCAAAGCAGGACCAACACCAACTAAATCATCCCAGCCAGGGCTTTGTCAAGCTGGGCCTTAGAAACCTCTAAGGATGGAGATTCCACTACCTCCCTAGGTAACCCATTCCAGTGCTTCACCATCCTCCTAGTGAAATAGTTTTTCCTAATATCCAACCTAGACCTCCCTCACTGCAACTTGAGACCATTGCTACTTGTTCTGTCATCTGCACCACTGAGAACAGCCAAGCTTCATCCACTTTGGAACCCCCCTGCAGGTAGTTGAAGGTTGCTATCAAATCCCCCCTCACTCTTTTCTGCAAACTAAATAAGCCCAGTTCCCTTAGCCTCTCCTCATAAGTCATGTGCCCCAGCCCCTTAATAATTTTTATTGCCCTCCCTCTCTCCAATTTGTCCACATCCTTTCTGTAGTGGGGGCCCCAAAACTGGATGCAATACTCCAGATATGGCCTCACCAATGCTGAACAGAGAGGTATAATCACTTCCCTCAATCTGCTGGCAATGCTCTTACTAATGCCGCCCAATATGCCATTAACCTTCTTGGCAACAAGGGCAATCATATCCAGCTTCTCATCCACTATAATCCCCAGGTCCTTTTCTGCAGAACTGCCACTTAGCCAGTCAGTCCCCAGCCTGCAGCAGGGCACGGGATTCTTCTGTCCTAAGTGCAGGACTCTGCACTTGTCCTTGTTGCACCGTATCAGATTTCTTTTGGACCAATCCTCCAATTTCTCTAGGTCACTATGGATGCTATCCCTACCCTCCAGCGTATCTACCTCTCCCGCCAGCTTAGTGTCATCTGCAAATTGCTAAGGGTGGAATCCATCCCATTGTCCAGATCATTAATGAAGATGAACAAAACTGGACCCAGCACCGACTCCTAGGGCACTCCATTTGATACCGGTTGCCAGCTAGACATTGGGCCATTGATCACTACCCACTGAGCCCGACGATCTAGCCAGCTTTCTATCCACCTTATAGTCCGTTCATCCAATCCACACTTCTTTAACTTGCTGGCAAGAATACTGTGGGAGACCATATCAAAAGTTTTGCTAAAGTCAAGGTATATCACATCCACTACTTTCCCCATATCCACAGAGCCAGTTATCTCATCATAGAAGGCAATCAGGTTGGTCAGGCATGACTAGCCCTTGGTGAATCCATGTTGACTTTTCCTGGTCACCTTCCTCTCCTCTAAGTGCTTCAAAATGGATTCCTTGAGGACCTGCTCCATGATTTTTCCAGGGACTAAGGTGAGGCTGGATGGTCTGTAGTTCTCCGGATTTTCCTTCTTCCCTTTTTTAAAGATAGGCACTATATTTGCCTTTTCCCAATGACCCAGGACCTCCCCCAATTGCCAGGAGTTTTTAAAGATAATGGCCAATGGCTCTGCAATCACATCAGCCAACTCACTCAGAACCCTCGGATGCATTGCTTCTGGCCCCATTGACTTCTGCACGTCCGGCTTTTCTAAATAGTCCTTAACCTGTTCTTTCACCACTGAAGGCTGCTCATCTCCTCCCCATACTGTGCTGCCTAATGCAGCAGTCGGAGAACTGACCTTGTCTGTGAAGACCGAGCCAAAAAAAAAAAACACTGAGTACTTCAGCTTTTTCCACATCATCTGTCAGTAGGTTGACTCCCCCATTAACTAAGGGTCCCACACTTTACCTGACTTTCTTCTTGTTGCCAACATACCTGTAGAAACCCTTCTTTTTACCCTTCGCATCCCTTGCTAGCTGCAACTCCATTTGTGCTTTGGCCTTCCTGATTACACCCGTGCATGCTCAAGCAATAGTTTTATACTCCTCCTTAGCCACCTGTCCAAGTTTCCACTTCTTGTAAGCTTCCTTTTTGTGTTTAAGCTCACCAAAGATTTCTCTGTTAAGCCAAGCTGGTCGCCTGCCATATTTACTATTCTTTCTCCACATTGGGATGGTTTGCTCCTGCACCCTCAATAAAGCTTCTTTAAAATACAGCCAGCTCTCCTGGACTTCTTTTCCCCTCAGATTAGCCTCCCTCATATCAGTTCCCTATGGGAGTCAAAGTCTGTTTTTCTGAAGTCCAGGGTCCATATTCTGGTGCTCTCCTTTCTTCCATTTGTCACGATCCTGAACTAGACCATCTCATGTAGTGCCCTCTCATAAATGGGAGCCTCCAAGGGGAGCTGTGGCTAGTTTAATCTAATATGGGCTAAGCATGCATCCCAACCATCCTGCGTTTTGCAGGACTGTCCAACATTGACCCCCAAAGCCTCTTGTCTCAGTTAAAGGAGAAAAATTCCTGCATTCAGGGGTGCCTGGGGGGCAAAAGGAGCAGTTGCGACCTGGCACATTGGGTTGCAGGCCACTCAGGTTTGGCGCATCTGCCTTCCATAGATGGAGACAGAAGGGCAGATAGGCCAAGTTTGAGTGAGGTAGGACACAATGCCATTTTGGCCCATCTTCCCCTCAGTCTACATCTATGGAGGGGCCAAACCTGACCGGTGCTGCAGCCTCCTTTTGGTACTTGAAATGATGGGAGGTCTGAATAGATCTTTCATATGTTGTAGTTATTGAAATCTTTGTGTCTATAATCATGCAATGACTTAAGCAGATACTTAACTCGATTCACATGAGCAGTTCCAATGAAGTCTGATTTCAATGGGACTATTTTTCTACTTAAAGTTAAACATACAGGACCAGGGTTCAATACATTAGCAGTTTGCTTCTCTGCTGCCTTGCACCTTGTGTAGTCACGTACACCTATGCAAAATAGGTGTAGAATGCTACCAAATCGGAAAGATAGGGCCTGAGTCTCATTTATATTGAGGTCACTTTACACCACACTAGTAGTACAAAGGGGCTAAAGTATGTTCACAGCTGAACACTTGAACCTTAAGCAACAACTCCAAAATAAGGGAGGAGTGAGTCCTAGCAACTCTTAGACCTCTAAAAATAAAACACAGATGTGACTGAAACAGCCCTGTTTCAAATAAATGAATATCAGAAATACAAGGAATCAAGACATCGTGACAAAGAGATAAAGGGGCCTGCTATAGTGGTGTAAAGTGAGAATCAGAGCCATGGTATTTTACACCCCCTTTGCACAAATGTCTAATGTGTTGTTGCTATCACTCAATTCAATTCACTCAGATTAAAATCCTGACGTTTCTACAAGTTTGGGTATTTGTAGCTCCTGAAATAGGAGTATTGCATTTTCCTGGAGCTTGTCTCTAGTTGTGATGTAGTGAGCCAAAATATAGTAGTTGAACGTGGTGAAATTAATTGTTTAGTCAAAATTTAAGACTGGCACTTTCTCATTCCCTAAAGGCAAGATTGGCAGCTGCTTCTGTACCCACTTTTTTAACCATACTTGATTTATTTGCCTTTTACTTTAACTACAGTCTCCTCCATATAGTCTCTTTGAACCATTACATTTCTTATAAATGTGACACATTTATGGAGTACAGTATGTATTTTTCTTATCTTATGGTTTATTTTATTCAGTCTTTCCAGTTTATTTTATCCAGTCTTTCACCCTTTTACAACAGCAGTAAACCCCAGCAACCATTACTGCAGAACCTCAGTTTAAAACAATGGATTAAATGGCTGCATTGGTCAATAATGGAATTGATCCTGCCAAAAATTAAGCTTTCTTTGGACGTTCCATATCAGGTACACCCAAGACATCTACTTCTCCAGGTGCATGATGTTCAACCTTCCATGAACTGGACTGTTTAATTTGTTTTTCTTGTAGCATGCTAGGGTGCAGGGCTTTTCATAAAGAAATATAATGCAAGATTTCTTCTCTGAAAAGCTTTCAGTCAAAGGGACTGATCATGTGCCAAATAAAGTTAATGACAAAAATCTTATTGACCTAAATGATAGTGTGATCATGCCTTATATATAGACACAAAACAAGGACTGAAGACAACATATGAGGGAGTGAGGGGAGAATGATAGCAAGGGATAGTACAGTTAGATTGCGGGGTTGCTTTAATTAATGATGCATGCTTCATAATGGTTCTATTTTGTCTTTCTGGATAGTTTATACATTAAAATTGTAGCTTATACTCAGATGGTGGGAGGAGAAAAGCTGAGTATGTGAGAGTAAAGAAAAAGGAAGGGAGGAAAGAAGAGAAGAGGAGGGTGAAGAGAATGGATCAAGAAGATGAGTATGGAGGTGGTAAAAAAGTGACAAGGAGAGTTCAGAGGAGAGTGGGCTAGCACCTTGGTGAGGTTGGGAAGAGTCACCATGGAGAAGGATCAAATAAAGTAAAGTAAGTTGAAAAGAGAATTTTCAGACAAAGTTCAGATGAGAATGGTTCCCAGCTGATTAATTCAGGTAGCCTCAGGTCAGGAGGCTGCTAGGCTGCAAGGGCTCACTTCCCTGGCTCCGGCTATTGCTGGCTGGGTGATGTTAGGTCTGATGAAGCTGTGCTACTGCAGGGAGCTCCATATTTCACACAATGTAATGTAGCAGTTTCCATTGTCATAGTATTCTTGACAAAATAATTTTTCCATTGTATGAGAAATGGAGCCCCAAACTATCACCAACAGGAGTGATGTTTAGACATAGAATCAAAGGACTAGATGGGACCTCGAGAGGTCATTTACTCCAGTCCCCTGCACTCATGGCAAGACTAAGTATTACCTAGACCATCCCTGACAGGTGTTTGTCTAACCTGCTCTTAAAAATCTCCAATAATGGAGATTCCACAACCTCCCTAAGCAATTTATTCCAGTGCTTAACTACCCTGACAGTTAGGAAGTTTTTCCTAATGTCCAACCTAAACCACCCTTTCTGCGATTTAAGCCTATTGCTTCTTGTCCTATCCTCAGAGGTTAACAATTCTTCTCCCTCCTCCTTATAACAACCTTTTAAATCAACATAGTTAAGTGTTAAGAAGAG
Organism: Eretmochelys imbricata; assembly: GCF_965152235.1. Taxonomy (NCBI): domain Eukaryota; kingdom Metazoa; phylum Chordata; order Testudines; family Cheloniidae; genus Eretmochelys; species Eretmochelys imbricata. The sequence continues at coordinate 38,047,377 of NC_135574.1, forward strand.
AGCTGGTGAGAAATTATTCAAAATATTTACAATTTAGATTATTTATCATACATATTTTTACAAAATGTGTTTCTATTTCCCCACCAGCTCTAGGGAAGCATCAGAGAAATTAAAGATGGAAAAATAACTTGTTTCCCCATCTATCTCCCTAAAATGTAAGCTACACATGGCTGACAAGACAAGGCCCATGGAAATAATATTTTTAAAGCAGATATTATATTTACCAGAATGAAGAATTTCAGTGATTCCAATGAAATTACAATTTTAATGTAAACATCTGCAATACATATTAAACAGACTTGGAAATGTTTGTTATCCAATGATCCTTCAGCATTATAAAACTTTTGCTCGTCTCTAAACACCCAGTATATTTTAAAATAAGTTTTATCTTTGGCTTCCTGTCCTTATTATATGAAGCCAGAAGAAAACAACAGCCATAGAACACATGAGTGACATGCATCTTAGAACATTCCATTTCCATTTTGAAACCTGCATTCTAGTATCTTCTGACACAGCAGTTTTAATATATTTTTGCTCGAAAAACATCTGTTATATTTTTCTCAAGAAGTCTCAGAAAATTTCTGCTATATCTGAAAAGGTAATGGTTCATGTTAATTAGCAAATTGTCCCTATTACACTTACTGTTGTACTCAGAAGGGATAAATGTCAGCAGAGATGCTAGTTGCACATGGTAGTGATTTTGTTTATATTGTTCAGGTTGAGATCTATTTGTAAATACAGCAGTTGTCATATCTGTCATAACATTGGCATGCCATAAGTGTTCATTCCCTGTTGGCTGCAGGCCCCTATAGCTCAACATGGCACAGACGGTTCGGCATTTCTTAAACCCCTAAGTCAACTACCTGTGAGGCAGCTGTAACAGACTGTAAAGCAAAAAGGCATCTGTCTTAATGTAATACTCAGTAAAGAACCCCAACATTTACATATGAAACAACAGGCTAGACTGCACATAGACACATCCGAGAGCAAATGGTGGTACAAAAACTGCATTGTGCCACATAGCCTTTGAAGGGCCCCATCTGAGGCTCAAGTCCTCCTCTTACTCTGAGGGCTAAGGTAAGCTATCGCAGCTCTTCAGAGAAGTGTTTGAAACCTTGAAAAAGTCTAGCTCACTTTCCCCCTCACACCAGATGAGTGAGTGGGTATTCAGACCCAAGTCTCCACCCCACTCCCTATCCTTCTCTGCATCCTCCACATCCACTTGTCATAGAGGAGTGTACCTGGATTACAGGGCCTATGCTTCTCACTAACCAAACCTAAGACTTAGTTGGCCCAGCAGGGAAATGTGGGCTGGGAAACGTAATCCTCCCTCCCCCTGTTTGGCCAGGTAAAACAAAAGCACAATCTAGCCTAGTAAAATGACATTAACACTGAAGCATTTAAGCCGGGAGAGCAGTTTTGAAAATGGTTTACAATGTCTTCCCTACAGGATCCCATAATTCAAGTGTCAGAACAATGTCACACTTCAGCAAGGCAGTTGATTGTCTGTACATGTATGGGGATTTCCATGTGCACATCCAGTAGTTCATGCATAAAATTGATGTGTATTTGTGCACATGCAAATGCATACCTACAAGCTTATTGAAAAGCAGGACCTATATTTTTACCCCTTCTGTTTTCAAATGTATCCTTCAAATTGTCGGCCATTGGAATGAAGCATTTAATCTTAAGCGTGAAACAGTGAGATGGAGATGGGTACCTCTCCATTCATCTCAGTGGAATGTCAACTCTGAAAATTAATGCTGACAGTTTCAGTGCTGCTTGGGCCAAAGTAAGCTTATGGAGCTCAGTGGCTCTCTAGGCATGTTTAGCTATGTACAGAGAAGTGATCCCTAAGAGGTCAGATCTTCTGTAGATCTGTTGGGCTCAGAGGAAATTGGAATCAGTTTGGTCAATGTTGATTGTAGTTATCATCAGCCCTTTATTCACTTTCACAGATGTTAACTCACTAATCTCAAGTAGATAGCATTACAGAACTGCACTCTTGCTATTTATAGAAGTCAGAAATTCTCTGATTCTCCACCATTTTTAAGAGTTCTGTGACTAGTTTGTCCCCATTCTGGGATCAAAGAAGTGCTGTTGCCCCCGCATGCTTCCTGTGGGTGTGCTGGGGGACTTAATTGAACAATGTCTACAAAAAATATTTAAGATGAAAGGCACTATGGATGTGCAAAGTATTATTATTACTACCTAAGCACAAGTCTTATCATGCCTTAGTGGAGATTTTTCTAGTCTTATCTGTTGTGCCATGCCTTCCGATTCTGGTGTAAGGAAGAAATGTACTAGAAATCACATAAAAGTGGCATTAATTAATTAAACCAGAATCCACTCAATATTTACAGCACTGAACACCCACTCAAGAGTATTGAACAATCTTGGAACAGTCCTAATTTAAATAATAACAATTGGCAGCACACCCTCCACCACTAATTGCAAATTTGATTGCCATAAAACTTTCATTGTTGTACATCATAAAAATAAGTATAAAATTTAATTACTAATGTTTTGTTGATAGATTCTTATTAACTACTGATAATTGAAACAATGAAAAAGGACAAAGCATAAATTTTACTAAAGAAAGCAATAACACAAAATTTGGCTTCTGTCCCTTTTCATTTGAGAGAATTAGGTTTCTGGACATTTCAATTACAACTTGTATAGGCAAGACACTAAGTCATTTCTGTGTGTTGTAGTATGTCAACAAAAAGAGTGACACTTCCTTATGATTGGTTTTCATTTAAATTGCATTTTGAAGGTTTAACAACTGTGCAAAAGTACTGGCTATAAAACTATTATTATTGCTGAAAGAAAGTATACTTAAGTCAGGTACTCTAGTAGTATGTCAATTAAAAACAATAAAATCACTGCTACTGTAGTTTGGCATTGTAGGCTATGTGGCCATCCCTCCCTGTCACTCTCTGAGGGAGGCCATGCCCCTCATCGCTGTTACATACCTGTAAAGGTGAACTCAAAGGGAGGAATTAGCTGTATCTAGTGCTCCGGCCCTATGGCCAGGCAGAACACTACTTCAGTCTATGAGCCCCGAGCCCGCAGTCAGTGCTGGGCAACACACAGTTAGTAGGCTCTGGCCTGCAATCAGGGAAGAGTGGCTAAGCAGTCTATGAGGTAAGGTAAGGATGAGCACCAACAAAATCTAAAGGCTCAGGGAAGGGTAAGCACCAGAACAGTCTAGGAGTTCAGGGAAAGGTGTGTATCAGCAGAGTCTAGGGGACCAGGAAGGAGTGTGCACCAGCATTGTCTAGCATCCTAGCTCAGCAGCTGGCAAACTAACACAGGCCTCCTGGCCTAATATAGGGAGGATGCCACTCCAGGGGTGGGATGACAGGGGGTAGGGGGACATGGGCCAGGCCAGGGCCCTAACACTTGCATAGTGGTCTGCCACTGGGTTAGTGGGGATCTGCCCACAACACACTGACCTTGTATTAGGCCAATGCTGAACCAGACGGTCATCTAGTTCCTCATGGCTACTACCTACATCATTGGGGTTTGGTACCTCAATACTGTGGGGGTCGTCTGTGGGGGAGCTCCAGCCAGGCCTCAGGTGGCAGCCTCATTAGCTCCTTGGTGTCTTAGTCAGCTGGTAGCCTGGGGAGCTCCAGCCAGTCCTTAGGCAGCAGTCCCAGTAGCTTCTGGGTGTGTTGGTCAGCTGGCGGCCCAGGGAAATCTGGCCAGTCCTCAGCACTACAGAGTTCCTCTGCATGTTCCAGAAGCTAGTGGAGTGCATCTGTCTGTCTTGGTGGCTCCAGCTGCAGGGCCCACCTTTTGTACTTCCACTTCCTCTCCTGCCCTTCTACTTCTGACAGGATGGACGTGGCTCTCCTGATTCTGCCCACCAGGGGCATGCTACAGACCCTCTCTGAGGGAGGCCACGCCTCTTTGCTACAGGCGTCAATGGCTGTTTTGTCTAAGTAGGGAGAGCAGGTTCTAGCCTTTAAATGATAACCCATTTCAAAATATAGCAAAATCTTTGATATATTCGGAGGAAGTTATGTATCCGTTTAAACTAAATCTAAACATTCAGGATTTTGATTTTTTTTAGGCAAGATGGATTACTTAGTTGACCACATTAATCCTTAGTGTTACTCCATTATCCTAAAAATAGAAATATTTGTGCTTTACTTGTACTTGTATTACTTAGAGCGTAAACTTCTCAGCACTTTTTGTTTTGTGTTTGTACAGTGACTAGCACCATGGGGTCTTGGCCTATTGTTGAGCCCCTGGGCACTACTCCTCTACAAATTAATGATAATAAAAATAAATAGTGTGTAAAATCCAACTGCCCCATTTTTACTGAAAAGCATTTAGCAGAAGCTATAACAGATTATTAATGAGCAGTTACTGTGCTGCAGTGTCTGTGCACTTCTCAGCCAGCACTCTGACAGCAATCCTCACTGGGACATCCAAAATAGAGGGTGGGGAGGGAGAAAGTGATTTGGTGGGTTTTGAAAGGGTCCCAGTGAGGAAAGAACAGTTTTATGATATTTATGTTTGTGCACAGACCCAACACCACCCCTCCTTCCCCCATCTTTCCTTCTGTTTTTGAGTGGGAGCCATGCAGAATGAGGGTGAGGGTGCTAAGTTGCTTGTGTGTGGGTACTCCTTGGGCCAGCCAGGGAAAGGGAACTGTTTGGTGGTGCAAGGAATATCATAGCACTCCATTCTCCGTGACCATTTCAAATGTTTATTACCATTCACAGTCCCTAGTGTCTGTCCTCTGCCTATGATGAGCTACTCTTCGGAAGCCAGGAGAAGTGGGGGTGGGTGAAGCATCCACTCCAGCAGTTCCACAAACACAGTGCTGTGTCTCATAGCAGTGGAAGGATAAATGGCTTGGAGTGTTAATCCAAAAGTTCAGAGAAGTTGTGGTGTGATGCTGTTTCCCTGTTCCTTTTAATGTTGCTCACTGGATACAGGGGCTGGACTTGCTGCCTGTGCAGTGGGAGTTAGTGGGTTGGTGGATGTTTACTGTGGTTCTCTGTTCCTCTATGGGAACTCCATCTGCTAACTTAAAACAGTCAATTTCCTCTCAACTTGCCTCTCAGTTCTGTAAGCATAATTCAATAAAATTTTGGTGCAGCAGAAATTGAATCTGGTTCTTCGGGTTTAACAGCAGGGTAAATGTATTTGATTCACCTTCACAGGCCACCAGATAACTCCACTTAGCAATATGTAGAGGGGTGACCATTACCAGAAACTTCTCTGGCACAGGTGGCTGGGTGTCCTCCACAGGCATGGAAAACCATTTCTTTTTTCCAGTACCTTGATCATGTTTATGTTCCCCAAATGGTAGCCAGCCTTCAAAGAAGAAATAAGTAACCAGTAACGTAAACCCTGAAAGGGACCGAACACCACCACAAATGGCCCTTTGATGCACTGTAAACAGTGCAACCATTTTAACAGGTATCTTACCCATTTTTACGTCAGTAGCTTTCTTGTGCTCTGCTGGCACCTGAAACCCCTCAGAGTGGACCCCCACCCAGCATGCTGGAGGGGAACAATGAGCTTGATCCAGTCTCTGTAGACGAACTAGTGTTCATCCCCCAGTCCCGATGCAGAAGATGTCCGTTTGCTCCCCACATAGTATTTCACAGCTGTTCTTTCCTTGTCAGGGTGACGGAGAGGAGAAGGGCAAGGAGAGCTGGCTGTATTTTAAAGAATCCTTATTGACGTTACAGGGGCAAACCATCCCGATACGTAGAAAGAATAGTAAATATGGCAGGCAGCCAGCTTGGCTTAACAGTGAAATCCTTGCTGCTCTTAAATACAAAAAAGAAGCTTACAAGAAGTGGAAGATTGGACAAATGACCAGGGATGAGTATAAAAATATTGCTCGGGCATGCAGGAGTGAAATCAGGAAGGCCAAATTACACCTGGAGTTGCAGCTAGCAAGAGATGTTAAGAGTAACAAGACGGGTTTCTTCAAGTATGTTGGCAACAAGAAGGAAAGTGTGGGCCCCTTACTGAATGAGGGAGGCAACCTAGTGACAGAGGATGTGGAAAAAGCTAATGTACTCAATGCTTTTTTTGCCTCCGTCTTCACGAACAAGGTCAGCTTCCAGACTACTGCACTGGGCAGCACAGCATGGGGAGGAGGTGACCAGCCCTCTGTGGAAAAAGAAGTGGTTTGGGACTATTTAGAAAAGCTGGACGTGCACAAGTCCATGGGGCCGGATGCGTTGCATCCGAGAGTGCTAAAGGAGTTGGCGGATGTGATTGCAGAGCCATTGGCCATTATCTTTGAAAACTCATGGTGATCTGGGGAAGTCCCAGACGATTGGAAAAAGGCTAATGTAGTGCCCATCTTTAAAAAAGGGAAGAAGGAGGATCCGGGGAACTACAGGCCAGTCAGCCTCACCTCAGTCCCCGGAAAAATCATGGAGCAGGTACTCACGGAATCAATTCTGAAGCACTTAGATGAGAGGAAAGTGATCAGGAACAGTCAGCATGGATTCACCAAGGGCAAGTCATGCCTAACTAATCTAATTGCCTTCTATATCTTCTATAACGAGATACCTGATTCTGTGGATGAAGGGAAAGCAGTGGATGTGTTGTTCCTTGACTTTAGCAAAGCTTTTGACACGGTCTCCCACAGTATTCTTGTCAGCAAGTTAAAGAAGTATGGGCTGGATGAAGGCTCTATAAGGTGGGTAGAAAATTGGCTAGATTGTCGGGCTCAACGGGTAGTGATCAATGGCTCCATGTCTAGTTGGCAGCCAGTATCAAGCAGAGTGCCCCAAGGGTTGGTCCTGGGGCCAGTTTTGCACAATATCTTCATAAATGATCTGGAGGATGGTGTGGATTGTACCCTCAGCAAGTTTGCAGACGACACTAAACTGGGAGGAGTGGTAGATATGCTGGAGGGTAGGGATAGGATACAGAGGAACCTACACAAAATTGGAGATTGGACCAAAAGAAATCTGATGAGGTTCAACAAGGACAAGTGCAGAGTCCTGCACTTAAGATGGAAGAATCTAATGCACCGCTACAGACTAGGGACCGAATGGCTAGGCAGCAGTTCTAAAGAAAAGGACCTAGGGGTTACAGTGGACAAGAAGCTGGATATGAGTCAACAGTGTGCCCTTGTAGCCAAGATGGCCAATGGCATTTTGGGATGTATAAGTAGGAGCATTGCCAGCAGATCGAGGGATGTAATCGTTCCCCTCTATTCAACATTGGTGAGGCCTCATCTGGAGTACTATGTCCAGTTTGGGGCCCCACACTACAAGAAGGGTGTGGAAAAATTGGAGAGAGTCCAGCGGAGGGCAACAAAAATTATTAGGGGACTGGAACACATGACTTACGAGGAGAGGCTAAGGGAACTGGGATTGTTTAGTCTACAGAAGAGAAGAATGAGGGGAGATTTGATAGCTGCTTTCAACTACCTGAAAGGTGGTTCCAAAGAGGATGGATCTAGACTATTCTCAGTGGTAGCGGATGACAGGACAAAGACTAATGGTCTCAAGTTGCAGTGGGGGAGATTTAGGTTGGATATTAGGAAAAACTTTCACTAGGAGGGTGGTGAAACACTGGAATGTGTTACCTACGGAGGTGGTGGAATCTCCTTCCTTAGAAGTTTTTAAGGTCAGGCTTGACAAAGCCCTGGCTGGGATGATTTAATTGGGGATCGGTCCTGCTTTGAGCAGGGGGTTGGACTAGATGACCTCCTGAGGTCCCTTCCAACCCTGATATTCTATGATTCTATGAGATATGCCCCACAGCACTCCCCATAAAGCACCTTGAAACATAGCTGTTAGCCTATAATAAAAACATTGCTCAAAGATGGCATTACAGTGCATATACACTCTCTGCAACACAAAACCATGGCCAAAGGACCCTCACCCAATTGTCTGCTTTCAATTGATACATTAAAGTTGGCTGCAGGGGATAAAAACACCTGTATGTGGCAGTTCTGTATTGAGCTTTCCTAGCAGCACCATAGCATCACAATAGTGTCCCTTGGCACAGGCCGAAGTCACCTTCTTACTCTATGCTGAGCTACAGCGTGCAAGCAAAGAGCATCACAAATATCTCTTGCCCACAGGGAACTAGTAGCAGTGAACACAGGGTGGGATCCTGCTGCTTATTCAGGCTATGGAAACCAGATCTGTCCTGTGCTCACTTGCCCTGGAAGTATTCCCCTTTAGCTCACCTACATTGTGCAAGGCACAGCACACCACAATACCACAAACCTCATTGGCTACATTGGCATCCAGATAAGTCCGTACTGCAGGCATCACCAATGATCTTTCAGATGCGCAAAGGCACACTCCACCACCATTCTGCAGCTACTCAGGCTATACCTGAATTCCCTTTTTCTTGGGTCGGTGATGTCAGAGTACAACTTCATAAGCTGTGTTTGGAATGGGTGTCTGAGGTCCCCCAAAATAAATGTCAGCCCAGAAACACCATACATAACATTATTTCTGGGGAATAAAGTATCTTCTTCCCCCGTGCAGCACAACCCTGCCCTCCTGGATTTTATCCTTCAAAACTGGGTTTTCCCCATAGTTGCAAGTTCATATTCATCTTAGACCCAGAAAAAAACCTGGGCAGATCAGCTGTTTCTTTATACAGCTCGTGCTTTTGATCTTCAACAGACAGTGACCCTCAACTCAGGGGGTAGCTTCAAGGTTTTGCATAAATGGAGTTGGGGAATTTGCATTAACTTCTCCTTAGGGATTCCCCAGGATATCCACTTAATGCTCATTGTCCCAAAGTTCATACGTGCCTGACCCATTTTCAATATAGTCTTTTGGACTCAGTTCTTACATTGGTCACATCTCCCCCCAGAGTGGTTACATACAATCCCAGCCGTTGATAATACACAAACTTAATAAATAAGTTTATTTCCAGGATACTGCTGGGAGTTACCATACCTGTCACAATACATTATAGGTGTTGCACATGTGTGGATGAATCCTATCATGATTTTCCTTCTGTGCAAAAAGTAATGAAGCTACCACAGTGCTAGTTATTTCTGAGTGAAAGGCGGATATGGAATAGATGCAGACCAATGATACACAGACAAGGAGGATATCACGGAAGGGCTCTTTAAGCTAGTAATATAACTCAGTGAAGTAATCAATGAAAATAACCTGTTAGTGCTTGCTCTTTTATATGGAAAGCACATATGGCTCTTTTACTGGACTCCATTGGACTTTGGCTCTTTAAAATTGAGAGGGTCAGAAACAGTCAGAGAGAGCAAGAATGAAGAATAGTAGCCTCAGTACCTCGGAACTAGCCCTTGGCTGACACACAAGTACTAATCTCCTTGTTATAACTGCCTCTTGATTTCTTTCAAAGAGCCTTTTTCTCATTCATTGGATTGTACAACAGGTGTAGTGCCATTATAACAACATAAGAAGGTCAGTGACTACACGGCAATATTTTGCTTTATAACTTTAAAACAAAGATTTATTTCACAGCCAAAAAAAACCCCCAAAAAACAAAACAAAAAAAAACTTCACAGGTCAACAACTTGTATCCAAAGATCCAAGCTATAAAGGCTTCTCATCGGATATAAATCTCTGAACAATGGCATGTATAATGAAAAAGCTGAAAGACCCTTAACTATAGTAGCACAAATAGTGTAGTCTCAGTGATGTGATTTGTGTTTCTTCAAGACTTTCAATGCTACTTTGCTAATGTCATATACAGCTGCAAAATAGTAAACATTATTCTTGTTTTTTGCCCAGAACATAACAAATATTTAACTTGTAACTTTGATAAAGGGTTATTTAAAAATCAAGAATTCAGAAAGAAAAGCTTCTGATACTGCTCTTGTGTTCTAGTTCATTTTGCCTGTAGCATACAAATTGAAGACTAGATCCCTTGCAGGTAATGTAGCTGCTTTGCATTGACAATGGGACTGCATAGATAAAACAGAAGGCATAGCTATTTATGTAACATATACAAACATGGATCCAACTCTGAAGGGTTTTCCATCTAAATGGAGACATAAATGGAAATAAATTAAAAACAAGAAACAAACCAAGCACAACTGGGAAATAACAATTTGGCTGAAATTGACTTTCCACTGATGGCAGCCACCATGATATCAGACCAAAACCCACTGATCATTTAGAAAGAGCAATGCATATTAGCTGTGGGTACATTGTTGCTGTCCCCCAGTGCATATTCACTTCAGGGATGGCCATAATGGCCCTAAATCTGTCATTTATCTTAAATGGCCCAAGTTTAGAAATTGATTGACTTGTGTGAGTGCTTATGGGTATGCAGGAGGGAAAAAAGAGCCTTCTCTAACTTGCATGTCTACTTCAAGGGCTAAGGACAATTGCACTTCTATTTCCCCTGTGAGATACATCTACACTGCAGCTGGAGATGTGAGCCCAGCTCAAGGAGACATACCTGCACTAGTTTTAGTCTTGCTTGCACAGGTCAAAAATAGGAGTGAAGACACAGTGGCATGGGCTGCAGTGTGGGCTGTATAAGTCTGCCCCAAACTCTGGGTTCATGTTCATGTTACTAGCCCACAGCTGGGTTGCTAGATTATTAAAGATATCACGGGTATGCCTCACTGAGCGGTAATCACACCTCTGATTGCAGTGTAGACATATCCTGTGTTCACCTTCAAGTACAATCATCAACATGTGGCAAAACCAAAGGGTCTTGGCCTACTTGTAGATCAAGTGCCACTGGTATTATCTCTGGAGGTGCAAATCACCCCACAAAGTGCAGGGCCAGTCAGTATCATATCATAACTGTCTACTGAATAAAATTGCAATGGCCACTTAACTGTCTCCTTAAATTGTAAGCTTCCCAAGGCAAGGATCATATCTGGCTCCATTTGCATGGAACCTAGCGTATGGGGCTCTTCTCCTGATGAGGGTCATGAGGCAGTACCATAATACAAATAATAAACAATATGGAGGTATTGTGTCTTTCTAAAAAGCCACTAGGAATATGAATGGAAAAGTATAGTTTACAGGTACAAGCCATTGATTTTACTGGCCAAAACTGTAGAAATCACATTAAGAAGTAACTGTATATGGATTGCTAGAAGTTTGGAAGTGTGTGTTCTACAGATGCTAGAACAAATGAGTGCAGGTGCAACCTCTTCCACAGCACGTCAAGGAAAAAGTGATGAAAATATTTCAAGGTTTGTCTGTGAAGAAAAAAAATGAATCAGCCTCAAATATGCATGTGTGTGTCTATGACAGATTATCTGCAAAAAAGTGTGGGCAGTTTCAAACACTAATCCTACCTCTCAACGTCACACAGCAATAACAGAAGCTTATGTTCTGTCTGTGAAAAAAGTTACCCAAGGAAAAAAGCAACAACACCACCTTGTTTATAGAAAAAAACCCACATCTTTACTTCACTGACATTTGTTGATCTTTCTCTGTATAAAGCCAACTGTGGAGGAATTTTGCAAATATTCAGCAAGAGTTTTATGCAGGTGCCTAATCCCAAGCATTGAGTAGTCCCTTTGACTTCAGTAGGATTACTCATTTGCTTCCAATTAGGCACACGCTTAAGTAATTTGCAGAACTGAGGCCACAGAGCACCATTGTCTGGGAACCCCACAATTGTAGCATTTCAGCAATGAGCTCTCCAAAATTGTGGATCATCTCTGCAGCTGGCACTGTGCAACTTGGAAAAATGGAAATCATGAATGAAAGCTGAACAGGTTTTTAATAAAATTGAACAAAATCCCTAAGGCAGATAACTGTGGAAAGTTTCATGAAACAAGGAGAGTTGAAAATATGATTCTGTTTCATCACAAAGGGCACCAGTATAACTATGAGCCTTATGCTGGTGTGGCAAAGCATAATATATTAAAAAGAATTCTAATGTCTCTCTTTTCCTTTCATCTTTTTTCATGTTTTCAAAGGTAAGCAGTGTGGGAGATTAATAGTAGAATGACAGACACACTGAGCTGGAAATTCATTGGGGGGTTTAAAAATACCAGGCTTCAGAATTTACTGGCGAGACGGAGTGCCAAGCAGGAGACATGGCACATTCAGTGAAGTATGGCAGAGTCTCTGCAGAGACACATCATTTTGGTTGAAATAACAGATATGATGGATAGAAATTAAGGACTGTCAATTAGTTTTATTTGTTGGTACTTCTAGTAACCTCTGGGGCACTCTGAGAAATTAAACCAGTAATAATAATTCTGCTGCAAGTAACAGCCTGGTAAAGAAGTCAGATTTAAGTAACTTTGGAAAGATAAAGGTAAATAGGATGATTCTGTAAGTGGTGCTGGTTTGGTTTCCTGTGCAGTTGTGAATCAGCCTTATCGGAAAGAGGCTATTTTAGAATTAGTCCTACAAAAAGAGCCACTTAAAATGAGGCAGGATAACTGGTGATAGCTAGAGGGATGTAATTCAGTAGTTTGGGCATCAGCCCTTCATTCCTCTAAGGCAGATAATCTGAGGCCCATGAAGCTGGCTGTATGGGAAATTTAAGGATGAAATCCTGTAGTCTAAGTTCTGGTGGGGCTCTGTATGAAAAATAAAAATCCCAAGGCATATTTTCTAAGAACATTATATATTATAAAACATGCATGACAAGTGCATATGCTGTATTGATGCACACTTACAAGTGAGCCATGGGAGGGAGCCTCTCTCCTTTGGAACTCAGGAACTCTAGAAGGGAAGTGTGGGGGGGGGGGGAGAGCGGGAAGGTTGAGGAAACTGGAGTTTCTGTCCTACAGAAAGGGAGACAAGGTTTGTGAAAATAATTCACATGTTCTATAGGAAGAGACAGAGGAACATCTCTCCTGAGTAGCTCTAGTGCTCGGCAAGGGGGAAAATGAGGGATAGGGAAGCCATTGGGGGGACAGAAAGAGTCAGGGTGAGAGCCAGAGTGGGGAGTTCTTTCCTGCAAGAACTCAGAATCTCTGCAAGGGGAGAGGAGGGAGAGTCTACCCATGCACACCCTGCAGGTCCCTTTGGGTCTCCTGGCATTGAGCAATTCTGAAAGATACATTCTTTAAACTTTTTTTTTAACTCAAGGAAATTCCTAGTGGGCTGTAGGGGGGACATTAACTTGGAGACAGGTTTCAGAGTAGCAGCCATGTTAGTCTGAATCAGTAAAAAGATACAAAAAAACAAGAGTAATCACTTCCCTAGGAGTGTAACTTTCCCTGATCATTCTTGTTACAGTGTGTATGATAACACCCATTGTTTCATGTTCTCTGTGTATATAAAATCTCCCCACTATATTTTCCACTGTATGCATCTGAAGAAGTGAACTGTAGCTCACAAAAGGTTATGCTCTAATAAATTTGTTAGTCTCTAAGGTGCCACAACTACACCTTTTCTATTAACTTGGAGAGTTAGAGATCAAAGAAGCCATCATTTACATCAGTCAAAAACTTGTTCAGATAACTACAAAGTTCTCTAAACAACAACAAAAAGAGTATCCAACAAATGGGCAGTCAAAGTTAAAGTTCCACATCCTGAAAAAATATAAAAAGTAGAATGCCTGGCAAAGCACAGTGAGAATCATTCAAACAATGTTCCGTGCCAACCAGAGAACCTAAAACCCTGAGACAGCTATACCCATCCTTCACAGACATTAACGGGTGCATCTTATCAGTGACCAGAAAAATGCCCAAATCCATTACTCTGAGCATACAGCAGTTGTAGCAACTATCTGCATTTGCTTCCCTACACAGTCCACAGAAAAAATGTTCTTTGACATGCTCTAAATAGATAAATAGCATACTGAGGGCAACTCATTTCAAAGATTCCATATGTCAACAGTTAAGCAAGGGTCATTACCACAAGCAGTTAACTTATTCATTAGGAATGAATTGATGGACGAATTTAATGATTTCTGTTTACAAAGAATTTGCAAACGTACCCTGTTTCTTCTAATGTATTCATTATTCACAGTACAGACTGACTAGTTTGTCAAAAAATTCCAGACTATGTGTTCTTTGCAAATATTTACTTTGACTCACTGACTGCTCATGGGGTATGATATGTCCCATCAATCAGACTGTTATTTTTACTCCCTGATAGGGTGACCAGATAGCAAATGTGAAAAATCGGGATGAGGTGGGGGTAACCAGTGGCTATATAAGAAAAAGCCCCAAATATCAGGATTTTCCCTATAAAATTGGGACATCTGGTCACCCTATTCCCTGATTGGATGACAAACTTTTTTAAAAACAGGAGAATAATGAACAGCAAAAAGCAAAACACCACACAACTTGAATGAAGTCTGGACAGATTCGTTATTCATGCTGAGATTTGTAATGCTATGGATTTATGAACGTTTTCATGAATGAACCAGCAGTAATCAAATAGTCACAAACAACAAATAATATGACCTAGCAGATAACAGTAGAGTGACTGTTAAGATATTTGTGAATCATTTTTGGATTCAGAGCAGTGACTCTATATATCAAACCCCTTAGGCCAAGATGATAATGTTATGGCAATTACATGGATTCATCAAAGCTTAGCTTGATAGCAAAGTATTATAATTTGTATTAGAGGCATGTACACAGCAATATCCTTATGGTTCATTTTTTCCAAAACTCCACATACAAACTATAAGCACAAAGACTTCCCCAAATTTAAAATATCTGTCGCTAGTGACTGTACTCTTTTTAAAGCCCTTATGGGGAAAAAATGGTGACAGAAAGATAGGAAGTTAGTTGTGACATGTTAGCTGTACCATTGCAGTAATTTTCAAAATGTGGGGTATCCCTGCTATAGAATGATGACTTCTGACAGCTATTATTGAAACTCTTGGATCCAAAAATATCACAGCTGCTGAAGATGGTATGAAAGGAATAAAGCAGGGGATATGGAAGGTGACTGGCTCCCCAGGGTATGTTTGCAAATTCAATTCAAGGTCTGTGTATTGATATTCAAAGCCCTCCATGGAACAGACCCTAGCTACCTGAGAGTCACCTCTTCCTCCACCACACAGCTATATTCCACTGGAAAAAGTGAAGCCCTCAACACGATTTGCAGAAGACAAAACTTTCACAGGAGCTGGAACTCTTATGAAATCATGACAGATGCCACCTTTTTCACAGGACATTAAGTGCAACATTCATCGTTTGACTTAGTTTTTCCTCATTTATTTCCTCAAATATAGATACACAAGTTACCTTGTCTCTGACACTCACATAAACAACTCCTCCTGTAAAATAATCAAGTTACTTCTCTTACAACTGGAAGGAAGAAAAACAGGGACACTTACTGAGATTACTCTGTATAAACACCTCAGAAGCATTTAAATACTGTGATGAGAAAGATAAACAGGTGGTGGTGGTGGTGGTGGTATGGATGCAGGTGAGGGGAAAGGGGCATGTGTAGTAGAACCCTAACTTTCCAGCATTTGTGGGGTTTTTGGTTAAAAATAAAATAAAAATGACAGTGAGTCTCCTGAGAATAGAAGAGATAGATGTGTTTTCAACCTTAATTTCCGGTTAGCAAAGCTTATTGACCTTCCCGTCAAGTATAAAAGTACGGCTGTAAAAATATACAGTCTGCTAGGTAGGCATGAGAAAGCCTGCTTTGGAAGTGAGTAGATAAATAGGAAAAAGGAGAATCTGAGGCAGAAAGAAAAACTGAAAGCTGAAAATCACTCCTCAATTCAGTTAATAGTAAATGTTTCTCCAAATATATTCACACTAGACTGAAGATAAAAGAGAAAATTGGTCCATTAAAATTATAAAGTTGGAAACGGGTAAAGCAAAGGCTAGGCTGATTTGTTGAACAATTGTTTTGCTTATCTTTTTACAGAGGGAGAACCGATCAAAGGCAGGGATCATATTTCTTGATATAACAGAGATCAGATGTGCGGATAATAGAAATACTGTCACAACTAAGATAGAACCAATAAAGTAACAATTGGAATGTGATCTATCTGAACATATATTGTATTACTTGTTTTTGTCTTGAAAGGCTACATTTCTGTAAAATGCAAATTTAAAAGAAATAAAGTAAAACAAAAAAAATTATGAACAGTACAAAGCTCAGCTCACACAATGTACTGTAATGAAGTTTAACAAAAATAAAAGATTGATCAAATAAAATGTGAATTTTGGTGTTCACTGAAGTCTGAATATGAAGTCTATGCATCAGAATCTGATCTGAAAAGCACACAAATCAAGAGATTTCAGTGGTGGGATGTGGGATTTTGAATTCTTTTGAAGAGCCCTCAGATTTATTTTGAGCCATTTGGTAGGATTAAATCTGTGCTTTATTTAATCTTAATCCATTATTTCAAGTTTTAGATTCCAGTTCAGATCACGCAATCTCTACCAAATAACAAGGCTATGTTTTTAACTTAGTAGTTAAAAACATAGCCTTGCTATTTGATAGAGATACAAAAACCCAACAAACAATTCTGCCTTTTTGCTAATCAGATACATATTGCATCAGAGAGATGTGATTTTTATAACCTTAAAGGGCATATACATGTACAGCTATAGTAGATCATTCCTGTTTAGTTGTCCCAGTATCTTCTGTCACGGTCTCCTTTTTCCAGTTTCTCTTTCATTTTTCTCTATTAAAAAGTATGGAGACAAATATATTCCTTGATGGGGAATGTAACTCATGCTGGGTATGCTAAAGAAAAATCATTGCAAGGATACAAATGAAAGATTCTTGCAGTTTCATCTTCATTTTCGGAAAACGAATACAGATAAAATAGAGACTCCCCCACCCCATCACTCCTCTCCCAGTACAATGAGACTTGTTTTACTATGCTTGCTGGATTACACTTGGTTGCATTGCAGGAAGATGTCAATGACTTAATCATATACAACATTAATTAATTTCATGAAATTTGTCAAAGATACTGATACTTTAAAAAAAAATCCTGCATGTAACAGGTCAAATAATTTGTTGATATGGCCCTGATTCAGCCAGTCACTTAAGCATGTCCATGAATTTACTCACTTAAAGTTAGGCACATCCTTAAATATTTTGCTGAATCAGAGCCTAAGTAATTTTCTCACCCTTAGGCCAGCTGTAATTGTGACTTCTGCCTTTATAACTAGTCTTGAAAACTTATTTTGTTCTCTTATCAAAAAGCTTTTCTCTCATCAAATTGCCCCATCAAATATGGCTGGTAAGTAATTTAAACACTATAGCAAGTACTAATATTACTACAAATAGATCAGTTTGGCCATTTATTTTTTACTAAAGCATGTCTGACACAATCCCCAGAGAAATGGTTACTTCTGTAGTACTGTCTCCTCAGCTTCTTACACTTGCTGGAACAACAGCTGACAAACAATACATCTTTATGTAAGGTGGCTTCAATATTATAATGAATTTGAGCAAGTGTTTTTATTTTACAACACTAATTAACTGTTAATTAAAAGAAAGAATCCTCTTTTTTTATCTGTGTAGTTTAATGGGGATGTAATGGGGTGGCACTCAACTCTCAAAAGTGCCTCCTTGTTTGGGTTTGTGTCTGAACCTCTTTCAGTCTGTGGTGACCCTTTCTGGCAGTTTCTCTGGAGGTTTCTAGTGACTCAGCCCTCTGGCCAAGTCACATACAGTCTGTATGGAACACAACTCAAACAGATCCATTCTGGGGGTATTAGTCCAATAAAATCTTTAAATGCTCCTGGCCCTGGTAGGCATGCCCCCAGGGCTTCCTCCCTGGAGATTATTCACCCAGTCTGGTCTGGTCTGGCACCAGCTCTCCAGATGGGCCTCTTAACAGTTCAGATCTCCTTCTGGAGGTTTATCACTGTCCAACTGCAATCTTATAGGAGGAACCCAGGCCTGCCCACTATTCCAGGTCCCAGCCCAGGAACCCTAAGAATAGCAGCCACATGCCACTATGTCCCTTTAACTAAACTGCTTTCAGTTCCCTGGACCACTTCCCCATGGCCCCAACCTTCAGCAACGCCTCACCCTTACCTCAGGCCTCTTCTATGTCCAGCAGTCAGCCAGGAGTTCTCTTGCTCTCTTTGTCCATGCCAGCACTGAGCTGGCCATGGTGCTGCAGTCCTTCAGCTCACTAGAAGGACCACTTCACACCTCAGGCTCGAAGCAGCAACTGACTCTGGTCTGCACTGCAACTACTTTTATGCTATCCTCTGATTGGCTAGCCCCTTGCAACTTCCTCCTGATTGGCCATGTCCTACACAACCCCTCTATGCAGCTTGGAGGACTCCTCTACTACTCTTTTCCTGCAAGTATGGCAGGACCCTGAAGCCTCCAGCAGGGGACTTCTGGGCCTAGTCCACCCCATCATAGGGGACTGTATACCAAAAAGTTAAGTGTCTGTAAATTTCTGAATTTCTCCAATACTTAGATCAGGGTTTCTTAAATATTTCCTCAGGAGGGACCACATTTTAATACAAAAATTCCCCTCTCCCCCATGAACTATTTCCCTTCCTATTCACAACTGCAGTGACCAACTCCTTCCATGCATAATCACATGATTGCAGCAGTTGTTTCCACTGGAAAGTAAAAGTAGGAAAGCACTCCATATGCCTTAACTGCTTCTACTGTAATTTATTGGTTGGAAATAAGAATAAGAGACCAGCCTATTCCAACAGACCATAGACCATCAGCAAGTGCTCCAGGGACTACAAGTACGGATTGTTGCTTCAGAATTTCAGAATAATATCTTTGTTTCCATTTACCACAAAAGGTAACTGTTGTTTTTTGTCTTTTCACATTCATAGGCTCTTGCAATCTACAGAAAATTAAGAAGAGTAAACTGTTGACACCTTAAAGATACTAGTTAGATTAAAAATAGAAAATTCATCTTTTTTTTTCCCCCGGGGAAAAAATGGAGCAAATGTATTCCTGTTGAGCACAACTCAAAGATTAGGTTGAGGAAAAAAGACATTCTCCAAGCCCAAGTAAACTCAAGAATTAATGCTCTCTGCTTCAGGCCACAGAGATTCCTCAGAATTATTCTACCTGGGCTGTGAGGGCAAGGTTTGCAGTTTACCTTGGAGGTGCCCTGAGATCCAGTGTAGTACAGAGCTTCCACAGTAGGCTAATTAATTTGTGCAAAAGGTACAGGGTCTCCCCAATTCTCCCTGGTTTCTGTGCTCTGGCATGGCAGTACTCCCCCTGAAGAGCTGTGTTGCTTTTACTTCCCAACCAACATCTGAACCTAAACTTCCCATTAGCAGAGTGGGAACTAAAGCACACAGAGAGGATCTGCTTTATATTATAATGCAAAATCTCTGTGGATCTGATACAAAGGAGAGCGGCTCTATGGAGCTGCATATGCCTAGTCACAAACCCCTCCTAAAACTGCAGTACTGTGAACACACAAAGTTCATGTTCTGGTGGTGGTAATAAAGATACTATTGTTTAGATTCTCTCTCCAAACCAAGATATGAACCATTTTATGTCTCTAATGGAATATACCCCTGTGTTCACAGCCTATACACTATTGTAATGTTTTTTCAAGGTATAACTTGTGAGGTATTTAAAAACTCATAATTTGCTGATCAATAGTACCATGGCAAAATGCAAGTAGCAGCCATTATATTGAAGAAATGGTCACCTACTGTAACTATGGTTCTTTCAGATGTGATGTAGACATGTATTCCACTTAGCTGTGTGCTGGAGCTGAAGACTTTTGTCTAGCAGTACCAGTAGAGGGGACGCATTCGTGCCTTGTGGCCATGGCCCCTCCGTTGGGTATATGAGGCAGCACCTACTTGACCCCCCTCTGTTCCTTCGCACTGAAAGCCCCTGAGAGGAGATTTTGATACAGAGGGGACAGAGGGTGAGTTGTGGAGTACATGGCTGCATCACATATTGAAGAAGCACAGTTACCATAAGTAACCATTTTTTCACTCAGATGACTCGCGAGCAGTAACCCAATCTGGATGCAGGGCTCAGAGTCTACTGTAATAAGAATCACAGGACTGCCCTTCCAAGGCCTGCATCCACTCTGGGTGATGCAGTAATAGCACTATCATCTGTAAACATATGTATGGAATACTACATGGCCACCCTGCAAATGTACGGACATGTCACTGAGGAATGCTATCGATGTCGCTTGCCCCTTTGTGGAGTGCATCCATATCCACTGAAAAGCTGTAGCCAAAGCTATCTCATACACAGTCTTGATACAGGATGTTATCCATCTAGAGACGAACTGTGCAGAGGCTACTTGCCCCTTCATGCATTCCACACAGGGCACAAACAGGCAAGGCAAAGAATGAAACAGTTTAGTCCTGTCTAGATAAAAGGCTAGACATCACCTGAGATCCAGAACATGGAGGTGCTGTTCTGGGGAAAAGTGTGGCTTAGTGAAAAACAAAACAAGTAAAAACATCGCCTGACTCAGATGAAACTGTGAGACCTCCTTGGATTAAAAAAAAAAATCTTTGGGTGTGGTCAGAGTGTTACCATGTCCTCAGAGAGCCGAGTTTAAGGTGGCTCAGTCATTAGGGCCTGCAACTCACACACGCTTCTTGCCTAAGTGATGGCTATCAGGAATACTTAGACATCATTGCCTAATAATTTGCAATGTGAAACTGTAGGCTGGTGGAGGAGAAACTTTTTCTTCTAAGGAAGTCTAGTCTTTTGCCACCCTTGTTGAAGGTAGCAGACCTAAAATGGTGTGTACTCTGTTATGTTTGAAGATAGCCTGAATTATGAGGGAGTTTGGGGTAGGGAACAAAATATTCCACCTCCTTAGATGGTACAAAGAAAAGGAGTACTTGTGGCACCTTAGAGACTAACCAATTTATTTGAGCATGAGCTTTCGTGAGCTACAGCTCACTTTTTATCCTTTGTCTTAGGCGTGGGAGTGCAAGTAGCTGGTGTCAGGAAGCAGAGTCTCCAGCAAAGCCAGTCTTTGGTTAACCCCACAAGCACAGCTGGCCTATAGTAGATTGCCTGATTGGTTGAAACAGTCAGCAGACCAGCTGTTAAGCCCAGCAGAAGCAGCAGGTTAGTGGCTGCTCAAAGCATTTGCCCACAGCTGCAATAGCTCCTGTGCCTGCTTGCTCCTGTCTTATCCCAGCTCTGCTCCTGCTGTGGACCCAGGCTTGCCCTACTCCAGGTAACCCAGTCCTGACCCTTAGCTCCGATTCCTAAAGTCTGACCTTTGGCTCTTGAATCTGGCCTCAGACTCTGGCTCTGATCCTGGACTCCAATTCCTTACTACCGACTCATGCGCTGATCATTAGGCCTGACTCTGGCTCTAACCACTGGGCATGACCACCCATATCCCAGTCACTGACACTTTGAACAGCCCCAACAAAAACAATAGGAGAACTAGAGCTGATATAGCAAGCATGGATTCTACAAAGGCCAACAGCTCTCTGTCAGATATAGTGGGACCCCTACAGACCTTGTAGACCCAGGATGCCACCCTGAAGGTGCAGAATATGGTCCTACAACCTCAAGCCATGCCACCTTCAGTTCTGATCCCTTCTACCAGTTAGCCAAAACTCCTCCTACATGACAAGTTCAATGGTGATTGCGATAAATTTCATGGCTCTTATTTCTGCTACACCTACAGTTGTACCCCACTGACCAAGAGTGAGTAGGATTGATTATCAGCTTGCTTACTGGGAGGCCATGTCTTGGGTCTCAATTTCTGGAAAAATTAAGCCCACTTCTTGGACCATTTGAGAACTTCAAGCTATGGCAGTGTTTGTCAATGATCCAAGTCATAAGCATACAGCTGAAGCCAGGCTTCAGGTATTGCAGCATAGACGTGACCAGTTGGTAAATATGAAGCAGATTCCAACCTTTGGTAGTAGACACTGCATGGAACAAGTCTGCCCAGCATTATCATTTCCACCTCAGCCTAAAATGATATTAAAGATCAATGGCATAGATGGAATCCCTAGTTGACCTGTGCATCAAGGTCGAGCACTGCCTGACCAAACACTGGATCCCACCAGCCCTGCTGACTCTGGTACCCCTATCACACATCCCTTCTCTGTCACTGAACCCATGCAAATCGCTCAGGTCTGTCCCCACCTCTGACATGGAGAAGAATCAATGCCTGGCATTGGGCATATGCCTATACAATGGGGACCAAGAACATACTGAAGCAAGCTGCCCTGCCAGTATCCAGTGTGAACCCTTGAAATGCTAAGCCTCAGTGTCAGTCCGAGAGTCCAGATTGGGTGGATGCCCTTCCTCTTTCCCCAGAAGCCCATGACAATTCTTGTCTGCGAGTAACCTGGTGATTGGCAATCAGCATCCAATACATCTCCAAATCCCTCTAGTCAAACCTAATGGAATTAGGTGCCTCAGGCAATTTCATGGACCTGGAGTTAACCCAAGCCCACAATATGTCCCCTGAGTTAGTGGAGTCCATGGACAGGTCACTCCTTTCATCAGGACCAGTCACCAACCAGATGGCTCCCTTAGAGGTAACGATCCTTTGAGGCCCAGGACCCCCTCAAGTTTGGGCCAATTCATGCACTGCATTCATCAGTTATCCTTGGCATTTCCTGGCTCATCACCATGACCTGCGCATCTGCTGGCAGTCAAGCATGGTACACTTTGACTCTCCTTCTTGCTGACAATCCTGTTTCCCTGAGAGCCAACCCAGGACCCGCAACACTTTGTAGTGTATTTGGTCCTCCAAAGAATTCAGAGACGGTAAGGGAGGATCCAAAGGTCACCATGGCCACCCACACAATGGCTCCTGGGATTCCTGTTAGATATCAACACTATGCCAACATGTCTGACAAAAAATAAAGCCAACACCTACCATCCCATCGCAGCTACAAACGCCCCATTGACCCCTAGCTGGGAGCAGAGGTTCCCTTCCAATGCATTTGCTCCCTCTCCCAATCCAAACTACAGGCACTCTGGAACTATCTTGAGGAAAACCTGCAGAAGAGGTTCATTCCTCCCTCCAGATCCCCAGTGGGAGCCCTGATCTTCTTCGTGGCGAATAATGACAATTCCCTTTGTCCTTGTGTGAACGACCAAGCTCTGAACAAGATTACCGTCTGAAACAAGTACCTTACTGCTTATTTATGAGTTGTTCAAAAGATTGAGCGTTGCCAAGATCTTCACAAAGTTGGGCCTCTGCAGAGCTTATAACCTGGTGAGGATCTGAGAAGGACATGAATGGAAGACTGTCTTCTACATCAGGTTTGGCCACTGAGTATTTGGTCATGCTGTTTGGGTTCTGCAACTCCATGGTGACCTTGCAGTATTTCATAAAACAACATCCTTAGAGACATGCTGGTCCAATTTGTTATCATTTACCTGGACAATATCCTCATTTTCTCCAAAAGGCAGGACCTCCACAGTCATCACATATGCACTGTCTTGGAGAGACTCTGTCAAAACCATGTCTATGCAAAACTTGAGAAATGCAAGTTTGATAACACAGTGAAATTCTTGGGATAGATTATCTCACCTGAGGGACTCACCATGGATCTGCATAAGAAGGCGGCAGTATCTGACTGAACCATGCCGAAGGATGTCTGCAGGGTGCAGTAATTCCTGGGGTTTGGCAATTTCTACAGGCAAGTTATGAGAGAATTCTTTAGCCTGGTTGCACCCATTTAAACATTCCTGCCAAACGGGGCCCAGTTTGCCTGGTCTATGGAGTCTCCGTGAGCCTTTGATAGACTGTCACCTTAACACCCATCCTGATTCACTCAGATCCCACTAAACCATTTATGATTGAAGCCGACACATCAAACTTTGCCATAGGTGCAGCATTATTTCAACATGCAGGCCCACAATCTACTCCAACCCTATGTCTTCCACTCTGAGAAGCTAACCCTGGCAGAAAAATATATTTAGTATTTGGGACAAGGAGTTACTGCCTGTCAAGGTGGCTTCTGAAAAGTGGCATCACCTCTGAGAAGGAGCCCAATCCCAGTCCAAGTTCTGATAGACCATAAGAACCTGGAATAACTACAGACTGCTAGATGCTTTAAACACCACATACACTGGTCCTTCTTCTCTCATTTGACTATGTTGTGACCTATTGCCCAGGGATGAGAAACAGGAAGGCAGATGCCCTATCTCACAGAAATGAATCTCTCAAACCTAGCAAAGAGGCCTCTTCCCCCATGCTCAAGGTGTCCAACTTTGTCAACATGACTGACAGAAGTTTGACATCCTCCATCTACTCTCTGATGAATTGTTTGTAATCCAGATCAATCCACCAGACGCTGAATGATGTGGGTACCTGACTTGACACCGAGTTCTGACGGCAGAATGACCTCTTCTATTGGAAGGATTGTATTTATGTTTGAGAGGGATACCTTATGCTTCCAGTATTGAAACTATGCCACAATTTGTTGCCATGACCATTTTGGCCAATACCAGGCTTGGAGTCTGGTCTGAAGGAATTTCTGGTTGTGAAGCCTACAAACTTGTATCAAGAATTATATAAGGTCCTGCAACCTCTGTACCCAGATCAAGAACTCTGTTAAAACTCCTAGGTATCCTCCAATGTCTGCCCATGCCTCTGCAGCCTTGGTTTACCATATCAGTGGATTTCATTGTAGAACTGCCATGTTTCCAGGGACACACAGTAATTCTGGTTGTTGTCAACCTCCTAACAAAGATGACACACTTCATCCCATGCTTTACTGTTTCTACCAGTGAGAGACAGCTCAGCTCTTCCTAAAAATGTCTCCTGTTACCCTGACAGACATTGTATTGGACTGCGGCCCCCAGTTCATATCCCGATTCTGGCAGGAATTCCTTTTACTCCTTGGCATCAATCCTCTCACTTCATCTGCATATCACCCACAGACTAATAGGTAAATGGAGAGAGTCAATCAAATCTTGAAGCAGTATCTTTGCTGCTTTTGAGCTGCCACCAGGATGACTGGCCTCCCCTGCTTTGCTATGCTGAATTAATGTATAATAATGCAATCCACACCTCGACCAACCATAGCCCTTTCTTTGAGACTGATGGCTTTCATCCCCACTGCCACCCAAACCTACCCACGAGTTCCCTTGGCTCCGGCATCTGGTCTCTGACTCTGGGTCTGACCCTTGGCTCCGATTCCTAACTTCTGACTTCAGCTCTGCCACTTGGCTGTGGCATTTGGCCTCTCACTCCAGCTCTGATCATGGGCTACCGACTCCTGCTCTAACCAGTGAGCATAATTACCCATGTCCCAGTCATTGATGCCAGGGTATGCGAGAGTGTCTTGGCTGGCTGCAACATGGCTTTATTGGTGAGAAATGCCACCCTGTTATGGCCTACAGTCTGGAGGATGTGCAACAATGTGTGAGTGGGGTCCTGAACTTTCTCGAAGAGAATTGAGCCTCTGCTCAATCCTCCTCAGGAAGTCTGTAAATTATTTGTATTATTTCGGTGGCAATGATGGGGCCAGAGAAGAGGATGAGAGTGCCGCAGGAGGACTGAGTGGGATTGTCTGCTCAGATTGATTTTCCTCCTCATAACACTGCTGAAGACCTGAGGCTCTTCTCAATGAGATGACCTCTGTCTGAACTCCCATTCAGATTGTTTGAAGTAATGATCCCAAGAAACTCAACTGAGCCAATGTTTGGGGTCATAAGGGTAAGGAAGCTGTGTCCATGCGGAAGGGACCCATTGGTCCTGAATCTGGTAGTATGTTTTTCAGATTCCAAAGGCGCCCGGAAAACCACTGTCAGGGCTAATATTATGCCTTGGAATGTGCAGAGGGGCCACTGTCTCCAGCCTTGAGCTCACTGGAGCAGTAGGAATCCTCAGATTCCATTAGTGAAGCTGTTGGTACTGTATGTCTTCCAATACCTTGAAGGGTAGACGTGAGCAGCAAATGGTGCACTGATGGTGTGGGTGTCTCCCTACAGACTACTGGCTCTGAGAGGATCGGTGACTCTGGGTCAGAATACACAGACCTCTCACCAGGGATAGCATACTCAGGTGTAACAGATGGGAAGAGGGATGGGTTTCTTGGTGCACTGGAAGATGCTGACTTAGGTTGGACAGTGAGCATCAGTAGTGTCGAGTCTCTCTTTTGCTGTGCTATGATACCATTGATGCAGTCACCAATCACTTCTTTGCTAGTTCAGGGGTTGGTCTTGCCTTTTCTGCAGTTTTGGGGTGCTTCTGGCCCATGGTACTGGCGATATGCATTCATGCTCCCCATAAGCTCCTGACATATCCATACCAGGTGCAGAGTCTCACTAGATGTCAAGGTGTAGAGGAAGCACTCCTCTTCATATAGACTGTAGGAGGGGACTTCTACTTCTTATGAGGATGTTTGCCCTTACCTTCCTCCTGTCTTAGCCTGTTAGAGTTCTTAGGCCTGATATCTGATGATTTGGAACTAGAGAGTATCAGGGCAAGAGGGGTTAGGGCACTACTAGGCACCTCTAGCTGATGTACACAGGGGAACAAGGTCAGATGACCCAGGGCTGGGACAGACTGGGGCCTCATCAACCACTCCATCAGGTGTCTTTGGGGCCAGAATTAATGAGATTGCCTGGTTTGGGGTGGAAAAGAATGACAGATATTGCACTTGGAGGGGATGTGTGACTCCCCAAGGCAATATAAGCAAGAGTTGTGTAAGTCACTCACCAGCAAGACTTAGGGGTAGGCCACACAGGATTTGAAGCTAGGAATCTTGGGTATACTAAGTACTCCATTCAATTTAGAACACACTAGTAACCATTGGTTTTTGCTCGATTTCCCAACAGTTCCTGCACTGTGGTACATGAAATAGGTCTAGGGATAACATGAGATAAATGACATCAGCATTAAATTGGGAAACCACCACAACTAGGGTTCATAAACCAAACCATAAGCAAAGACCCACCCCAGCAAATTGGGCCGTGTCCTTTCCCTTTGGTTATTGAGTCCAGCAACCCAAAAATCACCCAAAGTCCCAAAAGTCCAACAACCCAAAAGTCTCTGAACCTGGTCAGTGCAGCCCCCAAGTTCAAAAATTTATCTGCAGAGTTTTACCTCCCAGCCTGGGTGGAAATGGGGGGGGGGGTTATTAAGGGGCACCTTATGTGGTCTGAAGCCAACTGCCCCACCTCTCTGTGGGGTTCTGTTGCAGCCTTCACCGTGAGCCACTCCACTCCGCCAGCCATCCTGCAAGCCGCTCCAGCGGTCCCGCAAACTGCTCTGCTCCGCCAGCCACTCAGCAATATATCTTCAGGGCCCCCCCACTACTTATCATAGCACTCAGTGATTTCAGCTTCTACTAGGGGAGCCTCAGTGTTGGTGCACCATTGGCCCAAAGTGAATTCAGCTCAGCAGCCTGTAACTAAACTGCTAATGGAATCAAAATTAGCTCTGATATTCCACAGTGGACAGAGGAGGTGCAATTGGTGTTTCAGCCCCTCAAAAGAGGCCCACACCACCAGGTACAAATGCCTGTCCCCAACCTCTCTCCCTTCACTGGGTTTTGGAACCCATGTCCCTTGTCTAGCAAGTGCTACTTCGTTGATGGCCAGTCCCTCCGTCATAAAACAGTTCCACTGTCCTTGATTCACATAATCAGGGTAACAACACTTTATTCTTCCTGCCCCAATAACAGAGAAATTGGGGATCCCACAGCAGCCAAAGTGACCATTCCGGTTGTTGTGGGCTCATGCTAGGCGGGGTGAGTGTGCCTATGCAAACAAGATCAGCGCCTGAAGTTCTTTTCCACAACTTGCCACAATTCACCACCAGATGTCAGAGTAGAGCTCATCCTGACTCCGCTTACATCTAGATCCAAAGATTTTTTCATTTTTTTTTACTGCTCTAAACTGTCTTTTCTCTAAGTTTAGAGCGTCTTCTAAGTTGTCCTTTCATGTATAGATGAGAAGATTTATCAGAATATCGCTGCGAGAATGGAAAATGGCTCATCAAGAGTGGAAATTTGGAAGATTGCTTTGTAAAATAGGTTTTTTAAAAATATGAACCATGAGCCTTCGCCTATAGCTTGGGAGAGGAGAATCATGTCTAAGTAACTAATGTAAAATGTTTTGGGACAACATTAATGATGATAATTCCCCCCGTCACTGAATATGATTTCTCAGTTACCAGAATTGCTATATCTAGTTAATGATGTGCTCTAATAAAATGGCTGAAATCTTGTCATTGCTAGATGATTCACTTTTGTTATCATGTACAAAGAGGAAGGTCATACAAGCCTAATGGAAAAAAGATTATTTATATTTATGCATTTTTAAGTGAAGGAGATTCTTAAAGGGCTTTCAAGAACCATAGTTGTAAATCCCACTTTCAGAGGAAGATATTTACTAATGTCATTTGATAAAGTGCTCAAACTGCTTCTTTCATAAAATGAATGTTCATACATGAAATACTCTAGCTACTGGTATATAGTTATGTTTTCAAATGGTTAACCCAACAGATTTCCATCAATCACATCACAGGCTTTGATAAAATTCTGAATAATCTATGCCTGAATTTGATAATAAATTAACCTGGAAATGGACACTATTCAGTTCTACTTATGTTCTTTTCAATGGGAAAATGAATTTTAAGAAGAAAGACGGATCACAAAATGGGGTTAGAGCAAAGTTAATACCCTCACACCGGAAAGTCTACCTGTCCTTAATAACCAAATGTTATGGTGTATCTGTAGAGAATAAATCACACAGCTGTATGGCACTGGACAATAATCTTTCCTGACAGTGCAACAAATAAAGAAAGCTTTTTTATTTCTAACTTTCAAAATTAAGTATGATGTTACACTCCCAGAAATATCTTCCCAACTTCCAGAAGTAGGGAAATTGCAAGGCTTTTGTAAATTCAAAGTATTTTGTAATCTTGTCACAAGAGACAGCTTCTACTAATATACAGGTCACCTCTGACAGAAAGATTAGTTTGTATGAAGGGTGAGGAACATTTATAGAAACATATAAACAGTCTGTATTTAGCAAGGCTAGCATAGTGTGATTGGGATTTTCAAGAGCCTTAGAGCTTTTTTTGCCAAATCCCATTGAAATACAAAGGTATTTTTCCTCCAGTGATATTATACAGGTAAAGGTCAATGAAAAAGTGGCTTCCAAAAGATATCTGTTTGTGTTTATTATGATGGCGCATATGATACTGGTTTGTTTCCCTTTTTTTAAACCATCCTCTTCTCATTGAAAAAGGAACTGCAGACATGAAAGTTAAAAGCATTGGTAATGTGCGGATTTTTTTTTCTGAAGGTAGAATAAAAAAAAACTAATTACAAAACCTTAACTTTAAAAAGAAAAAAAAAAGAGTTTCAGGGCTACATTGAGAGCTAAACTCTTCTCTTCCAATACCGCTAATGAGGAGAAATGTTCACAGTATAACCAACATAAGCAACAACCAGAGCATAAATCCATCTGTACAGTACAGACTCCTCCCCCATCCACTTCCTTGATGATTGCAATTGTCCACGGTTTATGTAAAACAAATATGATACTAAATATAGCCTATTTATGGGATGTTCTACCACATAAATCCTAGGGTGTTTGAACACCTGAAAAGCCTCTGCACAAAGAGTATAGGGTGAGGTCTTAGTGAAGATCTTTCCCCTGCCCCCTTCACCAAGGCTTCACATTTTAACAACTTCCCTGTAACTGAAGAACGGTGAGTAGGGCTCTTTCTTTAGCAAGATCAGTGCACTTCTAGATTAATCAGAATATTTTTGCAGAGAAACTTTCATTATTAATAATTATTTGTAATGCAGTAGTGTCTAGATCCTCAATCACATACCAGGGCTCCACTGTACTAGGTGCTGTGCAAACAAACTTAACAAAAAGACAAGATGTTTACAATTCAGCTGTAAAACAACAGATAGATACAACAGGCAGGGGCACCACAAGATAAAAAGGACATCCCTATTTTATAGGGACAGTCCTGATATTTAGGGATTTTTCTTCTATAGGCACCTATTACTCCCCACCCCCATCCCAATTTTTCACACTTGCTGTCTGGTCACCCTAGCTTAGTGTGCTGCCTCTTTTGTACAGACGAGATTCTGAATAATTCTACTCTATTTCTATTTAAAAATGAAAAAAATATATTATACTAGGCTTGACCCTTTTAACATAATGAACTACAACCATCATCTTAGCCAGACATTCCTCTGTTACCACTGGGATTGGCAACACAACTGAAATTGTACTGCTCTAGGTTTCAGAATTTCAATTCTGTTAACACTGTTCAACAGGATAACTTGTTATGTCTTGTGAAATGTGAAGCTGGTGGCAAAAAGGAAAGAAACTCAAAGTATATGCTGCTTAAATTCCCTGTGTCACTTAACATGTCTGTCTGGTTCAACTGCCTATAGAATACCTGAGAAATGAAGATCAGGTTAAATAGATATGACATTCTTGATACATGAGCTTCTCTTACTGCATAACATTAAATATTTTATAACTGAAAGGCATTTTCTGTCTGAGAGGCAGAGGATTTTCCACATCATACTAGCACAGTGTACACCACACATCGGGGGAAGGGGAAGCAGGGAAGACTTGAGAGGAAATATCAGTTGGATAGTATAGCCACTCATAGCACTTTAAGTCCTATGAATTCTTATCTATCCATGTACTTATATGGTCCTCATCACCAGATCTTCTATTTCTGATCTTAAAATCAAGAGGGAAGTAAGGAACACTTGGTGATAATTGAGGAGATATTTTCTTGCCTTTGTTAATCAAACTTCTAGTAATAGGGATATTGGCTGCTTGTCAGGACTCCAGCTATGGAGGCACAGGTAGAGGCCAGGGCCTGGGTTAGAGGAGACTTGAGAACATGGCCTGAGTTCATTTTAGAGGGCCAAGGCTAGAAGCAACAGTCAATACCAGTGCAGTGCTATAGGATCAGGTCAGTGAGATCGATAAGCCCTGTCAGGTCAGAGCCAAAGGAGCCAGCTAAAGTAGGGTTAGTGGAGCCATGGTTGGGCGAGGTGTCAGGAGTGGAGCAGGGGACCAGGAACCATGACCAGGAGTCAGGCCAGTTATCAGATGGGACTAAGAGTCTGCAGCAAGATCTATTTGGAGCAGCAAGCCAGGGACCTGCCTAGTTACATAGACAGCCTCAAGGTATTTCCCCTATGCCTTAAATAACATGCCTGGGCCAATCGGGGAACACATTAGGCTCCACCAGACATGACCTCCAATGGTGGGACATCCAGTGGTGCACGAACCCATAGGGTTCGCTGCTCTTTCCCAGTTTACCAGAACTGTTGGAAGGTGGCTGTCAGATGGTGTTGTGGACATGTCAGCCATGCAGGAGCCAGCAGACCTGTGTGACAGACTCATGGATCCCCTTACTAATGGTATAAGAGTCTTCTCTTGAAAAGTGGATGCAGCTGCATTGCATTTTTGAGGGCTAGAATGTGGAGTTACCATAGCTCTGAGTAAGGAGTAGCACATAGGGGAGCTACTCAAGGAGTAGATCAGATCTGGATATGGGGAACTGTATCCTGGAATGCAGAGACTCTGAAAAGGACTTTGGTCCTATGACAGATAACCAATGAACATTAGCTTCAAGTGTGATGCTACAGCTAAAACAGCTAATGTGATCCTTGGATGTACAAGCAGGGTAATAGCAAGTAGGGAGGATGTTGAAAAACTTGACAAGGGTTCAAAAGAGTTCTACAAAAATGATTCAAGGTCTGGAAAGCATGCCTTATGGTGAGAGGCTTAAGAAATCTAATCTATTTAGTTCAACCAAGAAAAGGTTAGGAGGTGACTTGACCACAGCTTATAAATATTTACATAGTGAATAGATTTCTGATAGTAAATGGATCTTTAATCTAACAGACAAAGGCATAATGAGATCCAGTAGTTGAAAACTAAAGCTAGACAAATTCAGATGAGAAATAAATCACAGATTTTTAACCGTGAGGGTAATTAACCACTGGAATAACTTACTTAGGGATCAGAGTAGCAGCCGTGTTAGTCTGTATTCACAAAAAGAAAAGGAGTACTTGTGGCACCTTAGAGACTAACAAATTTATTTGAGCATAAGCTTTCATGAGCTACAGCTCACTGCATTGGAGGGATCCTCCATCACTAGCATTCTTTAAATCAAGATTGGATATCTTTCTAAAAAGGTATGCCCTAGCTCCAACTGAAGTTATGAGTTTGAAGCAGGAATTACTAGGTAATGTTCTATGGGCTGTATAATGAAGTTGGTCAGATTAAGTGATCACAGTAACCCCTTCTAACCTTAAAAGTTATGAATCTATGATTCTGTGAAATTATGACAGTCACAATTCAACCACTACTTTCCCCTCCCTCCATGGGGTGCAAAAGTAATGGCAACCCTATCCTTGATATAGTGTCCACTGCTGTGCTGGCTGGCACTGAGGGTGCATCCAAGGCTTCCTCTGTAGAGGAAGTGGGTTAGTGGCCTTTCAGCCTTCCCTGTTTCTGTGTATTCTCACGCTCTCTAGTTTTGTGCTGCTAGTTACCTTTCTCACTGCTCCTTGACTTGCTGTTCTATTGGAAGCTCACGCTCTGCTTCAAAATCTCTCTTTCTGGAATGCAGACCCCTCTTTATTTTCACTTCTTCTTACAAATTCCCATTTCTACTGTGTTTTCCTGGCATAATAGCTCGCTTATGAGTGCTAATGCCACTGCAGCCCAGAAGGGTAGTAGGTTAGTGGCTAAGAGCTGTACTACTATTTATATTTTCCAGTCATCAGCATTACCTTAAGATGCAATAAATACTGCAGTTTTCAAAATAAAGTAAATAAATAAATAAAGCACACAGAGAACTAAGATCAATTTGGATAGCGTATCAAAATAAGTCTTTTTGAAGAATCTGTTTGTGTGACTGTGGTGAACTTCCAAGTAATCAAGAAAGTAACTACAATTTGTTAAACAATATGGTTTCATATTGAAAGCCATTCTAACTGAAGTCTGTAATAACCCTTTGTAAAATGATTGGGGCCTACCTTATAGCACAATCCTCCTCCCAGACCAGGCTTTGCTCTGGCTGTGTCAGCTCACTCCCTTGGTTAATTCTATCTGCGCTCTCTCAGGCAATTCAGGGAAGCAGTTTCCAGCAGGGTTGGTTGTTTTATTTTAAGCCTTCTTAACAAACAAAAATAATAAATAATAAACATACAAACTCTTCCCCCAAGGTCTGTGCAAGCTGAGTAGTACCTTCCCCAAGTATGTCCCTTACACCACTGACTTCAGTAACCAAAATTTCCTGAATCTTACCTCAAAGCCTCAGCAATTAAAGATTGCACACAATGTGCTTTTTGTCTGTTTGGTTCCTGGAACAATTCCTCTCTGCAGTAGCTCCCACATCAGTCTATTGGGAGCATAGACCCTGGTCCCTCAGCTTTCTGGAAAGTGTTGCAGTCCCCACCTCCATTTCTGGCTGCCCTCTTTCATAAGGGTCAGTTAAAAAATTTCCAGCTCTGTCTCAGGAGCAGTGGGCGGGGCTAGTGAGCCAGCCAGCCTGCTGCAGCCCTTCAACCCCAAAGAAATGTTATCCCTTATATCCTCACACTCCTGCTTTGAGCATCACACATATCTTGACAAATTCAATGTTCTCAGTGATTGATAGTGTATCAGTTAAGTGGGCACAGTAAATTTTGGAAACCAAAAGTACTTTTTTATTATTATTTTGACAGTAAATTTCACCTTGTAACACTTTAGAAAAACTCCCATACTGTTCAGAGTCACAAATATTGCTGTAGAGCAAAATCAAAACAAAACTCCAACAACTAAGGACTTTTTCCTCCACTCTGGGAGTTTTTATTTCTAATGCTGTGAGTGGCATATGTGGAACAATTATCATCAATTAGTTAAAGCCAAAGGGAAATAAAAAGCACTATGCAGGGACTTAAAAAATCTACTGCAGTAGAAATAAAATCTATTAATCAACTTAGCATCTAAATACCATGTAAGCAAGAATTATAAAGTTCATCTTATTGACATAAATCTTTAAGATTCAAAGCATACTGCCAAAAATGCCTTTTAACATTTGATTAGCATTTGTTATGAGTATAGATAACTTGTTATGTAATGTACATACACTGAGTAATAATGTCAAGCAATAATGTCAAACAGCGTGAACCAATTACTCAGCCATTGAATGTATGGTCTACTAGGATTCTAAATGAGTTGCTAACATTTTGCTAGGGTCAATGAAAAAAAGTCAATATATAGAAACAACTTAATTAGTGGCATTGATGAAGATGTCAATGAGATCAATGGGTATATAATATATTATGGACACAATGCATATCATCATGTTAGCAATGCCTTGAACTGCTTTTAGTGGGCTTACTCTGTGTATCCCTCATTCCATTATGTTGTAATTATTTAAAGATTGAGAGAATACAAGGTTTACTTGAAGCTTGTGTTCTGTGAGGATATGTACAAATTCTAACTGTAAAATCACAGGACCAAATTTTCAAATGAATGCACGTACTGCATAGATTTGCAAATCTTCCAAAGTGTGCATACACACTGAAGTTGTGTGTGCACATAGCTACACATCTAGAGTGAGGATTTTGCACATATTGGGACATTACATGACTCAATCACATACATGCGTTTGTGAACAACCATTTTGTTAAGGATTTACAGTATAAGTAAGGACAAGAACCATATTTTTATTATATTCATGTACAGCGCCTAGCCCAAAGGAGCCCTGATCCCTGGTGAGACTTCCAGTCATTATTACAGTACTATGTATACTACTACTTCTAATAATAATAATTAATGTGGGCTGTAGTTATCAGACACGTGGAGGCCAATCCTGATGTCCTCCTTTAGTCCTAGTGAAGTAAATGGAAGAATTGATCACTGTGTAAATATATGTACATATGGAAAGAATAGCTGATAGTAGTGGCTTTTCAGTCTTTCAGACAAAGGCATAACAAGATCCAGTGTCTGAAAGTTAAAGTTACACAAATTTAACCTTGAAATAAGATGTAGTTTCCTAACAGACAGAGTGATTAATCATTGGAACAGCTTGCTTGGGATGCTGGTGGACGCATCCCTGAGTGGGGTCTTTATAATATGATTAGATAGCTTTCTAAAAGACATTTTTAATCCAGGTTCTGGAGAAAATTCTGGACTGTGTTGTACAGGAGACCAAACTAGATGATCATAGTGGTGTCTTCTGGCCTTAGAATCAATAGGTCTATGATTTTTTTTTTAATTGAGTAAATACTTCATGTCTGGGTCTATGGAAAATGTGAATGTGAGGAGTGGGCATTTTTTAAAAAAAATCATATCTTTACACAACTTTCCAAACTCTCACTGGCATTAAATGGGTAAAAATAAATTTGTGTTTCAAATAGATTTTTTACAATGAGTTATTGACAAAGGATTGATTGTGTGTTTGGTTTTGCCTCTCAAAATATATGTCAGTGGTGTACAAACATTGCAAATATTTTGTATAAAATTAATAAATTAATTGCATTTTTGTCCTGTGACATATCGCAAACTAAAAATGCTGTGTATCACTTTTTTGCCAAATTTATCCCAGGGCAGGAAAATTCTCAGGTAGCATGATCCACTAACATTAACACTTCTTTGTGCAGGGGTTCCATGAAAAATGACTGAAGTGGAGGTCAGAATCTGTCCCTGAATTTGCCTGGTTATGTTTTTAGTAACCAGCTTTATTAACCAATCTGTAGCTGCTGCATTATGGAAAATACTCTAGATTTGTATGTGTTTCTTTTCACCATTTGAAAAGAATTTCTAAGGGACATGAATGAAAATAAGATTTTGGTTGATTAGGATTTGATCAGCTCCTGTGTGCATGCTGAATGCTTTCCCCATATTTCCCCCTCTTCCATGCTCCTGGTGAATGACCAGCAGGCATTCAGTTGTGTTAATTTTTGGTCTTTAGCAATCCCAATGGAATATTACTTTGTAAAATTATTTTATGCTCTACATTCTATAGAAGTCTCCTGATAATATGCTTTTTATTTCAGTGTGACAAATTAATTTTAAAAAGTAGAATTAAGCTTTTCCACAATAAGAATTTTAATTTAGTTAATTAGTGAAGGCCTGATCTGCATACAATATCCTTACCCTGACTAAGTTCAAAAGTGGCAATGCACCACTGACTTATTTACCACAGGTCCGATCCTGGGAGGTCCTGAGCATGCTCAATTGCCCACTGAAGTAAGTGAAAGCTGAAGGCGGTCAGTACCACACCTAATCAGTCCCAGCTTCCCAGCTTTATCATCTATTGTTGTTCATGGCCAAATCAATAAAGGGATGTAAAACAAAGTGATAAACTTTGGTTGTTCTCTTTTGCTTCTTTAGAAATAAATCCAAAGAGATGAGCCTTTTCATTTCCAATTTATTATACGACGGGCTGTGCTTGCTTGTGTCTTCATTTTAAATGCTTGCTATTTGTACCAGAGGAGAACAAAGTCACAGCTGGAGTTATTGTATATTGCTCCAGTTCTGACCCCTAATCTTGCTTTCTCACTACTAGCTAACGTGAGATTGATAGTTTTGCTTCACTACAGATATAAGACCAAACTGTGTCTCATAAGGGCATAAATGTACCATGGCATGGAGGAGGTACATCAAAACAGTGGCTGTAATCCAGGAATTTATTCTAGGAATGAAATTGTGTGTGTGTCACTCTGAAGCCTAAAATGTCTGTTGAGTCGGTGTGAAGTGATGGAAGCAGCTACACATGAAGGCTCTTTTTCTTCAGAACATCACCAGATACAGTCATCATTGGGTTTTGTGGCCTGTTACAATTTTTAAATTCTTAGCCATTTTGACTTTACACATTTCACCCGTGCGGTATACAGCTACTGTAAGGCATGTGA
Organism: Eretmochelys imbricata; assembly: GCF_965152235.1. Taxonomy (NCBI): domain Eukaryota; kingdom Metazoa; phylum Chordata; order Testudines; family Cheloniidae; genus Eretmochelys; species Eretmochelys imbricata. The sequence continues at coordinate 38,084,071 of NC_135574.1, forward strand.
AAAGCCCTTGACCATTATGATATCAAAGGTAACGCAACCAATCACCACCCTTACTCAACATCTAATTTGCATGCAACAATTTCCTTGGTTGCATGAAGGAGGTTACACAGATAATGGATTACTTAGCCCAATTGTCACATCCGTGCACTCAACTGCCACCCACACAAATCAACAGAAATCTCCCAGCACACCCCCAACTCAAACCGACAAAACCACCCACATAACACAACTGCCATACACAATAACCCCAAACACACATAGCCCCTCACTGCAGCACACATTCATACATCACCCGCACAAATCCACAGAACTCTTCCAGCACAATACAATCCACACACAAACCAACACAACCAGCACACACAATACCTCCAAACATACACAACACCTCACCACAGCACCAAATCCTCATTCACCACTGGCATAACATTTCTCCCAACAACCTGTCCCCCCGCAAAGATACAAATCAACAGAGTCACCCACACAACAACGCAACCAACATACACAATAGGAACATAAGAGTGGCCATACTGGGTCAGACCAAAGGTCCATCTAGCCCAGTATCCTGTGTTCCGACAGTACCAATGCCAGGTACCCCAGAGGGAATGAACAGAACAGGTAATCATCAAGTCATCCAACCCCTGTCACCCAAACCCAGCTTCTTCAAAACAGAGGCTAAGGACAAGATCCCCACCCATCATGACCTATCCTCCATAAATTTATCTAGTTCTTTTTTGAACCCTGTTATACTCTTGGCCTTCACAACATCCTCTGGCAAAGAGTTCCACAGGTTGACTGTGCACTGTGTGAAGAAATACTTCCTTTTGTTTGTTTTAAATCTGCTGCCTATTAATTGCATTTGGTGACTCCTAGTTCTTGTCTTCTGAGAAGAAGTAAATAACACTTCCTTATTTACTTATTCCACACCAGTCATGATTTTATAGCCTTCTATCATATCCCCCCTTAGTTGTCTCTTTTCGAAGCTAAAAAGTCCCAGTCTTATTAATCTATCCTCATTCGGAAGCCATTCCATACCCCTAATCATTTTTGTTTCCCTTTTCTGAACCTTTTTCAATTCCAATATATCTTTTTTGAGATGAGACAACCACATATGCACTCAGTAATCAAGATGTGGGTGTACCATGGATTTATAACCCCAAGCACACATAGCCCCTCATGGCAGTACAAACATTTGATTCATCACCCACACAAATCTCCTGGTACAATCCCCCCTAAACACAAATCAACATAACTACCCCACACAACAACATAACCAGCATGGGATTTGTAGTCTATCATCTAATTTGTAATTTCGCAGACATTTTAAGCTTTTTCACTCACAAATTACACTTTTCAGCTAAAACAATGAGGGGTCCTTGTGGCACCTTAGAGACTAACAAATTTATTTGGGCATAAGCTTTCGTGGGATATAACCCACTTCATCAGATGCGTGGAGTGAAAAATACAGTAGGCAGGTATAAATATACAGCACATGAAAAGATGGGAGTTGCCTTACCAAGTTGGGGCGGTCAGTGCTAACAATGCCCATTCAGTCAGGGTTGGCCATTCCCAACAGTTGACAAGAAGGTATGAGTATCAACAAAGGGGAAATTACTTTTTGTATTGACCCAGCCACTCCCAGTCTTCATTCAGGCCTAATTTGATCGTGTTAAGTTTGCAAATTAATTCCAGCTCTGCAGTTCCAGCTGCTGGTCTCTCTATAATGCCTTGAAAAGTCCCAGAAAGGCTGTGGTGACCAAGGATCCTGTAGAAAATATGTAAGAGCTCCTCTCACCAGCACAAACATTCTGATATCACTTAGTAAATGGAGGAAAGGGATACGGCCACAGTGCCTGCTGAGACTCCTTCCTTCTAAGGCAATAACTTCTGTTGGCAGTGCTAGCCACCTTTTCCCCTAAACAGACAACTGTATGGGAGCTGTGAGGGAGGAAGAGGCTCCCTGCGTCCTCTTCACATACTGCCTCCTGCTCACCTACAAGACTGTAGTTATAATGTACCCTTAATATTGTTCAGTGCCTCATGACCAGAAGGAGAAAGTGCTCTTTCTTGACTCAGTTATGTTTGTTGGAAGTCTCATTTTTTTAAACAGGCAGGATTTTTTTCTCTATTGCATAGAAACAGAGTGATCCTGTCTTTTTAATAACAGTCCCCTCCCCTCAATAGCATTGCTGCCCCTCAGATGTTGTCTGAGAGGCATCCCTTATTCTAACTAATAACTTCTTGAAAGTCATTTGCTAGGCTTGTCATTTTGAATTATTGCAGAGGACAAGAGAGGAAGATCATAATTAGCAATAATACATAAAATTCTAGTGTATATATATTTAGCTCACACATTATCAAAAACTACCTACTTACTGTTCCAGGATTATAGGTAAAAAGAATATTTGTCCCTCCCCTTCCTACTCAGAATGACAGACCTGTCAGAGGAATATTCTGAAACCTAACAATACAGCAATGTTAGTCACATAGAGCCTTAAATACCTCACACACACACACACACCCTCATTCAGTAATACAGAGAAAAACAGTTCATGAGCATTCAAGGCAGAGTAACACCTACAAAAATATCATTTTCAATATATGCACACTGAAATTTGCATGTGATATGGCAAGCACAATTTCCCTCCTCCATGTTATCACTCCAGTTGAAGTCTGCGTGTTGGTTAACGATGAAATAAAGTGCTCTCTTTTTCATTCTCCTGTTTTACCATAGGAGATGGATTTTACTTCCATACCTGTGAGATAGATCTGAATACCTGTTTTCTGATTCTGACCTGGAATTTATCAGTTTTGATTATGGATATCCATATTATAAAACTGTGTATAGGATATATCCTTCTCCTACCCAAATTCATTCTTAAAATCCTGCCTGCTTTGCTGATATCTTGATAGGAATGTGAGTTTTGTGCATGTCTATGGAGGCTGTTACAGCTTGGTGAATAGGGAAAGAGTTTTTCTTTAATATGTTTATTAAATCTGATCAGTGATTCAGTCTGAATATGCTTCTACCTCATTAGTTTGCATTTCTTCAAAAATGTGTGTGCCTTTTTTTTAATGGATATTTGGGAAGAGCTTTTATTCATGCAAATAATAGCATTCATATATGGATGAGACTATTCATGTGCAAATAAGTTCATTTGTTCTGGACATGCTCTCTTGGCCACTACTATATATACTGGCTTTGTGGTTTTGTAAATGGAGTTGTTGGGAGGCAGGGAGACACTAGGAGGTTGTTTTCAAAATCACTGGCTTTGTATGAGTGGCAGTGAAGAGAAGAGAAGGCAGAGGCAGCAGAGAAGAAGTTAAAACATAAAAAAGTTCCTTGTCTAGAGACATCTGCACTTTTTCTAACCTCAGGACATGGAATAAGATTCCTATACTGAGAATGGTTGATCAGCACTTGGGGACTATTGCTGTATGAGCAGGATTTTACCCAATAACTGCACTTAGTAGATACTTCATACCTCTGTATTTTGTGTATATTAAATAAAGGAGTTTCACAACTAAGCCCAATCCATCCAAAACGCTGTTACTGATGCAGTAATCCAACGAGAAGGAAAAAGATGGGTGACCACAAGCTTCAGCAGTAGCATTGCCGTTCCTCCCAGTTTCCCCTAGACCAAGCTATGCTAAACACTTTGCCACCCATCTGCAAAGTCCTTTTGTGGATGATTAATCAATATATTAAGCAATATAAGTTGTGCTACGGGATTTTGAGGTATCTAACTATGGTTGTAAGCTGTTAGTTAAAGAATTCCAACTAATGAACAAGTTAATGAAAATAGTGATTGCTCGGAACAGAAATGAACTGAATCACCTACCAATCTAGGCCTGGTACTAACAATCAACAGAGAGTGCAGGATGGAAAGGATCAAATGTGCCCCGGAAGAGAAAAACAAACATTATAACAGTATCTGGTCTCCATGACTTTGTTTTGTGTTTTAGTAGTCAGGGTTGTTGACTAGGTAGTGTAGTCTGAGCAGAATACTGTGGATTGCAACTCTACTGATTTTCTCCCTCTTTTAGCTCAGTTTCACGTTCTGTGATACCTTCTGAGTTCAGGGACTGCTCCATCCTAGTGCTCCCATAAACACTATCTATTAAAAAGAGACATGGATGGGGGCAGAGCAGGCAGGATTTGGCAAACATAGCCCATAATGCAGGAAAGGTCAGGGTGAACCTTTCAGGAGTGATGCAGTGAGCACACTTTTTTAGTGTTCCTCCATTGAGCCTCCCAAAGCTCCTCCTGTGTAAAGGCACAGTCTGGATCTCCATATCCTGTACTCCATCTCTCTGTTATGTACAGATATAAAAACATATAGGCTGTAATAAGACAAAATTAAAACCCCAATAAGAGATATTGAATGAAGATGAAGACTGAAGATTTATCTTAGATCAAATTCCGTTCGGCTCATACATGAGTAGGTCCAACTGGTGAGACTGTTTTCATGGGCAAGACTAGAGGGATTTGGGCCCTCATTGAAGTTCACCCTATAGCATTCTGTGCCAGGTCTCAGGACTTCCTGTTGTGGGAAGCAAATAACCTCACTGTACCACATCCATGACTACTACTAAGATCCTGCAGATGTCTCCACACTGCCGAGATACAGACCATTTCCAGCATAGCATTAATTCGTGAAACATGCATTTCTTGGAAACTATTCTCTCTCTATACAAATAGGCCTGAAAAGAGGGCCCACTAAAGCCTCAGCTGGAGCGGGGGTGGGGGATGGAGAGAACATTTTGTAAACTGATTGCTTATTGCAACAAAAATAAGTCTACTCACAGGACTGGGAATTTGCTGCTTTATTTAACTACATCACAACAGAGTGGGGGAAAACTAAACCAGGAACTAAGGGAAGGATGACACATAGTTCAATTTTATAATACCCTGAGTAATCAAGTTAACCCTATCATGACAACTTTACTACAAAGCACAAGCTGAGCAACTGTGCAGGAGCCCTCCGCTCTCCCTTCATATTATTTGTTAGGCACTTACAGTGTGCTCCACCACACTTCAAAGGTATAAATAGGGGATGTGGTAACTGTTCTACCCCATAGGCTGCCTGTAGGCTCAACAGAGGATTCTGTCTTACCCATCTGTGATGTTTAATTAAAATATAACCATGCAAATCATTATTGCTAACACTGTTATATAATTGCAACGAATCTGATACAAAATATAACTCATGACCAGAAAGCGTTAAGCAGTGTGCAGGCTGACCTTTAAAGTCATGTTAAAAGGGTATGTGAATGGTAATTAGGGCAGTTCATGGTAAATAGGTTAGAACTTTGAAATGCAAACCTATATTGTTAGAAGTTAGAAGTGATATTAATTGTCTGCATCTTAGCAACTAGCCACATAAACAGACAGTGCCTGTCTGTCACTAAAGCTATGGATTCAGAGATGAAAAGGGAATATTAACATTTAGATGAATATTAGGTGAAGTAATGTCATTGTCTGTATGTCTCTTTGAAGTTTGCGATAAACAGCCTAATGAATAAATTGCCCTGTGTTAACTTGTGTAACTAATTACTGGTGGTGTTTAGAAAACAGAAGGTTACATCAAAAGCCTATTATTTACCCAGCATTGTATGGTCAAGTGGATGCTAGAACACTGTATAAAAAGACCCTTGGGTCCTGATCCTGTTTATCGCAGATCTGCTTGAGTTTCATGCAGGGGAAGCCTAAGCCACAAGGACTGAGATTCCAGTTCTGACTGGACCGCCCTGAAATAATATTGGACATTGGACTGTAACCCATGAGCTAAATTCTAAGGGAACTCTTTGTGACTACAAAGCTCACCATCTCTGCTATGTATCTGAACCTCAAGAATTGAACTCATGTCTGTATGTATATTGATCTTTTAACCATACTCTCTCTCTTTTCTTTTTAAATAAATTTTAGTTGAGTTAATAAAAATTGGTTGCATGCATGTATTTAGGTAATATCTGGGAGGTAATTGTCTGCTCCTTTGGGATTGGTAGAACCTTTTCTTTTATATGATGAAATATGATTTTTAGAAATCTTCATCTTATTTGACGTGGGTACCTGGATGGAGGCCTGAGGCTGGGTTACTTCAAGGGAATTGTTTTGTTTGGACTTCTCAGTAACCAGTAAGGTATAACAGAAGCTGTTTAGTGCTGGCTTGGTAAATCTAAGTATTGAATTATCCTCCAGTTTTGGGGATTGTCTGCCCCATTCTTTGCAGTTCACCCTAATTGAGTGACCTTGGCGGGCTCCCCACTAGGACCCCGTCACACCATCCCTTGAAAAAATTGCTGCACAAAGTTTTCCTTTTAGAAAACCTAATTAGCTGGGCTGAAAACTTGAAGAACCCATTACATGTGCTTTACGCAGGGCTTGTGCCATGGTGTATTTCATTAAAAGAAAACAGTAATCTTTTTCTTCATTTTGCTCATGTTGTATGATTATAGAAGTTTAGCGGATGGATGTGAGGGAAGTGAGATAAAAGGAGGTGAAGAATGATTTTTTGCCTTTCTGTTTTTTAAATTCTGGGACATTTACACAGACAACTAGAATTTTAAGAAAAAGCCTTGTAGCTTTTATGAAAGTTCAGACTGAATTCTCTCTCTCTCTGGTAATAACAGGTACTCCAAGTTTTATTTCTAAGATGTTTTGTCCATCTCTAAAGTGCCCACCTCTACCAAACTCAGAGGAAAAGAGTTAAAAATAATTGATTACATTTTACCTCAGCAAGATATCTGCAATCTGTTTAGGTTTTGAGATATATTGTTTATAGACAAATGGCTGCATATGGTATGAAATTACTGAAAAACACCTGGGACAATACAGCAGTCTTCTGGTTAATTTATTTGAAGTTACAGATCTGCAACATTTGAGTATAAACAAGAATAATTCTAAAGCCGGATGTAGGCACAGCTTTAGTGCATGCTAATGGTTTCATTCACCTGTTTTTTTTTTGGTTTTGTGGTTTTCCTATTAACTATGCAACAAAAGCATTTCCATAAGAGTAAAGTTCATTGCATGATACAAGAGTTACTAAAAAAGAAAATGACAAAGTATAGGCATAGCCAAAAGATAGATTTAAGGTTTTTTGTGCAATTATGACCTCACTGCAATAATCACACAGAGCAAAGTGCCCCCCTTGTAGACACAGAACCAATGTTGAAGTTGTTAGGCCACAGTCCAGCAAGACGCTTAAGCATGTGTATAACTTTAATCCCTTTAGAAGTCCCATGGACTTCAGTGGAATTACTCAAGTATTAAAGCTATGCACTGGCTAATGTGCTTTGCTACACCGAGGTCTTAAACAACTATTTATCACTTTTAATAATATAAAAATAAATCTTACTAAAACTATTAAGTAAGGAATTGAGTTGTTCTGTGTAGTTTATTATTGGGCTAGTAACACTAATTTATCTTCTGTCATCTTCCCTCAAAATGTTATTATTTATGCCAATACACTTTTTCATGGATGGTTAAATAGAAGAAGATGCTGAGGGAGTTGTGTGCTTGTCTGCCAGTGAGACAAAATGATGAAAAAGGCACTAGAAGTTTGTCAAAAATGTATCTGGTATTTTACCTCTGAATATCTAAAAGAGAGTGTTGTGTTCAACCTTTATTTACATGAGTGGTCCCATTGACACAACACCAAATATCTTGGGGTCTACACTGAATGAAATCAAATGGTATATACTACTGTATATGCAGATTCTTGGTTGTGTACTTAGCTTTCAGTAAGCGTGACTAAGAAATGCTTGGTGAGAAAGGTTTGTAGGATTGGGTTCCTAGATTCAGCCTCACACAGAAAATTCATTTTCATTGCCAATAAAGAGGAAATACTGGGCCAAATTTTTCAAAATGTGGACTTCCTCTCTATGATGATAGATTTATAACATCTGCATATGCAGGTGGTAGAATTTAAACATCTAAAACTAATTAACAGTGCTGCTAAGATGTTAGTGTTTGGAAAGTACACACCAAGGTGTTTTCATGTGAAAAGTTGAGTATATAACAAGCTGAAGCTGGGTTCAAGACTATTTGAAAAGTTAGCCCTGTGTGTGTGTGAGTGTGTGTTTGTGTAGGGCAGGAGGTTTAAAGAGAGAGAAAGAGAGAGAGAGAGACTATATAATGGTGTGATATAATATTTTATCAGTATGAGTTTGGCGTGGCTATATCACCCAAGAATGGCAAATGCAATGTTTTGAAATTCAGGTCCTATAACTGTAAAATATTATTACACATTCTCATTATTTTATTATGTGATTTTGTTTGCTCAGTGGGTATGTACGCTAATTATTTAGGCATAATTTATGCAGCCCATTACTGATTTTTCTCTCTTAGAAAGTAAGCTGCCTTTCTCTCAATTGTGTTATGATATGCAGCATGCCAATACATAATAACTTACAGTACCATGCCAAAGACATATCAGTACTATAAAAGCATGTACTCTGTGCAATCAGGTGAATGTGCAGAATGTTCCTAATTTAAATTAATGAGCCCTTTGCCTATAGACCTCATGGAGTTTTCCTGAACTGGCTGCTGATGAAAGCTTCTCTGGCTGAATGAGGAAAGAAAAGAGAAATGCTGTATTATTTTTTGCTTTTATATTTTGCATGAGCTGGTTGGTATATACTATCCTTAATGGAACAAATGGAATTATCCAGTATAGGTAGAAGTTACAAAAGAGTCTCCACGGTTTAGATTATGTCACTTAGATCACAATTGGCAGGCTAAAAGAGAATACATTTTTAAAAGAACAATCAGTGCCTTTGATAAGGACTGGGCTGCTGGAATATTTTTCACTGTATGCCACATGCTGTAGTGCTAAATTGCTGATCGGATACAGTGACAGACAATTGTACAGGGAGTTATAAACATTTTAAAATTACATTATTAAAAATGGGTAGTTTGAGACATAAGCCCACAAAAATCAAAGAAACCCTGATTTAAGGTTGCCAATTCAGCATTAATGCACTCCAATTACTAACATCCACAGTCACTCTAAAGGCTGAACCACCTGACATATTTAGTAAATAGCTGAAATAACTTTAATGTTTTGGATAGAAAACTCATTTTGCAAACTTTAGACCCCTCTTAAAAGTTATGGGCTCTAGATAAAGGACCTACTCCTGCAAACACTCAGTTATGAACATACTGTTGATTAATTCAACAACACCTGGTATTAAATATTTGCAGAATTAAGCCCTGGTAGATGAACTTGAAGTCTTTGAATTCCATTTGGCCCCAATAAAGTATAAGCTCTAGGCTGCTGAATATTTATTTTCTTCCCTAGTTTTTCTTGATACAGAACAAGAATTACGTTAAGATATAAATAATTATTATTTGTGTAGCTCGTGTTTGTTTAACTAGAAATTGTTTAAAAAATAAAGTTCCCTTTGAAAAACAAATAATTTTATATTATGAGATTAAAAGTTTAGTGAAACTCAGGAAGACTTTAAAAATCCCAGAACCTTTCAAAAGTTTTAGACATTTCACTAAACCTGAATCAGGTTTTCCTATCCCTAGTTAAAGTATTTTTTTCTTGCCAATCTGCCATTCAAGATGTCTTAACAATGATGTATTAAAATTGTATCCAGGCCGATACGCTGTTTTAGTTTCAGTAAGCCTCTATCCTCACTGATAGTGTTATGATAAACAGAATGCAATACACTAAGCCTGAAAAAATGGAAATTAATGATCCCTTAACTACACCAGAGAAAACTGAAGAGTCAGCTGGTATAAAATGTGAAGTCAAAGTGCCATACATGAGTTTGAGTCTCATGTTTGTTGAATTCCCCTCTGATAAGATATTTAAGTCAAAGGGATTGCAGAAACAATGAAAACAAGATTTTAAGAAACTTGCAGGACCCAAAATATAGAATAAACATATTGTGTTCTATTCAGAATTATGTTTGACCCCAGAGTATGAGAGAAGTTGGCTATGGAAAATCTGAATAGTAGAAAACAATAAGTAATAACTGATTAACATGACACTAACATGTTAAATTTGACCCCAAGGTGAGAGATGAAAATGGACCATTGAGCCTATGATAGTCCTTTACCACGCTAATACTGAAGTAGGCATGAAAATATAGAAGGAAATCAGGCAGGAGGTGCCTGTGGAAGGCACAAGATTTACAGTAGAGTCCCTGTATCACCACACCAGCTCTGGAACTGTCTCTTTCCTCCCCTAGCAGTGCAGATCCTTGGACCTGTGTTTACTTGGATCGTGTTACTGGGAGGACAATGGGCATGTCCTACTCTACTCACTGTGCTTTCAACCTGGCCATTTCCCTGCCCAAATCTTCCCTGCCTCCTGTGAACCATGGAGCCATTACAAGACCTATGAAAGCAGAAAATGCAACTAAGGAGGCAGCTGATGCACCTCTATTCCTGCACAATAGAATGGAGTCTGCATGTAGTGTCTCTCTGTGTGTGTCTGTGGATTCCTGGGGTATTTGGAGAGGACTAAATATCTTGCTCAGGACATTTCTCCCTTGCCCCTTAGTCAAATAAAATTAAACTGCTTATTAGCTTAGATGGCAGATCAGAGACTATCTTTACAAATTAGCAATTCATGTTGTAGTTAGACTAATGGTGAAGGAATCTCAAAGACATGACAGATTAACCAGGCTTAATTCCATGGGACTTAATTATAGGTATTTTTATATTGCTCATCTCTGTAGTATCTGAGCACTTGACTGTCTTTGGACAAAGTAATTATCAGCGATTTCTCCAATGAGATGTAGGTTGCTGACAAAATTTCTCTTTCAAACAATTAAAAATAAAATAGATATTATTTGAACTGAAAACATTAAGGGAAATAGATGGTCAGTTGCTTATGTTTGTTACAGCTCTCTTGAGCATGAATATGTGGGAAAGGGAGGAATCAACCTTAGAAGCCGAGGTAAGAAAGGAAATCTAGCAAATTTATTTGGCAGCAGCATTATTTGATTCCACACTCTGTAGGACTGAGTGCTCCTAAAGAAATACATCGTTTCTCTCATATAAAAAGAAGGAGGAGGGAAGGCAGAGGGGACTGAGAGGAATTTTCCTCTACAAAGCAATCTCTTGCTGAAATATAATTTGGAACAGATAATGCCAATGGAATTATATGTTCTTAAAGCGTCTTGTTGACTCTTCTTGTAATATCTGGTGGTCTTTATTTTTATTTTTCTTAATCAAGGGCTATTTTATGTCCGTAAGACTTAGTCCCAGCACAGATGGGCAGTGCAGAAGCATCCTTCAGTGGCAGCTAACAACAGAAATTGTGTTTCAGGTTAGCATCAGTGGTGGAACAATCCATAATCAGTTTTTGTGTTCTCTGGGCACAAGTAATGTCACTAGTCCTCCCTTTTAGGGATGTAAATGGGTGGGAAGATAGTCTAGTGGCTAGAGCACTGGACAATGAGTCAGGAAGTCCTGGTACAATTCCTAGCTGTATCACTACCCTACTATGTGACCCTGGACAAACCACTTCATCCCTCCATGCCTCTGTTTCTAACCCCCACCTTTTTATGTCTTATATATTTAGACTGTAAGTTCTTCATATCAGGGACCGTCACTATATTTACAAAGTGCCTAGCACAATGGAGCCATGATGTCAGGTGGGGTTTCTAGGCATAGGAACTACAGTAATATAAATAAACAAAAATCTGGGTTCAATTCCTGACTCAGCTGTAGATTTCCTGTGTGACCAATGGCAGGTCTAACCTGTGCCTTAGTTCTTTTGCTTCACTACTTCACATGAGTGTTATAAGGGTGAAATTCATTAAATAATTATGAGGTACTCCAGTCCTGTGAATGACAAGGGCTATATATATATAAACATATCTACCTAATATTTACAAATATGTATTTACACACACATATATAATACTAATAACTGCAAACCCATGCTCTTACAGAGGTGTAATTCTTAAAGTTAAAATGCCTTAATAATTGGATGGAAATAGACCATGAATCTCAGTGGTGATTCAACCTGGTAATACTAAACAAAAAGAGCCCTCAGCCAGGCTTGTAGTTTGTTTCCATTGGTTCACACTGACTCAACAGACATTCTTAGGTTAGGAGTGATAGATAGAGTGACAACCCTGGAATCTTATTATATACAGGGCCGGCCCACAACATTTTGGCACCTGAGGCATGGAGCTCAAATACCGCCCCCATGCCCCTTCGCTTGGGCCAAAACTTTGAAAGGCCTCAATTCTGCCTTCTTCCTGTTCTACTCCTCTCATGGTACTGCTCTGCTACCTACCCCAATAAAGGAGAACTAACAACTTAAAATGCCTTGTTCAAAAATTTTAACACTTAATTTTCAAACATCTGAACAGCAAATGTAACTTTTCTTGTCTGCATAGTAAACACTGGCATTTTTATCTGTTTGAATAATCAAAGTGGTGCTTTCTGTGCCTTCTTGGTTGCAAATATTTGAACTGCTTCCTGCTGAAGGTCCACAGTCTGGGCCAGCTCATGCTCTATTGAGATGGTTGCAAGGCCAACCAGTCTCTCATGTGTCATTGTGGAGTGTAGATGTGTTTTTATTAACTTCAGCTTGGAGAAGCTGCGTTCTCCACTGGCAACTGTTACAGGAAGTGTTAGAAGTATGCGCAGAGCAACAAAAGCGTTTGGAAAGAGGGGGGTCATCTTATTTGTGCACATATATTCCAGAACAGCCTTTGGAGTTGATAGTGCTGAAATGTATCTTGAAAGGGTTTTCAGTTCATCACCTAATTCACTCGCATAAATATCATGCATGTCATCATGTGTCAACACTGTCTCTCGTGCCCTGCATTGCTGGTGAAGGTCTTCTTCAGGTATAGTGAAGAGTTTTGGAATATCCTACAACATCCCAAATATACTGCTGTGTTCCTTGAGCTGCATGAAACATTCTTCAGTTGACTGATTGCACAATCTAGCACTTGGTTAAAGAATTCAACTTTGAATTGTTGTTTGGGGTCTCTTATGGGATTATCCCATGCCTCGTAATCAAAATGTCTTCTTCTTCGGTGACTCTTGTATTCTTGAATGGGTGGGAAAATAGCTTCAGTGTGAAGTTCTTCTGCCAACTTCTGTGCACTCTTCAGAACATTTTGAAATCCCTCATCTGACCGGTAAGACTGTAGCTATGACTTTGCTTTGTCCAATTGTTCCATTGCTCCAGATATACCAAGGTCAACACCTTGGAGTCTCTTGCTTACAACATTTATTTCAAACAGTATGTCATGCCACAACACTAAGCCACACAGAAATTTGAAGATATGTATGTTTCTGGTGATTTCATTTCCCTCTGCCACTGTTCTCCCACAAACAGTTCCTGTCATAGCATTATCCTCTATAAGGTCAACTATGGCATCATCTATCTTCCCAGTTTGGTGTTTGATGGGCTTTATCGCCTCCACTCGACTTTCCCATCATGTGGCACTCAGTGGTTTCAGTGTCAGAGGGATGTTCCCAGATGTTGCTTCAAATTTTGCCATCGATGAGTTGATGCAGAGAAAAATAGATAGATGCTTTGAATTGCATTAAAAAATTCAGCAGCCTCAATACAAGCTGATGCTGCATCACTGACCACCAAGTTCAATGAATGAGAACTGCATGGGACAAAAAAAGCTCAAGGGTTTAACTCTTGGATCCATGTCTGCACTTCTCTGTTCTTTTCTCTCATGTTGGCACCATTATCGTAGCCCTGACCTCTCATGTCAGCTATCACAATTCCCGTATCTTCCAGCTTTTTAAGAAGCACATTTGTCATACCAGCTCCTGTAGTATCATCAATGTCAGTAAATTCTAGAAAATGCTCTCTGACAGTCACCATTGCAGGGACATTTTCATTAAATTCTGTTGTTGTTACAAAACGCACCATTAAAGTCATTTGTTCTGTATGGCTGATGTCAGGTGTGCAGTCCAGAATAACAGAGTAATATCTTGCTGACTTCAGATCTGCCACAATCTTCTGTTTGTTGCCAGTAACTGTATGATCTCATTTTGAATTGTTTTTCCAAGGTAGTGGTGTGTGTACATTTCTTGGGTGGTGACTCTTCTTAGATGCTCCTGGAGTACAAACTCAGCCATCAGCTCCACAATTTTAAGGAATTGTTTGGCACATACAATTGTTTGTTCCATTGTTTGGCACATACAGCTGATCTGAAGTGCCATGCAGTGCTAGGTTTTGGGTAGCAAGCATTCTCACAATTGCAATGAGCCTTTTCAGAACATTTTGCAAGTAAAGAGACTCTGATGCAATCTTCTCTTGATGCTGATCATCTATGGTGGCCTTTAACCTTAGTCTCATCTCAAGCTCTTTCCACCTATGGAATGCTCTCTGGTGATTTGCTGCCTTCTCATGGCATGCCAGATTTCTAGCCAGATTCTTCCAGTCCTTTGTTCCTGTAGAACCCAATGTGGTTGGAACATTAGACTGGAAGAGTTTGCAACAAAAACAGTGTGCAGCATTCTGAGGTTTTTGAGGCCTCTCCACTTTGTCACCATTGGGGATTTCATGCCAGTAACGTGTTGGATGGAAACTTCTATTTTCATTGTCTTTGGGGAACATGACGTTTTTCACTTGCTGTGGCCCATGCAGTACAAGGAAGTCCCTTATGCTTCTGCTCAAGTGGGTCCACAGTCCTGGATCATCTAGACTTAAGGAACTAATCTCAGCAGCAGCTGTTTCTTGTGCCTCCACCACATTCTTCTCTGATCTACACTTTTCTTCAGGAATGTGCATGGTTACATCTATTTGAGATGGAGATATGGATGCTGCAGTAGCTGCCAGGTCACCTGCACTCAGACTAACTGGAAGATCAGGCATCTCCTCACCACTCACATCCTCACTGGGGCAGGAAGGCTCACCATGAACATTTGTGTCTATGTATCTCAGGAGAGCTCCTTCCTGCTTAAATAGAAAAGCTTTTTTTCCTTTGCTTGCTTTCTTTTTCCAAAAGCTGCCCCAGAGGGGTGTTTTCTTCTTTCACTCATGACTGCTGTTCTGTGCCAGTTATAGTGGCTCTCAACATGCAATTGAAGGGGACACATAAGCAGGCTGGTAGCAGGGCCTGAATGAGGGAAGATATCAGCATCTTAAGGGCCTAACTGGCTCCTACTACTTCAGTTGGCTGTCTGTTCTCCTCAAGTGGACAACAGCTCCTCAGCGAAGCAGCAGGAAACAGGAAGCTCCCTGAGAAGCTGGTGTCAATCAGTCCAGGGTCCTGGGGATGCTAGAGAAGTACATAAGAGGCTCCCCCTCCTCTCTCTCCCTGAAGCTCCTCCTGCTTTCTTTATTCCCTCTCACCTTTTCTCCTGCCTGCCTGTTATGTCTCTTTTACCCTCCTTCCTCCAGCACAGCACTCAACCATTTCTGTGCATCCAGAGCAGAGAGAATACATATGCACCAGCAGCAGACACAATTTTCTACACTCTGGGTCCTAGTCGCACCCCTCCACCCCAGTCTGGCACCTGAGGCGGCCACCTCAGTTCACCTAATGGTAAGGCCAGCCCTGATTATATAGACTAGTTGCTAGAAGCCCGTGCTGTTGTATGGGTGTCATATGTAATGTTACATGAGTAAAAAAGGCAGAGAATAGTTGAGAATTTAAAAGCTTGACTGCAACAGGCTGCAAATCCCAGCGATGAATTTAAAAATAATCTAGTATAGTCCAGTCTAGATTACAGTTTATAATTGTTTCCATCCGTTCACATTGACTCAACAGATGTTCTAGGCTTCAGAGTGATGTTTGGGGTTATTGTGTGTGATAGTTGTTTTTGATGGATGACTGTGTTGATTTGTGTGTGTGTTGTGTTGTGCTCAGATAGTTGTGTGTTTATGGGTGGTGAAAGAGAGATGTGTGCTGTGGAGAGGGGCTAGGTATGACTGGAGTTATTGTGTATGTTGTTGCGTGGGTGGGTGGGTGTGTATCTAGAGGTTGTGCTGACAGATTTGTGTGGATTTGTATGAGTAGTGAATGAGGGGTGTGTGCAGCAGTGATTGTATGTGTTTGGAGTTATTTTATATGAAATGGCTGTATTGTTGTGTCAGTGGTTTTGAAGAACTGTGGCACTTTGGAGTATGGGTGTGACACCTGGGCCAAATAATCCACCAGCTATTCCATCTCCCTCATACAGCTAATGAAACTGTTGCATGAGCATAAGCTGTAGAGTAAGGGTGGTGCCTGAGTTACCTTTGATATCACAATGGTCTAAGACTCTTAGTATGGCATAGATACATGCCTTGTTGTTGCACAGGTATAATTTGTAAAGCCAAAAATGGCTGAGATCTTAAAAACTGGATGTTAAAGACCATGAATCTGAGTGACTGATTGAACCTGTTGATATTCTGAACAACAAGAGCTCTCAGCCATGCTTGAACTGTTTCCATCACTTAACATTGACATTTCAGATATTCTAGGCTTCATGGTGACAATCCTGGAATTGTATTATGTAGAATATACACACACATATGTACCTTATCGATAGCAGGAGAGGTTTCTTGCACCCTCCTCTTAATACACACTTGTACCACCTACATAAGTTAGTGATAATTTAGTCCAATGAGGGTTTTGTGGAGGGGGAGTGGGACTGGTATTCACATCTTTAGTATCAACTGTGCTATACTGACAAATCAATTTTAGAAGGCAGAAAACAAATTCAACTTTGAAAGTAATAATATTCCCATTTGTGGAAAATTATATGGCATCATAATATGTACAACGGCAAGCTTTTCTGCATATCCCACTCCATAAAATCACTTTGAATGCCCTGTTCTATGCACTCTCCATGAAGCTCTGGTATTGGCTGCTGTCGAAGACAGGATACGGGACTCCCTGTACCACTGGTCTAACCCAGCATGGTAGTTCTTAAACTGCCTCACATACAAAAGGAAAATTGTATGAAGATTTTTATAGCATGCATATGCCTACCTGCTCTGGCCATTTCACTGCAGTAACATTAGATTTTTGCAAACTGGACAGTAAATAATAATGCTTTGCACCTACCATTCAGGGTCTTGAGGGTTTTGAACTTCACCCTTTGAAGCAGGTATTTTTATATTCTTTTTGCTGATAGTTAAAATTGAGGCCCAGGGTTTTCAAAGGTAGCCTTTAATTTTGGGGGACCAGCTTGAGAAATTTTAAAGCTGTTTCAAAGCTGGCTAACCAAAAATTAAGTCACATAAAATCAGACCACACCAAGGAAAATTTTGGCCTAACTTACTGGTCAAAAGGGAGTTTTATAGACTAGAAATAGAACCCAGGTCTCTTAATTCCCAGTTCTGCACTTTAGCCACAAGTCTTTCCAATTTGATGGATGATTCCAAAGCTCATTATCTAAAAGAAAGTTAATTTTGGAGGGTTGCTTCACAAAAATTAACTACTTTAGTTAGAGCTAGTTGAAAGTTTTCTGGTGAAACTTTTTTTCCCCAAAATGTTTCTCACATTGCACCTCTCTGCCCACCCAGAAAGCATCTGCTTTCCTCAAAATATTTACTTATTTATTTTTGTCAGAAAAATGAAAAACAAAACAATTTCAAGTTTTC
Source organism: Eretmochelys imbricata (assembly GCF_965152235.1). Taxonomy (NCBI): domain Eukaryota; kingdom Metazoa; phylum Chordata; order Testudines; family Cheloniidae; genus Eretmochelys; species Eretmochelys imbricata. The sequence continues at coordinate 38,101,608 of NC_135574.1, forward strand.
AGTTTTTCAATGAACAGTCGAAATTTTCAGAAGAAAATTTGGATTAAAATATTTCCCCCCTCAGACTTTTCCCGGAGTGGAGGGACATCTCTTTTTACAACCAGCTGTATCTATAGCACTAGTGTATTGCTATTGAAAGACAATCCAGAATAATATTATAGCCTCGGAGGAATAAGAACATATGTACATTTTCATCCTTATAAAAGCAAAGCTGCTTACTGCAGAATTCCCTGACATTATCACCCATCAGCTTTAGCAAAAGAATACAAAGCGTACAGAACAGGCTCTGGAAAAAATAAGTTAGAGACTCTAGCAAGTTTGGGGAAGGAGTACATTCCAGTGTCTTCATTTAGCCTGCTTCATATTGAATAGGAATTAGGAATCTGCTTACAGCAGCAGATAAATGGTAGCCTGTATCTAAGACTGCTAAAGGATACCTATATGTTTCAGAGGAAAGTGAAAATGTACTTGCCCACTTGATTTATAATAACAATTGTATTCATGCTTCCCTCTCCCACTGCCAAGACCCTCACTAATGCCTCAAAACAATTTAATAAAACCTAACTCTGATCTCTATACTCCAAACTTTGGATTATGAACTTCCCTTTATCTCCAAACACAGATACAGATCTGAATTTCATAGCTGGCCAACTATTATATAATGGAGCACTCTGAAGTAACAGAATCTAACACCCCTCAGCTTTGGCCTCATTAATTTTTCCTTTATCTTTCCTTATTGTATATCTTTATGTTGTATCTTTTATGTTTCTCTCCAAACTAAATAATGTTAAATGTTTTAGCTTTTCCAATTCCATCCCTCTCCATGGCTCTTACCATAATAGATAATGCCTCTCATAAATGGGCAATGAATTTAGCCAGAAGACTCACTAAATAAAAAAGACAGGTTTCAGAGTAACAGCCGTGTTAGTCTGTATTCGCAAAAAGAGAAGGAGGACTTGTGGCACCTTAGAGACTAACCAATTTATTTGAGCATGAACTTTCGTGAGCTACAGCTGACTTCATCGGATGCATACTGTGTCTGTCTGTATAAATTGGTTAGTCTCTAAGGTGCCACAAGTACTCCTTTTCTTTTTGTAAATAAATAAGAATTATTAGTGATCATCTTAGAGCCAGAGGCCCTTCTAAAAGGATACAAAGAAAATGTTTCTTGTGGTGGGGTGAAATCAAGCAGAGGTTTCAGGGCACAGCCGCAATTACCTTTCACCAAGGAGAAAGATATGTGTATGAGTCATTGAGCATGTACCCAGTGTAGCTCTATTACAAGGAATAAGAACTTCATTATTGCTATCTCTATAATTTGAAGAGACAAATATGAGTCTTTGAAATGATGCTTTCCAAAATGAACACATAGGTCATTATGGCTTAAGAATCTCTGCCACTATTTCTGCCAATCAGTGTCAACAGACTGTTAAATATAATTGCCTTGTTATTTTATGTGTTGACATTTATTATTTCCCAGCTGATAAAACAGGCTCCTTTCTTTCAGAGATTTATGGTCTCCTAGCAGTTTTACATCAACATAATATTAAGGCAAGATGATGAATGCTCCTCTTTTCCTCTACAAGTGTAGTGCTACATTTTTTGATAGCACATTTATAGTACTCCTACGAATAAACTCCTTCATTCAAGAAGTTTGCAGCTCTGGATATATGAAATGTTTTCAATGACAACTCAATGCATTTGTTTGCCCCCAATGCACTATCTGCACTCAACATTACAACCTGTATTAAGACAAAGGCATTCCTCCTTCTCCTTTCTCCATTATAGGCCTGATCCTGCAACAGGAATATGCAAAACTCCTCATGTCACCCCTATTGTAGGCCTTTTGCATAAAACACCTTGTCAGTGAGGTGACGACTCAAAAGGACAATGTTTATTCCACGTGCTGCAGCTGTTGCTTCCCCACATCCCCTCTACTATAAACCTCCTGGCTCCTCTGACTCATGAAGCAGAAGAAGAAGTAGATGGAGTGAAATGTCCCAGGACTTCACCCCACTTCATCTGGACACTGGATTAAACAAAACAGGTGCATAATGGTGTAGGCACAATGGGAGTACTGAATCCCCAAAGAAAGAGTTTAGTAAATTGCAAAGAGGCCACTGGATGTCTAAGCAGAAATTATTTCATTTATGTGGTGAGGCAGCATGGTCAAGGAAGAAGGTGCTGGATGGGGATTTAGGTTCCTGCTGAGTGATCTTGGGAAGGTGCACTTTGCCAATCTATGCCTGCATTTCCCCTCCCACCATTTAGCTCTGTGTCTGTTTAGACTGTAAGTTCTCCAGGGGAAGGACTACCTCTTATTATGTGTTTGTACAGTGGTAAGCAAAATGGGGCCTAATACAAATATATTTAATAACAATGAGGATGCAGGTATGAAATGCATCAAAGGTATTTTTGAGGATCTCCCTTTGTATGACTGCTTTTGGTGAGAGACTACGTTTTCCTTTTAAACACAAGCTAACAATTAAACATAATGCTCATGCTATGTGGGCTCCCCACGGGCTTAGCTTCCTGCTGAGCATCAGTATTGCTAACTCCAAGCACTCAAAAATCATAAGTTAGGCCCCCAAATCATGAGATTTTAATAAATCATACCTTTAGGACTTTTGTTTTTTTTGGCCTTCTGGTTGCTGAGCCTTTAGGGTAAACATTTTCAGGTGTTTTCCCACAACCATGAGGGCAAGAAAACCCTTTATTTAATTAAAGGTTCTCATATAAACACTTATCTCCAGGACCTGGGGCTTTATGGAAAGCATCATATAATGTGAGACTCACATTAAAATTGCAAGAGGTGGCAACCAGTTTTGGGCTCAATCCTGCTCCCAATGAAGTCAGCATGAGCAAGAGCAGTCACTGTGTCACCAGCAGGGAGCATCTGAAGATGTCTATGGTTGCTGCTTCCAAACACAACCGTAGCTGCCATAAGAATGTACTCTGCAGGGTAGGGGTTCCCAAGAATCTCTGCACAAAAAGAAAGTGTCAGCCATTGCCAAGTGCAAGCAAAGGGGTGTGGGGGAGGTGACAGAAGAAGCATAATAAGAGAACCATAGTAGAAGATTGTTGCTCCTCTAGGATGGGTTGCAGGAAGCATGGTCCTGGGCATGCATCACAAAGCATGCCTATACTGCAACCAAAGGTGTGACTGTAGCATGTGTAGACATACCGGAGCTAGCTATGATCTAGCTAGGTCAAACAACAATAGCAGTGATGCCACAGGAGCTTGAGTGGCAGTATGGGCTAGCTGCTCAAGAATATAACCAGGGTTCCAGGCAGGGTTGTACAACTCATGGTGCCATGGCTTCATTGCTACTGTTATTCGAGCCAGCTAGATCAAACCACATGCTGCAGTCACACCTTTGATTGCAGTGTAGACGTACTCACAGAGGAAGTGCTTTTGGAGGAGGCTCAGGTCTGCCTGCAGAGAGTGAACTTGTAGCTTCTCCCACTTCCACAATAACTCTCCTGCTGTCCTTTCCACTGCTTCAGCAGCCATAGTTATATTCAGGTAGTCTCTGCTGCCTCCTCCAACCTGCATCAGACCCCAGCTCTGCTAGGCAACTTCATGGAAAAAGCTGGGCTTCTTCCTAACAAAAAGAAAGGTCCTACAGGGACCCCCAAATTAACAACATTACACTTCATTTTTTAAAATAGACCAGAAAAGGTCTATTCCTCGCCATAATCCTCGTTCATACAAAACGAAGTAAATGATTCTGGTCATCCATTACAAGTGGGTACCGCTGATGGGGGTCAGCAAGGAAGGATGTTGTATACTCATACTTAACCATGGATACATAAAATCTGCCACGTTAACATCCATTCTCACTCCCCAGCTGCATGATGGTGCTCTTGTTTGCCTGGGCAAAGGAACTCACAGTAGCTTTAAAGATATGCCTAATTTTAGTTCAGTCACAGGGTGACAAACCCACTCTAGTGAAACAGCTGGAATTCTAATTAGGAAGGACATCACCATTTCCCCATCCTCTTTAAAACCATTTTCCTGGTCACAAGTCAGAAACCTAATACCCAAAGTCTGGGCCAGATCTTCGTCTGGGGTGAATCAGCCTTGTTCCATTGAAATCAAAGGGCCCTGTCCTGAGTGGTGACAATCACCCACAACTCCCATTAAAATCATGGATGCTCAGCACCCAGTAAGAGCATGCCCTAAATCTGCCTAGTGTCCTGATTACACCATTGTTTCATCCTGAATGTGCTACCCAATGATCAGTGACGATCTGGAATCCTAAATAAGCAAGAGGCATGAGATATTTTTTCCAGTGGCTGTCATGGATTCTCCCCTTAGTCTCAAGTTTAGACTGATAAATGCGATTAAAATATAATGGAGAGAGCATTTAAACCTGTCTTTCTTAAATCAATACTAAGCTGGAAAGCACCACGCTTTGTCTGATTGCATTCACTATGTTGTATTCCATTCCAGTAGATATAAGAGGATATGTTATCTCAAGTCCCATAAAAAAGAATTACAATTTTCAAAATACTTTAAACAAAGTTAGCCAAGACTAATTGCACTGATTTATTTGCCCTGATAATAAGTATTGCGTAGGCAAATGTAAAATACTTAAACCAATTTATATACATTAAGTGGAAATACAAAAACTGCAGGAAATTAACCTCCTGACTCACCCAGAGCGTAAAAGATTATTTGCAGCAGCCATTTATAAATTGCTTATGGCCCTTAAAATATGTTTACTATTTCACATTTTGTATTGACAAACTAGTCTGTCAGACATGATCAGTGAGGTGACAAAAAGTAATTTAGTTTTATTCCATTGTCTGTCCTCCCTCCAGCTAGGAGTTGCTGAAAGAAGAGGCTTCTAATGAGGGCTGGGCAACTTCTCCTTTCTTTATTGCCACATACTTTATTATTCCCTATTACAACGTCTCTCTCATAATTCTTCCCTTCCCCTCTCTCCACTTTGATCAAATTTTAGCCACTGAGTTGTTCTTTAAACTGAGCCAATTAGCATATAAAGGGTAACTTTTTCATTTAAAGGAATTTTAAACAATACAGATGCTGTGAACATACATAAGAATGGCCATACTTGGTCAGACCAAAGGTCCATACAGCCCAGTATCCTGTCTACCAACAACGGCCAATGTCAGGTGCCCCAGAGGGTATGAACCTAACAGGTAATGATCAAGTGATCTCTCTCCTGCAATCCATCTCCACCCTCTGACAATCAGAGGGTAGGGACACATTCCTTACCCATCTTGGCTAATAGCCATTAATGGATTTAACCTCCATGCATTTATCCAGTTTCTCTTTTAAACCCTGTTATAGTCCTAGCGTTCATAACCTCCTCAGGCAAGGAGTCCCACAGGTTGACTGTGCGCTGAGTGAAGAAGAACTTCCTTTTATTTGTTTTAAATCTGCTACCCATTAATTTTATTTGGTGGCCCCTAGTTCTTATATCGTGGGAACAAGTAAATAACTTTTCCTTATTCACTTTCTCCACACCACTCATGACTTTATATACATCTATCATATCCCCCCTTAGTCTCCTCTTTTCCAAGCTGAAAAGTCCTAGCCTCTTTAATCGCTCCTCATATGGGACCCGTTCCAAACCCCTAATCATTTTAGTTGCCCTTTTCTGAACCTTTTCTAATGCCATAATTTCTTTTTTGAGATGAGAAAACCACATCTGTATGCAGTAGTCTATCCCTTTTTTAATGATTCCTAACATCCCGTTTGCTTTTTTGACTGCCGCTGCACACTGCGTGGACATCTTCAGAGAACTATCCATGATGACTCCGAGATGACTTTCTCCTGATTAGTTGTAGCTAAATTAGCCCTCATCATATTGTATGTATAGTTGGGGTTATTTTTTCCAATGTGCATTACTTTACATTTATCCACATTAAATTTCATTTGCCATTTTGTTGCCCAATCACTTAGTTTTGTGAGATCTTTTTGAAGATCTTCACAGTCTGTTTTGTTCTTAACTATCTTGAGCAGTTTAATATCTTTGCCACCTTCAAACTTTGCCACCTCACTGTTTACCCCTTTCTCCAGATCATTTATGAATAAGTTGAATAGGATTGGTTCTCGGACTGACCCTTGGGGAACACCACTAGTTACCCCTCTCCATTCTGAAAATATACCATTTATTCCTACCCTTTTTTCCCTGTCTTTTAACCAGTTCTCAATCCATGAAAGGCTATTCCCTCTTATCCCATGACAATTTAATTTACATAAGAGCCTTTGGTAAGGGACCTTGTCAAAGGCTTTCTGGGAATCTAAGTGCACTGTGTCCACTGGATCCCCCTTGTCCACATGTTTGTTGACCCCTTCAAAGAACTCTAATAGATTAGTAAGACATGATCTCCCTTTACAGAAACCATGTTGACGTTTTCCCAACGATTTATGTTCTATGCATCGTACAATTTTATTCTTTACTGTTGTTTCAACTAATTTTCCCAGTACTGATGTTAGACTTATCGGTCTGTAATTGTCAGGATTTAGAGCCCTTCTTAAATATTGGTGTTACATTAGCTATCTTCCAGTCATTGGGTACAGTAGCTGATTTAAAGGACAGGTTACAAACCATAGTTAATAGTTTCACAATTTCACATTTGCGTTCTTTCAGAACTCTTGGGTGACTCCATCTGGTCCCAGTGACTTGTTACTGTTAAGTTTCTGAATTAATTCCAAAACCTCCTCTAATGTCACTTCAACCTGTGACAATTCCTCAGATTTGTCACCTACAAAAGACGGCTCAGGTTTGGGAATCTCCCTAATATCCTCAGCTGTGAAGACTGAAGCAAAGAATTAATTTAGTTTCTCTGCAATGACTTTATTGTCGTTAAGTGCTCCTTCTGTATCTCGATCGTCCAGAGGCCCCACTGGCTGTTCAGCAGGCTTCCTGCTTCTGATGTACTTAAAAAACATTTTGTTATTACTGTGACATTGCACTCTATATGGTTTTATAAAAATATGCTAATGAGTGTGAATATAATGTAACTGGAATATGCTTCATGAAAAAGGTCTCTTGTAAGGTATCATTACAAAGCTTATGATCTACTGAATGTGGTCATCCTATTTGTATAAATGTATCACTCTTGTATCTGAAACTAGAAATATGAAATATGGCTCTGAGGTCCTATTGTAGTTATGCAAAGTGTGGGCCATTAATGGTGGTTTGGAATCTTGATGGCTCCCATTAACCAGGACAATTACCTGTAGACGGCTCTGTTTTACTTGTAAGTCTTCCTGTATACCAGTGGGCTGGCAAGTGGGTAACGAAGTCTTACAGTGACATGTGATCATGTCACTTGAACTGGAATCCATCTTTGACCTGGTGCTTTTCCATTGAGAAGAGGGGTGGGAACACAGAGGGACAAAGGATTCCCGCCTTACGCAAAAGATATATAAGTGGGTGGAATAGAGCAAAGGGGGGGGGGGAGGCATCATGAGAAATCCCCTAGCTACCACCTGAGCTGGAACAAGGGCTGTACCAGGGAAAAGGATTGTGCCAAGACTAGGAAGGTGTCCAGTCTGTGAAAGAAATTTATCGAAATATCTCTGAGGGTGAGATTTTATCTGTATTCAGTTTTGATTACTGTACTAGACTTACTAGACTTGCGTGTTTTATTTTATTTTGCTTGGTAATTCACTTTGTTCTGTCTGTTACTACTTGGAATCACTTAAATCCTACTTTCTGTATTTAATAAAATAACTTTTTACTTATTAATTAACCTGGAGTATGTATTAGTACCGGGGGGGGGGGGGGGAGGGAGAAAAACAGCTGTGCATATCTCTCTATCAGTGTCATAGAGGGCGAACAATTTATGAGTTTACCCTGTATAAGCTTTATACAGGGTGTAACGATGCTGGTTCTGGTGGGACCAAGAGTGCCAATTCAGGACAAATTACTTAAAGCAGGGCAGTTACAGCCCACGGCTGGGGTTTTTCCACCTCTAAGGCAAACCAAACCAGCCAGCCAGAGAAGACTTTGGTTTTACCCCACCGGCTAACCACAAATCACACAAGCAATTCCCTTAGACACTCCAGTTTCCCAGTATCACGACCAGTGCCACTTGTTATGGGGACAGATAGTTATGAAAACCAATACCCCAATAAAAGAAAAAAAGGTTCTCTCAATCCCAAAGGACCAAGCCTCAGACACAGGTCAATATACAAATCAGATCTTACCCACAAATCACGCTGTTGCCAATCCTTTAGAATCTAAAATCTAAAGGTTTATTCATAAAAGGAAAAAAATATAGATGAGAGCTAGAATTGGTTAAATGGAATCAATTACATACAGTAATGTCAAAGTTCTTGGTTCAGGCTTGTAACAGTGATAGAATAAACTGCAGATTCAAATCAAGTCTCTGGAGTACATCCACAGTTGGGATGGGTCTTTCAGTCCTTGGTTCAAAGCTTCAATGTAGCAAAGTTCCTCCAGAGTTAAGAAGCAGGATTGAAGACAAGATGGAGGAGCTGCAGCAGCTTTTTATATTCTCTTGCCATGTGGTCTTTCTCTCTTTATTCCAAAGACAAGCTGTCCATCACATCACCTGGAAAAACTTCAGAGTTCTATCCATAGGCATGTCCCCCAGCTATACAACTGACCCTGCTGAGTCACAAGGCATGTCTGCCTTCTGTCAATGGGTCAGTTGTATAGCTGTTGGTCCTCAATGGGCCATCAAGCCAGGCTAGGGAGAGCTGACACCAACTTGTCTGGGATGTCACCCAGAAGCATAGCACAAGTTTGAAATACAGACAGGATAGAGCCAATACTTATAACTTTAAATACAAAAATGATACAGGCAAACAGATCACATAATCATAACCAGCAAACCATAACCTTGTCTTAGACACCTTATCTGACTCCCGTTATACAAGATTTGTTGCCACTACCAGACCTTGGTTGCAACCATGCTCTATATGGTCCCAGTTCAAGTCAATAACGTGACACAGGGTAAAACGGATTTATTTGGGGTTTGGATCCCATTGGGAGTTGGACATCTGAGTGTTAAAGACAGGCACACTTCTGTAAGCTGCTCTCAGTTAAGCTTGCAGTTTGTGGGATGTGGTTCAGACCTGGGTCTGTGTCTGTGACTGGCAAGTATGTCTGGCACAGCCAGGCAGGGTTCTGGAGTCCCAAGCTGACAAGGAAGGCAGGGGCAGAAGTAGTCTTGACACATCAGGTGGCAGCCCCATGGGAGTTTCTGTGATCCAGCCCGTCACAATTACCTTTTGAGGTTTTGGCTAGCTGTTCTTCAAACTCCTTTTTGGCTTTTCTTATTACATTTTTACATTTAATTTGGATGTGTTTATGCTCCTTTCTATTTACCTCACTAGGATTTGACTTCCACTTTTTAAAAGGTGCCTTTTTATCTCTCATGGCTTCTTTTACATGGTTGTTAAGCCAGGGTGGCTCTTTTTTAGTTCTTTTACTGTGTTTTTTAATTTGGGGTATACATTTAAGTTGAGCCTCTATTGTGGTGTCTTTGACAAGTGTCTATGCAGCTTGCAGGGATTTCACTCTAGTCACTGTACCTTTTAATTTCTGTTTATCTAACCTCCTCATTTTTGCATAGTTCCCCTTTCTGAAATTAAATGCCACAGTGTTGGGCTGTTGCGGTGTTCTTCCCACCACAGGAATGTTAAATGTTATTATATTATGGTCACTATTTCCAAGCGGTCCTGTTATAGTTACCTCTTAGACCAGATCCTGTGCTCCACTCAGGACTAGATCGAGCGTTGTCTCTCCCCTTGTGGGTTCCTGTACCAGCTGCTGCAAGAAGCAGTCATTTAAAGTATTGAGAAATTTTGTCTCTGAGGTGACATATACCCAATCAATATGGGGATAATTGAAATCCCTCACTATTACTGAGTTTTTTATTTTGATAGCCTCTCTAATCTCCCTTAGCATTTCATCGTCACTATCACTGTCCTGGTCACGTGGTCGATAATAGATCCATACTGTTATATTCTTATTAGAGCATGGAATTACTATCCATAGAGATTCAGTGGAACATGTGGATTCATTTAAGATTTGTATTTCATTTGATTCTACGTTTTCTTTCACATATAGTGCCACTCCCCGGCATGACCTGTTCTGTCCTTCTGATATATTTTGTACCCTGGAATGATTGTGTCCCATTGATTGTCTTCACTCCACCAGGTTTCTGTGATGCCTGTTATATCAATATCCTCCTTTAATACCGAGGCACTCTAATTCACCCATCTTATTATTTAGACTTCTAGCATTTGTGTACAAGCACTTTAAAAACTTGCCACTATTTATTTGTCTGCCCTTTTCTGATGTGTCAGAGGCTTTATGTGAATGTTTCTCATCTGATCTGGCCCATACTTTATCCTCTTCCATCCTCTCCTCCTGACTAAAACCTAGAGAATCTCTATCAATAGACTCTCCTCTAGGAGAAGTCTCTGTCCGATCCACGTGCGCCTCTGCAGCAATCGGTTTTCCCCCATCTCTTAGTTTAAAAACTGCTCTGCAACTTTTTTAATGTTAAGTGCCAGCCGTCTGGATCCACTTTGGTTTAGGTGGAGTCCATCCTTCCTGTATAGGCTCCCCCTACCCCAAAAGTTTCCCCAGTTCCTAATAAAACTAAACCCCTCCTCTCTACACCATCGCCTCATCCACGCACTGAGACTCTGAAACTCTGCCTGACTACCTGGCCCTGGGCGTGGAATTGGAAGCATTTCTGAGAATGCCACCATAGAGGTCCTGGATTTCAGTCTCTTTCCTAGCAGCCTAAATTTGGCCCCGAGGACATCTCTCCTACCCTTCCCTATGTCTTTGGTACCTACATGTACCATGACCATCGGCTCCTCCCCAGCACTACACATAAGTTTATCTAGATGCCTCGAGAGATCCGCAACCTTTGCACCAGGCAGTGCCCATTGGAAATGAACTTGCACCAGGCAGTGCCCACTGGAAATGAACTTGCTTTCATGGTTTCTTTGTATCAGGACTCCAGCAAAGTGAGTGATCATCAACAGTGGTTTTGGTATGAAGGAGGGGTGTTTTTGTGAACCTACTTGAACAATTGTCACAGTTTGTTTCAAAGATTCATTTTTCACTCTGTTAGATTTTAATGAGTACTTGATTAAAAAAAACCACAACATGCTGCTCTTTTTAGATTCACTATATGTTCTGTTGTGGTGGGCTGTGATTTTATTTTTTCCATCTGAGATAATAAGTGTTATATTTCTGGAGTCAGCAGATAGACAGACAGACGCAGTCAGCAGATAGACAGAGAGAGATGGGAACACTGCTATCTGCTGTGCTCCTTGGCTTCAAAACTGAAACTAACACAAAAATGAGGCTTTGCAAGGGTGGGAGAGACAGCACAGAGGCCCAGGAGCATTTAAAGGGACAAGAATAACATTCCATCACACTTCTTTAAAAAACTTTCCAAACACATATACATTATCATTTGCATGGCTAACATGAAACACAATATAATCTAAATAAAAGTTGTGGGTGGACTACCGCAGACTGGTAAATTACAAGGGATTATTCTGCCTGGAATAGCAATTTGCTAACTACAAAATTTATAAGGCCAGGGGCACAACTAGTTTTCACACTCTCTTGGGAGAATGTGGTGATGATGTTGTGGCAGTGTCTTGAATAACAGGAACAGTCGGTGGTAAGGAATCAGCTGAATCTGGTGTGAAAGTTTCTTCCACCAGATCATCAAAATTAGGAGTTACAATGGATGGAGGTTTGACTATAGGAACAGAAAATCCTACTGGAACATTCCTGGACTTCAGTAGTAGTCGAGGCTTCAACTGGTTCTTATGGTATTTCCATAAAATACCATTGAATAGTTTCACCATGAATGAAACAGGTCCCATGTATTTTACAAGCTCTCCAGGTACCCATTTAATTCCAGAACCACAGTTAGAAGTCCACACTAGTCACCGACTTGAAAAAAATGATGATGATTTTCATGTCATTGATCAATTTGCATAGCTCGGGATTTGGCTACATGTGAGGCAATATCAGGATGTAGCATGTCCCAATAGGTGTGCAAAGATCATTTTTAAAAGAGAGTTGCAAGCGACTCATGGATAGTAGCATGTGTTGTGTTCCTGTGAGCAAGCAAGAAATTGTCCAATTTTTGCTAATGACTCAGAATAGACTTATTAGCTTTTGAGGCATGTTTAAGTAAAAGCATCCTGCTAGTCCATTTGTAGTAGGATGGTGAGGAGCTGAATGTATGTTCTGAATCCCATTTAAACCTAGGAACCTTTGAAAGTCTTCAGAACAGAACTGAGGTCCATTGTCCCTCACCATTGTAACGGAAACCAAACTGGCTAAACAAGGTACGAAGATGTCCAATAGTCTTAGTAGCTGAAGCAGAAGTCGTTCTGAACTTCTGGTTATTTTGAATAGGCGCTGACTACAACCCAAAACATATAATCTTCTAAAGTTCAGTGAATTTCACATGAATACATATCAAGGTCACGTATCAAGGTATCAATATGTCTCAGGCCCTAACACAGGGTGTCGACAAGGGCCAGGATCATGCTGAATTTGCTGACATGTAGTACGGCACTTCACGTTCCTCTCAACATCTTTGTTGATGCCCGGCCTCCAGACATAACTCTGGGCTATGATCTTCATCTGTACAATGCCAAAATGACCTTTGTGAAAAGCTTCCAAAACCTGAGAGTGAAATGATTTCAGAATGATCACTCACTTTCCCCATAAGATGCAACCATAATTCACAGATAATTCTTGTTGATGTGACATGAATTGTGCAAACCAGAGATTCTTATTGTAAGCAGAGACAGGGTGGGCTCCACCCTGACATCTGGTGGTGAGGTGTGGCAAGTTGTGGAAAAGAACTTCAGGGGCTGATCTCATTTGCATAGGCACACCCACCCCGCCTAGAATGAGGCCATAACTGCCCAAATGGTCACTTTGGCTGCTGTGGGATCCCCAGTGTCTCTGTTATTGGGGCGGGAAGAATAAATTGTTAGTACCCTGATTATGGGAACTGTGCTTGGAACTGTACTTGGCCTTTTTGTTATGATGGAGGACTCACCATCAACTGAGGAGCACTCACTAGGCAAGGGACATGGGTTCCAAAACTCTGTGAATTGAGAGAGACTTGAGACAGGTATTAGTGCCTGGTGGTGTAGGCCCCTTTGTGAGGGCCTGAAGCACCAATTGCACCTCTGTCTCTCTCCACTGTGGAATGTCAGAGCTAATTTTGGGTCTATTAAGAGTTTTGTTACAGGTACTGTGCTGAATTCACTTCAGCCTTATGGTGCACCAGCACTAAGGCTTCCACTACTATGAGCTGAAATCACTGAGCACTGTGTCAAGTAGTGGGGAGCCGGAAGATCTAGTGTGCAGCGGAGCTATTTGTGAGACGGCGGGGTGAGCAGAGCTGTTTGTGAGACAGCGGTGTGTTCGTGAGACGGCGGTGTGTTCGTGAGACGGCGAGCTGAGCAGAGCTGTTCGTGAGACAGCGAGCTGTGCAGAGCGGAGCCGGTCGTGGTGGAGCGGAGCAGAGCCCTGGGGGGCAGTCAGCTTCAGGACACGTAAGGTGCCCCTTACCTCTTTCCCCCGCCACACCCAGGCACATTTCGGCCAGACTGGGGAGTAACACTCTGCAGATGAACTTTTGAACTCCGGGGCTGGACTTTTTTGGACTTTGGGTGATTTGTGGATTGCTGGACTCAAGAGACGTTTGGGTTCTGGGACTCAAGGGCCTAAGGGAAAGGATGTGGCCAAATTTTTCTGGGGTGGGTCGGTGTTCATGGTTTGGTTAATGAACACTAGTTGTGGTGTTTCCCCAATTTAATGCTGATGTTGTTTACCTCATGTTATTAAAGATTCTCTACTACACCGAGACACCGTGCTTGCGAGAGGGGAAGTATTGCCTCCTTGAGGCGCCCAGGGGGTGTGTAAGATTTTCCCAGGTCACTGGGTGGGGGCTTGAGCCAGTTTTGCATTTGCTTTAATGAGAGGGAACCCCTGTGTACTGAACCCGGCCCTTGCTGCTATCAACTTGGCCTGGCAGAAGGGTTACATTATGATCCAGTGTTGTACTCTGTAGTGCAATCATCTTCATAAGAGAAAGTACCTCACCCTTAGCAGTTTCTTTGTTGATGTCTATGCTAGTGATGGGTAACCTATCCATCAAATTGAGATAAAACATTTTGTCTGAAGTTTCTCTGGGTTGATAAGAACTTGAGCATGGCAGGTACAACAGCCCATCAGCATTGCAGTGCTGAATCCCTTTATGGAATTACATTTTATAGTAATGAGCGTAAAATAGCATCCAAGCAGCAAATGATGGAATTCCATGTTTTGATCCAAAAATTGAAAGTAACGGGCAATGATCCATTTGCATGGTAAAACTTCTACCATACACATAGGTATTCCAAATTCTGAATTCCAAAGAGAATGCTGAGAGCTTCTCACTGTATTTGCGTATAGTTCTCCTCAGGAGTACTGAGTGTTTGCAACTGGTTTCTCCATGCCTTTAGGAAAAACATGGGGAAGAACTGCACCCAGTCCATATGGTGAAGCATCACAAGCCAATTGCAATGGTAGTGAAGCATCAAAATGCATAAGAACCTGGCTGATGTCAACTGTTTCTTTCCTTCCTTCAGTGCACACTCAAAAGCATTAGTCCATTTCCATTTTCTCTTTGCATGTACCAATTCATGTAAAGATGCCAATAGTGTTGCCACATTAGACAGAAATTTACCACAGTAGTTAAGTAATCCTAAGAATGAACATAACTCTGACACATTCTCTGGTGGTGGGGCTTGAAGAACTGCTTTCTCTTTCTCTGACGATTTCCTTGATGTCAATGATGAAACCAATATCATGCTGCTTTTGTTGATGGGGTTGAAGAAAAACGTTCATGCATCCCTGCAGTAATTGTGGCACACATGACAGTTCCAGGTACAGTCGCAGACAATAGGTGATGCAGCAGTTGGTATGCCTTCAGACCCATCCCTGTCAGCAAGGTTGAAACTCGTCCCTCTGGAACGGTGTTGCAGGTTACAAATCAATCAAAAAATCTGAGGTATACCACCCATGATTTGCAATTTTTGTTGAACTTACTAACGTTGCCCACAAAAGGTGCCATTTCTCTGTTGACTTGTTGGACTTCAGGCCTCCTGGACACCTTCTGTTCCACAGGGAAATTCTTTTTATTTTTCCTTTTCCTTTTCACCGTGCATTATCTGCACTGGATTACCCTCTGTTGCCTATGTGCATATGCACTCCTTTGGATGAACTTGGGTTCCCTCTGCTGGCTATAGGCCTTCAGTCCAGGTTAAAGCTGCCTGCCTTCCTGCCTGCACATGGTCGACAAAGGTGGCTTCCACTTCACTGCTTTGCTTGTACAAGCTCCAGGCAGCCATCTATTCCTTTGTTCTGTATTTATTTGCCTACCTCCCACTCTCTACATGGCTGGCTCACACTGTCCCAGCAGCAAAATCAACAGTCTGTCACCTTGTGCCTCTAGGTGAGCTTCAGTCCCCTTTTATTATAGTTTATTTGCTTACTTTTTCTTCTTCTTGTTCAGGCAATGGGAGCAATGGACACTCATGGGATAGAAGGTCCTCTCAGCTAATGTTATATTTCTGGAGTCAGCAAAGGAGGAGATAGAAAAACAGACACAGAGGTAGCTCATGGAGACACAGCTGTCTGGTATGCTTGCTTTATTGTTCTGGCTGCAAAAGTGTAACTAACACAAAAGTGAGGCTTTGCAATGGGGATCATGGTGAGAGCATAGAGCCCTCTGAACATTTAAAGTGACAGGACATCACAAAAAACAATGCTAGAAACAAAAAATAAACCAGCCACATCTGCCTTTTAACTTCTTCACAGCTTTCTAGTTCTTACTTCACCTTTACATGTTTCATAAACTTTTGATTGTAAATAAGGGCCAGTTTTCTATACTAAGACAACTCTGTGATTGGCAAAACTTGGTGAAAAATATTTAGTGAAATTTTCAATTGGAATTTTTAGCCAGTTGATTTCACACACTTTATTATTATATTTAATTTTGGGGGAAATAAAATTGTTTTGCAATAAAACATATAAATAGTGAAAAGCCCTTTTCACCCTCTCCACATGTACACTCCTGGTTTTCTGTTAAATGCTGTTTTCCAGAGTAAATATCTGAAAATATATAGGATTTAAAATAGACAAAGACACATTTAGAGTGTGAGTAAATGTAGACAAATAATTTGTGGACAAATAATTTGTGATTTGCTGAAGAGATGCTCTGGTCTAGGCCCATGAGGTATTGGCCAAACAGTTTAATCTGCATATTCCTTTTCATTATTTTATAAATGTGGAATTTCAGATTACATGTTCATTACATACGTAAGAACATAAGAATGGCCATACTGGGTCAGACCAAAGGTCCATCCAGCCCAGTATCCTATCTGCTGACAGTGGCCAATGACAGGTGCCCCAGAGGGTGTGAACCTAACAGGCAATGATCAAGTGAGACAGCTAAATAATATGTGAGATGGAAGCTGTCTAGTCAGATTTAACAGTCCTCAAACCAGTTTGAGAAGGGTGAGTGCTCAGTAATAAGCAACATACTAAGACAAACAATTGCCTCAGACTAGAATTACAATGTAGTAACAACATAAAGAAGTCAGTCTCTTATTTATGAACAACTCAGTTCTGCTCCATTGAAGTCAATAGTAAATCTTACATTGATTATAATGAGTTCCTGATCTTTCCCACAAGGCTTTCTCTGTCACCACCATCCTACCAACCATTCAAGATGGTTATCTTGGCTTTATCTTAGGTTCATCCCACTCCTTTGACCATACCTCAGACAATTGTCTAAATCTTGCCTGTACTATATCCCCAAGATTAGACGTTGCCTCTCTGCTCACACTGCCAAAATTCTGTCCAAGCTCTGACCATCTCACATCTTGATTATGCATGGCATTGATGCTTCCAAATTTGGTCCTTCTGAAGTCCATTCAAAATTCTCCTGCAAAAATCTCCATCACTTGTTGCATGTTGGCTCATTACCCTGCTTTCAAATCCCTTCATTGTCCCCCATCTTCTACCACATCAAATGCAAACTTCTTTTCCTTACTGTCAAAATCCTCAACAATTTAGCCTTTGCCTATTGTCTCAGTGCATGGCTGACTCCTGCCTTCACTTCACCAATAATGCCAGCCTCTGTCTGAGCAACAGGAGAGAATATTTTAATAATTTTGAAATTATTTTAAAAGGTAACAATTTTTTTCAGAGTTTTATTTTAGAGATCTTTGTCTGAAATATTGTTACTAGTGCTCAGAATCCTTTTATGTCGTAATTTAAGTAATGAGCAGAGGCCATTTTTATGAAGCTTTATGCAGATAGCAAAGGTGGGATCATTGAACTTTATTGCTTTATATTTATTACATCTGTTACCATGGCTGTTCTCTAAAGTCAATGAATGCCCTATTTTAAACAAACAAACAAACATGCATAAACCTGTTAACTGCTTTTGTTCTAATTTTCTGTTCCGATTAGAAGTGCATGATAGGCTCTACAAACATAATCCGAAATATTTTAAATCTGAAATATTATGTATCAGTTCCCTCTTCCTGCTCAAACTAATACTATTTGGGAAGGGCATGTCTGAAACAGAGACTTTGGAATGGTGGTATATGTATTTATTTATTCTTAACCTTCTTGTCATGTTAGGCTACTACATGACATGATTAATATGGTTCCCCTGCAGCGGAAAATGAAGATGACTTTTCTTTAAAACGGACATGTGAATGCACTACAAATGGCTCTTAGCAGCATGAAACACTTCAGTTTCTATAATAAATGCTGTCAAAGTTAGCTCTTGTAAACAGATGTAAGTAAGAAGAGCCTTTTTCATGGTTGCAGCACTACAAGTAACAATTCTGAAAAAACTTGTCACATTTTTTTGTTTCATAAATTGATATATATTGTTTCATATAATTTGTATTCATGTAAAGCTATCTCCTTATGCTCCTTATCAGCAAGTTTGCTACCTTTAAAGAGTGCATTAACATGCAACTCTATAACTGATAATATGGTCCAATCCTGACACATGCTGAACCCTCCACTGAAATTATAAATTGAACTGATAACAGTTTCAATGGGAGTTGAGGGCACTCAGACTCTTGCTGGATTGGTCCTATAAAACAAAATCTCTCTCACTGTCTTTGGTATTCTGTGTATGACTTTATTGTTACAAAGAAGCATCTATAGCTTTGATAATCTCTTTGAATATGGGCTTTTAAGCCTATTTTTTAAAGATTATGTAATAAAACTACAAACTGTTGAAAAAGCAAGAATTTAAATAATTATTTAACTATATTGTATGAAAACAATGAAATATATGAACAAATTTGATCAGATTAAAAAAAAATCTTTTAAATTCTAGTTCTTAATCCTTCAAGAGAAAGCTGAATTTGTGTCCCTTCTCCAAGTTATATAAATTGTGCTATATTGCAATACACAGATCACATTAGAGTATAACTCCCACATTAGAATACTATTATCATCTTCATAGAGGATAATTATGCCCTTAACAGGTTATCCACCACTAGCACTGTTAATTTACTGCATGAGTTGGCATGGAAATTATTCAACACCAATAGGTGTAGGAAAAACAATTGCTTAATGGGTGGACCATATGCTTCACTCACTGTAATTGAACAGTAAATTAGCTTCAGTGGAATCCAAAATTCAATATAGATGACAACATGAGATGTTTAAAGCAGTAGGTAACAGTGAGAGCAATTAAACATTAGCATAAGTAAAACACTTTCACCATATTACTAACAAATGTCACATGATAGTGAATGTAGTAGTTGGTCCATAAAGGTTAACCCCTTGCTGTTGACTTGTCTACAGCCCAAGCTGTGGTGCTAATGCATTTTGCATCACAATGCTCCTATATCAAGTTATGTGTCAACTTCTCACAATCAGAGGCTAATGTGAAGATTTTCACATTTTTCAGTTCACATATGGCTTTTTACAGTATTTTGAGCGTTCACATAAAGAGCTTTGGGAAAGGCAGAACACTAACCCTGGGTATGTAAAGGTTACAGCGAGGAAAATGGCATAAGATGTATCATTTAAGATACCTGTGAAAACACTAAGCAGAGTCTAATCCAGTGATACCCAATCTGAGGTTCTACAGTTGCATAGGTTTCAAATATAATTCAAAAATGTGCTCATCCTGTAGTTCTGCCTGCCACACATGAGGCAGCTCAGGTATCATTGAGCAAACAGATCATGGAATCCAAGATTCTTCCCCATACCTCCAAAGAGCTGGAAAGGGGGAGAATAAATAATGAAGGAAGCAGGAGGGGTGAAGGAGCTGAAAGTAGGAGTATAAAAGTGGCAAATAGGGTTGCTAAGAACTACAAATTAATATCTAACTGACGTACTGACACTATGTTCATGGCATTGATCAATAGTACATAATGACGCTGAGTTGCAATAATGTCATGCCATGTTATGCCACAATTATTTTGTTGCTCTCCTTTTCTTGCCATTCATTGACACAATAGCTTTCAAAAATTGGTTATCATTGTCGAGAGCCATTGGCACAACAGGCATGCAAATGACCACACCACACCTAAAGCAGGAAGGGATGTTGTCCAGGCTTGCCAGAGGAAGGCAGTAGTGCTTTATGGTGGGGGGAAGGGCGGGCGCGGAAATACAAGATCAGAAACTGCTAGAAAAAGGTGGGGGTGATCAGCTTTGCAGTGCTGACTCTCCTACTGGGAATGTAAGGGGCGGAAGGCTTTAAAGGTGCAAGCCCTGGTACTGGAAACCCATTTCTCCACGCAGTAGGCAAGGCAACAGCAGGCAGCCGAGGATCCAGCCACGCTAGGCAGCATGGCTCCATGTGGTCGCAGGAAGCTCCCCCTTCTCCAGAGTGGGACAGGCACAGTCAGGGTAGAAGCAGCTCACAGGGTGGGTGAGTCAGCTAGTGCAATTTCTCAGCGTCAGATCAGATCGCCAGGCATTGGGAGGTGGAGAGGGATGAGAGGTAGCTTAGCTCCCTCTCCTCCCAACCCTGCTGTTACCGGAGGCATGGGGAATCAATCGGCTTTCACTTCATTCCTGCTGTGGCCAGATTAGTACTGGGAGAAATGTACTTTTACTGGGAGGTCAGGAGGCTGGGGAACAAATACTGCATAGGATAGTTCTAATGGGGTTGAAGGGTTAATGGTAGCCCAGGGGTGGGCTCATCGCACTAGGGGCAAGGGGCTGTTACCAGGACAGGGGTTGGGGAAGCCCACTGTGGTGTGTTAGATCACCCAAGGCAGCCTCATGCACTGGGGGAGGGGGATGCTCCAGGGGAAGCAACCACACATGCAGGTGAGCAGGCTATTTGCAAATAGGTTAGTCAACAGCCATTTGCAGCAAGCAGTCAGTGAGGTTGCTTCTGAGGTTGTTTTCACAGCACTGCCGGCTTCCAAAGTGTGCTGGGTCTCCCAGAACCAAGATGTTCTTCTACACTGAACCCAGGAGACGGGGGTGAGGCTGATTCCAAGGGTCAGTGTGCTCTGCAACAGAGGTTGGGGCAACAGGTGGCACAGGTGATATCCTGCCTTGAGGAGTGGCAATGGGTGGCAGTTGCAAAGGCCTCAGGGAGGTGCAGGATCCAGGCTTAAATTGTCCCACTCGGCATTTACTTGAGGGGGACGGGAGTGGGCCTTGCGGAGTATAAATAGGTTGGGACTAGGAATGAGAGTTCCAGAATCCATAGCAGACCCATCTGGAGTGTGTGCCCCTGCTGAGGACACTAATGGTGTGGGGGGGAGGGATAGCTCAGTGGTTTGAGCATTGGCCTGCTAAACCCAGGGTTGTGAGTTCAATCCTTGAGGGGGCCATTTAGGGATCTGGGGCAAAAATTGGGGATTGGTCCTGCTTTGAGCAGGGGGTTGGACTAGATGATCTCCTGAGGTCCCTTCCAACCCTGATATTCTATGATTCTATGATTGGGCAGCTGCTGCAAGCTAATCTGCAGTTGTTGCAAAACTTCAGGAATCTGTGGTCAGGGGTCTGTCCTGGATTCCAGGGAAGGCCTAGTATTGGCACTGTTATTCCAATAAAATAAAAAACAGCAGGATCTTATTAAAGGGAAAAAGGCAAAATACCACATTTATTGTGAATACAGACAGAATCATAGTAAGCAGTTAGTTATAGCTATAACATTCCATTCAATTTCATATTTATTCACACATTCATACACACACACACAGGTTCTGCAAGGTTGTTATCATAGTTACCAGCCTTAGAGTTGCTCATGCCAAGCCACTGGCCAGGTGGCCTGGACATGAGGAGGGAGCAGGGCCTTGTCAGATGCTCCTCTGATGCTCCTGGAAGTTGGTTTGCAGAATCAGACCCCAAAGTTCTCACTTTCTAGAGTCCATTTTTATAGGAGTTTCTTCCTATGCCAGTCTATGGGAATTGCTTCATCATGCTGTTGCTGAATCAATCAGCAGATAGCACATTCCTGACGGCTCCGTGCTGCTAGATATTATCTTGTTCTTTGGTTCTCCCATTCTTGAGGCTGTTGGGTGGATTCCAGTCTGCCCTCCGGGGGTCCTCTGGTTATTTCCACTTGACGCCTTCTTCAGCCGATGGACACTGGATTCTTAGGCTGGCACCTCCCTGATCATTCAGTTATTATCCACACCAAGCATCCATCCACATACATCCTCTATCTCTATTTTAATCACAATTGTTAATACAACAAAAGGGCGGGGAGTCTCTGGGTGCTGTTTCTGTTGTTAGAGTATTGCTTTGAGTCTCTCTTTCTGTGAATTGCTTTGAGAACAGACTCTGTCTTAGAATGTACTAATGCAATTAGCAACTTGCAAGTTTCACACATAGAGGGAGAGAAACAGTACCAAAAACCAAGAGACCTCTTAATTAGTAATACCCTGGAATTTAAACTGTGGGGAATCAAACTCATTTGTGATTTTAATACAGAACTTCTTTAATATGATCCAACAGCACGAATTTGGGAGACAGGCAGCTGGGGCAGAGCCCCCCCCCCCGCCCCCCCCATGGGTTGTGGGGGGCAGGGGTGTGGATGAAACCCCTGGGCACTTTTTGACTCACCAGTCATTAAGATGTATAACCTCCTGGAACAGAGTTGAACTTCCTGGTGGGGCTGTGAGGGAAAAGGGCACTGAGGAGGCCCCATCAGTCAGTCCCAAGTACAGTTACGCCAGGGTGGCTGACGCAATGGGAGTTCATCTGCTAAATACAACTAAGGTTAAAATCTTGCACAGGGAGGTGTTTACAGAGAGTAAGCTGGGACAGAGCACACAGAATAGGGAGTTGCCCAAGCAATCAAGGGTGCCTAGAATGTGGGATAATTGGGAGGCTGCCTTCCTTATCTATTCAAGTGTTATAGCACAGACTTACCCGGAGAGAAGCCCTGCCTTGTTTAAGTATATGGCGGGCATATCAGGTGGGCATATAATACATTTGGGGGCATGTCTCAGTTTAATTATGACAAGCATAATATGGGGGAGGGATAGCTCAGTGGTTTAAGCATTGGCCTGCTAAACCAAAGGTTGGGAGTTCAATCCTTGAGGGGACCATTTTGGGATCTGGGGAAAAAATTGGGAATTGGTCTTGCTTTGAGCAGGGGGTTGGACTAGATGACCTCCTGAGGTCCCTTCCAACTCTGATATTCTATGATTCTAAGCAGTTTTGATTAAGGGCAGCAACACAAACTAGTATCCGGTGGGACATACCGCATCACATACTGTGATTGGAGTGGATGACTCCACGGATACCAGGAGTTCACACAGACAGTGGCCTGTTCCTTCCACTACAAGCTCAGAAGGGGCATGAGTCACATAATAATATTTGCTGGACATTTAATAACAGAGTTTGTTTCTGCAGCACCTGTAGATTCAAGCACGCATGCGAGATATGCTTTGGGACCCATTTGGCCCGTTCTTGTCAGAGCGCCAGGGGACAGTCACAAAGGGAAAACAGGGGGTGGGTCAAGTGCCAACTGCATGTTTGGCTCAGCTGAAGCAGCTCATGGGGTGCAGAACACAAGCAGGGGAGGGGGGCCAAGCTGGGGGTGGTCCAAATTGTCTGTTAGACTTAAGGTGTTAAGGGTTTCCTATGGGATTCCCCTAATAAAGCACATGTGGCATATTTGTGTGAGGGGGATTACTGTGAGATTTCTGATCCCTTTTTCATGGAGTAGCATCCATGTAATGTCAAAAAAGCCAGGGTAGGGTGGCAGGACCAATTAACCAATTACCTATAGGGAACCCTAATGGTTTCCTCCCTGGGTTCAGTCCCCAACAGCAGCCCAGGGGACTATTGATTAATACATCACCTTTCATACCCATGAGGCAGCTCCATTAACAGTGGAATAGACCATGTGCCCTGGCATTTTAATTAATTAGCCTCTTACAGTTTGAATGGCAACTTCCGCCTTCTCTGTATGTGTATATATATCTTCTTACTATATGTTCCATTCTATGCGCCCGATGAAGTGGGCTGTAGCCCACGAAAGCCTATGCTCTAATAAATTGGTTAGTCTCCAAAGTGCCACAAGTACTGCTGTCTTTTTACAGATACAGACTAACACGGCTGCTACTCTGAAACAAACATTCAATCACTTTGTTGTGCTATGTCGTCCTTTTCCCTTAAGTAGTTCCATTGAAATCACTGAGAGCCTAACAAATACTCCTCATTGTGAGTAAGGGAGACAGAATTGGGTCCATAGATTGTAAACTCTTCTAGGCACAGACTTTGTCATGTGTCAAAGACTCACAGAAAAAATCACTTTTTACCCAATACTGAACAAGGAACTTTTATTAAAACAAGAAAAACAGGTTTTTCACCTCAGCTATTCTGTCTCTCTCTCATTTTCTGCTTTACTGTAGATCTTCTGCTTAGAACTTTCTCCATCTCTTCTACTGCAGTTCCAAAGAAACAGCACATACAGCCACATAGAGAGACACCATGGACACTTTTGGATCACTAAATATACACTAACAACAACACTGTGCAGTTACTTGCTGATGTAGATAGCAAGAGACAGCATTTTTTTACTGCTGCAATGCCAAATCAGCCTCGGTGATGTACATGTAAGAGCAGAAGCAAATATGAAAGTATTATGCCAGAGAAAAATATAACACTGTGTTTCCTGACACTACTAGTAATGTTCTGCTTATTACTGGCTTTTGAGAGATGCCAAAGTCAGCGTCATCTCCCTAGTTCCACAAGATTGCCATATCTAGAACGTCTGAAAGAGACACTGAAGAGGAAAGGCATGGGAAAGACATACATAAGTGAACACAACCAGGAGGAATTTAAAAATAATGTCAGCTAAAAAGGAAAAAAGAAAGGAAGCACTACAATTAACAGCAAATTGACCCTTGCTAGTGCCTATGGATGTACAATATATATCCAACCTAGTGACACTAATGTGATATATTGTACAAGTACATCCTCACTTCCTATTAAAATTTAAAATTCACTGTATAGGTCTATCCTCTGACGGTGCACTGTGTGTGATATTTTCTGTGCTTACTTCTCCTGTTATCTTCCTCCTACCCTTTCTGTCTTTTGGCACTTGAAAGTGCTATTTTGGGAGTTTTGATGCTCACAGCATGTGTTTCGCTGACATACACCAGTGTGGAGTAGAGCTCGCATCACACTCCCTAACAGAAATCCTGCTTTGAATGCAGTAGTGATGTAGGAATTTTTTCACACTATTCACTTCTGTATCACAATAGTTGAGCATAGAAGGTAACCCCACCCCCCGCAATGTCACCAATTCCAATCCTCCGCAGCTGCTGCATGTTATCACATATAGTACTCCCCTTTCAGCATTGGCAACATCACTGGCTTCCATGCTTGGAGCAACTTGACATTTTCTAGCATTTTGCTTTGACTTTTGCTCAGCCTTCATCATGAGCATAAGAGCTAAAGTTATGAGCCTGGAGGAAAATAATTTGTTGCAAACAGCTTGCTTCAGATCTCATGTTTCTATGTTCATGGTTTTTATTCACAAGGGAGATAATGGGGTAAATGTCGACTTTCTTCCACTAGTGAATGATGTAGAGGAAAGTGCTTTCCCTGGCTGGAACAATGCCAAGACAACTCTAACAAAGCGAAGCAATCGATATCCAGCCAATCAATAGTCACCACATCAGGGCTACACTGAGATCTCTTAGCTTAGTTTTCCATTGATTTTAATCTGTTCCTTAAAAAAATACATAATAAATATATGTAACTAGGGAGTCTTACACTTTGTAGCTTCTGCAGGCTTAACTCATTGCATACAACAGGAACTCCCTGTATTTCTCCATCATGCCCCACAAGCTCCCTGTGGCTATCCTCCATCTCTATCTATTTCATGGACTTTCTGCACCCCACCCCCCTTCATGCCAGGGACTGTGTATGTCTCTCATTCTCCCTTCCACGACATGCCAGGAGTTGTATGTGCCCCCTCATTTCTCCTTTTCACCCCCTTCCCCACCATGGCAGGGTGTGATAAATTAAAGGGGGAAGGAGGTAGCTCTCTTTTATGGACACCCAGCCAGCCAGTAGCTATAAAATCCCCCTTAGTAGCTATTCTCTAATTGCTCTACCTGTAAAAGGTTAAAAAGTCTCACTGCCATGCATAGATAAAAGGAAGTGAGTGAGCACCTGGGCAAAAGAGCCAATGGGAAGGCTAGAACTTTTAAAAATTGAAACAAGACTCCCCTTTTGTCTGTCTGTTGTTCTTCTCCCAGGGAGAGGCAGACAGGGCAGCAATTACGCGGTAAGAAGTTTGGGCCAGGTATGAAAAAGTATCAGTATCATACCTAGAACTACTAATTTAAAACCCCAGATATGTAAGTAGATCAGGAAATGTCTAGGAAGACGCAATTAGGTTTATTCCTTTTATTTTGTTATGGCTTGTGGATTCCTCTGTGCTAACCCCAGGTGCTTTTGTTTTGCTTGTAGCCTTTAAGCTGGACCTCAAGAAAGCTATTCTTGGTGCTTACTCCTTGCAGTTGCTCTTTTAAAATCTAGCCTGAGTTCCCAGATGTATTTTCTTTCTTTTTTCTATTAATAAAATTTACCATTTTTTTAGAATAGAATTGGATTTTTGTGTCTTAGTTTTGTGCACATGTTGTTTAATTAGCTGGTGGCAGCAGCTGATTTCCTTTATTTTTTTCCCCTTTCTCAGCTCTGCCTTGGGGTGGGTGTGTGTGTGTGTGTGAAAGGGCTTGTCTGTACCCCACAGGAAGGAATTCTGAAGTGCGCCTTCCTGAGCTCTCAAAGGGGTTCTGCACTTGGATGGTGGCAGCATCTACAAATCCAAGGTCAGAGAAAAGCTGTAACCTACAAGCCTGGAGTGGCCAGTATTAACTTTTAGAATCCTTGTGGACCCCCACCTTCTGCATTTAAAGTGCCAGAGTGGGGAATTAGCCTTGACTCAGGGGCTCTGTGTACTCCCTCTTCTTCCCTCCATATTATGGTCCCCCATTCTGCCTCTGTCAGGATTCCCTCCCCACTCTGAACTCTAGGGTACAGACATGGGGACCCGCATGAAAGACCCTCTAAACTTATTTCTACCAGCTTAGGTTAAAACTCCCCAAGGCACAAATTCTCCCTTGTACCTTGGATTAGGTAACACTGCCACCACCAAGTGATTTAGACAAACTCAGGGAAAGGACCACTTGGCTTTCCTACTCCCCTCTAATATCCCCCCATGCTCCCTTTCCTGGAGAGGCTTGAGAATAAACAAGATTAACACAGACCAACCTTGGGGGTTTTTTAGGACACTAAATAAAAACCCCAATCAGATTCTAAAAGAAACAGAACTTTATTAGAAAGAAAAAAGGTAAAAGAAGCACCTCTGTAAAATTAGAATGGAAGATAATCTTACAGGGCAATCAGATTTAAAAACACAGAGGATTTCCCTCTGGGCCAAACTTTAAAGTTACAAAAAGAAAACCAGGAATACACCTTCCTCTCAGCACAGCGAAAATCACAAGCCACAACAAAAATAAGCTAACACATTCCCTTGCTAGTACTTACTGATTCTAATGGAGTTGAATTGCTTGCTTCCTTGATCTGTGTCTGGCAAGCACACAGAACAGACCGACCAAAACCTTCCCCCCTGCCACAGATTTTAAAGTATCTTGTCCCCTTATTTGTCCTTTTGGTCAGGTGCCAGCCAGGTTACCTGAGCTTTTTAACCCTTTACAGGTAAAAGGGTTTTGTGCCTCTGGCCAGGAGGGATTTTATAGTACTTTATACAGGAATGTTGTTACCCTTCCCTTTATATTTATGACAGCCTCCCTGCCAGGGACTCTGCGTTTCCCCTGTGTTCCCTTCCCCACATACAATTGTTCCCATTCTCCCCCTCATGTCAAGAGTTCTGTGTGCTCCCTTCCCCCTCCCCCCCAGTTTCTTCCTTTTCCCCATACCATAGTTCCCCATTTCACCTTCTACACCAGACGGGGGCTCTGTGTGCATCCCATTCCTCCACTGACTTGTGATGGTCTTTCCCACTGACAAGTAAACTTGGGTTTTAAACAGTGCCATAATTTAAAGCAATATGTAACTATAATCTGAAGTTAAGAACAGCATCCTTAGAAAATATCCAGAAAAGCTTCAGTGAAGTCTGACTCCCCAAATCTGAGTTGTAACATGCGATATTGATTAGCTAGATCTAAATTATCCAGTCATACAAATGTATTTAGTTATTCAAGAAACAATTTATGATCCTAATATATTCATACAGACTTCAATGAGATATTAATACTGAAATTTAAAATAAATATGATAGTAAATAAATTTGTTATATTAACATAAGTTATTTATGCACATTGGCTTATTGATATATCATAATTAATTTACATTGAACTGTTTACATTCAACTCACAACAGTGAAATTGAATAAAATATTCATATCAATAATATAATTAATCCATTAAGCATTTACAATTAAATTGAAAACAATCCTTCACTTATTTATAAAATATAAAGTAAAATAAAAACCAAAAGCAGAATAAAGCAGTGAGAAGTTGATAACAAACGAAAATCATTCTACCATATTTAGAATAACCTAAAGTAGAAAATTGTATCTTGGTTACAAAAAATGTAGAAACACATAAATTACTCAGACCTTAAGGTGCTCATGTACCATTGTGATGAGTCAGACTAGATTAATATCCAAACTCTCTGTTAATTTATGATATACAATTTCAGAAAATTCAACAGCAAAAAAACTATTCTAGTGATGAGTGGAAGTATCATGAATGTTTTGTCTGTCATTTGGTGGCTAGAGCCTAGACAAGACTTAGCCAATTAAAGAATCCGTCTCCCAACCCTCCGTCATCAGTGAGAGTTGAGATTTTAAATAGGACTTTTGTAGTATGCAGCAGATACGCCGAGAGACGAGCAAAAGGAACTATCTTCTGGTAAGTCCACGGCAGTCATGAGGCTAAGCTTGTCTCCTATAGAAGTTCCTCTTTGTATATTGGTTGCTATTTTAAGATTTCAGTATCCTCCCTTCTAGAATTTAGTAGGAATGAAATTAATAAAATTCTATAGAAATTAAATGGGTTTATAGAAATAACTCTACAACTTTGTAGAAGTTAGATTTTTAAAACATCCTATATCTGTTTTGTTTTGTTTTAATAGATAATT
The DNA here is from genome assembly GCF_965152235.1 of Eretmochelys imbricata. NCBI lineage: Eukaryota > Metazoa > Chordata > Testudines > Cheloniidae > Eretmochelys > Eretmochelys imbricata. Next base: position 38,130,305 of record NC_135574.1, read on the forward strand.
AAGTCTCTGCTATGGAATTCTATAGGTTGGTTAAAAAGTTATAGAAAGCTTTTTATTCTGCACTTTTCCAAAAGAAGAGATTGTTGCCATTACCATCTTTACTTACCTGTGGCAGGGGTAATACCCTGGCCATCCAATATATTTTGCTTTCCCTCTGCTGTGGGCACTTCTGGAATAGCAAATCCTTAATCAGTGGCAGTTGTGCTATTAAGTATCTGTTAATGCTGTACTTCACTAAATGCTGCAATTCCATTTGTACAACTATTGTGTTCTGTAAGCAGTTCTGGAAATGATAGCTTAGTTTTCAGCAAAGGGAGCAGTACAAATGACAAGAGATCACTATGTTACTCATAAACCAGTAACTATAAATAAGAAGGGTAAACTTTAAAATAATATTAAACTACCTTGATTTAGAATCTGGTTATATTAATGTACTATTTTCATAATTCGAACTGTAGTACTGAATATTACCCTAGAATCTGTCTGTCCCAGGCCTACCAATAAGGATAAAAAAAAATCTTCCCAGGATTATGTGAAACTGAATTTATTATTAAATGAGCACTAACATGTAAGTACAATCTGTAATTATTATCCACTGTGGACTAGGTTGTGCATAAGTAAGGCTATAATTTAGATACGGGTATTTTTAGTAAAAATCATGGACAGGGCACGGGCAATAAACAGAAAGTCACAGCCCATGACCAGTCCATGACTTGTACTATAAGTACCCCTAACTAAATCTTAGATGCTGGTGGGGGGCGCTCCAACAGATGCTGCTGCTCCTGTGGTGCTGGAGGGGAGGGCAGCCTAGGGCCCCACCGCTGCTGCTGCTCCTACTGGGGGGCGGCCTGGGGCCCCACCGCCGCTTCCAGACCTCTGCTCCGCAGGAGCACCCGGGACCAGTTGCCTGGGGCCACCTGAGCAGCAGTTGGTGCAGCTGGCCCTGGGGCCACCTAAGCAGTAACCAGTGTGGCTGGCCCTGGGGCTCAGCCACACCAACTGCTGCGGAAGTCACGGAGGTCCCAGAAAGTCACAGAATCCGTGACTTTCGTGACCTCTGTGAAAGACTCACAGCCTTATGCATGAGCAACCTGGTCATGTATAAACAGTATGTCTCGGAGACAACCCTCAGAGTCACAAGTTCTTCCAGGGCTCCCTTGTTGACCTGGGCAAGAATAATTTGAGACCTCTCTTTAAGGGGTGCTGCATAATTCCCGTCTTCCTTTCCCCAACCAGTCCTGCTGGCATTGATTGGGAGGCAAAGCCATACCTCCACCCACTACTTAGCCCTCTCCACTCATTCTTCACCCTTTAGACCCACTACAGGAACATCTGGGGAAGAGTTCCTAGGTTCCCTAGAATACTGGGAACCATGAACTGGGAAGTCCTGATGGACCTGGAAAATAGTGGGGAATCCTTTATTCCCTGCATAGCTATATCAGGGCTGCACACAATCTAGCCCTGATATAGCTATGCAGGGAATAAAGGATATCTATATCTATACTGATATCCTTTATTATATATATATCCTTTATTAGATTTAGATATCTATATATCTATCTCTAATAAATTATCTAATATATTATCTAAATATCAAATATATTATATTATATAAACATGATCATGCAAAATCCATGATCATGCAAAATAAGTTGGAATACTTTATTCCTCTTTTCCCCTGCATGGACGTAGTAATGGTAGGCTCAGCCTAGCCCTACATAAGGTACATATAAAACATGTTGCCTAAAAGCATTTATACCCTGCAGTGTGCTTTGCAGGCATTTAGTGGAACTCAGTGTAAATTCCCCTGAAAGCCCAGAGTCCTCCTTGTAGGCCAGCAACAGTTTTAGACAACATGGGCTGTAAAGAATATACGACACAAAATAGCATGTCATTTAAAATGCAACACGATTAATTGCTTTGTTTTGTACTCTACATCCAATACAAGCCTCGCCATGCTTAACTTGATGAATGGTGCTCCAAACATTCTAACTGTCCTGCATCAAGTTACATGAGACATGACTACATTCTAATTCATTTTATGAGAACAGCATCCTAATGTCTCAGTGTGTTCTTGCGTTCTTTTATCCTGATCTGATGAAGATGTGCTAAAAAGTAAAACAAAATAAACTCAATATTTGTTTTTCTTACATTTGTATTCAATTATTTTGAACTCCTGGGGCCCACGGTCCTATATCTGATGAGCTTTGGGATAAGTAGACCGCTATATTGTAATGAGAAATAGTTGGCTGTAATATGTACTTAATGAAAGCTGCAGTTGCACAGAATAAAATCCGCTTTACATTCAGAGGACAAAGACAATGAAAAGTTTGTAATCTCTTAAAGGACATGTAAAGCTCTGAGCCACTAAAACAAACAAACAAACTTACAATGCTCATTTAAAAAGGAAATGTGCAAATAAGATGATAAAAATAAAAATAGTCACTATGTTAAAACAGTACATAAAACAGTAACAATAGGATTAATGAGCTTAGTTCACTGCTAAGAATATTGTCAAAAAAACAGAGGTGGATTTTACTCAGATAAAGTTAATATATATTTTTTAATCTGCCTACAAGTTTTAAAATGCAGACAATACTGTAAAAATATCAGCATTGCTTTTTGCTGGAATAAAACGGCAGAGTGTCTCAAGATAATTTATGGCATCAGGTTTAGTTGCTGCTAACAAGATACGATCTTCAGAGGAGGACTTGCTTGACTCAGCTTCTATTTAGTCATGTCATTAAATGCCTAACCTGAAAAAACTGATTGTAGTAAGTCACCATATATTAATATTTCTGCTGTGATGAGATTTTCAACAATGTTGGTGAAGGCATCCTAGACAAGTTGTAATGGCAGCTTTCGTGCATTTGTTCAAATGTATTGCTATAGCTAGGAAGGCATGACTGACGAAGCAAAGGCAATTTCTTTGATAATTGAAATAGGCAATTTGTTGAAACTAGCAAATGCCCTTGATAATGCATCCAGTTATTTTTATTCTTGTGTGGCTATGTTATTTGATCAAAACGTTCAGCTTGATGTTGTCTTGTCAAGACCCTTCTGTACAGTTAATGGGATAAAGGACCATATTAGGTCTAGCTGATCATCAAGTGTCCCATCCAAAACTGCTCTATTTATCATGTCTTGTCTCCACATAGATTGTAAATCTCTCTCACATACACAATTCACAATTATGGGAGTAATAATAACAGATTAGACTTGAAATAAGTGTGTCTAGGAGTATGGTATCTTAATATTTCTGGAATTAAGGAGGTGAGTGAGTGCACAATTTTGAGAAATTGGAAATGACTGCTGTGGACTCTTGTAGGTTGGAAATTTAAAGTTCGTTGTAGAAGTGAGGAGTCTGTGTGCACTTGGGAAGTGTGATGTATAGAGGATAAGGCATGTGAATTGGACTAGTCAGGAATGGTTGACGCTAGATTTGCTCATCTTCCTCCCAAAATGGGAAGAATAGTATTATACAATATATGCAAATTCACATGAGAATCTAATATCAAACAATAAATCTGACCCACAGTTCCCATGGCATTTGTTTAACTCTATCTATATGTTACTGTTTGGTGATCTGATTCAGATATCTCTGAGCTAGATTCCAAGCTCAGCTCCGATAGAGGCAATGGAAATTGACATTGTCAACCTCCCACAGTGAGCCTAACATTAATTAAAGCATCAGATTGCACTGTTTTCCATTTTCATTATTATTCTAAGGGACTTTGTTATTTTGCATTATATGTATAGTAAATATAGGTAAATCTGAATAACAGATGTTCAAACAGGAATCTCGCCACCACTCTGGCCCCTTTACCATGGTTAAAAAGTCTGGAGCAGCATAAAGAGGTCCTAAAAACTATACTGATCCAGAAAAAGGATTCCCAGGGTACAGGTGCAGTAGACATCTGTTACAAGGCTACCTCCTGACATCCCTCCCATAAGCCCTGATGTGTGGGTCAACTAAGAGTGAGTCTGAGGTGGGAAGGGGTGGGTGTGGTAGAGCTGCAGAACACAGTGTTGTGGAGACTCTAGACACCACTGTAGCCCATAGGGCAGTCACAGGAGGCTGTGGTAACATACATTACACCAGAGGCACCACCAGCTTCCGGACCTTAAAGCCAACATAATTCCTCCTCCCTCTGGACTGAAAATTCAGTGCTGCACTTCTTATGGTATGGCTAGACTAGTGACTGTATATTTGTCCATGCATGGCCTTGTGCCATAATACTGCTATTCTCCACACTAAAACCCCAGAAGCACTTGTGTGAAGGAGAGCACATGCCATGTAAACTAGCATATGTCAGGGGTGTGGGTAAATACACACCTTAAGCTGTGGTAGAGCCCTGTACCTGTTTGCAGCGTTAATGGGGAATATACCAGGTCTTGAGTTTAATTAGTCTGCCACCTCCATTCCCATAATGCACTGAGCCGCTTTCTTCCGGACCCTTTTATTATATAGGTCCTTGTCCTTCTGTTCACTGGCAGTAGCATGGTACACCGACTGACCACAGTAGAACACTACTTCAGTAATGCAGCCAGAGGCCTATTATTGGAGTGGGTGGGATTCTGTGGCCTACATATGCAAGAGCTCAGACAAGATGACCATGAGGTCCCTTCTGGCCTTAAAGTCTATGAGTCTATGATCTTTCTACTACACTCTTTACAAGTGAAGATTGATCAAGCTCTGAAAGCATCTGTTTGGCCTGCTGAATATACCCAGGTGCCGATCAATGTGTGGGGGAGTACACCATTCTCCACGAATTTGGCTGGAGCAGCAGGAACATTTACCTGTACTGGGAAATTTCACAGAGGTTAGAACAGGGGAGCATTCAGCAGGCTCCATCCCAGTGCCAGGAACATATGAAGCACTTGATGTTCCTGTACAGGAAGGCCAAAGACTCCAACAGTCTGTCCTGGAAGGCTCATAGTACATGCCCCTTCTACGAGGAATATAAACATGATCTCTTCCTCAACCCTTGCTAGTCTCATTGTCTGAGAGGACATCAATGAGGGCCAGGGCACGGAGGCAGCAGGGACTATGGAGGATGTTCTAGAAGACACAGAGGAAGAGGAGCATATGATTCTGCACCTATGCCCAAAGGAGCACATTGAAGAAAAGACCCTCTTGATGAAACTGAAGAGGACCCCAAGCTGTGTCATGAACCAGAACTCCGAGGTTGGTATGTTACAATGCATCCTCACCCTCCCCATCAATAACACCTCTTGCTCTGGTGCTACACTTCTGATTTTTAAGATCAAGGGCATTTGAAGTACTGTGCACTGACTTTTGTTCCCTGGATAATATGGTAGGCATTGCTCCAGGCCTGTGTGTTTGAACTGCAGTGTTGAAGCACTGTCATGCCTCGTCCCCTTACCAAACTCCTCCACCTTTCCCTTCTCCATTCAGCCCTGTTCTGCTCCAACCTGAAAATAGTCCTCAGGCAAGACGAAGTTCTAAATCAATGGTTTTGTTGATTTCTAGTGATCCACAATTATGCATTTGGCTTCAAAAGCTATTTTTTCAAACATTTTATGAAGGAAAATCAGGGTGCCCCTGCCTCTGTGCATTTCTTAGCCAACAGTCAGACACAGATGGTCCTAGGGCCATGTGGAAACAGGTTGGGGGTGCAGTTTGGAAAAATCCAGTTGGAGAAGGGAACAGAACATAGTTATGGAAAACTTTACAGTTCATTCTCTAAGGAAAAGTTAGTTACCCCAGTCCTGTCATCCTTGGAAGATTTCAAAGTCTTGGTCCCTGGTATCTGCTCTGCCTTTTCCCCACACAGAGCTATGCTGCACAAGCCAGGGGGGATGGGGTCGGGGAAGCACCTGCTCTTGCAGTTAGATATAAATAGTGTAGTGCCCCTTTCCAGTTGTCTTAGGCAAGGGGTGTGGTGCTGAGCTGAATCTTCAGGAAACCCAATGAGGTTGTGGTGTACCTCTTTCGTTGTCGACTTTACCATTTTTAGGTAGGTACAGGGCCAGGATTTTCAGGGAAAGTTAGAGGTGGGTGGATGCGGGTGGTTCAATCTCTCATTTTGCATGAAATCTCCATTCTACCTGAGAATATAGTCAATTTCAAAGTGAATTGCCTCCCAATCCTGTAAGCATATTTCAAGAAAATTTCTGTTTCAGCAAAAACTCTAGCTGGTTTTGCAGGTTCATCGGTGGTGCAAATCTTCTTGGTCTCCCTTCATGGATGACCAAGCCCCTCCATTCAGCAATAGGTAGAGGGGTGACCATTATCAGAAACGTGTCTCTGGAATAGCTTTCCAGATCTCCTCCACAGGATTGGAAAACCACCTCTCTTTTCTGTTCTGATACCTTGAAAACTGCTATGTTCTCCAAATGTTAGCCAGCCTTAAGGCATGAAATTGTTAACTGGTAACACAGACCATGGAAGGAATTACCCTCCCCCCCACCCCCACTGAGACACCATGAACATTTTAAATTATTTAAGACATGAGTACAGTTTTCTTACCATTTTAGCCTCTGTTCCTTCCAGAAGAGCTGCAAAAGTTGTTTGAAGCAAGGATAATGAGATTGCTACATTCCTGGCACGTTGAAAACTATCAAAATTGTAGCCTTTCATAGCAAATTTATGTTTGGAGGGGGGATTTCTTGGCCTGTTCCAAAAGCCAAAAATGCAATGCTCTCCTTGTCTTTGAATGGCAAGGCCTATGGTTCTTCAGGGTGAAAAAATGCTGCTAAGAGGGCAAGAGCATCATGCCAGAGACAGCAGAGGTAGGAGAAGAACCCTGGAGGAGCCGCTCATAGGGATGGACAGGAGAAACCAGGAGCAATTTGAATTCTCCAGAGTAACGGAGGAGCATTCAGCAAGAGAAGATACTTATGAAACATTTCATAGACATAAGAATGCCATAGGGAATGGGAGCATTCCCTAACAGAGAAGCTCATTGAACTGGTGGCCAAAAGAATGCAGCATCTGCCAGCTTCCAAGGCCTCAGAACCAACCCATCAGCCATCATCTTCACCTCCGCCCAGGGTGCTGCCAAATTCGTGAATCCTTTTGCAGTGATAGCCTCTCCTCCTGACCAACCAGGAGGAACATGCTGAGCCTGCAGGAGTGCGAGAACCTTATCATGTACTGGACTCTGAAATCCTCGCAGGAGATGTCTCTAGTTCCCACCCCCATCGTTCACTCCTTCTGATGAGTGTGCAAACACATTAAACTGTGGTCAGTGTTCTTTATTGTGAACAGTTACTTTGGTAACAGTTTGTTGCAGTTCTGATTTCAAAATCTGTCCATTAAACCTTTGACATCACACTTTTATTTAAAGTTATGCTTTGTTTAGTCGTGTGTGTGTCCTCCTCCCTAATGATGAACTGAAGTGGGTTTTACATTCCTGAATATGCTGAATGCTTCTCTCCTCATGTAATAGAGCTGTGTGTAAAAATCTAATGCCATCACAATGCAAATATTTTTGAGTGTCCCCTTCCAAGGCTCAGAAATATCTTAAGCTACACAGAGACACAGGAGAGATGGGGAAAGTGCCATGTGTGGGGATATGTACTTCAAAAGCACTACTATTAATCTACATAGCAGATGTCTAAAACACACAAAAGGGGTTGATCAGTGTCTTACGGGCTTTATTAAACAGGCTGAAAAAAACCCCCCAAAAACAGAAAACCACTGTGGGTGCAGTATTTCCCATCCAAATAAAATCATTGTGAGCTCATTAAAAACATGTAAGTGCTTCTCCCCAGTAACAGAGCTGAAGAAGTGTGAACATTGAAGACACATACATTATACAATGACCACATAACTCAGCCACCACCCTCCACAGCACAAATCCCTCTGTTCTAATCAGGAGTCCTGAACAAATGTGGTGATCCAGTGGAGGTGCCCTGTTAAAATTATCTTTAATTAATGCAATGTCACACAAACTAACAGCTAAAGACCTTTGACTATTGAACAAAACCCTCACAAAGCTATGGAGCCTCACAAGTATGTATTAATATTCCCTCATGTGCATTTCCAGCAGCTGTACAGGATATGAAGGGGTCCTTTGGCACAGACAGATGTCATCCTCTGCCTCTCTTTTTGGAATCCCTGATTTCCCTTGCCCACTGAGAATCAGGACTAGTGTGCATGTGGGTGGGATCTGGCTGCCTGTACGTTTGCAAACCAGACATGTACTGAGACCACATGGGATGGAAGCACTACCCTCACACATGTTATGTAGTACGCAGCAGGCCATGATTATTTGAACAGCTTTACCACACTGCCATCCAGGTGGGTGCATCGGCAGCACCAATGAGCTTTCAGCCTACCAAATGCGCACTCCACCACCATTCAACAGCTACTTAGCTTGTAACTCAGTTAATTTTTTCCAAGGTCACCGATGTCAGTATGTAGTTTCATGAGCCACGGCAGGAGCGGGCTCATGAAAGTGTTTCCCACATTTGTATTTTGGAATTTGCCGCTCTAATCTACTAAAACTCACAAAATGATTGAATAGTAACATTTTTGTTTCACATGCTTACTTTTGGGCAAACTATTGGGATATGGTTTCCAGTTGTGCCCCCTGCACAGTTCAGAGAACTTATCCTCTGAAATCCAGCTATTATTGCTGGAATTTTTCTTCTGGCAACCATCTATGGGTAAATCACAGTGTTAATTGCCTCACAAACCTGAACAACTATGACCCAAGCAATCGACTTTCCAACTCCAAAGTGGTTTGCAACAGACCTATGGGTGTTTGATATAACCAGATTCCACAAAGCAATAGCAGCCATTTCTGAACTGATATAGCTTCCCTAAATTGAGTATTCTGGTGCCAGAGGTTTGGTCCAAACTCCACATGTAGCTCCATGAAATTCTGTTTCCTCATTTGGAAGTTCTGAAGTCAATGCGGGTCATCCCGGATTTCCAAACCAATTTGATCCTACCACGCCATGCTGTTTCTCCTGCACCAGAAGTGACCGTTAACATTAGCAAAAAGAAAAGGAGTACTTGTGGCACCTTAGAGACTAACAAATTTATTTGAGCATAAGTTCAAATGGGTGTTACCATTCCATGTTCTCTATGTATATAAATCTCCCCACTGTATTTTCCACTGAATGCATCCGATGAAGTGAGCTGTAGCTCACGAAAGCTTATGCTCAAATAAATTTGTTAGTCTCTAAGGTGCCACAAATACTCCTTTTCTTTTTGCGAATACAGACTAACATGGCTGGTACTCTGAAAGTTAACATTAGGGCATACGATGACCAGACTGACATTCTTTATATCAGTACCATGTGAGCTGAATTAATTGTCATTGATCCTCAAGGTCAACCCTTGTCTACGTGTCTGAAAGTTCTGTCCAAATTCCATCCAGCATATCGCTGATCATTTACTCCACTGCATAACTATTTGTCCTGTAATAAGGAGGAAGAGCAGAACGAGCTCATCATCCCAGTGCTCCATGTCTTCTACCCAGTTTAGCAGGGAATAACATGAGCAGGAAATGCCATCAACAAGTGTGTGAAGGTGAGAGATAGTACCAACAAAACACAGGAAAGTGGTTTCTAAAGTGTCTCCCTGTGACACACAAAACTCTGGGATAATACCCCTGAAATGATAGCACTAACATCACAAAACAGCAGCACTGTGAGTGTGGCTATACATGTATACACAATGTTATACATATGTCTATCCCAGCAAATGTGGACTCTCAGCTATGGGTATGTGAAGCATATGAGAGATTACATAACCTGCTACCCATGTATGCACACAAGTGCAGACATTGGCTTAGAAGTGCAGCACAGAATCCCAACCTGAGTATGTATTTCATAATTCTTTCACATCTCTCATTTAATGCCCCAATTCTTGTGCTAGCTCAATTTTATCTTTCTATCACCCCTCAGGCACCATTTTATGCTGTGCTAAATGTTTTGGTATACATTCTCCCCCTGGCTAAACGCCATAGACTTCAATGGAGTTATAACAGGAATGAATTTGGCCTTTTGGTTTGTTTTCAGCTTCAATCATCATTTTCCTTTTCCTTTTCTGATGCCAATCATATCAGAAGCATCTGTTGGTTCATATCAAACTAAACCAGATGATAAAACTTGAGTTTGAAATAATTATGGTTATCAGGGGAGTCACGTTCTTGTGAAAGAGCAGTCTAGAACTTTAAGTGTTTTGCTACAGACACATCTTTACCTTTAATTGTTCACAAGAATGAAGTGTCTAATATTACCTGTTGTCCCCAAAGCAGCTTACTGGATCTCTATAATGAGAATGTAACTCTGTCTTTCTTTGATAATATTAAAGGACCAAGTCATAAAGGAACCTTTGTTTCCATACCATATATTTATAATTAATTAACCTGCTATGTGCAATTAAAATTCATTAAATACTTTCTTCTCTGTCTGTACCATATGTGGTGTGTCTCCCTCCCTCACTTCAGAAGAAGAGAAATAGAAAAATGTAAATGAAAGTTTCTTAAAATAATATTTAACATTTACATAGAGTCATTCATCTGAACAGTTCAAAGTATATAAAAAACATTAACTAATTCTCACTGTACCCAGGCAAAGTAGATAAGTATTAAACCATCTCCATTTTCATACATGGATACATTTTAGGGCCAGAATAGTCCATTTTGATGTTTAAGTGAGACAGAAAAGTTACAGGATTTGAACCAAAAACACACAGAAAATCAATGGCAGATATAGGATTAATCATAGAATCATAGAATATCAGGGTTGGAAGGGACCTCAGGAGGTCATCTAGTCCAACCCCCTGCTCAAAGCAGGACCAATCCCCAATTAAATCATCCCAGCCAGGGCTTTGTCAAGCCTGAACTTAAAAAAATATCTAAGGAAGGAGATTCCACCACCTCCCTAGGTAACGGCATTCCAGGGTTTCACCACCCTCCTAGTGAAAAAGTTTTTCCTAATATCCAACCTAAACCTCCCGCACTACAATTTGAGACCATTACTCCTTGTTCTGTCATCAGCTACCACTGAGAACAGTCTAGATCCTCTTTGGAACCCCCTCTCAGGTAGTTGAAAGCAGCTATCAAATCCCCCCTCATTCGTCTCTTCCGCAGACTAAACAATCCCAGTTCCCTCAGCCGCTCCTCATAAGTCATGTGTTCCAGTCCCCTAATCAGTTTTGTTGCCCTCCGCTGGATGTTTTCCAATTTTTCCACACCCTTCTTGTAGTGTGGGGCCCAAAACTGGACACAGTACTCCAGATGAGGCCTCACCAATGTCAAATAGAGGGGAACGATCACGTCCCTCGATCTGCTGTCAATGCCCCTACGTATACATTCCAAAATGCCATTGGCCTTCTTGGCAACAAGGGCTCACTGTTGACTCATATCCAGCTTATCGTCCACTGTAACCCCTAGGTCCTTTTCTGCAGAACAGCTGCTGAGCCATTCGGCCCCTAGTCTGTAGCGGTGCATGGGGTTCTTCCGTCCTAAGTGCAGGACTCTGCACTTGTCCTTGTTGAACCTCATCAGATTTATTTTGGCCCAATCCTCCAATTTGTCTAGGTCCCTCTATATCCTATCCCTACCCTACAGCGTATCTACCTCTCCTCCCAGTTTAGTGTCATCTGCAAACTTGCTGAGGGTGCAATCCACACCATCCTCCAAATCATTTATGAAGATATTGAACAAAACCGGCCCGAGGACCGACCCTTGGGGCACTCCACTTGATACCGGCTGCCAACTAGACATGGATTCATTGATCACTACCCGTTGAGCCCGACAATCTAGCCAACTTTCTATCCACCTTATAGTCCATTCATCCAGCCCATACTTCTTTAACTTGCTGGCAAGAATACTGTGGGAGACCGTGTCAAAAGCTTTGCTAAAGTCAAGGAACAACACGTCCACCGCTTTCCCCTCATCCACAGAGCCAGTTATCTCGTCATAGAAGGCAATTAGATTCGTCAGGCATGACTTGCTCTTGGTGAATCCATGCTGACTGTTTCTGATCACTTTCCTCTCCCCCAAGTGCTTCAGAATTGATTCCTTGAGGACCTGCTCCATGATTTTTCCAGGGACTGAGGTGAGGCTGACTGGCCTGTAGTTCCCTGGATCCTCCTTCTTCCCTTTTTTAAAGATGGGCACTACATTAGCCTTTTTCCAGTTGCCGGGACTTCTCCAGATCGCCATGAGTTTTCAAAGATAATGGCCAGTGGCTCTGCAATCACATCCACCAACTCCTTTAGCAATCTCGGATGCAGCGCATCCGGCCCCATTGACTTGTGCTCATCCAGCTTTTCTAAATAGTCCTGAACCACTTCTTTCTCCACAGAGGGCTGGTCACCTCCTCCCCACGCTGTGCTGCCAAGTGCAGTAGTCTACGAGCTGACCTTATTCGTGAAGACAGAGGCAAAAAAAGCATTGAGTACATTAGCTTTTTCCACATCCTCTGTCACTAGGTTGCCTCCATCATTCAGTAAGGGGCCCACACTTTCCTTGACTTTCTTCTTGTTGCTAACATACCTGAAGCAAGCCTTCTTGTTACTTTTAACATCTCTTGCTAGCTGCAAGTCCAGGTGTGATTTGGCCTTCCTGATTTCACTCCTGAATGCCTGAGCAATATTTTTATACTCTTCCCTGGTCATTTGTCCAATCTTCCACTTCTTGTAAGCTTCTTTTTTTGTGTTCAAGATCAGCAAGGATTTCACTGTTAAGCCAAGCTGGTCGCCTGCCATATTTACTATTCTTTCGACACATCGGGATGGTTTGTCCCTGTAACCTCAATAAATATTCTTTAAAATACAGCCAGCTCTCCTGGACTCCTTTTCCCTTCATGTTATTCTCCCAGGGGATCCTGCCTATCAGTTCCCTGAGGGAGTCAAAGGCTGCTTTTCTGAAGTCCAGGGTCCATATTCTGCTGCTCTTCTTTCTTCCCTGTGTCAGAATCCTGAACTCAACCATCTCATGGTCACTGCCTCCCAGGTTCCCATCCACTTTAGCTTCCCCTACTAATTCTTCCCGGTTTGTGAGCAGCAGGTCAAGAAGAGCTCTGACCCTAACTGGTTCCTCCAGCACTTGCACCAGGAAATTGTCCCCTACTCTTTCCAAAAACTTCCTGGATTGTCTGTGCACCACTGTATTGCTCTCCCAGCAGATATCAGGGTGATTGAAGTCTCCCATAAGAACCAGGGCCTGCGATCTAGTAACTTCCGTGAGTTGCCGGAAGAAAGCCTCGTCCACTTCATCCCCCTGGTCCGATGGTCTATTGCAGACTCCCACCACGACATCACCCTTGTTGCTCACATTTCTAAACTTAATCCAGAGACACTCAGGTTTTTCTGCAGTTTCATACTTGAGCTCTGAGCAGTCATACTGCTCCCTTATATACAGTGCAACTCCCCCACCTTTTCTGCCCTGCTTGTCCTTCCTGAACAGTTTATATCAATCCATGACAGTACTCCAGTCATGTGAGTTATCCCACCAAGTCTTTGTTATTCCAATCACATCATAATTCCTTGACTGGAATATAGGAATCCAAATTCCTAGTTTGCTGGTCTAAACACCTGACAACACTCCTCCACTCCAATATTTATTGATTACTTTATAGAAAACTTATAGTAACAGTGAATACTGTATTAGTAGCATACATTAGTTATGGATGAGCCTCAGAAAGTTTGGAGGTTCAATACATAGGAGCACCCAAAAGTTTCCATACTTATCCCAATAAACTTTGTGGATTTACAAACTGGAATTCTCATAGGATCTTAGATATCACTGATGGAAAAGGCTTGATAAATCATCTAGTTGAGGGATTCCCTGGCAGTATGTTAGCTAGATGTTCCATTCATTTAATAACATTTTTTTAAGATGGTGGTGCATAAATCAATAATGTCTGGGAGCCACTGATGTAGTCCATTCTCCTGGAAACAGTCCTTCAAATACATTCAGTAGCTCTTTCTCCATTCTAGATTTACATGTCCCGAGCGATCAGGTTTCCATCACAGCCAAATATGGCTCACTGTCACCTAGATGTTTCAACCTTAAAATATTTATTGACTGTTATAATGTCCACCCTTAGTCATCATTTATATTATCTTTGTAAAGCTTTCCTCATCAGATCAATTCCTTCAACTCCCTAATAGTTTTTGCTGCTCTTCTCTGTGCTTCCCCCCATATATGCCTTTCTGATAGTGGAGGGATTATATTCCAGATGCTGTCTGTTGCACCTACTGCTAGTAGGGAGATCCACTGGAATGTTAGGGGACAACGGCAGTCCACTAGATACAGTGGCAAGCCATAAGTGCTGTCAAGGTTCCTCCCCCACGCTGAACTCTAGGGTACAGATGTGGGGACCTGCATGAAAACCTCCTAAGCTTACTTTTACCAGCTTACGTTAAAACTTCCCCAAGGTACAAATTAATTTTATCCTTTGTCCCTGGATCTCCACTGCCACCACCAAACTCTAACTGGGTTTACTGGGAAACATAGTTTGGACACGTCTTTCTCCCAAAATCCTCCCAACCCTTGCACCCCACTTCCTGGTAAAGGTTTGGTAAAAATCCTCACCAATTTGCATAGGTGACCACAGACCCAAACCCTTGGATCTGAGAACAATGAAAAAGCATTTAGTTTTCTTACAAGAAGACTTTTAATAGAAGTAAAGAAATCCCCTCTGTAAAATCAGGATGGTAGATACCTTGCAGGGTAATTAGATTCAAAACATAGAGAATCCCTCTAGGCAAAACCTTAAGTTACAAAAAAGACAGGAATAGTCATTCTATTCAGCACAGTTCCTTTCTCAGCCATTTAAAGAACTCATAATCTAACACATACCTAGCTAGATTACTTACTAAAAGTTCTAAGACTCCATTCCTGTTCTATCGCCGGAAAAAGCATCTACAGACAGACCCAGACCCTTTGTTTCTCTCCCTCCTCCCAGCTTTTGAAAGTATCTTGTCTCCTCATTGGTCATTTTGGTCAGGTGCCAGTGAGGTTACCTTTAGCTTCTTAACCCTTTACAGGAGAGAGGATTTTTTCCTCTGGCCAGGAGGGATTTTAAAGGGGTTTACCATTCCCTTTATATTTATGACAAGTGCAGAGTAAAAAATACCTCTGAAAATACAGGTGGAGAACTGAACAAAGCAAATTAACACAACAAAGCAAATTATTTGTATGCATTTGCAATCAAATGCAGGTTTACATTTGCCACGGTGGTCTTTGTGAGTGAATGCCAGGTATGAAAGTCAATTTCCTTGTAAACTAATCTTGAGAGACAATGGATTCTCAGAGGTTAGCCTTCAATTCAGTGTGTGAGGATTTGATATACAGTTTTCAATGACAATAACAGACATTGCATATCTAAATACCATATGCCATCCATTGCCATAACCAACCAGTATCAATCACTGGTGAGGCTGCTGTACTTAGGGAAGTGCTCTTGTATTTACAGGTATACAAACACATAAATCCTATTTTAGCAGAATTTCCTTAAAATATGACAAAAAGTTTTACAGTTTTGGGAACATTTGTGAAAATCTCAACAATTTTCACCCAGGGCCTGGAAAACTAATATTAGCACAAACTGAGTTTGATTCACCATGCAAATTGCAAAGGTGCAAGGTGCAAATTGCACTCCCTATTTGTGCTGGGGCAACTGTGCCAGCAGAGGCATTTATTTCTGGTGGAGGGAAGGTGGTGGCATTCTAGTCTATTCAGGTTCATATTCTGTGCCCTTCATCATGATATCTGAGGTGCTGCCATCTCCCCTTTCTTGGTCCCAACAGAAGGGAACAGATTAAATTTTGGCTGGAGCTCCAGAGGGACCATGTAGACAGCAAAAGATGTTTTGAAATCGCAGATCTCCCAGGTGCTCTGAAGTTGCCCTTTTCTCCAGTTTTTACAAAAATACTTAGGAGTTCCTGGTAAAATGGAGTTTGTTGGCAGTACTGTGCTCGCACTCCCTGTGGGCTTGACAATATAGTAGACCCAAGAGCCTGGATTCTGAACTGGGCCTCAAGTTCAAATATAGGTATAAAATCCTTGTCAATCATCTGTGCAGTGCTTGGTGTTTCAAAAGTCAAGGGGACCTCATATAGAAGCTAATGCCTCAAAGAGAATAATTAGGTTTCAAGGGCTGCTGTTCCCTGTGAATGACTTCCCTGAGTTTTGACTTGATTTATGCCTTGCTATTCCATGTGGAACATAGGGCCTTCACCACCACCTTCCATCCTTGGCAATCTATTGCGGCAGTCTTAGTTTCTTCACATGCCGTTTTGATAACACTCAGTTCTGCTTTTGTTGTGCACTTCCAAGTTGTCCTTGGTTTAACCTCACCATCTCTTGCCCTGGGGATTCCAATCCAATTTCTATCTTATGTCTTTCTATTCTCCCCTCCACATGTGTCCTAGCCATCTCATTTTTGGTTCCATAAAGCCCTGTCCCATCAGTATTTTTCATCCTCCTCTAAAGCTCTTCATTTATGATTTTTTGTGGCCATCTGAGCTATTTGGTTGTTCTATGGTCTTTCTCATTACTCTGTCTGTTGCCAGCAAAAAAGGTCATGGGTGTCATAAAACATTCTTATCTGATGCTAGTAGTTACCTGCAGTGGCTCACTCAGGTCACTGTTCTGTATTGCGTAGCATGTCGTATTTTCACACAAGCTTTGAATGATGTTTAGAAATCTCCAATGGATTCCATGGTGGTGTAGTAACTTCCATAAGCCTGTTCTATCTACTGTTTCAAAGGCATTTCGGAAATCTAAGAAATTCATGTTGAGCAGTGATTGCCATGATCATAACTAGCTTTACTATTTGATCTGTGAATAATTTCTCCTCTTTGAACCCTACTGTTCTCATTGTAGTCTTGAATCTACTGTTTTCTTTAAACTGTGTAGGATAAAGTGTGGAAGCATTTTACAAGGGATGGACAGCAATTAAATCCCCCTCCAGTTTTTGTACTGCCATCTTGCTTTGGCAGTTTCACTATATGGCCATTTTCCCACTCATTTGCTATCTTTTTCTTCCTCACACATCTTTTGCAAGAGGCCTGTAAAAATGTCTACTGAGTTCTTCAAATCTCCCTTAAGGACCTCCAGACACAGAGGGTTTGACCAGAGGCTCACCGTTCAGTAGTTGACAGAGTTGGGGTGCGGGAAGGGTGCAGGCGGACTCTCGGGTGTGGCTGGGGATGAGGAGTTTGGGGGGGTGCCGGTCGGAGCTTTGGGCTGGAATTGAGGGTTTTGGAGGGCAGGAGGGGAATCAGGACTAGGGCAGAGGGTTGAGATGTGGGGAGAGGCTCAGGAGTGCAGGCTCCAGGCGGTGCTTACCTCAAGCAGCTCCTGGAAGCAATGGCATGTCCCTTCTCTGGCTTCCATGCGGAGGTGCATCAAGGCGGCTCTGCACACTGCCCCGTCCACAGGCACTGCCCCATTGGAGCACTGGAGGGGGCCATTGGAGTGCGTAGTAGCCAGAGGGAGGCCATGCTGCTGCTTCTGTGAGCGCATGGAGAAGCCCCAGACCCCGCTCCCCAGCGGGAGCTCGAGGGCCAGCTTAAAAAGGTTGGCGGGCCGTAGTTTGCCCATCCCTGCACTAAAATAAGTACTTACATTGTATAGACTGAGTGCAGCTCTAAAAGCTTGCATGCTTGCTCTGATTTTATATTCATTTACAACTAGAACTTGAAAGTCAGTGTGAAACCATTAATTAAAGTAGACAGATGTACAGTATTATATAATCCTAGCAAACTCTAATTTGTTCAGTTTTAAAGCTACTGTACATGATTTGAATGTGTTACAAAACAAAGACACACTGTAAATATGACAATCTTTAAAATACATAAACATTCATTTAGACTTCCTTACTAATTAGGTACTCAATTTCAGGAAGTGGTCAATGGACTGATTTAGGTTGTCACCCAAGAGAAAGTTTGTGTGTTATTTATCACCAGATCTTTGCTCAGTAGTCAGCTTTCAACTCAATTATCATTCAGAGCAAGAGTTGACATTTCAGACACAGGTGGAGTGAAGGACAGACACAACTGTTGTGTTTTTCCAATGTGCTAGTGGGAAACCTGAACTGCTGGAAAATAGAAAGATAGTTAAAGGCGCCTATCCAAGACAGGAACTTGATGTCACCAGGAGAACTCTCAGGTGGCTAGCTCAGGGCCTCACTCTTCTCCCTTCCAGGTGTCTTCAGCTTTTGGAAAGCAATGTGCTGAAGGAGACAGGCCATTTTAACATGCTAGTGGTCCAACTTGGTTCCTCTTGGTGGAGGTACTGGCATTGATCAACCAGATAGTGACCCATACTTCTTCTGGAGATTCAAAATGTCTAGATAAAATGACAGTCATGCTCTCTCTCATCATCCAATCAGTTTTTAAGTACTTGCAACTGGGCCTGGAATTTTCCAGTCTCTTTGTGCAACACATCTTGTCACACCATCTTGTGTAAGACGAGGTAGGCTATAGTTGTTGATACAACCATCTTGGGATATACCTTGAACACTTGCTGCTTTGCTTTGGTCAGCAACTTACTTCCACAAGTCACTTTCCATGGGCTCTTTTGTGGTACATCCCAGGTCAATTTTGCAGTTATACTTGCTCAAATTATAGCTTCTCCATCAAGACTCTGCTAGCTGCTGAAATGCCCAGATCAAAGTTAATATAATTTATATAAAGTCTCTCCATGTTCTTTGATGTTCTTTAAACTTGTTTTAACAATCTGTTATACAATGCAAAGTCACTTCATGAGCTGTTGTTCTCCAGCACACCAGAACAGCTGCATAAATCTTCATTTCTGTTCTCTTGTTTTGACAACAATGATGAGATCTTGGTATGTCATGCACAGCAGACTCTGTGTATTATTAGTTACATTTCTGATTATTCCACTTTGTGCTCAAGTTTCCTTTCACACAAACACACACTATTTGGTTTTAGATCCTTTTAAATACTATCTCTGTCCATTCAGGTAGGTACGTTTCACTAACTTGAAAATATAAACACGGTTGAGTGCAAACATTAGCTTTACTTACCCACTTTATCACTTAAATTAAAAGAAATCAATATGGACACAACCCCTTTCTTTCCTAACAGGATTAATCATGAGGTAAATCCTGTCATTAAAGTTTACAATATTTTGTCCAAAGCTGTTTCTCTTACAGTTATCTTTTCCTTTATAGGTACTATAATTATAATATTAGATTCCTTCAGTTTTCCCCTTTTACTTCTGTATCTGGCATCATAAATGTCTGATATTAATTTAACATGATTTTAATTCATTTACTGATTCACAGAGAGGAGAAAAATGGGAAGTGTCTTTAGCTGCACGAGCAGTACAGACTTGCAAAATGCTGCAGCAAGTCTAAATTTCCTCAGATAATGGAAGAAGTCTAGCCATTAGATCTTGGATTTTTATTCTCTAAGCTCTCTGTTTCATTTTTCTAAAAGGCCTTGGTGTCTGGACAATTCTTAAATAGTAACCACTCAGAATTTTGGGGCCTTAGCTACCACACTAGTGATATTGAACAGCGTCTTCATGTCGTTTTGTGCTTCGTCAATCTGTGCATCCATTGCTATTTTGTATATAAAATATCATTTGTCTTTCCTTCACTCTTTTTGACCTCTTTATTCTATGCATTATATTCCTCCCAGAAATCATTGTTTCTGTATTCTTGCGCTTGACTGATTTAGTGTCAGATTAATTTTATTCTTTTCTTCTATTCTCTAAAATATATCCTCCAACAAGCAATCATTGTGGGGTCTCTTCCTGAATCTCAGTCCTTCTTCACCGTTTTTTTGGTTTTTTTTTTAAGTTTCCATTACAAGTTTCAATTTGGCTTCTACTATTCCATCATATGCATCTCCAAGCACCTGTTTGCTAGCATTTCAAGGAACCTCTAACATTTCTGCTCAGGGAATTTACTGAAAACCATCTTATACATCTCAGCAGCCCTGGACAAACTTCAAAAAGTTCTGAGGTTTCGTTTGCTGTACTCTTGTCTGTTTTAGCTTGATGATATTATAATGAGGACACCTCTGCTTCTTGTTTTTATTCTTATTTTTATTCTCAATTTAACTATCACTAGTGCATAGTCCATTCCCATATTTGCACCCTTCCTGCTACATACATCCTCTAAAGTTCTTCTTCACTTGAGCCAAATTATAATCTGGTTCCTTATTGTATGGTCTGGTCACCATTAAGTTATCTTGTGGATAGAATGGTGAGGGAAAATAGCTCCTCTAATGACCAGTTCATTCATTCCACAAAAATCAGCAAACATTTCACCATTTTTGTTCATTTCACCAAGGTCTTGTTGCCCTATATTTATTTCTCTGCCATTATTGTTGCTCCTCACCTTAGCATTCATGTCTCCAATTATTAGAAGGGCAACCTTTTCTGGGACACAACCTTTTGCGTACTGTGCTTGTAGCTGTTCATAAAAAAAATCTTTTTCCTCTTGGCTAGCTTGGATTGTTACAGAATAACACTGAATAATGGACACTTTCTAGAATTTTGATGTGTTGTTATGATTCTTCCCAAACTGGTGTCCATTCTATCAGACTTTTAGCTGCTCTCCTTGATAGTATCAGACCCATGCATCTCTGTGTACATTACTGGCATTCAATAGCACAGAATATAGTAGAGGTCCAGTCGACGAAGTTACTTGTCCTAATGTTACCTATCTCATTTCACTTAGGCCTAATATATCTAGCTTATATCTGTCCATTTCTTTTGTTACTTGAGCTATCTTACCAGGCTCATATGGTGTCGGCATGTTCCATGTACCAATTTTAGTTATGAATTTAGGAGGGAGAAAATTCATCAGAGGAGTAGCTTCCTTATGGGTTTGGCCATTTCGCATCATCATTTCTCTTCTAGGTCAAACTAAGTTGAGTTTGCTCAGGTGAACAGTAGAGTAGGTTTCCGTAACAGCTTTGTTTTTTACAGCAGCAGCTTATTAGCTCATGCCCAACCCCTTATCTGGTGGACTGCCATTAATCTAGCTCCTACCCTTTGACTGTCTGGCATGGGTTGCCCTACCAGTTATACTCCCACCAGCACAGCTCTCAAGGTGAGAGGAGCCAGCAAGCCTTCTCACTGCATCAAATCACAGTCCATGGGGAAGGATGGGTAGGAAGTAGCAACAGTGAGAGCTTCAGGGGAGAGACAAGATCAGCAGGGGATGGTAATACTTCAAAATCTCCACCCTCACTTCTGGCAGCTTCTGCTGCTATCAGAGAACTGTGGAAAGTAGTTGACAGCTCCTTTGCAGCTACTAATCCCATCAATTCCCATAGAACTCCCCTACGTAAGAACACCACAAGATGTGCAGAAGCAGCCATCTGCAAAGCAAATGAAAGTAACAGGCAAAGGCAGCCCCTTTTGCCATTGCAAGCATATGTGGGGTATGTGGACAAAGACACTGGAAGTGAAAAAGAGCCAGACACATCAGGAATGAAGGAGAGGGTGATAACTTACTTTACTTTATAGCCACCAGAGTCTTGTGTGGAGGTGAAGATGAGGCAGAGCCACTACAGACTTGTTGGAGAAGAAGGATATTTTGTGCTCTATGTCCCATTCTGAATATTTTTACACCTTAATTTCAGTCCTCTGTGCCCCTGGCAAGCAGGAAATAAGAGCTTTGCAGATGTGCTACTTTCAGCCTGCAAGGATAGGAAAAGGAATGTGTTCTGCCATTATCATAGAATATCAGGGTTGGAAGGGACCTCAGGAGGTCATCTAGTCCAACCCCCTACTCAAAGCAGGACCAATCCCCAATTTTTGCCCCAGATCCCAAATGGCCCCCTCAAGGATTGAACTCACAACCCTGGGTTTAGCAGGCCAATGCTCAAACCACTGAGCTATCCCTCCCTCCCCCATCATGGTAGCCCATACTGACTGATTTGGGGGGATAATTATTATTTATATTGTGTTAGCACTGTAAGGTGACCATTAGGTTCTCTAGCCACTATACAAACACACAAGAAACCAGTCACTGCCTCAAAGACTCTGCAATTTAGAAAGATAATAAAAGTAAAGAAAGGGTAGAGGAAACTGATACAATATACCAACACAATATACAGGGTCATGGCATGAGGCACATGTCATTTTAGAGCTGTCTTTTTCCCACTAGCATCTGTTATATGTGAGTCTTATTTATATTAAAAATAGTTTTAGTGGTTTTTTTGGACAGGTTCCTCTGGCTAAACTGGTGTAAATGGAAGCTCCTGCACTGTTGGCTGTATCTGATACCACTTTGCGAAGATACTAGGTATTGCTTTAGGTGCTTATATACTATGGTGTTGAGGGTCATATATTTAGCTAGAGTTGAGGTATTTCCATATTATGGCATGTTGAAATCAATGTTCCAAACTAGGTCATAGAGTGCTTATCGTTGCCTGGAGGACATTGTCACAAAGTGGTACTGATACAGAAGAATGGTCCTTTGATAAGTCAGACAAAAAAGCAATCTTCAGTTTAAAAGAGAGGAACCCCCTCAAACAAGATTAATACCCATATTTTTCATAACCGGCCTCCATTTATGGGCATAAATGGTTATATTTGCCTATCCAACTGCTTGTGCTTGCATATCAGATCTCTAAATGCTAATATGAATTTACCCATAATGAACTGGGATTCAAAGATGCAGCCACAATTATTTCCAGACAGAGTTTTATACGTGCAATAATGGAAGTCAGATTGAGACCTAGATGAAAAATATGTTGTTAAAGCATCATATCCCTGGCTGTTTGTCTGGAGAAAAAACCTCCAAGAAGTTGCTTTTTTTCTGTGAAACAGAACAAAAGTTGATGAGGGTGTTTTGTGTAACAAAATGAAACAGTGTTTTGCTCTCTGGTACAGAATGGGAAATAGCAAAAATTTTCATTTTTAAATCAATTGATTATTTAACGTGTGATTTTTTAAATCTCCATATCATTAATTTGCTCTTGCCAGTATAATTCCTCCTAGGGGACTGTTTTCAAAGGACAAATAGTTATGCTGGGAATTGCTACAGTGACCCTAATAAAAAGAAGAGTTGTTTTGTCTTGTCTTTGTCCCTGAGAGACTATGGCTTTCCAAATCCCAGTCACTTTAAACCATGGAAACTTGCTGGCATATTCCCACTGCTATGCATTGTGTTAATAAATAAGCAGAGAAGTATTTAGAGTATGCATTACTGTCACTAGCAATTCAGCTGAAACATTAGCACCTTCTATAGTTTAGAAAAATAAGTACATTTTTCACCTGAGTTACTCTTTTAACAGCAATAAGCATAACTTCTTTTACTTTATAGCCTTCAATTGAACAGACCATTTGCTATCTTCTCAGCTATAGCCCACATGATTTATCCAGTACTACGCTTCAGATTTTCTCCTTATTGCCTTCTTTGTTCCTTCTTTGTCATTTCAAGGAGCCTCTAACATTTCTGCTGAGGGAATGTGCTGAAAACCACCTTATACATCTCCGCAGCCCTGGACAAACTTCAAAAAGTTCTGAGGTTTCATTTGCCTGACCATCCAAAGGTTCAGATGCTCATTCAGACTTCTTCAAATCTGTTAATAATCCTTTTATCTACCCTCCAATTATTTTGCGGACAAGCCTCTTGAGAAAACTTTTAAGCTCACTCTATTTCCATCCTCAGTAAAATTAACGGCTTTTGGTCAGATCATCCCCTCTGCTTTTTGACAATGAAAGCAGTGGGGGAAAAAACTCTTTAATGTGGCCCAAAGTCTATCAGAGACTGTGAGGCAATGTAACATCAACCCTTTCTCCCTCTACCACTGTGGAATCCCCTCCCCATGGATACGGTGTATTTGAAGCTCTGTGGAAGTAGGGTGTGTGACTAGGTAGACTGGGGGAGTTGTGGACAACTGTTTCTTGGCTTGACAATGGCAGGGGTCACTCACCATGTGGTCTATCTCCTGCAACCACATACCCTGTACTGCCAGGATCCAAATAAATCCTCTGAAGATTATGTATCAGCATCCCCTCTTTTTTGACCTCTCTCTCCCTGCACTGCTGAGCAGTTTTGCCTGGTCTCTGCAGGGTCTGTAGGATTTTATGTGCTTATTAAATGGCTTAAATGCAGACAGATTAGGTTAGATTTAACCCATCGGATTCCTCCTATTCCTCTGCCCTTCTTTTCTAATAATGGAATCCAAACTCTCAATTTCTATATGCAAAACTCATGGAGCCAGAGCTTTATCTGATGCAAATTGGTACAGCTGTATTTGAATTCAATGGAGCCTAGCCTGTCAAGGTTCCTTCCCCACTCTGAACTCTCGGGTACACATGTGGGGACCTGCATGAAAAACCCCCTAAACTTATTTTTACCAGCTTAGGTTAAAACTTCCCCAAGGTACAAACTATTTTACCTTTTGCCCCTGGACTTTATTGCTGCCACCACCAAGCGTCTAACAAATACATAACAGGGAAAGAGCCTGCTTGGAAACGTCTTTCCCCCCCAAATCCTCCCAAACCCTACACCCCCTTTCCTGGGGAAGGCTTGATAAAAATCCTCACCAATTTGCATAGGTGAACACAGACCCAAACACTTGGATCTTAAGAACAATGAAAAAACAATCAGGTACTTAAAAGAAGAAATTTAATTGAAGAAAAAGTAAAAGAATCACCTCTGTAAAATCAGTATAGTAAATACTTTACAGGGTAATCAGATTCAAAACATAGAGAATCCCTCTAGTCAAAACCTTAAGTTACAAAAAGACACAAAAACAGGAATATACATTCCATTCAGCACAACTTATTTTATCAGCCATTTAAACAAAACAGAATCTA
Source organism: Eretmochelys imbricata (assembly GCF_965152235.1). NCBI lineage: Eukaryota > Metazoa > Chordata > Testudines > Cheloniidae > Eretmochelys > Eretmochelys imbricata. The sequence continues at coordinate 38,155,060 of NC_135574.1, forward strand.
ATGCATATCTAAGTAGATTGCTTATTAGCCCTTTACAGGAGTTCTGACCTGCATTCTTACTCTGGTCCTGGCAACAGCAACACACAGACAGAGAGAACCCTTCCAGCTTTGAAAGTACCTTGTCTCCTCATTCGTAATTTTGGTCAGGTGCCAGCCAGGTTATCTTTAGCTTCTTAACCCTTTACAGGGTTTTTTCCTCTGGCCAGGAGGGATTTAAAGGTGGTTAGCCTTCCCTTTATATTTATGACAAAGCCAATTTACATAATCTGAAAATGTGACCCAAGTTGTTTTCTGAGTACCTTTAGCCCCCCTGTGCATGGTTTGGCTTTTCAAGTAACTCCTCTTTTATGTCTTACAAAGGTCCAAACTGTATCCTTGATCCAGACGTTCTATTTACATCCTTTGACCACCACCACATTTGAGCAAGGCTGATCTTAGTCATTTATATAGGTTTCTAATTTTCAGGTTCTCCCCACCTCTGTGTGACAACATTCCTTTGTTCATCTGCCTTCTTTTCAGACACCTGCTCTGGCTCAGCCATAGTTTTGATAACAGCCTCTTTAGTATTTCCTTATGCATGACGGTCTCCACCATTATAGCTGCCAAATTGTGTAACACTTAATCACATTAATAATAATATCCACAGTGCTCCATTACTGAGAAGTCATGTGTCACTGCTTGTTAATACTTTTATGGAAGGGGCAACACTACAAAAGCAGTTTCAGCCTGGGATCCTTTGACTAGCATATGTTAAAATCTCCACTGAGGTCTTGCTTAGGGTTATCTGAAGAGATGACCTGCAAAATATGCAGGGCTGAGATTTCCAAAGCTGCCTATAGAAGTTAGATACACAACAGCTATTAAAATTAAAGGGTAGGTGGTTATATCTAAATCTCAATCATTTTTGGAAATCGAAACCTATATGCACCTGGAGGGTTCACCATCATTTTTAAGGTCTAAGTAAACATTTCTTCCCTGTATCAGTCCCAGATTATTGTCATATGCAATAGACTGCATATTTTATTTGTGTACCTCTAGAAGCTTCACAATTTATTTTTGCATAACTTGAGAAATCTTATTGATTCACACTGTTTTCAGAAATACCAGGAATATCTTTCCATTCACCAGAGGAGCAGAACCAGCTACAGAATTTGCATATTGCACATTTGCATATGTTCTGATCCCCTTTCAACCTTGACTAATACGAGGATATCCTCTTTTATATTTTATTTTTTGGTATTTTCCTTTTTTTATATTAACCTGGTGGTAAATTTACATTTTAAAAGCAAGTCTGCCTTTGAAATTCTCAGTGGGAATAGAAGAATACTTCTTGGTCTGTGAACGGCATTTTCTTTGTAAGCAGATAGCTGGCAAATGTGGAAGAACTGGAAAAGAAAAAAGGCAATTACTTTGTTTTGTCTTGCAGCTTCTATATCCACAGTAAATATTTTGATATTCCTGTTCTAATAAAAGCGTTCAGTGCTTTCCAGTAAACATGTTGGTACCTTATAGGGAGGCACAGCATTGTACAGCATCCAGACAAGCTCTTTATCTGAGTACTCCCGAACAGTACTTTGCAGTGTTGTGGAAAACAAGTCACACCATCTGTTTGGTTCAAATAGTCTGAGATTCTTTTATTTGAATACAAGCATGCAGGGAGAAGGAGACAGAGGTGGCCACATGCAGATGCCACCCTGGTCTCTCTCTGTCCTGTCCCTGTAATACCAGTCTTATATAGTTTTTTACATTCAAGTCAAATGATACATTTCCTTAATTTTTTATCACTCAAGCATTGTTAATAAAGCCTTATAAGGAGCCAAAGTGAACAGTTTCATAATTAGCACTGTGCTGATGCACTTCGTTATTATCAAGATCTGCGGTTTGCTTGTGGCAGCGTTTTGTCTAAGGGCTATTGCAGGTTTAGGGGGACAGGGGTTTGCATATAATAGACAGCTAGGGACTTGAGCTAGGCTAGAGGTTGGCCTAGTTCGTTACCTGGGTCAAAATACCACGGACCAGCATATGCAAATGCTCTTAGCTTAAGCTAAGTCTTACAGGATACAGGCCTGTAGGCCTCTTGCGTTACCGCTCTTGCCTATACTGCATAGATCTCGTCACAGAGTGGGTTGGGGTCAGGTTCAACAGCAAGGTTAACAGCAATTTCCCCCACAGCAGTAACTCTCTAGGATTGCCAAAATCTGTAATATTTCCCTTTTTTCCCTGCTTATCTTTTCAAGCTTGTTAGGGTGTGTCCATGTTTTAATGTATTCAGGAAGAAATTCTAAAGTCCCTACTCAGATAAAGACTGAAAGATCTAGACATTAGCACAAAAATGTTGACAATGGTTAGCTGTGCTGAGATCACATCCTATCATGCTGTCTCATTGTTTTCTTGTGTTCCCTCATCTGTACGCACCGGTGGTCACTTCTCTTATGCTTAGATTGTAAGCTTGTTGGGTCAGTGACCATCTTTTTGTTCTGTGTCTGTATAGCGGCTAACACAATGGACTCCTGTTCCTTGTGCAGGGCTCCTAGTTCTTGTGCTATTTATTTATTTTTATTACTGTAGCACCTATCATGGTGGAAATAAGCAAAGATCATAAGGGGTTGTTTTGTGCAAGGACCATATTTTCTTTAGGGTTTGTGCAGCACTAAATACAATTGGGTCCTGTCCACAACCAAGGTTTTCAGGTCCTCTGGAAATACAAATAATACATAATCATAATAATAATTAATAATAATAAATACTCCCAATTTCCTGTGATAATTTTGCCCATTTTTGCAATGCATTTAAAATTTTTTCTCAGTATCTTGCCAATTTTCTGGTTTGGGGTTGGTAAGTAGTTGCTGCTTTATGTGCTTTGTATCTGAATGTATTTTTAAATTATGGCAAAGGACCAGCAGCCCATCACAGGCACTTTTAAAAACTGTATTACAAATTGAAATAAAGAAATAAGAAATTAGCCTGCTCCTAAATGGCAAGGGCTGTATGAAAAGAGGCATATAGATCTGGATTCCATCATGACATGATTTTTCCTACTTTCTATTTTAGGTTCTCTTGTGACATCATTTCATCTGAATGAAAACTAACTTTTACAAAGTTGACAGCCATAGATTCATAGATTCCAAAGCCAGGAGGAACCACTGTGATCATCTAGTCTGACCTCTTGTATTACACAGGCCATAGAACATTCCCAAAAGAATTCCTAGAGCATATATTTAGAAAACATCTAATCTTGATTGCAAAATTGTTGTGATGGATTATACCATGACACTCGGTATATTATTCCAAAGGTTAATTACTCTCACAGTTAAAAATATATGTCTTATTTCTAGTCAAAATTTGTCTACCTTCAACTTCCAACCTTTGGATCGTGTTATACCTTTCTCTGCTGGATTGAAAAGCCCACTATTAAATATTTGTTCCACATGTAGGCACTTTTTGACTATCAAGTCACCCCTTAATTTTTATTTTGTTAGACTCAAGAAGCTCAATCCATTTAGTTTATCACTATAAGGCATATTTTTTCAATCATTCTCATGGCTCTTTTCTGAACGGTCTCCAAGTTATCAATATCTTTCTTGAATTGTGGACACCAAACTGGACGCAGTATCCTAGCAGTGGTCACACCTGTGTCAAATACAGAAGTAAAATAACCTCTTGTCACAGGGCACCTGTCACTACCCAGTGTATACCACTGCCTGGCCAGTTTGCGTGCTCTCACAGTCACAAACACACACCAGGTTATTCTTTAACCAAGGTGTGTGTTTTTTCCTTGCAAATTAGCACAATGTAAAGCAGGTTTATAGCAAAAGGAGGCTTCCCCACACCCTTCATTCCTCAGCCCAGGCTCATCCTCTGAGTTTTCCTTCTGCGCTCCTTCCTTGCTTCCTGTTCCTTCCACTTGTATCCCCCAATTACATTGTTATCCCAGTGATTACCCCCAGGTTTTCATAATCCCCAACAGAAAGGTTAACTGCCTCCAGCTGGACCTGTCAGTGATCAGGGTGCTGCTGATAGTGCCCTGTCAGGCTGCTCTACTCCTACTCAAGAGTCCCCTGTTTATATATCTGTAGCGGGGTCGTATTGGAAAAACCTGGGAGGTGGGTGGGCACAAGCCCACCCACTGCTAAAAGCCCCTCCCACAGCCTAGCAGGAGGAACCACTGGACACAGGGACAAACTGATTGCGGGAGACAACTAATGAAAAACAGGGATTGGAGTGAAGGTCAGAGGTTCAAAATGAGGATACCGGATGGGGACACCGAGCAGAGAACCCTGGACAGCGCCCACTGCTCCTCAAAGCTGTCAAGGGAGCCAGCAGACGCTGCACAGTGGAACTCTGCCCAGACGTGTGAAACTAGGAAGGAACAGAAATAGACCCCACAGTCGCAAAGCACCCCCTCGTCCAATATCCTCCTCCTGGTATTATAGATGGAGACTTTGGCCAGAGCCAGGAGGAGGTTGATGAGGAGGTCTCGCGACTTCATGGGGACATGGATAGGGTGTGCAAAGAGGAACAAGTGTGGGGAGAAGTGCAGCCAGAACCTCAACAAGAGGTTCTGGAGGAGCCGGAATTGGGGCTGCAACCTGGTGCATTCAAGATAGGCGTGTGCCAGGTTCTCCCTCACGCCGCAAAAGGGGCAGAACTCAGGTGTAGGGGTGAATCGCGCCAGGTGCACGCCCGTGCTCACGGTTCCATGAAGGAGCCGCCAACTAATGTCCCCAGCAGACCGTGGGACCAAGGTGGAATAAAGGCTGGCCCACCGGGGCTCCTCACCCTCTTTAGGTGGAAGATAGTCCCACCATTTGGTGTTGGGGCGGGACATGGGGGTGAGGGGAAATGCAACATATGGAGCATGAGCACGTACAGATGATTTCTGGGTGCGGTTCGAAACCAAACTGGCTGCAGGGTATGCAGCCGGCTAGGAGCGTGGGAGTGGGGAGGCCGGGGGAGGCTCACAGAACAGGAGCCCAAGAAAAATGTCCGGAGGGCCAGGGGTGAGGGGTGGGCGGGGAATGCCCTCTCGCAGGGCTTGCCACCGGAAAGTGAGAGAATCGGGTGACAAGGCAGCCTTCACCTCCTGGAGTACGCATCTAGGGGTTGGAAGGGTGGAAAGCCCCATGCGTCGTCCGAGCATGCGGAGCTCCATCCAATCACCCCTGTCATAGTCCAGGAGGTCTCCGACTCTGGTGGTTTCTGCCAGGACCAACCTCCGACACACCGAGGGAGACTCCGCCACCTGCACGCGTAGATCGAGGTTGTGTAGCAGGGGCTCCGCGAGGAAGTCTGCTCTCTCGGTGGCCACAAATGACCTGGTCACCGAAAAAGCTTCCAGGTCCGGAGGATGTCCTGGTAGAAGACCAGCAGCTCGGAGAGGTCTCGCAGAAGGCCTCTTGGATGGAGAAAAAAGAGCTGCGGGTCATATCGGAGCCCTCGGAGGTGGTGGAGGAAGGTGTGCGCCAACGTGCTCCATGCCAGACTACCCGCACCGTAAAGGAGCCTCTGTACCACCTGGAGGCAGAAGACATGGATCTGGCTGCACAAGCAAACCAGGCCCTGCCCTCCCTCCTGCAGGGGAAGACTCAGAGCCCTTGCAGAGACCCAGTGCAGCCCCGGCCAGAAGAACTCCAGAGCCATCCTCTGGAGCCTGGCCAGGATCCTCAGGTCTGGGCTCAGGGTGTTGAGTCGGTGCCAGAACATGGACAGGACCAGTTGGTTCAGCACCAGCGCCCTCACTCGCAGGGAGAGACACCGGAACAGTCCTGTTCATCTCCACAACCACTCACCCACCCTGGCCTCCAAATCCTGCCAGTTCTCCAGCGGAGAAGGATGTGTCGCGGATAGATAAACGTCAAGATAAAGAAGCGGACCCGTGCTCCACTGGATGGCTTGAAGCGTGGGTAGGAGGGAGCTCACCTGCCACCCGTCTCCGACCACCAGGCCTGAGCTCTTGATCCAGTTGACCTGGGTGGAGGAGGCCACTGAGTAAATGGCCTGGCAGGCCTCCACCCACACCAGGTCGTCTGGTCCTGGACCATGAGGAGGACGTCGTTGGCCTACGCCGACAGGACCAGCCACAGCTCCGGCTCCAGAAGTGCCAACCCCGTCAACCTCTGGCAGAGGAGACGGAGGAAGGGCTCGATCGCCAGAGCTACAGCTGGCCCGAGAGGAGGCACCCCTGCCGTACTCCCCACCCGAAGCTGACCGGCTCGGTCAGGGTCCAGTTGAGCCTGACCAGACACTCTGCATCGGCGTACAGCACCTGGCGAAAGCCCACAAACTGGGGCCCGAAGCCGAACTCCCGCGGGGTGCCCAGGAGATACCCGTGGTCCACCCTGTCAAACGCCTTCTCCTGGTCCAGGGACAGGAAGGCAAACGACACACCATCCCTACGCCCCAGCTCCAAGAGGTACCGGACCAAATACAAGTTGTCAAAGATGGTCCGGCCCGGGATGGTGTAGGTCTGGTCGGGATGGACCATGTCCGCCAGCACGGACCCCAGCCGCAGCAAGATGGCCTTCGCTACGACCTTGTAGTCCATTCTGAGGAGCAAGATGGGATGACAATTCCGTAGGTCACGGAGGTCCCCCTTCTTCGGCAATAAGGCGAGCACAGCTCACCTGCATGAGAGAGGGAGGACCCTGCTTTGCAAGGACTCGGCCCAGACGATGACAAGGGCCGAGGATGTCCCAGAACACGTGGTGGAACTCCACAGTTAGTGGGTATGCGACGGAGGGCTTCTGAGAGCTCGGCCAGAGAGAGAGGTAGCTCCAGACGATCTCGGTCACCCACGCTGACCGTCAGGAGTTCAGTCCAGAGCACCCTGTGGGCATTGGCATTGGTCGGCTCTGGGGAGAAAAGATTAGTGTAGAAGGCCCTGGCCCTTCCACGCATCTCCTCCGGATCCATGAGGGGGGTCCCTTCCTCTGCCAGGAGGCAGGTGACGTGCTTTTTGGCCCCCCTCCTTTTCTCCAGGGCACAGAAGAAGTGGGAACTGCGATCCATCTCCCGAAGGAGGTGGATGCGGGATCGAACAAAAGCACCCCGGGCTTGATGGTCCTCCAGGGCCCGGAGCTCCTCCTACTTCTCCCGGTACGCTGCGCGGAGGGGTGGATCCTCAGGGCCGGAGGCCAGAGCCTCTCTAGCTCTAAAACCAGAGCCTCTCTAGCTCTAAAACCTCCCGCTCCAACTGCGCTATCACTGCATCCCTCCACTGGTTGGCGCCCCAGGTGTAGTCGCGGCAGAAGAGCCATGCACAAACCTTCCCCACATCCCACCACCGCCTTGCCGAGGGAAAGGCATGCCGCTGCCCCCACCAGGCCAGCCAGAACTCCTGGAAGGACGCCACAAAGCCCACGGCCTCCAGCTAGCTGTTATTAAAATGCCAGTAGGCTGGCCCTGACCCCTCTGAACTGAGAGAGGCTGTCACGGTCACTAAGTGGTGATCTGAGAACGGGGCCGGCTGGATGCTGGAGGCGTAGGCTCGTGCCAGATGGAAATGCGAAATATAAATGCGGTCCAACCGGGAGTGGCGCGACTGATCCCCCTCCACCCGGACATAAGTGAAGGTAACATCATCGTCTGGGTGGTAGTCGCACCAGACGTCCACCAGGGAGTGATGATCCACGATCTCCCTGAGGACGCCCACGGCTGCCTGGGATGTCTTGACTCCTGAGTGGTCCCGGTCCTTGAGGGTGGTGTTGAAGTCCCCACCCAGGACCAGGCACTCGTGAGGATCCAGAGTGCAGAGGAAGGCCGATGCCTGCCAATAGAAACACACTTGTTCCAGGCCTGCGTTCGGGATGTAAATGTTGACCAGGTTTAATATCGGCCCATCCACGCAGGGCTGGACATGCAACAGGCGACCTGGCATGACCTCCGCTACCCCCAGCACCTCGGGCCATAGCTCGGGGGAGAATAGTGTGGCCACCTCAGCCGAACAGGTGCTGAGGTGGCTAAAGTAAACCTCGTCCCCCGACTCCAGCCACCAGCTAGCCTCAACGGCTGGAGCTGTGTGGGTCTCCTGCAGGAAGATCACAGAGTACCCCCCGCCCCGAAGGAAGGAGAACACCTGGCTCCTGCGGAGACCCACGCTACAGCCCCTGGTGTTCAGCATAGCAAAGATGGTGTCCTTCATAGGGAGGGCTGGGGCGAATCCTCATGGGCAGGGGGATCGATGGCGTCCAGCGGGCCCCTCAACAACCCATGTTCGACCCCAAAGGTCATCAGGGAGTCGCGAAAATTATGGGCCCACCGATAGGCCACAAGGCCCTGCCTCCTGGTCCATCTCCCCTCCCACAAAAGGCCCTTCACGGCCCAGAGGATGCGGTGGAAGTCCCCTCAGCACTGGAGGGTGAGCTGCTCCTTGCCCTTGGAGCCACGGGTGTCCAGCAGGAAATGGCGCAGCTCTTCCTTCAGCGCAGAGGGGGACACAGCAGCCAACCCGCTGCCTCCTCCGGTGAGGCCCCTAAAAGATCTTCGTGGCCTGCAGAGACGGGCAAGCATGGAGTGAAACCCCAGCACGACTGCGCCGGGCAGCCCGTTCCCATCCCTGGCACAGGAGGGGGTGGCGGAGGGAACAGTGCAGCCCCCATGATGTTGGGAAGAGGGGACACGAAAACCGCCCTCTGAGAATTGTCCATAGACAGAGGAAACAAGATAACCTCGGGGGCAGCAATAACATGGGAGGTGGCAGGGAAGGGGGTGAGCAATTCATTGGGGACGGAAATAGGATCGGGGCAGGAGCGGGGCAGGGGCCAAGGACGAGGACAGAAGAAGGGGCAAGATCAGGGACAATGGCCAATATTGGGACTGGGGCAGGAGAGGGGCCGGGAGCAGGAGTAGGAACAGGAACAGGGACACTGATGCGTTCACGGTCCCCGGCAGCCAAGCTATCAGGGTGTGGCTCCTCTTGGGCGGGAGTGGGGGACAAAGGGATCGGGGTTAGAGAGGTGCCTTCACTGACGCCGGGCACGGGAGCTGTGAGAAACCCGTCACCCGCAGCCACGGCATCAGGCACTACGGAAACTTTACTGGGACCCCCTTCCGGAGCTTCTGGAGCTTCCGGAAGGGGGCCGCACTAAAGTTTCCGTAGTGCAAGCCAACCGCTCCGTCCGGGTGGTAGAGGGCATGCCCACAGGCTCGGGACCTGACCACTCAGCATTGGCCGTTGCCTCTGGGGGCTCAGCGGCCTCAGGTGAGGTGCCATCCATGGCCGGGCAAATAGGGAGAGCTGGGGTGCCCCCAGGACCAGAGCAGGGGCTACATCTGGGAGTGAGGGGCAGGGAGAAGGAGGAGGGGGTGGTGGATCTGAACCGCCACCCAGATCGAGGCCCGCTGGCTGGTGGGGGAGGTCGTCCTCCCCCTGGGTGACCGGGGTCAGACCCAGGGCCTCGATCTCCTTAAATATGGAAGTAAATTCAGTCCCTGCAGCCCCAGAGTCCTCCCCGCCAGTAACCGGGGCAGTAATAGCCCTGCTATCGACAGCAGCGGGGGGCACATATGGCAAAGGGGCTGGGGGAACTCCTACAGAGGCCTCCTCCGGAGGGGACTCAACATGGGATGCGGTGACATCTCCGTCCGCTGCCATGGCTGCCATGGCCGGCGTCACCTGCTGGGTTCCATCACGGCAGAAGATGTAACAGCATCAGCCCCCAGTCAGCATCTTTCATGGGGGGGCTCCTCTCCCTCTTCATCGGAGGGGAGGGATCGAGCCCACGATTTACGGGTGCCGAGCTTCCCCCAGATGAGCACCCAGCCCTCCGAAGTGGAGGTGGAGGGTCGGTCAGCAGGGGCAGGGCCAAGGGGCAAGGGCGATCGTTTTGGGGTTCGGGGCAGCAAGGGCGGGACAATGGGAGGAAGGGAAATCTCCCCCTGGGGCTGGCCCTCTCCCTCAGCTGGCAGAGGTCTTGCCACCCTCTCCTCTGCAGGAGGAGGGGCAGCGGCAGTGGCAGCCGGGCTGCCAGGGTCGTCGTTGGTGACAGGGCCAGCCCCCTCCTGGGTCTTGGGGGTCCTGGACACTCCTCCGGGGCGGGCCGGGGCAGTCCCTCCAGACATGCCCCGTCGCCCCGCGGAGAAAGCACCGGGCCTCTCCTGTTGAATAATTGATCCAGTAATGGGCCCCCTGATAGGGCACCAAGAAGGACCCCTCGAGTGCCACCCCGCCACGCGTCACCGGCGGCACTTGAATCTGCACCTGCCAGCGGAAGGACAGAACGTGGCGGATGGCGGGGTCCTTGCAGCCCAGTGGGAGAGGGCTGATGATGGAGATGGGTTTCCCCAGGATGGAGACGACAGGCAACAGGGCAACGTTGGGCAGGACGGGTGGGACCGAGGTCAATACCACCCGTATGCCAAGTCCTCCAGGGATTTTAGGGGAACGAACACACCCCCCACCACCAGGACCGTCTCTACCGCCTCCTGAGCAGCAGCCTCCGACGCTAGGAAGAAAACAACCTTACTATACATCTTGGAGGCCACCACAATGGCCATGGGCCCTACCACCCTCGCCAGTGCCCGCACGTACGTTTCAACGTGGGGCAAGGCGGACAACAGGAGGCAACGGATGCCATGCCTCCTGGTCAGTGAGGGGAAGGGGCCCTGGCCGTCACGAATGTTACCAGAGGCAGCAGTCGGGGCAGATGGCGTGGCGGCATGCGGAGGATGGCCACCGGGGAATACGCTATGGGGGCTAGGGATGGAGCACCCCCAGAGCTGGTGGAAGGAACGGCTGGGGAGGAAGGGGCCATGGCAGATGTCGGGGCCGTGGCAGGGAGGGCAGCTCCGCCAACGGGAGGTTTTGTTTTCCGGGTGGGGCCTTTGCCCTTTTTATTCCCCTGGCCCTTTTTGCTGGTGGAAGGGGCAGCCATGGCAGCGGCAGAGCCTAGGCTAGTGGTGGCCAAGAGGGTAGCTGCTGGGGTGGGCAAGGGTGGTGGCAAGGGGAGAACTATGGGAGCAGTAGGGGCTGGAGCAGGGGCAGGGATGGGGCCAGGGGCAGGTTCCTCCTCCATAGTGGAAAGAGGCAGGAGGAGGCCCTAAATCGAGGGTGGAACAATGGACAACTGCTCCTCCCCACTAGATGACAGGCAGGGGAGGAGGGTCCAGCAAACAGGGTATTGGGAATAGGGAAGATGGGACAGGGCCAATCACTCCTCCCTGCTAGACTGTATGCAGGAAGGAGGGTACCAGCGTGGAGGGCGGGGGGACTGTAGGGGGCACCGGAGGAAGGGAAGAAGCAACCACTCCTCCCCGCTAGGCTGCAGGCAGGGGAGGAGGGTGCTAACAGCAGGAGGACATGGGGACAACAAAGGAGAGGGGGACAATCACGGGCACAGGGCGGGGCACCGGCTCCTCCGGCTGCACTCAGACGGGGAAGGACTACAATCGCATTGGGGAGGTGCAGTGATCAGGGTAAACAACTTAAAAAGGGGGGGCACAAGCACTCCAAAAGGGGACATGGGCACATCAAACTGCGGGTTGGGCGGGACAGGGGTCAGCGGGAGTCAGGGGGAACAGCAAACAACTGAGGGCGGGGCAAGTAGAGCACAAGAGGAACCAAATTCCTGGGGAAGGGCAGGGCAGGCAAAGTAACAAACTTGCAAGAGTTGGGGCAGGGCAGGCACACCAACAAACCCAGGAACCTAGGATGGGGTCAGGATGGGACAGGCAAACAACCAGGGAAAAATCTTCTGGGGAGCTATGGGAGGAAGAGAGGAAAAAACTGGGCTGGGGGGTAACGGAGAGGCCCCCCACCCAATTGCAACTGAGGGAGGGGGGCCAAGTCCAAAAAAAAAAGGGGGGGAGTGCACCCACGAGCGCTTGTGGGACTCACTCCAGTCCTTGCTTGCTGCTGGAAACAGTCCCAGATGGTGGTGGGTGAAGAAGCAAGCAGCCCCGTTGAGGGGCGAGCAGCAGGTGTTGATGGTCAGCCGGATTGGTGGAGGGGGTGGTGGCAAAAAGGGTGGTGGTGGTGGTGAAGGAAGATGTGGCGGGGGGCAACAGGACTGGGGGAGGGCTCCGTGCTTCTCCCCCGGCCCCCCACAGCAGCAAAAGTCTACTATCACCCCAAGAGCACAGCTGTTAAAGTCACTCAATCCAATAACCGACCCCCTCCACAATTCCTCGCAGCGGTCTTCCTCCTCCTCGATGAGGCAGCAAGCTTAGGAGCAGCAGCAAGCGGGCAGCGGCCAGACAGGTGAGGACCCAGGCAGAAGAGATGACAACGGTGGTGGTGGTAGTGGGGTCCTCGCTTCTCCTCCCTCCAGAGAGGTAGGGATGGGGGGGCAGGCCGGCAAGGCCCCCCCTCCCTACAGCAGCAACACAGTGGCTCCCAGAAGGGACCCCAGCCAGCAGTGGCCCTCCAGGGAGGGAGAGAGCTCCAGCCGACAGCAACAGCCCAGGGAGGGAGCTCCAAACAGCAGCAGCAGCAGCCCAGGAAGGGAGAGAGCTCCAGCCAGCTGGGCAGCCCGAGCAGACTGACCTCTCCCTCCTGTAGTGGGAGGGTCACCCGCTCCTGCCCTGAAGGGCTTAAAAACAGCCCAGGGATGGCTGTGGCTGGGACAAGCAGCCCAGGCTGATTGGGGGGAAAGGCACAGCTGGCACTTATAAGAGGGTAGTGGGCCAGGAGCATAGAGACTCTCTCTCTAGCCTTTTGAGAGGGAAGGACCTGGCTGCTGCTAGCTGAGTAGGGTACCTTGACTGGAGCAGGGCTGGGGGAAGGCCGGAGGAGCTGGGGAGCTCCAGCCTGGAAATCCCGCAGGCTGCAGGCCTAGTGCAAGGCTAAATAGGTACTGAGGTTGCAGGGGGCAGCCCAAGGGTAGGCGGAGGCAGCAGGTCCAAACAGGTCCAAACCCTCCTTGCTGGTGATGAGTGGCAATTATACTGTAGTCCGCCCCAGGGAATGGAGGCTAGATGGTGACTAGTATAATGACTTGTGGCACCTTAGTGACTAACAAATTTATTTGAACATAAGCTTTCCTGAGCTACAGCTCACTTCATCGGATGCATCCGAGCTTATGCTCAAATAAATTTGTTAGTCTCTAAGGTGCCACAAGTACTCCTTTTCTTTTTGTGAATACAGACTAACACGGCTGCTACTCTGAAATCTGTTATTTGATGAAGAAATCTGTTGGCTATCATATCCAAGAATTGGCCCTACATTATTAGTAGCATTTGGCCTAGAATTTTTATCTGGGAAATTAAAGTATCCCCCTAAACCCTACACCACCAAAAATTGTGCTAGAAACCTTGTCTAGTGTACTAAACAAAGAATTTGGAGGCAGGATCACCTGAACTCTCGTTTTGTGTCTGACTCTGACTCTGCAGTTTTAATCAAATGATCTAAACACTATGCCTTATTGTCTCCATTTGATATTTTCTTTACAAACACAAATCCTCTCAGCAATCATCTGAGGTAAAGTGTTATATAAGCATCAAAGTTATTTTATTTTCTGTTGTAAAGACTCTATTGCCTACATTATTTTATGATGTGAGAGGTCAAACAAAGAAAAAAGACTTATCTACTGTGACGAGGCAAGGCCACTTGGATATAGGAAAGTAATGAGGAACAGATATGTTTGCCCCAGGCTAAACAAATCCCTGGTACCATGGTAACCAAATGGCAGTTGCTCCAGGTTAATCAAGACACCTGGGGACAATTAAGATCTGTCTAGAAAGCAGTGGGGATAGTCAAGTTGATTGGGACACCTGAAGCCAATCAAGGGCTGGCTGGAACTAGTTAAAAGACTCCCAGTTAGCCAGTGTGGTGTGCGTGTGTCAGGAGCTGTAGGAAGAAGCTGTGCTCCTGGAGAAACTGGGCAGTTCAACCCCTATCAGGCACAAAGAAGGAGGCCCTGAGGTAAGGGTGAAGTAGATATTGAGGAAGTGGGGGCTGCTGTGGGGAAGTGACACAGGGAATTGTACTTGTACTGTTTCAAAAAGTCAGCTACCAATAGCTGCTACTATTAGGGTCCCTGGGCTGGAGCCTGGAGTAAAGGGTGAGCCTGGACTCCCCCCCATCCCCCACTCTCCATGATTTATCACAGAAACTGTGAGACAACAGAGACTGTGCAAGGGAGGGTTGCTTCTTCCCACCTCCGTTGCTGGCTTATGATGAAAATGGCTCAGTAGGCTGTGACCCTTGCATCTAGAGAGAGAAGGGTTAAGTGGAGGGTCACAGTGAACCTCTGAGGCAAGTGTAAATTTCCCTGGAATCATGGGACCCACTGAGACAAGGTTGGAGCTTTGTCACGTTACAAAATATGTTAAACATTTAGCATGCTTGTGGGGGAAAAAAAAGTAATTTTATTACTTGGAATAGTTTAAAAACAAGAACACTGCCTGAGTGCCAATTCACATTTCTCCATGTAGCTCTGTCAATTAATTTCAAACCTAGATTATAATACCCCCTATATTGCAGGCCTGAGAGTCTCTTGAGCATAGACTATCAATTGTACTAAATATTATGGTGCTTTGGGGACATGATCAATTTGAAGCTAATGGAAACAAGTGGTAGAAGTCTTCAGATGAAGTAAACCAAACTCATTTTGTCTTGTGATTGTTACTCAGTTTTTTAGAAGTCAAAAACAAATGTGCTAATCCCATGAGATACACATTTTAAGTATCATCTAAGTATTTCCATTAGTATGTGTCAATGTTACCAAGTGTCCTCCAAGAAATGTAAGATTTATTTTCTCTATTGAATACAGTATATTGATGTAATTAAAGTCCAGCCAGTGTTTTCCTTAGTAGGTAATAGACTTTTAGAATGTATATTTGTAATTAACACGATTAGAATGTTCTTTTGCTTCACTGCATTTATCACAAGGTATGCAAAGAGATAATTCCACATATAATATTATTTTTAATGGCAAATAGAAAAAATGTCCCAATTGTACAATTCTTGCCATTTATCTTTTAGCTACAGGCAATGAGAGAATATTTGATATTATAAAAATATATACAAAATATGTCCTTACTGATGTTTTATTAACTTTAAAAATAGACAATACCAGATGATTTCAAATCTCATTGCTTAAAACATCTACTTTAATGTAAAAAGAAAAAAAATCTAAGTATATGGTAACTGGAAAAAGAAAAGGAGTACTTGTGGCACCTCAGACACTAACCAATTTATTTCAGCATAAGCTTTCGTCAGCTACAGCTCACTTCATCGGATGCACTCAGTGGAAAATACAGTGAGGAGATTTATATACACACAGAACATGAAAAAATGGGTGTTTATCATGCACACTGTAAGGAGAGTGATCACTTAAGATGAGCATGGCCCCACAGTATGCCAACATTTTTATGGCTGACTTAGAACAACGCTTCCTCAGCTCTCATCCCCTAATGCCCCTACTCTGCTTGCGCTATATTGATGACATCTTCATCATCTGGACCCATGGAAAAGAAGCCCTTGAGGAATTCCACCATGATTTCAACAATTTCCATCCCAACATCAACTTCAGCCTGGACCAGTCCACACAAGAGATACACTTCCTGGACACTACGGTGCTAATAAGCGATGGTCACATAAACACCACCCTATACTAGAAACGTACTGACCGCTATTCCTACCTGCATGCCTCCAGCTTTCACCCAGATCACACCACACTATCCATCGTCTACAGCCAAACTCTACGATACAACCACATTTGCTCCAACCCCTCAGACAGAGACAAACACCTACAAGATCTCTATCAAGCATTCTTAGAGCTACAATACCCACCTGCTGAAGGGAAGAAACAGATTGACAGAGCCAGAAGAGTACCCAGAAGTCACCTACTACAAGACAGGCCCAACAAAGAAAATAACAGAACACCACTAGCCATAACCTTCAGCCCCCATCTAAAACCTCTCCAACGCATCATCAAGGATCTACAACCTATCCTGAAGGATGACCCATCGCTCTCACAAATCTTGGGAGACAGGCCAGTCCTTGCCTACAGACAGCCCCCCAACTTGAAGCAAATACTCACCAGCAACCACACACCACACAACAGAACCACTAACCCAGGAACCTATCGTTGCAACAAAGCCCATTGCCAACATATCTATTCGGGGACACCATCAAAGAGCCTAATCACATCAGCCACACTATCAGAGGCTCGTTCACCTGCACATCTACCAATGTGATATATGCCATCATGTGCCAGCAATGCCCCTCTGCCATGTAGATTGGCCAAACTGGACAGTCTCTACGTAAAAGAATAAATGGACACAAATCAGATGTCAAGAATTATAACATTCATAAACCAGTCGGAGAACACTTCAGTCTCTCTGGTCACTCGATTTCTGACCTAAATGTGGCTATTCTTCATCAAAAAGACTTCAACAACAGACTCCAACAAGAGACTGCTGAATTGGAATTAATTTGCAAACTGGATATAATTAACTTAGGCTTGAATAGAGACTTGAATTGAGTCATTACACAAAGTAAAACTATTTCCCCTTGTTTATTCCCTCCCCCCCACTGTTCCTCAGATGTTCTTGTTAACTGCTGGAAATGGCCCACCTTGAGTATCACTACAAAAGGTTTTCTCCCCCACCCACTCTCCTGCTGGTAATAGCTCATCTTAAGTGATCACTCTCCTTACAGTGTGCATGATAAACACCCATTTTTTCATGTTCTGTGTGTATATAAATCTCCTCACTGTATTTTCCACTGAATGCATCCGATGAAGTGAGCTGTAGCTCACGAAAGCTTATGCTCAAATAAATGTGTTAGTCTCTAAGGTGCCACAAGTACTCCTTTTCTTTTTGCGAATACAGACTAACACGGCTGCTACTCTGGTAACTGGAAACTACATTGAACTGAAAATAATAACCTTGAATATTACTGAATGGGCTTGAAGGTCTTCTAGTATAAACCAGATTTATTAATTAGGAACTACTCACCCCATGTCTATAATTTACCGAAATGTATTTACAACTATATTTGACCTGAACTGCAGTAATGAACATAATGTATAATATTATATGCATAAATCAACTGTGTGCATTTTATAGTTTGATTACAGTTTAGGGACAAGGAGAGGCTTTTAAAATCTAAGGGCTGAATTCCATGCCCACTTACACCAGTGTAAATCCTGAAGTCATTGAAACCAGACCACATTTACACCTGTGAAACTGATAGCAAAATATAGCCCTACAGTTGGCAAATGAGGACTCAACTGCAGTCTGATTTGGTAATATACTGCATTAGTACTTACAAGGACACAACAAAAGTGATCTTACCCACAATTGTTTGTAGGTGTCAAATCACACAAACAGGTCATGCTCCAGGCTTGGTAATCATACCAGATAATGAGATTGCCTGAGGAACACTGACAACAGGAGTTTCACAGCAACATCTTTTCAAGGGACATTATCTACCTCTTGTAAGCCTACACTCATTTTATCAATGACATTTCTCTTCGCTACTTAGGTTTAATAAAGATTCCTTTGATAGGATATATGTCAGGCTGTGATAAGTGATATAGAGGGATCTGAGTATGGACAAGAACAACATAATGACTCTGGGCTAAAATGTATTTTAAGTCTAGCCAAAAGCAAAGAGTGGCGTGTGAGCTGCACCATCCCAGGACTAGTCTGCCTCAGGCAAACCTGTTATGGGTATTATTTAACATAAATTAATAACATGGGATGTAAAATAAATAGGCTTAATCAATTTTTATTAATTAAAAACTATCAGCCAAGTTCTTGGAATGTATTGGAGGCATTTTTTTTATTTCAGAAGGTGGAGAAAGCTACTGGGGAGAGGCTGTTCTACATTTGATTTTGACAAATAGGGAGGAACTGGTTGAAAATTTGGAAGTGGAAGGCAGTTTGGGTGAAAGTGATCATGAAATAGTTGAGCTCATGATTCTAAGGAATGGTAGGAGGGAGACCAGCAAAAAAAACCACAATGGATTTCAAGAAGGCAGACTTTAGCAAACTCAGGGAGTTGGTAGGTAAGGTCCCATGGGAAGCAAGTCTAAGGGAAAAAACAACTGAAGACAGTTGGTAGTTTTTCAAAGAGACATTATTAAGGGAACAAGAGCAAACTATCCCACTGCACGGGAAAGATAGGAAGTATGGCAAGAGACCACCCTGGCTTAACCAGGAGATCTTCAATGATCTAAAAATGAAAAGAGTTCTACAAAAAGTGGAAACTAGGTCAAATTACAAAGGATGAATATAAACAAATAACACAAGTCTGTAAGGACAAAATTAGAAAGGCCAAAACACAAAACTAAATCAAACTAGCTAGAGACAAAGGGTAATAAGAAAACATTCTACAAATACATTAGAAGCAAGAGGAAGACCAAGGACAGAGTAGGCCCATTACTCAATGTGGGGGGCGGGATAATAACAAAATATGGAAGTGGCAGAGGTGCTTAGTTATGTCTTTATTTCGGTTTTCATCAAGAAGGTTAGTAGCGACTGGACATCTAGCACAGTAAATACCAGTGAAAATGAGGTAGGATCAGAAGAGGCTAAACAGGGAAAGAACAAGTTAAAAATTATGTAGACAAATTAGATGTCTTCAAGTCACCAGGGCCTGATGAAATGCATCCTAGAATATTCAAGAAGCTGACTTAAGAGATATCTGAGCCATTAGCGATTATCTTTGAAAAGTCATGGAAGACAGGAGAGATTCCAGAAGACTGGAAAAGGGCAAATATAGTGCCCCTCTATAGAAAGGGAAATAAGGACAACCCGGGGAATTACAGACTAGTCAGCTTAACTTCTGTACACGGAAAGACAATGGAGCATATAATTAAGCAATCAACTTGCAAAAATCTAGAAGATAATAAGGTGATAAGTAACAGTCAGGATGTATTTGTCAAGAACAAATCACGTCAAACCAACCTGATAGCTTTCTTTGACAGGGTAACAAGCCTTGTGGATGGGGGGAAGCAGCAGACGTGGTATATCTTGACTTTAGTAAAGCTTTTGATATTGTCTCCCTTGACC
This sequence comes from Eretmochelys imbricata, assembly GCF_965152235.1. Classification (NCBI taxonomy): domain Eukaryota; kingdom Metazoa; phylum Chordata; order Testudines; family Cheloniidae; genus Eretmochelys; species Eretmochelys imbricata. The sequence continues at coordinate 38,174,020 of NC_135574.1, forward strand.
TTCTCATAAACAAACTAGGGAAATGCAATTTAGATGGAGCTACTATAAGGTGGGTGCAAAATTGGTTGGAAAACTGTTCCCAGGGAGTAGTTACCAGTGGTTCCCAGTCATGCTGGAAGGGCATAATGAGTGGAGTCCCCCAAAGATCAGTTCTGGGTCTAGTATATTCATCAATGTTTTAGATAGTGGCACAGACGTTTGTGGATGATACCAAGGTGGGAAGGGTTGCAAGTGCTTTGGAGGATAGGATAAAAATTCAAAATAATCTGGACAAACTGGAGAAATGGTCTGAAGTAAATAGGATGAAATTTAATAAGGACAAATGCAAAGTACGTAGTTTAGGAAGGATCAGTTGCATACATACTGTCAAGGTTCCTCCCCCACTCTGAACTCTAAGGTACAGATGTGGGGACCTGCATGAAAACCTCCTAAGCTTACTTTTACCAGCTTAGGTTACAACTTCCCCAAGGTACAAATTAATTTTATCCTTTGTCCTTGGAATATCCACTGCCACCACCAAACTCTAACTGGGTTTACTGGGAAACGCAGTTTGGACACGTCTTTCCTCCAAAAATCCTCCCAACCCTTGCACCCCACTTCAAACCCTTGGATCTGAGAACAATGAAAAAGCATTCAGTTTTCTTACAAGAAGACTTTTAATAGAAATAGAAGTAAATAGAAGTAAAGGAATCACCTCTATAAAATCAGGATGGTAGATACCTTACAGGGTAATTAGATTCAAAACATAGAGAATCCCTCTAGGCAAAACCTTAAGTTACAAAAAAGACACACAGACAGAAATAGTCATTCTATTCAGCACAGTTCTTTTCTCAGCCATTTAAAGAAATCATAATCTAACACATACCTAGCTAGATTACTTACTAAAAGTTCTAAGACTCCATTCCTGGTCTATCCCCGGCAAAAGCAGCGTACCGACAGACACAGACCCTTTGTTTCTCTCCCTCCTCCCAGCTTTTGAAAGTATCTTGTCTCCTCGTTGGTCATTTTGGTCAGGTGCCAGCGAGGTTACCTTTAGCTTCTTAACCCTTTACAGGTGAGAGGATTTTTCCTCTGGCCAGGAGGGATTTTAAAGGGGTTTTCCCTTCCCTTTATATTTATGACACATACAAAATGGGAACTGACTGCCTAGGAAGGAATACTGAGGAAAGGAATCTGGGGGTGATAGTGGACTACAAGCTAAATATGAGTCAATAGTGTAGCACTGTTGCAAAAAAAGCAAACATCGTTTGGGATGTATTAGCAGGAGTGTTGCAAGGAAGACATGAGAAGTCACTCTTACACTCTACTCTGTGCTGATGAGGCCTCAGCTGGAGGATTGTGTCCAGTTCAGGGTGCCACATTTCAGGAAAGATGTCGACAAATTGGAGGAAGTCCAGAGAAGAGCAACAAAAATAATTAAAGGTCTAGAAAACATGACCTATGAGGGAAGACTGAAAAACTTGGGTTTGTTTAGTCTGGAAAAGAGAAGATTGAGAGGGGACATGGTAACAGTTTTAAAGTATATAAAAGGTTGTTACATGGAGGAGGGAGAAGAATTGTTGCTTTTAACCTCCAATGATAGGACAAGAAGCAATGGGCTTAAATTGAGCAAAGGAGGGTTATGCTGGACATTAGGAAAAACTTCCTAACTATCCAGGTAGTTAAGCACTGAAATAAATTGCCTAGGGAGGTTGTGGAATCTCCATTATTGGAGCTTTTTAAGAGCAGTTTAGATAAACACCTGTCAGGAATGGTTTAGATAATATTTAGTCCTGCCATGAGTGCAGAGGATCTCGATTCCAGTCCTATGATTCTATAATACAACATTATATAGAAAGGAAGGTTCAATATATTATCAACCCATCCAGAAGACAGAAGTGCAGCTAGTTAGACTGTCTCAGAGTTTGAGTTCCACTTCATTCCTATATATATTAATGTTGTTTACCACAGACAAAAATGTTTCAAAATTTCTCTGTATTATTGCATACCTACCACTCATCTCTTATCTCACTACTTTGACACATTTTCAAAGAAAAAGGAACATCTATGCAAGGACCCAGCTACAGATAATCTATCTGTCCAAAATAATTTGTGCATGTTTGCAGACCTCATCAAAGTATTCCTCTTATTTCTTGACAGGTTTTACATACCCAAAGAAAAGAGCCTCACATCTGCAGGATGGAGATTACAGCAGGTAGCGATCTTGTTTTGATTATAGCACTCCAGAAGTCAGCAAAGTTTAGAGACATCTGCTTCTTGATACAACTTAGCAGAAATAAAAGCATCTTGGAAAGAGCTTATAGTTATACAGAAACATACAATATATTACATATATACATTTTGATATTGCATACTGTGTACACCATTAAAATTGTCAATTGTTGTCACTAATATGATAAACTTTGCATACTTGCTTTTATCTACCTCCATACATATTTCACAAAAAGAGGCATCTATCGCTCATCTGCAGTACGTGGAGCAGGAGTCACGCAAACATTACAGTACAGTTTGACATTTATACGACAATTGCTTATAAAAGAAGAATAGATCTGAATACATCTGTTTGCCTGCTATGTCTTTGTACTTAGCCCTGAAATTACAACACTCTATATTTCCCCTTGGTTATACAATTTACAGAAGCTCATTTTTATATAAAGTTCTCTATGACTACATTTGCAAGTATACAATTTAGCATAGATACACTAATACAATAGAGGATATTACTTGCTTACTCTTAGCTACCAGTACAGTTTATCCAGATAAACTGGTAGTTAGAAATAAAGCTATTTACATTACTTGTTAATATTTTTGTTTGTGATAGCTCAGTTTTATAGATTCCATTTGGCTCTGTGAGAGCTCAGAGTTAACAAATTCCAATAAATTCTATTTCTTATATGGTAACGTTACAACATCAGGTTTATAGCTTTTCAGTCAGTATTCTTCCTTTCTCCTTCTAGCCTGTGACGGGGTCTGCTTACTCCGCACTAGCCCAGAAAGGGTTAAGTCCATATTATTGACAGCGGAAGTCCCACCTCCCTGGTCGGATTGGACATGCTCCAAATGCTCTAGCAGTATAAAGGGAGGAAGCCCAGCTCATTCTGGCCTGGAGGCTTCAGGGGAAGGAGCTGTCTGGGAAGCTCCTGTGGGGGGCCAGAAACAGCCCCTGCCCGTGCCGAGAATCAAAGCCTCACCAGGCCCGCTTGAACCCCAGTAACTGGAGGAGCCACAGGCGACCGGCACAACTGACCATGGAGAATCCAAAGCCTCATGGGAGATCCCAAAACAGATACTGGTGGAAAGTGACCCAAGGAGGGTGATGGAGTGGTACCTCCCACCCGGGAAACCTTAGTGTGTTTCAGTAGGAACCCCTGCTGCTGAGTCAGTGGCAAATTGTTCCATCATTGTTAGGGCTGTGGGTTGGGACCTGGTGGAGTTGGGTGGGCCTGGGCTCCCCTGCTGGGGCTGCCACATCCCTTGGTGGGCACCCCACCCCCTATTGAATTCTGGCCAGTAGGCCATGCTGCCCAGCACCCCAAGGGTGGCTCCATTGAATGCTGGCTGCTAGGCCATGCTGCCCTGACCCTAGGGGTCCTCACCTGTATTTTGGACTTTAGACCTTGACCCGGTCATCTAGAAAGCCTGGGAGAGGTCTTGTAGGTGGTGCTCTTCTGCCCTCAACCCCTGTTTGTGTGATGCGGGTGGGGTGTAGACCATCACATAGCCTGTACACAAAGTGTTCTGTTACTTCGGTTGAGTTTGGTCAACAGTGCCATGAAGAATCATGGGACTTTGGCTTAGTTTGGTCAACAGATCCCAGTGATTTCCTCATTGCTCTGGGACTGACACAAATAATAATCTACTGATGGCTTATACCAACCAATTGAGGCCAGGAATTTGTTGCCTTCGTTCTTCTATCATGACTGGAGGGAATGGTTTGGCCCAATGTGATAAAAATTAATACTAGATTTCATATGTCTTTTATATCATAATGAAAGGGAATTCTGGTAGGCTAATAACACTTCCTTTCTTCTACTCCTTGTCTCTTTAGATAATAAGCTCTTCAAGGCAAGGACAGTCTTTTACTGGGTGTTTATAGTGCCTACCATAATTGGATCTTGATCTCCTTTGGGACCTCTAAACACTATAGGAAATAAATAATAAGAAGGTGACAGGAACTCTAGAGGATTTTTGATCTTTCTATAAACACTGAGCAGGGTTCATATATTAAGATGAGGTGGGCCACATAATCAGCTCTTGTGATTTTAGGAGTATGATCACTGGTGGACCTCTGTTTCCTTCCCATCTTCTATGTTTCCATTATTCACACAAACCAGAAACTGTACATAATCAATATTCAGCTGTTCTTAAAATCTACTATAGTATATATTGATGGGTATGTGGATTTTAAGTGGCTGAGACAGATATAAACTGAGATGATGGAGAGAACAAAATTATAGCCAATAAACTTTATACATTGATATTTACAGTATAAAAATCAAGTGACATTGAGATTTATACAAGCAAGACAGTTCAATATACCATAACTTGATTTTTTGTTTTAAGTAACAATTGTTCTAGCATATCTGTGGCTCTATTTCATAAGTAACGGAAAAGGTATATTTCTTTTCAGGCAGTAGTGAAGTTGTAGCCACATAGTGAGATACAAATTGATTTTTTTTCTTTGTGTGGGATGGTTTCATCTTTTCTTCAAAAACATGGCCAGACTGTAAAAGCATTCTCAAAAGGCATTAAAGAGAAATGCTTAATCAAGTAAGTCCAATAAATACTATTATAAACTGCATTTAAAAATAGACCTCTGTGACTGGCTTGTTAAGATTTCCCGAGCATAAAAACATGGCTTTGGGGTGAGAGTGATCCTGAACAGGAAACCTTTAATCTAAAATGTAACATAGTTCACCATGAACTAATTTAAATTATTAAAAAGTCGTATTTTATAGCACTGAAAGCATTTCTCTCTGTATTTTAACTCTGATCTTTGTTTTATATTTCATATAAACCAATTCAATAGGAGATGAAGAATCTTAAATTAAAGGGGAAGGTCAAACTGATAACATTTTTATACTAGGTCCTGTAACCCATTTGGACCTCAACACAAAAAACATCGTTGCTCAACTCTTTAATTCTAGTTTAGCTTCCAGCACTCTAATCTGAGTATGTCTTTTGCTATCTGTTAGGAATTTATACCCTGATCCTACATTGAAATCTATGGGTCTACTCACATGCCTGAAGTTAAGCATGTGCTTGAGTGTTTGCACAATTAGAAAAGTTTTCTGTATTGATGCACAAGGGATTTGCCCAAATCTATCCTATTAATAGCAATTGTGCAGATCACATGTGTTACTCTCCTGTGCATTAATGAAAGAAGATATACCCTTTTAGATTATTAATAATACAAATAAAAGCCTACAACAAAATAATTGTGGTGTATTGCTAATGTGATTTAAAGTTATTTTAGTTTATTTTTCAGAATACAAAATGTATTAAGTAATGATCAGGTCATTTTATTGCATGAACCACCCAAATTAAACAACTAAATTAGTTTTAGTCTCCCTTTAATTTGTGCAGTCTTGTCCAGGTTTTGGCTAAGATCCTGTGTGTATCAGGTTACCATCTGCCTAGATAGTGCAGTGATGAGCCCTCTATAAATGCTTAGAAAGGCCTTAGATGGGAACTATATTCTGCCTTGAACAGGAATATACTTGTTGATGTAATACACAAATCTCTTCCATCTCTTAGTTACTATGAGAGAGATATGATTCTGGTTGGGAAGTGGTCTAATGAGATTTCCTAATCCTTTACTCCCACTGATAAGCAATTCTGCACATGGGTAGTCATACTGAAGTTGCTTCTCATGTGAGGAACTGCTCATCAGTGGGAGTAAGGGGTTCAGTATCAGTCACATAATAGATTTAGATGGTCCTTCTCCACATCCGCACTGCTTGGTCTCTGTGGTTACTTGGGACCAGGAGGTTTCTGATCAGGGAGAAAAACAGGGCATGAAGTCCCAGGGGAAGAGTAGGGGGAAATAATGGGATGTGGGGCTTTGGAGAAGTGGGGAAAAAAACTTTCAACAATGAACTTTGACATTAAAGTTCCATCAGAAGAAAAATGATTTGTGCCCCTCCTCGTGCACACAAACTGCAAATGATGAAAGTAAAGTCTGCAGCAGGTAGGCAATATTTCACATAGCCAGTATAGACACTGCCTTGATTCATTTTTGATGCATCAGTCACGTTGGAATGCAATCATCTGTTTGAAATGGTAGCTTCATTTTGATTTAACTAGTTCTATGAAACTATTAGATTCCCCCCTTCATTATCTCACCAAGATTTGACAATAATGAAATGGGTCCATGGTCGTGAAAACTGAGGGAAATACAGAGGCTTGATCTAATCTTTAATGTACGGTACACAAATTAACTGCCTCATACTTGTTCTGCTGCCAAGCGGATTATAGATGACACAATAGAATTTCAGCCCAAATAAAACATTTCTATTACACCATCAAGCCATCTGGATATGATTTACAAATCACACAGCATTTCAATGTGCCTGATGTCTTTGAACAGTATATATGGCACACATTGCTGAAACTAGTATTTACTGATCCTGTCAAAGCGACATCCCCATGTGATAGACTATTTATATGAATGAATCTTCTCATCAGTAGCTCTTAGCTGAGTTTTGAATACTGAAAGTTTATCCAATGTTACTACAACCTTTTCCAAGTAGCGCTGAGCATCCTAGAAAATGTTACATTTATTTTTTAAAATGTGTTGATTTCAATGGGGTTGCAAACATTTCATTTTAGCTGAATTGGATCACTAATGTTAAAATATAGCCACTTTGAATATGTGCATTGTTTCTTTAAAACCATGATAGGAAGCCAGGCAGCTGGGAATGGTTATAGACTGAAGTTCTCTAGTGAAGCAAAGAGAGAAGGGATGACATTCGTTTTCCTTCTTTTAATGAAATTCCTTCTTCTGTGTTAGAAGAAAGTGACTCTTCCCCTTTGTCACATGACAGTCCATACCTCAGTCAATTACTGGATTTACGGAATAGTTTACAATGCTATTATGTATATAGTTTAAGATCTTATAGTAAAATTGGAGTACAAAGACCAACCCCCCAAAAATGTATGTAAGGCTTGCAGGTCTCATGTGCCTTCCTCCTGGAGATGAGCTCTTTGGATTTCTTTAGGAAGGTGCTTGGTTTAACATGAGGTGTGCATTTAAACCAACCTGGATAAACCCATGCAAATCCCCACATTAACACTTTTGTTTTGGTTTAAGAGTGGCTTTTTCAGTTTAGCTGAAGTCAATAGGGAACAGATTTAAGGTAAAGCAAAATAAGCCACCCAAACTGAAATAAGAGCGTCTACATGGGGAGGAGGGGGAGATGCACCTGTTTAATTAAATCATTTGAAAAACTAAACTAAGATAAACTAGTGCAACTTTCCCATATAGACAAAGCCAAACAAATTAAAATCTTTGAGGCTTCCAGGGCTCTCCCTGTCAATACTCTTCTCTAACTTGTCAAAACACTAATGAGAGTGAGATCGGAACATAGACAGATATCAAAGGGACTGATTGTGGCTAGTGATTTTAGTGTGTGAAGTCTTAAATTAAAATGCAGGAGTTCAGTACATCAGATCATTAACTTCAGAGTGGTGTATCTATCATGGCAGTTGCTAATATGATTGCCTCAGAGGCAAAAAGAAGAAAAAGTCACTTATCTGACACATTCTTGCTCTGGGGCATTTTGCCTTTTGCTCAGACTTGCCCCTCAGTTTCCTCATTGTACTCTGCCAACAGTTTGGTAAAGTTTATCTTGGCAAAGGCAACAGTAAAATAGAAAGTTAAGCTTTCAAAATGAGAGCACATCCACTCTGCATTTTCTCCAGTTGGAGAACAGGCTGCACCCCTTTTTCAAATATTTTGTGACATGCACTTTTTCATCAGTACTGAAGAAGGTTCCTAAAGACACAACATTAAGATTCATGCAACTGTAACTAAAAAGGTAGATGAAGGATAGATTTGTATTGCTTAGTTAATTTGAAAGAACATATGATGTCATAATGGGAATATGTACTTGCTTTGATTAAATATCTTCACTAATTTAAACCTGAAAGCCCAAATTGTGCTCTCATTCCCACAAAGTAAGTGAAAGAAATACAGATTTAGGCCACATAAATGAGAGCAAAATGTAGCCGTAAGGGCCAAACAGTGGTCCCATTGAAGTCAGTGGGAGTATTGTCATGGATTCTAGTAGGACTAACATTTAGCCTGAAAGGATATTGGATTTTAAGGAGCCACAGTTGCATTCCAGGAGGGGATTCAGAGGAACATCAATCCAGAGGCATCCTGTCTACAGAGGTTAAAGTCAATAAAATGCTTTCTGAGTCACTGAAGGAACATATGTAGGAATTACCAATTTTTTAACATAGTGTAGCATGCATTTTACTCCCTAGCACTGGCCCTGCAAAGCCATCTGGTGTGAAAGATAGTGGGAAGAACAAGGTCCTGGCACTTGCTCTCCCACACAAGCTAAACCCCCTTGGGGGCTTCAGCACAGTTGACTGCACTATGACACCAATGTTTCTTGTGCTTAAGGAGTCTTTTACATCATTATGCAAGGAGGTTAGAGGGCTCAAAATCTGGCCCTAAAATTATTCTCTGAAAGTGATACAGTTAAGTGCTAAGGAAACAACTGGGTATTTTTAGTTTTTAGATTTTGCTTATTAATGTGTCATCTTTACTCTTGCAATGTTCATTTGAATACATATTGTCAAGTTCCAGTGTAAATCAGATTATAATTAAGGCCCGGTCAAGATGAACCTTTGTTCAGTAAAAGAGGCTCCTATGGTTTGTGCCTGTTGACTTCTGAGTCAGTTTCAAGTAAATGGAAGGATTTTTATTGACTTAATTTATAAGTGAAAAATAAATCACTATAGGATCACTTATATTGTTTAATTTGATAGTAAGCTCTATTTATTTTATGGATCAGGTTAAGGGGAATTTGGGGCTTTGGACACTTGGTTTGGAATTTTGGCACCTAAGAATGGTTTCAGTTTTGGCAGGAGAAGAGACAGTAGATTTTTATAAAAGGGCAAAAGGCAGTCATGAATGAAATGATTAGTTTTGCTGCATGGGTGGTAAGAAGGGGTCAGGATGAGGAACGAAAATAAACAAGTGCCAAGCAGTATGAAGAGAATAAGGACTTGTCTGCATAGTGCAGTAATGTGCTCTCTGGGGGTATGACTTTTAAAAAGCACTAATGTCTTGTGCATCAGTTGTTTTGTGTAGACTCTGCTGCTTGCACTAAGTTTCTCTAGTGTGCTATAATATAGTACTGTTTCAAACAACACTACATTAAGTACACATGTGTAGACAAGCTTTCAGTTATGTACAGCTGTATGAGGCTAAAGAACTTGAAACAGAAGATGAGAATGCAGTGAAGAGGTTTGACTAGGGGCATTCACTTATTTTGCCTCATTGATTTCTTGTCTTTCCCCTGAATGCTGTAACCAACTATTTGATTTTCATGCCTATCCCCCACTCGGTCTTCATTTTCAGTATTTTTTTTTTTAATCTCACATCTTTGAGCATCCCCTTGTAAAGCCAAAGTGGCTGCTTCTTTTTTGTGTGTTTTTCCCCTCCACAGTATTTGTAGTCTGCCTGCCCTGTACGATTTCTCAGTTGTTCTGTCCTATAGAATTTCTCCTCTACCTTCTAAGCCATTGAATGTGAATTCAAGTTACCACTAGTCCTTATTAACTAGAAGCCAAATTGTGCAGTATTTATATGTCTTATTTATCCTTTACTACTTAGAAACAAATTTCCATTGAAGTTTATGGGAGATGAAGGTGCTGAGCACCTCAGGATTTGGCTTTTAATGGCCAATGTATGTGGCAACCACCGTATTGGGCAATATATGAAGGATTGAATCCGGCAGTCCCAGAGCTAAAAGTAAGAATTTCTACAGCTTGAGCTAAACAAAGAGGCTCTATAGATTCACATCCTTTATTGACTGGGCATAGGGAAGGATCCATAATACACACTGACTGAGTTACACCTGTGCAGTATTCAGAGCAAAGGAAAAAGCTCAAGGACTGAAAACTTAGAGATTTGCTGCTCCCTGTTGTGCAGTAGCACATTCAAAGTGGGGGAATGATACAGGTTAATTTAAGATGGGAGAGTTAAAACACATCACATTACCTTCCCACTTAAATTATGTGAAAATGAGACTCTGAAAATGCAGGACATAGTGGAATACAGCCTAAAGTATAGATGAACTATGTTGGCAAAAATTATTTGTTTTGTCAAATTCTTTGTGGGAGTCAGTTTTGTATATGTTGAACATCTCTCATGCCTTTGAGGCGCTCAATAAATAACGTAGCCACATTAACAGCTTTCTCATTTCCCCAGTAGAGAGCAACTAATTACACAAAAGAAATAGACATATCAAATACATCTTCTGTACCTTGCATTCATCATTCCCTGTTTCAGAGTAGTAGCCGTGTTAGTCTGTATTCGCAAAAAGAAAAGGAGTACTTGTGGCACCTTAGAGACTAACAAATATATTTGAGCATAAGCTTTTGTGAGCTACAGCTCACTTCATCGGATGCATTCAGTGGAAAATACAGTGGGGAGATTTATATACACAGAGAACATGAAACAATGGGTGTTATCATACACACTGTAAGGAGAGTGATCACTTAAGATGAGCTAATACCAGCAGGAGAATGGGGGCGGGCGGTGGGGAGAAAACCTTTTCTAGTGATACTCAAGGTGGACCATTTCCAGCAGTTGACAAGAACGTCTTAGGAACAGTGTGGGGGGGAAATAAACATGGGGAAATAGTTTTAATTTGTGTAATGACCCATCCACTCCCAGTCTCTATTCAAGCCTAAGTTAATTATATCCAGTTTGCAAATAAATTCCAATTCAGCAGTCAACTGTATTCGCAAAAAGAAAAGGAGTACTTGTGGCACCTTAGAGACTAACAAATTTATTTGAGCCTAATCACATCAGCCACACTATCAGAGGCTCGTTCACCTGCACATATACCAATGTGATATATGTCATCATGTGCCAGCAATGCCCCTCTGCCATGTACATTGGTCAAACTGGACAGTCTCTATGTAAAAGAATAAATGGACACAAATCAGATGTCAAGAATTATAACATTCATAAACCAGTCGGAGAACACTTCAATCTCTCTGGTCACGCGATTACGGACCTAAAAGTTGCAATATTACAACAAAAAGACTTCAAAAACAGACTCCAACGAGAGACTGCTGAATTGGAATTAATTTGCAAACCGGATACAATTAACTTAGGCTTGAATAGAGACTGGGAATGGATGTGTCATTACACAAAGTAAAACTATTTCCCCATGTTTATTTCCCCCCCACACTGTTCCTAAGACGTTCTTGTCAACTGCTGGAAATGGCCCACCTTGAGTATCTCTACAAAAGGTTTTCTTCCCCTCCCCCCCTCCTCCCCCACTGGTATTAGCTCATCTTAAGTGATCACTCTCCTTACAGTGTGTATGATAACACCCATTGTTTCATGTTCTCTGTGTATATAAATCTCCCCACTGTATTTTCCACTGAATGCATCCGATGAAGTGAGCTGTAGCTCACGAAAGCTTATGCTCAAATAAATTTGTTAGTCTCTAAGGTGCCACAAGTACTCCTTATCAATCCCTGTGAAAGTCTTTTCTTTGCACAAAAAAAGTCTTGTTTTCCAAATACGACTGTTTTCTCTTTTGTGTGACACATTTTATGACCCAGATCTTCATCTGACATAAATTGGCATAACTCCACTGTTTTCAATGGGATTACACAATTTATACCAACTGAGGACCTAACTGTCTTTCCTTTAAGAGTACAAATCTCTAGATTACCAGTCTGAATTACATTATGGTAAGTATTTCCTTGAGAAAATGAATCAGGCACTGGAGGAAATGCATATATAATGCAATACAGGGATCCCTTAAGTACTTCTGGAGCAAAGAGTAAAAGTTTCTGCTGACTTCAAAGTCAGATTTACATTGGTAGGTCAGCCTGAGAGAGAATCCACTGGGGATGAGTCTCCTTAATAATCAAGTTAGTAGGAAAACAGATGGGATTAGAAGCGCCAAATAATTGGCTAATACACGCTGGCAATCAGAATGAAGTTAAAGTCAAAGCTTTCACTCAGGTCTCAAGATATTGCATAGTAGCAGGCTTTCCTGCCTGTATCTGCCACTCCAGCTACTAGGGAACCAGAGATTTCAATGCCAGATAAGTTTGATGGGGACCGTTACAAGTTCTGGGGTTTCATGAAACCCTGCCAGCTCCTGTTCATTCTTCAGCTCCAGTCATTCTCCACTAACTAGACCTGAGTAGGACTTATTATTAGTCTGGTAACTGGGGAGGCTCTAGCTTGAGCATCTCCGTTCCTGGAGTCTTCTAGCCCCCTGCTGGGGCAGTTCAAAGAGTTCATCCAAGCTATAGCAATTGTGTTTGATCTAAACACAATTTAGTGTGTCTTTTTGTGTTTGATTGTCTGTTTGTTTGTTTCAGGGAAGCCTGGCTGTTTAAAAATAGCCAGAGCTTCGCGAACCAGCTGAGTGGAGGCGAACCAGCTGAGCAGCGGGGAACAGCAGAGCAGCACACAGCAGGAGTTTGCCTGGGATTGGTGAGTATCCGAGTGCGTGTTTGCTGAGTAAGTATCCAAATGTGTGTTTGCTGGGAGGGCAGTGTGAGAGCCTGAGCGAGTGCCTGATTGGCTGGTAGCCTGCAGGGGAGGGCACTGGGGCTGTCTGTTTGTTTGTTTCAGGGAAGCCTGGCTGTTTAAAAATAGCCAGAGCTTCAGGAACCAGCTGAGCAGCGGGGAACAGCAGAGCAGCACACAGCAGGAGTTTGCCTGGGAGTTCGCCTGGAGTGAGCCCAGTGAGGCTTACATCTTGCCAACTTCTCTGAGGAAGCTCATAGTAGGAAGGTGATATGGAAGGGGGGGGGTTCAGCTGTTGTGACCTGCACTGGATGTGCCATGTTTGTCTTTCTTCCAAAGGACAGAAGCGACTTTGTCTGTACAAAGTGCAAGCTGGTCTCCATATTGGAAGAGAAGATTGAAGGTCTGGAGCAACAGATAACGACCCTGCGTTGCATACGAGAAACGGAGGATTTTCTGGACAAAAGTCAGGATATGCTTCTACGGGCACAAAGCTCTAAAGATTTAGAGTAGGTTGCACAGCGGAGCCAAGAGGCCAGTGAAGAAGCTTGGCAACATGTGACCTCCAGAAGAAGAAGGGGGAATGTCCGGGTTCCAGCAATGCGGACACAGGTAACTAACCGCTTTCATGTTCTCTCCACAGGTACCATTACGGAGAGTGGACCAGATGATATGTCTATGGGGAGAAAGCAGAAGGAGACTCCGCTGGTTGGAAGGCATGAGATGCACTGTCCTGAGATGGGGGGTTCCACGACCACCACTCCCAAGAGAAGGAGGCGGGTGGTGGTGGTCGGGGACTCTCTCCTCCGGGGGACTGAGTCATCTATCTGCTGCCCTGACCAGGAAAACCGAGAAGTCTGCTGCTTGCCGGGGGCTAAGATTCATGATGTGACGGAGAGACTGCCGAGACTCATCATGCCCTCGGATCGCTACCCCTTCCTGCTTCTCCACGTGGGCACCAATGATACTGCCAAGAATGACCTTGAGCGGATCACTGCAGACTACGTGGCTCTGGGAAGAAGGATAAAGGAGTTTGAGGTGCAAGTGGTTTTCTCGTCCATCCTCCCCATGGAAGGAAAAGGCCGGGGTAGGGACCGTCGAATTGTGGAAGTCAACGAATGGCTACACAGGTGGTGTCGGAGAGAAGGCTTTGGATTCTTTGACCATGGGATGGTCTTCCATGAAGGAGGAGTGCTGGGCAGAGATGAGCTCCACCTTACGAAGAGAGGGAAGAGCATCTTTGCGAGCAGGCTGGCTAACCTAGTGAGGAGGGCTTTAAACTAGGTTCACCGGGGGAAGGAGACCAAAGCCCTGAGGTAAGTGGGAAAGCGGGATACCAGGAGGAAGCACAGGCAGGAATGTCTGTGAGGGGAGGGTTCCTGCCTCATACTGAGAATGAGGGGCGATCAGCAGGTTATCTCAAGTGCTTATATACGAATGCACAAAGCCTTGGAAACAAGCAGGGAGAACTGGAGGTCCTGGTGATGTCAAGGAATTATGACGTGATTGGAATAACAGAGGCTTGGTGGGATAACTCACATGACTGGAGTACTGTCATGGATGGTTATAAACTGTTCAGGAAGGACAGGCAGGGCAGAAAAGGTGGGGGAGTAGCACTGTATGTAAGGGAGCAGTATGACTGCTCAGAGCTCCGGTACGAAACTGCAGAAAAACCTGAGTGTCTCTGGATTAAGTTTAGAAGTGTGAGCAACAAGAGTGATGTAGTGGTGGGAGTCTGCTATAGACCACCGGACCAGGGGGATGAGGTGGATGAGGCTTTCTTCCGGCAGCTCGCAGAAGCTACTAGATCGCACGCCCTGGTTCTCATGGGTGACTTTAATTTTCCTGATATCTGCTGGGAGGGCAATACAGCGGTGCATAGACAATCCAGGATGTTTTTGGAAAGCATAGGGGACAATTTCCTGGCGCAAGTGCTAGAGGAGCCAACTAGGGGGGAGCTTTTCTTGACCTGCTGCTCACAAACCGGGAAGAATTAGTGGGGGAAGCAAAAGTGGATGGGAATCTGGGAGGCAGTGACCATGAGTTGGTTGAGTTCAGGATCCTGACACAGGGAAGAAAGGTAAGCAGCAGGATACGAATGCTGGACTTCAGGAAAGCAGACTTCGACTCCCTCAGGGAACGGATGGGTAAGATCCCCTGGGGACTAACATGAAGGGGAAAGGAGTCCAGGAGAGCTGGCTGTATTTCAAGGAATCCCTGTTGAGGTTACAGGGACAAACCATCCCGATGTGTCGAAAGAATAGTAAATATGGCAGGCGACCAGCTTGGCTTAACGGTGAAATCCTAGCGGATCTTAAACAGAAAAAAGAAGCTTACAAGAAGTGGAAGGTTGGACATATGACCAGGGAAGAGTATAAAAATATTGCTCGGGCATGTAGGAATGAAATCAGGAGGGCCAAATCGCACCTGGAACTGCAGCTAGTGAGAGATGTCAGGAGTAACAAGAAGGGTTTCTTCAGGTATGTTGGCAACAAGAAGAAAGCCAAGGAAAGTGTGGGCCCCTTAATGAATGAGGGAGGCAACCTAGTGACAGAGGATGTGGAAAAAGCTAATGTACTCAATGCTTTTTTTGCCTCCGTCTTCACGAACAAGGTCAGCTCCCAGACTACTGCACTGGGCAGCACAACATGGGGAGGAGGTGACCAGCCCTCTGTGGAAAAAGAAGTGGTTCGGGACTATTTAGAAAAGCTGGACGTGCACAAGTCCATGGGGCCGGACGAGTTGCATCCGAGAGTGCTAAAGGAATTGGCGGCTGTGATTGCAGAGCCATTGGCCATTATCTTTGAAAACTCGTGGCGAATGGGGGAAATCCCGGATGACTGGAAAAAGGCTAATGTAGTGCCAATCTTTAAAAAAGGGAAGAACGAGGATCCTGGGAACTACAGGCCAGTCAGCCTCACCTCAGTCCCCGGAAAAATCATGGAGCAGGTCCTCAAAGAATCAATCCTGAAGCACTTACATGAGAGGAAAGTGATCAGGAACAGTCAGCATGGATTCATCAAGAGAAGGTCATGCCTGACTAATCTAATCGCCTTCTATGATGAGAATACTGGTTCTGTGGATGAAGGGAAAGCAGTGAATGTATTGTTTCTTGACTTTAGCAAAGCTTTTGACATGGTCTCCCACAGTATTCTTGTCAGCAAGTTAAAGAAGTATGGGCTGGATGAATGCACTATAAGGTGGGTAGAAAGTTGGCTAGATTGTCTGGCTCAACGGGTAGTGATCAATGGCTCCATGTCTAGTTGGCAGCCGGTGTCAAGTGGAGTGCCCCAGGGGTCGGTCCTGGGGCCAGTTTTGTTCAATATCTTCATAAATGATCTGGAGGATGGTGTGGACTGCACTCTCAGCAAATTTGCGGATGATACTAAACAGGTGGAGATGCTGCCTGAGCTGGAAGTCTTGGTCAAGTTGTGTATCAGTACTGATGACTGCCTGACTGGAAGCTGCCTGGCAAAAGAGTTGAGTTCCCGATCTTCTTTTGTGTTCTCATCACAGATGCTCACGCAGATCAGCTAGGTTTGGCCTTGTTTCTCTGATGCAGAGAAGAGCTGGGGCTGTACTTTGGGCTAGGGTTGCCAGGGTTCTGGTTTTCGACCAGAACACCTGGTCAAAAAAAAGGACCATGGCAGCTCTGGTCAGCACCACTGATCAGGCTGTTAAAAGTCCGGTTGGCGCTGCCAGTGCAGTAGGGTTGGCAGGCTCCCTGCTGGGCTCCACATGGCTCCCAGAAGTGGCCAGCATGTCTCTCTGGCTCCTAGGCAGAGAGGTGGCCATGGGGTCTCTGCGCACTGCCCCCGCCCCGAGCGCCAGCTCTGCAGCTCCCATTGATCAGGAACCTCAGCCAATGGGGGCTGTGTGGAAGGCACCTGCAGGTGGGGACAGCATCCAGAGACCCCTGGCTGCACCTCCTCCAGAGGAACATGCCGGCTGCTCCCAGGAGCCCCTTCCTGCACTCCAATCCCCCGCCCCAGCCTGATGAAAATGAGTGAGTGGGCAAGGGTGGGGGAGAATGAGAAACAAAGGGAGTGGGGATGGAGTGAGCCGGGGGTGGGGCCTCAGAGAAGGGGCAGGACAGGGGCAGGGCCTTGTGGAAGGGGTGGAACAGGGTGCAGGGCAAGCGTGTTCAGTTTTCTGCAATTAGAAAGTTGACAACCCTACTTTGGGCCCATGCCTCTATTGAGAGAAATTTGGATACTACACCATGAGATGTCCTGTTAAGAACCAACCAGTGTCTCAACCAAAAAGACTCTAGAGTTCAGTACAGATAAAGGGGTCTGGGCTGAGCCTGTGAGACCCCCCCCCCACCCCTCACTCCAAAACCTTGTGCCCCTCCTTGCCCAGCAATACCCTGGATATGGATGGACACTGTCAGTACACCCCAATCCCCCTCTGGCTACAACATCCCATCGTACCAGAGGTTGAGCTGAGGCCACTCATGGATTTGGAGTTCTTCAGCAATTTCATGGGCTTAGACTTTGCCTGGGTTCACAACATTTCAACTTGGAGCAAGAGCATCCCCAGTTTGGTGTGGTCTATTGATGAATCCCTCCTCTCCTCCAGCCCAGTTACTCCTCAAACAGCACCCTTGAGGGTTACCACTCTCTAGGGTCACTGGGAGGTTCTACTGTTTGGTCTGATTCCTATACCTCATTCCCCTGTTATCCATGGCATTCCCACAATGATTCACACACCTGTTGGGGGCTAGGCATGGTATGCTTCACATCAAGACTCTGCCATCAATTTTGCCTCCCAAAACCATGTTCCGGATCTGAAGCCCCATACAATCTTTGCCACCTGCCCGAAAATTCAGAGACCGGATATGGAATGCTGAAGGTAACTGCTGCCACCCCTGTAACCCCCTTGATAGCTTCAGAAATCCTGGAGAAATATCAAGATTACTCTGATATACTCAGTAAAAAGAGGGCAGATGCTTTGCTGTCACATCACAATTGTAATTGTCCAATTGACCTGCAACCTGGAGCTACCCTTTGTCTGCATATACTCCCTCTGAGAACCTGAATTCCAGGTGCTCCGGAACTACCTCCACAATAACCTGAAGAAGGGGTTCATTTGACCCTCCACCTCTCCACTGGGGGCTCCAATCTTTGACAAAAAGGATGACTCCTTACACCTTTATACTGGCTACTGAGTTCTGAACAAAGTGATGGTCTAAAACTGCTAGCACCACTTACTAACAAATTCGTTGAGAGGCTCCATTCAGCCAAGATTTTTATCAGGTTAGACCTTTGTGAGGCCTATAACCTGGTCCGAATCAGGGAAGGTGATGAATGGAAGACTGCATTCCACACCTGATAAGGACATTTGAAATATTTAGTGACTCCTTTTGGGTTATGTAATGCTCTGGCAATGTTTCAGCATTTAGTCAATGATATCTGGTAGGACATATTTGACCAATATGTGATTTTCTATTTGGATAATCTTGTTTTTTCGGAAAACCTGGCACTGCATGAGCAATGTATGCAGAACGTTCTCCACAGATCCACCAAAACCCAAACCCAGATTTTATGCCAAACTGGAGAAATGTGAGTTTGACAAAAACAGTCAAGTTCCTTGGTTATACCATTTCCCCCCAAAGGGATAAAAATGAACCCACAGAAACTATCTGCCATCTCCAGATGGCATTCCCAAAAGGTCATAAGAGGCATTCAGCATTTTCTTGAGTTTGCCAGTTTTATCAAAGGATTATTTATTTCTAGGGCTGTCAATTAGTCATAATTAACTCAGAAAAAAAATCATGATTGATTAATTGCACTGTTAAACAATACAATACCAATTGAAATTTATTAAATATTTTTGATGTTTTTCTAAATTTTCAAATTATCTATTTCAGTTACAACACAGAATACAAAGTGTATGGTGACTACTTTATATTTTTGATTACAAATATTTACACTGTAAAAATGATAAGAAATAGTATTTTTCAACTCACCTCATACGAGTACTGTAATGTAATCTCTTTATCATGACAGTGCAACTTCCAAATGTAGTTAGTTTTTTTTTTTTGTTACATAACTGCACTCAAAAACAAAGCCATGTAAAACTTGAGCCTACAAGTCCACTCAACCCTACTTCTTGCTCAGCCAATTGCTAAGAGAAACAAATTTGTTTACATTTTTGGGAGATAATGCTGCCTACTTAATTACGATGTTGCCTGAAAGTGAGAACAGGCATTCACATGGCACTGTTGTAACTGGCATTGCAAGATCTTTGTGCCAGATGTGCTAAAGATTCATATGCCTCTTCATACTTCAGCCATTGTTCCAGAGGATATGCTTCTATGTTGATGACGCTCGTTAAAAAAAGAATATGTAAGTTAAATTTGACTGAACTCCTTGCGGGAGAATTGTATGTCTCCTGCTCTGTTTTACCCGCATTCTGCCATATATTTTATGTTATAGCAGTCTCGGATGATGACCCAGAACACGTTGTTTGTTTTTAAGAACACTTTCTTTGACAAAATGCAAAGAAGATACCAATGTGAAATTTCTAAATATAGCTATATCACTCGACCCAAGGTTTAGGAATCTGAATTAGCTTCCAAAATCTGAGAGGGATGTGGTGTGGAGTTTGCTGTCAGAAGTCTTAAAAGAGCAATATTCTGGTGCCAAAACTACAGAACCCAAACCACCAAAAAAGAAAATCAACCTTCTGCTGGTGGCATCTGACTCAGATGATGAAAATGAATAGGCGTCGGTCCACACTGCTTTGGATCATTATCAAGCAGAACCCGTTATCAGCATGGACTCGTGTCACCTGGAATGGTGGTTGAAGCAGCAAAGGACATATGAATCTTTAGCGAATTAGGCATGTAAATATCTCACGATGCCAGCTACAACAGTGCCATGCAAACGCCTGTTCTTACTTTCAGGTGACATTGTAAATAAGAAGCAGGCAGCATTATCTCCTGCAAATATGAACAAACTTGTTTGTCTGAGTGATTGGCTGAACAAGAAGTAGGATTGATTGGACTTGTAGGCTCTAAAGTTTTACATTGTTTTATTTTTGAATGCCGTTTCTTTGTACATTATTCTACATTTGTAAGTTCAACTTTCAAAATAAAGACATTGCACTACAGTACTTGTATTAGGTTAATTGAAAAATACTATTGTTTTTAGTGCAAATATTTGTAGTAAAAAATACATATAAAGTGAGAACTGTACCCTTTTTGTATTCTGTGTTGTAATTGAAATCAATATATTTGAAAATGTAGAAAACATCAAATATTTAAATCAATGGTGTTCTATTGTTTAACAGTGCAATTAATAGCAATTTATTTTTTTAATCGCTTGAAAGCCCTAATTCTGTCACCTTGTTGCCCCGATAACTGTGCTTCCTTGAAAGGGAGTCCACTTTGTCTGGTCACCAGAGGCACAGTTCACATTTGATTAGCTAAAAAGATATTTTACCTCAGCTTCTATTCTAATGAACCCAGATTCTGCCAAACCCTTCACCATAGGGGGAGATACTTCAAATTTTGTCTTCGGAGGTTTTCTGTTGCAACATCGTGGTTCTCATAACCAACTCCATCCCTGTGTCTTTTATTTATGAAAACTAACCCCCTGCTGAGAAAACTTATATCTGGGACAAGGGGTTTTTTACGATAAAGACAGTTTTTGAGGAATGGGGACACCTTCTAGAAGGAGCTCAGTTCCCAACCCAGATCCTTACTTACCACAAGAATCAGCATTATGCTTCATTGGTCTCTTTTCTTTGCCAGACTAAATTGTTGTCACTTCCTGCCCTAGATCACAAAATGGCAAGACAGATGCCCTGTCCCACAAAGATGAATACACCAAATCAGGCACAGCTCTCTCCGCTACCATTTTACATCCATCAAATTTTACTCAAGGGACAGCAAACAGGGATCTGATGTCCCTCATCTGGCTCCAGTTTCCCCAAGACCTCCTGTTATCAATATAAAGGGAAGGATAACAACCCTTATGTTTGCAGTAACATAAAATCCCTTCTGGACAGAGATACAGAATCCCCTTACCTGTAAGGGGTTAATCAGTTTAATTAACCTAGTTGGCACCTGACCAGAAGGACCAATGGGAAAAGAAGATACTTTCAGATCAGGGTGTGGGTAGGGGACGTTGTGTTTGTGCTTTCTTTGTTCCTCTCGGACAGAGAGAGGGTCCAGGCAGGAAAAACATCTCCTAAAAACATACCTGCATGCTCATTTCACTTCAAGCCAAGGGGTGCTGCTGCAACCCCAGCACCCCTAGTTCCAGCACCTATACAGCCACGAGCACTGCGCTTACTCCTCTGGTTCTAGCCAGCAACTGACCGGCAGCTTCTTTTACATGGGCCTGCTGGACTCTGGCTGCTCGCTCTCCACAGCCACTCTAGGCAGTATGGAGGACTCACCTCTACTGCCCTTTTCCTGGGACTAGGTATAGTAGGGCTGTGAGGCCTCCAGCAGGGGAGCCTCAGGGCCTGGTACACCGTGTCGATGGAAGGCATTGTCAGGGGCCAGCCTGCAGCAAAGCCAGTCTCCTGGAAACCCAATGGGCACAGCTGGCCCTGGTAGAAGCTGTCTGGTTGTAGGAGTCTTCAGGCTGATAATTTAGCTCAGTAGCAGCAGCTGGCCAGTGGCTGCTCAATGCTTTCTCGTCTGCAACTGTGCTTGGTCCTGTCCCTGCCTCCATGGTCTCTAACCTTGCTCCTGCTCCTGCCCTATCCTGTACCTAGTCCAGCCCCCAGCTCTTTCCTTCTTTGACTCCAATCCTCCACTATGCTTTCTGACTGCAACTCCAGTTAACCCTTTTGCTTAGACTTTGGTCTCTGACTCCCAGCCATGACCTTTGGTTTCAGTCCTGGACCTGTCCCATCTGGATTCAGCTTTAATTGGTAGGCTGAACTCTTGCTTCAACTACTAGGCCCATGACTCACTGACATCAATATAGGTGACCCCCTTCAAATCAGGCATGAGGCACATTGGTAGGCTATTGTTGAGGGAGATGTACTGTTGCTGTACTTTGTTGCTGTACTTGCTCTATGGACATTTTAAAGTTACATCTGCTAATCCAGGGCCTTTCACAAGTACTAAATTCATATACACTTAAAACAAAAGTTAAACACCAGACAGAAAAATCTTTATGTACCTTTTTTTGAAACAGCTTTTAGACACGCCTGGACAGAATCTCAATTCCCTGCCTCCTTCTCCTGTCCCATTTATAATAGCTGTTATATTTCTGAATCTATACTTTACTGTTGTGTCACATGATTGTTAAAATCAATGCTTCAAAAAGTTTATTTTGTCAACTTAAGTGACATTAGTTTTTCTTGTTTTATGTATAGTGCTTTGTTGCTTGCAAGAAGCCCTTTATAATTCACTTTATTTAAATTCATTACTCATATTATTGAAAAAAAAAAGTCCAGAAGACAAATATAGTTAAAAGCAAAATAAAGAGGTAGGAGATGTTATCATGGCTGCCTATCTTTGTTGTTTATACACACAGTTGAAACAATTTTTATAAGAGCTTTGGCTTTCATACATTACGATACATATTGATTCTGGGGAAAAAATAACATCTTTTATTGCTTTACTGCTTGCACTATTAATTTAAATTGGTTAAGCTATTGCCCATGCATTATCAAGAAGGTTAGACAAAATTACAAGGTTTAATTTTCTTGATGCTTTTATTGTCTGGTGATATACAAAAGTCATAACTACAAATCAGTTAATTTCTCTGGTGTGTGTGTATGTTTGTTTATTTTTTGTTTGGTTGTTTCTTGGGATAATTGGTGAAAAACCAAATTGGACTATTGGCAGAATTCAGCTATCCTGAATTTAAACCCTTCAAAACGTGTGCAGAGTAGCCATCCATAATTTCATACCTTTAAAAAGAAGCATGTTAGCTAGGGCCCTCTTATATAGTCCTTACCCAGCATGAAATTCACCACACAGACCAGCAGGCCTGCACAAGCCGTGTGTATCTCATAAGCACACATAAGCCTTTGAAGTGCAGCTTATTGGGGACACAGAGACTGACGCAGTTCCTCTGCACTAGAACGAATTTCACCCTTAGGTCCCATTCCTGCAAAATTTTATGCACATGCATAACTTCACACATAAGTAGTCCCTTTGACTTTTAATTGTTGCTTAAAAATTCAGTACTGTCTTTCCCCTTCCCTTAATGAGTCCTTAAGCAAAAACAAGGAAGACAAAACCTGTCATTCCTGATATTTCTTGGGGGGAGAGAGAAATATCATGCCCGGCATCTATTTATACATCATAACGAACTCACAAATGGCACAATTATCTTTCTTTGGAGGTTACCTTCAATGGCTCTTAATAAAATCAATGCTACTTCTCAGCTTGAGACCCTGGACTATAGATACAACACTTTGCTAACGAGTTGTTTCCTTACCCTCCTTTCTCCTCTGCCCTATTTCACTATCAGAAGATTTGCATGATATTTACTAAATACGAGAGTCAATAATGTACCTATGGATATCAGAATGCAATAGCACTATGTCTTGGCAGAGCTTGATGTCTGGCTGAAGACTAGTTAGCTGAAGCTCTGTTCAGACAAGATGGATGTAATATTGGTGGACTGGGGAAAAAATCAGAATTGGAAGTTATGTTAGTGCTTTCTCTTGTACTCATGGATTGTATGTTTCAATAATAATTGGGTAATACAAACTATTTAAAGGTGTAAGTATTTAGTGGCCCTGCCTGTCTTAATGTTCCAGAAGCCATCAGCACCTTGCCAGAACATCTGTGTATATATGTAGCTTGACTTTAAATGCTGTCCACAGCTAATAAACATGGTTGTTTTTAGACCTGTCTGTCCTTCATGTTAGCTACACTATGTAAAGAGCAAAAGGCAAGAACTTCAATTCGCAAGGTGGGGGGTGGTAAGTTTAGATCCTGGATTCTCCAGGGTATGTCTATGTTGCAATAAAACACCAGCATCTGACCTGTGTCAGCTGACTCAGGCTTCTGGGGTTATAATACTGTAGTGTAGAGGTTTGGACTCAGGCTGGGGCTGGATCCTGGGCTCTGGGACCTTGTGAGGGGTATAGCCCTGCAGCCTGAGCCCCAGTTAGTGGACACAGGACAGCCAAGGGTGTTTTATTGCAGTGTAGACAACCACAGCTGCTATCTGAGCAGCATCCTCTTGTCATACAAAGGTTAAGGGGCTGGGGAAAGAGGGCTGTCTCCTTGCTGTTCCAGACATTAGAAGCCCCAACCACATCCCCCAGCTTCTTTCTCCATAAAAGCCCCTCAACACTAGATTTCTCATCATCCTTCAGTGTGACAGACCCTGAATTTGTTGACTATCAGGACAAGCTACACGACTCATTTATTTCCTTCGGAGGTGGTGAGCTGAGGGACAGATGACCTGAGAAGGCAGTTTGTGTTTTGTTTTATAGATGATGCATATTCCTTTTTTTGGTTGGAATGTATTTAAGGTAAGTCTAGAATATTGAAGGTTTTTTGCCTTATGACTAGATCTCTGAGTTTGGGGTTGTACAGGGTCTCACCACCACATGGACTGTCCAGGGAGCATACATACTTGTAACATGCTGTCCTTGGTATGTCCAGACAACTCCATGGACTAGCACAAATGTGTGACAGTTATAGCCTGAAATGAAATCAGCTTTTGTATGCAGAGTGTATTAGGAAGAAGTCCTCAAACATAAGCCCATGTATCAGAGGCTTGGTATGAGGCCTGAGGCCTGGGCTAAAGTAGTCATCTGGCAAGAACAGGGCTGATATTGCAGAATCACACATTCCTAAGTAGTGTTAGGCACAAGAATATATATGCAAACACATTCAAGAAAGGTGGTACCAGAACACCTCGATACTACACACATTCCCCAAAGATAACAGGAACATGCTGACCCATGGATAAGGTCAGGGTGGTAGCATGATGCATAGAGATGTTTTGATCTAACCTACAGGTACAAGGAAACGGATGGCACCCTAATACATATCTTGTTTGTATTGGTGTATAAAAATGTATCTCAGAAGGAGTGTCTGGCCAGGTGAGGGGGGAATGGAAAGTTCTGCTACTCACTGAGCTGCATCCATTGTCATGGGCATACATGTGCTAGTATAACTTGAGACATTGATCCAGGGAGCTAGGACCATGCTTTGTTGACAATAAACCTGGCAAAGTGCCTTTGAACCTTAACAGATCTTGTGGTCATTGGGTGGCTCGCTCAATGTCTGCTGTGCCAGCTCTCTACACAGAGCTGGGGCAGCACATAGAAAGAACACACATGCAGCCAAACATCTGATGACAAAGAGCAGCTGACACAAGCTGAACTCAGGTGATACTGAAGTGATGCTGGTTGGCAAGAGGAAATACTTTGAAGATATTCTTTCCCCCTTCTATTGAAGGCATGCCGTATCCATTTGTCAAAGCTATCTGAGGTCCTGTTTGACTCCTCATTGAGTCTGAATGACTAGGTAGCACCTAGAAATAGTTTCCTCTCAAGCTTAGGTGAAAGAAAGCATCTCCGTTATTTATGACAGGTTTCAGAGTAGCAGCCGTGTTCATCTGTATTCGCAAAAAGAAAAGGAGGACTAGTGGCACCTTAGAGACTAACCAATTTATTTGAGCATAAGCTTTCTTGAGCTACATCCGATGAAGTGAGCTGTAGCTCACAAAAGCTTATGCTCAAATAAATTGGTTAGTCTCTAAGGTGCCACTAGTCCTCCTTGTCTTTTTCCGTTATTTATGTGGCCTCCATTGTTGTAGCACCTCAAAATCTTTAATGGATTTATCCTTATTATATCTCTGCGAGGCAGGACAACACTATTATCCCTTAAAGCTCACTGGAAAATGGAAGTCTCTTCCCAAATCATCAAAAATGTGACTTTTTTTCAGGAAGGGATTTCAAAAACTCTGTTTTGCGAAAAATTGAAAGAATTTTTTTTGGCTTTCTGGACACTGGTCAGGCAGAAAGCGAAACTGACAAAATCCTTCCAGACCTGCTGCTAGAGAGGCAGAGAGCTAGGGTGCTAAGCCTCTGCTCCCTGGAGCTTAGGGGCAACCACCTCTAGCTGTCTTCATCTCCAGCCCTAGAATTCACAGATTCTAAGATTTGAAGGGAACATTATGATCATCCAATCTGACCTCCTGTATAACTCAAACAGAACTTCCCCAAAATTCCTACAGCATGACTTTTAGAAAAACAGCCAGCCTTGATTTGAAAATGGTCAGTGATGGAAAATCCACCATGAACCTTTGTAAATTGTTTCAACAGTTAATTAGTCTCACTGTTAATTAATTTATGTTTTTTTTTTACCATCTGAATTTGTCTAGCTTCAATTTCCAGGATTGATTGTGTAGTATCTTTCCCTACTAGATGGAGGAGCCCATTATTAAAAGTGTTACCCATAGAGGTACTTACAGTCAAGTCACCAATTAACCTTCTTTTTCTTAAGATAAGATAGATTGAGCTCCTTGAGTTTATCAATGTAAGACATTTTTTCTAATCCTTTAATTATTCTTGTGGAGCTTCTCTGAACCTTCTCCAGTTTACCAAGATCTTTCTTGACTTGTGGGCACCAGACCAAGACACAGTATTTCAGCAGCAGTCACCAAATAGAGAGGTAAAATAACTTCTTTATTCCTATTCGAGATTCCCTAAAATAACCTCTTTACTCTTACTCAAGATTCTCAATTATGCACCCCAGGATTGCACCAGTTCTTTTGGCCACAACATCAGACTGTGAACTCACATTCAGCTGATTATCCACCTCAACCCCAAATCTTTTTCAGAGTCACTGCATTCCAGGAAACAGTCCTCCATCTTGTAAATATGGCTAAAATTCTTTGTTCCTAGATGTATACATTTACATTTAGTTGCATTAAAGCACATATTGTTTGCTTGCACTTAATTTACCAAGCAATCTGGATTGCTCTGAATCAGTGATCTGGATTCTTGATTATTTACTATCCCCCTAATTTGTGTGTCATCTGCTAACTTTGAGTGATTATTTTATGTTTTCTTCTCGGTCATTAATAAAAATGTTAAACAGCAAAGGGCCAAAAACTGACCCTTGCAGGACACCACTAGGGAATCAGACCCGCTCAATGACAATCCCTGTTTACCTATCAGTTAGCCAGTTTTAAATCTATTTAATGTGTGCCATGTTAATTTGATATTCTAGCTTACTAGTCACAACATAATGCAGTACCAAGTCTGTTAGGGGGCTTATTCCTTCACCCGCTTACTTCCCTGGTCCTTCTCGCATGAACAGAGAGCAACAATACCCGAAGTCCAAAGGTGCAAATAATTCGATGTTTCTTGGGGTGAACTTCCAGCAAGCATGATTCCAGTTTCCTTCCTTAGTGTCCCCCTTCCCAGCTCTGACACCACAGAGCCTTACCTGTGGCCCTGTTCCCATCCCCCCCTTAGCAAAACATGATTCCAATTTCCCCACCCTCATTCCCTGTTTCCATTCCCCCCACACTTCCTGATTGACTGCAGACTATATAGTAAAACTTGAGTTCTGCTTAGCTATACCTTAACCAATCATTTCCTGAAATGTAACTAACCAATCCTAACATATTGTAACATGATTATTTAACCAATTATATCCCACCACCTTAATTAGTTTACACACAGCAAAATTAATTATACAGCAGACAGAAACAACTCACAGAACCAGACAGAGATTATACAGACAAACAATAGGGAAATGGGGACTACAATGATAGAACAACACAGAAATGAGGATTTCACATCCCAGCTATTGATAAGTGAGTTCTTGCCAGACAGGATGCTATCCAACTAAGTTTCCTTTTACATCTTCTAGGCACTTCCCTTTCTCTGGAGGTGATAGGCGTGATGAGGATAGGATTGTATTCCTAACAGCCCAATAGCACCTTCTTTCAATGTGACTAGTTTGGAATGTGAGGATGTGACGTTCGCTTCCCAGCTTATGGCTGCCTCTGCCGCTTAGCCAAAGGCCTTAGCCTAAGCACAGGGCCTCAGACTGTCACAGTAAGAGGAGGACCTTACATCAGCAGACAGTGATTTTGATTCTTTCTTTTATACCCCTATAACTAGCTAAGTAATAAGAATACACCTAAATTAGAGTATAGGCCTTTACAGACAGGCCTGAATACCTATATCCTAACAAAGTCAAATGTCTCATGGAAGTTTTAAGTATATTATATCAGCTCTATTACCTTTATCAACAAAACTTGTAATCTTGTCAAAAAAATATCAAGTTAGTTTGACAGGTTCTATTTTCCATTAATTACATTACCCTCCTTTTGGTCTTTATTCCTGTATCAGCTGCTCCACCATCTTGCCCTATATCAATGCAAGACTGACAGGCCTATAATTACCCAGTCATCCTGTTTAAAAATTGGCATAATGCAGCCTTCTGGAACTTCACCAGTACCTAAAGATTCTTTGAAAATCAATATTAATTTTCCAGTGAGTGCCTCAAGCAGCTCTTTTAAAACTCTTGAAAATGAGTTATCTGGACCTGCTTAATTAAATGGGAGATTGAGAGCCATGGTGCTCAACCTCAGCATCCTTCCTGAAAAGCCTTTGTCAATTTCACTTTCTCACTTTCATAGAATCATAGAATATCAGGGTTGGAAGGGACCTCAGGAGGTCATCTAGTCCAACCCCCTGCTCAAAGCAGGACCAATCCCCAATTAAATCATCCCAGCCAGGGCTTTGTCAAGCCTGACCTTAAAAACTTCAACTTAACTTAACTTTACCAGAACTTAAAAACTTTACCAGAGTCTTCCAAGGTGGGCATTTCAATTTTCCCAGTGGAAAAGCATTTTTTTTTCAGTTTTTCAAAGAGGAAACTTTTTGTCAGAAAATCATTCTGACACACAAATTCTATCCAGCTCTATTACCTCCATTTTACAGACTGGGATCACAGAAAGGCTAATATACTTGCCTAGGGTCACAGAGGAATTTATGGTGGAGCAGATAACTGAACTGGGTTTCTGAAGGCCCATGATGTCACTAGGCTAATCACTGGACCATCCTTCCACTCAGCTTTGTCCTGAACAGAGATCTAGCCACAATGATCCATGAATTCACCACCACCAGGCTTCATTACTGTAACTCACTGTATATGAAGTTGAGTATGAATACAATGCACATGCTACATTGATACAGAATGCACCTGCCCACCTTCACTAGAGCTTAGGCCACCATGAACACATCAGGCCTGTACTCAAGTCCTTCCCTGGACAGCTTTCAATGCCAGTTCAAGGCTTCATTTTAATTTTCAAATCAATTAATGGATCAAGCCCCAAGGATGACACTCTATGAACTGCTGTGCTCCTCTGGGTCAACACAGATAACAAGCTCAGGATGAAATATGAGAGAACTTGGGACAAAGCATTCCCAGTTAAGGGAAACTGGGAGTTACTCCGGGGGGAATTCTGCACCACTGTGCAGGCAGAATTTATGTTCCCCGTAAAGTTCTTTGCTTTCTATAGAAAAATGACTTTGATGGGGAAGCAAAGGGAAGCCGTAAGAGCGGCCAAGTGCCTTTCCCATGCAGGGCAGGCACATTGTTTTGGGCACCCGGAGCAGACCCACTCCCAGACACCACCTCCTCACTTCCTGTCCCCATTCTCAGCTGCAGAGGGAGAGGTCACTGTACAGGGAGCTGCTCCCTCCAGTCCATCCAACCCCTGTGCATCTGGACCCTCATACTGCTGCCAAGCCTCACCTTCCCACACCCAGAACCCCACCCCATCCCTACCCCTGAATATCCACCCTGTAAAACCCCCTCCCTCACATCTGGACCCCCCCCCCACTGAGTCCTACACCCCAGCATCCAGACTCCCGATAAGCCCCATTTCTCCACCCAGATCCTCAACCCTGCACCCGAGACCACCCACCATACTCGGCTCCCCACCCTGCCAAGCCTCACCCCCCTGCAGCCAGAGCCACCCTGCACCCACACCCCACCAACAAGCTCCATCCCCTGCAATCCAGACCCCTACCCCTGCACCCAGATCACTCTCTGAGACTTCTGAGACTCCCACACTCAAACCCCTACCCCAATGACCCCCACCTCCCTGCTCCTGGACTACCCCAATGAGACCCCTGAATCTAGACACCCATGCCACTGAGCCCATGTGAGAGGGTCCCTGGGGTGCAACTAGGACTGTGAGACTGCTGAGCCCTCCAAATCCACCAACCTGGGCTGCCTCTCACCCTTTGATGCTGATATCTGACAGGCACTGCACCGACACAGCCATCCATAGGCAGGGACATACCTAACTGAGTCACATAAATGATCTCTCAGCGACTCATGAACCATCAATAGAGAGGCTTCAGACATTTGTCCTCAGCTCCCCAGTTTTGCACCCCAGAACTGTACCATCTTTCACTGGTCAGAAGCCTGGCCAGTGTAAATTCATTACCTACTTCACCATTTTGTCAAAGGAAAGTGGACATGCACCAGCCTTTGTAACCTGAGCTGAGATTGCCCCAAGCACTTCAACACTAAATACACACTAAATTAAATAAAACATAAAATAGGTTTAATAAGTACAGAAAGATAGACTTTAAGTTATTATAAGTAGCAGACAGAGATTAAAGTTGTTTACTCAATTAAAAACAAATTTTCAGTCTGAGTACTACAAACTAAACACGATTTGAATCAAGTAATGTCTCACCCTGACAGATGTATAAGCAGGTGACAGTTCCTCAATACGTAGGCTGGAACTGCCTCCCAGCCTGGGACCAAACTTCCCCTGTTCAAAGTCTTTGTCTTCCAGACACACTTCCCGGTATTACGATGGGGATAGGGGGAGAGAGGCTAAGTGGTGACATCACGATCTCTATTTTATGCTTTCTTTCCCCTGCTAGAAAGATCCTTGTTGTAGTGTGGGGGTCAGTCAGTCCCCATTAGTCAACAAGTCTCCTTTGCATATGTGCCTACTGTAAGGAGCCTCTGGGATAGTGGATTGTTTTCTTGATGGACAATTAACATTGTCTGTAACTGAAAGGCTGACTGTGGGTGTTCCCAACCTCACAACATAGTTCAGTGGCACATATAGCAATACTTCATATACAATGATACTACATACAATCCAATGGGGTATTAATGTTCAACAGATCAAGACTTTTAAAATGACACCTCACAAGGCATACTTTAGATAAAACATATAATTATATGATGGTGGTGAATATGGGGTTCCAGGGTGCTAATTTGAGGTACAGAGTGTCACAGCTCCAACCAGCTGCACCCAGAGCCCCCACCCTGCCATGCCCCACTTCCACACACTCAGACACCTCTCTCTCTCTCTCCCCCTCCTCCGCTGAGCTCCAACCCCCTTCACCTGGACCCCCGGCAGAGTCCCATTGCCCCTGCACCCAGAACCCCCTCAACAAGCCAAATTTCATACCCCAAGCAGAGATTTTACCCCCCAAAGCTAGTAAAGACAAAGAGTCCAGGAAGCAAAGACTAGGGACTTTGCTATTGGTACTGATGGAAATCTCTTAGATAGTATGGTGATATGCAGCAGCATAACACCCTAAGACAGACATTCACCCTTTGGGGAAATTTACACCTGAAAGGCCATTTGAAAGGACTCCCCATACTCCCCTCTCTTAAGTTTACTAAATTCCACTTTTCAGTTTTTACTCTGACACTAACTATATATTTCTATCCCTGTCAGTAGAGATTTTCCTTCCAATTTCATTATACACACACACAATTTGCAACACCTGCCCTCTTTACCTGCATTTCTTATTAGCAGGGGAGCACTGTCTTCATGATGCACTGGAAGTATTTTATCACCATAAATACAAAATAAATATCCATTATTTTATCTATTTAAATTATATAAATATAAATATATATATATCTCCAAGCATATCTCAGAGGGAATACTTTATAATGAAGAAGAGCACTGACCAAGGGTTAGGTAATAAAGGGCAAGCAAACAAAACAGAGCTATTCATAAGGAGGAGAAATAGAAAATGTAATGTCAAAATGAAAGGCTATTTGGCACCAGAATAACCCCTGTGCTCAAGAATTGCTCACCTCTGTCAATCTACTCAAACTGATGGAAGGAGAATGAAGTTGCAATACATGTTGAATGCTTTGATAAGAGGCAGCAGGGCAATAAATATACTTGACTATGAAGGTAAATGATTATGACATTTAAAAATATTAAGATGTAGGGAAAGAATACTTGGTGGAGGTAGTGGGGAACATAATCTCTGCCTATGTGTTAGGATTCTGAGTCTCAAGGAGAGTGCATCTGACATAAACAGAAGAATTTCAAGGTCCATTGTCCAATATCTGTTACTCATATAACTGTCAGTTGCATATATTCACCCAAATGCTCTGGATAAAATATTTACGCATTCATTTTTACTCCCCAGGACTGTTGAGACAAATATTCATCATTCCATACTTGCTTAAATATTCATCATTCCAATATCCATTTCCATTTTCCTGAATCTCCACTGTATTTCAATACCAATTTTTTCTCATGTAATTTTTAATACAAAAACTAGTGGACATGTGCTGCCTCTAAAGATGGTACAGGAGAAACTAGTTGAAAAATATAACTAAATGAAAGTGTAACCTTTGGGTGGGCTACAGTTTACTTCATTGCCCTTCTCCAGTCCCTAAAAAAAATCCCAATTCCCATAGAAAAGCACCTGGAGCCCCAGAATTCAGTCATTGAATATCTTCAGCAAGGATTGCACAGGGTCAACTTTCCCACAATCAAGTCCAAAAGAACAGTAGGAATTAACTTAATTCTTTAGTATCAACTATGTAAAATCTTATGATAAATAAATAAATAATAATGACTTAATTTTTACAACATAACATGGCTACTTTATAAGCCACATACATTATCATTCCAGTTATACATATACAAATAAAGAAAACAAATTAAATCTAAACAGGTCAGTGCCCACAGAAACACAGTGAGAAGAAACTTAGAGTTCCCAAAAGCTTAGGTTGAGTTCACTTGAGTCTCAGAATCTTCGATCACCAAATCTATATAGTCTGCTGAATCAAAACCAATGTCTTCCCGCCACTTGCCTGTCGAAATTTTCAGCTGGAATCCTTGAGGCTCTTCCTCCTCTCCTCTGCCGAAATTGCTCAGTTAGCTAGTCAGATAACTAATTAACCACTCACTTAAGTATATAGATTTTTTTTTTACAAACCTTGTTACCAGAAAAATACAAAACTGAGAATAGCAAAATAAATAACTTTCCCCATCATCACATTTAAATAAGAGACAAGTTGGTGAATCATACTACTTGAGACAATTTAACTGAAATAGTTTTGCTAAAATCAAACATTCAAAGTATACAATTAAAATGAAAGTAATTAATTTTCCCTCCCAATTTTCCCTTTCTATCATTAACACTGCCCCGGTTTCCCTGTTGCAGGATTAACAATATCACTAACTTGCTGCAAAATGCTTCCGAGTTAGACAAAACAGCCTTCTTTTCTGCTCCTGGGCTCAGCTTCTCCCAACCCACGCAGAACACATGGCCTTTTGCAAAGCAGCTGCCCGACTACTTGCCCTCACTGAGTCTGAGTACAGCAACAGGGAACATATTGAGCATACCCAAAACTACCACACACAATTCCAGAAACGTCTGAGTGATGAGGGCTAAATGCGCATTTGCCTAGCAAGAATGACCCAGACATTATTCTTACCAAACACCGCTCCACCGTAGCCCCGCAATAGATCTTAAAGAGATATCTCCCTATTAGGCATACAAAAGCACACATGTGGCAAACTGATGATTTAGTTGGGGATTGATCCTGCTTTGAGCAGGCGGTGGGACTACATGACCTCCTGAGGTCCCTGATATTCTATGAACTGCTGGCTCATGAAGATAAATCACTCTTTTTGCTGGTCATTGGTATGTAATGTGAGGGATACTTTCCAAGCAATGCACATGGACTCAGCCTTTCAGCTCCCATTTAAATGAATTTCTCCCATACTGATCAAAAATTTATTTTACTCCAAATGTATGACTCTTCTATGTATAATACTATAAGACAAATGAAGTCCTTGGCATACAAATTAACAGTGTAGTATTTACAAAGTTAGCCATCTCATTAAATTGTTTTCATTTTATGAATTACAGGATGCACTTCTTACCATGGGGATTAAGTGTTATATAAGATTGTGTCTGTCCTCTTTCACTAGAGTGAATTTCACCCATCATCATAGATAGTGCATTACACAATTATCTGACTGACACAGGAGTTCAGCTGGTAGAAGTTTCCCTTTTCCTTCTCTCCCCTCCTCCCCTCAGAGGAAGGGACCATATATTTTTTGTTTGCTTTTATTGCACTCTCTTTCTGCAAATGGAACCTCAAAACTGTAAGGCTGAATATCAAATATAATTAGGGTCCTGTCTAAACAAACAGCGCATGGCAAACCACAGTGTAAATTTATCTTGCACTCACGTGCTGTCTGCTAACTGTCCATCTGGATCGTATTGCTTTGGACTTAAATTTCCAAAGTGTGCTTTGATCCATCGTGCTTTGAAACAGGAGAAGATTAAAGCACCTCCAGAAGCTTCTAATCCATGGTAGTAGGGCCCATGAGGACAATTAGTGCAAGGCAAATAAGTGCAAGGTACACCTCCATATGATAATATTTAAGCATGTAAAACACCACTGCTAGAAGTGACCATGTGTAACCCATGTGCCTAATAATCTCTTTAAGAGACCCATTGGTGGGAGTTAGGTGGGAGTTGTGTCTGGGTCATTGTTGCTAGGCAGATTTAGCACTCCACATCCAGAAGCTTCTGAAATTGGATGTAGTAGTTTTGGGTCTGCTCCAATAAGTTCCCTGTTGCTGGGGTCAGATTCCATGAGGACAAGCGCAAGCGGTCAGGGCAGCTGCTTTACAAAGGTCCATGTGCCCTTTGTGAGTTGGGAGAAGCTAAACCCAGGAGCAGAAAGCAGGCTGTTGTCCCTAACTCGGAAGCATTTTGCAGCAGGTTAGTGACATGGTTAATTCTCTAACAGAGAAGTATGGGCAATGTTAATTTATAGCCAGGGGAAATTGGGAGGGAAAAAATAACTTCTATTTTAATTGTATGCTTTGAATGTTGTTTTGATTTTAGCCAAACTGTCCTTGTTAAATTGTCTCAAGTAGTATGGTTTCAGAGTAGCAGCCGTGTTAGTCTGTATTCGCAAAAAGAAAAGAAGTAGTTGTGGCACCTTAGAGATGAACAAATTTATTTGAGCATAAGCTTGATGCATCTGATGAAGTGAGCTGTAGCTCACGAAAGCTTATGCTCAAATAAATTTGTTAGTCTCTAAGGTGCCACAAGTCTTCCTTCAAGTAGTATGATTCACCAACTTTTCTTTAAATGTAGTCATGGGGAGAGTGGCCATTTATATTTTGCTATTCTCAGTTTTCTATTTTTCTTGTAACAGAGTTTTCTTTAAATCTATACATTTAACTGAGTGATTGGTTAATCAGTTAGACTGGCTCATGGTGATTTCAGCAGAGGAAGTGTCTGCATGGATTCCAGCTGAAGATTCCTACAAGCAAGTGGAGGGAAGATGTTGTTTTAGGCTTAGCATACTGTATAGATTTGGTGATCAAAGACTCTAACTGAGACTTAGGTGAACTCAACCTAAGCTTTTGGGAACTCTCAGTTTCTTCTCACCATGTTTCTGTGGGACTGAACTGTTCAAATTTTAATTTGTTTTCTTTATTTGTGTTTATGTATGACTGTGAAGATAATGTCTATAGATTATAACATCTTATGTTAAAGAAACCAAAAATCTAATTTTTACAGCATAACATGGCTATTTTATAAATTTATTTAATTAAATTCACTTCTTTAGTTCCTTTTAGGACTTGAATGTGGGGAGGTTTACTCTGTGCAGAAAATCCTTGGAGACTGAACTCTGGGTCTCCAGCTACTTTCTATGGGAACTGAGTTTTTTAGGCATTGGAGAAGGGCAATGAAGTGAACTCTAGGCCACCCAAAAGTTACATATGCACAAAAAATTGTGTGCACAAGCAATTGGTTATTTGAAAGAGTTTGTGTGTGTAGAGTCCCAGATTTTGCCAGAGACTAATTGGTCTAGTGGTGAGCAGATCCACCCTTCCACAAGGCACATGGGCTCCAAGCAGCCCATGCAGACTAGGGGCAGAGTAGTGCACCTGGAAGTTGGGCCTGACCCTTTAGGAGTCACCAGCAAGATTTTATCACTGCCTAGGACCCTGCTGACAACACAGTCTATCCAAATTAAATGTATTTTGGATATTGCCCCTGTCCCAGCCCACTTGTCCAAAAACCTTTTATTTGCCTCTCTGGGGGAAACACCTTGCTCACTGCCACCATTTGGAAGCACTTCCTCAACTGATTCTACAATGGGTTAAGGCAGTGGTTCTCAACCAGAGGTATATGTATCCCTGGGGGTACACAGAGGTCTTCCAGGTGGTACATCAACTCATCTAGATATTTGCCTAGTTTTACAACAGGCTACATAAAAAGCACTATCAAAGTCAGTACAAACTAAAATTTCATACAATGACTTGTTTATATTGCTCTATATACTATACACTGAAATGTAAGTACAATATTTATATTCCAATTGATTTCTAATTATATGGTCAAAATGAGAAAGTAAGTTTTTTTCAGTAGTAGTGTGCGGTGACACTTTTGTATTTTTATGTTTGATTTTGTAAGCAAGTACTTTTTAAGTGAGGTGTAACTTGAGGGTACACAAGACAAATCTGACTCCTGAATGGGGTACAGTAGTCTGGAAAGTTTGAGAGCCACTGGGTTAAAGGAAATAGCATTTTCCCGCCAATTGCCTCTTCACTGTTATGCTGCAACAATGTTGCAACTCGCATGATTTTTATCAAGTAACAAAGGGGTAGCCGTATTAGTCTGAAACCACAAAAACAACGAGGAGTCCAGTGGCACCTTAATTTATTTGGGCAAAGCTTTGGTGGGTAAAAAAACCCACTTCTTCAGATGCATGGAGTGAAAAATTACAGATACAGCCATAAATATACTGGCACATGAAGAGAAGGAAGTTACCTTACAAGTGGAGAACTGGTGTTAACAAGGTCAATTCAGTCAGGATGGATGTGGTCCACTCCCAATAATTGATGAGGAGGCGTCAATACCAAGGGAGGTGAAATTGCTTTTGTAGTGACCCAGCCACTCCCTGTCCCTATTCAAGCCCAAATTAATGGTGTAAATTTTGCAAATGAATTGTAGCTCTGCAGTTTATCTTTGAAGTCTGTTTTTGAAGGGTTTTTTTGTTGAATTATGGCTACTTTTAAATCTGTTATTAAATGTGCAGGGAGATTGAAGTTTTCTCCTACTTGCTTTTGTATGTTACCATTCCTGATGTCCGATTTGTGTCCATTTATTCTTTTATGTAGAGACTGTCTGGTTTGGCCAATCTACATGGCAGAGGGGCATTTCTGGCACATGATGGCATATACCACATTAGTAGATGTGCAGGTGAATGAGTCCCTGATGGTGTGGCTGATATGGTTGGGTCCTCTGATGATGTTGCTAGAGTAGATATGGGGACAGAGTAGGCAACGGGGTTTGTTACAGGGATTTGTTCCTGGGTTAGTGTTTCTGTGGTGTGGTGTGGTGTGCAGTTGCTGGTGAGTATTTGCTTCAGGTTGGGGGCTGTCTGTAAGTGAAGTCTGGCCTGCCTCCCAAGGTTTGTGAGAGTGAGGGATCATTTTCCAGGATAAGTTGTAGATCATTGATGATGTGCTGGAGAGGTTTTAGCTGGGAGCTGTACGTGATGGCCAGTGGTGTTCTGTTATTTTCCTTGTTGGGCCTGTCCTGTAGTAGGTGACTTATGGGTACCCGTCTCACTCTGTCATTCTGTTTCCTCACTTCCCCAAGTGGGTATTGTAGTTTTAAGAATGCTTGATAAAGATCTTGTCTGAGGGACTGGAGCAAATTTGGTTGTCTCTTAGGGCTTGGCTGTAGACAATGGAGCATGTGATGCATCCTGGATGGAAGCTGGAGGCACGTAGGTAAGAATAGCGGTCAGTAGGTTTCCACTATAGGATTGTGTTTATGTGACCATCGCTTATTTGCACTGTAGTGTGCAGGAAGTGGATCTCTTGTGTGGACTGGTCCAGGCTGAGGTTGATGGTGGGGTGGAAATTGTTGGAAATGTAGGTGTTCAGATAGTTTACTGTCCTTTTTCCTCTGTAGAGAAGTAAAGAGTGTGTTGTAAATGGCTTGTCTCATTTTTGTAAAGTCCAGCCACATGGAAGTTTGTGTGGAAGGTTGGTTTTGTATGAGAGTCTCCAGTTTTGAAAGCCCAGTCTTGATCTTTTCCTGTTTGCTGTACAGGATGTTGATCAGGTGGTTCCTCAGTTTCTTTGAGAGTGTGTGGCACAATCTCTCACCATGATTTTATCATGTCTCATGATACTTTGTGTCTTACTTGAAGCTCTGGCTACTGAAGTTGGATGATTGCTTGAAAATCTCAGGTTTCATTTTAAAAAAATGCAAGTTCCTCACCCTGATAGTTGGGGAGAAAAGCTTGAAAATGTGACCCCAGCAAACACAGAAGGATCATAAGCCAGATTGCAAATAAAAAGAATCAATATATTATGGTTTTTAAAAACTCATCTTAAAGCTTGATTTTTGAGGACCTGACTTATGATTTTGGAATGCTCAGGGCTGCCAATACTGCAACTGTCTCATCAGTCCCAGCAAGTAATAACAGAGGGACATAATAAGGATGCTGAAGGAGAAGTCAAACCCACAGACCAATACAGTAGAACCTCAGAGTTATGAACAACCTCAGTTCCCAAGGTGTTCATAACTCTGAAATGTACATAACTCTGAACAAAACGTTATGTTTCTTTCAAAAGTTTACAACTGAACATTGACTTAATATAACTTTGAAACTTTACTATGGAGAAGAAAAATGCTGCTTTTAACCATCTTAATTTAAAAGGAAACAAGCACAGAAACAGTTTCTTTACCTTTTTAAATCTTTGCCTTTTTTTTTATTTTAGTAGTTTACATTTAACACTGTACTGTACTGTATTTCCGGTTCCAAATTAGGTTTGTGGTTGACTGGTCAGCTCGTAACTCTGATGTTCGTAAATCTGAGGTTCTACTGTACTAATTGCTGGCATTTTAACTCATACCAATAGCTGGATAAGCAGCTCCCCCATCAGTCTTACATAGAGGAGAACAGACAGATAATTCCACAGGTCAGCCTAACAAGGCTACTGCTAGCCTTCTGATTAGTTCAGTGTGCATTTGCAGAGTAAGTACTGTGTCAGCAGAAATCAATGAATACAAACACTCCCCACTAAAAATGTCAATGCCAAGGCGATCTGATTTCATGTATCTGGTTCATGCTTGCCCCAAAGGGGTTTGTGTATGTATAAGCAACTGTGCACTTCTGACCAGGTGCAGGGGATTTCCAGATTCCATATCTGATGCTGTAGCAATGATGTCTTAATTATGTGTAATTAATAAAAAAAGTTGAACTACTATACAGGAAATATCCTGGTAACAGACAGCTCTGGGTCAGTACAGTACAACTAATTGTTTAAATTAAAGAAAAAAGAACATATGAGATACTTCAATTTTGATTCTGTTTTCATAAAGATTACAAGAATAGGTAAAAAAGACACCGCAGATAACTCAAGAGAATGCCTAGGAAAGTCTGTGATGTTTCCTGCTATCTGTCTTATTTTTTAAAAAGTACAAAATACTAGAAAGAATAAAAACAACAAGGAGTCTGGTGGCACCTTAAAGACTAACAGATTTATCTGGGCATAAGCTTTTGTGGGTAAAAACCCCACTTCTTCAGATGCACGAAAGCTTATGCCCAAATAAATCTGTTAGTTTTTAAGGTGCCACCAGACTCCTTGTTGTTTTTGTGGATACAGACTAACATGGCTACCCCCAATACTAGAAAGAATGACATTTTTATCAGGTTTAACCACGTTTTTATATCAGTTTTAAGGTTCTATTGCTGAGGTTAACAGTTGATTCTTCAAAACCTTATACAACACAATGCTGAGTTTTCTTCTAAACTCCATGTGTTAATTTCTCCTAAACTGCAGTAGCTAGCCACAGTTGGAACTGTTGACCTCAACATTTTAACTAAAATAACGTACTTCCAAAATTAGGGAAAACATAACAAATTTGAAACAGAGATAGGAAATATATATCCTACATATGAAAACAGATGCCTTACCTAAATGAACTATTTTTTAAACACAGCATAAAGATTAAATAGTGCAAAGCTAAGTGGTGCTCTTCAGGCATTTCTTATGCCAAAAGTACATATGCTACATATACAATTTGCTCACTTCTCCTGATATAATTGATCAAATTGTTCTTCATTCGAGAATCTTACAGACTGCATTCCACTACTGCAAACAATGAAGGTAAACACATTTTCCCACATTTACCTAATTTGCTTTTGCATGATTTACCATGTTTCACTCCAATTACCTGCAGCATTCATGTGGAGACTGTGTGGCAAACACCACAAGTTATAATAACAAGGATTGAAAGAAAAAAGCATGATTTAACATAGAAAAGTATCTGAATCTGATCAATGGGAGAAGAAAATTCTACCCTTTCACTTCTTCCTGAAAACCCATTTGTTTTGATTAAATCTGACAAACTTACTATAATAAAAGGGTCTGAGCATTTCAGATGAGGCATGCCTCCTACAAGTGGATGAGAATACTTATTACCTTGCAGGTGACATCCAGAATCTTGCAAGTTCTGCCACTAAAATGACAGGTACTTCCTTATCTAAAAGAATAAATGCATATTTCTTTTTCTGGCTGAAGAGAAGTAACAGTGTATCATAGGTGTGTTATGTTAGTTGCAAAATGTTTTTTATTCCTGTTCGCAGCTACAAAAGCTACTACTTCAAAGAGGGGTTTAAATGTAAATCACTGGACTCTGAATACTCAAACAGATTAATCTTTTTTCTGTTTTGGAACCTCATTTAGGATAAATGATAAAAAAGATCAAATTAACTGTACTCCAGAGCATAATCAAGTACCCTATGATAACCATAGCCCAACAGGAATTGCATAACAGTTTGCCTACCACCTTTCAAGACAAAAGTGTTTAAATGCAGATTGCATTTACAACTTGCTCCAATGATACTGCATATCTGAACCCAAGATAGGGTATGTATCGAGCCAATTTTGGGATGGAGGTTATTTGACATTTCTGCAGTGATGGGTACATTGGGCATCTGGATATTGCCATTTGTTTACAATTCAATGTATAGCAAGATCATCCGAGTCCTGTTCATAAACTGTAATGGGTAAATGTGTAAATGGTTCTTTTATATTATATACATCCCCAAGTAAAGCACCAGGATTTAAGGCTGAATGACTGTTTCCAGGGTTGCTGGTTATAGTATTTTCCAGGATTGTTTTATCAGGTTTGAAAGGTTTTCATTTCTGAATCAGTTTTTAAGTATGGCAAACTATTCAATCATTTTTCATTTTTGAGAGGCCAACCATGGGATATAAAATCTCTCAAACAATAATGTTACTTTTTTTTAAAAAAAAAAATGAATAGATTTTCAGATTAGGTAGAATATTCTTCCTTCTCCATGAGTTTGGTTTACTGGAATAGTCTTGTCTCTTAATTTTTTATTGCACCAAGACTTAGATTCTTGCAAATTGCTGTCATTAACTCATTTAATTTCAGACTTAAAATATATGTTCCTCCACTAGGTTTCAGTCCTTCCAACCCCGACTCAGGAGAGTAGACCTTACTTATGCAAGTAATTCCATTGATTTCTCAATGGGAATACTCATGTCAATAGTACATGCAATAACCTGAAAACGGGTTTTCAGATTGCACTCCCCTCCTCCGCTAAATAAATAATGACCAGAATTGATAGG
Source organism: Eretmochelys imbricata (assembly GCF_965152235.1). Classification (NCBI taxonomy): domain Eukaryota; kingdom Metazoa; phylum Chordata; order Testudines; family Cheloniidae; genus Eretmochelys; species Eretmochelys imbricata. The sequence goes on from NC_135574.1 coordinate 38,215,672, forward strand.
AGAATAGGCGTTAAATGCTGGCAATGTTGTATGCAGAAATTTGAGGTAGCTGCTGCCCTTTACATTGTCAGAAGTGCTGGAGGGCTTGGGAGGGAATGAGCAGCTCCTGAGTTCCCATGGAAGAATTATAGCTGACTCTTCCAGTAACCCTCCTAAAGGCTCCCAGTAAGCACACATCAGCATTCCTATTGCATCTACTTATCTAGCCCAACACAAAGAGAAAGGACATGGAAGTGCAGGATGAAAGCAGGTATGGCAGAGGATCTTGCCTTCACACTGCACCTTCTGTATCCTTTTAGGCAGCTAGCACCTGCAGGAGAAGCAGTGTCCACTTCAGGGGTAAAAAAGGAGAAGGAAACCTCCTTGCATCTTTCCCATCCTTGTGCATTAACACAGAGGCTGGCCAAAATCTGTATCTATGACAGTATGGTGTGATTTGGGGTAAAGGCTTGTTATCAATCCACCCTCCTGCATTCTGATGATATTGACTTAATTATTCCTAATTATGTCCATTAGCTGAGTGACTAATCTGGCTTTGAATACCTATTGAAATTGCATGCACATTCTCTTCTATCCACTTGTTCCATTCGCCTAACTCACCAGTAGTCACAGTTTTTCCCCCGGTATGTAACTTAAACAAACCTGACTACAGTTAATCTCACTATTTATATTTCTGAGTTTGTCCCTTAATGAACACAGTTGATCATTGTCCTCATTATAACTTCCCTTTATATATTTATGGACAGTTATTTTCTCTTCCACTGTCTTTTTTTTCACCTTCTACAATAAATATACCAATTTTATTCCTCTATCCTCATAGGTCTTATTTTCCAAATTGTTTTATAGGAACCATGACCCCAATTACAGTTTAGAGGCACATACAAAAAATCCTAGATTGTAACCACAACTGTGAGGAGATGGAATATGTTTTTGGCACTCATAAAAAAGGCAAAAGGATTTTAAAAACCTCTCTAAAATAATGTAGTGAATGTTGTAGCCGTTATGCTGTTACAAAGGCACAAGCAGCGGAAAGTCCCCAATGATGTTAGATGCTTGCTGAAAGCTGTATTGCTCTGTATAATCAGTTGTATTCATGCTTATGAATATGTAATCAATTAATGTAAGGAATGAGTGTGAGAGTGTGAATGATAGCCAATGGCAAAGCAAAGAAGCAAATATCGCCTTTTATGGAACAATGGTATTATCTTGGTGAAGGTATAAATCTCGAGTCGGGCGGCCAGGTCAGGGGTACCAACAAGGAAACATAACAGCATGCTAAACTCTGGACTGGCCACAAGCAGTAGAGCCCTCCCGTGGATCTGAAGGGACTTCGGGAACTCTTGTCGCCTCGCGGTCGATCTATTGCCTGGCCAGCCTCAACCACCTGCGAAATCAAAACTAATCTACGCCTACGCCTGCAGCCTGCCAGGATGAATGTGATGTGTGTGTGAATATAGCTGTTTTAGACAAGCTCAGGTTCACGCCAATAAAAGAACCTCAGTGCTGCTCTAGTTTGACCTTTGTTTGTGTTTATTCCTTGGCTGGTTCCAAGGACAGGTAACAAATGTACTGAAAATCCATGTGAAAAATTATTTCCCCTTGGTGACAGGCACACACTCCAAACCAAATTCACCTGATTCCACACCACAAGTCAAAAAAAATTATACAACAAGCACAAATTTATAAAACTACCCATGATAAGACAAGTGTAACTTTATTCACCATTTTGTATCAAATAATAAGGCACTGGTAGCTTTGAACTAACAGCGTAGCTACATTCAATTGTCATCTGTCAGTTACTGTGATATAAGTTAATGAACATGACTGGTATTAATGTGAAATCATGAGGGAGAACAGTCATATTTTTGACTCATTTGAAAATGAAATGAAAGGCCAGTAGTATGGAGAATGCGTGGATGAAGAGTTGCATACCTGTGGAAACTGCTTTCCTTACAGACCGATACCTGCCCTTCACCCCCTTATTCCCCTGCATGGATGTGCAAGATGGCTCATAATTGAGCTCTAGGGATTCAAGACTTGGCTCAGAAGGAATACATTGAACTCACTTGAAGATGTAATGCTGTGCCTTCAAACAGTGAGACAGAGCAGATTTCTCTCAAGGTTTAATTGGCATAATTTTAGTATTTTTTCAAGTTTTATGTAGAGTTAATTTGTACTGTAGTTTTCAAATACGGAGTGGAGAGAACCACATATACTTATGTAAAGATATGTTTTTTATTATAATTTTCTTTATATGTAAAATCCATATCTATATCTATATATATCTATATATCTATATCGAATATATTTAATTTCAAAAGTATCTCTAGAAAAGTTTACAAGGATAATTATATTCAAGATAGTATATATAAAAGACATTTTACTGCTTGTTATCTCTCTCAATTCAGTCTTACTGGAGGTGTATTTAAACAATAATTTTGCTGTACTATAGAAGTAGCATTTAACCTTGTTAATTACCATGCTAAAGACATAATAAGGATGCTCAAGGAGAAGTCAAACTCACAGACCAATACAGTAGAACCTCAGAGTTCTGAACAACCTCAATTCCCCAGGTGTTCAGAACACTGAAATGTACATAACTCATGTAGTTCAGCTCTATTGAAATGCTATTTCAGATTGTAATTATATACGCTGTAGATAGTGGTTGAACAAAACTCTTTTTTAATTATAACTCGGAAAGCTGTTAATCCATATGGATTAGAGTTTTCTTTTCAATCTCTTTAAAGAAAGATTGATTATGGGTTTCATTGTTAAAAATGTTTATGATACAAAACAGAAGCACAGTTAGTGGTCTAAAACATGGTTATAATAAATATATTTTATCGAGAAATCTTACAAAATTAGTAGTTTTCTTTCTGCAGTAGCCTATTACAATTTCTGTATGTTCATTATAAAAGCATTATACACAGAAAAATAAAATGATGCTTAAAAACATGTTTTTTGTATGTTTCATATATAAATGGACATACAGAAATCATGTATCAAGCAATCCTAGATCTTAAGTAAAAAATCTAAGGATTATCTGGAAAATGTTTTACTTAAGATCTCAGGCTGCTTAATATGTGCTTTAAAAATGACTTTTAGATTCAATTCTCAAAAATACAACACTGAGAAACAGTCAAATTCCTCCTTATCTGTCTTTGAATGCTCCAGTGTTGTCTGAAACTTTCGTACCTACTAGCTGCCTTGTAAATTAGTTTTGATATAACTTATTGTTTACATCAGACTGAAGTGTCAAAAGAAGGTGATTCTGCTTTTAAAAGTTCAAATCAATGTGTGAGTGCTTGGGTTTTTTTGGCAGAAGATTAGTACAATAGAAAATTTTATCCTTTGCAATGCAGTGAAGATGCATTTCTTCTGAAGAATCTGGGTATCTGACTCATCACAGAATTCCTTTTGTTGCAGTTCTTGAAACTCCAAAGCACTGAAAGAAAAGGAGTACTTGTGGCACCTTAGAGACTAACCAATTTATTTGAGCATAAGCTTTCGTGAGCTACAGCTCACTTCATCGGATGCATACTGTGGAAACTGCAGTAGACATTATATACACAGAGACCATGAAACAATACCTCCTCCCACCCCACTCTCCTGCTGGTAATAGCTTATCTAAAGTGATCACTCTCCTTACAATAAAAAGTAAAGGAGTACTTGTGGCACCTTAGAGACTAACCAATTTATTTCATGCTCAAATAAATTGGTTAGTCTCTAAGGTGCCACAAGTACTCCTTTACTTTTTGCGAATACAGACTAACACGGCTGTTACTCTGAAACCTCTCCTTACAATGAGTATGATAATCAAGTAGGGCCATTTCCAGCAAAAATCCAGGTTTTCTCACCCCCCACCCCCCCCCACCCCCAAACTCTTTGTGCTGGAAATGGCCCACCTTGATTATCATGCACATTGTAGGGAGCGTGGTCACTTTGGATAAGCTATTACCAGCAGGAGAGTGAGTTTGTGTGTGTGGTTTTTGGAAAAAGGGGCGGGGGGTGAGAAAACCTGGATTTGTGCTAGAAATGGCCCACCTTGATTACCGTACACATTGTAAAGAGAGTGGTCACTTTGGATGGGCTATTACCAGGAGGAGAGTGAGTTTGTGTGTGTGGGGGGGGGGGGGGCGGAGGGTGAGAAAACCTGGATTTGTGCTGGAAATGGCCCTACTTGATTATCATGCACATTGTAAGGAGAGTGATCACTTTAGATAAGCTATTACCAGCAGGAGAGTGGGGTGGGAGGAGGTATTGTTTCATGGTCTCTGTGTATATAATGTCTTCTGCAGTTTCCACAGTATGCATCCGATGAAGTGAGCTGTAGCTCACGAAAGCTTATGCTCAAATAAATTGGTTAGTCTCTAAGGTGCCACAAGTACTCCTTTTCTTTTTGCGAATGCAGACTAACACGGCTGTTACTCTGAAACCACGGAAAGCAACTCTCTCATTTTCCTATGCTAAATTATAACATCCTCAGACCAAAAAAAATAATAATAATGGTGTGGAATGTGCAAATACAGGGGTGTTCCTATGCACTTAGTACAGATCCAGAAAATAAAATCTTTGGAACTTTATTTATAGTAACTGATGCTCAGAGCCAAATATATTTATTTTGTCCTCATTTGCATGGAGCCCAAGGAGGGTTTTGCATACTGGTTATGCTTCTTTCGTACTTAACATACTAAAGGAGATCCTGCCGTGAAGTCAATGAAGCTGTATGAGAGCAAAGGTGTCCACCCACACAGAGCTTACTGAAGATCAATGTGAGTTTTGGATGCATAAGGAATTCACTGTTGGGTCCATTAATATATTGCCTTGTAAATACAGTGGAGAGAGAAGGGCAGATGGTGAGCCAGGGGAGAAAAGGTCAGGGCAGCATGGGAAAAGATCAGTGTCAGCAAAAAAAATAAAATAAATCATGCTTAAAAAAACAAGGTTTCTTAGCAACCTCCTTCCCATCCCCAAGTTTTCTCTAGGTTTTTTTGAACAAGTATGACAATTTTTGCAGACAGAAGCGTGTCATTTTATAACAAAAATAACAATTTTGTCACAGATCTGGTTATCCAAAATCTCTCTCTATTTTTTTTAAACACAGGATCACATTTAAATAATGTAAAACTATCGTTTTTACACATGAATGCATATAAAGCAAAAAATATATATATATTTTTCTATGCTTCTTTGGCGGATACAAAGAAATGGGAGGAATTCAGTGTGGTGAATGCATCCTTCCCTTTGCCCTCTCAGAGCATGTATACTTACAGCGTTAAAACACTGTCCCAGTTCTTCTAGTCTAATGGCAAAAGCCACAGGATCTGCCACAACCTGGTGGATCCACAATCACCCACAAAGATCTCAAGGGAGCTATGTATAGCACCAGTATAGGGGCCCTGTCCCTCTGCACTAGGTCTGGGATGGGAACCAGTGGCCTACTCTCTCCCTATTCACCGACCAACATTCCTGACTGGTCTTCTGACAGAATGGTTCCACCAGAGCACCAGACTGACAGCAAATAGTCCTGTGGTCATAACTGGGCTATAGGGATGCTACAGAAAACATATAAGGTAACATTTTCAAAAGCATCTAAATTACCTAAGTGCCTAAATCCCCCTTTCAACATGATTTAGAGGCTTTTTAAAATTTTACCCATACAATCTAGTGGTGCATTGTCTTTTATAGGAAGCCTCAATAGAGGAACACAGATCCTTTCCCACAGTACTGTAAGACTGAGCCTAGCTCCAGCGGTGATCAAAACTAATTGCTTTGACAATGTATTACTGTGAGGCGCATGGATTATCAAAATGTGAAGTGTATCTCAAATGCTGATCCTGTGCTTATGGTCTCATTCTCCTTAAAAAACACTGACATTTTGTATGGAGGTTATATTTGTTTCAGGGGAACCTGTTGTACAGTTAAGAGGTTTATTAAGAGCCCAGAAAGGATTCTGGGGTTAGCATTCTAACTTTTAACATTAAAGGCTGCTACCCAACTTCCTGTAGAACTGACCTTTTCTTTTTTTCTGGAAGAGTTTCCTTCAGGAGAAAAGTCATGCTACTATTGCAGCAGCACAACGGAGCTATAACCCCTTTGAATGGGAAGCTGGTTGCTTTGCCCTCATATTCAGACATTTAGGAGGAAAGGGTTCACCTGTGAGTGACTTACAGTCCATCACAATAAGGAGACAGCAATGAAGAGAGTCATGGGAAGCCTCAGCCAGCTTCAATTATAGTAATGCAGAAGGAGAGTAGCTTATGGCACAGTGGTTCATTAGTCCTGTGAGTAAAGTAGTACCCAGAAAGAAAGGAAGTATCCAGAGAAACAGGTCTAGTTTTCTGGGTGTCTGAGTATAATGTCCTTATGTTCATTGTTTTAATTTGCAACATTTGTTTGTCAGTAAGCAATTACCTCTCCCCCGAGGACTGGAGTTCAACCCCTTTTATTGCTCTCTAACCCAGAACATCTCTACTGCCACAATTATTATCCAATTGTTATTCAGGGATCTACTTGAAATGGAGTTGATGATCTTGGATTAAGGCCCATGTACAAATATGCTTCTAACACTTTGAATCCTTGTTGGTATTTTTCAATGACTAAGGTTCTACTCTGCCATGAGCTCCTTGTGGGCAGATCCCTAAATCCAAACAGAGACCAAATTATTTTACTTTTCACTGTTTAGAATAACTGAGACTCAAATTTATGACCTATTCCTTATGCATTTATATATCCAAGCAGAGAAGCTAAGGCTCTGAATGATTTCTTTCCTAGGAATTTCAAGTTCTCAGAACAAAATGTAGTATTCTCTATTTCTGGCAAAATTCTTCAGTGTTGGAAAACATTTTAAACATATCACCACAGTGACATATAAGTCCTTTGGAATTCCATTATAACTTTCCACTCTGCTTCTTCTCTGCTTTGAAATGTGCACAATGAAGTCTACTGAAATGAAAACTAGATAATCAAATAAACCCTATAGATAACAGAGAGTGTAATTAGCTCTTGTTTGTTCATTTACCATTTTTAAAGACATTGTGAGAAGGGGAACACAACTGCCCAAGCAAATAAAGAGTTAGAATATTAGTGCTAAAATCTCTGAGTGAATCTTGGTGGGGAGGAATTGGGGAGGTGGCTGTTGAGTAAGTTTCCAAGAAGGCGGGACTACACCAGTCCCCATGGTAACCCAGATTACATTAACATAGCCCTGCTTTAATAGAACCCAATGGGCTGTTTTTGCAGCCCTAAATAGGCAGAGAGCTGCAGAGGTCCAACTAAATTCCTGTCCCTGGGCTATACCCTAATACCTATATAAGGAGCTACATGGGGAACAAATATATGATAATGGGCTCTTCAGTTTAGCTGTCGTGGGGCTGATACACCCCATCGCCCTTTGGGGGGAGGAGGTGCATTACAGCCCCATGGTTGAGTCTGTAGGGTGTCCCACAGCCTCAAGGCTACATTGGCCTTAGTTTTCAGCCCAGCCCTAGCTACTGGGGCAATGTGGCCCAGCAGCCAGAGTCAGCAGCCCGACCCTTGCTATCCAGGCAGTGTGGACCAGTGGCCACAGTCAGTAGTGCTGGTGAGCTGGGCCATCACCCCAGGGTGGGCAGCAGCCAGCACAGGGGAACCCAGGCACATCCTCTCCACCGGATCCCAACTCAGAACCCTGTCGGTGGTGGGGTTGCCTGCCCCCATCTCAGTGGGGATCCTACCGACAGACACCGAACTTGCCTCCAGTTCTACAACTGCTTCCCCACAAAGTATCAGGGGGTAGCTGTATTAGTCTGTATCCACAAAAACAACAAGGAGTCCGGTGGCATCTTAAAGACTAACAGATTTAATTGAGGATAAGCTTTCCTGGGTAAAAACCCCACTTCTTCAAATTCTTCATCTGAAGAAGTGGGGTATTTACCCACAAAAGCTTATGCTAAAAAAAATTTGTTAGTCTTTAAGGTGCCACCGGACTCCTTGTTGTTTTTGCTTCCCCACAAAGTTTCCCTGGCTCGCTTCCTATCTGTTTTTCTGCACTTTGCCATCTCCAGATCTCCACGATCTCTCACCTTTGTGTGATGGCCCAAGCCTGTGTGTGTTGGGGTCCGTCTCTGTCTGTCTGGCCTCCGTGTCCTGGAATGCAGGCAGTCTTCCCACAAGAGTCAGTAGCACACCTCCTTCCTCACCACTGATCAGTCCAGACTGAGCTACTCTGCTGCCTTTTATATCCTATCTCCAGCTGGAGCATACCCAATCCAATGGCTGGAAGTGGAAACTACATGCATTCAGACTGGAAATAATGTACAATTTTAACCATGGGGGTAATTAACCATTGGAACAATTTACCAATTGTCATGGTGGATTCTCCATCACTGGCAGTTGTTAAACTGATTTGATTTTTTTTTAAAGGATATACTCTAGGGAAGTCCTATGGCCTGTGTTACACAAGAGGTCAGACTAGATGATCACAATGGTCTCTTCTGGAGTCTAGGGATCTATAATTTGCAATGCAATGTATAATGTTGCAAACCTCCGTGACAACCAGGAAAGCCCTATATACCAGAGTTGTGGGTGGGGCGGAGCGGGGGGGCGGACTTCACAATTTAGTCAACTTTTCCCCTGGGAACAGGAGGAATATGTGCCAGATTTGGGGCTTTGGGGTTCTGCTTTGTGTTGTGCTAGGGAAGGAGAGCACCCTGTGTTCTGGGGCAGTGAAGAGGCAGGCAAACTGACTGTGGAAGTGATAATTCATTCTGAGTACTGTAGGGAGCATGATCATAGAATCAAGGGGTCATCTAGTACAGTCCCCTGCACTCATGGCAGGATTATGTATTATTGTCTAACCTGCTCTTAAAAATCTCCAATGATGGAGATTCCACAACCTCCCTAGGCAATTTATTCCAGTGCTTAACCACCCTGATAGTTAGGAAGTTTTTCAAAATGTTTAACTTAAACTGCCCTTGCTGCAATTTAAGCCCATTGCTTCTTGTCCCATCCTCCGAGGTTAAAAGAGAACATTTTTTCTCCCTCCTCCTTGTAACAACCTTTTATATATTTGAAAACTATTATCATGTCACCTCTCAGTATTCTTTTCTCCAGTCTAAACAACCCCAGTTTTTTTCAGTGTTCCCTCATAGGTCATGTTTTCTAACCTTTAATCATTTTTGTTGCTGTTCTCTGGACTTTCTCAATTTTGTTCACATCCTTCCTGAAATGTGGTGCCCAGAACTGGACACAATATTCCATTTGAGGCCTAATCAGCACAGAGTAGAGTGGAAGAATGACTTCTCGTGTCTTGCTTGTAACACTCCTGCTAATACATCCCAGAATGATGTTTGCTTTTTTTGCAACCGAGCTACACTGTTGACTCATATTTAGTTTGTGATCCACTATGACCCCTAGATCTCTTTCCTCAGTACTCCTTCGTAGGCAGTCATTTTCCATTTTGTATATGTGCAACTGATTGTTCCTTCCTAAGTGGAGGATGATGACCAATTTCACTTATACTCATGCTAACTACAGCTGCTTGGGTTTGTGTTCCAGGGACAGAGCCCACTGCATTAACACCCAGACAGGCTGTTCTCAATCTCCTAGCACTAGAACAAGTAGTGGTGACTGGCTTCTCCTTTTATACTCTCCCCACACTTGCAGCCCTAACACAGTTGCCCTTGGCACAGGTGCACTGATGAGGATTCATGTGGCAATTTTTTTACTGTTGTAACTGACATGGCAAGCCCATATGTGCCAGGGCTATGAACTGCCATGCCTAGAGGTGCCGGGGCTCGGCCCTTGCAAGCCCTGGCACAAATTAAGCACTGGCCTCTTCCCCACTCTAGCATATTCATATCATTAGGCCCTAAATGTGCTGTGAAATATCTAGACCAAAGACACAAAATCAATTTTCCTTCATAATGTATTGTCTGCTAGGAAATTACTACTGTTCCTCACTCTCAACACTCCCATGATGTGTGTATACTATCCGATTAACACACACTTCATTGCATGCATTGCTTTTCTATGTGTATTGCTTAAATATTTCAGTCTTCTGGGGGAACAATGCAATTTTCTGATAAAATTCCTTATGCCAGTATAAAGGTGTGAAACACGTACATTTCCATGCAGTACATATAAAACCGTAATGCTGCTAAAATCTGTATATAAATGCCTTCCTATCTTTTGCAGTATGTTGTTATGGGAAGGAAGGAGCCAGGGTAAGGGAAAGACTGGTCAGAGTGGCATGAGAGGGGGATTACAAAATTGTCAACTTTAAAAAATAATATCAAGTGACAGTTTTCAGGTAAAATTCTGGAATGTCCAAGGCCACCTCAGGATTTTATATGCACTTTGGTGAATTTTATTTTATTTTTATATGAATATCTACATTATCAGAGCCTTTGGACTAATACAGATAGCTTCAGCACTGCAAAAATACACATTACTCTTTTTCCTCTTGGACTCCAGTGTTGCCAGTGTGATGCTCTCCAGGGTACCCAAGGTTGTGAGACACCTCACCAGCACTTGCCCTTAGCATGAGGCTGTCTTGTCTGTGCTTGCATTGGACCAGCTTCTTGAAATGACCACCCTCTGGAAGCATAAGCATTACTTTCCAGGCCCTCACAGGCTTTGCTCTTTCTGTACAGGTAGCGAGAGATACACCCCTCCGCACCTCCAAGTCCTCAAAGTTTTCCCTGCAATGTCCAGCCCCTTATCCACTGAACAATCACAAAATTACCAGGTCTGCCGTTTCCAGGGGAATGGAACATACCAGCTTGTGAGATTCAGCTTAGAATCACTTGGATTAACACACCAGTATTTACATTCTGGAGATCTGCCCTTATCCTAAATGCAGTGGGCCAAATCCTTCATTGGTGTAAATCAATGTAGCTCCATTGAAGTCAGTGATTTACATCAGCTGAAGATCTGCTCCAATATGTGCTCCTAAAATGATTTGTTTTCCATCTGGCCATTGAATCAACAACCAGCTAGAAGAAGGAGGAAAGTTGGACAAGAACACAAGTGAACAAAAGTCAGCAAACTGATACAGAGCTGAAGCAGCTAGGCCAGTTAAGTGGACAGTAACAATAATGGAGCCCAGAAGAGCATTGGTACCCGTAGTGGCAATAGGACATGAGGCTGGGCCCATTCTTGGGGAAGAAGTTATTTCAGTTAACAAATCAGTCGAATCAGACAATGCGTTGTCATTTATTTTATGCTTGGGGTAGTGTTATCAAACTGAAAACCCAGTGTCTTTTATAATCCAAGGAGTGTGAAATAATTCAACAGAAGTGCACTGTCACAGACAATTTTGTAAGTAAGATAATTCCTTAAAAAGGTCCCTACTGTATTTTAAATAATTTTTTTAATGAGAGAAACTTTTATTCTGAATTACTTTATTAAATACATATTTTTAAAAGCTGTAGGAAATTTCCCACATGGTTAAAACATAATAATTTTTAACAGAGTGATATAGAAATGGAAGACTTGCCAGCCTTATCAGAGAATGAAACTCCATTTCTTCAATCACTTATACATGTCTACCTTTCAACATGAGAAGTAATTTGGATTTTCATATGTTCAAACCTAAGCATGTGTGTAAGTGTTTGCAGGCTTGGGGCCGTATTTTTAATCCTAACTTTTTTATGCATACATTTTAATGATACTGAAAGAAATAGTTTCAAAGTATCCAGATAATGCTAAATTGGCATTAGTTAATAATGAGATATGAGGCCATCTTGTGAGAAATATTTTGGTTAGTTCAGCAAAATGCCAATAATTGAAAAATATAGTTAAATAGAAAACTATGTAAGATAATAAATCTTGGAGCAAAAAAATCATGAGCGGTAACAAAGCAATGGAGAAGTAAAAGTGCATACTGTACGAGAAAGAGATTAAGGAATTAATGTAGAAAAATCCCAGCAGCCTGAGGTATAATGCATAGCAACCTGGACTCGGTCACTGTACTAAGAGACAAACATCAAAAGAGGTGGCTTTTTATTGTACACTGTTAGATCTCAGCTGCTGCAAGTTTTGAAAAGTGGCTTGGTTCTGAAATCCTTATTCAAATAGGAACTTCCTTTGACTTCAGTTGGAGTTTTGCCAAAGTAAGGACTGCAGGATAGAGAAAGGAATAAGCAAAATTATACCATTTCTAAATACTGTTATGCTAGGGGTTGGGGAAAACTTTACTGAAACTAGTAGAAAAAAACGAGGAGTACTTATGGCACCTTAGAGACTAACAAATTTAATTGGGCATAAGCTTTCGTGGGCTAAAACCCACTTCATCGGATGCATGCAGTGGAAAATATAGTAGGAAGATCTATATACACAGAGAACATGAAAAAATGGGTGTTGCCATACCAACTGTAATGAGACTAATCAATTAAGGTAGGCTATTATCAGCAGGAGAAAAAAAAACTTTTGTAGTGATAATCAGGATGGCCCATTTCAAACAGTTGACAAGAAGGTGTGAGTAACACTAGGGGAAAAATTAGCATGGGGAAATAGTCTTTATTCAAGCCTAATTTAACGGTGTCCAGTTTGCAAATTAATTCCAATTCTTCAGTTTCTCGTTGGGCTTTGTTGCAAGGATAGATTCCTGCGTTAGTTTTACCCAGGAACCTATCCTTGCAACAAAGCCCGTTGCCAACTCTGTCCACATATCTATTCAAGGGACACCATCATAGAACCTAATCACATCAGCCACACCATAAGAAGCTCATTCACCTGTACATCTACCAACGTGATACATGTCATCATGTGCCAGCAATGCCCCTCTGCCATTTACATTGGCCAAACCGGACAAGCTCTATGCAAAAGAATAAATGGACACAAATCAGACGTCAAGAATTATAACATTCAAAAATCAGTCGGAGAACACTTCAACCTCCCAGGTCACTCAGTTTCAGACCTAAAAGTCGCAATTCTCCAACAAAAAAACTTCAAAAACAGACTCCAAAGAGAAACTTCTGAATTGGAATTAATTTGCAACTGGACACCATTAAATTAGGCTTGAATAAAGACTGGAAGTGGATGGGTCATTACACAAAGTAAAAACTATTTCCCCATGCTATTTTTCCCCCACTGTTACTCACACCTTCTTGTCAACTGTTTGAAATGGGCCATCCTGATTATCACTAGAAACGTTTTTTCCCCCACCTGCTGATAATAGCCCGCCTTAATTGATTAGTCTCATTACAGTTGGTATGGCAACACCATTTTTCATGTTCTCTGTGTATATAGATCTTCCTACTGTATTTTCCACTGCATGCATCTGATGAAGTGGGTTTTAGCGAAAGCTTATGCCCAAATAAATTAGTCTCTAAGGTGCCACAAGTACTCCTCATTTTTTTTTTTGCTGATACAGACTAACGCGGCTACCACTCTGAAACCTGAAGCTAGTAGGCGTAACAGTTGCCCTTCATTCAGTGAATATGTAAAAAGTAATTCAGCACCTTCCTGGAATCAATAGCTGAAACAATAGGAGTCTTCTCCCAAAACACAGGCCACATGCAAGGCAAGACTGGAATAGGAATTGAGTCATGAAGCCCAAGGAGTTTCTCAGAGATCTGATAACAAATGCAGGGCAGGTTACTTACTGTAGTGCATCGATGTGTCTGTGAGGGAGAAACACCACGGAAATAGATAGTGAAGGCAGCAGAAAACCAAGAACATGCGGAGGAGAACTTGTAGCATGACCCTGAAAAGAGCAAAGAGGGAGAACTTTTGAGTAAAATAAATGCTATCTGGAAAGCGGTGAGTAAAGAAATTGTCTCCTGCTGCTTGATTGCTACTACGTTCAGGGAAACAGGCCTGCATGTAAATTCTTTGTAAATAAACAGGGTTGCACCAAAGAAATACCTGACTCGATCATCAGTCTCTCCTTCTAATAGAAAGAACCCACAAGATGCAAGTTTTGGCTACCTGTTTGGGTATAAAGGGGTATTAATACTATATCATTATGTCTCATGTACATATTTCATTCTTGCCTGAAATTAATCAGAGAGCCAGATGCGTTGTGGACATGGCCCCTTTGTGCTTTGTTCTGGAGTAAAGAGGCAGCCATAAATGGGTAATGTGGGGAATCTGCACAAATCCCCTCAGACTTGACAGTGCAGGAGTAGATGAAAAGAATGAGGGGGCAGATCAGGGGAAGAAGAGCTTTGGCCAGGGCAGCCTTGTTCTTTAATAAGTATCCAAGTTTTCTGCTGTGAGCTATATTGGGGCTATGGTAGTAGGGATACCACGTTAGGGAACCCTTCAGGTTCTCCTAGTCTGCCCTGGAGACTATCCCAATGTCAAGACTTCAGTTTCCTGGCTCCCCCACTGATCTTTAAAAAAAGAGAAGGAAAAGTAGCATCAAGAAAACTATGAACTAGATTGAGACTTTTAGCCTCAGCACTTACTAGGGGTCACCACAGAGTTGCACAACCCCAGTGGGAGCTCCAGAAAGGATTTTGCTAGGGGACACAATCTGTCCTGGAGCTCTAATGAGCATTGGTGGAGCAGAGCTTGGATGATGGAGAATGCTTCTCTACCTACCCAGGAAGCAGTCTCTCTGCTCCACTAAAAGCAGATTCTGTGATTGTCTTTGGCTACTGCACAAGATGCAAAGAGAGGGGAAGACATACCTCTATTCCCTTTTCCTGCTCTCTGTCCCACCAATAGTATAGGCAGGGATCATCTGACACTATATTAGCAATTCAGATGAGCAATTCCCCCATAGATTTATTAGTAGGAGACACACACATTCTGTTCTATACGAGCTTGTCTACCAGGTCTCAAATTGTGGCTAGTGTCTGTCATATGGTTTCTTTTCCTGTGTTCTCCTTAGGAGGAAAGTTTGAATGACTGTTTTTGAAATACTATGTGTTGTTAGTTCTGAAAGAGAAGCATAGAAGTATGCTTTGTGGTAGGGCATAGTTCTTTTGGAAGTGAGTTCTCAATTCTTGGACCAGCCCACTGAGAAGACTCTTTTGCTCCTACCCCAGTGAGCATCATCCTTGAAGTAGCCAAATTCATTGCAGTAGAGAAGCAGAGACGACAGTCATAGTGCTGTAGTATGGGACAATTGTTTAGGTATCCTAAGCCCAAATTATTAAATGCTTTGAAAATAAGAAATGAGACCTTGACCTTGATGTGATATTCTGTGAGGCCATCTATATGTGCACAACTTGCCATCTCACTATCACCCTATGCTATGTATCTTACATGGACTTGTTTAATACACTTCACATTTTACTGATTCATGCATTTTTTTCTCCTCTGCAAAGCAGTTATTTAAAACTAAATTAATCCATAATAATGTCCAGATGTCCCTTTAATTTTGCAACTTTCACCACATACTTTGTGTATTTCAGTGCCTAGTGTCGAATATGTTCGCGGAAACAAGACAATTATATAGCTGAGTGGCTGTCTGCAATGCTTAAGTCTCATGTTCTTTTAGTATTCAGATACACACTAAGAAGTCATTCATTCATATTAGATATACCTAAGTAATCAAAAAACCAAAATATATACACTTGTTAAAGACATTTGTGGTTTATCAATGTATAAATCATGTAAATTATCCTCTCCCCTGACCATTCAAAAATAGGTGAAAACCATTTGTTCAGTTCATTTGAGTTGTATCAGAGTGGGTGGAAAGACAGTGGGATGGAAAGACAGTAATGCCTGTCTTTGATAGCTTTTTTGATACTATGAGCAAGAGGACTCCTCATGTAGCTTGCTCAGGGCCAGGTTTCTCTGAAGTCCTTTACAGGTGGTTCTTTGAATTAAAGAAAGTGACTTTCTCTGTCTTGTCCCATTGAACTCTGCATTCGATGACTGGTTTCTCCTTCATGCCACATTCATAGACCGCTCTGTAAACATGACACAATTTTATGCATTGGCTCCTTTTCTGCCATGGCGGCTTAAATTCACCAGTTAATCAGGTGCCAGTTTCTTTGTTGTTATTCGAAATCTCCTCAGACTTTGGGTTTCTTAGTCACTCTGAATATCTGGTTGGAATGCCTCATGTCAGAACAATCCTCTGTTTTGGTTAGCACTAACACAGCTCTCTGTTCAGTCTGGCACTTACCATTGGGCAGAAGTATCATTTCCAAGCTAGACATCAGAATGCCTCCACCTTTTCCCTAACGTATCTGTTCAGCACCTGCCCGTATTACTAGAACATTAAAGATTGCCTCTTTCCATTTATGCTAATAGTGATTTTAATTACTGCATTGTGGTCTGTGCCTAATATCACATTTGGATTTTATATACTGGTAATTTAATTCCTGAGAAGTGTTCGTACTACCCACATTTTGTGGCGTTTGTTCTCACAGCTTTAACATTGTGTTTCATGAATTGCTCTTGAAACTTCTTTGTTGTGATATTTGCTGATCTACAGCTTGAAATTGTCTTGCATTTTTCTATGATAGATACCCTCTGCTTTATTTATTATTGATTTGCTTCATGGAAAATGGAATGAAAACTACTGGTAAATGTTTTGTTTTTTTTTAATTCTATTCTTTAAATCCATTTAAATCCATCCTTTAAATAGTTTAATCCATTTCAGGAGCTTTCAGCAGAAGTGACTTTCACTAGGGGAGACCTGAGTTTAATCCTGGCTATTATGTGAAAATTAGTTTGTTGGTCCAGTCCTAGTATCTATGAGTCATATATCCATATCACAGATCTACGGCATTGGTTGATACAATGAACAGTCTCTTCTTAAGAAAGGCTGGGTGTCACAATAATAAAACTGTTGCAGATAGTGATGTGCATTGGTAGAGTTATGTATATGTACATGGGGAAAGCGTGTACGTATTCTCCATAGAAATTTTCAGGTTTTTCTTTATCAGAACTGTTAGAGGAAATGCTAAATGGAAAATAGAATGGAGAACAAGAGATTAATGAGCAAAAAATAAAATATTTTCTTATTATCACGACTACTTTCATAAGGTATGTCAAGGTTCCTTCCCCACTCTGAACTCTAGGGTACAGATGTGGAGACCTGCATGAAAACCCCCTAAGCTTATTTTTACCAGCTTAGGCTAAAACTTCACCAAGGTACAAACTATTTTACCTTTTGCCCTTGGACTTTATTGCTGCCACCACCAAGCATCTAACAAATATATAACAAAGAAAGAGCCCATTGGAAAAGTCTTTCCCACTAAAATCCTCCCCAAACCATACACACCCTTTCTTGGGGAAGGCTTGATAAAAATCCTCACCAATTTACATAGGTGAACACAGACCCAAACCCTTGGATCTTAAGAACAATGAAAAAGCAATCAGGTTCTTAAAAGAAGAACTTGAATTGAAGAAAAAGTAAAAGAATCACCTCTGTAAAATCAGGATGGTAAATACCTTACAGGGTAATCAGATTCAAAACATAGAGAATCCCTCTGGGCAAAACCTTAAGTTACAAAAAGACACAAAACCAGGAATATACATTCCATTCAGCACAGCTTATTTTATCAACCATTTAAACAAAACAGAATCTAACGCATATCTAGCTAGATTACTTACTAAGTTCTAAGACTCCATTCCTTTTTTGTTCCCGGCAAAAGCATCACACAGACAGAGGGAACCTTTGTTTCTCCCCACCCTCCAGCTTTGAAAGTATCTTGTCTCCTCATTGGTCATTTTGGTCAGGTGCCAGCGAGGTTATCCTAGCTTCTTAACCCTTTACAGGTGAAAGGGTTTTTCCTCTGGCCAGGAGGGATTTAAAGGTGTTTACCCTTCCCTTTATATTTATGACAAGGTAACATATTTTTTTTGCGATTGATGGAATGAAATCCATATTATCAAGTTTCCCCTCCATAGCAGAGACTGGAATAATGGAGAATGTTTAGTGAGGCCTGTTAGGGGGCTTATTCCTTCATCCACTTACTTCCCTGGTCCTTCTCGCATGAACAGAGATCAACAATACCCGAAGTCCAAAGGTGCAAACAATTCGATGTTTATTGGGGTGAACTTCCAGCAAGCATGGTTCCAATTTCCTTCCTTAGTGTCCCCCTTCCCAGCTCTGACACCACAGGGGCTTACCTGTGTCCCTGTTCCCATTTCCTCCTTTAGCTAAACATGATTCCAATTTCCCCAACCCCATTCCCTGTTCCCATTTCCCCCTTTAGCAAAACATGATTCCAATTTTCCCACCCCCATTCCCCGTTCCCATTTCCCCCACCCAACCCCTCACTTTGTGATTGACTGCAGACTATATAGTAAAACTTGAGTTCTGCTTAGCTATACCTTAACCAATCATTTTACTGAAATTTAACTAACCAATCCTAACATATTGTAACATGATTATTTAACCAATTATATCCCACCACCTTAATTAGTTTACACCCAGCAAAATTAATTATACACCAGACAGAAACACATCACAGAACCAGACAGAGATTATACAAACAATGGGGAAATGGGGACTACAGTGTTAGAACAAACACAGAAATGAGGATTTCACATCCCAGCTACTGATAAGTGAGTTCTTGCCAGACAGGATGCTATCAAACTAAGTTTTCTTTTACATCTTCTAGGCACTTCCCTTTCTCTGGAGGCGATAGGTATTATCAGGACAGGATTGTATTCCTAACAGCCCAATAGCACCTGATTTCAATGTGACTATTTGGAATGTGAGCATGTGACCATTCGCTTCCCAGCTTATGGCTGCCTCCGTTGCTTAGCCAAAGGCCTTAGCCTAAGAACAGGGCCTCAGACTGTCACAGAAAGAGAAGGTTCTTACACCAGCAGACAGGGACTTTGATTCTTTCTTTTATACCTCTATAACTAGCCAAGTGACAAGAATACACCTAAATTCTTATAGTATAGGCCTTTACAGACAGGCCTGAATATCTATATCCTAACAAGGCCTGTTTTAGTTTTGGATTGCCCAGAATCAAGATAATGGAGTGTACAGAACAGTTCAATTTTCACTTCTCAGTTGCTGTGTGATCTCTAAGACAGTGTTCCTAAGTTTGCTGAAGTCAAATAATAATGTAGAGAATGAAAAAGGGTAGCACAGCTTTAATTGCACCTACACAGTGTGACGGGGCAAGGCGAGATGGCTATAGAAAAGTAGTGGGAGATAGATATATTAGCTCGAGGCTAAAGAAATCCCTGGTACCAGGATCAGTGAAATGGCAGCTACTCCAGGTCAGTTACGACACCTGGGGCCAATTGAGAACTTTCCAGAAGGTAGGGAGAACGCTAGGTTGATTGGGACACCTGAAGCCAATCAGGTGCTGGCTGAAACTAGTTAAAAGCTTCCCAGTTAGTCAGGTGGGTGTGCATGTCAGGAGCTGTGGGAGGAAGTTGTGCTGTTGGAAAGACTGAGTAGTACACACCATATCAGGCACAAGGAAGGAGGCCCTGAGGTAAGGGTGAAGTGGAGCTTGAGGAAGTGAGGGCTGCTGTTGGGGGAAGTGGCCCAGCAAATTGTACATGTCATGTTTCTAAAAGATCAGCTACCATAGCTGATACTATTAGGGTCCCTGGGCTGGAGCCCAGAGTAGAGGGTGGGCCCAGGCTCCCCCCCACCTTTGCCCCCTGATTAATCACTGAGACTGGGAGATAACAGAGACTGTGCAAGGAAGGATAACTTCTCTTCACCTCCCTTGCTGGCTTATGATGATAATGGCTTGTAGACTGTGACCCTTGTCTCTAGAGAGAGAGGGGTTATGTGGAAGATCACAGTGAGCCTCTGAGGCTAGCGAAATCCACCAGGAAATGCAGGACCCACAGAAGCAAGGACAGAGCTTTGTCACAACAGGCATCCACACTGGGATGCCTAAAACTTTCTAAACTATGTTGTATTCCCCTGATGTGTCTCTGAAAAGGTATGTTCAACAAAATGGATGAAGCAATAAAAGTGATGATGGGGAAGAAGATCCTAGGCTCTAAGTCATAAAAGAGAAGATAAATAGACATTGTTTCTTCTGTCTATCAATTCCAAAAGTACTTGTGGATTTCTAGAACATTTGGCTTAGAAGATGTTAGTACAGCACTAGTCTGTGTATGGCTTGCTTATAGATACAGAATTAGTAATTTTAACACAGAGGCTGGAGATCTTTATTTCAGTTTGTTGTTCCAAGATCACCAGGTGAATTCAAGGAAATAAAAATATGGGAAGTATTCTGTTACTATTTTTTTTTTAAATATTTGCAAGGCCCTGCTCAGTATGCCCTCTGGTAATCAAATTATTATTCCAATATATTCCAATATACATTTGTTTTTGCATCAACATTGGTGGTTAAATTAAATAACTCCTCTTCCTCCCTGGTATTTATCATTCTGATGTTTTTATAGAGAGCAATCCTATCTCCTCTCAGCCTTCATTTGGTTAGGCTAAACAAGCCAAGCTCCTTGCATCTCCTCAAGGTAGGTTTTCCATTCCTCTGATCATCCTCGTAGCCCTTCTCTGCTCTTGTTCCTGTCTGAATTAATCTTTCTTAAACATGGAAGACCAGAATTGCACATAGTATTCCAGATAAAGTCTCACTAGGGCAATAATACTTCCCTATCTTACTGGAAATACCTTGTTCAATGCATCCTGGGCTTGTATTAGCCTTTTTCACAGCTGCATCACATTGGCAGCTCATAGTCATCCTATGATTCACCAGTATGCCAGGTCTGTCTCCTCCTCTATTGCTTTCAACTGATACATCCCCAACTTATAACAAAAATTCTTGTTGTTAGCTCCTAAATGCACGACCTTGCACTTTACACTATTACATTTCATCCCATTTCTATTACTCCAGTTTTCAAGGTCCTCCAGATCTTCTTGTATGATATTCTGGTCCTCCTCCATATTGGTGATACTCCCCAACGTTGTGTCATCTGCAGATTTTATTAGCACTCTCCTACTTTTTGTGCCAAGGTCATGAATGAAAATGTTAAATAAGATTGATCCCTAAGGAACTCCTCTTTCACCATTTGTTCCAAGGCCTCGAGTACAATTGAGGTCAAACTAATGGGTTTGTAGTTTCCTGGATAAGTTTTTTCCACCTTTTTTTAAAATAGGAACTATATTAGCAATTCTCCAGTCATAGGGAACAGCCCCCGAGTTTACAGATTCATTAAAAATCCTTGCTATTGGGCTTCAATTTCATGTACCAGTTCCTTTACTATTCTTGGATGGAGTTTGTTTGAAACCCACCAATTTGGTCCCATTAAGCTGTTTGAATTTGACTTCCAAATTCCAAATTGAATTTGACTGTACTTAGTGGTCCCACTTCTTCTATCCCATTTTTGTTTTTATTTTTAGGCTAAAGAATATTTTACTATTGGTTATACTTTCCTTTGCAAGGTCCAAACGTGCTTGGTTTTTGGCAGTTCTCACTTTTCCCCTATACTTTCTGGCCTCTACGAGGTAGATTTCCTTGCTGAACCTTCCCATCCTTCCTTCCTTGTTGGCCTTCTGCTTTCTCTTAAAAACCTATTTGAGATGTTTGCTTATCCAGTTTGGTCTGCGACCCTTCCTACATTTTTTCCCCCTTTGCTTGGGATGCAGTCTTCAGACAACTTCTGCAACTTTGACCTAAAGTAATGCCAAGCCCACTCCACATTCAGATCCTTGAGTTCTTTGATCCAGTTCAATTTCCTATTTCCCTTATTTTTTCTTAAAGTTTTCCCTTTTGAAATAAAGGACCCTAGTTACAGACCTATTTTTGTTTATCCTTCCATTTAGTTTAAACTGAACTAGCTCATGATCACTCAAACAAGTCTTTCCTCTACAACCCGTTCTTCTATGTCCTCACTACTTATACTAAATCTAAATCTAATATGGCATCATTTCTTGTTGGTTCAGTGACAATTTAGTGAAGAAATCTATCGGCTATCACATCCAGGATAATCTGGGTCCTACCATTATTAGTTGCACTTTTCCTCCAGTATATATCTGGGAAGTTAAAATCCCCAATAATCTCACAAACCCCTGTAGTATTTATGTTATTAAAATACTAAAGAGATCTCTATCCATATCTAAATTGGATCCTGGAGGTCTAGAGGGGACCCCAAGCACTATCCCAGTGGAGTCTCTGTTACATTTCATCCCCAAAGTGATTTTGACCAAAATAGATCTTGTTTTTCCATTCCATCACTTCTAATTTATTTGCAGTCTACCTCATCATTAATATACAATGTTACTCCACCACCTTTACCTTTATGCTTGTCTTTCCTAAACAGCACATACCCTTCAATATCTGTACTCCTATTCCACCATGTTTCTCTTATTACTTTCATATATGGTTTCACTTCCTGCACCAGTAGTTCTAGTTCCTTTATTTTGTTACCCAGGCTTCCTGCATTGGTGTACTGCTTGGCTTCACCCCGATTCCGTGCCTGATTAGGTATAGTCATTCTACTGCCAATATTGCTACCTGACTGTTAGTATTGTAGGTATTGGCACTATCTTTCCTCTTGATGATCATTCTCCTACCATCTGTTATTCCTTTCTCCATTGCTGTATCCTTTCTTACTTGATTTTGCTCCTGTTCAATATTAAAATCTGGCATGGAAATTACATGAGTATCTCCCAACTGTCTCTCCCAAATTCCTAATTTAAAGTTCTTTGGTGCAGTAACTATCTTTTTCTCTACAGCAACTAGCACAATGATGTCCTGGTCCTTGACTAGAGGCTCCCAGGCACTATGATAATATAAATAAATAATAGTAATAATAATAAGGATCAAAAACATTCCGACAGAATATGTCTACAGCAGAAAATTCCATTGCATCTAAATCAAAACTTTGTGGGAAAATGTAAATTTTGACAAAATTCATTTGAAAAAAAGCAGGTTTCAATTTTTCATTTCAAAACAACTTTCACTTCAATTATTTTATTTTATATTAAAGAATATAATAAAATTTAAATAGTCAAAATCAAAATGAGATATTTATATATTAGTGAAACAAAATGGGTTGATTGAATGGAAATGTTTTTTACCTAAATTTTTCTTTTCCAGGAAATTCTGAAATTCCTTTATATTTGTTGTTTAGCTTCAAAAAAATCACAGAATTTCCTAGGAAATGGTGATTGTGGTTCCTGCACTGCAATAATGAACAGTAAAGGCTGGAAGCATTACTACAGTGAAATAGTGGACAATCTCTCAGTGAGCTAATAATGCAGCTAGGTATGGTGAGGCTAAACTGAGAAAAGTTTTAAAGGCAAAGAGAATTGCCTTTAAAGGCATAGATGGCAGTTAGGCACCCAAGTCCCATAGGTTTTCAATGACAGTTGAATGGTAAACCACTTGCACCCAGGCTCTTGAACCCTCCCCCCGGGCTCCTGGACCCTCCCCACTTGCAGAGTTCCACAGTTCAGGCTCCAGCCTGAGCCCAAACATGTACCCAGCCGTTTTAAAGCCCTGCAGCCCAAGCCCTGTGAACTCGAGTCAGCTGACACTGGCCAACAATGGGTATTTTACTGCAGTGTAGACATACCCTCTATGCCTAACTCTGGATGTTAAAATTTGAATATTATTGCTGATGGGCCCACTAAAAACTAGCCAATAATTAATATTTTGAAGCACAAATACAGAATATTCACTATAAATCATTGACAAACTACAGATTGAATCACTGAAATTATTCAGAAAATAATTCTAAATAACTGAAAAACTGAGAGAGATATAATCTGCTGGCCCATGATTCAAGAACAATCAACATCTTGAAGTTAATCAAATAAATTTGTTATGAATTATTCACCCGTTCTGTACAAATTATATAACCTAATAAATGAAATTACATTCAATTGTGACATTTCAGGGAATGAAAATATTAGCAGCAGGAGATTAATTTTAATGTTAGTTCATATTAATGCAGGAGATTTTTCCTTTTAGAAGATTTATAGCATGACAAACTGTGGGAGAAAAGGAGTAGCAAAAACAGAGCAGATAAAGACTTGGAGCCAACAGGGAAAATTATCAAGAAAAGGAGGTTCGAGTCTGAAGGAATAATTTATTTTAAAAAATCATATGAATTGTACATTTGTGGAATACCCACTAAAGGCTTGTCTATACAAGGAGATATTCCAGAATAGCTATGCTTAACTAACTATTCCTGATTAACTCCATATGTGGATATTCTTATTTCAGAAGAAAAGTGCTGTTTTGATAATTGGGCTTACAAATTTACCCTAATTGTGATCTCAATTAAAAAAGTTCATAAGATGTCACAATAACCTATAAAAAATGTTGAAGATGTGATGCAGACATTAGCTAAAACTTACAAACTCATAGCTGAACTGGTCTGATCTCCAGCTGTATTTTAGTTTTGCTCAAAATAGGTATTAGTCTTATGAGAATGTATTTAGTGTTTAGAGTCTATGAAATGCTTGTATATTGTTTCATGGATTAATCTCACTTGTCTGTATTCCATGCTATAAAGAAATATGTATGTTATGCTTTATAACTTTGAAAATGTTTTTTCTAAACTTGTGAACTCAAATGGAAAGAGTGTTTCCCTCCACCTGTCCAGAAGAACTAAAA
Organism: Eretmochelys imbricata; assembly: GCF_965152235.1. NCBI lineage: Eukaryota > Metazoa > Chordata > Testudines > Cheloniidae > Eretmochelys > Eretmochelys imbricata. The sequence continues at coordinate 38,240,139 of NC_135574.1, forward strand.
CTATCAGATGGGCCATCAAAGGATTGGTTACTGACCCTATCTCACCTTGGAAATGCTACGTTCAAGGAAGCTTGTCCTATGGACGTGGAGGCTGAATGAAGAAACTAAAACAAAGACACTGGAAAATGTTCCATCTCTTTGCTGTTTGAACTCTCACAGGGCCAGAGACACCAAACTGAAGCCTCAGATCCCTACGGGCTGCCTCCTGGTCCACCCTGAAAGACACTTTGAAGTAACAGATTACTATAACTCTGTCACTCTTAGGATTTGGATTGCAACTCATTTGTGTGTGTATGTTTGCTTGCTTTAACCTGTAAATAACTATCTTATTTATCTTTCCTAGTTAATAAATCTTTAAATAGTTTCTTACAGGATGGGCTACGGCATTGTCTTTGGTGTAAGATCTAGGGTAACAATTGATCTGGGGTATGTGAGTGTTCTCTTTGGACTGTAAGCAACCTGAATATTTGATTTTTGGTGTAAGTGACCATTTATCACTAAGTCCAGTTTGTCTGGGAGTGGCAAGATAAACTGGAGAGTCTAAGGGGACAGTCTGTGACTCGATGGTAATATGATCCAGGATGGATCACTTCATCGGATGCACGGTTCGCCGCTCCAGGCCAATGGGGACTGCAGAAAGTGGCACAGGCCGAGGGATTTACTGGCCACCATTCCCGCATCCCCCATTGGCTTGGCATAGTGAACCGTGGCCAGTGGGAGCTGCAATCAGCCAAACCTGCAGACACGGCAGGTAAACAAACTGTCCTGACCCACCAGGGACTTTCCCTGAACAAGCGGTGGACCAGAGTTGACAACCACTGCCCTAAACAGTCTGGTGCTGGAACAACAGAGCCTTGTTCTAAATTGGCTTAATCTACATTACAATTTTCTTTACTGTAGTCATTATTTAATGCAATTTTTCTCTTGCCACTTACTCTATGACATTCTATTCAATATTCATGCTGAGTTGTTTCATTGTGTTTGGTGACAGTAACAGTACTGGTTCTGTTCCCTTGTTGGATGTGCATAATGTATCTAAATAGTCAGGAAACAGACATAGGTATTTGTGATCTGATGAAAAATCATATTTAGTTTATGGACAATTCACAAACAAAAAAATGTACCAAATCTGAAAATTAAATTGTTTCTAAATAATACAATACTTCATCCTGCTCTAATATACGGGACATGGCACTGACAGACACATTTGGTTATTGGAAAGATAACTGTTAGTTAACACATCAATACTGTTATAGTCCTGGCTGAGCTCCCACTTGTGGCTGGGCAGCAGGCTATTGTACAGGTTTCAACCTTTGGATTCCTCTCGTTTTTAAACCTGCTAGGTCTGAGCAATGTCCAGATCATGCTCCTGGGGTACAGACCTCTGCCACACACCCTCCCTGCCCCCGCCATCTAGTTCTCCCTTCTTAGGAAATGGGGCTCTGCAGTTCAGCTGCATTGTGCCCTAAGATCAGTGTTGACACTCTCCCACCACAAGTCCTCCCAATAGACTATGCACACCCTCCTCAGATCTCCACCCTAATGCACAATTGTAAGAGTGACTCATTGGCAAGTGCACTCCCCTTGTAGCTGGCTGTGGTTTAGTAGGATTTCTTGGACCCCTGCTGACAGCTACTCTGGCCCTGCAGTGATTAGCTTTTTGCATCTTGGACTTCCTGCCAGGTCAAATATAGCCCCATCCCTTGTGGAGTAAACCAAGGGTACAATAAGCAATAGTCCACTGATGCTACTGTAATGATTTTGAGGTTCATTAAACAACAGACCAGTGAATGAGAAAGGAATACAATTTTTAATAAAACAAACTAGAGAGCGTATGTGAACTGCTGTGCACAGCTATCCCATGTTGTCCACCCCATCTTCCAGGGTACATCTCTAAACTTCTATGTTCATAATACTGTCCATTAGGAGGGAACATCTCTAAATTATAACCTTCCACAAACATATCTCTACGTTTTCCCTCTTAAGAAAAAAACAGTTAGCTGTTAGCTTCTTTTTATATATATGTATATAACAACTAACTAATGACACATACATTCAAATTCTCAACCCATCTAATACATTTTCAGAAATCAATGTATCAACTACCTAGAGAGGAGAGGTTACTAGCACATCACTCCTGAGTCAGTCTTTACCACTCACTATCTTCAACTACCCCTTCTCCAGGCAGGTTAGCAAATCTCTGAGTCTTTCATGATGTTTAATCTCCCTCTCTGATCTTCTCAGTATCAGCTTTTCTTTCGAGTCTGAGTTGTTCTCTTGTTCCTTGACAGTTTCTCCTTTGTCTTTTGATGATAAAGGAACAGTCAGATGGGAAATACCAGAGTCCACATCCACTGTCAATGTTTTGGAACTTTCTGGGATTACTTTTAGATTCCTTCAGTTACATCAAATGTAATCCCCCTGGTCTGTCTGGATTACATAAAACCTTGGAAGCAGCTGTTCTTTAATGGTACCCATTTGGCCCCAAGTATTAGAGGTGTGATTCCTCAGGCACACTCTATCACCTTGGTTAAGATATGGGAGACCACGGGCTTTTGTCAAAATAATATTTCAGTTTCCACTTCTGATTCTCTATCATCTTTCATATGGTTTCATTGTTCTGAGATTTCAACAAGTTATCAGTGATTGGAAAATTAGATCCAATCCTTCTTCCCATTAACAGTTGAGCTAAAGAAAAGCCATTTTCCAGAAGTGTACATCGGTTAACCAATAAAGCTTTATACAAATCACCCCCCACTGTCAAAGTAAGTAAGTTGTGATTCGTAAGTAATGTTGTGATTGATCCATGGCCAATACAGCACCTCTCGTACTTGTTGATTGCATTTCTCAATTCCTAAGTGACCCTCATGGATCTTCTGTAGCATTTCTTTTTGGAGGCTCATCGGAATTATAACCTTACTGCCCTTGAAAATTCTCTCATCTATCACAGTAAATTCATGTCTGCAGTTCCAATAGCCTTTTATACTTGGACAGCAACTACTTATTTCTTTCGGCCAAACTTTAATTATCACTTCTTAAAGGATCACCAATGATTTGTCTTTCTCTTTTCCCCCTCTTATTTGTTGCAGTTTCCTGTTAGCTACCGGAATTGACTTTACAAGTAGATCTACATAGGCTTTCATCTCTCTCTCTAAATTCTTCTCTGGTTTCATAGTGGGAGTCACTGCTTTGGAAAGTGCATCTGCACTGCATATTAATTTACCAGGTGTGTAGGTCACAACCAAATCATACTTTTGTAGTTTTATCATCATTTTTTGAATCCTCATTAGCTGTTTGCTAAATAACACTATCAGGTGCTTATGCTCCATTTCAGCTTCCACTGTCTGGCTATAAAAATACTGATTGACTCTATCAGAGGCAAACAATATTCCTAAAAGCTACTTCTCAATCTGTGTGTATCTGGTTTCTGCCTCAGTCGGTGATTTAGATACATATGCCACTAGTTGCCAACAATCCTCATTCTTCTGTAAAATAACTGCACCTAACCTAGACTGTGAAGCATCTGCTGAAATTTTAATAGGTCTTCCTGGTCCATAGAACTTCAACACTGGCTCTTGTATCAATTGTTGCTTTATTAAAACTTCTCATGATTCATCCTGTTCTGCTCCCCAGTACCATTCATTTTTATTCTCTAGGAGTTTTCTCAAAGCCACTGCTTTGGTAGATAGATTAGGTATGAATTTTCCAAGATAATTAACAATCCCCAAGAATCATTGAACATCTTTCTTTGATGAGGGATATGGCTTCATTTCAATAACTGAAATCTTCTTATCAGGTTTTTCACCTTCATTGGAAATAATGTCCCCAACAAAAGTCAGTTCTGTAACCCCGAAAGCACATTTCTCGCTGTTTAGTTTGAGGTTTTCAGCTCTAGTTGCATCCAGAACTTCCCAAAATCTACAATCATTCTCCTCTTTTGTTGACCCTCAAATGATGATGTCATCCATTCATAGATCATATGTATGTTTTGTAGTACACTTCTGGTGCTGAAGTTATGCTGAAGATTAAGCATAAGAATCAGTATCTTCCAAATGGGGCATAATTTTGAACTTTCTTCACTTAATTTTAGCTGCCACAAACCTGAGGATCCATCCAATTTACTAAAATATTGTGCATTTCCAATTTGAACCATAATCTCTTCTCTGATTGGTAGTTTGAACTGTTCTTTTTTAATAGCCTTCTTGAGGTCTCTTGGACCTAAATGTGTTACTTTTTTCCACAATGATGAAGGAGCTCACCCAATCTGTTGGCTTCTCAATTTTTTTTTTATTTGCTCTGCTTCCATTCTTGCAAGCTCAGCCTTGAGTTTACCATGGAGTGCAAATGGCACCTCTCTACATGGATGGATAACTGGAGGGAAGTGCTTGTTCATCTGGATTGTGTGTTTCACCCTACAAGCAACCCAACCCTTGAAACAGGTATTGATATTCCTGAAAGAGTGCCTCATAGCAAGGTTCAGTATGATCTTGTAGTGAGAGCACCCATTTTACCAGATTGAGTTTCTCAGACGCATACAGGCCTAAAATTGGCATCACCTTCTTTGGCATTACAATGAATGGGAGACTGTACATGGTGTTTTTATGGTTGATTGTAGCAATGCACCTCCTCTTCATTGATATAGTTGTTCTAGAATAAACAGTTACTTTTATCTTTGTTGCCCCCTTTTTTGGTCTTATTTTCAGTCTCTCATAATCTTGTTCAGACAAAATACTAATCTGAATATTTAGGATCTGCAGCATTTTGCAAAATGATTTTCCCCACATTTTATGACAGAGTTTTCCAAAGACAACACACTGTTTGTGGCCTTGCTGTGATCCAAATGCATGGATCATATGACCGTCTGTACTCAGTTTTTATTTATTTATTTGAGCATAAGCTTTCATGAGCTACAGCTCACTTCATCGGATGCATACAATGGAAAGTTTAGAAGATCTTATTATATACACACAAAGCATGAAAAAATACCTCCTCCCACCCCACTCTCCTGCTGGTAATAGCTTATCTAAAGTGATCATTCTCCTTACAATGTGTATGATAATCAAGTTGGGCCATTTCCAGCACAAATCCAGGTTTTCTCACCCCCGCACCCCCACAAACTCCCTCTCCTGCTGGTAATAGCTTATCTAAAGTGACCACTCTCCTTACAATGTGTATGATAATCAAGGTGGGCCATTTCCAACACAAATCCAGGTGTGTGTGTGGGGGGGGGGTGAGAAAACCTAGATAAAAATAATCTCTAAACAGGACCCAAATCAGATCTCATTACAGCTACACTTGCAAATTACAAAATTTGCCAGACTGATTACAGGCTGCTTCAGTGGCTTTCACCAATCTGAAAAAATATTAAACAGGTCAGTGAGGGGGACTCCAACAAAGTTTTCCCAAATGGTAGCAGGCTTGCTTAATTTTTATACTTGTGCTGGATAAAACATAACAGATTGACATTAGATGCTTGTGTTTTGTAGCAATTGTACCCAAGAACATTGCAGACACATACTAAATACCTCCTCTGCTGCATTCCTTTGCCATGTCAGCTTGGGGCCCTAGCTGTCAGAAATAGAATCCCTCTGAAATTTCTAAAACAACAACTTGTCCTCTGTGGACACAGAGGTATTTCTGAACATTTTTTCTTCCATTGTCTTCTACTTTCTGAGCTAGAAGATAATTTAAAAAATAGAGTCAAATTATATACTTGTTAACGCAGTACTGCTGATATAAAACCAATTTCCCACATGACAGGAATTCCAAAATAAACCCCAAATCTACTTTGTACACCTAGGGAAACCAAAGTAAACTACCATAGGAAATTCTTTCACTTGTAAGTGTGATATCAACAGAAGAAATAGTGCAACCAGGAAAATAGTACAATGTCTATGATGTTCCTCTCATATTTTAATCCAATGTGTTTTATCTGGATTTGCTCTTCATCTATGTTTGATTTAGCTTTACTCAGTGAGTGAACTGACAAAAATAGTAAGGAAGAATCAAAATTGGAGAATAATTGTAGAAAATGAAAGTTTAATTAATAAATGCCAGCATTTGCATCCAAAACCAGAGTTTATGTTCATCCAATCAGGTATCAAAAATATACCCTGTGTCTTATGGATAAAAGTTTAAAATATGGGTGCCCAAACATAGACGCCTAAGCCATATTTCTTTAGGCACCTCAATATGCATCTGAGCACTCACAGCTTCCAACCATAAAATGTTGTAATATGGATCAGCATGAATACTAGTCCATTGCTACAAACATTTTCATTGCTTACAGTTCTAGAGTTAATTGTGATTTGATTTAGTAGCCTTTTTATTATAGTAGCATTGCGTTACCCAGCAGGCTCTGTGTGTGATCCAGAAGGATGCAGACATCCAATGCTCAGGATGGACTCCCTCTGTCCAGAGATGCATGTAATCTACTGGTGAACATGTGTTATGAGTCTCCCTCTGTGCCCTAACCACAGAGGATGCAAGTCTCTTACAGCCCATAAGAGACTCATGTATTTAGTTCTGGAGGTCCCAGCATGTTGGCCAAGATAGCAGCTAGCAGATTAGCACCTGGAAGCCCAAGTCAGGGACTTGTACTGGAAGAATTTCAAAATGAAGTATAAACAGTCTGTGCTCCAAATCCAATTTTAATTTATTTGTTGGACAATGCTAGTGGGCAGAATAAGTAAATCAATGTATTCCTCCAGGAAGCTTGGTTTATAAGATGGACCAGAGGCCAGAACTACAAGTCCTATAAGGCAATGTGCTACAATAGGAAAATGAAGTTCAATATTTCTTAAACTGATTTGAAATGAAATGTTACATGTCCATTCAACAAAATAAAATATTCCAGTTTGGGTTGAACTGACCCAAAACTAATCCCAAAAGAAAAAAAAGGGGCTTGACGGAGTACAGCCACTATTTGTTACTAGATGTGTAACTCAGAGATAGTTTAGACCTCCAGCTGCTGTTTGACAATTATGTTATAGCAGTAACCCAGTCAGCTGGCTGGAGGTTGTGGCCTTATCTTTCACATGTGGACATTACCACTGTTGCCCACTATGTTTCTGTTACCCCAAGATTAGACTGCCACAATGTGATTTACACAAGGCTACACCTTAAAACCAATTGCAGACTGAACCTGGTGCAGAATGTAGCAGTTCACTTACTGAGTGGGGCATCTCGCTTGGAGCACACAACCTGAATGGCCAAGGGCTGGCCTACTTCAAGGTTGGCCTCTCTCCGTGTGCCTAACTGACAGAGATACAGGCAGCAGAGGCGCCCACGCTGGGTCTCCCTCCAGTTGACTTGCCATTCTCTATGAGGGCTCCAGGGCATTGGAACTTGCTATTCCTACCCTTTCCTGTCTTGGTTTGAAATAGCTCCAATTTGGTGATATTCTGACCATGCTGCAAAAGACATCTATTTAATAGTATTTTTGGAGAAGGCTGAGGTTATACTGCCATCAAGAAGGAAAGGTGGAAAGGATTATTATTTTTTTTTTTGAGACAGCAGGTTGGCAGAGTTCCTTTTTATTAATTATTTTAATTCTGCTGGGGTTTTGTTGGCCAGGCTCCTAAAGCCTTGTAGACATGTCTTTTTATGATTTAATTTGGAATAAATAAAAACACTTTTTAAAAATAATTTTGAATGACCAAAAGATTAAGAAAATTTTAATCTGTTGGCACACAATTCTGGAACAGAAAAAAGTGAAGTTTGTTGAACAAATTCTTTGCTGCAAATTATTCACTCAGCCCTGCCCATTATAAATCTAATAAATGAAATCACAGACATCAGTATTATTACAAGAAATGTAAATATAGCAGCAGGAGATTAGTTTTCAAGCTAATTCATAGTGATGCAACAGATTCTGGCTTGGGAAGCAGAGAGAGAATTGGGGAAACAAAGCTAGAGCTGACAGAGACCTGAAGATACCAGGGGAAATGACCAAGAAGAAGAGCAATGCTTTGTTGGGAATGCAGTATTCTTTATCCACAGCGTGAACACTACATATTCTGGTTTTTTAAGCCGTTAAGAAAGATTGGGGTTGTGGAGTGAGTTATTGTCTTGTTGGGGGAGAAATGAATCAATAATTTATAGGATATTAGGATTAAGTACACGTATATTTATTTTTACAATATGCACATTATTCCTGTAATTAACTTGAACAAGTATGAATAAGAACAGCAGAAGAGGGAACATACTGATATTATAGTGCCACTTTAAGAATGTTTCTCAAGACAGGCCAGTGTTATTCTTCTTTAGCCAAACTACCTTTTACTGTTCTGTGTGACCAGCCCCAGAGGGAGTAACTCGTCATAATAAATTATACGAATTACAGCTTTTTCTTTCCATGGCATATCCACACACTGATTATACACATTTCTTGATTGTTCCATTATTTGGTGGAATTTTTTCACCTGTCAGGGATGGTCTAGATAATACTTAGTCCTGCCATCAGTGCCAGGGACTGGACTAGATGACCTCTCAAGGTCCCTTCCAGTCCTATGATTCTATGATTCATGTATTTGTTCGATGGCTTGGTATTAGAAATTCGGGATGTGTTGGTTTGGTATTGTTATGACTTGGGTGAAACCTTGTGGAATGAGTTAAAGCCTGATTCAGAATAATGTGGGAACATTCCCTTCACTTAATATAGTTGTAAGAAACACTTAAGGGGCCCCACAGCAAAAATGAAGCCTAATAGAATCTGCCCAGAAATTAGCACCATGTGCATGTGAAGGTTCCACTGGGTATTATGACCAGGTTTGTGCTCATGGGCAAGGGGAGGTGGCGGGGAGAGAACACACAGAAACTGAGAACAGATAAAAGCAGAGAGACAGACAGACAGAGTCAAAAAAGAAAGAAAGCCAAGTAGTAGCCTGTGAACACAGTGTGATCCAGGAAAAAGCTAGAGAATAACCTTTTTGGGTCTGTTGGCTAAAGAGATTTGGGGCTGAAGGCATTTGTTCATTTGTTCATTACTCGTAAATAAACAAGACTACATAAAAAAAAATACCAGACTCCATCAATTTCTACTGCCAACTGAAACAACCTAGGTCTCCAAAATTAGACTAGCTGCTCAAAAAGGATCAACAGTACAATTGTTTGGACATGTTATGCACATGAATGAAGGGGTTGTGGGAAAAGAACAGCAAAAAGAGAAAATGCAGCTTGTATCTCTGATGCTGAATCTCACTTGCAAAAACACAGTCACAGAACATGGTCTTATCAGCCACTCTGAGACATGGGAAATTTGTACTAGCATTAGGCTGTTTAGAACATTGCTTTTAGCTGCCTTTTTCCAGTCACAGTTTTACATCAGTGTTGCAACATATATAGTCTTGGCCAGCTATCCCAGACTCTTATGAAACAGAAGGCAAAAGGAGAGAGATAGGAAAGAAAAGAAATAATAAGATGTAGAAAAGGACACACGCTGGTGGGAGATGGAGGAAGATATAAAGTGGCACTTCCCAGGTGATATTCAGAATTTAACTGGAAGCTGATGGAGGTAGCAATGTCATCTGTGTCCTCTCTCTGGCGTGGTCTGGTCAGGATATCTCTCAGGATTAGGATGAAGAAGGTGCAGTGTCCCATGGGAAGGTAGGGGTGATAAAGCCATAATGATAAAGCTTGCGGCAATGGTTGTTGTCAGACAACTACTTCTTCTACTAATTTTTCCCAGAACTCTTTTCTTTTTAAGAAGCCAAAAGGAAGTTTTGGGCAGAATAGTCCATCCTTTCATTATTTTATCCACCAACAGACCTAATTTCCAACACACTAATTTTGTTTTACTGATTTCAAGTCCTCTGCTACTCTTGTTTACTGCTCATAATCTTAACATAGTCCTTGAGTGGTATCAGTCAAACCCTTTATATTTAAATTAATTCCTTCCGTCTCCTAATTACATCTTTATAAAAACAATTTTATATAAGAGGTCATTGTGACAATTTATGAACTTTCACTCACAATTTACAGCTGAGCTTACACTTAGGGATAAATTTGTAGGGCTGATTATAACAGCAGCTATATAAAAGAATTCTCACTACTTTGTTTCTGCAGTGTTTGACTCCAAGATTGTTCTTAGGGGAAAGCATATTGATAGAAGAGATGGTCTGAGGTCATAGCTTAATTCTCTCTCTCATTTTCTCTCTCAGTTGTCAATGCTTCAGGCTGGCATAGTCAATTGGTCAGAGTCTTTCACCTCCTCTTGCTCTGGATGGCCTATCAAGGGAAGAGTGGAGTACTTTGCTTCAAATGTCATTGATGTAACGAGAGAGAGCGAACTGTTCTCAACTTTTAAAAGGGTCAGTGTTTCCTTTACTCTGCCTCAGGGGCCACCTTTGTATTTTTCACAGTCTAGTTACGGACCACAAGCATGTTGGATGTAGTTCAATGTGGTCCAATCATTTGGCAAAAAGCAGTGTCTCTCGTAGATCATTGTCAAAAGTTCTAGTAAGGAATGATCATTTTCTTGACAAATTCGCTAAGGTCAACAAAGACAGGTATTGTCTCATAAACAGGAAACTTGAAAGATCCACATTGGAGAACTTGGTAACAGACTTCTGTCTAAGGCCAATGGACATGAGGCCCACATTTGTTTTGCCAAATATAATTAAGGATTGTAACCAGTTCATTCACACTTTTGCTCACTTACACTTATTAAATCCATGACAATTATTTAGTAAATACATTAGGGAAGTGACACTGAGGCTCCCAGATTAGAACTGACCTCAGTGCCCATTTATCTGAAGATATAAATTGTTTTATCATTTCTTCATTCAGCACTGAACAAGTAAACGTTTCCAGGCCTGACATGAAACATGGCCAAAGTTCCTTACGCCAGTCTTTGTATTGTACCCAACTTTTGGATCCCGTGTGCTTCCAGGCAGATGGGTCTGTGAAGGGTCCAGATGCTATCTCTAGTTATGGCCTCTTAGGCACAATCCCAGGTGCAGACTCTCTGTTTGGCCTCTTTCCATGGGAGGTGGGACTTCACAGTCCAATTGCCTTATCCTCTCAAATGAATGATGACACTCCTACGACATCCCAGCTGTTTATGTACATTCCTTCCTCTCCCCACCTACCAAGTCCCACTTGGCTGTGCTTGCTGTGGTTCATAGTTCTAAGTATTCAGGGACATATGGCAACTAAAGTAAGGAACACAGGCTTTGCGCAGGAACTTCTTAAAATACATGATTTTAGCAAAGGAGATTTACAGATTTATGCAGAACAAAGTCCTGAATAAAATCCCCCTTCAGAGTCCTCATTGCACCTCAGAGTTCTTTGGGTTTGGTCAGTGTCCTTCGAAAAGTATACTGCCTCCTTCTTGCCTCCATTCCTTCATCTGGGACTTCTGTTTCTGGTGTTTCCTCTTGGCTTACAGAAGCCCACCTTTTAAAATCCATTTCTCTCCCTCTTTAGTTAGGTGGTCCATTGGAGAAACTACAGCTCTTCCAGTAATGTACTCAGTCTATAGATAATTCCATTCTCCCCAAACAGGCTTCTGTGAAGCAAGCATTTCTTGTAGTTAAGTGTTAGTTAAAAATAAAACCTATGTGTCAAGTCCTGGACTGGACTGAGCACTGAATTCAAGGGGAAGGCTATTCTATTCTAATAGGCAGGGTTCATGTAACACCTATTATTAAAATTTCACAACACTTCCCATTATAAGACCCTGTTACCCGTTGCATATAACTTACCAAATTCTAACTTTTCCGGATGAAATGTTCCATTGTGGGTGTCTACCCATAGAAAGGTCCAGTCATTTCCAAGAACAAGGGTAGGCAAATAGAAATTCTTGGGCCCATATTAAAAAATTGTAGCACCCTTTTCTTTGAAAACTCTAGTACCACCTTGCTTTAAAGCAGGGACCTGAAATTGACAGGGATGTGAATTGTCATGGGGATGGCAAGGACCATGAATTGAGATTCTATGGGAAACCATAATAGAGAACAAGACAGGTCTGATGTGCTCCTAGCAGTTTGTGTTGCTGAGCAGACATTCTACAGTTGCAGGTACTCAACAGCTTTTGGGATTCAGCTATAGATTTATTGAACAGATCTGGTAAGGAAACTTCATAGAAATGATAGACTTATAGATTTTAAGGCCAGAAGAGACCATTGTGATCATCTAGTTCGATATCCTGCACATTGCCATCCACAGAACCTCAACCACATGCTTCTGAAAAAAACCCATAATCTCCTAGCTGAATTACTGATGTCCTCTAACCTTGCTTTAAATACTTCGAGTTACAGAGAATCCACCATTTATTCTAGTTCAAACCAGCATGTGAACTGTGCCCCCGAGAAAGTCAAAACAAAAAAAACAAACAGGATCCCTGCTAATCTGACTGGAGAACATTTCTTCCCAAACCCAAACATAGTGATTAGTTAGACACAGATTATGTGGGTGAGAAAGAATTCTCGGTAGTAAATCAGAGCCCTCTACATCTAGTGCCTTGCACCAGCTACTGGAAATATTGGCTAACTGCATTTGTAGATGGGCCATATATGTCAAGTCCATCTTCTCCATAAACTTATCAAGCTCAGTCGTGAAATGAGTTAGGTTTTAGCACACACTGCTCCCCTAGGAAGGTTGTTCTAGAACTTCACTCCTTAATAACCATTTATTCTTATACCAACTTGGGCCCTTAACTAAAATAACTCCTTTCCCTCTCTCTAATGTACTTATAAAAAGCAATCATATCTCCCCTCAGCCTTCATTTGGTTAGATTAAAAAAGCCAAGAGCCTTAAATCTCCTCTCGTAAGATAGGTTCTCCATTCCTCTGATTATCCTAGTAACCCTTCTCTGCAGTTGTTCCAGTTTGAATTCATCTTTCTTAAAAATGGGAGACCAGAACTTTACACAGTATTCCCATGAGGAAATCACACCAGTGCCTTGTAAAACCGTAACAGAACTTGCTGACCTCAATTGGAAATACCTCACCTAATGCATCCTAGGATTACATTAGCTTTTTCATTGCCACATCATATTCGCCACTCATAGTCATCCTATAATTCACCAATAAACCCAGATCTTTCTCCTCCTCAGTCACTTCCAACTGGTAAATCCCCAGATTACTGGAAAAATCTTGTTGTTAATCCCTAAATTCATAACCTTGCAATTTCACTATTACATCCCATTTCTATTACTCCAGTTTTCAAGATTGTCCAACTCTTCTTGTATGATATTCCAGTCCTCCTCCCTATTGGCAATAGCTCCCAACTTTCTGTCATCTTCAAATTTTATTAGCACATTCCTCCTTTTTGTGCCAAAGTCATTAATGAAAAAATTAAATAAAATTGGTCCCAAAACCGATTTTTGAGGAATTCTCTTAATAACCTCCCCCCAGACTGATAGATCATCTTTCAGCATGACCCATTATAGTTTCCCATTTAACCAGTTCCTTACTCACCTTTGAGTTCTTGTATTGATCCCCATCTTCTCCAAATCAACTTACAATTTCCCTTATGTAACTATATCAAATACTTTACTGAAAAACAGGTAAATTAGATTTCCTTTGTCTAGAAAATCAGATACCTTCTCAAAGAAAGAGTTCAGGTTGATCTTGCATGAACTATCTTTTGTAAAACCATGTTGTCTTTTATTCCAATTACATTTAACCTCTTTGTCTTTAATTACTCTCTCTTTCAAATTTTGTTCCAACAGGATTGTAGTTTCCTGGATAACTTTTTTCCCTTTTTCTGAAATATATTTACTATATTTGCAATTTACCAGTCTTAGGATATGACCGTTGAGTTTATAGATTCATTAATAATTTTTGCTATTGACCTTGCAATTTCATGTGCAAGTTCTTTGGAAAGAATCATAGAAGATTAGGATTGGAAGAGACCCCAGGAGCTCATCTAGTTCAACACCCTGCTCAAAGCAGGACCAACCCCAACTAAATCATCCCAGCCAGGGCTTTGTCAAGCCAGGCTTTAAAAACCTCTTAGGATGGAGATTCCACCACCTCCCTAGGTAACCCATTCCAGTGCTTAACCACCATCCTAGTGAAATAGTTTTTCCTAATATCCAACCTAGACCTCCCTCACTGCAACTTGAGACCACTGCTCCTTGTTCTGTCATCTGCCACCACTGAGAACAGCCTAGCTCCATCCTCTTTGGAACACCGCTTCAGGTAGTTGAAGGCTGCTATCAAATTCCCCCTCACTCTTCTTTTTCTGTAGATTAAATAAGCCCAGTTCCCTCAGTCTCTCTTCATAAGTCATGTGCTGCAGACTAATCATTTTTGTTTCCCTCTGCTGCACTCTCTCCAATTTTTCCACATCCTTTCTGTAGTGGGGGGACCAAAACTGGATGCAGTATTCCAGATGTGGCCTCACCAGTGACAAATAGAGGGAAATAATCAGCACTTCCCTCGATCTGCTGGTAATGCTCCTACTAATTCAGCACAATATGTTGTTAGCCTTGTTGGCAACAAGGGCACACTGTTGACTCATATCCAGTTTCTCGTACACTGTAATCCCTAAGTCCTTTTCTGTAGAACTTCTGCATAGCCAGTCGATCCCCAGCCTGTAGCAGTGCATGAGATTCTTCCGCCTTAAGTGCAGGACTCTGCACTTGTCCTTGTTGAACCTCATCAGATTTCTTTTGGCCCACTCCTCCAGTTTTCTAGGTCACTCTAGACCCTATGCTACTCTCACGCATATCTACCTCTCCACCAGTTTAGTGTCATCCGCGAATTTACTGAGGGTGGAATCCATCCCATCATCCAGATCATTAATGATGATGTTGAACAAAACCAGCCCCAGGACTGACCCCTGGGGCTCTCCGATTGATACCGGCTGCCAACTGGACATCGAGCCGTTTATCACCACCTGTTGAGCTCAACGATCTAGCCAGATTTGTATCCACCTTATAGTCCATTCACCCAAGCCATACTTCTTTAACTTGCTGGCAAGAATACTGTGGGAGATCGTATCAAAAGCTTTGCTAAAATCAAGGTATATCACGTCCACCATTTTCCACATGTCCACAGAGCCAATTATCTCATCATAGAAAGCAATCAGGTTGGCGAGGCATGACTTGCCGTTGGTGAAACCACGCTGAATATTCCTGATCCCTTCCTCTCCTTCAAGTGCTTCAAAACCTGCTCCATAATTTTTCCAGGGATTGAGGTGAGGCTGACCAGTCTGTAGTTCCCCAGATTCTCCTTCTTTCCTTTTTTAAAGATGGGCACTATATTTGCATTTTTCCAATCGTCCGGGACCTCCTCCAATCGCCACGAGTTTTCAAAGATAATGGCCAATGGCCAACTCTCTCAGCACCTTCAGATGTATTAGATCCGGACTCATGGATTTGTGCATGTCCAATTTTTCTAAATAATCCTTAACCTGTTCTTTCACCACTGAGGCCTGATCACCTCCTCCCCATACTGTGCTGCCCAGTGCAGCAGTCTGGGAGCTGATCTTGTCTGTGAAGACTAAGGCAAAAAAAGCATTGAGTACTTCAGCTTTTTCCACATCATCTGTCACTAGGTTGCCTCCCCCATTCAGTAAGGGTCCCACACTTTCCCTGACCTTCTTCTTCTTGTTAGCATACCTGTAGAAACTCTTCTTGTCACCCTTCACCTCACTTGTTAGCTGAAACTCTAATTATGCATTGGCCTTTCTGCTTACACTCCTGTATGCTCGAGCAACATATTTATACTCCTCCCTAGTCATCTGTCCAAGTTTACACTTCTTGTAAACTTCCTTTTTGTGTTTAAACTCACAGAAGATTTCTCTGTTAAGCCAGCCTGGTCTCCTGCCATATTTACAATTATTTTTGTACATTGGCATGGTTTCTTCCTGCGCCTCCAATAAGGCTTCTTTAAAATAGAGCCAGATCTCCTGGACTCCTTTCCCCCTCATGTTAGCCTCCCAAAGGACCAAATGTACTTAGCTTTGGCAGTTCTCACTTTTTCCCTATACCTTCTGGTCTCCTAGAAGTAGTTTTCCTTGATGATCCAATCCTTTCTTCTCTTCCTGTCTGTCATCTACTGAGGGTTTTTTTTTTTAATCTGAAGCAGTGTAAATCCTGAGTGAATGAAGCAATACCCTTGAATCTTTTAAAAAATGTAGAAATTCATTCATTATGTCCCTAAACAGTTTTTTTTCCCATACTTCCAAGTGGGAGATCTTTGACAGTATTTTGCAATTCTAGTATTCCAGAGTTTTGCAACCAGGTTACATGTCACACTCTATTGCTCTTGCAATTGAATGGGATTGTGTATCCACTGTGTCCCACAAGGCTTGTAATCAAGCTTTATCAGTAAGCTGACCCTCTGTAAAAATGGCCTGGAATTACTCTTTTTGCTCCTGAGGCCATTGTTCAATAGGAGATATTAACTTATTGTAGTTGATGTAATTGTATTTGGCAATGAGGGCTTCCTAATTCACCACTCTAAATTGCTATGAGGCTGAGGAATAATTATTTTGCCCAAATAAGGCGAGATGTTTCTCATCCTTTTCTTGATGTTTTTATGTGGAATGATGTTGTTCACTGTGCTCAATTACAGCATCCATTTCCATTCAATTCTGTGTCAGGTTTGTAAATAACTACTGTGACCCTTTCAGAGGCAGATAATATTTGTTGTCTTCCCTTTTTACATGTTGGTGGTATTGATTCTAGGCTTTGCAAGGCTTTTTTTTACTGATAAAGCTATTCTACCTGAAGAAGTTGTAAGGAATATGTCTATCAGTTGCTGCATTTCCTGTATTTCCTCTAATGGAATTTTCAAATATCCGCCACTGATTTTATTAGGTTTTGAAACTGCCTGAAGTTATTTGCCTAGGAAGAAGGAGGAAGTATTATCACCTCATCAGGCAAGAAGGAAGATATATTAATTGGTATTGCTTCTTCATCCACTCTTCTTTCTCAAAGGACTCCTCATTTTGAGGAGATGAAGGGAAGGGTCCTGTGGTGGAGTGGTTTTGCAAATCTTCCTCAACCTACTCCCAAACTCCACAGAGTTTACACCTGGAAACAATGTGAGGCTCTTCTAGACAATAAAGACAGCTACCATGGCTCTCATTGACAGGAATAGGCCCTCTGAAGGGAAAAAAAAAATAAAATTGAGGGAACTAGGCATACCCCTAGGCAAAAATAACAAAAATATAATTCCTCTCATGAGGACACGCTTGAGGGAGGGCAGGAAGTGAGTGAGTGAGGAATCTAAACCTCTCCTACTCCCTCTCCCCAAAATAACTCTTCAAGTTTCCCAAAACTACTAAAAGAAATTAAAAGAATAGAGCACCCACAAGGACAATTTAATGAGGAAGAAGAATATGTTTGACAAATCTATCATCTCCTGCATTCAGTGTCCTTGTCATCAATCCAGGTGCATTCAGATTTAATCTTGTTAACAAAAGTCTTTTTGTGATTTGCATCCACCCATATAAAGACAACCCTGTGACAGACCCATGCCAGATCCTGTTACAGCTATACTCTTATTGCAGATCAATAGTTATATCACAGTAGTGCCCCAGTCAGGATCAGTGTTGCACAATGTTTGTGGATGTAGATACAAAGAAATTCTTTGTCCTAAGTGTTTACAGTAATATAATAGGCAAAGCAGAGAAAGAGATGGACAAAAAGTAATTCTTAATTGTGTCTCAATAAAGCATGATGAGTCCCTTCCAGCCCTATATTTTCATTATTCTGTACGTGTCAAAATCACAAGTCCCTGTAACCCCTGCATGCATTTTAAGTTCCCCAAAATAACTTATCCCTCACCCAAGTGTTACAGCCAGCCTGAAGTCCAGTCCTCTCATTTTTCTGTTTTAAGTTTACAAGTCTGATTTTAGGCTCCTGTCCTGAGTTCTGTAAATCTGACAAATATTAAATAGATAATGAAGGAGTATCAAACAAAATGTCAAAAAACAGCACCAAGTTTTGTGTTTGTGTATTATAAAATAATAAATGGTTGGCTGAGATAAGTGTGTCTTGTAGCAACTATACCCACAGAACATAGCAGAATCCTACTGAATATCCTTTCTCTTGTATTCATTTCTCATGTCTTCCATCCAGGTGCAGCTTTTGTTACTTGTTGTAACAGAGTCCATGTGAAATTTGCATCTGTCCTAAAGAAATAATTTTTACCCTGTGAGCACCCAAAATATTTCTGGACTTTTTCCTACGGTTTACCCTTTTATTCAAGCCAACCGTTGCCCTTTAATTAGAAATAGTGTAATCATTTTTTTTTTGTTAACCCACTAATATTGCTAGAAAGTCTATTTCCTGAATCACAGGAAACCATAAAATAAGACTCAAATATCTTACATTGCCCTAGGAGAATCAAGATAGCTACAAAGGTAAATCCTTTTGCATGTAACTTGCCATGTATAAAACAATAAGACTTGGCTATGGCTAGGATCTGTGAGCTAAGAAGAAAGCATTTGGAATGCATTGCTGCGTTATGATGGGTCACAGAAGTGGTATTGTTTCTGTCCTCTAAATGGATCAGAGTAATTCTTATAATAACATTACTGTTGCAAATTATCATGGAAAGTAAAGCTGAAATTCTGAGTTCCCAGAAACAGATGCCGTCTTCGACCACATGTGAAGATGCATCTTGAAGATAATGTTGTTCTGTGTTCTTATGGTCCATTGTCAAAGAGACAAATTCCCTAAAGAACAGTCAGGAACATGATCCTCAATAAAGGTGAGATTTGCATCTCCTTGCACAAAGACCAAATAAATGGTCTTTGCACAGGAACTAAGCAGTGGTTGGAATAGAGGTCATTGTCCTTCAGCAATGTTTATGTGGAACTTTGTGTCACTTGATCTAGATTTCAATGGCTGTGTGTGGTGGAGCAGCTGCCCCACACATGCAGAAGAAGGGTTAAAGCAGCCTTGGGGATGCTGTGAAGAACCCAGGCAATTAGAAGAGGGTTTATTGAGATAGCCAATAGGGAGAAGGCTCAGTGGATCAGCCAATCCGGGCCAGGATGGCCCAAATAAGAAGGTTTTGGAGTAGCAGCTGTGTTTAGTCTGTATCCGCAAAAAGAACAGGAGTACTTGTGGCACCTTAGAGACTAACAAATTTATTCAAGCATAAGCTTTTGTGGACTAAACCCACTTCATCAGATGCATGCAGTGGAAAATACAATAGGAAGATTTTATATACACAGAGAATCATGAAACAATGGGTGTTACCATACACACTATAATGAGAGTGATCAGTTAAGGTGAGCTATTACTAGCAGGAGAAAAAAAAACCCTTTTGTAGTGATAATCAAGATGGGCCATTTCCAGCAGTTGATAAGAACATGTGAGGAACAGTAGGGGGGAAAAATAAACATGGGGAAATAGCTTTACTTTGTGTAATGACACATCCACTCCCAGTCTTTATTCAAGCCTAATTTAATGGTGTCCAGTTTGTAAATTAATTCCAATTCAGCAGTCTCTCCTTGGAGTCTGTTTTTGAAGTCTTTTTGTTGAAGAATTGTCACTTTTAGGTCTCTAATCGAGTGACCAGAGAGTTAAATTCTAGACATCTGATTTGTGTCCATTTATTCTTTTATGTAGAGACTGTCCAGTTTGGCCAATGTACATGGCAGAGGGGCATTGCTGGCACATGATGGCATATATCACATTGGTAGATGTGCAGGTGAACGAGCCTCTGATAGTGTGGCTGATGTAATTAGGCCCTATGATGGTGTCCCCTGAATAGATATGTGGACACAGTTGGCAACGGGCTTTGTTGAAAGGATAGGTTCCTGGGTTAGTGTTTTTGTTGTGTGGCGTGTGGTTGCTGGTGAGTATTTGCTTCAGGTTGGGGGGCTGTCTGTAAGCAAGGACTGGCCTGTCTCCCAAGATCTGTGAGAGTGATGGGTCGTCCTTCAGGATAGGCTGTAGATCCTTGATGATGCGCTGGAGAGGTTTTGGTTGGGGGCTGAAGGTGACGGCTAGTGGTGTTCTGTTACTTTCTTTGTTGGGCCTGTCCTGTAGTAGGTAAATTCTGGGTACTCTTCTGGCTCTGTCAATCTGTTTCTTCACTTCAGCAGGTGTGTATTGTAGTTGTAAGAATGCTTGATAGAGATCTTGTAGGTGTTTGTCTCTGTCTGAGGGGTTGAAGCAAATGCGGTTGTTACTCACACCTTCTTGTCAACTGTTGGAAATGGGCCATCCTGATTATCACTACAAAAGTTTTTTTCTCTCCTGCTGGTAATAGCCCACCTTAATTGATTAGTCTCGTTATAGTTGATATGGTAACACCCATTTTTTCATGTTCTCTGTGTATATATATCTTCCTACTATATTTTCCACTACATGCATCTGATGAAGTGGGTTTTAGCCCACGAAAGCTTATGCCCAAATACATTTGTTAGTCTCTAAGGTGCCACAAGTACTCCTCGTTCTTTTTGCTGATACAGACTAACATGGCTACCACTCTGAAACCTATTGATATTACAGGCAGCTGTTCTCAAATGCAGCCACCGTGGCTGCATGTGGTCACCAGGGACTTTTCTTGTGGCCACAGCCTCCTGGGTGGTGATGGGGAGTGGAGAGGAAACAGCAGCCCCTCCCTCGGGGCCCCCAGCCAGGGTTGGTCCCTTCCCTCTTCTGGAGTCACAAACACTGTAGGAGCAGGCAACCAGTGTGTGTTTCCCTCTTTCCTGGGGGCGCTGGGACTTGGGCTTTGGGCTTCAGTCCTGGGGTGGTGGGCAGCAGGCTCTGGACATGCGGTGGCTGGCTATGTCCCCCAGCCACAGGGCTTTTGGCTCCGGTCCCAGGGTCCCGCCCTCCCCACATTGCCCCTGACCCCTGCTGCCTCCCCCAGACGGACAGCAGGACCCCAGGCTCGAGCCCCTGACTCATGCCCATCTACTCGACCCCCGTTGCCTCCTGCAGACCCTACATCCAGTCCTCCATTGCCCCTGGCCCTCCTGCCTCCTTACCAACCTTCCCATCCAGGGTTTAATTTAAATCTGCTATTGTCATAAAAATAAAGGGAAGGGTAAACCTCTTTGAAATCCCTCCTGCCCAGGGGAAAGCTCCTCTCACCTGTAAAGGTTTAAGAAGCTAAAGGTAACCTTGCTGGCACCTGACCAAAATGACCAATGAGGAGACAAGATACTTTCAAAAGCTGGGAGGAGGGAGAGAAACAAAGGGTCTGTGTCTGTCTGTATGCTGGTCTTTGCCAGGGATAGACCAGGAATGGAGTCTTAGAACTTTTAGTAAGTAATCTAGCTAGGTATGTGTTAGATTATGATTTCTTTAAATGGCTGAGAAAAGAATTGTGCTGAATAGAATAACTATTTCTGTCTGTGTATCTTTTTGTAACTTAAGGTTTTGCCTAGAGGGGTTCTCTATGTTTGAATCTAATTACCCTGTAAGATATCTACCATCCTGATTTTACAGGGGGGATTTCTTTATTTCTATTTACTTCTATTTTTTATTAAAAGTCTTCTTGTAAAAAACTGAATGCTTTTTCATTGTTCTCAGATCCAAGGGTTTGGGTCTGTGATCACCTATGCAAATTGGTGAGGCTTTTTATCCAACATTTCCCAGGAAAGGGGGGGTGCAAGTGTTGGGAGGATTATTCATTGTTCTTAAGATCCAAGGGTCTGGGTCTGTAGTCACCTAGGCAAATTGGTGAGGCTGTTTACCAAACCTTGTCCAGGAAGTGGGGTGCAAGGTTTTGGGAAGTATTTTGGGGGGAAGGACGCGTCCAAACAGCTCTTCCCCAGTAACCAGTATTAGTTTGGTGGTGGTAGCGGCCAGTCCGAGGACAACGGGGGGAATATTTTGTACCTTGGGGAAGTTTTGACCTAAGCTGGTAAAGATAAGCTTAGGAGGTTTTTCATGCAGGTCCCCACATCTGTACCCTAGAGTTCAGAGTGGGGGAGGAACCTTGACAGCTATGAAAAGTGATATTAACCAATATACAAATATCACTGTTCACAGTAGCAGACTTACTAGAGAGCAAATCTAAAAAAAAAAAAAAATCAACCAAAAAAATCAAAACATGCAGAGCACCTTATTTGTGTTTCTATTCTGTTTAAGTCCAGTAAAGAATAGAGACAGGTGTACACTATTTTTATTATTGAGTCTGCAAAAAAATTGAGTCCCTACATAAATAAATTACAATGATTTGGACATGTATATATGCATATTTATTTGTTTTTTGTAAAGCTAATTAAGTATTTTAGGAAAAACTGTCAGAGTGACCACCAGCAAGAGTTGGTGGTTGCAGTCTGAGGCCACCAAAAAATTTGTTGTGAGGACCCCCATAGTGCCACTTTCAGAATGTTACTAAACACAGGCCAATGTTTTTCTTCTTTAACCAGACTCTCTCTTACTGCTCTGTGTGACCAGGCCTGGAGGGAATAACTCATCATGATAAATTATATGTATTACAGCTTTTTCTTTCCATGGCATACCCACACACTGATTACACATATTTCTTGATTGTTTCATTTTTTGGTCGATTTTTTCATGGATTTGGTCCATGGTTTGCTATTAGAAATTCAGGATGTGTTGATTTAATATTGTTAAGAGTTGGGTGAAACCTTGTTTTGGACTGAGTGAAAATCTGATTCAGAACGATATGTGAACGTGCCCTTCACTTAAAATAGTTGTAAAAAACACTTAAGAAGCCCCGCAGCAAAAACAAAGCCTAATAGAATCAGCCCAGAAATTAGCACCATGTGGGAGTGAAGATTCCACTGGCTATTATGACCAAGTGTGTGTTCATGGATGAGGGGAGGGGGGGTGAGAGAACACATAGAAACTGAGAACAGACAAAAGCAGAGAGACAGACAGACAGAGGCAAAAAAGAATAAAGCGAAGCAGTAGGATGTGAGCATAGTGTGATCCAGGAAAAAGCTAGAGAAACCTTTTGGGTCTGTTGGCAAAAGGAATTTGGGGCTGTTAGGTAAAAAAACCTGCTCCTTTTGATTTTGGTTCCTCGTGCATTCTTTGTAAGTAAACAAGACTGCATCACAGAAAATACCATCCTCCATCAATTTCTACTTAAAACTGAAACATTCCCAGTGCTCCAAAATCAGACTAGCTGCTCAAAAAGGGGCAACAGTACCATTGTTTGGATGTGTTATGCACATACCATAAGAAAACAGAAACAATCAGGAGACAAAAACTGTAGCATGTGATTTGATGAAAATACATGATTGCCTTATGAGCAATTCATGAACACAAAAAGAAAAGTTAATAGAGAAAGTTATTGCCCTGAAACCCAAACATGCTTCACCCATAGTAACTTTCAGGACCGAGAGTTCAAAAAACATTAGCTTTCTTTTCTCTGGGACAGGGGACTACCGATATAAACCTTCTGAGTGGATAGGATGACCCAGTAGAGTCTATATGGATACAAATATATGCATATTTATTTGTTTTTCATAAAGCTAATTAAGTATTTATAATCTTATCATAATCCACGATGGAAGAAAATCTGCCACTGGATCAAGAAAAAGCAATTCACTGCAGAGTACTGAGAGAAATCAAAGAGGCAGCAATGTCATCTGTGTCCTCTCTCTGGCCTGGTCTGATCAGGATATCTGTCAGGACTAGGATGAAGAAGGTCCAGTATCCCAGGGGATGGTAGGGATGGAATCCAAGATGACAAAGCTCGGTGCAATGGTTGTTGTGAGACAACTGCTCCTTCTACTATTTTTTTCCAATAACTCTTTTCTTTTTCAGAAGCCCAAAAGGGAGTTTGGGGCAGAATAGTCCATCCTCTCATTATTTTGTCCACCAATAGACCTAATTTCCAACACACCAATTTTGTTTAATTAGTTCTCCTCTTGTTTACTTATCATAATCTTAACATAATCCTTGAGTGGTATCAATAAAACCCTTTCTGTTTAAATTAATTCAGTTTGTCTCTTTCTTCTCTCTGTTCTTAAACAATTATATATAACAAGTCATTGTGACAATTTGTGAACTTTCACTCACAATTTACAGTCGAGTTTACACTTAGGATAAATGTGTAGGCCCAATTATCATATCAGCCGTATAAAAGAATTCTCACTACTTTGTTTCTGTAATCTTTGATTTACAAGATTGTTCTTATCTGGAACCAGAGTGGTGGAATAAGTTTTTTGAACTCATAGCTTAAGGCCTGTCAGATCTCTCTCTCTCTACCAGCTGATGATACTTCAGGCTGTCATAGTCAATTGGTCAGTGTCTTTCACCTCCTTTTCCTCTGGATGGCCTGTCCAGACAAGAGAGGGGTACTTTGCTTCAGATGTCATTTAAACATGAGAGAGAGCTTAAGGTTCTCTTCTCCTTGCTTTCAACTTTTATATGGGTCAATGTTCCCTTTACTCTGCCTCAGGGGTCACCTTTGTATTTTCACAGTCTAATTACGGAGCTCCAGCATTGTGAATGAAGTTCAAAGTGGTCCAGTGATTTGGCAATGGGCAATGTCTGTGTTAGGTCATTGTCAAAAGTTCTAGTAAGGAATGATCATTTTCTTGACAAATCTGCTGGGGTCAACAGAGATAGATACTGTCTCATACCCATGTTGTAGAACTTGGTAACAGACTTTCGTCTAAGGCCAATGGACATGAGGCCCACATTTGTTCCGTGAAATATAATTAAAGACTGTAAGCTAGTTATTCACACTCTCACCCATTTACACTCATTCAACCCATGACAATTACTTAGGAAAGACATTACGGGAATGACTCTGAGGGTCCCAGCCTAGATACTAGATTATAGCTAACCCCAGTGCCTTTTAACCTGAAGATATAAAACTGCTTTAGCATTTCTTGTTAAACTCACTTCATTCAGCACTGAACAATTAAATGTCTCCAGGCCTGACATGAATTGTGGCTCATGTTCCTTACACCAGTCTGTTGTATTATACCCAACTTTTGGATCCCATGTGCTTCCAGCCAGATGGGCCCAGAT
Organism: Eretmochelys imbricata; assembly: GCF_965152235.1. Classification (NCBI taxonomy): domain Eukaryota; kingdom Metazoa; phylum Chordata; order Testudines; family Cheloniidae; genus Eretmochelys; species Eretmochelys imbricata. The sequence continues at coordinate 38,265,028 of NC_135574.1, forward strand.
ACTGTCTCTAGGTATGGCCTCTTAGGTACAATTACAGGTGAAGATTCCCTGTTTGGCCTCTTTGTGTGGGAAGTGAGACTTCAATTGCCCTATCCTCGGAAACCAATGCTGACACTCCCAAGACTTCCCAGCAGTTGATGCATAGTCCTTCCTCTCCCCACCTGCCAAGTCCCACTTGGCTGTGGTTGCTGTGTAGTTCAATATTCAGGGACATATAGCAACTAAAGTAAGGAACACAGGCTTTGCACAGCAACTTCTTAAAATACACACTTTACTCTTAGCACAGGAAATTTACAGATCTATGCAAAACAAAGTCCTGAATACAACCCCCCCCACCCCCCGCAGAGTCCTCATTGCACCTCAGAATCCTTTGGGTTTGGTCAGTGTCCTTCGAGAAGTACACCACCTCCCTCTTGCCTCCATTCCTTCATCTGGGATTTCCATTCCTGGTGGCTCCTTTGGCTTACAGAAGCTCACCTTTTAAAATCTGTCTTTCTCCCTCTTTAGTGAGGTGGTCCGCTGGAGAAACTCCAGCTCTTCCAGTCAAGTGTTCAGTCTACGGAGAATTCCACATCTCCCCAAACAGGTTTCTGTGAAGAAAGAATTTATTCAAAGACCTTGCTGTTAAAAAGACTATTCTTCAACTATCCAATATCAGGGGCCAGGATTGCTTTGCTGCACATTTCCAAGCATGTGTACAAGGGTCTTGCTACCATATGGAGGCCCTAATCCACTGAAAGGTACAATAATGGTATCCATAAAACAGAAAGGAATTCATAAGTTGACACAGACATATTCTCCAAACTGTTCCACATGTCCCAAATTACCCTGGTCCCAAGCCCAGAAAAAAACATATTTAGTAGACTGTTTTTTTTTAATTTTTAACTAATTCAAAATTTTCATAAACAGTGTCACCATATTTCAACCATCTCTAATGTTCATTGCCTCAGGTTATTCCAGGGCTAGATGCCAGTGCTGGGTCCCTTTCAAAAGAGGATTCTCCTTTTCCAGTAGGACTCAGTATTTCTGTCTACCCTGCAAAATCCGCCAATTACAGTCTTAAAAGTCTTATCCCCAGTATTGACAATAATTTTTTTAATCCTCTGTAAAAATCTTTTTTCCAGGCAATGATCATGAACCATCCTTCTCCTCTCATAAATGTACATGTATGTTCCCTTAACTATATTGTATCACAGTACCTATTATCAACCCTAACTGTTCATGTTTTATGTTCAATGAAAATTAATTTGGTGATCTCATCCAATGAGAAGTCTCTTCTTAAAAAGATAGCAATTCTGCTGCAGGAAAGGACTCATGTCCATTGGAAGAGTTTGAATGGGAATTCGTGGGAAATGTGCAAATGATCTTCTTGGAAAGTGTCAATGGCTGTGTGTGTACTACAGCAAGAAGAAAGATTTCAAATGGATAATAGACTGAAGAATATGAAAACGAAGGGGAAAATAGAATATTTTTCCACTACTGTGTTTTACTAAGGTAGTGAACATTCTTGATCCGGAAGGACAGGAATAGATATTATGAAGTAACCTCTCTGAAACAGGAATTGGCAGAATGCAGAATTTTTGCTGAGGCCAGTTTTAATTTGGGGTTGCCCAGAATCAAGATAATGGAGTGTAAAGAAGGGTAGGCAGCAACTACAAATGTACACCCCATATATTTCCATTCATCTTTGCAATAGGATGGGTTTCCTATTAGTAATGTTGAAGCCACATAATAAATATTGTAGATGATGAAAAAGGACACCACAGATTTAAGAGCATGCACATGGGCATCCGTGCTGGGGTTTCTGAAATTTGGATTAAGGTCTGAATTAAGGTTCATTTTCCTGATGTGTCTCCAAAGGGATATGATTAACAGAACAGATGAAGCAGTAAATACAATAAGGGGGAAAACAGATCCTATGCTTTGTATCAGGAAAGTGAACTTCATCAGCTTTATTTCATTGTCTGACATCGTGCCATTTGTTGATAGACGATCTGTGGAGTTGTGAGAGGATACACAATAGGAATAGCTGAACAATATAAAATTAACTGTGGTAACCAAGGAATACAGCACAGAGCCCAAAAGCAGCAATGGCACCAGTTTGGAGATTTTCAGTTTTAACCAGCTGAAGAGGGATTGGTTGAAAGTGGCAATCTTAACACAGTAGAACACAGAAAGGCAGCTTGCAAAACAGAGACTCACTTGGTTTATGAACATCCAGATAACTAGATAAAGTTGATATGTTTGAAATCTAGCAAAGAGATTTGGATATATCTTAAATAAGAAATAAGTCTAATGTCACCAAGAATTGTAGGCAAAATCTGGAGAAGGCCAGACTGATGATCTTATCGTAGGAAGTCAGTGTTCTGCTTTTGGCCCAGTCAATACAATTTAAGGCAACAATATATCCATTTGCAACAACTCCCACTGATATTTCTATTGCTCAGATGATCAGATAAAAAATAACAGCAGGAGTTAAAGGCTTTTTCATCCTTAATTCTTAGTTTGTAGCTCACTTCTCAAGACTTTCCGGAAGACTTGGTTTAGAAGACATCGGATCAGAAGGCTTGGTTTAGAAGACGGTCCATGTCTGCCTTGTGGATATATAAAGCTTAGTCCTTTTCGTGTAGGTTCAAAAGCAGGATGAAAATTAAGTTTCACCTGTTGTTCATATGTAGCTAAGTCATATCTTGAAGATTCAAATCTGGGATCTATCCTGTTACTAAATATCTAGTTCATGGACAAAGATATTTGCATGTCCCTTCCCAAAATGCCCTGTTAGTGACTGATCAAATATTATTTTAATAAACTGAAAACCTAACCATTTATTTGAATATAGTAGGTGCTTTCTAAAATAAGTATGAGGTAGAACTTCAGTGGTACATTGACCTTAGTTAGCCCTCATCGCAAGAAATAATATTATATACATATGGCAATGGTCAATGGAAACTGCGAGATACATTCTGATAACTGTGACAAGATATTCAGACAAATATGCAGAATTCCTACCCTGATTTTCTTTCATTCAAACTCATTTGTTACCATTCTAGTAATAAAATAATGACAGATCCCTCAAAATAAGCTCCAGCAGCAATGATGACATTGCACTTGGTGTGTTTGCTGTGTGCAGGTTTAGACACCTTATTGTAAAACGGAGATCAATATAATAAAGAGGATGTAAAGCGCAAATGCTAAGAGGAAGAATGCAGCCTGCCTTGAGCCTTGGAGTTCTAATCTCTGCCCATATGCTGAAGCAGCAATATGGCTTGGTCTCCCAAACACTCCTTGAGTCTTGACATAGTTTCCTTTTCCCAACATCTAGTACATTCCTTGCTCTTGAGGGAAAATCCCAGACAGCCACAATTTCTGACCTGTTCTTTTTAAGAGAAAGTCTTAAGCCTTTGCAGGCAGAAAAATAGATTAGGTGGACAGAGGAGAAGCCAAAAGAGGGAGTTTGCCTGGGAACCATCTGAGAGGAGCTACGGTGAGTGCTGCATTAGGGGGGCCGTGTTGTGAGCTGGTGGAGTGTCTGTCTGCTGTGACCATTTCTTTGACTGCTGCTAGTTGCAGGGACTGTTTGATTGTGTGTTTGTGTGGTTGTTTGTTTGAAAAACATGAATTGGAAGTGCTTTGTTCCAGGTGAGGCTTGCATGGTGGATTGGAGGGAAGGCTTTGAGCTGGGGCAACTGCTTCGAGCCAGCAGTCTTATAAAGAAGCAGCAACTTTTGAACTGAGGGAGCTGTGAACAGAGGAGAAGCAAACAGAGGGAGTTTCCTTGGGAGTTCACCTGGGGGTATTCCCACAGTGGTTTTGTCTTTCAGGCTTCTGTGAGCAGTAGATACAACATCTGAAGAGGCTCTTAGAAGGAATACAATATGGATAGTGAGCGATCAGCTATTGTGACCTGCACAGGATGTGCCATGTTTGTCTTTGTCCCAGAGGATAGAAGTGACTTTGTCTGTACAAAGTGCAAGCTGTCTCCATAATGGAAGAGAAGGTTAAAGGACTAGAGACCCACTTATTAACCCTGCATTGCATCAGAGAAAACGAAGATTTTCTGGATAGAAGTCAGCGTTTGGTACTGCAGGCACAGCATGCTGCAGAATCAGAGAGGGCAGTGCAGAATGGGGAAGAAAATTGGCAGCATGTGACCTTCAGAAGAAGAAAGAAGAGAACACATGTATCCAATGGAGATAGCGGTAAGAAATCATTTTCAGGCTCTCTGCACAGATACTACGGTGGAAAATGGTTTGGACGAGTCATCTGAGGGAAGGGATCAGAAGGAGACTCCATTGACCGGAAGGAATGGGATGCATTGTCCTAGGGATGGGGTTCCACTACCACCACTCCCAAGAGGAGAAGGCAGGTGGTGGTGGTCGGGGACTCCCTCCTAAGGGGGACAGAGTCATCAATCTGCCCTCCAGACTGGGAAACTCGAGATGTGTGCTGCTTGCCTGGAGCTAGAATTCAGGATGTGATGGAGTGTCTGGCGAGCCTGATGAAGCCTTTGGACCGCTACCCCTTCCTACTTCTCCACGTGGGCACCAATGATACTGCCAAAAATGACCTTGAGTGAGTCACTGCAGACTATGTGGCTCTGGGAAGAAAGATAAAGGAGTTTGGGGCACAAGTTGTGTTCTCATCCATCCTCCCTGTTGAAGGAAAAGGCTTGGAATCTCCATCCTTAGAGATTTTTAAGGCCCAGCTTGACAAAGCCCTGGCTGGGATAATTTAGTTGGTGTTGTTCCTGCTTTGAGCAAGGGTTTGGAGTCGATGTCCTCCTGAGGGCTCTTCCGATCCTAATCTTCTATGATTCTATGATCCTCTACTTTAAAACGAAATTAAGAATCCTCAGACAGCCTGAAAAAACAAACATAGCTTCTGACAACCTTTTCTTTGAAAACATTAGTGCCACCTTGACTTGAAGCAGGGACTTGAAATTTGACAGGGATGTCAATTGTCATGGGGATGGCAAGGACTGTGAATCAAGATTCCATGGGAAACCATCATACAGAACAGACAACAGGTCTGATATGCTCCCAGCAGTTTGTGTTGCTGAGGAGACATTCTACAGTTGCAGGTACTTACTGGGATTTATCTGTAGACTTATTGAACAAATCTGGTAGGGAAACTTCATAGACTCATAGATTTTAAGGCCCGAAGAGACCATCGTGATCATCTCGTTTGATATCTTGCACTTTGCCGTCCACAGAATCTCAACCACGTACTTCTGAAAAAGGCCTATAACCTGTTGGCTGAGTTACTGACATCCTCAAATCTTGTTTTAAATACTTCAAGTTACAGAGAATCCACCATTCATTCTAGTTCAAACCAGCATGTGAACTGTGCCCAGAGAAAGTCAAAACAAACAAAACAAACAAACAAACAGGATCCCTGCTAATCTGATTGGAGAATATCCCTTCCCAAACCCAAACACAGCGATCAGTTAGACCCTGAATATGTGGATGAGAAAGAACTCTCAGTAGTACATCAGAGCCCTCTAGATCTAGTGCCTAGCACCAGCTATTGGAGATATCAGCAAACTGCAGTTGCAGATGAGCCATATGTCATTCTAGGAAACCTCATCATACCAGCTTCTCCATAAACTTATCAAACTCAGTCGTGAAATGAGTTAGGTTTTTTGCACCCACTGCTCCCCTAGGAAGGTTGTTCTAGAACTTCACTCCTTTGATAGTTAGAAACCTTTATAACCCTTTGTTCTTGTATCACCATGGGCCCTTAACTAAAATAATTCCTTTCCCTCTCTCTGATGTACTTCTAAAAAGCAATCATATCTCCCCTCAGCCTTCATTTGGTTAAGTTAAAAAAGCCAAGAGCCTTAAGTCCCCTCTCATAAGGTAGGTCCTCCATTCCTCTTATCCTAGTAACCCTTTTCTGCAGTTGTTCCAGTTTGAATTCATCTTTCTTAAATATGGGAGACCAGAACTTCACACAGTATTCCAGTGACAAGATCTCACCAGTGCCTTTTAAAATCGTTACAGAACTTGCTGATTTCAATTGGAAATACCTCACCTAATGCATCCTAGGATTGCATTAGCCTTTTTCATGGTCACATCACATTGGCCACTCATAGTCATCCTATAATTCACCAATAAACCCAGAACTTTCTCCTCCTCAGTCACTTCCAACTGGTAAATCCCCAGATTACTGGAAAAAAATCCAGTTATTAGTCCCTAAATTCATAACCTTGCAATTTCACTATTAAATTTTATTCCATTTCTATTACTCCAATTTTCAAGATCGTCCAAATCTTCTTGCATTATTTTCCAGTACTCGTCCATATTGGCAATAGCTCCCAACTTTCGGTCATCTTCAAATTTTATTAGCACATTCCTACTTTTTTTGCCAAAGTCATTAATGAAAATGTTAAATAAAATTGGTCCCAAGACTGATTTTTGAGGAATTATCTTAATAACCTCCCTCCAGACTGATAGATCACCTTTCAGCATGACCCATTATAGTTTCCCATTTAACCAGTTCCTTACTCACCTTTGAGTTCTTGTATCAATCCCCATCTTCTCCAAATCAGCTTACAATTTCCCTTATGGAACTGTATCAAATGCTTTACTGAAAAACAAGTAGATTCGATCGACTGCATTTCCTTTGTCTAGTTACCTTCTCAAAACCAGTTACCTTCTCAAAGAAAGAGATCAGGTTGATCTGGCATGAACTATCTTTTGTAAAACCATGTTTTATTTTATCCCAATTACCTTTAACCTCTATGTATTTAATTAAGCTCTCTTCCAAAATTTGTTCCAACAGGCCTGTAGTTTCCTGGAGTACTTTTTTCCCCCTTTTTCTGAAATATAGGTACTATATTTGCAATTCTCCAGTCTTAGGATATGACCTCTAAGTTTACAGATTCATTAATAATTTTTGCTATTGGCCTTGCAATTTCATGTGCAAGTTCCTTTGAAAGAATCATAGAATCATAGAAGATTAGGATTGGAAGAGACATCTCAGTTGTTTCTGCTCCTCGTCACCCAGATTCCTAGTGTCAGTATCACCTACCCGAATTTTACTGTCTTTCCTCGTGATGTTCAGTCTCCTGCCCTCTGTTGTATCCTTTCTTACTTGATTTTCCTCCCCTGAACTTTAAAATCAGGCATGGAGATTACATGAGCAGCTCCCGTCTCCCCCAGATTCCTTATTTAAAGTTCTTAGATGCACAATGGTATCCTGCTCTTTGGCTAGAGGCTCCCAGGCACGATGGTAATAGAAATAAATAATAGTAATAATAAAAATAAAGATCAAAAACATTCTCACAGAATATCTCTCTATCAGAAAATACCACTGCATCTAAATCAAAACTTTGTGGGAATATGTAAATGTTGACAAAAATTAATTTGAATAAAAAAGCAGAATGTTTCAATTTTTCATTTCCATACAACTTTCATTTTTTAATTTTATATTAAAGAATATAATAAAATTTAAATAGTCAAAATCAAAATGAGATATTTATATTTTCGTGAAACAAAATGCTTTGCTTCATGTAGCATTCATACAAGGTTCAGGCACTCGGCAACATTCAGGGAACACCCGGAGTGTTGTGTAGGAGCTGTGCACATACAGCTCCTCTCAAGGGCATGAACCTTGGAATCTTGCCCAGATGACATGAACCGTGGGAAGCCTCCCAGGACTGGGCTCAAGGCCCGAGAGCAAGGAATGCGGTAGATAGAAATTGGTAAATAAGCATGTTAAACAAAGCCAGTGTATTCCTTTTATCTGTTGGAGAATGTAATGCATGGGGGGAGAGAAAAAATAAAGGAGAGGGTGGAAAGCTGACAGGACCAGTCCGTTGGCAGACCAGCCTGTTTGCTTGCTAAAAGCTTTGTGCTGTCTTGTATTTGAACCGCAACAACTGGCGCCCAAACATGGGGCCCTCAGCACTCACCTCGCCCGGCAAGGGTTTCAGACGCGTCACTCATCCGCTTTGCGGATCCCGGTGAGTATTTTTCATTGTGGTAAGTATGGGAAGCTCCCTCTCTGCTTTGCAAGTGCAACACCGCAATGAGCTACAGTTTTTGCTGTGTAAGGCTCAGCATGACTGCCCCACTCGAGAACTCACTCTCCTGCTACAGGAGGTGAGTGCCCAATGCCCGTGGTACCCTGAAGCCGGAACCCTTAAGCTAGCGGACTGGGAGCGGTTGGGCCAGACATTGCACAAAGAGCCTCGGGCACCCGTGCAGGCTTTACATGCCTGGCACCTCTGCCGCGACGCGATACAGCGTGTCGCCTCAGAAAGGCCCTCCCTCACGCCAATAGAGAGGCTGGTGATCTCGCCACTCCCATCCGCTCCTGCAGCCATCCCCCCTCCTGGCGATGCGACACAGCGTGTCGCCTCGGAAAGACCCTCTCCCGCGCCAATAGAGGGGCTGCTGATCTCGACACTCCCGTCTGCTCCTGCAGCCATCCCTCCCCCTGCTTCGCCCCCAGTGCCTCAATTACTGCCGCCTCCTTTGTCTTCCCCACCGGAGCCGGTGTGTGATTACCATCCCCCCGTGGGGCCCCATGCTCCGGGGCCCCCCGGGGGGTCATCCGCGTCTGCTCAGGGGCTTTCGCTGGTGCAACAAATGGTTCACGCAGCGAAGACTCACTCAGATATTACAGCAGAGGAGCTGGCTGATCTGGTCTCAGTTTGTCCGGTGATCTGGCAGGATGATGGCCAGGGCAACCAGGTTGCAAACTGGGTCAGTTTGCCTTATTCGGTGATCAGAGAGGTAAAGAAAGCGATTTGCGAGTTCGGCCTCACTAGCACGTATGTACGTGGTCTCATTGAAGGGCTAGGTAATGGGTACACTCTGATCCCTGAACATTGGAAGGCGCTGTTGCGCATGATGCTGACACCCAGTCAGTATGTTATTTGGCTTAGTGAGTATCGGCAGATGGCGGAACGCCAAGCCCAGGTATATAGAGAGCAAGGTATCATTTATGAGCACTTGGCAGGGGAGGGCCAGTTTGCTACTGTTCAGATGCAGTCTCAACTCCCTCAGGCCGTCTTCCCCATTATTTCCACCTGCGCCCAGCATGCTTTCCGGAAGGTCCCAAATTCAGGCAAGCCTACCAAAAGCTTTGCCAGTATCCGTCAGGGTGCATCAAAGTCCTTTATGGATTTTACCAACAGATTGCAGGAGGCTATCCTCCGACAGGTGGATAACCCTGTGGCAGCTCAGGAGATCCTGTTAAAAATGGCGGTTGAAAATGCGAACGAGGATTGCCGCCATGCTCTCCAGGCGGCACAAACTGCTGGAGTTCTAGAGCTGTCGGACATGCTGCGGGCATGCCAAAACATTGGCACACAAGCACATAAAGCTGGGGTTCTGGCTGCCGCCCTGTGGAAAAGTGGGAAGGAGGAGAAGCGTTGTTACCGCTGTGGTAAGGAGGGTCACTTTCAGCGGGAGTGCCGCTCATCGACGGCACCCGCCCGCCCCTCAAAGAAGTGCCCCAAGTGTCGGAAGGGCTATCACTGGGCTAATCAGTGTCGTAGCAGGTCGGGAAACCGCACGACGGGTTTCCCCCGAACCCAGGGCCAAACGGGGATGTTTCCCACTCAGACAACTGTTCCTCTGCCTTAAAATCCATAGATTCCATGAGGGCGGCGACTGCTGGAAGTGCAGGGCTTGATTTGATTATGCAGGAGGACGCTGATTTTCAGCTGCCGGGGGAGGTTTGCGCCATACATACACAGGTGACAGGACCTCTCCCTGCCGGATTTGTGGGTCTGGTTCTCCCTCGCTCACACGCTGAGAAACAGGGTTTTTTTGGCATCCCGGGGGTCATTGATGCCGATTACACCGGCGTTATTAAGGTTCAGGTATGGACCCATTTTCCGCAGTCGCTCCCGTGTGGACGGTCAATTGCGCAATTAATTTTAGTCCCCTATCAGGTGCCAGCCACAGAGGATCAAGCCCAGGGTGGGAATGGCTTTGGATCAACGCTGTCTCAGTTGCCGTCTCACAACACATCCTCTCCACTTGTTGCTCTAACAATGTCGGTCCGCCCCTCGAAACCTCAGTTAACACTTCTCTTAAATAATGTTCCTTTTACAGGGCTGGTGGACACTGGAGCTGACGTTACAGTGATTCATGATCCAGAGTGGCCGGTCGGTCGGCCAACAGTTCCTTCTAAAGAGTTGTGGGGGATCGGGGGTAGCAAACCCGGGTGCCATAGTTTATTCTTGGGTCAGGGTCTCTAACAAGGAGGCCGTGCCCTTGCTACAATCTGCTCTTTTGTACTTCCTGTCCACCTCAATATTTGGGGCCGTGACTTACTTGTAAAGCTGGATACCACCCTCAATATTAATATATAATGGCCCAAAATCCTCCCTCACCCACCTTGCCATCCGCATTACCATTGGTATGGCAATCCCTAGAGCCCGTATGGATTGACCAGTGGCCCCTCCCCCTAGAAAAGCTGAAAGCGCTTCATTCATTTGTACAACAACATTTGCATGCACAGCGCTTGGAAACCTTCACCAGTCCTTGGAACTAGCTGCTGTTATTTTGGCCTTTCAATTTTTTGCTGATTGTCCCTTTAATTTGATCGTGGACACGCATTATGTTTATCAGGTAATTGATCATTTACCCCTTGCCCTCATTACCCCTCAGGTCGATGCGGACCTTCTTTGCCTGTTTTTGTCCTTACAGTATCTCCTCACCACTCGTAATTTCCCTTATTTTGTTGCTCATATTCGCAGTCATACCCCTCTGCCTGGGCTACCCACTGAAGGCAATGCGCGTGCTGATCGCGTGTTATGTGGTCAGGTAAATTCCCTTTTTTCTGACCCCATTGAAAGCCATTCCTTTTTTCATCAGTCTGCCTCTGTTTTGGCCCGACAGTTTTACATTCCTGCTGATCGTGCACGTTCTATTGTTCGTTCCTGCCCCCACTGTGCCGCTGCTGCCCCTACCTTTTCTTATGCCGTTAACCCCAGAGGTACCGCAGCGAGTCAGCTGTGGCAAATGGATGTCACTCACGTGCCACAATTCCGCCCCTATTCGTTTTTACATGTTTCCATTGATACCTATTCGGGATTTCTCTGGGCGACCCCACAGCATGGGGAAGCCACTCCCAAAGTTAGTCACCATTTGCTAGCCTGTTTTGCTGTTATGGGTCGCCCGAGCGAGATAAAAACGGATAATGCCCCAGCCTATTGCTCCACAGCCCTCTCCACCTTTTGTGCCCAATGGGACGTCCGTCTCAAACATGGGATCCCTTATAATTCCACAGGCCAAGCAATTGTTGAACGTGCAAATCGCACGCTAAAAACCTTGCTTGACAAACAATTAAAACAAGGGGAGCTGCATCTCCGAACCTTAGGAGACATTCAGCAACAATTGCATATCCTTTTGTTTACTTTAAATAATTTAACATTGAATACAGATCAGCAGACCCCCACGGATTGGCATTTTCATAAGTCCGAGGTACTGGAAAGACCGCGTGTCTATTACCGTCAGCTGCCCGATCCGCAATGGCTGGGCCCAGTACCTCTAATCACTTGGGGTCGGGGATATGCTGCTGTGTCTCTCCCTGCAGGACCGTTGTGGGTTCCGGCCCGGTGTGTGCGACTGGCACTGAAACAGCATGGTGTGGCACCAGGGGCTATCGAACCCCATACCAGAGTTTCAGCTGACCTTGGAGGAGAATGCGGTGCCTCCCGGGTCGACAATGGCGGGATGGAAACGGAGGAGGCGTAGCGTCCCAAGCCAGCCCGTGACATGGGGAGCAGTGAAAGCATTGGTCACCGTGGCTCAACGAAGACTGGCAGCAAACCAACAGCCAGAGACTCCTGAGACTTTGCTTGTGGCAATTCTCACCCAAATTACTGCTAATTCTGTATTGATTGTATGCCTTTTGTGCCTGCTATTTCCTGTAGGGGTTGGCTCGGGAGCGCTTCTTCCGTTACGGGCCCAAATGACATATAACCTATGGGAAAGATTGGCTTCAATAGCAAATGTTACCCACTTTTGTTTATCTGATTTTGTAGCAGCTGAAGAATTGTTAGGTACATGCCTTATTCCAGTATGTCATCACCCTGACGAAATTGGGAATGAGATGATGCTCGCTGCTTACGCGAACCTCTCTTCCCAGTACTCTAGCATGGCTAATTGGGGCCCGGCCAATTACACTTTACCTTCTTAAGCTTATTTTTTGCTGTTGCTGTGTGCAATGTATTTTCTTTTTGTTAAGGTTTTGTCGAGACCTGCCCTGGCAGGCTCCACGAGTTATGACCTTGTCTGTCCGGGAGTTAATTGGCTTGCAAAAGCAAATTGATGGCTACCATGAGATGACTGTGCACAAATAAATAAAAAAGGAGGGGATGTAGCATTCATACAAGGTTCAGGCACTCGGCAACATTCAGGGAACACCCGGAGTGTTGTGTAGGAGCTGTGCACACACAGCTCCTCACAAGGGCGTGAACCTTGGAATCTTGCTCAGATGACATGAACCGTGGGAAGCCTCCCAGGACTGGGCTCAAGGCCCGAGAGCAAGGAATGCGGTAGATAGAAATTGGTAAATAAGAATGTTAAACAAAGCCAGTGTATTCCTTTTATCTGTTGGAGAATGTAATGCGCGGGGGGAGAGAAAGAATAAAGGAGAGGGTGGAAAGCTGACAGGACCAGTCCATTGGCAGACCAGCCTGTTTGCTTGCTAAAAGCTTTGTGTTGTCTTGTATTTGAACCGCAACAGCTTCAACCTAAATGTTTTTCACCTTAATTATTCTTTTCCAGGAAATTCTGAAATTCTTTTAATTTTGTTCTTTAGTTTCAAAATCAAAGAATTTCCCAGGAAATGGAAATTCCATTTCCTGCACTGCTATAATGGACAGTAACAACTGGAAGCATTATTGCAGTGAAGACAGAGGTCAAAATCACAATGAGCTAATAATGCAGCTTGGTATGGTGAGCTAAACTGAGAAAAGTCATAAAAGCAAAGGGAATGTTCAAAGGCACATATGGCAGTTAGGCACCCAAGTCCCATAGATTTTCAATGGGAGTTGAATAGTAAAAATACTTGTGCCAAAGCTCTGGATCCCTCCCCCCGGGTTCCTGGACCCTCCCTCTTATGGGATCAAAGAGCTCAGGCTCCATCCTGAGCCCAAAGATGTACACGGCAATTTCATAGCCCTGCAGCCCAAGCCCTGTTAGCTCAAGTCAACCGTGAGTATTTTATTGCAGTGTAGACATACCCTCTCTGCCTAACTTAGGGTACCAAAATTTGAATATAATGGCTTACAAGGATGGGGGAGCAGGTGTTCAGGGAAAAATCAGCAAAGCTAAAATAGAGATACTGTAATGCCACATTCAGAACTCCACAAACAGGCCAGTACTCCTATTCTCCAAGCAGAATTCCTTCCACTGCTCTCTGTTCTTGGAATCTAAAGGAATACTTTATTTTAAAAATTATATGAATTGTACATTTGTGAAATGCCCACTAAGTGCTTGTCTCCTTATACTATTCCTGATTAACTCCATGAGTGGATACTTTTAGTTCAGAAGAAGACATCTTCTGATAATTGAACCTTCTAATGATGTTATCAACTGTAAAAAGTGTAAAAGTTTGTAAGATGTCACAATTACCTACAATAACAAATGTTGATGGGAAAAGGCACAAAAGGGAGACAGAGTGAATTGGGCCAACCAAAAAGGCCTAGTGATATAACTCAAGGGCTATGTTCAGATCATGCTTGGTAGGCAAGAAAAGAATGGAACCAGAAATAAGTGAACCAAAATTGGTGTGTCTGAAACTGGGCCCAACTGGTGGACAAAATAATGAGGGATGAGCTATTCCATCCACCAATCCCTCTCTGGATCCTCAAAGAAAGAGACTGCGAGAGAAAAAATTGGCTACTGCAGCAAACTCCACTATTCTCACTGTCTTCTGAGACCCTGACCCACCCACGATGTGCCCTTTTCTTTTCCCATCTTATACCTTCTCTTTTCTATCCCATTCCTTTTTCCTTACATCTAATAAGATTCTGGCTTAGCTGGCCAAGACTAGATATTTTGCAACACTGCTGGAAGCCAATGACAAGAAAGAAACAACTAAAAGCAATGCCCCAAACAGCCTGATGCTAATACAAGTTTGCCAGGTCTCAGAGTGGCTAATAAGACAAGGTGCTGGTCCTATGTTTTTTCCAGCAGTGAGGGTTGCAAATGAGAGTCAATACCAGAGACAGACGCTGCATTTTCTATCTTTGCAGTTCTTTTCTCTCCCCTTTCGCGTGCCTGTCTTGTTTTCCCTTCTAAGAAATGGGATCAGACTATAACAACAACAGTGCGGGCTCCAACCAAGTTCAACTAATTTCTTTTTTCCCCAAAAGGACAGTTATTACCATCTAAGAGGCTGTCAGCCAAGGGGATTCTTCAAAAACTCTCTTCAGCTAAAGGGAAAGGAAAAAAACAATGTTATTAAAATGAAAGCTGTACTTAACACTATACATTTCAAATGTTTTAACTTTGTTTCCTTCTTTTTGGTATCTTTAATAAAAGGTTAAAAGACTTTTTAATGATGTGTTTGCCATGGTACCAAGCAGGCTGAGGTCTCTGTGTACCAAACCCCGAATTTTGTTCAACACTTTTTAATGTTGGACAACGACTGAGGTATGTTAACACCTTTGGCCTATGTATATCATCTACATTAATACTACAGGGCCTTATACTAAATTAGCTTAATCTACATCACAATTTCTTTATTTTAGTCATTATTTAATGTGATTTTTCTCTTGTCACTTACTCTATGACACTCTGTTAGACATTCAGGTTGTCTCATTGTGCTTGGTGACAGTAATAGTATTAGTTCCCTTATTGGATGTGCATAATGCATCCAAATAGTCAGGAAAGAGGCAGGAGTGGTTGTGATCTGATAAAAAATCATGTTTAGTTTATGGACAATTCATAAACACAAAAGTGTACCAAATCTGAAAATTAAATTGTTTCTAATTAATACAATATTTCACCCTGCTCTAATATACAGGATGTCAGTGACAGAGACACAGTTGTCCTTCCAGAACTCAAATATGACTTACCACATCAATACTCTGTTTCAGCCCTGGCTGAGCTCCTGCTTATTGCTGGGCAACAGGCTATTGTACAGGATCCAACCTTTCCATCCCACTTGCTTGTAAACCTGCTGGGTCTGAGCAATGTCCAGACCCTGTCTTTAAATCGACCTTTCTGACATGCTCCTGGGATACAGACCTCTGCCATGCCCACCATCTAGTTCTCCCTTCTCAGGAGGCAGGACCCTGTCATTCAGCTGCCCTGTGCCAGCTGATCAGTGCTGACCCTCTCCCTC
Organism: Eretmochelys imbricata; assembly: GCF_965152235.1. Taxonomy (NCBI): domain Eukaryota; kingdom Metazoa; phylum Chordata; order Testudines; family Cheloniidae; genus Eretmochelys; species Eretmochelys imbricata. Next base: position 38,280,346 of record NC_135574.1, read on the forward strand.
CACAAGTCTTCCCAATAGACTAAGCACACCCTCCGTAGATCTCCACCTTAATGGGCAGTTATAAGAGTGACTCATTGTTCAGTGCACTTCCTGGTGGCTGGCTGTGGGTTAGCATGATCTCTTCCTGTGGCACCCCTGCTGACAGCTACTCTGGCCCTGCAGTTGTCTGCTTCTTGCATCTTGGTCTTACAACCAGGTTAAATATAGCCCCATCTCTTTTGGGGTAAAATAAGAGTCCAATAAGCAATAGTCTGCCAGTGCCACGGTGCATCTTCGGCCCAACACAGGACTACCCCCATTGCGTCAGGGGTATTTCCATATCACCTTCCTGGGTGGTCCAGTAGGGGAACTCAGGCCCTCCTTCTACTCTGGTTTCTGCTCTAGGGATCATTTAATAAGCAGCCAAGACCTGTCAATGCAGAACCCTTGCAGAACCCTTCCCGGAACCTATTCCTACTTTCAGCTGTCTTAGGCCTTTACCACAGGCAGGGCCATCCCTAGGAAGGTGCAGGGCCCTGTGTGAAACTGGCAAATCCATCACTTCCGGATCCAACCCATCACTTTCGGGACCAACCGTGCCAGCCAATCGCACCGGCCTGCGGGGCCCCCTAAAGCACGGGGCCCGGAGTGGTCACCCTGCTTCGCTGTACCTAAGGGACGGCTCTGCCCACAGGCTCTTCCCAGGCTCACTGTGTATTGGCATCTCTCTCAGCCTCTCACCCAGGCTCACTGCAGAGCTTCTTAGCACTTTCTGTCACCCCCAGTTGTTCTGCTTCAGGAGAGTTTTCTCTACTCCCCTGGCAGGACAGTCCCTGGCTCAGCAGGAGGCTTCCTGCTCCCACAGACATCTCCATCAGTACAGAGAATCCTGGCAGCTTCACTTCCTCCAGCTTTTGTACACAACTGCCTTGGACTCCTGGTTGCAAACAGGGAGGCTCTGTCTGCCATCCATCGAATTCTGCTTCCTGGCTCCAATCAGACTTCTCTCTTCAAGTGGGGGACAGAGATCTGCCTTTCTTCCCAACCAGCCCCCTACTGAGCCAGGCCAAGGCTTTTTAGCTCCTCCCTCCATGCTTGACACTACTGCAGGTATATCATAGGAGGACTGACTGAACCCACAGGCTCTCATTAAACCCTTCTTGCCCAGTGTGGTTTCCACACCCCAACACAGAAATCTAGTTTGCAGTATATCATCTCCTATGTAGACTCCTGGCAGTTAAAGCAAATAACACACACACTTTGCAAATGATCTTTTAAACCAGACACACTATAATTATAGACAAAGCACTAAGATTTACCGATCGAGGCAAAAATAACAAAGCATCTGCAAACAATACTCCTTCTTCTCCAGTGTCCTCACCATTATGAATATCTTTTGAATGTCTTTTTAAGGTCTCAGGACTTTCCTGCATCCCCCTCCTCCTCAGTCTTCCAGTTGATGGCCAATGAGAGAGCCCTTCTGCTCAAGAAGATCTGCATTTAAATAGTATCATCTTACCCTCTTCTGTGAGTTGACACCCCCTGAGAAGATTAAAAACCCCTGTCAACTGATTAGTTAACTCCACACTCAATTCCTGGAACTGCATCCAGCCTGCTGTTTTAGGGTGGACCCATCTGAATGGAGGACTATCGGGTTTGATGACTCTTGATGGCTTTCCCATTGTTTACTCTTCTTCTGGGTATAAGGATTTTTCCTGAAACCTCGAGGGTATCCCACCTCAAGATGGAGACTACAGTGCAAAAGCAAAGGGCACAGAGCAGTTTACAGCCTGATATAGATATATAAAGATCTATACTAATCCATTACACTCTCCATGTTGAGAATTCATGATTCATAAGCTCTTGTTTTAACAAGGGCAGACATAATATACGGAACTTTATCCATCCTCCAACTACCCAGTTTCTGTTGAACTACTCAAATGGAATTCCTTGGTAAAAATGTTCTTCTAACACAGCTGCTCTATGTAAATGCATTCAGAAATCACACAGCCTTATACTATTTTGACTGAGAATACCAAATATGCCTAGAATTAAATTTTGGCCTGAATTTTGCCATTATCTTCAATGGATCCAGGATTTTACCCTTCGAATCGGACATCAAAAAGACGAAGTTGTAGCTCCATCTTCTTTTGTATGGCTATTGTAGAGCAGCAACTACAATGTTACCTGAAGTTGATCAAGACATATAGCTACATCAGGAGTGAAAGAATTTATAGCAGTGATGCCTCCTTCATATTTATACATTGGGCAGGAGGTGGTGATATGTTTGATGGTTTGTTGTGGGAGCCACACTCGCAAGGTAGGGAGTCCTTGATTTTCCATTGTGCATTAGATGTCTGCATCTATCATGGCTGGTTTGAATTTGGTTCAGAATTGACCAAGATGTCTGTGGAAGGTCAAACCCAGGAATCTTCTGAGTGGTACCTGGCACAAAGTGCTTATTTTTAAAGTCTTGTTTAGCCCAATCTGCTTTCCAAGCCTCCTTCTGATCATAGCCTGATTGTATGAGGCTAAGCGAATGTTCCCAGAAAGGCTTGTGTGACCTAAGACTTTGGGTTGGGGGCATTTTCGAGGTCTTAGTGGATAGGAAGACATCTGTTTTCCTTGATTCACTGAGTTTGCAGAGTATCACGGCAATTTGGCGTATCATTGGAGGAGTGATGTTAGAACAGCTAGCCATGGTGTTCGAGTTCACTTAAAGGTTCCAGTGATCCTCCACATCACTGTATTCACTGGGTGTCAATAAGTCACAGATGGCTGCATTTGCTCTATACCAGTGCATGATATTCAGTTACCGAACATACAAGTGCCATTACAGATGTTCAGAGCATTGATGCCTATGCACCCTAGGTTGTCCCTGCTATTTTCTGAATTATGTTGACTCTTTTTTTTATCTTTGCAGCTACTTTCTCAACGTAATCATGGAAAGTGAGGGTGTGGTCAAGTTTCATTGCCAGGTATGCTGGCGTGTAATCATGTTGCACATTTTTATCACAGAAAGCTACTTTCAATGTGTTTTTGGCACTCCTATTATCAAGATGAAATGCACTTACTATTGTTTTTCCAGGGTTCGGTTTGAGCCTCCATTTCCAGAAGTATTGTTCCATAATTTGGAGTCCTCACATAATGCTTTCTCAGTGTCATGGAGGTTTGGTGCTTTGATTGTCATGGCAAGATCATCTGCATATCCAAATTTTTGTGAATTGGAATGGTCATCAGGGATTTTCCTTACCTTCACTCATTCACTTAGCTCAGACATATACATTTAAATGTGCCTAATGTACAGCTATATTACATATCAAAGGACATCTACAATGTGATATATTCACACTGCAGATGGAACAAAATATAATCCCATGTATAATGAGGATGCTTCAAACACACAAATGCTCTAAATTATGCAAGTAGTCCCATTGACCCATGCCTCACGTGTGTAAAGTTAAGAATATGTGTAACTGTTTACAGGATTGTGGTCTATTTTTTAATACACTACATACATGCAATCTCAGAGATTTCTCCATATACCAAATATAGATTATGTATATGTGATACATTTCAGAGACAAGTGATAAATTATCAGGCATCTCAAACCACCAAATCTGTTTCCTACTTACTAATCCATCTCTCTGGTCTAAAATTCAATTAATTTTTTTTTAAATCAACCTTGTGGAGAAATATTTTTTCCTTCTCCTTCAAAATATGCATGGAGGGGGAGGAAATTGACTCTGTCATGCTAACAAGTGGGTCAAAGGAGCTGCATCAAAGCATGACGGGGAGAGTTTATTGAAACTGGTAAGGGAATCTAAAAACGTACTCCCTCCAAAAGCAAGGCAAGGGAAAATGGGACAAAATTTCTTCTTGAGGTACTCCTAGTATGGCACAGCTATTTGCCACTCTTCACACAGGGTACGATCTTGCCTATACTGTAAAGAAGTGTCAAGGTTTGTCAGCTTCTCTACACTTTGTTTCATGCTGCCCCTTGTACATGCAAGGCCCTCCCAAATTAATACATAAGGCTGTTACTCACAGCAGCTACTCAAACCAGACATTTTTAAAACAGCAGGTCTGGATAACTTGCTTCCAAGAGTTTTAAAATTGGTGGCTGAGGAGCTCTCTGGACCCTTTATGACTGATATTCCATAAGTCTTGGAACACTGGGGAAATACATCTGCAAATACAAATGAACTACCATCTCTAAGCTGACAACTCACAGAATTACCTTTCTACTCCAGATCTCTCTCCATATGTTCAAACTACAATCTTGACTTCTCTCTTTGACATCTCCTCATGGATCTCTAGATATCAGCTCAAGCTCAACATAGCTAAAACAGAGTTCCAAATCTATGAATCTACCCTCTCCCTCTTCAAATGCCTCCTCAAAATTTATTTCTGCTATGATGTCTACAAAACAAATCAGATCAGCTTACCAATTAAGGCTGTCTTATCAGGGATAGATGCAATTATTTACTTTCTGTAATTTTTTTCTGATGGTTGGGAACTGCAAGAGGTATCAGCAAAGTGATATAACCTTGAGTTATCATTACCCTAATCTGTTCCCTTCCCTGCTTTACTGTAAAACTCATTATTGCATTATGTTCCAAATTAGATTGTAAACCCTTTGGACTGAGACTGTGGCTGTACATATTTGAGTATTTTCTTGCAAAATGGGTCACAGATCCTCATGACAGCCTTTGGAAGCTATTGCAATACATATGGTAAATAATAATCATGTACTGATTCAAAATTGTACCTCAGCATCTAATATCTATTTAAGGTACGGCTCCCATTACGATAGTATCTGAGCACAGCACAGTCCTTATTGTCTATAACCTAATGACAGCCTGTTGAGGTAGGAAGCTACTACTGCTACCATTTTATATATGGGGTACTGAGGTGCAGAGGGTCTCAGTGGTTTGCCCAAATCCACACAAATTCTATGGTAGAGCAGGGACTTCAGCCTGTGTCTCACAAGTCATAGGCAAGCGCCCTACCCCATGGACCTCTCTAATGTGAAATGTGCACCATGAGGATTCTAGGCCATATATCAGCAAGCTTCAGCCTATAAAGTTTCTGTTATTGTCTGACAGGAAACAGTGACCCCCCTATCAGGGCCCCCAGCTAGGGTTGGTTCCTGCCCCCTTCTGGAGTTACAAACACTGTAGGCAACCAGTGTGTGTTCCCCTCTTTCTTGGGGCGCTGGGACTTGGGCTTTGGGCTTCAGCCCTGGGGCGGTGGGCAGCAGGCTCTGGACATGCGGTGGCTGGCTCTGTCCCCCAGCTGCAGAGCTCTGGGCTCCAGCCCGAAACTCCCCACCTCCCCACATCGCCCCAACCCCTGCAGGCCCCAGCCGTGCAGCAGGACCCCAGGCTCCAGCCACTGACTCACACCCATCTCCCTGACCCCCGTTGCCTCCTTCAGCCCCCACATCCAGTCCCATATCACCCCAGGCCCTCCTGCCTCCTTACTGACCTTCCCATCCAGGGTTTAATTTGTTCCCCAGCTTCCCGGGGATGAGTAAATCTGCTATGAAAAGTGATATTAACAAATATACAAATATCACTGTTCACAGTAGCAGACTTAGTAGTGAGCAAATCTAAAAAAAAAATCATTCAAAAAAGCAAAACATGCAGAGCACCTTATTTGTGTTTCTATTTACCAGAAATTAGCACCATGTGGTCAAGTCATTGTGACAATTTGTGAACTTTCACCCACAATTTACAGCCGAGTTTACACTTAGGATAAATGTGTAAGCCCAAATATCGTATCAGCCACATAAAAGAATTCTCACTACTTTGTTTCTGTAATCTTTGATTTACAAGATTGTTCTTATCTGGCACCAGAGTGATGGAAGAAGTTTTTTGAACTCATAGCTTAAGGCCTGTCAGATGTCTCTCTCTCTCTCTCTACCAGCTTCAGGCTGTCATAGTCAATTGGTCAGTGTCTTTCACCTGGATTTGGAAATTGGAGCTGCAGCAACCAAAGGCAGAGGGGCCAAAGAAGCAGCCCAGGGAGCTGGCGGCAGAGCAGCAGCAGTGCAGAGACAGAGTGGTGCAGCTGGGGCTGGAGCAGTCCGGAGCTGGGTGCGGTGAGCAGCTGGGTAGACCGAGGGGGACCCTGGGCAGCAGGCCCAGTATAGGGAGTCGCCTCAGCCAAGAGGCTCTGCAGGCCAGGCTTGGATCATAACCCCAACAGGGCGGGGGCGACACTGGAAAGAACAGTCCTACCACTTAGAGCCTGAGAGCATGTGGCCACCACCAGCGCAACCGTCCAACCCACAGGATCCCTGCAGCACAGTCAGGGCCTGAGAAGAAGGCCTGGGCCTTACAAGGAACAGACTGTGAACTGCCCTGACGTTCCAGAGACACTGTTTGTGATGTTCCCTGCCACAGAGCAGGTTGATGTGTTTCCTTTAACCTTTCCCATTTTTCCTTATTCTTTTTAAATTTAATTGTTGATTAAATAACTTGCATTTGCTTTAACTTGTATGTAATGGTCAGTGGGTCAGAGAAGTGCCCAGTGCAGAGAGAGTACCCTGGAATGGGGACACCCTAGCCCCTGTCCTAGGTGACCACAGCAGGTTTGGGGATCGAGCCCCCCAGGAATCCTGGGCCCAGCCTTGTTGGGGTTACGAGGACTCTGCCAGACAGGAGAGTGGAAGAGGAGTCCTCAAGGGCAGGGAGGCCACTGGATAAAGGAAGTGGGAGCGAGGACTCGGATCCTTTCGCTAACCCACTTCACCGGGGTAATGCAGAAGCCAGGAAAGTTCCCCACAAGAGCGGGACTATTCCCCCGCTTACATAAAGGAAAAGAGTGATAGAGGGGGAACACATCTTGCTGCTGCTATTGATGTAGGAAAGAGCTAGAATGTGGTTTACAGGCTTCAAATGTTATGTTTGTGTAAGGCTGCTTGTGACATGTGCTTCATGCAAGGCCAGAAGAGGGAAGAGCAAGGAGAAGAGGAGGATTCTATCAATGCAAAAAAAAAAAAAACCCAAAACCCCCCAAAAAACCCCACACCCACTATTTTTATTCAGGCAATATAGTATGAGATGCAGCAGCTGTAGCTTCTTGCACAGCAGCAACTACAAGAGCAGGTGGCATGGCAAATATCTGGGCAAAGCTTAGTGCAGCTTCCTATTTTGCATGATGTTTTGCTACTCCCTGAGCAGATACCGTTTCTCCACCAACTCTTGCTCACTCACCAGGGGCAGTCACTGCTCTCCTTCAGCATTTGCTTGTATGCCTCTAGTTTGATGGTGCTGAGTGGGTGCTTTCAGGGGAAGCAGTTGGAATCCTGACAACTGAAAGAGGGGGCTTTAGGAAAGCATGAGTGTGCTAAACTAGAGATAATGGTAATCAAGAGAAATAGGACAGACCCTAGCAGAGCCATGGCAGCAGTCTCACATTCAGTTGAATGGTGTTAACTATTTTACTTCAGCGTGAGAAATATAGAGTAAGTTGGCAAAACAGAGACTGGGCTGGTTTATAAAGAACCAAGAAACAGGGAAAGTTAAACCCCTTCTCTATTTTGCTAAGAAAGTCTAGAGAGGGAAAATAGTAAAAGTTTCCTATGAAGACAAAATAAAAGCAGGCTGAGATTAGATCGCATTATATCCTTCCCACAGAGTTCACTCACCACAGGTGATGCCTCCTGCTGGCCTTCCTGGGGATTAGCTCCAGACAGGCATTGCACCCTCACCCTGGCGTTGTCTCTTCTGGACCCCTCTCATTCCAAGAATCACAGGCTCCTCTTCATGACTCAGCCCTCCAGCAGGGTCATCATGTGTTCCCTCTTCCAGGGTATCAAAGTCCTTCTTAACATTGACTCAGGCAGTCTTTCCTACTGGGTATGTCTACACAGGGATAAATAACCTGCAACTGGCCTGGGTCAGATGACTCGTGCTCATGTGGCTTGGGCTCCAGGGCTGAAAAGTTGCCATGTAGAAATTCGAGCTCAGTCTGGAGCCTGAGCTCTGGATCCTGTGAGGGTGTAAGGTCCCAGAGCTCGGGCTTCAGCCAGAGCCGAAAGTAAAGTCTACATAGCAATTTTTAGCTGTGCAGCTCAATCCTTCTGAGCCCAAATTAGCTGACCCAGGCTAGCCATAGCCATGACACAGGTTTTTTATCCCTGTGTAGATGTACCCATTGGGGCCAGGATTTTACCCAACCATCCTGTTTCTCAAAAGACCTCAGTTGACACAGGTTCCAGAAATAATCAGATGGACAGTATAAAACGAGGTTACAATGCGGTATTTTGGGGTATTTTGGCTCTCTTTCTTGAGGATTTCCAGAACATTTTATTTAGAAGCTCAAATTTAGATAGCTGTTGTGCCCTGGTGTCTGATACAGATATAATATTAGGCCTCTTCATGCAAATAAAAAAGGTTGGTGGTTATTTTTCATGTATTTGTCAGGAATAGGTAGCTGCTTTCAGGGATATGTAAAACTGGGAAGTATTATCTTACTACTATGCATTTCATAGTTCTATTTTTATGTTTCGCTTTCCAGAATGTTCTCCTGTTACTAGAAACAAATTTTGCTCTTTTTCCACTGGCTTCAATAGCAGGGGTGGATGCAATGTAACTCAGTGTAGAATTTGGTTCATATGGTTTTCCTTGTATTATATATAAACATACATTTCACACACTTTACAGTTTTAAAAACTCGTACAATTTTAACAGGAGAGAGAGAGAGAGAGAGGGAAACTAACATATATTCTAATTTTTGCTATGAAATATAAACAAACACTTTAATATATGAGATTGTTGGCACCCTTTTCTCAATGAGAATTTATGTTTTCATTGCAATTAGTGACCTAAAATATCAACTTCCAGGAGAAAAAGAATTTAATGTGAAGAGCTGTAACTCATTAAGTTCAGTTTTTTTCACTAGAAATAAGAGTAATTCAGTGTTTGTCACATTGCATATGGTGATCCGAAACCTTTAGCAATAACAGTACGTCAATGGTTTTGCAGTTTTCTTTTCTTGTGAAAGGGACCAAGAGAATAACTGAACTAAATAATATTGCTCTGAGTCTGCCTGTCTGCTTCCTGAACTCTGCACACTGGGACTGCATACCAGGGATTGGAAGTATCAGTATGCCACTTCTTCAGTTATGTATAATGACTGTAATTTACAGAGGAGGTAGATGAAGAAGTGCCCACAGAGATTCAATTATCTCCAAACATAGTAGTGCACCATAGAGCAGCCTACAAGTCTCTAGGAAGTGATCACGACCCACCCTGTTTAAATTGCAGCAACAACAAAAGAAACTTTAAAAACTTTAATCATAGATCATACTTTAACAGAGGCTTTCAGAAACCCATGTCTTATACAGTGCCATTTAGAACCCTGGTGTCCTGATAGGAAAGCTTCATTATTTTGAAGTATTAAAAATCCTTGAATGTCTCATGGTTTGTGTGTGTGTGTATTTGCTATTTATCAACTACTAACCACTGCCCTTCATTTTTTAAAAAAAAATATATACTTCCAGCTATGTCCTATGCATTTTATAGACTGGCATGAAGACAAGGTCTGTGTGACTCAAAGAGGTTCTCAGGCATTGATTGTAAATTCTTTTCTAGAGGTTGAATCAACCATAATTTAAACATTCTTATGAAATACATTAACGGTATCTAGAGTACAGTGGATGAGCTGCATCTGGATAAACAAAAAGCAGTTGTCAAGATTTTCAAATGTTTGTACTTAAATTGTGACTCCAAAGTCCTTACTCATGTTCCTAAATAAATACCCTGATGTTCTGTTAGTGAAATACTGCTTACTTCAATGGGAACTGTTCCATAAAGCTATTTAGACTCTTTGGGCTTACCTACACTGCCTCCCTCCACCCCCCAATTCAGACTACAGGGATATGAGTAGCAGTGAGCACCAAAGTGTTGTGCTGTAACTCCCCTGTCTGGACATTGTGGGAGTGAGGTAAAAGGTTCCTAGTTCCCATTAATATAATCCTTTTCAAACAGGATTACATTAATCTGAACTGGCAACATTTTAGCTCAAGCCTGCAGTATCTACATGGGGGAGTTACCATGTAGTAACTTGGTGCACACTGCTATATATACTCCTGTAGTCCTATCTGTGGGACAGTGTAGACATAGCCAAAGATCTGTGGGGCAAGGAGTTTTTCACTATGTGTGAGTACAGCATCTAGCATAATGGAGCTCTGAACCTCTAGATAACACAATACAAATGCTAAAAAATAATTCTGAATCCTACAGTATAACATATTCTCAACCACCCAGATTCAACAGCTAGGCAACTAAACCAGATGTATAACTTCATAGATTCCAAGGCCAGAAGGAACCATTTCGATCATCTAATCAGACCGCCTGTATACCACAGGCCATAGAACTTCCCCAATATTATTCCTAGAGCATAGGTTTTTAAAAATACAATCTTGATTTTAAACATGTGAGTAATAGAGAATCCACACAATCCTTGGCAAATCGTTCCAATGGTTAATTACCTTCACTGTTAAAAATGTAAACCTTATTTCCAGTCTGAATTCGCCTAGCTTCAACTTCCAGCCATTGGATCGAGTTGTACCTTTCTCTGCTAGATTGAAGAGCCCATTATTAAATATTTGTTCCCCATATAGATATTGATAAACTGTAATCAGGTTACTCCTTAACCTTCTCTTTGTTAAGCTAAACAGATTAAGCTCAATACTGCTACAAGTATTGTGCAACAAATTGGAAAAGGAGGGATTTCATTTTTGCTAAACTTTTAGTCATTGACATGCCACCATATACAACCTGCAAAATTGAAAAGACCTAAAATAAAATAGTTCTAGGTGAAGACTATCTATCTAAAATCTATGCTGTAAAAAGGAGTAGAAATATAAACGTGATGTTTACTGATAACCTGGCCCTCTACATACCAAAGAAATGGCAAGAAAGATACAGAATAAAAGAAAGAGAGAGAAAGATATTATGTGAAGTTGTAGGTGGTCATGTAAATCTCAGGAGAACTTTATAAGTAAATATTTTCTGAAACTACTGAAAATATGTAATTTGTAGCACAAAGAAACAGACATTTGGAAATAAGTGATGTAAAGTGAATTGTTTTGATATGCTGGTTTAATATTTCAATACTACTCATGAAAAAGGCTATATAATCTTATACAGCATCCCTCATGACCTGTGAAGAAAATTGTATAGTACAGTATAAAACAATGTTTCTCTGAAAATATATTTCACAGACTTAGCAGCCTACTGAAGTCAGTGGCAAAATTGTGATAATATCACAAACCAGCTAAAAATGTTTTTGCTACCAATGAGCATGTATTTCTAGCTTCTGGGAATAAATAGACATAATAATCCTCATAGAATCATAGAATATCAGGGTTGGAAGGGACCTCAGGAGGTCATCTAGTCCAAGCCCCTGCTCAAAGCAGGACCATCCCCAACTAAATCATCCCAGCCAGGGCTTTGTCAAGCCTGACCTTAAAAACTTCTAAGGAAGGAGATTCCACCACCTCCCTAGGTATCGCATTCCAGTGTTTCACCACTCTCCTAGTGAAAAAGTTTTTTCCTAATATCCAACCTAAACCTCCCCCAGTGCAACTTGAGACCCTTACTCCTTGTCCTGTCCTCTTCCACCACTGAGAATAGTCTAGAACCATCCCCTCTGGAACCACCTCTCAGGTAGTTGAAAGCAGCTATCAAATCCCCCCTCATTCTTCTCTTCCACAGACTAAACAATCCCAGTTCCCTCAGCTTCTCCTCATAAGTCATGTGTTCCAGTCCCCTAATCATTTTTGTTGCCCTCCGCTGGACTCTTTCCATTTTTTCCACATACTTCTTGTAGTGTGGGGCCCAAAACTGGACACAGTACTCCAGATGAGGCCCCACCAATATTGAATAGAGGGGAACGATCACGTCCCTCGATCTGCTGGCAATGCCCCTACTTATACAGCCCAAAATGCCATTGGCCTTCTTGGCAACAAGGGCATACTGTTGACTCATATCCAGCTTCTCATCCACTGTAACCCCTAGGTCCTTTTCTGCAGAACTGCTGCCGAGACATTCGGTCCCTAGTCTGTAGCGGTGCATGGGATTCTTCCATCCTAAGTGCAGGACTCTGCACTTGTCCTTGTTGAACCTCATCAGATTTCTTTTGGCCCAATCCTCTAATTTGTCTAGGTCCCTCTGTATCCTATCCCTACCCTCCAGCGTATATACCTCTCCTCCCAGTTTAGTGTCATCTGCAAACTTGCTGAGGGTGCAGTCCACACCATCCTCCAGATCATTAATGAAGTTATTGAACAAAACCGGCCTGACGACCGACCCTTGGGGCACTCCACTTGATACCGGCTGCCAACTAAACATGGAGCTATTGATCACTACCTGTTGAGCCCAACAATCTAGCCAGCTTTCTATCCACCTTATAGTCCATTCATCCAGACCATACTTCTTTAACTCGCTGGCAAGAATACTGTGGGAGACCGTGTCAAAAGCTTTGCTAAAGTCAAGGAACAACACATCCACTGCTTTCCCCTCATCCACAGAGCCAGTTATCTCATCATAGAAGGCAATTAGATTAGTCAGGCATGACTTGCCCTTGGTGAATCCATGCTGACTGTTCCTGATCACTTTCCTCTCCTATAAGTGCTTCAGAATTGATTCCTTGAAGACATGCTCCATGATTTTTCCAGGCACTGAGGTGAGGCTGACTGGCCTGTAGTTCCCAGGATCCTCCTTCTTCCCTTTTTTAAAGATGGGCACTACATTAGCCTTTTTCCAGTCATCTGGGACCTCCCCCGATCGCCATGAGTTTTCGAAGATAATGGCCAATGGTTCTACAATCACATCCGCCAACTCCTTTAGCACTCTCGGATGCAGCGCGTCCGGCCCCATTGACATGTGCTAGTACAGCTTTTCTAAATAGTCCCAAACCACTTCTTTCTCCACAGAGGGCTGGTCACCTCCTCCCCATGCTGTGCTGCCCAGTGCAGCAGTCTGGGAGCTGACCTTGTTCGTGAAGACAGGCAAAAAAAGCATTGAGTACATCACTAGGTTGCCTCCCTCATTCAATAAGGGGCCCACACTTTCCTTGACTTTCTTCTTGTTGCTAACACACCTGAAGAAACCCTACTTGTTACTCTTAACATCTCTTGCTAGCTGCACCTCCAGGTGTGATTTGGCCTTCCTGATTTCACTCCTGCATGCCCGAGCAGTATTTTTATACCCTGGTCGTTTGTCCAATCTTCCATTTCTTGTAAGCTTCTTTTTTGTGTTTAAGATCAGCAAGCATTTCACTGTTAAGCCAAGCTGGTCGCCTGCCATATTTACTGTTGTTTCTACACATCGGGATGGTTTGTTCCTGTAACCTCAATAAGGATTCTTTAAAATACAGCCAGCTCTCCTGGACTCCTTTCCCCCTCATGTTATTCTCCCAGGGGATCCTTCCTATCAGTTCCCTGAGGTTGTCAAAGTCTGCTTTTCTGAAGTCCAGGGTCCGTATTCTGCTGCTCTCCTTTCTTCCCTGTGTCAGGATCCTGAACTCGACCATCTCATGGTCACTACCTCCCAGGTTCCCGTCCACTTTTGCTTCCTCTACTACCGTAATTCTTCTCGGTTTGTGAGCAGCTGGTCAAGAAGAGCTCTGCCCCTAGATGGTTCCTCCAGCACTTGCACCAGGACATTGTCCCCTACCCTTTCCAAAAACTTCCTGGATTGTCTGTGCACCACTGTATTGCTCTCCCAGCAGATATCAGGGTGACTGTAGTCTCCAATGAGAACCAGGGCCTGCGATCTAGTAACTTCTGTTAGTTGCCGGAAGAAAGCCTCGTCCACCTCATCTCCCTGGTCCGGTGGTCTATAGCAGACTCCCACCACGACATCACCCTTGTTGCTCACACTTCTAAACTTAATCCAGAGACACTCAGGTTTTTCTGCAGTTTTATACCAGAGGTCAGAGCAGTCATACTGCTCCCTTACTTACAATGCAACTCCCCCTCCTTTTCTGCCCTCCCTGTCCTTCCTGAACAGTTTATATCCATCCATGACAGTACTCCAGTCATGTGAGTTATCCCACCAAGTCTCTGTTATGCCAATCACATCATAATTCCTTGACTGTGCCAGGATTTCCAGTTCTCCCTGCTTGTTTCCCAGGCTTCTTGTATTTGTGTTTTGGCACTTGAGATCATAGAATCATAGAATATCAGGGTTGGAAGGGACCTCAGGAGGTCATCTAGTCCAACCCCTTGCTCAAAGCAGGACCATCCCTAACTAAATCATCCCAGCCAGGGCTTTGTCAAGCCTGACCTTAAAAACTTCTAAGGAAGGAGATTCTACCACCTCCCTAGGTAACGCATTCCAGTGTTTCACCACCCTCCTAGTGAAAAAGTTTTTTCCTAATATCCAACCTAAACCTCCCCCACTGCAACTTGAGACCATTACTCCTTGTCCTGTCCTCTTCTACCACTGAGAATAGTCTAGAACCATCCTCTCTGGAACCACCTCTCAGGTAGTTGAAAGCAGCTATCAAATCCCCCCTCATTCTTCTCTTCTGCAGATTAAACAATCCCAGTTCCCTCAGCCTCTCCTCATAAGTCATGTGTTCCAGACCCCTAATCATTTTTGTTGCCCTTCGCTGGACTCTCCAATTTATCCACATCCTTCTTGTAGTGTGGGGCCCAAAACTGGACACAGTACTCCAGATGAGGCCTCACCAATGTCGAATAGAGGGGGACGATCACGTCCCTTGATCTGCTCACTATGCCCCTACTTATACATCCCAAAATGCCATTGGCCTTCTTGGCAACAAGGGCACACTGCTGACTCATATCCAGCTTCTCGTCCACTGTCACCCCTAGGTCCTTTTCTGCAGAACTGCTGCCTAGCCATTCGGTCCCTAGTCTGTAGCTGTGCATTGGGTTCTTCCATCCTAAGTGCAGGACCCTGCACTTATCCTTATTGAACCTCATCAGATTTCTTTTGGCCCAATCCTCCAATTTGTCTAGGTCCCTATGTATCCTATCCCTGCCCTCCAGCATATCTACCACTCCTCCCAGTTTAGTATCATCTGCAAATTTGCTGAGAGTGCAATCCACACCATCCTCCAGATCATTTATGAAGATATTGAACAAAACCGGCCCCAGGACCGACCCCTGGGGCACTCCACTTGACACCGGCTGCCAACTAGACATGGAGCCATTGATCACTACCCGTTGAGCCCGACAATCTAGCCAACTTTCTACCCACCTTATAGTGCATTCATCCAGCCCATACTTCTTTAACTTGCTGACAAGAATACTGTGGGAGACCGTGTCAAAAGCTTTGCTAAAATCAAGAAACAATACATCCACTGCTTTCCCTTCATCCACAGAACCAGTAATCTCATCATAGAAGGCGATTAGATTAGTCAGGCATGACCTTCCCTTGGTGAATCCAGGCTGACTGTTCCTGATCACTTTCCTCTCATCTAAGTGCTTCAGGATTGATTCTTTGAGGACCTGCTCCATGATTTTTCCGGGGACTGAGGTGAGGCTGACTGGCCTGTATTTCCCAGGATCCTCCTTCTTCCCTTTTTTAAAGATTGGCACTACATTAGCCTTTTTCCAGTCATCTGGGACTTCCCCGGTTTGCCACGAGTTTTCAAAGATAATGGCCAATGGCTCTGCAATCACAGCCGCCAATTCCTTTAGCACTCTCGGATGCAACTCGTCCGGCCCCATGGACTTGTGCACGTCCAGCTTTTCTAAATAGTCCCTAACCACCTCTTTATCCACAGAGGGCTGGCCATCTATTCCCCATGTTGTGATGCCCAGCGCAGCAGTCTGGGAGCTGACCTTGTTAGTGAAGACAGAGGCAAAAAAAGATAACTTGCTGTTTGTCCTGCTTTCTTAGTATGAGGCAGGAACCCTCCCCTTTTGGGCTCTCCTGCTCGTGCTTCCTCCCAGTATCCCACGTCCCCACTTACCTCAGGGGTTTGGTCTCCTTCCCCGGTGAGCCTAGTTTAAAGCCCTCCTCACTAGGCCAGCCAGCCTGCTTGCGAAGATGCTCTTCCCTCTCTTCATTAGGTGGAGCCCGTCTTTGCCTAGCACTCCTGCTTCTTGGAACACCATCCCATGGTCAAAGAATCCAAAGCCGTCTCTCCGACACCACCTGAATAGGATAATATTTAGCACGTACATGGATAGAACTTTGTGTGTCTGAAGCACTAGATAATATATCATGGACTTAACAGTTAATCAAAAGTATATACTTTTGTTTGCAAAATATAACAAACACAAAACAAAAACTCCTACTCATCATTAATGTATTTATGAATTTTCATCACCTCACCTCAACATCACTAACATGAAGGATTCTGACACTTGATCTTGTTTAAAATGATCAACCTGATTCCCGTATTCTGACACCTTGTTGGAAAATTTTAAGAATAAGACACTGGCTACTGTCAAGGATATCTTTGGAACAACAAAGAAAAAACAACTTGACTGGTTCGCAGTGTCTGAACATGTGCTGCTCCCACTTACAGAAAAGAAAAAAAGAAGCTTGCCTAAATTTACTTCAACAACCAACTAAGTCGAGAACTCTCAAGTTTAAAGAGGCTAAGGCTGCAGTTCAGAAAGCCACCAAACAATGTGCCCAGAAGTACAGGCAAGACCTGTGGAAAAAAATTCAGACCTGCTTTGAAAGAGGGGACCTTCATGATACCTATAATGGAATTAAAGAGGCACCTGGTCCACCTTGTAGAAAGACTGCAAACCTGAAAGTGAAAGATGGTACCACATTGACTGACAGACAACAAGAAGAACTTGACTGATGGACTGATCATTACAAAGAATGCCATTATCTTTTATATTGAATTAGCTTGCATCCCCCTGCTCCTAGTGATGCAGGAACTGGACCAAATACCAACTCCTGAAGATGTAGAGAAGGCTATCAAAAGGTTTGAACCTGGGAAAGCAGTGGACAATGATCAGATATCTCCAGAGCTCCTAAAGACAGAGGGGAGAAAGCCTGTGAGTGATATCTATGCACTTCTCTGCGCCTGTTGGGAAGAAAGCCATATACCCCAGGATCTGAAAGAAGCAAAGATAATTACTCTCTATAAAAATAAAGGTGACAGAGCAGATTGCAACAACTATTGAGGGATATCTTTGCTAAGCTTGGTCGGCAAAGTGCTTGCAAGGGTCCTGTTGAAAAGATTTCAAGTCCTTGCTGAGAGTCTATCCTGAGAGCCAGTGTGGATTCAGAGCTGGGCACTCCATGCTTAGCCCAACAGCTGGGCACTCCACAACAAATCTTTTATTGTTAGTGCAATTTAAACAGGGTGGGTAGTGATCACTTCTCAGAGACTCGTAGGCTGCTATATGGTGCACTACTATTATACATCCTTCACATTGCACTTGTTTTAAGAAAAAAGCTGCGAACAAGAGACACCTCTGCGTGAAGCATTCATTGACCTACAAAAGGCCTAGTAGGGATGACATCTATAAGATCCTGTTGCAAATTGGCTGTCCACAAAAGGTGCTCTCCCTATTCAAGGAGTTCTAAGAGGGAATGAAGGGAACCATCCAGTATGAAAATGAAACATCATCTGAATTTAGTATTGATACTGATATGAAGCAAGACTGCATTTTAGTTCCCATTGGCTTTGTCATCTTTTCTATTCTTCTTAAGTACGCCTTTGGAAATGATCAGTCTGGCATACTAATTGATTTGAGGATGGATGGAAGCAAAAGGTATGACACCCAGCTTACTATTTGGGATCTGTTTTTTGCAGATGACACTGCATTCATCTCTAATTCACCTGATGAACTGCAGGTCATGATGAACACATTTTCTGATGCATGCACAAAGTTTAGCATGATAAT
Source organism: Eretmochelys imbricata (assembly GCF_965152235.1). Taxonomy (NCBI): domain Eukaryota; kingdom Metazoa; phylum Chordata; order Testudines; family Cheloniidae; genus Eretmochelys; species Eretmochelys imbricata. Next base: position 38,298,191 of record NC_135574.1, read on the forward strand.
CAGTATCAAGAAAACAGTTCTCATGTCACAATGTACTAACAGACCACCTAAAAGCTATGTCAGTAATGAAGCTCTGGACAATGTGAATCACTTCTTCTATCTCGGCTCAATTGTTACCAGCTCACTTAACTTAGATAGGGAACTTGATGCTAGAATCGGCAAAGCTTCTGTTACCTTTGGCAAATTTACCTTACATGTTTGGAATAACAAGTTGCTAACTCTGAATACAAAGGTGTCTGTTTATCAGGCTTGTGTCCTTAGTACCCTCCTTTATGGTTGTGAAAGCTGGTTGACTTATTCCAAGCAGGAGCAGAGATTGAACTGTTTCCACCTCTGCTGTCACAAAAATCCTTGGAGTTACTTGGGACCAATGGATCACCAATAATGAGATCCTTGAGCGAACCAACCTACGCAGAGTATGCTGGACACTCACAGGCTTCGCTGGTTGGGACACATGGAGCACATGCCTCAAGATTGTCTACTGAAGACTGTGCTCTGTGGCCAATTTAAGAACTGCCCGCAACACAGAGGCCAAAGCTCCGATACAGCAACAAGGTCAAGCAAGGCCTCAAGAAATTCAGCATTACCACTGACAACTGGGAAAATCCTGCCCACAACCCGTCAGTATAGAGAAGCTTAGTTAAGAATGGTATGGTCATCATGGAGAGCCATTAGAGAGCTCAGGCTGAGGCCCACAGGCGAGCCAGGAAGTAGAGTGTGCTTTAACTACCATCTGGGAAGTGGGCCGGTAGCCACTGTGGGAAGGTTTGCCACTAACGCATCGGGCTCTTTTCCCATGCCATTGCTAAACACCATTGATGGACTGACTTTGTCACATCTCCTTTCATCTGTCAAGATGTTGGATCGTAATATGAATTCTAATTACCATATTTTGGTGATAATAATTGCAGTGGTGTATGATACTCCCAGAACTCAAAAGCTCAACACATTTGTGACTGGACAGTACCCAGACTGGAGACCTCAAATCAAAACTCAGGTGCTACGTGAAGTGCTGTTGAGCCATTAAGTGACATTCTTCCTTCTTTGCTAGGCACACAGCATGGTGCTATGAACTACTGTATTAGAAAAAGAGGTCAACTTTAGGTGAGATGTAAAAGTAAGGCAGTGGCCACTTGCAGTCATTAATAATCAGATGGTAGTTTTCCCAATACATGGGTATTAACCAAGTATGGTATGGATTAAAATCCAGTTAAAATACTTATGGTCTACTTACCCAAATGTAATACAGATATTAACTGATAGTACTTCTGCTCCTAGTCATTGTTATATAATGGTGCCTTTGACGTGGTTCATTAATACACTGGGTGAAATTCTGACTGAATTGAAATCAACGGGAGTTTTGGCACTGATGTCATTGAAGCCAGGATTTCCCCCATTGTGTTTAACAAACGTTGGGATCCTTTTGCATGAAAGACACTTTGTTAGGTGATTATTGTTTATAAACTAACATATGTAGACTGCAACAAACATGAATTCTTTTATTCCAGGTCCATAAATAATGAGATACCACACTCATTGAACAATTCATGTAAAAGAAAAGAAAAGAAAAGAAAAGAAAAGAAAAGAAAAGAAAAGAAAAGAAAGAAAGTCCCCACCTCACTCTCCCCCTGCCCCCAAATGGTTTGGGTTGATCCAAATGTTCTGTTTTAGTAAAACTGAAATGTCTCGCTCCAGCTTCATTTTTAAATTATTTGTTTTATAAGATAAAAATTTAAAAATATAACAAAAAAGTCATTTTTAAATAGTACTTCAAAATGTTCCATTCCAAAAACATCAGAATATAGTTGACAAATTCACATTTTGGATGGAAAAATTCCAACCAGCTCTAATAAACTGTGAAATTCAGTCCCACAGAACGGTGTTGAAGCTAAAAGCTTATCGAGACTCCAAATGGGACGGGAGACTTATATGGGTAACAAGAATATCTAGAAAAATACTTAATGCTCACATACATTTTGGAAGATATAGTAAACCTCATGCTTCAAGTGTTAGGCCATTCTCTAACTATTAGAGATCAGGATGAGACCTAACCTAGGAGACAGGATATTGCACATCTGACTTGTGTGAGATTTATTCTACCTTCCTCGGAGTCATTTGCTACTGACCTCTGTCAGAGACAGGCTACAGGAGCAGATGGGGAACAGGTATAAGCTAGGATGGTTATTCCTATTCATGAAATCATCCTATAAAATTCGAATTTAGATACAAAACTTGATATAATACCAGTTAAGCAATAACACCTTGGTATTTACTCTACAGATGCATATGGAAATGCTATATATTTTTCTGTTTTTTTCTTAGACTTAGTATTCATGGAAGTGGGAGACTAATTACTTGAATAAGGAATGCACCATGCAAGCATCCAAAACACTTTATTCTTGACAAGCATAACAGGACTGTTATAGTCCCATGACTTCTTCAAGCAGAGACTAGAAAATGTGCAGATTGGTACAATGTGTGTAATGGATACATTGAATTACTACATTAGGATAAGCTCATGGTACAAGACACATTTTCTCTTGTGATCTAAGCAAGATATAAATATATATCACAGTTAGTGTCTGATCCTACAATGTTCAAGTCAATGGACCCTAAGCACACTAACTCACTGAGCCACCTGGATTTCACATGAGAGGGTCAAATCATACCATATTTTGAAAAAGGCAACTCAACCTATTTATCTCAACAAGAACCCTGTTGCCTTGGCTCCCTCACAATGTGATCCTTGCTTCCAAAGAACATTTTAAATATTTTAAGACGATGATGCAGCAGTTCATGTAACTCTTCCTCTCATTATTTTCTGCATTGATTTGGAGTTTATGGGCTAGATTTTCAACTTAATTTTAATGCACACTGTCGTATGCTACCCTGCAGATAATGTCATGGGATTGCCATGATAATTGTACTGCAGAGATCAAGAGGAGAGGTGAAAAGGAAGATACAGACATGGATTTATTATTTTTATTAGAGAATAAATAATTTACAAAATGCCTAAATTGCTTTTTTTCAAAATATTTATGATTTGACCATTTAAACTGAAATACTGGGGTGTGTCAGGGATACCTTATGATTACCTCACATCATGTTTCTTAACAGTATTGTCCTGATATGCCACAAAGTGACTCTCAGGCAGTGTCAACACATTGAGAGCTTGTGTCCCAACGGTGATGACGTTTGGCAACAAGATGAGATAAACTTCAGGGAACTAGAGTAATTCCCTGGTAACTTACAACATTCAGTATACACAGATGATCTTAATGACTCATTTAGCTATAGAGTAAGTAACAGAATGAGCTAATGGTGTGGCAGCAAACAACAGGTAGTATTTGCGTTATGTAATATATTTTGTTCTAGGTACTGGGTAATCATTTTCTTGTTCTTGAGTTCTTTTATTAGAGTGATACTCCACTTTTTCTTCATATCTGGTATAATGAGAAGATTCCAGAAGACTTGAGAAATGCAAACATTGTTACAATCTTTAAGAAAGGAGATAAGTAGGAGTGTGGAAACTATCAAGGTATTGCCTTGCTATCTACAGCAGAGAAAATTCTTGCCTGTATCCTTTGAAACCGTTGCTGAGGAAATATTGTCAGAATCTCAGAGTGGTTTCAGACCATCCCATGGGACAACCGACATGATCTTTGTTGCCTGCCAAAACCAGGAAAAGTCATGGGAGCAAAATCAGGACCTGTACATGGCTTTCATCGATTTGACAAAGGCCTTTGACTCTGTTAATCGTGAAGCCCTGTGGAAGGTGCTGGCCAGATCTGGCTGCCTTCCAAAATTTATTAAGGTCCTAAGGCTTCTCCATGATCAGATGACTGCCATGGTTCTCTGATATGGCCTTGAGACAGAATCCTTTGCCATCAAAACTGGGGTTGAGCAAGGATGAACTATTGCCCCAACCCTATTTTCCATCTGTTTAGCAGTCATTCTGGTCCTCGTTAAAGATCACATCCCCAATATAGAATGGATGGGCAGCTCTTTAATTTTCTACGTCTTCACTCAAAATCTAAAGTCTTCAGGGTGTCCATTACTGGTCTTCAGTATGCTGATGATTGTGTCATCCTCATGCACACTGAGAATGACCTTCAGTCCATACTGTATTTTCCTGCACAAGCTTACCGAAGCCTAGGACTCTCACTCAATACTGAGAAGACTAAAGTGTTCTATCAACCTGCTTTAGGCCTTGCACATTACCCACCACAAATCACCACTGAGGATCAGACTTTGGAGACAGTTGAGCACTTTTGCTACCTGGTAGCCAACTTTCTCAAAATGCAAAAATTGACAGTGAGATCCAGCACAGGATCCAGTGTGCAAGTGCTTCCTTTGGGAAATTACTCAGATGCATTTTCACGGACCGTGACCTACAGCAAGACACCAAAATCCAGGTTTATAAGAAATTGGTGTTCCTACACTCCTGTGTATGCAAAACCTGGGTGACCTGTTGACAGCACCTCAAGAGTTTGGATAGGTATCATCAACAATGCCTCCCTAAGATCCTTCAGCTCAAGTGGCAAAATCGCTGCACTAATGCAAGCATCCTCATTGAAGCCAATGTCCCCAGCATTGAAGCAATGATCCTCATGCACCAACTTCGCTGGGCTGGACATTGTGTGTGGATGCCAGACTCTCACCTCCCAAAACAAGTCCTCTACTCTCAGCTCACCAATGGTCAGAGATCCTGTGGTGGTCAGAGAAAATGCTACAAAGACACACTGAAAGCATATCATAAGAAAACTGATGTGGATATCACAAGCTCAGAGGAACAAGCTTGTTCCCAATAGCGCCATATCCCAATAGCGCCATATCCTCCATCAGGCAGTGGCCCGCTTCGAGGAGAAGCACCTTTCCCTCAAAGCTGAAAAGAAGCCACAAAATGTCTGTACCTACTGCGGGCGGATTTTCGGGTCCAGGATCGAACTCCTGAGTCATCTCAGGACCTGTATGTAAATCCATGGTAGAGATCATCCTCGAATTTAAGGATCACCAATTAATCAATCATTAATTCCACTTGCTTTCAAATTACAATTGTTATGGAATAACCTCATTGATACTCCAGGATACCTTACATTGATGTCTGAATTATCCATATACATCTCTTGAATCCTAGTAGGGTGGATTCTACTATTACTTCCACAGGAAGAGGATTACCACTATTAAATATCCTATGACAGAAAAAAATCTTTCATGTATTTAAACTTCAATTAATAAATGGGCATGTATTTCCAGGATATTTCCATGTCTTTTATCTATTCCACTTAATTGATAAAGATTTAATGTTTTTTTTTCCTGTGGACTTTCCCTGGAATCTGTATATCTCTAATTAGGGCTTGTGTCCAAAATTGTATGCAGTATCCTAGGTGCGGCCTCATAGTGACTTGTTTAACTGTAGAAACCAGTACAATGTGTTCCTATTTCTATTAGTGGTAACATGAATCTTCTCAGCTGAACCTATCAGCAATGGTATCACATACCAGCTGTAAGATGGAATAAGAAATGGACTGAGACCATCAATTCATGCAATAAAAAACAGTCCTGAGATGGTAAAAAATCTGTTCAGTGCTGACCTACTGCAATATGAAGCAGTATCCCAGAGTTGAAAGTCTCTTGCTTTCTATTATAAATCCCCTGATACATTCTGTTACCTAGTGTTGTTTTGACAGATAAATGTGTTTGATGAATTCCATTTTTAGTCACAAAAGCGTCACAGCAGTGAACAAAAATGGAATTAGTGTGGGATTTTATAACACTGTTAAGAAAGGAAAAAAATTAAAGAGAGTCACATACTTCTAAAAATATTCAAAAGGGTTTAACGCATAAACAAAACAAAAACAAAAACATGGCCAATGAAAACGTTATTGGCACCATGTTTTCATTGCCTTATGAGTATTCTTCAGCTCAAAACAGCATAGTTTGATTGACAATAAAAGAAGGATTAAAAGAAAATATCTGAGACCTTATGGGATAACCATATAATTTAAAAGAAATCAGAGAGGCAGGAACATTTCACAAAGCGTAAAGCATGAAACCTAAGAAACCCAAAGACGAGAAATAAAGGCGAAAAATCTTTTAAAAGGGTATTCCAGCACCGGAAACATCAAAATACCACTTCTTTGCACCTTGTCAGGAAATGCTTGATTGAGTTTTACACAATGGGCACCTAGGAATTTGTTTCCTGCAGAATAATGCTTTGAGCAGTATGTATTAGAAAAACCCTTTCAACATTACATATCACAGCATTAACTTTGTAATTGACATCCGTCTTCACTGTGAATATGTGGAGTGGAAAAAATTCCTTGCAAATCTTTTCTAATTTCACATGCTCTCATAACCTATTTTCCATTTCTTCTGATTTGGGGTTTGTTTGTAGCTTTTTGTTAAACCATCCAATCAAAAAAATTGTTACTAAATAATTGTAATGAAGATATGAGATGAAAATACTTATTTCCATTTCATGTCTCAGTGGTCCATGCTATAACTTCCATCTCCAGATAGAGGCTTTTGTGCAGGTTTTGTCTGTACTTGTTTGATATGACCCCTTATAAATATAGCACTGATTGTTCTTACCTTATTAGAATAGTTAATCTATCTTTCAAGATTTTGAGGATGATGTGGACCAGCCAGAGCTAGGGTCTGATCCAAAGCCCATGTAAGTTAACAAAAGTAATCCTATTCACTTCAGCAGACTTTGGATCAAGCACACCCATTATCCCAACTCATCCCTTTGGCTTCATTAGTAATGAAAAAGAAATCAATAATTTATGATAAACTTCAGCCTGAGATTATGCTTATGTCCCCAAGCACTTTCTCTCAACTCCCTAAGTCTCTCTGTTCTGAAAAGGCTCTCACTCCTTTTATATCTTGAGTGCAATTAACTGACTCCACCTGCCAGCAGTCACAGAATCATAGAATCATAGGACTGGAAGGGACCTCAGAAGGTCATGTAATCCAGTCCCCTGCACTCATGGCAGGACTAAGTATTATGTAGCCCAGAGGTTCTCAAAGCTGGTCCGCCGCTTGTTCAGGGAAAACCCCTGGCGGGCCAGGTCGGTTTGTTTACCTGCCGCGTCCGCAGGTTCGGCCGATCGCGGTTCCCACTAGCTGCGGTTTGCCGCTCCAGGCCAATGGAGGCTGCAGAAAGTGGCGCGGGCCGAGGGACGTGCTGGCCGCCCTTCCAGCAGCCCCACTGCCCTGGAGCAGTGAACCGCGGCCAGTGGGAGCTGCGATCGGCCAAACCTGTGGACATGGCAGGTAAACAAACCGGCCTGGCCCGCCAGGGGCTTTTCCTGAACCAGCGGCGGACCAGCTTTGAGAACCACTGTTCTAGACCATTCCTGACAGATGTTTGTCCACAGCCTACTCTTAAAAATCTCTAATGATGGAGATTCCACAACCTCCCTAGTCAATTTATTCCAGCGCTTAACAGCCCTGACAGTTAGGAAGCTTTTCCTAATGTCCAACCTAAACCTCCCTTGCTGCAGTTTAAGCCCTTTGCTTCTGATCCTATCCTCAGAGGTTAAGAAGAACAATTCTTCTCCCTCCTCCTTGTAACAACCTTTTATGTACTCGAAAACTGTTATCATGTCCCCACTCAGTTTTCTCTTTTCCAGACTAAACAAAACCAATTTTTTAAATCTTCCTTCATAGGTCATGTTTTCAAGACCTTTAATCAATTTTGTTGCTCTTCTCTGGACTTTCTCCAATTTGTCCACACCCTTCCTGAAATGTGATGTCCAAAACTGGACACAATACTCCAGCGGAGGCCTAATCAGCACGGAGTAGGGTGGAAGAATTACTTCTCGTGTCTTGCTTACAAGACTCCTGCTAATACATCCCAGAATGATGTTCACTTTCTTTGCAATGGTGTTACACTGTTGACTCATATTTACCTTGTGGTCCACTATGACCCCCAGATCCCTTTCTGCAATACTCCTTCCTAGGCAGTCATTCCCCATTTTGTATATGTGCAACTGATTGTTCCTTCCTAAATGGAGCACTTTGCATTTGTCCTTATTGAATTTCATCCTATTTATGTCAGACCATTTCTCCAGTTTGTCCAGATGAGTTTTAATTTTAATCCTATCCTCCAAAGCATGTACTCTCTATTCCATTATCTAAATCATTGATGAAGGTATTGAACAGAACTGGACCCAGAACTGATTCCTGTGGACCCCACTCGTTATGCCCTTCCAGCTTGACTGTGAACCACTGATAACTACTCTCTGGGAATAGTTTTCCAACCCAGTTTTGCACCCACCTAGAGTAGCTCCATCTAGATTGCATTTCCCTAGTTTGTTTATGAGAAGATCATGTGAGACAGTATCAAAAGCTTTACTAAAGTCAAGATATACCAGATCTACCACTTCCCCCCTATCCACAAGGCTTTTTACCCTGTCAAAGAAAGTATCAGGTTGGTTTGACATGATTTGTTCATAACAAATCCGCACTGACTGTTACTTATCACCTTATTATCTTTTAAATATTTGCAAATTGATTGCTTAATTATTTGCTCCATTATCTTTTCGGGTACAGCAGTTAAGCTGACTGGTCTTTAATACCTCGGGTTGTCCTTATTTCCCTTTTTACAGATTGGCACCATATTTGCCCTTTCCAGTCTTCTGGAATCTCTCCCATCTTCCATGACTTCCATGACTAATCGCTAATGGGTCAGATTTCAGAGTAACAGTCGTGTAAGTCTGTATTCGCAAAAAGAAAAGGAGTACTTGTGGCACCTTAGAGACTAACCAATTTATTTGAGCATAAGCTTTCAGATGGTTCAGATGTCTCCTCAGTCAGCTCCTTGAGTATTCTAGGATGTATTTCATCAGGCCCTGGTGACTTGAAGACATCTAATTTGTCTATGTAATTTTTAACTTGGCCTTTTCCTATTTTAGCCTCTGATCCTAACTCATTTTCACTGGCATTCACTGTGTTAGATGTCCAATCACCACCAATATTCTTGGTGAAAAACAAAACAAAGAAGTCACTAATGCACTTCTGCCATTTCCACATTTTCTGTTATTATTTCCCCCCCTTATTGAGTAACAGGCCTACCCTGTCCTATGTCTTCCTCTTGCTTCTAATGTATCTGTAGAATGTTTTCTTGTTACCATTTATATCTCTAGCTACTTTGATCTCGTTTTGTGCCGTGGCCTTTCTGATTTTGTCCGTAAATACTTGTGTCATTTGTTTATATTAATCCTTTGTAATTTGACCTAGTTTCCACTTTTCGTAGGACTTTTTTTTTTATTTTTAGATCATTGAAGATCTCCTGGTTAAGCCAGGGTGGTCTCTTGCCATACTTCCTATCTTTCCTGTGCAGTGGGATAGTTTGCTCATGTGTTATTAATAATGTCTCTTTGAATAATGTCTCATGAGCCCACTTGTACTGTTTCAGCACGTCTAGTATTACTTTTTCAAATCATTCAATCCTGTACAAGCTCTTAGAGTTAGCCACCTTGCTGCAGTGCTACAAAAATAATGATCACAACAGGTGATGTGTAATGAATCTGATTAATTTAGCAGCATTTCAAAATAAAATTACATTATGTTTTCATTCCATATCAACCCCAGCTGCATTTAGAGGTGTTGCTGTCCATCCTCCCCTTCTTCTCCTTTTGTTCTGTTATTAAAAAAGGAAAAGAAACAGGATTTGCTGGTAGGACTCTGTAATGTCACAAGAGAATTCCCAATGAAGCTAAATTATACAAGCTATATTACAAGTGTTAAAATGAATGTAACTAAAACTTCCCCAAGTGAATAGTTTCCAGATCGATCATTATATTAGATGCAATTTAAAAAAAAAATCCCTTCCTACTTGTCATACAGTACTTATACAGATAAATTATTATTTATCAAATCCCATAAGTCACCCAGGTGAACAGGCAAAAAAAACCCTCACCTCATTTGCAATTATTATTGCAAACAAAAATGCTGGGTTGCACTCCTTATTACCTGTAGAGTCATATTATTAATTATTCATAATTATTTGGATAAGTACCAAATATCTATGATAACTTTGCAAGTTATGAGAGTTATAAAACTGAATTTTATCATGATTAATTATGCATTTGAAAATACATACTGAGGTTTGATTGTTATTTGCTATTCATTATTTTTTCCATTAAAACAATCAGCTAATTCCACAGCCTGCTCCAAAGCCTACTGATGTCCATTGACTTCTATGGATTTTGGATCAGCCCCCCCAGGACTAGAAACAATATGATGTGACTTACATGATCCACCATCAACACAAATGACAAATAGTAAGTAGTCAAAGAGAAACAGGGTTTGGCATTGTGTGATTCTATTAACCAACATGTGGGCTAAATTCATAGGGTATTATTTATACTGAATAGTCTGACCATTCTGGCCCTTCTGTAAGTATACTTAGAATCAAAAAATAAGCCTAAAGGCAAAGCCATCTAGACATTGTAGGAAGACTTCACTAGAGAAGTGGGGTCGAAGGAGGGATCTGAAAGTGAAATTAGTAGACTGGAGGAGAGACTGTCTCAAGCATAGGTGGTGTGGAAGAAGATTCAAAGCCAAAAGTGGGAGAAGGAGACAATGGAGCATTTGTATGAGTATAAGACACCAGAATGGGTGTGGGATGAAATGAGAGCAGAATGCAGCAATTCCAACAATCTAACTGAAGCTCCTTGAAACTAACACACTGCCCTAAACTCACTGTGAGACATTCTGCAAGTCATTTAACCTCTCTGTGCCTCAGTGCTCTCCCTGTAAAATATAGATAAAGACTTCCTTTGTCTTGTTTACTTAGACTATTGGGTAAGGTGTGTATCTTACTATGTATATTTACTGCAACTAGAGAAATGGGGCCCTGATCTCCACTGGGACCTTTAGGTGTTACTGTTAAGTAAATAATCATCACCAGAAAGTTGCTACTGAAGGCACATCTACACTGCACACCACTGGCAGAGGCCTATACGGTGTGAGTAGCTACATGTTGCAGTGAAAAACCATCTGTGTCCACATTGAGATGTGTAGCTACACATGTCAGTGAAAGGCTTTTGCAGGGGCGGGGGGGTGGGGAGGTGAAGGGGAGCCAGCTGGGAAGAGTGGCGGGGAAAGGCGCAAGGAGTTCCCTGTGGTGAGGAAAGGCTCCAGCATCAAGGAGGCAGAAAGATATTACACCGCTAAAAATATCAGTGTAGACAGGGAGACACCGTTTGGGTATGTAGAGACTTGTGATGAGTACATACGTTACAGTTCTGGTATGTCTGTATTCTTCTCGGCTTTGCAGTGCCTCACCATCTACACTGCTATTTATACCCATACTAGGAGGCATACAGTGTATGTACTCTACGTGTTGCCATAATGAGTGTGCACTGTAGACATATCCTCACAGTATTTTGTCTTTGTGTGGACACGTGGATTATTCTGGACTATTTCAACCAGAATGTAATGTATTTCATTGTCAGTGTTCATTAAAATCAATCTTACATCCACATCTCTTACATCCACTGGCTTCCATGCTGGTGAATGAAACAACCACACAATGGTTTTGAATAAGGCACAGATGCCTGTTGACACTTCTTAGTTTCTGTGTGTATGTATGTTCCATCTCAATACAACCTTGAGGCTTGGTGCTGAGATTCAGCTGAGTGAATACAGAGACTCTATCCCAAGTCATAAATCCTGTATGTGGGTTTGAGATAGCAAGGAGTTATCTACCTCACCATTTCAAATAGCCCATCAACAAATAAAATAATTGGGGATAATTGTATCTGAAGACTTCACAAAACTATATACACTAAATCTAACACCTATATGATGCACCGTTAAAAAAAAAATCTCAGATAGGTAAATTCACTTGCTCATGTCCCTTTTGTTACAAGTTTCTCTTCTTAAACTGAATGCCCTTCGGAAACTTTTATATACCCTGAGATTTATCCCTATCTCCTCTAATCAAATCTTGCAAACAATTCATAAAACATTACCTGAATTTATATGCTCCACAAGGTTCATACCCAAAAGATGAATAGAGCAGCTTAATTACATTATAACTGAGCTTCACAATCATTTTCATGCAGATTAGGAGGAAACACTCAGTGGACCCAGCAACTGAAGTACATTGTGCAGAACATATTTCATTATCTACTTAACATATTTTAAATGGACTTTTCCTTTTTGTGATTGGTCATCTAGGAAAACTTAAGTTATTCCCTCAAAATAGGACTAGTCATCTATGTTTACCTCTTGCTGGTTCAGAAGTGCTTTCTCCTGGTCTAGAAAAGAGAGTCAACTTTGATGTTATTGAGCTGTGCAGTTGTTTTTTTTTTAACCACTAGAGATGCTGGCTTCACTACCAAACAGAAACCAATCAGCTTGGAACAATATACTAAACTTCATGGTACAACAGTGTAATGGCTTAAAATGTTGGAATAGACTTTGGGATATCCAATCATGTTCTTGCATATTGTGCAACTTGCACTTGCCCTCTTTTACAATTTTCTTCTGTATATTTGCCATCTTATTGCTGTAAAAATAAATAAATAACACTAATAAAACCCTATAGTCTCTTGTATTAAAAGTTTATTATTTAAAAGGATGTTGATGTACATGTGGAATTTCATACTGTCTAGTGCTTTTTCGATTAAGCATATAAGTGACACTAAAAAAATCAGACAGTTCAGAAAGTAAAAACATGAAACTTCCTGTCAACACCCCTGCCCATTTCCTCTCTGGGTTACTTGGCTGCAGGCAACACTCACCTGTGTGCCTGGGAGCCTGATATTTTTGACATTAAAGGAGATCCTGAGTATCCCAGTGATGATTTTGGTAAGTGGGAATCCTTTATGCAGCCCTCTGCTGCAGTCCCTTTTCTCCTAAAGGATTTTAAGATTGCCTGTGCCTCCACCTGGCTGGCCCCTGTATTTGGGGACCTCCAGGAATAAACCTATTCTAATAATAATAATAATAATCTGTGGCGTGGATCTAACCAAAAATAGCAATTATAAATAATATACACCCCATACTCTTAAATTAGAGCTAACACACCTTTACATTCCAATTTAAAGAAACAGGGTATAACAGACTAAGATTAAATGTCACCACTAATTTAAATCCACAGGGGGCAGTTGGATAAAATCAATTAACAAATATAGTATACAGTAATAAATGAAACTTACCTAACTGGAATTTACACTGCCAACATTTACCCCACCCTGGATTTCAGAGTCCTAGACGCTTGCGTGGGCGCGCTGGAAGATCTGCAGCTGGAAGCAGCACTCTGTTGGTTCTGTGTATCAGTCCAGCCAAGGCAACAAGCTGCACAACCCCTCTGATGTTTGGATCTGGCCCCACGAAATGTCAGCAGCTCTGGGTCCTGGTTCGATGGGAAAATCACTCTGCCTCTCCTCAGACTCAGTCTCTCTGCTGTGCCCCTTCCCTTGCAAGTACTTTCCCAAACAAGAGTGGGGGTTACTCACAGTTCCTTCACTGTAGGCCCACCTCAGTCAGCTCTAGGCACAGCAACTGTCTCTTCCCTGGCTCCAGTGAAGCTACTAACTGCCTCTGAAACACTCTGCTCGATCAAAGCTCTCAGCAGCAGCTTCTGGCGTCCTAGCAGCAGCTCCTGTTACGGACAAAAAGAAAAGGAGGACTTGTGGCACCTTAGAGACTAACAAATTTATTTGAGCATAAGCTTTCGTGAGCTACAGTTCACTTCAAAGTGAGCTGTAGCTCACAAAAGCTTATGCTCAAATAAATTTGTTAGTCTCTAAGGTGCTACAAGTCCTCCTTTTCTTTTTGCGAATACGGACCAACATGGCTGTTACTCTGAAACCTATTATGGACAGAGCTCCACAGCAGCAATCTCATGCCTCTCCCAAAATGGAGTCAACCACCTCTTCTCCCTGAACGCCCTGGAAGAAGTCTCTCACTATTTCTTCAAGGCATCATGGGAGTTGTGGTCTTTAAGGCTAGATTGAAGCACAAAGGATCTTCCCAAAGGGAACACTAACAATAAATTTCAGAGGCCCTTCTAGTAAAGGGGGCCTACACTTTCTTTTGTTGCTAAATGACAGAATATATTTAGAAACTTCTACACTGTAACTCATTACTTGCCACCTTCAGATATATGGTCATCTTTGCGAACACAGCAAGCTAAAACTTTTTTTTTCACTTTCTTAGAGATCCTGTTTCTAAGAATCACAAGGTTTTGTTTGGGATCTCTTTGTGTGTGCCCTCTTGGTTAGAGAGAGGGATGGGAGCAGGAAAAATCATCTCCTAAAAAGATCCTGAAATGATACATCTAAAATTACAGAAATTGTAAGTAATAGCAAGGAAATGCATTAGAATATCTTTTGTTTTAGCTTGTGAATTTTCCCTATGCTAAGAGGTAATTTTATTCCTGTTTTGTAACTAGGAAGCAAAGTCAGAAGGGAATCCTGGATTTTAAATCTTTTTATTTACCCTCTAAAGTTATCTACCATCCTGATTTTGCAGGTTTGAATCTTTTACTTTTTTTTTTTTTAAATACATTTTTTCTTTTAAGAACCTAATTAATTTTCAGTGCCCTAAAAACCAGGGATTTTTGTCTGTGCTCACTTTGTTATCCTATTGTATCTGAAGACTTCACAAAACTATATACACTAAATCTAACACCTATATGGTGCACCGTTAAAAAAAATCTCAGATAGGTAGGTTCACTTGCTCATGTCCCTTTTAACCTATTGTTTGGTATATTATTCTCAAACCTCCCCAGGAAAGGGGGGTGAAGAGGTTTGGGGGGATATTTTTGGGGGGATAGGGCTCCAAGTGCCCCCCCCCCCGAATGTTTGTTTAAATCAGTTGGTGGTGGCAGCAATACCATCCAAGGACAAGGAAAGGAATTTGTGCCTTGGAGAAATTTTTAACCTAAGATGGTGGAATATAAGTTTAGGGGGTCTTTCATGCAGGCCCCCACATCTGTACCCCAGGGTTCAGAGTGGGGAGGGAACCCTGACAGTTGCTCATTTCCATTACCTCAGTTAAGGTCTTGCCAAATTGTTTCTATCTGTAGTTATGGACTATTTGTAGTGTATGTAAAAATAAAAACTTAGGAACCTAAAAGAAGATTAAGGGGTCTGACTTTAGCCTCTGTTTTTTAAAAAAATCTTGACCTTAGGGGGTTCATAACCCATGCATAGCTATAGCAAGAAAATCGTTTTTTACCTATTCAAACATCTATATATAAAAATGCATCAAAACAATCAAAGGGCAGGTGCAATGAAGCATAAAGTACACTTACTACTGATAATGAAAAAGCACTAAACACAGAGTCATGATTTAATATAGGAAGATGATCGATATTTGAAGAAAGGGCCAGACTTTGTAACACAAAAGTAACCATGCTCAAGTCAAGGGAGTTATAGGGCTATAAAACAGATATCAATGAGACTGAAATATGGTCCCCACATTTGTATAGTACAATGAAACTCTTTAAAGTTTACATTCTGGCATCTTTTTCTACCCCTAAGTGACAGTATTTTCACATTTCTTTAACTCGGCAAAAGAACGTGAGAGGAATATTCTTTATCTCCTTGCTGTTTAGTCTTTCACTAGAAACTCTTGCCCTGATGATAAAGCTCATCCTTAAGCTCATTGCGTTCTGGTAAGGAGTTTGACTTACAAGTATATCATATACCCTGACAAGATACGTTACTTATAATAATGCAGAATCCTGACAGATCCATTCCACGTATCTTGCACCTAATCATAATATTTGGACATTTAGCAGGATGTAAAATTAACAGGAGCAAATTCAATAAGCCAGACTGCCACAAATTACTCAAAATCCCATTTGAGATATTAGATTTTTAATAGAATTTTAAAAAGTTAGTGGTTGTGGAGAATGCAATGTATGTAAGATATCTGGGTTTTAGTAAAGCATTTGACACTGTATCTCACAAAACCTAAATTGAAAATTAATTCAAATTGGCTTGGACAGTGATGTTGACACATAGTTTCACTATCAATTAATGATTATGAATCCTTAATGTGCCAAATTGTGAGATGGTATCTAGTGGGGATGCTAAAGGAATACATTAGAGCTTGTTTTATTTAACATCTTCAATAATGATTGGAAAAGGGAGGACATGTCATTCATAATGACATGTCATTCATAAGGCAAGGTCCTCAGCTAGTATAAATCTTCACTGAGCCACTTATATAAGAGGGGCTATGTCTGTCCATTAACAACCAGAAAAGATCATTATGATAATCTAGTCCGACCTCCTGTGTAACACAGGCCATAGAATTTCACCCACAGATTCCTGCATTAAGCTCATAACTTCTGACTGAGCTAGAGAATCTCTTTGGAAAGACACATACGTGATGCTATTCTGGGAGGAAAATAGTAAGGACAGAGAAATCAAACTGAAACTAGAGGAATTACAAATATGGGCAGAAAATAACAAAAAAGATTAAATTTAGAAAAAATGAAAGTTAATATATCAGGAGAAAAACAATCTGAAACAGACATTGACCAATATTTTCAAAACTAGTTGTTTAACATTAGTCTCCTAATTCCATTTAGGAGTTGCCTGATTTTCAGAAGTTCTGAGCACTTCGGTTCCCATTGACTTCATCTAGTTATGTCTCTTTCTGCCTCACCCTTTCTCCTCCCCTTCCCCCAGGAATTAATATCAATGTTCTATTCAAGCAAATGCCCCTTAGTGTCACCAGATAGCAACATTAGCTCCTCTTCTTCATAGCTAGAATAGAAATTGCCATAATTAACTTAACTAAAAGGACAATGTTTCTATCTAGAAGACTTCCTTTTATGATCCCACCCCATATATGTTACTTTTTGGAAAGTGAAGCTATATTATATCTCTTTATATCTCTATTATATCTATATTTGTTTGACCACCAGTTTGGAATGCAGAAATGTGTCACTATTCTAAGAGTTAAAAATCAGATATCTTTTATTTTAAGAACAGATCATTCTGTATAGGTGAGAGGAATAAAGATTGATTATTTTGCTAGACTTATGTATTCATGCTGGTTGGAATGTTGGACTTGCTCTAATGTTTGTGTCTGGCCAGTAAAGGGGTTACATATCACTCATAGCTAACAGAGATTCTTCTTTATTTCAAGCAGAAAAAGCTATTTGCCATGCCACATATGAACAATAATGACCAGGATGCCCATTGTTTAAAGGTTTGTAATTAAGACAAAGTGCATAAAGATATACTGCAATCAGAACTAATAGCAGGATAGACAACATTCCAGAGGACCGTCTCATTCTCTACAATATATAGAGATAGAGTCAGAAATATATATCACCTGGGAAACTATCAAACATATTGTATTATTTAAATTGTACCTACCTGAAACACTGGAAAACCTGGTACAAGAGAGAACAGATTGCATTTTATTTTTCAAGTCTATTTCTAAAATATTATTAATTAATGCACTGAAGGACACCATGAAAAGTCACAGTGTACTCAGGGAAATGCATATCCTTGACATCTTCAATGTCCAACAAAGCTATTTTCTTTAGGGCTTTAGACCGCAGGACAATGAACATATTTCCAGTGATGCTCAAAAACTTAAAGACAGACTTACTTTGAAAATAGAACAGGAATACTTGTGGCAACTTAGAGACTAACAAATTTATTTGAGCATAAGCTTTCATGGGCTACAGCCTACTTCATCAGATGCATAGAATGGAACATATAGTAAGAAGATATATATAGATATATATAGATATAGATATAGATATATATACAGAGAACATGAAAAGGTGGAAGTTGCCACACCAATTCTAAGAGGCTAATTAATTAAGATGAGCTGTTATCAGCGGGAGGGAAAAAAAAATTTGTAGTGATAATCAAGATGGCCCATTTCAGACAGTTGACAAGAAGGTGTGAGGATACTTAACATGGGGAAATAGATTTAATTTACTTATATAAACAAGAAGAAGAATTTTCCACCTTCAGAAAGATTTTCTTACTCTTAAACTGGAAACTCCTATTCTGCTATTGACAGAAAACAGTGGGTTTATATGAAGGCATGCTGCTAAAGGCCAGGCACAACTTTGATACCAGTTGAACCCAGAATGAAGAAATTCTGGGAGGAATATTTCCCAGAGGACCCTGGAAATTGTTGGCTGAGCAGCAGTGTGTGCTGAGAAAGGGAGCAGGGAAATAAAAGAGCTTTCTGCCATGCAGCCAGAGCGCAGTTATGGATGGATCAATACCTGCAGTGGTTCTCCCACAGATTGGAGCTTGGAAAGGGGCCAGGATGTGATAGGGGGCTCAGGGGAGAACCTGGGCATCTCCACAAAAGAAAGGAGACAAAAGTTTAATGGTGACAAGGACCACTTAAGGACCCAGATGAAATATTCAAGGGCAAGACAGTGGTATTTGCAGAGCAGGTGATTGGTGGAAATGCTCCTTAATGCTGAGAGGTGTACAGCTCCCCGATGCTGCCACCTACAGGTGCTCTATCACCACTTCCAAAGGGAATTGAGAAGCAGGGCTGGAATATATGACTGGAGCCTTCAGCTCTCTGGAGGTGCAAATGGATTATAATATCAGTACAAATGTCCTGTGGCGTGAGGCTCCTCAGTGGTTCCCTTAACCTGTTGTGATTTGAACCTACAAAAAATACAAGACAACTTACCTGAGGTCTCCAACATGAGCTTCAAGCTGTACTCTAAGAACAATGAGGGCAGTGTCTGCTTTGCACAATTTTAGAGCTAATGATACCTATACCTGTGCAATCAAAAATAACATTGCTAAAGCTATGGGGACATCAAAGTGACAGTTTCCTGTGGCGGTTCAATGACAAGACAGAAAACAGCTTTTAGCAAGCAAGCGGCTGGTCTGCTAACCAGCTTCTGCCTGTCAGCTTTCCACCTTCCCCTTTATTCTTTCTCTCCCCCCGCGCATTACATTCTCCAACAGATAAAAGGAATACACTGGCTTTGTTTAACATTCTTATTTACCAGTTTCTATCTACCACATTCCTTGCTCTCGGGCCTTGAGCCCAGTCCTGGGAGGCTTCCCACGGTTCATGTCATCTGGGCGAGATTCCAAGATTGATGCCCTTGAAAGGAGCTGTGTGTGCACAGGTCCAGCACAACACTCCGGGTGTGCCCTGAATGTTGCCAAGCACATAAACCTTGTATGAATCCTACAGTTTCCAGCACTGAGAAGATGGTCCACTTGCAGCTATTGAACATGAACATGGCATCAAACTCCTTATTGCCTCTGACCCTTTACTGGATGTTTCTACTTTCAGGTACCTGATGTCTTGTTATGCTTAATCTCCATAAAGAAAAGTGCAGAGGAGTTGGCCCTGGAGGACAAATACCACAGCTGTGGGAAAATTTCAACCCTACTTTCCCTATTGAACTGAGAAGTGTCACTATAGCCATGTACAGGCCTTGGGGTATATACTAGGATTAATATGAAGCTACTGCTGCTGCTTAGTGTGTGCTTTGCTGCTGTTAATGGGTTGGTTTGTTCATAGACATGGATAAGATAAAAAAAATCAGAGATGATGGAATGTTGATTTTTTTCTTGCATCTGAGAGGAGACAAATTCCACGTGGATACCTGAATGGATTAATTGGAAAGAAAGAAGATCTAACCAGAGGTGCAGTATACCTTTGCTTACGTGGATAACAATGATCAAAACTTTGGTATCTGTCTATGAAGGCTGTCGCTATGATTGCAACTGAAAAAATGATTTGCCACACTGGATCAGATCATTTGTCCCTTGAGTTCAGAACATTAGAATAATATATAAATTGCATATTGTCTTTCTTAAAATAACCTGTAAGATTTGATTATCCATGCCTCTCTTTAGAATTCTGTGTCAGTGAAACAGTGGTTAAAGGGGATAAAAGCCTTGTTGGAACCATAGTTCATTTGGGATTTTAGTTTAACTCTCTTATTTTACCTCAGAAGGAATGGAGTCTGAGCAGTCCTAATTTAGCCAGCTGGCTAACTTACACTACCATAGCAATTGAGAGGGAATTCATGCACAGCTGGGCTAAAAACTGAGGCAATAGTTGTAACTGATAGCCCCTTTACAGGGTTAAATGTGCTAATAAAGTTTGACTGCAATATTTAGTAAAGTGCTAAGAGTGTACCAAAGCCCTTCCACAGTGACTCCAGAAAGACTTTGTGGTAGGCTGTAGAGAATTTAGATGCTACCTAAATATAATCAATGACAAAACTCACATTGACTGCAGTGGGGACAGGATTTTACTCTGGGATTGGTATAGCCTGAGCAAATCTTCTTGCACACATATATACCTAAAGGCACAATCTAGTCCTCACTGTAGATAACATATGTTAATTGTTATTACATCCCAAGAGGATATCTAGAGTGCCTACAAAATATTATTATTATTAATAACAATAAATAATGAATATTTGACTATTGTCCTTATGTAATAGCCTCAAATTTCCTATGTTTCATTTGCATTTGTGCAAGATTCTTTCTGTGGTATTTACTTGAATCAACATTAGCTCATAATAATATTTTCATTATTTTGAAAAAAGGAACATAACTAAAATCATCCCAATCAATATGAAATTTCATGCCGTTTCCTTACAATTTATGTGACTTCTGAATTTCAAAAGACTTTCTAGATTATATAAAAATAGAAATCAATCTATTTGTTTCTTTAGGTAATATAATTGTTCATAATATGTTTCAGAGTAACAGCCGTGTTAGTCTGTATTCGCAAAAAGAAAAGGAGTACTTGTGGCACCTTAGAGAGACTAACCAATTTATTTGAGCATAAGCTTTCGTGAGCTACAGCTCACTTCATCGGATTCATGCGCATCCGATGAAGTGAGCTGTAGCTCACGAAAGCTTACGCTCAAATAAATTGGTTAGTCTCTAAGGTGCCACAAGTACTCCTTTTCTTTTTGTTCATAATATGTTTACTGTGGTCGATTTAGAGAAAACAGTGAACATAATTACACTGTAGTAGTTCACCTATAAATGATTGAGTGCAGCATACCAGAACATATGAAGCTCCAACTCCAGATGACATTCTATAGAGAAAATAGATGCTGAATTATTTTAATTATTTTAATAACAGGGAACTGTCAATTACAACTAAAATAATTTTACCAAGAATGATTTCCATATACTGTGCGAGCAGAGATCAGACTTCTTCTGAGCTACTAGATTACACGTTATTCTTGTATGTGGGGAAAAAATAACTAAATTCAGCTCCATGAATTTTGTTCAGATTGGTATGAAAAGCAAAGTGTTAAATAACCTATTGTCAGACTTGTGATTTATACTAATATCTTTCAAGTTTTTACTATGTGTAGCTAAAATAACAGTGAGGTGGTGAAAATGCTATGTCATGTTCCCTGCTGTGCTGGTTACATTACCAGTAAGACCTCTATGAATATGTTATTTCTGGAAATGACCTTTCAGTAAAATGATGATTTGCTGCCGATTATTTTTACAAATAATTGATAATTTAAGTCAAGGCTATTTGCATTACTTCTGCACCTCTCTGAAAATTGATTCAAAATAGTTACTGAGAGTAAGGACTTTTTGTTTTTTTAACCATTATGCTATTTAAGTATTACCATGATAAATATACAAGTGAAAGTGCACTGGATCTTTGTGCTGTGCTGTTTGTGTGTGTTCCTGAAGGCTACCCGCTCTACTCTTATATTCACAACCTCTAATATGGGGAGAAAGACATGGAGAAATTTTACCAAAGAGTAAGGAAATGGTCTTTATCTTGAAGAGGACAGTCTTTCCTTTGCTTTCCATCCTCTTGGTTGAAGAAGTTAAATTTATAAGAACTATACTTTATTTAAACTCCATGGGGCAGATATCCAACTGGTGAGGGAACTCACAACTTCAGTGGAGTTGTACTTTTCCATGTTAGTTGTAAATTTGGTCCTGTAGCATTTAGAAAGTATTATTTTTGAGGGCATCTGGGGTCTAGCTGATCCCCTATCACAAGTTAGAAAGCTCTCTGGCCTTCTTTAACTTGCATTGGCTGGTAACTCTGTGGGGTTGTTAAGCAACAAGAAGTAGCCACAGTTTCTTGAGTTCCCTTCTGCCAGTCCCAGCCAGGGAGTGCACTGAAGCAGGTAACCGAAAATCCCTCTGGCAGGGGAATTACAATCTTCCCTTTTAGAACAGCCTTCTGCTCCTCTTATGCCATAAAACCAGATCCTCAGCTAGCCTAACTTGGTGTTTCCCCCACTGACTGCAGTGATTGCACGAGCTGAACATCTGGCCCTTGCAGTGGTACAAAAGTTGCAGAGCAGGGGTCAGGATCTGACTCAGTCTTTTTATTGGAAATGTTCAGCACATAGGAGCTGAAATATTGATACTGGTGCCCTACAGGGGAAATGTGGCAACTGTGGTTTTATAGACTTTCTGCAGAACCCCTCAGTGCTGGCCAACAATTTTTTGGGGCTGCCACTTTTTTCCATCCCCCCCCCCCCCCCCAAGATAATGTCAGTCATGATACTACAGTTATAAAATCTGTTGTCCTAAAAATTACCAACACACTTAACCAAATATCATTGAAGCACTGTTATCTTTGTTTACTCTTTGTTCTAATTATTTTAATGTGTTGGCATCTTTATCTGGAGAATTTTTAAGTCTGCCATTTTTTAAAAAAGTGCAAATTTCCATTATATATTTGCTATACTATGTACCAGTTTCACAGAATCATAGAAGACGATTAGGGTCAGAAGAGACCTCAGGAGATCATCTAGTCCAACCCCCCGCTCAAAACAGAGACCAACCCTAGCTAAATCATCCCAGCCAGGGCTTTGTCAAGCCGGGCCTTAAAAACCTCTAAGGATGGAGATTCCACCACCTCCCTAGGTAACCCATTCCAGTGCTTCACCACCCTCCTAGTGAAATAGTTTTTCCAAATATCCAGCCTAGACCTCCTGCACTGCAACTTCAGACCATTGCTTCTTGTTCTGTCATCTGCCACCACTGAGAACAGCCTAGCTCCATCCTCTTTGGAACCCCCCTTCAGGTAGCTGAAGACTGCTATTAAATCCCCCCTCACTCGTCTCTTCTGCAGACTAAATGAGCCCAGTTCCCTCAGCCTGTCCTCTCCAGCCCCCTAATCATTTTCGTTGCCCTCCGCTGGACTCTCTCCAATTTGTCCACATCTTTTCTGTACTGGGGGGGCCCCAAACTGGACACCATACTCAAGATGTGGCCGCACCATTGCCCAATAGAGGGGAATAATCACTTCCCTCGATCTGCTGGCTATGCTCCTATTAATGCAGCCCAATATGCCATTTTCCTTGTTCGCAACAAAGGCACACTTCTGACTCATATCCAGTTTCTCATCCACTGTAATCCCCAGGTCTTTTTCTGCAGAACTGCTGCTTAGCCAGTCAGTCCCCAGCCTGTAGAAGTGCATGGGATTCTTCTGTCCTAAGTGCAGGATTCTGCACTTGACCTTGTTGAACGTCATCAGATTTATTTTGCCCCAATCCTCCAATTTGTCTAGGTCACTCTGGACCCTATCTCTATCCTCCAGTGTATCTACCTCTCCCCCAGTTTAGTGTCATCTGTGAACATGCTGAGGGTGCAATCCATCCCATCATCCAGATCATTAATGAAGATGTTCAACAAAACTGGCCCCACGACAGACCCCTGGGGCACTCCGTTTGATACTGGCTGCCAACTAGACATGGAGCCATTGATCACTACCCGTTGAGCCCAATGATCTAAGCCGTATGCTAACTTGCTGAAGCTAATGTTCTAAAGGCTACATGCCTGTAGGTTTCTTGCATTACTGCTGAATATAATGCAAAGATGTGAATATACTAAAGGCAAACTAGCCCACTGGCCTACACATCAACAAAACTCTGTAGAGTAGACAAGGCCTAAAAACCCTTAATAATTCTGAGGAACTCAAAACTTTGATGATAAGGGCTATATAAGTAGACACATAGCTAACAAGGGTGAAACTGCTTGCTCTGACTTAATTATGCTTCCCCCAGAATGAACACCTCTTTTTACAACAAGGAAAGAAAAGACTCCTCCATATAGCCTCAAAAATGAATTTTTGGAGAGACAGAGAAAGTGAGAGAGAAACATTTCTCAACACCCTGTTTATTTAAAGCAGGAAGCTGTTACTGTTTTTGATATGAGAAAATGTAGAGATGCTTTGGAAAGGTCCAAACTTTGTGAGGGCTGCTGAGTGTCTTTATTTCCCATTGATTTCAAAGGGAGCTGAAGTCCCTCAGTTTCTTGCTGACTCCCCAGCTTTTAAATGCCTATTCCTAATCTCATTGAAGTCAGTGGGAATTCGCTACTGGCGTCCTGGGGAACAGAACTGGAATCTTCACTTTCATGGAGAGATTTACAAAGTTCTTTAGATAATTTAATTTGCATGCTTCTTACTGGCAAAATTCCCCAACTGCTAGAAAAAATACATCCAAATATTAATGCCCCCACAAAAAGATTCCATCATATTAGATTTTGTCACTGCCTATACTAGAGTTGCACTTGAATGACAGAATTCATGTCTGATAAAATTAAAACTTAGTGTAAACTAAGTTTCTATCAGACACTGGAAAACACTGGTACCAGGAAATAATGAAAATCTCAATGTTCTTGAGTTTTCAAGTGCAAATGCTCTTAAAAATACTGTTGCTGCACAAACAATTCAGCCTAAATTATTGTATAATGTATTGTTGTAATAGACATTGTAAACCCATTCAAGTCAATAGAGTTCTACCAGAAATGAATTTGACCCATTGCCTGCATGGTTCCAATTTTCTAAAATTTGTATTGTTTCACAGTCTTTTCATAACATGACTTCTAACAATACTGTATTTCTTGCCTTATGGCTGAAAGTAGGTTGAACAGTTTAATCTTTCGAAGAAGACACTTTGTGCAATAGGTGACTGCTCTTTTTCTTAATGGCACTTTTCTTTAATGTTCTTAATTTATACATTTTCTGATGAAAAGGTATTTTTATTACGTAGAAATATTTTGAATACTGTATAATAAAACCTTCCTTACATTTGCTGTATTTGAAATGTTGCAGGAAGTAGCTATTTTAGTCAGTTGAAAGACTGTCATTGACTCCAATGGGCTCTGGATCAGACCCTAGTTGTGTAGAGTGTTAGGGCCACTGGATCTGAGTAAACATGGAGGTGTTCCCATCCCTAGTCTGTCCTCATTGTGGCCTTCTACACTGTCCTATGCAAATACTGCTGCAGAAATTGTTTGCACATGGTATGGTGCACATAGCACATTGGACCATTGCACAGCTACTCCGCTCACAACCCTTTTGCAGGAGTTCATTCATGCAGAGCAACTGGTGTTGGCTCCACACACCACCAATAATTTCACCCATTTAAAATAACATTTCAGCAATCAGTCAATGGACAAAAGCTTCATAAATATAGGTCCAACCCATACAAGATTATCATTGGCTTAAATGGGAGTAGGATTCTGCCTTCTAGTTTTATTATTATCACGGAAAAGCAACCTCTGTTTTCAAAAGTTACATTACTGTAAATTAACCAGGTTAAGAAATGCCACTTTTTAGCCCCCTCACCTTCCCCGCAATCACTGGAATTGAGGTTTTCCCCAAAGAGACCCTCCAACTCATTTTTATTTATGCAAATTTTAATAACATTCTGCACTTCTCTAGTATCTCCTAGCTGAGGATCTCAAAGTACTTTACAAGCAATAACTGAGTCTCACACACACACCTTTAAAATGTAGGGAAGTGTTATATCCATTTCTGTATATGGAAACTGAAGAACAGATAGGTTCAGTCATTGCCCAAATTCATACTGTGAGTGAGTGGTTGTGACATTTTGGGGATCACCTAGACCAATAAGTGGCTATCTCACCCCAGATATGGCCCAGAGCCTTAACACCAGTAGCCAGCCCACAAGCATAAAGGTCTCACTCTGACTTCCACCAGTCTAGTTACTTCTTTCAGGGTGCCTTCACCATCCCTTCCTTTCCCAAGTCTCCCCAAATCTCTCTACTCTGAATTCTTATCTACCAGACACTCAAACTTTTCCCCTTTGGATCATCACCCCAGAAGGAGTAAAACCTGCCCCCATTATCAGTACACTTTAGGACACACACTACACTGTTTTCACAGAGACCTATTAGTAAACAACAAAACAACTAAACAAGAGGTTTATTTAACATAAAAAAACATAGATTCAAAGGTGAAATAGTAAGGGAAAGCAGATGCATATCAGTTATACAGAAAATAAAAATAAAGATGCTGTCAAGGTTCCTCCCCCACTCTGAACTCTAGGGTACAGATGTGGGGACCTGCATGAAAAAGCTCCTAAGCTTATCTTTACCAGCTTAGGTCAAAACTTCCCCAAGGTACAAAATATTCCACCCTTTGTCCTTGGATTGGCCGCTACCACCACCAAACAGATACTGGTTACTGGGGAAGAGCTGTTTCGAAACGTCTTTCCCCCCAAAATACTTCCCAAAACCTTGCACCCCACTTTCTGGACAAGGTTTGGTAAAAAGCCTCACCAATTTGCCTAGGTGACTACAGACCCAGACCCTTGGATGTTAAGAACAATGAACAATCCTCCCAACACTTGCACCCCCCCTTTCCAAGGAAATGTTGGATAAAAAGCCTCACCAATTTGCATAGGTGACCACAGACCCAAACCCTTGGATCTGAGAACAATGAAAAAGCATTCAGTTTTCTTACAAGAAGACTTTTAATAGAAATAGAAGTAAATAGAAATAAAGAAATCCCCCCTGTAAAATCAGGATGGTAGATACCTTACAGGGTAATTAGATTTAAAACATAGAGAACCCCTCTAGGCAAAACCTTAAGTTACAAAAAAGATACACAGACAGAAATAGTTATTCTATTCAGCACAGTTCTTTTCTCAGCCATTTAAAGAAATCATAATCTAACACATACCTAGCTAGATTACTTAATAAAAGTTCTAAGACTCCATTCCTGGTCTATCCCCGGCAGAAACCAGCATACAGACAGACAGACAGACCCTTTGTTTCTCTCCCTCCTCCCAGCTTTTGAAAGTATCTTGTCTCCTCATTGGTCATTTTGGTCAGGTGCCAGCGAGGTTACCTTTAGCTTCTTAACCCTTTACAGGTGAGAGGAGCTTTCCCCTGGCCAGGAGGGATTTCAAAGGGGTTTACCCTTCCCTTTATATTTATGACAGATGCAATCTCAGGTTTACACTTATACATGAGATAAAAATCCCTTTTCTCACATAAGTTACCCATTGCCTTTGGTTTGCCACTTGGCCATCTGTCATAAAGGGGACAGCACCCCATCTAAATGCTGGCTATCAGTTTATGGAGACCCTTCACTTCAAATCCCTTTCCCTTTAACAAGAGTTGCATGGGTTTTTTTTCATTTTTTTTCTCTCTCTCTCAGACTATGATGATTCATGGTGGGGGAAATTCCATTCTTTCTTAGTTTTCCAAGATTGGAATTTTCTTTTCAGTTTCACGTTTCAGTTGTTTTAATATTTTCCCATTAACTTTAAAAGGACCATCACTTGTCTTTTCCTGGGTTGTACAATGCAAGGTCTTTGGAGCTAGTCTCATCTGGTTGGGGAGGCAACAGCCCCTCCCTGCCTGGCTACCTACCTCCCTGTTATGTGGTGGAGCTGAATATTGCAGCACAAATTATGAGCAATTTTATATCTATACAAATACAAACATTCATAATCACAGTCTGTGTGCCTATCTCATGATCACCAGCAAGTTCTGAACATCACAAGCTTTCATAAAAGACCTTACTTGATACACATTATAGTACAATAACATTGTATACAATCAGCTGATTGACTTATTTATTCATTGGGGTTCAGACCCCCATTCTTCCCATGGGTATCTGGACCCCAATTGTCACAGTGGTTGATTTAGGTCTAGGATGATCCTTCCTGACTCCCAGTCCTTAGCTTTATCCACTAGATCATATTCCCATTAAGTACATGGAGACAAATTCAGCAAGGCTTATACAGGAAGGAGTAAACTACATTCTCATTTGCTGGCTAACCTCAGTATGTCTGGGAAGTTTTCATCTCTGCCTCTCATCTCTGCCTCTCATCAGAGCAGCTTTAATTACTATCAAAGCTCTATAGATGCTTCCCCACCGGAGGTCTCTCTTAGGCGAGCCAATTCGTCAGAGTACTGGAATGCATCAGCTGTCCTAGTTGCAAAACTGATTACTGGTGGAGAAGCACTGGGAGCTGTTCAGTGACACAGAACACAGAGTACTCATCTGAAGTACTCACCTGAAGCCCCATTCTATGGGTTGATGCAGAGAATGGGAGGGGTTGGAACACAGTCACTCCATCACCAGGTCCCTTTGCCAGTGTTTCTACCAGCAATAAACTTAAAATATTAGATTTATTAAAAACTTGGCTGTTGTAATTGTGATAAGTGGTTTGAATGAACTAGGGTAACTCTACTCATTCTGGGAAAACATTTTTGTTTCCCATTTCCTTTACAAAGCAAGAGATCCTAACACCAAAGTAAACTGTGCTTAGGTTAACTAAAGCCCATGATTCAGAGTTATTTAGCTGAAATAAAGCCTATTATCATGACAGATATAAATGACAGGTCAGTTGTTTGCTTAGAACTACAGTTGCCGTTCTGTAGCCTCTGAAAATAGAGAAAGTAGAAAGAAATAATCCTGTACCATTGAGCTCAATCCTGCAATCGTTTTCACAGATGTGCGATTTTACTCATGCAAGTAGCTTCATTGAACTCATGTGAGTAAAGCTGAGCACATACCTATATGTTTGTAGGGTTGGACAACTATTTGTTGATGCAAATTATTAGAAACATAAAAATTCTCCACTTCTGATGGGTCTTTTCTCTTGATTTCCTCTACCAGTTGGATTGTACATAATGATACTAAACACCAGTTTACAGAAGATTAAGAAAGAAGCTTTTGTTTCATTTGTGTGCTCTTTTTGCTTTTTCTAATAGATTCTAGGGATTCATAGGTTCTATGAAAGCTTCACCTTTCTTTTGTCCAGCATGGCTATGACCCTGCTCCTGCAAACTTGATTTTAAACTTTAATCACTTCAGTAGTCCCACTGACTTCAACTCAGTAAAATAGGTGCAAAAGGGAGTAATTTCCACAGGACTACAAATATGAGTGAAGATAAACATGTGCATAAGTGTTTTCAGGATAAGACCCAAAGATGTTTTATTTACCAGCTTATAGAACTACTTACCACTTGAAGGACACAGCTTGCTTCAGTATGTTCCTCTTTATGAGCAGGTGAGAAAATGCTGATCACTCAATGAAACAGTATGTGGAATATATTAATTTACTGTAATCAAAGTTTTCATTCTTTTGAAATGGAAATAAAAAGTTTTAAAAGCAATTACCTTTTAAAAAAGAAATCTTTGACAAGGGCCTTTTGCCTTTAGTGATATTTGTTGTACATGCTGAAATAAAACACATGCCAGAATGCGGTTATTGTGCTGTTGAGTCTGCTGCAATCGACAATGGCACAGTAGCTGCCCTAAATGAGAGGCAATATTATTCTGAGGGCTACAATGTCTGAGAGGCAATATTTAGATAGATTAGAAACTCTTCACAATTCATTTAGCTAGCTGACATTTATGGTTAGATTTCACTAATTATGACAAGGCTGACATTCCCATGACCAGCTTTTTGTTTGCTTACTTTTCTGATCCCTTACAGTTGCCAGATAAGGGAGAAAGGGAGTAAAAAACACATTATCTGGGACAACCTGCTTGTATGGTTATGGAAAATAAAAATATGTAAGTAGATCTGATCTGTGAGGATTTGTTCAAATCCCAAAACTGCCATATATTATCAACATCTGAATCAATGACCATTTCTCCCTTGGTAAAGGCAGAATGAGTTTGAAATAGGATCCTCCTTTCTTACCCTTATTTTTCCTCTTCTAGACATGCATTTCTGCTTTAGCAGGAACTAGAGCAGGAAGGGAGTCTAAGGTCCAGACTCATCCAAGCTTTTTGTTTTCTAAAGCTGCCTATTTACCTTCCCTTACAGATAGTTCTTCAGCTACCTCTAGATTACTAGGGCACTCCAAGGTGGGAGGGTCCCAGAGGTTGGAATGTCTACACCGCAATTAAACAACCTTGCAGCCTGAGCCTCAGGATCCCAAATCTGCTGGCCACACGGGGTGTCTAATTGTGGTGTAGACACATCCTCTTATTACAATCTCTTTTGTGATCCCTGAATGTATTATCTGATCCTGAGGGGAGCTGAGCACCCACAACTTAACTGATGCCCCAAACTGTTAAGAGTAGCATAGGGTTTAACCATACTGTTCACATGCAGCTCTTTGAAACTTGATCAGTTTACCTCATGAGATTTAGATGACAGAGAATGGAAGGGTTAAAACAGACCAGAGGCAATTACTCCGCTGAGGGAGGAAAGGAGACATTCCATGGTTAGATATAAAGTGCAAGAAGTTTTGAACAAGGTAGGAGCCCTAATTACTGAAAATAAAACAGGTTTGGTGGTCAAGGAGGCACTTCATGCACACACAGTGTTAAGAAGTTTCAGTCACCCTGTATAGTAGGGATCAACAACCTGTGGCACACGGCCCATCAGGGAAAGCCGTTGGCAGACTGGGACGGTTTGTTTACCTGCAGTGTCCGCAGGTTCGGCCGATCGCAGCTCCCACTGGCCACAGTTCACTGTTCCAGGCTAGTGGGGGCTGCAGGAAGCGGCATGGGCTGAGGGATGTGCTGGCTGCTGCTTCCCGCAGCCCCCATTGGCTTGGAACGGTGAACTGTGGCCAGTGGGAGGTGCGATTGGCCGAACCTGCAGACACTGCAGGTAAACAAACCGTCCTGGCCTGCCAGCGGATTTCTCTGATGGGCCACATGCCAAAGGTTTGCCAATCTCTGCTGTATAGGCTTCCAAAACAGTCTGCTAGGTTTGTAGCCTATCGGTCAGAAAAAAAAGTGCAACTTCATGACAACAAAAGCTGAAATTCAATGCATATTTTCCTTTGTCTGTTTTCAGATAAATAATCAATTTGTGAGGAGCCAAAAAATGAGGGCATGAAGAAAAATGGGGAGGGGAGGTGTCTTAAAATAAGTTGGAAGGGGTCTTATTGACAAAGTTCCTTTCCTTTGTTGTTGTTGTTAAATAATCACCAAACCCACAGGCTTTGGTGAACAGAGAGCCTTGATAAACATGCCAAGATTCTCAGAGCCAAAAGCATGAGATCAGGTTATTCCATGAGACCTCAGGTGTTCCTAGGTTCTGGGATATGCAATGAGCTCCACCCACTCTCAATTTTCAAATCACATAATCAGTAACATAGACATGGTCAGCAGAAGTTGAGTATTTGGAGGGGAGATGGCATTGAGGAAATCAGGCCTTCTGGCTATACAGCTGTTCTACATTGGGGAATAGCTTTGATTCAGCAGTCGTGGCTAGAAAATGGAATAACTGCACTTCTGCTGACCACTACTTATACTCTAATTAGCTCAATTGGTGCAATCCCCAGCTTGCCCTATATTGAGGAATCAGGATTTGTGCAGCATGGGCAATGAATATCAAAGTCCAGGGCAGGCTAAGCCTCCCTGACCCAGGCTGTGGCCCCGCCTATGTTCCACCCTGAGGCCCCAACCAGCCTCCCCCTCTACCCTGACTGCCAAATTGAGGTATTTTAAAGTGAACACAAGGCCTCAAATGGAATTGTGTGTTTTGGGGAGACAAAGAAGAATTTGTCTTTGGAAAACACAAACTGATCTGAAGCCAGCCCCCTTGCCCCTGCTTGCCGGGAGCTGATCAAAAAAAAAAAAAAAAAAAAAAGCAACAAGCTACAAGCCAAAAACTAGCCAACAAGCAACTCACAAGCCAATTAAGACAAAAACAAGCCCAATTTCTGTGATTTTTCACAGGTTTGGCATGTCTGCAAATCAGCTAGTAATGAGAAAGAGAAGAGTTTCCCTTCTTCTGATCTTTTCCAGCATCATCCAATAACACATATCTATGCCCCATAAACTCATCCAATGTTACCCTAAGACTTTCAGGGATGGAAAACTTCTCCCAGTCACTTGCCAGTTATCTTGGCTACTCCATGTACACAAAATATCAGTACAAATTATTTAAGCAGGACTGCTTGCAAAACAGATTTAGCCCTAGCTTCATGAAAAACCTTACTCTGCTGAATAGGATACACCAGTGGTTCCCAAACTTGTTTCGCTGCTTGTGCAGGGAAAGCCCCTGGCGGGCCGAGCCGGTTTGGTTACCTGCCGCGTCCGCAGGTTCGGCCGATCATGGCTCCCAGTGGTCATGGTTTGCAGCTCCAGGCCAATGGGAACTGCTGGAAGCGGCAGCCAGTATGTCCCTCGGCCCGCGCCACTTCCAGCAGCTCCCATTGGCCTGGAGCAGCGAACCACGGCCACTGGGAGCCGCGATCGGTCGAACCTGTAGATGTGGCAGGTAAACAAACTGGCCCGGCCCTCCAGAGGCTTTCCCTGCACAAGTGGCAGAACAAGTTTGGGAACCACTGGGATACACATTTCCATTTCTATCTATTTAGGTTCTTATATTGAGCTCATCTCTGTAGTATCTGTTAATAATTGATCTTGGCTCTGGTGATGCTCTAGTTTCAGCAAGTCATAATTCAGCCTCAGTCACACTGATATTGTAAGTGCTATTCACATGTCTTGTTCACCATCAGTCATATAACTTTCTCAGAGTATTGGATAGATTCACAGGGGCAGCACGAGTTTCTTATATACAAGATCATAAAAGAGAGCAATATGTAAAGAATATACACTTGCATATGATGAGTAATTGGGAGAAGATACTGATATTCAAGAAATGGAAATTTTACTACATTTATAGTCAGAATAATCATATGCTGCTTCCTGAACCTGAGAACTTCGCAAGAGCAAAGTAGAGTGCAGGAGAGCCCACCAAGCTCCCATTAAGTGAACACCAGAGACAATTTTTGATTCTTAGGCCAGTACCCTATCAAAGAAACTTTTTAATTGTTCTGTAGGTGGTAGTAACAATGAAATAGAATTATTTCTTCCAGCTGATTTGGCTATTGTTTTCAGCTTTGTAAAAAGGCCCATTTAAAGCACCATCCATTTGTGTGTCTGTGTGCATATATATAGGTTTGTGGCTGGGAATTTATTCTGTTAGCACATAAATATAATCAAGCCATATCGCTTGCACCTAAGCAAACCCTAATTTTCTCTGATCAGTTCCTCTTTAGCTGTCAAGATGAAGTATAATATAGAATTCCACATAGGGGCTGGCAGTGGTTCCTAGAGTGTTGGAACACTGGGTAATGAATTGTGTTAATCACTTATATATGTAAAAAAATAGGAAAATTTAAAGGAATCTTTGCTCATGTATATGTCCCTGCTGATGCATGATTCCAGAATTTAGCTAAACAAGCTTCAGGGTTGTGTAACCCATGAAACCTGGCTTGTGTTTCTTACTCTGTACAACTTCAGTCTATGTAAATAGCAGGTGAAACAGAGTGTCACAGGGAATTGCTAACTTCAGATGCCCCTCAAGGCAAGCTAACAAGCAAAAACCCAAAGCCACAAAAAAAGTCCAGTAAAATAAATGGATGGAGTCAGGGGGATTAATAGCAAAGACTAATCATAGAAGCAGACAAGTTTTAGTCAGGTAAAACGTATTAGTTTAAGTTAGTTATTGTGATTTATGCATTAAAATGTTTTAGTTGGAGGTTTAGAATGGATAGGTGCATAGATAAGGTAACTGAGTCTGTGCAAAGTTGTGGAAGAGGGTACAAAAGATAGTAATTTTCAATAAGAGCATGGAAAAGAACAGGGGAAGAACATAGCAGAGAGCAGAGATTTGAAAAAAGTGGCCCTATACCTAGGAGAGGTAACTTGATCAGTTACTTTTTTTGCCTTACCTGTTTCAGCATGTATATGCAATTCATAGGTGATAATTGCATTGTCTTGACTTAAAACATGCAAAATAAAGGCTACAAGAACCTATTTAAACCTATATTGGAGTGGATCTCATTTGTTACCTGACAAAGGGTCCAACTCCAACGGCAGGGGAGAATTGCCAGAGCATATCATGTTCCAGACATGTCCACTCTCACTTTCTTAATGGAATAGAGGAAATAATATTATCCCTATTTTATAGATTGTGTAGTACTCCACAGAGAGATTAAGGCACAAATCCACAAAGGTATTTAGCAACTGGGTTTCAGTGACTTTTTTTGGGCCCCACACTACAAGAAGGATGTGGATAAATTGGAAAGAGTCCAGCGAAGGGCAACAAAAATGATTAGGGGTCTGGAACACATGACTTATGAGGAGAGGCTGAGGGAACTGGGATTGTTTAGTCTGCAGAAGAGAAGAATGAGGGGGGATTTGATAGCTGCTTTCAACTACCTGAGAGGTGGTTCCAGAGGGGATGGTTCTAGACTATTCTCAGTGGTGGAAGAGGACAGGACAAGGAGTAAGGGTCTCAAGTTGCACTGGGGGAGGTTTAGGTTGGATATTAGGGAAACTTTTTCACTAGGAGGGTGGTGAAACACTGGAATGTGTTGCCTAGGGAGGTGGTGGAATCTCCTTCCTTAGAAGTTTTTAAGGTCAGGCTTGACAAAGCCCTGGCTGGGATGATTTAATTGGGGATGGGTCCTGCTTTTGAGCAGGGGGTTGGACTAGATGACCTCCTGAGGTCCCTTCCAACCCGGATATTCTATGATTCTATGACTTTCCAAAATTCACACAATAAGTCTGTGGCAGAGTTGAGTTCTCATATAAAGTTTTCATTGAACAATTATAACTACCACATTAATAAAAGTCAACCACTATTCACAGATACTCTGTGAGCAGAAATAAGGGCTTTATATTTGTCAGTTAAATGTTCACTATGCATACAGCGAGCTCTATTAATGCTCGATTCAGACAGTAGGCACAACATGAGCATCAGCATTGCAAGCTATTCCTCAAATGTGCCTTATCCCACAAATGTCCATCTCCAAGTTGCCTCAGTATTATTTTCCCAATAGAATGGAACACGATAAATAATCTCTATGTTATAATGGTTCAGGATAAAAGAATATCTGGAAGCAAAACGAGGAAAGTATAAAACCCCTACCTTTACATTATGTAAAAAGATGGGCAACCAAAGTTTATCTGAAAAGGGGTAAACAATGAGGTGGCAATATTTGCAGATGATACAAAACTACTCAAGATAGTTAAGCCCAAAGCAGACTGTGAAGAGATACAAAGCGATCTCACAAAACTGGGTGACTGGGCAACAAAATAACAGATGAAAGTCAATGTTGATAAATGCAAAGTAATGCACATTGGGAAACATAATCCCAACTATACATATAAAATGATGAGGTCTAAATTAGCTGTTACCACTCAAGAAAGAGATCTTGGAACATTATGGATAGTTCTCTGAAAACATTCACTCAATGTGCAGTGGCAGTCAATAAAGCTAACAGAATGTTGGGAATCATTAAGAAAGAGATAGTTTTGAGGACTTCAATAGCTCAGACATAGGTGAGAGATTTTTCGCAGGAGTGGGTGGGTGAGATTCTGCGGCCTGCGTTGTGCAGGAGGTTGGACTAGATGATCATAATGGTCCCTTCTGACCTTAGTATCTATGAATCTATGAATCTCTGATAATAAGACAGAAAATATCACATTGCCTCTATATCAATTCATAGTATGCCCACAACTTGAATACTGTGTGCAGATGTGGTTGTCCTATCTCAAAAAAGACATATTGAAATTGGAAAAGTTTCAGAAAAGGGCAACAAAAATTATCAGGGATATGGAACAGCTTCCGTATGAGGAGAGATTAATAAGATTGGAACTTTTCAGCTTAGAAAAGAGACGAATAAGGTGGGATATGCTAGAGGTCTATAAAATCATGACTGGTGTGGAGAAAGTAAATAAGGAAGTGTTATTTACTCCTTCTCAGAACACAAGAACTAGGAGTCACAAAATGAAATCAATAGGCATCAGGTTTAAAACCAACAAAAGAAAGTATTTCTTCACACAATGCACAGTCAACCTGTGGAACTCTTTTCCAGAGGATGTTGTGGAGGCCAAGACTATACCAGGGTTCAAAAAAGAACTAGATAAGTTCAAGGAGGATAGGTCCATCAATAACTATTAGCCAGGATGGGCAGGGATGGTGTCGCTAGCCTCTTTTTGCTAGAAGCTGGGAATGGGTGACAGGGGATAGATCACTTGACAATAACCTGTTCTCTTAATTTCCTCTGAGGCACCTGGCATTGGCCACTGTCGGAAAACAGGATACTGGGCTAGATGGACCTTTGGTCTGATGCCATTCTTATGTTCTTATGTATATCTTTTCTGTCATTTTTAAAATGCTTTTGGTGGTGAATGTCAAAATTAAAAGTAGAGCAGAGAAAAACTGACTTTCTATTGTGTGGAAAATTCCAGTATTGCAACATTTGTTTTTGTCCCAAAATGGAATGAAAAGCTGAAATTTTCCATGGAATAGAAATTCTAAGTGTCATAATTAAATGTTTCAATAGAAACTAAACATTTTGACCTTCCCAAGATTGAAATGGTTCATGCAGGTTTGTTGAAATAAGAACATATAACAAACACATTGGGTCAGACCAATAGTCCATCTAGCCCAGTATCCAGGTACTTCAGACATGAAATGAAATGACACGAAATGCTTCATTCTGAGTCATTTCAAAATTAAATTGTATTCACCTATTGCCTTATTGGAATTGTAGCTCAGGAACTTGTTACTCTAATTCTTCTCTATGGGCCTGGCTCCCTGGGCAGGCTAAATCTCCCATAATGCACACAGTCATGTGACTGTGGGATGTGGGATGATTTAATTGGGGATCGGTCCTGCTTTGAGCAGGGGGTTGGACTAGATAACCTCCTGAGGTCCCTTCTAATCCTGATATTCTATGATTCTATGACTCCCAGGCCAGGCTAAATTTCCCACAATGAACACAAAGTTATGTGGCTCTCATGATGCACCACACAGCTCCATGAGAGGTAAATCAGTGCATTGGTTTAGGGGAGGTGTAGTCTTCAAGAAGAGTACAGAAGAGAATTAGGGCTGGAATATAAGGCAAAACACCACAGGGAAAAGCAGCTTAATGTTTTGCTGAACTCATTTCAAATGAAATGTTTCAGGTCAGTTTAAAAAAAATCAGAATATTCTGATGTGGTTTGAACTGTCCTAAAAGGAAATACTTCATTTTGATTTTTATGATGGAAAATCAAAAATTTTGTGCAAAATCAAAATTTAGAATAATTATGATTTTGTAAAAACTGCACTTTGTATTGGAAAACTCCTGATCAGCTCTAATTAAGAGCTCATCTACATACCTTATGTGGTGATAAGGATGTGAGATAAGGGCAAACTTTACATTTCCTGGTTCTTGTTAACTTGTGTCTCAACAGTGGTTTTATTCAGAATAGTTTTGTATTTAATGATATATAATCTGGTGCTCTGCAGTAGCAGCCCCCATTGTTTGACTACTGTACAAGTGGTAGTTATGTGCAAATATCAGATAATAACATTGGATAAAAACAGGGAGGTAGTATTTGCTTGCTTTGAATCTCTAATGCTGGCTCTTTTTGAGGAAAAAATCAACCAAGCATTTTAACTGTTTATCTAGTATATGAGAACAAGTTAGAAACAGATAGTTTTACTGTATGAAATAATGTGGAGCATTTGCCATCAGAGTAAGAAAATTGGCATTCCAGCTCATGTAGCTCAATGCCATATACTACTATCTATTCATTTCGCTACGAATTCAGAAAAAACACCTACGCATGTGCTTATGTCCATCTCCAGCCAGGATAACACATGCTTAAGGGTTGTCACGAATCCAGATATATTCCTGAATTGGTGCTTTGGTTGGTATTCCGCGAAAGATGACAGTGCTTGAAGGGCCTGATCCGAAGACCATTTATTCCAGCGAGAGTCCTTTCATTGACATGACTGGGCTTTGAATTAGGCCTTTGGAGAAGGTTTCAGTCAGAAGTTAGAATTACAGTAATTGAACCAAGATAAATCTGTGAGACAACCTTAAACTGAAGGAAACATAATTTTTAGTAATTTGATGGAATGAGATTAAACCTGTAACAACCCTAGTTGACATGTCTTGAAAATGCTTGCAAAAATAGATGGGAGGAAATAGTTTCTTTTGTCAGAGTTTCAGCTTATCTTCTTAGATAATTATGTGGCCCTCATCACAAGAGTACCTAAGCCCCTTTGAAGTTTTACGCCAAAGAGGTCTAAGGAAGCCATATAGATATAGCCAGTTGTTTATGCTTAGGGGAAATCTCTGTCAATTGCGCCTGGGAATTTAAATAGACTTTGGGACAGTCTTTTATATACAGGAAGGCCCCTCTACATTGTTCTGGCAATGCAAAGAGGATTTCAAGTGGGCAGAAATTGTCTCCTTAACTCTGCTTGAATATTCATTTGAATTTAAAAATAAATCTCAACTCAGCCATATTTGTGAACCTTTCAGATTTGCTTTTCACACACCTCCAAATAGCTGACCTTTACTGGCATGAATAGGTACAAAGAGCCAGGGTTCAGTTCAAAATGCTTGAATACTCCCAAAAATCATCCAATGCAGAGAACAGAAGCTATACCATGAGACCTATGTCATATTTGGGGTCGGGAAGGAATTTTCCTCCAGGGCAGATTGGAAGAGGCCCTGGAGGTTTTTCACCTTCCTCTGTAGCCTGGGGCACGGGTCACTTGCTGGAGGATTCTCTGCTCCTTGAAGTCTTTAAATCACGATTTGAGGACTTCAATAGCTCAGACATAGGTGAGAGGTTTTTCGCAGAAGTGGTGCAGGAGGTCGGACTAGATGATCATAATGGTCCCTTCTGACCTTAGTATCTATGAATCGAAGCAAAAGAGTTCACACTTCAAAAGTGCTCATATCAGATATTAACAATGCATTCTTCATATAGAAAAAAAATTCAC
This sequence comes from Eretmochelys imbricata, assembly GCF_965152235.1. Classification (NCBI taxonomy): domain Eukaryota; kingdom Metazoa; phylum Chordata; order Testudines; family Cheloniidae; genus Eretmochelys; species Eretmochelys imbricata. Next base: position 38,337,174 of record NC_135574.1, read on the forward strand.
AAAGAAATTGCAAATGTCCAGTATTTAATACATTTAAGAACTTAGTAAACCACCTTGAACATTCTGCAAACAGAAAGTGGCAAATGGGACTAATAAATTATTTTGTGAATTGTTAGCTCATAAGGATGGACTGTGAATGTGGCATTTTACAGCTGCCAAAAAAGGAAATAGGCTTTCCTAAGGAAAAAGGAATTTGCTTTCATGACTGAAGAGGCTTCGACATCAGTTTCATGGTGATTTGCTCTTTTTTCTTTTTAATTAAATCATCTTATCCACACTTCTGATGAAATATTCTTTTGAGAAGGATTTTGATACTTTGCCAGATGTGTTTGCCTCCTATTTAAAGATCTTCACTGGTAATAGTAACACCAACCATTTAGTTACTTAGCAACACAGATTTCTGTTCTTACAAATCATCCTGGAGCACTTTTAACTGCTTGTGAAACACATAGCACAGTGATAAAAAGTCAGTGATCTTTAAACATTTTTGACTATTATTCACTACTGCAAGAGGATTAACATCTGCTATTAAATTGAATTGAGTAAACATCCTGCTGTAAAATTTTCCACGTATTTCAAAATGTCATTAATTTGAACAACCTCTGTAACAATTCACAACTGCTGTGCAGTTGTATGTTCAGTTTCCTTTTCTTTCTGTTTCAAAATGGGAAAGGGTCTAACACAGGCTTTATAGTATGTTCAATAAAAGGATAAAGAATGATATTCGGGATGCTAAAAAGAACAGGACACAGGCCATCTTCTTGCTCCCAAGACAACCAATCTCATTAATAGTCACACAGCATATTGTTTTCAGTTTTTTTTTAATACAGTATTTCTCTTTCTTGTTGTATAATGGAAAATATTCCATTTTCTTATTTTTATACTGTTTCCATTATTTTCCCTGCAAATATTTAAAAATCAGCCAGCATCATATGATCTGAAATTAAAATGGTTGGGTGAAAGGATGGAGCTGTGGTACAAATTTATGTTTCAGTTTAGCTACCACTCATGTGTAGTCCATACCCACATCTGCCCAGTTCCTGCTATGTACATCTTCTAAAGTTCTTTTCCATTTGCACCAAATTGTGAAATGATCAGTTTGGTTCTCTACTCTGTGATCTGGTGACCTTCGAGTTATCTTATGAATAGTGTGGTGAGGGAAGATAGTTTGTCCATTCAGATTCATAGATTCCAAGGTCAGAAGAAGTCATTGTGATAATGTAGTCCGACCTCATGCATAACACAGGGCATAAATAATTCTTAGAGCATGTCTTTTAGAAAAACATCCAATCTTGATTTTAAAATGATCAGTGATGGAGAATCCACCATGACACTTGTTAAATTGTACCAATGGTTAATTACTCTGACAGTTAATGATTTACATCTTAATTTAACAGTCTTAATTTCTCTAGCTTCAACTTCCAGCATTTGGATTGTGTTATCTTTCTCTGCTAGATTGAAGAGTCCATTATTAGATATTTGTTCCCATGCAAGTACTTATAGATTGTAGTGAACTCACCCCTTAACCTTCTATGAGTTAAGTTAAATAGTTTGAGCTCCTGGAGTTTATCACTATAAAGCATGTTTGCTAATCCTTTAATTATTCTTGTGGCTCTTCTCTGAATCCTCTCCAATTTAACAACATCCTTCCTGAATTGTGGCACCAGAATTGGATGCAATATCCCAGCAGCAGTCACACAGTGCCAAATATAGAGGTAAAATAATCTCTGTACTCCTACTTGACATTCCCTTGTTTCTGCCTCCCAGGACTGGATTAACTCTTTTGGCTACAGCATCAGAGTGGAAGCTCATGTTCAGATGATTATCCACCATGACCCCCAAGTCTTTTTCAGAATTGCTACTTCCCAGAATAAAGTCCCCCATCCTGTATGTATAGCCTACATTCTTTGTTCTCAGATGTCTATATTTACATTTAGCCATATTAAAATGCATTTTGTTTGCTTGGGGTAAATTTTCCAAATGGTCTAGATCAATCTGAATCAGTGACCTCTTCCTTTCATTATTTACTACTCCCCCAATTTGTATGCCATCCACAAACTTTATCAGTGATGATTTTATGTTTTCTTCCAGGTCATTGATAAAAATGTTAAAATAGTGTAGGGCTAAGAACCAATCCCTGTGGTACCTCACTGGAAACAAACCGACTCGATGACGCGTCCCCATTTACAGTTACATTTTGAGATCTATCTGTTAGGTAATTTTTTCATCCATTTAATGAGTGCCATGTTAATTTTTTATCTATTTTTAATCAAAATATCATGCAGTACCAAGTCAAATGTCTTACAGAAGTATAAATATAATCCATCAACACTATTACCTTTATCAAGCAAATTTATAATCTCATCAAAAAAGACATCTAGTTAGTTTGACAGGATCTATTTTACATAAACCCATGTTGATTTGCATTAATTACATTATCCTCCTTTAGTTCTTTGTTAATCAAGTCCCATATCAGCCAATCCATTATTTTGCCTGCGATCTATGTGAGGCTGACAAACCTATAATTATAATAATTCTGTTCACCATTTTTTAAAAAAATTGGCACAACATTAGCTTTCTTCCAGACTTCTGGAACTTGCCTAGTGTTCCGAGACTCATTGAAAATCAATGTTAATGGTCCAGCAAGGTCTTCAGACAGCTCTTTTAAAACTATTTCATGTAAGTTATCTGGACCTGCTCATTTAAAAATGTCTGCTTTTAGTAGCTTCTGTTTAATAACCTCCAGAGATACTAGTGGAATGGAAAGAGTATTATCACCATATGATGAGACTACATCATCTGTTTTTCCCCAAATATAGAACAAATATTTATTGAACTTTTCTGCCTTTTCTGCAATATTATTAATAATTATTAATATTATTAACCATTGCCATCTAGTAATGGACCAGATCATTGTCAGGATTCTTTTTGTACTTAACATATTTTTAAAAATTCCTTATGGTCCTTCACTCTGTTGACTATAGACGTCTCCTTGTGTCCCTTGGCTTCTCTTATGAATTTTCAACAGTCCTAACTTCTGATTTATATTCATTACTATCAACTTCCCCTTGCTTCCATTTCTTGTATACATTTTTAAAATTTTTTTACAGATGCCCTCACTTCCCCTGTAAACCAGGTTTATTTTTTTAATCAGCGTAGCCTTCTTCCTCAATTGTGGGATTGTGTCTTTTTGGTCATCTGGTAGGTATTCTTAAATGATTCCCAATTATCCTTTACACTTTCTGATTAAATTCTTCCTCCCAGCTGATTTGTCTCATAATTGTTTTCAGCCTTTTTTTTTTCCATTGGCCCTAAGTATATATCTTACTGGTCTAGATTTTATTCTGCTTGCACACTATACATATGATCAAGTCATGATCACTTGTACCTAAGCAACCATTAACTTTTAGTTGTCACCAGCTACTGACCTGCTCACTGACTACCTTTGCTGCTAGGCAACCAATGAGCCCAGTTGTACTGCCTTGGAACTGACAGAGTGGCCACAGCCCCTGATCTGCTGCTAATTTAGCAGCCCTGCTTAGAAGCCTAGCCCTCACAACAAATCAGTGTCTCCTGGACGCATACCAAACACACAGCTGTACTTGCCTGACTTCCAGTTGTTGTTCAAGCTCTTGTTCCAGCTCTGTTCCTGCTTTTGTTAACTAACGTACATTGGCTACTATTAGTTTGTGTGTTTGTATAATATTATATTGATACTAACTACCTGCAATATACATGTAAGGAGGGTCTGAACAAACTCTCCCAGACATCTAGTGATGAACTGGGGGGGAAAGACTTCAGAAACTGACCTTGTTTGCATAGACATACCTACTCTGCCTAGGTGCGCAGCATGATGAAGCTGCTTTGCCCTAATGATCACTTTTGGCTGATGTTGGATTGCAATTCACTATGGTGCTAGTGTGATGAAAGGTTGTTGTCCTTGTGAGAATGGGGCAGTAGAACTCTGCTTGGCATGCTCTAATGGAGGGTAGTCACCCTCAACTGGACTGCACTCGCTAAGCAGGGGTTAGGGGTGCCAAATCCCAGTGGAGAGGAGAGTGGGCAGAGACCTGTTGCTGTGGTTTCTGCCTAAAGAGTCCTGGGCACCATTTGAACCTTCCGTTCTCCACTGTTTAATGACAGAGCTGATTAGACTCAACTGGGAATCTTGTTTTGTTATGGATCACTGTGCTGAAATAACTGATAACCAGGTTTAAGTGCCAATCCAGGTTTAAGTGCTGTGGGGCAGTGTATCTTGGGAAAGGAACTGACCAGTCTGCCCTAATAGTGAAACTCTTGCACTAGCACTAACTGCTGAAATCACTGAGAGCTCTGTTAAGTTGGGGGACTTCAAGATGTCGCAGATGTTAATACAGCACTTTGGGATGAAAGGCAATATTACAAATGTAAGGTCATATCAATCACAAGGGGAAATAGCTGTCAGGAACTAAAAGGCAAAAGACAAATAGCAACACTCAAGTCCTGCAAGATTAAAAAATGGGAGGAGGGAAAGCAAATTAAGTGAACTAGAAGAAACAGTATGTTATTGTATCAGTTATATGCAATTCAGTTAATATTTCACAAGCATGAAGTGATTAACTGGGCTTGGATGTTTTCCTAAATCATTCATTTGACCCTATTAAACAATAATCCATTGAGCCAGCCTAGGACTGTCAAATGATGGTTTATTACTGGCTTGGCATTTTGGGTTTTTGTCTTTCATGAAAGCTATCTGAAGATGGAACAGAATCCAGAGCATATTTGATTAATAAGAAATGAATAAAGTTCTTGATACTCCAGTGCCCTATGAGTTCTGTAGTTAATATTCCATACCAAAAACTACATAAAAAAGTTAAGTTTGCAAAGTCAAGCATCTGAAAGTAGGGAAATGAAAGAAGTAAAGTTGCCCGGGAATCCTGGAAGCCAGACCACAGCTGGACATTCCACCAGCTGGTAAGGTGGAGACCCAGCAAGTCAACACATTGGGCAACACATTGGCAGATAGGAGGGCCCGTCTCCCCCGACCACTCTCCATTGCTGGCTCCTCATCCAAATCCCCATCCCCAGCTACGGCACATCCTTCCTCAGCTCACCTGCAAAACCCTTACTCAGTTTATATTAGGGCTTGTCTACACTACAGCTTATGTCGGTATATTTATATTGCTCAGGGATGTGAGTAAGCCAGCCTCCTGAGTGATGTAAGTTATACCAACCTAAGTGCCGGTGTGGACAGTGCTATGTCGATGGGAGAGCTTCTCCCACAACATAGCTACCACGTCTCGGGGAGCTGATTTTATTATGCTGATGGGAAAGCATCTTCAGCAGATGTACAGCACCGCTGTAGCACTTCTAGTGTAGACTAACCCTTAAAGAACTACTTCTGTGGTGCTGACTACAGTGAATCAAGCTGACGAGTATATAGATTGCCTATTGTTGTTGCCCTTCCTCTAAACTCTGTCTAGGTATCAATTTGTCCTTAGACTGTGAGCTCATTCAGAGAAGTGACTGCTCCTTCTTGAATGACTGGAATGGTATTACCATAAACAAATATTTTCAAGAGCTGAATGCTCTTAAATTGTTTTGAAGTTGAAGGCATTCAGCACTTCCTAGAAGGTGTTCAGACCCTAGCAGGATCCATCTCCTTTATTTATCTAAATGATTAGGGGTCTGGAACACATGACTTATGAGGAGAGGAACTGGGATTGTTTAGTCTGCGGAAGAGAAGAATGAGGGGGGATTTGATAGCTGCTTTCAACTACCTGAGAGGTGGTTCCAGAGAGGATGGTTCTAGACTATTCTCAGTGGTGGAAGAGGACAGGACAAGGACTAATGGTCTCAAGTTGCAGTGGGGAGGTTTAGGTTGGATATTAGGAAAAACTTTTTCACTAGGAGGGTGGTGAAACACTGGAATGCGTTGCCTAGGGAGGTGGTGGAATCTCCTTCCTTAGAAGTTTTTAAAGTCAGGCTTGACAAAGCCCTGGCTGGGATGATTTAATTGGGGATGGGTCCTGCTTTTGAGCAGGGGGTTGGACTAGATGACCTACTAAGGTCCCTTCCAACCCTGATATTCTATGATTCTATGATTCTATGATTTTTAAGGAGTATCTCAGAAGTGGATTATATCAGAAGACTTCTGCTGTCATTTGCCATGGAAATAATCTGTTGCCTCCTTAGTTTTCTGTTGTAAAAAGTCATTTTTTCTCCTAGAAAAAGTTTTCTTTAAAGAAAAGATCACTTTTAAAATGTAACACGTTAATGAAAGCTTTGATCCTAACTTCTAATTTATATGAAAGCTTAGTTTATTATGCTATTAGATACTGTACCACATAAAATCCTTTTTCATATCACATTAAGTGTTCATTACGACACATAAAATCAATTTAAAAATGAAGACTCTGATCCTGCAAAGATTTATGTGTGTATTTAACTTCACACTTTGTGGGTAGTTCCACTTAACTTCAGTGGACTAGTCTCCATGCATAAAGTTAAGCATGTACGTATATCAGTCTTTGTAGAACTGGAGATATAGGTTGTTGTTGTTTTTTTAAAAAAAGAGGCTTTGACCCTCCAGGATCCTGAAGCCTCTCTATTTTTTAGGATTCTACTGGCTTTAGCTCAATCCACTCTCATTTTTGTAGTGAACTGTTTGACATAGCTTGAGGTGCAGAAATATTCATAAAAGCCACCAGTCCTACAAAAAGCATTTTGTTTTTCTCTCAGCTCATTTTGAAGATGTTGTATCAAATCTGCCCTCATTTACAGTTATTTAAACCTAAATTAACTTAATTGAAGATATTGGAGCTACTCTGGATTTTCAGGACGGTGATGAAGGGCAGAATTTGGCTCTCTGTTTTATTAGTCTAGTCAAATTGATTCCTGTGTGCACTGTAACCAAAGTAAGCATGTCAGAAACTATCAACATATTCTCTGTGTTTTTCATACCTATATATAATGCAGTGCGATTTAACTGCTTTTTTAGCATACACAAAAATATTGCTGTCATTTTCTGAATGTCAGTTAATAAAAATTATTCTTGAGAAGTACATGCATTTCTTCAAGCACAAATTCAAAATGCCTGTTCTCAAATTACTGTTATGCTTGAGTAGTTACGGGGATCAGAAAACCTCATTTCTCTGATAAACCAAAATCACGTTATTGTTAGAGCATGACTCTGATTTCATAGAAGGCATTAGACTAGGCGACAACTCATCTTGCTGGAAACAGGAGGATAGCAGACATTCTAAAAGAAAAAAAAAGACTATTGATTTGTTTTCCAGTAATTGTATACATAATTGATATGGGGCTCCAGAAATCAGCCATCATTAGACAGTTATATACAAATATACTTGTCTTGAAGAGCGCAATGGGAATTTACGTCAAAGTAAAAGGTGAATACAAATAATTACGCACAATTTACATGTTTTTTGTTACTTGAACTTTTTGTCAGATTATCATAACAAAATAATGATTCAAGCTGTCTTCCTCTCTATCTTTTCAAACTATTTCTATGTTTGGGTTCATAATAGACAAGAGAAACAGATTCCAAAATCCCTTCTTCAAAAATAGGAGTTACTACCCAAAGCTTCATCAGGTCAGAACTCCCTGAATTGCTGGCAAAGGGTGGGTTCACTGATAAACTAACTGGGACATAGATTCTGATACACTTACTCAAGTTTAAGTCAGTGGAATCCTTTGTGGAGTAAGATATTACTCCAGAATCTGGATGTGATGCTGTTTGACTGAATATGACTATATCATTGATATTGCCACGGTTATACAATTGCAACAAATCTTGTACAAAGTACAGCATGTAAGGTGTCAGTGGAAAAGTTATGATTTGTTAAGTATGGTGATCCTGTTTATATGCATGTATCATTTTTCTATCTGAAGTTATGAATATTGACTATGTACTGGCATCATACATATGTGTTGTATTCCTGGGTAACTCCCACCAGGTAAAATGTATATTAAGGCAAGGCACCCTCACAACTCATTCCACCCAGATAGCTCTTCCTGTGAACACTTCAGCAAGAATATGGGCATCATCCTAGTAGCCCTTCTCTGTACCTGTTCCAGTTTGAATTCCTTCTTAAACATGGGAGACCAGAACTGCACACAGTATTCCAGGTGAGGTCTCACCAGTGCCTTGTATAACAGTACTAAAACCTCCTTATCCCTACTGGAAATACCTCTCCTTCAGTTCACCCTACTTCAGACTGGCTCACCAGGCAACAACAACCTCTGTTTACCAATCATATTTATCTCAGGTAATCTAACCGAGTTTGGGTCCTGCTACTGAATTGTCACTGGGAGCTTTTTGACAAGTAGGAACTTGCAGTGATCCAGGAGAGCTTCTTCAAAAACATATATGATGTACTGCTTGATAGAGAGACAAGGTGGGTGAGTATTACCAACCCAGCTACAACACTGCAAACAGTGTTGGTTCACAGAAATTTAACAAGAGGACAGAAACAGGGTTAAAAAAGTAAAAGCCTAAACTCAACTTGTCGTTCTAAACTTAACATTTACTGACAGCTTAAGCAGGTTCCATCTAACCCAAGCTTGTCAGCAAGTTAAAGAAGTATGGGCTGGACGGATGCACTACAAGGTGGGTAGAAAGTTGGCTAGATTGTTGGGCTCAACGGGTAGTGATCAATGGCTCCATGTCTAGTTGGCAGCCGGTATCTAGCGGAGTGTCCCAAGGGTTGGTCCTGGGGCCAGTTTTGTTCAATATCTTCATTAATGATCTGGAGGATGGTGTGGATTGCACCCTCAGCAAGTTTGCAGATGACACTAAACTGGGAGGAGTGGTAGATACGCTGGAGAGTAGGGATAGGATACAGAGGGACCTAGACAAATTGGAGGATTGGGCCAAAAGAAATCTGATGAAGTTCAACAAGGACAAGTGCAGAGTCCTGCACTTAGGATGGAAGAATCCAATGCACCGATACAGACTAGGGACCAAATGGCTAGGGAGCAGTTCTGCAGAGAAGGACCTAGGGGTGACAGTGGACGAGAAGTTGGATATGAGTCAACAGTGTGCCCTTGTTGCCAAGAAGGCCAATGGCATTTTGGGATGTATAAGTAGGGGCATTGCCAGCAGATCTAGGGCCGTGATCGTTCCCTTCTATTCGACATTGGTGAGGCCTCATCTGGAGTACTGTGTCCAGGTTTGGGCCCCACACTACAAGAAGGATGTGGAGAAATTGGAGAGAGTCCAGTGAAGGGCAACAAAAATTATTAGGGGACTGGAACACATGAGTTATGAGGAGAGGCTGAGAGAACTGGGATTGTTTAGTCTACAGAAGAGAAGAATGAGCGGGATTTGATAGCTGCTTTTAACTACCTGAAAGGTGGATCCAAAGAGGATGGATCTAGATTATTCTCAGTGATAGCAGATGACAGGACAAGGAGTAATGGTCTCAAGTTGCAGTGGGGGAGGTTTAGGTTGATATTAGGAAAAACTTTTTCACTAGGAGGGTGGTGAAACACTGGAATGTGTTACCTAGGGAGGTGGTGGAATCCCCTTCCTTAGAAGTTTTTAAGGTCAGGCTTGACAAAGCCCTGGCTGGGATGATTTAGTTGGGATTGGTCCTGCTCTGGGCAGAGGGTTGGACTAGATGGCCTCCAGAGGTCCCTTCCAACTCTATTATTCTATGATTCTATGATTCCCCCAAACACTGGGCTCAGTGAGGTAGATTACTCCTAGGTCACAGGTAGTGTGTTTATCTATTGCCAAGTCCCTTTGGTCAGAATTCCCACATGATGATCCTCTGGGGTTTTCATCAAGGCACCTGAACCTGACTAGACTGGTTTATGAATTTCTCCAAAGGAATACTTTTCCCATAGTGGATTCCTGAAATTGTCCCTTCCAGAACCAGGCAATTGAATTCCGTCTATAGCCATTGTTTATGTGTTCCTGCAGGACCTCCTCTTAGCTACCTTTTAGTCATCAATATCATAACCACCCAAATCTACATATTATATATACATAACATTCATAAAAAAATAATACATATCATTCCTACAGTATTGACAAAGGAGCACAGAGGAAACCCATTTTTGACCAGTCAGTTAGGGTTTCTTTTTTGTCATAAGCATTTTGATTAGTTGAAAGGAATTTTTTGAGTGATTATGAAGGATTTGGAATTTTCTCCTAGTGAGGAAATAACAGATAACTGATTGTGAATATTTTTCCTAGTCTATTTTGATTTGTAAAGGTCAGATCAATGCCCTCAGTTCCCACTGGGTTCACTGGGGGCCACGGATATGTAACACCTTGCAAAAAGCACTTGGCATATGGAAGGAACAAGCAATAGATAGAAAGTTTCTCAGGGTAGGGACTTGAATTTTGTCTGAACAGCACAATGCAAGCTTCTGGGACTGTAGAAATCACAGAATCATAGGTTTAGAAGGGACTGCAAGGGTCATCTAATTTAACTCCTTGCCAAGACACAGGACTTGTATCTTAACCATGGATATCAGATGGCTATTGTGGTCAATTAGTTCATTTTATCATTCATTTATTATGTGATGTTATGATTTACTAATGTGTAATTTCATATATAATCATTGTAATCTAAATAGATTTAAATTGTGGGATTACAGAAGTATAAAATTGATAAGTAAATAGAAGTGATAAGTATGCATTAGGTTTTTAAATGAGGCTGAAATGCAAGGTCTAGAGGTTGAGGCCTGTAAGATTTTAGCTTAGCCATACTATGCCTTAGAGTTAACAAATGCTCAACATAAGTAAATGACTAAATAATAAACCAATCCCAAAAGATTACCGGAAAAGATGTACCAATGGGTAGTATTGTGAAAAGTTAGCTGCAAGATTAATTTTGGATCACAAAATACCCTAAAGACACATTTTTTTCAAACACGTGCCTTAACTGTAGGGTACAGGTTGTGTATTAATGCTCATGAGAATAAAAGGAACTATTCACAACCTGTGGAAAATGGGGTAACCCAATATTATTGGGGGGGCACAATACAAATAAGGAAAAGGAGGGTTGACACCTTCATGCACATGCACAGAGTGTCAGGTATAGTCAGAATCAGATAAAAGAAGGTTCCCAGATTGGGTAAAATGAGTTCTCTGTGGGAAAATTTCAGCAGCAACCATCCCTCTACTGATGATCAATTGGCAAGGCATCCATCAGACCATAAGTATATCATTTAAGGATGTGAGTATGACCATATCTGTAACTTGTGCATAGGTCTGAATAGAATTTCTATATGCATGGGTAATCATAACTTTAATTGTAACTTAATAAAATTTGTAAAACGAACTAGACCTTGTACTTGTGAATGTATGTGTGGTCACTATCCTTGGTCTTCATGTGTTCCTAGAGGCTCGAAATCTGAAACAAGTAGCAGAGGTGACTTTCACTCTGAGTTTAAAACTGTAGCCACCGGAGCCGAATCCACAGTGGCATAATACAATGTTACTAAATTCACTTTAAATAAAATAAAAGACTATACTATCCAGCCTCTTCTTGAAAACCCCAGTGAAGGAGCTTCCACAATTTCCCTAGGCAGTTTGTTCCATTGTCCTACTGTTCTTACAGTTAGGAAGTTTTTCCTGAGATTTATCTATATCTGGTATGCTGTAGTTTGAATCCATTGCCTCTTGTCCTGCCATCTGCGGCAAGAAAGAACAATTTTTCTTCATCTTTTTTTATTGCAGTCTTTGAAGCCTATTTCAAGCCTTTGAAGACTGTTATCATGTCCCCCATTATCTCTTCTTTTTCAAACTAAACATACTCAGTTCCTTCAACATTTGCCCATATGGCTTGCATTCCATCCTGTTGATCGTCTTTGTCACTTGCCTCTGCATCCTTGACAGTTTCTCTACACATAGGCACTACACCGGGGCTGGAGCACCCATGGGGAAAAATTAGCGGGTGCTCCACACCCACCGGCAGCCAAGCTCCCCACTCCTCGCCTCCTTCTTCCCCCACCCGAGCATGCTGCGTCCTCTCCTCCCCCTCCTTCCCAGTGCTTCCCATCCCCCCCACCTAACAGCTGTTTGGCGGCACTTAGGACTTTCTGGAAGGGAAGGGGAGGAGCGGGAACATGGTGCACTCAGGGGAGGAGGCGGAGAAGAGGCAGGGCGGGGACTGGGACTTGGGGAAAGGTGGTGGAATGGGGGCGGGGCTGGGGTGGGAAAACGCAGGGTGGAACCTGGACTTTTGGGGAGGGGTGGAATGGGGGTGGGAAGAGATGGGGCGGGGTGGGGGCCAGGGGGAGGGATTGAGCACTCACCGGGCAGAGGAGAAGTCGGCGCTTATGTCTCTACATCCTTTCTATACATCAGTGACCCAAATTGGACACAGTAATCCAGCTGAGGCCTAACCAGCACTGAGTACAGTGGTACTATCACCTCCATGATGTGCATGTTATGCCTCTGTTAATGCAACCCAAAATTGCATTTGCTTTTTTGCAACAGCACATTGTTGGCTCACATTGAGGTTGTGATCCACCACAATAATAAATAATAATTACCATAGAAAAGCTTCTTGATTCCAAGTGCATAGCAGCCACCAGTGTCCTAAACTTGTCTAAATATGCTCTCCATATGTGAGTCTCATCTGCTGTGGAGGAGGCTTGTTTGGTTACAGTTATGGCAAATGACTTAGCTCTAAGTTATTTTATTAAAAGTGGAGTAAAACTCTTCTGAAGCCATACAAACTGAATGGGGGCAACATTTTATGAACAACAGATAATTTTTAGAGCAGCCAGTAACATATGTATCAAGTTTTCAACAGTCCTTTTTCAAAGTTGAATTTATTTATTAGTTATTACTGTGAAAATAGGCAGAAGGAGTAGTTCATTAGCCAGTCAGAAAAGAGAATAGGTTATCCAGACATGGAAATGATCAGAGAAAAAATTATCCTTAAAGAGCTGTAAGTAGAGCTGTGCAAATAACATAATTTTTGGAAGCAACCAGAGTCTTGACTTAAGCCAGCAGTTTATTCCATCACTGCTACAAGCCTGAACCAAGATCTTTGCAATTACTGTATGTATTTGATTCCTTTCACCAATTTTAACTCTCACCTTTCTTTCTTACTTTTTATAAATAAACCTTTAGATTTTAGATAGAAAAGGATTGGCAACAGCATAATTTCTGAGTAAGATCTGAGTTGTATATTGACCTGGGTGTGTGACTGGTCCTTTGGGATCAGAAGAACCGTTTGTTTGATTAAACAGGTTTTAAAGAACTACTCATCTTTAAGTCTAGTATCTGGGTGTTGAATCCAGGACTGGAATGGCTCAGGAATCTGCTTTTCTGACTTCTTGTTGGCCAGTGCGGTGAAACAAAAGTTTACTTTTGTTACCGGTTTGGTATATCTTAAGGGAGAATAACCGCCAGTTTTGGGGTGTATCTGCCCTATTTCTTAGCAGTTTGTCCTGAATTTGGTATTCTCAGTGGTGACCCATGGAGCCACTGTTATACTGGCAATTCTGAAAAAAATAAAAATAAAATCCCCCTCTTCTGGGATTAACCCATGAACAAAATATTTTGGTGAATCAAAAGAGTCAAGAAACAAAAAACAACAACTTGCTTCTGGTCGAATGAAATATTTTGTTCATCCCAAAACAAAACATTTCATTTCTATTTTTTCACCTTCTATTTTTTAAAATAAATTTCAAAACAAATGTTGTCCACCTCTATCTGTAAATAATTTTTCTTTCACAGAAAAAATATTGGAGAAACAATTTATTTGACTTTTAAAACACACCTCCATTACCCCAAAACAGTCACCTTGCTAGTGCAGTTATTCTGATTTTTATGGGCATGATTGAAAGTCCACTAAATCAATGGAAAGCGTCCCATTTATTTAAAAGGGTTGTGCATCAGGTCCTAAATCCTCTATATCAATAGGATATCCAGATTAAAATAGTGCTCAAAGGACAACAGCAAATAATCAAGCAACAATTGGATAAACCTAAATAAGTGTTAGTTCCCAGTTACATTAGCTGCCCACTGCTGGTCCTCAAGAACATAATTTGCCATCTTGAACCACTTTTGTGATTTATCAAGCTCATTATCTGAATAAATGGTTTGTTCGGTGTGACTTCATTCTGCAAGCTGAACAATAAGATCCTGATAGGGCAAAACACTTAAGCACACGCTTAACTTTAAGATTTTTAATGTTAGAGTCAGTGAGACTACTCACGGGCTGAAAGACAAACATGCACTTAAGTACTTTTTTGGATCAGGTCTCTGTTTGCTCAGTACCTTGCAGGGTTGAGTCCTATAGGCTTCATCCTCCTACTCCCATTTACTTCAATGGACTAGGATCAAGTCCTATATGAGAAATCCACCCTGCTGTAATGTTAAGTGGAAACCCAGTAGCTCTACCACTTTATCAAGGGAAAATCCCTGATAACTAGCAATAACACTAATGTTCATCCTTTCTATGGGCCATAAATACTAAGAATTAAAGCCATAACAATATGCTGGCAAATGGCATAAATCTGAACACCACCATTTCATTGCATTAGAATGTCCTTTTTCAGGGTTGTTTTTATTTAAGTTAATATCCCAGAGAACTCTGTAAATCCCAAGGCTACTAATGACTCTCTTTAGGAGCACTTTGAAAGTCTCATACTATTGTATCGACAATATCATGATCCTGGAACCTTTTGTATTACAGTGCTACCTACATCCGTGCAGCACAATTACAGACCCAAAATCTTCCTTGATTTGTTTTCCCATTTTGGTATATGCCCGTCATTGTAATCTCAGATTCCACAGACCTTTAGAATTTTGCCTGTCACTTGACTGCCCCTTTCTGATCTCCAGCTGCTTTTTTATATATATATACAAATAAGAACAAAACTCAGCTCTCACCTTTGTGGGTCTGTGCAGCCATGGGTATCCTAATTTCAAGGACATGCAGATATAAAGCAGAATCTCAGACTGCTATTTTAAAGTAAGTTTGTAACACTTTTCCATGCAAGCATGGAAATGTAGTTTGATGTAAACCAAACCAAACCAGTCACTGGGATTGAAAACTTGCAACTGCTTTTTTTCCCTAAAGATCGTAGTATATTCACAATCTCAAACTTTCATGTATGGAAAAAAAATATCCACAGGTCCTTTCATTTTGGGAGAAGCCCATGTCAATTGACAGTTGACGATGGTAGTGCTACTTAGATTACCACATTTGGCACTAGTCACCACCTATAGCTAACTCTCCTCCTTGGCTGAGCAGCTATTGTGGCGTCGGTCAAGACACAAGGAGGGGCAGTTTGACAGCATGAGAGGCAGCATGGTTTAGTGAACCACTCGAGGGGCTGAGAATAAGGAACTGATTGCAGCCCAACATTGCTTCCCTCTTTGGTCCTTGACAAGTCACTTAAGGCACCGTTATCAAAGTGGAGTGCCTCTGAAAAACAAGTTTCAGAGTAACAGCCGTGTTAGTCTGTATTCGTAAAAAGAAAAGGAGTACTTGTGGCACCTTAGAGACTAACCAATTTATTTGAGCATAAGCTTTCATGAGCTACAGCTCACTTCATCGGATGCATACTGTGGAAAGTGTAGAAGATCTTTTATACACACAAAGCATGAAAAAATACCTCCCGCCACCCCACTCTCCTGCTGGCAATAGCTTATCTAAAGTGATCACTCTCCTTACAATGTGTATGATAATCAAGTTGGGCCATTTCCAGCACAAATCCAGGTTTTCTCACCACACACACAAACCCACTCTCCTGCTGGTAATAGCTTATCTAAAGTGACCACTCTCCTTACAATGTGTATGATAATCAAGGCCAAGCTATTGCCAGCAGGAGAGTGGGGTGGGGGGAGGTATTTTTTCATGCTTTGTGTGTATAAAAGATCTTCTACACTTTCCACAGTATGCATCCGATGAAGTGAGCTGTAGCTCACCAAAGCTTATGCTCAAATAAATTGGTTAGTCTCTAAGGTGCCACAAGTACTCCTTTTCTTTCTGAAAAACAAGTTTCAGAAGTAGCAGCCGTATTAGTCTGTATCCGCAAAAAAGAAAAGGAGTACTTGTGGCACCGTAGAGACTAACAAATTTATTTGAGCATAAGCTTTCATGAGCTACAGCTCACCTCATTGGATACATGGAGTGGAAAATACAGTAGGGGGATTTTATATACACAGAGAACATGAAACAATGGGTGTTCCCATACACACTGTAATGAGAGTGATCAGGTAAGGTGAGCTATTACCAGCAAGAGAGAAGAAAATCTTTTGTAGTGATAATCAAGGTGGGCCATTTCCAGAAGTTGACAAAAACATGTGAGGAACACTAGGGGGAAAAATAAACATGGGGAAATAGTTTTACTTTGTGTAATGACACATCTACACCCAGTCTTTATTCAAGCCTAATTTAATAGTGTCCAGTTTGCAAATTAATTCCAATTCAGCAGTCTCTCGTTGGAGTCTGTTTTTGAAGTTTTTTTGTTGTAATATTGCGACTTTTAGGTCTATAATCGAGTGACCAGAGAGACTGAAAAAAAGAAAAGGAGTACTTGTGGCACCTTAGAGACTAAAATTTATTTGAGCATAAGCTTTCGTGAGCTACAGATGAAGTGATCGGATGAAGTGAGCTGTAGCTCACGAAAGCTTATGCTCAAATAAATTTGTTAGTCGCTAAGGTGCCACAAGTACTCCTTTTCCTTTTGTGAATACAGACTAACACGGCTGCTACTCTGAAACCTGTCATTATGCAAGGCAGAGAGATTGAAGTGTTCTCCGACTGGTTTTTGAATGTTATAATTCTTGACGTCTGATTTCTGTCCATTTTTTTTTTTTACGTAGAGACTGTCCGGTTTGGCCAATGTACATGGTAGAGGGGCATTGCTGGCACATGATGGCATATATCACATTGGTAGATGTGCAGGTGAATGAGCCTCTGATAGTGTGGCTGATGTGATTAGGCCCTATGATGGTGTCCCTTGAATAGATATGTGGACACAGTTGGCAACAGGCTTTGTTGCAAGGATAGGTTCCTGGGTTAGTGTTTTTGTTGTGTAGTGTGTGGTTGCTGGTGAGTATTTGCTTCAGGTTGGGGGGCTGTCTGTAAGCAAGGACTGCCCAGTCTCCCAAGATCTGTGAGAGTGATGGGTTGTCCTTCAGGATAGGTTGTAGATCCTTGATGATGCGTTGGAGAGGTTTTAGTTGGGGGCTGAAGGTGACGGTTAGTGGTGTTCTGTTATTTTCTTTGTTGGGCCTGTCCTGTAGTAGGTAACTTCTGGGTACTCTTCTGGCTCTGTCAATCTGTTTCTTCACTTCAGCAGGTGGGTATTGTAGTTATAAGAATGCTTGATAGAGATCTTGTAAGTGTTTGTCTCTGTCTGAGGGGTTGGAGCAAATGCAGTTGTATCATAGAGCTTGGCTGTAGACAATGGATCATGTGGTGTTGTCTGGATGAAAGCTGAAGGCATGTAGGTAAGTATAGCGGTCAGTAGGTTTCCGGGAAAGGGTGGTGTTTATGTGACCATCGCTTATTAGCACTGTAGTGTCCAGGAAGTGGATCTCTTGTGTGGACTGGTCCAGGCTGAGGTTGATGGTGGGATGGAAATTGTTGAAATCACGGTGGAATTCCTCAAGGGCTTCTTTTTCCATGGGTCCAGATGATGAAGATGTCATCAATGTAGCGCAAGTAGAGTAAGGGCACTAGGGGATGAGAGCTGAGGAAGCGTTGTTCTAAGTCAGCCATAAAAATGTTGGCATACTGTGAGGCCATGAAGGTACCCATATCGGTGCCATTGATTTGAAGGTAAACATTGTCCCCAAATGTGAAATAGTTATGGTTGAGGACAAAGTCACAAAGTTCAGCCACCAGGTTTGCCGTGACATTATCGGGGATACCGTAAAGTAAAACTATTTCCCCATGTTTATTTTTCCCCCTACTGTTCCTCACATGTTCTTGTTAACTGCTGGAAATGGCCCACCTTGATTATGGCTACAAAAGGTTTTTTTTTTCTCTCCTGCTGGTAATAGCTCACCTTACCTGATCACTCTCATTACAGTGTGGATGGTAACACCCATTGTTTCATGTTCTCTGTGTATATAAAATCTCCCCACTGTATTTTCCACTGCCTGCATCTGATGAAGTGAGCTGTAGCTCACAAAAGCTTATGCTCAAATAAATTCTTTAGTCTCTAAGGTGCCACAAGTACACCTTTTCTTTTTTCTGAAAAACAGGCCACTTTCATTTGTGCATCTAACTTATAACACTCACAGAGGGCCTGTTGTAACAGTTGAGGAATTATGTCTGTGAAGTATTATATAGGTGAAAAACTCACCAGAATTTACACAAAACCCTCCAGTGTCTGGGAACCTAGCAGCTCCCAAAGCCCCAGATTGTTTGGACGTCATCACTTGCAAAACTTCTCTAATGTTGGCAAAGAGCAAAGGTACACAGAGTCCAGCATAAACATCTGTGTTCCACTTCTACTGCTCCATGAGGTTATGAGGTGAGACCTAAAGATCCAATTCTCCACAACAACACACTATACATCAGTTACTATTATTACATAGTATTGCTGTCCAAACATATAGTAATGCATAGCCATTTCCCTCTTTTCATGTCTTCTTTGACTATGTCATTGTATAACGCAACCTTGCAAAAGTTTTGGTTGTTTGAAGTCTGTTTCAAATCCATGGATTTTTGTGTTCAATACTAAAACATTCTCCTGTAATATTCTCCTTTTGTACAGTGATTCTTACTACAGATTGTTTAACCAGATGAGAAAATGTGTCAGTCAAGCAGTACGTAAAGTAAAATCAAGTTTGTTAGAGATGAAAAGAAGGAATAGGAGGACCCAGAGGCGGACTGAATATTTATTGCAGTACTTATTCCCCTCAACCCAATTGTCGAGTAATCACTGAGTTAATCACATTTTGCTCTTTTATCTAAGTTAATATGTAAATACCCACATTTACTACACCACCCACAAAACCCTTATTTAGTAATATGAATGCCCATAAAATAAATATTAATAGCTATATACCAAATATAATTATACCCTCCCCTGTTTACTGTTTATACCATTAAGCATATTATACAGACATTTTTACCTTGAAGATACATTTCTTTGCAGTAATTGAAGCCACAAGTTCCCTTAATCAGCAGTTCACAGAGGAGGGAGGAAGGGGCCATGACCCCGAGATCGTTTATGTAGCTGGGAAAGGAAGGGAGTGGGGAGATACCACTTCTTCACACAAAGGGTATTCCTCAGACAACCACATTCCTTATGTAGCTGCAACGCTTATCTATCCTTAACAAGCAGAAGGGGAGGGAAAAGGGTGGCAACTTTATCTATCAAGCAAAGAAACTGGTGTGCCTGTGCCTTCCGCACTATAGTTGTTACCCATGTTTTTACTTAACCCTTACATACCCCAACAAAGTTATCATCAAATATGTATTTTAGAAAAAGTAATCAAAACTGTAAATACAAATATTAACTACAAATATATAAATATCAGATGTTGAAGTGTTGTTTGACAAAGTGTTTATAATGTTAAATATTGAGAAAATTGCTCTCAAAGTATGATAAATACTTTTAAAAACAAAAGGATGAAAATTGTTCAGAGAATGGATAAACAATAGATAGGCTCTTTATATTTTAAATATTTTTTCAAGAATTATCTCTCATTTGAAAATATATTCTATATTTCTTTATAATATTATTTACAAAAATTAAATGTGACTCTGTTCATGAAGTATTTCTCAAATAGTTTATGCAATCTCCCTATAGAGAGAGAGAGAGAGATTTATATTTATATATTATCGTGAATTTCTGAATATTTGTTAAATAAAGTTGTAAGATGATTTTATTTTTAAATTGATTAAAATTGATTTTATAGCAGCAGAGATGTACATAGTTGCTCATAACAGTAACAAAACAAAACAAAAAAAAAGAAGGAAAAAGCCAGAAGAAAGGTGATAGCTCCAAACTGCTTATCCTCCACTGATAAATTTTCAGACCCTATGTTCTGTCCTGGATGTGTTCCCACCAACCCATAAGTTTAAGAACTTTTGACAGTATACTTTGGTGATACCTTTGAAAGTGAAGATAGCTAGAATGGAGTTTTGTAAGATGCAGAGATTGATATAATTAAATTTTAGTGCAGTCAGCCCAAGGCTTTATTGGTCCCAGCACGAAATAAGTTGTGTGAGAGCCTCTAAAGACTTCCACAAACAGCTTAGTGTGTGAAGGGACACACACTGGCAGCTCGGGAAGGGAAGCTCAGAGGATTTTAGGCCTGCTCTAGTGACCACTAAAATGAATAGAAAGTCTTCCATTGGATTAAATAGGAGATGATTAGGAAATTTACCAGAATGATATTGCCCTGAGAACTGTTGATTAGTGCATTTGTTTAAGGAGACGCTTTAGGTCATCAAGCAATTTGTGAAGGTGTGTGGGATGGGTTAATGTGAGCCAATAAGTGGTGGTAAGAAGTGGTCAAAGAAGGAAGTGCTGATTGTGTACAGCCTACCACACATTCAATGCTTGTGGAACCACACATTTGCAAATAACTAGGAACATCCCTGAATTTCAAATCCTCTTGAGAATAATGGGTTCAAAATTTAGCAATAGAACTGAAGATTACATGATAAAGATAAAATCTGACATCATTTGATTAAACATAAAAAGATGTTTACTGTAAACTATGTCCATCGGCCAAAAGTCTGAATACATAATCTTAGATAATGCCATGTTAGTGATTTAAACCTTGGGAGACATGAAGACAAATGACCTCCGAAGTCAAAGCTATAAAAAGAAGAGAACATTTCAACTGGAAAAGGTAAAGAATTGCCCTGGGGAGACCTCCCAGCCAAGATCTAAGTGGGAGTTCAAAAGAAACAAAGTGACACTGCAGTAAGTTGGTAAGTCCAGAACATGAAGACCCGATGAAGGGTGGGAATGTGTGGGGAAGGTGGACAATCACAGTGGGGAAAAAGGCAGACAACAGGAAATATAGAGGGGAAATCTAAAGGGGAAATAGAGGGGAAGATTAAACTAGTTAGAGGCATAAAGGACAACAAGACAACATTTTACAAATACATGATAAGCAAGAACATGACCAAGGACAGAGTAGGTTCATTACTCAATGAGGAAGGAAACACCATAGCAGAAAGTGAAGAAATGACCGAAGTGTCAAATGCCCTTTCTGTTTCAGTTTTCACCCCCCAAAAATTAACAGTGATTGGATGACTAACATAGTGACTATCAGTGTAAATGGGGCAGGATTTGAAGTTAAAATTGGGAAAGAACAAGCTAAGAATTACTTAGAGAAGTTAGATGTCTTCAAGTCATCAGGGCCTGACAAAATACAGCCTAGAATACTTAAGAAACTGGCTGAAGAGATCTCTGAGCCAAGCCATTAGCTATTATCTTTGAGAACTTGTGGAGGACAGGAGAGATCCCAGAGGACAGGAAAAGAGCAAATATAATATCTATCTATAAAAGGGGAAGAAGGACAACCCAGGGAATTGTAGAGCCGTCAGCTTTATTTCACCACCCAGAAAGATAATGCAGGAAACAATCAAACAACCATTTTGTAAGCACCTAGAAGATAAGGTGGTAAGTAACAGTCAACATGGATTTGTCAAGAACAAATCATGTCAAACCAACCTAATATTCTTCCTTGACAGAGCAACAAGCCTTGTGAATAGGAGGAAAGTATTAGATGTGATATATCTTGACTTTAGTAAGGCTTTTGATACTTTGCATGACCTCATAAGCAAACTAGGGAATTATAGTATAAGCAAATCTACTATAAAGTGGGTGGAACAACTGATTGGAAGATCATACCTAAAGTATAGTTATCAATGATTTACGGTCAAGCTGGAAGGGCATATAGAGTGGGGTCCCACAGGGATCTGTCCTGGGTCTAGTTGTATTCAAAAAATCTTCATAAATGATTTGGATAATGGCATAGAGAGTATACTTATAAAGTTTGTGGATGATACCAAGGTCGGAGGGGTTGCAAGTATTTTGGAGGACAGTATTAGAATTCAAAATAGTCTTGAGAAATTGGAGAAATGTTCTGAGAGAAACATGATGAAATTCAGTAAGGACAAATGCAAAGTACTGCACTTAGGAATAATAATCAATTGCACAAATACAAACAGGGAAATGACTGCCTAGGAAGGAATACTGCAGAAAAGGATTTGGGGGTTATAGTGGATCACAAACTAAATGTGTGTCAACAAAGTGATATTGTAGCAAAAATAGCAAACATCATTCTGGGATGTATGGGCACGAGCGTTGTAGGCATGACACAAAAAGTGATTCTTTCACTCTACTCAGCACTGGTAAGGCCTCAACTGGAATACTGTGTCCAATTTTGAGCACCACACTTCAGGAAAGATGTGGACTAATTAGAAAATTCCAGACCTATGAAAACATGACCTATGAGGGAAGATTGAAAAAACTGGGTTTGTTTTGTCTGGAGAAGAGAAGAATGAGGAGGGACATGATAACAGTCTTCAAGCACGTAAAAGGCAGTGTAACAGAGTCCTTGGTGGTTCCTCCCTCCCCGCCCTCTGTTATAAAGCAGAGAGTGATGAATTGTTCTCCTTATCCACTGAGGACAAGACAAGAGGTAACGGGCTTAAATTGTAGCTAAGGAAATGTAGGGTAGACATTAGGGAAAACTTCCTAACTGGAAGGGTAGTTTAGAATTGGAACAAATTATTTAGGGAGGTTGTGGAATCTCCATCACTGGAGGGTTTTAAGAACAGTTCAGGGGTCTGGATTAGATGACCTATCATGGTCCTTTCTAGTCCTACATTTCTATGATTCTGTGAAATACAAACCACTATGAAAATGAATTAAGGTGATTACTGATGTAAAAGGTATATGACTAATGAGTGTATTATAAACTGTCTACTTTCCAATAGCATAAGATAATATTGCAGGCATATTTTTGCACAAACTCAAGGTCTCAGTGCAAGACCAGAGGAAGAGGAGCAATAGAAAAGGTAACTTTAGCCTTTCTTATGTTCCCCTGATCATGGTGCCAGCCTTGCTCTGGACCAGTCCCTAGAATATAAGTAAAATCTGCTCGAATTTGCATCCAGCTGCCTGTACCCCTAAGGAGCTGTACCAGCACCCAGGGATTACTGGGGCATAGAATCACTTTAACAACATTCTTTTACATTCAGGGAAGCCCCCTATTCTGGGGGCTGAACTTCGGTGTGCCCTTTGTTACAAAATTCCAAGACCAGGCAGCTTTCTGGGTGCTTTCTACTGCCAGAGAAAAACTGGGATTAAAGAGAGAGAGAGAGACAGAGATCACAGTAAAAGGTAAATGAAAAGACACAAAAAAGAAGAGAGAAATATATGTATATTTCTTAACAAAAAATGATTAGATGATATCTCTGGGGTCATGAAATTTTCAGGAAATAATATAATATAAGATAAAACCATTGTCTGCTGCAAAAACTGTTTAAGGCTTGGTATACAAAGGAAAATAAAATGAAACAGAAAGTTTCTAGTCAGTAATATGTATTACAAAATGTGTACAAAAGTTTGTATTTACCCATTAGCACAAATATTAAGTTAATGGTGTTAATGTTTTAAAACAAACAATTCTTCCAGTTTTCATTGTATCTCAATGGACAGTACTGAATGGCAAAATTCACCCAAAACCACAAAAGACACCATATGACTGTATATCGCCATCTAACATCATGGTGAGAGAAAGAACTGGAATTCAATTAGATGCCATCTGAAGCACTCTCCAATGATAAATCAAGCATTTCTTATTAATTCATAGTCAGCAGCATAATACAGTTAGAAAAAAGTTTTATTCATGACTTGAATGAGCAGAGGGCAATCCTCGCTAGGTGTGGAAAGAGTTTCCTGAATTTTTTTCCTTGTCACTACACACTGCGAGCAAGGCCCAGGCACTACAGAATTGCTTTCTTGCCACAGTAGAAGCATGCACAGGAGAACTATTGCCAGAACTCATTTCCAGGCTTGATTACCGACTAATCATCCAGACTGTGCATAAAACTTTCTTCTAGAGACCACAATGTCTGACTTCACATAATTTCCCAAAGCCTCCCCATTCCACAGAGAAAATCATAACAGTAAATGCAGCATTGTCTCCTGATGAGTCCCTCCTGATAAGTGAGGAGTCCCTTCCTGAGGTTGGAGAGTGCACAGCAAGGAGCATCTCCTCTTTCTGAGCACCTGAGATGCCATGGTAAAGAGCCCAGCAAGTACTCCTAACTGATTCACTCAGAGAAAGCAAGAGCAGCAGCTTCAATAATCAGGCAGCGTGGAGTGCAAAATAAAAAGCAGGGAGAAGCAAAGAGCTTGTGTCCTACCACTGCAAAGAATGTTGACTGAGCAGCTTCAAAGGAAATATGGTCCTGTACCTGGAGCAGTCGATAATGTAACTGCTTAAACTTCACTGCAAGCCACCACACAGTCCTATTGTAGATAGTCTTATTAATTAATTAATTATTATTGTTATTCATAGTCTATTCATTATAGTCTGATTTGTTCTGTTTCTCTGAATGTTAAGCAATAGCTCCTGCAAGAAAAGAATACAATTAGATGTGGTGGAACTCATCTTTGATACTGAGAAATACAGTCTGTTCTGCCTAAATCTCTCTCTGAGTAAGAATGATTCTTAGGTGTAGCTGCTGCCTAAAGTTATAGCTACACAAGCGAACACAAACCAAATCATTACAGGTAAGTGGGGGAGCATGGGTCTGATGAAATATTTATGAGCATGAAGGAAAGGTTTGGGCTGCATATTTATTTTGTACCCAGTCACTCAGCTATAAGGTTGATTTTTTCATAATTTCTATTATATTATGCAAATCACTTTCCCCTTGAAGTATTTTTCTGCTAAAGAATGTTAATTTCTATTCAGTCAGTTAAACTGCATGTTTGATATGAGTCCATATGTTTCTGCTAATGTACTCTTCCAAAAACCACTTGTATAGTTTAGCACTCTGAAAATAAATACAATCATTTCCAACATTCATTTTCAGTGTAATTAGTTGCCTGAAGGCATTGGTAGATCAGTTTTCAGTGGAAGAAATGTAAAAATGAATAGCTATACTGGTTCTCAAGGAAATATTCTCTCTACATGTGAATGTCTGGATAGCTCTTTAGGAAAAATCCTTGCTGGAACCAGTCTTGATCGGTAAATATTCCTCATTTATTAAACTAACAAACCAATGAAAAAAGTAATTCACATCATAAACTCATAATTTGGATGGTAAATTCTTCAGACAGGAACACAGGGATTAATTCTGATCTCTTTTACACAGGCTTTACAGTCATGTAACTCCATTATATTTACTCTGGATTTAAACCTCTGCAAGAGAGGAGAATCAGATAAATTGTCTTTTATGCATCTGTATAAATAAATTAAAACAATCATCACAATAATAAAATCAAGAGAATGTATGTAGCAGTTTTTGTCAGGGTAGGTGAGAGGAGCAAATTACAGTCAGAATATTCAGTTCTGAGCGTAGCTCCTCCTACAGTCATAACTACTTTCTCCCCCAAGTTTTATAGAACTTTTCACTCGTTTCACCAGTTGATTCACTCACTTTAAGGGGGGGAAATACCACATTATAATATCAGCATGAGTGCTATTCTGCAGAGTTTTCCCTAGCAAATTTATCATGAATGCACAATGCCTTTCAAATGTATGAAAAACTTGCAATCCCTTTTAAAAATGCATAGGTGCGTCTGATCTCAGTTACAGCCTTGTAAAATCCAAAATAACTGCACTGAAAGTAATGGAGATTCACACTGGTGCATCCGATGAAGTGAGCTGTAGCTTATGCTCAAATAAATTTGTTAGTCTCTAAAGTGCCACAAGTACTCCTTTTCTTTTTACACTGGTATAAGTTAGTCAGAACAGAATCTGGCCTGTTAGCAACTGCTGTATTGCAAAATAGTGCACAACCTTTATACATTTTAAAAAAGAAATACAGAGAGAGAGAGTGGCTAGCCAATTCATAAACAGCTATGTCTTTATTAATTTATTTTGCTAAATAAAACAGTACCCATCAAGTGTTCTGGGCACGCCACAGAATCTTTTAAAGATACACTTATCTATAACCAGACCCATCAGTTACCCTGATCAAATTTTTCAAAACACCCAATGACAATATAAATGTAACAAAAATTAATCAACCTCTTTATATTGAACGAATTGCTTTTTTAAACTGTTTTTATATATTATATACTATTTTTATATACCTGAAAGAGGAGAAGAGAGAGCATAATGTACATACAAATCTATCTAGCTTCTATCCCAATTAGTGTATCTAATAACTCGTTTTCAGAGAGAAATCAAATAATTTTGGTTATACAAAGGAAGGTGTTAAGATATAGATATTCAGACCTGTCTGTAAAGGCCTATACTCTAAGAATTTAGGTGTATTCTTATCACTTAGCTAGTTATAGAGGTACAAAAGAAAGAATCAAAACCACTGTCTGCCGGTGTAAGGGCCTTCTCTCACTGTGACAGTCCGAGGCTCTGTGCTTAGGCTAAGGCCTTTGGCTAAGCAGCAGAGGCAGCCATAAACTGGGAAGCGAATGGTCACATCCTCACATTCCAAACTAGTCACATTGAAAGAAGGTGCTATTGGGCTATTAGGAATACAATCCTGTCCTGATCATGCCTGTCACCTCCCGAGAAAGGGAAGTGCCTAGAAGATGTAAAAGGAAACTTAGTTTGATAGCATCCTGTCTGGCAAGAACTCACTTATCAATAGCTGGGATGTGAAATCCTCATTTCTTTGTTGTTCTGTCACTGTAGTACCCATTTCCCGATTGTTTGTCTGTATAATCTCTGTCTGGTTCTGTGATTGTTTCTGTCTGCTGTATTATTAATTTTGCTGTGTGTAAACTAATTAAGGTGGTGGGATATAATTGGTTAAATAATCACGTTACAATATGTTAGGATTGGTTAGTTACATTTCAGGAAAATGATTGGTTAAGGTATAGCTAAGCAGAATTCAAGTTTTACTATATAGTCTGCAGTCAATCAGGAAGTAAGTGGTGGAAATGGCAATGGGGGTGGGGAAACAGGAATCATGATTTGCTAAGGGGGGGATGGGAACAGGGCCACAGGTAAGGCTCTGTGGTGTCAGAGCTGGGAAGGGGGACACTAAGGAAGGAAACTAGAATCATGCTTGCTGGAAGTTCATCCCAATAAACATTGAATTGTTTGCACCTTTGGACTTTGGGTATTGTTGCTCTCTGTTCATGCAAGAAGGACCAGGGAAGTAAGCGGGTGAAGGAATAAGCCCCTAACATCTTGGTGCCATGACTTGGATACATTGGGTAGGTGAGTGGCAGCCTGTAAGTCCCCCTCCCCAACAGTCCATGCAGCTGCTTGGAGGGGGTATCGCGAACTCTCGTGATGGTAGTTGTGGGTTCTGGCAAGCGAGGGTAAAGGATTTTTTGGATAAATGGATAAGGAAGAACCAGGGCCCATACCAGGTGCAGAGGTCAACCTGGGATAAGATAAAAAGGAAATGGAGGAAGTGTTAGGGGACCCAGAGAGATAGGGGGTGACTGAGGAGGCCACCATCCTTGGTATATGGGTAGTGGAAGAAGGTCCCTGCCCATGGGGACTGAATGCCTTCCAGGGAAAGGAGGCACTTCTGTCTGCTTGTGAGAGGTTTGAAGTAAGGGCAGCATTATGGGAAGCTGCCAGTAATCTTTCAAGTTTGGTGCTGCTTCAGCAAGGGCTGCTGAAGTGTTGTAAATTAGTTAGGGTGGTTAAAGATGATTTTGCACAACAGGGTTTAAAGTCAAAAGTAGAGTTAACAGACTACCTTTAGAGACTGGAGCTGGAAGTTGGTCCTAGGGGAGTGGAGAGGGAAAATTAAAAAAAAAAAAAAAAAAAAAGAGGTTTCAAAGTGCAAAATGGCAGGGTTTGCAGGAGCAGATAACAATCCCTACTCTTCTCCCAGAGACAGGATGAGAACCCGGGGATAAGGGTTCCCAACTGTTGTAACCCAGGGAGCCTACTCTTGGCTCAGAGCTAACTATATCCTTTTCTTCTTTTCCTTCTTCTTTTCCTCGGTTTACTTAATTTGCTGCTGGTAGCCGATACTTTAAACTGACCTGACAGGCTTAATTGGTTTCTTTCCACCTCTTCCCCCTGCCTTTCCACACTTTTATTTTTCTGAAGTTTTAATGGAGGGTACTTTGGACACTTATGTGAAATGTTTTTGTTTTTTTGGACAAAGTATGATGGAGGTCTGCTGTATTCTACTGGAATTTTTGAAGTAAAAGATCCATGGGTATCCATGGAGACAAATGTTTTACTGCCTCTTTGAACAGTCTCAAGGTAAAGACAGCACAGGTTAAGGCAGCTGTGTGGCAATAATTGTAGTTGGTGGCTAAGTTGTTACAGACAAATTGCACTACCTTAAACAACTAAATGTAGGAGTAAGTGATTTAAAGAAGTGAGTGAAAAGTTACAAATAGCTTTTGCAAAAATTGGTAATACATGGTTTGCAGGAAAGTAAACATTTGGGAGTTGTGAAAATGGTAAAAGGGAACTGTTGTGAAGATGTTAAGAGTAACAGTTGTGGTGTTACAAGAAGGAAGTTTTTGTTTAATGATAAAACCCAATTATATAAAGGTAACTGTATGTGCAACTGTGTGCAGTCACATTGGATGGAAGCTTGGTAATTAAATTATCCAGGGGGGTCAAGTAGAGTGGCTACTACCACCACTTTGCTTCCATCCCCAGAAGCCTTTACAGCTATTCTGAGGAAAATGGGCCCTTTTCCCACAGAAATGGTCTATAAGGAACTGCTGCAGGCAACAGGCAAAGAGATAATCTGATCAAAATTATTTGACTGTTGGGTCATGTAATCAAAATCACTAAAGGAATGTAAGGGGTTTTTATTGGAACTTAACTTGGCTGCCCCTGGTTGTGTCTAGTTGTACAAGATGGGAGTTAATCAAGGTACAGTTGTGTAAAAGAGTAATCGCAGTGCAAGAAATGTTAGGCAAAAGAGAATTTTGTGTGTGCACAGGTAAAAGAAAAGGAAAAGGGGAGGAATGATGGGAACACTAAGCCTTGGGATGGCTCTGGGGGATCAGATTGTTGCTTTGGTGGGTGTGCATAAAAACTCTGTGGGCACGGGGGAGGCAGTTACACCTTGTGTAAAATTAATATGGTTAATATAAAATTATGGAGGTTAAACTATGGAAGGAATGTTCATTTTCCCAGGACGTGTGCAGTGTACATTGGAGAAGGGTAAAAGAAATGCAAACAAAACATGGTACTTAAATAAAATCCTATTAGGGCTCCAAAAGGGGCCACAATAAATTGTGCTTTCTTTTTCAGATCTTTGTGTGATTTGGAGCAGAAGGTGAAAGTGGAAAGTAATCAGAATTCTAGTGGAAGTGGATTGTGTCCCTTTTAAGACGATCTCTGAGCTGCTAATAGCTTTGGATCCAAAACCAAGCTAGAAAGCCTTGTGTAAATGCAAATTACCTAGCTGATGCAAATAATAAATACATCTGGTCAGCAAACAAGTTACTGAAAGACTCAGATTATGGCCCTCCAGGAAAGGGAGGTGAAAAAAAAAAGTCAAGCTTGAAAATAAGGGGAATAGGTTAACCCTAAAGTGTGTGTGTGTGTACAGTGCAGAAATCTAAAGCTGTGTCTCAGCTATTACCTGAGAATAAACTTAATGCTTGGTACAGCAGAGAAACTACTGCAAACCTGGTCAGTTGTACAAGAGGGGAAACTGAGGTATACCACCTCATGAATTTCATAAATGACCAGTGAGTGGGGTAATTCACTAGCCTGACTATAGAACAAAATAAGGACAGCCTGGAGGTAATTCTTCTGTTTTTCCTGCAATTAGCATGGAAATTTGTAAAAGAAAGTGGTATTATTATTAAGCAATAATCTGTCCCCACTAGGGGGTGCTGGAAGTGTTTCTTTTGTTTTTCAGACACTCTACAAGCAAGCTGGCGCTAGAGGAAAAATAACCCAGAATACCATGGATCTATGTTTTGTGTTGTTTGTCTGTGGTGTTTGTCTTGTTGCTAACATTGTTGTGTTTCAATAAACAAAAAAACTCATGATGTGGGTGGGGGATGGGTTCAAAAGGCTGACCTTGGCTGGGAGATGTGTATGGGAATGCAAAATGCTCAACTAGGAGGCAAGCACCTGTGTAATAGCTACCATGGTACCTGGAAATGGAACAGCAACTAAGGTGGTCCCCACAAGCCCTATGGAAATAATGAGAAGGGGAGGAGCTCACTGGGAATCAATGGAGGGGTATGCAAAATGGTGTAAATCAAGAGAAGATGTTTGGATGTATCCCTCTCCTATGACTATGGAGGAGCAGGATCAATGGCCTATGCAAGGGGTGGACAATTGGGTGTTCTGTATGTAAGGTGTTTTGCTGGGAATGTACATATTACTGGGGGCACAATTACACCAGCCCATAACCAAACTACACCCATCTACATGCTTATATCTGGATTGTGGTGCACAAATGGATCTGTGAATCTTATTGCTGTAAATAATCAAACCAGGGCATACTCCCTGATTCCATACCAAGTGGTTAAGCTGGTTTGGACAATATCCCATTTCTCTGTGAACATCCAATGGACTTATGATATGGACAAAAGCACACAAAACCTGCAGGGGCAGCTTGTTGCAACTGCCAGCAACTGGACACATAAGATCTTGACCCTGTCAAAGGAGGAGAGGCAGTGTTTTGGTGATGGCTCGAATGTTGGACCATACTGCAGTGATCAGGACTCGGTGTTGCTGTGGATTTTGTATTGTTAATTGTACTTGTGTTACGTTGCATATGAAGATAACCTATAAGTAATGTAGTAAGCCCTACCCACCCTGCAGTGTACTAGACAACCCGGACTCAACCTTCTCGGGCCCACTATAATGGGAAGTCTGGAACACTAATTGGAATAGGTGTGGTATGCCCGTACGAGAGAAGGTGCAGGACACTATACTACACAAGGGGCAGTGGGACAAATGGAATATCAACACCTTCCACCTTGGTGCCTGGCCCTATCAGGAAATGTGTCACCATATGTCCTATGCTTTTCCAGGGATACCTGGGCAGGAGAAAAAAAAAGGGTGGAGTGTTAGGATATAGATATTCAGGCCTGTCTCTAAAAGGCCTATACTCTAAGAATTTAGGTGTATTCTTATCACTTAGCTAATTATAGAGGTATAAAAGAAAGAATCAAAATCACTGTCTGCCGGTGTAAGGGCCTTCTCTTACTGTGACAGTCTGAGGCCCTGTGCTTAGGCTAAGGCCTTTGGCTAAGCAGCAGAGGCAGCCATAAGCTGGGAAGTGAATGGTCACATCCTCACATTCCAAACTAGTCACATTAAAAGAAGGTGCTATTGGGCTGTTAGGAATACAATCCTGTCCTGATAATGCCTATCACCTCCAGAGAAAGGGAAGTAAGCAGGTGAAGGAATAAGCCCCTAACAGAAGGTAATAAATAATTAGAGTAAAATATATATATGCCTCTCTGTGAAGTCAGGAATAATAAGTTACTTTCTCTATGATACTTTGCTAAATCTATAATGATAATAAATATATATATATATGTGTGTGTGTGTATATATATATATATATATATATGTATATATATATAGTGCTTTCTAAATATACAAGACCCCTGCCAAGAGGAATTTAGGTTCTGTTATAGCTAGATGACATGAATTAAGATAGCAAAGCACAGGAAGAGGGAATCTAGTGGGGTGACAAAACGGCTGAATTTGAGGAAGTGCAATTGGACAAGGAGTTGCAATGGTGAGAACCTGAGCAGGATAAAACAGTCAGAACATTTTCAGTAAATTCTGATAGAAGGTAGTAAAAGTGCTTGATTTTTGTCAATGATGTACAATGTACATCTACTTCATATGTATTAGAATATGTGAAAAGGAGAGGAAAGGTACATCCACAGATATTTCAGGCAGGTATGATATTTTCATGGTACCAAGCAAAAAAACCTGCCACTAACAGCTAAATAATTGTGTCATTTAAGCACTTTGAATCTATCTTTAGAATGCTTTGAAAATTTCAGGTCTGAGGGGTCATGCTGTGAGCAACCAAATGAAGTTCCCAGAAGGGATATCATTTTTATTTGACAAGCACATATCAGTCAACTACTGGGAATCTTGTAGGTATGCCAGTCTCCTATGTAACGCTTCAACAACTGAATTGATTTTCTTAGTTTCCTCATTGCCTTGGATTTCTGACAAGCCAACAGTAGTGAAAAATATTCAAATCAGGATTCTTGAAAGTGTCTAGATTGCCAATTTTACTGAAAGCAATTGACTCCATCTGTATTTGCTAGCAATGCTCCTTACCTTGCTTTTGTCCATTTCATCTACAGCCAATAATCTTTACAAATTGCAATGAGTGGATGCTGGCAACTGTAGAGCTATTCTGTCCCAAACAGACCACTAGTTGAAAGGACATAGTGGATTATAGTGGAACCAGCCTGTTTTTGTGTATAGTTAAATTACTTAATTTTCATTGCATTGTATGGAAAAACCTGATATTTTAAGGTAGGAAGATGCAAGGGTATACACCCAGGTTTGAGGTCTCCCTAAGGTCAGTTGTGAACTTGGGTTTTTCATCTCTCTCTCATATCGCATTCATTACCAGTTATTTGAGTGCCTGCATAGCACAAGAGCTATCACATGGGTTTCATGCTACCAAAAAGTTACTGAAGAACCTGGCTGGGTGCCTCCAAGTAATAAAAGACTGGGCTATTCTAGTCTCCTCATTATTTCCTCTCTGGATGTTTCTGAGATCAGATGGATCGGATCTCTTTTTAGATTAGGACAGCAAGTTTCATATATCTGAGCATCTTCTTTAGAATATGCTATAATTGAACACATTCTTCTCTCTTCTTATGTGAGTAGCAGACAATGAGATCATCCTTTGAGTGCACTCTCTTGCTTTAAAAAATCATCAGCAAATAACTACCTCTGTTAAGAAACCACTTTTGTAAGTTCACTGAGTGATTGCTTAAGGCAAGTTTCCCTTCATAACTAGTTAACAGATAACCCTTTTTGTCTTGCCAGGCTCCAAGACTTGTGGGCCACAAATACCTGCAGAGGGAATACAGGTTTTAAACCACAAGCAGGGATGTGGGGACAGTTTCTGGAAGCACAGATCTCCCTCCTCTGCTGAAAGCAGAAGGGACCTCCCTGTTCCCTGGCTTACCCACCCTGCAGTGTACTAGATAACCTGGACTCAACCTTCTCGGGCCCACTATAATGGGAAGTCTGGAACACTAATTGGAATAGGTGTGGTATGCCCGTACGAGAGAAGGTGCAGGGCACTATACTACACAAGGGGCAGTGGGACAAATGGAATATCGACACCTTTAGCAGAGATCTGTCACAGCTCCTGCTCCTCCTTTACTGATTTCATGAGAGCTCCCCTTCCTGGTGCACTCTTGATTGACTACTCACCACAAAAATCCTATCCAAAAGGATCAACTTTATTTGGTAGGTTTCATCGTCTTGTGGCAGATAGAATCATAGAATATCAGGGTTGGTAGGGACTTCAGGAGGTCATCTAGTCCAACCCCCTGCTCAAAGCAGGACCAATCCCCAACTAAATCATCCCAGCCATATCACTTGTCAAGCCTGACCTTAAAAACTTCTAAGGAAGGAGATTCCACCACCTCCCTAGGTAACGCATTCCAGTGTTTCACCACCCTCCTAGTGAAAAAGTTTTTCCTAATATCCAACCTAAACCTCCCCCACGGAAGTTGCAACTTTACAATCTAAGTCCCCAAAACAAGGCATAAGCTGTGTATGGGCTCTCTGCATAGGGGTGAACTTAACTCATAGGGTATATCTGCACTTGAACTTTTAGTTGTGATTTTATACATGCTAACTAACATGATTGTGAGTAGTACTGTATTCACTACATAAAGGTTTGTTCCTGGACCCACCATTTTTCCCAGTCATGTTTAACCTTAGCTGCAGCTGTAAACTTGTGTCCTGTCTCTACTAGAACTTAAAATCATGTTGATCAGCACGTTAAAAATGACTAAAAATTCAACATACCATACAGAATGCAGGCAGCAACCTATCAGATGTCTTCTCCCTTTGGGAAGGACCTCTTGGTGTCTCCCTTTCACTGGAACTCTGGATCTCCACCTGCTCAGTCATCTCTATGGCATTGGATATATAGCGCCCTTTTTTTGTGAGGTGACTGAAACCCATCTGAGGATCTCAGAGCAATGGTTCAAGCTTTTCATCACTGTGCCATAAGCCTTGCTGTTCCCAATATAAGAATATACCTAATTGACAAGTATTCTTATTATCACCCTCAGCTACCCACAAATACACAGAGTCCATGAATAAGTCTAAATAAACTGATATTCAAACTCTTACCTAAGACATTGAAAATCCTAGATCAGAAATACATATGCTTTGAGCAGTTTCAAATTATGTATATGCAATTGGCTTGTAGGTGTTGTCAGTGCTAACATTTGTTCTCCCTTGTTAGGCTAGTTTGAGGGAGATGATTTGTTGCCTTGTAAAAGCTCAGCGTAAACATACAGGGGTGGTTTTACACATTATAGGAAATGGTTCCATTATGGCAAGAGGTTTTATGGTTCCATTATGGCAAGAGGCACCAAATATCTAAGCTGAACATTGGTGGGGCTGGTGGCCCAGTAGAAGAGAAACTGCATTTTTAGTATCTGTGGATCACACATATTTCCATAAATGCTG
Organism: Eretmochelys imbricata; assembly: GCF_965152235.1. Classification (NCBI taxonomy): domain Eukaryota; kingdom Metazoa; phylum Chordata; order Testudines; family Cheloniidae; genus Eretmochelys; species Eretmochelys imbricata. The sequence continues at coordinate 38,371,936 of NC_135574.1, forward strand.
CTGCTTTCTATTTGCTTTGCAAAAGCATATTGAAATAATAATATTGGAGAGGAAACTGTAAAGGATAAACCTGTAAAATATATTAGCTGTGAGCTTGGCAAACAAAAATGTATTACTTGAAGCAAGTTCTGTCTCATGTTTAATTTTTTGTTACACTGCAGCTGTGCTCTTCTAATAGCTTTAGTTCTTTACTTAGTATTTATATTTCTTTAGCATGGACATTTATTTAAAATTTTGTAAATGTTGCATTAAGAACACCAAAAATAAATTAAACAAATCTAACCCTCTACGAAAGGGTCTTGAATTTTTTTCATAATGTGGACTAATATTCCCTCTTTTATATAGTCACTTTATGCCCCTCCCTCTGGTAGTGCTGGAACAATTATTATAGTGGGGGGCTGAAGGCAGAAACCAAGTATTCGGATTGTTGTTACTATTTCAAGCCAGGGGGTTATTACTATTTCAAGCCCCAGCACCCTATTTCCAGCACGATGCCTTCCCCCCAGATACTGACAAATGCCTTGGAACAAATTTGAACTTTTTTGTTTTCATTTCAGAAGTTTTCCTCTGTCAAGCAAAGATTTATAGTTGTATAGACTTGCCGTAACATTTTCAAAAACATCTATGTGACTTAGAAAAAAGAAAAGGAGGTGAGCTTTGGTGAGCTACAGCGAAAGCTTATGCTCAGATAAATTTGTTAGTCTCTAAGGTGCCACAAGTGCTCCTTTTCTTTTTGCAGATACAGACTAACACGGCTGCTACTCTGAAATATGTGACTTAGGACCCTAAGTCTTATTTTCAAAAGGGACTCTGAAATCAATTCATTGCTTTTGAAAATGGTACCTTTTTTTTCAATCTGCCTTTCCTGTATGTTTGTATATTGTATGTTTATGAAAAAATTAAAATTCTTTATGCAAAAATAAAAAAAATCAGGACAATTATGGTATATTTGGAGTAATAGTAAATAAGGCTCAAATTCTATTGATCAGCTACCTGGGTATAAATTAGCAGAATTTAGCCAAGCAATCCTGGGGCAAATTAGAAAGAGAACTGTGGTCTTTAACATTAAATTAGATGGTGCCTTTCCTAACTCTACTTTATTGGAAACAAATACTTAACAAACAAACAAACATCTCTCTGCCTTTGCTGCTGCATAGTGGGCAGAGAGCTGGATGTTAATTAGCAGTAACATGCAGAGCACAAGGTCTGATTCCAGCCAACAAAAACAGATATTACAGTGTCACACGCCACTGAGCTCACAGGCAGCACTCAGTCTCACTGAACAAAATCTACTAAAGAAACAAGTGGGAAGAATGCTCATCTTCATTTTGAACAGTTCATTATTATATTCTCTACTGAACTTAGTGTTTCTGCACCTCAGGGGTTCTGATTCACATCATATTTGGAGCCAGTGGGAGTCTGTTTATTGGCTTCAGTGAGGTTTCAATCAATCCCTATAATATTAGTAATGGAGGGTGTTTAAACAGTCTGCATGGATGGTTATACAATAGTATATAGCTGATTTGCGACTGCTAATAGCAAATATCCCTCAATGACTGGTGATGGGACACTAGATCGGGAGGGCTCTGAGTTACTGGGAAGAATTCTTTCCTGGTTTCTGGCTGCTAGGTCTTGCTGAAACGGTCAGGGTCCAACTGATTGCAATATTTAGGGTCAGGAAGGAATTTTCCTCCAGGTCAGATTGGCAGAGACCCTGGGGGTGTTCACCTTCCTCTGCAGCATGCAGCATGGGTCACTTGCAGGTTTACACTAGTGTGATTGGTGGATTCTCTGTAACTTGAAGTCTTTAAATCAAGATTTGAGGACTTCAGTAACTCAGCCAGATTTGGACCTATTATGGTCTTATGATCTTATGGATCTATTACAGGATGGGATGTATAGGCCTGCAATGTACAGGAGGTCAAATTAGATGATCATGATCGTCCCTTCTAGCCTTAAGGTCTATGAGTTTATGACCAGAGCCCTCAAGACTGGGTCCAGAGAAAGAGAACAAAATGAGTTCCAATCAGATCTGCTGGCTCAAAAACCTCTTGGCATAGAACAGCTGATCTAGAATGCCCCTTCACAATCTACCTCATCATCCAACCAAAAGTTGTTGTTGTTGTGTTGTTGTTTTTTTTTTGGGGGGGGGAGGGGCAGGGAAAAAGAGGTAATACCACTGAGATTTTTTTGTGGTAGCACCAGCCTTGAAATATGCAAGAGGTCCTTTTCCTTTCCTCTAGCGATGTTGGTAGCCTCACAAACTCTCCAAAAGACTGGATAGATGCTGAGGTTGAAAAAGGGTACTGAAGACACTGAGGGGATGAGGAGCTCTGTATACCAGAAGCTGTGAAGGGCGACAGGGGATGTATCACTTGATGATTACATGTTCTGCTCATTCCCTCTGAAGCACCTGGCATTGGCCTCTATCAGAGGATAGGATACTGAGCTAGATGAACCTTTGGTCTGACCCAGTGTCATACATGCTGGAACTAGGGGTGCTGGCTGTGCTCCCACACCCCCTCTCTTGAAGTGATTTCCTAGTTCAATGGCTCTCAGCACCCCCACTATACAAATTGTTCCAGTACCCCTGCCCAGTATGGCCATTCTTATGTTCTTATGAGCTGCAGTAGGTCAGGAAAAAAGAGGAGTACTCCCAGAAACTACCCATAGGCCCTTCATTTCACCAAAGAGAGTGGACTGAATACAATAGCATCATGGGGCTCCAAGCAACTATGCTGATGGTCACATAAACACCACCCTATACTGGAAACCTACTGACCGCTATACTTACCTACATGCCTCCAGCTTCCATCCAGGACATATCACACGATCCATTGTCTATAGCCAAGCCCTAAGATAAAGAATTTGCTCCAATCCCTCAGACAGAGACAAACACCCACAAAATCTTTATCAGGCATTCTTAAAACTATAAAACCCACCTGGTGAAGTGAGGAAACAGAATGACAGAGCGAGACGGGTACCCAGAAGTCACCTATTATAGGACAGGCCCAACAAGGAAAATAACAGAACACCAATGGCCATCACATACAGCTCCCAGGTAAAACCTCTCCAGCACATCGTCAGCGATCTACAACCTATCTTGGAAAATGATCCCACACTCTCACAGACCTTGGGAGGCAGGTCAGTCCTCGCTTACAGACAGCTCCCCACCTGAGCCTTCACCAAACAAGGACCCTCCACCAGAGAAGTAGATTGTGTTGTGAAATGGGCCACCCAAATACCCTAAGAAAATCTCCTTTAGTACAGAAATAAACTCCCCTCTGACTGCACACCCCTGGTTGTCACCTACCGCCCCCTACTGGAACCTATGGGGGGGGGTGTCATCAAACAACTATGACCCATATTTAATGGGTCTTCCCTCTTCTGGTCTTCAAACAACTCCTCCAAGCTCATTATCAGAAGCAAGCTCCCAACATACCAGGACACACCAAATCAAAGCAGCACCAGACCCTGCCTGACCTCAATTGCTACAATGATCAACAGACCTGTCAAGATCCATGGGCGCTACACATGCCTATCACAACATGCCTATCCCTTATCCAGTGCATCAAATGCTCCAGTAGCAACTATGTGGATGAAACCAATCACTACATTCTTGAATGAACACTCAGAAGAAAATTAGAAAAGAGAAAAACACAGTATTACCTGTGGTTGAACACTTTCACACAGTGATCACTCTATATTTGACTTATCAGTCCTCAACCTCAAAGGAAACCTGCACAAAAGATGAACCTGTGAGCTTAAATTCATAATTTTGCTACACATTAAAAAAATCATGGACTGAATAGAGACACTGACTTATTATAACAATCTATAACCCACTAACAAATCCTACCCAGCTGCCTTCCCCCATTTTTCCATTCCCCCCATTCCTGGAGGGGTGTTAATGAACCACTTCATCTTGAATGGTCCCTTTAACTATGTGTTAACTACTTATACGAAACAATCTGTTCCACCTTGTATTTAGCTGTGACACTGAGTATGTTTCCCATACCTGAAGAGGAGTTCAGTGTAAACTCAAAAGCCTGTCTTTCCCACCAACAGAAGATGGTCCAGTAAAAGATATTACCTCACCCATCTTGTCTCTCTGATATCCTAGCACTGACGCCGCTACAAAACACTGCATACAAACTTTAATGATTGTCATCACATGTCCAAACTCAAACTTTCATAATAAAAATGTACACACTGTAATTACAATAATCCATAAACTGAAAATTGCAGTGCATGGCCAGTATGGATAAAATTTATAAGACATCTCCATACATTTCATGAAAATGTTTACAGAATTCATAATATACAATACCAACACATTTACAAAAATCTTCAGACAGCTGGCCCATACCCACACAGAAAAATTTCAAATGCCATTTCATTCCCTCTCATGCATGGGACTGTGCAAACCCATTATGTGGTACACAAAGCATCCCTGATTTCCATTGCATGTCTGGATCCAGTACCAGTCACAACAGGTGCACTGTCAGGCAGATATCCAGCTGTGTCCTGAACCCACTCCTGGTGAAAAGGTTTTCTCTGGTCCTTGCAGATATTGTGCAGAACACAGCAAGCCACAAATAATGCAGACTGCATCAATGCCACTGGCATCCAAATGGTTTTGAAGACCACAGCAATGGGATTTCAGTCTGCCAAACAGACCCTCTATCACCATCCTATATCTACTGAATGGATAGTTGAACTTTCTTTTACCAGGTCCTCTGAAATCAGTGTATGGTTTCATAAACTATGGCAATAAGTGGTAAGCAGGATACTCTAGAATAACACTGGGACAGTGACTCCATTTATAACAATATCATTCAGTGGGAATAATGTGCCAGTTGTCCATGAAGGTAAAGACCTTCAGAATATCTGCCATTATGCACCCTGCCAGTGCATCCCTCATTAGGGTCCATGTATCTACTTCTGTGGTCCACCAGGGCCTGCATAATGATGGAGTAGTATCCTTTGTTGTTTATGTACTCATGTGCTCCTAGTGGTGGGAAAAGTATAGGCATATGAGTCCCATAAAGGGCCCTAATGCAGTTTAGAAAGCCAGCAATTATCTCAGAAACATTTGTAATCCCCACCATCTTTAGATATACCACAGTGCTGATTGCCAGAGCAACCCCACAGTTGATTTGCCTACTCCAAACTGGTTGGCCATGGACCTGTAGCAGTCTGGGGTAGCCAGCTTCCAGATACCTATAGTGACCCACTCCTGCACCAGCATAGCCACTGACATGTGGGTGTCCTGATGCTAGAGGGTAAAAGCAAGCTGATCACAAACCTCCAGGAATGTATGCTTCTTCATGGGAAAGTTCTGGACTCATTGTTGGTCATCCCAGGTCCACATGACTATGTGATACCTCCAGTCTGTGCCTGTGGCCCTGCTTCTGTAGCACTAGTCTACATAGGGGGATTTGTGGCTAAAGCAACAACAGGCAGGAGCAGCATCAGCTGGGTCACAGCTTGCATGTCAGTATCCTCTTCCAAGAGGTACCTTTAGCAGTTCAAACACTGCAGCTGAAACATCCACCATTATCTCACAGATCCTACACCTGTGTCCTGAAATAGGACAGAGCATGAGGTAAAGAAGTTCTTCCACCAGGGCAGGATCCATGTTGGCTCTGGCTGCTGAGAGCATGCGAACAGAGAATTGCTTGGCTAGATGTGTTTGCAGGCTAAACCCACGCAAAACACTTGTGGTCAACTCCCACCAGACAAATTCTCCCACAACCCAGTATGAAAAAAGTCCCAGAGTGGCTTCAGCTGTGAAGGGCACTAGGAACCCTGGGATACAACATTACACGTCCACAGAAGCTGCAGTTCTGGTTCAGCTTCTGGTCTGCATACTGCAGGATGCACATGCCAGCACAGTTGTGAAGCCCAGATTTCCATTGCAGTGTGGGCTTAGAAATGCAAGTCTGCAGATACAGTTTAGTATGCTGTGTAGAAATACCCCAAGGGAGCAGAATATATTGTAGCAGACATGGGTGGCAGGTATTGCTCAGGCCAGTGGCCAGTGGCCCATCGGGGCCAGCCGTCGGCCTGGCACCGGGGCCAATGCTGAGGCCAGCCAGTGGCCTGGTCCCAGGGCCAGTGTTGCAGGCAGCCCAGTGGCCCAGCGCTGGGGCCAGTGCTGAGAACACCTGGTGGCCTGGTGCTGAGGACAACACTGAGGGTGGCTGGTGGCCCAGAGCTAGGGCCATTACTGTAGGCTGCCCAGCGCTGGTCTCAATGCTGAGGGTGGCTGGTGGCCTGGCGCTGGGGCCAATGCTGAGGGCAGCCAGCAGCCCGGCACTGGGGCTAGTACTGAGGGTGGCCGGCGGCCCAGTGCTGAAGGCGGCTAGTGGCCTGGTGCTGGGGGCAGTGCTGAGGGTGGCTGGCAGCCTGGGGCAGTTTGGCCGGGGCTCCTTCAGGTGTGGGGGGAGAGGGGACACGTGGCTAACCTCTCCCAAGGTGGGGCTCACGTCGCCCATGGTAGCAGAAAAAGCAACTATTATACCAACATTGCTAATATAAAGCAGGCAGGCTTCCTTATCCTCTTTAATTTACATTACAATCCTGCAAACTCCTGTGGCTAAATTCAACTCTCGTGTAAACTGGCACAATTCCCATTTATTTTACTGCAATTGTGCCTGTTTAAGCCAGTGACTTAGTTTTGTTTTACTGTTCTATCTTCCCCTGCCCGTATACACCTACCTCTGCCTTTCACCCTTTACTTCCCTTTTACCCATGCTCTATTCACTACTCTTTCCCCATTCCTTCTCTCTCCCCTCTTTTCTTTCCCTCAACCTTTACTTCCTGCTTTTTCCTTCTTCTCCCCCACCTCAACAAGGACCCAATCCAGTACGCAGTCAAGCAGATTTTAAGCACATGAGTAGTTTTACTGAACTTATTCCCTTATTCACTGGGTTTACTCAGGCACTTAACATTAAAGTTTATGTGCTTTGCTGGATTGGGACCCAGATACTGAATTGTATGCATTTATGAACAAGTGTTCCTATTTATTGACCCTTCCCAAATATACTGAGCCAAATTTTTGTTTGTGTAAATTGATGCAGCTTCTTTTGATTTAATGGAGCCGCATCAATTTACATCAGTGAACAATTTGGCCCACTAAATCAGCTCTGCTTCTCTCTCGACTCCTAGATTTCCTCTTACTAATTCTCCCTTATTAATGTGTGGATCAGAACATATGGACATAGGATTTTTTTAAAGAATCAGAATGTATTTGGAATATTTGAACAATGAAAAGAATCAGTAAAAGTTACTATATAATAAATTGTGTTGGAAAAAGCAGTGAAAAGAGTCAGAGGTTTACAGCTAACTTGTTTTATATAATCTCCACTCCTCAGGAAAAGCTTCAGGTGAAATCATTCTGGGGCAGTCGGTAGCTTAACATGTCTATTAATTGAGGATCTTTAAGGGTATGTCTACACTACGGAATAAGGTTGAATTTCTAGAAGTTGTTTTTTTAGAAATCGGTTTTATATATTCGAGTGTGTGTGTCCCCACAGAAAATGCTCTAAGTGCATTAAGTGCATTAACTCGGCGAAGTGCTTCCACAGTACCGAGGCTAGAGTCGACTTCCGGAGCGTTGCACTGTGGATAGCTATCCCACAGTTCCCGCAGTCTCCGCTGCCCATTGGAATTCTGGGTTGAGATCCCAATGCCTGATGGGGCTAAAACATTGTCGCGGGTGGTTCTGGGTACATATCGTCAGGCCCCCCTTCCCTCCCTCCCTCTGTGAAAGCAAGGGCAGACAATCGTTTCGCGCCTTTTTTCCTGAGTTACCTGTGCAGACGCCATACCATGGCAAGCATGGAGCCCGCTCAGGTAACCATCACTGTATGTCTCCTGGGTGCTGGCAGAAGTGGTATGGCATTGCTACACAGTAGCAGCAACCCATTGCCTTCTGGCAGCAGACGGTGCAGTACGACTGGTAGCCGTCCTCGTGTCCGAGGTGCTCCTGGCCACGTCGGCTGGGAGCGCCTGAGCAGACATGGGCGCAGGGACTAAATTTGGAGTGACTTGACCAGGTCATTCTCTTTAGTCCTGCAGTCAGTCCTATTGAACCGTCTTATGGTGAGCAGGCAGGAGATACGGATTGCTAGCAGTCATACTGTACCATCTTCTGCCGGGCAGGCAAGAGATGAGGATGGCTAGCAGTCATACTGTACCATCTTCTGCCGAGCAGCCATGAGATGTGGATGGCATGCAGTCCTTCTGCACCGTCTGCTGCCAACCAAAGATGTACAAGATAGATGGAATGGATCAAAACAAGAAATAGACAAGATTTGTTTTCTACTCATTTGCCTCCTCCCCCATCTAGGGGACTCATTCCTCTAGGTCACACTGCAGTCACTCACAGAGAAGGTGCAGCGAGGTAAATCTAGCCATGTATCAATCAGAGGCCAGGCTAACCTCCTTGTTCCAATAAGAACACAAACTTAGGTGCACCATTTCTTATTGGAACCCTCCGTGAAGTCCTGCCTGAAATATTCCTTGATGTAAAGCCACCCCCTTTGTTGATTTTAGCTCCCTGAAGCCAACCCTGTAAGCCGTGTCGTCAGTCGCCCCTCCCTCCGTCAGAGCAACGGCAGACAATCATTCCGCGTCTTTTTTCTGTGCGGACGCCATACCAAGGCAAGCATGGAGGCCGCTCAGCTCACTTTGGCAATTAGGAGCACATTAAACACCACACGCATTATCCAGCAGTATATACAGCACCAGAACCTGGCAAAGCGATACCGGGCGAGGAGGCGACGTCAGCGCGGTCACGTGAGTGATCAGGACATGGACACAGATTTCTCTGAAAGCATGGGCCCTGCCAATGCATGCATCATGGTGCTAATGGGGCAGGTTCATGCTGTGGAACGCTGATTCTGGGCTCGGGAAACAAGCACAGATTGGTGGGACCGCATAATATTGCAGGTCTGGGACGATTCCCAGTGGCTGCGAAACTTTCGCATGCGTAAGGGCACTTTCATGGAACTTTGTGACTTGCTTTCCCCTGCCCTGAGGCGCATGAATACCAAGATGAGAGCAACCCTCACAGTTGAGAAGCAAGTGGCGATAGCCCTGTGGAAGCTTGCAACGCCAGACAGCTACCAGTCAGTTGGAAATCAATTTGGAGTGGCAAATCTACTGTTGGGGCTGCTGTGATTGCAAGTAGCCCACGCAATCAAAGATCTGCTGATATCAAGGGTAATGACCCTGGGAAATGTGCAGGTCATAGTGGATGGCTTTGCTGCAATGGGATTCCCTAACTGTAGTGGGGCCATAGACGGAACCCATATCCCTATCTTGGCACCGGAGCACCAAGCCAGTGAGTACATAAACCGCAAGGGGTACTTTTCAATAGTGCTGCAAGCTCTGGTGGATCACAAGGGACGTTTCACCAACATCAACGTGGGATGGCCGGGAAAGGTACATGACGCTCGCATCTTCAGGAACTCTGGTCTGTTTCAAAAGCTGCAGGAAGGGACTTTATTCCCAGACCAGAAAATAACTGTTGGGGATGTTGAAATGCCTATATGTATCGTTGGGGACCCAGCCTACCCCTTAATGCCATGGCTCATGAAGCCGTACACAGGCAGCCTAGACAGTAGTCAGCAGCTGTTCAACTATAGACTGAGCAAGTGCAGAATGGTGGTAGAATGTGCATTTGGACATTTAAAGGCGCGCTGGCGCAGTTTACTGACTCGCTTCGATCTCAGCGAAACCAATGTTCCCACTGTTATTACTGCTTGCTGTGTGCTCCACAATATCTGTGAGAGTAAGGGGGAGACGTTTATGGCAGGGTGGGAGGTTGAGGCAAATCGCCTGGCTGTGGTTACGCGCAGCCAGACACCAGGGCGGTTAGAAGAGCACAGGAGGGCGCGGTACGCATCAGAGAAGCTTTGAAAACCAGTTTCATGACTGGCCAGCCTACGGTGTGAAAGTTCTGTTTGTTTCTCCTTGATGAAACTTCCCGCCCCTTGGTTCACTCTACTTCCCTGTAAGCTAACCACCCTCCCCTCCTCCCTTCGATCACTGCTTGCAGAGGCAATAAAGTCATTGTTACTTCACATTCATGCATTCTTTATTCATTCATCACACAAATAGGGGGATGACTACCAAGGTAGCCCAGAACGGGTGGTGGGAGGGAAGGAAAATGCCACACAGCACTTTAAAAGTTTACAACTTTAAAATTTATTGAATGCCAGCCTTCTTTTTTTTGGGCAATCCTCTGTGGCGGAGTGGCTGGTTGGCCGGTGCCCCCCCCACCGCGTGCTTGGGCGTCTGGGTGTGGAGGCTATGGAACTTGGGGAGGAGGGCAGTTGGTTACACGGGGCTGTAGTGGCAGTTGTGCTCCAGCTGCCTTTGCTGCAGCTCAGCCATACACTGGAGCATACTGGTTTGGTCCTCCAGCAGCCTCAGCATTGAATCCTGTCTCCTCTCATCACGCTGCCGCCACATTTGAGCTTCAGCCCTGTCTTCAGCCCGCCACTTACTCTCTTCAGCCCGCCACCTCTCCTCCCGGTCATTTTGTGCTTTCCTGCACTCTGACATTATTTGCCTCCACGCATTCGTCTGTGCTCTGTCAGTGTGGGAGGACAGCATGAGCTCGGAGAACATTTCATCTCGAGTGCGTTTTTTTTTCTTTCTAAGCTTCACTAGCCTCTGGGAAGGAGAAGATCCTGTGATCATTGAAACACATGCAGCTGGTGGAGAAAAAAAAGGGACAGCGATATTTAAAAAGACACAGTTTATAAAACAGTGGCTACAGTCTTTCAGGGTAAACCTTACTGTTAACATTACATACATAGCACATGTGCTTTCGTTACAAGGTTGCATTTTGCCTCCCCCCACCGCGTGGCTACCCCCTCAACCCTCCCTCCTCCCCGTGGCTAACAGAGGGGAACATTTCTGTTTAGCCACAGGCAAACAGCCCAGCAGGAATGGGCTCCTCTGAGTGTCCCCTGAAGAAAAGCACTCTATTTCAACCAGGTGACCATGAATGATATCTCACTCTCCTGAGGATAACACAGAGAGATAAAGAACAGGTGTTGCTTGAACGCCAGCAAACATACACTGCAATGCTTTGTTGTACAATGATTCCCGAGTACGTGTTACTGGCCTGGAGTGGTAAAGTGTCGTACCATGAAGGACGCAATAAGGCTGCCCTCCCCAGAAACCTTTTGCAAAGACTTTGGGAGTACATCCAGGAGAGACGCGAATGCCAGGGCAAAGTAATCCTTTCACATGCTTGCTTTTAAACCATGTATAGTATTTTAAAAGGTACACTCACCGGAGGTCGCTTCTCTGCCTGCTGGGTCCAGGAGGCAGCCTTGGGTGGGTTCGGGGGGTACTGGCTCCAGGTCCAGGGTCAGAAACAGTTCCTGGCTGTCGGGAAAACCGGTTTCTCCGCTTGCTTGCTGTGAGCTATCTACAACCTGATCATCATCATCATCTTCTTCGTCCCCAAAACCTGCTTCCATATTGCCTCCATCTCCATTGAAGGAGTCAAACAACACGGCTGGGGTAGTGGTGGCTGAACCCTCTAAAATGGCATGCAGCTCATCATAGAAGCGGCATGTTTGGTGCTCTGACCCGGAGCGGCCGTTCACCTCTCTGGTTTTCTGGTAGGCTTGCCTCAGCTCCTTCAGTTTCACGCGGCACTGCTTCGGGTCCCTGTTAGGGCCTCTGTCCTTCATATCCTGGGAGATTTTGACAAAGGTTTTGGCATTTCGAAAACTGGAATGGAGTTCTGATAGCACGGATTCCTCTCCCCATACAGCGATCAGATCCCGTACCTCCCGTTCGGTCCATGCTGGAGCTCTTTTGCGATTCTGGGACTCCATCATGGTCACCTCTGCTGATGAGCTCTGCATGGTCACCTGCAGCTTGCCACGCTGGCCAAACAGGAAATGAGATTCAAAAGTTCGCGGTTCTTTTCCTGTCTACCTGGCCAGTGCATCTGAGTTGAGAGTGCTGTCCAGAGTGGTCACAATGGAGCACTCTGGGATAGCTTCCAGAGGCCAATACCGTCGAATTGTGTCCACAGTACCCCAAATTTGAGCCGGCCAGGCCGATTTAAGCGCTAATCCACTTGTCAGGGGTGGAGTAAGGAAATCAATTTTAAGAGCCCTTTAAGTCGAAATAAAGGGCTTCATCGTGTGGACGGGTGCAGGTTTACATTGATTTAATGCTGCTAAATTTGACCTAAAGTCCTAGTGTAGACCAGGGCTAAGTAACCTAAATCTCAGAGTGTCACAAACCTCCTATGGATAACTGACTTTATTTTCAAAAACTAAGTACTTTATAACTGAATATCGAATGCAATGAAAGAAAGATCAATAAAAGAACCCACAGAAATTAGCCTTTCAAGTAACTCTTTGAAGTTTGCTTTTTAAACAACTGAGATCTCCATGTGATATTGAATAAACTTGAAGTTGATATTTTTACTGAGAATAACAGAATTATACACATCATTATGACCTTAGGTGAAAATTATAATCATAGTAAAGGGAGAAGAGGGCTAACTCTGAAATGATGAAATTTATAACCCTTATAGCTTTTGACACATTTCAGTATATTATGAACTGATCTTGGTATGTATCTTAGAGTTTTATATCGCTGGCCATCTCTGTAGTATCTGACTGTCTACAAATTATACTAATTTACTACAAAGTATATCTTTTAATTTACAGGATATATGCATTTTCAACATGTTTTGTATTGGTTTAGACCAGTGTTTCTCAGGCTTTTCAGATTAGTGATTCCTTATTTGAAGTAAATTTTTCCCAACCTTAAATTTACTATAAAAGTAAAAGTGAAAAATATCAATGATAACAATGCTAAGCCTATATAATTTGTGTGTGTGTTTTGAGAGACTGATAGAATACTTGAGCTTGAAAAGTAAGGGCATGTGGGGAGAGGGGGCAGAATAATTTATTTGCTTTAGAGTATAACATGATTTTCAATGCCTCACAACCTCCTGATTATCTTTCATGACCTCTGTGGGGGTCATGTCCCACTGGCTGAGTAAAGTGTAGTGTAATCTACAATTGTTTCATACGGTATATATTCATGCAAAATTTTTCCAAAATTAAAGCCCAGATGTAATATGTTTAGACCTCAGTAAAACATTTTGATATTGTTCCTCATGACATCCTACCTGAAAAATTAATTCAAATTGATATGAGCCATGTTACAGGGACAGAAAATGTACTTAAGTATCATAAACAAAGCACACTGCTACATGGATATTCAGTGGGCCTGAATCACCTTTCACGTACACCAGTTTTACTTCAGTGCAATTCCAGTGACTTCAACAGAGTTTCTCCTTATTTACACCAGTGTAAATTAGAGGTAAGCTGGGTTTAGAGTGGCCTAACCACCATCAGGAATAGCTCTGATTTGGCAACCAGTGGCCAGCAGTTGGTATAGCTGTGTAGGTGAGGACATACAGGGTTTGCACTGTCTGAGGTGAAATCTAGGTTTATTCCTGCTTGAACCCTCTCGAAAACAGTGCAGTTACGGCACATAAGCCTGGAGTTACATGGTAGTGAATCAGGCCCATGATTTCCATTGGGAGCCAAACTGCATCTTTGCTGGATTTATATTTAAATGATTTGCTAAAGTTATTCTGGTTCATAAATTCTCTTTTTTCCAGTTTATTTCCAGCCAGGCTCAATTCTTTATCTGATCTCACATATATTTCAGCTTATTTTTCCCTCTTGTGAACAGTTGGGACATTATGTTTAAATTCATGCTTCAGTTCCATTCAGTGTTTGAGCAAGAATCCATCATATTTAAAGGCTAACACTTCTGAAGAGGGTATACAAATGACTCTTATTAACAGTATTTTGTTGCAGTTTTCACTCTTTAGTCCTTTTAAAAGATGTAGATAGTAAATGTTAAGTAGGTGTAATGATAGACCAGATAAGCTATACAATCGTTCACATAACACTGCCATTACACTATGTCTAATATTAATTATATGAGCTGTATATGTATAGAATTTGGTACAATAGAACAGGGGTGGGCAAACTTTTTGGCCGGAGGGCCACACTGGGATTGCGAAACAGTATGGAGTGCTGGATAGGGAAGGCTGTGCCTCCCCAAACAGCCTGGCCCCTGCCCCCTATCCAACCCCTCCCTTTCCCACCCTCTGACTGCCCCCTCACAGGACCCCCCGCACCTGACCACCCCCCGGGACACCACCCCTATCCAACACCCCTGCTCCCTTTCCCCTGACTGCCCCGATCCCTATCCACACACCCCGCCCCCTGACAGGCCCCCCAGACTCCCACACCTATCCAACTCCCCCTGTTCCCCATCCCTTGACTGCCCCCCCAAACCTTCACCCCATCCAACCACCCCCTGTTCCCTGACTGCCCCCTAGAACCTCCTTCCCATCCAACCATCCCCTGCTCCCTGTCCCCTGACTGCCCCCCAGAATCCCCTGCCCCTTATCCAACCCCCCACTCCCCACCCCCTTTTCATGCCACTCAGAGCAGCAGGACAGGTTTTATTGGAAATACTGGGAGGTGGGTGGGCGCAAGCTGCGCTGTCTGCGTGGTGGCATAACTGCAGAGGAAGGGCCGGAGTCTAGCCTCCCCGGCCGGGAGCTCAGGAGCCAGGTAGGATGGTCCTGTGGGCCGGATGTGGCCCATTGGCTGTAGTTTGCCCACCTCTGCAATAGAAGATATTACCTCACCCACCTGTCTCTCTAATTTCCTGGAACCAACACAGATACAACACTACAAACTGTATATGAAATATCTTTTTACATTTATTACATACAGATACTAATATGTCTACCCATGAAAGAAACTGGCCATGCCTTTTCAGTCTATGCAGAACACTCTTGACTTCGTCCCCCAACACCTTTCACACCAGGAAGACAAACCTCAGGATGAGCAAAATCAGATAGAAGTTCCCAAATTCAATGATCTCTCTCCTCATGCACAAAACTGTACACAAGGCCCATACCTCATAATACTCATGGACTTAGACATTATGTAATCCACAAAACAAGGTAAAGAAAAAGATTCAGGAGAGCCTCACTCCCACCACATAAAGCAGATAAAACTATCTGGCTTCACAGGCAGAAAATAGGATTTTTGAGAGCTTTTATGAGAACTGATTAATTTTAGCCTGGAAGAAAAAAAATCCTTATAGGCTAGTGTGTGCATCAGATTGTAGAGAAAGGAAGGTCAAAACTTTACCCCAAGGAAAAAAAAGAATTCAGTTGACACCTCAATACCTGGTATTTGTTTTCCTTGAAATTCCTCTTCCACCTCAGGACCACAGGGTTGCCCATTCCCCTATTAGTCAGACTCAACTACATCCCACCCTGCACCCCCCTCCACCCCTCACGATGAGGTTGGTGGGACATTCCATGGAGCTTCCTGCAGAATGCACACAGCATCATAGAAATCCTGTTAGTGAAGACTCTTTAAAAAAAACAAAACCAAATAGACAAAACAAATCAAAATATTCATGAGGACAAGAAAAAGTCCCCAGAGCACCAAAATCTTTTGGAGCCATATCTTACTGTTCACTCATAGTCAATCTCCTTATAACTGGGAACTCAGCATGAAAGACTTGATTCTGGCCTCATCATCCAAATCCAAAATACCATATTAATTATTCTTTGGATCCACATTCAGAGCTCCCTGAAACAGTTATTTTTGAGTGTTGTCACAGATTGATGGTACTATAGTCTTAGAGTAGCAGGAGAAAGAAATTCCTCGACTGTATTTTTCCTACATCATTAAATACCCGTAAATACATCTTAATGATGACTAGGTAATAATTCAGAAAAAAACAAGATTCTTATAAATGAAAACTACATGTAAATATATACTGAAGAAACAGGCTAATTGAGAAATCTGAGAAGCTAATTATAAATGTAAGTCTGGGTAAAATATTTCTTTGCTGCTAGAGAAAACTATTATTTCTCAACTGCTATGAACTTTTTCAAATTATAAGTCACTCCACTCATCAGTTCTGAAACTTTCAATTCCACCTGTTTTGCAAGGAATTCTTGAAAGGTGATTTCCACAAGAAAACAATGAGTTCCTGTTAAAAAGATGTTTCCTTCTTAAAAAGACAGGTGGGATTTTAAGGCTCCAGAACTGTAATATGTTTTTCCCCCCAATTTAAAAAGTTTTCCTTTTTCCATTGTGTACTGAACAATAGTTTAAAACAAATGTCTTCCCCCATTTAGTCATTTTAGCGACTATTCAGTAATGTACATTAACTTTGCTTTCTTTAAAAAGAAAAGGAGTACTCGTGGCACCTTAGAGACTAACAAATCTATTTGAGCATAAGCTTTCGTGAGCTACAGCTCATTTCATCCATGCATCTGATGAAGTGAGCTGTAGCTCATGAAAGCTTATGCTCTAATAAATTGGTTAGTCTCTAAGGTGCCACAAGTCCTCATTTTCTTTTTGCGAATACAGACTAACATGGCTGCTACTCTGAAACCTTTGCTTTCTTTGTATTTGTAACACAGGTAGAGTTAGCCTTTTCCATGGATTCTTATTTGGTTACACCAGACATATCTATTACACATTATATCGTTCAGTTCTGACAAGTCAAGAGGCTATATTAAATTATTTTGATGGCCTATCATTCTTTTCCAGTAACACTGCCACACTTTCTATGAATGTTGCCTGCTTTGCTGTGGGTACTGATATATTTCCATTCCCCTGAGTGTGAATGAGGATCTATGAATTACATGGTTTTCATCTTTATAATGATGGTCTGCAAAAGCAGATTTTACAAACCCTAGACTTCTAAATTCTGCCGGATCATTGTACCCTCCTCATATGGCCTCTTGCATGGGGCAGCAGAAAATTTTGTTTAAGAAAGAGTAAGTTGAAATTAAGATTATTTCCCCTTAGTGAAAAAAGTATAGGCATTTATGGATCTGCTCATTTCAGGGTACAACAGAGGAAAAAAGAAGGTACAGTCAAGTGTGAGCCCTATCTTTAATAACAAAAGATTTTTGCAGGATTTAAGTCATGAAAACATTGGTAAATACATTACAGCAATAGCTGTATTAATGCATAATGCAGTTAGTGATCCACATATATCCTTGATGTAACTCCATAAAAATCAGTGGAGTTTCTCCTGGAGTGAACTGGTCTATTCTTTCCAACTCACTACTAACCAATGGGCAGACAGTGACAAATCAAATAGTATAAATCACAGATTAATACAGCACCATACAGAAAACAGGAAGGAAGGCTATATGATACCAAAGCTATTCTAGATAAGTCCCTTTGCAGCTCGATTCACTCCTAACTAAGTCTCAGAACCTCAGTTTTTTATATATACCATAGTTGTTCACAAAGAGGGACAAAAATCCCTTTCCCCCACAACCTAATTACTTGTGGAATTTCCTTTACAGTATCTCAGTTTAGATTAAACTAAAGTTATTTCTAACGAAGTCATTATTATTACAAAAAACATCTGTTACAACAGGGAATTCCTGATGAGTTGAACCCATCTCTCACTGATTCATTATTTTATCAATCACAGAACACCTTTGCTAATAAGTATCAATCAATCAATCAATCACAAATGGCTCCTCCCTGTACAGGAGTCAAAGTTAAAGATTACACACATTCCATCATTTATTACATACATTCCATCATTTGGTCTCCCACCAAGGTACTACCTAAGTAAAGAACACTTTAGATTTATGGGTATAAAGCATTAGCACTTGGGTCATACAGAAAGGGTTCTGGGAAATTTATATGCAAAGCATTGTGGGAGTTTTAATATCTGCTAACATATTTATAGGATATAAATCTTCATTGTTCACAGCATAGGCCAACCATTAACTGAAGAGAGATAGGAAGAAACTGGCCCAGTGGTCAAGTTAGTCTACAGTTATTAAAAAAATATATTAACAAATCAGAGGGCGATTAGACATTTAAACTTCCATCTAATGTAACTATGTCTGTTCTCATTCTCCAAAGAAATAACTGAACTTCCTGCAATTTGTGAACATCTTTCTGGTAATGAGGTGCCTATTGCTGAATGCAGTATACCAGGTGCAGCTGCTGCACCTGGAAAAGAGATTACCACCTCGCTATATAGCACGATGCCTTTCTGTATGTGGCTCAAAAATGCACTGGTGTTTTTAATCTGCCATATTTCACATATCTGCTGGTTGTCCTCCATCTTCACTATGTCTCTCCCTGAATTACTGCTTTCTAGGTTTCTTCTTTCCACTGAATATCTCTGATTAGGATTAATTTTCACTAGATGCATTAGTTTGTATTTTTCCAACCTCTATTCTTAACTGTGCTGACCTTTTCCTGTTCCAAGAACTGATCAACATGAATGTTTTACTTTGGATATCATTACAGCAGATTTTTCTTCTAACCTTTCCTCAGAATAGGAAGTTAAACTGTCCCATTTTCTCTTTAAGTTCTTTTAACCAAGTAGCTTGTTTAATTCCTGTAAATGGGGATTTGTTTCCTTGAGTGGAGTTACATTAAATATTTTTACCAAGGTTTGTAGTTTAGGCTCTGACTGAACTTTCCAGGTCCTTGAGAATTAAAAGCCTAGAGAGCTTAGATCAGTAAGTAGCTGAGATGGCTGTCTGCTTGTTTAGTTTAAAATCAGAATATTTGTTCACTATTCCTGTTTATAAACCCTTGTATAGTCGTGTATCTAAGCATAAGATGCTTCATGTGGTGACCTTCAGGATGAAATTCTCTTGTCTTCCTCTGACCTGATCTGGTGAGAACCTCGGCTTTCATTTACATATGAAGTAAGTACCTAGGCCTTCGAAAACAGACAATGTTATCCAAGATTTGAAACCAAAAGGCAAATAAAAGAACCCAAAATGCATAAATAAATCTCATGATTTTTTGTTTGGCTTGACTCAGGATATTTAATACTAGGTCTTGGCAATACTGTTACCATTCTCTATACCAAGGCAGGCTACTGACCAGTGTTTCTGACTACACTCTGATTTTTGTCTCACAGAGATATGGTAAACTGATCCTTTCTTTTGTTTAATCTTTTTCTTATTTATATAAATTACTGCTGTTGTCTTAAATTATTGTACATGCAAGCCTAATCCAGGTGATAACACTGTTTAAATTTGACATCTATTGTGATGGGGCATTCACTCTTGAGCACTGCCTGGGTGTTGTACTACAGTCTTGTTCTTGAACCTCCCTTCCTCCCCCCGCAGGCTGCTAGCCGACCTTGGTGGGTCTTCCGTGGCTTGGACCTCTGGCCAAGTCACAATGTCCAAATGAACCACTTTCGGGTATTAAAGACTCCAATAAATGAACAGTCTCTTTGCCCTGGCTAAGGTCTTCAGCCCTGGCTCTGGGACCTTTAAATTCAGCCCATTATTCTGGCTCTTAAAAAAGTCTGGAGCCCTCATTGGGGTTTATATCACTGTGACTGGTAGGGGAACCTCGGCCTGCCCACTATTCAGGGTTCCAACCTAAGGATCCTATAAACAGCAGATACGCACTGCTCAGTTTCAGTTCATTGCTGCTTTTTCCCTGGGGCTCTTCCCACCTGGCCCCTTATCTTCACCCTTAGCTCAGGGTTAAGGTTCTTAGGTCTCCTCTCTCCCTGCAAATCCAGTTTAAGCAAATGCAGCCAGAACCCTCAAGCTCTAGTGCCCAGAGAGGCATACCCTTTCTCACCCCTCTGGTCCCAGCCAGGAACTGACCTACTAAAACCAGGCATCTCCTTTTATCTGGGCCTGCTGGGCTGTGATTAGCTATCACTAGCCCTTGGGCAACTAGGTATCTCTAGCTTCCAAGATGGCTGCCCCAGTGAGGTATCTCTAGGTAGGGCTGGTGGACCCACCCTTGCTGCTCTTTTCTTCCTACCTTGCTGCTTTCTGGGGCAGGGGATAGCAGAGTAGCGGCGTCTCCCACAGGATCCACAAAGACCTGATACACCCTTGCAGAGCTATCCAGAATGCAGAAGTGGAATATCAACATGACTTAATTTTATTTATTCCCACAGTTATTCAAATATGAAATTCCTTTATCATAAAAGAAAATTTCATTACTCTGAGCCACAGTTATGAACATTTCAAGAAGAACACTATTAAAAGCTAGATTACAGGAAAATAAAATACCCATGGTTGGGTTTTCTAAATAAAGAAATTACAAACTACAATTTTCTCAATCATTTCACCAACTATTTTTGTGTTTTTTTAGTTATGTCTATTGCATCATTTCCATTATAACTGGAAATATTTTTTACAACAGAATCAGAAACCATGCAACGCACTGCTGGTTTCATGTCACATACAAACTCTAATGTAGGATTATGTACCATTGCAAACTTTTCATTAAATAAAAATCTTTGAGAAAGCCACTGGATATGTGTGATGCTCTGTACCTCAGGGGAACACCCTACACCCCCATGTTCATCTTTATAAAATGATTGTATGGATGTTGGTTGTCATCGGAAGGCTCAGGATGCACTCAGCATGGCTGTTATAGTGATGTTATAGTAATTGTTACAGTAATGTTATAGGTTATCATTTCATGTATATAGTTATGAGGCTGAATATGTATCCTCATGGCTTAAAGCAAGCCCAGGCAAAAACTCTCCAAGAACAGAGAGGCAGTTCACACCTCATCAGGGCATGTAGGGGACAAACCCAGCCCAGCCTCACTGGCCTAATCAACAACAAAAGGATCTGTTAGACTCTGAGTGAGTCACCCCCCTTCCTTTGGTCAGTTTGGGACTGCAATGAAGTAATGCTACCCGGACTCTGAAGGGGGTGGGGCAAAGCCAAGAGGGAAGAAAAGACATGACAAAGGGGCATTTGCCATGCTCTTCCTCTCTCTTCCACTTCCATCTACAGACACCACCACCACCTAGGGCTAGGTGATTGTTCCAGAGCAGCAGGAAGATGAGATAGAGGCTGCACACTCCTAACAGTGGAATTGAAAGGATTTAGGTCCTGATCCAAAGCTTATTGAAGTCAATGGGAGTCTTTCATTGACCCCCAAATAGTTCGGCATCAATACTCTGATATCTGTAAGCTCCTACAAGGTGGGAAGGCAGAGAAAGAATAAAAAAAGCGATAGCAAAGACTCTTTCAGTTAAGACTATCTGACCTGTTGACATGTGCATTTAACTGTTTGTTTTTCACCTGGTGGCCAGTGATATCTACTCTTAGTCATTTACTGCAGAATATGCTACTGAATAACTGTAACCCTAAAAGTGTCCTTATCATTGCTGTTTGTTTTGACCCTCAGCTGAGTAACATATGTTATCTGAATGCTAATAGCAATCTATTTTCATGTCCTGACTGAGTGTAGGGGTTAAACACTCTGAACTGCACTCATAACCAATGCATGAATATTGTCAAATGCCCAAATGTTGGCCCTGACTCTAGGTCTTAGTTTGACTTTTACATGCAGTTCTTTCTGGAACGGGCTAAAGGTTGTCTTTGTTTCATATTCACTTCAGTATTGATCCAGAACTATTTGGGGGTCAATGAAAGACTCCCATTGACTTCAATAAGCTTTGGATCAGGACCTAAATCCTTTCAATTCCACTGTTAGGAGTGTGCAGCCTCTATCTCATCTTCCTGCTGCTCTGGAACAATCACCTAGCCCAGCTGTCAATCAACACAAAGCAAGAAAACCATGGAAAAGGCCAAATACATCAGGGCAGTTCATGACTCCCATCAAACAATCCACCAAAAGGAAAGATTCAGAAGATTCTGTGGGCCCAATTCGCCATTTCACAATGGTCTCTTATGCTGCTTTAGAGGTTAAAAAAGGGGTGGGAATCCTAAAGAATCTGGACACCATAGATTTTCCCCAGAATGAGGAGATCCACATGTGGTATACAGCTGACGCAATGGCAATACTCTGCAGCTGCCAGAGAAGGAATCAAGTCTGTATAGTCTAGATACTCCTAGCTATCAGAACAGCCCCTTGGGACCATAAGCAGCTGCTATGTGGATTAGAATACCCTAGAGATGGCTTTAATTAATTCTGGAAGCTGGCTCAAGAATAGGGGATGTGCAAAGATGGCTATAGACACATTCCTGTGCTAGGCATAGCTACACCAGAAGAGAGAATTGAGCTCTGCCAATTTAAACATTTACTGGTGTCACTATTGGGAAACTCAGTTCTTCCTTCTTTTAATTTCAAAGTAATGAAATGATAAGAATGTATTTTGGTGTCTGACATGGGAAGGAAAATGATATTACTAATTAAATTTTTAATACACAACATAGCCACCATGAGAGTCAATACCTCAGACTTTGTATATCTATGTCAGTCACCTTATTCTTTGGGTAAAACAGTAACAAGCTATTCAGGTGTTCAAGAGGCCAATCGAAGAACATGCATAAGAGTAATAAAAACAGACTAAAATTGACAAAGGAAAAATAATTAAAATTGTTTTATAAGACATAGTTCAAATAACATGTACCTTCTGCTTTTTATCGAGATATATGTCACATGCTCTGTCATGAAAATCTGACTTACTCTTAACCTTATATATGCCATATTCAGCCCCTGGCCACACATGCACATCTTATAAATTCATCAAATTCATTGAACTCTCATTGAACTGGAGTTGTTCACGTATAACCAACGGCAGAATTTGGTTGCTAGGAAGAGAATATTGTAACAGACATCATCCTAAACATCAAGGGGCCCTGTGCCTCAATATTATGATGATGGGAAGAAGGAGAGTCAGACTAGACACAGTCATGGGAATCACAAAGGTGAAGCTTGAGCAGCTTGTGGTGTCATCAGAAAACAAATGCATGTACAACCTTCAGTTTTTCTGCAGTTTCTAGCTATGAAAGAGAGAAGTTTTAATAATAAATATGTATATAAGTGTATGTCACATACAGTAGTTACACTTAAAGTCCCAGACCCTCAACTGCAGAGACTCAGTCTAGTTAAGGAAGGGTTGTAAAAGTGGCCTTTGCACTCATCTGGTCTAGAAGCTGCTCTGTTTTAGCCTGAACCCCCTGGTGTAACTTAGAGCAGCCTGAAAGCTACCTAATTTACGCTGGCTGCCAGCAGCCTCAGGGCATAAGGAAGCCTTAGCCATGCTCTCTTTCCCCAGCTGTGTCCCCTCCACTGACTACAGCAAGAGAGATGAACTAAGAGTTGATCCTCCTGCAGCCTGCTTGACAAGCTATAGGGATTCTGTGCCCTGGTGGTGTGGAGTAATGCAGTCAAACTCCAGCACAGAACCTGTGTCATTCCAGTTTGAAAGACTGTGTCAGTTACAGCCACAGTCCCTGTGATTACAAGGGGAATGCCACTGACACTGGTAAGACCTCTAAAACTGGAAGTAACTTTGTGTCACCACTTTAAATTGATATCCTTATCATAAATTGTATCTATTACATAATTCTGACCATCTCACCTGCTCACTGCTCCCAAATATCTATTCCCTCAGATCACCCCTAATATTCCAATCCTCTGAGCAGATTCAAACAGTCATCATCATTTAAATTCAACCTGTTATAATTTTTCCTAGTTTTCCCATATCTGGAATTCCCTCCTAAAACAACAATGATCTGACTCCCAGAACAGGTCAAATTACATCGTGAATGAGTGACAGAATTTTGGTTTGATAGCTTGTAACCTTACAGGGCTAGAAATGGGAGTTTTATACCATATGAAAAGTGTGGCCCATGCTCTGCAATGGAACACATCACATATATTTCTAGCCCTGACAACTGCAACATTGTTACATATGCAAATTCTATCTTAGAGCATTTTTAGAAGTGTTTTAAATGTTTTTGTTTTAATTATTTTTCCATTTTAGCCCTGTACAGTTGGACCGATAATGACAATCTACATAATTCACAGATGGAAGGATTCAATAATAGTCTCAATGAACATTTTTAGGACTTTCCAGTGCATTTTTAAAATGGCTTTTCTATTAAATATGTGCCATTTACAGAATACCACTAAAGGATTTAATAGCACTCAAACAACCTGAAGAGATGAAGGAAATATTAGCCCCTTTCACTGTGGAGATTTGCCTGCTTTTGTTTTTTAAATAAGGTTTGCAACTTGGAGTTGCTGTTGGTTGCTCAGATGTTCCTGTGGAGGTGAGTGTGAAGTTTTCCCAGTGGGAGAGAATGTTGAGTTTAATGTTCTTGGAGAGAGCTTTTTTTCTGTTGATGTTGTGTTCATTTAGTTCAGTAAATTTACGTGGGTTTGTTGCTATTTGTGTGCCTGTATGATTTTGACTGGGACATTTTATGCATAAATACATTTTCAAGATCAGTTATTAATGGCAACTCACTGCTAGCAATAACTGTTCATCTATCCTGTAATATATTTTATAGGCTTCAATATGATTACATAATGAAAAAAAAGTTTAAGTTTCTTTCACTGCATGAAAGGTTACACCAGTTTTCTTTTACATATATTTAAGACTCATAAATCTCCTTCTCCTTTGTGTGTAACTGGATACTCTGTAGTTAAAACCTCACAAAATACCTCTGAATCCTGATTATTGGAACTCCCACTCCCACTGTCTTTCTAACAAACTGTTTGAATGTATCCCTGTTCTATTGGCTTATTAACTATGCACTCCCATTCATCCCAATGTATTTGGTGTTACCCACATGGTTTGAATAATCCGGATTCTACATCTCTAGCATAATGGAATTCGACTTCTAGGTCTGTTCTGATGTGAAACACAAAGCAAAAGTTCCCAATTAAAAACGGATTCTATTAAAAGATAGATTGAAATTATACACAGTGCATTTATACTGAAAGGATTAATACAAAACCCTTCATAATGAACTTGCAGTAAATCCTAAACTTATAACAATGTTTACAAAGCAAACAAAAATATGTGACTCAGGTTAATTACTAGGCCCAGTGGCTGAAAAAATATTACTATAGGACAGATTCTGCCTGCAAACATGGCCTGCACACTCTTTGACGAGTATAAAATATCTGCAATTTTTTTAACTACAGTAAGGGTTTGAATATCATTATTTGCTACACCACCAAGGAAAAAGAGTACATACTATCTTTAAAATATTATCTGATGTATAGAAGAAACGTTTTTTTAAAAAAAAAGAACAGACAACTACATGTCTTAATTGTTATCGGTATGTTCAATAATACAATTCCATACTGAAAACATTAGTTCAAATACTCAGCACTCATAAGCAAACTCATTGGAAAGATGAGTTACAGCAGTTAATTTAGGGTTATCACAGATGAAAAAGACCTAGTTGGAAATAAAGCCATCTAGTCCATGTCCCTGCAAAGTGCAGTATTGTTCCCTACAGTGCCATTTCTGGGATTTTGTCCAGTCTAATTTTTGGAGTCCTAAATAATACAGATTCCATCATTTCTCTCCAGAGACTATTACCACCACTTCTGAAAAGAAATATGCCAGAGAACCAGGAGAAAGAGAGTAAGAAATAGAGAAATAAAAAGCCTACAGTTATTTTATGGTAAATCAAAATAAGGTTTAATAAAAGCCTTGACAATATCTTTTTAAGTAGGAGATTTTAAGATTCAGCAGCCTCCTATTTCCATGCATGTCATAAGCTGTACAAAAACCCAAAGGAAATAAACTGTGCTAGCCTCCCACTCACTGCTAAGTATAAGATATAAAACTTATAAAAGTAGTTAGAATGTTGCAGAAAAGCAGGTAACTTAATTAGCTGCAGTTCCCAAAGCAAAGAATATTTTTTAAATATTGAGGGGGGGGAGGACAGAGGGAGGCTATACTTTCATGTATTTGTTCAAAATTCATATTTTCCATGTCAACTTAAATATTGTATCATGTTATATATTTCTGAGTTACAAAACATCAGCAGTTATAGCAATGTGGGCCCCACTGATGTCAATGGGAAAACAGGATTGAATGTCAAGTTAAGTCTTGCAAACAGTGGTCTAGACCAGTGCAACTCAAAGTGGTGGTCCGCGGACCGGTGCTGGTCCCGGACCCATCGGCTGCCGGTCTGCGCGCACATTGGAAAAAAAATTGCCAGTCCCCCACATCAGATAGCTTGAGAAGTACAGGTCTAGACTGTGGTATTTAGCCACAGCCTTGAGCAAGTAACTCTGATCTCCTCAGTGTTTTCAATAGGACTTCCTTTCCACATTTCTTTGGAAACACAGAGGGAGTAGTGTTTACCCTCCCCTAAGCATGGGGTCTGCAGTTGCCACAGGCCATTGTCGGGAGCATGCACTGGTTTCTTGTTCCCTCCCTGTCAGTGCAATTGTGACAGCTGCCATTTTGACCAACACACCAGGGATTGACCTGGGAACCTTCAGCTCTAAAGACGCTTGAGCTAAAGAACCAAGATTCTCTAGCTAGTGCTGTAACAAACTGTTATCATCTATAGATTGGGTGCAGAGAGGGACCTGTAATACACATTCACCAGTAGGTTATACCCAGACACAAAGGCCAGGAATCATCTGGCCCTATATCCACTGGCAATATTTTCACAGAAAAATGTAACATTACACTCATGAGTCTCCATAAAAGTTATCTTGTTCCCCCTTATCTATAAATATTGAATAAAGAGTATTGCTGCTGCTGTGAAAATACAAGGAATTTAAATATTTAATTGAATAAAGGTTTAAGTAAAAGCTAGCTAAGCCCTTTCATGAAATCCCATAGAATCTAGTTATCTTTGTAACTTTTAGAGCATATTCAAGTTGGTTGAATGACCAGTATATTTATTATACACATATTTAAAATTAAGATGGTTTTGCTGTGACCAGTTAGTATATTTGAAACATGCAGGCCAAAACTGTTTCTCCAGGTCACGGATATGAATCTGGAAGCTGGATTTTTCCAGGAGTATGCTAGGTAGAGTTGGTTGAAAAATTGTCTTTGTTTTCAGAGAAAACATTTCAAATGAAATGAAAACTGTTTTGTTTGTTTGAAATTTTTGCTGAATTTTTAAGTTTTTTGACTAAATGTAACCCCCCAAAGTGTGTCCCCTCACCCTGCTCCACACCCTTTCTTCATCCACTGGAAAATGAGAAATTTAAGGGGAGAGGACTGGGGAACCCAAAACATTTCAAATTTTCAGATTTTGATTAAGAATTTTTTCCACAAAAATGTAGTTTAGTTTGAAAGGCTATTTTATGTCAAAATAAAAAGTTTTCAGTTAAAAAATATTCTACTAGCTCTAATGGTAGATGCCTCACAGTGCAGATACAAAGCACATGGGCCCTGCTCCAGAGAGTTTACACTTTAATATCACAAATGATGGAACAAAGAGGCAAACAAAACAGTTGGGTGGGCAGGATACATAACTTATTCAAAACAATCTTGATCTACATTTTGTTATTAAGCTAACATTCGTTTAGCAATGTATTGGCATGACTCCTAATTTTTCCTCAGCATTCTGTACATTTGGAGGCAGATGAGGATGGACAGGCTGTGGTCACTAAAGAGAAGGGGACAAGAAGAAATTCCACGTAGCTAGGAGTTTCCAATCATAGAAACTGGAAGATCTCTCAAGGTCCAGTTATTCCAAGGGAATGGACAGACGTATGGGACACACCTGTGGATGGCAGCTTGGCCCAACCTGAAAAAAAGGTCAAGCTTATCCACAAACAGTTCTCCAACCATCCCAGACAGACAGATGATCCTTGGTGTGGATTCAGTACTAAGAAGAATAAAAAGAACATTCTGTAAGGGACAGGTAGACAAGACCATGTTCTGCTTTCCTGGAGCCAGTATAGGAGATGTTACTCTAAGATTGGAAAGGCTTCTGAAGTCAACAGGTAATTAATCCACTGGTGATGGTTCATTTCTGCACTAAGGACACTGCATTGTGGAATATCTCACAGATAGAGGATGACTTCAGGGAACTTGGAAATGTGACGAAAAAAATGTCTTCATAATATTCCCCGAGATGCTTCTGGCCCCACAAGTGAAGAAAGGCAGAAGATTCTGGAAGTGAAGCACTTTCTGGGTAAGTGGGAAGGGCTGCGGGGTGGGGGCCTATTCCTGGAACATTGGCCTATCTTCTACAGAAATGGACTGTATAGTTTGTATGGCCTCCACCTCAGAAGTCACTGATAACTTGGAAGAAAATGATTTTAAATGCATGTGTATCAACATCCTAACAGAGATAGCACAATATGGGGTATTAGTTGGTGTCTGCTACAGAACACCAAATCTCACTAGGGACCTAGAACTACCTGGCTCCTTGCACACCTATCTATAATGTGTATGGGGAAAAAAGCTTCATGATCCTGGGGGACTTCAATTTGAGGGACACATGCTGGAGTTCTCATGCAGCCACTATTAAAACATCTCTGGAATTTCTAAATAATATAGATGATAACTACCTAACTCAAAAAATGTTGCACCTAACTCAGGGGAATTCTATTAGACCTCACTTTGAGAGAAAAAGAGGAACTGATCACAGAACTAAAAATGAATGGTAGCTCAGCAACAAGTGATCATTATTTGATAATAAAGTCCAGACCTCTAATATATACACTTGGTGCTTTAAAATGGCCAATTTCACAAAGATGAGAACAATTACAAGACAAATCAGTTGGGAGGAAGAATTTAATCAGAAAAATTTGAATGATAATTGGGAATTGATTAAGAACGCTTTACTAAAGGCCTCAAAAGACACAATTCCACAACTGAGGAAAAAAATTGTATTGATTAAATAAATAATTTAAAATTACCTGACTTAGCCCTGGTCTACACTGGGATGAGGTGGGGGGGGAGGTCGATCTAAGTTACGCAACTTCAGCTATGTGAATAACGTAGCTGAAGTCAAAGTACTTAGATCGACTTACCGTGGTGTCTTCACCGCGGTGAGTTGTCTGCTGCTGCTCCCCCATTGACTCTGCCTATGCCTCTTGCAGCGCTGGAGTACAGGAGTCAATGGGAGAGCGCTTGGGGGTCAATTTATTGTGTCTAGTAATCGATCCCCACTGGATTGATTGCTGCCCGCTGACCCAGTGGGTAGTGAAGACATACCCTTAGAGGGGAAGTGAAGGCTGCTATAAAAATAATATAGTCAAAGTGGAAGAAAGGGAAAATTGATAGTAATTAATAGAAATCAGAAGCTAGGAACTGTAGAAAATTGATAAGAGAAGCAAAAGAACACAAGGAGAAATCTTTGGACAGTAGTTGAGGAAAATAAGGAGTTTTTAAAGTGTATTAGGAACTAAAGTAATCCTAACAGTGGTATTATGATAATTCAAAAAAGGCAGAAGTGTTCAGTAGATACTTCTGTCCTGTATTTCTGAAAAAGATAACAAAGAAAAGGTTAAGGGGTGACTTTATTATAGTCTATAAGTACCTACATGGGTAACAAATATTCAATAATAGACTCTTCTGTCTAACAGAGCAAGGTATAACATCATCCAATAACTGGAAGATGAAGCTAGACAAATTCAGACTGGAAATAAGGCATAACTTTTTCCCAGTGAGGGTAACTGAGCATTCGAACAATTTACCACGGTTTGTGGTGGATTCTTCATCCCTAACAATTTTTAAATCAAGATTGGATGTTTTTTTCTAAAAAATATGTTGTAGGAATTATTTTGGGGAAGTTCTATGGTCTGTGTTATTTCGGAGGCCAAACTAGATGATCACAATGTTCCCTTTCTGACCTTAGAATCTCTGAAGTTTCCTGCAATTTTAATGTATACAGAAGGTTTAAATTAATTTTTACCAGTTTGCAGTATTGTAACTTTCATGTGTAGTTAAATTTAATCTGCCCTTATGATGTTTAATCTCCTGCTGCAAACAGTTTAATGGCACCAGCAAACTTCACCAACCCACTGTCCACTCCCTCCTCCAGATCGTTAATACATATAGGTATCGTAAATTTCTGCATTTTTTTTTTTGCAGATCTCAAACTAGTTGGAGGAAAAGGGACACCAGCCAGTCAAAGACATGCTGCAATTCAGTTTCTGAAATAGAATACATTTAGATAAATCATAAGTGTTTAATAACATTGAGTCTGTTGAAGTAAGTCTGATTATGAAAAAAACCCTTTCTCTCTATAACAGTCATCATCTAAATCTGGCATTGTGTGTGTAGGAGAAAGCTACTGATGTCTCTAACTGTGCTTGAAAATCTAGAATTGTATAACTATTATATTTTTCTGAAACCTATTGGTTGAAAGGTTACTGTAATTATATAAAATGCATAAAGTGTTCAGGAACATTATTATTGGCATTTTAATAATGATTTATTGAAAGAGAAAAATCTTATACACAACAGGCCCAATCTCCCGCTTTACTTATTGTTCTTGGCATTAATCATTATGTTGCTCAATTTCAAATAAACACAGACAAATCCTATTTACCTTAATAATAAAGCTGGTTATAAACTATTCTGAATAGAATCTGCACAAGGTCAGAGAAGAACAGAATGGGCAGAAAACAAAAGGGAGTGGATTCCCAGGTGTCATTTTTCCTTTGGGTCTCTGTTCACCGTGCAGTAAACTGTAAGAACATGTTACTCAGCCTGACAAACACCTTTGGGCTGAATTGATTATTTTTTTGTTGTTTCTCCTGTCTCTCTGTATAATATATAATCTGATTGCAACCAGAAATGGTTGAATTTAGGAACAAACTATTACTCTAGTCACTTTCCAGTTTTGACTTACTGGTTCACATAAATGACACATGTTAATTCACATGAACCTCACAACAAAATGGTAGATGGTGCTGATCTGCCAGTAACACTTTCTCTTGCCTCTGTCTCTTTTTTCCATTTTTCTTTTACAGTGTAGGTAAATGTTTTGTCACAAATGTTGTCTTATTCTCTTGGTTTGGGTGAGAATGTGTAACTTGCCAGCCTTTCCTTTGTAAATCCCTTACAACACAAAAAGGAAATGTCTACTGAAGAGAATTCATTCCTATGTATGGTCTGATATATTCCCTGTCATGTTAGTCATTTCTCAGTCTGAGCTTAATGGTGTTCTCAGGCTGATATATTACTCATTACTAAGACATTAGCTTTCAAACAAGAAACTATTTAAAAATACAATATTAATTCCAATGAGGTATTAGGTGAACTAATTAATCATTCAAACTGCTCATTTACTAGACTAATTAAGGGTCTCTTTCTGGATACTGTCCAAATGTTGTTACAAATATAGGCACCATGAGGTAATTAAAGTGAAAAGCTATCGTGCAAATCTATCTATCTATCTTAGATACTTATCTGGCTCCCCATTACCACAATATCTGAGCACCTCAGAGTCTTCAATTTATTTGTCCCCACAACATCCCTATGAGGTAGGGAAATACTATTAATCCCCATTTAACAGATGGAGAGGTACACAGAGACTAAGGGTAGAATCCATGAAGGGACTTAGGAGATGTAATGCTGAGTGTCATAGCACCTAAATTTTAGGCACCTAGACAATCATAGGAATGACACTGTGATCTACAACCACTGAGTTAGGTGCCTAGGCTCCCTATACAATAGAGATACAATAGCATAGAGAGAGCTAGGCACCTTAGATTGCGCTCCACAAGTCATCACACTTTTGGGGAGAGGGGTGCCACCTAAACTACCCAATGGGAGATGCTGACCAGAAGAGTGTGTGCTAAGCCCCACCCCTTTTTCAGAGACAGGAGTCTAAGTCTAGGCTGCACAGAGGTACCTGCCTCGGCTAGTGATCCATGAACTGAGAGCAGATAGGTGCTTGGCTTGGCAGAGGACGCCTACCCAATTGGGCCCCTGACACTGTGTTTCCTGGTTTGTGAATCACTCTGAGGCTTAGGCAAGAGATAGGTGTCTAGATGCCTACCATGAGGCAGTAGTTCACATGCTCAGGCAGGAGATAGGCACCCAAGAGCCTATAATGAGGCTGCAGTGTGCATTCCCAGAGGAAAAAGCTTAGGCATCAAGTGAATTTCGCTTCCTACACAGTTAGGCAGCAGACGAACAGAAGGTTTGTGGATCTAAGAGGTGCCTAAAAATGGGACTTAGGCACCTAAATATCTTTGTGGATCCCACTGCAGGAGACTTGCTCACTGTTACGAACTAGAACATAGAAAATAATAGAACATACTATTATTCAGAGTAGGAGTTGGGTCTAGTGGCCAGGTCAGGGAATGGAAGCAAGAGTCAGAGCCAGAGTCAACTGCCAAATACAAGAGCCATGGGTAGAGCCAGAATCAGGACCAGGAATCAAAGCTGAGGATCAGAGCCAGCATCAGATACCAAATCCCAGAGCCTAGGCAGAGTCAGAAATCAGAGCCAGGGGTCAGAGGCAGGACTGGTAGCTGGTGGTCAGGAGTAAGGTGAAAAGGCAGGAACTGGAAAGAGGCAGGGATCAGGCATGGAGCAGGAGCATGGTGGGAGTTAGGAGTGAGGAGCAGGTCAGGAGTGGAGCAGGGATCAGAAACAGGGTTGGATATGGATTGCAGGAGGCAAGCAAGAGCAGAGGGTTAAATGTAGCAGCAACAGCAGGAAGTCTGCTCAGTTGCTCAGGTAACCACCCATATCATTTCCTGGCTTCAGTAGTGGGTGTGAAACAATAAGGTGGCCGCAGGCCTTGGGTGCTCTGATAGAACTTCCTGTAGGGCCTGAATTTCCAGGCTTAGCAAGATGCTGCTTCATCCATCTCCCTCAGTTATGATGAGGCAGTGTCAGAGATCCAGGGCCCCAGAGCTGTACCCTTGGATCTTTAAGTTAATCATTATATAAGAAGCACATGGCTGACCAGGAAAGTGAATCTTTGTTTCAAAAATTATAGGCTAGCATCCGAATCGGTGGACTATCCGACATCCCAAACATATAGCTTCTGTTTCAGAGAGCTTCAGGGTTAATATTTGTTGACTTGAACGATCTCAATGCCTGGAGTTCAATTGTGAGAAACTAAAGCAAGGGAGTAATAATGGAAATACAGCAGCACTGTTAGCATAGCACTAAAAACCGAGGAGATTGAGGCACTGAAATATATATAGACAAAAATTACAATAAAAAGTCAATAGAAAATGCCACCCAATGCCTCAGCATGCCATCAGCCTGTAAAAAAAATGAGTTAAATTACCAAACCTCACAATTTCAGAGTGGTAGCTGAGTTAGTCTGTAACAGCAAAAACAATGAGGAGCCCTTGTGGCACCTTAGAGACTAACACATTTATTTGGGTGTAAGCTTTTGTGGGCTAAAACCCACTTCATCAGATGCATGGAGTCAAAAATACAGTAGGCAGGTATAAATAGCAAGTGTGGGGGTCAGTGCTAATGAGGTAGAAGTGCTAATTAAGGTGGAAGTGGCCTATTCTCAACAGTTGACAAGAAGGGGTGAATACCGAGGGAGGGAAAATCACTTTTGTAGTGCTAATGAGGCCAATGCAATCAAGGTGGCCCAATCAAATGGCCTCATTAGCACTACAAAAATGATTTTCCCTCCCTTGGTATTCACCCCTTCTTGTCAACTGTTGAGAATAGGCCACTTCCACCTTAATTAAATTGGCTCGTTAGCAAAAACACCCCCCACTTGGTAAGGCAACTCCCATCTTTTCACATGCTGTGCATTTATACCTGCCCACTATATTTCCGACTCTATGCATCTGATGAAGTGGGTTTTAGCCCACAAAAGCTTATGCCCAAATAAATTTGTTAGTCTCTAAGATGCCACAAGGACTCCTTGTTGTTTTTGCAAAATCACAATATGGAAAAAAGCTGGGTTCATAATATTTAGTGCAGATGATTTACAGCATAATATAAATTTTCAGGTTGGTACTGTGTGTCAGAGTTCCAGAATAACTCCACCACAGACGCTCTCCATTGTTTTCTCAAAGGATGACCCTATAGGTTTCAGGCCTACAGCCATCCCCTCTTTCTGGGCAGGCACCTATATTCCTTTCCCTCCTGATCAGGAATTTAGGCTACAGCCCACTTGTACTTCACTGTGATTATCCCAGCAGGTCTGACCTATCTCAGCACCTAAGGTTTCAGTCTCTCCAGGGATGACAGCAGTTTACCAGTGACTAGACAGCATTCACAGAGCACAGTACATTTATTACAGGACAAAAGTGTTACAGAGAAAACACACAATAAAAGTTCTAAACACATATTTAAAATTTACCAGAAGTCCCTCATCTTTTCTATGGAGATCCAGGCAGGTTCCAGTCCTTTGAGCCTTCTGCGTACCGTTTTGCCCCCTGCATTAAAAGCTGCTCAGGTGAGTTTATTGGTTCAAAATTAGAGTCCCTGAGTCCATTGAAACTCAGCCTTTCTTTATTTTCCAGGCCTCTTAAAACAGGTAAGACTAATCACTACCTCTTTCCCCAGAGGGTGAAGCTTCAAAGGCTGGGTATCTGCATAACCCTCACTGGGATTTTGCATTAATAGCCCCACTAGTGATTCTAGATTTCACAAGAAACCCACCCAGCAAGCCAGGAACACACAAATACATACAACACTTAGTAATGCAAAGGACATGAGTATTCCATGGGCCCATATCATTGGGCACATCTCAGTATAATGGCCTTTGAAGTTTTCATGATTCCGAGCTATGGCTCTCAAAAATGCAGATAACATTTACTAAGTTGATACAACAGCCTCAAGACAGCCTTGTGCTAGTCATATCTGTCAAGCTGTGCACATGTCTAGATGCTATTAGTGATTAGTATTGTTGGTTTTCTTTTACTTGTATTGCACCAGTACCTAAAAGCCTCCATCAGAATTGAGACCCCCCCCATAAGCGGATCACAGTATGAATACATAGGGGACATAGGACCAGACACAAAGAGCTTTGTTATGTTTCACAGCATACAAACAAAGAAACAGATGAAAACTCTTACTGGAAGGTTGCAAAGTAACAATGCTTTATTTCTGAGAACACAGAACAATAACACAAGAGCTAAAAGCAGAGCAAAACAAAACAGGCTGGTCCATGAAAACATAGAGGCACAATTCCACACTCCTTACTGTAGTCTGTTTGCAAATGGGCTCTGCTGGTATGCATTGCTACAGAGCCCTCTAGCCTGCAAGTAAGACCCAGAACACCCACCTCCCCTACTCTTAAATGAATATCTCGCAATTCCAGCACAGTCTTCGCTGCACCACAAGCTAAAATGTAATGTCAGATAAGATGCCATAATAGTAGGTGGTAAGAGGGGAGAGAGAATGAGAGTAGCAGCTCTAAGAACACACATAGTCTAGCTCTGGGCCAGATGCTGCCTCACCCTGCTTTTCAATGGGGCTACTTGGAGTAAGGAGCTGCTCAGTGTGAATCAGAGTGGAAGAGTCTGGCCCCACGTGGACAACCTGTTTGCACATAAATAATAATGTTATATCGAGTACCCATCATGGAGCTGGGAGGTAAAGATGAAGTTGCCTATAATGTTCCCCTGTGAGTGAAGAACAGAGAGATCTCAGCATGCTGTCGTTTACCTTCCCTCACTTTCCTTGTCCTCTCCCTCAGCCCATTGGTCAATCTTCTTTCCTGTGACCTCAGAAACATCTATTAACCTACTGTTCACCTCTCACAACTTACCTTCCTAGATGCTAATTAACATCAGGAGGGATCATCAAAAGCATTACTGCCTTCTGAGGAGATTGTAGAAAGGGCAGAGTTGTCCATGGGCCTTGTTGAAAGTTCATTGTAAAAGAGAATACTGATGCTGAGAGAGTATAGGGCTGCGTCATTACTTAACCAGTTTATGCATTCTTGACATGAGCTGGATTGGTTTCATAGTTTGGAGTGAAAGAAATGTCAATGATCTCACGCTTCTGCTCCAGGGACCCTAAAAGCTGCTGTGTTTATAGTCTCTGCCACTAGTTTAATTCAGACTCAAACATGGCGGGCTCTGAGGCACACTAGGGATTATCACACTGAGGCCATCACGATATGCAAAATGCTAAGAGGAGGAAAATCTATTTCAATTAGAGACAAGCCAGCTGGCAATTTAATGCTTGTTTACTGTAGGTATCCCCAGAACACCTGCCCTACTCATAGTTACTATGAACAGCTGTGTTTTCATGTTTATCAGCATTCTCCCTGCCTATTGTACTTTGGAATCTCCAGCACTTACCTGATTGTATTACAACTAGCTCATGTTAATGAAGTCCAACTTTATCTATGTTACACAAAGAATTCATATTTCACAGGTTTCTTAAGAACACAAAAAATTATACAAAAAACTTACATTATGGGAATATATTGTAAAAACTAAAATACTTGACAATGGCTAGGCTGCTGGTATGTTGAAATCACTGCTTGTCATGCTGATCACTATTGTGTCATTGCTCCTTGTACTCTCCAATCTGTCTGTATTCATTCTTTGTCTCGTCTTATATTTAGATTCTAAGATCTTTGGGAGAGAGACCATCTTTTTTGTTCTAAATTTGTACAGAGCCTAGCACAATGGGGTCCTGGTCCATGACTAGGTGTTGTGGTAATACAAATAATAATTGTATAATATTGGCCATAGTATTTATGAGATATTATACCAGCTTCTTAAAGTCTTCATTGTTAAGGTTAGTATGCAATATGCGGACATTAGTGACTAGGGTAATTAATATTTTCTTCCCTTGATTCATATCACAAATGTTTACTGTGGAGAGGCAGTAAGGCTGCAACTAGCTTCCTTTACAAAGCCCTCTTTTTGCCTCTTGATGATGGTGGCTTAGAAAATTGATAACCTGAAAATGTCTACATTTAGCTTGAAGGCAAAGGAAACTGTTTATGAAAAGTTTGAGGGAAATTTGTCAGACTGATTTTGATTTAAGAACAATTATTTTCTTTTGAAATGTATGTTTTTGCCTCCTTTTAGCTCAAAAACACATTGTTACCCCTTCAAATTTCCACATAGGATAGTTTCATTTTTCTTGAAATAATTCTGGCCCCAGATATAACTGAAGATATAATTAAACAAAATATGTGTGTGTGTGTCTGTGAGAGAGAGAAAGACTGCGCACAAATTGCCCCATATTCACTTGTTGCAGGTTGGACAGAATATAACTAAGGGTACTTTCATAGTTGGAAGGTAACAGATCGCCACATGTAGCTCAAGTGAATATGTAGCTCATGAGAATGACCATATTGTCATGAGCTCTTCTGACAGTGAGGTGTGACAGACGGTTCAGAGGAAGTGAGCACAATAGGACAATTATTGAGTGATCCATTCCCTGTCATCCAGTCCCAGCTTCTGTCCAGAGGAAGTTTAGGGATATCTGGAGCATTGGGTGTTCCCCTGACCATCTGGCTAATAGCCACTGATGGACCTATCCTCCATTAACGTATACAAGTGATCAAGGGATAGAGGTCTCTGATTTTGAAGATATGGGACCACAATTATAGCGCTGGCTCTGCAAGTGCATGAAATTTATGATGTGATAAGACATTGCATAGTTAAGTTTGCAACCATGGTCCCATTAAAAGACTGACTGTGATTACTCTGTAACTCCAAATAAAGAGAGATAAATCCTCCTGCTTTGACATTTTTGGGGATTTGGGGATAAGTGTCTAATATGTGTTCTGAAAATTTAGAGTACAATGACTAAGTATTTTTAAGATTACAAAAATTTACAATGGCTCCTTTCTTACGTTTTTATAGTGTCTCATTTATTTCTGTTCCTCAACACTCCCAAAGAAATCACATGACACCACAAAATCTGAAACAGACAGATTTTTATATTGAGTCCAGCAAAAAGCAGTTTTCCAGGATAAGTATAATAAAATATTTAAGAAATTGTTGTTTACTTGAAAACTGGACCCTATTTCTCTACTAGCGCAGCTGATGGAGAATACAATGTGGTGACAGAATATTTTAATTGTCAACATATGAACCAGCCAGGCCTGCGTTTCAGAATTGAAAGGACACTCTTGGGAGCCCCACCATTCTCCCATCTACAGCTTTGCCTCTAGCTCATCCCCTGAAGCTGGCAGCAGCTGCTGTTGTTCCTACAGCAGCCACAGACTAGATACCTCTCTTCCCCTGTTCAGCCTCCTGGAGTGCATCCCACAATGTGGTCCCACCACTCGCTTACTAATAGTTATGACAGTGCCAACAGTGTGCTTAGTGTTATAAACAAAAAAATAAAGACCACGCCTGCACCAAAGAATTTGCAGTCGAAAAGAAACAAACAAAAGACAGGTTGCATTGGGTAACCCAGAGTAAGGAATATGTTGGAGTGTTTGTTTCTTTTTATTGTTCCATACTGCACTGTAATACAGTGGTTCAATCACAACCACTGCACCTATTGGGAATCCAGGGATGGGCAGGCACAACCCTGTCCACAGCTAAAGGCCCCTCCCCTCAGCCAAAGGGGAGGAGCTACTGGACCCAGATCCCAAGTAATTTTGGGGGGACAACTAATGTAAAACAGGGACAGGAGTGAAGGTCACAGGGTTAAAAGCAGGAAGCCAGAGGGGGACACTGAGCAGAGAACCCTAGAGATCACCCACTGCTCCTTGAAAGATTCTAGAGAGCCAGTGGATACGGCCCAGAAGAACTCTGCCCAGATACATGAGTGAAGGGAGGAGTGGAAATAGGCTCCACAGTCACAGGGCACCTGCCCATCCAACATCTTCCTCCTGGTATGGTGGATGGCCAGTGCCTTGGCCAGTCCCAGGAGGAGGTTGACGAGGATGTCTTATGACTTCATGGGACATAGATGGGGAGTGTATATATCAGAAGATGTGGGGAGAAGTGCAGCCAGAACCTAAGGAGAAGGGTCTGGAGGAGCTGGAAAAAGGGTTGCAAACTGGTGCACTCAAAGTAAATGTATGCCAGGGTCTCCCTCACACTACAAAGGGGCAAGAGTTGGAGAGGGAGGTGAACCACAACGAATACACGCCCGTGCTTATGGCTCCATGAAGGAGCCACCAACTGATATCCTTGGTGGGCCGAGGAACCAGGGTGGACTAAAAACTAGCCCATGCGGGCTCCTCACCCTCCACAGATGGTAGGTGGTCCTGCCATTTAATGTCAGTGCGGGATATGAGGGTGAGGAAGTGAAAGGCATGGAGCATGAGTATGTACAGCTGTGTCCTAGGCATGGTTTGGAAATGAACCGGTTGCAGGTCATGCAGGCGGCTTGGAGTTTGCAGAGGGGGTGGCCGGGGGTGGGGAAGGGGCTCGAGGGGTAAGGGTCTGATGACAAGATCTGGCAGGCCAGGAGTGAGGGACAGGAGAAAACACCCTCCTGCAGGACCTGTTCAAGGAAAGCCTGAGCGGTGGGCGGCAAGGCTGCCTTCACCTCCTGGAGTATGCGCCGGGGGCATGTAAGGGGTGCAGAGCCATGTGTGTTAGCAGATTTCCAGGGGATCTACCCAGTCCCCAGGTCATAGTCCAGGAGGTCTCTGATCCTGTTGGTACCTTCCAGGACCAACCTCCAGTGCACTGAGGGAGACTTCGCCACCTGCATGCCAAGTTGGGTGTTGTGTAGCATGGGCTCTGTGAGGAGATCTTCCCCATCAGCTGCCACAGACCTGATGGCCGACACCAGCTTCCAGGTCCGGAGGAGGTCCTAGAAGAACACCGGAAACTCAGAGAGATCTCACTGAAGACCCCTCAGAAGAAGAGGAAAGAGCTGCCAGTCATATTGGAGCCTTTGGAGGTAGCAGAGGAAGACATGCGCCGACATGCTCCTTGCCAGTCTACCTGAATTGTAAAGGAGTCTCTTCAGAGCCTGGAGGCAGAAGACATGGACTTGAGTGCGGAGGCAGAGCAGGCCTTGTCCCCCCCTCCTTCAAGGGAGACTCAAACCCCCCAAAGAGACCCAGTGCAGCCCCAGCCAAAAGAACTCCAGAGTTAGCCTCTGGAGGTGGGCTAGGATTCCCAGGCCTGGGCTCAGGGTTTTGGGACAGTGCCAGAGCACGGACAGGACCAGCTGCTTAAGCACCAGTGCCCTCCCCCACAGAGAAAGGCTTTGGAGCAATCCCACTCATCTCCATAGCCACCCAGCCAGCCTGCTCTCCAAGTCGTGCCAGTTCTCTAGCGGGGAGAGATGCGTGGTAGAAAGGTATATGACCAGATGGAGCAGCAGACCCGTGCTCCACCTGCTGGTCTGGAGCATGAGTGGGGAAGGAGATCGCCTGCCACCTGTCCCTGACCACCCAAAACTCTGGCTCATGGAGCACCAACTCCATCAACCTCTTGCAGAGGAGCGGGAAGAAGGGCTTGATGACCAGAGTGTACAGTTGGCCTGACAATGGGCAGCCTTGATGCACCCCTCAACCAAAGATGGTGGGTTCATTCAGGGTCCAGCTGAGCTTGACTAAACACTCCATAGAAGCGTACAGCACCTGGAGAAAGCCCACAAAGTGGGGCCGAAAGCCAAATGCCTGCAGAGTGCCTAGGAGATACCCATGGTCCACCCTGTCGAACACATTCTCCTGGTCCAGGGACAGGAGGACAAATGACAGACCATCCTTACACCCAAGCTGGAGGAGGCCCCAGACCAGATAAAGATGATCAAAGATGGTACAGCCCGGGATAGTGTAGGTCTGGTTGGGATGGACCATGTCCGCTTGGACGGACCCCAGTGGCAGCAAGATTGCCTTCGCTATGACTTTGTAGTCCATTACTAAGGAGTGACCACTTCAACGTGGACTAGTTCAAAGAAGCAGTTTTAATTGTACATGTAAAGAGAAATAAACTAAATTAAGGAGTATTAAGTAATGTCTACAGGATAATTTTCTGTTGTGTCAAGTCTCTTGCATTCATGCTTCAAATACTTATGATAATGGTCACACGGAAGTGTCTATGTGAACTATACTATATGAACTATATTTTTGGACTCCATTTGGTAAAATCAGATGAATGTGTTTAACTATATTAATTTGAAACAAGATATGTTATTTTTTTCTTGTTGGAAAAGAAAAAAGATAATTACTAATCACTGCCATAATTAATAGCCATTGATGTCCTTTGTTACTTTTTTCCTAAACAGAAATTGCTCTTATAAAAATTGTTCATGAAACGAACAACAAAATAGCTGGCACTATACAACCAAAATATTAACATATTGCCTGGGAAACTCATATTGTAGGGCAGGTAAACTAAAATCTCAGGTTTTAGGACAGAATTTAATTAACCATTCCAGCAAGCACTTCAGTGATTAGAATCTGCCTGAAATGGGACTCAGTTAACATCTGTGTGTTTCAAATGTCAGCAGAATTAATTCCAAATGATATGTATTGGTGTTTTCATTCTCACGATTCATCTTGCCATTTTATTTCAGTCAAGAAGTAAGATATTGGGATTCAGTCTCCGTCACACTCTTGTACACTTTCTGCACTCATTTATGCTGGTGCAATATCCTGAGTTACACAGGAGTCACCGAGGGTAGCAGTGGGCTGTAATATAGAATAATCCTGGTATAGGGTAGAACTACAATTTAAAGCCTATCTGATCCTTCCCCATTCCCTGCTTCTCTGAAAGATATTTGCTGAAATACCTAGAAATACATGCTCATTTCACTTTGTCTGTCACTGCAGAACTGTTTTACATATTTTTAATAAACATTATTCATTCCACTTATAAAAAATTTTCCAAGCCAAGATCAAAAAGCACTTAGCTAATATTTAATTATGCATCTCACTGTCCCATTATCTAAAGAAAATATTATCATTCCCATTTTACAAACGGGAAACTGGAACCCAAAGAGGTTAAGGGTATGGAGTGCTTTTGAAGGCAATGGGCATTTTGTCACTGACTTCAAGAAAGCCAAGATTTGTCCCTAGATATCTTGCCTACAGTCACCCAGAGTCTATAGCAGGGCGAAGAACAGGATGAATATCTTCTGATGCTTGTGTCCTATGTTTTATCCACTTGCCCATCATTTTCTCTACAGTCAGAGGAATCACTCTATGTATTGTACATGAAACTGCTGCATAATCAGAGCACAGAAGAATACATTCTGACGCGATTTACCTTGGTGTAAATGAGATCAGAATTTGGCCCAGATTAAAGTTCTCCTAAAGTATACGGATATATTTCTGTCCCATTTTCACAGGCATGCAGTGTGTTCAACTTTTAAATGTACAGTAATTATACGTTAGAATGTTTGTGAACAAAAGCTAAATATTCTGTGAAAATTGGCACTCTTGTAAGCCTTTTTAAAGAGGCTTGAATATGGGTCTGTTAACTGAATTTTGTGGAATGCTGATAAAGAAACATCCTCCTCTGTTCACTGCCATGTTAACTTTTGCTGCTTATTGATTAAGAATTCATGATGTTACCTTAGAAACCCATTTTCTCTGTAACCTCCTGTCACTGAAACAGTCTTTATGTCTGCTAAGGATATGTCAGGAACCAAGGTCTTCGGTAGAGCTAATCCTCATCAGTACAGCTGGCCTGCTGCAGGCTGCCTGATTGGCCAGGCCACATGATTGGCTTCAGGGACCAGTAGGCCCACTCTTAAGCCAGCATCAGTGTCTTGCTGCCTGTTCAATGCTTATGTCTGTCACTGTGCCTACCCCTCTCCATCCCCATTCCTTGAACCCCTTCTGCCTAGTACTCTGTTCGCTCCAGTTCCTGAGCTCCGGCTAGACCTGTGGCTTCCAACTACCAACTGCAGCTTGACCTTTGGTTCTAGCATCTAGTTCCTGGCCTCTGGTTTGAACCTTGGCTCTGACTTCTGATTGCCAACTCTGGCTCTGACCCTAGTCTCTGATTGCTGATGCCTGCTCCAACCACTAGACAAGACTGCCCTCATCCCAATCGGCTGACAGAGGATGAGTTTGTTACCAAACTTATTTAGCCAATTTTATATTTTTTAAGTGAACCATTTCCCCATCATCCTCTATACTGAAATACTTTAAAAACTGTAAGCTTTTGTGCTTGGCACACACAGGGAGGAAGTAGTATTTTGCTGAGGTTTGTGAAAATAAGCAACTGATATAATTGTTGCTAGAAACTAGGTATGAAAACAACCTTGGTAGGAAGTACAGAGTGCATGGGAATGGAAATATTCAAGTAAGAATGATGCAAACTAATCTGGAGGATTTTGTGCCCATGGTAACAACCTAAAGTGTGTACATATACTCCTCAGCAGTGAGTTTTATTCCCAGCACAGTCCATGCTGTGGTCATATTCCCAGACTGATGAAGTGGGAAAGTATTTAACCATTATCTTTCTGTATTTGTGCTGACTGATCTTTGACTAATACTCATGGGTTAATAAACTTGATTAATCAATAACACGTCAAATAATCACAGTTAAAAGGACCAAACCTTTAACCAAGTCTATATCCTAAATATGAAATTCTAGGACAAGTGTTTCTAGTTAAAATGGGCTGTTATGTTGCTTCATTTGTTCTTTAAAAAGTCAGTCAACAGGAAGTTCTATTGGACTCTTCAGCTTAAAATAAGAACCAACCTCCCTTTCTGAGATTCAAAAAAGTGTGTGTGTGTGTGTGAGAGAGAGAGAGAGATGATTTTTAGAAAGACTGAACTAAAATATGGAAATATTTTTTGCCTCTGATTGGGGTATTTTCAACCCATCTGGAACCTGATAGTAAAATTCTGTACGAAGTCAGTTCTTCTAAGATCACCAGCCTCATTTCTGATCTAAACAGGTTCAGGTAAAGCTGGATAACCTTCAGTGAGCAAAGCATCTAAATATTGCATTTATGTTGAATCAAATCACAGAACTCTTTGAGATGTACCAATTAATATAATGAAGAAAAGCAATTAGCTATTCTATTTAATTGATTAACTCATATTTTAAAAATAAATTCTCAAACTTTATTTCTGCTAGAAAAACATCACAGTTTTTACTGATATCTTATACAAAAACAGAAAAATGGGGAAAATAGCTGATAATTGAAAATTAATTATTTGTTAGTCAGAGCACTTCTGCTGTCATTTTATTAATTAGTATCAGACCAATAAAACTGGTGGTTGATGGCAGTATGCTTAATTTGTCTAATTAAGACACTGATTTGAATCCCATTTTGCATATTCAGAGAACAATGAGTTTAGCCAGTAAAATCTGGAGAAGGTGATTGGGACATTATTCAATAAAAATGAATACAATATATTGTATACAATGTAATAGAAAAGAAATGTATACAATAAAATGGAGTTTTGTGATTACATGGCATGGATTCGAGGCATGATCATGCAATCAAATGAGGTGTCAGATTTTCTAAGATATTTAAGTGCCTAAAGCTTTTAAAGACCCCACAAGGCACCTTTTGCATCTTTAGGTACCTAAATATATTTGACAATCTAGCCCGTAACGCCTATTAGAGTTTACAAATCTGGCAAGTACTTAGGCGAAAATCCCACTAGTTTTGTGAGGCCCTTTATAAGCCATTTCCTCAACCCCTGAATTATTATCCTCACTACTAGCCCAATAGACAGTTAGGAATTATTCCAAGAAAATAATAGTCACCTCCAGTGGAAAATAAGAAGAACGTGGACAGATATGACAAGCAGCTGTAAAAAGCTGAGTTTACTAACTACTTCAAAATTATTCAAACTAATTTTTTCTGCAGTAATCAAGTTTAAAAAAATCTTTCTTCTGGACCAAATTTTGTCCTCAATGTTGGCCAGGCTAGTTGCTCCATGGGTGTTGGGAGGGGGTTGAATTGAAAAGTAATTATTATCTGCATCTATAAAGCAAAATTGGAAGCTCTCTGGAGCCAATAATGCTGTCCCGCATGTGTCTGCACCCTTCCTGACATTCATGGTGAGAATAATGTATGTTGATATACATAACAGTAGCTCCCACTCTCCCATCCCCACTCATGCCTTAGGTTGGTCCCACCATTCCCCTGTTCAGTGCATGCAGAGAGAGGTTTCCTATACAATAGACACACTCTTCCCCCACCACACGCAGATGGTGGGATGAAACACCAGTAGGGAGGGTGAACAGAATTTATCCCTCTGTGATTAGCTCATTCTGAACCTTTATTTCTA
This sequence comes from Eretmochelys imbricata, assembly GCF_965152235.1. Taxonomy (NCBI): domain Eukaryota; kingdom Metazoa; phylum Chordata; order Testudines; family Cheloniidae; genus Eretmochelys; species Eretmochelys imbricata. The sequence goes on from NC_135574.1 coordinate 38,416,814, forward strand.
GTACAGCAACTGTGTTACAATCCTGTCTGAGTCCCGCTTGTGGGTGGTCATCAGTCTACTATATGGGACTCTAGTCTATTGTATAAAGAAAAGGAGTACTTGTGGCACCTTAGAGACTAACCAATTTATTTGAGCATAAGCTTTCGTGAGCTACAGCTCACTTCATCGGATGCATTCAGTGGAAAATACAGTGAGGAGATTTATATACACACAGAACATGAAAAAATGGGTGTTATCATACACACTGTAAGGAGAGTGATCACTTGAAATGAGCTGCTACTCTGTAGTCTATTGTATATAGACCTAGTCAGGTTTACACTCAAAATAAAGGCTGAAATACTACATGGTTTTCACAAAACCAGACTGGAGACACTGATATAACCCCCAAACTTGCACAACACAGTCCATTAAAGACAGATTTGCATGAGAAGTAGGTCCTTTTCAAAGCCATTCAATTTCTACTGACTGCAGAGAGCTCAGCGGATAACATTAGAACAAGTATTAAAAATTGCCCTATAATTGATGTTATTTCCCTTGCTACTGCATAAACTGCCAGCATTGCTTTATTCCACTAACTCCTTTGTTCCCCTTCTGCTTCCGAAGTTGCACTATGAATACAATGCAATGCATAATCTACTTAAAATGAACTGCTTTTCTCGACCTGGAACATGCATTTTTCATCTTCTTTCAGTGCCATCCTACATTATTAAATTTTGGACATATTTTTCTTATCAAGATAGCAAAATAGCTAGAATATCTTCAACTAGAATCACAACTGAGCAGATTTCTGTAAAAGAACACAAACATTTTCCTTTTTTGGAAAATAGTTTTGTATCTGACAAAATAGAAAGAACAAATCCTATGTTATGTGAAGTGGAAGAAAACAAATTACAAAACAAACTGACTCTATTTTACCACTGAGCAATCAGAAAATCCATAAGGTAAAACATTTCTCACTCTGAAACAATAATGAGAAGTATAATTGATAATAGAATTTTAATGGCAGTTGACATTTCTCAGCCTCTCACTGGTGGCAGCAATTTGCTAAAACCCTGACATAATTTGTGACACCAGTACAGTGGGAGTTTCAGCTGAAGAGACTAAACCATGTTCCAACCCGCTGTAACCCTGATTTAACAATTGGAAAAAAATGTCCCTGATTAATATGTTAAATGTTTAATTTTTAAACACTGAAGGTATTTTTGTGATCATTAAACCAGCATTGGATCAGAATGGAGACTCTTCTGTATACTGTACAACTTTCATCCTGGCCATGTCTCCGTTTAGTTGTGGGATAGAGGTGTTTTGACAAAAACAACTCAGTCATTGTGTTTTGATTTTGCAAGCCAAAAACCAAAAGCAACACTGATTCTGGTTTCAATTTGGTATTCACGGCCTACTTAAAATAGCAAAAGATCAAAATCCTTCTATACAGATGTTATATGGAATGGCATTTAACATATAAGCATCTGTAGGTACAGAGTTGTGACTAGGAAGAGTGTAGATTCAAAAGTGTGAATTAGCTGCTGTCAGGGGGAAAAAAGAAGGAACATTTGGAGAAGTGCTTGCCAAGATGCTACTGAGCAACAGGGGTCCACAATGAGGTAGAGGCGCAGAGAGCAGCAGGAGGGGCATCAGCAATATTTAGCTTACTCATCCCCATTACATCTGAATTTAGCCGTATGGAGTGGAAATCTATCAACTTCATGAAAAAACTCGTACAGATACAGACAGACATCATCTTCCTTTCCAAATGCAAACAGATGGCCATCATACCAAAAGGACTGAAGGTAAAAAATCCATTACAATCTACAAACCAGACTATGCTGACAGCTTGTGCCACACACTCTCAAAAAGAAAAGGAGTACTTGTGGCACCTTAGAGACTAACAAATCTATTTGAGCATAAGCTTTCGTGAGCTACAGCTCACTTCATCGGATGCATACTGTCAAAGAAACTGCGGAACCACCTGATCAACATCCTCTACAGCAAACAGGGAAAGATTAAGAATGAGCTCTCAAAACTGGATACTCTCATAAAAAACCAACCTTCCACACAAACTTCCTCGTGGTTGGACTTTACAAAAACTAGATAAGCCATTTACAACACGCACTTTGCTTTTCTACAATAGAAAAAGGACACTAAATTATCTAAACTACTACATGCCACAAGGGCCACAACAGTGGTTCCCTTAACCCACCCAGCAATATTATTAATCTATCCAACTATACAATAAGCCCAGCAGAAGAATCTGTTCTATCTCGGGGCCTCTCCTTCTGCCCCTCCACCCCCGTGAACATGACACAGTTCTGTGGTGACCTAGAATCCTATTTTTGACGTCTCCGACTCAAGGAATATTTCCAACACACCTCTGAACAACATACTAACCCACAGAGACCTTCCTATCAACACAACAAAAAGAAGGATTTTGGGTGGACTCCTCCTGAAGGTTGAAACAACAGACTGGACTTCTATATAGAATGCTTCCTCCAACATGCACAGGCTGAAATTGTGGAAAAGCAGCATCACTTGCCCCATAACGTCAGCCGTGCGGAACATAATGCCGTCCACAGCCTCAGAAACAACTCTGACATCATAATCAAAAAGGCTGACAAAGGAGGTGCTGTAGTTCATCATGAATAGGTCGGAATATGAACAAGAGGCTGCTAGGCAGCTCTGCAACACCACTTTCTACAAGCCATTACCCTCTGATCCCACTAAGGGTTACCAAAAGAAACTACACCATCTGCTCAAGAAACTCCCTGAAAAAGCACAAGAACAAATCTGCACACACACCCCTCCACTCCCAGAACCCTGACCAGGGGTATTCTATCAGCTATCCAAGATCCATAAACCTGGAAATCCTGGATGCCCCATCATCTCAGGCATTGGCACCCTGAGAACAGGATTGTCTGGCTGTGTAGACTCCCTCCTCAGGCCCTACGCTACCAGAACTCCCAGCTATCTTCGAGACACCACTGACTTCCTGAGGAAACTACAATCCATCTGTGAGCTTCCTGAAAACACCATCCTGGCCACTATGGATGTAGAAGCTCTCTACACCAACATTCCGCACAAAGATGGACTACAAGCCATCAGGAACAGTATCCCCGATAATGTCATGGCAAACCTGGTGGCTGAACTTTGTGACTTTGTCCTCATCCATAACTATTTCACATTTGGGGACTGTGCCCGCAAGGGCTGGGGGAAGACACCAGCGAAAGGAGGACACTCAGGCCTAAGAATAGAAAACTATGCTTTATTGAAGGAAGAACTTATGCTCCAATCTGCGAGGGAAGCCCCTAGGATGCGCGGAGGGGCTGCAGGGGACTCTGCCTATTCAGGACAGCTGACCAGGCAGGACTCCACAGGGGGGAGCCCTCTGCGGCACTATATTCTCCGCGCTTATCTCAGGGTTACATGGGATCAACAGCCGGTTACATTATGACATGTATGATTTATGCTTATTACATAAACTGACTTGTTTACAGGCAAAAATATGCTGAGCTAGGCTACAGTATCGTTTGGCAGGGTCTGTCGGACAAAGTTCATGGAAACTGCCTGCATCCTCCGCTTACATCCAGTCACATACTCAGTCCATCACTTAGCTCATCACCAGTCTTCCGCAACCTTGCCCCTACAGGGACAATGTATACCTTCAAATCAGCGTCACTGCTATGGGTACCTGCATGGCCCCACAGTATGCCAACATTTTTATGGCTGACTTAGAACAACGCTTCCTTAGCTCTCATCCCCTAATGCCCCTACTCTACTTGCGCTACATTGATGGCATCATCATCTGGACCCATGGAAAAGAAGCCCTCGAGGAATTCCACCATGATTTCAACAATTTCCATCCCACCATCAACCTCAGCCTGGACCAGTCCACACAAGAGATCCACATCCTGGACATCACGGTGCTAATAAGTGATGGTCACACAAACATCACCGGAAAGCTACTGACAGCTATGCTTACCTACATGCCTCCAGCTTTCATCCAGATGACCACACGATCCATTGTCTACAGCCAAGCTCTACAATACAACCGCATTTGCTCTAACCCCTTGTCATAAATATAAAGGGAAGGGTAAACCCCTTTAAAATCCCTCCTGGCCAGAGGAAAAATCCTCTCACCTGTAAAGGGTTAAGAAGCTAAAGGTAACCTCGCTGGCACCTGACTAAAATGACCAATGAGGAGACAAGATACTTTCAAAAGCTGGGAGGAGGGAGAGAAACAAAGGGTCTGTGTCTGTCGGTATGCTGCTTTTGCCGGGGATAGACCAGGAATGGAGTCTTAGAACTTTTAGTAAGTAATCTAGCTAGGTATGTGTTAGATTATGATTTCTTTAAATGGCTGAGAAAAGAACTGTGCTGAATAGAATGACTGTTCCTGTCTGTGTGTCTTTTTTGTAACTTAAGGTTTTGCCTAGAGGGATTCTCTATGTTTTGAATCTAATTACCCTATAACGTATCTACCATCCTGATTTTACAGAGGTGATTCCTTTACTTCTATTAAAAGTCTTCTAGTAAGAAAACTGAATGTTTTTTCATTGTTCTCAGATCCAAGGGTTTGGGTCTGTGGTCACCTATGCAAATTGGTGAGGATTTTGACCAAACCTCCCCCAGGAAGTGGGGTGCAAGGGTTGGGAGGATTTTGGGGGGAAAGACGTGTCCAAACTATGTTTCCCAGTAAACCCAGTTAGAGTTTGGTGTGGCAGTGGAGATCCAGGGTCAAAGGATAAAATTAATTTGTACCTGGGGGAAGTTTTAACCTAAGCTGGTGAAAGTAAGCTTAGGAGGTTTTCATGCAGGTCCCCACATCTGTACCCTAGAGTTCAGAGTGGGGGAGGAACCTTGACACCCCTCAGACAGAGACAAACTCCTACAAGATCTCTATCAAGCGTTCTTACAACTACAATACCCACCTGCTGAAGTGAAGAAACAGACTGACAGAGCCAGAAGAGTACCCAGAAGTTACCTACTACAGGACAGGTCCAACAAAGAAAATAACAGAACACCACTAGCCGTCACCTTCAGCCCCCAACTAAAACCTCTCCAACGCATCATCAAGGATCTACAACCTATCCTGAAGGACAACCCATCACTCTCACAGATCTTGGGAGACAGGCCAGTTCTTGCTTACAGACAGCCCCCCAACCTGAAGCAAATACTCACCAGCAACCACACGCCACACAACAAAAACACTAACTCAGGAACTGATCCTTGCAACAAAGCCCGTTGCCAACTGTGTCCACATATCTATTCAGTGGACACCATCATAGGGCCTAATCACATCAGCCACACTATCAGAGGCTTGTTCACCTGCACATCTACTTATGTGATATATGCCATCATGTGCCAGCAATGCCCCCCTGCCATGTTCATTGGCCAACCTGGACAGTCTCTACATAAAGGAATAAATGGACAGAAATCAGACATCAATAATTATAACATTCAAAAACCAGTCGGATAACACTTCAATCTCTTTGGTCACTCGATTACAGACCTAAAAGTGGCAATTCTTCAACAAAAAAACTTCAAAAACAGACTCCAACGAGAGACTGCTAAATTGGAATTAATTTGCAATTAATTGGATACAATTAACTTAGGCTTGAATAAAGACTGGGAGTGGATGTGTTATTACACAAAGTAAAACTATTTCCCCATGTTTATTCCCCCCACACACACACTGTTCCTCACACGTTCTTGTCAACTACTGGAAATGGCCCACCTTGATTATTACTACAAAAGGTTCCCCTCCACCCCCACTCTCCTGCTGGTAATAGCTCACCTTACCTGACCACTCTTGTTACAGTATATATGGTAACACCCTTGTTTCATGTTCTCTGTGTATATAAAATCTCCCCACTGTATTTTCCACTACATGTATCTGATAAAGTGAGCTGTAGCTCACGAAAGCTTATGCTCAAATAAATTTGTTAGTCTCTAAGGTGCCACAAGTACTCCTTTTCTACTTTCAGGAGTCTATTTCCTAGCTACAAAAGCTGCAGCTACTCCTCCCACACAGAAGGCTGAATACACAGGATGGATAACAAATTTTGTATCCCACTTAATGTTCCATGCCCTGAAAAGACCTGAAATGGACCTGCTTTCATTGTGAAAAATCCCAGTACATAGGGAAGGAACAATAGAAGAAACAGTGATACATCAGCATCGTAAATTAAGCCAGCCTGCTCGTCTCTAGATTTCCACCATCACAACCACCTCTCAAACATACCCAGCTGTTGAAATACATTACTGTGGTTACATAATGAGAAGACTAATTAATATCATGAAATAATTTAAAAGAAAATAATGGTCCATTCCCCTCCCTTCCATTCACCCATTCAAAAATAGATTGTACATGTTTGAAAAGCAAGTGGATATACATCAAATACAATGTGAGTGATAGTGAAGAATGCTAAATGAATAACTGGTGCTGGAGCTGGAAGACATACCAATAGCTTCTCTTTCTGGCCCCCTAGTGAGGAGAGACTATGCTGGCCACTTCATATGTATGCAAGGTGGAAGACCACAGAGAAACTCCCATAGAAAGAGTAAAGATCCCAGGTAGTAACCAGACCCCAAGTCTTTAAAGGTATTGTGGGAGGTTAACGCATTTATTTTGTCTAGCAGTTGAAGCTCAGTGGTTCCTTTGTATTGCAACCCAGCTGCACAAAAGAAGAGACACTTACAAGTGCACTAACAGGCAAAGTGTTATTTGAAACTGCATAGGAGTAGGTAGGCCAACACAAAGGAGCTGATGAGCATTTTCCACCCAATATTTTTGGAAAGCACCACTAAGTTTCCATAAACTTTTCAAACTTTGAATTTCCTTGCATACAATCATGGACATAAGACCCTCTCTCCCATTGACTTCAGTGGTGGACGATCAGGCCGTAAAAGAATCAGACTTGTTCACGCCTGAATGCCCTTGATCTACATGTGTATCCTATTTTGAATATTTTCCATACATTGTTTAATCCTTTTCAAATCATCCTATCATTCTGTTGCTGGGATAATAAATCTGTTGCATACATCAAAAATGCATATAAGTAGTAATTATATTCATTTTATGTGTATATGTTGTCCTGAGGGAGAAAAGGAAGTAGACTCTGTGAAACATTGGGCTTCTATGCTCTTTGAAACTGGCAAATATAATTATACTAGCATTTGGAAGCTGCTATGTCATCTATTGCAGGGAATGTAGTGATGAAGCTATCTGAATCTGTAACTGTTTTGCTCTGGAGCACCTCAAATGCTGGTGGGGCTCCCTCTATGCTGTCACGTGGCAGGAGGGTAATTGGGAGTGGGTAAGGGGTAGGCCAGGTAGAGTCAACCATTATGTTGACCACATGTCATAGGAGCTTCTGCAACCTCAAGTATGTAGCAGTCATTGGGGATTCCTCACCCCACTGCCTCCATGGATCTCGAAAATCCAACCCTCATGCCATAAAACTGCACTAATCTTTATGTGGGCACAGTCCTGTGTCTAAACAGATTTCAGTGCTAGAATGGGCTTGTAACAAGAGAGTGATATGAATCGGCCTAGGAAAGGGAAACATGAGAAAGTAGTGGATGTTTTGTATTGTTCAAGAATTCATTGTCCCAAATTTACTCAAGTTCTATGTCTCATTCATGACTGAAGAATTTTATCTACATAAATACCCAATTCTTATCGAGTTTAGCAAAGCTCACTGAGTAATGAAATACTTAAAGCTTGCACAAAGAGGGTAGTTAGAACTGCTGCCTTTAAACAATGCAACATACAAAATATCACATTATAAAGAATATATTTTGTCTCAAAAGAAATTGTCATTTTTAGCTAGATTATACATCACATTAGGACATAAAGTTAGCATGAGTACATTATTACCATGCAGTTTATTAGGTGCAATCAACTGTACAAGCAGAAGGGACATCCTGATGAGAAGTCAGAAGTCTTGAGAAATTACTATCATTGTGCTTGTAACTGAGGTCGTGCCTCCAGAGAGGCTTGGATTAATGATCTGTCACTTTCTGTAAACACACATTTCAAACCCCATGAACCCTCTACGACTGCATGAAAATTACATTAAATAGCGACTGCATTTAATGTTTGTTGGCATTATGGCTAAAAATACCAATGGGTTTGTTAAAAAAAAATCTGCCACTGTAATATTGATCTTTTTATGTAAAATATATAGCCCTGTTAAATGGTTAATTTACTTTTGTCCAGAAAGAAAACATCAGTATAATATAAACTAACAAAAGCAATTAATAAGATGTTTCTTAATGGGAGATATGCTTGTAAAGTCATTATACATCCAAAGCTGTTACAATCCTCATTCTGCACTCAATCCAGCACACCATAAAGCCACACTGGTACTTTTTTTCATAGACTTCCCTGCATGCTGAACTGGGCCCCAGACCTTCCAAGAGATGTCCAAAATCCTCTTTGCAAACCACTTCCTGATTACATCATAATTCTCTGCTTTCATTAAAGATACTGTGACCAAACATTACACAGAAGCACTGAGGTCCTGATTCAGCTGAGTATTTGAGCATGTGTTTAACATTTATATAAATGTTGGGTGGCAAATCTTGTAATCTGTTTATCAATAATCTAACTCAATGTAATCTATTTTTGGCACAGTCATGAAAATTTGGCCTTAATCTGTGTGTCAGTTTTCTCATCTGTAAAGTGGGGATATTAAAATCTACTCATCTTTTGAAGAGTCCTTTTAGATCTTTGTACAAAAAGCATTGTATTTAGAACTGATGGAAAATGGGCTATTTTTCCATGGAAAACTTAGAAATGAAAAAAAAAAGGTTTGCAACTATGTTGTCCACAGAGAAGTTCAATACCTCAGAGAAATATTAAAAACTAAAACATTCTGATTCAGATATACTACTGTAGTGCATCATGGGAGTTACAGTTTTGCTGCCTCATGCTCCCATTCTTCTCTGTAGACCAAGCTCCCCGGTTGGACTACATCTTCCATGATGCACCATGGTCTTTCTTCATGATTGGGGAGGCTATGATGGAATGCACCTCTGTATTCACACCCTACACACCTTTGTAATAATTTTTGTACAAAATATGTCTAGTATCATTTGAAATCGAATAACTTGCTGGTCAATATCATCATGATGAAATGTATATAGCAGCATTATATGTAAAGTTATGAATTCCCCCTGAATGTTGTTGGTGGCACATATTCACACCCACATAGTCTCTGTTAGACAGAACTAGTCAAGCAGATCTAAAACAAAAGAGTGTGTGTGTTTACCTCGATTTACATATAAATAGTAAACTGATGTGTACCGCTTGTGACAGCAAGAGGGAGACAAGGCAAATCTGCATTTTAGGAAATAATATGGAATCTCTTTTGCCACCCGATTCCTTGTCTCCATAGTCACAGCAAGAATAAACTTTGTCTAGGGGTAACGCTCAGGAAAATGCATTTCAAAGGGGGAGTGTACTATAAAAGTGAAGTGCAAAAACACCCCAAGGTATCTCTCCCTGTCCATCTCTCTCCTTTTCACCCAACAAGACAAAAGAAACAGCCGTTGAACTTCAGGGGCAGATCCTGGCCTGAGAATTTGGTCAGCAGTGTTAGAGGAAATGTGTGGTAAGGAATCTCACCTTGAACCAAGTTTAATTTGTTAAGTTTAGTACTAGAAAGCATTTTATCTTTATTTCTCTTGTAACCATTTCTGACTTTAATACCTTATACTTGTATTCACTTAAAAGCTATCTCCTTGTAATTCAATAAACTTGTTTTATGCTTCAATTAAAACCAATCCAGTGTTGTGAACTGCCCGAGTAATTCCATTTAGGGTAGCAGACTGTCGTATATTGCTCTCCTTAGAGGGACAACAGACCAACTATATCTGGACTGTCCAGGAGAGGGCTGGATAGTGCAGAACATGTTTTTTGGGGAAAATCCAGGACTGGGAGTGTGTTGGGGAAACCCTGCAAGTAACCAAGGCTGCTGGAAACCAGAGTGTGGGTAGTGTTTGCTAACAGGCTACGGTGGTCAGAGTTGCTGGACCAGGGCTGTGGCTATACACAGACACTCAGGGTGTGAACTGCATGCTGCTTGGCTGTTTGTGAGGAGCCCCAGTTGGGAGCAACAGCAGCAAAGCAGGTTGTAGGGCAGGGGGGACACAGCATTCATTGGTCTGGATTGCACCCTGGAATGTTATAGAGGCATTTGCATCATGGGAGTCCCTGGCCATGGTGCATCATGGGAGAGGTAGACCATCTGGGGACTCCAATTTAGAAAGGAGAATAAGGAGATGAGGAAACTGTTACCCAGTGAGCCCTTAGTGTCAACGGGCAAAAGGCATCTGAGGGTGCATAGGGGTTTACAGGGATCTCCTGTATATGATGTCTACATAATAACATGGTGAAGGGTAGCACTGGGGTTTTCTACCAAAAGCCATTGACACACTGCAGTCAGTCAATATGTATGTACGTATGGGTAATATTTAAGAAGTGATAGATTTATACCAGAAATTGTGCTTAGAAATCCTTGAAGTTAAAGGCAAGTACCCAGGAGATGACAGGCCTTGGACAAATTCTGTTCAGGAAGGGAGTAGGAGACACCTATCTGTCTTTGTCTGGTCATGTGTATATTATGCATTGTGTGTCTCACAGAGTAAGACTAGCTGCATGCAGAGCCAGATGCTGATTAAAATATTTCAAAGTCAATAAGAAAGAGAGGTCAAAAGGAAGAACAGTTAGCATGGGGTGGCCTGTTTATGAAAAAAGAACAGAGGACTGACCTGATGGATCTAAGGGGACCGAGTTATGTTCTTGTTCCTTCACTGAGGAGATGAACTGCCAGAATGTTATGTCTTACAAAAGAAGGATCACAGCCTACCTTGCTGGAAAATGCTGTGAAGACTCTGGGTGATCTAAACTTCATTAAAAGAAAAGTGTCTTAAGTCTGGGCTCTAAATGGTATATTATGATTTTATTACATGTAACAAATATTTCCAATACTTCTACCTACTTGCTATTACTTGAATCTCTGTTCTTCATTAAATATACTTATACTTGTTTTCTCTACAAACAAATTGAATGCTGTGAGTTGAGAGGAGCAGTGATCCTAAGGTGAAACTCGTAAGCTGATGTGTACGGCTCCTTTGGGAACAGTGCATCTGTGAATTCTGTGAGTGTCCAGCAGAACAAGACTGGACACTCCAAGGATGCTCAGAGGGTTCAGGAGTTGGAGTGTGCCTATCACTAACCTGCAAAGGGACAGCAGACCCTCTGAAAGCTGAGAGGGCTGTGCTTGTGAGCCCATGGCCAGTGGAGTCAGGGTTTCCCCGGCAGGCACAGACAAGGTTTCCCCATGCTAAGGGCAGGTTGTAGAGAGGTGCTTCACAACCTTGGTTACCCCTGGGAAGCATCCCAAAACAAAACTGTGACTCCCATGAGGCACCATAGCAGGATATCTGTATTTAAAATCTCTCTATTTTGGGAAATTCGGTTTTTTGACCCCTCTTCCCCCCCCCCCCCAAAAAAAAAAAAGCATGCAAAAAGCTGTCACTCTTTGTGGAAACAAATCATTTAGGTAAAAACTCAAATTTCCAACAGCAAAACAGTTTTGATGGAATAATTTTGACCAGTCAAATTTAATTTTGACCAGAGAGTCCTAGTTATATTATGTTTAAAAAACAGATTAAATTATTAATACCAGAAATGTGATATGTCACTGATAGGGGAACCTGGGGTAGAGATAACAAGGAGATGAGAACAGTAATGGCAGTGGAATCTGTTATGACTGATGACTAGGTTTCGAAGGATTCGATTTTTATTGATAAATGTCAGCAAACATCAATTTCACTGTAAACACAAAATCCAACAAAAACATTGGAATTAAGAATCGTCAAAATTTATAGATAGGCAAAGTAAGAAAAATACTGCTTGAGAATTTATTAGAGTTTGATTTAAGGATATTTACGTGGTATATTTTGACTTGTGATGTTGACAATTTGTGTTTTAATGGTTATAAAACTTTAACTTTTTGAATCTCACAATCTACTGTCTTTATTATCTGAACCCTGCTATACTCTAATCCTCTCATAATTTCATGCAATGGCAAAAATTTAAAATAAATAAAAGTCTTTAAAAATGCTTAAAATAAATAATCTATATTAGCTGTCAAAATTATTTTAAAAAATTGAATTCTACCAAACCTACTCACAACTCACCCCATCCATACCATAAAGCACAATATAGTGATTATGCATATGAAGCTTAAATGGTCATTTATGCTTCATATTACTAGCCAAAATGTTGTGTCTTGCACCCTTAATTTAATGATCCCCACTGAACACGTTCCCATCTGTAATCTAGCCAAAAATCAGTATTCGCCACCAAAAATACTTTTAGCCTGCTAATGACAATAAAAAACAGTCTTACCTAACAGGTAAATAGACTATACCTAGTCAGTGATAATTATATATATATATATATATTTAGCACCTTGGATGCCTTTCACTCTACATTTACAGCATACAGACTTCCTTGTCAGTTTGCAGCAATATTCCCTGCTGCACTGAAATGTGCTCAGAATAAACTGTAGCGGAATAGCAGTTTAGTTGTTTTTTTGAGTTGTTTGTGATTTTGCTGATGATGCTATACACTCCCTTCTCTCCTCACTCTGAGACTCTGATACAATTGTCAGCCTAACTTCAGGCTCCTGCCTTTCTTTCTGTATGGGACTATGTTCTCAATGGGCCAACCCTGTAGCAGGGTCTTAAAAGTATGGTAAGCTGTGACAAGAGGCACAACATAGTTATTTTTAATACCGTTAAGAGAAGTTAGTATTCTGCAATAGCAGACCAATTAAGGGATAAATCATTTATAAAACCCAGGTTTGGCTGGTATGCCAGGTGGAAAAATAGGTCTGAATGGCTAGGTATAGTCTCCAATTAATCTAGAAGTAGTAATCAGTACAATAGCAGCACACAGCAATTGTGACAGGCAAGCAACAAACCAAAAGCAACTAAAACAAAAACAAACAAACAAAAAAACCAAACCTCACATTTACTCAGACCACCAGTGAAATCATCCAGAGGATGTCACATATAAGATAGGCTTGCAATGTGCTGTAAATGGCATAAACATATTTGTTATTATATTGTCAACATTAAAAGTATATTTTAATAGTATAATGGTAAAATCAGGGCCTTTTAATAACACTTAAAATAGAATACATTATATCAACATAATATTTTTCATATTTTTAGAGCTATAGCTTGTATTTTATATGTGTGTGTATTTGGGTATACACATGCGCATTTTGATTTTTACTATATATATGGATGTCAAGGCCACATAAATAGCATATATATTATATATTAAATTCATGGGATCATAAAGATGTGTTATCTGGCACTTTATCAACTGGAAATTTCTATTAACCGGCATTTCTGGTATCTCACAATGCAAATCTTCAATCTATTAACCAGGAATAGTATACTGCCCAGGAGGTTATGCAGTTGAACATTCTGGACTCTACTTTTATGCATGTCAAGGTTCCTCCCCCACTCTGAACTCTAGGGTACAGATGTGGGGACCTGCATGAAAAACCTCCTAAGCTTATCTTTACCAGCTTAGGTCAAAAACTTCCCCAAGGTACAAAATATTCCCCCCCGTTGTCCTTGGACTGGCCGCTACCACCACCAAACTAATACTGGTTACTGGGGAAGAGCTGTTTGGACGCGTCTTTCCCCCCAAAATACTTCCCAAAACCCTGCACCCCACTTCCTGGACAAGGTTTGGTAAAAAGCCTCACCAATTTGCCTAGGTGACTACAGACCCAGTCCCTTGGATCTTAAGAACAATGAACAATCCTCCCAACACTTGCACCCGCCCTTTCCTGGGAAATGTTGGATAAAAAGCCTCAACAATTTGCATAGGTGACCACAGACCCAAACCCTTGGATCTGAGAACAATGAAAAAGCATTCAGTTTTTTACAAGAAGACTTTTAATAGAAAATAGAAGTAAATAGAAATAAAGAAATCCCCCCTGTAAAATCAGGATGGTAGATATCTTACAGGGTAATTAGATTCAAAAACATAGAGAACCCCTCTAGGCAAAACCTTAAGTTACAAAAAAGATACACAGACAGAAATAGTTATTCTATTCAGCACAATTCTTTTCTCAGCCATTTAAAGAAATCATAATCTAACACATACCTAGCTAGATTACTTACTAAAAGTTCTAAGACTCCATTCCTGGTCTATCCCTGGCAAAGACCCAGCATACAGACAGACACAGACCCTTTGTTTCCCTCCCTCCTCCCAGCTTTTGAAAGTATCTTGTCTCCTCATTGGTCATTTTGGTCAGGTGCCAGCAAGGTTACCTTTAGCTTCTTAACCCTTTACAGGTGAGAGGAGCTTTCCCCTGGCCAGGAGGGATTTCAAAGGGGTTTACCCTTCCCTTTATATTTATGACAATGCAAAAGAGGCAGAAGACAAATAAGCAAGCTGATATCAGGGATTTATTCAAAAAAGCAGCTTCCAGGGTGTGTCATAGGGTCGTTACAGATTCAGCCCAATCTCCTACACCTTCTACATCTACAGTGATAACTGATGTTGATAATGAAGCTCCCGAAGTGCCTTCTGAATCATCAAAAAAGATTAAATTATGTTCAGTACAGTTTTAGTGTTAAGTGTATTTTTAGTGATCTGGGTGTACGCTTTAATTGGGGATCAGTCCTGCTTTGAGCAGGGGGTTGGACTAGATGACCTCCTGAGGTCCCTTCCAACCCTGATATTCTATGATTCTATGATACGCCGTGTGCTGCCATAGTGATACTGTATGTAGTGCCATAAGACAACCTACTGTATAGAAAACTTTACCTGGATACACCTAAGTGCTTCAAGAAACCAACCACTCTGCAGTGCAGTACTACTACTGGATTGGTGAGTACCTGTATAATATTTTATACTTTATTCATTTTATTGTATTCCAATTCTTTGAAAATTGGTATTCCATTAGTAAGTATAACTCTTGGTTAATCGGAATTTTTTATGAACCAGCAGCCCCCATTTCCTCAACACGCTGGATAACAAAGCTTTTACTGTATTATAAAGCATGCACATTTTTAACACTCTCTTGCAGGAGTACATGGCATCTGCAAAGCCATTCAACATTCTATAGATGCAGGCTTATTTTGTTGCTCTTTTGACCCGGAGGTTGACAGTCAACGTCCAGTCACTGGTTTGATTACGTTAGTCGTGGTTTCACAGTTAATAGTGTGGGCCACATGAAAGTTGTCCTCTTCCACCCTATATTTAACACTGTGATACTATTCATCCATCCCTGATGTAATCTAGGTATAATAAAACTGACAGATGGGCAATACACTGTCAGCAAATTCAAGTAAAGGAAAATAAGCAGTAACATATTATAGTATCAGTATATGGTTAAAATATACAAATCATACATTTATAATATACACAGTATCATTTATTTAATTACTATGAAAAGGTACCATTTTCCTGATATATGCAATATTTCCAAAACTATATTTTCCCTTCAAGCAGGCATTCCAATTTACACTAGAAATTAAGTGAGCCTTTCATGATGGCACCAGTGATGAGTGCTTGTGACGCGTAGGACCTGGTATAGTATTCCCTCCATTTAAGATGTTTTTAGCAGTTTAATATGAATACTTGTTTCTTTATATAGGACTTCTCATTCATGGATCTTAAAGTGTGTACACCAGATCACAAATGCATTAGTGATATTTTTTCTTGACACGCCCCTGGAATGGTCTCTTCACCACATCCCATCTCCCCTTTTTTTATAGCCACCCTCTCTTTTCCAGTTATAAAACCTCCTGCAGCCTTGGGATATCTACATCATTTTTGTCCTATTACATAGCACTGCAGGGTTCTAAATGAATTGGGCTGTTTTCACATTCAGAATTTTCCATCCCCCTCTTAACAAACCAACAACTTAAATTATACTCGGGGCCCGGCCCAGTCTTGCTCCAAATCAAGTCAGTAGCCAACTCCAACTGAATTCAACGGAACACAGGGGTTACCTACAAAACTACAGCATTTGCCCCATTATGACTATTATTTTACTTGGTTCATTAATTTCATGCATTCAATTTTGCATGCTCTTCCTGGCTAGGTATGATTGTCCACCTTTACCTTTGTTTATGGGCTCACTCTTCATGGCAAGCTAAAGGGATGCATCTAAATTCAACAGTGCTAAATGCAAAAATTAGAGTTTATTCACATGTCAAGGACTATTTAATTTTTTTCTTTCACATACAGAATTGAAATGTTGGAACAAGAAGTTTCCTGGCCAACTGAGAAGGCATTTATGTGAGTTGCTACTACAGCAGGAGTAAGAGTATAATTGGAAAACTCAATCAGTCTGGGAGCAGCATACTGTAAAAGTGCTAATAAATATTTTTTCTATTTATTTGTGTCTGTGAGAGAGACTGTTCTAACCTACTGTGTCTCCAGAGAATCAGGCAAGAGAGATGCAAACAAACTTGAAGAATAAGGTTGCCACCTGAATGGCAGAAAATTCACGGACTTTGAATGTCATGTTTGTCTGGGTTTGTTAGCTAGGACTGAGTAAATTACAACTGCTCCAATTACTAACTGTGTGAAAGTGGTTCACTGAAAACATAAAGGGGAAACTTAATACCCTTTGCAAAGAGGTGTTTAGGGCATGAACTGAAAAGAACAGGTTTCAATACCAAAATGTGTGATAACTATTTAACAAGCTACAATGCATTATTGAGAGGGGAACAATCTTGAGGAAAAATATGGGGGAGAGCTGGAATACAATTGAATGCAAAGAGAACTAATTTACGCCAAGAACCTGGAAATCCATACTAAATACCCTGGGAAGCTAGCAGCCAGACAGTAAAAACAAACGTGATAACAAGAGGATAGAGGAATTGAGGACAACATTTTTAACTGAATGTCCCAAACTGGTGGTGATGTCAATGGGTTTTTCAGGATCTAGCTTAATGAGCCAGAGTCAGGCCTGGAATAAGTGACTGCCACCAAAAAAAGAGGTTGGGCCAAAAAATTTTGCTCAGCTACATTCATGATACGGACACAACATGATTAGATGTTCTAACTACAGCCTTCATCAGTCTCCTAGCTGCAGTTGCTCCCATTCCTCTTTGGTATGCGTGCCACCATGCCTTGCTGTCCCTTTGCTTCTTCTGGAGGTTATCTTGATGCTGACTTTCCTTTGAGATACTAATCCTACAAACCATCTGAGAAATCCTTTATTTCTCTTTCTGACTACTCCTCTGGGCATCTGACTCCCACTTGATGGGTACCCAGATAGCTTTTTGTTTCTGAGTTATCTTTTGTGTAGCCAATGATTTTAGTTTATTTATTGTGTGATGTTATGATTAATCAATATGTTATACATATTCATTGTATGTTAATTAGAATGAATTTGTAGGATTTTAAAAGTATATGATTGAGCAGTATTTAGAGGAAACAAGTATTAGACATGAGACATGCTGAAACCCAAGAACCCGTAGGTTGAGGCCCGCAAGATTTTAACTTAGCTATTTTAGGCCTTGGAGACAAGAAATGATGACATAAGTGACCGGAAAATAACCCGATACCCTAAGATTATGGGAGAAGAGCCAACAACTAGTAAGATTGTGAAAAATTACCCAGAAGATTAATATTAGATGATAAAAATACTGTAAAGGCGCATCTGTCTCTGACATGTGTCTTAACCACAGAGTACAGGTTGTGCATCAATATTAATGAAAATAAAGGGAACTTACACAGCCTATAGAAAATTGGAGTCCCCTAAGTTTCCTGGGAACACAGACCAATAAGAGAAAAGAGGGTTAACACTTTTATGGACATGCAACGAATGTAGGTATAGACAGAATCACATTATAAAAGGGGATGCCCAGAATGGGAAAATTGAGCTCCCTATAGGATACTCCAGCAGGAACCATCCCTCTACTGATGATCAAGCCATGAGGGACCCATCAGACCCTAACACTGTTGTTAAGGATGTGAGTATAACTATATTTGTAACTTGTGCATAGGTCTGTACAGAATTTCTATATGCTTGGGTAATCATAACTTTCATTGTAACTTTAAGAAAACTTGTAAAACCTTGTACTTGTGAATGTCTTTGTGGACACTACCTTTGGTCTTTATGTGCTCCTAGAGACTCCAACTCTAAAGCAAGTAGCAGAGGTGACTTTCATTCTCTTAAGCTTGAAACTGTAGCCACCAGAGCCGAACCCAGGGTGGTGTAATACCACATTACAAAATTCACTGTAAATAAACTAAAAGGCTACATTTGAAATAATGTTTACCTTAACATGTGCTTTAAATAAGCCAGCTGTGCTTTCTTTAACAAGACCAACATCGTTCAAGAGGATTCACAGATTTTAAAGCCAGAAGGGACCTTCAGATCACCTACTCTAATCTCCTGTATAACATAACATTGTCACATCTTCCAGTTACCCATGAGCCTAAGCTAAAGATATCCTTCAGAAAGGCATTCAGTCTTGATCTGAAGACATTACAAGGTGGAGAATCCACCACTTCTCTTGATAGTTTGTTCTAATCAACTTTACTGTTAAATATGTGTGTCTTATTTCTAATTTGAATTTGTCTGACTTATATAAGGATATATGTATAGACTTTAAAAAATAGACCTGCATTTTAGGTCCTGTGTTTTTTCTTCAGTTGACTAATGATATGAGTAAGACCACTTAATTACATACACTTTAAGGCAAGCTACCTAATGCTTGCTACTCTTTTTAAAGTTATCTATAAGGCCCTACTTAATTTGTGATATTGCAGAAATTGCAGATCCTGCAATATTAGGCTTACACCACAGTTTTGGCAGCCAAGCGGCTGATAGTGGGAGCCCCAGCCGCCAGCTGCCCGGACACCCACCATCCGCCCCACCCATTAATGACTGTAATGTAGTTGCAGCAAAATGTCTGGTTACCAAAAACTTGGCAGGCATAGCATAATGTTTGAGTGTTTACATTGTTTCTGAGTAGCAGTCGTGTTAGTCTGTATCCGTAAAAAGAACAGGAGGACTTGTGGCACCTAAGAGACTAACAAATTTATTTGAGCATAAGCTTTCGTGAGCTACAGCATCCACTGAAGTGAGCTGTAGCTCATGAAAGCTTATGCTCAAATAAATTTGTTAGTCTCTAAGGTGCCACAAGTCCTCCTTTTCTTTTTACATTGTTTCCGCAATTTTTTTAAACAAATGGGTCTTCTCTTGCGTTTCCAAATTACCACAATTAATAAAAGTTATTATTTTTCCACAATTTTTCATGTCTTGTCCGCAACTCATCTGCAATTATTTGGCAATCATCCCACGATTCAAGTAGAGCCTGAGTTATGTACTACAAAGAAAAGCCAGAACCCAGGTTTTGAAAGGGAAATGAAGGAAGTTTGATTTTAAAATATTTTGTCTTAAAGGGTGTTTATCATTTTAAGCCCACAAATAAATTCACTTAGTAATTTGAGTGATTTGGCATCTTATTTTTTTTTCTTTCCCCCTCCACTCCCCCCCAATGTACTGCCATCAACCTTTAAGATACAATAGAGCCAGCTGTCTCACTCACGGTTGGATCTACCACGATGTCATTAAAATAGGTTTCTAGCTGTGCAATTGTTCAGATTACTCATGTGTTTCATTTGTTCCTAACTAACACTGAATCAGTTCTAAAAGACTATTGCATATTTTGCTAAAAGAAAAAAAAATCTTTACATTGTGGTTACTTCCTTTCAAATTGTTCAATTAACAAATACATAGAATAATGGATTTAGCTATAAATTGGGCCCATCATAATTAATGCATTAACAAATAGCATTTTTTAATTCTACATATATTTCATTACTTTTCCCCCCTCAAGCATTTCTTTTCATTTGGTTCAGATTGTGATGGCAATAATCAGCTCTGTAATGCTAACAGGCCAGTCCAGGTCAGCTCAGGTCAGAGTCTCAGAACAATTCACTTGGACAGGAATCTCAAAGAAGTGTAAAGCGTACCAATTCACTCAAATGTTAGAATAGTTCAAAGGAATGTAATGATATTGTTCTCTCTATCTGTTTGCTATGATTGATATCCTTGTATTTAGTTAGCCTTAGATCCAAAGAATGTATTAGTACTAAGGTGAGGAGGTGTTTGATGTGTAAACTGCATGAAAACTAATCAAGGATTGTTTCTGGCTCTCCCATTGTTCAAATGATTGTCTGTAACTAAATGCAATATGTATAATTGCCCATCAAATGGCATCTGAGCTTTGGAACTGTAAATGAAGAAGCATGTTAACTTCAAAGCATGGATCATTGTGTTCAACAATGGAAAATCCACAAACTTTGTCTGTGTTTAGTCACAGATGGAGGGCTCATGTGTGGTGGGAACACTTGCCAGATTGCCTTTCAGGAAAAGCAGCTATAAGAAGAAAACCTGGTTGCGATCTGGTATCTCTGGAGTGATGGATTCTGACAGGGGGAATCCTAAGCGATTGGACAGAGGTCCCCAAAGTTCACCCTGAGAGACTGGTGGAAAACTAGCAGATACTACATCTCTGCTATCATTTGGACTACAAACTTGGACTCACCTGTAATGTATTTTACCTTCTTTAACCTCTCAGTAACTCATTTATTTTTATTAGCTAATAAATCTTTAGTTAATTTACTAGAGAAATTGGCTACAGTGTTGTCTTTGGTGTGAGATCAAGAGTACTGATCCAAGCTGGGGTAAGTAACTGCCCCTTTGGAGTCAGAAGTGACCTAATAAGTGGTGATTTTGGGTTTTAACAACCTTTCATCACTTAGTCCAATTTGTCTGGGTGAAAAGATGCACTGGAGAGCCTGAGGGAGACGGTCTGTGACTCCATGGTAAAACTAATATAGTAATCCAGGAGTGCACAGCTATTCCTGGCTTGGGGAAAGATTCAGGAAAGGAAGTTCTATGAGGCATTGACTGATATTACTACAACCTCCAAATGCATGCCTGCCTCCTACCAGCCCATGGGTAGGAATATCTGGTTTTGATGGAAGAGGAAAAATATCTTTCTACTATACCCCTAGCTTATGAATATCCCAAAGAGTAATTTCAATGCAGGACCTAGGTTTTAGGGTTTAAGGTTTCTACTCACCACTATTGATCTCAGCCAGAGATTAGGCTGTTCAATGGTTTAACAAAGATCAGAAAATATATATATTAATAGAAGGTTGATTTTAGAAGTGTAGGTGGGTGAAGGAAACATAATAGGAAAGTGAGCATCCTGCAGGAGACTTACCCACTATTTAGAAACTGATTTTACCATGCCTCTAAATTAAATTGTATAGGGAAAGGGATGGAGCAAGTCAGAGAGGCGGGGGAGAGAGAGAAGAGTTACCTTGTCAAATATTTAACACAATTTTTCAGTCTTTTGATTTAATCTTTTTCTGTCACACACTGAGCAAGATGCCTTAGGAGAGAGAGAGAAAGATGAATAAAGTGAAGATTAATATTTTAAGAAAACATGATTTCTTTAATATTTTCAAACAGATTGATCTTCAGGCAGAAGATCAAGTCATTTGATATGACTGAGAAATGTCACTGGAAGTTTGGATTTGGTGATCTGCCTTGGACAGCTATCAGAAAATTGTCTCAATCTAGTCCACACTGCAGCTGCTGTCAAAACTCCCATTGACAACATGGGTGTAAAACTGGGCCCTCACAAAGGAAGTGGGAAATATTTAGACATTCAAAACTATATCATTAAGTTTTTTCTGTATATCACATGCCATCATATTTCACCCAAATACCCCTATGTTGAGCCCTATGACTTCAGTTAAACTAAAGGTTTTCAGTTCTCAAGAGACTACACTGTTACATGCCACAGGCAGAGAACAAGA
The DNA here is from genome assembly GCF_965152235.1 of Eretmochelys imbricata. Lineage (NCBI taxonomy): Eukaryota > Metazoa > Chordata > Testudines > Cheloniidae > Eretmochelys > Eretmochelys imbricata. The sequence continues at coordinate 38,438,715 of NC_135574.1, forward strand.
CATAACCAAGGCTCCACCAATGCCTGAGGCCCTTGCCATGGCAGGGAAATGATTAGGTGAGACATGACCTGGAGATTCTAGACGACGATCCACCCCTCATGCTGCAGGGGAAGGCAACCCTCACTCCAATATCCCAGATAATCTGACCTGGGGGAAATTTCCTTCCCAATTCCAAATCTGGCACTTAGTTATATCCTGAGCATGTGAGTAGGACACATCAGCCAGGCATCTAAAACTGGGGTAGTAAAGAATCCTTTGAGCATTGGTCCATTACAGCCAGGAGCCCAGCTCCAGAAGTGGCCAATCCCTAATGCTTCAGAGCAAAACAACAATAAAAATCCCCAAGAATACATATAATCAATTGTGCATCAGGGAAAAAACAAAACTGCTGAGCCAAGCAGGCAACCAGCCATCCTGAAGCATGAGATTCCCCATTCATTCATCTCCATCATGATATGGGAATGATTGACAATGCCATATGGAAACCTCCTGTAGGTTTTGGAGGGCAACACTGCAGCCATTCTACAGAGTGTAAAATCCTGATCTAGAGAAGACACCATGAGGGCACAGTCTTGTTCTTAATTATTATGGCCCCAATTTAGGAAAGCATTCCTATTGATGAAGGTTTCAGAGTAGCAGCCGTGTTAGTCTGTATCCGCAAAAAGAACAGGAGTACTTGTGGCACCTTAGAGACTAACAAATTTATTTGAGCATAAGCTTTCGTGAAGTACAGCTCACTTCATCAGATGCATGCAGTGGAAAATACAGTGGGGAGATTTATATACACAGAGAATATGAAACAATGGTTGTTTCTGTAACACTGTAACAAGAGTGATCAGGTAAGGTGAGATATTACCAGCAGGAGAGCCGGGGGCAGGAAACCTTTTGTAGTGATAATCAAGGTGGACCATTTCCAGCAGTTGACAAGAACATGTGAGGAACAATGGGGGGGGGGGGAATAAACATGGGGAAATAGTTTTACTTTGTGTAATGATTCATCCACTCCCAGTCTTTATTCAAGCCTAAGTTAATTGTGTCCAGTTTGCAAATTAATTCTAATTCAGCAGTCTCTCATTGGAGTCTGTTTTTGAAGTCTTTTTGTTAAAGAATTGCCACTTTTAGATCTGTAATCGAGTGACCGAAGAGATTGAAGTGTTCTCCAACTGGTTTTTGAATGTTATAATTCTTGATGTCTGATTTGTGTCCATCTATTCTTTTATGTAGAGACTGTCCAGTTTGGCCAATGTACAATAAATGTGTTAGTCTCTAAGGTGCCACAAGTACTCCTTTTCTTTTTTCTATTGATGAAGGGAGCTTAAGCACCTTTCAGGCTTTTCCTGAACAGAGATATACTTAAGCCTGAGGTTATGTGTTTTCCTGAATCTGAGCCTCTATCTTTTTAAATATAACTGGATTTGGTAGAAATTAAGGGTTCTGCTTTTAATAAACTGCATTTTGGAATAAAGCAAGAATTGCAAATTGTTGCCCAGGAAAGTAATTGTTTCAATGCATTTTTTATAAATCCAGTTTAATTTGATGTGCAAAACTTAGAATCATATGGTTAGAAGGGACCGCAAGGGTCATCTAGTCTAATCCCCTGCCAAAATGCAGTATTTGTTGTGTCTAAACCATTCAAGACAGATGGTTATCCAGCCTCGTTTTGAAAACCTCCAGTGAAGGCGCTTCCACAACCTCCCTAGGCAGTCTGTTCCATTGTCCTACTGTTCTTACAGTTAAGAAGTTTTTCCAGAAATTTAATCTAAATTTGCTATGCTGCAGTTTGAACCCACTGCCTCTTGTTCTGCCCTCTGTGCCATGAGAGAACAACTTTTCTCTATTTTTTTTATGGCAGCTTTTCAAGTATTTGATGACCGTTATCATGTCCCCCTTTAATCTCCCCTTTTCCAAATTAAATATACCCAGTTCCTTCAACCTTTGCTCATATGGTTTGCATTCCATCCCTTTGATCATCTGTGTCACTCATTCTGGATCATTTCCACTTCTCTACATCCTTTCTATACACTGGTGACCAAAATTGGATACAGTACTGCAGCTGAGGCCTAACGAGTGCTGAATAAAGCAGTATTATCCCTCCTTTGATTTTCATGCTATGCCTTTGTTAATGCAACCTAAAACTGCATTTGCTTTTTTGCAACAGCATCACATTGCTGACTCATGTTGAGGTTGTGATCCACCATAACTCCCAGATCCTTCTGAGCAGTGCAGCTGCCAAGCCAGTTATCCCCCATTCTGTATTTGTAGCATCTTACATTTGTCTTTGTTGAATTCCATTTTGTTGTCTATAGCCCAGTTCCTCCATTTATCAAGATCCCTCTGAATCTTAGTTCTAACCTCCGAAGTGTTGTCAATCCCCGCTCCCTCTCAGCTTTGTGTCATCTGCAAATTTGATCAGTATGCTCTCTATAGCTACATCCAGGTTATTAATAAAGATGTTAAACAATACCAGACCCAGAACAGATCCCTGTGGAACCCCACTTGAGACCTCTCTCCAATTCAACATCATTCCATTACTAGTTACTCTTTGTTTGCAGTTGTGTCACTCGTAGTTCCACCAAGCCTACATTTCTCCAGCTTACTTATCAGAATGTCATGTGGGACTGTGTCAAAAGTCTTGCTGAAGTCCTGGTGTTTTATGTCTACCGCATTTCCCCTATGCTCCAAACAAGTTACCCAGTCAAAGAAGGAAATCAAGTTGGTTTGGCATGATTTCTTCTTAGTAAATCCATGCTGGTTGCTAGTGATTACCCCTTCATCCTCCCAGTATTTTCAAATTGAATGTTTTATATATTGCTCTTGTACATAATACAATTTTTCACACTGCTGTAGAAAATAAGCACTACACACCATTTGGCCAACAGAAAACATTTCTTTCCTACCATCTGAGGATCTGGCACAACTCCATGTGCAAATATGCTTCAGTTATATTCAGAATCAAACTGTTTCCAGTTGTAAGGGATTTGCTGAGTCTCTGAGATATGTCTTGTGCCTCCAGCAGCGCTCCTTTATCAGCTTACATTTCCAGCAGTTTTAAGTAGCAGTAAATAAAACAAAACAATAAGCTCCAATACAGATACTATGGCTGAAGAAAGGCTAGAAAATAAAAAGGGTAAATTGCATGAAGTGCTTTATGGACAAAAGAAAAAAAAAGAGCCCAGTTTCTCTCTACTGTACATTAAAAAGAGGAAGTCCTAAAAATTTGGGTTTCCAAATTTTAAATGAGAGTAGAATTTTTCTCAAATACTTTTAAAATATTACCTGATTCAGCTCAGGAGATGTTGGCAATGAAATATGGAGCATTTCACTCCGGGTCGCTGGATCAAACACAGATCAAACTTAGCAGTAGACACCACCAAGTGTTAGCATCTGACAGATGTGTGATCTGCATGAAATGAGTCAGCGGCCTTAGTCCAATCCTAGAGCAGTGGTTCTTAATCAGGGGTCCGGGACCTCCTGGGAGGTTACAATCAGGATTCAGGGGGTCTGCCAGGCATGGCTGGCATTAGACTCACTAGGTCCAGGGCAGAAAGACGAAGCCCCACCATGCAGAACTTCAGCCCAGGCCCCCGAACCCCACCACCCAGGGCTGAAGCCAAAGCCTGAGACACTTAGCTTCGCGGTGCCCCCTGTGGTAAAACAATTGCCCTCCTTGCCACCCCCTAGTGCCGGTCCTGGCTTTCATATGCAGAAAAACAGCAGTTGTGCCATAGCTGTGTCGTGGAGTTTTTAATAGCATGTTGGGCGGGGGGGGGCCTCGGAAAGAAAAAGGTTGAGAACCCCTGTCCTAGAGGACATCTGACCATGTAACAAAACTTGTCATTACCAATGGAACCCTTATTGGCATACGCAGCAAACACCAGTGTCTGAGGTACTGTGTAGAATGAACAACCTTCTCACCTCTAGAACGGTCTGTCCAACAAGGTTGAGGAATGTTGGTGTAGCGGAGGAGAAACCGACACTGCTGTTACAGTGCCCATGCTGTACTGTACCAGTTCTCTGAATAAGGGATTTTGTTTCCATGGGTCTCATTCTGGGTCCTTGCTCAAGAATGCATTCCTTATTAAAAAGAGTCCTCTGATCCTACACCAATGTTGGCTCTTAGGTTGTTTCTTCTATCACGTTAACATTTAAATGCTCTCAAATGAGGATCTGTAATTAATACCACTCTGGGTTCTATTAAAAGAGGAACAAGAGTTTCTAGAAATAAATATAGATGTGGCAATTTTATCCTGAAAAACTGAGGGTCTGCGTGCAGAGAAATTAACACATACTTATATGTCAACTAAAAGTATTGCAGAATGTTAGTGAGGTCTTAGGGAGGAATTAATCTCTATGCATTAGGTGAGCACAAAGCTCATGTCCCACCTAAGTTTTCAAAATAGAGCCTAAGTGGTGTTTGTACTAGGGTAAGTTTCTCCCTTACTGCATAAGAAATCTGAACTGAACAATGAAGATGGAAACTTTAATGACAAGTTATTTTACATTGATTCTCCCCTCTTCTTCATGGCAGTATGTATTTTCCTGTGAAAGTAGCAATAGGCATCTATATTTATTCAATAGCTTCCCAAACAGCAGCTCAAACTTTGTGAACATTTAAGCACTGAAACAAGCCTTTCTTGGTCAGGAATTGATGACTCCTTTAATATATTGCATGTTTGTTTACATTTTTAAAAGTCTTCCGCTTTAGTGAAGTAATGAAAAACATCAAACTTTCTAACTTGTAAAAGTCAAAATAAATAATAAAAATAGTGAGCGACTAGGCGAATGCATGTACCCGTGTAAAGTTCACAACATTTTCTCTTCTTTAACATGAAGATTTTAGATTCTTTGGAAAGCATCAATGTTGCAGAAAATTTATCAAATTAGAGAATCTAAAATCGTCCACTCTCTCACTCATAAGTCAAAATACTTACCCAACCCTTGTAAACATAAATAATGAGGAGTCCTTGTGGCACCTTAGAGACTAAGAAATTTATTTGGGCGTAAGCTTTATGCCCAAATAAATGTGTTAGTCTCTCAGTTGCCACAAGGACTCCTCATTATCTTTGCTGATACAGACTAACAGGGCTACCACTCTGAAACTTATAAACATAGGCGCCGACTCCGTGGGTGCTCTGGGGCTCAAGCACCCATGGAAAAAAACGAGTGGGTACTCAGCACCCAGGATTCAGAGCCTGAGTGTGGAGTGTGATGAGCTCTGTGCTGCTAACACCTTCTGCCCCTGGGGCATGGGTTTTGTTTATAAACAGAGACAGGGTGATTAAGATAACAAAAGGCTTGTCATTAAATTAAAATAAGGATCATTAGATTTGAATGCTTTCAATTCCCAGGCACTCCAGTCAAAAGACTGGAAACAAAGGATAGGAATAAATGGTCCATTTTCAGAACAGAGAGAAGTAAACAGAGGTGTCCCCCTGCAAGGGGCTTGTACTGGTCTGGAATCAGTGCTCTTAGACATATTCGTAAATAATCTGCAAAAAGGGGTAAACAGTGAGGTGGCAAAGTTTGCAGATGATACAAAATTATTCAAGATAGTTAAGTCCACAACAGACTGCAAAGAGTTACAAAAGGATCTCAGAAAACTGGGTGACTTGGCAACAAGACGGCAGATGAAATTCAGTGTTCAATGCAAAGTCATGCACATGGCAAAACAGAATCCCAACAATACATACAAAATGATGGTGCCTAAATCAAGAAAGAGATCTTAGAGTCATTTGCAGTACTGTGGAAGGACTGTGTTTCCAGGGTACTGCAAATTCATAAGAATCCTTCACACTGTGCCTGTGTCATCCTGAACTGTGGAATACTCATTCTCCTGCTTCAGAAGGCTTAAAAATTATCTCCAATCATCAATGGGACAGATGCAACTGAATAATGTAGCTGTCCTTAATGTGCACCAAAATAATACCAGGGAACTTAGATGTAAAGAAGACTGTTGACAGTTTCATCCAGAAAGATACAGTGAGACACAATGTCTCAACCGGGATGTTAGTGAAGACAGCTTGTAGGTGATTGCAATGACCTTAATATACTGTAATTCATGATAATGTAGTTATGTATTTCATAACAATTGAATCATTAATTGATAAAGATAACAATGATAAACACATGCAATTACTAAAATATGAAAGAAAATGTATAAATATGCTGAAAATAGCCTCCCCCCAAAACTGGCAGAATGCCCCTTCAAAAACTCATATACCTCTTCAAAAGCACCCACCAGCAAAACCAAAAGTTAATGTCTGTGCTTATGACTTCTTTGGAGTCAGAGATTACTCTGCTGCTAAGAGAGACAGAGGGTGGCAATTTGCCTTTTTCTTGAACTCAAGGCTAGAAATACACTTATCAACTATTTAACTATTATACTTGCACTTTCGATTTTAAAAGCTGTGTGTTGTGGCACTGTATTTTCCACACTCAGGTTTGATGGAGGCGTACTCCACCTCTTCGTCTCTGCAGTTTGTTTGCTTTTCATTTCTTTGAACACTGAAATTGCACTCCTCAAAGAATGAGGAGGACTTGTGGCACCTTAGAGACGAACACATTTATTTGAGCATAAGCTTTCATGGGCATTTGAGCATAAGCTTTTTGATGCACCTGATGAAGTGGGCTTTAGCCCATGAAAGCTTATGCTCAGAAAAATTTGTTAGTCTCTAAGGTGCCACAAGGATTCCTCGTTCTTTTTGCTGATACAGACTAACACGACTACCACTCTGAAACTCCTGAAAGAGTCACTCACGAGAACCAACTGCAAATATTGCATTGACAACAGCTGTTACTGCAGAGAAAGTGACTGACGTGCACCTCTGGATCACAAAATATGGCACTCTGGTGTTTTTAGTGTGCACCAGTACAACACTGAGGACTGCATTAGAAGATTTCTCATGGGCAACCATATGCCATGTCCAAAAGGTAGCAGAGGAGTGTGTAAGGTTTTTGTTTTTTCTTTTTTGTTTCGCCCCGAGTCTGTGGTAAGCCAGACAAGAAAAGGGCATCAAAAACAAAAATGGGAAAAAACAGAGAGCAAAATAGTGTGGGATGACCATCTAAATGGGTAGACAAGAAAAGAGCCATCAACTAGAAACACTGAAATGCATCACCTAGAAATTATTGGAGCCCATGCACTGATGTTTTAGCCTCCAGATGAGCACAAAACCTTTTTTAAAAGGGAAAAGTCTATAATGAGTATAAAATTTGACTGAATTTAATAGAAATAAACATGAAATTAAAACATGAGCAAGAGAACCTTAGACCAAAATAATGAGTTGAGTTCAAATGCACCATACTTATTCTTTTTAATGAGCATATGGATTACTATTTCAGAATTGATTCCACCATGAATAGTTTGCAACCTCAGTATAACAAAGAAATGCTTTACATTTAAAATTTAGCTAAATACCTATATACACATGACATTCTGCTGAGTAACTTTATTTTGTTTAATTTTAGAAGGGGAAAGGCTAACTTACACAAATAAACTGAAAGATTATTAAATTTGCACACAATATTTTAAAAGTAAATTTTGACAGCAATTATAAAACAAAACTGGTATGCAAAAAAGATAAGAACATTCCTGTAGAAGTAGAATTTAGGACTTTTTGAAAGATGGTAGAAGATATTGATCAGGATGTAGTAGTTGTGTGCTGGTCCTGCAATTAGCTGTACTTGAATGGACCAGAGTGCTATTGTGCTGCACCGTTTATTTTAGTGGGACCTCATGCAAGGGAAGGAGTCCACCCAGGTGGAAGTCACTGCAGGACTGGGGCCTTTGAAAATACTGTAAACTGTCTACTTCTATTCATGACATGCCTGTATTTCTAACATCCTATGGTTACAAAATGAACTCCAAGTGTTTTGGGTTGCCATCCGTCTACAGGGAGGGGAAATGTAGATGTCACACAGCCTTTTCAGAAAGGAAATATTTATCCATCCACAAACACACAACATAGTATACATTCACATTACGATCCACTGACAAAAACTAGAAGCATGCCTCAAAAAGGTGACAGTTTCAGTACAATCCCAAATCCTCCAATTTGGCTGACACCAAGCTACAGAATTATCGGGCTACTCACTGGTTACTCACAAGGATGTCAAGCTGCCTAAATATAAAACAGGAGTTTATTTATGATTGTAAGAAGATGTGTTCTTAATTTCTCATCATGCTGCCTTTTAGCCTCCCAAGATGCAACTTTAAAATATCTATAAGATGTTTATATGTTTGAATTCTGACCGACTGACATTTATATGGCACATTCCAGTGAAAGATTTCAATGCACTTTACAAACTGGTTACAACTTACATTTGTAGGGATCACTTCACTCATCACTGAATTTCTTACAACTCTGGGATGTGAAGCAGTAGCTTTTAAAACAACTGTGCACAGAAAAAATACAAAACAGATCAAGACAGAAAGTGATGACTACCAGAAACCAGGGGAAATTTATATAGCCAGAATGTAAAAACCTTAGTGAAATTTAGCCAGGACACCAAGGTGAATACTGAAAAGAAAGGCCACAGCTGTTGCTATTCAAGCCATATGATGACAATAAATCTAAAAGAATCATCATGGATTTCTGATTTTCATCCATTGCTAGGAATTCAATGATCAATAAAACCACTACGGTCTCTGTACCTTCATATCTTGACTTATAGTTGTATTGACCAGAGGAAAGGGAGTGTGACGCCTCCTGGTATTCTCAGAATTGCTTCAAAGCACCAGGACTCAGTGGAGTGTTTTTACATCCCATTGCTTGTGCAGAATATCTTTCCCCATCCCTTCTTCCCTGAAGATCCCAGCTCCAGGGATTTTAGGGAAAGTAGCCTTATTGGTTGTTGTACTAGGATGTTGTAGAACACAGTGTTGATGTTTAGGATGTCAAGACAAAGTCTTTTAGCTGCCCTCTAAAGGTGGTTATCATCTTGGTTAGTTCCAAAAAACCCAGAAGCAGATGCATGTGTGGCATGAAGTAGCCGGACTATACTTTATCTTTTCAAGTTCCCAGAAGTGAGACCAAGCCTTCAAGTCCTTTCCTTGTGGGGCTGGTCCAGACCAGTTGATAGCAGTGGGCAAAGAAAATAGAGGAGGCCTTCAACAAACACATTTAAACCTCAAAAACTGTTCCATTCAGTTTAGGGATGAAGAAATATGCAGCAGGAAGATTGGGATTCCCCCAATGAGACAATCTTTGTCTATCCCTATTTATGAACATAATTTCTGAAGTCTTTCAGACTGTACCCTTGAATATATTGCACATAATGGCTCAGAGAAGATTATTAGTCCATTTAGCTGACCTGTGTGAATACTGACTTTTCTAAAAATTAATATAATTTCTAAACAGTATTTATTCATAGTGTATATATTTAATTTAGGGCTTCAGTAAATTCTCAATATGAGACTGTAATTTCCTAAATACAATTTTAATTTCATTTAAGCCTAATTTAGATCCTTCCTTTTATTCTCTTTAAAAACAACTTTATCATGTTCCCTTGTCATCATGTCAGTAATTTCCTCTACTGCTTGACTTTACAAAATGGTATTCAGGAGGGCAATGGAGGATGAATGTGTTAAGATACAATAATTGTGTTTATTGGATTACAAATTACATGGAGTAAATTGCTTTATGCAGCAGGGTAAGAGAAAACAAACTATTTTGGAAATTAAAAGTCTGACAATGTACTGCACAATTCTTCTGTGTATTATAAGATTCATTAAATGAATTTTAAAAAAAATAAAGTAAATGTCACAGCACAATTGCTGAAAGGAAAGAATATAGAATAAGTCTATTACAACTGTGGCAAAGAGCGAGACAAAATCATTTAAAGTCTTATGTTGTATGATGCATAATAGTGCATATAAACATATCCCTCTTCCTTTCAGGTCCCAGCAGCAGGCACATATTGATGACTTGTAATAGGTAATGAATTATCCAGAGGTTACAACTGGGGACAATGCTTTCATATTATATACAGTAACCATTTGAAATCTGCAAATAAAATGCAGGACCTTATTTATATAAAGGTTTCCAGCTGATGACGTTGTAGATTTTCTTTTCTAAATAAAGTTGTAATAGTCATGAATTATTTAAAAGTGGAATGCTGTTGGGTGAAATCCTAGCCTCAGCAAAGTCAGCAGGAGTTTTGCCATTGTCTTCAGTGGAGTTAGGATTTCACCCATCACTTTTTCGAAATACATGTTACTGTAGTGTAGGTTAGTGCCATAATTCTGAAATGTTAACTTACGAGGACCGTCCTTGGACTTTGCTCCCATCCAGCCAGGATCAGGCTGAGGTCCCAGTCCCATTTAGAAACATGAAAAGAGCAAGATAGTAGTGACCCTCAGAAATCTGCTCCAGTCCTATCCACTGTAGAGAATTCCTGGGGTAGTATAAACAAATGAAAATGGTTTGTGTAAAAGTTAGACATTATAAATGAGCATTTTCCTGCCAGATAATTAGCCACAGGGGTGGGCTATTGACTACAAAGGAATTTCTGCACTCTTAACAGCTACAAGACCAGGCAAGATATTGCTAAAAAACTCATTTCAGTTTTGGTAGATGAGTGACGTTTCCTAAGAGAGTGGAACGATAATATGTAAAAAGAATGTGAAAGGAGGTATCACCATTTACAGAGAACACTGAAATAAAGAAGGAAAGAAGAGGGATCCGTGGTCTGCTTCTATTCTTTTTACCACCAGCTTTTCTCTCTCTATCTTTTAGTCTGCTCTCCATTCATTCTTTTCCTCCTTCTTGTTACTCCCCAATGTATTTCTTCATGCCCCATCTCCTCTTTCTTCTTTTCTCCCCTTCTTCCCCCATGCCTGAAGAGATACGTTTGTGCAAGATTATAATTTAGAGAAGCTCCTTCATATGGGACAGGGTGATGTAAATAGGAATTCTGAGCGCTGCCCTAGAAGCAGGGATGGAGAATACAGTGTAGCTTTGTACAGCAGTTGACTACAGATGCTCTAGTTTGTTTTATTAAAAGTTTTGTTCCTTTTTCAGTCACTCACTCAGGAATATCATGATCTATTTCAAGGGTCGTTGTTTGCAGGATGAACATACAGTCCAGATAAACAAACAGCTCCAGTTATCCATCTATGTAGAAAGGTGTCATTTGCACTCTGTGATAAACTCAAGGCTGAGCTTGCAAGAATGGAAGCAATGCAAGTAACACAAAACATTGAGGAGCCAACAGAACGGATGAGTTTCCTTGTCATTGTGGAGAAAAGTAGCGGCAAGCTACAACAACTGATACAAGAGCCAGTGTTAAAGGTCTATGCAACAGGAAGACCTATTCAAAATCTCAGCAGATGCCTCACAGTCTGGATTAGGCACAGTGATTTTAAAGAAACAAAGATTTTTGGCAATCAGTGGTGCATACATCCAAATCATTGACTGAGGCATAAACCAGATATGCACAGACTGAGAAGAAGCGTTTAGGAATATTGTTTGCCTTTGAGAGATTCAATCCGTATATTCATAACCAGACAGTGGATGTTGAAACAGATCCACAAGCCCCTGATGGCATTATTTGAGAAACAGTCAAATGACAGTACCTTAAGGATTCAATGAATGATGACAGAGCTGCGATAGTATGATTTGGCTGTGACCTACACACCCAGTAAATTCATGTTCACTGCAGATGCAGTTTCCAGGGCAATGACTTCCATTACAAAATCAGAGAAGCCCTTAGAGCTAGAGATGCAAGCTTATGTAGATCTGATTGTAAAGTCAATTTCCATAGCTAACAGGAAACTGAAACAAATAATAGAGGAAACAGAGAAAGATGAATCGTTGGGAATCCTTTAAAAAAGTGATGATTAAAGGATGGCTTGAGGAAATAAGCAGTTGCTATCTAAGTATAAGAGACTATTGGACCTGCAGACATGAACTTACTGTGGTAGATAAGGTGATTTTAAAGGGCAGTAAGATTGTAATACCAATGAATCTCTGGAAAGAAATGCTAAAGCAGATCTACGAGGGTCATTTAGGAATTCAGAAATGCAAACAATGAGCACGAGAGGTGCTGTATTGGCTGAGGTCAATCACAACATTACTCATGTGGCAGAAAACTGGTTTTCATGCTTGAAATACAAGTCATGTCAATAGGCAGAGCCACTGAGACCTCACCCAGTTCCACAAAGGCATTATGAGAAGGTAGGCACTGACCTATTTACATGGCAATGAAAGGATTATTTAATAGTCACAGATTATTATTCTCTGTAACCAGAAATTTGCACACTGCACAGTACTAATAGTAAGTCAGTGATAGTCAGCATGAATGGAATCATCTCCTGACATGGAATTTCAGATGAAGTCTGAATATAGAATAAGTATATAGCTTTAATAGTCCACAATTTTTCCAGTACAGATTTTAGACAATTTGCAATGGAGTAGGATTTTCATCACAAAACGTCAAGTCCAAATTACTCCCAATCAAATGCACTTGTGGAAAGGTCTATATAGATGGCAAAGAGCCTTACGAAAAAGTGTGTCTGATTTGTGTGAAGCTTTGTTTGTTTACTGAAGTACACGTCTGAAGAATGGCTCTTCTCCAGCTCAGCTGTTAATGGAAGAAAGATCAGATCTAATTTACCAATCACTGACAACTTGCTGAACTCTCATGACAATGGAACTATACAGAAGATGAAAGAAAATCAGAAGTTGAAGCAGAAAATATTATTTTGACAAAAGGGCCCATAATCTCCCATACCTTAACCCAGGTGATAAAATAAGCCGAGGAATCATGCCTCTAATACGTGTGGTCAAAGAGCTACCATTGCAGAACAGCTGTATCCAAGGTCTCATGTAGTCCAGACAGATCAGGGGACATATTTCAGCATAAATCAAAGGGATCTAACAGCAATCCCAGAAAGTTCCAAAACATTGACAGTAGATGTGCTACTCCGAAACCTCCCAACCGACTGTTTGTTTATCATCAACAGACAAAGGACAAATTAACAAGGAACAAGAGAACAACTTAGACTCTAAGGAAAGGCTGATACTGAGAAGATCAGAGATGGACATTAAACACCCTGAAAGACTCAGAGACTTGTTTACCTGCCTGGTGAAGGGGTATTTGAGGAAAGTGAGTGGTAAGGACTTACCTGAGTGTGATATGCTGGTAACTTCTCCTCTCTATGTCGGTGACATGTTGGGTTTGAGATGGATTGAGAATTTAAGGTATGTCTTATTAGATAGTCATTATATATATATATATATATATATATATATATATATATATATATATATATATATGCTATTTTTTTTTAGAGGAAAGATGTAAAGGTATGTTTGTGCAAGATTATAATTTTGAGATACTCCCTCATAAAGGGACAGTATTATGAAAATAATTATTTTGAGAGGTGCCCTGGAAGCAGGAGTGGAGAACACACTGTAGCTGTGTACAACGGTTCATCAGAGAAGCTCTCTAGTTCATTTTATGAAAAGTTTTATTCCATTCTCATTCACTGGTTTGTTGTTTAATGAACCCCAAGATTATTACAATGCCTTTGTATATCCCTAGCCCTTTTCTTACTCTCTGTAGCCCTTTAAGACCCCCTCTTTTTTCCCTTGACCAATATATCAAGTTTTTGGCTGATTTTCCAAGTCCTCTTTCCTTTAACCATACTTGAATTAAACTGATCCAGAAGACCATTTTGCATACATTTAACCCTTGCCCCTGTAGCTTTCCCCCCCTGTTCATTCAAGTCTCCTACTTTTTTCTGTGATCACAAATATCACAGTCAGTGTGGTTAGCATTGGAGAAAATATAACATGGTCAAAGTCCAGACTGTCCAAGTATGGTGGTGTCATAGTTACAGGGTGAGCTATGTTTTAAATCCCTTTGCAGTTGCTTTTGAACTGAAGCCCTCAAATGACAGGCTTGGCTTCCTTCAGTTCTCTAAGGTCGGAATCCCACAAATCAATCACTCTTGGGCTGGATATCTGGCTTGCAGCCAGCCATTTCTCAACCATGGTAACACAGCAGGTTCAGCTGTATTTGCCACCTGCAAGTAAACTTCCCCCCCAGAAGCCTGCTACCAGAAGTAAATGCAAGTGCCCTTAGTATAGTGCTTCAAAACAAATGTATTGTTTATGCACCCAAAGATATATAGCAAGTAGAAAAAAGGGTTAAAACAATGATAGTATCTGAGCATCTGGTCCCACCTAAACTTCATCCTTTATTTTTGACTTTTGGTAAGCCCCACTTAGGCCCTGTCTACACTAGCAAGTTTCTGCACAGTAAAGCAGCTTTCTGCACTATTACTCCCAAGGCGTACACACTGCCAAGCCACTTAATGTGCAGAAACTGCGCAGCTGTAGCACTTTAAAAAAAAAACACCCCAACGAGAGGCGTAGAGCTTTCTAAACTGGGGCTACAGTGCTGCGGTGCCAGTGTAGACACCGTGGTGATTGCAGCACTGCGATTGGCCTCCAGGAGGAGTTCCACAATGCCTGTTCTCACCTCTCTAGTCATCGATTTGAACTCTACTGCCCTGCCCACAGGTGACCAACCGTCATCCCCACCCCATAAATTCCTTTGGAATTTTGGAAGTCCCCTTCGTGTTTGCTCGGTGACGTGTGCAGTGGTCTCAGCGCATCTTTCCAGGTGGCCATGCCTGCTCCACGCACCATGCAATCCCCCACTTGCAGCATTACCGAGCTGCTGGACCTCATCAGCATTTGGGGAGAGGAGGCTGTCCAGTCCCAGCTGCACTCCAGCCATAGGAATTATGATACCTATGGACAGATTTCACGATGCATGACAGAAAGGGGCCATGACTGGGATATGTTGCAGTGCAGGGTCAAAGTGAAGGAGCTGCAGAATGCCGACCACATCCATGAGCTGCCAGTTCTACAAAGAGCTGGTTGCTGGGAGCTGTGGGAAGTGGTGGCCCAGCCCGCATTGGCCAGAAACGGCGAACTGCGGCTACTGGGAGTTGCGAGAGGCTGTACCTGTGGACGCTCAGGTAAACAAAGTGTCTCGCGGCCTGCCAGGGGCTTACCCTGAACAAGCTGTGAACCAAGTTTGGGAACCCGAGACCTATGGTGATCTTCTGGTCCGGGAAGAAAGTCCCTGCTTGCAGCTTCCTGAATAGGCCACTGTTCCAAAAGATGTGTGTGTCATGCACCTTTCCAGACCAGCCTGCATTAATGTCTGTGAAATGCCCACGGTGACCCACAAGCGCCTAGAGAACCATTGAGAAATACCCCTTCCGATTAATGTACTCGGTGGCTAGGTGGTCTGGTGCCAGAATTGGAATATGCGTGCCATCTATCACCCCTTCGCAGTTAGGGAAGCCCATTTGTGTAAAGCCATCCACAGTATCACACACGTTGCCCAGAGTCATGATCTTTCAGAGCGATTAGTGGCCCTGCACACTTCCATCAAAACGATTTCAACAGTCGACTTTCCCACTCCGAACTGGTTAGCGACCAATCGGTAGTAGTCTGGAGTAGCCAGCTTCCACAGTGCAATAGCCACACGCTTCTTCAATGGCAGGGCAGCCCTCATTCTCGTGTCCTTGCACCGCAGGGCTGGGGCGAGCTCATCACACAGTCCATTGAACGTGGCTTTCCTCGTCCAAAAGTTCTGCAGCCAGACATGCATCACGATGTGATCCCACCACTCAGTGCTTTTTTCCCGAGCCCAAAAGCGGCGTTCCACTGTGGTCAGCACCTCCGTGAATGCCACAAGCAATCTCGTGTAACAGCTACTACGCGTGGCGAGATCAATGTCTCACTCCTCTTGCCTTTGTCGTTTAAGGAATAACTCCACTGCCACTCGTGACATGTTGGTCAGAGTGAGCAGCACACTGGTCAGCAGTGCGGGATCCATTCCTGCAGCCCGAAGAGGAAGGGCGCGCAGTACACAAGCCATTGAAAGATGGCTCCAAATGCAGATGAAAGCACAGGGACTGCTGGGATGTGAAGCAATGCATCATGGGGCATTGGAACAGGACCCAGGATGCCCTGCGACCCCCTCCACCTTCCCACAACTCTTAGTGGCAGAAGAGAAAGAGGTGCTCGGTAGGAGAGCTGCCCAGAGTGCATCGCTCCGAATAGCGCTGCAAGTGCCCCAAGTGGGAACACGCTATAGTGCAGGCAGCTGACAGTGTGAACTCACAACAGCAGTTTCCCCTCAATGCTCTCTGAGCGTTGCTGTAACTCCCAGCGCTGTAACTGTGCCAGTGTAGACGTGCCCTAAGTTTAGTTACCTCCATCTCTGAGCTGGGAGAGACAGCGTGCCTCTGCAGCATTCTTTGCCTCTTCTCAGGCCTTGTCTACACTGACTGTGGCATGTAGGATAACAGTCACTGAGGGTTATGTCTCATTGATGGCCCATTCATGCAGAAGGGAGTTGTCAACTCTCTGTGTTTAGCCAGTTAGGTAATGCAAGGTTCAATTGTCTAACCCTGGTCCCTCCCAAGACTATCAATGGAAAACTGTCAGACAACTACAAACAATCAAAACCACCTGGAGGTAAAAAAGGAACATTACAACAGACAGAGGTTCACTCTGTCTATGAACAATGACAAAAGAGCCCCAAAGTCCCTCTGCATTCTTTCTCTGAAGAAAGATCTTGGGGTTCTGGGGGTGTTCAAGAAAAATTGTATTCTGATTCCTGTGAAGCCAGCCAGCTGTGCAACAGACTGAGCTTTGTGGGTAGAGGGGAACCTTCTTTATTAGACAGAAAAGGTAACTATTAATAAGTGTCAGAATGGCTCCTTCTTAATCAATAGATCCAGCATGAAGGAGTTTCACTTCCCTGACACCCACAGCCTTTCAGCCACTCACACACTCTCCTCTGGGCTGTGACAGCCCTATCCTTGCCTTGGCGGTTAACAGTAGGTGCACTCCAGTCCTCAAGTCCCTTTGAAGAATTCTTCTGCGAAGTCCTGCCACTGACACTGCTTACTCTCAGAAATCCCAGATCTTCTGCCCTCAAAGGAACAATCTATCCCAGTTTATTAATTTTATCTTAAATCACAGCTTCTGTAAAATCACACAGCATTTATGAGCACTTAACAATAATACAAAAGTAGATTTGTTTAAGAAACAATTAAGAGTTAAAGAGAAACAGGACACAGTGGTAGAAATGAATGGTTACATGCCCTCATGAACCAACAGTGTGAAGTAGTTGCAAAAAGAGACTAATATTCTGGGGTGTATTAATAGGAGCGTTGTCTACACTCAGCCTAACCACCATCATCAGAACCAGGAGGCCTCTGCAAATTGTAACCTACTACCCCCACTTATAAATTAAGAACACTTTTTAATATATTTAACACCATTATAAATGCTGGAGGCAAAGTGGGGTTTGGGGTGGAGGTTGACAGCTTGCGACCCCCCACGTAACAACTTTGTGACCCCCTGAGGGGTCCTGGCCCCCAGTTTGAGAACCCCTGTATAAGGATATAATTAGTACTGGAATAGGCTTCCAAGAGAGGTTGTAGAATAATTTCTGTTATTGGAATTCCTGTTATTCTTAAGAATAGAATCATAGAAGATTAGGGTTGGAAGAGACCTCAGTAGGTCATCTAGTCCAACCCCTTGCTCAAAGCAGGACCAACCCCAACTAGACCTACCCAATAGGCTAAACAATGACCTATCATCAATGGTCTAAGTCAGCATTTCTCAAATGCGGCCACCAGCAGAGTTTTTTGCATCCATGACAGCTTCAAAAACATTGGTGGAGATTGGGGCGGGGAGGACAAAACATCAGCCCCCTGCCTGCAGTGCCCAGCTATAGCTCCTGAATAGCAGTTTCCAAGGGCAGCAAGAGGTTCCACCTTTGTGTTTGCCAGCAGGAATTGGTAGCCTTCACTGCAAAGCCTCCTCAGCGGCTCTGGCCAGCACCTCTGGAGACATGTGGGGCTGGTGTGCGCTCTGCCTTCAAAGCTGGGCAGCTGGAGAGCAGCAGCTGCTGGTCGGGAGACCAGCTCTGAAGGCAGAGCCGTGCAGCAGTGCCGATGACATGCCAGTTTATACAATTGCAATGATGGATTTTGTTAAGTGAATCTCCCCCCTCCTGCCACCCAGGAACTGGACAGAGACTGCCATCCTGTTTCACTTAGGCCATCATGTAGCAACTACTTTCTGCCATTATGACTGAGTTATCTGGGCCCGATTTTAACCAGTAACCAACATGTAGATAGATCTGTCTCATAATTTGCCCCCTAAAGTACAACATGGTGCTTTTCCCTCCCTTTCAGTCTGCTCCTTAATAATGTGCTTTCTTCTCTATAATTTCCACTTAAACTGTAACTTAAAAGAAGAGAGCTGTATGTTGGGTACTGTGTAGCTGTGCACATACAGGGGAAAATTTTCAAAAGTGTCTAAGTCCCATTTTCAAAAGTGACTTTGGCACCTAAGTTCCACTGACTTCCCATGAGACTTGTGTTCTTAATTGCCTAAGTTACTTTTGAAAATGGGACTTATGCTATTCAGTCACTTAGATGCTTTTGAAAGTCCCACTGATTTGGGACTTAAGCTCGTAGGTGACTTAGCTGCTTTCAAAAATGGGATTCAGGAACTTTTTGAAAAATTTTATCAACAGATTCCCTTTCTAAAATATATGTTTTGTGCTTAACACAGTAAGGGGCACATATAAATAGTACCACCTGGCTTGGACTTGGATATAAATATTTATTACAATTTAATCTTCTCTTGGACATCACTCACACAACTACAGATGAATAAAAGCCAAACTGACAGGAGACAGATGAACGAAAGTTTCCCTAGTAGTAGTCAGCTTTGACATTAACAAAATCCCTTCTTTTTGTCATGTTCACTGTACTGAAAAGCTATTTTAACTGTCTGAATCTGTTATAACATCAGCAGCCACAATGTATCCCAGAACATGGCGGAAAATGTTTGTCCATCTCCCCCTCCCCCACCAGTCAGGTTTTTTTTCATTATCTGCCTGGTCTCTCTCAAGAAGAAAAAAACGTTAGTTACTGTAGATTTTATAAAATGTCAACACTATAACTGCCAAGTATCAAACATGTTGTTGATATTTATCTCTAAGAACTTAGCATGAAATTCATGCCACTTGTAAAAAAAAAAAATCTACCATGACTGTTTTTGATGTGACATGTGTTTTTCGCCAGACAATTTAAAACCTGGAATAAATTATTTAAAATGACTATTTTTACAGTACTGAATGCATAGCCATTAGGCTGTATTCTCTGTGTGTGTGAATGAGGAGGAAAGTAACACATTTGAGTGGGTTTGAGAACCATCTGATATTTGAACCCGCATCGCTGTTCCTACACCGCTATGTCCCATTCTTTTCCTCCCCCAGTACTACAGAGCGTTGGTGCCCAGTAGAACTCACTGTGGTTTCAGGGTTAACTACACTCCACCTAACCACCATCATCAGAACCAGGAGGCCTCTGCAAATTTTTACCTACTACCCCCATCTTCTACAAATGGAATAGTTTTAACATGGACACATAGAAAATACAATCAGGCATTGTACTTTTTCCTCCCTCCCCCACCACACCATCTCTCTCTCACACACACGAGTCCAACTAAGAACTTACACAATAATAATAAAATAAATTGTCTCCTATCCCTCTCCCCACTAATCAAATCCATTATTTCAGCTTCACTCTTTCAAGAAGCACCATGTTGAGTTTCTCAATGAAAGTACAACTCTCTCAGAACCTTGCAGTATGGATCTGTAGAAACATGCTCCTTCAAGAGTTCTGGAAATATCCCCCAGCCGAGCCTCCTAAACCCTGAAGACACTGGCATGAGGAGATACCACTCAAGACAGCCTCAGAGAAGAAAAGATCATGGCACTAATACAAAAACAACAAAAATCTCTAAGATAAAAGGTAAATCATATTAGGTAAATAGAAGAAAAGAAACATTTACCATACAAAAGATTTGGGTAATGTTTCAACACAAGTGTCTTTCTCAGAGCTAGAAATATTGCTTATCTCGAGGAGGAAAAAAAATTAGACACATGGGTAGGAAGTACAATCTTGTCATGATACCAACTAATGATCTCATTCAGGTAATCACTATAAACAAACAATTACCAAATAAGCCAGTTCAAAGTTTGGTGCTTTAAAAAGAACAAAACAGAGCCACAACCTTTGACTCAACTACATAATGAATGCAGTTAAAACAACCCTTCAGCCAGCATCAAGATTAATCAGATAATTCTTGCAGAGGGGAAATACTGAGGAGTCATCATAATTGAGCAAAAAAATCCAAGGGAAGAACAATGGGAAATCTCTGCAGTGCTTTTAATGTAGCATCGAGGCAATAGCATTCCAGTGTAACTGAGGAGAGCAGATGTGTTTCCAAGACATAGAAAGATAGTCTACAAATTAACTAAATAGTCCAATAACTTAAAGAGTCAAAATAGCTGGGGGACAGGGGAACCAACACATGACCTTCACCTGGTTAAATATATACTGTGCCAGACTATTCCCATCTTGCTTATTTTATTTCAACAAGTTTAGTAATTTTTCCTTCAAAAGGGAACTCAAAACTAAATAAAAAAAAAAAAAACCAGAAAAATCAACTTCCTTTGATGAAGGATGTTAAATCTATATCCTCTGTTTCATTTAAAGGTATGTTCAATCCCCATAAACTGTAGTATATTAGTAACAATTTAATCTACAAAACATGTAGCAAATATGAGGTGATATCACCCCTGCTAATATCATCAGTAGTTTGTAATTCCAAAGATTTACAGCTTTCACCTGCATATGGCGGTCCACAAGGACATTTTAGCATATCAATTATATGATCAGTGTCACATGATGTGTGCATATCAAGAGGTATTTTCTATCATTTAGTGGATGGTTACAGTTGATACCTGGACTTAGATTGTTACACTTACTATATAATAAAGGAATACTTCCAGGTATAAAATTAGTTTTAAAAATGTTTTCTTTCTAGACAAATTCTGATTTTATCAATGATCAACAAGTTCTTATTTCTTTTGGAAGAAATCGCTGGCAATCGCTTATGATTTGGGGAATCTCTCTCTTATTCTTTAGGAATTCCAGTGTGAGATTATGAACTCTGTATATATCTTTAGCAAACTACAAACTCCATGTTGATTGTGAAGCTAGTCTGCCTTCTCTACTTTCCGTTAACCTCCATTTTGGGACAAATTCCAAGCGGTAATGGCACAGGGCTAACAATGGAGGTTCATTAAACTTTGATGGTCCTCTATTCACATGGAAGTACTTTGGTGTAAAGTGACCATCTATCACAAAGTCAAGCTTGCCTGGGTGGCAAGATAGATTGTAATGCCTAAGGGGACTGTCTGTGACTCCGTGGTAAGGATGTCTAGTGCCTGAGGAGTTTACACTTGTTACTCGGTTGATGATGGTTCTAAGCATAGAACTCACAACAAGCTTGGCGTTTGTGCCCGGCTTCTAAACAGTCTGTTCTGAGGTTGGTATTCTTGACCATGAGCCACTTCAGACAGCATGATGCACACTAGCAGAGAGTATTTTCTGTTTGCAGTGGAATCTGAACAGAAGACATCATTTGCCAAGGGTAATGCTTCATTGTTGTGGGAGCACAGCCAGATTTTGGTAAATTTTGGGTACGAAGCCAGCAAAACTGTGGACTTTGGTAAGAGGATCACGAATCATCACGTACACTAGGAAATAGCTAGGAAGCTGGTGGAGTTGCAAATTTAGCGGACCAGAGCAAGAAGCAGATTTAGTGGCTCAAGACAGAGGACAGGAAAACCAGGGACCAGAAACACACCGTGGGCAACTTGTCAATGTCATGCCCATTTTATGAGGCGTTTGGGTGCTGGGTACTGCATGGAGCATGGAGACAACAGTGGTGCATGATGACTGGTCAGCCAGGATGGTGACCTGCTGTCATCAGAAACCAGCATGGGAGTCAGCAGCAGGCACTGAGTGAGCCCAGTAAAGTGACACGGCTGCGGAAACTGGTCCCAGAGGAGGCTTTAGTGCAGGAGCAGCAGCAGCACCAACACCACATCTTAGGGATGTACTCAGCGGGGCTTTATGATACCCCTCCCTGAGGAAAAGCCCACTGCAGAGTCTGCAGCAGACACAGAAAGGCCAGAAGCTGCCCCAAAACCTGGTAAGTTTCTGGCTCCATTTTAATGCTTAATATAGGAGTGGGAGGGATTTCTGTTCTATGAACAAATGCAAAAAAGTTATCAGAAGCCCCAACTAGCCCCATATATCAGCTAATGATTGATTTATGCCAGTGTCATGGCTCCACTTCCTCTCCCCCCCGCCACACACACATGGAGTTCAAAGTGACAACTGGCAAACGCAAACAGCAAAAATGTCTTAAGTGAATTTTTACTGGAAAGGTGCAGATTCATGTTCCTTAAAAATAAATAACATTACATTACCATGCCAGTAAGTACGTTGTTATGTAACAACTCAGTGTAACAAAGTGCATGGAAACTGAACTGGGGTTGGGGGTGGGGAGGCGGAAGCATCTTCCATTTTCAAATCTAGTCCATTTCAATTAAATTTGGTCGATAGGTGACAATCATCCAGGTATTCCTTTCACAAGCAAAAAATTCCTCTACCCTGGGTTCAGCCCTTCTCACCCAGTTCAGTCCTTCTTTCTCAGGTGTTTCCAAGCATCTCCTTTGGGCAGGGAGTCAGTGAAGAATGATCCACAAGGCCCTTGCCTTAAATAGCTTTTGCATATGGTGGGAACCCTTTGTATCCAACTTTTGTTTCCACGCCTTTCAGTGGAAAAACACTAGTATTCTATGATGGAGTCCAGTACCAGGTGACTTGGTCACATGTCTCTGTAGGGCCATAGCAGCCATGAGTCAGAGGCTGTTTGTAGTGTCCTCAGGAAGGCTTCCCAGGAAGGCTCCCCTGTGGGAGATTAGCATCTTCTAAAACCTATTGTTCTCCCTAAGGTTCCTTCCCAGCCAGCCATCTAGACTGATTGCATTCTGTCTAGTGGGCATTTCCAAGGTGTAAACACATTTGTAATAGATGCATAAACAATATTCCGAACTTCAGATACCAAAATGAAACATGCATATAAATAGGATAATCATATTCAGAGAACCATAACCTTTTCAGTGATATCTCACATGACTTATCTTGCGTAAAGTATATCATAGTTATGCCATACTATGATATTTCTATGAAAAAATATGAGGCATATTGTCACAGTTGGTTTGAGTTTTAAAAGACTCCTACTTTTCTTCACTCTGCTGCCCAGCAGTGAAACACAATTACAATATAGATATAGGGTAACATTTTCAAAAGTTTGCTTAAATGACGGGCACTTTTGAAAATGGGATTTAGGCTCCTGTCATTTAAGGTACGTCTGCACTGCAATAAGACACCCACAGCTGGCCCAGGTCAGCTGATTCAGGCTTGAAGTGCTATAAAATTGCAGAAATGACATTTGGGCTCAAGCTAAAGCCCAAGCTCTGGGACCCCACAAGGGGGAAGGGTCCTAGAGTCCAGGCTCCAGCCCGAGTGTCTACATTGCAATTTTATAGCCCAGCGGTACAAGCCCAGGTCAGCTGATACAAGCCAGATAAGGGTGTTTGACTGCAATGTAGACATATCCAGAGGTATTTCTGAAAATGTTGATCCCATGGATAACATTTTCAAGCATGACTAGTGAATTTCAGTACTGCAGTTATGGGGTACTCAGCTCTTTAGGAGCCCTGATTTTCAGAAAGCATTGAGCTTGCCCTCTGAAAACCAGGCCCATTCACAGTGTTTCAACTTCAGCACCCAAGAATTAAGACTCTCAAAATGGCTACTCCCTTTTTAAACCTTAGCCACCGACACATCATCTTTTTCAAATGCTAGAGGAACTGAACGGTGAAAACGAAGGCTCTTTATGGTCTCTCAGAGCCATGTGTCAAAAAAGTGACAATATGATAAATCCATTATAACTTTTTCCTTACTTTTAAGCATATAGGAAATATTAAGTATCCTAAAACAAATAAAAAGAAAAATCAAATGTATTGTATAACTTGGCTTTAGAGAAGAGAAAAATATTGGACTGCATAGCCATTGTACAGTGTAAGAAAAATAGCTCATCAATACCACAAATCTCAGCATTTTAAAACAGAGAGCAGACATCTTTAGCAAGTCAAATACATAATATACACAGCAAAATTTCAGCAGCACAGTTGAAATGTTAAGAAGTCTCTGCTTTATGCCAAACACATCACCTCTGTTCCTTGCTTCAAGACTGACGGCAGTGAATTTGCTCTGACATACGAGACCTGAACTGAATGTGCAAAATGAAAGGCCAAGACCTGACAAACTACTGTACCTCTTAAGTCTCTTCCCATCATATCTGTAATGAAATGTCCATTATAAACTTACCATCTAAACTTTTAAAATTGTGTTTGGTTGATACAAATGATTACTATAGTTGAAATGCATTTTACTTTACTATGCAAATTGCCAGCCTATACCAAACAGTCTCAAATTATGCTGAGGTTTTGTACTGTAGACCAATACTCCCTAAGCTCCCAATGAAAGTATTTTAAATCTCTTAACCGGGAAATGGGGAGTTCATTGCTTTTCACAAGCTTCAGATGCTTTTTTGACAAACTTCAATCAAAGCAATCCAAACATTAAATTAATGTAATCAAGAATGAAGTGCATTAGCAGGTTACTAGACTCTGCTGGCCATTATATCTCACTTACACTCCTACAACCACATTAAATTACCATGTAATATTAGCTAGTGTGAAATGGGGACACTAACCTCTTGAGTGCCTCCTAACAGCTAGGTATTGTACTGCAGTCCTTTTCTTGCCCCGAGCACCCTCCGTAGGTGGTCAGCCAACTTTGGTGGATCTCCGTGGCTTGGCCCTCTGTCCGAGTCACAATGTCCAAAATGAACAACTTCCAGGGTAGTAAAGAATCCACAAATCAAAAGTCTCTTTGACCTGGCTATGGGCCTTCTAAATTCAGCCTTTTGTTCAGGCTCTCACATAAGTCCTGTCTCTTTTTGGGAATTTTTATCACTGTGGCTGGTAAGAGAACCTGGGTCTGTCCACTATTCTGGGTTCCAACCCAGGGAATCTATAAAGAGCAGCTATGCACTGCTCAATTTCCGTTCATTGCTTCTTCTTCCCTGGGCCTCTTCCCAGCTGTCCCCTTTATCTTCACCTTTAGCTCAGGGTCAGGCCCACTGACAGCAATTCCAGGCCCCAGGGCAGAACAGTCAATGGGCCCCTACACGTGCTCAAGCCACACTCGTGCGGACGCGGTCTGCCTGGCATTTGGGTGATGCTGCACCTGCGCTGGCTGGTGCCCAGTGAGCTTCCAGCTGCACTGCTGGTGCCCAGCGAGCTGCTGGCTGTGCTGCTGGGCATGCTCTTCTGGCATGGCCAGGGCTTCGACATGCCCACCCAGTAGGGTTGCCAATTGTCTAATCGCGCAAACCCAAAGACCCTTGCCCCACCCCTGCCCCATCCTTCCCTGAGACCATGCCTCTGTCCAACCCCTTCTCCGAGGCCCCGCTTCCTGCTCACTCCATCCCCCCTCTCTCCGTCACTCACGCTCTCCCACCTTCACTCACTTTCACCAGGCTGGGGCAAGGGATTGGGGTGCGGGTTCTGGGAAGGAGTTTGGTTGTGAGAGGGGGTGAGAGGTGCGGGCTCTGGGAGGGAGTTTGGGACCGGGAAGGAATGTGGGGTGCGGGCTCTGGGAGGGAGCTTGGGTGCTGGGTGTGGTCTCTAGGCTGGGGCAGGGGATTGGGGTGCAGGAGGAGGTCAGTGGGTCGGCGCTTACCTCCAGGGGCACTTACCTCCCAAAAATGACCAGCACACCGCTCTGGCAGCGGCTCCTTGGTGGGGGTCTCCGTGTGCAGCTGCCTGAGGGCACTGCCCCCTCAGCTCCCACTGGCTGCAGTTCCCGGTCAATGGGAGCTGCCGAGTTGGCACTTGGGGTAGGGGCAGTGCATGGAGAACCCCTCCCCAGGGGCTGCAGGGATGTGCTGGCCGCTTCTGGGAGCGAGGGCAGGCTTAGCTTTAGCCCCACTGTGCTGCTGGTGGCAGCAGTGGCCGGGCCCCCACAGGCCCTTTTAAATCGCCCAGGCCCCTGGGCAATTGCCCCTTTGCCCTCTGTGTCAGCAGGTCTGCTCAGAGTGAATGTTCTTAGGCACTCTCTATCCCTGCAAACCCAGCTTAAGCAAACCAAGTCTAGTTACCAAACTCTAGAACCAAACTCTAGTTATCTCTCAAGCTCCAGTGGCCAAAGAAGAAGAAACTTCCTCACCCTGATTGGCTGCTGCTAGCCCTTCTAGGTCTTGGAGATCAGGTCTTTGTTTCTAAAAATGGCTGTGTCCTCTCTAGGCAAAGTCGGAGGACCCAACTTTGCTGCTCTTTTCCTCTTAGTTCAATTATTCTTGGAATGGAGTGTAGTAGGAGTGCAGGCTCCCTAGCAGGGAGCCACCAAGGCCAAATACACCCCATCACACAGTATACAGTAGACTCTGTGTTTTGGTGCATTTTTATAGGTTAAATTCCAGTTAAATCCCCCTGACAGAAATAAAATATCCTTGACATGAGGGGCAAGGTTTAGAAGAAGGTTAATGACTCCCCCCCACCCCAGAGCATTTGCATAAGTAGGTTGTTTCTTGCCCTTCAATACCTTCTGAGTCAGGCATATATCTACCCCCCTTATCAGAGAGAGTTTCCATTACAGTACCTGAAATGGGATGTATTTTTTAATTAAAATAGTAACCCCTCTTTTCAGTTTATGCAGTCCAGCTTCACTTGATCCCCTTTTTAGATTAGCTGATACTTCTGTGATATGGCCTTTAAGGTGACTCAGTACCTTCTGTTTCTTTACTGGGTTATTGAGAGTATTAACTTTCCAAGAGCTTATTCCTATGTTCTATTGCTCTCCAATATATAGAAGAATTAAAAGGAGTGCTAGTAGAACTAGAGTTTGATTTATTTCTTTTAATTCTCTAATGCAGAGACAGTTACCGGGAAGAGAGAATGTATATCCTTAAGTTTAGTGTTATGCAGCAAACAGAAGAAAAATATAAGGGTATGGAGGAGAAAACAGGTGAGGGGACCATACAGACCACCTCATCTATCAACAGTAATAAACAACCCACGAACTATATTTATGGTTTTATATATCTTTTCTAGTATACCTAATAAATCAGTATATTTGTTTCCTTAATCTTGATAAAGTGAAGAGTGTATCCTTTTCCTTCCTTTGATGATATGTTTTGTACATTTGTACACCAGCCTTAGTTTTCTTAGATTCACAAAATCATAAATTTTAAGGCCAGAAGGGACTATTATGAACATCTTGTTTGACCACGCGCATAACAAGGGCCATCAAACCCACAACTTTTGGTTAAGTGGAGCATAAGTATTCAGAAAGTATTCCAACCTCTATTTAAAGACTTCAAGTGACAGAGAATCCACCACATTCCAATAGACAAAAAGAAAAGGAGTACTTGTGGCACCTTAGAGACTAACCAATTTATTTGAGCATAAGCTTTCGTGAGCTACAGCTCACTTCATCGGTGAGCTCACGAAAGCTTATGATCAAATAAATTGGTTAGTCTCTAAGGTGCCACAAGTACTCCTTTTCTTTTTGTGAATACAGACTAACACGGCTGTTACTCTGAAACATTCCAATAGTCAATTACTCACTCTGTTTAAAGAAATGTGCCTTATTTCTCATCTGAATTTGTCTTGCTTCAACCTCCGGTTATTGGGATCTTGCTTTGCCTTTCTCTGCTAGCTTAAGGGTCCCTCTACCCTTAGAAATCTTCTTCTCATATAAAAATTTAGAGTCTATGATCAAGTCACCTCTTAACCCTCTATGTGATAAGCTAAATAGATTGAGCTTCTTTAGTTTCTCACTGTAAGGCATGTTTTTCTAACCTCAAATCATTCTTGTAGCTCTCTTCTATAATTTGTTAACATCGATTTTAAAGTTGGACACCAGAACTGGACACAGTATTCCAAAAATGTTTTCACTAATTCCTTATACAGAGGTAATACTACCTCTTTACAATGACACAATATTCCCTTGCTTACATATCCAAAGACTGCATTTGTTCTCTTGGCCACAACATTGTACTGCAAGTTCACATTCAGCTGGTTATCCACCGTGACTCCTTAGTCTCTTTCTGAGTCACTGCTTTCTAAAATATAGTCCCCCATCCTGTAAGTATGATCTGCTGCATTCTTTGTTCCTAAAGGTATGATATTGCATTTAGCTATATTAAAACATGTTATTCAAACGAGTCTAGTTTACAAGTGATCCAGGTTGCGCTGTAAAACTGACCTCTCACCATCAATTTTTGTGTCATCTGTAAACTTTGCTGTCAACAATTTTTTGTTCCCTTTCATCTCTTTCCATTTCCATCTGCCCCCTTAAAATTTTTTTTATTTACCCCTCCACTTTTCATACTCTGTTTTCTAACATCCTTACTTGTCTCTGGGGCCTTGGTAAGAAGACAGAAATTTAAAAAACTAAAATTTCACAATTGCAACTTTTAAAAAAATGAAAGGCATCAATATCTTACTTCAACAAAATATTTTTCAACATAGCCAGGCAGCTAGCTATTTCCAAAGCTGTGAATAAACAGATGGAGAAGGAGAAAAAAACCCTCTCTTTTAATACAACTGTAGATATTTACTTCTGCATAGCAAAAAAACAAAACAAAACAATGACAGTGAGTCTCAGAGTCAGGATCAATTAACCCAGGCATGCAGTACCTGTGTTTGGGGCTAAATATAGCTGTGTAGATGTTCATACTCAGGCTGAAGCCTAGGCTATGTGACCCTCCCTCCCTCTTTGAGATCCAGAGCCCAGGCTCCAGCCTGAGCATGAACATCTGTACTGCTATTTTTAGCCCTGGAGCATGAGACCAAGTCAACTGACTCAAGGTCTGAGACTCACTGCCACAGGTCTTTTTTTCTGCAGTGTAGACATACCTTTTCCTCCTTATAGGAGCATTCTTAAAGGGTTTGTTTTTCACTAAAAAAAAATCCATTTTAGGCTCTTGCACTTAAGATGTATATATTTTCCATAGTGTTGTCTTTTCTCACCCTTTTTATGACTAATTCTTACAGAATACTGAAGGGCAAAAGATAAATCCTGATGTCTCAAGCTTTTCTTCATAGGAATAATCAGCATTCTTCTCTGGACTGCAGACTGTGAAGGCAGAACATTTTCCCCTCTTTGTAAACTGAGCCTGTAGGAACTTTCTTGGAACTTTTTCATTGTGCTTAGCTATTTACCAGCAGGTAGTCCTGAGAGGGCTGTGACAAGCTCTTTCTATCTCAAAGTCTGTCTCAGAGTACTAACATTTCTCTAACTTATGAAAGAAAGCACATCTCTTTCCGCTGCTTTATGGAAATCTCTCAAGTTCAGTCTTCCATTCTTCCCCTTGATCTTTGCAATCTCAATTTGAAATATGATTTGAACTTTGAACTCCCATTTCTCTGTGTTCAGTGCTCCCAATTTGGAGCACCAGGGCTGACATTCTTGCTTGGCAACCCTCTGTGCCATCTTGCATATCATTTTCTATTCGTGCAAAGAGATATTTGCTCCATTTCATGACTTACACCTTTCTGCATTTTTTTTCCCCATAGTGTGTGTGTAGCAGATTCATGTTTTCCCATGCTGATTTCTGCCTGGGGTCAAGACAATCTAGAAAACTCAGTGAGGATCAGAATTAATGAATTTTTTACCTGGCTTTCACCCCCCACCACCACCACTATTCATGAGATAGTGCACATTATTGGAATTGAGGATCTCCAGTTCACAGGAAATGTCAATATTTCAAAATTTGGTTTTGTTCTGATAGAGACCAAACCCATTAAAAAAAAATTCCCCACAAACTGAAAATTCTGAAGGAGAGGAGGGGGAGAATATTTCAGAAGCACTGACATGTGGTGTTTCCTAAACAAAATATGCTCATATGACATGGACAAGAATGTCAGCTTCAGTCAGCAGTTGCCAGGGTTCCTAAATCAGGGACCGCAGGGCTCTCAGACTCCTAGGCCATTTGGCTACCAGGTCTACCTGCTCAGGAGTTAGGCAGGTATGAGGATCAGCTGGCTCAGGAATTAGAAGGTTCTGGGTGTGTGGCCCATAGCATTCGGTCATGTGATACTCCCCAGAATCATGGACCCTGGAAGCCTGTCCCAAGACCTGCAGACTTCCAGCTCTGTGGGAGTCTGAAAGCCCTGAAAGAAGCCCTGTTTGATCTGGAGTCCTTGAGGCTTCAGGCTCCCTGGTGTGCATCTGGGAGTCTAGCCCTGGAAACAGCTGGGGCTCCCAGGGCTTTCAGACTCCTGGCTCCATGACAAGGAGCATGGGAGCCCTGATACGGCAGGGCTTCCCCAGAGCAATAGATCATGGAAGTCTAGGTTCCCCAGCAGCCTGCCAGGAAAACTGGCTTGTGCTTGTGATTTGACAAAAAAATCCTCTAAACATTTACTAAAAGTTTTAGGTCCAACAAATCAGGAGTTTCAATGGAAAATTTCTGACCAGCTCTAGGAGAGAATACTGTGAAACTGTGGTTAGGCCATGAATGGCACCATGATTCATGAATGAGTCACATTGTTGACAACAGAGGGATCAAGGAACAAAGCAATAAGATCTGTGAGGTAGAGAGTAGGATGTCCTGCAAATTCTTGTACTCCATGTTGTAAGGTTTCCAAGCCCTCTTTTTTTGCAGCTGCTAATTTTTTCTACCATTGTCTGTCTTGGTTAAGCACAAATGTGGTTTTTGTCATGTGGAGCGGTCATAAAAATAAAGGGAAGGGTAATCATCTTTCTGTATACAGTGCTATAAAATCTCTCCTGACCAGAGGCAAAACCCTTTCATCTGTAAAGGCTTAAGAAGCTAAGATAACCTCACTGGTACCTGATGAAAATGACTGATGAAGAGACAAGATACTTTCAAAGCTGGAGGGAGGGAAACAAAGGCTTTCTCTGTCTGTGTGATGCTTTTGCCAGGACCAGAGCAGGAATGCAGGTCAGATCTCCTGCAAAGGGCTAATAAGAAATCTAGTTAGATATGCATTAGATTCTGTTTTGTTTAAATGGCTGAAAAAATAAGTTGTGCTGAATGGAATGTATATTCCTGTTTTTGTGTCTTTTTGTAACTTAAGGTTTTACCTAGAGGGATTCTCTATGTTTGGAATCTGATTACCCTGATTACCCTAGTCCAGGGGAAGCGAGGCAAGCGGAAGGCTCGAGTTCCGCTGCACCCATCTGATGCGGAAGCCCCCCGGAAGACCAGGAAGGGAGGCACTGATATCGAGCCTTCCACTACGGCCACAAGTGAGATCCATCTGCTGGTGTCGGGAGGGGAAGACAGACTGGCATTGGAGGGCAGAACCCCCCCTCCACGAGAGACCCTCCCCTCCGAGACCCCTGAGGAAGCTCCTTTTGCCCGGATACCACCCAAACCCCCCGCGAACCCCGAGGCGACCATTGAGGTGGGCCCTAGAGGAGAGGCCCCCGGGGTAGCAGGAGTTGGCCTCTCCTCCGTGTATGTAGAGATTGAGGCCCTAGATTTGACCCCGGTCACCCAGGGAGAAGATGATCTACTGCCGGCTGGCCTTGATCTGGGTAGCCTCACCCCAGCCCCCCTATCCCCATGCTCCCTCCCGCTAATTGCCTTCCCGGGCGAGCGCACTGCAGAAGGTGGTCCACCACCTGATGCCATGGCCGCCAAGACCACCACGGAGCCAGCACCTAGCGTCACTGGGAGCCCCCTCCCTTATCCCTTAACCCTCGACTCTGCTCAGGAGGCACCTTCTTTTAGCTGCTCGCCTCATGAAGTCCAGAGCCTTACCTCTGCCCCTGCCCCCACCCCTGTCTCTGCCCAATTCCCCTCCTCCTGCAATGCTAATGCCGCCCCTGGGGTTATTTTTTTCCCGCCTTTTGCAGATTCCCCCCAGGGAGCAGTCTTTGCACTTTCTAGTCGCGACCCATTAGGAGTTGCAATTTTTTCCCTGCCATCCCCTTCCACCCCAAGGCGTGAAATGGATTTAATAACTCCAGCCTGTCAGACGCCCCGTCGGTGGTCCACACCCTGTCTACCCGCCTTAGCGGACCACGAGGCTGCATTAAGAGCCCCACCAGGGAATGCCCCGGAAATCGTAACCCCACCCCCCCATGAGCTGCGGCATGCACTACGGAAGTTCCTAGAACACACCCGTGGCACCCGCAATAGGGTACAGCTGGCTCTTCAGCTATGGGGGGACTTTGACCAAATCCTCCAGGCCACAAGGGCCTTTATACAGGAGGGCAGGGGGCAAGGAAAGCGCGATGCTGCGGCCTACGAGCGGGCCCGTGGCTTCTGAAACAATCTACTCATCCACGGGATGGGTCACGGGTTGCTGCGCAACCCACCGGGGGCCACGAACACCCCCACCAACAAGAAACCCCCACCCCCGCAGCCCTCGGCATGATGCCTCTTATTATTGCAACCCTGAATACCAGGGGCTGTAGGATGGCTCTCAGCAGGTCCCAGGTGCTCTCTTACCTTTGGGAAGGGGGGTACTCTGTAGTTTTCCTGCAGGAGACCCATACGGACCCGACCGCCAAGGACAGGTGGCGGCTGGAGAGGGGGGACGGGGTATACTTTAGCCACTTCACGACTTGGCAAGCTGGAGTGGCGACCCTGTTCTCCCACAACCTACGGCCCGAGGTGCTAGGGGTCACTGAGGCCGTGCCGGGACACCTGCTGCACCTTCAAGTCCATATGGAGGGGCTCGTGGTCAACCTTGTTAACATCTATGCTCCACAAACGAGCCCAAAGTGGCCACAATTCTATCAGCGGGTGTCCGACTTTCTCAGCACCCTAGATTCGCACGAGTGCCTGGTCCTGGGAGGGGACTTTAACACCACCCTCGAGGAACGGGACCGCTCAGGGGCCGAGCCGAGCCCGGCCGCCGCGAATATTCTCCGAGGGATAGTCGAACATCACTCCCTAGTGGACGTCTGGCGTGATCATCACCCAGATGACACTTCCACATTCACTTTTGTCCGGGTGGAGGCCCATCAGTCACACCACTCTCGGTTGGACCGTATTTACTTATCCCGTTTCCATCTTTCACAGGCCCACTCCTCAGCCATTCGGCCGGCCCCATTCTCCGACCATCATTTAATCACCATAACGGTCTCCCTCCGTGCAGAGAGACCGGGGCCAGCCTATTGGCACTTTAACAACAGCCTGTTCGAGGACGAGAGCTTCGTGACGTCCTTCCGGGAGTTTTGGCTGGCCTGGCGAGAGCAGTGGTGTGCCTTTCCCTTGGCACGGCGATGGTGGGATCTCGGGAAGGTGCGCGCCAAGCTCTTCTGCCGTGACTACACTCGGGGCACCAGCCGACGGAGAAATGCGGCGATAGAGCAGTTGGAATGGGAGGTCTTAGAGATGGAGAGGTGCCTGGCTGCCAACCCCGAGGACCCGTCCCTCTGCGGAGCGTGCCGGGAGAAGCGGGAGGAGCTCCGGGCCCTCGAGGACCACCAGGCCCGAGGTGCCTTCGTTCAGTTCCGCATCCGCATCCGCCTCCTTCGGGAGATGGACCGCGGCTCCCACTTCTTCTATGCCCTGGAGAAAACGAGGGGGACCAAGAAACACGTCACCTGCCTTCTTGCGGAAGATGGCACCCCCCTCACGGATCCGGAGGAGATGTGTGGGAGGGCCCGTGACTTCTACACAAGCCTTTTCTCCCCGGATCCGACCTATCCTGGTGCTTGCGGGGTGCTCTGGGAGGAACTCCCCACAGTCAGCATGGGCGACCGAGACCGACTAGAGCTGCCTCTCACCCTGGCTGAGTTCTCGGAAGCCCTCCGTCGCATGCCCACCAATAAATCTCCGGGCATGGATGGGCTGACCGTGGAGTTTTACTGCGCGTTCTGGGACATCTCGGCCCAGACCTAGTCACTGTCTGGGCTGAGTCCTTGCAGAGCGGGGTCCTCCCTCTGTCGTGCAGGCGAGCGGTGCTCGCCTTGCTGCCGAAGAAGGGGGACCTCTGCGATTTACGAAACTGGCGTCCCGTCTCACTCCTTATCACGGATTACAAAATCGTAGCGAAAGCAATCTCGCTGGGGCGAGGGTCCGTGATGGCGGACGTGATCCACCCAGACCAGACCTATACTGTCCCGGGTCGCAGCATTTTTGACAACTTATTTCTAGTCCGAGACCTTTTGGAACTCGGGCGGAGAGATGGTCTGTCGTTCGCCCTCCTGTCTCTTGATCAGGAGGAGGCGTTCGATAGAGTAGACTATGGGTACCTCCTGAGCACTCTGCAGGCGTTTGGATTCGGACCTCAGTTTGTGAGTTTTCTCCGGGTGCTGTATGCCTCTGCGGAGTGTTTGGTTAGGCTCAACTGGACCCTGACTGAACCGGTCAGCTTCGGGCGAGGAGTGCGGCAGGGGTGCCCCCTCTCGGGCCAGTTGTACGCTCTGGCAATCGAGCCTTTCCTCTGTCTCTTCTGCAGGAGGATGACAGGGTTGGTGCTGCGGGAGCCGGAGCTGCGGCTGGTCCTGTCGGCATATGCCGATGACGTACTCCTCGTGGTCCAGGACCCGGGCGACTCGGCGCGAGTGGAGGCATGCCAGGCCATCTATTCGGCAGCCTCCTCCGCCCGAGTCAACTGGGTCAAGAGCTCTGGCTTGGCGGTGGGGGACTGGCGGCAGGTAAGCTCCCTCCCACCCGCGCTTCAGACCATCCGGTGGAGTGCGAGTCCACTGCTCTATCTTGGCGTTTACCTTTCCGCCACGCACTCTTCCCCACCGGAGAACTGGCAAAATTTAGAGGGCGGGATGATAGAGCAAATCCGGAAATGGACAAGGCTACTCCAATGTCTCTCCCTCCGAGGGAGAGCACTGGTGCTTAACCAACTAGTCCTGTCCACGCTCTGGTACCGGCTCAACACCCTGGCCCCGATCCCGGATTTCCTGACCCACCTCCAGAGATTGATTCTAGAGTTCTTTTGGTCAGGAATGCACTGGGCCCCTGTTGGAGTTCTTCATTAACCCCTGAAGGAAGGAGGGCAGGGCCTGAAGTGTCTGTACACTCAGGTCCGCGTTTTCCACCTCCAGGCCCTGCAGAGGCTCTTTTATAGTGCAAGTAGTTTGGCGTGGAGCATACTGACGCACGCCTTCCTGCGCCATTTCCAAGGGCTCCGATACGACCGGCAGCTCTTTTATCTCTGTCCAAGAGGTTGTCCGCGAGACCTCTCAGGGCTGCCGGTCTTCTACCAGGACCTCCTCCGGACCTGGAAACTGTTTTCAACAACCAGGTCCGTGGCGGTCACCGTGGGAGCAGATCTCCTCGCGGAGCCCCTGCTACACAACCCCCAGCTTCGTGTGCAGGTGGCAGAGTCCCGCTTGGTGTGCCAGAGTTTGGTCCTGGCGGAAGTCACGAGAGTCGGAGACCTCCTGGACTATGACCGGGGAGACTGGCTGGATCCCCTGACGCTCGCTCGGCGCATGGGGCTCTCCAGACCTCGTACCCCCAGCGCGTACTTCAGGAGGTGAAGGCTGCCTTGACGCCCTCTGCTCGGGCTTATCTCAACCGAGCCTTGCGCGAGGGCGCACCCCCCCACACCCTTTTCCCCAGACCCGCCGGACCTTTCAATTGGGCCCCTACCCCGTAGATCCCAACAAACCCCTCACCCTTTCACTGTGAGCCAGCTGCATGAACTGCAGCCGGTCAGCTTTCAAATCGTGCCACGGAAATATCTATATACACTCACACTTCACACCCTTCATGACCACACCCTGGTGTCCTGCCCTGATACAAAGTGGCGGGACCTCCTGCCACCTTTGGAGGGTGAGCAACCTCGGTGGGCCAGCCTGTATTCCACCTTGGTCCCGAGGCCCGTCGGGGACATTAGTTGGCGGCTCCTTCACAGAGCTGTAAGCACAGGCGTGTTTTTGACACGTTTTACCCCCATCCCAGATACTTGCCCTTTTTGCAACGTGAGGGAAACCCTGGCGCACGTATGTTTAGAGTGTGCCAGACGGCAGCCCCTTTTCCGGCTCCTCACGAATATTTTATTATGCTTTTGGCTCCACTTTTCCCCTCACCTTTTTATTTACACACTCCCCATCCGTGGCCCCACAAAATCGTGAGATCTCCTGGTTAACCTCCTCCTAGCCCTAGCTAAAACAGCCATTTATAAAACCAGAGAGGGGAGGTTGGCTAATGAAGCGTCCTGCGATTGTAGGGCCGTTTTTCAATCCTCAGTACATTCACATTTCCGGGCGGAGTTCCTCTGGGCAGCGTCCACCAACTCCCTTGACGCCTTCGAGGAGCGGTGGGCACTCTCCGAGGTTCTCTGCTCGGTGACCCCATCCGGTTCCCTCCGTCTGACCCTTTGATTGAGGGAAAGAGCGAGAGACCCCAGCCCCAGCCGTTGCCGCTGTGGATACCATCATCACTGTCACCTAGGAGGGGTCCTATAACACGTGGGTGTACACACACCCCCACCCCCAAACCGCCCACCCCGCAGCCATGCCCATCTTGTCGGGCACTCTCAGGAGAGGAATAATTGGTGACACTGGGCGTGGCACTAGGTAACTCGAGGGGGTGGAAGACCACGAGTGTCGAGGAAGCCCCCCCGCTCTGGGCCCAGGCTAGCCTGAACACTTCTCCCTCCTGACGGCTGCTGTGTTATACCTTCTGTTTGCTTTGTTTTGTTGCATAGTTTTGCTTTATTCTCTTTGGTGATTTTTTGTAAGTGTTACACAAATAAAATTCTTTTCGGCTTCAAAAAAAAAAATTACTCTCCTATAGCCATCTAGCCCTACCCTGTCACATATCCCCCCCTCTGCTTAACACTAGGGGGTTGGGCAACTTGGGACGTCAGGCTGTGTACTCGTGACAAGCCATCTGCATTGCATGGTGGCTTCCAGGCTGGTGTAGTATGGTGAACTGGAAAGGTTGTAGGGACAGGAACCATCTGGTCACCCTTGCGTTCTTCTCTTTATTTCACTGCATCCACTGGAGGGGTGCATGGCAGGTCACAAGAGTAAACCGTCGTCCCAGAAGGTAATAACGTAGTGTTTCCATGGCCCATTTCACAGCTAGGCACTCTTTCAACCACGGCATACTTCTGCTCTCGCGGGACGAGTTTCCTGCTGAGGTAGACGATTGGGTGTTCTTCATCTCCGACCATCTGCGATTGGTACAGCTCCCAATCCTACTTCAGATGCATCTGTTTGTAAAATGAATGCTTTGTTGAAGTCTGGGGTTATAAGCACAGGGTTACTGCAGAGGGCTGCCTGTAGATCCATGAATGCTTTCTCTGCGGCATCTGTCCACTTCACCAGGTCTGGACCCCAGGCTTTTATCAGGTCTGTCAGGGGACTCGTGCTGGTAGCAAAATGGGGAATAAATCGTCGGTAGTACCCCACCACACCCAGGAATGCCCGGACTTGCTTTTTCCGATTCGGCCGGGGCCAATTTTGGCTAGCCTCTAGTTTGTTTAGTTGGGGCTTGACCATGTCCCTTCCTACAATGTAGCCAAGGTATTTTAGCCTATAGCACACTTGGCTGGGTTGGCTATGAGGCCAGCCTGTCTTAGCATGTCCAGAACTGCTTCCACCTTTCCTAAGTGGGTTTCCCAGTTGGGGGTTTGAATAACCACATCATCCAGGTATGCTGCTGCATAACCGGTATGGGGCCTTAGGAGCTTGTTCATAAGACGCTGGAAGGTGGCAGGTGCCCCATGCAGTCCAAAAGGAAGAACAGTATATTGAAACAGACCCTCTGGTATAGAGAATGCCGTCTTTTCTTCTGCATCTTTGGCAAGGGGAATCTGCCAGTATCCCTTTGTTAAATCAAGGGTGGTCAAAAATCGGGCATTGCCTAGGCGGTCAACTAACTCATCGATACGGGGTATGCATTGAATTTGGATCTCTCATTCAGCTGGCAAAAGTCAATACAAAACCTAGTGGTGCCATCAGGTTTGGGCACCAACACAATTGGGCTGGACCACTGACTTTGGGACTCTTTGATGACTCCTAGCTCCAACATCCTTTTTACCTCTGCCTTGATCTCCTCCCTTTTTGCTGCTGGGACCCGATAGGGCCTTAAAGTTACCTTTGCCCCAGGGTTTGTGATAATGTGGTGATATTCTTTGGTTGTCCAGCCTGGTTTGGTTGAAACCAGGTATCAGTTGATCATCTCGGTTACCTCCTTCTTCTGGTTTGGTGTCAGATCAGTGGATATCCTGATCTGCTCTTGCATGTTATTTCCCTGGATCGGGGTCTCTTGGGCCACTACATGCACCTCTCATTGGTGCCAGGGCTTTAAGAGGTCAATGTGATAAATTTGTTCTGGTTTCCGATGTCATGGCCGCTGCACCTTGTAGGTTACTTCCCCCATGGGTTCAACCACCTCATAGGGCCCCTGCCATTGGTCCAAAAGCTTGCTTTCTGCCGTGGGTACCATCACCCGATCCCCTGGTTGGAACTGTCGGACTTTTGCCTGGTGATTTTAATGGGTTCGCTGGGCCTCCTGCTCTTTTTCCAAATGTTCCAGTACAAAAAGGCTGACCCGGGCTATCTGTTCTCTCATCTGCAACACATGGTCAATTATATTTCTCCCCTCATTGGGTTCCTCTTCCCAGATTTCTTTTGCAATATCTAGTATGCCACAGGGGTGGCGTCCGTACAATAATTCAAAGGGGGAAAACCCAGTTGAGGTCCGAGTTACTTCCCGGATTGCAAACATAAGGTAGGGTAGTAGGGTGTCCCAATCCTTCCCATCTCGACTTACCACTTTCCTTATCATTGCCTTGAGGGTCCGGTTAAACCTTTCTACCAGCCCATCGGTCTGCGGATGATAGCCTGAAAACTTCAGTCTATGTATATGGAGTAGCGTACAGAGGTCCTTCATTAGCTTTGACATAAATGGGGAACCTTGGTCTGTTAATATCTCCTTTGGTAGCCCCACTTGGGCAAAGATCCCCAACTACTCTTTAGCTATCGTTTTAGAGGCCGTGTTCTGCAGGGGGACGGCTTCTGGGTAGCAAGTAGCATAATCCAGAATGACAAGTATATATTGGTGGCCCCGGGCTGTCTTCTCCAGGGGTCCCACAAGATCCATGGCTATCCACTCGAAGGGGACTTCTATGATGGGAAGGGGTACTAAAGGTGCCCTCAAGTGGGGATGGGGACTGTGCAGCTGACACTCCGGGCAGGACGCACAGTACCTCCGCACTTCATGTACTCTGGGCCAGAAGAATCGCCGCAGGACCCGTGCCAGGGTGTTCTCTAACCCCAAATGCCCCCCCCAAAAGATGACTATGGGCCAGACTTAATACAGCATTCTGATATTTTTGAGGTACTAGGATCTGCTGTACCTTCTGCCCCTGCACTGGTGCAACCCGGTATAAGAGATTCTTCTTCATTATGAAGTAGGGTCCTGGTCCCTGGGTTTTCCCTTCCACGGGAACCCCATCTATTTCGGTCACCTCCTTCCTAATGTTGTCGTACCTTGGGTCTTCAGCCTGATCCTGTCCAAAATTTCCTCTGCCGGGGCTAATCTGCCCAAGATCTAGGAGGCCAGTCTCTGTTGCCTCTACTGGTTCAGAGGCGTTAGGGTGTGGATCAGACTCGGGTACTTCTCCCTCCTGGGTGGCCTTCTTTACAGCTACTCGGGTCCGCCTACCTACGAGAGCGACCCTCTGGCTTTGGGCCAGTATTTGGGTTCCCAAGGCCTCAGCTGCCCTTCTTTCCCTTTTCATCCTTCTACGCTGTCTGGGAGTGGAGAACAAATCTGGGGATATTTCAGA
This sequence comes from Eretmochelys imbricata, assembly GCF_965152235.1. NCBI lineage: Eukaryota > Metazoa > Chordata > Testudines > Cheloniidae > Eretmochelys > Eretmochelys imbricata. Next base: position 38,478,516 of record NC_135574.1, read on the forward strand.
GAAGGTTGGGGGTTGACAGTCTACTGTGGATGCCTCACTACTTTCACAGCTTCCCCCTTTCTCCAATTCCCCCACTGGGAGTAAGTCTCCAAACTCTGGGAAGTCCCTCCTTATGAGCACTGGGAGTTTAGGGACTACACCTGCTGATACCTCAGTAGTGTTCCCCTGAATCTCGATTTTTACAGGGATGATGGGGTAATACCCAACTGTCCCATGGACGCATGTTATCCCCGTATGCTTAGCCCACGGCAGCTGACTACGCTTCATGAGCTTCTCTGGGACAAGCGTGATAGCACTCTCCGAATCAACCAATGCGATGGTCTCTACCCCATTTAGCTTCACTGTTCTAGTGTATATATGTGGGGTTAGTGAGACCCCCAAAGGTGGATTAGGGAGCATGGGTCTGCCCAGTTCCCCAGGTTACACTGCATAGGCTCCTCAGCACTGGGACACTGTGCAGCTATATGTCTCCACTCCCCGCAGGCGTAACATCTGTATGGAGCCCTAGGCGTTCCCTGGTCTCTTGGTTTGGGTAGTCTACCATTATGATCCTCTTCCCCCTCAGTGCTCTGACTCTTTGTGGCTTCTGGTGGGCCGTCAGCCCCTCTCTTTTTCCACCTGGGTTCTCCTGGTGGCCCAGTCACCCGAGCTCTAGGGCTTGGTGCTGCTAGTTTAACCTGGGGTGCTTCTTCCTTAATTGGTTGGGTCAGCTCCCTTGCTGTCCTTTGCCTTTCTACCAGCGTGACAGCCTTGTTGTAGGTGGAGGGTTCATTCTGGCTTACCCAGGCATGAAAGTCTGGCAGTAGTCCTCTCATGTACCAGTCGATGACCAGAACCTCTAGTATCTCCTCTGGACTCCAGGACTCAGTTCGTAACCACTTTCGTGCAAGATGGAGGAGGTCATATAATTGAGACCGTGAGGTTTGGTTTTCCTGGTACCTCCACTCATGGTATTGCTGGGCCTGCACTGCAGTCGTTACCCTAGATCTGGCCAGGATCTCTGCTTTCAGATGGGGGTAGTCTGCTGCAGCCTCTTCAGGCAAATCATAGTAGGCTTTCTGGGCCTCCCCACACAGGAATGGAGCGAGGATGCCAGACCACTGTTCTTGAGGCCAAGCCTCCCGCAGGGCTGTCCTCTCAAAGGCCAGGAGGTACGCCTCTACATCATCCTCCCGCATCATTTTCTGCAGCCAATTGCTGGCCCGCATGATCTGCGTCCCATCATGGCCGTGGTTCAGCTCTGTAAGGGCCTTTACCTGGTTAACCAATTCCCGCAACATTGCCTGGTCTTGAGCAGCCTGGTCCATTAGCAGGCGATTGCTGCAGCCTCCCTGCCTCCTGTTGGGCAGCTGCCTGGACATGAGTAGCCTCCTGCTGGGCAGCCGTGGCTTGTATCAGTGCCCGCAACCTCCTCCATTGTGGTGAAAAAAAATAAAAATAGACCCTCTTCCCCCCCCTTCCAAACACCCTCCTTCTTCCACCGTGCTGTGGAGACCAGATCCCACTTCCGACACCACTAGTGACAATGTTCCTGCTCTACCTTGGTGGGTCTTGCACTTATTGGTGGATTTGCTCGCCTTGGAGCTTCATGGCAGCCCTCAGCTTGGCCGTTTTTCTGAATTCACAGTCCAGGTTGACTCCTCCTGTGTCTGACCAGGAGTTGGGAGGACTTGGGGGGGAACCAGGGCCCGCCCTCTACTCCAGGGCCCCGTGGAATGCAGCTGTTTAGAGTGCCTCCTGGAACAGCTGTGCAACACCTACAACTCCCTGGGCTACTTCCCCATGGCCTTCTCCCAACATCTTCTTTATCCTCACCATAGGACCTTCCTCCTAGTGTCTGATGATGCTTGTACTCCTCAGTCCTCCAACAGTCTGCGTTCTCACTCTCAGCTCTTAGTGCCTTTTGCTCCCAGCTCTTCACACGCACACCACAAACTGAAGTGAGCTCCTTTTTAAAACCCAGGTGCCCTGATTAGCCTGCCTTAATTGATTCTAGCAGCTACTTGATTGGCTGCAGGTGTTCTAATCAGCCTGTCTTTATTGTCTCCAGAAGATTTCTGATTGTTCTGGAGCCTTCCCTGTTACCTTACCCACGGAAAAGGGACCTACTTAGCCTGGGGCTTATATATCTGCCTTCTATTACTCTCCTATAGCCATCTAGCCTGACCCTGTCACAAGAGCTACTATAGGTTCAGTGGTCTCAGCCCTGAGCTAGCCTCCATTATTTCAGGGTAAGTTTTTTCTATGTCTAGCAATATGATTGGACTTTAAACGTTATTTCTCAAAGGTTTTTCTGCTTTATTAAGATTCAGTCTTAAAATAAACAGAACATATATTTGACTGAAAATGATATTCCTGGGCATTTTTAGATTTTACAAACAAAATGTAAAATATTAAACTTCTCAGAATAGGTAGTATTGTGTTCATACTCATACTGTGTGCCCAAGTGAGGCACTATTACTTTTAGAAATAATGGACATTTTGAAGAAACAGAACTTAAGGGTTTCAGAGTAAGCATCCAATGAAGTGAGCTGTAGCTCACAAAAGCTTATGCTCAAATAAATGTGTTAGTCTCTAAGGTGCCACAAGTACTCCTTTTCTTTGAGAACTTAAAGGGTCATTTTAAAAGAAAAAAAACTTGTTACTCATTGCCAGTAACATTCAGTTGGAGTTTAGTCAGTCCTACAATGTCCTGGAGATATGAATTCAAAATTAATATACAAAAATGAAATATGCACCTAACCAAGTCCAGTCGTATTTCTGTTACAATCAGTAGGAGTTTTCCCATTGATTTGAATGGAAGCAGGATCAGACCCAATCCCATCTTCTTGTGCAATTTGTTACTGAAGAGAAAGCACTGCGATAAAAATTGCCATTCACTAGTTAACACAAACTAAGGAATCTTATAGTATCCTAGCTAAGTCAATGGTGTGAGACTTGGTACATGGTGATTTTTTTCTTAAAAAACACAAATTAAGAAACCTGGAATCCATTTCAAAACCCTGAAATAAAATGGTGGTGGGGTGTGTGTGTGGCCTACTGTCAAGGTTCCTTCCCCACTCTGAACTCTAGGGTACAGATGAGGGGACCTGCAAGAAAAACCCTCTAAGCTTATTTTTACCAACTTACGTTAAAACTTCCCCAAGGCACTTCCTATTTTACCTTTTGCCCCTGGACTTTATTGCTGCCACCACCAAGCATCTAACAAATATATAACAGGGAAAGAGCCCGCTTGGAAACGTCTTTCCCCCCCAAAATCCTCCCAAACCCTACACCCCCTTTCCTGGGGAAGGCTTGATAAAAATCCTCACCAATTTGCATAGGTGAACACAGACCCAAACCCTTGGATCTTAAGAACAATGAAAAAGCAATCAGGTTCAATTAAAATTCTCCTTTTAAGAAAAACTAAAAGAATCACCTCTTTAAAAAATCAGGATGGTAAATACCTTACAGGGTAATCAGATTCCAAACAGAGAATCCCTCTAGGCAAAACCTTAAGTTACAAAAAGACACAAAAACAGGAATATACATTCCATTCAGCACAACTTATTTTATCAGCCATTTAAACAAAACAGAATCTAATGCATATCTAACTAGATTTCTTATTAGCCCTTTACAGGAGATCTGACCTGCATTCCTGCTCTGGTCCTGGCAAAAGCAACACAGACAGAGAGAGCCTTTTTTTCTCCCCCGTCCAGCTTCGAAAGTATCTTGTCTCTTCATTGGTCATTTTGGTCAGGTGCCAGTGAGGTTATCCTAGCTTCTTAACCCTTTACAGGTGAAAGGGTTTTGCCTCTGGCCAGGAGGGATTTAAAGGTGTTTACCCTTCCCTTTATATTTATGACACCTACATAGATGTTTTGCCAAACAAAATGGTTTATTGCACCACTGGTAAGCACTTAATGGGTCAGATTCATTGGGGTATATTCTGGCTGCTTTGGGCCTCCGTGATCATAGAAGATTAGGGTTGGAAGAGACCTCAGGAGGTCAACACCTTGCTCAAAGCAGGATCAACCCCAACTAAATCATCCCAGCCAGGGATTTGTCAAACTGGGCCTCAAAAACCTCTAAGGGTGGAGATTCCACCACCTCCTTAGGTAACCCATCCTAGTGCTTCACCCGCCCCTAGAGAAATAGTGTTTCCTAATATCCAACATAGACCTCCCCCACCGCAACTTGAGACCATTGCTCCTTGTTCTGTCATCTGCCACCACTGAGAAAAGCCTAGTTCCATCTTCTTTGAAACCCTGCTTCAGGTAGTTGAAGGCTGCTATCAAATCCCCCCTCACTCTTCTCTTCTGCAGACTAAACAAGCCCAGTTCCCTCAGCCTCTCCTCATAAGTAATGTGCCCAGCTCCCTGATAATTTTTTTTGCCCTCTGCTGGACTCTCTCCAATTTGTCCACATCCTTTCTGTAGTGGTGAGCCCAAAACTGTGTGCAATACTCCAGATGTGGCCTCACCAGTGCCAAATAGAGGGGATAATCACTTCCCTCGATCTGTTGGCAATGCTCCTACTAATGCAGCCCAATATGCCTTTGGCCTTCTTGGCAACAAGGGCACATGATTGACTCATACCCAGCTTCTCATCCACAGTAATCCCCAGGTCCTTTTCTGAAGAATTGCTGCTTAGCCAGTTGGTCTCCAGACTGTGGCGGTGCATGGGATTCTTCCGTCCTAAGTGCAGGACTCTGCACTTGTCCTTGTTGAAACTCAGATTTCTTTTGGCCCAATCCCCCAATTTGTGTAGGTCAGTCTGGACCCTATCCATATATCTCCAGCATATCTGCCTTTCTCCCCCAGTTTAGTGTCATCTGCAAACTTGCTGAGGGTGCAATCCATCCCGTCATCCAGTCATTAATAAAGATGTTGAACAAAACCAGCCCCACCACCGACCTTTGGGGCACTCTGCTTGATACCGGCTGCCAACTAGACATGGAGCTGTTGATCACTACCCATTGAGCCCGACAATCTAGCCAGCTTTCTATCCACCTTTAGTCCATTCATACAATCCATACTTCTTAAACTTGCTGGCAAGAACACTGTGGGAGACTGTATCAAAAGCTTTGCTAAGGTCAAGATATATCATGCCCACTGCTTTCCCCATATCCACAGAACCAGTTCTCATCATAGAAGGCAATCATGTTGGTCAGACATAACTTGCCCTTGGTGAATACATTTGACTGTTCCTGATCACTTTCCTCTCCAAGTGCTTCAAAATGGTTTCCTTGAGGACCTGTTCGATGTTTTTTTTCCTGGGACTGAGGTGAGGCTGACCAGTCTGTAGTTCCCTGGATTCTCCTTTTTCCCCTTTTTAAAAATGGGCACTATATTTTCCTTTTTCCAGTCATCTGGGACCTTCTCCAATCACCACAAGTTTTCAAAGATAATGGCCAATGGCTCTGCAATCACATCAGCCAATTCCCTCAGCATCCTCGGATGCATTAGATACGGACCCATGGACTTGTGCATGTCCAGCTTTTCTAAATAGTCCTTAACCTATTCTTTCACCACTGAGAGCTGCACACCTCCTCCCCATACTGTGCTGGCCAGTGCACCAGTCTGGGAGCTGACCTTGTCTGTGAAGACCGAGGCAAAAAAGCATTGAGTACTTCAGCTTTTTCCACATCTGTCACTAGGTTGCCTCCCCCATTCAGTACAGGTCCCACACTTTCCCCAACCTTCTTCTTGTTGCTAACATACCTGTAGAATCCGTTCTTGTTACCCTTCACATCCCTTGCTAGCTGCAATTCCAATTGTGCTTTGGCCTTCCTGATTACACCTCTGCATGCTTGAGCAATATCTTTATACTCCTCCCTAGTCATCTATCCAAGTTTCCACTTCTTGTAAACTTCCTTTTTGAGTTTAAGTTCACCAAAGATCTCTGTTAAGCCAAGCTGGTTGCCCATCATATTTGCTATTCTTTCTGCACATCGGAACGGCTTGTGCCCTTTCACAGCATACCAAAAGTCCACAGCTGGTGTATCTGTAATCAGTCAAAAACCTTAAAACAAGTTTTCCTCTTTATTTAGAATATGCAAACACTACTCCCCTTGTCCCACAAATTCCTGACATTCACTTATTCTGCTCCACTGATTTGTCCATTTAGAAGCACAAACCATTCCTTGCAGATGGTGTGACTGCCAGCCTCTTGTATTTCTATCACTTCTCTTTTCCAGAACTATCCTTTGTCACAACTTGTCTTATTTCTGAGCTGTCACCACCTTCCCTAAGCTATACCTGGTGGGAAAAAAAAGTAGAAAATTTATTATTTTCACGTAACATATTTCTAGCATCATAATCCTGGAAATATGAGTATAGCAGTCCTGATTCTTGCCTCAGCTATAATGGTTTTACATTGGTGTAATTTGATTTACTTAAGTGGAGTTCTGATTTACACTGCTGTGAATGTGAATAGAATCAGGCCCCATGTCTCTTTCAACACAAACCCACATCAAGTGGCTTAGTGTTCAAATTGGGTCCTGGATACTGGAAATGACCCCACATGGGTGGGCCTTTGTCCTTACTCAGAGCTTCAGTGGAGTGTGTGTGGATGCAGGTGTCATCCACATGGATCAGTTGGTAGAATTAAGAATCTTTCAAGAAAAATTTTTAGTAGATAATATTTCAACCACCTTTGATAACCAGAAATTCCTAGATAGAAAACAGCTAACTTTCTGGGTCCTTTTCTTTTGCTCAAATTGCTGTTACTAGTGTTGAATTACAAGGCCAAACTTCCAGAGGAGGTCTGATCAGAGGCAGAAGTGAGGAGAAATCTGAAACTTGTGCAAACAGACAGAAAAGAGACATACAGCCTCAAAAGCTAATTTAAGGCTTTGCATCAGGCCCTGGCTGCTCAGCAACTCTAAACTTTTTTGGAGGGGAACTCCTCGCCCTGTTGAAATCCATGTGAAACTCAGTTGATTTTAATAGAGCCAGGATTTCACTCTTTTTGAAAGTGTTTTAAGACAAGTTCATATCACTTTCCTTTTCTAGACTACATTCTTACCTCTGCAGAGCTGTGCACAGTTTGAGGATCTTAAAACGCTTAGGGCTTGAACCAATGTCCATTGAAATCAACGGTATGCATCCAATGAAGTGAGCTGTAGCTCACGAAAGCTCATGCTCAAATAAATTGGTTAGTCTCTAAGATGCCACAAGTACTCCTTTTCTTTTTGCAAAGACAGACTAACACGGTTGTTACTCTGAAACCAATCAGGGCCCTGTAACTTTCTCTCCATCTCCAAAGAAAGCATGCAGTTCTATGCCAGAAGAGCTAGTCATGCTTCTAGAATGTTTCATCTCCATGCATGAAATATTAATTCTTATTATTAATATTATTACTAAAGAATCCATTGCTTATGAAAGATCCTGGAAATAGTTTATTTCAACTCGCTCCCCTTCTTTGTGTAATGGATGCCTGCTCTAAAGGAGCAGAGCATACTATAGCAGATCAGTAGTGATAACACTTTCGGTTATTATCGATACCAAGTATATCAATACTAAGTATGATGCATTTGGAATGCATCCGATGAAGTGAGCTGTAGCTCACGAAAGCTTATGCTCAAATAAATTGGTTAGTCTCTTAAGGTGCCACAAGTACTCCTTTTCTTTTTGCAAATGCAGATTAACATGGCTGCTACTCTGAAACCTGTCACAATGCAATATAGTGCAGGCCAGCAAAGTCCATGACTAATATGCTGGCTATGCAAGCACAATAATTAAATAGCCATACATTATGGCCTCATTAAGTATGCCACACAGGTCCACCAATAGCAACACTATCATTTACCATTTTCTTATAAATTATTTACATTGCCTAAGGATATTTTCTCATTCTGCATCCCCATAGTGCTTTCAAAACATCTGTTTTCCCCTATTTCCTAGCATCCCTTCCTCATATTTCATATTTCCCCTATTTCCTAGCATCCCTTCCTCATATTTCAATTCATGTACAGCAAAGTATGATTTGTTCACCTGTAAGCTTCTTATAGCAAGTTAGTGCTCTGTACATTTTTACCTAATACCCTATTTCTGTTTCCCTCATGGAATAATAAGCCCTCAACTGAAAAAGGATTTGTATAACTGATAATGCTTTCTACAAAGCTCATGTTTATATTTTTGTTTTGCTTTTTACCTCTAAACACATTAGAGCGGCAAATAATTTTAGCATCTCCAACAGTAAGTCATATTTCCATTTTTATCTCAGCCATTTCCAAAAGCTTTGGGTACATAAATACCTTTGATCACTTTGTTGTTAACATGCTTTGAGTATTTTTCATGGAAGTAGAAAAGGTTTGCACATCTAGCATGTTAGGTGCAATATATATGTAACCCTTCTGCCAGGCGGAGCCGGCAGCAACCAGGGCTGGGTTCAATATCTAGTGGTTCCTTTTCAACTGTACAACACAGAACTGGTTTGAGCTTCCACCCAGTAACCTGGGAAAATTACACACCACCCATGGCACCTCTGAGAGACAATACTTCCCCACTTGCAAGCACAGAGTCTTAGTGTAGAAAAGAAACTTTTAATGAAAGGGAAATGCCACATGCAGGATTTATAATCAGAAAACTGTGAGCAGGATACCAACCCCAGAGTGTGCGGGGTAGTGTCTTCTGCCTCATGTTCTTGAGTTCTACAACCAAGAGTTCCTTTACTGTGCCCCCCTCTGCTCCCTCACCATACCCCACTCACAGAGGTTGTGCTTGGTCAGTGAAGACCCAGGGTTCAGAGGTGCATGTAGGTGAGTTCACCTCCCACCCAGGGAAGAAGGCACCTTTCTTGCTTCTCCATCTGAGCACTTGCTCTGGCTGGCCACCCTGCCTGCCACTCTTTCCGCTCCACTGGCTGCCCCACCAGCTGACGTTCCTCTCCGCTGGCCGCCCCACCAGCTTCTCATTCTGCTCCACTTGCTTCCCACTTGTTCTACTTGCTGCCTCACCAGCCACCATTCCACTTGCTGGTCACCTTCTGCCACCTGCCTCTCTGCTATCACCTCTCCAGGTCAGTCTCATGAGGTTTCACTCCGCTCTGTGATTTTCAGCTCCTATGCTGGGCAGAAACAACGTCCCACCACAAGTTCTTGTCAGCTCTTTTGAGCACTTAAAATAACAAAAGGCTCCTAATGAAACCTGTTGGGGGCTTATTCCTTCACCCACTTACTTCCCTGGTCTTTCTTGCATGACCAGAGAGCAACAATATGCAAGTCCAAAGCTGCAAACAATTCCATGTTTCTTGGAGTGAACTTTCAACAAGCATGATTCCAGTTTCCTTCCTTAGTGTCCCCCTTCACAGCTCTGACACCACAGAGCCTTACCTGTGTCCCTGTTCCCATTCCCCCTGCCTCAGCAAAACATAATTCCAATTTCCCGTCCACCCACCCCCTCACTTCCTGATTGACTGCAGACTATATAGTCAAACTTGAGTTCTGCTTCGTTATACCTCAACCAATTATTTTACTGAAATGTAACTAACCAATCCTAACATGTTGTAACGATTATTTAACCAATTATATCCCACCACCTTAATTAGTTTACACCCAGCAAAATTAGTTATACAGCAGACAGAAACAAATCACAGAACCAGACAGAGATTACAGACAAACAATAGGGAAATGGGACTACAGTGACAGAACAAAGAAATGAGGATTTCACATCCCAGCTATTGATAAGTGAGTTCTTGCCAGACAGGATTCTATCAAACTACGTTTCTTTTTACATCTTCTAGGCACTTCCCTTTTCCTGGAGGTGATAGGAATACAATCCTGTCCTGATAATGCCTAACAGCCCAATAGCACCTTCTTCCAATGTGACTAGTTTGGAATGTGAGGATCTGACCATTCGCTTCCCAGCTTATGGATGCCTCTGCTGCTTAGAGAAAGATCTAAGCCTACACACAGGGCCTCAGACTGTCACAGTAAGAGAAGGCCCTTACACCGGCAGACAGTGATTTTGATTTTCTCTTTTATACCTCTATAACTAGCTAAGTGATAAGAATACACCGAAATTCTTAGAGTATAGGCCTTTACAGACAGGCCTGAATATCTATATCCTAACAAAACATATTTATCTTTCTCTTTGAACAGTGGGGAGTAACAGGTTAAACCAGACCAGGGACCCTTTGGGAGAGTCCACGCCTCCAGGCTGGGATATGTGCCCCTCTTACTTTCACAGGGAGCTGCACACGGCTATGCCTGTGGATGGTCAATGTAAACAAGCTGTCTCACAGCTCGCTAGCGAATTACCCTGATGGGCCATATGAAGCCCATGGGCCACAGGTTGCCCACCACTGCTATAGCCCTTCACCTCTAAAATGGAGATATTAATCTCTCACACACACAGTTGTAAAAATAAATACATTAAGAATTGTGAGGTTCTTAGATATTATGTTAAATGGCGTCAGATGAGTACCTAAGAGATAATTAAGCCCAATTCTTCTGCCTTATTTACTACAGATGATATCTACAGATTTGTGAGTGCACTAGACAGATGTTTAATAGTAATTGACTATTTCTGATATTTCCTACAGATAATATATTTGCCACCTATATCTTGCAAAATGGTAATAAATTAATTTGTTTTGCTTGATAGGGAATTCCCTATTAATTTCTCATGATGGATATTGATTTTTCATTTGCAGAGTTGAAGGTTTCAGTAATGATTAAGATTTCCAGCATGTTCCTTCAGGTCCACACCTTGGAGCAGAAGCTGGAGAGAGATCAGTCCAGGTTGCTAAAAGAAACCGGAAGCAAAATGATCCATTCTCACCATTGTTAAGCCCCTGGATGATGTCTTGGGAGAGCTGGGTTTGACTACGGTTCTGCAACAGATTTCCTGTGTGACCCTGAGCAACTCGTATAATCTTTTTGCCTTACTTCCCTCTGAAAAATGAGGATATAGTCCTTCCTATCTAACAGACATTAGTAGGATAAATTAATTGTTTGTGAGGTGCTCAGCTAGTAATGTTATGTGGCCACAGAAGTAGATAGTACTGATGAAACCTAATAGGCAAACTTTTCCCATTCCTGACATTGAGGAATTGGCTTTTTTACTGCTGGCTGTTCCAATCAACTCTCAGCATAGAGACCTTCCTAATGCTATCACTTCAGCTTGATTCAGTGAACAGGTCACTGGACTAGGAGCACCATTTCTGTTTTGACACTGGTTCATTGCATGGTCCTTGTATAACTCACTTAGCCTCTCTCTATCCACCAATTTCCTGACACTTGTTACCTTGTGGCAGTGACATTACATTCATCTTTGTAAAGTTTTGAAAACTACAGCTGAAAAGTATTTATGTATTATTAATGTTCTCCAGATTGTATAACTCATGCACGATATCTGGTTGAAAAGACAGCCTGAAATTAGGAATGAGGTCCCAATTCTGAAAAATGCTGAATGATGTTACTTGCCATTTAAGTTAATGGGAATTGAGTTTTTTCAGCACCACACAGGAGTTACTCAGCCCTCACAGGATTAGACCTCAAAAAATCTATACTATCACCTGCTTGACTGGAGCAGAAAAGAGTGAGAGATCAGTACAAAATGTATGCATATGTGTGCAGAAGTTCATTTTCCTTGATCAAATAGGCTGTAAAGCTTTAATTCCTTCATTGTTATGGGCCAATTTTTCTGCTGGTGAAAAAGGACACGTTTGACTTCAAAGGAGGTTTGCACATTGACAACAGCAGAGAACTGGGTCTTATATTTCTTAACAGGGGAATAATGTACCAGATTCAAAGGCTAATGGAGAAGAATCCTTAATACATTTTGCATTCATTTTAATACAAACATTTGCATCAGACCCCACAATTTTAATGGTTTTGCTCCAGAGTTTATTCTTAATCAAGTCTAGTTCAGGTTTAAAAGCTTTATTGCCTTTAGTCACTTTAGAAATAATTAAATCATATTCCTGTACCATTACCTCTAGATTGGAAACTTTCCCTTCTGTCTCCATTAGTCTTATATCCAATTGCTCACATTTTTTCCTCACTGGCAGTAATTGTTTCATGCAGGGAGTCCAGCTGTTAGGCCATAATATCATTGTCCCAATCTATCATATCTGATGACTTCTGGAAAGCTAAATCACTTTCAAAGCCTACAAATGATGAAGAGTTATCCTCATAGGCTTCCTCTCTAGGAGAGATTGTTTTTAATTGAAAAGGCTGCTACTGCAAAATTTTCTGCTTGTTTTCAGTATTCCCAAAGAACTGTGTTTAACAGATATTGAAATACTCTGAGGAAAAAACTCATGTTGCAGTTTTGTACAATTATCACATTTATTTTGTGCATGAAAATAGATATTCATATGGCTGTGATCCATGGTGAAATGTTACCATTTCCATGAATGAATACAAATCATTACTGGTTGAGGGTGTCCTTACCAACCGCAGCTCAAGTTTGATGAGGTTCCTGAGCCAAGTTTCAACTGCTGTAAGGATTATTTATATTTTTAATGGAAACCCAAGAGCAACTCCAGTTTTTGCATGGTCATGACCCAAACTTTATGGGTTTGGAGGAGTTTTGTTAAGAACTTATTTGTGTAATTGAACCTGAAAGTCAGAGAGCGCAAACCAGCTTGAACCAAAAACAACCAATGAAAATGCTTATAGTAACTCTGAAAATTCTTCACTTCTCATCCTAAATAGTGTGTAATAGTTACTAATGGTGCAACAGAATTGCAGAACCACAAGAGATGGCTGCATTGCAATGGCGGGTGAAGTGACCCCTAAAAATATAGGCTAGCAAAAGCTTTGAGACCTTCAGGTGGAAAGGTGCTATATACATACAAAGTATTATCATGATAAGTTATTGTGTCATGAGGTCTTCTACTGTCTATCTATCTATCTATATATATATGAAATATTGAAATGCACAGCACCCGTAGTTGACAAAATGCTCACTTAATATTCTATATTCATGCTCTGCAGACCTAAGGCATCTTGTCAGGTGACATGCATTAACTGGCGTGACAGAGATTATAGAGATATTTTGACATGTCAAATCAGGGTAATAGCTATATTTCACCAGGCAGCAAAAGGAGATGTTTAGAACATTCAATTATGCGATATAAACTTGTAACCATCTGGGAAAGAACCTGAATTTATGTGGCAGAAAAGATTTTTCTGAAAATAAAAACAGTGTAAAAAAGACCTGGTACTTCTAACCTGATCTAGAACTACCTGTATCTGAGCAGATAGAATTTTGACTTCCTTCAGTGGTAATTCTATACTCTAGACATGGGGAAATTCCAGGTGGGCAGATTTAGCTGAATTTTGGATGAAGAGCAAAACTCCCAGCACCAGTTTCTCAGCTGTTTTGCAATAGATAAAAACTTTCAGGGTCCAAGTTTATTTGGACAAAAATACCATTGTATGCAAATTAGGACATCTATATTTGCAAGCACAATTAACACTAGTGCATGTGCAAATAGATTTTCAGATGTGTTTTCTAGCAATGGCTCAAATTGTCTATTTAAAGGCACTGATTTCCCTGAGCTCCACAGGACATATTGCCAGAATGATGTAGCTGACTCCCTTCATTGCAATTGAATCACTGCATAGCTCAGTAGGAGCATGATATTGAAACCTTCCTGCCTTCTTGGGAATGATTGTGCACACAAGGACACACAGAGAAAAAGTGATCTTTGCACTCCCCAGAGCACGAAGACTGACACTGTGACAGACCCTTGTCTCAGAGGGCCTGGCTCCTCACATACTCTCTTCTTTCACTTGTGCACTTGCATAAATGCCAGTCACAATATTGCCCTATACTATAGTGTATGATAGATAACTTAAGATCAGCACAAATTAAACACTGAAAACTTGTCCTCATTTACATGTGTAAATTTCTGGACGCTTTATCCTGAAAATTGCAATTGTATGTACCAATGCTCTTTCAACTTCCGATGCTACACAGTGTTAAAAAGTAACAGTCATTTACATGTACTATATATGGAGTTCCTGTTTGATTGAACTGTTTCTTCAAACTCCTGGGAGAAAAAGTCCTATTTTCCTGCAGTATTATATTTGTATGCAATAATAATTACAGAAGAGAAAAGAGATGAATTACAGCATGCACTTTGTGGAGAGCATGCCATGGGTAATATCCAAGGCATGGAGGGCAGATTCCCCAGATCAAAAATTGCTGGATTTAGGATATTTGCTTTCTAATTTAAGATAAAGTATTTTGAAAAAATTCTCAGGAATTAAGCCGCAATACCTGTTTTATATTAGTGGGAAAACTGCAGTACTGCTGCTTTGTTCACGTTGCTAAAATTAACATTATATCCTTCCATACAGGTAATTATTAGGTTAGCATAATTTTAGAAAAATGTAATCGTCTGCCAAGCTGCAGTTCCCTACAGCACTTTCTAAACCTACTTACAGCAAGAATGAGAAATAATTTGCATTTATGATTACTGCCAATACTTCCATTCCTTAGTAAAACTCTCCAAATTATTTATTTAGGACCAGATTGTGCAGCCCTTACCCAAGATGATTAACACTTACTTATGGGAGTCATCCCAGTAACTGCTATGCAGTGTAGGTGGGAATATGGCCTTGAATAAATAATGCCAAGTGCTCTAATAGCATAGATTTATTGGCAGAGATATCAAATGCAAATTATTGAGCTATTCACATGAAGAAGTGCTACTTGGTCTGAGTGAGCACAATCTGGCCCTTTTAAATTTTAGCATGGCAACAAGGAAATATGAAAACAGCACTGTAAAGGAGCAGACTCACCCCTGCGGCACCTCCTGTTGGTAGTCATGTGGCATTAGCTCATCCTGCCACTGGAGCGCCTTCTGCAGGCCAGTGATCTGCCACAGCTCCAGGCTCCGTGTCCCTCACAGACCACGGTACCCCTTTTTCTGGGGTTCTACCCCCTGGCAGTACCCCAACCCTCTGCCTCTGGGTCTCCCCTTCCTGGGAAACCCCCAACCCGCTATCCCCACCTTGCCTCAGTCTGGGCTACTGCCAGTCATCACCAAGCCCCCACTCCCTGGGGCAGACTGCAGTGTAAAGGCCACTCATAGAATATCAGAGTTGGAAGGAACCTCAGGAGGTCATCTAGTCCAACCCCCTGCTCAAAGCAGGACCAATCCCCAACTAAATCATCCCTGCCAGGGCTTTGTCAAGCCTGACCTTAAAACTTCTAAGGAAGGAGATTCCACCACCTCCCAAAGTAATGCATTCCAGTGTTTCACCACCCTCCTAGTGAAAAAGTTTTTCCTAATATCCAACCTAAACCTCCCCCACTGCAACTTGAGACCATTACTCCTCATTTTGTCATCTACTACCACTGAGAACAGTCTTGATCTCATCATAGGCAAGGGGCTTCAGACCTGCTGCCTTCCTCTGCCTCACAGTAACTCTATGGGCCTTGGACTAGGCCCTGCAGCCTGGGGACTTTCCAGCCTAGAGCGCCCCCACTCAGCCTGCTCCTTCCACTGCACTGCACTGCACTGCACTGCACTGCACTGCACTGCACTGCCCTCAGTAGCTAGCTAGCTAGCTAGCTAGCTAGTCAGGCAAGCAGGCAGGCCCTGCTCTCTCCTAGCCTGGAGAGAGACTCCTTAGGCCTCTGGCTCACAGCCTTTTTATACAGGCCAGCTGGGCCTGATTGGGGTGTGGCCCAGCTGCAGCTGCTTCCCCAATCGGCCACAGCCCTCTCCAGGGCTGCTTTTAACCCCTCCTATTTTAGGAGCAGGGTAGCCACCCCGCTACAAGCACAAACTACCCCAGGCCCTCCGGACCTTTTCATCGGGCCCCGTGGACCCGACCGACCCCCCCCGCCCCTTCACCGTGAGCCGGCTACGCGAGCTGCAGCTGGTCCGGTTCCACGCCGCGCCAAAACATCATCTCTACACGCTCGTGCTCCACACCCTTCATGTCCTCACCCTCGCGTCCTGCCCTGACACAAAGTGGCGGGACCTCCTGCCACCTCTAGAGGGTGAGGAGCCCCGGTGGGCCAGCCTCTATTCCACCTTAGTGCCGAGGCCCGCCGGGGATATCAGTTGGCGGCTCCTTCACAGGGCCATGAGCACGGGCGTGTATTTGGCGCGGTTCACCCCGATTCCGGACACCTGCCCCTTTTGCGGCGTGAGGGAAACCCTGGCGCACGTCTACCTGCAGTGCGCCAGGTTGCAGCCCCTATTCCGGCTCCTCACCAATCTTTTGTTACGGTTTTGGTTGCACTTTTCTCCTCATCTTCTTATCTACGCACTCCCTGTCCGTGGCCCCACTAAGTCGCGGGACCTCCTGGTCAACCTCCTCCTGGCCCTGGCTAAAGCGGCCATCTATAAAACCAGGGTGAGGAGGTTGGCCGATGGAGTCTCCTGCGACTGCGGGGCCTATTTCCGATCCTCTGTCCATTCACGCCTCCGAGCAGAGTTCCTCTGGGCGGCGTCCACTGACTCCCTTGACGCCTTTGAGGAGCGGTGGGCGCTGTCCGGAGTTCTCTGCTCGGTGTCCCCGTCCGGTTCCCTTCGTTTGACCCTTTGACCGCACTCCCGTCCCTGTTTTTCATTAGTTGTCCCCCGTAATTAGTTGGCTCTCCAGGCCTTGTGGATCTCCCCCTTAGCCTGGGGGGGGATCCTTTTGTAGTGGACGAGCTCTGCCCGCCCACTTCCTGGATCCCAATAGGACAAGCACAAACTACCCCAGGCCCTCCGGACCTTTTCATCGGGCCCCATGGACCCGACCGACCCCCCCGCCCCTTCACCGTGAGCCGGCTATGCGAGCTGCAGCTGGTCCGGTTCCACGCCGCGCCAAAACATCATCTCTACACGCTCGTGCTCCACACCCTTCATGTCCTCACCCTCGCGTCCCGCCCTGACACAAAGTGGCGGGACCTTCTGCCACCTCTAGAGGGTGAGGAGCCCCGGTGGGCCAGCCTCTATTCCACCTTAGTCACAAGGCCCGCCGGGGATATCAGTTGGTGGCTCCTTCACGGGGCCGTGAGCATGGGCGTGTACTTGGCATGGTTCACTCCAATCCCGGACACCTGCCCCTTTTGCAGCGTGAGGGAAACCCTGGCGCACGTCTACCTGCAGTGCGCCAGGTTGCAGCCCCTATTCCGGCTCCTCACAAATATTTTGTTAAGGTTTTGGTTGAACTTTTCCCCTCACCTCCTTATTTATGCACTAAGTCGTGGGACCTCCTAGTCAACCTCCTCCTGGCCCTGGCTAAAGTGGCCATCTATAAAACCAGGGTGGGGAGGTTGGCCAATGGAATCTCCTGCGACTGTGGGGCCTATTTCCAATCCTCTGTCCATTCACGTCTCCGGGCAGAGTTCGTCTGGACGGCATCCACTGACTCCCTTGATGCCTTTGAGGAGCAGTGGGTGCTGTCCGGGGTCCTCTGCTTGGTATCCCCGTCCAGTTCCCTTCGTTTGACCCTTTGACCGCACTCCCGTCCCTCTTGTTCATTAATTGTCCCCCGTAATTACTTGGTTTTCCAGGTCCTGTGCACCCCCCCTTAGGCTGGGGCGGGGGGATCCTTTAGCAGTGGGCGGGCATCCCAATAAGGACAAGCACAAACTACTGAACTGCAATCAGATTACTGGGGGTGGGGGGGGAATTTATCCTAAAAATCCTTAAAATAGATTTAAATTTACTTAATTTAGCAAATTTTTCCCTATCACCAACTCTGAGTGTGGTCCTTTGGAGAGTCCCTGCTGCCCTCGCTGGTGGTTCTTTGACTGTGAACTTTGTCTGAGTCTGGAAGTGTGTCTTACTCTTTGAGCTGTGCTCAGGGAGGCAGCCTGGATCAAGGGTTTTACCCCTTTGCGTCCCAAGCCTTTCTGCCTCCCTCTCCTTCTCTGCTTTACTCCCGACGGAATTCTGTGCCACTGAGTGTGTGAAAAATTCATGTCTCACAAAGAATATTTTTTCTCCACACAAAATGCACACTGCTACAGAGGTACTGTGGTGCCAGAACAGAGAGAAGCCGCTTGCAGGTGGGAGCAGCCCCAGCTGTGGATAAGAAATCATAGAACTGGAAGGGACCTCGAGAGGTCATATAGTCCAATCTCCTGTACCCAAGGCAGGACTAAGAATTATCTAGTCCATACCTGACAGATGTTTGTCTAACCTGCTCTTAAAAGTCTCCAATGATGGGGATTCCACAACCTCCCTAGTCAGTGCTTAACCACCCTAACTGTTAAGAAGTTTTTTCTAATGTCCAACCTAAACGACCCTTGCTGCAATTTAAGCATATTGCTTCTTATCCTATCCTCAGAGGTTAAGAACAATTTTTCTCCCTCCTTCTTGTAGCAGACTTTTATGTACTTGAAAACTGTTATGTCCCTGTGACGGGACTGTCACCTGATGTGCTGAGACTACCTCTGAGCCCATTTTCTCTGCCCGTTTGGGACTCCAGAACCCTGCCTTATTGAGCCAGACATACAAGCCTTCTGCAACACAGAACCAGGGTCTGAACCACGCCCCAAAGCTTCAGACTTAACTGAAAACAGCTTAAGAAGTGCTCCTGTCTTCAGCACCCAGACACCCATGTTCCAATGGAATCCAAACCCCAAATAGATCAGTTTATCCTGTATAAGCTTTATACAGAGTAAAACTCAAATTGTCTGCTGTCTATAACACTGATAGTGAGATATGCACAGCTAATTACTCCCCCAGGTATTACTTACTTACTCTGGGTTAATTAATAAACAAAAGTGATTTTATTAAGCATAAAAAGTAGGATTTAAGTGGTTTCAAGTAATAACAAACAGAACAAGTTACTAAGTAAAATAAATCAAAATATGCAAGGTTAACTTAATATACTAAGGATCTAGTTACAAATACTATCTTCTCACCCTAGATGTTATCTCAGGTACAATCTTTTTCAGACCAACATTGTAGTTTATGGCCTGGATCCAGCAATCACTCTTCCCCCGCCCCCGTAGTTACAGTCCTTTGTTCCAGCTTCTTTCAGGCATCTCTTTGGGGTGGAGAGGCCATCTCTTGAGCTAACTGAAGACAAAATAGAGAGGCTTCCAGGGCCTTTTATATTCTCTTCTCTTGTGGGCAGAAATCCCTTTGTTCTTTTGTGAAAAAGCATAGCAACAAGATGGAGTTTGTAGCCACCTGGGCAAGTCACATGCCCATGAATGATTCAGCTTTTTGCAGGCCAACGCCATTGTTTACATGTTAGTTTGAATGTTCCCAGGAAAGCTCAGATGTGGATTGGCGTCTCCCAAAGTCCATTGTAGTTAAGTACTCCCAATTACTTGAATAACCCCTTCACAATATATTGCCCACACTTCCCTTATGTGTTTCCTACAGCAAACACTTCAAATACAAGCATAGAGCCAACGCTCATAACTTCAGATATAAAAATGATACATGCCTACAATTAGGATTAATATATTCAGTAGATCATAACCTTCACAAAGATATGTTACATGGTATATCTAGCATAAAGCATATACCTGTTATGTCATATTTACACTCATAAGCATATTTTCATAAACATATAGAGTGCAACGTCACAATCCCCTTTCAGTTTTCTCTTATCCAGACTAAAACTCAATTTTCAATCCTCCTTCATAGGTCATGTTTTCTAGACCTTTAATAATTTTTGTTGCTCTTCTCTGGGCTTTCTCCAATTTGTCCACATCTTTCTGGAAGAGAAGAGGCTGTGTTTCTCACAGCACTGTTCATGGCGCCAGGTCAGGAGGCAAGGAATATGGGGGTTATGGACAGCATGGGGCACACAGGGCTGCTGGGGGCAGTCACAGACTGCAATTTCAGAAGGGATGGGGGAGTAAATGGGGGCAGGGGCTGAATGGGAGTGCAAGTGCAGTGACACAGAGGGACAGGGAGAGGAAGGGTGGCAGAGTGGAGTGCAGGGACACATGGGAACGGGGCAGATGTGCTTGACTGAATGAGAGAGACTAGGGGTCAGCCAGGGTCTGCAGGGGGAGGCTCTCTAACCACCCTTTCCCCCTCCAAAAAATCCCATGTTCCATATTACTCCCACCCACACCAACAACCCTCCAAGTTCACATCCAGGCTCCTTCCCAGCAATTACTTCCCTCTCCCTCAGCTCCTTTGTTACTCATGCCTATCCCAAGCCTTTGCACTGCTTCTGAGGGCGTGGAAAACCTGTTTCTGTATTACAGTTTAAATGAATTTTTACTCAAAGTTCTATATTAATATAATAAATAAGGAATCTATTTGTCAAAAAACATTCCCTGAATCTTTTTTGTTGTCTGTATTGTTACAGACATACTTGCTGACAGGTATTTTGAAATAAATTACTAAAATAATTGAAACTGGCATGATTATATTGTGTTAACAAATAAAATACGCAGATTTTTAAAATATTGTCTGTAGAATTTTTAATTTTTTGGTGTAGAATTCCCCCAGAAGGATCCGTTATAGAGGCCTGGTTTCCTCCATTGTGCTCAATCGTGAGTGCATGCCTCCATGATTGCCAGCTCTGGTAGCTATATGGGGGTGTGGCTGGGGTGCTTTCCTGCAGACAGAAGAAGATCCTCTACTCTTCCTGCCCAAGCTCAATATGGGGATGCACTTCCACAGAGTACATCAATGTAGCTCATCTCACTGACAGGTGATAATGGAAGTATTTCAAGATCTATAAACAGATATTGGTATATGGATTATCATATATTGTCATCATTCTGGCAGTCATTCTCATCTATGCTTCACCTCATGGCATGACTTTCATTTGTCATTTAGTGTCACAAGCCTTCAGCCATAGCCATTAGACTGCTTTATCCAGCTCATTGGTACAGTAGTTTAAATGAAGATCAGAACTCACTTTCTAAATGCAGTCCTTGGAGACAGACAAGTGAGATTACTCATGAGTATCTAATAGGTGATTAAAGGTATATTTCTAAATCTCAGCTCCTTAACTTGGACAAAGAAGTACAAAAATAATAACCGCTTTCTCAATTAAGACAATCCGTCTATTAAACCTCGCTCTAGGGAAACAATATAAAGCCATTTAAGGATTATTGTCTCTCTTTCCCTCATTTTACTTTCTGTTCAACTTGTCACAAAACTCTCGAATATATGTCTGGTTTTGAACCCATTAATTACAGGTCACGGTATTGACAGAACCTGTCTGTGTAAATGAGTAGTTAGGTTGGTCTTTTTATGTCCTTTTAGATTTTGCCTGAAAATAAGTCAAAGCAAATATCTGGAAATAGTTATAATTTCTATTTCTCCATGGACACAATTAAAACAAAAGGATGGAATTTTCAGTGGTCTTTTGTTATGATAATGGACTATGACACATTTAATTTAGTTCTGATTTGAAACAGATAGTGTTGGGCTTTATAGATCTCAAATATATCTCACTTGCCTGCTTCTCCTATATGCACCTGCTTGATTTCACACATTCAACCTTTTCCTTACAATTTGCTTCCACAGGGATAGCTAGAGAATACTACCATCTGATAGTTACTAGTCAGGTGGTGAGTTGTCATTATTGCTATTGATTGGCTTACTACTCCTACAATATGTGAAAACAGCAAGTCTATGCTAAAATTGTTACAGTTACTCTCTGTTCCCTCTCTCCTCACCCACAAGTTTGTTTTGCTCATAGGTTATATCTTATCTTTTAGATTGTCAGCCTCTGTGGGGAAGATACTGCCATACATGGTCTAGATAACACTTAGCCCTTCCATGAGCGCAGGGGACTGGACTAGATGATTTCTTGAGGTTTTTTCTAGTCCTACGATTCTATGATTCATCACAGGCTTGTACAATGGGACCCAGATCTCTTTGAGGTTTCTAGGTGGTACTGCAATATAAATAATAATTTAAAAAAATACACAAAAATACATTAAAAGAACATTTGAGACAAAATAGCCAATGTTGGTATGGTGGGTCCCAGACTTTTCCTGGTTAGGGGCTAAGATGTCACCCCTTGTCCCTGCTCTTGGGGCACCAAGGGCCCTGCTAGTGGCCCAGGAAGATAGTAGAGGAGGGAAGCAGGGAAGGGGTCTGGGTTTGCTCCTCACTCTGAGCCCCAGCCCCCCTCAACCGCTGCAGGTTTCTTGCCCTCTTCCCCCTTGGGTAGAGCTGTGCTTGGTCCTTGACGCTGGGGCTGGGTTTCCCTTCCTTCAGTTCTCTGGTTTTTCAGGTCTCAGCAACACACCTCCAAACTTCAGTCTTCTCTCCTTCCTCACACACCCTGACTGCCTGAAGTGTGGGGGGCGGGGGGGGGGAGATTAGGTTCCTGAGAGGGCCTTAATTGACTACAGGTGCTCCACTTAACCAGTAGCAACCCTCCCTAGTCTACAGGGAACCACACCTTAATTAGCCTAGGGCTTATATATTTGCCCTTGACCACTCTCCCTGGCCTTGCTATAAAAAGTTTCCTAGGCACCTAAGTTTCTGTCTCTGGACACGTGCACTGCTGCCTCAGACAGACATCCAGGTGCCTATCTCACAGCTGAGTCTCAATCTGATGCTCAATCCAGCTGAAGAAAGGCATTGCCCTGCCTATCTTGTCTGCTTGGCTCAGTCCAGTAGCATGCTCAGAATACACCTAACTCCACACAAAATGCTGTGGCAGGGGACTTCCATTTCACTTTTAGCCCTCTGCCTACAGAACTCACCCAAGCTGTGGGAGACATGATGTTCCTGATGAGGAGAAGGGATTTCTACCTCTCAGGGGAATGTCCTTATCACTGGTCTATACAGTCATCCTCACTTTCCCTCTGGCCCTGTGCATATTTAATTACTTAATACATAATGGACTGGCTCCAACAGCAGAGATGGATAGAGCCCACATCAGAATATCATAGAATATCAGGGTTGGAAGGGAACTCAGGAGGTCATCTAGTCCAAACAGGACCAATCCCCCACTAAATCATCCCAGCCAGGGATTTGTCAAGCCTGACCTTAAAAACCTCTAAGGAAGGAGATTCCACCATGTTCCTAGGTAACCCATTCCAGTGCTTCACCACCCTCCTAGTGAAAAAGTTTTTCCTAATCTCCAAACTCAACCTCCCCACTGCAACTTGAGACCATTACTCCTTGTTCTGTCATCTGTCTAGATCCATCCTCTTTGGAATCCTCTTTCAGGTAGTTGAAAGCAACTATCAAATCCCCCCTCATTCTTCTCTTCTGCAGACTAAATAATCCCATTTTCCTCAGCTTCTCCTCATAGGTCATGTGCTCCAGCCCCCTAATCATTTTTGTTGCCCTCCACTGGACTCTTTCGCATTTTTCCACATCCTTCTTGTAGTGTGGGACCCAAAACTGGACACAGTACTCCAGATGAGGCCTCACCAATGCCAAATAGAGGGGAATGATCATGTCCCTCGATCTGCTGGCAATGCTCCTACTTTTACAGCCCAAAATGCCATTAGTCTTCTTGGCAACAAGGGCACACTGTTGACTCATATCCAGCTTCTCGTGCACTGTAACCCCAAGGTTCTTTTCTGCAGAACTGCTGCCTAGCCAGTTGGTCCCCAGAGGAACTAAATGGTGAAAACTGAGGCTCTTTACTGTCTCTCAGAGTGATGTGTCAAAAAATGACAATATGATAAATCATTATAACTTTTTCCTTACTTTTAAGCATATAGGAAATATTAAGTATCCTAGAACAAATAGAAAAATCAAATGTATTGTATAATAACTTGGTCTTAGTGAAGAGAAAAATATTGGACTGCATAGCCATTATACAGTGTAAGAAAAATAGCTCACCAATGCCACAAATCTCAGCATTTTAAAACAGAGAGCAGACATCTTTAGAAAGTCAAATACATAACATACACAGAAAAATTTCAGCAGCAAAACGGTCCCTAGTCTGTAGCAAAGCATGGGATTCTTCCGTCCTAAGTGCAGGACTCTGCACTTGTCCTTGTTGAAACTCATCAGATTTCGTTTGGCCCAATCCTCTAATTTATCTAGGGCCCTCTGTATCCTATCCCTACCCTCCAGCGTATCTACTCCTCCAAGTTTAGTGTCATCTGGAAACTTGCTGAGGGTGCAATCCACGCCATCCTCCAGATCATTAATGAAGTTATTGAACAAAACTGGCCTGAGGACCAACCCTTGGGGCACTCTGCTTGATACCGGCTGCCAACTAGACATGGAGCCATTGATCACTACCCGTTGAGCCCGACGATCTAGCCAGCTTTCTATCCACCTTATAGTGCATTCATCCAATCCATACTTCTAAAACTTGCTGGCAAGAATACTTGTGGGAGACAGTATCAAAAGTTTTGCTAAAGTCAAGGGATAACATGTCCACAGCTTTCCCTTCATCCACAGAGCCAGTTATCTCATCATAGAAGGCAATTAGGTTAGTCAGGCATGACTTGCTCTTGGTGAATCCATGCTGACTGTTCCTGATCACTTTCCTCTCATATCTCATAATCCAGTGTATAGGACATCACCTGAAGGGTAGGGAACCTCTGTTCAAATCCCTTTGCCTCATCAGGTAGAGGGGGGAATTGAACAGGGGTCTTTCACATCCCAGGTGAGTGCCCTAATGGGCTAAAGCTTCTAAAGAACGTCTCCTCCCACTTCCCCTAACATTTTGTGTGGATTTTGATGCGTGCCACCCCTGTTCTGACAAGAAACAGTGCCTGACTCCAAGAGAGGGTTCTCAACTGTGGATCAGAAGCAGAGATAGCTGTCTCTCTGCATCCTGGAAGTAGGTGCCTAACTGTGATAGGGCTGGGGCTCAAGGCATGCCTATCTCATCAGCATGCCCCCTAGGTTAGCTTAGGTAGGGAGCTGCTTTGCATGCTGCCTTTTGTGGATCCAGTTTTCAGGTGCCAATCTCTCCCTATGCATTGTGTTGGCAGTATAGCAGCTTAACCCAAGGTTTGTGGATTCCAGTGATTTTCAAGGCCCCTACAGGTTAGGTGCTGCCATGCTGAGCATTGCAATTCCTAATTCCCTTTGTGAATCCGGGCCAAAAAGTCACAATGAAGGTTGCCCTTGCAACCTTAGTTCAGTCCTCTCATGCATTTGCGGTCACAGTCATAGAGACACTTCGAGCATCGGCTCTGGCGCTGTGCTATTCCTCAGCAGAATACTGTGTGGTGTCATTCGCCTCACATTTAATTGGTCGACAGCAAATTGAACTCTACCATGTGTAACACCACAGGCGTCCTGTGCCCCACTCCTACCCCCTGGTACCAGTTCTGAGCAACATGGCCCCTCTACCCATTCATTGCAGAGAGTCTACAGACAGATTGCTAGGTGCTAGGAAAAGCTAGGTGCCAATCCAGGTCTCCCACTGTACACAGACATTTTCAGCCACCTCAGAGCATCACTTACATAAAGGCATCTATTGTGGCCTCAAGTGCCAGATCGGAATCTGTCAGCAGCAACCCTATGGTGCGATGAGTGATAGGCTAAAGGCATTTGGAATGGTTTCCTTATTGCTGATCCAACCATTCAACCACTGGGATTTGACCTGCCATCTCATCTCTGGACTCTGCTGAACAAGTTCCGAACTGGCCAAGGAATATGTGCAGCCCATCTCTACACAGGGGTTGTGTGCGACAAACCACTTTGTCAGCGTGGCCTCCAGCAGTTAGTGGTGCATGTTTTAGAAGAGTGTCAAATGACTAGATTTCATGGTGGTGTTAGGGGCATCCCTTCTGCTGATCAAGCTGCTGTTGGATGGATTGGCAAGCCTGCAAACATAAGAAGAAGAATTATAAGAATTGCTTTTTATAGCTGTCTCTGCCACCTATTGTACATCTGTATATGTCTGTGTAAATTGTGTATTATTTTGGACAGTGACTCTGGATTTCATTCTGAGCTCACTTTCTCCAGTTTAACTCTACTGATTTCTATGGAGATGCTCCTGATTTACCCTAGTATAAATAAGACTACCATGATGCCCCCTTTACTTTATCTGTTTATATAGCACCTATATTGACACACTGTTTAGGCTATAGAAATAAAAATAATAAATGTAAATAGCAAGATTATGGGTTGAATAATGTTGTTGTTTTCCAAATCTTGTTTGTGTGTATGTATATGCTCAGCAACTCTCTGGATTTAGCCCAATATGAGTTCAGATGAAGTAGATGCTATAGAGAAAATAAAGTTAGGTGCAAGAAAGGTGGCTGCACTGTGTCAATAGATCTTGGTTTCAGATTGTTCTGGGCCAAAAGATATGGAGGATTTTTCTGAGGCAGGTTGAATGGAATGACATGCCAAGAGGCATTAAATGGACACACTTCTCATCCCTTGAAGATCTGGACTTCACAGATGTCTGTGATGGGTTGGATCACATAAACTCCTTTGGGGCTGCCAACTGATGTGCCAAGACTACTTCTGTCCCTGCCTTCCTTGCCAGGTTGGGACTCCAGAATCCTGCCTGGCTGTACCAGACACGCTTGCTGGTCACAAACACAGACCCAGGTCTGAACCACATCCCACAAACTGCAAGCTTAATTAAAAGCAGCTTAAGAAGTGTTCCTGTCTTTAACACTCAGATGCCCAACTCCCAATGGGGTCCAAACCCCAAATAAATCCATTTTACCTTGTATAAAGCTTATACAGGGTAAACTCATAAATTGTTCGCCCTCTATAACACTGATAGGGAAATATGCCCAGCTGCCCCCCCCCCCAGGTATTAATACATACGCTGGGTTAATTAATAAGTAAAAAGTGATTTTATTAAATACAGAAAGTAGGATTTAAGTGATTCCAAGTAGTAACAGACAGAACAAAGTGAATTACCGATAAAACCCACAAGTCTATGTGTAATACAGTAAGAAAACTGAACACAGATAAAACCTCACCCTCAGAGGAGTTTCAGTAAGCTTCCTTTTACAGACTAGGCTCCTTCTAGTCTGGGTCCAGCAATCACTCAGACCCCCTGTAGTTACTGTCCTTTTTCCAGTTTCTTTCAGGTATCCTTGAGGGTGGAGAGGCTATCTCTTGAGCCAGCTCAAGACAAAATGGAGGGGTCTCCCAGGGCTTTAAATAGACTTTCTCTTGTGAGTGGATACCCCTCCCTCCCCCTGTGTAGAATTCCAGCTACAAGATGGAGGTTTGGAGTCACATGGGCAAGTCACATGTCCATGCATAACTCAGAATTTACAGGTAGCAGCCATGGTTTACATGCTACCTTGAACATCTTCATGTAGACTTCTGGACTGGAGCCTTCCAAGATCCATTGTCCGTGAAGTGCTTCTTGATTGGGCACTTAATTTCCACATTCCTTTCTCAAGAAACTGACCAAATGCTTTACTAAGGCTACTTAAAAAGGGGGTTCCAAAGAGGATGGCTCTAGACTGTTCTCAGTGGTAGCAGATGACAGAACAAGGAGTAATGTTCTCAAATTGCAGTGGGGGAGATTTAGGTTGGATATTAGGAAAAACAAGGAGACTTGGGATCCAACACCAGCCAAAAGTGATGATTTGGGCAAGCAATCCCATCATGCTGAGCACCTAGCAGGGTGGGTGTGCCTATGCAAACAAGATCATCTCCTGAAGTCCTCTTCCACAGCTCATCACTAGATGTCATAGGAGAGCTCATTCAGACCCTGCTTACACTCTCAACGATTATGATGACAAGTATGACACAAATTTTCAGTAGAGACCTTACATGACACCCTTACTATGTAGATAACAAACCCAGGAAATCTCAGTAGCCCTTATGCATCCCTGTACCCTCTGCCAGTTGGTACCAAGAGGTCCCTGGGACACAATCTCCTAAGGGTAAGAATTACCCCTCCAGCTCAAAGTGTAGACATACCTTCAGACCCAGTATTCTGTCTTCAGATGGAGCAGATTACAGTGGGAGCTGAGTCTACCTCACCACTCACAAAAAAATTCATTTCAAGACACACCATATAAAGCAAATTTCAGACTGCTATTTGAACTCCACAGCTCCCCTGAGGTGGGAGGCCTATTCCATCATTTTCCTTAGAAACTGTGTATTTTATTTTGTACTATCCACACCACTACAGGCAGTTGGATCTTCAGGGTTACATTGCATCAACTAAGTGTTAGCTATACTACTAGGTAACACTGTGTCTGAGTCTCCTCTCACGCTAGTGTAACTCCATAAACTTAAAGATGCTACTGCTGATTTACACTGATGTAAACAGGAGAATCAGGCCCACAGTTTTAACACGTGGTTTCAGGGTTGAAAAGAATTTCTATGGTGCTGTCATGTAAAGGGAGTTCATTGTTACAGTCTTGACAGTAAAGTCTCCATACTAAATGCAGAAATCCCTGCTATAGTACGTTTGACATTTTATCAAGTGTATTACACCTGAAAAGCAAATAGATCGAGTGTTTGGAAAAAGATAAGAAAACAATTTCTTTTCAACAGACTTCGTGAGCCAGATTCTGGCATCAATAACGTCAATGGCACAGTGTGACAGAAAACAGAATTTGGTTCCATGCCTTAATTTACACACAATCATGAAAGATAAGTCTGATAAGAGCCACATTTGTGGCCAACATGAAACCCATATCCTAATGCACAGGTATCTATGCTACAGAAAACACAATCACTATTATTGTCCAGCACTCTAACATACCTTTGGAACTTATTTTAATTTTATGTTCTTCCCCAGACTTCTCATATACCAAAATGCTACCCATATAAACATCCTTTTGCTCCAGGCCTTGCATTATATCTCACTTATTTCCCTATGGAACATTTCTGTAATGCTGAATTGGAGGTAACTAAAGCAGTATCTTCTGAATAATGTTATAGTAGTTATCTGTTCAGTATCATCATATAGAACCAAACATGCCACAATCTACTAGTTGCATCTAGGATGGGGAATATTATGTCACCATTTTAATTGGACATTTCTTCTTCCATAAAAGGAAGAATACCCTTCCTGTCTTAATATGTCATTGAGCCTATATAGGTCTAAGTACCTAAGGACATTTCTTCGCCCCTCCACTAGGTCTAGGGGACACATTACTGTGCTCTGTTACATCACCCTATCGATTTCTTCCTTCATTTAGCCTATGTCTACATAGCAATGTAAGCCTTGGGTTAGTGGGACTCAAGTCACCTGACCTGTGTCAGGGAACCCTGGGCTTGAGTCTCCACATTACATTTTAACCCTAGGTTAAAAATTTTCTGACCCGTGCTCAAACCTAGGACCTGACAAGGTCCTGCTATAAGACTTTATAATGTTCATAACATATGTATTGCAAACTGCATTTATTCTGTGCATCTCAAATAACCAGGTGACCATCTTTACACATATCTGACAGTAAGAGGGAATGATTAGCAACTGATGGTGACTGGTGAAGCTTTAAAGAATTTGGGGTGGTTTGTAAATGGCCTGACATCTCTGTTCATTTCTTTTTTAACACCAATTTGTTTGCCGTAAAATAATACAGCATCAAAATTATTTCCCTCAATATTTTGACATACAGGATGAAAGGTTCAGGTCCCAAATGGAGTTACATAGCTTAGAACAGTGGTCCCAAAACTGTGGAGCATGCCCTCCTGGGGGTGGTGGAGGAACGTTCAGCGGCCTTGCAGCAGGGTCCAGGCCTGCCCACATGGGGGGTGGGGAAGGAGCACCACACAGCTCTGCTCCACCCCCTGCTCAGCTCCAGACCCAGCTGCATCTCCACTCTGCCCCCTGCTCAGCCCCCTGTCCAGCTCTGACCTCATTCCCTCTCCGTCCCCATGCCAGTTCCACCTCTAGCCCCAGTTCCTCCCCCATCCTCAGATCTGCCCCCCGCTCCACCTTCAACTCAAGCTACTTTGCTGATCCAACTGTGCAGTAATGGAGGGGGGCATGGACACATTCTATTACTGATAAGGAGAGACACGACAGGAAAAGTTTGGGCACCACTGGCTTAGAAACTCATGTCCTTTCACTTTTTTTTTAATCACATTCCCATTAGCCCTGGTTTCTAAACTCTAATTTCCTGCTTTCTCAGAAAGTTTAATAATGTCTGCAGTGGAAGCAACTAAGTCAATTAATGCTAAGGTCAAAGCAATGTTTCCCATACTGTAATGTCTCTGGGGAGCAAAATGAAGATAGCTCTGGCCAGTTTTGTCAATCCATCCTTGTCAACCATTGATAAAATTAATATCATTCAGCCATGACCGGAATTAACCTGCAGCCTTTGATACCTTGCCTTTGTAATTGGAATGGATGAATGACAAAATGAGTTAATTGATCACAATGACACAACAAAGACATGAGGCATATGACTCCCTTTTGATTTTGCTTCCATGTTCTTTCCCTACAAGCCACACACATATAGGAGACTATTATTCATTATTAGAAATGACCCTGGCACAAAATAATTTCGAAATGACTTGTTTGGATTATTTGGAATAATTTCTTTAAAATATATTTCTACCAAGGACCACAGTAAATGCTGAATTTTGCCCTTAGATGAAACTGAGCTTGTGTACATGGTCCCTAATGACTTCAAGTTCTACTTTTTTCCTTTAATTGCTTTCTTTTTTCCATCATGATTATATCTTCTCCCCTTATATTGTCGTCATCTCACTCTACAGAGGAAAAATATGTAGAAATTAAAGTTTATTTACTATTACAAAGTGGGCCGAGGAATTGATGGACCTGTAAATGAAGAAGAAAAATACCACTGAAATGAGCAGTACCTCTAATAGCTGATATTAAAACATGTCTCCCCTCCCCACCCAAAAAGCTACTTATAGAATCATAGAAGTGTGGGACTGGAAGGAATCTTAATAGGTCATCTAGTCCAGTCCCCTACACTCAAGGCAGGACTAAGTAATAACTAGACGATTCCTGAAAGTTCTAACCTATTCTTAAAAGCATCCAATGATGGAGATTCCGCAGTCTCCATTGGGAATTTGTCCCAGTGCTTAACTGTCCTGGCAGTTAGGAAGTTTTTCGTAAAATCCAACCTAAACAGCCCTTGCTACAATTTAAACCCATTGCTTCTTGTCCTATCTTTAGAGGTTAAGGACAACAATTTTTCTCCCTCCTCCTTGTAACAAACTTTTATTTACCTGAAAACTGTTATCAAGTCCCCTCTCAGTCTTCTCTTCTCCAGATTAAACAAACCTATTTTTTTTTCCAATCTTCCCTCATCGGTCATGTTTTCTAGACCTTTAAATCATTTTTGTTCCTCTCCTCTGGACTTTCTCCAGGTGGCCACATCTTTACTTAAATGTGGCACCCAGAACTGGACACCATACTCCAGCCGGAGGCTTCTCAGCATAGAGTAGTGTGTTATTTACAACACTTCTGCTAATAAATCCCAGAATGATGTTCACTTTCTTTGCAACCGTGTTACACTCTTGACTCATATTTAGCTCGTGATTCACAACCCCCATATTTCTTTCTCCAGTACTCCTTCCAAGGCAGTCATTTCCCATTTTGTATGTGTGCAACTTCCTAAGAGGAGTACTTTGCATTTGCCCTTACTAAACTCCATACTATTTACTTCAGACCATTTCTCCAATTTGTCAAGATCATTTTGAATTTTAATCCTATCCTCCAAAGCACTTGCAATCCCAGCTTGGTATCCACCACAAACTTTATAAGTGTACTCTCTATGCCATTATCTAAATCATTTATTGATATTGAACAGATATTGAACAGAATCAGACCTAGAACTGATACCTGTGGGACACCACTCGATATGTCCTCCCAGTTTCACTGTGAACCACTGATAACTACTCTCTGGGAACCGTTTTCCAACCAGCTAGGCACCCATCTTATAGTAGCTCCATTTAGGCTATACTTCCCTTGTCCTGCATGACCTCCTCATAAACAGTATCAAAAGCCTTATTAAAGTCAAGATATACCCCATCAACAAAGGCTTGTTACCCTGTCAAAGAAAGCTATTAGGTTGGTTTGACACAGTTTGTTTTTGACAAATCCATTCTGACTGTCACTTATCACATTATTATCTTCTAGGGGTTTGCAAATTAATTGTTTAATTATTTGCTCCATTATCTTTCCAGATACTGACATTAAGCTGACTGGTCTGTAATTCCCTAAATTTTCCTTATTTTCCCTCCTCCAGTTCTCTGGAATCTCTCCCGTCTTCCATGGATTTTTGAAGATAATTGCTAATGGCTCAGATATGTATTCAGTAAGCTCCTTGAGTATTCTAGGGCATATTTCACTAGGTCCTGCCAACTTGAAGACAACAGAGGTAGCCTATTTTATCTTATTTCCCTTCTATTTATTGCCATATTTTGAGCACATTGGCAGTAAGCCTGATAATGAAAGCTAGCAAATAGTTTGATTTTATTTCTAAGGCATGGCACAGTTATGAAATTCTTCTACTCACTTAGGGAATATTATTCATCCAATATCTGTATCCCATATTTCAGAATATTATTTCAAAACTGATCTTTTATGAAAGAGTTGACTGATCCTTTTTGAACCGTAATGAGTGGTTGTAACTGACATGCAAATCACGATTTTAGTCAATTTATACAACCATTTTAATAAACAGAAGGTGAATATTACTTTCATTACAATCCAAAAAGCCTAAATAAATGGTCATACTGTTTCCTAACCAATGTTTGTTGTCATGGACCCCAGTGAAAATCCAGAGTGACTATTTGACTTCAATGGAGTTACTCTGGATTTACATTTTTTTACATGAGTACAGAAGTTGGGACATTATCTTCATTTTTAGATATACAGCCTAATTAAGTTAGTCAGGCCTTGATCTTTCTGTTCATTGTGTACGGGTGGACATACCGGGGTGGACTTACCTGGGTGGAGCCCCATTAAAGTCAATGGCAGATTGATACCATTCTCACTCCAAACACACAAAAAGATTCAGTAAATAGAGCAGTGTGGTCCACCTTGGTCTGCCCTTAGAGATAATTATAATAACACCACCACCATGAATGTCTGTAGGGCCTTTTAGAAGAAGACTTCAAAGACTATTTCCAATTTTAATATTAAGATGCCAAACACCCTTGTGATATTGTGCATTGCATGCTGAAGTTCACGAATCCCAAATTCTGACAGACCATCAATCAAAATATATCTATTACTCTCCTCCCTCTGATGCCCATGGGAGGGAGGCAAATATGATACCCAGGGCTCCATGAGGAGAGTGTCAATTCCTGCTGCCATTCTTTCTGACCTGAGAGAAAAAAAATGCTGTTTGGGGCTACAGTGGGCAAGACTGCTAAAGGCAATGAAGCTGGGTTAGGACAGAACTTTTCCCAATGGACCCAGCATCCATGGTCTCTCCAGACCCACATTTATCTTAAGTTGCTTCCTGGGGGAAGCTGGGTTGCTTTGGTCTCTCTCTCCTTGAGCATCTTAAGCAGAAGAGTGGCAAAGCCTTTTGTCATTCAGTGCACACCATCAATATATTGTCCATTATACGTTTAGGTTCACCACACAGGCACATCCTGCCCCCACAGTCTACCTTTGTTCTGAACATTGGTACTTTTTAGCACTGTTAGCAATTACACTATGCACATGCAAAGTGTCATTCTGCTTACAACTCAGTCAACTCTAAAAGAGATTTCAGTTGAGCACACATTGGTGTTTCTCAAGGAGGACTGTTCCCTGTCAAATTTTAACTATCTTTATGTAATTGCTTTGGTTGTAGAACTGTACAGAGAGAGAGTCAGAATTTCATATTATATACACAATGACTATTTTTACCTACTCTCCTATGATTTAAAAATTGTTTAGTTCATTTAAGCTCACTGGGACTCAGGAACCTCCCGGTGCCAGCTGGCAGTGGGTACAGTGAGATCACAGAATTTTACAGGAATGCTCTGCATCGAATGTATGCATATTAAGTTTACCAAAGGGTGGCAGGTGCGATCTCTACCATGAGCCAAGACACCAATGATAGTCATAATCATTCCAAAATGTATGTACTGCTAATATTTAAGGAGTTATGTATCTATACTGGAAATTATATCCTCAAAGCCTTGGCATTAAGGGCAGTAACATGGATTCCTTTCAAGCAGGAGGAAGCAGGTGCTTATCTCTCCAATTGGTCCCTATGTAGTGTGTGTCTCACAACATAAGCCAGACATATGGAGACAGATACTAATTAAAAGACTGCAAGGCACATGAGAGAGGAAGAACACAGTAGGGGGTGTCCTGAGATTATGAAAAAGAACAAACAACTATTTTGGTATATCTAAGAGTACGAGGAGACACCCTTCATCTTTCCCCAAAGAGATAAACCATCAAGCACGTTCAGTCTTACAAAAGGAGGGTCACAGCCCACCTGGCTAGAAAACACTACAAAGACTTTGGATGAGACAGGAGAGTATCTTGTGTGATAAAGTTCCTCCTCTGGCTTGGTGGGTCCTGCGCTTATTGGAGGATTTGCTCGCCTCAGAGATTCATGGCAGCCCTCAGTTTGGCCACTTTTGCTAGTGGCTCAAACCTGCCATTCACTCAGCTAACCTCATCACTGGCCAGCATGGGGAAAAGGAAGGAGAACAATCCCCGCAGTCTCTGCTGATTCACCTAGTGGGTCAGGGGACAGGCGAGGGACCTTCCCCTCTGGTGGGACCCACAGTCCAGGTCAACTCTTCCTGTATCCAATAGGGAGTTGGGGGGTTGAGGGGAACCTGGGTCCACCCTCTACTCTGGGTTCCAGCCCAGGGCCCTGGGGCTTACAGCTGTCTACAGTGTTTCGTGTAACACCTGTGTGACAGCTACAACTCCCTGGGCTACTTCCCCATGGCCTCCTCCCACCTTATTTATCCTCACCACAGGACCTTCCTCCTGATGCCAGATAGCATTTGTACTCCTCAGACCTCCAGCAGCACACCCTCTCACTCTCAGCTCCTTGCATGCCCCTCACTGACTGAAGTGAGATCCTTTTTAAACCAGGTGCCCTGATTAGCCTGCCTGTGTTAATGGATTCTAGTAGCTTCTTAATTGGCTCCAGGTGTCCTTATTAGCCTGCCTGCCTTAACTGGTTGCAGCAAGTTCCTGATTGTTCTGCAACTGCCCCTGTTACCTTACCCAGGGGAAAGGGACCTGCTTAATCTGGGGCTAATATATCTACCTTCTATCACTCTCCTCCTTCCTTTGACCCTTTGACCGCACTTCTGTCCCTGTTATTTCATTAGATGTCCTCTGGAATAATTTGGTTTCCAGGTCCTGTGGATCCTCCCCTTAGGCTGAAACCAAAAGGATCACTCTGCTGCACCTCATACTCCCCAGCGTGTACTACAGCAGGTGAGGGCTACTTTGCCACCCGCTGCTCGGGCCTACATCGACCGGGTCCTGCGAGAGGTCACACCCCACTCACCTTCCACCCCAGGCCCTCTGGACCTTTTCAGTGGGCCCCTGCCCCATGGACCCAACAGCCCCCCCCCTTTATGACTTGCAGCTGGTTCATTTCGAGACCGTGCCAAGGAAATATCTATACACATTCGTGCTCCACACCCTTCACTTCTTCACCCTCACGTCCCGCACTGACACAAAGTGGCGGGAGCTCCTGCCACCTCTAGAGGGTGAGGAACCCCAGTGGGCCAGCCTATATTCTACCCTGGTCCTGAGGCCCGCTGGGGATATCCGTTAGCGGCTCCTGCATGGGGCCATGAGCACAGGCATGTATTTGGTGTGGTTTACCCCTATCCCAGACACCTGCCCCTTCTGCGGTATGAGGGAGATTCTGGCGCATGTTTACTTGGAGTGCGCCAGGTTGCAGCCCCAAATTCGGCTCCTCACAAATATTTTGTTACGTTTCTGGCTGCACTTTTCCCCTCACCTCCTTATCTATGCACTCCCTATCCGTGGCCCCACAAAGCCACGGGCCTTCCTGGTCAACCTCCTCCTGGCCCCGGCTAAAATGGCCATCTATAAAACCAGGGAGAGGAGGTTGGACGATGGAGACTCCTGTGAATGTGGGGCCTATTTCCGATCCTCCATCCGTTCACACATCTGGGCAGAGTTCCTCTGAGCAGTGTCCACTAACTCCCTTGATGCCATCGAGGAGCAGTGGGCACTGTCCGGGGTTCTCTGCTCAACGTCTCCATCATGTTCCCTTTGTTTGACCCTTTGACCACAGTTCGGTTCCTGTTATTTTATTAGTTGTCCCGCAAAATCACTTGTCTTCCAGGTCCTGTGGATCCCCTGCTTAGGTTCCCAGTAGGATCACTCTCCTGTAGCCATCTGGCCTGACCCTGTCACACTTGGTAATTAAGTTGAAGCCCTAGAACGGATGCTATAGTTTAGTTACCTGTAACCATTTGCTTCTAATATTCTTACTTGCTACTTTTCAAAACTCTATACTTTTGTTAAATAAACTTACGCTTGTTTTCATTATAAGCATATCAAAGTGCTGTGTGTTAAATGGAGCAGAGATCCGAGGCAAAACCAGCAAGCTGGTGTGCACTGTTCCTTTGAGAGCAGCATCTGTGAATTCTGTAAGTGCCCAGTGGACCAGGAGCTGGGCACTCGAGGGGGTACTCTCACAGGGCTCGTGTGTTAGAGCATGCCTAACGCTACCCTGAAGACAGACAACAAACCCTGTGTATGCTAAGAGGGGAGTGCTTGTATTGCCTGTGGGTTATGGAGTTGGGGAGCTGACCCCCAGCAGGCACAGACAGGGTTTTCTCTCTGGGGGCAGGTGGTAGCGAGGTGCCTCACAACCATCTAGAAGCATCACAGTCACCTTATCAGGCAGTGATTTAATGGAGGTACCATGTTAACTTTTGAAAAATCTGTACTTTTATACACACAATAACTAGCTCTGCACAAGATAAAGAGTAAGAACTGGATATCAACACAACATGAGGTTACTGGTAATGAATCATATTGATCTGAGGAACTCATTCAAATCAGACAAGTTTCTACTGACCCTTATCAGCAAACAAGCTACTGAAATATAGACCAATAAGTAATGATTTCATCATGTTGCTGTGCATTTTTCCTTTATGCCTGCTGGAATTAATGTTAAATATTTATTTGGATCAAGATTATCACCCTGTAACCATCATACCATCAAATCGGAGCTGGAACTACTCTGCAAAATCTAGGTGGTGGTCTTTTTCCCAGAGTTTGTCAGATTCAGTACTAACAGTGGTAAATTATGATCTGACTGATGTGTCAGGGAAGTGTCACTATTTTTACTTTAATCATAGGCTATTTGATTCAAAGACATTGCTCTGAAAGAGCTTCCACATAATTTTGCTGGAGTGGGTATGCAGAGTAAATGATGGCCTTGAAGTGACAGTATTGATACCCTTTCATGTGATCCTTCTCCCACACTCATATCAGAAATAATTAATTGTCAGAATCATGAAAGTTGTTCTTGGTGCTTTTATCAACATTTTCTTTTGTGCATGGTGACTACAAAGTTTCTTGCCAGGGCATAGTTGCTTCTTTATGTGTGGTGGATGGAGAGTATTCTTCAGGAATAAACTCTGTCATCCTTGTCTCTGAGGGACATGAAGAGATTCTTTCTTTTCCTTGAATATGCCACATTTAGA
This sequence comes from Eretmochelys imbricata, assembly GCF_965152235.1. Classification (NCBI taxonomy): domain Eukaryota; kingdom Metazoa; phylum Chordata; order Testudines; family Cheloniidae; genus Eretmochelys; species Eretmochelys imbricata. The sequence goes on from NC_135574.1 coordinate 38,515,911, forward strand.
TACTGACTCCAATTTTCACTTGTTTTTGAAATCAGCAAACTTAAGAGAAAATAATAGGAAGTAACCATATGAGAAACTAATATAGATGAGTTTTTTCCCCTCAAAGCTTTAGAAACAGAAAATTTGTAGAAAAAAATTGAGAAAGTAAAAATCTAAGATTTGAAGTAATATAAGGAGAGCAAAATATTATTGCAGGGTTCCATCAAGATGAACATTTAAATAGATGAGTAGAGGTGATGGGAGTGCATATTTGTCCTGGAATGTGGTGGGAGACCTTATTTAGACAGCAATATCAAGACTGATGCTTTTGATCCCATAAAGAGGTGACATGTTTTGTTTGAGATGGAAAGGGTTAACCTAGTACATTCAGTGCACCCTGAAAACCGTTTCACAGCCCTGGTCTACACTATCACTTTAGATCAAATTTAGCAGCGTTAAATCGATGTAAACCTGCACCCATCCACATGATGAAGCCCTTTATTTCGACTTAAAGGGCTCTTAAAATTGATTTCCGTACTCCACCCCTGACAAGTGGATTAGCGCTTAAATCGTCCTTGCCGGGTCGAATTTGGGGTACTGTGGACACAATTCGACAGTATTGGCCTCCGGGAGCTATCCAAGAGTGCTCCATTGTGACTGCTCTGGACAGCACTCTCAACTCAGATGCACTGGCCAGGTAGAAAGGAAAAGAACAGCGAACTTTTGAATCTCATTTCCTGTTTGGCCAGCGTGGCAAGCTGCAGGTGACCATGCAGAGCTCATCAGCAGAGGTGACCATGATGGAGTCCCAGAACCGCAAAAGAGCTCCAGCTTGGAGTGAACGGGAGGTACGGGATCTGATCTCTGTATGGGGAGAGGAATCCGTGCTATCAGAACTCCATTCCAGTTTTCGAAATGCCAAAACCTTTGTCAAAATTTCCCAGGGCATGAAGGACAGAGGCCAGAACAGGGACCCGAAGCAGTGCCGCATGAAACTTAAGGAGCTGAGGCAAGCCTACCAGAAAACCAGAGAGGCGAACGGCCGCTCCGGGTCAGAGCCCCAAACATTCCGCTTCTATGATGACCTGCATGCCATTTTAGGGGGTTCAGCCACCACTACCCCAGCCGTGTTGTTTGACTCCTTCATTGGAGATGGAGGCAATATGGAAGCAGGTTTTGGGGACGAAGAAGATGATGACAATGATGAGGTTGTAGATCGCTCACAGCAAGCAAGCGGAGAAACCTGTTTTCCTGACAGCCAGGAACTGTTTCTGACCCTGGACCTGGAGCCAGTACCCCTTGAACCCACCCAAGGCTGCTTCCTGGACCCGGCAGGAGGAGAAGGGACCTCCGGTGAGTGTACCTTTTAAAATACTATACATGGTTTAAAAGCAAGCATGTGAAAGGATTACTTTGCCCTGGCATTGGCAGCTTTCCTGGATGTACTCCCAAAGCCTTTGCAAAAGGAGGGCAGCCTTATTGCGTCCTTCATGGTAGGACACTTTACCACTCCAGGCCAGTAACACGTACTCGGGAATCATTGTACAACAAAGCATTGCAGTGTATGTTTGCTGGCGTTCAAACAACATCCGATCTTTATCTCTCTGTGTTATCCTCAGGAGATTGAGATATCATTCATGGTCACCTGGTTGAAATAGGGTGCTTTTCTTCAGGGGACACTCAGAGGAGCCCGTTCCTGCTGGGCTGTTTGCCTGTGGCTGAACAGAAATGTTCCCCGCTGTTAGCCACGGGGAGGGGGGAGGGTTGAGGGGGTAGCCACGCGGTGCGGGGATGCAAAGTGCGACCTTGTAACGAAAGCACATGTGCTATGTATATAATGTTAACAGCAAGGTTTACCCTGAAAGACTGTAGCCACTGTTTTATAAAATGTGTCTTTTTAAATATCGCTGTCCCTTTTTTTTTCTCCACCAGCTGCATGTGTTTCAATGATCACAAGATCTTCTCCTTCCCAGAGGCTAGTGAAGATTAGAAAGAAAAAAAAATGCACTCGACATGAAATGTTCTCTGAGCTCATGCTGTCCTCCCATACTCACAGAGCACAGACGAATGCGTGGAGGCAAATAATGTCAGAGTGCAGGAAAGCACAAAATGACCAGGAGGAGAGGTGGCGGGCTGAAGACAGGGCTGAAGCTCAAATGTGGTGGCAGCGTGATGAGAGGAGGCAGGATTCAATGCTGAGGCTGCTGGAGGACCAAACCAGTATGCTCCAGTGTATGGCTGAGCTGCAGCAAAGGCAGCTGGAGCACAGACTGCCACTACAGCCCCTGTGTAACCAACCGCCCTCCTCCCCAAGTTCCATAGCCTCCACACCCAGACGCCCAAGCACGCGGTGGGGGGGCCACCGGCCAACCAGCCACTCCGCCACAGAGGATTGCCCGAAAAAAAAGAAGGCTGGCATTCAATAAATTTTAAAGTTGTAAACTTTTAAGGTGCTGTGTGGCATTTTCCTTCCCTCCTCCACCACCCCTCCTGGGCTACCTTGGTAGTCATCCCCCTATTTGTGTGATGAATGAATAAAGAATGCATGAATGTGAAGCAACAATGACTTTATTGCCTCTGCAAGCAATGATTGAAGGGAGGAGGGGAGGGTGGTTAGCTTACAGGGAAGTAGACAGAACCAAGGGGCGGGGGGTTTCATCAAGGAGAAACAAAGAGAACTTTCACACCGTAGCCTGTCCAGTCATGAAACTGGTTTTCTAAGCTTCTCTGATGCGTACCGCGCCCTCCTGTGCTATTCTAACCGCCCTGGTGTCTGGCTGAGCGTAACCAGCAGCCAGGCGATTTGCCTCAACCTCCCACCCCGCCATAAACGTCTCCCCCTTACTCTCACAGATATTGTGGAGCACACAGCAAGCAGTAATAACAGTGGGAATATTGGTCAGTAAACTGCGCCAGCGTGCCTTTAAACGTCCAAATGCACATTCTACCACCATTCTGCACTTGCTCAGCCTGTAGCTGAACAGCTCCTGACTACTTCCAGGCTGCCTGTGTACGGCTTCATGAGCCATGGCATTAAGGGGTAGGCTGGGTCCCCAAGGATACATATAGGCATTTCAACATCCCCAACAGTTATTTTCTGGTCTGGGAATAAAGTCCCTTCCTGCAGCTTTTGAAACAGACCAGAGTTCCTGAAGATGTGAGGGTCATGTACCTTTCCTGGGCATCCCACGTTGATGTTGGTGAAATGTCCCTTGTGATCCACCAGAGCTTGCAGCACTATTGAAAAGTACCCCTTGCGGTTTATGTACTCGCCAGCTTGGTGCTCTGGTGCCAAGATAGGGATATGGGCTCCGTCTATGGCCCCACCACAGTTAGGGAATCCCATTGCAGCAAAGCCATCCACTATGACCTGCACATTTCCCAGGGTCACAACCCTTGATATCAGCAGATCTTTGATTGCGTGGGCTACTTGCATCACAGCAGCCCCAACAGTAGATTTGCCCACTCCAAATTGATTCCCAACTGACCGGTAGCTGTCTGGCATTGCAAGCTTCCACAGGGCTATTGCCACTCGCTTCTCAACTGTGAGGGCTGCTCTCATCTTGGTATTCATGCGCTTCAGGGCAGGGGAAAGCAAGTCACAAAGTTCCATGAAAGTGCCCTTACTCATGTGAAAGTTTCGCAGCCACTGGAAATCGTCCCAGACCTGCAACACTATGCGGTCCCACCAGTCTGTGCTTCTTTCCCGAGCCCAGAATCAGCATTCCACAGCATGAACCTGCCCCATTAGCACCATGATGCATGCATTGGCAGGGCCCATGCTTTCAGAGAAATCTGTGTCCATGTCCTGATCACTCATGTGACCGCGCTGACGTCGCCTCCTCACCCGGTATCACTCTGCCAGGTTCTGGTGCTGCATATACTGCTGGATAATGCGTGTGGTGTTTAATGTGCTCCTAATTGCCAAAGTGAGCTGAGCGGCCTCCATGCTTGCCTTGGGATGGCTTCCGCACAGAAAAAAGGCATGGAACGATTGTCTGCCGTTGCTCTGACGGAGGGAGGGGCGACTGACGACACGGCTTACAGGATTGGCTTCAGGGAGCTAAAATCAACAAAGGGGGTGGCTTTACATCAAGGAGTATTTCAGGCAGGACTTCACGGAGGGTTCCAATAAGAAATGGTGAATCTAAGTTATTGTTCTTATTGGAACAAGGAGGTTAGTCTGGCCTCTGATTGATACATGGCTAGATTTACCTCGCTGCACCTTCTCTGTGAGTGACTGCAGTGTGACCTAGAGGAATGAGTCCCCTAGATGAGGGAGGAGGCAAATGAGTACAAAACAAATCTGGTCTATTTCTTGTTTTGATCCACTCCATCTATCTTGTACATCTTTGGTTGGCAGCAGACAGTGCAGAAGGACTGCATGCCATCCACATCTCATGGCTGCTCGGCAGAAGATGGTACAGTACGACTGCTAGCCATCCTCATCTCTTGCCTGCCCGGCAGAAGATGGTACAGTACGACTGCTAGCAATCCGTATCTCCTGCCTGCTCACCATAAGATGGTTCAATAGGACTGACTGCAGGACTAAAGAGAATGACCTGGTCAAGTCACTCCAAATTTAGTCCCTGCGCCCATGTCTGCCCAGGCGCTCCCGGCCGACGTGGCCAGGAGCACCTCGGACACGACGATGACGGCTACCAGTCATATTGCACCGTCTTCTGCCAGAAGGCAATGGGTTGCTGCTACTGTGTAGCAATGCAGTACCGCGCCTGCCAGCACCCAGGAGACATACAGTGATGGTTACCTGAGCGGGCTCCATGCTTGCCATGGTATGGCGTCTGCACAGGTAACTCAGGAAAAAAGGCGCGAAACGATTGTCTGCCCTTGCTTTCACGGAGGGAGGGAGGGAACGGGGGCCTGACGATATGTACCCAGAACCACCCGCGACAATGTTTTAGCCCCATCAGGCATTGGGATTTCAACCCAGAATTCAAATGGGCAGCAGAGACTGTGGGAACTGTGGGATAGCTACCCACAGTGCAATGCTCCGGAAGTTGACGCTTGCCTCAGTACTGTGGAAGCACTCCGCCAAGTTAATGCACTTAATGCACTTAGAGCATTTTCTGTGGGGACACACACACTCGAATACATAAAACTGATTTCTAAAAAAACGACTTCTATAAATTCGACCTAATTCCATAGTGTAGACATACCCCTCACAGAGAGATATTGACTGATTCCTGGCAAATGCTGCATTATTCTACCAGTTAAGAAGGAAGAGAGCACCATCCCAGGGACTAAAGCTGGAATGGGGAGGAGATCAGAAAAAGAAAACCTACAACCCCAATAAGACATGGTGGGCTTCATACTGTGCTTCAGATAAAGCTGCTGGAGAGAAGAGTGGGGAAGAAGAGAAAAAGAAAATATATAATACCTAACTTATTAATATTTACAATTACTTAATTTAAAAAAAAAAACCAGCAGCAGCCAGACAAACTACAGTGGTGCAAGAAATTCAAGACAAATCAGACAAATCTAGGTATATGAAGCTTGTCTCTGAATCTCAGTTTCATCCATCCAGAAACCGAAAAGTTCTTGAGACTCTAAATCTACACAAGTGATTTTTAGACTCCATGAGCATTAAGAACTGATATAATAATTGATATAATAATTGCTCAGAAGATTTGGTCAGGGGCCCAGTTGTGCACTCCAAATCAAGGGGAGGTTCAAATGAGTAAAGACTGCAGATGAAAGTTCCAGAAGAGCTAATGGTTTCCTGTGATTTATAGAGTTATTTCACTGCATAAATATCAAAGAGGTATGTGTCAAATTTAGCATCAAAGACTATTTATAACAATCACTGAATTCAGCTAGAATATCAATACATGGCAGCCCTTTTGTTACCTTAAATAATCACAGATATTTACTTAATTGGTTTTCTGTAAATTAAATTTTACAATTAAGAGCATTATCTCTAATTAAAATAGATTAAAGCTGTTTTCCAATTATTGATTCAAATCTGTATGTTTTCCACTGTTTGAAGAGTCTCTTCAAAGTGTTGACTTTTTCCTTCTAATTTGATTTTTTTATTTGTTTAAACTGGAATGAGCATTATACGATAATGCCCTAATTGCCTGCAAATTTGTTGATATGAATGACAGATCTAAATGTTAGTTGGAATGTAATGCTTCTTCTGATGGCTGGATTTTACAAAAACAATACACTTTCAAGATTAAAAAATTATATTGGAAAATTGTCTAGATCACCTACAGTGCTAACAGCAGAGTACGAGTACATAGCTAGCAATTTCTGAGAATTGTGGAGGCTACCTAAGCTGTTTAGACCTTACCAATGCTTTCATGCACATGGGAGACAGGGAAAAAAATCCCATACAATGGGAGGAGAAAAAGTGTTATATTTTTAGAGCCAAATAAGTCAATCATGGCTTTTCAATTAGGTACTTTAAGTAGGAACAGCAGAATCAGGAAAACGCACAGCAAACATGAATTGAATTAGTTCAGGGGATGGGAAATTAACCAGCTCACTTCATTTTTGGGGTCAGTCTCTAAAGATATCTCTTTACTGCAGACTTAGCACAGGTGATTGGAACCCAGGTTAGCCTAGCCCAGGCATGAGCAGCCACATTGCAAAGCCCTACCTAAGTTACTGAATCCGAAATGGTGTTGCGCTCACCTTTGTTTCACTAGGACTTCTGGGGACATATCCCATGGTTCTTTGTGCTGTAGTATGCTGAGCTGAGCCACTTTGCTTCTATCCTGTGAAATGAGGGAAAACTTATCTGTCCTTCTGGCCACATGGGGGGAATTGTGGGAAATTGAAGGACTATCAGCACTCAAGTGATTTAGCCTGTGTTCCCACTGCAATGTGGGTGGATTACCAGACCCAGTGAAAGTGGAACCAAAGTTCACACCAATACCAAGATGTGTGCCAGCTAACCTGGTTTGACACCACCACTTAATTTAGGTGAGAGGGTTTAGTGCATGGATGGGAGGGGCTTAGACGCAACACCAGAGTAACAGCCTGGGCTAACTGCAGTGAAGACCTATCTTCTCTGAGCTCCATCTAACATGTCTCTGGATTGCTGCCAGCCTACAATACTGCAGACTTTAACATTGCAGTGACCACATTGTCTCTAGGGATCTTAAAGAGCTCATCAAAAAAGGGGAAAAAATTCAGTACGAATTTTCACAAGAGATTTGCCCCTTTTTTTCATAACCTCCTCCCCCCGCCCCTAAAAAAAAAACCCCACCCACCCCAGAATTTTTATTTTTGACCAGGTCTAATGACAGGGGATATGATTATATATATATAAATCAATCAGACCAGTAAACAGCAGAGGGAGAAAAGGTTATTTAGGCTCTAAGACAATGCTGGTACAAGAACAATGGGTATAAACTGGCCATGAACAAGTTCAGGCTGGAAATTAGAAGGTTTCTAACCATCAGAGGAGTGAGATTCTGGAACAGCCTTCTGTGAGAGATGGGGCTGCTTTGTAGTGCTTCCGTCAGGGCCATACATAGTACTGAAGCCTCTCCCCACCTTATTCTGCCAGGCATGGCCATCTTCTTGAACCTGTGCCATAAGCTTGGCATTAGTCTCCAAACAATCAAATACCAAAATGGCAACTCAGGATTAGGCTGTCTGCACCTGTAAACAAAGAAGAAGAAAAAAACCCTTCGAAATGAAAATGCTTAGTTGTGGCACTTAAGACAAGGCTGTGGCCTGGTTAGCCCTGAGAAGCTCCTCCTCAGTCTCACCTGGCTCTGCCCTGCGAAAGCATCTTAGCCTTCTTAACTGCCCTACTGGTTTTTGATTGGTCAGAATTTCCTCCTGGCCTTTGGAGAACTGCCTTGTTAGTCACTGAATCTGAGTGGATTTTTCTTGGGTGAGGATCTTGGGGCACTGAGGCCTCCAGCCAGGGGGCAGAGAAGGCCTGGCAGACCCTGTCACACATTCCAACAGGAGCAGCAGGGGCAAACAACCCAACCAGTTTCAAGATGTCACTTGGTATATTTAGGATTGGGATTATATAACAGGTTTAGGGAAAATTAGGGATTGGACTCAATGACCCTGGAGGTCCCTTCCAATCTTGTGTGGTATGTTCCTATGACACACTTATTTATTTGAGACATGTGAGATTCTAGTTTAGTTGAAGGGGTCTGTCAGGAAAATCAGTTTCTACTTGGCTCCTCAAGTTCACTATTAACATTTTCACATTTATATTCTGCATTATCTTTGTTATCCTTCTAACTGGACAGGGGATAATTAGTGTGTCATTTGTCTCTTTTCTGAACATTTATCTAGTAGTAACTGGTCAATATGCTCTTCACCAGATCTATCTTGGCCACATCAGACTTTAGTTACACTACCTGTCCTCCACTTCTGCCTCTCTGGATTGGATTGTCTGGATTTCAAACAATACCCTTTGGTCTAGAAATAAAAATCTGGCACGTTTGTAATGTGGTTTGCCCATTCTTTGTTGTGCATCACCTAGTTCTTTAGCTAAGTCTGATCAAATTTAGCTCTTAACTGACATTTTAGACGGGAACCATCTGGAGCTCTCTCTATAGTGTTGGCTCCACAGGAAGGGTGGTGGTGGTGGTGGTAGAATAATATGGGAAGAATTAACTCCCTTCAACAGCCAGGGGCCTGACCAGAAGCACTTTCCCCTTTGTGGCCACTGTCTGTGGAATCCTTTATGTAGAGATATTGGGCCAGTGTACCTGCTCTGTGATGACTTATTTGGAGGGGTATGGAGATCTGTTTCCTAGTACGCAACATTCCATGCTGCCATGGGGGACTGGGAGGATAAGCAGCAGCAAAGAGGCACTGACTGACCTGCCACATGAATCTGTACCTCAAGAATCACAGGACCTGTAGTGACAGCAGTAACAGCCCCATTCACCTTGTGCAGCTGGGAAGTCCACTCCTATAAAATGATCTGGAGGAAACTTAGTGACCTTTCTGCTTGAATTTTGTACTCTGGTAGGTTTTTATATGGGCAAGAATGATTCAGAACTGTCCTAATTTCCACTGAAGTCAGTAAGAGTTTTGACTCTCAGTACTGGGTAAGGACTGCAGGATTGTTCTAGCTTCATTGTGTGCAGAACATCCAGATAGTTCTGTGAAGATACTTTCTCAAAGTATTAGACAGCACATCTTTTTTAATGGTAAGTTAGGAGAGCCTGTATATATCCAGTTCACAAGATAATCTTATGTATTGTCAAATACATCTTTGATTTACAGTGTGTATAAACTAAGAAGTTAGCTGTATAATGCAGCTTATCCAGTGTTCATACTACAATAATTACTGTCAGTGATTCTGAATTAATTTGAAAAGCAGACTGTGAAAAGTAAAAGTTACTTTGAATATGAAGGGTATTTTAGCCCTTTCATACAAATTTTGCTTCGTGAACATACTTATTCCAATTAGTATTTTTAGGTAATGGCATACATAACATCATCCTTTACTACATGCAGCGCACTAAAGGAAACACTGCTACAGTATACAATAGTCACACAGGGCCCTCTTCTCCACTCCCACAAAACAAAACTGGGAGAAAATCCATTGGAGTCAATGGAGCTATAGTAAGAGAAAATTAAGGTAAGTTAAGTCAGAATCAGACCTGGTTGAATAATAAAAGCATATGAAATCTATTTTAATTTCAAGTTGAAAGTGCTTTGAACTACAAGGAAACAATGCATATATTTAAAAAAAATTCAAGCCATTAATTCAGTTTTATTGTTGAAGGCTGATTTCTTGCCCTGTACTTTGAATATCTGAAAGAAAAAAATAATAAAAGTCTATTGCAATTTTTAGTCATGAAGAGATGAATAATAGAATGCAATTCATTTTTTTGTATAGTCTCACTCTGAACACTTGCAAAATTCAGGCATATGTTCAGGACCATTTTACCCCTAGGAGATTGTAATATCAATCCGATTCTGCATATAGGAATGAAAGTACAGGTGAGACCTATTACCATTTTCAAGCATGAGGGATAAGAAATTAGAAGAATTTTGTGTACTGTTGTCAGTGATTTCTGTAAAACCTACACTTCTACTGTATTTTCTGCAAGCTATGGTTTTTTATATAAGGAAATCAATTTTGAAAAGTTTGCCTTTAATAAGAAGACTGAAGCAGATAGAAACTAATGTAGTAAATTCTATGTAGGTTATGTTTGACCGGGTTATTGTCATCAGAAGCTGAAGTCCAACATCTGTGACTACGTCAGGGTTTTCAATCCTAAAAGTTACTATCATATAATTGGAGAGACTATGAACACTTCCAAATTTGAGTGTTTACCTGTTAGGTGAAGAATTTGTTATGGGAAAATTAGTAAATCTTCTTTAGCAGATTAATAATACAGGGATTATTTAAATTGAGATTGTCAAAGTAGCCAAAGAGTTTGAACACACAGCTTCACGTTAATATAAAATGCATGGTTAAATCCCCTGAACTACTTTAGAAAACCTCAATTCTCGGATGTCCCTGACCCAAGAAGCAGTTTACAATTTAAATATATACAGACAATAAAACAGGAAAAAACAACATCAGCATGTTGATAGAAGGAACATGAGCAGGATGACAAAACAAGAGGGAGAAGGGAACAATTAAAAGAGTATTTCATATTTATGTTTTGTGAACACTCTTTTTCCATGTTGTTTTTCTTTTTGTGGGGAGGAATGTTTTGAGATTTGGTTAGCAATAGAAAGCTAGCCAACAGAAGTGAGTTAGTGTAAAGCCATGTTTTGGGTTAAGGTTTTCATCAGGTATCAGATTATATTGTAATATCCATGACCATGGTACTCAGGACTGGGGCTAGTTTTGTTGGGGACGTATTCAAAGTAAAAGATAAGTTGGCCTCAAGGAGACTCCTGTGATTTGCATATTATATTTTTGTGATGTTACCCAGAGTACAATTTGGACTGCTGAACAGTTGTGTCCGCTCAATTCTCCAACCTGGGGTGTCTTTCATACTGCTTCGCTCTGAGAGCAACCACTCCTGGTCTTATCACACAAAGCCTCCAGCATGAAAATTATTCCCAGCTATACTGTTTGAGTGCTATGGCCAGCCACCTTTGAATTACACTTTGGAGCAACACCAGCAAATTCACACTTCAAGACTTTCCCCCAGAAAGCCCTCTCCTAGACAACACAAGCTCATATAAAGTCTGTCATTTTATTAATAGAAAATGATGTGCACAAAACCTGTTATCTCAAATGGGTTTTTACCAAACACTTCAATCCAAGCACACTGATTTAAATAAGACAATAAAATAAGTTTATTAACTACACAAAGAGATTTTAAGTGATTACAAGTAATGAGGATTAAAAGTCAGAATTGGTTACAAGAAAATAAAAGGTAAAATGCAACTCATACCTAATTTAGCAAGCTAAGTGAATTGAAAGCAAAAGTCTCTCTCTCCCCATGTTTTAGCAGTCTTACTTGTTGAATTCCTTTCTGCCAGGATCCCTCCCCAGTCCAATAAGCTTTCTTTGTTCTTCAAGTGTGTTGATTCTGTGAGTAGAGATGAAGGGAGAGAGATGATTTAGGGCATCTGTTCCGCAGTTTTATACTTTTTCCTCTTCTTTAAGGATCAACTGCAGCTGGGGTTCAGAGAGAGAAAGTCTGTGGGGACAGGAACCTCCAGCTCTTTCTTTGCCAAGATGCACATTTCTCACTCACATTCTTATTCCTGCCAAAGAATGGCCATTTTATCAGGTGATAGTCCAGTAATGTTATACAGTAGAATTTTATAACTTTACAAACAATGTTGCCACAAACATTTTACCAGGGCAATAATGACCAGCAAAATATGAAATTTCAAATGATACCTCATAAGGCATACTTTGCACAAAATGTATCAAAATCTTGGAAAAAGGTATGAACATATGGTTAACAACTGTCATGATTTTGTTATTAGGTAAGTTGGGACACTTTTCATTTTCACTATTAGGAGGCTCAGCAACATTTAGCCAATCAGACAGGGGGTCAGGGAATTTGTCCACAGGGGCCAGAAGGGATTACAGCACCTAGCCAGGGGAACTTGGTTTACAGTTCACTGGTAGGCTGGGCAGAGTTTGATCCCTTAATTTATCTTTCAAACTAGAGGGGGATCACAGTGACCGAAAGGTGGAGGTCAAGGGCAAGTGCAAGAAGGGATGCTCACAGAGTACGCATCCCCAAAATGCAAAGGCTTTGAAAAGCTCAGAGGGTCCTGTACAAACTTCCATATCTGTTGAAAGGGTGCAAAATGCCATGTGAAAGCGAGGAAGACAGAGAAAACTTAGGCTATTTATAGCTCCTAACTTTGTTAATGTTACAATCCTCTTGCTCAATCTAACTACAGAAAACATTTTAGAATTCAAGTAAGTAAGTATATATTTTTATATTATAATAAATAAAATAAGAACAAGAGGCTATCTACACCCCACAATAAATCTTAGAAATAACAACTGAGTATGCTTGTTTTGTATTGTATTTATAAAATACATGTACATTTTTCTGGCACTGGTTGCAACAGCAAATTATATTGTTGTAGTTACTGAGATTGAGGCAGAAGTTTTAAGTTTAACAGCAATTTAAAACTTTTTTTAAAAGCCTTATATAAAAAGGCAGCAAAGAATGGAAGGCAAAGTAAGAATGTAATCTTTGACAACTATTTAAATTTTTCATGCTGGTTTAATGAAAATTAGATAGATACAGAGAGAACGAGAGTTCCAAAATGTGAAGTTTTTCACGGGATTGTCTCACCTTGTTACAGACACTTTTAGCAAGGAATATAAAACACATTGGAATATGTAGCTTGCCCTACGTGTTGCTCTTCATGTGCTGATCGTTGGTTTTGGTGGTGATGTTTATGTAATTAATTTTCATTTTCCTTCCATAACTGAAAAGAAATGCACCAATCTGAACCTGCCAAACTTAGCAGTGATGACATAACATGGCCATTGGAGAGGGGAGGGGGGAAGAGTACACAAGAGTGAGAGATTCTTTCCCTCACCAACTACTCCTATAGCCTAAGGGGAAAATTCCTGAGCTAGGAAAATGCATGTGTGAGTTCAAATGTCTCTTCTAATGGCACTTCACTGCCCTTATTATTGACCAAGGTCATGACCCCCTATCCTAGAAGGCAATCAAGTATAAGCTGCATTCATGTTTTACAAAAAAATTAACATACAAGGTTACACAAGGTCACTGCAGGTAGAACGGGAATAGAACCCAAGACTAACATAGTAGACACAAATTTTAGCTACTGCAGTGGCATTGCCTTTGAGGTTCAATATTCTTTGGTTAGCCTGTCTCTAATTACTAAATCATATTCTTGCCCCAGAGCCACAGGATTGGGGAAATTCTGGGCACCATGTTTTAGGAAAGATGTGGACAGATTCCAGAAGAAAGCTACAAAAATGATAAAAAAAAGTTTAGAAAACCTATGAAGAATGGTTAAGAAAATGGGCATGTTTAGTATTGAGAGGAAAAGACTGAAGTGGGACCTGATAATAGTCTTCAAATATGTCAAAGGCTGTTATAAAGAGGATGGTGATCATTTGTTCTCCATGTCCAGTGAAGGTAGGACAGGAAGTAATGGGCTTAATCTGCAGCAAAGCAGATGTGGTTTAGATATTAGGGAAAACTTTCTTACTATAAGGGTAGTTAAGCTCTGGAATAGCCTTCCAGGGGAGGTTGTGGAATCCCCATCATTGGAAGTTTTTTGAAAATAGGTTGGGCAAACACCTGTCAGGGATGATCTAGGTTTACTTGGTCCTGCCACAGTGCAGAGGGATGGACTTGACCTCTTGAGGTCCCTTCCAGCCCTATATTTCTATGATTCTATAGATAGAACCTAGGATTCCTGACTGCCAGTATGCTATTGCTATCTAGCAAACAGATGTGTAACCCAAAGGAAACTGTGTGTTAAATTCAAGAGTCTGAACTAAGTCCACACTAGAAATTATTCCTGTAGCTCGAGTGGTAGTGCTCTAATCTAGGCATCTAAAAATCCAGTGTTGAAGTGCTATTGGCCTATGGGAGGGGCTGTTATGGTTGCATTTTATTTTTTCAAGTTTTCTTTTTAGAAAGAACTGGTTTGTTTAGTTCTCCAAGTAAGAAAAAAAATTGCAGCATATGTTTGTAATTTAAGAACTATTATAATCTACACATTGTTGCATAACATAGTAACATACACGTGCTTCACACTTCAGACATTTGTCATCTTCCTGTGACTCTAAGAATCACCCAGTGAAGTACTGTGTATAAAAAAACAAAACCAAACATAAACAGGAAATTCACATGAAAAACCTTCTCTTCAATTAAGATTTATCAGACCAGACCCCACCAACTTAAAGTCTTAGAAGCATGGGAATAATAAAATAGAAAAGTCTCTTGCTTTCCTTGCCACTTTTACATTGCCTACACTGTCAGTAACACACTCCGACACTCATTAAGATTTCACATCTATATAGAAAAAATAGTATGTACCCAAACTTCAAACTCACACTCCAGCACAAAACCTTAACATTGACAAGAGTGCTAAGACAAAACCTTCCCAAATGTATGCAGTTTGTGAGAGTCAGATGTGCGGATATGTTAATACAAGAGCATCTTAAGACAATAATTAAGTTGTAATGAATAAGCAGTAATGGGCTATTTTAAATTCATCTGTTTAAAATAGGTCTTAAAAAAACTAGAAATAGAGCATATTGGGAGGATATCATCTAAAATATGGCTATATTCATTTTGCCATCACATTCTGAGATCTCTCTCCTAGTAAGCTATATTAGACCACAGTAGGTAACAGTAACAACTGTGTTAATAAATTAGTAATATTAATGACTTAGGACCAAATTCCATCTTCATTCATTTGTTAGACACACTCACACGCAACTCCCATGGAGTTCAGCACACTCATGCATGTACATATGAGGGTAGAATTTGGCCATTGCACTCATTATCATGAAATATGAAAGTTTTCCAGAATGATTGCTGCATTATTCAGACCAGTGTGTTCATAGCACTTAACACAAGAGCTACAGTATGAAACCCCTATCTGGAGGCATGCTTTCTGAAGCATGACTAGCTAGTAAGCTATTTCAACAGCATAGGCTCTGGCCAGCTGATCCTAGATTTTTAGAAGATGGTGTCTATGAAAGAAAAGTCACATCCTTAAAGCTTCATCTCCCCAAGCAAGGCAATCTGGAATACAGCAATTCTTTTCTTTATCAACTTAAAATTTTTGAAATTCTCAGTATGCATTTTTTTCCTGACACAGCAACTTCTCTTTTGTTTAGACACATTTTACATTGATGGAAACTTTAATATCGGTGCCCAATTCCCTTAATTACCCATTGGAAAGGAGGAGAGTGAACAAAGAGCAGACACATTTAAGTAAAAACATAGTTATGCACCTTGCATGCAGTTGTAGAAGGAGGGTTTCAGCTGCTGTTGAGGGTAGAGATGGGAGCTAAGGATGTAGAGAATGGTTGGAAGCCTCAGGGAGGTGAAGATTGCCAGGTTGCTGCTGTATATATGAACATTGTCAAGGAATCAATACAGGGGAGAGTTATCCTGAACTATCTCTAGTTTAACTGGTTGATGAAGGAGAAGGCAGTACTTTCCACTATTGCCCAGGAGCAAGTGGCTTGGCTTTTCTTTCTACAGAATTCAGACAATTGTTTGTGATCAATATAGCTAGCAGCACCAGAAAGAGTGTTTGGCAGTGGTATGTGGTACATCACTCAGCAGTGACAAGGTTAACAGTATGGGTATTTAATGTCTGATAATCAGACTTCAAACTATATGTCTCTTGGTGCTATTGTGCTGACTCAGCAAGAGGACAGCACATTGGTAGTCATTTTGAAAGTGATTTAAATCACCAGTAGGTCTAATGAAAAAAGAAGGTCCTTTCAAAAAAAGACCAGTAGGATCTGCAGAAAACCATAAAGTAATCAGAATCCACTAATTTTCTCTGGCCCTATATTTCTAGAGTTTATTTTCTCTCTTCCAAGCATTACAGTGTGCCTGGCTTTCATCTAATTGCTTTCCCACAATCTGATTACTGTACATGACAAAATAGTTCAACATGACGCTCCTCGAATTGTGCCACCCCAAGCATGTGCTTGCTTTGCTGGTGCCTAGACCTGGTCCTGGTTAGAGGTGCTTCAGTCTTTAACCCAGTGGGATATTGAGACACAGCCCAGGGTCTTGTAGGAGTGAACTCCTGTGTAGAGGACCTCTCAGTGGAGAGCCTGGATCCACTGTCCTGGACTACTTCCTTCCTCCGTCCCTTCAGTTTGGGGCATGGCCCCTATAATCCACATCATTGTTGTGGAGTATTACTAGTAGCACCACCAAATGGACCTTTGGAGGTGTCCTGCTATAGTCCCAGGTTCCTCTGGGTGGGGCAGCCATAAATTTGGCAGGGCCTGAACCCCACAAAATCTGTATGCTATGGCCACCCAGTTATCTTTTAGGCTGGGTGATCCTAAGTCTCTTTAGACAGGGAGATGGTACTTATTTCCTTGTGGCTCCCTTGGCTGACAGGCTAGTGACCCTTCCCCTTCAGGTAGAGAGGCAGCTAGCTCCTGCCTTTTCACCCATAGGCTAAACTGAGCCAGGTTCTCGCCTTTTCTTCCCCCTCCAGGCCCGGCATTGGCTTCAGGTGTAACAGGCTGGAGCTAGCTGGGCCACAAGGCTCCCTTCTGTTTTCTCTGCTTCATCACAATGAATATAAAGTGGTCAGTTTATTAACATTTAAGCATGAAAACATTAAAAAAGGCCCCAATATTCCATATTTTTACCATCTAATTTACATACTTAATCTATGTGCATTTCAGTCAATGTTTTATTTTCATTCTCACCTCAGGGAAGTTGGAATAGTAGTTCCTGAATTAATGACATTTCTTTAAGTATTTACTGCTGACCTATAGGCAAAAATAAAATTCTAAGAATACCTACTGAATTGTTATGAATAAGTGTTTCTGAAAGTTTGGTGAGAGCTCTGCACTCATTTATATGAGATAGTAAGTTATAATTTCTACCCCTTAATTATTTTTAATAACAGGGACTGTGGTAAATGGTATTATATCACATCTATCTAATTACTGAAGACTTTCAGAATCTCTTCTGGCAATCAGTATCTACATGACATGATGTTTCTAATACTGCTGAGTGAATTAATCTTTATCTTAATTTCCCTGTAAATATGGTTTTCTCCCATGAACAAAATGTATGTAAAATGTTATTAACTACTGGACTGATATTTTCACTATTTCTGTCTCTTAATTATCTTCCTTTGGAAGATTGGTTAAAGTAATGGTGAGAGAATACTAAACACTCCTACTAGTTTAAAAACACAACTTTTAATTATTTTAAACATATCAGATTTTACTTTTATGTATTTATTACTTTATTTGTGTCAAGTAGGCATGCATGCTTACTGCGGAGTTCATCATTGGATGGGGTATGTATCTGTTATCTTAAGTGCTTATTCTTAATATGTGAGCACATCACAATAATTAATGATCCATCAAAATTGTCTCCCAGAGAGAATGTTCTTCTCTCTTCACTTTAAGATAGACTAATTCTGTCAGGAGCTGGCAATTCATTCCTGCTGCATTGGGTATCATTACTAAATGATTGTTTGAGGACATGCTTGTTCAAACATTCTTGTCTTTGCTTAATTACTGGGACTAATAAAGGGATTTTAAAACAGTTAGTTTACAAGAAACTGTCAGGAATCATTCTTATCCAATTTTTTGTGGTGTCATTGTGACAGGAATCTTTCCTAAATGATGGAATTCAGGTAGCAGATCCTACTCTGAGTTCTGAAAGTTATCTGCCTTGGTGAGCTCTAACATTATTCCAATGCTGTGCCACCCCTCACTTCACCACTTTACCCCTTAACAAATGCCAAAGCTTGTGAGAGTCAAGTGGTTTTGTGTTATTTGTACAGACTTAGATGTGTGCAATGTAGAACAATATGTAGAATCTCATAAATATCAAAGCCATTGTTTCAAACAAGTAACAGTCTAAAATATTCAAGTTGATTCACATTTGGTGGTGGCCTTGGAAATTTCATTCTCCAGCCCGGTGGAGATGATGCTCACAGAAGTCCCTATTAGCCTAGTGGATTTTAGTTACATGTACACCTATTCTCTGGACAAAAAGCAATAATAATACTTGCCTGAAGCAATGGTATTGTTCTTTTTATAGGCAAACACTTTACAAACACCAACTAAACAATTTTTAAAATAGTCTTGCTCCATAGATAA
This sequence comes from Eretmochelys imbricata, assembly GCF_965152235.1. Classification (NCBI taxonomy): domain Eukaryota; kingdom Metazoa; phylum Chordata; order Testudines; family Cheloniidae; genus Eretmochelys; species Eretmochelys imbricata. The sequence continues at coordinate 38,534,152 of NC_135574.1, forward strand.
GTATAATTATTCTAATATTTTCCTTCTATAGATGAAAAAAACAAAGGTGGGGAGGTTATGTGATATGTCCAAGACTACAAAGAGAACCAGTGTCAGAGCCAGTATTAGAACTCAGAAGTTCTTGATTCATGGTCTTATTTCCTCCAGGCTACTGAACAGATACAGAAAATAACTTTTCATCACTATCACCTTGGACTAGATTTGAACCGTTTAACTAGAGGTTAAACTTTCCTTATTTTATCATCACACTCTGAATGACTTGTGAAATATTAATAGCTTTAGTAAAGCAGGTGTTCCCAAAGGTTTATGTAGAGCTCATTGAAAAATGGGTATTTTTCCCCAGGAGAAATTTTGCTGAAAACTAAAAAAAGTTTGACCAAAGTTTTCCATGGAAAATATTAAGGTTTTGGGTAGAAACTTGAATGCTAAAAAACTTTTGGCTGCTAACTGAGAAATACTGCCATTGTGCCTCATGGGAGTATTAGTTCAAGTACCTCATGCTCCCATTCTCCTCTATGGGCCAGGTTCCATGGTCAGACTACATATCCAGTGTTGTATTATGATCTCCATTCTTGGAGACAGGAATTAGCAGTGTGTCATGGAAGTCACTGGCTGGGGGGCATCATGGGAGATGTAGTCCAACTAAGGGTTTTAAGGATCTCAGTTGCCTACTCAGTTAGGTGGCAATTGAGTGGGGCTTTTGAAGATCTAAATTTTGCATTTAGGCATCTAAAGTGGCAGTTAGGCACTTAAATCCTTTGTGGATCCAGCCCAAAGTAGTGAATCAGGCCTCTTGGCTTTAATTGAGTTATTTCTGATTAACACCAGTGTGAGAGGAGAGTCAGGCCCACAGGAGGAAATTAAAAGTGAAGGTATGTGATTGATGTCAAGGGGTTTGCTAATTTCTGTAAGCTAACAAGAATGTTGTGATTTTTTAAGCTCTAAAGAAAATGCCTTATGAAGCCATGAGAAGCTAGTGTAAAAGTAAGCTACAAGAGATATGTAAAAATGTTTCTCTTAATGTTTAGATTGCAATTTTTTCCTGATTACAGTAGCCTGGGTGAGAAGGTTTGAGTTGCTGTCTCTGATTAGGTGGAAATGGCTTCAAGTTGCCACGACTGTAAACTAATACTGTAGATACCTTTACATTTCAGGTTTGTTTATCCACTTTCAGATAGATGTCAAGTGTCTCAGTTGGTTTGATTTAATTAAAATAGGTTATGCATTAGCAGAACATTTTCTGCTCCTCAAAGACACTAGAGAAGGTGAAACTGCTGCTATATTCCAGATGGTCTGTTTGGAAAAGGCGAAATCAAGTGTTGTATGCTTAAAATGAAAAACTTTCAGTGATTAATGAGAGTATTTAACTGTCAAGTACAGTAGTCACAGAGGAACATTGCAGTGAATATATTGGATATCACATGTTTCTGTGCAATAGTGATGTTACTGTTCTGTTTTGAAGGGGGGGTTCTTTGTAGCAGTAGAAGAAGGATCAGCCATTTTGTTGTATTTTATGTACTCCCATCAAAACAGAGTAAAAAGATTGGTAAGTCAAGATGTATAGGTCTGTATTAGAATATGGTGAGGCTGCAGAGGGGTGCATTCAGTTTCATTTTCCTGAGGATGGCACAATTTCCAAATCTGGGGAAACACTGGCTTAAACCTTGCTGTTTTACCAGTTCAAAATATGGAATCCTAGCTATCATGTTAGTCATCCTTCTAGAGACTAAATGCCCTCGCATATTATTTGCTGGAGAGCTATTCATGAGTACAGACTCTGTAACATCTTCTTTTGATCTCACTTATCCAAATTGGACCCTAGTGTTGCTCCAGTGGAGTTTTTTTTAAAATAATTTTTATATATTATATTTAATTGGTAGCATAGCAATATTTAAACATTCAACCCTTTTTATATAAAGGACAAAAAAATGGGGGGTAAATTATAGACAGTAAATAATCGAGAACAGGGAGTCAATTAGAGTACTGAGTTTTTAAACAGCTATATAATATAAATAGTTTAAGAGAGTTTGGGGGTTTTAAAAACTGTTTCTGTGTAAGAAATGAAATACGTTTTATCTAGAGATAGCCTTAAGGTGCACAGTTCAGCTCCTGATCTGGATTTGAGTTCTATAACAGGAGAGGAGAGGGGGTTGGATTTGGAGGGTGACAGTCTGTGCTGTAACTCTACGAGCCTTTACGCCAGCTTTGTGGTCCCACACTTCTGGGCTGCTTTGGATTCTTGAGGCCCTCAGTATGACTTACACAGTCTGGGGTGTTTATCTAAATTATGGAATCCTGTCTAGGCAGCCCTATGGGCCACACATGCTGCAGCTCCGCCCTCAGTCTCATGCCCACATGTGACAGAGTTTGTGAGGGGTCCTCGGAGGGAATCCTTATTGCTGTCGTCTTCAGTGGCTGTGCAGAGTGACTCATCTATCCAGCTGGATCTGGGGCTTTTGTGGCCCATTTTTGCCACTGTGGTCCTGAGCAGGACTGGAATGGATATAGATCTCATCCAGAGTTCTTAGTAGGGGCCCCTCTCCAATTTTTCCACAGAATCAATAAGAAACAGAAATGTGAACTCAAAGTTTCATCTGCAGAATTTGTGCTTGCAATTCATTTTGCATCTACAAACTTGGTGAATGCCACATGTGCCCACAGAGTGGGAGGTCCAGCCTTCAGCAAAGCGGCCAATATAACCCTAAAACATTTACCTTAAAAGTTTAAAATTAATGGGTGTTATAGCGGTATCAAAATAGATAAGTTCTAAATAAGAACAGGACTCAAAGTGAAAACAAGGTTGAGTGCACACTTGAGGTTCTTCTGCCATTCTGAAAGTGGGCCGGCTACGTTTTCCTGATTTATGATAACAACAGAGACCTTTGAGTGAATTATTGTCTTGTATTTACTAGATCTATTGCCAGCTGTTATCCTGAGTTTTGTTCTCTAAGCAAACAAGCCCTCCAAGCTTGCAAGGTAACTTACAAATCTCTGGCAAGGGCAACTCTTCATAAGAAGCCTGAAGGTGCCTGTTGTGTGAGAAATGAGTCTTAAAAAAAAAGACAGTCTAGTCATTGGAAAGATTGATGATGCTTTGTCCATCAAACTTTTGAGAGGAAAAAAAATATGGGAAAAGATGGCAAAGTTTGAGCCCCAATGCAACACTGAAGTTATTTTCCTTTTGGGAATCATGTTGCATTATTAGAATTATTTTCTTCTCCCTAACTGTTAAGTACAAAACTAAAACAAAACATCAGCACCTATGAGTGCACTTTTTCTTGGAGATTTACTGAATATTTTACACCAGTCTGAGATATTGACAGACTGTTGAGGAAATAAATAAAATATAAAACAATTTTCCTTACAGTGTTGCCACAGCTCTCCTGCCCACTGTAGATAGCAAAGGAAATGCTTTCTGGCTGACCTACAAATCTACTTTGGGACGGACTCTCTGCTGCTGCAGGAGTACAAAGGTGAAGGCCCTCCCACCACCACTTTACGCTCCTGTGTATGGCCAGGCCCAGGCACTGTCTCTGCACTCCCCCTACTACAGAGATTCTTCCATCCATGCTTCTGAGATGGAAGTAACACCAAAGAGGGTGGAGAGGAAACCCTACGGGTCTCTCAGCTGTATCATCCACTCCAGGGCTGCCCAGCATGTATATTTTTAGATAATATTGAGATACTTGCACATGAAATATGCAGTATAAATTATTTTTCTAATCTAATTATCGGGGTTGGGAAGGGAAGATTATCCCACATCTGTCTAAAGCAAGGGTCTGAAATATTTGTAGCTGGCCATTGTCAGAAACATGATACTGGACTAAATGGGCATTGGGTCTGTCCTGGTATGGCATCACCTATTGGTGATTAAAGTAATAAAATTGAGATCTTAATCTAACCATATATATTGTCATCTCATGTTTTATGCCCACATGTGCCAAGGTCAAAAGATTATTTTTATAGTTTTTTGAAAAAGTGTAACTATTGTACTTTGAGACTTTTGTTTAAGAAACAACTTTAAGTATAATTTTAAAGTCAGTTTCCTATCACAGAGTACTTAAACTAGAATAGAAAGCACCCTACTGAGTTTGCTTTACTTGTTATGCAGAAATCAATGGTAGTAATCTTACAATATCTGGTTGATAGTGCATCCCCTTATACTCCTTCATTACATTTCTTCCCTCATAGTTTTGAAGATTTGTTGATAAACTATGAAATGTATGGAGAATGCACCATGTGTGAATGCAATGCATGTGTGAAAATCATCTAGGACCTTTTTCTCCAGAAGATCAAAAATATCACCTTCCAAAAACTTTACATTTCTGCCTGATCAAAATCAACAATCTCAAATCCAATTTCCAGCTTTGTCAACTAGCACCTAACCCTTAGCTCACTAGTTCAAAGACATTTTGAATTATTCCTTGGATCTCAGCTTTACAACTGAAGAAGAACTTGTTTCATAAGGAAGAGATTACAGTTTTTTGAAAAAAGAAAAGGAGTACTTGTGGCACCTTAGGGACTAACCAATTTATTTGAGCATAAGCTTTCGTGAGCTACAGCTCACTTCATCGGATGCATACTGTGGAAAGTATAGAAGATCTTTTTATACACACAAAGCATGAAAAAATGGGTGTTTACCACTACAAAAGGTTTTCTCTCCCCCCCCACCCCACTCTCCTACTGGTAATAGCTTATCTAAAGTGATCACTCTCCTTACAATGTGTATGATAATCAAGGTGGGCCATTTCCAGCACAAATCCAGGTTTTCTCCCCCTCCCCCCCCCCCAACCCACTCTCCTGTTGGTAATAGCTCATCCAAAGTGTCACTCTCCTTACAATGTGCATGATAATCAAGGTGGGCCATTTCCAGCACAAATCCAGGGTTTAACAAGAACGTCGGGGAGGGGGGAGGGGTAGGAAAAAACAAGGGGAAATACCTTGCATAATGACTTAGCCACTCCCAGCATCTATTCAAGCCTAAGTTAATTGTATACAATTTGCAAATGAATTCAAATTCATATACTAGTCGGAGAACACTTCAATCTCTCTCGTCACGCGATTACAGACATGAAAGTTGCAATATTACAACAAAAAAACTTCAAAACCAGACTCCAGTGAGAGACTGTTGAATTGGAATTCATTTGCAAATTGGATACAATTAACTTAGGCTTGAATGGATACTGGGAGTGGCTAAGTCATTATGCAAGGTAACCTATTTCCCCTTGTTTTTTCCTACCCCCCCCTCAGACATTCTTGTTAAACCCTGGATTTGTGCTGGAAATGGCCCACCTTGATTATCATACACATTGTAAGGAGAGTGATCACTTTAGATAAGCTATTACCAGCAGGAGAGTGGGGTGGGTGGGGAGAGAAAACCTTTTGTAGTGGTAAACACCCATTTTTTCATGCTTTGTGTGTATAAAAAGATCTTCTATACTTTCCACAGTATGCATCCAATGAAGTGAGCTGTAGCTCACGAAAGCTTATGCTCAAATAAGTTGTTTAGTCTCTAAGGTGCCACAAGCACTCCTTTTCTTTTTGCGAATACAGACTAACACGGCTGTTACTCTGAAACCAGTTTTTTGAAACTGAACATCCTGATACACTTTTAAAGTAGCTTAGATTCATAGGATGGAAAGCTTTATTAATTCATTTTGATTTAATTACAGAATTTTGGATCAACATTCAGAGGTAGTGTGTCTTCTGATTATTATTTTGATGTTGTTGTAAGCATAGTATATTAAAACAGTTGAGACATGCTTCTCTTCAGAGCACAGCCTCCAGAGAAATGTAGAGCTTTCACATGTCATATCCTGCATGCTGTTCTGGCATGTAATATTTTACTTCATGCAGAAGCTGAAAACCAAGTTAACAATTTTTAAAAGTCACAAAAGAAAATCAGAAAGAAATTTAAAAATTTTAGATCAACAAAAGAGTACTGAAATGAGGTTTTCCTTTGTGTTTACAGTACAGTAATTGAAAAGCAGTGACCTATGGGAACATAATATATTGTGTTTATTAGGAGCCTAAATATCAAAAAGATATTTTTGCAACTGAATGTAAAAAGATTGTCAGTTGCTTATATTATCAACAAGATATGATTGTTTCCGTGAAGAGACACTCCATTGAATGAGGATCTTTTGTCTGAAGGAATTGTGTATGCATTAACTTATTCTTTTGTTTCAGAAGACAAACATTTTTCACATATAATTTAAGTTGATACATGAGCCCTTTCATTTCTTATTTAAGAATTTTTAAAAAAGAATCTGTAAGAAAAATTCCACTTGGCAAGCAAACTTTAAAAAAAAAGAAAAGAAAAGAATTCTCTAAGCTTGTGAGCCTAGATAGAGTATAATTAAAATCAATAGACTAATCATCATGAAAAAAACAATGTATTTCATTTCCCTACTGACACAGACACACACTGCCTCACATGCACACTTCCTTTTCTAACTGATCTCAAATATTAAACAAAGTTCTTTTTTAAAGAACACATTTACTCTTTAATTTCCAGAATGGAAAGAAAGGACAATAATAATACCATGGTTGAAATCTTTCATTAATACACTAGAATGGAATATACTATTAAAACAAGGAGGAAGATTCTGCACTGGCTTGAGAGCTGATCATCATCATCTGTTTGTACTGTATATTGGGTCAAATTTGGCCCTTTGCCAGTCTAAACCAGCTCAATTTATTTTGTATCTTTTTTGAAATAGGATGACCTGAATGGTACACAATTTCCCCAAGTAAGGGTGTATCATTGACTTATACTATGGCATTTTCAGTATTTTTTTTTCTAAGCATTGCTAATATTGTTTGCTTTTTGACTCTACATTGAGTAGAAGTTTTCGGTAATTGGTCCACAGTGACACAGGTCTTTTTCTTCAGTTTTTACAGCTAAATTGCAACCCTAGCAATGTATATAGGTAGTTCCCATTATTTATTCCAATGGGAATTACTTTTAGGGCTGGTCAAAATTTTTCCATTTAAACCCTTTTTCAATGGAAAAATTGGGTTTTTGACCAAAATGCCTATGGAAAGCAGACACTTTTTTTTAAAGCAACAAATGTAGAGAGCCAAAAAACCTTTCAGGGTGAAAACCAAACACTCAGTTTTTTGACAAAAAGTCAAAGTTTTCCAACCAGCCCAAATTAACTTGCATTTATTCAACAATTAATTTCCATCTGCCATTGTGCTGACCATTCACCTAACTTTGTGGGTACCCCAGAAGAAGCTAGTAGTCTTTTCAAGTGTTGACTAGCTTAAACAATTTTGTACATGTGTAAGTTTTGCTACTTTTATTTTCATCCCAGTTTCCAGGTCATTAATAAAACTATGTAACACCAGTTACAATACCATGGCGCATCTGGCTAACCTTTTACTAGACTGAAAAATACCAGTTATTCAACTGTTTGCTTATCCTTAGCCCATTTCAAATCCATGACACTACTTTACCTTTCATCCCTTCATGAGTGAGTTTCCTCACTAACCTCTTATGAGGAATTTGGTCAAAGGCTTTTTGATAATCCAAATAAATTAGTTACAGGCTCTCTGAAATCACTCCTGGTGCCTAGCCTCACCCAGACTCAGAGCACCTGGGAGCAGCAATCGCACAAGGGAGCTGAATTAAGGTTGCAGGAGCGCCTTCATTTTGACATTTCCTAATTTGAGAGTGCTTTACATTGCAACCTTTTAATCCGTAACTTTTTATTTAAGTATTTTATGTTAGTTTAATAAAGTTTTTTTCTGACTCATTTGCTTTTAACAAAAAAAGATTTTCTATGTGTTATTTAAATAATAAGGCACCTGCACATTTGTTGTCTTCAGTGTGTATTTTATTGCCATTGTTATCTTTGTGAGGATTCATGTTTCACCCTTAGTGCTATGTTAACCAATATAGTGAAAGCAATTACATTAAACTATATTCAAACAAAACAAGGATTTTTTTTTGTTTTTGTTTTGCTTTTTGGCTGTGAAAAAGTTACATAAACTTCTAAATGGCTTTAAAAAAAAGAAGTGTGTTACAGGCAGCTGAGTAGCACCTCATAGCTATATTATAATTTTCTGATTTTTTTTTCAGAAAGACATAGCCCCATATTTATAGGATGGCTTTAAACAATATACATTAAAAATGATCTGGGATTTTGTATCATATTTTCATACAAACCTTTCTGAGGAAAGTAACAAACAATTGCCCTTTGAAAAGAAATAGGGCTACTTACCGCAGTACAAGCCCAAAGGAGCACAGCAGGAGTTAATACAAACCCAGTCTGCTTTCATTGAATTTCCTCCTGTGACCCTTCTTTGTACTAACATTCTGGTCTGCTGAGGTAAGACAGTTATCAAAGGCAGCTATTGCCATGACAACTAGGCAAGAGCTCCCCAAATATGCACATAAATTATGCAAATAAGAGAGGAAGTGATGAATGGTTGATTATCTCTCATATTACAATGTTACTGCTCAGGTATCAGTGGGGGATAACAAATGTGCACTGTGTGGAAAAAAATCAGGCTTTTCCAGTTTTCACAAATGTCCTTTAAAAAATACAAAATATACACTGGAAATCATTCCAGACATGTAATTTGTGGTGAAATTTTCAAATTACCCATGGAATGCTTGCAAAAAAGGGCGGTGAAAAAAGATGACACACTGAGGTACAGACACTGTGAAACAGAAAATTCTGAAAGAACTTTAACAGTAGTAAGACCACAATATTTAGGCACTGGGGACTAGACACATTACTGGGGAAGGCATAAGTGTAACTCCCTTTAGGAGTCTCCTGGTGGAATTACCTCCAGTACTCACAGAAAGCTTGCCCCATTCAAATAAAGGTATTGCTTTATAGTTAAGTGTAATGTCCATTCCTACAGATCAATGCTAGGGCTCCCCAAAAGGGGGTTAGTGCACATAGAGTTAGAGGCACATGACCTGTGAACCACTCAGCAATCCTGGGAGGCCCCCACCCTCCCAACTGACATGAGATTGTTGGTAATAAGCTCTCATAAATCTATAACAAGACAATGCAAGCTGTGATTTTTAATTGTCATAATTTAGCCAAATTTGGGTGGATTGGAAAATTTGGGGTTCACAAAAGACACATTCTTGACACAAAGGCCACACCCGTACAAATGGTGTTAAAGCATTTAAAACAAAAAAATTATTGAGAGCTTTTAACATGGGCAAAACAATGTATTTATCTATAGTCTTCCTCTCAGGAATGGCTGAAGTTTTCTAAAAAAAATTCGGACTGAGGCAGACACCTGGCATATATAATTTCAGCCCAACTGTCTTAAATTGGCAAGGTATGATGAGATAACTGGCTCTGTGGATATGGGGAAAGCAGTGGACACGATATATCTTGACTTTAGCAAAGCTTTTGATACAGTCTCCCACAGCATTCTTGCCAGCAAGTTAAAGTATGGATCTGATTAATGGACTATAAGGTGGATAGAAAGATAACTAGATTGTCGGGCTCAACAGGTAGTGATCCATGGCTCGATGTCTAGTTAGCAACTGGTTTCAAGCAGAGTACTGCAGGGGTCGGTCCTGGGGCTGGTTTTGTTCAACATCTTTATTAATTATCTGGATGATGGATTAGATTGCACCCTCAGCAAGTTCGCAGATGACACTAAACTGCGGGGAGAGGTAGATATGCTGGAGGGTAGGGATAGGGTCCAGAGTGACCTAGACAAATTGGAGAATTGGGCCAAAAGAAATCTGATGAGGTTCAACAAGGACAAGTGCAGAGTCCTGCACTTAGGACAGAAGAATCCCATGCACCGCTACAGGCTGGGAACCGACTGGCTAAGCGACAGTTCTGCAGAAAAGGACCTGGGGATTACAGTGGATGAGAAGCTGGATATGAGTTAGCAGCGTGCCCTTGTTGCCAAGAAGGCTAACGGCATATTAGGCTGCATTAGTAGGAGCATTGCCAATGGATCAAGGGAAGTGACTATTCCCCTCTATTCGTCACTGGTGAGGCCACATCTGGAGTATTGCGTACAGTTTTGGGCCCACCACTACAGAAAGGTTGTGGACGAATTGCAGAGAGTCCAGCAGAGGGCAACGAAAATGATCAGGGGGCTGGGCACATTACTTATGAGGAGAAGCTGAGGGAACTGGGTTTGTTTAGTCTGCAGAAGAGAACAGTGAGGGGGGATTTGATAGCAGCCTTCAACTACCTGAAGGGAGGTTCCAAAGAGAATGAAACGAGGCTTTTCTCAGTGGTGGCAGATGAGAGAACAAGGAGCAATGGTCTCAAGTTGCAGTGGGGGAGGTCTATGTTGGATATTAGGAAACACTATTTCACTAGGAGGGTGGTGAAGCACTGGAATGGGTTACCTCCATCCTTAGAGGTTTTTAAGGCCCGGCTTGACAAAGACATGGCTGGGATGATTTAGCTGGGGTTGGTCCTGCTTCGAGCAGGGGGTTAGACTAGTTGACCTCCTGAGGGCTCTTCCAACCCTAGTCTTCTATGATTCTAAGTTTAGCAAAGTTATAAGAGTTTTATAATAGGAAGTGTTGGGCTACCTTAATAGCCAGCGCTAGAAGCCCTGTGAATAATATATTCCTACACACTAGTAGAAATTTCAATTTGTTTGAACTATTAAGCTAAAGCAAGGGTAAACAAAGGCTTCTTTTATACCACAAAAATATTCACTGAGGAACTGAGCACTCCAATTTTCAGTTGAAGTTAATGGAAGCCACAGACACTATTTTTTTAAAAAGGATGTAAATATAATCATAGAATCATAGAATATCAGGGTTGGAAGGGACCTCAGGAGGTCATCTAGTCCAACCCCCATGCTCAAAGCAGGACCAATCCCCAACTAAATCATCCCAGCCAGGGCTTTGTCAAGCCTGACCTTAAAAATATCTAAGGAAGGAGATTCCACCACCTCCCTAGGTAATGCATTCCAGTGTTTCACCACCCTCCTAGTGAAAAAGTTTTTCCTAATATCCAACCTAAACCACCCCCACTGCAACTTGAGACCATTACTCCTTGTTCTGTCATCGGCTACCACTGAGAACAGTCTAGATCCATCCTCTTTGGAACCCCCTTTCAGGTAGTTGAAAGCAGCCATCAAATCCCCCCTCATTCTTCTTCTCCGCAGACTAAACAATCCCAGTTCCCTCAGCCTCTCCTCATAAGTCATGTGTTCCAGTCCCCTAATCATTTTTGTTGCCCTCCGCTGGACGTTTTCCAATTTTTCCACATCCTTCTTGTAGTGTGGGGCCCAAAACTGGACACAGTACTCCAGATGAGGCCTCACCAATGTCGGATAGAGGGGAACGATCACGTCCCTCGATCTGCTGGCAATGCCCCTATGTATACATCCCAAAACGCCATTGGCCTTCTTGGCAACAACGGCACACAGTTGACTCATATCCAGCTTCTCGTCCACGGTAACCCGTAGGTCCTTTTCTGCAGAACTGCTGCTGAGCCATTTGGTCCCTAGTCTGTAGCGGTGCATGGGATTCTTCCATCCCAAGTGCAGGACTCTGCACTTGTCCTTGTTGAACCTCATCAGATTTCTTTTGGCCCAATACTCTAATTTGTCTAGGGCCCTCTGTATCCTATCCCTACCCTCCAGCATATCTACCTCTCCTCCCAGTTTAGTGTCATCTGGAAACTTGCTGAGGGTGCAATCCACACCATCCTCCAGATCATTTATGAAGATATTGAACAAAACTGGCCCGAGGACCTACCCTTGGGGCACTCCACTTGATACCGGCTGCCAGCTAGACATGGAGCCTTTGATCACTACCATTGAGCCCAACAATCTAGCCAATTTTCTATCCACCTTATATCCATTCATCAACTTGCTGGCAAGAATACCGTGGGAGACCATGTCAAAAGCTTTGCTAAGGTCAAGGAACAACATGTCCACCGCTTTTCCCTCATCCACAGAGCCAGTTATCTCATCATAGAAGGCAATTAGATTAGTCAGGCATGACTTGCCCTTGGTGAATCCATAAATAAATTTAATTATTTGTCCTTGCTATAAACCAATTTAAATTATGACTCAAAGAAGATTTATAATATTGTGAAACATATTGTTCCTTATATCTCATATATATATTGTACACTACAAGTTCAATTAATATATTTACCTCATTGGAATTTTGTCTCATGAATTATTTTCAAGACGAGTGAAACCCATACAAACATTTTCCCCCTACCACAGAGTCATTTATTCTATTCCCTGAACGCTAGAGATTTGGTTGCTTGTTTTTTTAAACCAGTGCTCATGCTGTTTTTCCTTCCTTTTTTGCTCTTGTGTTCTCCTTTATAGAAGGATTTCACAACCCCACACCATCATCTTGTAATCATCAAATGAAAAATACAGCTAACTTTCATTCATAGACAAAGATTTCAGTCACTGATCCAATAACAATAGCCAAACACACTGTTTTGGTTTATACAATGTTTCTCTCCGAGAAAGTGATAGCTTCTTAAACCATCTTCATAAATACCTGATACTTACAGATGGCTGGAATTCTAATTCTTAACTCAGTGAAATTACCAAAGCTTAGACTCACACTATTGTCTCATTTGGTTTGATATTTATCTAAATTTCAGATTTTAAGGCAAGTATTTGGAGCCGGGTGATATAAAGTGATTACGATGATTGAAAAAGCTTTAGCTAATCTCCTGTCAAGAGTCAGAAACAAAAGATCAGGAAAACTATTTGATGGTAACAATAATGCATTTTGAAACCTATTACACAAACAATTATTGAGGTAAATATAAATATTCAGAACAAAAGCTATCAAACTAGCTTTTTGATTTGTTATGAATCTTTTGGGGTTAACTTTATAAATCTAGACTATATAACTAAATCCAAAGAAAAAATAATTTCTATTCTTCCTCGCCCCTCCCCCCAGCCCCTTTCTAACCAGCCCTACATTACTTTCTCTCTGTTACCTACTCTAGGACTGACAGTGACTAGATAGTGTAGATAGTAGTATTTCTGTTTTAAAGGACAATGAAAGACTCTTATGGACAATAGTTATTCTTCTCATTGTTCTAGTAGTGTAAAGTATCCATGAAGTACTCATGAGAGAAGTGAGAGAAGTGAATATGACTGTTTAGGTATCCTCCTTCTGTTCTAGGCTAGGGGTATAGTTAGTAGGGGCCGATGAGAGGAATGGAAAAATGGGGGCTCACATGGAAAATAAAGGGGCAGGATGAGGAAAGACAGAAAATAGTGACGAAAAACAAGCAAGGCAAGGATTAAATTATTTGACGATAGGAGGAGGAAATAAAGAAATGGAACAAGTGGGGGTAAGCAGACAATAAAGTGCATTGAATCCACTCAAGTTTCTAGGTCAGTTGTATTTCCCATGTGAAAGTGTGGAAGGGAAGAGAACTGGAGAAGGTTGTCATCTTGTGGAATGATCATCACATGGCCTGTGCTATGCAGGAGGGTCAGATTAAATCATGATAGTGGTCCCTTTTGATTTTAGATTTATGAAAGATGTAGCAAGTGCTCAGCTACCAAATTGAATAGAACAAATACCAGTTTATACATATGCTTAGGAGTCCCAATCAAAATTGGTGCAGTTAGGCCACCTCATTCCATTCAGTGTCTGATCTAAGTTGCCAAAGATATGCAGCATATAAGATGAAGAGAGCCCAAGGAGGTGTTCCAGTAGTCTATCAGAGTTGAGCTATTTCACACGAGGAAGAGGGAGACGTAGTCCAGTGCCCACCAATCAACAAACTGATTTTCAGTCTCACCTTGGCTTGATCAGTGGGGTAGATCCAGGGAAAAAGCATAAAAAGTAGGCAGAGTAGGCAGCACTGGTTAAGGAATCCCCTGAATTTTTGGTGGTTTCCATTGAAATGTTCAGGTAGAAGCACCACGGGGTCCTGTCTGGGTGGCAGGACCACCATTTGTGCCTAGAGTGCAGCTAGGATGACCAGACGTCCTGATATTATCAGGGCCATCCCAATATTAGGGGCTTTGTCGTAGATAGGACCCTATTAACCCCCCACCCACTGCACCACATCCCAATTTTTCACACTTGCTGTCTGGTCACCGTAACTGCTGCGCTTCGTTGCTCCTGGAGTGTGGTAGGCAGCAGAAAGCCCACCTCTTCCATTCTTCTAGTGGGGTGACATTCGCAGAGTGGACAGAAGGCATTTATGCAGCCTGTCACAACTGGAATGTGGGTGGTCTGGCCTCACAGGTAGGAACAAGAGTCAGGCCTAGTGGTCGGAGCAGGAACTAGGAGGCTAATCAGGGACCAGTAACTAGAGCCAGAATCAGGGATCAAGTCTGGAATCAGAACTGGAATCCAAAGCAAGGAACAAGGGCAGGTGTCTGTTGTAGCAACAGACCAGGTACTGCTAGGTTGAATAGATAGCTTTCTTTCTTTCCCTACCTTTTTTTTGGTGCAGTAGCTTCAGCATGTGAGGCTGTGGCCACCATTTACTGTAGTTTTCAAATAAACAAAACTGACATCCTCTCACCCAGTCCTATATCCTTAAAAAAGTGAAGTAATACTTTCTAATGCTTCCCCACTTTCCAGGTACTCTCACCAATCCTTTCAGACTATATTCCAGGAGTGGCTAAACTTACTCACCCTCCGAGCCACATTCAATAACCTTCAGACGTTTGAGAGCCGCAAGACATAGATTCATAGATATTTAGATCAGAAGGGACCATTATGATCATCCAGTCTGACCTCCTGCACAACGCAGGCCACAGAATTTCACCCACCACTCCTGCAAAAAACCTCACACCTATATCTGTGCGGCATGTGGGGCTTCTGCCCCGGTGCCCATCCAAAGGGCTAAAGTCCTTAGACCCCCCCCTTCCCTTCCTGCAGGGCAGAAGCCCCTAGTCCCACCACCCCACCACAGGGCAGAAGCCCAGAGCTCCCCCTGCCCAGTTTTGTAGGTGGAGAATGGGGGGTCATGGGAGGTTCCAGGAGCTGCACTTTAACTGTAAAAGAGTCACATGCGGGTCATGAGCCACAGTTCAGCCATACCTGCTATATTCTTTCACCTTGAGGCATCTCACTTCTTCACAAAGAATCTTTCTTCTGTATAAGTCTCCCTGCATTGTGACAGCAGATGCTCAACTGTATCTTTAACTTTGTGTGTTGCACAACCCATCTTTGTGCTTGCTTAGTAAATATAAATTACCATTCAGGTCACAATGACCTGTGAGCTCTCTAAAAATAAGTACTTCAATTTTTCCTTTGCAGTATTAAGTATACCACTATCGAGTTTAGGATATATTTCATAGAACATTCATCTTTTTCTTTTAATCTTTGGTCCGTATTTCTTGCTGTTCCTTCTTAAGTTCTCTCTTAACCAAGCTTTTGAAGCCTGTTTAATCAGAGGGATCTTTATATCAGTCTCTTCTTTTCCTCATTTTTAAGGCATTTTTCGCTGCTTTATCTGCTATTTCATTGTCCAGTATCCCATTGTGTGCCAGAATCCACATGATTCGTAGACATACATCTAAATGTACTGTCTCCATAGTTAAGAACAATATTTCATTAAGGTATTCCTGCTTTCCCAGGCTCGCTTGCTGATCACTATTATACCCAATAAAGTCAGATAGGATAGCAGCCATAGTTAGGTATACATTCCTGTGATTTGTGGGGTTCACCCAGGCCAGGAAGATGTCAATGTCTGTCTTGTGGCTGTGCAGCTTTGGTTCAGAGCTCTGATCCCAACAGTTTGCCAGTAATCTACTGGCCTCACCCTGGTTTTGCCCAACTTGGCTACTCCTTGCAGGCTGATCTTAGTACCCTTCCAGACCTAAACTCAAGCCCAAATCATCCTACTGCAGGATCCAGTCTCTCTCACTGCCTTTATAAAGACAACATCCAACTTGTCATCTTACTAGAAGCATACAGCACTGGTGATTTATAATGAACGCACAACATGTTTATTAACAAAATAGCATGGATTAAGTGATACCAAGTAATAGAGATGGTTATAAGCAAATAAAAATGAAAAGTCTAAAACTTAATTTAGCAAGATACAGTCTTTGTTCAAGGTGTTTTCTCTCACCAACAGTCTTCTTTCCAGATTTTCACTGGCTGGCCTGGCCAGAACCCATCCCAGAGAGCAAATCACTTGGTTTATGTTTCCTTAAAGTGAAGGATCCCTTAGGGGTTTGCTTCACCTCTCTTTATAGTTTAGTGAAACTTGGAAATGTACTCTTCTGAAGGGTACTCTCACATAAAGTTCATTCATTCGTGCTGTGAAGGAGCCATGAGACCTGAAAGATAAGGTTCCATGCTAGCTCCACTGCTGCTCTTAATTGCTACGATGCAAATTATTTCTTCCTGCTGCAAACTCCTATACTATGAATAGGCCGTTGAATTTGGGCCACACCTGGATTGAGATGTCAGCCTCTTTCCTTTGTTTGGAGAAAACCTGTTTATCAACTCCCCAACATACCTGGTTTAAACACCTTTTGGTCACATACTTTAAAGCATAATATTAGTGAGTATCCATAATTCCAGCATGCAGCATTGTTACACATATTTTACAATGATAGTATTTACCACTGTGTTATTAGTTTTCAGATGATACCACACAAGCTATGTGTTATACAAAAACCACTGTAGTACTGTGTAATGTGTGAATAAAAGGCTACCTAGAGTCACAATCACTTATCAAGGTCAGTGCCAGCAGAATGCCCATTAATTCAATTGTCATAATGGCCACAGAATAGGATAAGCTCATAGATCTCTTAAATCAAAATTCAGGGATAGAAAAAGTCCATTCCCTCTCTGCCCCTGTTGCCACCTCTGGAGCCTTTGATAAAGATTTGGCAATGATAATGCCATTTCCCATGTATAAACTCATAAATCTCAGTCAGCATATTTAATGGTCTTCCTCTTCCCTTAGTTTTATTGTATGTTTCCAAATCCATGACTGAAGAGAAAACTGTCCAGCTATGGTTTGATATCCCATGACTAAAGATTTTAATTTCTTCCAGTCCTTCCTGGTTACTCAAGGCTTTTACCCACCTTTTGATCCTGTTAATATTAACGTGGACGTTTGCGGTGCTCAGATACATCTTGTCTACTTAATTCCCAACAGTCCTTGTATATTCACTGAGTAGTCTTATCTTCACTATTTCCATTAACCTTAGCCCGAAGGCTAAATCTAACAATTTCATCCTTAACTTTATGGACATTTCTCCAGTTGCTACCTGCAGTGCCATAATAATCACACCACATGTGATTTACAGAGCTTGGGCTTGGATTGGCTCTAGTTAAAGTTTTAATTTAGAAGCTGCATTAAAGGCTTGTCATCTAAAATCTATAACTGGTCTTATTAGTGCCCTACACAGGATCAGCAGCTAGTTCTATCTGCACCCCTGTTGTTCCCAGCAATACTTTTAAGCAGATATCTTTATCTATCTTTATATTTAGTCTTGATATTATCTATATGACACTCCCATATATGACAACAAGGACAAGTGCAGAGTCCTGCACTTAGGACAGAAGAATCCATGAACGGCTACAGGCTGGGGACCGACTGGCTAAGCGACAGTTCTGCAGAAAAGGACCTGGGGATTACAGTGGATGAAAAGCTGGATATGAGTCAGCAGTGTGCCCTCGTTGCCAAGAAGGCTAACAGCATATTGGGCTGCATTAGTAGGAGCATTGCCAGCAGACTGAGGGAAGTGATTATTCCCCTCTATTTGGCACAGGTGAGGCCACATCTGGAGTATTGCGCCCAGTTTTGGGGGGTCCCCCACTACAGAAAGGATGTGGATGAATTGGAGAGAGTCCAGTGGAGGGCAACAAAAAATGATTAGGGGGCTGGGTCACATGACTTATGAGGAGAGGCTGAGGGAACTGGGCTTGTTTAGTCTGCAGAAGAGAACAGTGAGGGGGGATTTGATAGCAGCCTTCAACTACCTGAAGGGAGGTTCCAAAGAGGATGGAACTAAGCTTTTCTCAGTGGTTACAAATGAGAGAACAAGGAGCAATGATCTCAAGTTGCAGTGGGGGAGGTCTATGTTGGATATTAGGAAACACTATTTCACTAGGAGGGTGGTGAAGCACTGGAATGGGTTACCTATGGAGGTGGTGGAATCTCCATTCTTAGAGGTTTTTATGGCCTGGCTTGTCAAAGACCTGGCTGGGGTGATTTTATTTGGGGTTGGTCTTGCTTTGAGCAGAGGGTTGGGCTAGATGACCTCCTGAGGTCTCTTCCAACCCTAATCTTCTATGATTCTGTCATTCCTAAGAAGGTAAAATTTTGAACTACACACCATGTCAGGACAATAAGTCTAAATGTATCAGGCCTTGTGCGTAATTAGCCAGATTTTCCTATGAGTGTAACCACTGCTTGCTTTGATTTTCTTCAAAATATTCTTTCCTCTCCTCCCCCACACTAAACTCTTTACTTTGATTTGTATCACTACTAACTTTTTTTGGAACTTTTTTGCTAAAATGTCCATTAAAATGTCTATAAAGAAGATGGAATGTTACTTAGATACTCATCACACTTACTCCAAAGCATCACGAATTTGCTTTTCTAAGGCTCCAGGTGGGGATTACTTCAGTGTTTTCAATATTATCTTGACCTTGATATGTAATTAGCATAAGGAAGTGATCACTTTCCATTCCATCTTCTTTATAGATTTCCCAGCTGCATTTACTTGCTATACTCCTTGTTGCAGTTCCCAGTTCTAAACTTGAAAAGGTTCCATCCACCAAATTAAACCTAGCAGGTGCTCCACAATTTAGCAACACCAAGTTGTGCATGTTAATGTAATGTTCCAGGCATTTGCCATTTTAATCAATCAGTTTTCCTGCTCCCCATAATTTATTATGACTATTAAGATCTCCACAAATAACATAACTGCTTGACACCTTAACATAACTCAAATGTTGTTTTTTAAAAGTTGTAAACATTAGAGTCATATAAATGTATTATTATTATTTTGCATAGAAATCTGTACAGTGTTGTATTCAAAACTTAAATTCTGCAAGTCTATTTCAATGTAACTAAGACCTTTCTTTATAAATATACATACCACCTCCTCCTCTTCTTATTTCACTGTTGCATCTGAATACATCATATCCTGGAAGTCTAAACATAAATATTCTTACCAGCTTGTTGCTTGTAAACATATCACATCAAGTTTGTTTTCCATTTCAAACACAATTCTATTTAATTCCTGACAACGGGTTATTAAAGTATGCACATTCTAGAAAAAAATCATCATCAGTAAAACCAATGTCATTTAAACAGCATGATCTCCTTCATTTAAAACT
This sequence comes from Eretmochelys imbricata, assembly GCF_965152235.1. NCBI lineage: Eukaryota > Metazoa > Chordata > Testudines > Cheloniidae > Eretmochelys > Eretmochelys imbricata. The sequence goes on from NC_135574.1 coordinate 38,553,428, forward strand.
GCATGGATGCAGTCTATTGAGAGATTGCCTATTTGTAAATATTTTTTTGCTGCTTTTACTGTAATTTTTATTCTTTCGGTCTTCTTCCATGTCTTTAAAGTGCAATCAATCATTTCTATCATAAATGATATACATTTCTCTTTTCTACAAGCAGTATATCTTCATCTATTCCTCTTGTATTATTTTTCCTGCCCTGAGCTGCATGTTGTTGTACCAGTAACTTTTCCCATCACTTTCACTTTTCTCTTTCTCCACTTTCTGTTGTGAATATCTTTTAGTAACTTCTTGTATTAGGGTTCATTTGGGGCCAGCAGGCCTAGTGGTCAGGCCATGGCTCAATAGTCTCTCAGTCTTAGGATGGCCTTGCCAGCTAATCTGAAGGCCTAACTGCCAAATTACAGTTCACCATTCCCTGGTGCTCTCTGAGTTCGGTGGAGGAAGGAATTAGAGAGGCGGGGGAGGCCCAGTGCCCAAGGGAGAAAGGGTGAAGAAATTCACAGTAGTTTCTAGCTGGTAACAGACCAGCCACCCCTGGGCCACTTCCTACCTTCTTCTGTTCCCTCTTCAGTTTGGGGCATGGTCATGGCGCTCGGCTTCCCTCTCAGCAGAGGATTACTCCCACAGAAGGATTTGAAAAATCAGGATGGAACAGGACAGGCTCCTGAGTTTCTGAAGGCTGTAGCATTATCATGGGACCAACAGACTTTCTTGGGAGCTGTATCCTTGACAAGGTCTATCAGTTGGGCTGCAATTGTGGCGAAATCTAGAATAAACCATCTATAATAGCCTTCTAATCCCAGGAAACATCATACCTACCTTTGTTGTGGACTCAAGACATTCTGCTAGGATTTGAATTTTCCCTGCCAATGGGTGTAGGCACCTCCTCCCCACCATATACCCCATATATGTCACCTCCCGATTAGCTAGGAGGCACTTGGATGGCTAGCTGTACATCCAGAACTTTTGAGGGCCTGCAAGACTGCCTCAACATGTTTTAGATGTATGCTCCAGGACTTGCTATATATGATGTTGTCATGCTGTCTGAAGTGGCTCACAACTGTGAGTGCCAGGCTCAGAACAGACTGTCAAAAAGCAGGCCGGAAACCCCAAACTGGTTGTATGTTCTATAATGGGATTTCACCAACTCAATAACAAGTGTGAACTCCTAAAGCACTATAACAGTCATACCATGGAGTCAGAGAATCTGCTTGGGGACAAACTGTCACAGCATACTTTTCAGAGTCTTATTGAATTGCTCCACCAATCCATCGGACTGGGTCCTCCTCCTCAGCTTCGCCTACTAAGCCTTGTGGCCCTGCCAGCCTCACATCACAGACATCACTGCCTGTCCCTTCTAGGGGCTCCCCATTCCCGGACATTATTAGGCCTCTAAAAAACCTACAGTCCCACTCAATTATCACAGGATATGTGAGATTTGGGACTATGCCCATGCAGATTTCATTGTTGTGATTCTGCACCCTCAGCTACACTTTCTTTGTCAACTAAGGGTGCACATCCCCATGGATGCAGTGCAAATAAATGGTGCCTGTGGGAACTGTTCCTGGTCCTCCAGATTGGCCCTCACTAAAATTTGGCAGCAATTCAAGTCCATCAACCCTTGTGCCTCTATACTGTTGACTTGCATGGGAATTAGTAGCTTCTGCAGCCCCTTGTTTTGGGCCTGAGAGTCAGCCACCCATTCTTGGCTGTGAAGACAGTCCATGTACAGGCAATCTTGGTGAAAGTGTCCCAGCTGTCCACCCATGAAGCAAGCCCCGATCGCCAGGAGGGGTTCAGTCTGGATAACTGCACCCCCTGCCAGTTTCCAGGAGGGACTATTGTCTGAACTCATTTCACTTCCTAAGGCCAGCTTTCAGTGGGCACATGTCCCCTGTGACTCCAGCCTTGCCAGGATCAGTTTCCATCTCCTTTTTGCACCCCGCTTCCTTGCTCTCCCTTCCACTCTCCTAGGTCATCGCCATAGGCCTCATGGTGATCTGATAATTCTTGGCTAAAGTAACCGGAGAGGGTTTCAGGCTGATGTTGCATGACCCATTCCCATCACCCTGCCAAGAGAATCTGCGTAAGCTGCTCTAAGATGATTCTTTCAGCTACCTGAGCTCCTGTTTTTTCGTTGGGGTGGAGCCACTGCCAGCAATGTTCTCTCAGGTAGTAGTAGTGCCCCAGGTGAATAGTGCTACAAAGTAGTGGAGAACACAAGTACCCTAGAAAGGAGGGAGAAAGATGTAAAGATGGAGTGGGATAAACTGCAAAAATCGATCATGGACCAGCAGCAATAAAACAGCAGTGGCAGACCCAATGGCTTTAGCAGCTGGCTGCCCAGCAACAGTAGCAAGGCTTGCAGCAGCAACAGCCGTTTAATCCAAAGAGTTGATAACATATATTAACCCTACTGGGTAGTGTTGCACCTTTTAATGTTACTCAGCTGGCTGTGGATGATTTGTGCTCTCCTTCTCTCCTGCTAATCAGTCACTTGACAAACAGCATTTGGTCCTCACCTATATTCCTTCTATTTTAATCCTGATTCATGCCTAGTGGAACCCTATACATTACCCCTCTAAATTTAGGCAGCCAGTAAATTACTTCTATTTTCTCTAAAATTATAGTTTTAAGAAGATTCTCAGCCTGTTTCTTGTGTGTACATTCTACTAATAAATCTCCACCTTGCATTCTTTTAGCTCTTCAAATCTCTGTGATACTGTGCCTAATTAATTCCGCTGTTTTCAAGGCATTAACATCTCCTATGTTTACATCTTCAAGTAGTGATTTGATAATTAAAAGATGTTGATACTTTCTCTTATTCTTTTTTCCACCCTGTTTGCTCCCTCTTCTTCAGATACAGATATTTCTTTTCTTTTTTCCTCATTCCTACTCAGGAGCCATTCCTCATCTTTGCTTCTTCACAATCATTTTACAACATATCTTCCAGCCTCTCCCTATCAGTCTGTATTTCCTTTCCTTTCCTGCCCTGCCAGGCCAGGTCAGGCAAGCCTTTATCAGTAGCATCCTGGAATGCCTTCCATGCTTAAATAGTGCACCTGAGCCACTCAGAAGTCGGGGCGGGGGGGGGGAAGGGGTACTGCCAATCAGTTGGCAGTACTTCCTGTGGTGCTTAGTCAGTAGGGTTTACAGAGCATGGCTTGGAACTCTTTAATGGATGGGGATGTGGAAGCATCAGTCATCTGGAACCCTGCTCACCTGGGTTCTAATCCTCCAACTCATTGCATCAGCTGTTAGAGGATGCTGTGGTCTCCTGATGCAAGGTGAAAGACTGACAGAGTTATAATCTAGAAAGGAAGCCTACTACAATCCTCCCACTGACCCCTCAAGGCCTTAGACTAAAAAGGCTACAGAAGAGGGAAACTGAGGCAGGGTGCCTGCAGAGCTGCCTCAAGCCAGGAGATGGTACCCATACAACACCAAGGTTTCCCGTAATATTTGTGTACAATGAGACTTAAATATAAAGGAATATCCCATATATACTGTTGTACTCATTTCTAGCCGGGACAAGATAAAACCTGATACAATGATCCAGTTTGTCCAATGTGCCTTGTATGGTCATTTACACCTCTGCAAAACAAACAAAGACAGGAAGTAAAAGGCTACCATTATGATATAGGTGCAAAACTACAGTGAATCAGACTCAGTGATCATAAGGCTTTCATTGTGGGCAAGGAATAGAAATTATTTTAGCCTCTTCCTATCTGTCCTCCCCAGTTCTCATCAGGCTTTTACCTGTCCATACAAAATTCACCTTTTAAGTTCATTTTCCTTGCCTGTCACCCTACAAGACTATTCTTTCTTCAACTCTCCTGCCTTCCTCACCAGTTGTCATAAATATAAAGGGAAGGGTAAACCCCTTTGAAATCCCTCCTGGCCAGGGGAAAGCTCCTCTCACCTGTAAAGGGTTAAGAAGCTAAAGGTAACCTTGCTGGCACCTGACCAAAATGACCAATGAGGAGACAAGATACTTTCAAAAGCTGGGAGGAGGGAGAGAAACAAAGGGTCTCTGTCTATATGCTTTTTCTGCTGGGGATAGACCAGGAATGGAGTCTTAAAACTTTTAGTAAGTAATCTAGCTAGGTATGTGTTAGATTATGATTTCTTTAAATGGCTGAGAAAAGAATTGTGCTGAATAGAATGACTATTTCTGTCTGTGTGTCTTTTTTGTAACTTAAGGTTTTGCCTAGAGGGGTTCTCTTTGTTTTGAATCTAATTACCCTGTAAGGTATCTACCATCCTGATTTTACAGGGGGGATTTCTTTATTTCTATTTACTTCTATTTCTATTAAAAGTCTTCTTGTAAGAAAACTGAATGCTTTTCATTGTTCTCAGATCCAAGAGTTTGGGTCTGTGGTCACCTATGCAAATTGGTGAGGCTTTTTATCCAACATTTCCCTGGAAAGGGGGGGTGCAAATGTTGGGAGGATTGTTCATTGTTCTTAAGATCCAAGGGTCTGGGTCTGTAGTCACCTAGGCAAATTGGTGAGGCTTTTTACCAAACCTTGTCCAGAAAGTGGGGTGCAAGGTTTTGGGAAGTATTTTGGGGGGAAAGACGTGTCCAAACAGCTCTTCCCCAGTAACCAGTATTTGTTTGGTGGTGGTAACGGCCAATCCAAGGACAAAGGGTGGAATATTTTGTACCTTGGGGAAGTTTTGACCTAAGCTGGTAAAGATAAGCTTAGGAGGTTTTTCATGCAGGTCCCCACATCTGCACCCTAGCGTTCAGAGTGAGGAAGGAACCTTGACACCAGTGAAAATTCTCATTGCTCCAGTGCATTGCGTTCAATCTCCTTGTTGTTGCCTTCAAAGCCTATGTTAGTTTCTCCTCCTTATTTATCTCACCCAGGGCCAGATTTTTTTTGATATAGCGCAGCTCCTCTGCCCCATGCCATGAGCAGAATCTCACCATATAACCAGATTTTACTGCCTGAATAAGGTTCTCAGCAGAAGGAGAACTATTCCATTGACAGAGCTGAAGCAGCGGCTCTTATGCCGTTCTCTCCTCCCGCTGGGAGGTGGGACCAAAGTAAAGGGGGCATGGTGTGGCTGGAACTTTCCTACATGCTGCTGAACTGACACTACTGTTTCATCTTCTTGGGTTTCAAGGCTGCTCTGATTTGCACTGGAGGACCAGGCTGGCACACGGACAGACTCCGAGAGGGGAATGTGAAGGTGAGCTTTTATATCCCACCAACCTGTGCTATGTCTGTATCTTCAGATGTAGCTGAGGATCTGGCCCCTTTTCTCCTATTACATCCCTCACTCTCCATCCTTTCTTCTTACAGCTTCAGTGTAATAAAATCATAGACGATTCGGGTCGGAAGAGGCCTCAGGAAGTCATCTCTTCCAACCCCCTGCTCAAAGCAGGACCAACACCAACTAAATCATCCCAGTGTCTATTTATCCACTTCCAGCCTACTTACAGAGCTCCCCAAACTGATCCACAAAGTCACTGTGCTCTCTTCTTTTAAAGCCCTACCTCTGAGAGATATAAAAAGCTTCCCGATTAAGACTTATACTTATTTTATCTATTTCTCATTATATTGTATTTTTATGTTTTATCAGACCATGTTGTAGGCCCACTGAATAACCATATTATCTTACTGGTATTGTCCCAATCCTTCCATCCTAATGTCTTCTTACAAACTATTTTCAGATAGTTAGATTCAATGAGGGGGTAAGTCCATCAGGACTGGGATCTTATCTGTATTAAGAGGTGCTTTGGGGTGCTGTTAAAATAATAACGCAGTCTATCTATATAGAAAAGATTATTTCATCTCTAGATCACCATTTCATTTGTATGGCAAATCATTCCTTTTGCATTGTATTACTACATGAAATCCCTTTGCCTCAGGTAACCCACATTATTTTAACAACACTTTTGAAAATCTATGCATGATAAGAGTGAGAAGGAGCTAGAGTGCACTTTCATTATTTTAAACTTCTCCAGAGGAATCAATCGTTAGAGTTAAAAACTTGACCTAAACAAAACTTCAGAATACAAATCATGTATCCCTTGGCATCCTCAGAACCAAACATCAAATAAATGCAGGGACATCTACTGGAGAACAAAAACATTTCAGCTGGACGTGCTTTTGCCTCTTGACAGGTGTAGCCTAGCAAAACTACTTGGGATCACTGCTCATGTCTGATTTAAAAAAAAAATCCAGGATGATTTGATTTTATGAAAATTTAACTTACAATCACTTGCTACTGACTCTGCTGTGTGATAGTATGATATAGCCTTCACTGAGTTCTCATCAGTTATTTATACCCCATGATGTGAAACAGAAAATACAATAAAAGATTTCAATCCCTATCAAATGCTATTATTTTCACATTATAAGCCATCAAATACTATTATTTCCAGTTGAATTTAAAACAGCATGAGAAAGTCCATCTGTGGCCATGGATATTTCAGGGAACCAGACTAGAGGAATGAGATTCTGCTTTTGGAAGGAGACCTGGGAAAATGATGAAAGACCTCCTCAAGATCCTTGGGGAAACTGGAGAGGGAGGAGGAAATCCTCAGGTGGGGTAAACTATTATACAACCATTGAAGTCAATGAAAGTATAACAATTTACACTAACTGAAGATCGGTACCAGAGTTTTTTTTCCCCTCCGATCCTTGATGTTGTAGAATGAAGGATGAGCACATACCATTCACATCCTTCCTTACAGATCCATGCTTCAGCTGAGCCTGATGACATAAGCCTCTTAGTGGTTTTATTTTGTATTAACTGCATCCTAAGTGGTGGTACAACATGACTTTTCTTCTGTACTGAATTTTATGTTAATTATGAACAGCGCCGTTTTGAAACACTGCATATGTATCATGTTTTATTCAACAATCTGTTCATCATTTTTATAAACTGCACAACAATCTATAATAAATATGACAACTAGGATAAACATCATGTCATCTCTTGGTTATAGATACATTTATTATAAACAAGCATAAACTGTACACCCCTTTTCCCCCAACTATTTCAACACTGAGCATACAGTGTTGAAATAAATGGTACAACACTTGGTGCATCATTCATACATTATTTATTTCAGTGATTGGTAATTCACCAGACATACTTGGACAGAAAGGAAGCAGAGAGAGATAAGGCCATTGAAGCTAAGAGATTTGTCTGGAGAAATTAAAGCATATAGCTAGATAACTGCAAGATAGCTCCAGACTTCCCTGCTCAAGGTAACAGGAGTGGCTTACAACTTAAAAAAGGAGCATGTATATGGAAGGCTGTGTCAGGGTTTCTGAATACTTCTCTCATGTCTGTGTATGCACAGCCATGATCAAGATGTTAGTCAAGTCTATTGTATTTCATTTAAACCATTCCTTTAACAACTGATTCCCTACAACATTTTCAGTCATTAATTCAAGGACTTCTACAGATTTAAGAGATTTTGTCTTGAGCTAGCTCTAAATGAAGGTGGAAAAAGATTCCAAATATCTGGAGAAGGCTCAAATCATACTTTATACCTTTTAACATTGCCAATAAGAATTTTCTTAAAAATTCTTATAATAAACAGTGGCTGTTGCATATTATTTGAAAGCAAGAATCATATTAATTCAATATACATGTTCCATTAAGGATTAACATGGTCACTAAGTTATAAAAATGTCTCTAATTATATCAGACTAAATGGAAGAGCTCACATTCCCAAAATCAAACAAGCTTAAGCTCAAATGTCACAAATTGTTTCTGTATTTGAAAAAGGAAAAGAGGAAAAAAAATAAAAACCTCTTCTTCTGATTGATGCCCCTTTCTTATTCAGTTCTTTTCATGATCTTTCTAAATGTATGTGACACCACTGAAAGGGTTAATTTGTAAAAGCCAGCACTGAGTTACAGCTAGCAGCCTTCTGCCCCCAGGATCACAAACAGCCAGTGACATTTTGTTGGGATGATATATAGTTACTACGCTTTACTTCATTATTGTATCATCACTCAATCTGCTGAGAGAGTTTTGCTGCCTAGAATTCTGTGAGAACTGATCTAAACTGATCTCCCTTCTGCTTAGAGTGCATGCCAGCTCTCCTGCTCATGGAGCAGAATTAATCTTTTTCTTTCCCCTCTGTACTGAGCTATCGTTCCAAACAGGACAACATACAGCACATTTAAATGTGGACAGAAAGGTCCAAGTTCAGCCCAGATTTTCACCCTATTTAAGCCAGCGGAGACTGCACAGAGTGCAAATCAGGGTGGAATTTGATCCAGATTGTCAATCACTCTCTGATTAACTTATAAAACTTTTTGGGGGGTTGTTGGTTAGGTTTTTTATCAGCAGTAAAAAAACTGTAAAGGCTGAGTATGAAGTACTTTATCTTGGTTTTGTTCCAGAGGTATAATGTCACAGAACAGCAGCCTCTCAGTCCTTGGGAGCTTTCACTGAAGTCCATTTCAGGCAAGAACTCTCTTTTTACTATTTTTTTTATTTCAATGAATTAAAGCAAATGCAACCAGTTCAATAAACAAGCAAACCACATTTGTCCCTTGGCCTTGTTCAATGTTTTGAAAGACTATTATGGCTGTGACAGTGCACACAACCAGCGAGTAAATCTGCTGCATGTCACTATTAGAAACAAAAACTCCCTCAGAAAGGTAAAGCATACAACCAGCATAAGGTTCAAGGACACCATTAATGTTTCTAACAATGAAATCCACATACTTAAAAATATGTATATTGCCCCTCACTATGATTCACTGTCTCTAGCAAGCTGTGTATAACATTCTGCTGTCCTTTGACCCTCTTTTGCTTAAGTTACATTAAATATTTCAATGATACTGCCCTTATCCAGGAAATCCAAAGATTTTAAAGAAGACAATTTTAAAAGGCAATTCTTCTGATCTCATTTATCCTCATTCAGAATGGATCTTTGCTAAATTTGGAGTCACGTTCAGAACATTGTAGTTAAGGTTGAGAGTCTCTTACTGTTTAAAAGATGACTATCTAAGGGTGCCAAAATTCACATGCTACCCAGACTGTCTAGGAATGTGTCGTGCCTCATGGGAGTGTAGGGTGAGTTAGGGGTCCAAATATGGGGTCATTTGAGCAAGGGGTTTCTGAGATATCGCTCCCTAAAAATTCATGTCTTTACAAAATCATCCGCTATTTTTGTGTGTGTGCAATTGGGGGCAGAAACTAGCCCTCCCCAAACTGATTTCAGTCACCGGGGAGTGACATCAGCTACTGCCCAGCATTATCTGGGGTTCCCCACACCCAAAGCTCTTGGTAACTTTAACCTCTGTGAGGCGGTATCAGGGCAAACCAAGGGAGACGCAGTGCCTCTGTCTGCTATATGGCTAAAACAAACAAATCAAAACCAAGTGCTTTCACTTAAAGCCAGCACTTTATTTGCCTTCAGTACTCTCACCAGAATGACTTTATTCAAAGTCTCTGCTTTATTTAGTCTCAATCACATACAAACACGATAGTTATAAAGCATATGTAATAGAGCACCCCCAAACAACAGTTACCTATGATCTGGAGGAGTCTCCAGTGTCACCAGGGATTCCAAGAGATGTCCAGAAGGTCAAATCAAAATTCCTCAGACCTCTCTATCCTTTATGTTAGTAGCTGCTACAATTACCTCAACAATATGTCAAAGAAAAGCTATTAAGCAAGCAGTTAGTTCTACAGATGTGTTTTTGTGGAGTCCACAGTCTCACGGGCCCCAACACACACACCAGAAGTCAAATATAGATAGACTTTTTGTTTTTCACAGACGCTCACCCCAGCATATCAGGGAGGACATGGAGTCAGGCCCACACTTCATGATCGCTGCCTCCTCTCTCCCGGCTTTGCCTTAGTTAGTTTGCAAAGGCCTACTAAATGGCTAAACATAACAAACAGAATAATTGATACTCCATCCCAATACTTTGCAGTGGGTTGGGCATCCGGCAGGTTGCTAAAAATGCCCCTCTACACCTACTGCCCAATATCAAAAAAGTTAGAGCATTAAATTTAGAACTCCACTTTAGATTGACCTAAAATAAGTAACTGAAGAGAGTCACCAAGCTCTCTATTATCACAGCAGCTAGGTGACTCAAGGTGGGATGGGGTGCTCCTTGAGCTTGAGCTACCCAGATGCTCTAAGTTTGATCCCTATGTTTAGAAGCTTTCAGAAAATATATGTTGTGCATAGTCATTGCATTCTGCAGTAGCTCCTTTTGGAAGTTTGTCTTGAGACCAAAATTTGTGGTTTAAGAGCAATATTTTAAAATGTTCTAAAATCCACATGCTGCTCTATTTTTACTTTAGAAGTATTGTCGAAGAAATCAGCACTCATTAAATAGAGGGAAGATAAAGAATCCAGCAAGCATCTAGGATAATATAATCATGTGCCTCATCCTTGTACTGAACAATGACACTGAGTGTGATCAAAGGAAAGCACATTTTGGGGCCATTTGGTCAAGGGTTTCCAAACACAAAGCCCCTGTAACTTGAACTGCTCAAAACATTTTTAGATTCTTACAGCTTTTTGGGGGCAGAGTTAGGAAATATGGAGGAGGTTGGAACACTGAGGGGGAATATGTGTTGGAGTTGTTGGAGGAGTGCAAGGGGAATGGGGCTTGGGAGGGTGCAGCGTGGGTGCTCTGACCCTTTTCCATCCTTTGCCCAGTAGGTCTGTGTTCTGGCACATCTACTAAAAGGCCAGAGCACCCTGAGACAATGAGCCTTATAAATGTAAAGGATTATCCAAACTTTATATTTTTGAAAAATCCAATTTGATGACAAAGAATTGGGTTTCCAAAAACATGTCTTTTTCTACAATCCCTCAAAGAATAAGAGATCATCCTCAAAGGGATGACAAACGGGTTGCAAACACATACTTTATATGCCAGCACCAAGTGAAGTGATGTGGGCCCATAGTGTCCTATGCAAGGGCCTTGAAACAAATGGGAGGAAGGAATGGTGGGCTGCAGATGGGGGCATTGGGAGCATAGAGCCGAAGGGTGGTCTTGGAGATCCCTTCTGGACCAGGGCCCTAACTCACAACCTGGCCCATCCAGGCCCCCGCATTCAGTCCTGACTCTTGCTAAAGAGTGGGTATCATGTCCGGTTGGTGGCTCTAGACAAGAGATCTATTGGGTGAGGTCTATTGAGAGACAAAACATATAGGAAAAGTGGAGGGAGGGATGATCCCCATTATGTATCAGGTTAGACTGTGGATGGGCAGGGGATAGCAACATTTACAAAGAAGACAGTCTTCTTTAGGGATGGGGAGGAGGCAGCTCAGAAGCCAGTGAGTCATATTCTCATAGACTTTAAAGCCAGGAGGGACCATCATGATCACTTAGTCTGAACTCCTGTACACCACAGGCCACAGAACCTCACCCATCCATTCCTGTAATAGACCCATAATCTCTGGCTGAGTTACTGAAGTCACCAAATCATGATTCAAAGACTTCAAGTTACAGAGAATTCACCATTTACATGCATTTAAACAGGGGGATGGTGGGAAGAGAAGCATAGCTTTTAGAAAAGCATCCATCTTGATTTAAAAATTGCCTCTGATGGAGAATCCACAATGACCATTGGTAAATTGTTCCAATTACTCTCACTATTAAGAATGTCTTATTTCCAGTCTGAATTTGTTTAGCCATTGAATCATGTTATATCTTTCTCTGACCGATTGAAAAGCCCATTATTAAATATTTGTCCCCCAGGTAGATATTTGTAGACTGTAATCAAGTTACCTTTTAACTTTCTCTCTGTTAAGCTAAATAGAATGAGCTTTTTGAGTCTAATACTAGGCATGTTTTCTAATCCTTTAATTATTCTCGTGGTCTTCTCTGAAGCCTCGCCAATTTATCAACATCCTCCTTGAATTGTGGGCAACAGAACTGGGCAAAGTATTCCAACAGTGGTCACACCAGTGCCCAATATAGAGGTACAATAACTTCTGTAATCCACCTTGAAATTCCCCTTTTTGTGGACATTAGTTTTTTGGCCACAGCATCACATGTTTAGTTGATTATCTGCCATGGCCCACAAATCTTGTTCAGAGCCCCATCCTGTCAGTGTGGCCTAAATTCTTTGTTCCAGATGTGTACATTTACATATTGCCTTAAATATTGGTTGCTTGCACTCCGTTTACCAAGCAATCCAGACCACTCTGTAGCAGTAACCTGTCCTCTTCATTATTTACCACTCCCCAAATTTTTGTGTCATCTGCAAACTTTATCAATGTTGGTATTATGTTTTCTTCCACGTCATTGATAAAAGTGTTAAAGAGCATAAGACCAAGAGCTGATCCCTCTGGGACCCACTGAAAGCACGCCGGCGTGAAGATAATTCCCAATTTACTATTACATTTTGAGACTTATCAGTTGGCTAGGTTTTAATCCATTTCATGTGCGCCATGCTAATTTTATATCATTCTAATTTTTTAATCAAAATGTCATGCAGTATCAAGTCAAACATCTTATAGAACTCTAAGTATATTATGTCAACACTATTACCTTTATCAGACAAACTTGTAATCTCATGCATAACAGATATCAAGTTACTTTGACAGGATCTATTTTCCATAAACCCATGCTGATTTGCATTAATCATATTGCCCTCCTTTAATTCTTGATTAATCAAGTCCCATATGACTTCAGCTGCTCCATTATCTTGCCCATGATTGATGTCAGGTTGACAAGCCTGTAGTTACCTGGGTCATCCCAGTTATCCTTTTTAAAAATTGGCACAATATTATGTTGCTTTCAATCTTATGGAACTTCCCCTGTGTTCCAAGACTTATTGAAAATAAACATTAACAGGCCAACAAACTCCTGAGTCAACCTTTTAAAACTCTTCGTTGCAAGTTATCTAGACCTGCTGATTTAAACATATCTAACTTTAGTAGCTTCTGTTTATCATCCTCCAGATATACTAGTGGAATGGAAACGGTGTTATCCCCATATGATGATAGTTCTAGTGACCTTACTGATTGTACCTGGAGATGGTGTGGTCAGACAAAGGGGATGGACTTAAAAGAGGAGAAGATCAGTTGTGGGAAGAGACCTATGGGAGAGGATGTAATCAGTTCCCCCTGTCTGTGAAGGGACCTGATAGAAGGCTAAAAAGGCTGGAAGGAAGAGAAGCAGTCTCCTGTTGAGGTAAGTCTGAGGGAAGATCAGGAGCTGCTGAGGGATGATGGCTTCCCTGAAACCCTGGGAAGATGGAGAACTGTGCCAGCCCAACAACGTGGGGTGGAGTGAGGTATACGAGCCAGAAGACAGGTATGAAAGCACAGCATTATAGATTTCAGAGTAACAGCCGTGTTAGTCTGTATTCGCAAAAAGAAAAGGAGTACTTGTGGCACCTTAGAGACTAACCAATGTATTTGAGCATAAGCTTTTGTGAGCTACAGCTCACTTCATCGGATGCATACTGTGGAAACTGCAGAAGACATTATATACACAGAGACCATGAAACAATACCTCCTCCCACCCCACTCTCCTGCTGATGAGAGAAGTGGGTATCTGAGCCTGATTGGGGCTGAAGATTTTGTTGTCTCTTTGTGGCCCTAAAAGGGGTCAGACTCTTGAATGTGTCTTGGCTGAAAGGTCAGACTACTCCTATGGCTGGACCAGTAGGGAAACTGAGCAACAGTTGGTGTAATGCCACATCCAGCCAGGAGGGTACATGTAGGGGCAACAATTCTGCCACAGGGTGTTTTGGTAATTACAGAAATGAAGGCTACACTAGGATGAGGTGATGGAATTGTAGATTAGGTTGGGGCTGTATTCACGGGTGCTAGAGGTCTATGAGCTTTTATAGTTGTCCACCTGTCCAGATAACAGTCATTTTGAGGGCACTGAGGTTTCTGTTGTCCCAGAGGGCACCCTTCAAATTCAAAGAAATGATCTAGAGACTTTGTCTAAGCAAAGTGGTTGTGAGGGAAGTATTAAAAAACCTGCCACAGGAAGACTGGGTGTGGTCCAGGCAAAAAGCAAGAAGAGTTGCTCATGGGGAGTCCTTGATATTCTGGAGCACTTACTAATGGACTGCTCCTGGGCTCAGAGGGTGTGGGCAGGGCTGGCAAATGTGCTGAAAGTGCCAGTCCAGAGGACAAGAGAGGGCCCACAGGGGATATAGAGATTTCTCAGGCTAAGTATATTGGCAATAGTTGGGGAAGACTCTCTCATCAATGTAGTTCTGTGGTCATTTCTCAGAGAGGCAAGATGTGAAGCAGTGTTTCAGATGAACCCCTGATAGAGGAGTTGGTACACATGGTCTGGAAAGAGCTGAACACATTGAGGCAAACAGAAAGGAATTGCTGCCTGGATAGGAAAAGGAAGTGATGGAGACCCGTCGAGATCTAATTTTGGGTGGGTCTGTGTCCAGCCCCCCTTCTGCAGGGGCATGGATGTGGGACATGCTACAGGCCAAGAGACTTCTGGGAGTATGTTGGAAGGAACTGAAGGAGTAAACAGAAACTGAGGATTGCTAGTCTGTGATATGGTGGGAACTGGAGTGAGGCCATTACATTTGGTGGGGGAACTATGTTGTGCCAAGGCTGTTACCCTAGGTATCACAGAGTCTGACATGCCAGTGAGGGGATTTTATTGTGTAATGACCTTGGAAACACAGATTTCAGTGTTGACTGTGATTGTTTTTCACAGGGAGACTTTTCTCTATGTACTAAGGTGTTGGGCTTGTGCTCAGGGGTCAGAAGGATTCCGGAATCAGACAATCAGGCACTGGACCTGTTAAAGAGGGATGAAACACCTGTCTGTGGGCCTGGATGAGGACTACTAGTCATGTTTGGTTTCTGGCCTGGTTGGATTCTGGATGCTGAATGGACCGTAGATAGAGAATTTTGCAAATATCCAATGCCAGGATTCTTCTGCGAAGGAAGTTGTGGATATTGGAGGAGATGGGCAGCCTGGGAGCTGTTCTCTGTCTTGACTCTTATGGTTGCATTTTAGGTGTTTTTTGTCTACGTTTTTGTGTCTGGAGTTTCTGTTGTTTCCTATTGGGTGGTGTGTTTAATAAACAAAAGATCTCAGCGGGCTTAGGGTTTGTTTGCTTTTTCCACTCATGACAGTTCAATCAGTCACATTTTCTCCCCCCTCTCCTTTAGGGTTAGGCATAAAGGTTAACAGAGAGAAGCAGTCTACCAATAAATTTTTGTGCTGGGTTTGTAGGGAATGGGGAAGTCATATGGTTGCAGTGCAAGGTATCACCTAGTTATCCTGGAATTATGATCCTTCATACCTTGTATACCACTGTAGACCTTCATGATCAGTTTCAAAAAAAAGCATCTTCCATACACATAGTACTTAAAGATCGCCACTGTTCATTTAATGGCCAGCCATTCCTATTCTACAGAGCATATTTAGTGCTTCATGTAAACAACTTCCTGCTTAAAGTCCAAAAAGTCAGAAGGATCATGAGGCCAACGCCGTGCTTCCCTATCAAGATCAAGCCAAGTTTTTGACCTTCTGCTCCTCAGGAGATTTCTGTCCTTCCTGAGCTCACTTTAGGACACTTGCATTGTGCTTTTACAACTTGTTTTAAAAAGTGTTCAGGTTGCATTACCTTAACTCTTAGTTTCCTGGTTTTTCGAGGTTTGAGTATAACTGAACTCAACATTCTGGAAGGGCATGAGGCCCCAGGGCCAGCTTAACCTTTTGTGGGCCCGGCATCAAACATATTTGTCGGCCCCCATGGGATGGGGGGAGTCATTCCCCAGAGTGAGGAAGGGGCAAGAGGCAAGCACAGTGGTGCGGGGGAAGGTGTCAAGGGCAAGCAGAGAGTGTGGGGGATCAGATAGAATCCCGCCCAGAACAGCGCAGAGCTGGTACCTACCTCTGTCTGCCAGAGCCAGGTCCTTGAGAGCTAGTTCTCTCTCTCTCCAGCTGAGTTGCAGCTCCTCTATGCAGCAGAAGCTGCTCTTCCCATTCTTCTGGAGGGGAGGCTGATTATGGTTACTCCTGTTGCAGTAGCAGGATTTTATGTTTGTATTTTGTATAATTTAAAATAAAAAATAATAAAAAATAATGTAGCATGTATTAAATGTATTGGTGTATGATTTGATCATATTTTGCCAGCCACCCTTTTTGAATGGCAAAAAGGAAGGCCTAATGGGCCATTTGGTAAAAATGCTTCAGCCAGGAGCTGTGTCTGTGCTGTTTTCAAAAGCAGTGACAGACCTTAGAGGGTCACTAATTTGTTGTAGGTTTAGCATTTTAAAATAAGTAAAAGAATGCAATGATTGTTTTTCTTTTGCATTACAATTTAATGTTTCTGTTCAAAATGTTTTGTGTAAATTAATTTTGTTTTGTGTGTGAATGAGGAATGTGTGTTAAAAAATAAGTGTGAAGGCCATTGCTGAGCCAGATGTACAAGGAAGGAACCAGAAACAGACGCAGGAGCGCCAGGAGGCTGCAACACTCCCCTATTGAAATGTCAGAGAAGGGCAAATTAATTACTCTAAACATAAGACAGGCATCTATCAATGGGAACAAAATAGCTGTAATAAAAAATAAAAAAGACAATTTAGAAAAACAAGCACTTGTTAAATAACAGCTCTTTTACAGTTAAAGTGAGGCTCACAGATCCTCCCTCCATTCTCCGCCTACCAGAGTGGGGAGCAGGAGCAAAGCTCAGGGCTTCTGCCCTGTGGCATGGTGGAGAGGCTAGACACTTCTGCCAAAGACGTCCAGTGCCTACTGAGAGAGGGGGGACACAATTTAAAGGCTCAGCCCCCCCCCAACAGCTTGAGTCACAGCCCCCTAAGCATGCCCCCTCTCTTACCCTCAGTGGCCCCTCCCTGAAGCTCCCAAGTGTTAGCTCTGGGTGGAAAGTCCATGGCAAAGAGCTAGGAGCTTCAGGGAGGGCCCGCTGCTTTAGCTCTGTGGGAGAGGCAGCAGGAAAAGCAGTGGCTCTCCCTTCAGCTCTTGCATCTCCCCGTGGCTGCAGCTCCCAGCTTGCTAGCCCCAGCAGCTGCCATGCAGGGAAGGGGCCCTGGCTGCATCATGTGATCAAGTGGGGCCAGCAAACCCTGGCAAAAATCTGGGGGGATATATGACCTTACGTGCTCCTCCGCCCCCCGCCCCCTCCCCCCCGCATCACTTCTGGCTTCTGCCCAGTGGGGAGGTGGGTCTCGGGTCTTGGCAGGTGCACCCTGGCTCTCAAACTTCTGAAGACTGTTGTATGCAGCTCGGAGGATCAGTAAGTTTGGCCACCCCTGGAATATGTCCTAAAAATTAGAATTCTATTTTTTTTTTCAGTTTAATACAGTGGTTCCAAAACTAGGGGCACCGCTTGTTCAGGGAAAGCCCCTGATGGGCCGGGCTGGTTTGTTTACCTGCCGTTCCTGCATGTTTGGTTGATCGCAGCTCCCAGTGGCCGCGGTTCACCGTTCTCAGCCAATGGGGGCTGCGGGAAGCAGCTGAGGGATGTGCTGGCTGCCCTTCCAGCAGCTCCCATTGGCCAGGAGCAGTGAACCGCAGACAGTGGGAGCCGCGATCGGCCAAACCTGCAGACGTGGCAGGTAAACAAACTGGCCCGGCCCACCAGGGGCTTTCCCTGAACAAGTGGCGCCCCTAGTTTATGAACCACTGGTTTAATATGTAACTTGTAAGCCCTTCAGGTGAGGGACCCTGTTTTGATATTTGTCTGTTAATCACATAATGTAAGGATTGCACCATTTACATAGATTCATAGATATTTAGGTCACAAGGGACCATTATGATAATCTAGTCTGACCTCCTGCATAACGCAGGCCACAGAATTTCACCCACCACTCCTACAAAAAAACCCTCACACCTATATCTGTGCTATTGAAGTCCTCAAATCATAGTTTAAAGACTTCAAGGAGCAGAGAAGCCTCCAGCAAGTGACCCATGCCCCATGCTACAGAGGAAGGCGAAAAACCTCCAGGGCCTCTTCCAATCTGCCCTGGAGGAAAATTCCTTCCCAACCCCAAATATGGCGATCAGCTAAACCCTGAGCATATGGGCAAAATTCATCAGCCAGATACTACAGAAAATTCTTTCCTGGGTAACTCGGATCTCACCCCATCTAATAGCCCATCACAGGCCATTGGGCCTATTTACCATGAATATTTAGTTAACAAAACCATGTTATCCCATCATACCATCTCCTCCATAAACTTATCGAGTTTAATCTTAAAGCCAGATAGATCTTTTGCCCCCACTGCTTCCCTCGGAAGGCTATTCCAAAACTTCACTCCTCTGATGCTTAAAAACCTTCGTCTAATTTCTAGTCTAAATTTCCTAGTGGCCAGTTTATATCCATTTGTTCTTGTGTCCACATTGGTACTGATCTTAAATAATTCCTCTCCCTCTCCGGTATTTATCCCTCTGATATATTTATAGAGAGCAATCATATCACCCCTCAACCTTCTTTTAGTTAGGCTAAACAAGCCAAGCTCCCTGAGTCTCCTTTCATAAGACAAGTTTTCCATTCCTCGGATCATCCTAGTAGCCCTTCTCTGTACCTGTTCCAGTTTGAATTCATCCTTCTTAAACATGGGAGACCAGAACTGCACACAGTATTCCAGGTGAGGTCTCACCAGTGCCTTGTATAATGGTACTAAAACCTCCTTATCCCTACTGGAAATACCTCTCCTGATGCATCCCAAGACCACATTAGCTTTTTTCACAGCCATGTTACCTTTCAGTAACATAACATAATCGTTATTAATAAATAATGTTACCCTTTTCTGAGAGGTAGAAGATTTGGGTCAGTTTCCCTCTGAAAGATAAACTGGTAATAGACTCATGGTGTCTTCTCCTAATTCAATTTTATTCACAAGTCCTCCTTAGTTTGAAAAGAGATGGCAAAAAACAAAGTAAAACTGTACGCAAGCCATTCTTCTTGCCAGAAGCCCAGGTAAGACAGACATCACCATAGCCAGAAAGCAGCTTCTTTCTGATCAGACGTGGCACACAACTCAAGACAAGATTTTACATATTGCTGCTGATATTGTAAAAAGAAATATTCAGAAAGTTGGAGAATGGATTTTTTGTGGTTCTTGTTGACATGCAGTTTTAAACAAGAAGAAATAACTATGTGAGATACACAGAAAATCTGGAAATAAAGGAATATCTAGGATTTTTTGATTGCTCTGAACAAGGGGATGCTGATGCCATCTAACACAACATTAAGCAGTTCTTATAAGCATTGGGGATTGCAGACATGCTGGTCATAGCACAGTGTTATGATGGGGCTACTCATATGACAGGTCAAGTAAGTGGAGTACAGCAAAAATGCTGCAAGATCACCGCACTGCTATATATTTTTTCTGTATATATATATACACATACATACAAAGTATGCCTCATAAATTGAATTTGGTTTTAGTTGAGGCCTGTAAAGTAAATCAGAGAGCAACAGGATTTCATTTACATGCTCTAGAGGGCTTGTTAACCTTTTTTCCCCCCACCGCCTAGCACACACCATGCTTACCTAGAGGCCCAGAAGATGCTTAGAGTGAAACTGGAATTTTAAGTGAGACGAGATGGGCATGCAGATGGAAAAATGTATCTGCTGCAAAAAACTCCATAAGAGCACTTTGTAGTTTGTTGGGACTGTCAGAGCCTCCTTACTGAAGATTTATTAAAGCATCAGGTTTGTTGAAGAATGTGCAGAAAATAAATGTGTGTGCTTGATCATTTTTTACCATGTTCTGACTATGATTCACGTATAATGCAAAGCACTGCAGACACAAGACATGACACTTTTTCAGGATTCCCTCAAGTGTACTGCAGAGAACTGTGAAAGCATTAGAGAAAATGCGAACCCCAGTGGTAAATGGGAGGATATTTGGGAGGAAGCCCAAAAGTTCTGTGAGCTGCATGATGTTTCTGGTACCCTGCCGCAGATTAAAAGTATGCTCACAAACAACCTGGGGTGGAGTAGGGAGGAGGCACAGGCTCCCTTCTCTGTTCAGTTGTTACAAGCACATTCGGACAACAAAAATATCAGCCAGGTAAAAATGAGAGCACTAAAGAAAAATGGGGCACATAGCTATATTTTCCTGTGTTGGACACACTGTTAGGTGAATGTAATCGCAGGGTTTCATCCCAGTCAATGGAAATAGCTAAAAGTGTAGATGCAGTGCTACAATGTGATATGAGGGCATTGACGGACTGCTCAGTCAATATACAAGTGCCCTTTCAATCAGTTCGACACTTGCTCACACAGAGATGCATTCAATTAAAATGGGTTTGCCAGGTATCGCTCTGGAGAGTTTGAAGCCAGTTGCTTCAATAACATTTTATCCAAATTTTACAAAACTTTTGAAATTGGCCCTTACCTTACCCGTAGGCACAGCTACCCATGAGATGTCATTTTCTGCCATGCGATGGGTACAAAACTGGATGCGATACACAATGGGTCAAGAGGGACTGTCAGCTTTGTGTTTACTGAGCATTGAAAGAGACCTTATCAGACCCATTAATTCTGAGCACAACATTGATGCCTATGGTGCGAAGTCCAGTCACCGGATTTTACTTCACTGATGTTTAAGGTAAGACTGCAGTTGGTTTTATTTTTATTATTAGTAATAACATATTATTTGCACTTTGCTGCCTTATTAAATACAATGAACGCTGCTTATTATAATTATTATACAAATATAATGTCATGGTGTATATGCGCCTACATGTTTACATATGAAACAATACAGATAATTAATTTAAATTGGTGTAAACTTGTGGAGAAATGTGGTGTACTGTACGAAAGGTTAACAGATATTTTTACACTACCATGGTGTTTAAGAGTTGGCTTACACATTAATAGTTCTGTTAAACCATATTGCCTAACAGAGATAAACATGTACTATTGTTGAGTGACTTCGGATCCTTTTGTGCTATAAATTATACAACACTTTAAAAAGACATAGGGAATGAATCCAGTTTACAGCATTTTCTTTTTGTCCATCATTCTGCTTTACAGCCTCACTAGAAGAAGAGTAGTAGTGGAGGAGCAAGGGGTATCTTCCTCTCATCCTTGATACACACCACAGTGTTACGCTCCCTAACAAATGATCTCCAGTGATTGCCTCCTGCTTTGTGCCACCAACACTTTCTGACTCTTCACTGATCAATTATTGTTAAGCAAATCGTTGTTCTTCCTTTCATTTTTGAGCCAGTGAGTGCACAGGTGATGGCATTTTGTGGAATCATGTTAGTCAAACAACTCATTTTGCATAGATTCATACCTTTTCTGTTGGCTGGTGCTTCTGTGAGACAGATGAGCTGCAGTGACTGTAACAGAATAAAACTCCAAGGAGGAAAGGTCTGTTTCCCAGTGCTGGAGGTTTTTTCTGCCTCTTTCAATGATTTGAATGCATATTTTCAACAGCATGTGTGTGTTTCTTGGGAAAATGGACACTCAGAGAAAGAATGTAGGAGGGAATGGTGGGAGAGTTAGGAGAACAAACCCCAGATGGTTTTATTTTTTAATAAAAACCAAGAAAACAAATATGCCTAAGTATCTTTCTTTATACTGATAGCACATCCAGCTGCTTTAGCACAAAATGCATCCAGATGATTCAGACCACTGATCACAATGAGTCTGAGCTTGCTGTCTATTTCATTGGGCGGAGAGGGGGCGAGGTTTCCACCTCTTTCCTGTGGAATCTGTACACAAACACACAGGGACAGTATGTAAATCCATGGAGAGTGTGGGCTAGGGAATAAGCCACTGAGTGTTCCCCAGACTCCACTGTTCCAGGGCTAGAAAGGACGCTTTCTCTTGTGGTGGCAGATGCTATAGCTTCTGCCTTTTACTGGCTGGCCCAGCTGTAGGACTCCTCCACTTCCTGCTGTGCTGATGCCAGAGCAACTCAGTTTTATACCTGCAGTATCAACTTTTCAGCTAGAAAGCCCAGCTTGGCACTGGATCAGTGCTCACCTCCACAGTCACCTCCACAGGAGGGGTCGCCAGGAGCACAGCATCTGTTCAGTGGGTTAAGCCAGAATACCAAATCCCTATTAGGTGCATGAGTCTTCCTGTATAGCGTTTGGTTTAGTAAACATAAGGCAAAACTACAGCGTAGCCTTCCCAAACAAAAGACTCATGTGCCGTTCTCTGTCTTTGTTTCTGACCCTTTGTCTCTCTGTCCTGATTCCTGAACACAGTCTGCTCCTGTGTGCCCCTGTTGATGCAGGACACCCATTGACTAAGCACGATGAGTGTAAGCTTAATTAAATGTGTTTAAAAGCTCACAGCATAAATGAGTGCACACTTTGTACTAACTAAATATTACAGAGCTTCACAAAATAGATGAAAAACATTTTTCCACTGTACACCTGAACCCCTTCTTGAACATTTTATTCATGGTAAATAGGCCCAATGGCCTGTGATGGGATGTTAAATGGGGAGGGATCTGAGTTACTACAGAGAATTCTTTCCTGGGTATCTGGCTGGGGAATCTTGCCCATATGCTCAGGGTTCAGCTGATCACTATATTTGGGGTCGGGAAGGAATTTTCCTCCAGGGCAGATTGGAAGAGGCCCTGGAGGTTTTTCGCCTTCCTCTGTAGCATGGGGCATGGGTCACTTGCTGGAGGTTTCTCTGCTCTTTGAAGTCTTTAAACCATGATTCAAGGATTTCAATAGCTCAGACATAAGTGAGAGGTTTATCGCAGGAGTGGGTGGGTGAGATTCTGTGGCCTGCATTGTGCAGGAAGTCAGACTAGATGATCATAATGGTCCCTTCTGACCTTAATATCTATGAATCTATGCATCTATTTAAAGTGGAGGTAAAAAGGAAGAAATGTCAGAAGTTTGAACTGCTTTATAATGTTACCGACAAGGAAGAAAAATGACCAAGAAACTCCTTTTCTGTTCATCAGCGTGACAAGAGGTGAACGACAGAGTTTTTACAATATTCATACTAGAATCACCAAAAGACTGAATTTCTTCAGAAATGATGAAGCAGAACTGTAAAACCTATTGCAAGCTACCAAAACCATGGCTTAGGACCACCACAATGATGGATAAGTGTGTGTGTTTAACTGAATATTAAGGTCCAAGAAAGGTTATTGATTAGTTTGACTGAATTAAAGAAGAAGGAAAAGACATATGACTATACTGACCAACAAGACATTTTATTAACATAGACATCAGTGGGTGCGGAATGTAAAGTGTTTCTACACAGAGAAAAGCATTTTTATATTCCCCCCCTGCAGTAAAATCTTTCATTTCATCCCTAAAGAGCCCCAAATGATTTAATATCACTCAGCCTAAAGAATTGAAACACAGCAAATTAGAACAAGAATTGTAGATTACCACATTCCAATTAGAACTTCATGGAAAAGTGAGATAGACAAAATAAATCCATAAGACATCAACAAAATAAAAATGTTATCGATCTCTTTAATGACCATAAGTGGTAAGGGCAAAGATCTACATTGTCTGCTGAGCTCAGTAGAGCGGGAAGCTGAAGAGAAGCTTGTTTGTGGCTGCCTGATTCTAAAGGGCTGGTTCTACATTGCCTTGGCATGCTTTAGGGCAGCCTGAGGGAGGGTTTGCTCTGAAGTACTGCTGCTGGCTACAGGCCACAAAGTTATTTCAAATGTTGCTCCATATAGGTATGAAAACAGCTTTGTACAAGTGAAGCCCAGGTCATAGGAAAGGGCAGAGAAGAAATAAAGATATTGTCTCTCACCAGTCTAAAGCAACAATATTACCAACACCAACAAGTTAAAAAAATAGGGTGTGGCTTAAAAATCATGTTATTTTCATGATTGCTGTGTTCTTTTTGTTTTGTCTTCTGGTTCTGAGCCTTTTATGTTGTACCCAATTCAAATTTTAAGCTTTCCTCTAAAACCATGAGGACTAAGAACTCACTTTTTAAAATACAGGCTGAGATTCTAATGCAATATTATGATTCTAGCAGCTGGGGGTTTATGAAAAAACACTAGAAAATATGAGATTCATGGTTCAATCGTGACATCATGAATTGGTAACACTGCTTTTTTCCTGGCCATGCCCCCCAAAAGAGAAAAATGACTTACTTCAATCAGGTTATTTAGAAAAGCTGGATATGCACAAGTCCATGGATCCGGATCTAATGCATCCAAGTGCTGAGGGAGTTGGCTGATGTGATTGCAGAGCCATTTGCCATTATCTTTGAAAACTCGTGGCAATCAGGGAAGGTCCCGTACAATTGGAAAAAAGCAAATATAGTGCCCATCTTTAAAAAAGGGAAAAAGGAGAACCCAGGAAAGCACAGACTGGTCAGCCTCACCTCAGTCCCTGGAAAAATCATGGAGCGGGTCCTCAAGGAATCCATTTTGAAGCACTTGGAGGAGAGGAAGGTGATCAGGAACAGTCAACATGGATTCACCAAGGACAAGTCATGTCTGACCAACCTGATTGCCTTCTAAGATGAGATAACTGGCTTTGCGGATATGGGGAAAGCGGTGGACGTGATCTATCTTGACTTTAGCAAAGCTTATGATGCAGTCTCCAACCAGTATTCTTGCCAGCAAGTTAAAAAGGTATGAATTGGATGAATGGACTATAAGGTGGATAGAAAGCTGGCTATATAGTCAGGGTCAATAGGTAGCAATCAATGGCTCGATGACTAGTCGGCAGCCGGCGTCAAGCGGAATCCCCAGGGGTTGGTTTTGTTCAAGTCCAGAGTGACCTAGACAAATTGGAGGATTGGACCAAAAGAAATCTGATGAGGTTCAACAAGGACAAGTGCAGAGTCCTGCACTTCGGACAGAAGAATCCCATGCACTGCTACAGGCTGGGACCACCTGGCTAAGCAGCAGTTCTGCATAAAAGGAGCTGGGGATTACAGTGCATGAGAAGCTGGATATGAGTCATCAGTGTGCCCTTGTTGCCAAGAAGGCTAACGCCATAGGAGGAACATTGCCAGCAGATCGAGGGAAGTAATTATTCCCGTCTGTTCAGCACTGGTGAGGCCACATCTGGAGTATTGCATCCAGTTTTGGCACCCCCACTACAGAAAGGATATGGACAAATTGGAGAGAGTCCAGCAGAGGGCAACAAAAATCATTAAAGGGCTGGTGCACATGATTTATGGGGAGAGGCTGAGGGAACTGGGCTTATTTAGTCTGCAGAAGAGAAGAGTGAGGGGGGATTTGATAGCAGCCTTCAACTACCTGAAGGGGGGTTCCAAAAAGGATGGAGCTCGGCTGTTCTCAGTGGTGGCAGGTGACAGATCAAGAAGCAATGGTCTCAAGTTGCACTGGGGGAGGTCCAGGTTGGATAGTAGGAAACACTATTTCACTAGGAGGGTGCTGAAGCACTGGAATGGGTTACCTAGGGAGGTGGTGGAATCTCCATCCTTAGAGGTTTTTAAGGCCTGGCTTGTGTCTTATTAACAATTTTACCATGTCCATCTATTAAGCAGCCTATACCATTTCTAGGATTTTTTTGTTCATGATATATTTAAAAAACTCTTACTGTCCTTAGCCCTGCCAGTCACAGATTTCTCCTACCCCATGTCTTTAGCTTCCCTCCTCAGTTTTCTACACTTTGTTTAAGACTTGCAAAATAGCTATGTCTGATGCATAGGACTGGACAGTAAAGGCTCATTTTGCTCGATAATTAAATTCTGCCTTAAGTGACCTTGTTATTGAGACAATTTGTTTATAACTGCTGTGTAGGACTGAGGGTAATGTTTTTAAAACAGGATGTGGTTAAATTGAACAATCACATATCTACAAATTATTCTGTCAAATGCAATTAGGGAGAAAAGCAAGTGGAAAGAGATTGGAAAGCCCCAGAAAAACCTATGCAGAGAAATGGGCAAAAAATGACACAGCCAAAATGTGCATAGTAATGTGCAATAAAATGGGAATAAACTGATCAGAAAAGGAAATAATAACGTGAAATTAGCAGAGACAGCAATAAGTTATTCCAAATCAGTGTTCACACATGTCTATTGTATAAGTTACATAAGATACTTAATATTCATAATACTTAACAGTGATTGGAAGAGAACGAATGAATATGTAATGTGGATGTGTATAATATATCAGAAATTGTGAGAGATGGGTGGAGTTTGCAGGAGAAATCCAATGTGACCCGTCTGTACCCCAGGAAAAGGTAATCAATCCTTATCTTTTTCCAGATAGGTATTATTTCTTACTTTAATAGTAAAGGTAACCACAAGGTATGCTTTATTTTGAATTAATAAACCTGAGTGTTTCAGTCCCAAGTATGTACCTTTCTAACTCAACCAGTACATGAATTCTTATTCATATTGATTGGTACATATTTCTGCTTTTCCATTTGTTTTATATTGCTTTTTTTTATTTCTAATTGCAGGCTTCACTTCCTCACTGTACGAGGATGGGCTTTTATCCAAAGCTATCCTCTTTTTCATCATGGCTTTCTGTGATCTAGTAAACTTGTCTTAAAAAACTTCTGATTTTCATTCACATTTTTGTGTCCTGTGACCACAAAGATACCATATATCACTGCTATAAAATGCTCGTGTCTACTGATTGTGGCAAGAGACTTTCAATCCCACCTGCATTGCATGTTCCTTATTTGCTCAGCCAATCTCCTGATTTTTATGCTGATGTTGTGATCTAAAGATCTGAAGGGCATAAATAGCACAACTGCAATCCCACTTCACTCTCAGCTCATAATCATACTCACAGTATTGTTCCAGATTGGATTAAACCTCGTTGAAGCTGGTGGCTGTAACCATTTCAGATAGTAGAAACAGCTAAATTCTTGTATTAAACAATGTAGGTCTCCACACAAAAGTAAGACACATCCCAGGTTGATCACAAATTTTTACTATGTGATTGGAAGGGCTTCACTGGGATTGTTTGGAGACAAGTAGCGAAACACACAGAAACTGATAGAGAAGAAAGCTCCAGACACAGCCTGGCAAACATGGTGTGTGGTACTGCAGGAAGCCTACAGAGAGATTTTGGGTCAGAAGTTGGCTGAAAGAGGCAGGGAGCTGTGAGCAAGGAAACTGTCTTCATTGTTTGACTCACCTTGTGTTCAAGACGTTGTACACTGGCTGTTAATAAACAAGAGTGCATCAGAGAAACAGCTGATTCCATCATCATTTTCTCCCCACTACTGGAATCACCTATAAGTGCCCAAATTTTGGGGTAGCCACTTGGGACAAAAGGCGTAAGAACAGTGTTAGACTAAACTTTAGATCCCCTTCCTGTGGTTTTGCCTTGCTTAATAATTGAATAAAAGCATGGAAAACCAACTTCACCCTAAACTATATTTTGCTAGAGAGTCTGCAAAGAGACCCTGTGTTTTAGTCCCCTTTAAACAAACAAACAAACAAACAAACAAACAAACAAACCCTCCTACCTCCCTTATATCCAGGCTGGAGTTCATGGTCTACAACTGCCAAAGTGAGCCAGCAAGAATCAGTCAGCATCTGCCTGCAGGGTTCTACATGGTGGGTCTTCAGGAGAACCTTGATACATCTTCCTAACCTTTAGTATATGTAGCATTTCTGTTTTTATTACACAAAAATATAAAGTTTTACATTTCATTAACACCTTTCGTCCCAGGATCTCACAATGCTTTATTCAGATGGATAAATATAATTATCCCGATTTTTTCGTGGCAGCCATGAAAGAAACAGAATACAGACCTGGTATAAATCTTAGTTATTTTTATTTTGAATTGGATTTATTTTGATAAAATAACTTTTAACCCTTTAGGCGGAACATTCCATAGAGACCATTTATGGTAACCTTTGATCTCAAATTGATGATGACAGTTGGTAACTGCCTTGATTGTGAGAAGGACAGGACACCTGTGATATGTCAAAATTATTTCTAAGGATGCTGCTGAAATCCATGATCAAATGGTTGGTGGCCAATAGACTTTCTTTCACTATAGCTATTTTTAGATTTTTGGGGCCTCATTTCTTGTAATATTAGTAGACCTGAACCCATCACTATTTGGCCCAGAGAGGAAAAGCCATAGCAACTTCCTTAAAACTAGCCTTATGATTCTTACTTTTATACATTTTGGAGTTCACTAAACACAAAAGCACATGGTAAGCAGCAACAGCTATTTTTAGAAAACTGCCGTCCTAAGTGGGATTTTTCCAAACTGTTGCCAGGCAAGATTCCCTCACTTCAATTTGGTTAAGTCATGTTGTTGGGATTCAAGACATATTTCACACCTGAGTGATCTGAAGACTCGGAGGGCAGGACTGGAAGACATAATGAGCAAAGATGAGAAATCTTGGAAAGGGAAAGTGTGACCAAGAAGCTTTTTCCTTTCAGCTCCATGGGAGGAAACTAACATTCCAGATCCTGAGCCTAATCAACTTGGTGAGAGAAAGTTGCAACACTGCCCAGTGCTCTGTCACTGACCAATTTAGAGCTGGGCAAATAACGGATTATTTGGTTCATTTTGAAAAATCTAAAAAGGTTTTGTTTTGGGTCAAACTGGAAAAAACATTTCTGGTGAATCAAAAAGTCAAAAAAATGTTGAGTGTGAAACTAAACTAAATGTTGTGGGTATGTTGAAAGGAATAAAACATTTTATTTTGACTGAACAATTTCATTTCTGCTTTCGGACATTATGATGAAAGGAAAGGAGGACTAGGTATACAAAACAGCCAGAAGAGGAGGTGCTGCTATCATAAGCTTTAGCCCAGTGGCTAGGGCACTCACCGGGCAGGAGGAATACCCAGGTTCCATTCTTTCCTCTGCCAAAAGAAAAGAAGCAATTTTAACTTGGTTTTCCTACCTCTCAGGTCAGTTTCCTAACAAATGGGCTATTGGATATTCTGCTATGAGTATTTTACAGTCTCTTCTCTTGAAGCTGTTCCTCTCTTTATGAATAGGTAAATAGTCATTGGAGCAGGGACTTGAACTTGGATGTCCCATCTCACCTCCCAAGCAAGTGACCTAACTACCAGGCTGTAGAGTCATTCTCTCTCTTTGGCCCAATGACTTTCCCTTGTCCTTCACAGTGGCAATTAATAGTTATTCATGAAACAGCATTTTTCAGCAAACAACTAATTCAAAAAAATTCTCCCTGCTCTGCAGCAACAGACAGGCCACTTCAGCTGCTTGACTGGCCCAAAGAGAGAATGTTAATGATTAGCTGTGCCAGCAACATCACCGTTCGGATTCAACTGCAGTTACAGTTCCAAAGATGTGAGAAGACTACAATAGGTAAAGAGCAAACACGCTTCTTGTTATCTTAATAATTTTAGTTCTCTTTTTCCATTTTTGGCCTTTTGTTTCATTAACTGGAGACATCACAGTTTTTCCTTTTTAGGGTGCGAAAGTATGTGCATACATGAATCTATGAGCACTAAGTGAAGTTCACATGGGGATGGTACCTAGCAAGAACATTCCCCAGATATAAATGTGTAGCCCTAACTAGTATCTCATGAAAGAGTATTCATATAAGTCTGCATTCTATTTTCTGTGTCAAAATGCTGAGAAACTGACGTAAACTGTTATGTGTTGATTACTGAGAATGTGAGAAATCTCCACTTTCCAAAAAAAGACTTACTAAAGTCTGTGTTTGTGTTTGGAGGGGAGAGAAGGAACAACTCAGCTACCATTCCATACCACCCACATAAGTGAAATTCAAAGAGGAAACTCTAATTGATCTGAAGACTGTGGTCAAAAACACTGGGGAATTTAATATTAAACCATTAACCCTTATCCAAGGTTCCAAGTTATAGAATTGATTGATGTGGGTGAAATTCTTCAGGGGGATTCTAACCAAACAGACAGCTACCTCTTTTCCTTCTGGATTTCCTAAGATTTCATTATCTGTTATGTTGACTTGACATAGCTGATTTGATCCCAATCCAATACTCCTGCTAACTGGTTTAATTTTGGCTTGATTAGTATTGTTTCTTTTAAATGGAGTAATACATTTTCTGGATTTTAGCCTTGCTTGTTTATAGCTTTAATAAAATTAATAAAATCAATACTGAGTTGCATTTTTTCCAGTGTGGGCCAGAACCCCTGAGAATCTAAGGCCTGGTCTACACTGGGGGGGAGAGGGGGGGGGGCGGGATCGATCCAAGATACGGAACTTCAGCTACGAGAATAGCTGAAGTTGACGTGTCTTAGATTGACTTAGAATCAGTTACTTCGCTTGTTTTTTTGTTTTGTCAGCCATCTCTTTTACAAGCATTCCAATATGTGCCAGAATCCATGCTATTGTTACAGATACCTGCATGCATCATTTCCATAGTTAGAAACAATATTTCATTGATTATGTCAGTTTTGCTTTCTGAAGGCCCTGATCTGTTTGTCATAATGCCATGACAAATAATAAAATTACAACTGCAGCCGGTCACACATCTCATGCCCAGGTTTGTGCCAATATTATCCCCATTCATTCAGAAATTTCATTGGTCATAATGTGTTGTTTTTTTCCTTCCCTGTGTTTTTTTCATACAGTTCCAAATCCACAAAAGAAGGAATAACTGTCTCATTGTAATTTGATTTTCCATGACTAAATTTTTTTATTTCTCATTTTCTCTTTTATATATCTCCTTTACCGATTTTTTGAGTGTGAGGAAGTCTGTGGCAATCCATATAATTTTGTCTGCTAAGCTCCAAGTAATCCTCATAAATCTGTTGTGTAGTTTTATTTTCATGATTCTGTTTTTCCTTTGCCCAAAAGGTTGGATCTGATAGTTTCTTTCTTAGATTTATAGGTGCTTCTCCAGTAACTATTTGAAGCACACTCACTGGTGTTGTTATCATTGTGCCACATGCCACTTGCAGAGCGTGGGCCTGGAGCAATTCCAGGTTTCTAAGGGTTCTTTTTGAGGCTGAACCAAAAGCTTGCCATCTGTAAGCTAAAATTGGTCTTATCAATGCTCTATACATCATCATCAATACATTCTTATCTGTACTCTATATGACATGCCATTAGAGTAAGATAGTGCTGCTATAACTCAGGGCAGCCTTACTTGAGAACAGAATCTCTGTAGCGCTGAGTGCTATACCTACACCCCTAAGCCAGTGTTTGCAAGTTGGGAGGCAAAGTAGGGCTGCTTCTGTTGGCCCTATGCTGCTCTTGCACTGGTAGAGTTCTCCAAAGTCCTATTGTGACTCATTTATGGCTCCTATAAGCTGCCAGAGTGGTGGTGTAAGGCCCAATGGATCTCAAACCCAGGCCTATAGAGCTGCTAGGAAGCAAACACCTCCATGCTACCATCCAGCAGCAGTGGGAACCAGTGTGTGGTCCACTACCCAAGACCAGGAGCTAGAATTAGGGGTGCTGGGGGTGCCAAAGGACATTCCAGGAAGTGTCCAGAGTTGGGGGCAGGGCAGGGCTGGTGTCTGGCTGAAGACCATGAGGCTGGGCTGCAGGAGCAAGCTGGGTGAAGGGCTGCAGGTAGTCCCAGCCCCCAGCTAAAATGAGGTTGAACATTGAAACTGACAATGGAAGTAGAAGGGTGGGGAAGAGAAAGTTGCCTTGGACTGTGAAGGAAAAGCAGCAGGGGATGAGGAATGGTCTGAGATCAAGAAAGAGAAAAAAGACTAGATATGTCAAGATTTGAAGAAGAAGAAGAAGAAGAAATGCATAGAAGTGAAACAAAAATAGGATAAAATATCAACAATTCATAATTGTCATATCAGTGACATAAGATTTGAAAATAGAGGTTAACCCCCTGAAAATGGCAGAATGGATAAAGGGAAGAGTTGGTGACATACAAAGAGCTAAAAGAATGCAGGGCCAAGACCTATTAATAGAATGTACAACATAAAGAGCAAGCTGAAAAACTTATTAAAACTGTGACCTTACGGAAAAAGAACGTTACTTGTCAACTGCCTCAATTCCTGATGGAAGCAAGGGAGGTTATTTATGGAGTGCTGCTAAGATTGTCTGAAGAAAACATCAAAAAGAGTAAAGGTGAAGATAAAGTATTGTTTAGTAAGAGAAAGGGAGAAACTGGCTATCTATGGCTGTACTCATACCACTCAAAGGTGGAAGACTTCTGGATAGGATCCAAATGGGTAATCCATCTTTCTGGCTTAAACCACCCCCCACCCTCTTGTGAGGTGCTATAATTGTCAAAGGTTTGGACATGTGGCAGCCATTTGTAAGTAAACAATGAGATGCAGTAAATGTGCAGAAATCACTTATATGAGAACAGTGTAGAAGGAATAGAACCTAAATGCAGCAATTGTGGGGGGGGGGGGAATAGTGCACCAAAGAAATAATGTGCAATAGCAGAACAAGCTAGAGAAATACAAAAAAAAATCCTCTGAGGAGGCTACCAAAATGCACTCACTGCAGAAAATAGAAAAAGAAAAATACTAACATAAAAGAAAAGCTGTATAAGGGCAGCAGAACACATCTCTGGTCAGAGAGGAGAATATGAGAGGAATGGGAGATGATGTAGTGCTTGTAGGTAGAGAGACGTTTATAACATTAATTACAGAAGTAATTAACTGCACCTTGCAGATGGGAAAAATGTGAAAGAATTAAAATAATAGCAAAAGCAGGAGAAAAATATCTAAAAGCAGACAACCTCTCAATAGATCACATCCACACAATTTTAAACAAAGGCAATAATACAGCTTAAATGACCTGGTCTTAATGATCTTTAACTAGAATGCACATAGTTTAATAATGAATGGATAGGAATTTAAGAAGGCCATCTTTGAAATGGGAAAAAAGCCTGATGTAATATGTGTGCAAGAAACATGGCTAATAAGTAAACTTGTGTTCAATCTACTGGGATGTGATATACTCCAGAGGGATCGAGAAGCTACATTTATAAAAGAGGGAAGCAGTTACGTTAACAGGGATGTGCAGAAGCTGTTTAGAATATAATGCTATTGAGATTCTGATGCAGAAGAAAAACATTTCTGTATTGACTTATAATGTTTAAAATCCATGTAAAATTAGTTATTTTAGCATTAGAAAAATTAGTAAATATAAAAAGCCCATTTAGAATTTGCAAAGACTTTAATAGTTATACTGAGTTATATATGGTTACCTAAATGGTAAATGCTTAGAACAATTTGTTCAGATGCATAACCCAGTAATATTGAACACATGAGCAGCTACTAGATTCAGTTCAATGAATGGATCTTTCTCTGATTTGGATGCAGAAATTACAACAAATAATGTAGCTAGTAAATTCAACTGGAAAATAGATACAGAAGACAGAATGGGAAGTGATCACTTCTCTATGTTTGAGTATCAAAATTGAAGAAATGTTGAAGACACATAGAAAGAATTCCTAGCTGGAATTTTCAGAAAGCTGACTGGGACCTTTTCAAGATTAAATGTGATGAATATTTATGTAGTAACTATACAAGTGACAACCTAGGAAAATTTCTATAACAATGTAATAAAAGGAATTGTAGCTACAGCTGATCTGGACATCTACCATATATCACATTATGGCTGTTTTAGCACCCTCAGGAACAAGAATTTGGAATTTCCCAGGAGATGCATCACAGAATCTGGCTGAATAACTTTCTTTTAATTCCCCCCTCCACCCCCAAAACCAGTGCTATCAAGTAATAATTAAAAAGGAAGGCAGAATGAAGGTTGTGGGAGAAGACAAGGGTGAGGAAAGAATAGGAAGATGGCAGAAGATGGGTAAGAAGGGAGTAAATTTTCATGTCTCTCCTCTTCAGTGATGATGATTGTCAATGCTACTTGAATTCCCCCCACCCCATTTTTATGAATTTGTTTTTGTTAATGCAAATATTCCTTAAGCAGGAAGCATTTAAGATTCTCATTTTCTTCACAGAATTACATTTATTTTCAATCATAGAATTATAGAATATTAGGGTTGGAAGGGACCTCAGGAGGTCATCTAGTCCAACCCCCTGCTCAAAGCAGGACCAATCCCCAACTAAATCATGCCAGCCAGGGCTTTGTCAAGCCTGACCTTAAAAACTTCAAAGGAAAGAGATTCTACCACCTCCCTAGGTAACACATTCCAGAGCTTCACCACCCTCCTAGTGAAAAAGTTTTTCCTAATATCCAACCTAAACCTCCCCCACTGCAACTTGAGACCATTACTCCTTGTTCTGTCATCTGCTACCACTGAGAACAGTCTAGAGCCATCCTCTTTGGAACCCCCTTTCAGATAGTTGAAAGCAGCTATCAAATCCCCCCTCATTCTTCTCTTCCACAGACTAAACAATCCCAGTTCCCTCAGCCTCTCCTCATAAGTCATGTGTTCCAGTCCCCTAATCATTTTTGTTGCCCTCCGCTGGACGTTTTCCAATTTTTTTCACATCCTTCTGGTAGTGTGGGGCCCAAAATTGTCACAGTACTCCACATGAGGCCTCACCAATGTTGAATAGAGGGGAACAATCACGTCCCTCAATCTGCTTGCAATGCCCCTACTTATACATCCCAAAATGCCATTGGCCTTCTTGGCAACAATGGCACACAGCTGGCTCATATCCAACTTCTCATCCACTTTAACCCCTAGGTACTTTTATGCAGAACTGCTGCCTAGCCATTCAGTCCCTAGTCTGTAGCTGTGCATGGGATTCTTCCATCCTAAGTGCAGGACTCTGCACTTGTCCTTGTTGAACCTCATCAGATTTCTTTTGGCCCAATCCTGTAATTTGTCTAGGGCCCTCTGTATCCTATCCCTAACCTCCAGCATATCTACCTCTCTTCCCAGTTTAGTGTCATCTGCAAACTTGCTGAGGTTGCAATCCACGCCATCCTCCAGATCATTAATGAAGATATTGAACAAAACCAGCCCCAGGACCAACCCTTGGGGCACTCCCCTTGATACCGGCTGCCAAGTAGACATGGAGCCATTGATCACTACCTGTTGAGCCTGACAATTTATCCACCTTATAGTCCATTCATCCAGCCCATACTTCTTTAACTTGCTGGCAAAGTATATTACTTTGTAAGTATATTAACACAATAAAATGTAAATGGTAAGGTTTATGGGGGCAGGGATAATCTTTTTGTTTTGTGAGTGTGTACAGCACTGGGCACAACAGGATTCGGGTCTATGACCGGGCTCCTAGGTGGTATCAAAACACAAATAATATGTCCAGTCCCCCCCATTTAAGGCAACTAAAAATATGTCTGATTAATTTCCACTCTCTCCTGCACACTGGGCTGCTGGCATTATTTTATTAAAATAAACAAGTTAAAATTTTGTTTAAAATACACTAAATCATTTGTTTAGAAAAATACATCTAAGAACTACATAAACTTTGCAAACAGGTAGAAAACAAAACTAGGTCAAAGCTGGTGTCTAGTGACTTTGACATTGTGGCATATTCACTTTTGCTTCAACTGGAATCTTTTATGCATTTTTAACAAGCCATTAGCAATTGTCCCATGGCTTCAAAATATTAATTGCACCTTCATTCTCTATTTTAATGTCATTGTTAGAAGTCTGTCTCCGGTATTATCAAATAAAGTATAGAGATGCAAATTCTAAATATCACAGGGGCCAAAGATCTCCAAGAATTAATTTTTCTCAAGATACCAGATTAATATCCTTATTACTTAAAGGTATAAAATATTTATAAATTAGTGTGACTTGAACCAGTGATTAGCTGCCTGTACTATCTGTGGAAATGAGATAATGTGGTTCAAATAAGTGCTTAGCACCTTGTGTCAACAAGTATGTACCACACAGAAATAAACATACTGTTTTGCACAAAGTAATACCCCTCATATTTTATAAACAAATGCATTCTTCACCTAAAGTGGGAAAGATGATTCTGTTGTGTTTACAGCTTTATCTTCCCTTTCCTGACTTCTGTAACTGTGTCCTTTTTCATAAAAATAAAATAAAAAAATACCAAAGGAGCCTCCAGATCCAGATCCTATCCATCACACACCACAGACACCATAGACACTCCATTCTCACCTTGCCTTCAGAATATTACCATTATCAGCAAGCACAGGAATAAGCACTGAAGCAATTACTGTATAAACTAGTAATGCATTTATTGTACTGGATCATATGAAATAAAGAATATAATATATGTATAATTTCAGGTGTTCACAACTTGAAAATAACAATCCTGGTGAAACCTTACACAAATATATTGCTTTCAATTTCCCTCAATATTTTTTAAGAAAAAGGGATTTACTCTAGACATGTGGAGAAAAAAAATTAAACAATGGCACCAAACAGGAATTGTTAACTTTGCTTCTCAATTACAAATCTGAATAGATAGGTATTGAACAATTACACTTGGAAATTCCTATCAATCAGGGAAGACATTCAGACTCACAAATTAGATTATTTGTTTACGACTAGATTAATAACTTTACCTCAGTGAATAGCTGCTAGAGTTTTCAGAAACTGTAAAAATGTTAACTACATTGCACGATCTATAGGTAATGCCCTCTCAGGATCTATTTATCTGTGGACAGTCACTTTGCACCATACATTTGGCTGTACCTGAAGCAATTTCAGGGATTTTACATAAAGAAAATGCAATTGTGATCTAACTGTGGCCTAATTACTACAACCACCATTTTGGGGAACATGGAGGTGAATTGCCTGAAAGGCAGTTATGAGAAGCATGCTACCTGTACAGTACAGAGGCTGACAGCATGACTCTGTTGCTCACAGGAAGACACTTGAGTGGCATGTTCTACACCCTCTAAGGATCTACCTTCCATCCACCATTTCTCAGCATTGACCTCTGAGCATTCATATATATGGAAGGGGGTCATGGACATGGCCCTGTGTCCTTTCCAGGTGTGGAGTGAGTGCTTCAGGCCATTGTAGCATTGCCGTTCTTTACTCAAAGGGAGCTCAAGCATGTCCTACATAGATGCCAGGAGTGGAGAAATTCTACTTGTACCCCTGCACACCTGCACAAAACGTAACGTGGTTCTTCATGTCACAGAGTTGGGGGGAAATGAAAGCAGAAACTTGAATTCAGCTCGATTTATACTCTAACATATTCAATAGCAGTCTTATTGTGTAGCAGCCAGCATTAATAGATGTGAGATGAAAACCCTGGTATTTTTCAGGTGTTTTTCTAACTGATTCTAGTAGGGTGAAATTACCACAGATCCAAATTCATTAGATTTACTCTTATCTCAGATGTGTGTTTTTCCCCTTGTTTCCTTCCCTCACACCCCCAACCAGGAAAGGACAGACAATGTGGCGATTTGATACGCGGTTCATATGTGTGTGGCAGGATTGGGGGATAACTCAAGGCTGTGTTCTGTTGCTCCTCCTTTCCAGTGTAGGACATTAGGGGAGCTATTGTCCTGGTATCTCCAATATGTGGTAGCTCAAACATCTATTTCATTGGATCTACCTGGGAAACCAGCATACCCAATTCCTTAGCAAGACTGGGATTTGGATGAAGGTAAATTGGCTGTGGCTTAATCTAGAGAAGATTGAATTAACACTGGAGGAGGGAAATGGCTGTAAGAAATGGTAATGCTGATATCAGCTCTCTCAGTCAAGGGAGATTTCCTGCCTTCAGTTATTCGACTTTGCTGTTTGGGGTCTTACTGGATCCTCAGCTTTTTTTAGATGTCCAGATAGCAGCCATGATCAGAAGTATTTTTGTCTTCTGCTCTTAGCCAGGAGGTTGTGACCTTTCCCTTTGGATGCAGACGTCAATGATTCATGCCTTGGTAATTAAGCATTTGGAATACTGCAATGTACTATACAGGGTCTATTTTTACTTCATAATTATAGAATCATAGAAATGTAAGATTTGAGGGACCTTGATAAGTTATCTAGTCCAGTCCCATACACTGAGCCAGGACCAAGTATTATCTAAACCAGCGTTTCTCAAACTGGGGTCTGCGGACCCCTGGGGGTCTGTGAGGGTACTCCAGGTGGTCCGCAGGCCCCGCTGATCAACTCCTCCCTCACCCTCCCTCAATTCCTGCCCCTCCCTCTGTTTCCTGGCATGCAGGAGGCGCTGGGAGGGATGGGGAAGAAGTGGGGATGAGGCATGCTCAGGGGAATGGGTGGAAAGAGGCGGGGAAGAGGAGGGGCAGGGGTGCAGTGGGAACGGGAAGAGATGGGGTGGGGTCTTCAGAGAAGGGGTGGAGTGGGGGCAGGACCTGGGGCTCAGTGGGGTCTTGGGGGTCCCTGAAAAAATTTAAATCAAAATGGGGGTCCTCAGTTTGCTTAAGTTTGGGAACCGCTGATTTAGACCATCCCTGACAGGTGTTTGTCAAATCTGTTCTTAAAAACCTTCAGTAAGGGAGATTCCAAAACCTCCCTAAGTGATTTTGTTCCCTGTGCTTAACTACCCTTACAGTTAGGAAGTTTTGTCTAATGTCCAATCTAAATCTCCCTTGCTGCAATTTAAGACCATTACTTCTTTTCCTGTCCTCACTGGTGAAGAACAATTTATCACCCTCCTCTTTATAACAACCTTTTACGTACTTGAACACTGCTATCATGTCCCTCCAGCCCCAGTCTTCTCTACTAAGTCTAAACAAATCCAGTTGTTTCAATCTTTCCTCTTGGTAATTTAATTGTAGACCTTTAATAATTTTTGTTTCTCTCCTCTGGACTTTCCCCAATTTGTCCATATCTCTCCTGAAGTGTGGTACCCAGAACTGGACACAATTCTCCATAATGTGCATCTATGCTGGGTTTTTCAGAATCACTCACCATTAATTTAACTCCTCTCACTGAGGTGAATGGGAGTTTTACCATTGACTGAAATGGGAGCAGACATAGGCTAATACTGACTGCTTTTGAAAATCTCACCTTGATGTTTTAATGTCATTGTGAGCTTGGACTCAGTGAATCCTCTCTCGATATGTTTCTGATAGTCATTGATAAAAAGCTAACTAAAGATATACAACACATTGTTTTCATAATGATACATAAGACCCTGATTTCTGTCTATTTTAGGAATTTATATGGTGCCTATTAACATAACCTCTGAACACCTCATAATCTTTAATGTCTGAGGAACATTTTGCTTTTTCTTATGAACAAGGATTATAATGTAAAATAATTTTGTAATGCCCGTCAAGTCCTTCTTTGCATCTCTGTTGCTCCTTGTAT
Organism: Eretmochelys imbricata; assembly: GCF_965152235.1. Classification (NCBI taxonomy): domain Eukaryota; kingdom Metazoa; phylum Chordata; order Testudines; family Cheloniidae; genus Eretmochelys; species Eretmochelys imbricata. Next base: position 38,592,419 of record NC_135574.1, read on the forward strand.
TCTACATTATACTACTGAAGTGATGAAAAATTAGCAAAATAAAATTTAAAAATGACTGATTAATACAATGGAATGTCAAGTGTCTTGTAGCTTCCCTAAAGCTTATTTTACTGTGTCCCTGAAAATGGAAAGTAAAGAAAAGGTTTCATTTTGTCTCCCAGTAGAAGCCAGTCTCATTCAGATATTGGGGGCAGAGTGTGGGGGGTATATTTATGTTCAATGCTATTTTCTGTAGCCAGCTGCTTCAAAACTATTTAAAGGTTCTGTATACACTGAATTTTAGCTGCCTCTCAAAACTAAATATTAGACTATGTCTGTTTTATTGTGATAAGATGCTGCCAGTGATTTGGTAAACAACATTACTTTGAGCTGAAAAAAAAAAAACATTGGACATGTTGTCCTTCACTTTATTATCCCACATGTCTTAAGCAATGCTGCACTCGGTTCACAAATTGCTCTGATAAATCTACCTAAAGAATCAAACAAATTAAATAATCCTTAATCTTTAAAGTAAAACTATTTGTTATGAGTTCACAAACTTTAGCTTTCACAACAATTGGTTGTCTACATTTTTAATGGGGTTGGAAGACTCTGAGGGTATTAGATCTAAAATACTCTAAGCTTTACAAACAGTTACATCAAATTTGTAAAGCATCTCAAGGTTTAAATGACAAAATAACTCATGCAGCATGACAAAAACAATTAAAATATCTTTGGGAACATCATGTAGAAATTATCCACTAATCAGAGAAGGGTGTACAAAATGAAGTGGAAACCCAATCTTCTTACTATCTGTGGAGCCCTTTTCAGATTGAGGAATACAGTTAAAGTTGTATATGTTTGTTTTGCCTGCAGTCCTTCTCTCCCTTACACCTGCCTTACATAGAGTTAGCTGAACAAAACAGTAGAGAACATAAATTGCTTTGCTATTATCTTAATAGTCATTAGGTCCTAGATAGAAGTGGATCTTCTAAACAACTCAGGACCACTGAAACCCCTCCCACCAAAGTCTCTACTGACCTTTTCCTAGCTAAAATTCAGAAACAGTACTCCATCCTCATCCTCCTAGATCTGTCACCCACCTTTGACATAGTCAGCCATGCTCTTCTTCTTGAAGTCTTGTCCTCTTTTGGATTCCATGACGGTCCCCTCCTGTTTCTCCTCCTACCTTTCTCATTGCTACCTCAGTGTGTCCTCTAGAGGATCCTCCTTATCCATACTCCAACTTTCTGTGGAGATTCCATAGGGCTGTGTCCTTGGTCCCCTTCTCTTCTCTCTGGGTAATCTCCACTGCAAATACAAACTCAGCTACCATTTCTGTGCTGACAAGTCATAGATCTACCTCTTTATTCCACACCTGTCTCCTTCTGTCCAAACTAAAGTCACAACCTGTCTCTCTGACAGCTCTTCATGAATGTCTAGCTGCCCACTCAAGCTAAACCAGATCTCCTAATCTTTTCTCACAGGCCTTCCACACTACCTCCTTTTTTGATCACTGTGGACAACACCACTATCCGGCCTGTCACTCAGGCCTGTTACCAGTGTGTCACTGTCAAGTTAGATCTCTCTCTCAATCCTCACATTCAGACTATATATAAATCTTGACATTTTTTTCTGCATAATATCTGGGTTATGGCCCTTCCTATCCATGCACACCACTAAAACTATCGTCCGAGCTTTCATTATCTTGCATCTCAATTACTGCAACATACAGACAAAACCTTCTGTGTAAGGGGGTGGGGCAATTCTTGGGGAAGGGTTGGAAGGAATGACATCGGTCAGAGCCCAAGGCTGGAGTTGGGGTGATCTCTGCTAAGCATATTAACATGTGAATGTTCTTTTATTATTTTAATATGTCTTATCTGTAATGCTTTCACCCTAAGAATCAATGTGCTTGCTTAAAATGAGTTGTGTGGTAACTTAGAACTGTGGACAATTATGCTGTTAGGTTAAACAAACATTTAACCTAACATATACAAAATATTACAGCTCGCTGTTTTATTACCATGTATTGTGTAATCTGTTGAGGGAAGGGAGTTAAAAGAAGCACCTCTCTCTAAGCACACAAGATACAGGAAAATTATAAAGCCAGGCTAGGTGGAACTGCAGACAATATGTATTAGTAAAAGTGATATAAGCTTTTCCAAGCTACACTTGTCATTCATACTGTGACACTACCAAGATGGGAGGAAAAATCAAAGATCTGTTGTACAGGTAACCAACCTTTTCTCTTTCCACCCACTACCAATCAGGCATACCAACAGGGCTGATATAGAATTTATCAGCATTTCAGTACCTGCAAAAATCAGAGTCATCCGATTATACCAGAACAACAAATGTTAAAACAAGAGGCGATTGAAGGTAATAGAGATTAATAAATATCATTATTATATATTTTTTCATTCATAGATTATTATACCAGAATGGACCACTGTGGCCACCTCATCTGACATGTGTACCACAGGCCATAGGAAGACGACAACAAACTTTAATGTATTAATATTCACAACACTCCTATGAAATAGGTGAATATTATCTGTATAATACAGATCAGGACTCAGACACAGACGGGTTTAATTAACTTTCCAAAGGCCACCCAGTGAACTAGGGTGAGAACACAGGAATCTACTAATGCACAATGGTCAGTACACTGAGGCAACACTGCCTCTCAAGTGTGATGTCGAAGAGATTAGGGCAATGTGTCCAAATCCTGTGACACTTGTGGACACAGCTAGCAACCTGAAGAGATCATAATGACCACACCAATGACCTAATCCTGCAAATACTGACACGTGAGTTCTTATATGATGGATGAAAAAAGTAGCAAGAAAACTAATTTCAGTTTCAACACCTACAAAGGAGTTATTAAAAATAATGAGAAAAGGCACTCTATAGAACAACAACAATGAAACATACCCACAGAAAAATCCTTTTCATAAGCAAAACAAAAAACCTCAGAAACTGCAGAAAACATTTGGGCTCCAATTTAATTTTACTACGTCATAAAGAGTTACCCTATATTCAATCAATCATCTGTTAGATAAAATGTCTGAATGATTTTTCACATCCTGTGTTCCTGGCTAAGGCTCTGCATCTCTTCTTACTGGTACAGGGTAGTCAGCTGGAATGGAGCTTGGCATAAAAGACTCAAATGTAGTGAAAAATAGAAAATCATAAAATAATGTAGTGAAAAATAAATACAAAAAGGTGACCCTAGCCTGTAATTGAACAGGCTCTATATTTGTTTTTTCTGGTTAATTAATTAATCCTGGGCTCCCTTTTCTTATTCTCCCTTCCTTGGGCTCTCCAAGTATTATTTCTAGTATCACTAGATGCCATCCATCAAAAGGATACATCCACAGAACCATAGAGCATACATGTGGTCAGTTTATTTAGTTTATGTCAGAAACATCAAATCCGTTCCTTATGAAATTTCACAATAAACTGCCCTCTAGGATCTCTTCAGATATGTGAGTGATTCTGCCACCAGACTTAGGAGTTGGGCATTCCTCGAACATGCTTTACATTATGTGTCCAGTGTTCCAGTTGCAGCATCCATTTTCTTGCCAGTCCCACATATACTCCATGTAACAACAAGGTCATGGAATGATTTAGAAATGGTTTAACGGGATGTGAGAATGATGCCATAAAATATGCACTGCTTATAGGAGCTTGGACCCCAGATGAAGCAAACAAACTGTTTACAGAAGATGAGTTTTAAGGCTGAGAAGTTAGTCTGCCTCTCTTTCTGAAATTCTTCTCTTTCGGTAACTGGCTAAAATAAATATATCTTCATATGAGAAAATGTGGAATCATTGTGTCAAGTTATTATATTAAATAGTGTAATGAAGTTGGTAGAGTCAGGAAATAATCTTAACGAATTCAAACATAGTTAGAGATAAAATAATTGAAAATTTCAGAATAGCTATATAAAGAATAAGGCTAATTACAATATTCTGAACCTAGAGGAAATAATACTCATTAGTGACAATAGCCATAGGGGTAACCTATATAGTAAAAATAGATGGTCCTCTTAAATAATGTTATTCTAGATTTATGCCAGTATGATTACATAGACTGTCAGCAACAGTGAGTCGATCTTTTGGACTTAAGTTTGTAAAGCTCTATATTAAGGATCTCTTTTTATACCAAAATTGCCTCAGAATAATACTGAATTAGGTAAATTTTCTACTTTGTAATAAGACTGATAGAAATTTTTACTGCTTGCTAGGTTTTTAACATCCTAGGTCAAGTTCATACATTAGCACATTGTAAACATTCATATAACCACCTCTAAAAGTCTATTTTGATTAATAAGAGATATTTATAAAAAGCCTTTTTCTGTACTTTACCGTAAGCAATCTAAAACTGAAACAGTTGATTAAATAATTTTATTTAACCAATGCATTATTTCAGACCATATCTACTCTAAAGTTCTTAAAAGTGACCCAAGTTCAGTGAGTTAAGGTCTCAGCCTGGAAAATTCAAGCTAGAGTGTTCAAGTTATTTCAATTTATCTGTTACCTTGTTTCCCGGGACATGTTATTTTGCACTGAAGATGATGTTTGAAAAATCAGCACACTGGGGGGTATGCCTTTGTGAATAATTGAATCTTATAGGGAAATGAGATACTGGAGTAATGGATGCTACTAGAAATGCGAGCAAGAGAAAGTTGTAGTATTGAAAATTCACTAATGGGTGCTCCTCCTCCTCTGCCACCATTTATCAAGTTGACAGTATGCGAAACCCTATATTTTACCTGGACAACCATGAAACTTGATAGATAGAAACACTCCATTCTGATGACTGCTGATTATTTTATAACCTGGAGAATAAGGCTTGATGATGAAAATGTATACGCTGTTAATCTGTGTCTCCTTTTTTTCTTAAATTTTGCTAATTTTGTTTTAGTTACTTCAAGAATACCTCATGGCAGTGAATTCCATAGTTATCCATATAATACTTAAAATATTAATCCATTTTCAGTTTACAGTATCAATTTTTAATCCACACATCAAAACACTAACCCAGGAACCTATCCTTGCAACAAAGCCCAATGTCAACTCTGTCCACATATTTATTCAAGTGACACCATCATAGGACCTAATCACATTAGCCACGCCATCAGGGGCTCGTTCACCTACACATCTACCAATGTGATATATGCCATCATGTGCCAGCAATGCCCCTCTGCCATGTACTTTGGCCAAACCAGACAGTCTCTACACAAAAGAATAAATGGACACAAATCTGACATCAGGAATCATAACATTCAAAAACCAGTAGGAGAACACTCCAACCTCTCTGGCCACTCATTAAAAGATTTCAGGGTGGCAATTTTGCAACAGAAAAGCTTCAAAAACAGACTCCAAGAAGAAACTGCTGAGCTTGAATTAATATGCAAACTAGATACCATTAACTTGGGTTTGAATAGAGACTGGGAGTGGTTGGGTCATTACACATACTGAATCTATTTCCCCACGTTAAGTATCCTCACACCTTCTTGTCAACTGTCTAAATGGGCCATCTTGATTAGCACTACAAAAGTTTTTTTCTCCTGCTGATAATAGCTCATCTTAATTAATTAGCCTCTTACTCCACCTTTTCATGTTCTCTGTATGTATGTGTATATAGATATAGATATAGATATATATCTTCTTACTATATGTTCCATTCTATACATCCGATGAAGTGGGCTGTAGCCCACGAAAGCTTATGCTCTAATAAATTTGTTAGTCTCTAAGGTGCCACAAGTACTCCTGTTCTTTTTGCGGATACAGACTAACACAGCTGCTACTCTGAAACCCATTGTTTTCTTGGGAAAATCATCTTGTGGGCAAGAGGACTCAGAGCACTTGAATGGTCTTGATGTATCATTCATTATTCTAGGTTTCCATTATAGCTCTTCACTTTTCCAAACTATCACAAGTCTCTTTAGTCTCTCCTCATTTTGAATCTCCTGCCCCATACACCCATTCTCTTTGTTGCCTTTTCATGGCCCTCACTCAATTCAGATAAAAGATGTGCCACGCCATATAACTGGTTTCTTAATGCAGCCCAACATTTTATTCCAAAATAATGACAAGGCAGGTGGCAAGCTGTCATTACCATGACGATTGCTACCTATTAGTTCATAGTGAGTCTACACTAGAATATCCTATTATAATTGTTATTCCAATCTCCCCTCCTTTATCCCTCCCACTTGCTTATTTCACCATTATTGCATCTTGTCTTTTAAGATTGTGAGCTTCTGGGACAGGGACAATGGACCAGATTATGTCACCTTGACTCATATCACACTGAGGACAACAAGAACATTTGTGAAATGAAGTGCTAATCCCTGTACCAGAATCTGGTGCTATATGCTTATATATGGTGACCAGACGTCCCGATAAAATCGGGACTGTCCCAATATTTAATTAATTGTCCCATGTCCCGACCGATGTATGGTTGGGATGCCATTTGTCCAGATATTTTGCCTTTTTTTTTTTTGGCTTGGGGCAGCAAAACACCTAGAGCCGGCCCTGGTAGGGGGGTGAGCCTGTGGCTGCTCCCCCATGTGTCCCGATATTTTGTTCTTGTCATCTGGTCACCCTATGCTTATACAGTGTCTGCCACAGTGGGTGCATCCACACAGCCATTGGCTGTGAGCCTCTGAGTCAGGGTTGACAGACTCAGGCTAGCAGGGCTTGTACTAGTGCTCTAAAAATAGCTGTGGAGAGAGTGCTTTGAAGTTGTGGCTTGGGCTGAGCTTTGGCTCAAAGCCCACCCTACACCCTAGGCTTCAGAACCCAGACTCCAGTCTGAGCCACAACTTCAAAGTGCTGCCTACACAGCTATTTTTAAAGCACAAGCATAAACCCCACTAGCTGGAGTCTGTCAGCCTGGACTGGGCTGCTTGCTCCTGCTGGTTGTGTAGACATACCCAAATGGGGTCAGACTTAGTTGAGACCTCTATGTGCTCTCACATTCATAATAATATAAACTTTCTGGTTTCCAGGAGTATTTAGCCATTTTCAGTGGCACTCATGAAACACTGTCAAGCTCCATCCCTTTGGGGAATTCTTACTGTACTCAGCATTTGCTGTTGAAATTAATTTCTTTCCATGAAGTAATCATACTGAGATTGTGAAATGGTGCAAACCCAACCCCTTTTCATTTTAAGGTTTTAGTAATATCTCAAATAATCTTAGAGACTTCCCAAGAAGGTACACCATGTGCAGGAAAGGTAAGTTATAAATAATCATCTTGTCTACATTTTCATCTTCTGCTTGGGCTACCTTTAATATTCAGCTATTCACTTTGTAACTTACAAAACTAAAGTTTTTTCAGTTTGTGTCTTCATGTAATGCATTCCAGTCAGGAACCTCTTTATCACTTATCTATCAATACGTTACTGGCTTCATAGGCAGTTTTTTTCCAATGCAAGTCCTGTTTCTCATTACGTCAGGTTCAATATCAGCGGCAGCTCTAACACGGAAGCTGATACAGTTTCTCTAGTTGCCATAATACAATCCATTTCAAACTTACTATTTTGTACTCTGAAAGACAAACTGCTGTTACCCTTCTCAGCTGTCTTTCTCTGGAAAGTTTCATTTTTTATACCTCTCTCCAACATTTAAAACAGTGTAACCTCCAGAAAGGTCATTTTAGACAAAATAGTTTGAGGGGGAAAGCATTTTATTGTTTTAAGCAACATGGCTTACAATAATCACGACAAAAGTTATATTTAGAAGAACTTACAGTAGAGTCAGTTTGCATTATTTTTCACAAAAAATATGGTTACTTTTTTGTATTAGAGGGACATTGGGATGGGGTGTAAAGACCACATATTGCAGCCGTCACTAAAAAGTTAATGAAGAGAGCAATCATGACCCCAGCTGTGGATAAATTGCTGGTTAGCAACAGCTGGGATAAAAAGCAGCCACCCAGGTGGAGCAGGGCGGCTGCTAGACAGACTGAAAGTCACTGCAGAGGTTCTCTACCGCATCGGATGGGGAAAACCTGTCAAAAGAGACCAACTCCACGGCTGCAGGACCCAGGGAAGCTTGCCATATAGAAGACCCCTGCAAAGGCCACGGGAAGGAAGCAGCCCAGGGAGGCAGCAGGGGACCTAAGCAAACAGTCAATGACTGCCTAACATAGGGTCCCTGGGCTGGGACTAAGAGGAGAGGGCAGGACTGGGTTCCTCTAGTACCCTCGACAGGGAAGGGGGGTAGAGACTGCTTAGGCTTCAGATTGGGGGTAGCAATCCCCAAATAAGACTGTTGGACTTTATTTTTGCTTCTGTTTTTAACTTCCCTTGTTCCTGCCCAGCGGAAGAAGGGAGAGGGAGATATCAGGCCAGGACTAGCACCTGGAGGCCCATTATAGGACCATTAGGACACTGGGGATGAGATCCCTGCTTTCTTGAAATGGGAGGGGCTCAGACAACCCATGGATAAAGATCTGAGCACTACAGGTCATATTTCTGAACTGATACCAAAAGGAAAATAGAGACAAGGTTGCTGTTACTAATGCTGGTGAGGAGAAGGTGCATTAAAGGGTGAGAGGCCTGACTACAAATCTAATTAGATGTGAGGTAAAATATCATATGCTATTTGTAAGAGGATAGACTATAAGGTCAGACAACCAGACCGCCGAAGGCCAGAGCAGATCTACCACATCAACTTACTGAAGCCCTGGCTTGACAGAGAGACATGCCTGGTCATTCAGGGAGCTCCACCCCAGATAGACAACCCACAGGGGCAGGTGAGGATATCCCTCAAATTAACTCCAGAACAACGAATAGAGGTCATTGATATGATCCAACAGAACCAAAACGTGTTCTGTACACAGCCGGGCTGTACGACACTGGTCCATCATATCGTCACCAGTCCCAGAGTAAGGGTGACGATAAGACTGTACCGAATACCGGAAGCTAAAAGGGAAGAAATTAGGATGGAAGTGAAGAAGATACTGGAACTCGGGGTTATTGAAGAATCCCACAGCCAGTGGTCCAGCCCTATCGTCCTAGTCCCCAAGCCTGATGGCACCCTGAGGTTTTGCAGCGACTTCCGGAAATTGAATGAAGTATCCCAATTCGATGCCTATCTGATACCACGTATCAATGAGCTAGTTGATCAGTTAGGCAAGGCCCAATACCTAACCACCGTGGACCTGACCAAAGGATATTGGCAAATCCCCCTGGCCAAGAATGTCAAGGAGAAGACTGCCTTCTCTATACCCAATGGCCTGTTCCAATATACTGTCCTCCCTTTCGGACTCCATGGGGCCCCTGCAACATTCCAATGACTTATGGACAAATTGCTGCTACCCCATGCCAAGTATGCCGCCGCCTATTTAGACAACATAGTCATCCATAGCCCTGACTGGGAAATGCACCTAGGAAAAGTAGAAGTGGTGCTAGACACCTTGCGGAAGGCCAACCTCACTGCCAACCCTCTCAAGTGCGTGACAGGGCTAGCTGAGGCCAGATACTTCGGGTATGTAATAGGGAGAAGTTTGGTGAAACCCCACTGGAATAAAGTGAAGGCAATATAGAATTGGCCTCGACCGGTCCGCAAAATGCAGGTCAGAGCATTTCTAGGGATAGTAGGGTACTATCAGAGATTCATCCCTCATTTCGCCACAAGAGCAGGGCCATTGACAAACCTGATAAAGGCTCAGGGCCCCAAGATAGTAAAGTGGACTGATGCGGCAGAAGGAGCATTTGCAGATTTAAGGACAGCCCTTTGCTGTCATCCAGTGCTCATAGCCCCAGACTTCGAGAAGGAATTCGTCCTACAAACAGGTGCCTCGGAGGTAGGGCTAGGAGCTGTCCTTTTGCAGATGGTAGGGGAGGAGGAACACCTGATCCTGTACCTCAGCTGGAAACTCCTCCCCAGGGAACAAAAGTAAGCGATTCTTGAAAAGGAATGTCTGGAGGTAAAATGGGCCATGGAGATTCTCCGCTACTACCTACTGGGGCGGTGGTTTACCCTGGTGACAGACCATGTCCCCCTCCAGTGGATGCACAGAAACAAGGAGAAGAACGCGAGAGTGACTAGATGGTTCCTATCCCTGCAACCTTTCCATTTCTGGGTACAGCATAGGGCTGGAAGCCAACATGGCAATGCTGATGGCCTGTCACAACAGCACTGCCTCTTGTCCCAAGTAGCCCAACCCCATGGTGTTGAGCAGGGGCAGGAGATATGTAATACAGCATGGCCAGAGGGCAGCAGGAGAGTGATCGAGGGGAGAATGAATGAGGGAGGCAACCTAGTGACAGAGGATGTGGAAAAAGCTGATGTACTCAATGCTTTTTTTGCCTCTGTCTTCATGAACAAAGTCAGCTCCCAGACTGCTGCACTGGGCAGCACAGCATGGGGAGGAGGGGACCAGCCCTCTGAGAAGAAAGAAGTGGTTCGGGACTATTTAGAAAAGATGGACGAGCACAAGTTCATGGGGCCAGATGCGCTCCATCCAAGAGTGCTAAAGGAGTTGGCGGATGTGATTGCAGAGCCATTGGCCATTCTCTTTGAAAACTCATGGCGATCAGGGGAGGTCCCAGACGACTGGAAAAAGGCTAATGTAGTGCCCATCTTTAAAAAAGGGAAGAAGGAGGATCCTGGGAATGACAAGCCAGTCAGCTTCACCTCAGTCCCTGGAAAAATCATGGAGCAGGTCCTCAAGGAATCAATTCTGAAGCACTTAGAGGAGAGGAAAGTGATCAGGAACAGTCAGCATGGATTCACCAAGGGAAAGTCATGCCTGACTAACCTAATTGCCTTCTATGACGAGATAACTGGCTCTGTGGATGAGGGGAAAGTAGTGGATGTGTTATTCCCTGACTTTAGCAATGCTTTTGACACACAGTATTCTTGCCAGCGAGTTAAAGAAGTATGGGCTGGATGAATGGACTACAAGGTGGATAGAAAGCTGCCTAGATTGTCGGGCTCAACGGGTAGTGATCAATGGCTCCATGTCTAGTTGGCAATCGGTATCAAGTAGAATGCCCCAAGGGTTGGTCCTCGGGCCGGTTTTGTTCAATATCTTCATTAATGATCTGGAGGATGGTGTGGGTTGCACTCTCAGCAAGTTTGCAGATGATAAACTGGGAGGAGAGGTAGATATGCTGGAGGGTAGGGATAGGATACAGAGGGCCCTAGACAAATTAGAGGATTGGGCCAAAAGAAATCTGATGGGGTTCAACAAGGACAAGTGCAGAGTCCTACATTTAGGATGGAAGAATCCCATGCACCGCTACAGACTAGGGACCGAATGGGTAGTTCTGCAGAAAAGGACCTAGGGGTTAAAGTGGACGAGAAGTTGGATATGAGTCAACAGTATGCCGTTGTTGCCAAGAAGGCCAATGGCATTTTGGGATGTATAAGTAGGGGCATTGCTAGCAGCTCGAGGGACGTGTTCGTTCCCCTCCATTCGACATTGGTGAGACCACATCTGGAGTACTGTGTCCAGTTTTGGTCCCCACACTACCAGAAGGATGTGAAAAAATGGGAAAATGTCCAGCGGAGGGCAACAAAAATGATTAGGGGACTGGAACACATGACTTATGAGGAGAGGCTGAGGGAACTGGGATTGTTTAGTCTGCAGAAGAGAAGAATGAGGGGGGATTTGATAGCTGTTTTCAACTACCTGAAAGGGGGTTCCAAAGAGGATGGCTCTAGACTGTTCTCAGTGGTAGCAGATGACAGAACGTGGAGTGATGGTCTCAAGTTGCAGTGGGGGAGGTTTAGGTTGGATATTAGGAAAAACTTTTTCACTAGGAGGGTGGTGAAACACTGGAATGTGTTACATAGGGAGATGGTGGAATCTTCTTCCTTTGAAGGTTTTAAGGTCAGGCTTGACAAAGCCCTGGCTGGGATGATTTAGTTGGGGATTGGTCCTGCTTTGAGCAGGGGGTTGGACTAGATGACTTTCTGAGGTCCCTTCCAATTCTGATATTCTATTATTCTTTGATTCTATGATCCAATGTTTAAATTCTACTATAATTAAACAGCAAAAAACCATCCACTTGCTGCTTCAGCCTCACTGCACCCCTTCCTCCACCCTCCCGCCCCCCCTCATCAAGGTTGAGGAAGAAAGTCCACCTCCTCCCTATAATTCACAGGCGGCAGTTCCTTCTGCTCCAACAGTGCCTTTATATCCTGTAGTTACTGTCAAATCCAAAAATGATGGTGGTCAGACCACTGTGGTCACTGAATGTAAATCCTACACCCCTGCTGAGCTCTGAGATTTGCAAGCCAAGGTGTCTAGGAAAGATGGTGAACCTATCTGAAAGAGAGTAATGCAATTATATAAGGAACATAGTAATGATTTTCTTAATGGTCTGGATGGACCCCTGGTGTTGAGTTATCAGTCAACCCGGGGACTAACTGAAGGGGACTGAAGAACAAAAACAGGCAACGGATTAACCCCGGTTCCCATCATGGCCTTGGCAATGGCTGTAACTAATACCCAGGGAAAAAGAACCAAGCCAGGCCCTGATGACATCCGGGACTGGGAGTCAATGTATGCATACATGTTTTTGCATACGATTATCAGTGTAAGAGATAATCGTGATGGCACTGCCAAATGGCGAGGTGACACCATTGTAAAAACACAAGCCAGAATAGTAAGTCAAGGTACCATTAGACAGGTAGCAAACTACCTTTCAGACGATATTAAGCACAGAAATCCATGGTTGAAATCTGTTGTTTTAGGGTTGGGTGGACTCACTTGAGACGCTCTATCCTCCTGACAGTGGGATCAAGAAAAGGTAATTGATAACTGAAAACCGTTGAAATCAAATCCCTCTGTGAACCCTAGGCAAGAGCACTTCGTTGTTGCACGTGCAGCCTTCGCCTTCTAATGGAATCAAAATAAACTTCCAAAGGCCCAGTTCTCTGATCCTAAGTTAAGTCAAATTGGCTGAACGCCATGGATTTGCTGCCCGGGGTAAAAATAAAAATGAATAGGGAACTGGTGGCTCAAGCAGGGAGACAAGCAAATTCATTTCAATAAATCTTAACAAAAGTCTCCCTGTTTTAAAATTAAATACCAATAAAAAGCAGGAAAATTGGTTACTTAATATGAGTGCTAAAAAATCTATTTACTTTGTCAAAACAATTGATAAAAGGGATCTTTCCGAAGTTTGGTTAAAAGGAATCGGGGGAACTAAAAAGGGATTTGTCTCAAATCTTTCAATAGAAGGTGTTAGTTGTTCTATAATCTTAGTGCCTATGGAATGTAACTCCTTTCATATTTTAAAAAATGATAATATTGGAAAAATTCCTCATGCTAAATCTTTTTTGACAACCTATATTACCCATCCTTTTCTAGGACTGACTCCTTTTGTAGTCCAGTTGAAACCAAATGTACAGGTGGGATCTCAAAAGCAGTACCCATTGTCTTGTAAGCAAATCACTTTGGGTAATGAATTAGTTAACCAAGCATTAACTAATGGATGAATTGAGAAGACAGTCTCACCATACACATCTCCTGTTTGGATTGTAGCAAAAAAGGAACCCAGCAAAGGGTGGTTGATAATAAATTACAGACAAAGTAATGCTGCTGTCCAAACAAAAAAAGGGATTATTACTAATCAAACTAAAATTCAATTCAAACTTCTTGCTAAATTAAAGAACAACCCCTAAAAAGCAGTTATTGACATTAAAGATATGTTTTTTCAAATTCCAATTCTAAATCATCAAGGATTGACTGTTTTCATGTAAAATGGAAAAAAGTATAAATTCCGAATAGCCCCCCAGGAATTTTGTAATTCCCCCACACGGTCTACACAAATGATGGCACAATCAATGGCCTCCTTCGATTATAATAATTGGGTTAGTTATTTGGATGATATTTTAATCTTTGATTCCACCCAAGAGAGTTGCATTGTCTTAAATGCCTTACAAACCAGGGTTGGAAAATCAAAAAGAAAAAGGTAAAAGAACCCACCCTTAGGCAGACATTTTTGGGATGGATATGGTGTGCCATAGATATTTCCTTAAATTCAGATGTGATGGAAGCAATAAACAAACTCACTTCTATCCGTTCCTTAAAGGATTTCCAAAGGGCTGCCAGATTAGCAGTCCAAACTAGTCTTTGGTCTTCCTCCTGGAATACCTTTTTCAAACAGGCCTACCTTCTAAGTAGGGGGAAAAATCATAATTGGTCACTTATACAAACAATATGGCAAAAATTAAAAGCCCACTTCTTTAAGAAACCTTCTCTTACCTACCTAGATGCCTCTAAGAAGGTGACCGTGTGTGTAAATACCAAACATGAACGTTGGTGGGTGGAATTCAAACAAGAGAATCACTCTTCCTTTACCAGTGGCACCTTTCATTCTTATCGGTATGCCCAGTCCTCCACAAATAAAATGTTAACTATTCTTAATCAAATTTATCCCATTCTTCAGAGGTTTGTAGGAAACCTGTTAATTTGGTCTGTGTTTTCATATAATCCATTTTCGGTCGGTTCGGAGTTTTGGTGGATGCATCAGGACATGCCTAAAGCAGTAATAAAAATGGCATTGGCCCTAAAGACCCAGTTTCGTCCACTGCCTGTAAAATGAATTCAAAATAATTATCAATTCTTACAAAAACAATGATGTGTTCTGAAATATAACGTGAAAAAAATGTGGTTATGAATTGATGGCACACCACAGCATAAAGGCGCAGTTGGGTATAATTGCCTAAAATGCGCCTCCATAAGGACTCATAAACTACAAACTAATCCTTCGGCTCAATTAGCCGAGGTCAAGACCCTGACCTTCTCCTTAACTCATGCCTATACCCTTATGGATGTCCAAGTAAAAGAAAACTGTCCAAAAATTCTCTAAAATTGATTTAGCAATAATCCGGCTAGGCAATGTTATTTCTGCAATCCTTAATGTCTCACAGGAAAGTTACCAAGAATTAACCCTGGTAATTTCTCCCTCTACTGAATCTGAGGACTCAATAATAATTCCCTGGTTAGAAGAAATAGGAAAATTTGTCTGCATGATCAGGCAAGATGTTAAAGAAATGGCCCACCAGGTAATTAAAATCCTTAAAAGATTGTTACATATTGTTAACCAGTGGGGCCCACACATTCTTATGGAATTATCCTAGAATATGAGGGTTGGAATGATGTCATCTAGTCCAACCCCCTGCTCAAAGCAGTACCAATGCCCAATTTTTGCTCCAGATCCCTAAATGGCCCCCTCAAGGACTGAACTCACATCCCTGGGTTTAGCAGGTCAATACTCAAACCACTGAGCTATCCCTCCCCATACTGAGCTATCCCTCAGTCTGTCTTACCGTAGTTTTGCTGAAGCCTTACTGTTTGCCTGCACTCACTATTTGCCCTCTGTTAGAGTGGGATATACACAAATAAATGTTGCTTTTGTTAAGCTGGAAGTTTAGGCCTCGGGGGATGTGATTAATTTGAAGATTAATTTGAACAAAAGTATTGTCAAGCTTGCAATGAACAAAGGTATTAGCAATGTTAGGCCTCAAACTTCCGGATGCTTCAAAAAGCAAGCCTTGCAAAATTAAGTTTAAACTTGTGGTCAGGATGTGCTGCAACCAAATAACATTTTGTGCTGACTCCTATGTACTTATCAAACCCACATTACCCACATTTAAGACCCAGTTGGCTACAGGAGATAAATAAGCCTAAATTATATGACTAACTAAAAATTGGCTACAAGGAGATAAGTATGCATCAATTATGTGATTACGGTGACCATACTGACCACATTAACAATGTGGTCCACTCTGATTGGTTGGTCTGTTTTAAAACATGGCCAACAGACCAGATAAAAATTACAAAGGCACAGAACCAGTTGTGTGTTTCGGTCACAAGAAAAACCTGACCCACACCCCCTCAACCGAAGGAACGTGCACTTCGACTGTCTGTACCTGGCCAGTGCAAAAAATGACTGACTAAAGGGTAATGTATTTTCGGACAGATGCAGTGTAAAATTATGTAGTAAAAAATCTGGTTCCTCGAGTTAAATTAATCTTACTTGTATTAATACTGTAGTGTAAAACCAGTAGTAGGTAACTGGTGGATAATAGCTTTACATATGCTTGTCTTCAGGACTTTTAGTATAACCTGCCAAAACCAGTGTATGTAGGGCTGCAGTTCATTAGTTCATTAACTCCTAAATGGTTGGTAACTTTACATGTACTTTTGCTTTTCTTCAGTATAACCTGTCATTTATATTAATTCTTATTCAATGCTTGTCTTTGCTCTTTCTTTTCTTATTTTGTCTGTGTTGTCTTTATAGTCGAAAATCATTAAAAACCTTTTTTAAGAAATAACTAGTAGTTGTTGTTTGTCTTATACAGGCACTACTCAACCTCATTACATCTGTGTTGGGTGGTGGGAAGTAGCGAACACCCAGGGCTAAATTAGGGCCCTTAGGCGTGGCTCCTTCTTCCATGATCTCTGCACAGGTAAGGAGTACTTTTCTACTTACCATTACCGCTAACAGATTACGACTGTTTTCTGTGCTGATCTGTATATTGGGAAGAGCAAAGCCACTCCCTGCCTATTCCCCATTCCCTTGTTTATAGGGAGAGTCACAGTAGATGCACATCACCTGCTTAGCATCCTGTACCAGACCTCAAGGTCTTTAGAGGCTGACTTTGTGTAGGACAAGCCATGACCTGGCCCACAGTTAATGGAGTACTGGGTAACCAGATCAGTTACTTGCTACTGTACCTGCCGGAAATGTACACATTTTAACACATTATTAAAGGCAGCATGACAGGAAAACTGCGTAATTACTGTTGGGCTAATGTTGGTCCCTCTGTGCTTAATCTTGGTGCATTTGTTTGAAAAATGAGCATCTCCACAATATCAGACAATAAAGTAAAGGTGGACTGGAGTTCACTGTTACTAGAGACAGAAAAGGAGTGATGCCCTGAAGATAGAAAAATCTGCCACTGAATAACTATCACCACAGTGACTAACAGAGCTGAGGACTAACAGGCCAAGACTGTTATAGAAAGCATACAGAACACTAATATCACACATTGCTATTTTATAGTAGAATACATCATTCATGCAACCAGGTATCTCATTTGAGCCCAGTGATAAACGTCTAATGCCCTGTTCAGTGAGTCCTGCTTCATGAATTCATTAACCCTAACTATAGTATCATTCTTTTCTCAGACTCCTCATAACTAATATTGGCCAGTTGACAATTCAAGAATAAATAAACTGACAGAATAAATTTGATTCTTTCATCTACTCTGGGCATATATTTAATCAAAGAATTCATTCAAAAAAAAAAAGGGTTTCTTCAGAGCACTCCTGAAAAATGTCCATGACTATTTCAGCACTGGGGAGAAAACAACAAAGTTTAAATTAAAACTTTCTTACATTGCTTGTGGGAGGTGCAATATAAATTACTTTCTTCCAACTAAATCCCTTCTGTACCATTCTTCCCCTCAAATAATTCCAAAATGTAATTAACAGAGTTATACTTTGTATCAATTTTACAATGGTTTGTCTCTACTCAGTATATTTGGCTGATAAAGGAGAGTGTTTTTGCCTAAGAAGAAAAAAATCTCTTGCTGACATAAATTATGGGCCTGATCCAGCTAAGGTTCAGGGAGCAAACTTTGCTTGCTATTTTTTTTACTTCATGGGATGTAGGACTGAGAAACAACTTTAAAGCATTTGTGTCTCAAAATTGCAATAAAACACTGTTTTGCAGCAAACTGGTTTTTATTTTTCAATTTTTCATGTGAGATGTATTGTGTTATTTATTATTTGTAGTATCAGAGCACCTGGGAGACCACTGTGATAGGTGTTGTACAAACATAAAACAAAAAGATGGTCTCTGCCCCTGAAGAGTGTACAATCCAATATAAAAAAAAAATATACAACACGTGGATATAGAGATGAGTACAAGGAAACAATGAGACAATATTGGTGATAAGCAGCAGTCCCAGCACTGTATGAAATTTATTGTGACATGTTAAATCAAAATGTATCAATCAAATCAGAGCATATTACATTATGAACTATGGCATTACATGAGTTTCTTCTGATCTAACCCAGTGCAATTGTCACAATCTGTAATCTGTCAAGCAAAACATTTAGAACAAAAGTGTCTGTAAACAAAGGGTTTGATAGTTTGCTGTTAGTTAAACACCTGTGAACATTATGAAAGTCTGTCTGCTCATGAAAACAAACAGATATAGTGCTGGCTGATAAATAATTCAGGTCCAAATCTTGCCCTGGATGGTACAGCAAATGGGTGCAGAGAGGTACTCTTTTGTTTTGTGTTTCATAGGCATCCACACAGAGGGTCTGGGCACCATACAATGCAAACTTATTTTGCTGTTCCTCTAAGCAGGAATAATTTATGCATCTATCATTTACCATGGCTGCCTATATATTTATTTACAAATATTAAGTATGACTTCATTTTGTTAATATTTGAGGATCTTAATTAGTTTTTTTAATTAATTCATTAATTAAATGTGTGCATTTCTATTTATATAATTTTGATGCCCATCACTGGTACAAAAATTGAACATGAGGGACCTGAAGCACATGTAATTGTCTGTTATCAGCTACACTGGTATGCAGGAAAAAAGAAAAGTAGAAAGTGTAAGAAATACACAGGTTTACTAATTTTGCTTCTATTTCACCAAATTTTTAATTTACTTCCACAAAACTGTCTTAAATTTTAGAAAATCTGGGAGCTAGCAATAACTTTAGGACTAAAATCTGATTCTTGTTTCACACCAATGTTTGTCAACATCAAGTGCTTTTAGACACATATGACAACTGCACAACAGAAGGGCAAGAGATCATTTGCAACAGTTTGAAAAAGAAAATAAAACTTGTCTGTGTGTTTTGTACATTCACCATTGTAAGTATTACATTTTCCTACCCATCCTTTCAGTATCTCTTATGTGCCTGAACTACAAAGCAGAGCAGAATGTATACACGGTACAACAAATTGCTGTCAACAGCTACGCCTTTTTCTTTCATCTGTATAATCGTTTAATGCTCAATCAGTCTTTACCCAGTCAACATAATTGCCATGTACTGTAAGTATTAAGGCCAAATCCTACCACTGGATGCTGTTATTCACTTTACTTAGGAGTCCGATCCATTCATTTGATAGCAAAATTTTAGATTTTAATCTTTATACGTTTATCTCTCCACTTCTTTTCTCAACAAACCAACTGCAAATCAAAGGAAGAAATGCACTATACTATCTGAGAAATGTCTGCATACTACAATAAAACATGACCCATTTGCACACAGACATGTTAAAGAAAATAAAGAAGAAAAAGGTGAGAATGTGTATGAGTGATTCTTTCGCTAACAATTCTAAAAATTTAAATTTAAAAAAATGTTTGACCCAAAATGAAATATTTCATTTTGGAATTGAGCATTTAATGGTTTATTTAAAAAAATAATAAAACTAAAGGAAGTTTTGAAATGAAAAGTCGTTTCAAATAAAAAAATCTCAACATTTCATTTAGAAAATTTCAAAACCAAATATTTGATTTTTTTTTAATTTTTAGGGTTGTTTTTTCCAACCAAAACAATTTGGAAACATTGACACAAATTTATGAAATAATTCAATGTCTCGGCTTCTGTATATTTTACTGAAAAAAATGTGAGTTCAAAAATGTTGTCCAGCTCTTTGCCTAGCCCGTAATAGTTAGAAATTATTTTATGCCCTGAAGCATGAGTGTTTATATATACTTTCCAATGTTTAAAAAAATATTTACCATTATCACTCTGCAAATATACCATATAATGCTACATAAGTGATGTACCCAGAAATGGCTGACAGCTTGGATACAGGAAAGGTAAAGATATAGCAGTTCCTAGGGTTCTTTTCCATTAATCTGGTCATTAATCTGGAGGCATGCATGTATGTGTGGGTGGGGGTGAGGAGGGTTTTTTAGAAACAAAAAAGAGTGCGGCTGTGGAGTGACAACCTAGGGGTGCCCATGTGTCATGGATCCACAGGATCTGTGCTATGCCCCAGCTTTTTAAAAAGTATCTTGGGAAAACCCCATCAGTATGGCAGGCCCCGCAAAGGTCCCACTCTTCCTTCAGGGTAGGCAAGCCCATCAGCTTCAGTGCCTCTGAGACTGAGGTCCTGAGCTCCAGCACTCCTGTTTCACACCATGTGTTCTGCCCAGCGACTTCAACAGACCCAGACTCCTAGTCAGAGACTTTTACACTCTTCAAGGACCAATGCTTCTCAGCATGTATTTGTAGTGACTTCATGCAGAATTTTCAAAACAGAGTAGCATTTATCAGTCAAGTGGAACACACCACCAGAAGTCCTTAGGTTAGCAAAGAGAAATCAAAGTTAAGACATAATCCATCTAGCCAAGCCAGTACCATCAGCTAGTCAAACTGCTATGGGCTCCATTTCAGGTTCTGTTTCTGTCCTTTCAATATCCCAGCACTTCATACGCTCCCAAAAGCCAATTCTGAATCTCCTTCCTACCACCTCTCAGATCTTTTTTCTTGAGCTGACCTCTATTCAGCTCCCCTGCTGAGAGATAGGATGAAAATCTCCTTCCTCTTGTTTATTGATTGCGAGGTGTTAGGGTTCTAGCCATTGTGGTTTTTTCCATTGTCTTCTTGGACTTTTTATTGACATGGGTCTGCCTTGGCCAGTCCTTTAATGACCCATTCAGTCTGCCCCAGACAGCTAGACATGTATAACTCATGTCTCCTACATTGGCCCAACAGCAGATTTTGCCTCCACTGGGTAGCAATAAAAAGTACCAGTCAAAATTGAGGAACACATAGGTTTCATAAAAATATTACAGAAAATTCCCACTTTGTCACACCATGTTATTAAAAACCAGTCCTCCAGCTCATTCAGTTTACATGGCTGGGAAGGGCATTTGTCCTTTATTGTTTAACCGTCAACATCTGTGTCACTACCAACCATGTTCCTGGGCATTGCTGACACTTTATCTCCATTTCAAGTGGTCAGATATCAAGATCTGGCACCAGGAGCCAACAAGGAGCCTGAATAGATGCCACTGGCCCTTTGTCTCAAGACAGTGTTTCAATTAGTGCAAAGGTCAGTAGCAATGTGAGATACCAGAAAAATTTCCCAAATTCCATTTTGTATCCCTGGCTTCCACTTTGAATGAGCAAGAGTCACTCCACCATTGGAAGCTGCAAGTCACCTGGTACTTCAAAAGTAGGGGAAAGGTCAGCTGAGGTAAACAATCAAAGTAGGGGAAAGCTCAGCAGATCATAACTCTGAGGTAAGCAATGGCTGTAGGAAATAGTAGTGAGCATGCATGGAATTTGGCCTGCTTCAGATATCTGAGATCTGCAAGGCAGCAACACGAAGCAATCCACTGACTTTTGTAAAACAGTACAGCCCCGACTTGTTGGTTAGGTCACATGCCATGACTGGGAGAGCAGAGCTTCAGTCATTATGGTGACTAATGCAACTGAAACTCCTCACTCCATAATCAAAGAAGAAAGAATGATTACGTACCTTATAGTAACTGTGGCTTTGTGAGCCACTGTAATCAGAGTGGTTCTCACAACATGCCCTCCTTCCCCATTTTCAGAGTCTTCAGCTGCCGTAGTTTGAACTACAAGGGAACTGAGGGAGGGTTGCATCCACCCTGCCCTTTATGTCTTTGCATGAGAGCACAGAGTGGCACAGGGCCCGGACATGGCTATTCAAAGACTTTTGATCTCATGCATGCATTTGTCAAAAACAAATCTTGTCAAACCAACCTGATAGCTTTCTGTGACAGGGTAACAAGACTTGTGGATAGGAAGAAAGTGGTAGACATGGTATATCTTGACTCTAGTAATCTTTTGATTCTGTCTTGCATGATCTTCTCATAAACAAACTAGGGAAATGCAACCTAGATGGGGCTACTATAAGGTGGGTGTAAAACTGGTTGGAAAACTGTTCCCAGGGAGTAGTTATCAGTGGTTTACAGTCATGCTGGAAGGACATAACGAGTGGGGTCCCACAGGGATCAGTTCTGACCAGTTCTGTTCAATATCTTCATCAATGATTTAGATAATGGCATAGAGAGTATACTTATAAAGTTTGCAGACAATACCATGCTGGGAGGGGTTGCAAGTGCTTTGGAGGATAGGATTAAAATTAAAAAAATGATAGGAAAAACTTCCTAATTGTCAGGGTGGTTAAGCACTGGAATAAATTGCCTAGGGAGGTTGTGGAATCTCCATCGTTGGAGATTTTAAAGAGTAGGTTAGACAAACACCTGTCAGGGATGGTCTAGATAATAGTTAGTCTGCCATGAGTGCAGGGAACTGGACTAGACGACCTCTTGAGATCCCTTCCAGTCCTGTGATTCTATGTGCACCAACACTGGGATCCACACTGAGAACATCACAAAGAACCAGTTCCTATAAGGTAAGTAACCATTTTTAATGTGAACAGTGGGCACAATAATGGCTGTAAAAAGATCAATACAAAATGCCTTTACCCAAACTAAAACATTACTGTTGTGCCAAAGAGAAGGCACCTTGCAGGAAAGCTCTATGCTAATCCTGTATCACCAGCCCATAATATTCAAATCAATGGTCATAATTTACAAAACCACAGTGGCTACTCAGAAATCATCAGCAAAGAAATATCTCAAAGATAAGAGGCCCTAACAATGTATTCACTCAGCCACTTGAAAATCTTCAGCCAATAGCTGCCACCTTCTATCATACTGAACCATATATAAATAAAGTTATAAACCAACTAAAACCCACAAATGATGATCAAGTGCCAAGAGTAGAGTAAAACAAATGTAAACTTATCAAGGGTTGTGGTAAATTCTCTATCACTGGAAATTTTAAATTAAAATAGGATTTTTTTTTCTAAAAGATATGCTCTAATTTAAACAGCAGATGGCCTGTGTTATGCAGTTAGATTAGATTATCCCAATGGTCCCTTTAGCCCTTATACTCTATTTATCTATTTTTCTATTACACAATCAGTGCAGAGAAAAACATACAAAAAGACAGAATGGATGTGATTCAGACAGTGATCCACTTCACATTAAGTACCCTATAAAGCAGTTTTCTTTCTGAAATTCCTGCAGTAGACTCAGAAGAGAGTATGTGTGACAACATTATTTTTATATATTATATAGCACCCACAGATTTGTTAGGTGCTTTTCAAACAAGTGAAAAGACATAAACCCTGCCCACAATTGAAATGTACACACAATTAATGACAGCAATAAATGATAGGAGGTGGAATGGACTGAAAGAGAAGGATAAGACATTAAAATGTGTGTGTGCCTGTATGGGTAAACTCTAATTATACATGTAGTGTATCACATTAATAGATCAGATGTGAGATTATTTTAGATCAGATGTGAGATCATGTGAATAAATTACATGTAAAGTGTGTAAGCTTATACTGCTACTTCTTTAGTGTACCTGGGTACCTGTGATAGAGGGTATCCGTGTCTAGGAATGCATTTCATGAACACGTTTTAAAATGCATGCTGCAAGGAGGCTCTCTTCTCACAGGCTACAAATATCATTTCTGGTGCAAGACTTATTTGTGCAATTTAGCTGGTGCTGGCAGTAAACTGTACTTTAAAATGCCTCATGTGAAAACTGTAATCTATATTCCTCCTGTGAGAACAAAAGCTGGTTAATCCGTTGGTGCCCAGGAGTTAGCAGTTCAGTGATGCTAAGCATTAATGTATGATGTTTCCTTTCAAAGTCCTTAACTGACTATTGTATACCTGTTTACTCTCTCCTCCAGTTAGTTCTGCACTTTCTTCACACTTTCTGATTCTTTGAAGCATTAAATAAGAAGGTGCCCAGCTAAGCTTTGGCTTAAACAAAAGACTGAGCAGTACGTTGAGGAATGGTAGCAGAGACGAATCCTCCTTGGAGCAGACAGTAATGCTTTTGTTAAGTGAGAAAATAGCTACGTTCCTACCCAGAATTATGGAAACTGAATAAAATATCATTTTGCCAGTGCCATAATCACAGCAGTCTCATTTTTATGCCTCTCTCTTTCAGATAAATGCTTCATTTATATGAATTGGTCCCAGACACCAGTAGGGATACGTCTGTACTGCCAGTGTTTACGCCTCATATTTTGTTATGAGGAGTCTTGACTCAAAGAATCAATTGACCCCCTGCATGGGCCTCAGAGTGTCACTGAGAAACTAATCTCCTAGCCCTTCCATCCTTCTGAGTTCTCCGGCTCGAGGGCAGCAGTTATCAGAGGCACAACCAGCTGCTGCCCCACCTTACATCAGGGAGGGTTTCCTTTTGCAGTCAGGGAATCCAGAAGAAGTAAAGCAAAATCAATGAGGATTAATAACACTGGGATTCCCCGGGGGATTGTTGGGGAGAACAACCACTCCCCCGACCCCATTAATCCCTCAGAAGCTTCAGAGCTTGACCTTTACTCTGCACCTGCCAAGTGACTTCCAAAGCGGTAAAGGGAACATGCCACAGAGCTTGCACTCTTTCCCTCTCTGTTCACCATCAGGTCTGATTCAGAGGTCTGAGACTCTCCCCTAGCACAAGTTGAGGGTAGAATTAGGCCGTTCCTATAAGAGGTTATGTCACTGATGTCAAGGAGAACATATACGAATGCATGAATTTGTTAATACACATTCATTTTTGGAGTGAGGGAGGGATTAAATCAGTGCTTAAAATGCTCTCTCTGAAAGCGACTAAATGTGAGCACTTTGTGAGTCAGTGATATTTTCCAGGCACAAGAATATTCTTTTTCTAATAGACAGAGGATTCAATTTAATGTGCTTTGTCTAAATGTGTTTACTTATCTAATACCTTTCGGAAACTGTAATTGCAAGAGACAATTCCAGTGTTTGTGCTTCTCTTTTTAAAATATGAATTAACTTTAATGTAGGTGCTCAGAATTAGATTGGCTAAGCACTTGGATAAATACGATGTTTTCTCAAACACTAATCAGGGAGATAAGAATAGAAAAGTAGATGCTTTCATGAAAGATTGAACATAAAACCATCAGATTATAAGCACAATATGTAGCTAACTGCCTAAACTTAGGCTGCCTAGATAACTCAGAACACTTTTATCCATTTTTCTCAGATTATATCACCTTGAATGTTTAATTCTACTGGGTAGAGGATCAGACCAAGAGAAGGGTAGAGCCCTATGAGCCCTGAGAGAAAATCCTTAAGCAGAAGTCAAGACTATAGAGGGACCTCAAGCCCAAAATATTTACATAGACCGAAGACAATTAATATGAGATTTTTTTAATGTAATAATTCCACAAGACATATGATATTAATCTCTTTGGCAAGAAGAGTACATTGTAACTGTATTCATTTCTCATATGTACATATATGTGTGTTTGTGTGGATATATACGCATGCATGGCAGCCACATCTATATTACGGTTGCCTCATTATAATCCTCTCCCTATTTTCAATTGCTTATGAATTAGATAAACTAACTATCCATACTCATATTGTACATGCTTGGTCTCTGCCTCAGGTTATTTTATAGTTTAATTGGAATACAAATCTCTTTTTAGAATAATGCAAGTGAAAAATAGGGATTTTTTGCTGAGGTTCAAAATAAATGGTTTGGGGGCGGGGGAGTTTTAACAGCGCTAATTTCATCATAGTTTGGAGTAATGTAAGGAATACAGGCTGTATCTGGATTCAGGCCTGAGTGACTTTCGGTGGACAAATGTATAACGAAAGTTAGCATTGCCAAGAAATGTTTAAAGCAGCTTTTTTGTCAGCAAACGATCATTAGGAAAAGGGCTATTCACGTGTCCTGGCTACTACACCACTTCATAAGTTATTTTCCCAGTATCATAATTAACTCACTGTCATGAGAATTTGTGTAAATGAAAAAACGGCATAACCTTGAATAAGTCATGAATTATATTTAAACAATCAAAACTTCTGAGTTGGGGGCCTAAAGCAGAACTTGCCTACCAGTTCCCTATCACGTGGCAACTTCTTGTATCCTATTTTAAAGAGACATCTTTTTGCAGTTAAACACTGTTTGTAAATTGGGTTACAACATACCCACCCTAAATGAGAACCTTTGATGTAATTAAAGACAAAGGTGTCAAATTATTGGTCCTTGATGACATATACCAATATGCAGGAACCTCTAATTGGACAAGAACGTTCCTTGTGGAGGAACAGGGGAATTACAAAGGATGCAACCCATGCAGAGAAAGAGCAGGGGGTTAGGGAAATTCCCTTGCAGAAACAAGATACCCAGAGCTGCATCCTGCTTCATTCCCTGGACCAGCCACCCAGAGGAGAACAGAAGAGAGCTGACTCTGACTAAGCCATTCCTAAGGTGTAACCAAGTCGCCAAAAGGGAAGCAGGAAATCATTTTGAAAGTTGTACTTCCTTAAAAATCAAGATAAAGTAACAGAAGTGCTTTCAGCAGACTTTGAGTTAAATTAATCAGGTTAAAGGAAAAGGGATTCTTCCATCAACCTTTCTACAAAACCTTGAGAAGAACTGTCGTTGTTTTTTTAACTTACTCTGTATGATTTAATTACTAAGTGTGGTAACTGGCAAGCCAGATAAATTGAACCATTAACTTATTGATTGTATTCCAATTCTAATGTCAGTTTGATTTTGTAA
Source organism: Eretmochelys imbricata (assembly GCF_965152235.1). Classification (NCBI taxonomy): domain Eukaryota; kingdom Metazoa; phylum Chordata; order Testudines; family Cheloniidae; genus Eretmochelys; species Eretmochelys imbricata. Next base: position 38,619,023 of record NC_135574.1, read on the forward strand.
TGTATTGTAAATTAAGTCAGAAAAACTAAATTAACCTAGTTAGCAGCTTATTTTGCTTAAACTTGTATTTGTTTTATAACTGCCTGTTTAATCTTTTAATAAATTTGTAAGAGACACTGAATTGTTTTATTTCCCAAATCATCAATGCAGACAAAGTAACCTACATAGGATAAGAAGGTAAAATCCTTAACAATCATTCCTGAGCCCATTCAATATATCATTCACTTAAAATATAACCCTATTATTCCTACAGTAGGTACTTGAATTATGGCAGAGGAATAGTCGTGGGGTCAGAGAAATGTCTTTTACAGTGTAGCTTGTTTGAGGTTTGCTCCTAAATTTTCAAATGTGCCAAATGCAAAGTGTCTGCTCCCAGGGCCACTGAGCTCCCTGCACAATAGTGAAGGAGCCACATGGAACTGAACCTTTGGACAGGAGACAAAGAGGAAGCATTCATGTCCTGCTAAGCCCACCAAAATGCCATTTGGTCCAGGAAGATTCACTGACAGGAGACCATATCTTCTTGCCCACCTCTTCCAATGACTAGTGTTAAGAGTTCTATTCATAACTCTTCTTATTGAGCTAGGTCTCACATGGTAGGAGGGAAGCCTCCCTATTATATAGTTGAAATAACTAACAGTTTGAACAAATTTCAGAGTGGTAGTTGTGTTAGTCTGTATCAGCAAAAAAAACGAGGAGTCCTTGTGGCACCTTAGAGACTAACACATTTATTTGGGCATAAGCTTTTGTGGGCTAGAACCCACTTCATCAGATGCATGGAGTGGAAAATACAGAAGCAGGTATGAAAAGATGGGAGTTGTCTTACCAAGTGTGAGGTCAGTCTAATGAGACAATTAAATTCACAGTAGGATACCAAGGGAGGAAAAATAACTTTTGTAGTGGTAATGAGAGTGGCTCATTTCAAACAGTTGACAAGAAGGTGTGAGTAACAGTAGGAGAAAATTAGTATGGGGGAAATTAGGTTTAGGTTTTGTAATGACCCAACCACTCCCAGTCTTTATTCAGGCCTAATGTGATGGTGTCCAGTTTGCAAATTAATTCCAGTTCTGCAGTTTCACGTTGGAGTCTGTTTTTGAAGTTTTTTTGTTGAAGAATTGCCACTTTTAGGTCTATTATTGAGTGACCAGGGAAATTGAAGTGTTCTCCTACAGTTTACATAAGGTCACTTCTAACAGAGTTGGGAAGACAATCACATCTCTAATGTGGCAGAAGCTAGTCTCGTCGTCCCAGAAACAATCTGCTTAATCTGTGCACTTGGGTATGTTGTATGTAGAATGGGACTTACTGCTTTTGCTTATGTAACCCATTATACGTGTGCTCTGAGTGGGTCAGAGGATAAAAGCTACAGCTGCTGCTAGCTAATGGAATTACACCTTTGGCTTAAATGATAGAGAGCTATACTCTGCTGGTGAAGGATGGGGTTGTTTCTGCTGGTGAAGGATGGGGTTGTTACAGATGCACACTGTTTTTCTTTTTAAACAATTACTTATGATGTTTAAAAGTTATGTTAAAAGAACATTCTGGAATGCCTGTCCAGACTTCAATCTATCCCCATTATAAGTATAGTCTTTAATTACATTGTCTTTACTTAGATGATCCATACAAAATTAGAAAGGCCAAAGCATAAAACAAGGTCAAACTAGCTAGAGACAGAAAGGTTACCAAGAAAACATTTTACAAATACATTAGAAGCAAGAGGAAGACCAAGGACAGAGAAGGCCCATTACTCAAAGAGCAGGAGGAGACAACAACAGAAAATGTGGAAATGGCAAAGGTGCTTAATGACTTCTTTGTTTCAGTTTTCACCAAGAAGGTTGGTGGCGATTGGACATCTAACATATGGAATGCCAGTGAAAATGAGGTAGGATCAGAATCTAAAATACGGAAAGAATAAGTCAAAAATTACTTAGATAAGTTAGACGTCTTCAAATCACCAGGGCCTGATGAAATGCATCCTAGAATACTCAAGGAGATGACTGAGGAGATATCTGAGCCATTAGCCATTATCTTTGAAAAGTCATGGAAGACAGGAGACATTCCAGAAAACTGGAAATGGGCAAAAACAGTGCCTATCTATAAAGAGGAAAATAAGGAAAACCCAGGGAATTACAGACAAGTCAGCTTAACTTCTGTATCCGGAAAGATAGAGAAGCAAATAATTAAAAAATCAAGTTGCAAACACTGAAAGATAATGAGGTGATAAGTAACAATCAGCATGGATTTGTCAAGAACAAATCGTGTCAAACCAACCTGATAGCTTTTTCTGACAGGGTAACAAGCCTTGTGGACAGGGGGTAAGTGGTAGATGTAGTATATCTTGACTTTAGTAATGCTTTTGATACTGTCTCGCATGATCTTCTCATAAACAAACTATGGAAATACAATTTAGATGGAGCTACGATAAGGTGGGTACATAACTGGTTGGAAAATCATTCCCAGAGAGTAGTTATCAGTTGTTCACAGTCATGCTGGAAGAGCATAACAAGTGGGGTCCCTCAGGGATCAGTTCTGGGTCCAGTTCTGTTCAATGTCTTCACCAATGATTTAGATAATGGCATAGAGAGTACACTTATAAAGTTTGTGAACAATACCAGGTGAGAGGGGTTGCAAGTGCTTTGGAGAATAGTATTAAAATTCAAAATGGTCTTGACAAACTGGAGAAATGGTCTGAAATAAATAGGATGAAATTCAATAAGGACAAATGCAAAGTACTCCACTTAGAAAGGAAAAATCAGTTGCACACATACAAAATGGGAAATGACTGCACAGGAAGGATTATTGCAAAAAGGAATGTATGCGTCACAGTGGATCACAAGCTCGATATGAGTCAACAGTGTAACACTGTTTAAAAAAAGCTAACATCATTCTGGGATTCATTAGCAGGAGTGTTGTAAGCAAGACACAAGAATTAATTCTTCTGCACTGCTACGGCCTCAATTGGAGTATTGTGTCCAGTTCTGGGCACTGCATTTCTGGAAAGATGTGGAGAAATTGGAGAAAGTTCAGAGAAGAGCAACAAAAACGATTAAAACATGTCTAGAAAACATGACCTATCAGGGAAGATTGAAAAAATTGGATTTGTTTAGTCTGGAGAACAAAAGACTCAGAGGGGACATGTTAATAGTTTTCAAGTACATAAAAGTTTTTTACAAGGAGGAGGGAGAAAAATTGTTCTTAACCTCTGAGGATAGGACAAAAAGCAATGGGCTTAAGTTGCAGCAAGGGTGGTTTAGGTTGGACATTAGGAAAAACTTCCTAACTGTCAGAGTGGTTAAGCACTGGAATAAATTGCCTAGGGAGGTTGAGGAATCTCCATCATTGGAGATTTTTAAGAGCAGGTTGGACAAACACCTGTTAGGGATGGTCTAGAGAATACTTAGTCCTACCTTGAGTGCAGCGGACTGGACTAGATGACCTCTCGAGGTCCCTTCCAGTTCTATGATTCTGTACTTTTTTCCCACAGGACCCTGTGTCATTCAGTGCACAACATGGATGGTGCTCACTTTATGAATGGTGGCTGTGTAGCTAATGAGTCTGTTCATAGTACCTCTGCTTTACTGACATTGGAGGGTGTGTAGTGGTCAGATTTTAAATCTCTCTATAAAAATGAGACTTGCCCTGCGAAAAATTCAATGTCAATTTATCCTCAAACACACACAGCCTGAAAAATGCAAACATATATCTAAGCTCTTAGAAATACTGTAAATTATTTAAGTAGCTGTTGAGAACCTATTTTATTGATTTTTCCCACACTTTTAATTCCTGGATCTCTTTCCATTGTAATAGCCTGCACCAGCAGAAATATTTTCTTCCCACTGATGTGCTCAGTTTTATTTTGAAGATAAGTCATCCAACGCTACCAAAGTTTTCTTTTTCAATGTGCAGTGAAAACTGCATGCCAAAATCCCTCCTTATGCATTTTCAAGAGTTTAAAGATTGATGTGTTCTTAGTTGAAATTACATGCTATTCTATTTTACATCAAATATGCTTTTCTGTGCATGCAAATGCCTTAATGGTCTATTGTCCTTTGATATTAATATTCATAGTAAATAGCCAGATGAACCATACCACTTTTAAATTTAAAATCTATTGTCTAGTCACTAGCAAAAATAAAAAAGAGAATGTATAATTCTGACATATTTACAAGTTAAGTTTTCTGCCAAAAATTCCCATTTAAATGAAAAATCTAAGTCTATTGCTCTAGTATAATTTTATACTAGTGTTATATTATATTCATTGGTTGCACATGTTTGATGGCATTTTAAAGATGAAGCCAATAAGATAAGCCTGGGAGCTTACATTCTCCACATTTGTAACTTTAATTGCCTCTTTACCTATACATGTTAGAGCAAACAGTTTATTATTACCCGAAAAGGGGGACTACATTGTGTGCAGAGAGGTCATCTGAAACTGATGACGGTTAAAGGGTCACGCACAAAATGCTTTGCTGAGAGTCTCTCTCTCTGCAGCCCAGCAAACTTAATGTAAACAGAAATGGAAGAATTCAACTACCTTTACTGATACTTTCACTCTGCCATGAATTTGCCCCTATCTCAATCAGGGGAGTACTAGATTGAAGATTTTTCTGATACATTTTCTAGACTATCCTTTGAATGGATATTTAGATAGAAGAAGTAAGTTGACTAGTTTTTCATCTTTGTATTCTGTTACTTTATTTTTGCTATTGGTTTCTCTAAACTCCACATGGTATTTTTATATCAGTCATTAATAAAGACATTCAATTCTGCAGCATTAAAGGGCTCACATTTTGCAGGACTTGTGATATTGCAACCTCTTGTGACACTCTGTACCCCAAAGCAACACCCTGGCACCCCCATATTTACCAGGGTGATACGATTATGTTATGTTTTGTACAAAGTATTCCTTGTGATGTATCATTCTAAAAGTCTTGATCTGTTGAACATTAATAGCCTGTTGGATCATATGTGTTATCATTGTATGTGAAGTTATGAAGTTTTGCTATGTGTGTGTTACTGAAATATGTTGTAAGATATGTATGCCCTCAACCAGTCTTTCAGGTACAACGATGGAGAAGCCAGACAACGTGGATGCCCATTAAGGAGAATCCACACTACCAAGGACTATCGCAGGATCTGTATACAATGAAGACTTCTTAGAGGGAGCATAAAGACAATGGACACTGCTTGACTCGCATCATAGCAAAAGATCTTTCCAGAAAGCTGGAAGAACCTATAAAGGAGGGTAGTATTAGAGGGGTAGCTGTGTTAGTCTACATCCACAAACACAACAAGGAATCTGGTGCCTAAATAAATCTGTTATTCTTTAAGGTGCCACTGGATTCCTTTTTGTTTATAAAGGAGGGGAAGTGACATCATCCTTTAGCCTCTCTTCTGCAGCCCCTCCCCCGCAGCTCAACACCTGTCTGGAGAACAAAGACTGAACTGGGGAGGTAGTCCCAGGCTGGAAAGAAGAATACCAGTTTGTGTAATAAGGAACTATACCATCAGGGTGAGACATTGCTTGATTCAAATCCTGTCTAGTTTCTAGAACACAAATTGAGATTTTACCTTTATTTCTTAGGTAACCAACTTTGATCTGTCCATGTATTACTTATAATCACTTAAAATCTACCTTTCTGTAGTTAATAAATCTGCTTTATATGTTACCTTAAACAGTGTGTTTCAGGTGAAGTGCTTGGGAAATCTGCTCAGTGTACAAAAGCTGGTGTATGTCCTCTCCACTTTGAGGGAGGGGCAGACTGGGTAATAAACTTACACTGGTCAGGCTTCTAACCAGGGCACCATGGTACCACCCTGGGGTCTTAGGTTGGGGAGCTGGGGAATTAGCTCGAGCCTCTCTATTGTTAGTTCATGAGTGAGTAGGAGAAGCATTCATGTAACTCAGCTGGGTATGTCCCTGCTTGTGGATGGCTGTGTAAGTACAGTACCTGGAGAGGTTTGCAGCTTGTCACAGCATCATAGTGTGACAGGGAGCCCAGGCTGGTATGCCAGAGGGCTCAGCAGTACCCCAGTTCCAGGTTGCACTCCAGGGAACACATCACACCTCTAAAAATAAAGGTCCGATATTGTAAAACCTAACATCCTTGGAATGCAATTTCCCACACTGGTTCCTTTCTACATAAGGAAGCAAAATATTTCCAATTAATGGAAACAATATCAGAGAGATCCCAGCATCTGAAAATTCACACATGCACAAAATGTGTTTTTGTTGGACTACAAATGTCTGCCCTGATGTGATACACAGATTTCACACATATTCATGTGATATTTATTCATCATAATATCAGATCACTACACTTTGAAAGAAGAGCAAGAATACCACAGTAACATTTTACAATTATGCAAAGCTGAAACAAGGAAATAGTGGAGATTTCATGAGAATGCCTTATCTTATGATATTTCCAACTAAATTTCTAAATGAAATGTTTGAATAAGCTTTGGATATATATCTAAAGTTCTTTGAGAATTGCTTCTGCATATACACATTTATGGAATATGTGTTCTGACATCATGAATGAAGAGGAGAGTAGTATTCAAGACAGGAACTTATCTTGGATACCAAACATTCTATACCAAGAACAGAACAAAACTTGCCTCTCCAGCAGTACTGAGCATTTCCAGCTTCAACTCCCACTGATGGAAGTCCTTCACTTTGTATAGAAACAAGTTACAGACTAGTGGTAGAAGGTTGTTCCGATGGTCCCTGCCCCCTGGACATACATTATCATTAACCAGCAAAACTAGCACTATGCCACCATCCTAGTACCGGCAGGGGCTGGGCCCCTACCCCCACACTGTGCACTCTCACCAGGTGGTGTGTACCTGACTGAGAACCAACTTGCCCTCTCCCTGTAAGATGGGCCACAGGTGGTGCCCCCATCCTCCAACAGGGCATCCTGGGCTCCCGCAAATTTAAGGCAATGCGCTGTGGAGGTATCAGTGCAGGGGGAGGAGGGACTGGCAAGAGAAAGACTGTGCTGGGGGAGCAGGGGTCCAGGCATGGTGGAGATGTGGTCTCTGCTGGGGGGAGAAAGGTCAGCCGGGGGGGGTACTCTTGGGGAGCTGGACTTGGGTAGGGAGAAGGAGAGGAGCAGTGAGGTATTGGTAGCATTCTGGGGAAGAGATGGGGGCTGACAGGAAGGCAAGGGAGTCCTCCTGCTGCCAATAAAGCCTAGACTGAGGTCTCTTCCTGGGAGAGGCGGGAGAGGCAGGATGCTGCCCCAGCAGTTGGATCTGGCTGCGTGCTGAAGCGCCAGGTGCTGAATCCCCCTCAACCAATGGCCTTGGGCTCCCCCACAGCCTGTAGGACTGAGGAGCTGCCCCCCTCTTAAGGATCCCTCACCCATGAGATCCATGCACAGGCTCCCCACTCTCTGCCCTAGCAGCTGAGTCCCACAGTAAAGGGGCCCTGGAGCTCACTGGTCCCCCCTGTGGGCTCTGAACTTGGCACCATCTGTCCTCCTCTTTTCTCCTATGCTGATGTGGGTGGGATGCTTAGAGAAAAGTACATAATTCTGCATTTAAGACTTTAGGTCCTGACAAAAAATATCTGCCACAAAAGACAACATATGCTGACCCAAATGGAGATCAACTTTAATATATATCTGGTTATAGGCACAAATCTTGATGGCATCAAAGAGGGCTGACCCATCTTATCCTCAAAGTCCATGGATCTGAATGTATGTCAGGAAGCCAGGAAAGTGTACTCCATTACATGGCAGCATCTATTGTCATAAAACTTCACTCCAAGTTACTGATAACCAGGTATGTCTGCTGTGACAAAGTTCCTGCTCTACCTTGGTGGGTCTTGCACTTATTGGCGTATTTGCTCGCCTTGGAGCCTCCTCCCAGCACCTTCTTTATCCTCACATTAGGACCTTCCTCCTGGTGTCTGATAATACTTGTACACCTCAGTCCTCCAACAGTCCACATTCTCACTCTCAGCTCCTAGTGCCTCTTGCTCCCAGCTCTTCACGCGCATACTACAAACTGAAATGAGCTCCTTTTTAAAACCCAGGTGCCCTGATTAGCCTGCCTTAATTGATTCTAGCAGGTGTTCTAATCAGCCTGTCTTAATTGTCTCCAGAAGGTTTCTGATTGTTCTGGAACCTTCCCTGTTACGTTACCCAGGGAAAAGGGACCTACTTAGCCTGAGGCTAATATATCTGCCTTCTATTACTCTCCTATAGCCATCTAGCCCGACCCTGTCACATATCTCCTCCCTCTCCCGCTTAACAGTACGGGGTTGGGCAACTTGGGATGTCAGGCAGTGTACTCGTGACAAGCCATCTGCATTGCCATGGTGGCTTCCAGCCCGGTGTTGTATGGTGAATTGGAAAGGTTGTAGGGACAGGAACTATCTGGTCACCCTTGCGTTCTTCTCTTTATTTCGCTGCATCCACTGGAGGGGTGCATGGCAGGTCACAAGGGTAAACCATCATCCCAGAAGGTAATAACGTAGTGTTTCCATGGCCCATTTCACAGCTAGGCACTTTCTTTCAACCATGGCATACTTCTGCTCTCTCAGGAGGAGTTTCCTGCTGAGGTAGAGGACTGGGTGTTCTTCATCTCCGACCATCTGCGATAGGACAGCTCCCAATCCTACTTCAAATGCATCTGTTTGTAAAATGAATTCTTTGTTGAAGTCTGGGGCTATAAGCATGGGGTTACTGCAGAGGGCTGTCTGTAGATCCATGAATGCTTTCTCTGCAGCATCTGTCCACTTCACCAGGTCTGGACCCCAGGCTTTTATCAGGTCTGTCAGGGGACTTGCGCTGGTAGCAAAATGGGAAATAAATTGTCGGTAGTACCCCACCACACCCAGGAATGCCCAGACTTGCTTTTTCCGATTCGGCTGGGGCCAATTTCGGATAGCCTCTAGTTTGTTTAGTTGTGGCTTGACCAGGACCCTTCCTACAATGTAGCCAAGGTATTTTAGCCTATAGCACACTTGGCTGGGTTGGCTGTGAGGCCAGCCTATCTTAGCATGTCCAGAACTGCTTCCACCTTTCCTAAATGGGTTTCCCAGTAGAGGGTGTGAATAATCACATCATCCAGGTATGCCGCTGCATAACTGGTATGGGGCCGTAGGAGCTTGTCCATAAGACGCTGGAAGGTGGCAGGTGCCCCATGCAGTCCAAAAGGAAGAACAATATATTGAAACAGACCCTCTGGTGTAGAAAATGCCGTCTTTTCTTTCGCATCTTTGGCAAGGGGAATCTGCCAGTATCCCTTTGTTAAATCAAGGGTAGTCAAAAATCGGGCATTGCCCAGGCGGTCAACTAACTCATCGATACGGTGTATGGGGTATGCATCGAATATGGATATCTCATTCAGCTGGCGAAAGTCATTACAAAACCTAGTGGTGCCATCAGGTTTGGGCACCAACACAATTGGGCTTGACCACTGACTTTGGGACTCTTCGATGACTCCCAGCTCCAACATCCTTTTTACCTCTGCCTTGATCTCCTCCCTTTTTGCTGCTAGGACCTGATAGGGCCTTAAAGTTACCTTTTCCCCAGGGTTTGTGATAATGTGGTGATATGCTTCGGTGGTCCAGCCTCGTTTGGTTGAAAACACGTCCTGGTATCAGTTGATCATCTCGGTTACCTCCTTCTTCTGGTTTGGTATCAGATCAGTGGATATCCTGATCTGCTCCTGCATATTATTTCCCTGGCGATTCTACGAGCCCATCAGTCTGCGGATGATAGACTGAAGTTCTCAGGGTATGTATATGGAGTAGCATACAGAGGTCCTTCATTCGCTTTGACATAAATGGGGTACCTTGGTCTGTTAATCTCTCCTTTGGTAGCCCCACTTGGGCAAAGATCCCCACCAACTCTTTAGCTATCGTTTTAGAGGCCGTGTTCCGCAGCGGGATGGCTTCTGGGTAGCGAGTAGCATAATCCAGAACGACAAGTATATATTGGTAGCTCCGGGCTGTCTTCTCCAGGGGTCCCACAAGATCCATGGCTATCCACTCGAAGGGGACTTCTATGATGGGAAGGGGTACTAAAGGTGCCCTCAAGTGGGGACGGGGACTGTGCAGCTGACACTCTGGGCAGGACGCACAGTACCTCCGCACTTCTTCATGTACTCCGGGCCAGAAGAATCGTCGCAGGACCCGTGCCAGGGTCTTCTCTACCCCGAAATGCCCCCCAAAAAGATGACTATGGGCCAGACTTAATACAGCATTCTGGTGTTTTTGAGGTACTAGGATCTGTAGTACCTTCTGCCCCTGTACTGGTGCAACCCGGTATAAGAGATTCTTCTTCATTATGAAGAAGGGTCCTGGTCCCTGGGTTTTCCCTTCCAGGGGGACCCAACTAGTTCAGTCACCTCCTTCCTAATGTTGTCATACCTTGGGTCTTCAGCCTGGTCCCGTCCAAAATTTCCTTTCCTGGGGCTAATCTGTCCGATATCTAGGGGGCCAGTCTCTGTTGCCTCTACTGGTTCAGAGGCATTAGGGTGTGGGTCAGACTCGGGTGCTTCTCCCTCCTGGGTAGCCTCCTTTTCAGCTGCTTGGGTCCGCCTACCTACGAGAGCAACCCTCTGGCTTTGGGCCAGTATTCGGGTTCCCAAGGCCTTAGCTGCCCTTCTTTCCCTTTTCGTCTTTCTACACTGTCTGGGAGTGGAGAACAAATCTGGAGATATTTCAGAGAAGATTGGGGGTTGACAGTCTACTGTGGATGCCTCACTACTTTCAGGGCTTCCCCCTTTCTCCAATTCCTCTACTGGGAGTAAGTCTCCAAACCCTGGGAAGTCCCTTCCTATGAGCACTGGGTATGGGAGTTTAGGGACTACACCTGCTGCTACCTCAGTAGTGTTCCCCTGAATCTCGATTTTTACAGGGATGGTGGGGTAATAACCAACTGTCCCATGGACGCATGTTATTCCCGTATGCTTAGCCCACAGCAGCTGACTACACTTCACGAGCTTCCCCGAGACAAGTGTGATAGCACTCCCCGAATCAACCAGTGCTGTGGTCTCTACCCCATTTAGCTTCACTGGTCTAGTGTACATATGTGAGACCCCCACAAGGTGGATTAGGGAGCATGGGTCTGCCCAATTCCCCAGGTTACACTGTATAGGCTCCTTGGCATTGGGACACTGTGCAGCTATGTGTCCCCACTCCCTGCAGGCGTAACATCTGTATGGAGCCCTAGGTGTTCCCCAGTCTCTTGGTTTGGGTAGTCTACCATCACGATCCTCTTCCCCTTCAATGCTCCGACTCTTTGTGGCTTCTGGTGGGCCTTCAGCCCCTTTCTCTTTCCACCTGGGTTCTCCTGGTGGCCCCATCAAGGCTCTAGGGCTTGGTGCTACTCGTTTAACCCAGGGTGGTTAACTGGTCGGGTCAGCTCCCTTGCCGTCCTTCGCCTTTCTACTAGCGCGACAACCTCGTCGTAGGTGGAGGGTTCGTTCTGGCTTACCCAGGCATGAAGGTCTGATGGTAGTCCTCTCATGTACCAGTCGATGAGCAGAACCTCCAGTATCTCCTCCGGACTCTGGGACTCAGTTCGTAACCACTTTCATGCAAGATGGATGAGGTCATATAATTGGGACTGCAAGGTTTTGTTTTCCTGGTACCTCCACTCACAATATCGCTGGGCCCGCACTGTGGTCGTTACCCCAGATCTGGCCAGGATCTCTGCTTTCAGCTGGGGGTAGCCTGCCGCAGCCTCTTCAGGCAAATCATAGTAGGCCGCCTGGGCCTCCCCACACAGGAATGGAGTGAGGATGCCAGACCACTGTTCTCGGGGCCAACCCTCCCGCAGGGCTGTCCTCTCAAAGGCCAGGAGGCATGCCTCTACATCATCCTCCCGCATCATTTTCTGCAGCCAATTGCTGGCCCGCACGATCTGTGTCCCATCATGGCCACGGTTCAGCTCTGTAAGGGCCTTTACCTGGTTTACCAGTTCCCGCAACATAGCCCAGTCTTGAGCAGCTTGGTACATCAGCAGGCGATTAGTCTCTTGCTGCAGCCACACTGCCTCCTGTTGGGCGGCTGCCTGGACACGAGTAGCCTCCTGCTGGGCAGCCGTGGCTTGTATCAGTGCCCGCACTACCTCCTCCATTGTGGTGAAAAAAAAAATAAAAATAGACCCTCTTTCCCTTTTTTCTTTTTCCTTCCGAACACCCTCCTTCTGTGCTGTGGACACCAGATCCCACTTCCGACACCAGTTGTGACAAAGTTCCTATTCTACCTTGGTGGGTCTTGCGCTTCTGATAATGCTTGCACACCTCAGTCCTCCAACAGTCCGCGTTCTCACTCTCAGCTCCTAGTGCCTCTTGCTCCCAGCTCCTCACACGCACACCACAAACTGAAGTGAGCTCCTTTTTAAAACCCAGGTGCCCTGATTAGCCTGCCTTAATTGATTCTAGCAGCTTCTTGATTGGCTGCAGGTATTCTAATCAGCCTGTCTTAATTGTCTCCAGAAGATTCCTGATTGTTCTGGAACCTTCCCTGTTACCTTACCCAGGAAAAAGGGACCTACTTAGCCTGGGGCTAATATATCTGCCTTCTATTACTCTCCTGTGGCCATCTGGCCTGACCCTGTCACACTGCTCAATAGTATACAGAAGAGATTCACACTGACACCTGCCTATTTGAAGTCATATATGCAGATATTGCCAGGGCATTTGACTTGAATGTCCCACAATTACATGTGGATAGTGCAGGACAGGAGCCTCACTCACCATGTCATTAGCATAAAAAAATTCCTTTTACAAACATTTTTATTCATATATGAATAGGAAGAGTGCTAATATCTTGCAATTGAAATCAAGGTGGAGTTAAAAAAAATCCTATCCCATGCCCTATTAATCAAGGGCTTTATACTCTAATATCAATGCTAAAGAGAATCATAGGACTGCAAGGGACTACTAGAGGTCATCGAGTCCAGTCCCCTGCACTCATGGCAGGACTAAGTATTATCTAGACCAGCGTTTCTCAAACTGGGGTCAGTGAGGGTACTCCAGGGGGGTCCACAGGCCCCATTGATCAACTCAACTCCTCCACTCCCTCCCAGAGCATCCTGCATGCCAGGGAACAGCTGTTTAGCAGTGTGCAAGAGGCTCAGGCACTGGGAGGGAGTGGGAACTGAGCGTGCTCAGGGGAAGGGGGCGGAATCATCGGCCCCGCTTATCAACCAGCGGCCCCGCTTATCAACTCCTCCCCTTCCCTCCCAGTGCCTCCTGCAGACTGGGGAACAGCTCTTCAGTGGCATGCAGGAGGTGCTGGAAGGGACGGGGAGGAATGGGGATGGGGCGCACTCAGGGAAGGGGAAATAAAGAGGTGGGAAGATAGGGGGCAGGGATAGAGCAAGGGTGGGAAAAGGTGGGGCGGGTGTGGGGCCTGGGGAGAAGGGATGGAGTGGGGCCGGGGTCTGGAGCTGATCCAGGGACTTGGTGGTCCATAGAAAAACTTTAAACCAAAATCAGGGTCCTCGGGTGGCTAAAGTTTCAGAACCTCTGATCTAGACCATCCCTGACAGGTGTTTGTCTAACCCATTCTTAAAAATCTCCAATGATGGGGATTCCACAACCTCCCTAGGCAATTTGTTCCAGTGCTTAACTACCCTGACAGTTAGGAAATTTTTGCTAATGAACAATCTAAACCCCCCTTGCTGCAATTTAAGCCCATTGCTTTTTGTCCCATCCTCAGAGGTTAAGAACAATTTTTCTCCCTCCTCCTTGTAACAAACTTTTATGTAGTTGAAAACTATTAACATGTCCCCTCTGAGTCTTTTGCTCTCCAGACTAAACAAATCCAATTTTTTCAATCTTCCCTGATAGGTCATGTTTTCTAGACATGTTTTAATCATTTTTGTTGCTCTTCTCTGAACTTTCTCCAATTTGTCCACATCTTTCCAGAAATGCGGTGCCCAGAACTGGACACAATACTCCAATTGAGGCCATAGCAGCGCAGAAGAATTAATTCTTGTGTCTTGCTTACAACACTCCTGCTAATGAATCCCAGAATGATGTTAGCTTTTTTTAAACAGTGTTACACTGTTGACTCATATCGAGCTTGTGATCCACTGTGACCCATACATTCCTTTTTGCAATAATCCTTCCTGTGCAGTCATTTCCCATTTTGTATGTGTGCAACTGATTTTTCCTTCCTAAGAGGAGTACTTTGCATTTGTCCTTATTGGATTTCATCCTATTTACTTCAGACCATTCTTCAGTTTGTCCAGATCATTTTGAATTTAATACTATTCTCCAAAGCACTTGCAACCCTTCCCAGTTTGGTATTGTCCACATACTTTATAAGTGTACTCTCTATGCCATTATCTAAATCATTGATGAAGATATTGATCAGAACCAGACCCAGAACTGATCCCTATGAGACCCCCCATTTGATATACCCAGCTTGACTGTGAAGCACTGATAACTACTCTCTCTGAACTGTTTTCCAACCAGTTATGCACCCACCTTATAGTAACTCCATCTAGATTGTATTACCCTAGCTTGTTTATGAGAAGATCATACAAGACAGTATCAAAAGCATTACTAAAGGTAAGGTATAACACATCTACCACTTCCCTCTCCCCCATCCCATAAGGCTTGTTACCCTGTCAAAGAAAGCTATTAGGTTGGTCCGATGTGATTTGTTCCTGACAAATGAATGTTGACTGTTACTTATCACCTTATTATCTTCTCAGTGTTTGCAAATTGATTTTTTAATTATTTGCTCCATTATCTTTCTGGGTACTGCAGTTAAGCTGACACATCTGTAATTCCCAAGTTGTCCTTATTTCCTTTTTTATAGATAGATACTATATTTTCCAGTCCTCTGGAATCACTCTGTCTGCCATGATTTTTTGAAGTGGAAGTGGAAATAGAATTGCATTAGACACTAAATTGCTTTCCTAACCTTTGTTAATCATTTGATTATACTCAGCAACAATTGTGACTGCATGAGCAATAACATTCCTTCTTCATAATCACCCATAAAGTCACCTGGTAGCCACCCAGCTCACTAACTCAGGATAGGCAGGGGACTGTGGATCTGGGCCTTAGTTGTTAGTCAAAAAAACTACTAAAAAGTTTTCCTAAATTATGATACAGTGAACATGTAGTATCTCCATGTAAAAGCCTTTTAAACATCAATTCTCTCTTTTCCTTTCCTCTCCTCTTTGAGCAAGCAGTTGTGTCTGTGAATTTTATTGTTTTGCACAGCCAGGCTAATATTTCCCTGGTGGCATTTAAACTGGCGGTGCCTGAAGTAATTTCTGACTGTGACATAGTGTAAGAAACCAGAACAAAAAAACTGGATGGGAAATTCACTGCTTCTTTTTAAAGTGCAATTCTGCTTTGTAGGCTAAGATAAAAGTATTTTTAACCATATTAGTAGTTCCATGAGTGGAGGGTAGAAACAAAGCAAACAAACAAAATCTACCATGTTTGTTTTGTTTCTACCCTCCACTCACGGAACTACTCTTGGCTGTTGTACTGAAAGAGTTCAAAATACATTTCACCAGCTGAACTGATTTTTTTGATCACAGAGAATTGAAAAGTCATGAATGATGGAACTCCACAATTAATAGTTTGCTGTTGCAACCCTTGAAACAGTTTTCTCTTTCAAGACAATCCCTCAACAGGGTTTACCTTGAACTTTGTGGATTATGCCAAATTCAATTTCAGAAGATGGATTAGAATAGATCAGGCAGAGCCACCATTTGGGGCTTGCAGTTTGACAGATTCGGAGAGAGAGTCCTAGTGATTCGGACGCCAGTGGGATTTGAGGGAGAAAGTTGAACAAAGCCCAGAAAGAGTCTGAGGGAGATTTTAGCTAAATCCAAAAGGGGCCTAAGAGACTATCAGAAGGGGTCTGATGGAAAGACTATGATCAGAGTACTGACGGTAAGGCTGAGACTTGTGTGGTTAGGAGGATTGTGATGCAGGTTAAATATGACATGGAATTTTTATGTTCATGTTTTACGTGTTAATGTTAATTTTAAATATTTTCAGTCTGGCCAACTGAAAATGTTTAATGTCTCACCTCAATCATTGAATTAATTTTTAACTTGAGGCTGAGGACTGCATATCCAGGAAAAGGTAGCTATTTCCTTCAAACCCAGGAGTGAGAAACAGAGACCATAGCCCTTTGTAGTGGACAGCAGGGTTATATAGTGGGGGAATTAAAACTTGGTGAGACAACCAGGAGGATCATATTACAAATGGTGCCCATGTGAGCATTTGAGTTGCACTGGACTTCTGAAATTCAGGAAGAGTTTCCCTGGCCAAGCAATGTACCACAGATGTTTATGAGTGTGCTTCAGGTTTTGAGCTACTAGAGCTAGTTGCATTAGCTCAAGCAATAGAGACTTATGCTTTTAGGTCCAGAGGTCCTGGCTTCAATCACTGCTGCCCAGGACTCACCCACTGGTGTCATATCACACAGATATTAATTACATATTTTTATTGATTCAATAGGGACACAAAATCATAACTACAGACTGGTTTAAAAAACAAACTAACACTCCTGCCCTTGACACATAATTGTTCCTAAAACTATCAGGTAGTTTCCACATACTAAAATAAATTTACAGTATATAGGATTTAAGCACTTACATGTGATTTTTGGTCCACCTTCCTTCTGTTCCTGCTGAAACAGAATTAAGAAATTATGTCAAAGGTACAGAAGCCTGTCACAGGATAATGTTCTGCCCAGTGCTAAATAAATGACAAGGTATTTACCAAAACCTTGAGACAAAGACAATTATTTTCAAAGGCAGGAGACAATTTGTGACAACTATATATTGCAAAAAGAACATGAGTACTTGTGGCACCTTAGAGACTAACAAATTTATTAGAGCATAAGCTTTCGTGGGCTACAGCCCACTTCATCGGATGTATAGAATGGAACATATAGTAAGAAGATATATACATATACACATACAGATAAGTTGGAAGTTATCATACAAACTGTGAGAGGCTAATTAGTTAAGTTGAGCTATTATCAGCAGGAGAAAAAAACTTTTGTAGTGATAATCAAGATGGCCCATTTAGACAGTCGACAAGAAGGTGTGAGGATACTTAACTTAAGGAAATAGATTCAATATGTGTAATGATCCAGCCACTCCCAGTCCCTATTCAAACCCAAGTTAATGGTATCTAGTTTGCATATTAATTCAAGCTCAGCAGTTTCTTCTTGGAGTCTGTTTTTGAAGCTTTTCTGTTCAGAATTGCCACCCTTAAATCTTTTACTGAGTGGCCAGAGAGGTTGAAGTGTTCTCCTACCAGTTTTTGAATGTTATGATTCCTGATGTCAGATTGGTGTCCATTTATTCTTTTGCATAGAGACTGTCCGGTTTGGCCAATGTACATGGCAGAGGGGCATTGCTGGCACATGATGGTGTTTTCTGGGAATTCTGGACGCCCCATCATCTCAGGCATTGGCACCCTGACAGCAGAATTGTCTGGCTATGTGGACTCTCTCCTCAGGCCCTATGCTACCAGCACTCCCAGCGATCTTTGAGACACCACTGACTTCCCGAGGAAACTACAATCCATCGGTGATCTTCCAGAAAACAGCCTCCTGGCCACCATGGATGTAGAAGCCCTCTACACCAACATTCCACACAAAGATGGACTACAAGCTATCAGGAACAGTATCCCTGATAATGTCATGGCAAACCTGGTGGCTGACCTTTGTGACTTTGTCCTTACCCACAACTATTTCACAGTTGGGGACAATATATACCTTCAAGACAGCAGCACTGCTATGGGTACCTGCATGGCCCCATAGTATGCTAACATTTTTATGGCTGACTTAGAACAACGCTTCCTTAACTCTCATCCCCTAAGTCAGCCATACATACTCCAGTGAGAAACTGCTGAGCTTGAATTAATATGCAAACTAGATACCATTAACTTGGTTTAATGAATGTTTCAGATCTTACCCAAATACATGCTAAAACAATTCTTATTAACTAAACTATAATTTATTAAAAAAACAAAAGAGAGAGAGAGAGTATGGCTAAAAGATCAATATACATACAGACATGAGTTCAATTCATTGAGACTCAGATTCACAGCAGAGATGGTGAGCTTTGTAGTTGCAAAGAGTTCCTTTAGAATTCATAGGTCATAGTCCAATGTCCAAATCTCATATTCAGGGTGTACTGGCATAATTGGGACCTCAGTCTTGCAACTCAAACTTCCCCTGATGAAGTCCAAGCAGATCTGAGATGACAGAATCAGGACCCAAGTGTCTTTTTACACAGTGTTCTAGCATCTACTTGACCACACAGTCCTGGTTAAATAATAAGCTTTTGATGTAACCTTTTGTTTTCCAAACACCACCAGTAATTAGTTACACAAATTAACATTGGGCAATTTATCCATTAGGTAGTCTATTACAAACTTCAAAGAGACATATACACAATGACATTATTTTACCCAAGATTCATCCAAATGTTAATATTCCCTTTTGATCTCTGAATCAATAGTTATAGTGACAGACAGGAACTGTCTGTTTACCGGTAGCATCTAAGATACACATAATTAGTATTACTTTTAACAATATAGGTTTGCATTTCAAAGTTGTAGCCTTTTTAGCATGAATGGCCCTAATTATCATTTGCATACCTTTCTAACATGACTTTAAAGGTGGGCTTTGGATCATTCACCCTGCAAGCTGTTTAACTCTTTCTAGCCATGCGTCACAAAAGATATTAAGGGGACTAGAACAGTACACATATTGTGCAGAGTCAAGGCAGTGCAAACAAAGAATTGAGGTCTCAAGCTATGTAAAAACAAGAAATTCTTCATTTGTATATATACCAATGCTACAAGCCTGAGTTTAAAAAAGGAATTAATATAGTCATTTATTATAAGGTGTTTGTAGTAGTTGGTCGTACTGAAATCTGGTGGGATGATTCACATGACTAGAATTAAAAAAAAATCACTGAATACATCCAATTTGGGGAAGGCAGAGTGGGCAGAAGGGGAGGAGGATAGCACTGCTTATCAAAGATACCATGACCCCCACTGTCCTTTGGCCTATTCTTGCGGTAGGAATGACCAGACCATATGGCCAAACCACTTCCCATAGTCCTAGCCCTCCTCAGTACCACAGGATCTTTTGCTAAAGTTGAACAGAAATGTGAAAATCACCAAACATTCACCGAGCCAGGCTCAGTAGGCTGCCTCTTCCTCATAGGTGCACCTTGGCTACTATAGTCTTTTGCAACACCTTGTCACAGGCTTCTCTACCTCTGACAAATCCTCTATCAAGGGGTTGGCACACTCCTCCCTGTATTAAGGGATTCAGGCAGGGTGCAGTCTCCAGCATTCCTACTTCTGCTTAGGCTTCCAGCTCACCCTGGAGTAGCCTGTTTTTCCCCCTTTTCTGCTTCTCAGCCTTCCTTCAGGCTGCTTCCCATCTCTTCTTCTCTGGGTTCACCAAAACCTTTATGACAGTCCCCAGCTCTTCCAGAGCTGGGTCTGATAACTAAGCTGAGCCACCTGATCTCCATGGTCAGGACTAGCTGAGGGGTTGATCTGTCAGAGGCTGAGACCTTAAGGGTCAGGCAGCCTGTGACACATAACCAATTGAATATGAGCTCCCAGTGTGATGGTCTAGCTAAGAGGTCTAATGCAAGCTTTGGATGTATAAAAAGGGGCATGCTGAGAGTTGATGAGGACAAGAAGAACATAACCAAGAATTGTAGCAGTTCCTCTCCAGAACTTGGGGTTCAGTCATCACCCATCGGGACATTAGTTATACTCTTCCCTAGCTGTATAGAATGACATCCATCCTTCAAAGTTTCTGTATTTGGGTAGAAGACATTCTGAGACTCCATGCCAGGCCACATTTTTTTTAATTGTGTGTATTGTCAACGCAACATCTGATTTTGGTCTCTGTCAAGTTATCATACTTTAACTTTATTAATGATCAGATGTGAGGTGTAGTAGAAGCAGAGAGAATTCTCTTATGCCCCCTCCTCTGAAACACCTGGAGTGTAACTGGCCTTATTTGGTGCTTGCTGTGCTGAGTGTTAACTCTTTGAGTTCATGTGACTTGCTCTGCCACACTGACTTCTGAATTGAGTGTTAACTGAGTATCTTTATTTGCACTCTGACACTTGGTTGCAGAACTGAGTGTTAACTGAGTGTTTTACCTACTTTATCATATTAATTGTAGAATTGAATATTAGGTTTTCTTTTTCTTTCTCTCTCAAGTGCTTATGCAAAGAATAACAAATGTTTTAGCAGTTGCTCCAGTTGATTGTTGCTAGTTTGAGTTTAACACTAAAGTTTGAACAGGAGGGAAATCTCTCATTTTAACTGTCAGAGGAAAGTTATAAATAGTCACAGGGGAACTGAGTGAAGTGAAGGAAGAAAGATCAGCCTGAGAAAGGAAGGTCTGGACAGTGAATCTATCTCACCCCACTGAGCTTCCCCAGTCATTGTAGGGTAAGACATGCATTGGCTGTTATGGATAGCTAGTTTATAGTCAGGGAAATGACTGTATGATTGCCCCCTGCTGTTAAATCAAGGTTTGAAAGAAGACTTAGACTTTGTGTAGTCAGCCCACACCACCACTAAAAGTTACCCCCCTAGGAAAATCCTGGATGATTTGGTAACATGAGGGCACCTACTTCTAGTAGTACAAATTCTGAACAAAAAACAGAAAAGAGTTTACTGGACACAAGGATGAACAGTATTCAAGGGCAGCTGGCTCAAGTTAAATATTAATCTGATTTCCTGAGAGGGATGTACAGATGAGCACCTGAATAGCATCATAAAAATAATGCTTAAAAGCAATCATGTCTCCAGACATAGCTATCCACTTACATTACATTCACCCCTTCTTCACCCTGCAATCATAAGAAGGGAGAGGGCATGCAAGGGTCTTCCTTCTCACTCAGTGCAGGGTATAATCTTACTTGCATCCAAGAATAGTCTCTATATACAATTCCATCTAAGGTGCACTATGCATGAACTTGCAGGATCAAGGCCTCTGTGGTGTTTTTGTGCAATAACACCTTGAACTGAACTATTTCTACTTTTATTACTTGTACTATAGTGTTGGTTTATTTACATTAATAGGCTTTATGACTAAGGCTGCGAGACTGTCACGGAGATCACCGAAGTCACACATTCTGGGACCTCTGTGACTTCCGCAGATGCAGCAGCCAGTGCAGCTGACCCCAGGGCTGCCCATGCAAGCTGTGGAAGGCGTCATTCACCTCAAAAGCTAATCCCCAGAGTGAACAGGAGGAGGCGCCTCACCATCGGTGAGTGGTGCACCCCATAACAATGATTTATACAAATTTTAAACTGTGTTGTAGGCCTGGCTTGAGATAAGTAACTTGGCATAAGCAACTTGCCTCATTTCTTAATGGGCAGTTGGGCCAAGTAATCCACTAAATGTGCAGTCTCCCTCATATAACCAATTAAATTGTTGCATGCAAATTAGCTGTAAAGTAAGAATGCTGATAGACTGAGTTACCACTGATATCACAATGGTTTAGAACTCTTGGCATGGCATAGATAAATGCCTTACTGTAGCTGGGATACACAGGTGTAACTCAAAGTCAAAATGATCAGAACTTAAAAATGTGATGGTAATAGACCACAAATCCCAGTGATAATTGGACCTGGTAATATTCTAAACAAAAAGACCGCTTAGCTATGCTTATATGTGTTTCCACTGGTTCACTTTTACTCAACAGGCTTCAGAGTGACACACAGAGTGGTAATCCTCAAATCTTATTATATAGAATAGGAACAAAAGCAATTCTATACAATTACTAGCTGGAAATAATAATGTCAGTAATAATGCAGAAAAAAACTGAAGTGTTCAATAAATCTTTCTTTCTGTATTTGGGAAGAAACATGATATATTTATATCATGATAATGACTAAATACTTTCCTATAGTAACTTAGGAGGCAGTTCAACATCAGCTATCAACAGGGCTAGACAACTTGCATCCAAGAGTTTAAAAAGAGCTGGCAATGTTGATTTTCACTAAGTCTTGGGACAGAGAGAAAGGTCCAGGGGACACCTCTTAGCTCTAGCACACTAAGGAATCTCTTGTCCTTACTCTCACTCAGTTGCATGGTGGGTATGTGTGGGAGCGGGGAATTTCAGCAGCAGGTTAAGAGTGCCTGACCCTTGTTGTGTTTATAATGTGAAGCCACATCCTGTTGCATTGGACTACTGTTTTTTACCAGATAGGCTTCGGAGTACTGTTCAACTAAGGGTTCATTCAGTTCAATAAAGATTCAACTCACCATTTAAACTCATCTTCTGTGTTTTGCTCATCTACATGTGATTAATTTGCACATACAAATTTGTATGTGTGCAAATTATGATGATTTGACAATTTGGGGTGGAGAGGCATTATGTGTGCTGTAGAGAAGGTGGCTACCTGATTCCTCATGCCCTCAATTCCCACACACTAATCCTCATCAATTAAGGGTTCCCAAGTATCTAAGCCATAATTTTCTGTCAGAAATTTGCTAGTTAGATGAGGGAGACCCTTTTTGTTGTGTTATTATGGGAAACACCAAATGACCCAAGCTTGAGTCTCCAAAGAAAGGTAAGGTAATCCCCGGCAGTCTTTCACACAGGGCTTTGCAGGTATGAAGGACTTTTTAACTACAAAATTTGATCTTTTACCTCAAGATATACATGAGCTCTCCAAGGCTTGTTTGACCTATTTAGATAATGAACTACAAAAACTGCCATAGAACTGTAGGACGCTAACATTGAGAATGCTTCCTTAAGGCAAAAACTAACCAGTCTTGAGGAGAAACAAGAAGATCTTGAAAACAGGAATAATTTGCGGTTACTGGGGGTACCTGAAGGACTGGAAGGAACAAACATGACTACCTTTTCCAGAACATGTTCTCTGAGGTACTAGGAGTGGATCCCAATTTGCCTCCCCTGGAGATTGAAAGTGCTCATTGAATGACAGGAGCCAAAAGGAGTGGACAATAATAACCCCACAATCATTATCTTTAAATTGCTAAAATTTAATGACAAAGTTAAGCTTATGTCTGCTGCTAGGCGAAAAGGAACTCTTAAATATAAGCATTTTAAATTTTCTTTGTTTCCAGATTTCTCTGTAAATTTAAGCAAGAAAAGAGCAGCATTTAATGGCATCAAATGAGCTCTCAGCAGATCAGATATTAAAATATAGCCTCAGACATCCGAAAGTTGACAGACTGAAGTTGACGGACCCTGTGCAATACTTCAGGACCCTATCAGATGCTTGGCAAACACTACAGGAATTGAGACCAGATCTCACTAAGGGTAACAGAATAATCCTCTCATGAAGGATCTGACAATGGATATTGTAAGCCCTGAAGAACAGGAACTGTGTTTGGGGAAAAACAGGCAAATCATATTTTTTAACATATTTGATATATTTAATAGTGTTATAGAGTATAATTAGTGCTATTAGACAAGATATTTAGTATAGCTTGATCAATATGTTCAATTTATTGAGAAGCCAACATGTTGTATATATATCTATCTATTCATAATAACTGTATTACTCCTAAATCCTTATTTCTAGTCATATTTATATCTATATTTGTCTAGTTATAGGTGTATAATATATACATTATGCTAACTTATTTATAACTATTTACTTTTGTGATTCTTGTGACTTCCTGTATCCTTCTATTTATATTTATATATTTATTTTTACATTTCTACCCATACTTAAATTTTATATATGTATAATGCATAGGGTAATATTCATATTTATTTATTGGCTCACATATTATCATTTAGGTCACTTCGTGTCTACTTTTTTCATTAATCTCTTAGTATAAATATTTATGTACCATGTGCATATTAATACAAGGGGCTGGAGCCTTCCCAAAAGTGTGGGGGGCGGGGCCCCAGCCTGCCCCCAAGGCACCACCCCCGGCCAAGCCAGAAGCTGGAGTGGGGCCAGGAAGCCCGCCCCTCTGCCCCGGGTAGGGGTGGGCCAAAAGAAGCCCCCTGTCCCTGTCCCTGCCCCCCAGGGCAGGGACCCAGGCCAGTGGCTGCTCTCATGCCCCCTGCACCCTGGGCAGGTGGAGGGTCTGCTGAGGCTCCCAACCACAACTGCCCCGGCTCCATGCTGGCCTGGCCAGAAGGTGGGGCCTCAAGACAAAGAGGTGGGATCCGCCCCGGTGATAAGTGGATGGGCCAGGCCTGTCCACTTTCAAAATGTGGGAGGGCCATGGCCCTCTGGCCCCCCCAGGTTCCGGTGCCACTGTATTAACTACATATAAACTATTACTTATACATGAATATCAATTAAGCAATAGGTTTCATTCATTTATATACTTTGGCACATGTAGGTATTTTGGTAAATATAGATATATTCTGGCAAATTCCTAATTAATTCATATTGTGTGGGGGCAAGGGAGGGAAGGTGGGTGCAAGCTTATACCATCTGGCATCTGAATGTCTCTGTATTGGAAGTCCAGGATGTTAAGGTGGGTGGTACATGGATTTTGGGAGGTGGTGTTTTGTTTTACGGATAGGCACTCAGAAGCTGTCAATCTACCTGGTGTCAATTAGCAGCTGAACAATCACTGATTTTTATGATGTTTATAAAGTTTTGTTCCTGGAATGTACAGGGGCTTAATGAAGCGTCCAAGAGAAATCAAAACTTTGGGGCACTTAATATCAAATGGATGTCATATAGCTTTCCTTCAGGAGACTATTTAAGGGATGAAGATATAGACAGAATTAAAAAACTATGGGTGGGATATGACTAGCACTCCTCTCTCAGTTCCAGAAGCAGGGGAATAGAGATACTAATCCGCAGAACCTAGTTTTTCAATTTATTTAGTTGTGGATGGATCCAGAGAGCAGATGCATAATAATTGAAGGGATTTTCAATACGAAGAGATTAATTCTGGGAAGTGTATATAATCCTACTGGTGGGAATGTACTCTTTTTTTGGGAATAAGTCTGCAATAGAGCTGATATCCAGTGGTATTAGGAGGAGATTGGAATGCTGTCATGGATGATATATCATAGACAAATCTCAGTGCTTAAGGTGAAAATCTCAGGCCTTTGCAAACCATCAATTATCCCTGCTGAAAGGTATTGGACTAGTGGAAATCTGGAGATTGATGCATCCTACGAAGTGTGACCACGCATTTCTCCACAGTTCATGCCTTCTTTTCCAGATTTCATTTTTTTTAAATGATATTGATGGTCCTAATGTAATGCCCCAGATGTACTGGAGGTTGTTGGATCAAAAGAGCAATGGGAGCAGCACAAGTTGGCTGCTCAGAAGCAGCCTCATGATGTTTAGAATGTTTGCTTATTTGTTTTTTAAAAAAGGGGACCCCAAAATAGTGGCTGGGAGTCATGTCTGGAGAACTCCAAGGATTCTGGGGCAATTAAAACAAGGTGCACTTAAGCCTGGGATTTTCTGGAGGGAGGTATAGCGGGAAGAACAGCAGGCAGCTTCCCCTTTTCCCCTGAGAGTGCTACTGTGAGGAGGCCAAACAAGCAGCAGCAGAAATGGAGGGAGGCTGCCTAGCACTGGGAGAGAGAGAGAGAGGCCACAAGCAAGGGAGGCAGCAAATGGCACCAGAAAGTAAATGGGGATCAAGTGGATAGGGACTCCAGTGGCTGAGCTGCATCATCAGAGAGATGCCAAGCCAACAGAGCTGAAAGGGGGAAAGTCCAGTTCATGAGGGCCAGGAAAGACAGAGACAGTAAGGATAGCTGTAAAAGGGACAGTACCCAGAAAGAGGAAATACACTGGCACAAGGGGAAGAGTTAAAGGAAGAATGATACAGTTAATCAAAAGGAAAAATAACTAAAGAGTCTCTAGGTAATCTAAGAATTGATTAGAAAAAAATTGTTAGAAAACTGAGAAGCAAAGATGAAATGTGAAGGAAATAAGCTGTAATAAAAGAGAAACTATAATTAAAGAGAAATAGTCTTAAGGAATAAGGAGGAGTGAGCTGGAGCAAAAGTAGGAAAATAGTAAGGACTGTTAAAACAAAACATCCAGACAGCATCTTAAGTTATACATGTTGAAGTGGCAGGAATAAAGAAATTGTCAGAGAGCAAAGGGACAATAAACCAGAAAGGAGTGAAGAGATAATTGTTCAGTCAAGAAGCCAGCTCATCACATCAAGGAATACAAGTCTTTATCTGAGCTGGAACTCAAAACAAAGATTGCACAAGAGAATTGCTCAAGATATAACTAAATATCCTAAGAACTATTCTTCCAAACTCCTCAGACTTAGAGTCTGAAAACTGAGAAACTGAAAAGGAAAAGTGTAACAATAGGATTATGTTCTAATGCATTGTATTTTGTAATTCAAAATGTTATTTCATAAATGTAAATTGTTGCCTAAGAAGTGAGTTTAATTAAAATGCTGATTAATATGCAGTAGATAACAGTAACAGTTTACAGTAGTTTAGAGTGTAAGCCTAAGTAGTAGTTCCTGCTAAAGCAACTAACTCTGATTTAGTTGTGATTATTCCCCACTTAACTGATTTCTACTTTACCACAACGGATAGAGATAAAACATCATTTGGCTGCTAGATTGTTTCTGCATCTCTTCATTGCTCTGATTCAGAATACCTCTCCATTGGGCTTGTTACACTATGTATGTCTGGAAGCAGAAGTCATCATTTCTGATCATGCTCAAATTTCTCCTCACATAAATACTGGTCAGAGCACTACAGATCCTCAAAATGGAAGTTAAACACACATCTACTTAGAGACCCTACATTTTTTTCAAACAGTTGAAACATCCATTACCAACTTCCTGAGTGAAAACACACATATTGTGTTCTTTACTACAACTTTATGGGAAGCACTGAAGGCTACTTTAAGGGGAGAATGTATACAATTTGCATCTGAAAAGAAGAAGGGATAGAATAATTACCTAATTCTTTGGCAGAGGAAGTTGCTAAATTTGGGGGGGAGGGAAGCCATAAAGAAGACCCTCAATAGTAAGCTGCTGCACGCTCTCTTATTACCTCAAAATACAAATACAATGAAATTATATCCACTGAGATTGAATTAATACTTAACAGAGTCAAAGAGAGGCATTAGGAATGGAAAGAAAAAGCAGACAAACTCCTAGTGAAGAAAATTAAAATGCCTTCATCCAATAACACTATGTCTTTTTTGTTACAGGAAAATGGTTCTGTACTAGAACCTGATAAAATTAACAGACAACTTTTATGAATCCCTTTACACATCTCATATTGAGTTCAATTTCAATGTATTTGATCAATTCATAGGGTTAGGGTTAGGGTACCCCTAAGTATATTGTCACTACAATAAACTGATATGGAGGGAGGTAGTGCTCTCTTAAAAGTTAAGCAGGAAGTTGGCTCACTCATCTTGGGCAAAGCACCTGGGTATGATAGTTTCTTAGAATAATTTTATATGATATTTCTCAATCAGTTAATACCATTACTATCAGAAGTCTGTAATGAAATAGCTATGAAATAAATAATGTCATGGGACATGAGGATGGTGATATTTACTCTAATTCTAAAAAAAGACCAGGGTGGTCTTTGTAGGGATGGTGCCAAATTGGTGTGGCCATACTGAATGAATGGTGTAAACATAACTTGACATGACTTAAACGTGGCTGAAGGGCTGCAGAGTTTCCTGGGAACAGGTTTCCTTTAAGCAGAAGCAGATTTGATAAAGAACTGGCAAAGCCTGCATGTGTGATCGATATTGAACCTATTGGTTGGCAAATATGGGCCCATGCAAAAGTAAATATCACATGTAAAAAGTTTCAGCATGGAGCACAGGTTGACCTGGTTATAGTGACCTTATAGGAAGGACACCACGCAGAGAGCCAGAGTGAATGACTGATGAGTGAGTAAACGTGGAATGATCTTCATTCAGTACCACCCCAGCAGCCCCTTCTAAAATACTAATAAAAAAAATTAATAACAGCATGCCCACTGGGCATGCTTTTAAGACATGTGACTCCTTTGAGGAAAAAGAGTATAAGAACCAAGAGAAGTAAATTACTGTGGTTGGGGATTCCCCAATTGACTCTTGATGAAGCTGCAAGACAGAATAGACAAAACTCTGCTCCATGGGCTTGAGTAGGAAGGACTGTGAACCAGAGGGGCCTCAAAGCATCCAAGACCTTGCCTTGGTGGAATCTGAGACAGACCAGAGGGCTGAGAAGAACAGGCCTGGAGAGAAGAAGCCATCCATAAAATTGGTAACCATCTTCTTTGTTTATGAAGCTGGAACTGTATGGCTAGCGCAGGGCCTGTTTGTGTATGTTTGTGAAAGAGAGGCTCATTAAGAGGAATGTATAGCTCTTAATGTCTAACATAGGAGTTATGTGCTTAATGTAACCCTTTACTGCCTGAGTAATTCCTTCTCAATAAACTGCTGTGCCCTAAAGATAATTACTGTAGATCTTTTTCACTGGTGTGATAGTAATCTGCTCCGCTGGAAGCCAGTAAAGATCCATTTCAGGGGTAGTAGCACCCCCTAGTGTCAACAGTCTTCTTTGTGGTGAAAACAATGAGGAGTCCTTGTGGCACCTTAGAGATTAACACATTTATTTGGGCATAAGCTTTCATGGGCTAGAACCCACTTCATCAGATGCATGGAGTGAAAACTACAGGAGCAGGTATAAATACATGAAAAGATGGGAGTTGCCTTATTAAGTGTGAGGTAAGTCTAACGAGACAATTAAATTAACAGTCTTAAGTGGTATATTTCTGGTAAACCAACTCCATCTCAAATACAGTCATTCTCCTTTCATTCATGTAAAGAGATAACCTACTTAGGCATCAGGATATGCTCTGATTTATCAAAGATAGTATCTGCAAACATGGAAATCAGACTCGGAAATGACAACAGACATAGAGAAATAACATTCACTACCAATATCTTTGTTAGGAAAGGCAAAAGCTATTAAAATGAATGTCAATCCAAAATTAATGTTTATGTTTAGCTTAATTCCACTTAAACTTCCTGATTCAACTTTCATAAGAATAAACAGAATTGTATAACAATTTTTATGGAATACGAAGACACCATAGATATCCCACAAGATACTTGAGAAATCATGGCCCAGTGGTGGGGGGAGGGGCTGGGATTACCTGACTTGTATTTGTTTCACCGGGTTTTTCTAGTAAGAGTTTTAATAAAATGGTTCTGTCCCACCAGCTCTTCCCAAATCCTAATGTGGTTTGAGATTGAAGACAAATTAGTTAACCCCTTTGGCTCTCTCTCTGAACTACAATTTTTAAAACTGTTGCCTGCAACTATAGGATAAAGCACAGTATTAATCTCTTCTTGGAGTGTTTTTCAGAAAATCAAGTCCTTTAATACTTCTAATTTCACAAACTATCCTTCCATGCCAATCTGGAACAATGTCTGATTGACCTTTGCTAATAGCTCAAAACTCAAATCCACCTGGCTAAACAAGGGTATAGTAACCATAAAATTTATTACCAAATGGACAACTTTAGCCCTCTTCACATATCTCTGTGATAAATACCAGCTACCAATAGAACAAGGTCCTTTCTACAATAATCTCTGACTCAAAATTATAAAGGAACTAGGGAATTTTTGGCAGGCCACAAATAAGACTCCACTTGAAGTGCACCTTAAAAAGTATACTACCCAAAAACATTTTATGGGTAACAAATACAAATGTCTGAACTCCTTGATTTATCCTGCTGACTATGCCATAAAAGAAGAATGGAGGAAAGAGCTAAACATCTCCATTTCTTCTGATAGGTGGGATAATATCTGGCACAATATACACAAACAATCCAGTTCTTTGTTTTTCTGTTTTTCAGAACAAAATTCTAAATAGATATTTTTGGACTCCTGAGTGATTAAATCTGGACTCGCACCACATGGTAAATGTTGGCGATGTGACAGTTCCAATGCAAATCTATCATATATAGTCTTTGAATGTTAAAGTATATCCACATTTTGGAAGGAAGTGTGTGGTGCTCTATCTAAGGCAACTGGAGTAGTGGTTTCGTCTACATCAAGTCTCTGTGTTTGGGGCATTCTAAAACAGTGGTTCTCAAAGAGTCCTTAGAGACTGCACAGGGGTCCACAAAACATTATGAAAAAATTAAAAAATAACCTCACAAAACGTCTGCATTGCCTAACTATTAAAACCAACAAATCTACTGTTTCTGTTTACACAACATATTCTATCGTGCATGAACAACAGCGTAATACATTGTATAACCGTCTCAAAAAAATCTCACTGCTTTGCAACAGCAAATGGGAAGTGGAGTCCATTTTTGTTTGTTTGTTTTTTGATGTCTGAGATGTCTTTGGGGGAAATGGAATATATTTTTACTATGTGTGAGCAAATTACATTGAAAATGGATAAGTTTGTAAAACGTTTTCATACTAGTACTGTTAGTTGTGCTGAAGCTAAGGACAATGCAGAGTCAAATAGTAAGAAACAGATGAAGAACAGAAAGTTTGACAAAAGTTATATTGATTTTGGTTTTATAGAATTTAGTGATGGATGACTACAATGCATTGTATGCTTACAAATCCTATCAAATGAAGCAATGAAACCTGCAAAGTTGAAATGACACCTCACAACAAGGCACCCGAAGTACAAAGATAAATCCAGAGATTTTTTTCAACAAAAGATAGAAGAATACAATTGACAGAAAACTCAAACGATAAACATAACATTGGTTCCGGATAAGGCTCTAAAAGCATCTTTCTTAACTGCGCTTCAGATTGCAAAGAATAAAAAACCCCATACCCTGGAGAAGAAATGATTCTTTCAGCTTCTGTAAAAATGTATGAAGTGATGGTAAGTGAAGAAATTTAAGGCCATTTCACTTTCTAATGACATAGCTGGTAGGAGAATTCAAGAGCTTTCAAATGATGTAAAATGCCAACTAACTGAAAGGCTATGTACATGTGAACAGTTTGCAATTCAGCTTGATCAGACAACTGACATTGGTAATGCAGCACAATTATTAGTTCTTGTTCGTTATGTTTGCCTGGGGGAAATTTTGGAAGATTTTCTTTTTTGTTAGAAGTTACCAGAATGGACATCAGGTCAGGAAATATTCAAATTATTGGACGATTTCATGAAAACTGAATTGTTAAATTGGGAGACGTGTATTGCTGTTTGCATGGACAGTGTTGCCACTGTGACAGGCAATAGGTGTTGTAGCAAGAATACAAGCCATAAACCTACAGGTAAATGTAACACACTGTATGTTGCATTGCTAGGCCCTTGCATCAAAGAAAATGGAATCCAAATTACATGATGCGCTATATGCAGCTGTGACAGTTGTGAATTTTGTAAAGTTCTGGCCTTTGAATTCCCACCTTTTTGCAAAGCTGTGTTTAGAAATGGGTGCAGGACATGACAAATTATACAGAATCGCATTGGTTATCTTGCAACAGAGTGTTGGAAAGAGTTTTTGAGCTTCACAAAGAGCTGCTGGGTTTTCTTTCTGTGCACAATCCCAAGATCCCTGCAAACTTTTCTGATCTGATATGGATCACGAAGCTTGCATAACTTGCAGACATTTTTAACTTGTTGACTGCGCTGAACCTGTCCACACAACAGGGTGATACAACCATACTTTGAGGTGAGTGACAAGACTGCAGCATTTCAGAAGAAAGTAGAAATTTGGAAAATTAGACTGAGCCGTGGAATCTCAGATATGTTTCTGCTACTGACAGAATTCCTGGATACTAATAGCATGATAATTGACTGTGTGAGAGATATCATTATTGCTCACCTTTCAACTTTGGTATTACAGTGTTTATTTTAAAAATATAAATATGTACGAATATGACTGGGTTCAGAATTCATTCTCAATTTTTGCTATGTCATCTTGCCATTTGAGTGGAAAAGCAAAACAGGAGCTGCTCGAACTATCCTATAAAAACACATTAAAAAATTAAGTTTCAGGAAGAGACACCTTGCCAGTGTTGGCCAACGGTTACTGCAGAGTACAGTTTTAGTTACAGAAGCAATGAAAGTATTGCTACCTTTCCCAACAACATATATATGTGAAGTATCATACTCTATGAAGACAAAGTTCAGGTCCCAACTGGAAACGGGGAATGATCTACGAGTTTGCTTGTCAACCATCACCAACAATAGACTCTACAGTAAGAAGCAGGCACACCCATCTCACTAATATCTATAAATATTCTTATACTCTTTATTTTCGTACAGCATTGCTAACAGGAAGTACACATAGACTTTTGGGCAAAAGCTTTCGTGGGTTAAAAACCCACTTCTTCAGATGTATCTGAAGTGGGTTTTTAACCCACGAAAGCTTATGCCCAAATAAATCTGTTAGTCTTTAAGATACCACCGGACTCCTTGTTGTTTTTGTGGATACAAACTAACACGGCTACCCCCTGATACTCGATATATACTTTTGTCAATCAGTTTCTCAGTTGGGAGTCCATGATTAACATTTCATTTGAAAAGGGATTTGTCAACAAAAAAAAGTTTGAAAACCTGTGTTCTAGAAGATCTATCCTGTTCGAACTATGCCAGGAAATGGAACCCTCCAACACTCACAGAGGCCAAGGGTCGTTTTATGAAAATGGAAATCTGCTGTTCCCTGCATGTTATTTGATTGGTTAATTGAGCTAATCAACACTGCCCTCATGGAAAACTGACATTAATCTACAGAGGTACAAGAAACAGCTATGCAGATACTTAGTCTTTCATGAGAGCATTACAAATTGACTCTAGGTAGATTGGGCTTCAGATGCTTCTCCTTTCTGTGGGGGGAAGAGATGTGGGAGAGGAATGTTAAGGAATTATTTCTTGTAACACTCAGGAGTATTTATCTATGAATATTTCATATTGTGTTGTTAAATCTGTACTCCTGCTATGTCTGCTGTGTCACTGTATTTGAATATGTCCGTGGATATCTTAAAACTTTGAAAAAATAAAATTAAAAAAAGAAAGAGAGGTCCTCCAGGTTTGGGGATCCCCTCAGAGAGAAAGATGAAAAACAGCTCTTATTGTTTCTTTGCTATTGCTGAACTACTGGTTGCTATCAGTTCATTTGACATGCTGCACCAGAAATTGGGGAAGAAGCTGCTCTTGAGGATAGAAGCGGGGAATAACTGTTATGCCTGTAAGGCTGATTTCCAACTTTTTTCTGCTGTTACTCAGAATGCTGTCTTCTAAAATACTCTCGGTAGCCCTGTCTACACTAGGAAATTGAACCCTCTAGACGAGACAAAAAGTTTCTCAAGAACCTTTTAGGAGCCACAAAGCCTTGATTCTACTAGGTTTTAAGTGTTAAGATGTGCTGCCTGTGATTGCCAACACCTTCCAACAAGTTTTAATAACAGTTGCTGATACACTTTGGAAATATTTTTGTCCTATCCATGCTAGCACTTGATTGTCTTCAATGCCTGGTAAGCATGGAGTTATGTGAGGAAAACATTATTTTTTAATTTTAAAATTAATTTAATTAATTACCTTTATTATGGTTATGTAAATAATTATTTATGGGATTGTCATTTTTCAGTCACATCAGTTTTTAGAGCCTACTTACGTTGAACAACACACAATGCTTCATTTATTCTGAAAGAGGTAATGACATTTTATTTATTTAAAAGGTCCTTTCTCTTATTTAAGAGTGAATATCAGCTTGACTGACTATTCTGCACTGAATGAATTATTTTTACTTAGTGAAGTTGGGGAAGCTGATTGTTCTGTTTTAATTAAGAACAGCAAATGGGCAAGATTAATTCACCACAGCTTGTAGTAATTTACTATGTTGTCTGAAAACTTTCCCCTAGTTTTTGAAAACTGATTTTATTTCTGAAAATACAGTATGTCATTTTACTGTTTCTTCAAAAGGTTAAGAGTTTAATATGAGAATATTTCTGCACCTTAAAAACTGTCATGCAAGGTTGCAATCCCAAAGCAAATTGGTCTGACTGTTTGTTAAACCATCAGGTCATCTTTCATTTATTTAATAGTTTCATTTTATCAGTTTCATGAAGAACCAGCGAGTACAACTCCAGTACCACTATAGCCAGTATACAGATTGTCTAGATTCAGTCTGCTGTTTGCTGCTCTATTTTCCCCTGAAGGGTATTCACAAGGTTCATTATAAGAACATAGTAGCATTTTCCCCCATTTATGTGAAATCTGATATTGCTGATGTGGAGGTCCTACCAACCACTTCACCTCACTGTGACATTGTAAAAGAGTCAGTCGGTTTAAAGCAGTGATGAACAAACTTTTAGAATTATGCCCCCACTTACCATTAGTGGAATCTGTCCATGCCCCACTTCACTACTGCACAGCCAAGGCTTTTTCAGTAGTGGAGCTTGGGGTGAAGGCCCAAACTGGAGGCAGAGCTGCGGCTAGAGGTGGAACTGGTCTGGGGGCACAGAGGAAATGAGGGCAGAGCAGGCCTGGGGGCAGAGCAGGGGATGGAGTGGAGCTCGGGGCAGAGTGGGGCTGGGGATGGATCTGGCCTAGAGACAGAGTGGGGCCTGGAGGCGAGTAGGAATGGAGGCTAAATGGGGTTGGGGCAGAGCTGGTCTGGGGGTGGAGTGGGGCTGGAAGCATGGTGTTTCTTTTCCGCTCCCCATGGAGACTTGCCTGGGCCCTGCTAAATCCCCCTCCCCCAAAAAAATGTTCCTCCACATAACCCTAAGGGGGCACGCCCCGCAGTTTGGGCACCCCCCGCAGTTTGGGCACCCCAGTGTAATGTTATGAATGTTTATAAACCTCCTTATAAAGCCTGGAACACCCCATCTCTACCAACACTTGCACATCCATCCATCTGTGTTGGGGGGACTTCAATAGTCACCGCCTTCATAGGGCTACAGTTAATTTGACAAATGGACTGGATCTCAGACTGGTCTTCAATACATGATGTATATCTCTTGCATGATTCTATGCAGCCAACTATTTTTTAATCTGCACAGTGGAAGCAGGGCTACTCTCCTGACCTCAGTTGGGTAGCCTTAGCAGGGGACCAACCATTACAACCTTCCTGTGGAGTTCTTAGTAACTTCCTGTACAGCCAGCACTGTCCCGTTCTTACTCAGATAGGAGTGACGATCCCCACAATAACCACTATCCTCAGATTGCAGTGAAACTATCAGAAAAGCACAATGGAAAAAATACTCAGCCGACCAATGAGAAAATAGTGTTCATACCACATTTAATACTTCTGTAGAAAACGCTTATACTTGCTTCTCAATCTTCAAAGCAGCCACTAAATCCATCCCACATGGCTACCAAAAGACTTGCATAGCCCATTTAGATGAATAACATGCAGAGCTTGTGATGCAGCAGGAAAAATTTGGTGACTTGGAGGTAGCAAACCACCACCAACCTCAATACCTGTTGTAGGGAATGTTGGGAAGTTACCTCAAATATGGGCATTGCAAGGTCTAGCAGGAAAACACCACTCTGATAAGGAAACTTGGAGCAGCACAGAAACCACAACCCATACATCAGGATAAAGTGTCCCTAGCCAGCATCACCACACCTAACTAACATGGCAAAAGCCAACAGGGACTGTCCCTTTGAGGAATCAATAAAGTGGGAATGGTGCTGATAAAATCTGGCCCCACTTTGGAGTGAGGAAGATATCTTCTAGCCTTTCCCCACTGAGGAAGCGGAGAGAGTACTGAATTATATAAAAGCAGGAAAAGCATGTGAACTTGACAAGAGTTCACAGAAATGCTCTTACATCTTGTTAAGATGAGCATAACATGGCTGTCAATTTTCATAACCCTTGTCAAGAGAACAAGATGCCTAAGAAAGGGCAGAAAACTAGGGTGGTTACCCGCTCAGTTTAGGGCACCTCAGCTTTCTACTGCCGAGTAAGACCTCCCTTACCTCTCCATGCACAGGAGCTCCATCGGGTTCAGCCATGAAGCTTCCAGGTCGTGAAGTGGAGGGACTGGAGGTCTGAGTGATGAAGATGAATGTGGTCCTGAGTGATCAAGTAGGGGAGGCGCGGCAACGTGATCAGTGTCAACCGACAGATCCAGAAGCGTGGTGCACCAATGTTGTCAAGGCCGCACTGGCTGCCCTGTCTCTACGAACCTTAAGTAGGACCTTGTGCATGAGAGGGATCGGGGGAAAGGTGTAGAGCAGATGGCCTCCCCAGGGTAGCAGGAAGGCATCCACGATTGAGCCCAGGCTGCTTTTCTGGAATGAGCAAAACACTGGGCACTTCCTGTTGCTCTGAGTGGCAAACAGGTCAACCTGGGGGACCCCCACTCCACTCTGAAAGATGGAGTGAATGATATCCGGCTGGATGGACCACTCATGGCTGTGGAAGGACCTGCTGAAGTGGTCCACCAGTACATTCTGGACTCCTGACAGATATGGTGCTTCCAGGTAAACAGAGTGGGCTATAAAGAATTCCCAGAGCCTGAGATCCTCTTGAAAGAGGAGCGAGGACTGGGTACCACCCTGCTTGGTGATGTAAAATATTGCAGTGGTGTTGTCTATCATGACTGCCATGTGCTGCCCTGCAGATGAGACTGAAAGGCCTGGCATGCGAGTCACACCACTCTGAGCTCCTTGAGAACTCCCAGATGTGTGCCCCAACCTGGAGCTGACGCGTCAGTAACTTGAGACAAGGACAGCTGAGGGCTGCTGAAGGGGACTCCTTTGCAGACTATTCGAGCATCGAGCCACCACTGGAGTGACTCTAGCACCTGCTGTATCATCGTGACCACTAGTCCCAGGCTGTCGCATTGCGGGCAGTATGTCAAAGTGAGCCACGTCTGTAGAGGCCTGAGTCTCAGCCTGGCGTTTCGGACCACGTACATTCAGGCCACCATGTGACTGAGGAGACGAGACAATTCCTTGCTATAGTGGTCGGGTGTTCTCTCATGCATCAAATGATGCTTGCCATGGCATGTAATCAGGACTCCAGCAGGCTTGCTCTTGCTTGGACCAAGTCCAACACTGCTCCGATAAACTCTATCCTCTGGGTCGAAGACAAAGTGGACTTGTTCATGTTGAGGAGGAGACCCAGTCTCTTGAACGCGGATGTGGCCAGATGGACCTGTGACTCCACCTATTCTCTGGTGTGCCCCCTGAGCAGCCAATCGTCGAGGTAAGAATATACCTGCATCTGCCTCCTTGGGAGGAAGGCTGCTACCAGTGACAGGCACTTGGTGAATATTCATGGGGCTGTTGAAAAGTTGAGGGGAAGGACCATAAACTGATAATGTTTTTGGTCAATCAAGAACCTTAAAAAGCATCTGTGTGCAGAGCAAATTGCTATGTGAAAGTACATGTCTTTCATGTCGAGGGCAGCGAACCAGTCTCCCAGATCCAGAGACAGGATAATTATATTGAGGGAAACCATGTGGAACATCAACTTTACCATGAACTTATTGAGCCCTCGCAGGTCTAGAATGGTTCTGAGACCCCCTTTGGCTTTGGGGATTAGAAAGAGGTGGGGATAGATTCTCTTGCCCCTGAGCTCCTGAGGAACCTCCTCCACTGTTCCTATGTCGAAGAGCACTTGGACCTCCTGGATAAGGAGTTGTTCATGAGAAGGGTCCCTGAAGAGGGACGAAGAAAGGGATGGGAGGGAGGGTAGGAGCAGAATTGGAGAGAATATCTCACTTCCACTATGTGAAGAACCCAGCGGTCTGATGTTATTTGGGACCACGCACAGTACAAGTGGGATAGATGGTTCAAAAAAACACAGGGAAGGATCCAGTATTGAGGCAGGTGCTCCGTCCTCGGGCGCATCTTCAAAATGTCTGTTCTGAGCCCAATGAAGGCTTAGTTGGGCCCTGACCCTGTCCGGACAGGGGATGGGAAGGCTTACACCTGCCATTCCTACCCCTGCGCCTGTAAAAATCCTGCCTCAGCCGAGGAGGATACGAGCACTGTTGTGGCAGTTGGGGCTTAAAGGGCTTTTGTTGGAGCATGCATACCCAAAGATTTAATTTGACAGGTTTCAGAGTAGCAGCCGTGTTAGTCTGTATTCGCAAAAAGAAAAGGAGTACTTGTGGTACCTTAGAGACTAACAAATTTATTTGAGCATAAGCTTTCGTGAGCTACAGCATCAGAATGCATCCAATGAAGTGAGCTGTAGCTCACGAAAGCTTATGCTCAAATAAATTTGTTAGTCTCTAAGGTGCCACAAGTACTCCTTTTCTTTTTAAAGATTTCATTGTCGCCCAGCAGTCTTTGAGGCTATGCAGTCTGGAGTCAGTCTGTTTAGCAAACAGACCCACCCCATCAAAAGGTAGGTCTTGCATAGTTTGCTGAACTTTGGGTGGGACCCCCATGAACTACACTGCATAGCTTTCCCTGAGGACAAGGTGTGTGCTGCCGAGTCTGCAGCATCCAGTGAGGCCTGTAAAGAGGTCCGTGCCATTGCCTTGCCCTCCTCAATAATTGCCCTAGACTCCTGCCTGGACTCGGCTGGTACCAGCTCCCTAAACTTCGGCATTGAGTTCCAGGAGTTGAAACAGTACCTGCTCAGGATTGCCAGCTGGTTGGCAATCCTGAGTTGTAAGCCCTCCATAGAGTAAACTTTGCATCCGAATAAATCCAGGCGCTTGGAGTCGTTAGATTTAGGCCCTGGGGCTTGCTGACTCTGCCTCTCCCTCTCATTCACTGCTGACACTTCCAATGAGCAAGGCTGTGGGTATGTGAACAGGTAGTCGAACCCCTAAGAGGGAACAAAGTACTTCTTCTCCATACCCTGGGAGGGATGGAGGCCAGGGTCTGCCAAATGGTCTTTGCATTGGGTTGTATAGTTTTCATGAGGGGTAGAGCAACTCTGGATGGCCCTTCTGGTGCCAGGTTGTCCACCATATGTTCCTCTAACTCTTCCTCCTCCTCAACCAGCAGGTTCATATTCTGTGGTGGTGCCCGTCACCACCTTGTCTGGGGAGGATGACAAGGACACTAATGGGAGAACTGGGTCCTCTGGACACTCTTGGTCCTCGGGGACCCCCTGTCCCGCCTCTAGATCCTTGCCAGCCACTCCAGGGTCTGGCTCAGGAACTAGGGTGGGTTGCGGAGGAGGTGGTGTGACCGCAGACTCCTCTGCACCTCTAGGAGTGGAGCAACTGGCTGCTTCCTCAGGCACCCTAGGCTCAGAGGCCACTGAGCATGGGGCCTTGGACTGGGCACCCTTGGACTGGTGTTACACCCATGGGGTCCAAAACGGTCACTGCGCTGTACTGTGCCACTGTGCTGGCCATGGCCCTGCACCAGTGTCAGGTTTGTCCTGCACAGACTTGTGCCAGGGCCACTGTGAATATTTGGATTCTGTCTCTGAGTCTGAAGACAGAGACCGAGACCGTCATGGCCATGGCAATGCCAAGCACAGCTGAGCCAGAGAGTGGTGCCACGAGCTTGGGGAGTGGTGCCGCGAGGCTGGGGAGCAGTGCCACGAGGCTGGGGAGCGGTGCCATGGCCTGGAATGGTACCACGATCTGGAGCAGTTCCATGAGCGGGGTCTGTGCAGAGAGCCAGATCGGTGCCAATATGAACGGTGCCGAGATCAGGACCTACTGAGCGAAGGCGATCTGCACCGTGAGTGGGAGCGCTGGTGGGATCTAGATCAGTGCCACGAGTCAGACCTGTGCAGCGAGTGCGACAGGTGCCGGGACTCCGAGCGGCACCAGGACTCTGAGTGGTACCTCCCCTCTGCAGGCTGAGTCAAAGAGTGGATCATCGCCGGCTTTCCCCAGGACGGCGCCACCCATGTCAGTATCGGAGGCTTAATGCAAAGGGACAGGGACCTCGGTGTTTTCATCACAATGAGGTCCCTGGCGGCCTCAAAGATGTCCAGGGTGGAAGGCAGTTCTACTTCCTCCACCATTGGACCCGGGGAATCCAACTGCACCAGACTCGACAGTCCCGCCTGTTAGCTGAATTCAACGGCACAGGCTCCAAAAGTTTTGGCACCGGGGGCTCCTCCCTGGGGCGTGCCCCATTGGCCGGCTCCGATGGGGTGGGTCCTGAAGTGGGGGAACCACTCCTCCCTTGCTTCTGGTGCCACGTCTGTGCCTACGAATGGGATCGGTGCCGGGCTGGTCCTGCCGTCTTCGGTGCCGGGGAGTGACGGTGCCGAGGGTCTCTACCCAAGTCCTTTTGCAGTGCCACCTCTGCCACTGCTGCCAGGGCACTGTGCACCGAGGAACTCAACCCTGGGTCCTGCCATGCTGATGTGGGTTGCGGTCTAAGTGCTGCCTCCATTAGGAGCTGCTTCAGTCTAAAGTCCTGCTCCTTCTTGGTTCGGGGGCAAAAGCCCTTACAAATCCTGCACTTTTCTGACTGATGTGCTTCCCCCAGACACTTTAAACAAGCGGCATGAAGGTCGCCCATTGGCATGAGCTTGTTGCAGATCTTGCAGGGTTTGAACCCCTGAGACTTAGACATGTAAGTCCCCCAAGGAGAACGCAGTCAGGGTGGAGGGTAAACCCTCCAGTCCAACAGCTAACTAACTACTAACCAGAACTACAATAACTAAGAATTAACTAAGAACTAAACAACTACAAAATACAAACAGTCCGAAAGAGAAGCTAGGGAAACGTGGAGAGCTTGCAAAGCAAGACGACACACTTCCAGCAACTGTCACTGGTGGTAACAAGGAACTGAGGAGGCGCTGGATTGGCAGGGTCATTTATTGAGCACCATCAGGGGGCTCCACAGCCCACCCAACGGGTGCTGCTAGGGGGGAAACATTACGACGATTGTGTATGCTGCGCACACACACTTAATTGGAATCAATATGAGCAATCACTCAAAGTAGACTACATATACCAAACAAATCTCTTATGATCACCACTCCCAATATGCAGACAAATTTCACCCAATGGCCAGTCAGGATCCACTCATCTGGGGGTCCCTGGAGATGCCTCTGCACGGCATGGTCATGCAGAGGGGTCAGAGTTCCAGCTTGATGTTGAACTGCAGTTCGGAAATAGTTCCCGAAGAGCATTGTTTTTCATTTACTTTAGATAGGTAAAACTAACTACCTCTTTCAAATTTACTAAACTTATCACATTATCGCACACTCCTAAATAACAAAAAAATTTACCCATTACATACTAGCACCTATGTGTCCTTCTTCCTGCCCAAGGGTTTTACATTTTATCTTTCATGTCCAAATTATAACTTAGTTGTGACCTACTCTGTTTATGCAGATGGTCACCATAAAAACACTGGTTAGAGCTTATCTGACCATTTATTGAGTCTCTTTCTGTATTCTCCCTAATTTCCCAGCACCTGGGTGTCTCTACTTTACAACCTTCGTGGTTATAACTCTCGTTAGGGACATTCCTGAAGTGGGGGTGCTTTATCAGTAGCGGAACATTGATTTTTTTTCAATTTTAGTGGTGAACTCCCAGAGTTTCATGCAAGGCTGGTTTAAGATGGGTGGGGGAGGGGTTGATCAGGTCTCAGGCTTACAGGGTGATAACCAGGGATCCTAGAAATCTGTTTTCTGTGGAAAAACGTGGAATTTTCATTTAGACAGACAATCTTAATATAGTTTATTTGTACATAAAATAAAAAAACTAAACTATTACCTAATGTTACTGAAGCATGAGCATGGACAAACAGAACATGGGGATACAGCCATTCTGCAGCAACTAGCTAGCCTGTTCGTGACAGAAGACATATACACTGACCTGAAATACATTGTAGAGAACTGAAGATGCCCAGTGACAGAACTAGATGTTTTATAGTCCCCAAACTACCAAATACACAAAGTGTACAATGTTGTCCTGTATTTAATTTCATGGCTGGAGCATCTTGTATCATCAGCTGATAATGCAAATGGATCCACAGCTGCTCAAAGCACTGCTGATAAACAGACAGTACAACCTAAAAAATAAACAAAGAGCTATTGATTTTCTCCATGCTGTTCATGCACTGGATCATAAACAAATAGCTGCTGCTTGTACAGATTATGAAACTGTGAAACTGCAATTAAAGCTGTCTAATGAATGCAACATGGAATGGGCAGTGTATTTAGGGATTGCCAAAGATGTGTTTGGAGACGCTGAGGATCCCATTTACTCCTGGATGGCTGCTGAAGATTGCATTCCCCACCTGGCAAAACACTCAGTGGTTCTCCTCCAACTAACTGTAAATTCAGCTGATGTGGAAAGAAGTTTGAGCAAACTTTGGGTTCTTTCCTGTGCTCAGCACCAATGACTGAAAGACAAATGTG
This sequence comes from Eretmochelys imbricata, assembly GCF_965152235.1. Classification (NCBI taxonomy): domain Eukaryota; kingdom Metazoa; phylum Chordata; order Testudines; family Cheloniidae; genus Eretmochelys; species Eretmochelys imbricata. Next base: position 38,661,217 of record NC_135574.1, read on the forward strand.
GCAGGAATGCTGTAATTCTATTTTAACAACCAGAACTAACTCAGAATGTGAGTAATGTTAATATAAAAGCAATTTTCACTTTATTTTTGTGTATTAAAAGCAAAACAATTTTCTGAAAATATAGAATACACACATAGAAGTATTTGGTATATATAAAAAACAAATTTCAGTTCTATTAATTTTATAATTTTATATTATAAGGATTGATGGCATGGATAGGCTTTGAACTTGCTTAACAGTTGTAAATATATCAATAAAACATTGTGTTTAACTGTTGCCTCTATATATTGTGGCTTGGGAAACTAAAATTCAGCATTTAATTTTAATCGTGGAAAAATGCAGATTTTGTGGGGGGGGAGTTGTCTTGGAAAACTAGCGTCCCTGGTTAGAGCTGTACTAAAACCAGGAAAGTATCATTCCCGTACAGCAAGCTACCATCTGATATCGTGTCTGAGTGGTGATTACAAACTTTTGGCACAACTAATTCTGCAAAACATTATGCCCACAGTCGAGCAGGCTCTGAGTGATGACCAGCCATGTTTAAACCTAATAGGAGCACTTGTGATCAAGTTCTTGCTCTTATCACCTGTATAGCATATGATTTTTAACAGAAGACAAAGACAGGTGCTGTGTTTCTTGATTTGCAACAATAAATGATACTATGTGGTATACTAGCCTGCTGGCCAAGATATCAAAGATGTTACCTTGATGGGTGGTTATTGCTACAACATGCATTGAAACGGACAATTCCAAGTGATGCTTTGAAATAACCTGAGCACATGGAGGATCCAGAACAGATTCACTCAGGGATCTGTTCTTGCCCCAATTTTTTCATGATGGTTTGCTGACCAGTGGTATATTTCAGCCAAGAAGGCCCAGATAATTTCTTAATAAGTACTGTGCGTAGCGAGAAGTCCTCCATGGACTCAATGAGGCAAACAGAAAGATAGGTATGCATATGAATCACAAGATGACATAGGTCATGTCAAATGTACCTGGTTCATGAACGTTCACCATACAATTCAAGGGGATGCATTCAAAGAAGTAGAACATCATGCTTATCTAGGTCAAATGGTTTAAAAGGAACTAACCAAGAAGGCAAAATAGAACAAAAATTATCACAGGTTGAGTAACATACAGTAGATTACTGCAATTTTTTACAGGAAGGATGCTACTTTGCCAGAAGTGGATGTTGTACAAAATCTACATGCTTCCTGTTGTCAGTTTTGACACTGAAACTTGGACAATGTCAAAGCAAATGGAAAATCACTTGAAGAACAGCAAAAGAAGAGTGGAGTGAGCAATGCTGATTAGCACAATGAAGGACAGGAGGACCAACATGGAGATTCATCATCAGAAAATAGCGAATGCCATCTATGCAAAGAAAAGAGAGTGGGCAGTTCACTGGCCGCATCATAAGATAGATGAAAGATGGCCTAAGGTTTTGAATTGCAAACAAAGTAGAGGGCAGTTACAAAGTAAGTGCAGACACAGGCTGACAAAGCAGGTGGGAGTTGCTTGGATTTCAATGGTGCATAACTGAAGAAAATGGTGCTTAATTGGGGAGTCCTTCATTCAGCAAAAAGAAAAAGAGTCCTTGTGGCACCTTAGAGACTAACAAATTTATTTGAGCATAAGCTTTTGTGAGCTACAGCTCATTTCATCAGATGTATGCAGTGGAAAATACAGTGGGGAGATTTTACATACACAGAGAACATGAAACAATGGGTGTTACCATACACACTGTAACAAGAGTGATCAGGTAAGGTGAGCTATTACCAGCAGGAGAGTAGAGGGGGGGACCTTTTGTAGTGATAATCAAGGTGGGCCATTTCCAGCAGTTGACAAGAACATGTGAGGAACAGTAGGGGGGGAAATAAACATGGGGAAATAGTTTTACTTTGTGTAATGACACATCCACTCCCAGTCTTTATTCAAGCCTAAGTTAATTGTATCCAGTTTGCAAATTAATTCCAATTCAGCAGTCTCTTGTTGGAGTCTGTTTTTGAAGTTTTTTTGTTGAAGAATTGCCAGTTTTAGGTCTGTAATCGAGTGACCAAAGAGACTGAAGTGTTCGCCGACTGGTTTTTGAATGTTATAATTCTTGATGTCTGATTTGTGTCCATTTATTTTTTTACGTAGAGACTGTCCAGTTTGGCCAATGTACATGGCAGAGGGGCATTGCTGGCACATGATGGCATATATCACATTGGTAGATGTGCAGGTGAACGAGCCTCTAATAGTGTGGCTGATGTGATTAGGCCCTATGATGGTGTCCCCTGAATAGATATGTGGACACAGTTGGCAACGGGCTTTGTTGCAAGGATAGGTTACTGGGTTAGTGGTTTTGTTGTGTGGTGTGTGGTTGCTGGTGAGTATTTGCTTCAGGTTGGGGAGCTGTCTGTAAGCAAGGACTGGCCTATCTCCCAAGATCTGTGAGAGTGATGGGTCATCCTTCAGGATAGGTTGTAGATCCTTGATGATGTATTGGAGAGGTTTTAGTTGGGGCTGAAGGTGATGGCTAGTGGCATTCTGTTATTTTCTTTGTTGGGCCTGTCCTGTAGTAGGTAACTTCTGGGTACTCTTCTGGATCTGTCAATCTGTTTCTTCACTTCAGCAGGTGGGTATTGTAGTTGTAAGAATGCTTGATAGAGATCTTGTAGGTGTTTGTCTCTGTCTGAGGGGTTGGAGCAAATGCAGTTGTATTGTAGAACTTGGCTGTAGACAATGGATCGTGTGGTGTGGTCTGGATGAAAGCTGGAGGCCTGTAGGTAAACATAGCTGTCAGTAGGTTTCCGGTATAGGGTGGTGTTTATGTGACCATCGCTTATTAGCACCGTAGTGTCCAGGAAGTGGATCTCTTCTGTGGACCGGTCTAGGCTGAGGTTGATGGTGGGATGGAAATTGTTGAAATCACGGTTGAATTCCTCAAGAACTTCTTTTCCATGGGTCCAGATGATGAAGATGTCATCAATGTAGTGCAAGTAGAGTAGGGGCATTAGGGGACAAGAGCTGAGGAAGCGTTTTTCTAAGTCAGCCATAAAAATGTTGGCATACTGTCGGGCCATGCGGGTACCCATAGCAATGCCATTGATTTGAAGCTATATATTGTCCCCAAATGTGAAATAGTTATGGGTGAGGACAAAGTCACAAAGTTCAGCCACCAGGTTTGCCGTGACATTATTGGGGATACTGTTCTGAAGAGTTCATGTTTAGCTATTCCACCTGGAAGCAGGCAGGGCACACCCTGACTGTTTTGTAGAAGCAATGCACACATTGCTCTATCCAAGGACAAGGGCTAGATATGAACCATGAGAACTTGATTGTTTGGACAGCAACTGTGGGAGGCTTTCTTAGCCTGGGCTCAAGGCCTGAGAACCAGGATTGTAGTAGATAAAGGATGGTAACTAAGTATATTAATCAACGTCATGCATTCCTTTGGGTAGCAGTGTGTAATGCTTAGGGGGAGAAATATAATAAAAGGAGAAGGTGGAAGGCGGGGGGGCAGAACAGCCCATCTGACCAGCCTGTTTGCTTGGATAAAGCTGTGTTCTGTCTCATCATTGAACCACCACACTGTTCCTGACGGCTTGTAGTCCATCTTTGTGTGGAATGTTGGTGTAGAGGGCTTCCACATCCATAGTGGCTAGGATGGTGTTTTCAGGAAGATCACCGATGGATTGTAGTTTCCTCAGGAAGTCAGTGGTATCTCGAAGATAACTGGGAGTTCTGGTAGCGTAGGGCCTGAGGAGGGAGTCTACACAGCCAGACAATCCTGCTGACAGGGTGCCAATGCCTGAGATGATGGGGCGTCCAGGATTTCCAGGTTTATGGATCTTGGGTAGCAGATAGAATACCCCTGGTCGGAGTTCTAGGGGTGTGTGTGTGCGGATTTGTTCTTGTGCTTTTTCAGGGAGTTTCTTGAGCAGATGGTGTAGTTTCTTTTGGTAACCCTCAGTGGGATCAGAGGGTAATGGCTTGTAGAAAGTGGTGTTGGAGAGCTGCCTAGCAGCCTCTTGTTCATATTCCGACCTATTCATGATGACGACAGCACCTCCTTTGTCAGCCTTTTTGATTATGATGTCAGAGTTTATGAGGCTGTGGATGGCATTGTGTTGTGCACGGCTGAGGTTATGGGGCAAGTGATGCTGCTTTTCCACAATTTCAGCCCGTGCACGTTGGCAGAAGCACTCTATGTAGAAGTCCAGTCTGTTGTTTCGACCTTCAGGAGGAGTCCACCCAGAATCCTTCTTTTTGTAGTGTTGGTAGGAAGGTCTCTGTGGGTTAGTATGTTGTTCAGAGGTGTGTTGGAAATATTCCTTGAGTTGGAGACATCGAAAATAGGATTCTAGGTCACCACAGAATTGTATCATGTTCGTGGAGGTGGAGGGGCAGAAGGAGAGGCCCTGAGATAGGACAGATTCTTCTGCTGGGCTCAGAATATAGTTGGATAGATTAACAATATTGCTGGGTGGGTTACAGAAACCATTATTGTGGCCCCTTGTGGCATGTAGTAGTTTAGATAGTTTAGTATCCTTTTTCTTTTGTAGAGAAGCAAAGTGTGTGTTGTAAATGGCTTGTCTAGTTTTTGTAAAGTCCAGCCACGAGGAAGTTTGTGTGGAAGGTTGTTTTTTTATGAGAGTATCTGGTTTTGAGAGCTCATTCTTAATCTTTCCCTGTTTGCTATAACGGATGTTGATCAGGTGGTTCCGCAGTTTCTTTGAGAGTTTGTGGCACAAGCTGCTGGCACAAGCTGCCAGCATAGTCTATGTGGTATGTAGATTGTAATGGATTTTTTACATTCAGTCCTTTTGGTATGATGTCCATCTGCAAACTGGATACAATTAACTTAGGCTTGAATAAAGACTGGAAGTGGATGTGTCATTACACAAAGTAAAACTATTTCCCCATATTTATTCCCTCCCTACTGTTCCTCACACATTCTTGTCAACTGCTGGAAATGACCCATCTTGATTATCACTACAAAAGGTCCCCCCCATTCCACTCTCCTGCTGGTAATAGTTCACCTTACCTGATCTTGTTACAGTGTGTATGGTAACACATATTGTTTCATGTTCTCTGTGAATATAAAATCTCCCCACTGTATTTTCCACCGCATGCATCCAATGTAGCTCACAAAAGCTTATGCTCAAATAAATTTGTTAGTCTCTAAGGTGCCACAAGTCCTCCTTTTCTTTTTGCGGATACAGACTAACATGGCTGCTACTCTGAAACCTTCATTCAGCGGTGAACTGAAAATGGCTAATTAAATAAGAGAGATGTCAGGCAGCTTGAATTGTATAGAGGCAAAGGCATACACAGAGTTTGAGGCATGAATAGAGATTAAAAGGGTGAAGGGATGTAAATGGAGATGGAAAATCTAAGGTGTGAAAGCCTTTTAGAAAGAATATGAAAACACTGTGCCACCACTGTACAAAAAGGATGGCAGCAGCATAAAGCAGTTGAGCAACTTGGATATCCTTAAATCTGCCATGAATGAGCAAGAAGCTGAGAGTGACTTGGCCACTTCATATATCTTTATAACAGCTTATTACATAGCTAAAAAGGGTTTGTCTTCTAGTGAATACATCGAGTTCACTGTTCCAGAGTGTTTGAAGAGGAAAGCTGGTTTAGTACTGTAAGTAATGAGTCACATGCAGGTATAATTAAGTGCATTTCTATACATATTATTTTAAAGTAAGCATTGAAAAGAAATCACTACTGAGTGTGCTCCATGAAGAAAACTCTAGCATAAAAGCAAAGAGTGGTGCTTAATTATTTGAGAGGCAGTTTTGATGCAGTGAAGCTGGTTGCTTTTCTTCTCAGACTCTCAGATGATAGACCCAAGCAACTGTTAACTATCACATCTCTCATGTCCCTGAAGCTGCAGGAATCTTTAGAGAGATTCTATACAAGCACATACTCTATATAGGCAGACAATAGCTACCAGTAGCCAAATCACTGCAGCAACTGTTCAAACAAGAAGCCAAATAGGGCAGATTCCATGCAATTTGCCACTGTTTACTCAGGATTTAGGAAGCACCACTAGTTCCTGGTCCCCTTCTCATGCCACCAGGCCCAAGGACACTCCCAGGGAGCCCCAACAGGCTGGGTAGGGCTGGGTACTGGGTAGGGCTAACACTTGTGCCCAGGTGCTGTATATAATCACCTGCCCAAGAAAAGGGTAGGAAGCCCATAGAAGTTCAGGGGACTGAGTGGGGATTCATGGCGACAACACATAATGGGGGATAAAAGAGCTGAGACACAATGGAATGGCATAAGGGATGAGCCCCTCTCCCTGTAGGCACGGTCATGCCATTGCACATCCCTGAGCCAGAATGGTGGCATAGGAAATCCCAAATCCTTCTGCTCAGTCTGCTGCATATTCCCTGCACATATCTTCCAAAGGCCTGACTCAGTGTATGTGGCTCAGAGACACCGTACAGCACTAGAGCTGATTACTGGAGTAGGGACTCTCTTATGGGTCACAGATACTGCACATAGGAGAACCTGCAGGAAATAGGGCCAATATAGTATAGGAAGGGAGAGAAGGGCCACGAAAAAAATTGAGCCTCTAACTGGCTTGTGGGATAGGTATGTGGGTCAGGAAGCAAACAACACACTCGCAAAACAATGAGGAAACAGCACTGATCATGCCTGGCAAAAGATATTCCAGCTTCTCAGTCTAATCAACAGCAGTGGGTGCTGTATAAGTAGCATGTGATGCCCATGCTTTGTTTTGGAGCAGGTGTTCTCACAACAAATTTTTTGGTGGCCTCAAGAGTGTGGCCACCAACTCGTGCTGGTGGCCGCACTGATACTTTTTCCTAAAATACTTAATTAGCTTTAGGAAAAAACCAAACAAATATGCACATATACACATCCATCATTGTAATATATTTATGTAGAGTTTTCTTTCTGGACTCAATAATAAAAATAATGCAGTGAACAGTGATGTTAACAAATATACAAGTACCACTTTTCACAACCTCCCAGCTAGCTAGTAAGTCTGCTGTGAAAAGTGATATTTGCATGTTTATTAATAACACTTTTCAAAGCAAGCCCCAGGACAAATTAAGCCCTGGATGGAGGGATAAGAGGGGAAGGCAGCAAGGGTCGGGGCGATGGTGGAGCCCACTGCCCAATCACCCGGAGCTGAATCCCAAGCCCCATTGCCCCCCTGCAAGGTGGGTTGAGCACTCACCTTGCTCCTGCAGCGTTTTGTCCCATTTGTCTCCAGAGGTGGTGCAGGGTGGCACATCAGGAGCAGGGGACAGTGGGGAAGGGGAAAAATATCTGCTCCTATCACCACCAAGAGGTGGTTGTGGCCTGGTTCCCGCATGTGGCCACAGTGACCACATTTGAGAAATTCTGTTTTAGAAAGTATCCTGGCTTGTGCCATGACACCTTTGATGCTTCCCCATTTCAGGCATCTCTCTCTGCCACTGGTATGACTACCTACGAGGTAGGTTTGACATGCCCTCAGACTGCATTTGTGTCTCTGGGCCTCTGACACGCACATTTAGCAGCAGACAGGTTTAGGCTGCAGAGAAATAATAAGGTGGGGAATGAGATTGTTTAATATTCACACACTGTTTGCTTGATGCCCTCTCCCCCACAACCCAATTGAGGAAGAGAAGCACCAGCCCCTATCATTCTATGATCATTAGTGCAAGAGAGGGTGGAAGTCCCCTATCTGGTGGCTTTGCAGTCAATGATATTTTCAATGTGTGGTCTAGTAATCCACTGAATGAATGACCTTCCTTTGGACAGCTGGGCATAGTGCCCAAGCGACCCTGATATGGTGCTGATAGGGGGAGTCAATGCACTGTTGTCAGAGTTTACTGGGCAGCTGCAGTGGGGCTATGACTGGGAGCCACAGGGGTGTGGAGAGAGACTGCCCAGCTATTCCCTGGGGTAATGGGCAGCAGTGGTTGGCAACAGAGAAGTGCAGGGAAGAGAAATAACATTGTGGAGGTGGATTTGCCCTGTGTCCAGCAGTAGGTTGCTGTCATTTGTAACCCCAACAGGAATTGACATGAGGAAAGCATGAATTATAGTGGAGACTGTGGCCTGTGTGCGGCCTATGCCACAAAGTCTCTCTGAATCTGCAAAGACACTGCCACGCAGGCTCAGTGATTTGTGGATAGCCCCTTGTAGTTGATTTACTCCTCTGCAATTTGAAAGCTTACAACGCTTCAAAAAGGACATAATTGTAAAAGCCAACTGTAGAGAACTGGTAATCACTTTGACTTTTTGGTAATCACTTTGACTTTTGATTATTTTGGTAATCACTTTGACTTTTTGCCTATCACTTAAAATCTATCTTTTGTAGTCCATAAACTCGTTTTATCAGTGAGTTTACCTGAAGTGTTTGGTAAATCTGCTCAGCTCTTCATCACTTTCCATTGATGAAGTGGTGAACCAATTAATAAACTTGCACTGCTCGTCTTGAGCAGTGCATGACAGTATATTCCTGAGGTACAAGGCAGGGAGCTGGGGGGATTTGGCTGGTGCCTTTCTCTGTATGATTCCTGAGTGGCTTTGGGTGCATTCATGCAATCTAGCTGGATGTGGGGATCCAAATGCAGTTGTGCTGAGTGTTAACAGTGCCTAGAGGGGTTTGCTGCTTTGTGAGAGACATTGTGAGAGACAGCCCAGGCTGCCCCACAGTCCCAGGCTGCACCCCAGGGATCTCATCACAGATTAATTGTTCAGAATCCCTAAAGAAGTGATAATTAAAGGGTGGCCTGCAGAAATAAGTAATTGCTGTCCGAATATAAGAGACTGGAGACTGGAACTGCAGACATGAACTTACTGTGATAGAAGAGGTGATTGTCAAGGGCTGTAAGGTTGTAATTCCAATAAGCCTTTGAAAAGAAATGCTACAAAAGATCAGCAAAGGTCATTTAGGAATTGAAAAGTGCAAACAATGAGCATGAGAGGTGCTGTATTAGCCGCAGATCAATCATGACATTACTAATGTAGTAGGAAACTGCTTTTCATGCTTAAAATACAAGCCATGCCAACAGGCAGAGCCACTGAAACCTTATCCAGGTCCACAAAGGCCTTATGAGAAAGTAGGCACTGATTTATTTACCTGGCAATCAAAGGATTATTTAATAGTCACAGATTATTATTCTCTGTATCAGAAATTTGCACACTGCATGGTACTAATAGTAAATCAGTGACAGCTGGCATGAAGGATACCTTCTCCAGACATGGAATTCCAGAATTATCTTAGCTATAATGGGTTGCAATTTTCCTTTGCAGATTGTAGGAAATTTGCCATAGATTGGGATTTTCATCACAAAAAATCAAGTCCAAATTACCCCCAATCAAATGGACTTGAGGAAAGGTCTATACGCGCAGTAAAGAACCTTATGAAAAAGACTTTTGACAGTGCGGTGATTTGTATAAAGTGTTACTGGTTTACCAAAGTCTTCCACTGGAGAATGGCTTTTCTCTGGCTCAGCTGTTAATGGAAGAAGGATCAGATCTACTTTACCAATTACTGATAACCTGCTGAAATCTCATAACAATGAAACCATACAGAAGATGAAAGAAAATCAGAAGCGGAAGAAGATATATTATTTTTGTAAAAGGGCCCATGAGCTCCTATCTATTAACCCAAGTGATAAAGTGTGCACGAGGAATCACACCTCTAATACTTGGAGCCAAAGCGGTACCATTAAAGAACAGTTGCATCCAAGATTTTATGTAGTCCAGACAGACCAGGGGGACACATTTCAATGTAATCAAAGGGATTTACAAGTAATCCCAGAAATTTACAACGCATTGACAGTAGATGTGGACTCTGGCATGTCCCATCTGATTGATCCTTTATCATCAACACACAAAGGAAAAACTGTCAAGGAACAAGAAAACAACTCAGATGCTAATGGAAGGCTGTTACTGAGAAGATCAGAGCAGGAGATTAAAGTCCTGAAAGACTTATAGAGACTTGCTAACCTACTTGGAGAAGGGGTAGTTGAGGAAAGTGTTTGGTACAGACTCACTCAAGAGTGATGTGCTGGTAATCTCTCCACTCTCTAGGTAGTTGACACATTAGGTTTATAGAAATTTACTACATGGATTGAGAATTTAATGCATATGTTATTAGATCAGTGGTTCTCAAACTTTTGAGGCTCATGCCCCCCTTTACGTCTGTCTGCGCCCCCCTGCAGTCATTGCTGGGAGTGGGGACATGGCAGGGGAGCTGGGGGAGAACACGGAGAGAGGTAAGAGGGCAACAACTGGGAGTGGGTCTGGGCCAGGAGCGGGGCCACTGCCATGGGCCGTGGCTGGGGGCAGGAGTGGAGCCGTAGCCAGGCTGCAGTGGGGGCCAGCAGCCAGGTGCTGCTCCACTCCCAGCCTTGCCCCCAGCCTTGGCCCTAGGCTGGGAACGGAGTCGCAGCTGGGCCACAGTGGGGGCTGGCAGCTGGTCTCCCAGCCAGGTGAGGAGCTGTGCCCTGGTGGGGAGAGGCTAGGCATGTGGCTGGGAGGAGCCAGGGACGTAGCTGGGGGTGGGACTGGGGCAGAGCTGGGGGCGGGGAGCTGCTCCCTCCCCGCCACTGTGGGGGCTGGCCTGGGCCCTGACGCACCCCCCCTGGATGGTCCTCCATGCACCCCTAGGGGGACATGCCCCACACTTTGAGAATCTCTGTATTATATAGTTGTTAGCTGTGTATATATATATATATATATATATATATATATAATTGTTTTTCTTTAAGAAGGAAGATGTAGAGATATGTTTATAGAAGATTATAATTTAGAGACACTCCTTCATAAGGGACAGTATTAAGAACACAGGAATTTGGAGATGTGCCCTGAAGACGTGGGTTGGGAAATGGCTATGTGAAGCAGTTCACCAGAGATGCTCTCCAGTTTGTTTTATTAAAGTTTTGTTCTTTTCTCATTCACTGATTTATTATTTAATGAACCACAAAATCATTCCATGGACCTTTGAGAAAGTTCTCCTATGGATGAAATCCACCAAGGTGAGCTGGTGGGTGATTTACCAGCTCCTCAGTAGACTGCATCCCACAACTCCAGCCCTCCCTCGCTACCCTTCACTGTTGTGCCTGGGTGCAGGGTTGATATTTCACTAATATTGGATGCCTGGGTGCAGGGTTGATATTTCACTAATTTCACCCACAGGGTTATTTCAGTCTGTTTGTTACTGTGGACTTTTGGTCTTTTTTTGATTGCACAGACCAATTCATATGCTGATTCACACCTAAATCAGTATGCCCACAATTTATCATCCCATTCCCAGGTGGGGCAGTGGACCCCAACAAGTGTGCCTGAAATGCAGAGGTTCTGGATTCTCCAATTTTGATGAGGATAATAAGTCCAATATTTCCAATTACTGGTCCACAAACCCACCCTCTCAACTCCAGTTTTCCAAAGAGTAATATCTTGGGATAGGTTTCTCCTCCTGCATGCTTTCTCCACTTCAATGAAACCCACAGGCAGGTGCTCAGACAAACTTTATTGGGCCAGACAACTCCAGGAGAGGTTTATGCAAGTGTACAGCTCTGGGTGGAGTGTAAGCATAGATGAGTCCATGCTGAGGTTCACAGGTCACTGAAAAAGACTTCTCCAATATATCCCCAATAGATGGGCATGATATAGTATCAAACTGTAAAAACTCTATGAAAATCATATGGGTTATCCCTATAACTTCACAATATAAACTGGGAAGGGACGAGAAACATTCAGAGGTTCCTTCTCCAGCAGCATAGGGGGATCTGGTAATATTGTTTGGGAGCTTGTTAGGGCCCTGCACACGTCTGGCTACCACATCTATATTGACCGGTATTTCACCAGCATACCTCTATTCAAAGCCCTTTCCCAAGGAAGAACAGGAGCCTGAGGTACAATCAGGAAAAACAGTAGAGGATGCCCCCAGAGCGTGGTCAGGCAACCCTTAAGTACTGGCAAGATGAGTGTTCTGTGAAGCTATGCCCTTCTGGCTGTTAAACATGCTGGCAGAAAGCCTATTTCTTGACCACCATGTACAATGAAAGAACCATCAAAGCCCCAGTCCCAGGAAGAAAGGAGCCCCAGAAGAAGCCTGTTGTACTTTAACCAATGAATGGGAGAGGTCAATAAATTAGACCAAGTGTTATAGCCATATCATGTAATCAGGAAAATGGTGGTATGGTACAAGAAACTAGGGCCTCTGTATAATGCAGCTTGCTATGCACAATTCCTGTGTTATCTTCCACCAGACATCAGGAGATTTTCACTTCACCTAGCTGAGTTTCCAGCTATCACTCATATCAAGCATGCTCGGAGCTTGAGGCAACATAGATTGAAGTATTGTTCCCTTTGACCAACTCAGCAAAGGCCACTTCATCTGAAAATTACTGCTGACCCGAGGCCATAGAAGAGATGCAGAGTCTGCAACAGGCAGGACCAAAGGCAAAATGCACTTTTTCATTGCTCAAAATGCCCAGGAAAACCAGGCCTTTGGTTGGGTGCCTGCTTTGAACATTACTGTACTTCCATTGAATATTCTTTGTAAATAAACCTTTCTCATTTCTCACATACATCCTGTCTCTGTACTGCTTCTAGGGGACAATCCTAGGGAATCCATTCACCATCCCCTCCTCCTTCTCTCTCGCTGAGTTGGTTGTACACTGTTCAGCTAAGAGGATGCCCCACACAGGGAAGAGGGGATCCCAAAGATCCCAGACAAGTTTTCCCAAGCAGTTTGGGAGGGTCAGAGTCCCCTGAGGAGGGAATTGGAGGGGACTCTACACTTGCTCCAGCTCTCATAGACTCATAGATTTTAAGGTCAGAAGGGACCGTCTTGATCATCTAGTCTGACCTCCTGCACCTTGCAGGCCACAGAACTCACGCACCTACTCCTATAATAGACCCCTGGATGAGTTACTGAAGTCCTCAAATCATGATTTAAAGACTTCAAGTTAAAGAGAATCCACCATTAATACTAGTTTAAACCTCCAAGTGACCTCTTCCCCATGCTTCCTTACTGCAGAGGAAGGTGAAAACCCCCCAATGTCTGCCAATCTGATCCAAGGGAAAATTTCTTCCTGACCCCAAATATGGCAATCAGTTAGACTCTGAGCATGTGAGCAAGACCCAGCAGCAAGACACCTGGGAAAGAATTCTCTTTAGTAACTCAGAGCCCTCCCCATCTAGTGTCCCATCACTGGCCATTGGAGATATTTGCTCCTAGCAGTCGCAGATCAGCTACTATTACCAGAGAAATTCTCCAGTCTCCACTTTGCTTTCCTAATTTTTTATTCTGAATAAGCACCCTGAGATGAATGCTCCAGACCATGAGTGTGCTCAGTAAGAACTTCAGATTTCTAAAATGGTGCCATGGCAAAGAGCCAAGTATGGGAGGGGGAAGAGGGAGATTGGCAGAATCACAATTCTGAGATGAATGACAACAGTGAGCATATGCAATCCTGGTGACTACTGAATATGTGCAGTAAGGGGTGACAGAGAGGACAGTTACCTGAGCAGCTAGCTGGTCAGAGCCCACTCATTCCGCTCACAACTTGTTTTAAAAGTAAGAGCTGTCAATCAGAATTCTGAGGTAATGGTCAAGACTGGGCAATTGAGAGTGAGATGACTACTTCTAAGAATAAAAAAAGTATATAAAGAGAGAGCTAAAATATAGCATAAAAGCCCAGCTACCAGCAACAATTCTGGAGTCCAGAGTGTGAGTCTGAGAGAGAGAGAGAGAGAGAGAGAGAGAGATTTGGAAAGAGCCGGGAAGCAAGCAAGGGAAGAGAAAGAAAAACTGCTGCAGAGAGAGAAAAGAAAACTTGAGTGGAGCAGAGCTGACTGATCAGGAATTGAACAGCAGCAGCAGTGATTTTTAAAATGAAACATCAACAGATTTATAGAGTAAGCTTAATATTCTTAATAATAAGCTTAAGTTTTAATTATAATTCAGCATAAGTATAGTATAGGATAGTATATAGGATTAGTATGTGTGTGCATGTATTGATAAGAATGCATACAATTCTGTTATTAATTGCATCGTATCTATATAACCTTTAAAGCAATTTAAGAGCTGCTGTCAGCAATTTGTTGCAAACTGGCCATGTGCAAGAAATTGCTTTGCTAAGACTCATTTAAACGATATGCTATTGTGGTTTAAGGGCTCTTTAACTTGCAATAAGGGATTTGTTTTCTCAGGGATTTTTGTGCCTTGTTTAGGATTTTTAGATCATATTGTAGTAGGGACTGTCGTCATATGTTGGCTGCATGTGTGTTCTCTCTGCATGCTGCACTGGCTCTGGCCAGATAACCTGTACAGAAGCCTCCGACTGAACCGCCCAATATAACCACAAGATTTGGTTAAGCAGCAAAGGCACCCAGCCAGGTTTATTGTCGATGAAGCACAGTATTAGTGCCTTATGCTTGCTACAAGTACACTTAATACATCTATGCCCATGACAATGGATGCAGATCAGTGACCAACTGGACTTTCCATTTGCCCTTAGGCTGGCCAAAGTCACTCCCTCTGAGATACCTATTTATACACCACTACAAGCAAGTTATGTATATCCCCCAACGTAGTCAGTCACCACCCTTTACCTTGTACATGTTGGTTTGATCAAAACATATCCATCCACCACTGTCACCCTGACCTTATCTTTAGGAGGGGTCAGTGTATTCTTATTATCTTTGGTGCAGGGGGATGTTTGTACCATACTTGGTATTGGGGTGTTCTGGTACCACCCTTCTGGAATGTGTTTGCATGAGTGTCTTGTGCCTCGTACTTCTTAGAAATGCGTGCTTTTGCAATACCAGTGCTGTTCTTGCCAGCTTCTGTGAGCGCGCATGAAAGCAGAGCCTGACTTCTGCTCAGAGCCTGTCTCTTGCTAACTTTGCCTTATATTAGCAAGCCTTGACCACTAGTTTAGTTCAGGCCTCAGGCCTCAGACTGTGTCTCTGATACAAGGACTTATGTCTCAGTCCCTGTAAAAGAAAGGGAGCCTATTAGATACTTCAATAAAAAGATACTTTGTTTTGGAAATGATACTGTCTGTGTCAATTACTTTATCAGGTTATATTCATGTCCTTTAGTGTTTCCTTAACAACACCTGGAACTTGCACATCAGGAAGAACAGGCAATAGGCAGGTTATTATAGCAGCATCCCAAAATCTATTTTTCAGGATAACACCATTGTAGGCAATCTCGTCATACATTCCCTTCATAAACTTATCGAACTCCGTCAGGCCTGGCAAGGCATGGATCGCTGAGGGCAGTTTTGGGGTGGTGCCCCATACTGATGGTGTGAGGATGGGGGCCCAGGGATTCCAGACAAGTTCAACTGATACCTCAAGTAGATTTGGAGGGGATTGGGTGACAACCTCATCCATGCACCCCCTTTTCCTCATTCATTTTGTCCAGTCTGGCTGAAATCTCTGACCTTGACCTGCCTCGGGAACCAGGAACTAAGAAGGGATGCTGAGATTTCCAGATCCCCAATCCTGCCTCCCTGGGTAGAGCCCTGTGCTCCTGCCTGTATGAATGAGACATAGGGTTTGTCTACACTGGTAAGTTTTGTCACCAAAAACTGGCTTTTGGTGACAAAACAGCGATAGTATACACTCTGCAATGTGACTTTTTTCCCAAAAAAACCCCGCCACGCTTAGTTTTGGCGAGGAAAAGCTTCCACCCCTATGAGAGACTTTTGTCTTTTCCCATCCCTTTACTGATGACACACAGCTAGTGTAGACACCTTTTTTTTTTTCAATTTTATTGGCCTCCAGAAAGTATCCCACAATTCCATGCTGCTCCTCTGGTCAGCAGTTTGAACTCTGCTGCCCTACAGCCAACCCGTCCCTCCCCCTTGCAAGCCCCAGGAGTGACGAGACTTGGAAGGGCCACCCGTGGTACAGCACTCCCCAAATAACCTGAAAAAGAAAGCTACTGGGGTTTTGCCAAATAGCCAAATACTTCATAATCTAATTGGTAATGAATATGAATGAGATTCTCACTGACCGTGCCTACTGTTATAAGACAAGTTCTCCAGCCTCCATTTTCAGTCCCTGATCTCTTCTGAACAGACAAATGTTACTCCACTCTAAGCTGCCAATCTGAAGCATGCTCAGTACTGAGATAGGGTGAAAAGTTCAGTTAATTGGGAGAAAACCCAGAATTCCTAAAATGGTGCCGTGGCAGAAAGCCAAATCATAGAATCATAAAATATGAGGGTTGGAAGAGACCTCAGGAGGTCATCTAGTCCTTCATCCCAACCAGGGCTTTGTCAAGCCAGGTCTTAAAGACCTCTAAGGATGGAGATTCCACCACCTCCCTAGATAACCCATTCCAGTGCTTCACCACCCTCCTAGTGAAATAGTGTTTCCTAATATCCAACCTAGACCTCCCCCACTGCAACATGAGACCATTGCTTCTTGTTCTGTCATCTGCCATCACTGAGAACTGCCTAGCTCCATCCTCTTTGGAACCGCCCTTCAGGTAATTGAAGGCTGCTATCAAATCTCCCATCGCTTTTCTCTTCTGCAGACTAAATAACCCCAGTTCCCTCAGACTCTTTTAATAAGTCATGTGCCCTGGCCCCCTAATAATTTTTGTTGCCCTCCGCTGGACTCCCTCCAATTTGTCCA
Organism: Eretmochelys imbricata; assembly: GCF_965152235.1. Classification (NCBI taxonomy): domain Eukaryota; kingdom Metazoa; phylum Chordata; order Testudines; family Cheloniidae; genus Eretmochelys; species Eretmochelys imbricata. The sequence goes on from NC_135574.1 coordinate 38,677,846, forward strand.
CATCCCTTCTGTAGTGGGGGGACCAAAACTGGATGCAATACTCCAGGTGTGGCCTCACCAGTGCCAAATAGAGGGGAATAATCACTTCCCTCGATCTGCTGGCAATGCTCCTACTAATACAGCCCAATATGTCATTGGCCTTCTTGGCAACAAGGACACACTGATGACTCATATCCAGCTTCTTGTCCACTGTAATCTCCACGTCCTTTTCTGTAGAACTCCTGCTTAGCCAGTCAGTTCCCAGCCTGTAGTGGTGCATGATATTCTTCCTTCCTAAGTGCAGGACTCTGCACTTGTCCTTGTTGAACCTCATCAGATTTCTTCTGGCCCAATCCTCCAATTTGTCCAGGTCAGTCTGGACCCTATCCCTACTCTCCAGCATATCTACCTCTCCCCCCAGTTTAGTGTAATCTGAGAATTTGCTGAGGGTGCAATTAATCCCATCATCCAGATCATTAATAAAGTTGTTGAACAAAACCAGCCCCAGTACCGACCGCTGGGGCATGCCGCTTGATATCAGCTGCCAACTAGACATCGAGCCGTTGATCACTACCCATTGAGTCCAACAATCTAGCCAGCTTTCTATCCACCTTATAGTCCATTCATCCAATCCATACTTATTTAACTTGCTGGCAGAAATACTGTGGGAGATCATATCAAAAGCTTTGCTAAAGTCAAGATATATCACATCCACCACTTTCCGCATATCCGCAGAGCCAGTTATCTCATCATAGAAGGCAATCAGCTTGGTCAGGCATGACTTGCCCTTGGTGAATCCATTTTGACTGTTCCTGATCACCTTCCTCTCCTCCTAGTGCTTCAAAATGGATTCCTTGAGGACCTGCTCCATGATTTTGCCAGGTACTGAAGTGAGCCTCACTGGTCTGTAGTTCCCCAGGTTCCTTTTTTTCCCTTTTTAAAATATGGGCACTATATTTGCCTTTTCCCAATCGTCTGGGACCTCCCCCGATCACCACAAATTTTCAAAGATAATGGCCAATGGCTCTGCAATCACATCAGCCAACTCCCTCAGCACCCTTGGATGCATTAGATCTGGACCCATGGACTTGTGCACGTCCAGCTTTTATAAATTGTCCTTAACCTGTTCTTTCACCACTGAGGGCTGCTCACCTACTCCCCATGCTGTTGTCCAGTGCAGCAGTCTGGGAGCTTCCCCTGTCTATGAAGACTGAGGCAAAAAAAGCACTGAGTACTTCAGCTTTTTCCACATCATCTGTCACTATGTTACTTCCCCCATTCAGTAAAGGTCCCACACTTTCCCTCACCACCTTCTGTTGATAACATACCTGTAGAAACCCTTCTTGTTACCCTTCACATCCCTTGCTAGCTGCAACTCCACTTGTGCCTTGGCCTTCCTGATTACACTCCTGCATACTCTAACAATATTTTTATACTCCTCCCTGGTCATCTGTCCAAATTTCTACTTCTTGTAAGCTTCCTTTTTGAGTTTAAGCTCACAGAAGATTACATATTTAAGCTCATATTTAAGCCAAGCTGGTCATCTGCCAAATTTGCTATTCTTTCTGCACTTCAGGATGGTTTGTTCCTGTGCCCTCAATAAGACTTCTTTAAAATACAACCACCTCTCCTGGACTCCTTACCCCCTCATATTAGCCTCCCAGGGGATCCTGCCCACCAGCACTCAAAGGTAGGGGAGAGGCTCAATAGTCATCCTCCAGAGAGTGAGGCTGGGACTCCTGGACCCAATCTGCCCACTAGTCAGAGGCAACCCCAACACAGAGAATGGCACATCCACGTTGGCCAGAGAGGAGCAACAGGAGCACTCTATCACAGGGCCACAGGAGCACTCTTCCACAGGGTCACAGGCACTCTAAGATAGCTCTATTTTATTTTCTTCTGCCCATTTTCCCCTAATTCTGATGGTGTCAGAGTATCCCTCTCCACCAACCACCACATGTAGACGTTCATAAGGAATTGTGCACTCATATGAAACCCCTTTAGCCACACTGAAGTGGTTAAAGGCTCACTTTATGGCTTAAGAGAGAGAGTTGAATCATGTATTTTTTCTCTCTGACACACACACACCTTCATATTTACATTCCACATTAAAATCTGAAGTACTTTTAAGAAGCAAATTTGTGGCAATAGTTCTATCTGTTCTGGAAAAGGAATGTCTGTTACAGATTCCTTGTGCTAATATTTTTCTTGTCTCAAGATAACATTGGTTCATCTTTCCTTCTTTAAAACAAATATTTAAATATTGCAATAATCAAAGTTGTCATCACCATTCAAGAATTCATAGCATTCAACTACAAATTTAATTGGAAAAAGAAAAGGAGTACTTGTGGCACCTTAGAGACTAACCAATTTATTTGAGCATGAGCTTTCGTGAGCTACAGCTCACTTCATCAGATGCATACCGTGGAAACTGCAGCAGACTTTATATATACACAGAGAATATGAAACAATACCTCCTCCCACCCCACTGTCCTGCTGGTAATAGCTTATCTAAAGTAATCATCAGGTTAGGCCATTTCCAGCACAAATCCAGGTTTTCTCACCCTCCACCTCCCCACACAAATTCACTCTCCTGCTGGTGATAGCCCATCCAAAGTGACAACTCTTTACACAATGTGCATGATAATCAAGTTAGGCCATTTCCTGCACAAATCCAGGTTCTCTCACTCCCTCACCCCCCTCCAAAAACCCACCCCCATACACACACAAACTCACTCTCCTGCTGGTAATAGCTCATCCAAACTGACCACTCTCCAAGTTTAAATCCAAGTTAAACCAGAACATCTGGGGGGGGGTAGGAAAAAACAAGAGGAAATAGGCTACCTTGCATAATGACTTAGCCACTCCCAGTCTCTATTTAAGCCTAAATTAATAGTATCCAATTTGCAAATGAATTCCAATTCAGCAGTTTCTCGCTGGAGTCTGGATTTGAAGTTTTTTTGTTTTAAGATAGCGACCTTCATGTCTGTGATTGCGTGACCAGAGAGATTGAAGTGTTCTCCGACTGGTTTATGAATGTTATAATTCTTGACATCTGATTTGTGTCCATTTATTCTTTTACGTAGAGACTGTCCAGTTTGACCAATGTACATGGCAGAGGGGCATTGCTGGCACATGATGGCATAAATCACATTGGTGGATGTGCAGGTGAACGAGCCTCTGATAGTGTGGCTGATGTTATTAGGCCCTGTGATGGTGTCCCCTGAATAGATATGTGGGCACAATTGGCAACGGACTTTTTTGCAAGGATAAGTTCCTGGGTTAGTGGTTCTGTTGTGTGGTATGTGGTTGTTGGTGAGTATTTGCTTCAGGTTGCGGGGCTGTCTGTAGGCAAGGACTGGCCTGTCTCCCAAGATTTGTGAGAGTGTTGGGTCATCCTTTAGGATAGGTTGTAGATCCTTAATAATGTGTTGGAGGGGTTTTAGTTGGGGGCTGAAGGTGACGGCTAGTGGCGTTCTGTTATTTTCTTTGTTAGGCCTGTCCTGTAGTAGGTAACTTCTTGGAACTCTTCTGGCTCTATCAATCTGTTTCTTTACTTCCGCAGGTGGGTATTGTAGTTGTAAGAAAGCTTGACAGAGATCTTGTAGGTGTTTGTCTCTGTCTGAGGGGTTGGAGCAAATGCGGTTGTATCACAGAGCTTGGCTGTAGACGATGGATCGTGTGGTGTGGTCAGGGTGAAAGCTGGAGGCATGCAGGTAGGAATAGCGGTCAGTAGGTTTCCGGTATAGGGTGGTGTTTATGTGACCATTGTTTATTAGCACTGTAGTGTCCAGGAAGTGGGTCTCTTGTGTGGACTGGACCAGGCTGAGGTTGGTGGTGGGATGGAAATTGTTGAAATCATGGTGGAATTCCTCAAGGGCTTCTTTTCCATGGGTCCAGATGATGAAGATGTCATCAATATAGCGCAAGTAGAGTAGGGGCTTTAGGGGACGAGAGCTGAGGAAGCGTTGTTCTAAATCAGCCATAAAAATGCTGGCATACTGTGGGGCCATGCGGGTACCCATAGCAGTGCCGCTGATCTGAAGGTATACATTGTCCCCAAATGTGAAATAGTTATGGGTAAGGACAAAGTCACAAAGTTCAGCCACCAGGTTAGCCGTGACATTATCGGGGATAGTGTTCTTGACGGCTTGTAGTCCATCTTTGTGTGGAATGTTGGTGTAGAGGGCTTCTACATCCATAGTGGCCAGGATGGTGTTATCAGGAAGATCACCGATGGATTGAAGTTTCCTCAGGAAGTCAGTGGTGTCTCGAAGGTAGCTGGGAGTGCTGGTAGCGTAGGGCCTGAGGAGGGAGTCTACATAGCCAGACAATCCTGCTGTCAGGGTGCCAATGCCTGAAATGATGGGGCGCCCAGGAGTTCCAGGTTTATGGATCTTGGGTAGTAGATAGAATATCCCAGGTCGGGGTTCCAGGGGTGTGTCTGTGCGGATTTGATCTTGTGCTTTTTCAGGAAGTTTCTTGAGCAAATGCTGTAGTTGCTTTTGGTAACTCTCAGTGGGATCATAGGGTAATGGCTTGTAGAAACTCGTGTTGGAGAGCTGCCGAGCAGCCTCTTGTTCATATTCCGACCTATTCATGATGACAACAGCACCTCCTTTGTCAGCCTTTTTGATTATGATGTCAGAGTTGTTTCTGAGGCTGTGGATGGCATTGCGTTCCGCATGGCTGAGGTTATGGGGCAAGTGATGCTGCTTTTCCACAATTTCAGCCTGTGTACGTTGGCGGAAGCACTCTATGTAGAAGTCCAGTCTGCTGTTTCGACCTTCAGGAGGAGTCCACCTAGAATCCTTCTTTCTGTAGTATTGGTAGGGAGACCTCTGTGGATTAGTATGTTGTTCAGGGGTATTTTGGAAATATTCCTTGAGTCGGAGACGTCGATCTTAAATTTGTGGAAACAGTGACATCCTTTGCAAAACTGATGAATGGCTATCATATATCTAATCAACATTTGTATGATATTTACAAATATATTACTGAAGAGCAGTAACTAACTCAAGGAATGGTCAGTTTTGATTCAGAAGTGTTGGTTGTTCTGGAAGACAAGGGAATAATGTTCCCAGGCTCACAAAGGTAGGAGTAAAAGAGATGTTGGTTGTATTGGCAGGTTGGCAGACCACCCTGGAGGGAGAGAATATATAGAGTTGGCTGGATTCCTCTACCTCCTCAGGTTCTCCCCCTTCCACAGGCCAGCTGGGAAGGGGAGGGAGTGAGCCGATTGGCCTTCATTCTCAGTCTCTACCCCTATCAATTTAACACCCTTACTGGGCTTTCAAGGCCTCTTGCCCTCTTTAGCTGCAGACTGAGTCCCTTGTCTCTTTAGTTGCCAACAAAGCTGGAAGGGAGAAGAGAGGTGGTGGCTCCGAGCCCCACTGAAACAGCCAGGCTGGAGCTTAGCCAACCAACCCCGTCCACTTGTGGGAGAATTGGCAGCCAGCAGTGCCAAGGGGCAGAGGTCATTGAACCACAAGGGTCATCTAGTCTAACCCTCTGCCAAGGTGTAGGATTTCCTGTGTCTAAACCATCCAAGACAGGTCGCTATTCAGCCTCCTTTTGAAAATCTCAAGTGAAGGAGCTTCCACAATCTCCCAAGGCAGTCTGTTCCATTGTCCTACTGTTCTTAGAGTTAGGAAGTTTTTCCTGAGATTTAATCTAAATCTGCTATGCTGTAGTTTGAATCCACTACCTCTTGTCTTGCCCTCTGTGACAAGAGAGAACAATTTTTCTCCATTTTTTATGACAGCCTTTCAAGTGTTTGAAGAGCACTACCATGTCCCCCCTTCTATCTCCTCCTTTTCAAACTAAACATACCAAGTCCCTTCAGCCTTTGCTTATATGGTTTATGTTCCATCCTTTTGACCATCTTTGTCACTCACCTCTAGATTCTTTCCAGTTTTCTCACAGCCCTTCTATGGACTGGTGACCAAAGCTGGACACAGTAATCCAGCTGAGGACTAACCAGCTCCAAGTAGAGTAGTACTATCAATCACCTCCCATGACACGCATGCTATGCCTCAGTTAATGCAACCTAAAATTGCATTCCTTTTTTGCAGCAATTTATTAAGATCCCTCTGAATTTTAGCTCTACTTCCAAAGTATTGGCACCCCCTCCTCCCAGCTTTGTGTCATCTGCAAACTTGATCAGTGTGCTGTCTATCCAGGTCATTAATAAAGATGTAGAACAACACCAGACCCAGAACAGATCCCTGTGGAACCCTACTTCCCTCCAATCTGACATCATTCCATTAATAATTACTCTTTGTTTGTGGGTGCTTAACCAATTATGTATCCACTTAATGGTAGTTCTGCCAAGTCCACATTTCTCCAGTCCACTTATCAGAATGTTATATGGGAAGGTGTGAAAAGCCATGCTGAAGTCCAGGTATATTATGTCCACTGCATTCCCCCATCCATCCAGGTATATTATGTCCACCTCATTCCCCCATCCATCAAATCAATTACCTTGTCAAAGAAGGAAATCAAGCTAGTTTGACATGATATGTTCTTGGTAAATCCATGATGGCTGCTAGTGATTACCCCTTCATTCTCCAGGCATTCTCAAATTTAATGCAGGAGCTGTGAACCATGCTGCAGTAATCAGGTCTGGGACTGGCCCATGCCCTACCCTTTGTGGGAGAAATGGACCCTGGGTGGCAGCAACAGGGGTGAACTCTAGGGGCAGAGCAGAGAAAAGGGAACTACAGAAGCACCCAGGGCAGAGTTTAGTCCCTCTGAACAGTGGAGGATTCCAGCTGAGCCCTCCTGGAGGCTTTGAGATTCATAGCAATGTATGAGGGCAGTGAATTCTACCCAGAACTCAGTGAAGGAATCACAGTTTTAAACACCACCACCACCACCCAAAGACAGGCTCTCAGTAGTCTCAGCCAAGGTAAGGGGATTGGGACCTTTCCCCCTGGATGCAGAGTGTGATCGTACACAGATAACAGCAAAGAAGCTTCTGAAGAGCAGAAATGAGCAAAGAACAGGAGGGGAGGAACCCCACACCGGCCTAGGTAGAAAAATGTAAGCAGACCTTATCCAGGATCCCAGCTGTGGTCATATACATTGAGTTGGTGGCCCCACCAGAGATTTTCAAAGAAGGTAGAGGAATGTGGCATACGGATGCAGTAAGCAAAATGTGACAGTAGGTTTACATTTCAATTACTCCCTGTGCAACTCAGTCAAATGCTGATGTTGGCTCATACAGCATCCATGTAACACTCACTGCAAAGCAAAGTTGAACTGAGACTTAAATCAATGTTTGAAATTTTTATTTTTTGAATTGAAACGAAATTGAAAATGTGTTGATGCACTTTTAAATTTTTCATGTTCAACTGGTTTTGAATGTTCTGTTTCAATGTGGGATTTTTGGTTTTTGTACTCTATTCTTCAACTAATTAACACAAAATACTGGATATATGTCACAAATAGTTATTAATTACTATTAATTATTATTGTTGTTTTATTATTATTAATTTAGCTAATGCCTTTATCCAGGATGACTTCATTAATTCAGCAGTTTATCATTCATTTTGACTGGGTTTGTTTTGCTATAACAACCGCCTGGCTATAACAAACAAAAGGCTTGGATCCCAATAGGTTCGTTATAGCAAGGGTGTACTGTTATTACAAGGGCATTGATGTGCACAGAAATGGGCAGCATAGGATATAACAAGTATTATTACTTTTTTGATTTTTTTCCCCAGTGTTGATGGCAGTCATTCTTTGGTGTGAGGAATTTAGAAATAAAAAGGTTTGATTTTGGTGTGACAATCAGGCAGTAGTTCATATTAACTGACAGTCAGCTAAGCTGGGTCTGGTAATGAGTCTACTGGGGGCATTTGCACTGCACTGTAAGGGCAGTGCTGATGTTATATCTCAATTTCAGAATGACAGATTCCAGGAGTTCTCACAATCTTCTAGCTGAGACCTGCAGGTGATGCCTCGCCAGTTGTGGAACCCTGACTAATGATGACTTTAGGATTGGAAGAAAACTCTATTGCCTTGAGGACATTCAGGGATTACAAGACTTATTTTCAAGTTTCAGAGTAGCAGCTGTGTTAGTCTGTATTCGCAAAAAGAAAGGGAGTACTTGTGGCACCTTAGAGACTAACAAATTTATTTAAGCATAAGCTTTTGTGAGCTACAGCTCACTTCATCGGATGCATCTGTAGCTCACGAAAGCTTATGCTCAAATAAATTTGTTAGTCTCTAAGGTGCCACAAGTACTCCTTTTCTTTTTAAGACTTATTTTGTTTAGCTCAAGGAACTTAAGAGGTAGGAAACAACTCCAGCATATTGGGCCAGTCCCTGAGCTTCATGTGTGCTGGCCAGGCACACATGAAAAGAAAGCGGTGAAAAGAAAATTTTGTTCTGAGGCCACCCCAACAGGCTTCTCCAGCAAGGGATAGATGCTGTACTTTCACTCACTGTCCAACAGCCATGGCAGGGTTGGCAAGTGATTAATGAGAAACTTATCAGCATCCAGTTCCATAACAGTTGTGGGTATTACCCCATCGTTGTAGTGTACGACCCCATCAACACCACAGTCAAGAATGCTGCTAAAGGTAATTTTTTTACCAGCAAGTGCAGATAGTTTATAATGGAACTCCAAGAAGAGCTGTCATCATTATTCTGAGTGACTTTAATGTGCAGGTAGGAAAGGATAATGATACCTGAGGAAGTGTGATTGGGTCTCTTGGTATCTGGAAGCAGAACAGAAAGGGGAAGGGACTGCTTGAATTTGGAGCAGCCAATGACATTTTTATCACTGACTTGTTCTTTCATCACCTGAACATTCACAAGCTGACCTTGTACAGCCCAGATGGTTTCACTGTGTCCTCATTAACAATCATTTGCAGTTAACAGTCATGGAGGTACAAGTTCAGAGGTGCTGAACTTCACACTGACCAGACTTCTGCTGCCAAAAATGCACCTCTGACTTCGATGACAGCCAGTTAATGGGCCAAAATCAGCCTGATTCAAGCAAAAGTACTTATTACAACCAAGGTATGAGATGGCTTTCTGCTCTTAACTGGTTATGCCATTGGAGCATTAAGGCCTGAAATCTAACTCATTCTGTCATATGAGGAGGAAAGGCATTGTTGCAAGTCATTAGTGCTGACTACTGTCAGCTTAGTGATGGAGCCTCAACCCTTAAAACATCATCCATGGATCAGTGAGAAGATGCTTACCGCAGTCAGAGCTAAGAAAAAAGCAAGGCTATAATTCAAGTCTTTAAAGACAAGCATTGAGAGCAAAAGCAAAGACTAAATGAGTTTGACTTCAGAATATTGTCAAGTCATTGTGTAAGCAAAATAAGGAATCTTGGGCATCAACTTAGGCAGCCAATTTAGAACAGACTGCCACCAGACATGATTTTCACCACCTGGTAAACAAATTTGCTGAGTTTGGGGAGAAGGTGGCACCAGCATGTCCAGTAAAGAATTGGGATGGCTGCATTAACCAGAGACTGCAAAATTAGTAGCATCAATGTGAAAGACCATTGTGAAAGACATTGTCATTGTCAACTGTCCACCATCTATTGTCATTCTTCCTTTTGAAATGGAATGGGAAGTTTTGGTAGGCCCACTTTTGTTCAGCCAATATGAGATACAGATTGAAGTCCATATATTTAAGTCTGGAAAGGCACCAGGAATTTGTAACATCACCCCTGAGTTGAAGATAGGTGCATAGGCTCTTCCAGACCATTCACCACACTAATATCCCAAATGACTAGAAGAAGGTGTTGTTCTGCCTCTGTTCAAAAAGGACAACAATGTCAAATGTAGTAACTATAGAGATATTATGCCATTGTTGGTCCCAGAAAAAGTCTTTGCTTCCATGTTAATGTCTCAAATCCTGTGTGTATATATATATATTTAAAAAAATAATAAAAAGTTAACAGAAAACACAAGAATTGGCAAATTTGCAGTTTATGCACAGAGCAATGTCCTGGAAAACAAGGCCACGGGGAGCTGCAGGTGACCGTGCCTGTGGACGGTCAATGTAAAGAAACTGTCGTGCGGCCCACCAGCGGATTACCCTGATGGGCTGCATGCAGCCCGCGGGCTGCAGGTTGCCCACCAGTGCCCTAGACAATATGCTACAGGTTAATATATTTCTAGATGGTCATGTCCTATACTCTGAGAATCAGAATGTCAACACTGGCGATATGAAGAAAAACCTAACAGCACTGGAGAGATGCTGGCATATTGAGGATAGTCAGACTTATGCCTGTTTGTTAAGACAAGGGGATATGGGCTTTATTCTACCCAAAAGTATTCAAACTTGATAAGATTGGCTGCAGCACAGAAATATGGTAGATCCTAAACAAAAAAAGAAATTATGTATTTTCAACAAACCTCTATAAGAAACTTGAATTTCCTACAACTAACACTTAATATTTCTCTCCATCTTTTGTGGTTACAGCACAGAGAATGCAGAATACACAGATTTTCTGGCACATATGATTTTTTAAAAAACAATCAATCCAGTAAGTCAATATTTCTTATTTTCCAACATTTCAGTTCAAGTTCCCATTTCTAACATTTTCCTTCTGTATTAAAAGTATTTCCCCTTTAGCATTAATATTACTGGAAGTGACTTTACTTTCATGTATTCATCACACAAGTAAATGATATCTTAGAGTTATTTAATGTTAAATATGTTAATTTTTTAAATTATTACAATTTGAAATAGGCTGTGAAGTACTTAAAATGAACCACATTTTAACATTACATCTGTCATTAATGATAAATTAAACATTCTTTTTACACTCTCTAATTTCACTAATTAGGACACACAATTATCATTAAGATTGCTTACAGCTGACATTAATGTGGTGAAACTGCAGTCTATCTTACTGCTTAATTTTTGCATACTACTTTCTAAATGATTTATACCTCTCAGTGGGTTTTTTGCAGTTTACAAACTAGATTTTATTAGAAGTAATCCTATTAGTTTTTTCCATTATCTCCTTATTCACCACACAATATTCAGGTGTCTTCCATTATGTTTTCTGTCTCTACAATTTCTTCACAGTAGTATTTTCCCTTTCTCTCTATTTCCTCAGTATTTGTTTTCTGTAAACTAATATAACATTTGTAATGTTTGAATGAGAGAAATTTTTGAATATGGAATCATTAACAGGGGGATTTTCAAAGGGGATGATGTGAGTATACAACAGGGAATCTGAACACTCTTTTATGGAACTTACAGCAATTGTCAAAGTTGAGAGTAGATGTCACTGGAATTTTTAAAATTTAACCCCTGCCCTTGAGGTGTAAGCGACCTAAGCACTCTGTCCTTAGCTTTATTTCCTACCCTGGCATAGGTAATGGGGAGCATCTCCAATGTGTTAAGTGTCAGTGACAAGTTCTGTCTTTTTAGGGGTGCAGGCATATGCTAGTCTGTGGTCTAGCTGTCACTATATATCTGATGAGCCTCATCACTTGAAATGTATCTTATCAATATTTTGTGCCTACCTTTCACCCTCCCCTCCTATGGTAGGAGAAAACCAACAGAAGTTTATTTCATGAGGTAGAGATTTCAGACTTGCATTTACATGAGACATTAGACCCACAAAAAGAGAGATCACTGCCTGGAAGGTTTTCCCACTTTAGCCTCCCATCAGAATGATTATATTGGCCAATGAAATCACTACTTTTCGCCACAGCAATGCATACAACCAGCACATCCCTGGAATATGATAAAATTATTCATTCCAAGTCCATACAACTTCTGCATTTCACACTCACATTCATCACAAGTTAGTGCTTGCTGTATTCCTTATTTGGGTTTTCAGCATGTCAAGCAAAAACCCTCACCTACCTTCTTTGCACTCCCACTCCCACACTGTGCCCTTGTGCTTATGTTGCCTTTTTTATTTTATACTACTGTCTGAAACCCCAAGAAACCCAGACAAAAAGCTTTGTAAAAAAAAAAACCAGTTATACCATAAAAGAAAGCATATGTGAACAGAAATCTAGATTACACATCTATTTGAATACCAAATTTTGCAACTGTAGTTTAAAAGAGATCACTATTATATTTTGAAATATTTACCTTCAATGTCTCTTTTCTATCTTTTTAATGTTTGTGTCAGATGAATTGTTGGTAAGTTTACAGTTTTGTTTGCTGATATAAACAGTTGGTTACTTGGTGTCAGACTTCAGATAAATATACCAAATAGAACATAGACTAAAGAAAAAAATCTAAAACTAAAACCCCCCTCTCTATCCACTGTTAGAGTGAGCAGGCACGGTGGAATTCTCCTAGCTATTGGTTTTATTGGTAAGACCTTGAATCTTTATATAACAATGCACAGTCACACTGAAGTTAGTGGGGCTATGCCCAAACTAATCAGTACTGGGACCTAAGTGGCTACTAGTGAGTAAGGTAAAGAAGAAGTGTAGATACCAATCCATAAACCCCAAAGATTTTTTTTATTCATACTAGGTTCTATGATCACAAAGCTTCTCTGAACTCACTATATCCCTGAAAATGTATTATGTGGTCAACAGTGCTCACTAAAAGATTATGTTCCTGAAAAAATAATGTACTCAAGAAATACCAAGTAATAGTGCCATCTACTGTTCTTATTTTGTGTAATAAAAAAATGTCAGGATGTTCCTTCATGATACTTTGCTTTCTGTTGTAAAAAACTGTGTTAATCGTTGCAGTTATTTTCTTTCTAGTTATGTACACATATTGACATTAGCATTAACAAAGACTAGAATGGCATGGTATGCCATTAATAAAGTACTGTAACACAATTAATGTCAACTCAAAATGAAACATTAAAACAAACATCAGGTAGACTTTGGACATAAGGATGATCTAGCAGGTAGGGCACAAGCTTTCCTATGCAACATAACTATGAAAAAACTCTTTCAAAAAACCTCTCAAAATCTCGCTTGTAATAATTTTTTACAGTTCTAGCTAAAACAAAAACAAATGTACATTTTTCAGTGAAGGACATTATATATTGCACATTTTGGAAACAGAAAAAAATGGCTACTTATATACACACATATATACACATACACAGAGCAATGTTCTGTATTGAAATTTGACTTTATCAACTTAACCCATTCAGTACTCTATCTCTGTTACGTTCCTGAGTCATGGTTGAGAGAGTCTTAGGGATGGTAGAGAAGCAAATCATCCCAAAGCAACATAGTTATTTGCAAAAGCAACATTCTCTCCCTCCAGTCTTCTTCTCTCACCATCACGAGAGAGAGGTAAACAGAAGACAAGATAAGTTCTCAGAATTACCATAAATATTATCCCTAAGCATATATCAATCACCATTTGACAGATCTCACACACAGTATTTCCATTGTTTTGTCCATTACTAAAGACAACCAACAAAATGAGTGGCATAAATTAGATGCTCAAAGAAGACTAAAGATTTATTCTTGTAGAATTTAGAGGAATTCAGCAGCTTTTGAGATAAACAGGTACCCAAATGTACAAGTTCTTGATGCATAAGGACAGGCATTCAAGAGGCTTACAGAGCCAACAAAAATAGAGCTAAGGCTGTTTAACAGGAGGAAAAATCTTGCAAATATGTATACAGATACCAGCTATTCTAAACTAGACCTTCATTCATCATCAAGTCAGATTTTGGAAGATAGCAAAGACCATAGCCTGATAGACCTAAGGACAAAATTCTGAAGTCCTTAGTTTTATTCACTCCTTATTCAGGCAAACTCATGGTTTGTGAATCAAAGTGTAACCCCCAAGGAGCTCACCTAGGTTCCTGGGGCTCTGTGTGTTGGTAGTTCAGGGAGAGGCCCACTGACCCTGGTAGGGAGGGAGAGCCAAGGGCAGAGTCAGAGTCTGCTCTGGTTGGCAACCAATAGGGAGAGAGATGTTCCTCCCAGGGAGATGAGGAGGGGGAAGAAGCCATTTTGGAGCAGTCTGGAGCCAGCCAGGGAAAGGACAGGAGCTAGTGAGTCCCAGGTCTGCATGCAGGGTTCCCTGTGAGAACTGGCCCCTGGGGACCTAAAAGCAAGATCCCTCATCTTGATCCTTTCCCTCTCCAAGGTGACTCCAAGTTTGTAGACAGGTTTCAGAGTGATAGCCGTGTTAGTCTGTAACAGCAGAAAGAACGAGGAGTACTTGTGGCACCATAGAGACACAAATTTATTTGAGCATAAGCTTTCGTGGGCTAAAAGCCCACTTCATCAGATGCATGCATGAATTTGTTAGTCTCTAAGGTGTCACAAGTACTCCTCATTCTTCCAGTTTGTAGAGTTTGCTAGGAAAACTTCTCCCGGGCAGGCTCAGTTTGCACTTCAGCTCTCTAGGTGAGATCAGTCACCACATGGCACCACTAATCTGGCTGCTAGTCCAGAGCTGCTGCCTGCTGTGAGTGTGCCTGAGTGCTGGGGTGGGAGACTAAAGTTTGGATTTTAGGATAGTTTTGTAATGTGCACCTTTAGCCCTGCACCCCTTCGTGGTGAGGGGAAATCCTAGGACTAGAAGTAGCCTGACTCCTGCATGAAGAGGATGCCTGCCAGCAGTGATCATCAGCCCCTCTACATAGACTGAGGAGTCCAGTACATCTCTGAACCTGAGGATCATTCACAGAGTTTGTGAGTGCACCATCTTTTAGTTAGCTAGTCAGGGAAATTGGTTGGGAGACCCCTTACTCCCTGAACTATGTCCTCAAGCCAGGGGGTAAGGGTTTGTGGATTTTATTAAAAAGAAAAGGAGTACTTGTGGCACCTTAGAGACTAACCAATTTATTTGAGCATGAGCTTTCGTGAGCTACAGAAGTGAGCTGTAGCTCATGAAAGCTCATGCTCAAATAAATTGGTTAGTCTCTAAGGTGCCACAAGTACTCCTTTTCTTTTTGCGAATACAGACTAACATGGCTGTTACTCTGAAACCTGGATTTTATTACTTGCTGCATATTAAATCTGAGGAAGGAGTTACCACCTTATCCTACTTGTGAGTCCTTTGGACTGTACTGAACCCAGTCAGTCGCATTGCTAACTGCTGCACAGAAGATATCATGGTCACAGGTCATCAAGGGCCACAGAAAAGTACATGTAGCAATGGAACACTAACTTTATATTCGCTATATCAGGTCACATGGCTGGGGAACTTCACAGGTATTATCAACAGGGGCACCAGTGACCCTGAGAATAATGTTTTACCCTGTTATATTTATCTCCTGTTTAATATAATTACTGAGTTGAATATATTGTATGTGTTTGTGTTATTTCTTGGGAGTCCCCAATTATTTGGCAAGTAAATGGGGATTACCCTGTGTTTTGAATTTTCCTCCCAAGCTGCCCCAGTGACCCTGCCAGGAAGGAGTGAGTGGAGTAGAGGCATTGCCAAATAAATTTATGTAGGAAGAAAATAAAGCAGTTACACCCTGCTGAGTGGGTGGCAGGATCCAGAACAACCCAGGCCTGTCCATTGATACCTGTAAGCAGATTGGCATTAAAGGAGGTAACCAGGTGGAGAGGGGACACTACAAAAGTTAATCAGAACACTAAAACTCCTTTTGCCTTTTTATTACTATGGCTAGTGATTCAAACTAAAAAAAAGACAGTGAACTGAAAATAAGGCAACTGTTCATGTTTAAAAAAATGTATTCAATTTCTCTGCCATTCTGCAAAATGACACCTGATGGCACTGCAGAGCTGACAATCATTGAAGCAATTCTCTTGAAATAAAACTGGTTGGTTACAGGTTAGCCAGCTATTTCAAATGAATAATTATAGGTCAGTACCTAGGATTGTGGGGGAGCCAAAGCTGCTTTTCCACCTGCAGTTTGGCCTGGCCTCTTCCACCTTTGAAAAGTAGCCCAGGAGAGGTATAAAATAGTTGCCTTACTGTAACACATCAGGCCAGTGAGGAAGGGCTAAAACGTTCTTTTGGTGAGACTGGTGGAGTTTGTGAATGGTTTCTGTTAACTGGAGGTGCAGAATTCACCAATACAAGCTGCCAAAGCCTAAGGGTCTCATTTTACAGCTTCCTGTACTGATGTTGAAAGTTACAGCCATAAGTTTTCTGGAAGCCATTCAATTTCCCTACTGATTTAATTAGATTTAGTTGAAAACATAGGTAAAAGTGTCCTGATGACTGAACTAAAGAATACTTGTTTGTAGTGTTGTAGCCATGCTGGTCCCAGAATGTTAGAGACAAGGTAAGTTAGGTAATAAATATCTTTCATTGCACCAATAGAAGTTGTTCCAATAAAAGATATTACCTCACCCACCTTGTCTCTCTAGAGAATATTTGTATTTCAGAGTGTTTCTAAGTGGTTTGGAGATTGTGGAAAAGTAGTTGTTGTAGATATTGTGCTGTGAAAAATCTTAGAAAGAAACTATTGGATAAAAGAGCAACATCAAGTTATGTGCACAAGTATTAATAAGGAACCTTCAACTGTTGGACTACTGCAGCCAACTTTAATGGACATGCAAGTGAAATATCTGATTAAGCCTCAATACAGCATAAAAAACCATTGCCGTATTTTTATCAACCAAATCTGAACAAAATTAACCCCACAAATCATATACCCTAGACCAGTGGTTCTCAAACTAGGGACGCTGCTTGTTCAGGGAAAGCCCTGGCGGGCTGGGCCGGTTTGTTTATCTGCCGTGTCCTCAGGTTCAGCCAATCGCGGCTCCCACGGGCCACGGTTTGCTGCTCCAGGCCAATGGGGGCTGCAGGAAGCGACACGGGCTGAGGGATGTGCTGGCCGCCCTTCCCGCAGCCCACATTGGCCTGGAGCGGCAAACTGCGGCCCGTGGGAGCCGCAATCTGCTGAAACTGCAGACGTGGCAGGTAAACAAACCGGCTCGGCCTACCAGGGGCTTTCCCTGAACAAGCGGCGGCCCTCGTTTGAGAACCACTGCCCTAGACATAGCCCCCAGACTGAAGTAGTATCAGTTTTCAGAGAGAGAGAGAGAGAGAGAGAGAGACTCCATCTGCTACATTGTAATAAGTGCAGTATAATGTATCAGCATTGTAGGGCTTGTATACATATGTACGGAGGGTCTCTGTGTGCCTTAAGTATCACGTTGTAACTGTTATATGATTTGTGTAGCTATGTGTTTTGTGTAGTTTTTGTCTTTCTTTTATTGCACTGCTTTAATGTATAATTTCTAAACAAAAGTTAATAATGTTATATTATATTTTATGTATTATAATATATTCCCTCTTGCTTTATTGAATGCATTTATTGCCTTTAAATAAATGATACTTTGTTTTTGAAGAATTACTGCTTGAATGCCAATCCCTTGAGTGGAGGGCGGTATCCATGTCCTCCCACAGGGTAAACCTGGTAAAACCCTGACAATTCGTCTAGGGCAGGCCACCACCTTATAACCCATTTGGGCAGAATAAATTGACGATAAATTTATTATTATAGGCAAGCCAGTATTGGAGTGCCTTGGATCCAAATGTTGGGGTAACACCCTTGTATATATCTTCTGGAGCTGCAGAAAAATGCATGTCTGATGTGGATGAAACAATATTGGACACCTGACACAGTGCAATACAGCAGAAGACATTTAATCAGTTTCAAAGAGAAACATAAGAATTGCCATACAGGGTCAGACAAATGGTCCATTATCCCAGCATCCTGTCTTCCAACTGGCCAGTGCCAGATGCTTCTGAGGGAATGAACAGAACAGGGCAATTATTGAATGATCCATCCCTTCTCATCCAGTCCCAGCTTCTGGCAGTCAGAGGTTTAGGGACACCCAGAGCATGGACTTGCTTCCCTGACCACCTTGACTAATAGCCATTGAGGGACCTATCCTCCATGAACTTATCTAATTCTTTTTTGAACCGAGTTATACTTTTGACCTTCACAACATTCCCTGGCAAGGGGTTCCACAGGTTCACCATGCATTGTGTGAACAAGTCCTTCCTTACGTTTCTTTTAAACCTGCTGCCTTTTAATTTATTTGGGTGACCCCTGGTTCTTGTGTTATGTGAAGGGGTAAATAATTCTTCTGTATTCACTTTCTCCCTACCATTCATCATTTTATAGATCTCTATTATATTCCCCATTAGTCGTCTCTTTTCAAAACTGAACAGACCTGGTCTTTTTAATCTCTCCTTATATGAAGATGCTCCACACCCTATATCATTATTGTTGCCTTTCTCTGGATCTTCACCAATTCTAATTTTTTTTTCAGATGGGGCAACCAGAATTCCATACATTATTCAAGGTGGGGGTGCACTACGGATTTATATAGCAGCTTTATGATATTTTATCTTATTAGCTATCCCTGTCCTAATGGTTCCTAACATTCTGTTAGTTTTTCAGTACCACTGCATACTAAGCATATCTTTCAAAGAACTATTCACATAACTCCAAGATTTCTTTCTTGAGTCCTAACAGCTAAGTTAGACCCCATCATTTTGTATGCATAATTGGGATTATGTTTTCCAGTGTGCATTATTTTGCACTTACCAACACTGAATTTCATCATCTGCCATTTTGTTGCCTAGTGACCCAGTTTTGTGGGTTTTGTAACTCTTTGCAGTCAGTTATGGACTTTACTACTCTGAATAATTGTATCTGCAAATTTTGCCAACTCAGTGTTCACCTCCTTATCATTAATATATTCAACAGAACAGGTCCCAGTACAGATCCTTGGGGAAGCCTGCTATCCACCTCTCTCCAATATGAAAACTGACTATTTATTCATACCCTTTGTTTCCTATCATTTAAACAGTTAGTGATTCGTGAGAGGACTTTCCATCTTATCCCATGATTGGTTACTTTGTTTAAGAGCCCTTGATGTGGGACTTTGTCAAAGGCTTTCTGAAAGTCCAAGTGCATTATTAACATTATTAACTGGATCACCCTTCTGTATGTGTTTGTCAACACCCTTAAAGAATTGTAATGGATTAGCGAGACATGATTTCCCTTTACAAAAGGCGTGTTGACTATTCCCCAGCAAACTGTGTTAATCTGTGTCTGAAAATTCTGTTCTTTATTATACTTTCAACCAATTCACCTGGCACTGAAATTAGGCTTATTGGCCCATAACTTTCAGGATTACACCTCTGGGGCCTTTTTGAAAAAAAAATCAGTGTTACATTGGCTATCCTTCAGTCATCTGGTGCAGAGGCTGATTTAAGTGATAGGTTACATACCACAGTTAGTAGCTCGACAATTTCATATTTGAGTTCTTTCAGAACTCTTGCATGAATACCATCTAGGCCTGGTGATTTCTTACTCTTTAATTTATAAATGTGTTCAAAACCTTCTCTACCTGTTTCCAGAGAAATTCTCCAGTCACACTTTGTTTGCCTGATCTCTCCACACTGAGATGAACGCTACAGACCCAGAGTATGCTGAGTTGAAAGCCCAGAATTTCTAAAATGGTGTCCTGGCAAAGAGCCAGGTATGTGTGTGTATTGATCAGCAGAATCACAGCTCTCAGGTAAATAACAGTGAGCATAGGCAAGATTGGTGGCTATTGAGCAAGCACAGTAAGGGCTGACAGAGAGGTCAGTTAGCTGAAGAGCTAGCTGATCATAGCCCACTCATACTAGTCAAAACTTCTTCTGAAGGTCAGAGCTGTCAATCAGAACTCTGAAATAATGGTTGATCCTGGGCACATGCGAGTGAGGTAATTATTTCTAAGAATACAAAGGTATATTAGAAAAGAGCCACAATGCATCATAAAAGGCCAGCTGTCAGCAGACAGTTTTGGAATCAGATTCTGAGTCAGAGGGAGAGAGAGAGATTCGAGCAGAAGTAGATGGAAGAACTGGAAACTAATACAAGAGATTTTCCAGCTGCTCTGTTCTGTGGAAAGAATACAGTACTAAGAGCACTGTGCTGCCACCACTAGCTGAAGCAGGGAGGAATCAAAATTACACTTCTTTAAAATAACAAAAATGGAGTGGTGACAGTGAATCAGTGTTACAGTATACTTACATATGGATAGTTGTTTATAAATATAGAGGTTTAATAATTAATAAAGATAAAGTTTTAGGTGGTTACAGCTTGAAATAACAAGATGGCAGTTGCAAGAAACACAGTCAGAGAAATCCAAAATGGAGGTCTGGGAGAGAATCAGCCAATATCAAGCAAGCAGGCTCAGGTGAAACAAAGGGAGGGGTCAATTAAGCATAACACAGGTCTTCAATCAGGTCCAGCTTTGATTGACTGAAGGCTTAAACCTGATTGGTGGGAATGCTTAGGATTGCAAAAATAACCAATCAGAATAAGCAAACATCTCTATATAAGACAGAGAGCTGACAGGTCTGGGTCAGTGAGTGCATGTGTGGAAAGCCTGAGGGAAAGGAAGCAGAAAAGAAGAACACATCTAAAAGAGTGACATCACAAGAAAAAGGAAAGCAGAACAATGAGCAGCAAAGCAGCAAAATATAGACAGAGCAGAAGGACCACTCAGAGGAAGGAAGACTACAGGAAAAGTAAGTTTAGTGATATCAATAAGAAATAAACTGTGTGAGTGGGTGTGTCTGAAATAATAAAGCTGGATGTCTGTGTATGTATATTTATTATGTTTGTTATTATTATGTAGTTTTAATGTTTAAATAAGTAGTTTGTTGCCAGCATCCTGTATGTGATCTGCCATTGCATATAGAATGTAACCACTGAAAAGCCCTTTCTAACTGTATTATACCCAGGGCTAGATTACCCAATAGGCAGACTAAGCACGTGCTTAGGGCACCAGCAAAACAGGGGGAAACCCCAAAAAATGAGGTTTTTTTTGGGGGGGGGGATTTGATATTTCAAAAAAAGCATTGAAGTAGTCATCATGGGAAAACAGAACTTTGTTAGACTTTCTTACATTCCACTACACACTCTTCCCCATTTTTCTGTTCTTTTTGTTACTTATCCCCACCTAAACTAGGGGGTATCCTACTAACATAGATCAAAATAATGTGAGGAAATCAGATCCTGTCATTTATAACATTCCTCAATCTGAAAAGCCACACTGGTGAAGAAATGGCAAATCAAGTACTGCATTATCTGTGCGAAGTTTGCAGAGTAGATTTCTCAAAGTGCAGAGGTCAATCTTATGACAATGCTGCCAACATGTCAGGGCATTACCAAAGAATGCAGACGAAGCTTTTAGAACAGCACAAATATGCCATATTCATACCATGTGCTGCACACTCTCTCAATCTTGTTGGCCGCAGTGCTGTTGATTGTTGTCTAGTGGTAGTAAGTTTTTTTTTTTCTCAACAGTCCAGTTACTTTATACATTTTTCTCTGCCTCAACACACCGATGGGCAGTTCTTAAAACATATTTGGGCAATGATTGTGTGTTGAAATCTCTTTCTAATACTCACTGGGAGGCACATGCAGTGGCAACAAGTGCAATTCTGGAATCCTACTCAAAGATTGTGGATGCATTAGAAAGTATAGCTGAAGACCAATCACAAAAGGGAGAAACTATACAAGAGGCAGAAAACATTGCAAACAAGATGCAAGAACTAGAGTTTGTATTCATGTTGACCATGTGGAATGAAATTTTATGACACTTTTACCACTCAAGTCAAGCTCTCCAAGAAAAATAATTGGATTTGAAAACATGTGCAGACTTTTGCCAATCATTAGCAGACCACTTACACACTTTGAGGAATGATTTCGAAAGATTTGAAGACATATCAAAAGATATCTTGCCTGACACTAACTACAAAAAAGCCTAGTCCCACAAGCAAATCAGGAAAAAACAAGCAAATGGTAGCAGTGCAACAGACACAGCACTGAATCCTAGAGACAAATTTCGCGTATCTATTTACTATGCTATAATTGATACACTTGAAGTTCATATGAAGAGGAGAGGTGAAGTGTACAAAGAAGTATCAAGTAGATTTTCTTTTCTAAATGATATGGACTTATCTGACAAACAATATTCACAAGGTTCCCAAAAGTAAGTTGACTCATATCCTATTGACTTGAGCATAAGTCTCTCTGGAGAAGTACGGCAGTTCCAGTTATATGCAAGCAAAGTTTAATGAAATAGGAAAAATGAAATTCAGTCACATTGATCTTCATGACACAATATTGAAAGACAGAATACAATGTGTATTTCCAAATGTAGAGATCGCACTACATATTTTTCTAACACTGATGATAACTAATTGCTCCACAGAATGCTCTTTTTCTCAGCTGAAAAGAATAAAAAACCCTCAGAGAACAACAGTGTGTCAGGACACACTTGATTCACTTTCCCTATTGTGTATGGAAATGGACATGCTTCGTTGAATCAGCTTCGATGAACTTATCCAGAATTTTGCAATCAGAAAAGCTAGAAAGAAGCTATTTTAATTTCAGCATACTTGTAAGTTTTGTGTAATTTCAAAAAATAAAATTTTATTTTACGTTATAGTATTGTTTTTATTTTGAATTACATATGAGGGGGCACCGTAATCTTTTCAGTGCTTAGGGCCGCTAAAGGTCTTAATCCAGCCCTGATTATACCTTAATATGCATCTGTGTTAATACAGTTTATAAGACATAAACTGTACGAACTAATGTATTGTTTCTCTAAATATACATTTTAGATTTATTGTATTAGGGTTGTGTTAAATAAAGGTTTATTTTTGTTTTTGAAGAATTACTGCCTGAGTGTCAATCCTTTGAGTGGAAGTCTGTGACCGTGTCCTCCAGGGATTAACAGAATTAGTCTGTTCTGGGGAGTTCTCCACAGGCTGAAGGGAAACCCGCTGGTAAAACTCTGACAGTTCCCCTAAGGTGGGCCACCCCTTTTCACCTACCAAAAACAGACAAATTGCGAATTAAGTTACGGGTAAAGGCAGGCCATTGTAGGGCTGGCTCGATTCTGATTTGGGGGGTAACATATCTTGTGTCCCTGGGTGAGCCCACAGTGTTATTTGAAGCCTCAAGGAAGGTATAGTAACCCCTAATAGATAGGAGGACAATTGACAGCAGGAAGTATTTTTTTTAATTGCTTTAAAAAACTGATGCTATGTGCTCAAGACAAGAAGGCCTGCAGGAAACAGAATCAGCCACCAAGGGTAAGAAGACCCAAGAAGGCAGATTCTGGAATCAGGTACTGAGGGTAGAGAAGCCCTGGGAGGCAGACTTTATCCTGAGAATTATTAAAATATAGGAGCCTCTGAAGAGAAGTATTATTCTGAGGATAATAGCACAGTTTGAAGGGTGGAAATTGAGGATCACAACCTAAATTTCTGCTGGGCTAAGTGGTTGAAATAAAATATAATACGACAATGAAAGGGATACGAAGTCATGATATCACTTAGAAATGCTGTTGGGATATTGAATTATAAGACTTTGTTAAAAAGATGGGGTGCGGTACTTGGAAATTAGAAGCATGCATTGGGCCTGGTGCTTACCAACTGTGTAAACAATGGGTTCAGCCAAGAAAAAAGGGATTCTCTCAGGAAAACCCAGCAAAAAGGAAAAGAAACAAGCAGCTTTACAAGGTTTATGAATAGTAACAAATATTTTAGATTTAGATGTAGATAATCTTATGTAAGAAGCAAGTGTCACACCATGCCCATATTCTTCATAGAAATATTCTTATGATATGAATATGGCATAACTAAGCTGTATTTGATGCAAGATGGGTCTTGTGAGATCACTGGAAAGGTTATGATTTACTGACTATGACTGTCCTATTTGTATGTATGTATCATTGCGGAATCTGAAGTTAGGGATATAAGCTCTGTATCAATTGCAAAAGTGTTTGTCTACTGTCTCGTGGGCATTTCCTAGATGCAATCAGCCTGAACGGGCCATTAGGAAGAACAATAAGACTTTGAAGATACTAACCTCCCCCCTTCCTGAGAAGCTTCCTGGTTTCCTGCTTTGACACTACAGGGTCAGGTGATCATGTCACCGGGTACTAGACCCAATCCTGGGCTTTCAGTGTTTTTCCATTAAAGGGGATCAGACTGGGAAACAAGATTCCAGTCATATATAAATTTTATTTAAGGCTGGAGAGTGAGTTAATCCTGGTTGCCAGTTCTTCACTGAATCCCCACCCAGGATGACTGCTGGGAACACCTAAGACTGATCTGGGGAGAAAGGTTAGCCTGTGAAGGCTATACCTGGAGATTTAAGCTGCAAGCAGTGCAGTTTACCTTCAAGAGACTCTGCAACCTGCATAAAAACAACATTTAGGGTGAGAAATTACTATTTGTAGCCAATTTCTTTAATATATTAAGCCTAGTTTGTGTGTTTTATTTGCTCAGGAATCTGCTTGGATCTGTTTGCTATCCCTTCTAATCACTTAAAATCAGTCTTTAGTAGTTAATAAACTTGTCTTTGTTTTCTGTAAACCAGTTTGTACAATTCATATTGAGGGGGAAGGGAAGCAGTAAAAAGCGCTGCATATCGCCCTCCACATTGAGGGAGGAGGCGAATTTTATAAGCTTGTGCTGTACAGATCTCTATACAATGCAAGACAATATTATTTTGGGTTTACACAGCAAAGGAGGTGTTCACAAGAGTGCTGGGTAAATCCCCAAGTTGAATCCTCCCACACAGAGCTGATTTCAGTCTGTGTCTGCAGTTGGATGTAGCCTTACCTGTGAGTAGTATATGGCTCGATAGCATTCATCACCATGCATTTTTGACAGTTTTCCATGCCCCCTTTGGGGCTTATGTCCCACCCTCCAACTCTGTTTCCGTTGGCGTGGAAGTTTGGCGCCATCGGCCATTTTGAAAAAAAATCTTATGTTTAAATAGGGGGAGTGTTGTGTATGTTTGTGCTTGGATACATTTAGAAAAAAAGGTTGAAAGACTAGAGTGTGAGAGTTTAAAGAGGAAAAAAGAAAGTTTGGGTAAGGTTTAAAGGAAAGAAAGGTTATTTGGGGAGGTAGAGAAAGGAGAGAGGATTGTAAAGGTCTAGTTTGGCATTTTATTCAAGAATAGAAAGAGAACTTGAAGAAAAAAGGAGATTTTTGTTTTTAAAGGGTTAGTTTTAAAGAAGAGAGGTAAGTTATTAAAGAAAAGAGATTTTTGGTGAGTTTAAGTAAGGAGAGATGATTTTAAAGGTCTAGTTTGGCATGTTATTAAAGAATAGAAAAATTTGAAATAAATGTAAAAGGTTATTAACTAGCAGGTTCGGTGAAGAAAAAAGTTAAATAATATTAAAAACTAGGTTTAAAAAGGGAATTTACTAAGACAGAGCCTGTTTAGTAAGCACATGGTAAAAAAGTGAATACAAAAGCATTTAAATACAAGGGTAAGTTAAGAAAAAAGAACAGGGCAAGAAAAGGGAAAAGAAAGCCCCTTTGCAAAGGGCAAAGATAGACAGCACATGGTTGAATCAGAGAGCGAGAGAGAGAGAGAATTCTTACCTTTCAATTTTTCTGTAGAATGAGGCAACTTCCCTGGTTCAGACCCTCTCAGACTTGTTATCACTGCCTTTGGATCAGCCCAATCAGAGGTTGTTCTACAGAAGCGTCATAGAATTAATTTTCCAGAACCAATCCTATAGTTCCAAGATTTTAAACAATAGCCAACTCCCTTCTCTCCCCGCTCCCCTCCTCTCTCCCCCTTCCCTTTTAACTGCCTTATTCTTATCTAAAAAAACAGACCCCCAGCATTTTTTCCCACCATATAGTCCTTTTACATAGGGGCTTTCATAAAAGTTAAAACCATAAGCTTTTTGTAACAAACAATTTGTAAAAGTTGTCCCCTAGGTTTTAGACTAACATGGACTATTTTTAGTAAGAAGAATGTGAAGCTGCAGCAAAGCCCCTGTTAGCAAAAACAACCTTTGTGAGTCAGTGGATCAGAGACAAGCAGTCTGCTTCTTTCCCAAACTTTTTAACAAACACCAGTAAAAGTTACATTAAGTTTTGTAAACAAATAAAGCTCTGCTTTATAATGACTTGAAAAGACAAACATATCTGAAGACACATTCCTTTATTTATAGGGGTGTTTCAGTAAAAAAGAGCATGCTGAAGCACCCATAGCCTAAACCCTGACTAACAAAAAGCTTTTAAAAGCTTTTCCCCAAGGTTTTTAGTAAGAACAACTTGAAACAGCCTTTTGAAGGTAGTGGATTAGAAAAGAAGACCACTTTCAAAAACAAGGCCAGCTGAAGACACATTCCTTTATTTAACACCCTTGGCATAGGTGTTTCAATAAAATGTGAGTCTGCAGAAACAACCTAGGGTTAAAAACACTGAAAACCTGTTTATAAAAGTTGTCCCCTAGGTTTTAGACTAACGTGGGTTATTTTTTAGTAAGCACAATTTGAAACAGCAGCAAAGCCATTTGTTAGCAGAAACAGCCTCTTGATCGGAGATAAGAAGGCCAGAACATAACAAGAAAGCCCTAAGCCTGCTTTTAAAACAAAATGATACCAAAGACTTGTATTAGAAAGAATGGTAACTTTAATTGTAAACTTCCAGATGCCCAACTAGTAGAGCGGGCCAGACATCTCCATCAGGAGTTGGGGCTTTCGGACCAAAAAATGATTAGCTTTACAGACATGAGCTCTTCTGAAGAGCGCTTAGGCGTGGCTATTAGCGTCATGTATCATGAAAATGGGAACTTGTGCTTTTTAATATATAAAATAAAAACTTTTTTACAATGAAAGTTTAAAAAAGCTAAAGTATGTAGCCAGAGGCCCTCCCGCGTTTTTTTTTCGAGAAAAAGGGCCCCTGCTCTGCTCTTATCTAAACAACCAGGACCTTCTTTCTTTTTTTCCACCCTGTAACAAAAGCTGAGCAACACATAATATAAACAATTTTAAAATGTGTTTTTTAACGTGATGCCTAAAAAACGTGATCCCTCTCTTCAACTTATTAACAATGTAAAATAATAAAAAGATAACCAAAAACAACCCTCATGGCCTGTAAATTGTGCAGAAAGTTTAAAAGCCAGGGTTCAGTTACTACCAATGCCAACTGTGGCTTTTTTTAAAAAAGGTTAGAATATAATATGAAGAAAAATTTAAAACCCACAGTAAAACACAGCAACCTTTTTAACAAAATGTAAAATAAGACTTGTCGGGGTTTTTAGTAATAAGTTTAACAGGGATTATTTTAAAATGAGCAAGCTTGTTTTAAAAAGCCAGGGCCACAAAATGAATTAAAGAATACAGGTTGCGGCTTTTAAAGACTTCTAGTTACAGAGATGTTAATGGGTATATTACCATTTACAGTGTCTTTTTATTAACTGTTTAAACACATTTACTATAGAAAATAAGAACTTTTTAATTATTAACGTTTAAAGAAGCTAAAGTATATAGCCACATCCCCCCCCCAACACACCTACCCACCTTTTTTCCTAGAAAAAATGTCCTTTACACACCTTGTTTTTTCAAAGAAATGCCTTTTTAAATATTAATTTTTAGAGGTCCCAAGACCTTTTTTCCAACAGGTTTAAACGTATAAATAGGGACAGAAAACTGGACAACACTGTTAAAGAAATACTGCTGATACAAGACTTCTGCCACCACAGGAAGCAACGCCATGGTAAGAAAAATTACTATGGTGTGTGTCTGTGTGTTTGCCACCATGGTTTTATACCTGTGTTGTGCTTAGTTAACAGTCAAGATATATATATATTTTAAATAGGACAAGGCCTTTTTTTCTTGACATACCAGACTCTTCACTAGAAGTTTTAAATTTTGGTTAGCTGATTAATATGCTACACATTTATGGTTTATTTTAAAAGAAATGGTTTTAAGGAGTTTATTTTTTTTTTTAATTTAGAACAAGATGGAAGTCAAAACCAACCAATAGGTTTTCCTGAGATTACAGAAGACAGTATGATTTGTTTTTAAATAGGTGTTTGAAATAACGGTTATTGGAAATAGTGTATATGTTTCTAGGGGGGTGCGTTAACAGGTGTATTGGGGACTATGTTTGGTGTTAGTTTAAAAAAAAAAAAAAAAGCTGCCTTTGCCCCAAAGGTTTTACTATAAAAAAGTTTCGCTGGACATTGTTGAGAATTTGGAAGCTGTACTGCCCCCATGTGGCATAAGCGGGAATAGCGCTTTATTTTTGTACATTGTATTTAAACATAGTTTTTCGCCCCCCTTACTAAAATAAATGTTTCAGCATTGCAGGGCGTGTTATCCCCTATATATATATATATATACACACACACACACACACACACACACACACACACACACACACACACACACACACACACATACATACATATAATTTCACATATGTTGTGTTGCTATTAGTAAAAAGAACATACAGGCTTATGTGCTAAAAACATTTTGTTTATGTGTATTGGCAGACTTATCAAGCGTAACCCCTCAAGAAGAAATGTTGAAGGGGGCCAAGAAATTTCCCTCTAAATCAGCAACAGTTTCCAGCGTTTGAAGCAAGGGTATTAGGCACCCCGATTTTGAACAGCCCTGCACATCCAAATCCCTCATTACACAGAGCCAACTGCCTTTAAAGAGGGGCAAAAAATTTCCCTCTGAGGCAGCTGCAGTGGAAGCAAGGGTATTAGGCCCCCTGATTTTGAACAGCCCTGCACATCCAAATCCTTCATTACACAGAGCCAGCCATCCTTAAAAAGGGCCAAGAAATCTACTTCTGAAACAGCAACAGTTTCCAGAGGTGGGAAATAGGGGATCAGACCCCCCAATTCTGAACCGCCCTGCACCTCCAGAGCCAAGAAATCTACCTCTGCAGCTTCCAGGGACATTGGTAAGCAATTCAAAGGGGTCAAAGCCCTTAGTTCTCAACAACCCTATGCCTTCACAGCCCAGAAGGAATCAGCTTTAAAAAGGGTAAAAGCAAACAACCCTGTAGCAGCAACCATGTCCGAGATGGGTTTGAGCAGGGACTAGGGGCCAGCCCCCCTGCTTCTGGGCAACGCAGAACCTCTGCTACAAATAACAACCTCCCCGTAGGCCTTGCTGCATCAGTTGTTGTTTGTAATGAGAAGTTTAGTGTTCGTACATCTCTTAAGCGTTTAATAAATAAAAAGTTTTCGAAGCTAATTCTTGAGGTGTTTCAAAAGCAAAATGCTCCAGAAGAAAGGGTGGTTTTAGACCAAAAAATAACAGATACCCAGGCACTGATTGAAAAGGTGGAAAGCGCGTTGAAGGCGGAAGGGAGGGTGTGACTAAACATGAAACCTAAAAACATAGAGGGGTTAGGGGGGAAAATGGAAGAAATCTAAAAAACTGAGGAGGCTTTTGGCCAAAAAACTTTAAAAAGCCAGAGCTTTTTACAGAAAATAACCCCCCAACCAAGAAAGGGAAATAGACATAGACTCCCCCCCAACCCCCTCTTCTGAAGGTCCAGATTCTCCTGCTCCTAATACACCTCCTTAGGTATATTTGGAATGTGTGAGACACTGGATAAGACCCCGAAGAGAGTTTAACATTTACGAATATTTTCAAGAATTTCGTTTCACTAATTTGGACAGAGTAATGGGGTTCACAGAGGCCACGGCAGCCATTGACACTGCTATTCAAAACTTTCTAGATGATATTAATAATCAGGTGGGCCCTGAAGATTTTGTACAGCTACACTTAGATGCCCCAGGGCTAAATCACCTGCTTTTTTCTCTGCGGAGGCCTTGGGAAGATTTAAACACCATAGATTTTTTTAAATAATATCATTACGTTGTTGCAAAGTAACGCAGAGATTGTGGGGTCTGGAACTCTAAAACTGGTTGTTACAATTATTAGAAACAGGGCTGGTGGAGGTGGGTCTGTAAGACTCTCAAAGACTGTCACATACAGTAAAATCATCGGGGAAAAAAATAAAACAATTAATTGATTTACATAACCAGGGTAACAACCTGTGTTTTGCCGGTAGCGTGCTGGGTCTTTTATCAGATGAAAAACTTAGATGCTCAACTATTAGAGGGGGCCAGACATCTCCATCAGGAGTTGGGGCTTTCGGACCAAAACCTGATTAGCTTTACAGACATGAGCTCTTTTGAAGAACACTTAGGCGTGGCTATTACCGTCATGTATCATGAAAATGGGAACTTGTGCTTTTTTACAATGCTTGGTGTACATTACCCCAAAACTGTTTTGTTCGGTTACATGACAAACATTATTACGGCATCCTAAATATTAAAGCCTTCACAGGCACACCATATTTGTGCAACTATTGTTACGCCACGTACAGCCACAAACACCAGCACGCCTGTAAAAACTACTGCTGTATGTGTAATAGTGCTGAGTGCCTTGAAGTGGCCAGTGAAAAACAGAGATGCCCCAGCTGTAAGCTATTTTGCAGGTCCAAGGCCTGTTTAGAAAGGCACAATGCTCTGGCAAAGGACGGTAAAGTTGATTGTAAAAACAGAAGTCTTTGCGATAAGTGCAGCTTCTATGAAGTTAAAAATCATTGGTGTAAAAGCAAAAAGTGTCCCCAGTGTATCAGAAGACCAACAACATAGATGGTCACGAGTGTTATATGTGTAATATCTGGTCTCCAGAAGAGGGGAAGGATTATGTGTTTTATGATTTTGAGTGCATGCAAGAAACAGGGGTACACGTGCCAAATTATGTTTAAGCCTTGTATTTAGATAAAGAAACCAGCTGGGAATTTAAGGGGAAAGAATGTATTAGTGAATTTGTTCAAACCTTTGTAGACAAGCACTTTAAGGGATACACTTTTCTCGCTCATAAAGCTAAAGGTTAGAATTGTTTTTTTCTTAGACAGCTGATTAAAGAAAAAATGGCTGTCAGCCCGGTAATGCAAGGTGAAAACTAATGTGTGTAACAGTGGTGGACTTAGACATCAGATTTATAGGTTTTTTACATTTTCTTCCCATGAAACTCAGCAAGTTACCCAAAGCTATGGGGTTTGAGGAAGTCAAGGGGTACTTTCCGCTGAACACCGTTGAAAATCAGAACTGTGTGGGGCCTATGCCCGGGATAGAGTACTTTGGAGTAGAATACATGCTGCCTGAAGAAAAAAGGGAATTTCTGAACTGGTACCAACACAATCACCAAAACGAATTCGATCTCCAGAAAGAACTGCCTTATTATTGTCAAAAAGATGTTGAAATTTTGCGAGAGGCTTGCGATTGGTTCAGAAATGAAGTCATAAAAATGTCAGAGAAGCAGATTGTTAAAAACCCAGGACAGGATGATGAGGAAGTGGTCACTAAGTGTATAGACCCCTTTCAGTACCTTACATTAGCCTTGATTTGTATGGCCATGTACCGGTTTAATTTTTTAAAACCACGAACCATAGCCCTTCTGTCATTAGACAATTACCACAAACAGCAGAAGAGATATTCCATCCAGGCCATTCAACGGTTGCTGTATGTAGCCCACACTGAGAACATTTACATCCACCACGCTTTACAGGGTGGGGAGTTTAAAGTGGGGTCCTATTTTTTAGACAGTTATGCTGTCATAGCAGGTAAACCCACAGCCTTTGAATTTAATGGTTTTTTCATAGCTGTCCTGTCTGCTATTGTGAAAATGATTACAATCCGTTGCTTAATGTGACCTACGGACAACTGTACAACCGAACCATGATTAAGGCTGAATTTCTAAAAAAACAGGGGTTTGAGGTAAGGACTGTGTGGGAACACTAATGGCAGGCTATGCTAGCTAACGATAACCGGGTGGGGGATATTTTATGAGAAAAAAACCTGCCACTGCCTTTGGTTCCTAGATATGCCCTTTACGGTGGTAGAATGAATGCCATCTGCCTTTATTACAAACCGCAGCCCGCGAAGCAGATTCATTACTATGATTTTACCAGCCTCTACCCTTTTGTTAAGAAGACTAAACAATTCCCTGTGGGACATCCCATTATCGTGTATGAGGGGTTTGGGGATATCAGAGGGTACTTTGGCATCACCAAGGTTAAAGTGTACCCTCCAAGAGGTCTGTAGTTCCCTGTATTGCCATACAGGGTCGGTGGTAAACTAATATTCCCCCATGCGCCCTTTGTGCAGAAAGAAGACAAAAGGACCCCTGCACACACAGTCAGGAGAAGAGGGCTTTAACAGGGACTTGGTGCACAATAGAGTTGGTGGAGGCTTTAGACAAAGGGTACAGAATCACTAAGATTTATGAAGTCTGGCATTTTAACAGCTCTTCAGATACCCTGTTTTCAGACTACATTAAAACACACCTGAGATAGAAACAAGAGGCCTCGGGGTTCCCTCACTGGTGTACGGACGAGTTGAAAAAAAACCAGTATGTTAAAAAGTACCGTGAATGAGAAGGCATGTGTCTGCATCTAAACAAGATTAAGGTAAACCCCACAAAAAGGCAAATTTCAAAGCTGTTTTTAAATTCCTTGTGGGGAAAATTTGGTCAGCAAACAAATTTGACTAACACCAGTATAGTGACGGACCCCAACGAGCTCTTCAAGTACATCTTTGTACCTCATTACGACGTGTCAGCGTGCAAGTTTATCGACAATGACACGGCCATGGTGTCTTGGAAGTACACAAAAGAATGCTGCACCCATTCCAGCAACACTAACATGTTTATAGAGTGCTTTACCACTGCTTATGCCAGGCTAGAGCTCTAACGCCTGTTCGACCGCTTACAGGCACGGTGTCTTTATCACGATACGGATTCTGTGATTTTTGGGAGTAAACAAGGGGAGTGGAATCCGCCCCTAGGGGATTATTTAAGGGATCTGACCAGCGAAATACCACCAGATGACCACATCGTGGAGTTTGTGTCCGCTGGGCCTAAAACATAGGGTACAAACTGTCCAGCGGTAAGACCTGTATGAAATGAAAAGGGATCATGCTCAACTCAGGGAATAGCGAAAACATTAATTTTGAAAGCTTAAAAGAACTCATCTGGGATTACCGCATGGGAGAGGGCCCAAAAGAAATTGTGGTACAGCAGCCAGGAATCATGAGGGTATAAAAGCACTGGTTGATAGAAACAAGAACTCTGGGGAAAAAACCAGAAAGTCATTTACAACAAAAGAGCCCTTGAGGCGGATTTTAAAACCTTGCCGTACAGGTACTGATTATTATGAAAAGCCACGTTCAGATTGTTCAATCCTTTTCCTGTTTGCTTTGTGGCCCCTCGAATTCTGGAAAATCATTTTTTATAAAGCAATTGTTAGAAAATGGCAATAAATTGTTATCGTGTGTGCCTGAAAATATTGTGTGGTGTTATCGCTGTTGGCAACCATTGTATAAAGAGTTGCTGCAAAACTTTCCATGTATTACATTTTTGGAAGGTTTACCTAATACTTTTAATGGTGAACATTTATTTCCTAGTAATAAAATAATATGGTTATTATAGATGATCTAATGGAGTCTGCTTCTGAAAGCGGCAAAATCGAAAAAGCTTTTACAAAATACGTACACCACAAAAACCTAAGTATTATGTATATTGTGCAAAACATGTTTTGTTAGGGGAAAAGAGCCCAACAATTAATTTAAATACTAAGTATATGGTTCTTTTCAAAAACCCACACAATAAACTGCAAATCACCACTCTGGCCCGGCAAATGTACCCTGGTAAAACACAATTCTTTTTGGAGGTTTTTGAGGATGCTACCAAAAAACCCTACAGGTATCTGCTGGTGGATTTAAACACTTCAGTGCCTGAAGCCTTCAGGTTAAGAACAGGCCTTTTCCCCACAGACTGGCCCTGTGTATACGCCTTAAAAAAATTCCATGAAAAATAGTTATTTTTATCAAACTTCCATTTTAAAAAAGAGCATCCCCCGACAAACATTTCTAGCCACATGCAGAGAAACCTGGCTCTTTTAAGATTTGTCATCAAAGCCAAACTTCAGCAAAGAAAGGCTATTCTTTGCTCAGCTTCTGATGACCTAGTAGAAAACAGGGAATTATTTAAAAGCTGAGTGATAAAAAACTATCCCTCAAAAGAAAAAAGCTAATTGTGAAACAGGCCGGGAGCTTTATCGGACCTTTGTTGAGCTTGGCACTCCCTCTACTGTCAAGCCTTTTAATTAACAGATAATGGAACATGTTGAAAAACTGTACCTCATTCATAGCCATCAGTTAGAAGAAATAAAGCGTGCTTCCAGCAGTGAATAAAATATCAGAACCACAACCACTTGCCAGTCGGATTCAGAAATGAAAGACATTCTTCAAAGATCCAGTTTATCCGACTACAAGAAAGCTAAACTTTACAAGGGGGTCCTGCAAAGATATCTGGTATTGGCCAAGCATGGTGAAATGGAAAAGACTAAAATAAACCTCTTTCTTCCTGAGGAAGAGCAAAAGGAAATTCAACCTCCTGAAGTCCAGTGGGGTTCATCAGACTTTGTCATTCGGGAGGTATTGGAGGGGGTAAATCCTCGCTATAAAAAAAAAAGCTGAAATATTGTTAAATAAACTCAGACAGCATAAAGATGTTTCTTCTTGGGCCAATAATGGCAGTTTTGTGTACTGGGGAGAAGCAACTGAGGGGTCTCACATGCTTGATTAAGTCAGGGGGGTAACCGGCTCTTATTCTTTCACTAACAAGAGGACTCCTAAGGGGTGGAATGTTTTTATGAAAGCCTTGGCAGAGCTGAACATGCCTACATCCGTTGTAAGCCATGTTACCAATAAACAGTTTTTAGAACGTCTTAAAACAGGGCTAGAGCCATAAGTAGCAGCACCCCTTTTAAAAATGTCCCTCTTAAAAAACAAAAAATTGAATGGTTAATGGTGTAAAATAAAAGACGTAAACAAAATTCAACGTGTGCTTTATTGATGCACCTCTTTAAACTCACGACAAGACAAACACGTCTGGACATATTGAAACATGTTTGGAACAAGTCTGGGCATGCCTGGCCTTTTTCCTTTTACAAAACGTACCACCAGGCGGTCATTTTCTGGAAAATCATCAATTTTAAAAGATCAAAAGATAAACCCCTACTATGTTGCTTTAAAAAAAATACAATGATAACTGCAGGTTACAGCTAGAGGGTCCTGTAGTTGTCTCTGATGAAACACAATGTTATTAGAGTTACAGTTTAAAAAAGTCATAATAGATTTAGAAAAAAAGTCACTGTCTGTTGAAAATCCGTAGGAGTAAAAACACTCACCAGGACCCTGTTTTGGTAAATAGAGGGCCAGCCAGTGTTCCCCTGGTAAGTCGTGGGGGTGCATGTTAACAATAAGCCTCGAAGGTTTTCCAGACACAAAACCCTTCGGGAGCAAGTCGCTAGGAAAAACATCTAAAAAAAGAAGCATCCTTTGATAAAATACGCCTTAGCTGCACGGAGTTCATAATTGCATATAGTCAAACGGGATGTTTCTTGTATGATTCACTTCAAGCACGTTATCAAAAACCCCATACACTATCATATTAACCATAAAGGGCAGCGCCATTGCAAACTGAATCTCCACTCTCAGGTTTCCAGTTTTAATCAAAGAATAATGATCAGTGCACTCCTGGTCCGGGGTCAGATCGAATGTGTACAGCGTATAGCCCTGGGGAAATTCACCACTGTCAATCGAGAGCGATAAGTATTTGCATATTTCCCAGTCGTTTTCACAAGCTGCATGTACTCCCTCACACAGTTTCCATTCTCAAAATCGGGTTGTAGGGGTTTTGCCGGCACCTGTTCGCCATCCACATACGAGGCCATAAAGCTAATGTTATAATGTTTAAAGTTAAAAGGGTTTTTAATGTAGCTGCTGCTGAAGGCTTCGTTATCTATAAAACCGATTACGAGCTGCTTGGGTAACTGTCCCAAAAAGAGGTTTTCCTGATTACTGACAAGACTGCCGGCCAGAATACTAAACACCTTTATGCCCACCCTGTCTACAGGGTACTTAGCACTGGTGGTCATTAGAGCTTCAGCGTGCCCCAAATGGACCCCCAGGGTCACTTTCACCCGTTTTACAAACAGGGACACTGAAATAATGTGAGGTTTCAGAGGAGCAGCCGAGTTAGTCTGTATCTGCAAAAAAAACAGGAGTACTTGTGGCACCTTAGAGACTAACAAATTTATTAGAGCATAAGCTTCTGTGGGCTACAGCCCACTTTATCGGATGCATTGAATGGAACATATAGTAAGAAGATATATATATATATATATATATATACACATACACAGAAGGTGAAATTTGCCATACAAACTGTAAGAGGCTAATTAATTAAGATGAGCTATTATCAGCAGGAGAAAAAAAACTTTTGTAGTGATAATCAAGATGGCCCATTTAGACAGTTGACAAGAAGGTGTGAGGATACTTAACATGCGCAAATAGATTCAATATGTGTAATGATTATTCAATATAATAATAATAATAATGTGTAATAATTATTCAGTATGTGTAATAATGTGAATTTTATTCTGGTTGGCATTCCCGCTCATGAGGCAAAAACCATCTTTGCTGCGCATCAAAGCAGCCAAAGGCAGCACCTCTACATAAAAGCCATTCTCAATACTGGTTTGTATGGGGGCTATTTGAAATAAATCCAGTTCCGATTTGGTGCATTCGTCAGAGCCACAATGAATAAAAGCCATTTTAAAATATATCCCTTTTACTACGGGCGATACGTCACTTCCTCTTCTTAGGGCACCTTTTAGTTTTATGACTGAGGAGTCTTCTGACAGCTTTTTTTTTAAGGGGCCTAGGAGGCCCTTTAAATGGCTGGCACGATGCTGCTCTCTTTCTCCTCATCATGACTAAACCAGAACCTTCCTGTGGCTTGTGCGCTACTATTTTGTTTATAATGGTGCTAGACACGTGGTTCACTACTTCTCTGGTTATATTTTTTGTGGCTGTTTTCATGTGGGGTTTACTAATTTCAAAACCCCTTCTCAAAAGCAGCATGGCTTTTCTAAAAAGACTGCAAAATATCCCTCCTAAACCAGCCCTGTACGTGACTGGTAATCCTTGAAATCCCGGTAAGGCATAACCAGCCTGGGCCTTGTAGTAGTTCCTACACTAAATGAGATCCCCGTAGTTTTTCATAGTCACCATTCTTTCATTTTCCTGGGGCACAAATGTAGTTAAACAATCACCTTCCCAAAACTAAATGAAACATGTTTATTTTGATCCGTCTTTATTTCAATAGTAATGGTACCGATATGCTGGTC
Organism: Eretmochelys imbricata; assembly: GCF_965152235.1. Classification (NCBI taxonomy): domain Eukaryota; kingdom Metazoa; phylum Chordata; order Testudines; family Cheloniidae; genus Eretmochelys; species Eretmochelys imbricata. The sequence continues at coordinate 38,714,809 of NC_135574.1, forward strand.
ACTCACGGGGACGTAATGTGGTTTGTCATACGTGATGGTAATAAATTTGTTGTTGCTACCGTGGATGGGAATGCAGTGGTACCGCGGATGGGAATGCAGCACAACAACGACACGTAGTAGTCCCCCACTAACTGATGTTCCGCTATGTCCATTTACACATATAAAGAGTTAAACCCTCCCATAATGTCCAAGGGGTATGGTGCTATCCTACATGGATAATCCAGAATCGTTCCCAATATTGCTGCCAATTTTCCCAGAGTGGGAAAGTAATTTTCATCGTTTGGTTTTAACCGAACCCTTCTAGTCACCGAGTTGTAAATTAAGTTGACCTTCGGTTTTTCGGTATCTTTGTCAATATGCTTAATGTTCTCTATTAAATGATGAATGCTTGAATAATAGCTGGCGTCTATGTTGTAGGATTTAATTTCTTTTTTCGATGCTAATATAAACGGTGTGTCGTAAAAGAGTGTGTTTCACAAGTGACAATAATGAATTTCCGATAAAGCGACATCCCGATAACCTATCAAATTTAAAGGCTTGGCTAGTTGTATTGTAAAATTGGAACTATTATTTTGAGGAAAAGCCCCCGCAGAGGCGTTGCTTGGTAAGGTAATGTAAAAACTCCGTTCAGTCATTTCCCCCCTACTTTATTAGAGGTCTTGCACTTGAGACGCTTTAACACAACTGTTAAATATTTTAGGCCATCCTTTCCATTTCACAAAAAAATTCTCGTTCCTTCCCCAACCTTTTTTCGCTAAAAACTTTCCTACCCTGTAAATGCGGTCCTGGTTAGGGTTTACTTTTTGTAATTCTTCGGGGTAAAATGAACCTGCGACTTCCTCCTCTCCGTAATCTTATAATGCGTACACAAGCCTCTGTCCTCGTAATAAAACCCCTGACACAATTTCATGAAACATATTTCATCAGTAAAGGTTTGCTGATATCCTTTTTCAAAAGTACCCTTCTTTTTAGATACCCTTATGTGATCCCCTTTCTCAAAAATCACGTGGCGCCTTTATTTAAAACCCGTAGCCGGTTTTCCATACGCTCAGTGTGTTAGAGTGTGTCACGTCGATCGGGCATCCTCTAATAGTTCTGTGATAACTTCTGTTGTAACCATCTATGAAGGCCTGCAGCACATCAATGTAGCAAAAATAAAATATACCTCCACATCTTTGATTTTAAAGTTCTGTTAAACTTTTCCATGACCTTTGCCTTGACTTCGTTATTGGTTACAAAACGGTGTATCCCATGTTGCTTAAACAAAGTTTTTAAAGTTTTGTTTAAAAACTCTTTTCCTCGGTCTGTTTATAATTTTTGAGGCAAAAATGTGTAAAAATAGCTTTAAACGCCTTTGCCACTTCTTCCCCGGTCTTATTCTTTAGGGTTACCGCCCAAGCATATTTAGACAAAATATCTATCGCTGTTAAAATATATTTACGACCATCGTTGTGACTAGAACAGGAGACCATGTCAACCAAATACGCCTGCCATTATGCATCCGCATCAGACACAACCATTTTTTCTTTTAAATGTAAGCATTGCCAGTTTATGTAAAGCGTAAGCCTCTTTATCCGCAAGCCAAGCGGCAACCTGCTTTGTCTTTTAGCGGTGTCTTTTAGCGGCCTGAAATATGGGTGTTACACCCCCCAAACTTCCAACTTCTCCGGGAGAGTAATACATTTTCTTTAGCAACCTCACCATGTCGAACCCATCTTACTTTAAAACACATGTATACACAAGATCCAGTTTTTGCTTTTGTTTTTATTTAATACAGAAGAGGCTATACACATTTTACTTAAAAAAAAAGACAAGCTTTTAATGCAGCAGCAAAGTAATATTACTTTACATTTATGTAAATATTAATATTAGGGTACAACTATACACATTTATTTAATGCATAAGAAAAGTAATATAGAAAATGGTTATACAAACTTTTTTTTAATTTTACAATACATCTTAATCACTATTTTTTTTTTACCCTTTAGGGTGAGGAGCTGGCATGTAAAAAGTTTTACAATCCATTTTACGAATCCTGCTACTCACTGATCGGCCAATTTTGGCTGCCACCTTGTTTGACAGGTCTACCAGCAAGACCACCGGGTCAGATGTCTCTGCAACCTCCCTGATCATTTTAACAACTTCAGTTACAGTTTCAGTGGTCATGTTAAGCTTTTTCAGTTTGTAGCCTTCAGCTATAACTACATTTAGAAGCTGGGTCACATTCAGTTTGGAAGAAATACGTCTAATCTGGTGAAATACTTCAAAGCGACCCCAAAAGATACAAGGGTGACTAAATGGGTTGGGCTCGCCTACCACACAGGCTGCACAGTTTTCCAGAAGTTGTTTTTTCAAGCAGTGGTAAATGGTTTTTACTACAACGGCCTTAATAATATCGGCCATAACATCATCTTCGCAGCTCTGCTAGTCACCCTCCTTATTTTTTACAGACTTTTTTTTACAATCTTGCTTCATGCAAAAACAACAGGTGCATATCATGGTTATTCTTCTCAAGGGCCAACTCTCTTCATCCTCTGAAGATGTCTGTCAAAAACAGAGAAAAACGTGTATTAAATTCTTTGTTGCAATCTTTTAAAAATAAAAAAAGGCCTACAGTTTATCGTGCTACCTCAATCTACCCTCGTCTGATTCTGAATCATCATCCCCGGCAGACGCACCGTCGGACCCGTGGCACCTTCCTGTTATTAAACACAAACATATAGCTGTGTTTAACGCCCCCTTACATATATGCTTATATTTCTATTTCTTTCAAGATTCTCTAAGTAGCTTTTACCTCATCATGTTCTTTTGGGTCTACATTTGACAACCACTCGCTGCACCCCCAGGCTGTGTCATTTGTTTCTGAATCACCACAGGTGGGGGCTCCGTCGGTCATCGTTTCAGCAATCTATTATTAAGCACAACCATATAGTGGCGCTTAACTGGTGGCTTACATAGATATATTTTCTTTCCTTTCAAATAATTTAAGCTGTTTTTACCTCATCATGCACTTCTGTTGCTTTGCCAGTAACAACGTCACCGTCTTTCCATGATTTGGGGTCTATTGGTTGGTTTTCGACATCACTATCCTCCAACGGTCCCTCAGTTGCCATGTCCTCGTATATAGGTTCTTCTTCCATTCCTACCTATAAAAAAATAAAAATATTTAACCATCAATATTTATAAAATATTTGTAATTTTCCATTAATTTGTTATAAAAAAGGTCTTACCTCTGCCTTCGAGTCGGCTTCCTCCAAAGCCAGCAACAAATTTTTTCGCACTTTATCCTTTTTTTCTTTTACAAATGGTTGTGACTCCATAAAGTCTTCCTGTTTCTTAGGTTCAATTTCAGGATGAAATACGGGGTTCGGTAACAGTCCCGCCTCATTAGCAAAATAAGCGTAAAAGGGTCTTCTCTTCTGAACACGAACTGGTGCACCCAGGGGCAATTCCGGCTTCTTGGCTTCTGTAGGTGTCTTGTACATGGACATGTCTTTGTGTCTAGGCTCCCAGTTTTAAAGCCCTGCTCCCAAAATATGTGGCTTTATACACATGGCCAAATGCTCATTGGTTAGAGTTTTTCAAATAACCCGCCCCGCACTAGTCCATTTCTAAAAGGCTCTGGTTTAAAATTTTGGGAGTACAGGATAGGTTCAACAAGTGCATTCTGTGACCTAGCTGTAAAATAGCTACAGATTGGTCCACTGAAAGGAGGGACTAGCTCCCCAGGAGCACCACCCAGAACAGCTATCATTTCACTACCAGCAGTCGCTGGGGTAGGATGTTTCGCTCTGCATGTGTTCAGTAACACAGACTCTCTTACTGCTTTATTTTTTTCTCTCTTTACAATCCTCTCTCCTTTCTCTACCTCCCCAAATAACCTTTCTTTCCTTTTTTTCCTCTAAACCTTACCCAGACTTTCTTTTATCATCTTAAACTCTCTCACTCTAGTCTTTCGACCTTTTTCTCTAAATGTATCCAAGCACAAACACACACAACACTCCCCCATTCAAATACAACAACATTTTTTTTTCAAAATGGCCAATGGCACCAAACTTCAGCACCAACGGAAACAGGGTTGGAGGGCGGAAAATAAGTCCCAAAGGGGGCGTGGAAACCTGTCAAAAATGCATGGTGATGAATGCTATTGAGCCGTATACTACTCCTGTGTGTGTGCTAGAGAAGGCTTGAGGACCTGGCACAGCAAGGAGAGAGTGAGAAAGCCCAGGCTGATGGAATGGGTGGGCTCAATGGGACCCCAGTATAACAATAGCATCCTGGATGGGGGGCGTCCAACATCACAGTGGCAGAGCAAGCAGGGTAATGTGCACAGCTTGATGCTCTGAGAGCCTGGTGGTGATTTTAACTGAGTTTTAAGAGTGTTGGCTAGAGAAGAAAGGGGTTACTGGTTTATTTTCTGTTTGCTTATTTCGGGCAAGGGAAATAGGGACAAAAGAAGTAAGAAAATAAGTGAAGCTACCAAAAAGTTGGAGCTCCACAGGTTGCAAGAAGAAGAAAACAAAAAGATGCATAGGAGACAGATGGAATTAAAACAGATGGAAATTGATAAGAAAAAAGCATCCCCCCAGAGAGCCATGGAACTGGGACAGCTAGAGGCTGACAAAGAAATGGAGGCAGAACAGGCCAGGCATAAAGCTGCTCTGGAACTGACAGACAGGTTGAGGAAGCCCAGGCTGGTGGAACGGGCAGGCTCAGTGGGACTCCAGTATATCAGGTGGCACCCCAGATGGAGGGGTGCAAACTGTCACAGCAAGGAAAAGAGAAGAAACAAAAGATAAAGAATTAATTAGTCTAAGAAATCTTAAGAGCAACTATGTTGACACAAACTGTCCAGATCATTAGTTTCCAAAACGAATTAAACAAAGGAAAGAAGGAACAGGAAAAAATTATTCAAGAAATGAGGGAATGGAAACAAAAGGCAACAAATTGGCAGGTCACAGTGAGAGTTGTTCTCTTAGATGCAGGAGAAAAAGGGGAAGTGACTCATGAGGCACATAAAAAACAAACATTAAAAGAGGAATTAAGAGTGAATAGAGGAGTAATAGCAGCAATAAAGTCTGGTAGTAACCAGTGGATCAGCGACGAAACAGAATCAGATGAAGAGGGTTCTGATTCTCCCTCTTACAACAATTCAGAAGAGTTTCCCTCAGGACCTTATGGTCCACTAAGCAAAGAACTGAAAGAATTACAAAAGTCGCCTTCTATGGCCCCAATAGTTACAACTATTGTTACTAAAACTACTGCACATGGCAATGAGGGAGGATGAGAAGAGCAAACGGAGGAAAGATCCTATACCCGGGAACAAATTAAGGCCTTAGGGAAATCCATGGGTTTTCTAAATAAGAATACCATAGTCAGGTACTTAGCCAAAGCATTAGGGATGCATGGGTTAACAGGAAGAAACTTTTGAGCTTTGATAAAAGAATGTATTAGCTCAGAAGACTTTGCTGAACTTCCTTGCAAAATCCAGGGTAGAGGACAAAGAGATAGAAATGTGATAGAGGAAGAAATACTGAAATTCTTCTCCCTAATGAAGACCCAGTTGTGTGGTTCCATGAGGAAAGACAACAACCAGGGGAAAGGCCAGAACAAACATTCTGGGCTAACCCCATTATGATGCCATACAATTCAAAAGAGCCTTGTTGCTCGGACTCAATCAGATTTTGAGACTGGCTATGGTCTCTGACCACCCTGAACTTACCTCATTACATGAAATTAAAAAGGCAAAAAGGTTATATAAAATACAAAGGGAAACTTTCCCATCCCCAAAGAAAAAAACAGAGTATCTGTAGTAACATTATCCAATAATGGCCTACAGGGAAAAGGAGATAAAAGAATGGGACAGCATAACTTAAGCAGAGGAGAACAAAGAATAGAGTAAAAGAAAAGTAAAAAGCTTGTTGCTCATGAGAAAAAGAAAACTTTTGATTTAGGTAGAAATTGGCTTTGGAAAAAACTGTCACAATACGAGCCTAGGGATCAGATTAATGGGTTGCCCACTGAAGAACTGCTACAAAGATTGGCAAGTCATGAAGTCAAAAAATCACATCTACGGCTCCCCAACACTCCAAAGATCATGGAATCATAGAACTGGAAGGTCATCTAGTCCAGTCCCCTGCACTCATAGCAGCACTAAGTATTATCTAGACCATCCCTGACAAGTGTTTGTCTAACCTGCTCTTAAATATCTCCAATGATGGAGATTCCACAACCTCCCTAGCAATTTATTCCAGCACTCATCCTTTGTAATTTGACCTAGTTTCTACTTTTTGTAGGACTCTTTTTTGATTTTTAGATCATTGAAGATCTCCTAGTTAAGCCAGGGTGATCTTTTGCCATACTTCCTATCTTTCCTACATAGTGGGATAGTTTGCTCTTATGCCCTTAATAATGTCTCTTTGAAAAACTGTCACTGTCATCATCTGTTTTTCTCCAGACTTGCTTCCCTTGGGATCTTACCTACCAACTCCCTGTGTTTGCTAAAGTCTCCGTTCTTGAAATCCATTGTCTTTATTTTGCTGTTCTCCCTCCTACCATTTCTTAGAATCATTAACTCTTCCATTTCATGATCACTTTCACCCAAGCTGCCTTCCACTTTCAAATTCTCAACCAGTTCCTCCCTATTTGTCAAAATCAAATCTAGAACAGCCTTTTCCCCTAGTAGCTTTCTCCATCTTCTGAAATAAAAATTGTCTCCAATACATCCCAAGAACTTGTTGGATAATCTGTGCCCGGCTGTGCTCTGTCTGAGTAGTTGAAGTCCCCCTCACCACCAAGTCTTGTGATGTGGATGATCGTGTTAATTGTTTAAAAAAAAGCCTCATCCACCTCTTCTTCCTGATTAGGTGGTCTGTATTAGACCCCTACCATGATATCACCCTTGGTTTTTACCCCTTTCAGCCTTACCCAGAGACTTTCATCTAGTCTGTCTCCTATTTCCACCTCACCTCAGTCCAAGTGTATACATTTTTAATATGTAGGGCAACACCTCCTCCCTTTTTTCCCTGCCTGTCCTTCCTGAGCAAGCTGTACCTTTCTATACCAATATTCCAGTCATGCGTATGAATCCATCAAGTAACCTAACAGCCAGGCATTCACTTCCAGGATGCATCTGCCTCTGCCTGGGTCCCTACCCTTGACCAGAAGTATAGAAGAGAACACCACCTATGCTGAGAGAATGGCTGAGAGAATGTCACCCCATTGAAAGAGCAACCCAGAGGCTGAGAAAACTTTATATCACTCAGAGATGACCAATCAGAGACAAGCTGGGTAGGCTGAAATTGTATATAAGGCGACAGGCAAGTAGGCTGAACTTGTAGTGGTTCGAGACCTTCAAGAACAGAAACTGCAAGACTCCTATTTTGGAAGAAAAGGGTTCCTAGTCAGCTTTGGGTGCAGTCTTGTGAAGCTTTGGGAAGGGGTTGTTTTGGGGTTCCAGAAAGACACTGCCTGCAAGAAGCCTCAGGAAGCAGCAGCAGCAGCAAGAGAACCCTGAGGTTGTCCTGGTGACAGTTGCTGTAACAACCAAGCCAACGGCCTCCACCAGCATCAGCTCTATAACTGATGCTGGAGGACTAGTCACTCCCTGAACTGCCTGCCAGAGCAAGCTTTAGTATTGTGTCTCACCTGAGAGGAACAGCACTGAGACAGAGCAGAAGGACCTTGAAGATTCAAGAGATACTGAAGAATAATAGAAGTGTAATTTTTCATCTATTGTTAAGGAATGTGGGTTTTGCTTGTAAATAAAGTTGGATGCCAGTGGTCTGAGTGAGATCTTCCCTACTGATCTGGTAGCCACTTGGCCAGCGCCTACGGAATGTTTAAATGTCAAATGGTAAATGTTTATTGTTAGTGTTAGATGTTAAATGTTACTGATAGTGTTAAGTGAATGGTTTCAGAGTAACAGCCGTGTTAGTCTGTATTCGCAAAAAGAAAAGGAGTACTTGTGGCACCTTAGAGACTAACCAATTTATTTGAGCATGAGCTTTCGTGAGCTACAGCTCACTTCATCAGATACATACCGTGGAAACTGCGGCAGTTTCCACGGTATGTATCTGATGAAGTGAGCTGTAGCTCACGAAAGCTCATGCTCAAATAAATTGGTTAGTCTCTAAGGCAGTTTCCACGGTATGTATCTGATGAAGTGAGCTGTAGCTCACGAAAGCTCATGCTCAAATAAATTGGTTAGTCTCTAAGGTGCCACAAGTACTCCTTTTCTTTTTGTTAAGTGAATGATTACCTTGTGATAGATTATATAGTCTGTATCAGTTATTTGATGCACTGTTTTATTTTTAAACTGTAATTCTTCCTTTACTCATTTCCTATTGTTTTTATGTAACTACCTAATCCCCTTAATAAATGATTATTTCTATTTTTAAAGAATTTCTGTTTGTTTGTGTCAATCCTTGAGCAGAAGGTGGTATCTGTGTCCTTTCAGCGGTCAGCAAGACTATGTTGCTCTGGGGAGCACTCTGCGGGTCAGAGACAAGCCCCTTGGGAAAACCCTAGCAATTCCTTTAGAGCGGACCACAACCTTGTTTACCCTTTGTCAGACAAATCTGTGGGTAATTTAATTGGCATCTAAAATCTTTAAGGTAACAGTTGGGGTATTCTGAGTCCCCATAACTTCCCCTTACCAGGACCAACAAGGTGTAGTTGAATAGCCAAATAAGGAAAAGGCATAATATGGGGAAAAGTGGTTAAATCTGGATAATGGCAGTGTACTTTGGTGATAACAGACCAATGGATGCAATTATTGAAATCCATTGCTGAAATGCATACACAGATGGGAATAGCACTTAAAGCAAATGCTCAACAAATGGATAAGAAGATGGGACCAATCTTGCACCCTCAGGAATAGCAGATACGGGACAAGGTCATGTACAGGCAATTTAAAGAAAAAGATCATGTGCTTAGCCCTATATGGGAAGGACCAGTAAGAATAGTAAATAAAGCAAGTCCCACAGTGTATCAGTTAGATATTCAACAAGGGGAAAAGAAAGTTTCTAAATGGTTCCATTCATCACAATTAAAAAAAGTGGAAGGGAGACCAAAAATAGTTACAATAATATCTCTCTTGTTATAGAGACAGGCAAAAGATAAGTTAGGAAAAATGCAGAGCGAAGGAGTATGGAACAAGATGTGGGATGAGGAAGATTGGTATCCACCTTCCATTCCCTCTACCTGGATAGAATGAGATTTAGAGGAGTTCCTGGAAAGTTTACCTGGTCTGTGACCAGTGGTTTTGCCTCAGTTGCCTGAAATGCCTTACAATTCAAACTGGGAATTTGCAGAAAAACCTCGGAAAGGGGTTTAAAATTGGAAAAATTATAAACTGCTTAACTGAACATAAAATGGGTGGTGATAATATCAGGATCCTTTGTCATACTTAGGATAATAATTAGTTTTAGAAATAAATCTTTAATTAAATAAAAATTAAGAATAGTTTAAATTAGAAAATACAATGATGGCAGCTATAGGGGTTATGTAATGGGAAACCCCTGGGAATGTATGGGAGCCCATAGAAATAAATAGGGATGATGCAATCAAGGCAAGGTATTGCATCCCATAGAAATACACTGTAGCCCATAGAAACAAATGGGACTTGCAGACAGGAAGTAGCTAGGGATCGTCTAAAGGTCTATAGCAGCTTCACAGCACATGCTCACGAGCATTGTTCTCAAGCAGCTCTTACAGAAGCAGCAGCAGTCCACACAAGGTTCTGAGGTTGCCCTGACAACAGCCATTTCTGCCACTCCACCAACAGGAGGCCACCACAGCAGCTACCAATCAGGCTTCCATATCTGCCATCTGAGGAGAAACTTCACCTCAGCAGGAGCAAGCGGCCACCCAACGCAGCCACTATCATCTGTGATTCACCCCCTACAAACGGCGATCTCTAGCTACTGACATAGCTGAAGGACCCTTGTAAGACAACTCAGAGGGACTTTTAAGAAGCCTTCTGTAAGTCTTTTATCTTAGCATCCCAGAGCGTATGGGTGTCAAGTGTAAATGAAGTTGGATGTATGTGGTCTGAGTGAGATCTTCTCCCTACCCATCTAATAATTGCCTGATCAGCACTTGTTGGATGCTTAGTATTAAGTATTTAGTATTAAATGTTTAACTGATATATTTTCACGTTTAATTGTTCTATTGTTATAAGGCATAGAGCAGTGGTGGGCAACCTGCGGCCCGCAGGGTGCACGTTGCCCATCAGGGTAATCTGATTGCAGGCCACGAGACATTTTGCTGACATTCCTGGCCAATGGGAGCTATGGAAAGCGTCAGGCTACAGGGAAAGGAAGCGGACGTGCTCTGTCTTTACTAATATGTTCCAGTGTCCAACAGTTTGAAAACATCTAAGGTCAGAAATAAAATAGATCAGATAAATACCTTTAATCAAAAAAATGACAACCAAAAAGAGAAAGCTAGAAGACGAAGATCGAGAATTTCAAAATGATTGGACTGAGTCTTACGCTTGTATAGCGAGTTCAGCTGGACTCCCATTGTGCCTCATTTGCAACGAGAAATTATCCAACAATAAGAACTCAAACCTAGAAAGACATTTTGAAAAGAAAGATTGGACGTTTGCTGAAACCTATCCAGCTGGAGATGTGAAGAAAAAAGCAGTAGAGGAGCTCCGATGCAAAGCAAAGTAAACAAGATGTACGTTTGCTAAATGGATGAAGGCGGCAAGCAGAACCACTACTGCTAATTTCGTGGCATCTCAAGAAATCGTCAGAAGAGGGAAGCCATTCACAGATGGAGAATATGTGAAAGAATGTTTCATTAAAACATCTGAGCACCTCTTTGGTGATTTTAAAAACAAAGATGAAATAGTTAAGAAAATTAGAGAAATGCCATTATCTGCGAAGACTGTAAAGGACAGAACTATTAAGATGGCAACAGACGATCAGCACCAGGTTTTTCTATTCCCTGCGATGAGACATGCGATGTGGATGACATCACTCAGGTTGCCTTCCTCGGCAGATACGTTAAAGATCAAGGTCCTCTAGAAGACTCAAAGGACAAACTTGGAGCAAAGATATTGCATCTGCTGTCACTGAACATCTGAAACAAAAATATATTGACATAAACAGAATAATTTCTATTGCTACAGATGGAGCACGGTGCATGAAGATTTCATTTCTTTACTTAAAGTATGGAGCACGATGTAATTTCATTTCACTGCATAACGCACCAAGAGGCACTGTGTGCACAAACTTTTCCAGAAGAAATCTCAAAAGTAATGGAAATGGTCATGCAGATCGTTAACAAAATAATCATCGGCAGTTTTGTGAGTTTCTTTGAGAAGTTAACAGCCATTATTCGGATCTTCTCATGTATATCAAGGTTAGATGGCTTTCCAGAGGCACAGTCCTGGTGAGGTTTGTATCATGTCTTGAGGAAATTAGGGTGTTCCTCCAAGAAAAGGGCCTTAAATATACAGCACTAACAGATCCTCAGTGGCTGCAGAAATTCAGTTTCATGGTGGATTTACCTTCTCTTTTAAACGTGTTCAATCGGAAGCTACATAGGGAAAAGGAAATACTGCAATTTCGCTTCTGAAAGAAGTTCTTTCATTTGAATGAAAGCTGTCTTTGTTCGCAAGGAACATTGAGACTGGCATGTTAGTGCATTTCCCAACACTGAAGCAATACAAACAAATGACTGTGACTTTGACATTAAGTTCCTTGCAGAAATAGTCATCAAAATGCAAGCTGCATTTTCTGACTGATTTCATGAGTTCAGAAGGGAAAAGGCCACTTTGTCATTTCTGTTGAAACCGCTTGAAGCTGACACTTCTGCATTAAATTTGTAGAAACAGATCAACTCAAGTAGCGGACATGCAAGACAAGGATTTATGGAATTCAAAATTGAAAGATCTTGTCACTGAACTCGAAAATCTGGAAAGGCAGAAATCCACCCTGGGGCTACAACACAAGTGATCTGAAATGGATGACCTTAAATGGCAAGACCAGATAGAATCATAGAATATCAGGGTTGGAAGGGACCTCAGGAGGTCATCTAGTCCAACCCCCTGCTCAAAGCAGGACCGATCCCCAATTAAATCATCCCAGCCAGGGCTTTGTCAAGCCTGACCTTAAAAACTTCTAAGGAAGGAGATTCCACCACCTCCCCAGGTAACGCATTTCAGTGTTTCATCACCCTCCTAGTGAAAAAGTTTTTCCTAATATCCAACCTAAATGTTCAATGACTTCCATTGCACTTCAATGTTTGGAATTGTCTACCAGATCGTACAGTCATCTGAAGAAATACATATTTGGGCTTCTCTCAATCTTCGGTTCAATGTACTTCTGTGAACAAGTGTTTTCCAACATGAATTTAATCAAAAATAAACTGAGGAGCCAAGTGCAAGATATTAGTCTTGAGTTCTGCTTGAAAATGAAAATTACAGAATATTCACCGAACATTGAGCAACTCTCTAAAGATGTCCAACAGCAGAAGTCACATTAAAAGTATTGGTGAGTAGCAATAACTTTAATATGTTCAATTATTATTAGTTGATAAATTTTAACTCTACAAGAAGCTTTGCATCTCATGTGGCTCTCGAAATATTTTGGTCAAAGACAAAAACAAAAAATGGCTCTTCTTTTTTGAAAGGTTGCTGACTCTTGACCCAGACAAGACAGAGGGATTATACAAGAGCTGTAAGTTTGATTTTCTATCAATTTTAAAGAATAACTTTCTGTGCATATGTCAATAAAGCTGGATGCCTGCTTTTAAGTGTGACTTACTCAACCCCATTCTGTGAGAGGCCGACCACTGCTCACAGAATGGTAACTGTTAATTCAGTTTTCTTTAATGCTATATTGTAGTGCTGTTTTATGCATATGCATCAGGGACTTGTATGGTACTTTGTAATAAGTCCAATTTTTTTTATTAGAGGCCTTATGCATATGTATAAAAAATTCAGTGTGTGCAAATATCACAACATTGTATTTGTCTTAGTCTGTAGTCTCTTGTACCAGTTAAAAGTATGATCTCAAAGAGTAATCCAATTGTGCTTTATTACCTCTTATACATTGTATTTTTTCCCTTTTCCTTTCTGCTTTAATTGAAAATACTATAACCACCTAATTTTCTCTCAATAAATAAGACTTTGTTTTTGAAGATTTACTGCTTGCTTGTCTATTCTTGATTGGAGGGCTGTATCTGTGTTCTTTCAAGGGTCAGCAAGGTTAACTTGCTTCCCTGGCAATTCCTTTAGGGCGGGTTGGTTACCGATTTAGGTAAATTGGAAATTAAAGTTGTAAATTAGAAATATTATTTTAGGCAGTGTACCTGGCTTAATATAATTGAATTAAAATCTTCTGGTAACAACTGTTCCATGAATTTTGCCTTTGACCAATATGTAACATCTGCCTAGATGGACCCTTGGTCTGATACAGCATGGCAATGCCTGTTTTCCTACAAAGTTTACACACGAACTCTGCACTGGCGACCACTAAGCATCACATACAAAATTCTAAACAGCCTGGGCCCAGCTATGGGAGGCAATGACTTCCATTGTACTTGGAGCTTGTCAGAAACATAGGGACCTTTGTCTTCGGCAACCCACTAAATCTAAACTGGGCCAAATTCACCAGAGTGTTCCACTCATAAAATGAGAATCTACATCCTGGACTTGCTGATGTTTGCGTGGCCTTACAGTTAGTTCCAGGTATAGCACACTTCAGTCTGCAGTCTAGTCCAAATGTAAAGATGGGGCCATAGGTGTGTGCACGGGGTGTGCCGGATGTGCTCAGGCACACCCTAATCAGGGCTGCCCCAAGCGCAAAAAAAAAAAGAAAGGGACAGCCGGATTGCCAGAGATGGGGGGCACGGGAGTCCGGGGGGCCCTGGCCCGGCCTCTCTTCTCCGCCTCTGTTCTCCCCCGAGGGAGCAGAAGCTTGGTGGTGCTGCGCACCCCAGGCTGTGTCCTGCTGCTCCACAGCAGCCAGCAGCCAAGCTCCTGCCTCTTCCCTCAACGTGCAGCATACTCGCCCCTCCTCCTCTCACTCTCTCTCCCTGCCCCCCGTTCAGCTGTGTACTGGCAAGAGAGAGGAGGAAGCGGAGAAGAGGCGGGGGCAGGGCCTTGGGAACGGGGGTGGAATCCCTTCTCCAGCCCCCTGCTGTGAACGGCTCAGAACAGGGGGCTGGGAGAACCCCCACAACTCCAGCCCACCTCCCCAGCCCTGACCCCAGCACCCCCCTCCCACACACCCAACCCTCTGCCCTGACTCCTGCACCCCTCACACACTCCAGCCCTCTGCCCTGACTCCTGCACCCCCCACGACCCCAGCCCTGACTCCTGCACCTCCACACATACCCAACCCTACACACCCCATCTCCTAACTCCTGCACCCCCCACACATACCCCCCAAGCCCCATGCCCTGATTCCTGCACCCCCCCACATCCCCACCCCCACCCTGAGCACCAAATGGGGAGCTCCTGCGCCCTCCTGCCCACATATTCACCTGCACCCCTTGCACTAAATGGAAGCTGCCCCAGGTAAGCGCTTCCTATTCCTTACATGTGCGTGTACTTGGCGCAGTTCACGCCCACCCCAGACACCTGTCCCTTTTGCACATGAGGGAGACACTGGTGCATGTATATCTGGCGTGCGTCAGGTTGCAGCCCCTATTCTGCCTCCTTCTAGATATATTATTTTCCACTGCTCAATCCATTCACACATCAGGGCAGAGTTCCTCTGGGCAGCATCTGCTGGCTCCTTGACACCTTAGAGGAGTGGTGGGTTTTCTGCTTGGTGTCCCCATCAGGTTCCCCTCGTTTAGCCCTGTGACCTCACTCCCGTTCCTGTTATATCTTTAGTTGTCCCCCACAAACATTTAGAATCCCGGACCTATACATCCTCCCCTTAAGCTGTGGGGAGATCCTTTAGCTTCTGCCCGCCCACTTCTTGGATCCCAACAGGACCACACTTCTAGGGCTACAGAGCTGACATGGGGAGTGGGAGGCAGCTGCTATCAACTCCTAGCCAGGTTTACTTTGACTCAGGTCCGGGTGCACTACAGCGTGGATGCCTAGAGCCCTAGATTCCACCACAGAACAAAAAATTTGTAACCTAGGATTAAAATGCAATGTAGACGCTCAAGTCCAGGGTTCCCTCACATGGGTCTGCTGACTGGACTCCGAATAACCCTAGTGTTTTACACTGCAATGTAGACATATCCAGAGGCACTGAATAACTGTAAAAAGAAAAGGAGTACTTGTGGCACCTTAGAGACTAACCAATTTATTTTAGCATGAGCTTTCGTGAGCTACAGCTCACTTCATCAGATACATACCGTGGAAACTGCAGCAGACTTTATATATACACAGAGAATATGAAACAATACCTCCTCCCACCCCACTGTCCTGCTGGTAATAGCTTATCTAAAGTAATCGTCAGGTTAGGCCATTTCCAGCACAAATCCAGGTTTTCTCACCCTCCACCCCCCCACACAAATTCACTCTCCTGCTGGTGATAGCCCATCCAAAGTGACAACTCTTTACACAATGTGCATGATAATGAAGTTAGGCCATTTCCTGCACAAATCCAGGTTCTCTCACTCCCTCACCCCCCTCCAAAAACCCACCCCCATACACACACAGACTCACTCTCCTGCTGGTAATAGCTCGTCCAAACTGACCACTCTCCAAGTTTAAATCCAAGTTAAACCAGAACATCTGGGGGGGGGGGGGGGAGGAAAAAACAAGAGGAAATAGGCTACCTTGCATAATGACTTAGCCACTCCCAGTCTCTATTTAAGCCTAAATTAATAGTATCCAATTTGCAAATGAATTCCAATTCAGCAGTTTCTCGCTGGAGTCTGGATTTGAAGTTTTTTTGTTTTAAGATAGCGACCTTCATGTCTGTGATTGCGTGACCAGAGAGATTGAAGTGTTCTCCGACTGGTTTATGAATGTTATAATTCTTGACATCTGATTTGTGTCCATTTATTCTTTTACGTAGAGACTGTCCAGTTTGACCAATGTACATGGCAGAGGGGCATTGCTGGCACATGATGGCATAAATCACATTGGTGGATGTGCAGGTGAACGAGCCTCTGATAGTGTGGCTGATGTTATTAGGCCCTGTGATGGTGTCCCCTGAATAGATATGTGGGCACAATTGGCAACGGGCTTTGTTGCAAGGATAAGTTCCTGGGTTAGTGGTTCTGTTGTGTGGTATGTGGTTGTTGGTGAGTATTTGCTTCAGGTTGCGGGGCTGTCTGTAGGCAAGGACTGGCCTGTCTCCCAAGATTTGTGAGAGTGTTGGGTCATCCTTTAGGATAGGTTGTAGATCCTTAATAATGCGTTGGAGGGGTTTTAGTTGGGGGCTGAAGGTGACGGCTAGTGGCGTTCTGTTATTTTCTTTGTTAGGCCTGTCCTGCAGTAGGTAACTTCTGGGAACTCTTCTGGCTCTATCAATCTGTTTCTTTACTTCCGCAGGTGGGTATCGTACCAAAAGGACTGAAGGTAAAAAATCCATTACAATCTACATACCACACAGACTATGCTGACAGCTTGTGCCACACGCTCTCAAAGAAACTGCGAAATCACCTGATCAACATCCTCTACAGCAAACAGGGAAAGATTAAGAATGAGCTCTCAGAACTGGATACTCTCATAAAAAACCAACCTTCCACACAAACTTCCTCGTGGCTGGATTTTACTAAAACTAGACAAGCCATTTACAACGCACACTTTGCTTCTCTACAAAAGAAAAAGGACACTAAACTTTCTAAACTACTACATGCTACAAGGGGCCACAGCAATGGTTCCCTCAACCCACCTAGCAATATTGTTAACCTATCCAACTATACTCTCAGCCCAGCAGAAGCAGCTGTTCTATCTCGGGGCCTCTCCTTCTGCCCCTCCACCCCCATGAGCATGATACAGTTCTGTGGTGACCTAGAATCCTATTTTCGACGTCTCCGACTCAAGGAATATTTCCAAAATACCTCTGAACAACATACTAATCCACAGAGGTCTCCCTACCAACACTACAGAAAGAAGGATTCTAGGTGGACTCCTCCTGAAGGTCGAAACAGCAGACTGGACTTCTACATAGAGTGCTTCCGCCGACGTGCACGGGCTGAAATTGTGGAAAAGCAGCATCACTTGCCCCATAACCTCAGCCATGCAGAACGCAATGCCATCCACAGCCTCAGAAACAACTCTGACATCATAATCAAAAAGGCTGACAAAGGAGGTGCTGTTGTCATCATGAATAGGTCGGAATATGAACAAGAGGCTGCTCGGCAGCTCTCCAAAACGAGTTTCTACAAGCCATTACCCTATGATCCCACTGAGAGTTACCAAAAGCAACTACAGCATATGCTCAAGAAACTTCCTGAAAAAGCACAAGATCAAATCCGCACAGACACACCCCTGGAACCCCGACCTGGGATATTCTATCTACTACCCAAGATCCATAAACCTGGAACTCCTGGGCGCCCCATCATTTCAGGCATTGGCACCCTGACAGCAGGATTGTCTGGCTATGTAGACTCCCTCCTCAGGCCCTACGCTACCAGCACTCCCAGCTACCTTCGAGACACCACTGACTTCCTGAGGAAACTTCAATCCATCGGTGATCTTCCTGATAACACCATCCTGGCCACTATGGATGTAGAAGCCCTCTACACCAACATTCCACACAAAGATGGACTACAAGCCGTCAGGAACACTATCCCCGATAATGTCACGGCTAACCTGGTGGCTGAACTTTGTGACTTTGTCCTTACCCATAACTATTTCACATTTGGGGACAATGTATACCTTCAGATCAGCGGCACTGCTATGGGTACCCGCATGGCCCCACAGTATGCCAACATTTTTATGGCTGATTTAGAACAACGCTTCCTCAGCTCTCGTCCCCTAAAGCCCCTACTCTACTTGCGCTATATTGATGACATCTTCATCATCTGGACCCATGGAAAAGAAGCCCTTGAGGAATTCCACCATGATTTCAACAATTTCCATCCCACCATCAACCTCAGCCTGGTCCAGTCCACACAAGAGATCCACTTCCTGGACACTACAGTGCTAATAAACAATGGTCACATAAACACCACCCTATACCGGAAACCTACTGACCGCTATTCCTACCTGCATGCCTCCAGCTTTCACCCTGACCACACCACATGATCCATCGTCTACAGCCAAGCTCTGCGATACAACCGCATTTGCTCCAACCCCTCAGACAGAGACAAACACCTACAAGATCTCTGTCAAGCTTTCTTACAACTACAATACCCACCTGCGGAAGTAAAGAAACAGATTGATAGAGCCAGAAGAGTTCCCAGAAGTTACCTACTGCAGGACAGGCCTAACAAAGAAAATAACAGAACGCCACTAGCCGTCACCTTCAGCCCCCAACTAAAACCCCTCCAACGCATTATTAAGGATCTACAACCTATCCTAAAGGATGACCCAACACTCTCACAAATCTTGGGAGACAGGCCAGTCCTTACCTACAGACAGCCCCGCAACCTGAAGCAAATACTCACCAACAACCACATACCACACAACAGAACCACTAACCCAGGAACTTATCCTTGCAACAAAGCCCGTTGCCAATTGTGCCCACATATCTATTCAGGGGACACCATCACAGGGCCTAATAACATCAGCCACACTATCAGAGGCTCGTTCACCTGCACATCCACCAATGTGATTTATGCCATCATGTGCCAGCAATGCCCCTCTGCCATGTACATTGGTCAAACTGGACAGTCTCTACGTAAAAGAATAAATGGACACAAATCAGATGTCAAGAATTATAACATTCATAAACCAGTCGGAGAACACTTCAATCTCTCTGGTCACGCAATCACAGACATGAAGGTCGCTATCTTAAAACAAAAAAACTTCAAATCCAGACTCCAGCGAGAAACTGCTGAATTGGAATTCATTTGCAAATTGGATACTATTAATTTAGGCTTAAATAGAGACTGGGAGTGGCTAAGTCATTATGCAAGGTAGCCTATTTCCTCTTGTTTTTTCCTCCCCCCCCCCCCCCCCAAATGTTCTGGTTTAACTTGGATTTAAACTTGGAGAGTGGTCAGTTTGGACGAGCTATTACCAGCAGGAGAGTGAGTTTGTGTGTGTATGGGGGTGGGTTTTTGGAGGGGGGTGAGGGAGTGAGAGAACCTGGATTTGTGCAGGAAATGGCCTAACTTCATTATCATGCACATTGTGTAAAGAGTTGTCACTTTGGATGGGCTATCACCAGCAGGAGAGTGAATTTGTGTGGGGGGGTGGAGGGTGAGAAAACCTGGATTTGTGCTGGAAATGGCCTAACCTGACGATTACTTTAGATAAGCTATTACCAGCAGGACGGTGGGGTGGGAGGAGGTATTGTTTCATATTCTCTGTGTATATATAAAGTCTGCTGCAGTTTCCACGGTATGTATCTGATGAAGTGAGCTGTAGCTCACTGTCATAAATATAAGGGGAAGGGTAAACCCCTTTGAAATTCCTCCTGGCCAGGGGAAAGCTCCTCTCACCTGTAAAGGGTTAAGAAGCTAAAGGTAACCTCGCTGGCACCTGACCAAAATGACCAATGAGGAGACAAGATACTTTCAAAAGCTGGGAGGAGGGAGAGAAACAAAGGGTCTGTGTCTGTCTGTATGCTGCTTTTGCCAGGGACAGAACAGGAATGGAGTCTTAGAACTTTTAGTAAGTAATCTAGCTAGGTATGTGTTAGATTATGATTTCTTTAAATGGCTGAGAAAAGAATTGTGCTGAATAGAATAACTATTTCTGTCTGTGTATCTTTTTGTAACTTAAGGTTTTGCCTAGAGGGGTTCTCTATGTTTTTGAATCTAATTACCCTGTAAGATATCTACCATCCTGATTTTACAGGGGGGATTTCTTCATTTCTATTTACTTCTATTTTCTATTAAAAGTCTTCTTGTAAAAAACTGAATGTTTTTTCATTGTTCTCAGATCCAAGGGTTTGGGTCTGTGGTCACCTATGCAAATTGGTGAGGCTTTTTATCCAACATTTCCCAGGAAAGGGGGGGGTGCAAGTGTTGGGAGGATTGTTCATTGTTCTTAAGATCCAAGGGTCTGGGTCTGTAGTCACCTAGGCAAATTGGTGAGGCTTTTTACCAAACCTTGTCCAGGAAGTGGGGTGCAGGGTTTTGGGAAGTATTTTGGGGGGAAAGACGCGTCCAAACAGCTCTTCCCCAGTAACCAGTATTAGTTTGGTGGTGGTAGCGGCCATTCCAAGGACCACGGGTGGAATACTTTGTACCTTGGGGAAGTTTTGACCTAAGCTGGTAAAGATAAGCTTAGGAGGTTTTTCATGCAGGTCCCCACATCTGTACCCTAGAGTTCAGAGTGGGGGAGGAACCTTGACATGGTGGCATAGTGGTGGGATTAACCTGAAATCATTTTGAGATCCAGTTGAGATTTTTTGAACTAGAAATACAGATTTTAAAAAGAAATTATTTTTTCCTTTGGAAAGGAAGTCCAGAAAGCAGTTGAAACTGAAAGCAGATTGTTTTGTCTGCTTTGTGGCCAAGCAGAGACAAAAGGGGATTATCTTGTGAATTGCAGGTTTTCTTTGCCTGGAGGCAGGGTACTTAACTCCTGCAGGGAAATTCACAGTCTTCCAACCCAGAGGTTTTTTTTTTTCTTTTCTTCCTAAAAGTAAATAGGGGGTGTGTGTTCTACCCATTTGCTTTTTCTTTGGGCTGGGTAAGCAGGTTTCCAAGTAGTTGGAGGTTTTTTGCTTTAAGTTGGGCCCAGAGCAGAGACAAGGGAATTGTCTTTTTCTGTAGGCTGACAATCACTATCAGAGAATAGGTATTCTATTCCAGCACAACAAAATTTTACAGCCAAGTTTTGTTTGTTTATTTCTAAACCTCGGGTGTAAAGTTAGTTAAAAACAGAGAGGTTAGAATGACCAAATCCTCAGCTCGACTACAGCTGGAATTAGCCAAATTTCAGGCTGAGGAAAGACAAAGGGAACATGAAAGACAGATAGAACTCATGCGGCTGAAGAAGGAACAAGAAAGGGAGGCAGAACAACACCAAGCGGCTGCTCACAGGAGAGCTATGGAAGCGAGGGACAAAGAACTGGAGGAGAAGGAAAAAGAGAGGAAGTATGTGGAGGAGATGGAGAAGATAAAGGCTCAGCAGAATATCCCAACAAACCCTAGTAATCCTTCTCCAAGTACCACTTCCCATCCCAGAAAGTTCCCCACCTACAAGGCAGGCGATGATACTGAGGCCTTCCTAGAAAACTTCGAAAGGGCCTGCCTTGGGTACAACATCTCTACTGACCAATACATGGTAGAGCTGAGGCCGCAGCTCAGTGGACCCTTAGCTGAGGTGGCAGCTGAAATGCCTAAAGAACACATGAACAAGTATGAACTGTTTAAATCCAAGGCGAGAGTCAGAATGGGGATAACACCCGAGCAGTCTCGTCGGAGGTTCAGAGCCCTAAGGTGGAAACCAGACATGTCATTTACCCGACATGCCTACCACATTGTGAAACATTGGGATGCCTGGATATCAGGAGCAAGTGTTGAATCTCCAGTAAATTTGCCCTTCCTAATGCAAATGGAACAATTCTTAGAGGGTGTTCCTGAGGAAATAGAAAGATACATCCTAGATGGGAAACCCAAAACTGTAATCGAGGCAGGAGAGATTGGAGCCAGATGGGTGGAGGTGGCAGAGAAGAAGAAAACTGGTCGCAGTTGGAGCGGAGACCAGAAGGGACCACCCCAGACCACACCCTATTACTGGGGGCCGCCCAAGGCCCCACCTACCTCCCAAAGAACCCTCCAGACCCCTTATCGTCCTGCCACCCCGTTCTCCAGCAACCCTCCTCGCCCCAGTGACCCGTCAGCTGGACGATGTTTTAAATGTAACGAGCTGGGGCATGTAAAGGCCAACTGCCCCAAGAACCCCAACAGATTACAGTTCATTGCACCGGAATCACACCAGAGGTCCACAGGCCCAGATACTTCCCAGATACCCTTAGAGCGGAGGGAAACTGTGAGTGTGGGCGGGAAGAAGGTCACCGCGTGGAGGGACACCGGAGCACAAGTGTCAGCTATCCATGCTTCCTTAGTGGACCCCAATTTAATCAACCCAGAGATCCAAGTGACGATTCAACCCTTCAAGTCCAACTCTTTCAATTTGCCTACAGCCAAGTTGCCTGTCCAGTACAAGGGCTGGTCAGGAATGTGGACTTTTGCAGTCTATGATGATTATCCCATCCCCATGCTGTTGGGGGAAGACTTGGCCAATCATGTGAAGCAGGCCAAGAGGGTGGGAACGGTCACCCGCAGCCAGGCTAAACAAGCCGTGAGGCCTAGCTCTGTTCCGGAAACTGCTATCAGGACCCAGTCAGAGGTGATGGACCTGGACCTTAGGCCAATGTCTGCAACAGCAGTAGTGGATCCAGTCCCAGAGACCCAGACGGAACCAGTCCCAGAACCGGAACCAGCCGAACAACCAACACCAGACCCTGTGTCAGCACTGAATCCAGTACTTGCAACCTCAACACCAGAGGGCCCCACTGAACCTGAACTGGCAGCAGCCGATAACCCTACACAAGAGGCTCAGCCGGAGCCTGAATCCCAACATAGTGCACCAGCGGAGAGCGGTTCACAGTCAACAGAAACAGCTCCATCCCCTATATTGCTTCCAGAGGGACCAAGCCTAGGTCCACAATCCAATGAGGGACTGATGTCTCCAGCATCAAGGGAACAGTTCCAGACCGAACAGGAAGCAGATGAAAGCCTCCAGAGAGCTTGGACAGCGGCACGGAGCAACCCACCGCCTCTCAGCTCTTATAATCGATCCAGGTTTGTTGTAGAAAGAGGACTTTTATACAAGGAAACTCTTTCTGGTGGACACCAGGAAGACTGGCATCCTCAGAGACAGTTGGTAGTTCCAACTAAATACCGGGCCAAGCTCTTGAGCTTAGCCCACGATCACCCTAGTGGCCATGCTGGGGTGAACAGGACCAAAGACCGTTTGGGGGGGTCATTCCACTGGGAGGGAATGGGCAAGGATGTTTCTACCTATGTCCAGTCTTGTGAGGTGTGCCAAAGAGTGGGAAAACCCCAAGACCAGGTCAAAGCCCCTCTACAACCACTCCCCATCATTGAAGTTCCATTTCAGCGAGTAGCTGTGGATATTCTGGGTCCTTTTCCGAAAAAGACAGCCAGAGGAAAGCAGTACATACTGACTTTCATGGATTTTGCCACCCGATGGCCGGAAGCAGTAGCTCTAAGCAACACCAGGGCTAAAAGTGTATGCCAGGCACTAGCAGACATTTTTGCCAGGGTAGGTTGGCCCTCCGACATCCTCACAGATGCAGGGACTAATTTCCTGGCAGGAACTATGAAAAACCTTTGGGAAGCTCATGGGGTAAATCACTTGGTTGCCACTCCTTACCACCATCAAACAAATGGCATGGTGGAGAAGTTTAATGGAACTTTGGGGGCCATGATACGTAAATTCGTAAATGAGCACTCCAATGATTGGGACCTAGTGTTGCAGCAGTTGCTCTTTGCCTACAGAGCTGTACCACATCCCAGTTTAGGGTTTTCCCCATTTGAACTTGTATATGGCCGTGAGGTTAAGGGGCCATTGCAGTTGGTGAAGCAGCAATGGGAGGGATTTACACCTTCTCCAGGAACTAACATTCTGGACTTTGTAACCAACCTACAAAACACCCTCCGAACCTCTTTAGCCCTTGCTAAAGAAAACTTACAGGATGCTCAAAAAGAGCAAAAAGCCTGGTATGATAAACATGCCAGAGAGCGTTCCTTCAAAGTAGGAGACCAGGTCATGGTCTTAAGGGCGCTCCAGGCCCATAAAATGGAAGCATCGTGGGAAGGGCCATTCATGGTCCAGGAGCGCCTGGGAGCTGTTAATTATCTCATAGCATTCCCCACCTCCAACCGGAAGCCTAAGGTGTACCATATTAATTCTCTAAAGCCCTTTTATTCCAGAGAATTAAAGGTTTGTCAGTTTACAGCCCAGGGAGAAGATGATGCTGAGTGGCCTGAAGGTGTCTACTACGAAGGGAAATGTGCTGGTGGTGTGGAAGAGGTGAACCTCTCCATGACCCTTGGGCGTATGCAGCGACAGCAGATCCAGGAGCTGTGCACTAGCTACGCGCCAACGTTCTCAGCCACCCCAGGACTGACTGAACGGGCATACCACTCCATTGACACAGGTAATGCTCACCCAATTAGGGTCCAACCTTACCGGGTGTCTCCTCAAGCTAAAACTGCTATAGAACGGGAGATCCAGGATATGTTACAGATGGGTGTAATCCGCCCCTCTGAAAGTGCATGGGCATCTCCAGTGGTTCTAGTTCCCAAACCAGATGGGGAAATACGTTTTTGCGTGGACTACCGTAAGCTAAATGCTGTAACTCGCCCAGACAACTATCCAATGCCACGCACAGATGAACTGTTAGAGAAACTGGGACGGGCCCAGTTCATCTCTACCTTGGACTTAACAAAGGGGTACTGGCAGGTACCGCTAGATGAATCTGCCAAGGAAAGGTCAGCCTTCATCACACATCTCGGGCTGTATGAATTTAATGTACTCCCTTTCGGGCTGCGAAATGCACCCGCCACTTTCCAAAGACTTGTAGATGGTCTCCTAGCGGGATTAGGAGAATATGCAGTCGCCTACCTTGACGATGTGGCCATATTTTCGGATTCCTGGGCAGACCACCTGGAACATCTACAAAAAGTCCTTGAGCGCATAAGGGAGGCAGGACTAACTGTTAAGGCTAAGAAGTGTCAAATAGGCCTAAACAGAGTGACTTACCTTGGACACCAGGTGGGTCAAGGAACTATCAGCCCCCTACAGGCCAAAGTGGATGCTATCCAAAAGTGGCCTGTCCCAAAGTCAAAGAAACAGGTTCAATCCTTCTTAGGCTTGGCTGGTTATTACAGACGATTTGTACCGCACTACAGCCAAATCGCTACCCCACTGACAGACCTAACCAAAAAGAAACAGCCAAATGCTGTTCAGTGGACCGGAAAGTGTCAGAAGGCCTTTAACAAGCTTAAAGCGACACTCATGTCTGACCCTGTACTAAGGGCCCCAGACTTTGACAAACCGTTCCTAGTAACCACAGATGCATCCGAGCGTGGTGTGGGAGCAGTTTTAATGCAGAAAGGACCTGATCAAGAATTCCACCCTGTAGTGTTTCTCAGCAAAAAACTGTCTGAGAGGGAAAGCAACTGGTCAGTCACTGAAAAAGAATGTTATGCCATTGTCTACGCTCTGGAAAAGCTACGCCCATATGTTTGGGGACGGCGTTTCCACCTGCAGACCGACCATGCTGCACTAAAATGGCTTCACACCGTCAAAGAAACTAACAAAAAACTTCTTCGGTGGAGTTTAGCTCTCCAAGATTTTGATTTCGACATCCAACACATCTCAGGAGCTTCTAACAAAGTGGCTGATGCACTCTCCCGTGAAAGTTTCCCAGAGTCAACTGGTTAAAATCGTCCTTGAGATGTGGAAAATATTGTTAGTCTTTATGTACTTGGTAGTATATTTAGAGATGCATGTGTCTTATTAACTCTGTTTTTCCTAGAGCTCCAGGAAGAAATCCCAGCCAGTGTTTCACCCTAGCTGAGATTTGGGGGGCGTGTCATAAATATAAGGGGAAGGGTAAACCCCTTTGAAATTCCTCCTGGCCAGGGGAAAGCTCCTCTCACCTGTAAAGGGTTAAGAAGCTAAAGGTAACCTCGCTGGCACCTGACCAAAATGACCAATGAGGAGACAAGATACTTTCAAAAGCTGGGAGGAGGGAGAGAAACAAAGGGTCTGTGTCTGTCTGTATGCTGCTTTTGCCAGGGACAGAACAGGAATGGAGTCTTAGAACTTTTAGTAAGTAATCTAGCTAGGTATGTGTTAGATTATGATTTCTTTAAATGGCTGAGAAAAGAATTGTGCTGAATAGAATAACTATTTCTGTCTGTGTATCTTTTTGTAACTTAAGGTTTTGCCTAGAGGGGTTCTCTATGTTTTTGAATCTAATTACCCTGTAAGATATCTACCATCCTGATTTTACAGGGGGGATTTCTTCATTTCTATTTACTTCTATTTTCTATTAAAAGTCTTCTTGTAAAAAACTGAATGTTTTTTCATTGTTCTCAGATCCAAGGGTTTGGGTCTGTGGTCACCTATGCAAATTGGTGAGGCTTTTTATCCAACATTTCCCAGGAAAGGGGGGGGTGCAAGTGTTGGGAGGATTGTTCATTGTTCTTAAGATCCAAGGGTCTGGGTCTGTAGTCACCTAGGCAAATTGGTGAGGCTTTTTACCAAACCTTGTCCAGGAAGTGGGGTGCAGGGTTTTGGGAAGTATTTTGGGGGGAAAGACGCGTCCAAACAGCTCTTCCCCAGTAACCAGTATTAGTTTGGTGGTGGTAGCGGCCATTCCAAGGACCACGGGTGGAATACTTTGTACCTTGGGGAAGTTTTGACCTAAGCTGGTAAAGATAAGCTTAGGAGGTTTTTCATGCAGGTCCCCACATCTGTACCCTAGAGTTCAGAGTGGGGGAGGAACCTTGACACTCACGAAAGCTCATGCTAAAATAAATTGGTTAGTCTCTAAGGTGCCACAAGTACTCCTTTTCTTTTTGCGAATACAGACTAACACGGCTGTTACTCTGAAACCTGTCATTATGAATAACTGTAGTGCTGACGGAAAGATGTTTCTTCTGCTTCACCCTCTTCCCAGGCCCCGTTTATCACAGTCACCTATTTCCCACAACAGACACCCCTTCCCACCCATAGACGTGCTACCCGGGCTGTGGAAGGGAACTGAGCACCCCAGCAGGCTAGGAGCCAAACGTAAGGGCGCGCACCTCCCCACCCTGCTCCAGCGCCAGGCAGGCAGCAATGATCGCGGGAACGCCTCCCAGAGCGGCCCTGCCCTGCACCCCCTAGCAGCCCTGCGAGAATGGGGCACCAGGGTTGCTTGGCTGCGCTGTGTAAGTGCAGGAGAAGGGTGACCCCCTCCCCCCCAACAGACACCTGCCGAGCCGGGAACGAGGCTGCGCAGAAAACACCAACACCCGCTACCCCTTATCGCACGCGCTCGCTGTCTTGCCCTATATGTGCCGTGAAAGGCCGCGAGCCCTAACGTCGTTTCCCCATCTATCTCGCGGGATTTCCCCCCTAACTTCTCGCGAGAATGAAGGGAGGCGGCCTCGGCAGAGATGGAACCGCCGCAGCGCGTGCCTACCGGCCTCCCCGCGATACTGGCGGTAACTTCCCCCGCCCACCCTGGCGAGGGGAGAGAGAGAGAGAGAGTGCGCGCGGGGGTGGGGGATCTTCATCAAGCACGGGAGGGAGGGGCCGTGGGGCGGGGCGATGGATGGGTGAGGCTGGGGATCTGTGCGGAGCCGGTGGGTGGGGGGCGGTGAGGGGGGTATTAACGGGGCCCCGCTGGGGGGAACTGTTGGGCTCTGGTACCTCAGTCTGTGGAATAGGGGGAATTCGGCTGCCTTTGGGGCAGTAATCAGGGACCTCTGGTACGTGACGTACCGGGCGTTATTGGGCTCTCTCCCGTATTCTGGCGGCGGAAAGGGCTCTCTGAGCATGAGGGAGTGAAGCTGTCCAACCCCTCCTCGCACAGGCCCAATTATGGGTGTCCCTGGCCTCCGAATGTATGCGAGGCCCTACTTTGCAAACACTGGTGATGTGAGGCATCCCACTGCATGGAAGTGAAGTGACTCACACGTGTAAGTGTCCGTAATGTCACAGACCAGTCTGTTTTACTTCATTTTGTTTCTTTCTTTCTTTAAAGGAAGCTTTAAGTTGGGGCTGTCTGCTTTCATGTTAAATCGTTTTCTTAATCTGCATTCCAAGGCTGAGCTTTTCTGATGTCAGTAATTTAGAAGAGTAAAGTAAAATTCCAGGTTTGCCAGGAACACACGTAAACCGTCTAAGATTGTTATATTGTTAATACGTAAGCCTAGAGTAACAAGGTTAGCGTGGGTACACGCAAGATGAAAGTTTTTTCTCTTTCGTAAAAGTTTCTTAGTTGATTTTATGTTTTGTCTGCAGCAGACAGACTGGTCTGAACCATGGCTGTTGGGACTTGCAGTTTTCCACATCCTCTGCTTTCTGATCACTTGCTTTTCATTCCAGCGCTACCACCTGCAGATAGGGCATTTTCTCTGCATGGGTGAGTAGAGAATTAATAACTTACCTGAGTTTGTGTTTCAGTTTGAAATCGGCATCCATATCTTTAAAGTTATATATATTATTATACACCTTCTCTATTGCACACTAGAGATTATAATTTTGTTTGCGTTCATTTGTTATTATATACGATCACACACCACTTAGTAATGTAATATACCACTCAACAGTGTGTGTGTGTGTGTGTGTGTATATATATAAACTTATATATATATATATATATATATATATATATATATATATATATAAACTTCCCCCTTTTTACTATAATAGGCCTGATTTATTTGTGCCCTGTTTCCCAAACAGCTTGAACTAGTAACTCAAAAAAATAGTTTAAATCTTTTGGTCTTGTTGAAGACTTGGCTTTGCTTAATTTAGGGTGGTTTTGTGGTTGAGAATTATTTAGCAGTTAAGTGGTTTGTATGTACTTTGTGTCTATATTGGCCGCATTGAAGATGACAAAGTTGAATAGCAAGGAGGTAGTCTTGGGAAGAATGGGGACTCTATGTTTTCTTTAAAGTGTTTACTGTATGGTAGCCTTGTCTGAACACAGAAGTTTAAATAAGCATGTTCGGTAATTGATCAGCAACGTAACAACGTTAACCAGTACGACTTTAAGTGAGGAGTTACTGTATATAAAAATGTGTATAGACTCTGAACTGATCACCAGCTGTGCATTTGTCAAGAAATGTTCAACCTAATATTAGTTTCCTTCTGTGATCCAGTTGCCTTGGTGTATTGTGCTGAATATATCAATGAACTGGCTGCTATGAATTGGAGGTAATTACATTAACTTTTATTTTCATATTTAAATTTTGCTTTTATTGGGAATACTGGTTTTTCTGTACAGTCCTCAAAGGCAATTTCTAAATGAAGTGTCACATCCCTCAACAGTGGAAAGTAGGATAATGAATGGTTTCATTAGTTAACAAAAAAAAAGAACATTAAAATTATAATACAATATGTGCTAAGTATTATATTTTGTTTAGTAGTGTATACCTAACTCTTATACTTAAGTGAGAAAATGGATTGTTTTTATGCTTGTTTGACCATCTTTAAAAATAACTTTACAGATTCAGGTTATTTGGTTTTTGTTTTAGTTCAAACTAACCCCAGAAAACGTGTGAAAACTCTTAAGTAACAAGTGAAAACAAGGTTAGGTGTGTTTTTGAGAGGAGGTGGAAGGTATTTTTGCTTTTGGTCATGAAATGCATCCATATTTTTATTTGTGCAAGAACATTGAAATTTTTGCATGATTGGTCTCTACTCAAGAGACATAATGCTGGAACAGCAAGTTGTGATAAAACTTGTCTGTTTATATGTCTGAGTCAAGCCTGGGCGAAGTGGGAGGTATGACTTACTGAGGTCAAACTTGGATGCCTAAAACTAAGCACGTAGGGCCAGATTTTTAAGGGTATTTAGGCACAAAGTTGCACATGGGCAGTTGGTGGAATTTTCAAAAGTGCACAACTACCTAATTGCCACTGAAATCAATGGAATTAGACACCTAATTGCTTTTTAGAATCCCATTAGATGCTTATCTGCCTCTGTCAAGGTTCCTCCCCCACTCTGAACTCTAGGGTACAGATGTGGGGACCTGCATGAAAACCTCCTAAGCTTACTTTTACCAGCTTAGGTTAAAACTTCCCCAAGGTACAAATTAATTTTATCTTTTGTCCTTGGAATAACCACTGCCACCACCAAAAACTAACTGGGTTTACTGGGAAACGTAGTTTGGACACATCTTTCCCCCCAAAATCCTCCCAACCCTTGCACCCCACTTCCTGGGAAAGGTTTGGTAAAAAGCCTCACCAATTTGCGTAGGTGACCTCAGACTCAAACCCTTGGATCTGAGAACAATGAAAAAGCATTCAGTTTTCTTACAAGAAGACTTTTACTAGAAATAGAAGTAAATAGGAGTAAAGGAATGACCCCTGTAAAATCAGGATGGTAGGTACCTTACAGGGTAATTAGATTCAAAACATAGAGAATCCCTCTAGGCAAAACCTTAAGTTACAAAAAAGACACACAGACAGAAATAGTCATTCTATTCAGCACAATTCTTTTCTCAGCCATTTAAAGAAATCATAATCTAACGCATACCTAGCTAGATTACTTACTAAAATTCTAGGACTCCATTCCTGGCCTATCCCCAGCAAAAGCAGCATATAGACAGAGAGACACAGACCCTTTGATTCTCTCCATCCTCCAAGCTTTTGAAAGTATCTTGTCTCCTCATTGGTCATTTTGGTCAGATGCCAGCGAGGTTACCTTTAGCTTCTTAACCCTTCACAGGTGAGAGGATTTTTCCTCTGGCCAGGAGAGATTTTAAAGGGGTTTACCCTTCCCTTTATATTTATGACAGCCTGTCTAGGTGCCTATATGCCTTTAAAAATCTGGCTCTTAATCTGTATTTAGACACCTAAAAAAAATTGGCCTGATTTTTTTCAGAGGTACTGAGCATCTATATCTTCCCATGACTTATGAGAGCTATAGGTGTGCATCACCCTGAAAATTAGGTGTTTTTATTTAGACATCTAACTATTGATATGTGTGCCAAACTTAAGATATGAATGCTTGAAAATTCTGGCCCTAATGCTTAAATACTTCATGTATTCAAATATCGGGAATAATTGAAATTGGTGCCTACAAAAGAAGGGCTATTTCATAAATGTAAGTGTGTGTTTTCTTTCTGATGCGTAAGCATAGCTTCCTAATGTGAATGTGCACAGACAATTTTCAAAGAGGAAGTTGTATCTATTAGTCACTTTGGGTATGTCTACACTGCAGTTGCGTACCCACAGCTGGCCCATGCAAGCTGACTTGGGCTTGCGAGGCTTAGGCTAGGGAGTTAATGTGGTAGCCCAAGTCAGCTGTCACAGGCCAGCTGCAGGTTTTTAATTGCAGAGACATACCCTCAGTTGCGGTGTAGATGTTGGGGCTCAGTTTGCAGCCTATCCATTAGGATCCAATGTGGGAGGCTCCTTGAGCCCAGGCTGCAGCCGAGCCCAAACATCTACACAGGAGATAAACATCCCGAGTCAGCTGGCACAGGCTAGCTGCAGGTTTTTAATTGCAGTGTACATATACCCTCAATTCTACCACATTAACAAAAATATTGTGCAGAAGTGAAAGGGTAGAATTGGTTACAGTATGCATACAGGCAGAACATACATGTACAGGAATTATTTTTTATTGAAATGTAATGTATGAAGTATGCTGAGTAACACGTGTTTTATTTATTTCAGGTTATTTTCTAAATACCAATATTTCGATTCAAGAGGGATGTTTATTTCCCTAGTATTTTCAGCTCCCTTGCTGTTGAATGCTATAATTATAGTGGTATGTGTTTAATTTAAGTTTATATTGTTAATAAAGCAGATTATAAATTTAATGTGTCCACATTATATGTAAATATATTTACTTTTTCAGGTTACCTGGGTTTATAAAACATTGAATGTAATGACTGAATTGAAGAACCTACAGCAAAAAAGAAGAGCAGAAAAAGAAAAGAAAAAGTGAATATTAATTGATTTATTTTTAATAACACTTTATGTAACCATTCCTTCCATTTTATTAATATACATATATATATGGTACTCTTTCCCACCCACCCCCGTCTTGAACTCTGGGCTTGTCAGCTACAAATGGTCATTGTTTACATGTGATATGAATATGGCCATGCAAACAGAAAAAATCTGATCTTAAAAAACCTTCATGCTCTTTACCATACAGTAGTTTGTTTTGTGCTGAGCCAATGTTTTAGCCTCTGCTAGATTAGACTTTCATATCTTCTGCTCAATAATCACTAGTCTATAAATTATATACTTATTTCATAGGCTGCTCATTAAGGGTCTGATTTGATATCCATGTAAAGTTAATTGGAGCTTTGGTACGGATTTCAGTGGGTGCAGGATTATACCCCATCTGTGCTTACAGTGCTTTATTATGAAATTAAAGTGTCAATACATTGAAAAACAACTGTAAAAAAGTGTTGTGGATCTCGTGCATCCGACCAGGTGTATGTTAATAAGCAACTTTTACAGAATCAGTTTACAAATAAAAAGGTTTGTTTTTTTCCCTAACTCTCACTCCTGTAAATTTAAGCTGAGACATGGTGGTCAAGATGGGTTCTGAAAAAGATTTGGCGGTCATGGTGGATAATCAGCCGAACGTGAGTGCCCACTGCAACACTGGCCAAAAGGACTATTGTGATCCTGGAGAATCTCAAGTAAGAGTAGGGAGGCTGTTTTACTTCTGTATCTGGCACTGTTGCGACCACTGCTGGCATACTGTGTCCAGTTCTGGTGTCTACAGTTCAAGAAGACAATTGATGTATTGGAAAGGGCTCACAGGAGAGCCACAAGAATGATTTAAAGGATTAGAAAACATGCTTTATAATGACTGAGCTCTTTAGGTGGGATCCCAAAAGGGACTTAGACATTTGCCACACAGCATCACAGTGCCTAACTGTAGGCAACAGGAGCAGCGGGACTCACAAAGCTGAGATAGCATTTAAGCTTCCTATATGATGTATGGGAAGAGCTAGGCACCCAAGAATGTGATCTTCAAAGATAGCACACTAGGCAGGGAGTCGCCTAAGCTAGCAATGGCAAATGCTGACAAGAGTGGTGTGTCCTAAGACCCAGCTGTCTGTCAGAGATAGTGCCTGTCTTTGCTTAGCAAGCCATGACAAGGAACCCATCTGGAATCAGGTGGCTTAGGAGCCTACAGCATTTTTTTGCAGAAATGAGTTGGAGGCCTCTAGTGTTCCGTACAAAATGGGGCACTGCCTACTTGATAACTTTTAGCACAGTGGAGAGAGCACTCACCTGGGATGGGAGAGAGCCAGGTTCAATTCCCCTCTCTGCCAGAGGAGGAAAAGATTGGATTAGGTGGTCTCCCACACCTCAAGAAGGTGCTATAATCAATGAACTATGGGATATTGTGATGTGGGTCTCTCTCAATCTCCTAAAATGTTCCACTGTGGATACATGATGTTTGAATGGAGGAGGGTGACTGGATGCAAGATTTTCCACTTCCCAGGTTGGTGCTCTAATCACAGTGCTACAGTCATATTCTCTGTCACCCAATGACTGTTCCACTGTGGCTAAAAACCTAGTTATTGGGCCAGAGCCGAATGCAGTATAACTGAAAAGATGATCTGGTACAGACTTCCAACGAACATATTAACATTAAAGACTGAATATTAATCTACATAAGCCAAATAATAAGATCCCAAGTTTACACACACATATAAGCTTGAGTAGTCCCCTTAATGCCAGTGAGACTACTCATAGGAGTAAAGTTAAGCATGTGCACAAGCTTTTGAGGGACATGGGCCCAAGTTTGTATCACAAGTGTATTTAGGTTGTGGTAAACATGTTCAGTGATTTGGCTGCAGATAATTTCCTTGATCCTCTATACAATAAGACTGACTATTGAGAGATCAAGTATAGCTGTGTAAAAACTCTTGCCCCTCCAGTGGAAAAAGTAGGATTTTGTGAAAAGAGGTACTGGTTGTTTGCCATACTAGGACTTCATAAGTAAGAAATCCGCCATTTGCAACAAAATGTGTTCAGTGTTGTAAATGGTTATAAGTCACCTTTAATCTAATTAATAAATTTGCACAATCTGTCCTTTTAATGTGAGATTAGGAAAATGAAAAATAGTTTTTCTAAAACTGTATGAAATTTTCATGGGATCAGCCGTTACAAACAAAACTGCTATTTCTGAACTTAGACATAGAAGAGAATTCATAG
Organism: Eretmochelys imbricata; assembly: GCF_965152235.1. Taxonomy (NCBI): domain Eukaryota; kingdom Metazoa; phylum Chordata; order Testudines; family Cheloniidae; genus Eretmochelys; species Eretmochelys imbricata. Next base: position 38,748,814 of record NC_135574.1, read on the forward strand.
AGCAGTTCTCTTAAGTTTTATAAATAAATATAACAGGGAAAAAATAAGGATCCCTTTCTGTTTCCGAGCATTCTGTACTCTCTTTGTCTTTTTAGGCGCTGATCTTGCAAGCTGATCAGTGGGGACAGTTCTCTGCACCTTTGTGGAGCCGAACCAAAATCAGGGAAGCTTGTGCAGGCCCAAGAGTCCACCCACACAGATTTCCTTATAAGGGCTGGGCCCTTCAGCATCAGGGAAATGTCTCACTTTGTCTTGTACAGCAAGACAACAGTGTTGGAGCATAATAAATAGCATACTACAATCCTGAACAGAGTAACACACATGCCAATATAAAAACTTTGATAAGTAAAAATGACAGTTTTAGCATTGAGGAAGTTGAATATCACCATAATGATACAATAGTTTGCATACTTTTAAGTGGATAGAAGCTGGATATTTTCTTTCATAAAAATCAATTAATATGAAAGCACAGTGGCTTTTTTTTTCTAAAGTGTGGATATGTGCACATTGGAAGAGAATAGGTGCCAAATCAATAAAGTAGGTATTTTTAAAAATTGGAATAGCTTTTTTTCAGTTCCAGGAAACTCTCAAAATACACTTTAGAATTCTAAGTATAATTGAAGCAGCACATGGTTTTAAGTCTTCTCTATTAAAAGGTTTCTTAAAGGTAAATAGCAATATGTTTAAGAAAAATAATTTAGTCTTACAAATTAATGACTACAAACTGAGACAAATGTGATTTTTTTTTTTCCAAATGTTATAAAATGTAAATAACAAAAATATTCCAGCATTTTTCCCCCCATGGGATTATCAAGCCTTACCTACGTTGATTACTTTTCCTTTAGATAACCTTTTCATGTAACGTTATGAAGGAAATTTTAAGTTTTAGAGTGAGGGAAATACATAAAAGAATAATAAAAAATGGTTTTCAAATTATTTTTTTTAAAAAGTGTTTTTTAACCATAAGGGCATCCCCCAGAGAATTAAACGGAAAGTGGTGATTGTGTTGGTTATAATAGGAATAGATTTATGAAGTGATGGAACAATAAATGTAACCTAAAAGCCTACTTGCTGACAAACCTAAAATAATTACATTGTTAATTCAGACAGTTTTTGCTGGTTTCAGCTTTCTATATGTGTAAGTAACTTGGGACTAAATTTTTATTTGTGGTGGAAAGCCTGAATCAACATGCTTTGCCTGGAAGATTTCAAAGGAGGTTTTGTGAGAATGCTCCAGGTTCAATGACAAGGAGTCTAAGATACAGCCAAGGGATAGCTGCTCTACTAACTACTGCAGACTTTGGGCTAAAAAGGGGAATTTGGTCATTGGATTCATGTAGCTTGCAGGGACAAGCTTCACCTCCAGCGTGCCCTGATCTCTTCTCAGTGCTACAGGGAGAGTCACTGTGGAATAATGCTAAAAGGTGCATGAGGAGTATGACGTCCACCTGCCATCCTTCCTGTAGCCCAGCTTTCGCTGTGTTTGAATCATGGCAATTCTGGGGCATTATGTGCCTTTTCAAAGGGGGGCAGCTAGGACTGTGCCCTAAATTTCCTAAAGAACCCTAAATGCAATAGAATTTGAAGTTATCATTCCAAATGCAAAACTGGTTAATGAACTGAGCTTGAGGTGAATTTGCCCACAGACACTTGATTCGGCTCTGGGAACTTGACAAGAGGAGGAGGAGAAGAAAACACAAGCCTCCAAAAAGAAGTAGGAGTCGGTTTTTAACAATTTTCATTCTATATAAGAGGGCACACTCTCTGGCTTGGAACATGTTTACTGAAAGTAATGTGTTTCTTCAAGTTCAATAAGACAAAGTCAGATTATTTTGCCCCCTTTTTATTTTAAAGCTAAACTAAATCCATTAGGAATGAGGACACCTACTAGTACTGGCATAGACACCAATACAGCAAAACACTTAGGGCTAGATTTTTGAAAGGTATTCAGATGCCTGAAGACACAGATTGGTGCCTAATGGGATTTTCAAAAGTTTTTAAGCAAGTTAGGCACCTAACTCCCATTGATTTCAATGGTATTGACCATTAACTTTAAAACATGAATTGTTGATGGGACTACTCACATGCATAAAGTTATGCATAGACTTAAGTGCTTTGGTGGATCAGGGCCTCAAGTAGCATACTCACTTTGATAAATTTATCATGTATGCATTTCAGAAAATGTTCAACATAGCTTCTGTCAGAGTACTATATTAACTTTAAAACTAAGCTTTTTTTTTTTCTTTTTGTAAAGGATTGTCATATATCGGAGGAAGGGTTTGGTTTGCTTTTTTTACGTAGGTTTTAGTATAAAAATGTTGGGAAAAAGTTTGAGGTAAGAAATAACTTGAATTTTGGTGATCAAAATTACACTGAAGTTTTGGGCTCAAGACTAGTTATAGATCAAGAAAATGTCAAACAACTGGGTTTTAAAAAAAAAAAAAAAACAGCAAGAAAGAGGTTATGTGTTAGGGGTTCAGATGATAAAGAACCAAGTTTCTAATTAGTGAATATTTTATTCTTCTGTCATCATTGTTTTGAACAGTTTCTTACATACACATATATTAGTCTTATGCTTTTTAACATGACTGGGGAAAAATACTTGCATACACTGTAACTTTACAGCGTGAATAAAACCAGTTTGTGCAAGTTGTTAGACTTTGGTTATCTCAGCACAGAAAACTCAAATACTATGTCTGTTCATATTTGTATCCAATGTAAATATTTTTAAATGCCAAACACCCCTTAAATCTTGTATATGTTCAAGAAATATGGGTCAGTTTTGAGTATGGTAATATTGGTTTGCATCCAATACAGGTGTAATATGAGTAGGGACTACTACAGTTAATTAAACTAACCAGTGAATGGCAATGGTTCATACTCAAAAACTGATTTATTTCTCTTGCAGTATTTTCCATACTACCCATCACCATAGTAGCTAAGCAACTAATTGCAACATATAGGAATGAGCAAGAATGCTTAGACTGTAAACACTTGAGAGCAGATACTTTGTGTTATATATATTTTTACTACTGTAAAGTGTCCTATGCACTCATGATTTAAATAAAACCCTCTACAGGAAAATCACTTTAAAAGGATAATTTATGCATCACAGTGCACTGTAGGGTTCAAATCCAGCAGACATGTATATACTTAATGTAGTAAAGTTAAGCATGTTGGTAAGGGCTTGCAGGATAAAGGCCTATTACTGTAAATAGATTTTAATTAAATAGTAGTGGAATTGGTTAAAACAAAGCAAATTTCTTAAAATGGACAAACTCCAAGTGCCAGTTACGACGTACACACAAACTTAGCCCAGAATCAAATGAACAGCATAACCTACCCTTTCATAAGTTTAGCTAGAGCAGGGCTTCTCAAACTTTAGCAACGTATGGGCCCCCATTTTGATTTTAATTTTTTTGCAGATCCCCAAGCTCCCTCCTCAGCCTCAGGCCCTGCCCCACCTCTTTCCTCCCCTGCCCCTCCTTTTCCCTGCTTCTTTATGCCCCCATCCCTGCTCCTCCTCCTGCACACTGCTGAACAGCTGTTCCCCACTGCATAGGAGGCTGAGGGAGGGAGGGAGGGGGAAGAGTTGATCACCTGGGCCCATGGAATCCCTGGGGAGTACCCTCATGGACTCCCAAGGGTCTGCAGACCCCAGTTTGAGAAACTCTGGGTTAGATGAACAAGAGACAGATTCCAAAGTCGAGGTCCCTTCATGGGACGCATCATACCAAACTAGTCGTTCAGATCTTAGGACTGTAAGCACCTCAGAGACCTCAGTTGTCGTGGAAGGAAATGTGCAGAAAGGCAGTCTTTCATAAATTAGGACCTAGGGCTTTCTGAATCAAGGTGCAGCCTTAGAAGGGAATGTGAATAAGAACAGCATACCATTCTGGGACATGGATACCGATCTTTGATCATACAATAGAAATAATGATGTTTTAGTAGCACCTCAACTGGTCTAAGAATCCATATAGTGGTATCTGAATATATTTGTGGATGTCCAGCCATCAGCACAAGCTCGATGTGGATAAAACAACTAATTTTCCCCCCATGCTTCATTCCCACTACTTCTCTTTCTCAATCACTGTTGATAACAGCACTGATATTGATAACATTGATAACATTGTTATCAACAGTGATCTCAATCACTGTTGATAACATCCTTCCTGTCACTCAAGCCTGTACTCTGGGTGCCATCCTTGACTCAGACCTATCTCTAAGTCCTCACTGTGACCTATGGTGCCTAGGGCAGCCCTCACTGGAAATGCCACGGTCAGGGCAGGCTACAAAAGGGAGAGCAGAAACTCCCAAGGCTGGTGGGTAACACTGACTTTAAGCTCCTCAATCAGTCACAAACTCTGCTTCTGATCCCCCCCACTGGTGAGCAAGAAGCAAAATCACACAGCCCCTTTATTGTTTTCTGGCTCCCTCCCTCCTAGTCAGCCCAGAGGTTCAGTGCCATGAGAAGTTATTTAAAAAACTCTGCTCACATATACAAAATGTTCTTCTGACCCCAAAGGGTCAGCCACGTTACCAGGTCTGTGTAAGCTTGGATAAGCAGGCTAGGCAGTTCTTATGCCAATCTGTCTGGGAGTGTCACCCAGATGCACAGCATATGTTTGAAATACAGATATACCCTACATATCTATAACATAAACAAGATTACAAAATACCCAAAGATTACCCAAAATACCATGCTGCTAGCCAATCCTTTAGTGTCTAAAACTAAAGATTTATTATAAAGAAAAAAGAACAAGAAATGGTTAAATATTAGAGCAGTCACATACATACAAAGACTTCAAAGTCCATATATCAGGTTCCTAGTGGTATTGATGAATTTGCTGGCTTGAAAGTCCCTGTGGAACACAACCACAGCTTGGATGGGTCATTCAGTCCTTTGTTCAGAGCTTCTATTGTAGAAAGGTTACTCCAGAGGTAAGAATCAGGAATGAAAAGAAAATGGAGAAGATGCAACTGCCTTTTATAGTCTTTTGCAATGCAGCTTGAATGTCCTTTGTTCCAAACACAAGCTGCCCAGCACGTGACCTGGAAGCCTTAAAGTTCTGTCCATAGGCATGCCCCTGCATGCCTTTCTGAGTCATAAGGTGCATCCCTGACCCTTTCAATGGGTTCATTGTACAATTTATGTCCCTTGATGGGCCATCAAGCAGGCTAGGCAATTCTTATGCCAATCTGTCTGGGAATGTCACCCAGATGCACAGCACAAGTTTGAAATACAGATATACCCTACATATCTATAACATAAACAAGATTACAAATTTATAACATTTTCTCAGATACCTCACATGGCATATCTGACACAACTCTTTGCCATTTTACAGTATTGGTAGTCATAATATCCTAAAGTGTTCCCCAGATTCCATACAACATCACACTCACACCCAAGCTATGTCTAAGACTGTCTATACTGTATGGTGGTGCATACTACAGGGGTATAAATTGCAGAGTGCATCAAAGTGTGCTGTTTGAAAGAGGACTACTTTAATGCAAACTAGCTACCTTTAAGTTCTCTCCAGCAGTGTCCACATGGGGCAGTTAGAGTGCAATGCTTTGGTGCTCTTTGTAGTTCATGCTCTCATAGTCCCCACTGCGGCACATCATAGACAAAACTTAAGCCTTACTCATTCTTTTTCAATATCATCTCCAAGGCTTGGTCTGACCCAGCAACTTATGTCGGTATAACTACAATACTCAGAAATGTAGAAAATTCACACCCCTGAGTGATGCAGTTATACCAACTCCCAGTGTAGACAGTGCTATGTTGATGGGAGGGCTTCTCTCATCAGCATAGCTAGTGCCTCTCAGGGAGGTGGAGTACATAAGACGACAGGAGAAGTCCTCCTGTTGGCATAGGAACAGTGTTTGCTGAAGTGCTAGAGCAGCACAGCTGCAGCCTTTTAAGTGTAGACAAGCCCTAATATATGTCCTTTCCTGTCCATCCACACAGCTAAAACTTTCATCAAGGCTGTCATCATCTTGTGTCTCGATTACTACAACATTCTTCTCTCTGGCCTTAACAAATGTAATCTTTTGCCACTCGTATCCATTCATAATGCTGCTGTAAAGATAATTTTTCTGAGGTGTTGCTTTAAACTTGTTACCCTTTCTTTCCATCCACTGGCTTCCCTTTCACTATTGTACCAAACATAAACTGCTTTCACTTTCAAGGCCCTTCACGCTCTAGCCCCACCCTATCTTTCATCTCTCATCACAATGTTGACTCCCTCCTCCAATCAGCCTATGATGTCAAACTCCATCACCTACTTGTTACATTTCCAAAAAAGTTCCTTTCTGCTTTTTTCTACCCTGCCCCTCACACTTGGGAGGAGCTCCTCATAAACATCCACTAAACTAACTCATTCTCCTGCTTCAAACCTGCCTCCCTCAAACATTTCCTTTGCCATGATACCTTCAAAGAACTTGACAAAAGCTAGGCTGCCTATCATGCTGATCAATGATATCTCATTGTTTCCTTGTACTCCCCCATTGATCTGTTTATCCATCTGTTGTCTCTTGTCTTGTACTTAGATTGTAAGCTCTTTGGGGCAGGGACTATCTTTTGGTTTTGTATTTGTATAGCATTTAGCGCAAAAGGCCTTGGTCCATGACTGGGGTTTTTAGACACTAATAATGCAAATAATAAATATATATATTTTTGAACAAGACATGAAACTTGTCTTTACATTATTTGTTTCTCTCTACTTTCAATCTTCAATAATTATTTGTCACCTGTCAAGAGTTTTCCCTAAACCTGTGTGTGGTAGGAACTTCACACCCCAGAGTGATCCATTTTAGAACCTTTGTTATAGGGTCATATATCTGAAATCTTGTTCTAAACTGTGCTTTGGGGATTACTGAGAGTAGTCAGGTTCCTAACACTGCAGCTGGCTCTGAGAGAAGGTGATTTGTGAGATTTGTACCTGAGAAAAAGACAATAAAAAACAGGCAGCTGAACAACCAAGTAAGTAAATAATAAAACTAATGCCAAAACTTTCAGTCCTGTACAGCAAGTATTTTGCTATAAAATACTGGGGATCATAACCCTTTTGATTTCTTAAACACATTCTACCCATTTCTATGTTGTAAAATAGGATCAGTGAAAGATTTAATGGCTCTGTTGGTTGGAAGGTGCTGAAGGTTAGTCGTTAGTAAGGCCATTAGTAAATAATCTTGCAGTTCTTCATTTTCTCGTTTAAAATGAAAGATTCTTTTTCTTATTTTGTTTACTCTCTTGCTTGGCATCAAAAAAGAAAATAATCTAATTACTGTACAATAATTACTACAGAAATTCAGTACTGAAAACATCTCAAAGCTCCCACTATTCATAAAAGCTCATCTGAGCTAAAACATCCAGCCACCTAAAACAAAGAATGCTCAGTCCAAAGCATGACTAAACAAAACAAATTCAGTCACAGAGAACATATTCCAAAAGTGGGGTCCTGTAACTGAGAATGCCCTACTGCTGACCTGGGAACTAACAGCCAAAGGCTCGGCAGACCTGGATTTGTGCTGGAAATGGCCCAACTTGATTATCATACACATTGTAAGGAGAGTGATCATTTTAGATAAGCTATTACCAGCAGGAGAGTGGGGTGGGGGGAGGTATTTTTTCATGCTTTATGTGTATAAAAGATCTTCTACGCTTTCCACAGTATGCATCTGATGAAGTGAGCTGTAGCTCACGAAAGCTTATGCTCAAATAAATTGGTTAGTCTCTAAGGTGCCACAAGTACTCCTTTTCTTTTTGCGAATACAGACTAACACGGCTGTTACTCTGAAACCTGTCATAGGGAAGAAGATTATCTTAACTGCCCACCACTAACATAATGGGTGTTTTAGAAATTCTTATAGATAGATGAATTACACAGAGTGTCATGCACTCAAAGCTACTCACCCCACATTGCAGTGAAGAGACATATCAAGAGCTGCTCTAATAGAATGCATTAATTGGCCCACAGGTAACAGTGACATAAATAAATGCAGTGAAATGCATTTCAAAGGAAAGGATGCAATCTACTAGAAAAAGGCATTAAGAACCACCACAACTTTATGCATAATTCTGAAGTAGCTTATAATGTGACACAGACAATTGTGACATTCAGGCTATCTTGTCTACATATGTGTATGTCAGAAAAGAGGACATAGGTGTCAGGACACAAGTATTGCATTCCGCCCCAGACTCACCAAAAAGCCATGGCATTCACTATTTGCAAAATAGCCATGAACAGAGCTGCAGAGAAATCACGTCAGAGAAGAGGCTAAGGTTGTGATCTATGCATTTGAGCCTATAGAAAAAAACAGAAAATAAAGAGTTCAAGCCAAATCCCACTGAAATAGGAGACTTTCAGCTGAATGTTGGACTGGATCTTAACTGCTTAAATGAAATTAAAATATCTTTAAAAAATGAATAGTATAATTAATTAATTGAAAGATAATTTAGTGTTGTTACAAAGACATTTTAATTTGACTAATGGTGACTGACCAATAAGAAAAATGTGTGAAAAATTAAAATTGCAAAACATCAGAAATGTTTTTATTGAATTTTTACAATTTAATCTTCCTCTGAGAAATACCAATGCCTCTACTCAATTCTTGACTGTATAATACACGTCTCCTAGTTCATTGATTAGTACACAACAGGATTGGCAGAATCATCTGCTTCTCTCTAGATTATAAAAATGTGTTTAAAATATTTTAGCTGGATGGATCTTTTAAATTGGAACCCTGAAAGATAGCTTGTCATCCCAATTAAAAGACATCACCATTTAAAATATTCCAATAAGGTCTTAAAATAAAATACCGTGCTGAATAAAAATACCAGAACAAACATTATATTAGTTGCATTTCTTTTATATTCGATCCTTATTTTTTCATCTTTTAATCTTTATTTGTCAACTTCTGGGTTAAAAAACTAGCTATCAGAGTTTTACACTGAAGTAAGCAACACTGAACCCCTTAATGCTCACTGAATGTATCCCTTTTAAGCAGATTTATGTTAATTATATCCCAATTAAGCAACAGTCATTACCATACACTATGATTAGGCTAAACTGGTCTCTTGAGAGATGTCGTTATAGAGTGGCCATCTCATTTAAGTTTAACCAATTAAATGTAATCTGGATCTGTGTTAACTCATTAAAAGTAAGATAAACTAGGAGACATGCATGATTGTGACAATTAAATATGTAATTGGCAATATTAAATCTTGCTGTGAAACAATCAGTTTGAACTAATAACCTGTAGAGGGCTCCATTGGTATGTTGTATTGGAACTACTTAATATATTTTGGCATCTACTGTAATTTAATCTAGATTTGATATTAACTCATTTTACATGGTTTTAGCAAAGTGCAGAACATTGAAAACTTACTGAAATGGGGAAAAAGGTGTTGAAAAGACAGATTTAAGGTAGTTGAATAAAGTACAATACCCACAAAAACTATCTGCACTTATAGTTTGGATGCATTAATAGAACTAGGACAGTATTGCTAACGCAAAAGTTCAAAAATCATGAGTCATAAGATTTACAAAAGGGTGACATGTTTTTTGTCCATCTTCAGAATTTTAAATTTCCCCACCCCTAATTTATGTGGGAGAATTACAGTGTTTCAAATGTATCACAAATAATATAGTTTTGACCCCTCCAGCTGTAGCTCTCCCTAGGGTACTCAACTGAGATTGGTGCAGCCTCCTTGTGCTAAGCCCTGTAAAAGCATATGGTAATTGTGTGCTCTGAAAAGTTTACAATCTTATGCAAAGCATAGAGTTTCTAACACAGGAGCTGCAATTGCATCCCACCAAACTTCTCTCATGTAGGGCCACTAAACATCCATGTGATGGGAACAACTTTTAATCTACTGAGCTGAGCTGAATACAAACTGGTGAAAAACGGTGGAACTCATTAGACTCAGGCCTGGTCTACACTATGGGGTTAGGTCGAATTTAGCCGCGTTAGGTTGATTTAAAAATGACTGCGTCTACACAACCAACCCCATTCTGTTGACCTAAGGGGCTCTTAAAATCAACTTCTGTACTCTTCCCCGATGAGGGGAGCAGCGCTAAAATTGACCTTGCTGGGTAGAATTTGGGGTAGTGCAGACGCAAATCGACGGTATTGGCCTCCAGAGTGCTCCATTATGACCGCTCTGGACAGCACTTTCAACTCTGATACACTAGCCAGATACACAGGAAAAGCCCCGGGAACTTTTGAATTTCATTTCCTGTTTGGTCAGCGTGGTGAGCTCAGCAGCTTGCAGCAGCACAGGTGACCATGCAGTCCCAGAATTGCAAACGAGCTCCAGCCTGGCCCGAAAGGGAGACACTGGATCTGATTGCTGTTAGGGGAGAAGAATCTGTGCAGGCTGAACTCCAATCCAAAAGAAGAAATGCAAATATATTTGTCAAAATCTCACAAGGCATGTTGGACAGGGCTACACCAGGGACACACACACAGCAGTGCTATGTGAAAGTTAAGGAGCTCAGGCAAACCTACCAAAAGACAAAGGAGGCAAACGGTCTCTCTGGGTCAGATCCCCATATATTCTGCTTCTATGAACAACTGCATGCCATTCTAGGGGGGGACCCTACCACTATCCCACCATTGTCCGTGGACACCTGCAAGGGGGGAGTCTCACGTCACACAGAGGAGGATTTTGTGGATGAGGAAGAGGAGGATGATGAAGAGGAGAAGAATGCGCAGCAGGCAAGCGGTGAATTCGTTCTCCCCAGCAGCCCGGACCTTTTCATCACCCTGGAGCCAATACCCTCCCAAGGCGGGATCCCCGACCCTGAAACCGGAGAAGGCGCCTATGGTGAGTGCACATTTGTAACTACAGTACAGGGTTTAAAAGCAATAGTGTTCATGGTCATCTAGTTGAAATAGGGGAATTTTTGTAAGGGAACAGTAAAAGGACGCCATTCATGCTGGGCTGTCTGCGTTTGGCTAAAAAGGATCATCCCAGAGAATAGCCACGCAGTGGGGAAGGGGTGAAGGGATCATCTCGGAGAATAGCCACACGATGAGGTAGAGGTAGGTGTGTGCTGCACATCTACCTGAATACTGCAGCCACTCCTTTTAAATGTGAAACCCGACCCATTGCTTGCTCTGGGAAAGGGGGGTGCTGCAGTTTGAAAACATTCCTACATGTTATGAAGGCATAAGAAGCCCTCTCCCTTTTTATCTCCCCCCAGGTGCAAATGTTTCTACGCTCCTCCTATCATTTCCGTCCCTGAGGTTATCACAGATTAGAAGGCAAAAAAAACATACTCGCGATGACATGTTTTCCAAGCTCATGCAGTCCTCCCGCACTGATAGGGCACAGCTTAATGCATGGAGGCATTCAGTGGCAGAGCCCAGGAAAGAAGTGAGTGTGAAGAGCGGAGGTAGGATGCGACGTTGGGGCTAATGCGGGAGCAAACGGACATGATGAAGCATCTTCTGGAGCTGCAGGAAAGCCAACAAGAGCACAGATCTCCGCTGCATCCACTGCATAACCGCCTACCCTCCTCCCCATGTTCCATAGCCTCCTCACCCAGACGCCCAAGAACACCGGGGGAGAGTTGGGGGGGAAGGCTCCAGGCATCCAGCCACTCCACTCCAGAGGATGGCCCAAACAACAGAAGGCTGTCATTCAAACAGTTTGATTTTTAGTGTGGCTACAATAAACAATGTGGCCTTGTCCTTCCCTCCTCCCCCACCCCACCTGGGCTACCTTGTTGCTATCTCATATTTTTTTTTAATTAATAAAGAAAGAATGCATAGTTTCAAAACAATAGTTACTTTATTTTGAAGGGAGGAGGATGGTTGGCTTACAGGGAATTGAAATCAACAAAGGGGGTGGGTTTGCATCAAGGAGAAACACACACAATTGTCACACCGAAGCCTGGCCAGTCATGAAACTGGTTTTCAAAGCCTCTCTGATGTGCAGCATGCCTTGCTGTGCTCTTCTAATCGCCCTGGTGTCTGGCTCAAAATCGGACGCCAGGCGATTTGCCTCAACCTCCCACCCCACCATAAACGTCTCCTCCTTACTCTGACAGATATTATGGAGCACACAGCAAGCAGCAATAACAATGGGAATGTTGGTTGCGCTGAGGTCTGTCTGATCTAGTCAGCAAACAGTGCCAGTGAGCTTTTAAACATCTAAAGGCACATTCTACCACCTTCTACACTTGCTCAGCCTATAGTTGAACTGTTCCTTACTACTGTCCAGGTTGCCTGTGTAAGGCTTCATGAGCCATGGGAGCAAGGGGCAGACTGGGTCCCCAAGGATAACTATTGGCATTTCAACATCCCCAATGGTAATTTTCTGGTCTGGGAAGTAAGTCCCTTCTTGCAGCTGCTCGAACAGCCTGGAGTTCCTAAATATGCAAGCGTCATGCACCTTTCCTGGCCATCCCACACTGATGTCGGTGAAACATCCCTTGTGATCCACCAGTGCTTGCAGCACCATTGAGAAGTACCTCTTGCGGTTTATGCACTGGTTATGATCCACCACAGTTAGGGAACCCCATTGCAGCAAAGCCATCCAGTATGAGCTGCACATTTCCCAGAGTCACTACCCTTGATAACAGAATGTCAATGATTGCATTGGCTACTTGGATCACAGCAGCCCCCACAGTAGACTTGCCCACTCCAAATTGATTCCCGACTGACTGGTAGCAGTCAGGCATTGCAAGCTTCCACAGGGCTATCTCCACTCTCTTCTCAACTGTCAGGGCAGTTCTCATCTTGGTATTCCTGTGCTTCAGGGTGGGGGAAAGCAAGTCACAGAGTTCCAGGAAAGTGGCCTTACGCATGCAAAAGTTTCACAGCCACTGGGAATCATCCCATACCTGCAACACTATGCGGTCCCACCAGTCTGTGCTTGTTTGCTGGGACCAGAACCAGCATTCCACTGTATCAACCAGCCCCACTGCCTCCATGATATTCCAATTGCCACAGCCCGTGCTTTCAGGAATGTCTGGGTCCATGTCCTCATCAAAATCCTCCTCGTGCTGGCGTCTCATAGCCCGGTTCTGAATATACTCCAGGATAATGCGCGAGGTGTTTACAATGCTCACAACAGCAGCAGTGACGGTGAGCTGAGCAGGTTCCATGCTTGCCGTGGTATGGCGTCTGCAAGAGAGCAGAGTTGCAGTGGAAGCAGTGACAACAGTTAGCAGTCGTACAGCACCCAGGAGGACCAGAACTGATCCCCCAAGCTCGTCGCTAGGGAGCAGGAGAGCAGAGTTGCAGTGGAAGCAGTGTATGAAGACGGTTAGCAGTCCTACTGCACCGTCTGCTGACAGCAGCACCCAGGACTCAATAGCAGTGGTGATGGTGAGCTGAGCTGAGTGGGCTCCATGCTTGCCGTGGTATGGCGTCTGCACAGAAAACAGGCACGAAACAATTGTCTGATGTTTTCACGGAGGGAGGGGTGACTAACGACATGTACCCAAAACCACCCGCAACAATGTTTTTGCCCCATCAGGCTTTGGGAGCTTAACCCAGAATTCCAATGGGCGGCGGAGCCAGCAGGAACTGTGGGATAGCTACCCACAGTGCACCGCTCCGTAAGTCGATGCTAGCCACGGTAGTGAGGACGCACTCTGCCGACTTAATGCGCTTAGTGTGGACATATGCAATCGACTGTATAAAGTCGATTTCTAAAAATCGACTTCTATAAGAACAACCTAATTTCGTAGTGTAGACATACCCTCATAGACTTTAAGGTCAGAAGGGACCATTGTGATCATGCATCTAGTCTGACCTCCTGAACATTGCAGGCCACAGAACCTCACCCACCCTCTCCTGTAATAGACCCCTGGCCTCTGTCTGAGTTACTGAAGTCCTCAAATCCTGGTTTAAAGACTTCAAATTACAGAGAATTCACTATTTACACTAGTTTAAACCTGCAAGTGATATATGCCCCATGCTGCAGATGAAAACGAAAAACCCCCAGGTTCTCTACCAAGCTGACCCCTTGGGGGGAAATTCCTTCCCGACCCCAAATATAGTGATCAGTTAGACCATGAGCATGTGGGCAAGACCCATCAGGCACTGGTAACACCCTTAAGCATCCGATGAAGTGAGCTGTAGCTCATGAAAGCTTATGCTCTAATAAATTTGTTAGTATCTAAGGTGCCACAAGTCCTCCTTTTCTTTTTACCCTGAAGCATGTAGTCCTCAATAAGTGCTAATTTTACACATATTGGAATGGGGCTTGGTTTCTGGAAAGATAAGTTTATTAAATCAAGTTCTTATCCTTCTGGAATGTTCATAGAAAGGGTCTTCCATTCTCTGAACTCAGAGGCAAAATGCATGTTGCTCCCAGTCTCAAACACATTTCTCACTACAATAAAGTGCCACATCCTGTTCTTAAAGGGCCAGCTCCTATTAGCCCAATTACAAACACTAAAATGCAACAATAAAACAAATATTTATACAAGATCTAAATTTGCTTCTAAATACAAAGATTTCCAATATAAAGTAATTCCAAACTTTCAAAACTCTCCTTTGCTGTGATGTCTATGAAAAACTTGATGATGGTTAGACTGCTGGTGTGCTGAGACCACTGTCTATCATGCTGACCAGTATTGTCTCATTGTTTTCTACTCCCCACCTGTCTGTATCCACCTGTCATTTCTTGTCGTATACTTACACTCTAAACTCCTTGGAGCAGGGACTATCTTTGTGTTCTGTGTTGATACAGCACCTAGCGCGATGGTCCTGGTCCCTAATTGGGGCTTCTAGGTAATACAAAAAAACAAATCACATATTAAAAGTGTAAGGATTGTGGAGTAATTGTTTGAAATTATTTCCTTTACTTAGAGTTGACAGCAGATTTTGGACTCACTATCTTCAGATCCACAGTACAAACCTCCTCTGCTTCAGCAGTAAGTGGTAGGGTAAAAACATACCGATATCTTCAACCTCCAGGGGGAAACTCAAAATGCACTTGCCAATGGGTTATACAACTATTGGTGAAACAGTGGTGGGACAATTGGTATCAGGGTTTCTGTTTCTGAGGGAGAGTGTGTTCTAATGGCTACAGTGAGCACCCACAGACACCTTTTTGGAAGTTGTCTATGGGGACTGAATCCAGGCTCTCTAGATGCAACAGCATGAACCTATGTCACCTGTGCTAAAGAACCAGGTTTGCTAGTATGGAGACAACAGCAGAGTCATAAACTCCTATATGTGGTTTAGTCACTAGATAGTAACATGTAGCTGCAGTGTGTGTTAGATAAGTAATTTTGGATGTTCTTTTTGAGAAGCAGTATGGGAAATGAACTAAGACACGTGTGTAGCTGGAAGCAAGCCCAACATGAGTGAAGTTGGGGGGGATTTTGCTGGCGAGTGAAGGGTCTGTCATAGCTGGTAGCTGTGAGCCCACAGTTGGACCAGGGTCACCTTTCTTTTTCGGGGACACAGAAGTGTCTGCCTCAGAGGGGACGTCATAAATATAAATGAAAGGGTAAACACCTTTAAAATCCCTCCTGGCCAGAGGAAAAACCCTTTCACCTGTAAAGCGTTAAGAAGCTAGGATAACCTCGCTGGCACCTGACCAAAATGACCAATGAGGAGACAAGATACTTTCAAAGCTGGAGGCGGGGGAGAAACAAAGGTTCTCTCTGTCTGTGTGATGCTTTTGCCGGGAACAGAAAGGAATGGAGTCTTAGAACTTAGTAAGTAATCTAGCTAGATATGCGTTAGATTCTGTTTTGTTTAAATGGCTGATAAAATAAAGCTGTGCTGAATGGAATGTATATTCCTGTTTTTGTGTCTTTTTGTAACTTAAGGTTTTGCCTAGAGGGATTCTCTATGTTTTGAATCTGATTATCCTGTAAGGTATTTACCATCCTGATTTTACAGAGGTGATTCTTTTACTTTTTCTTCAATTAAAATTATTCTTTTAAGAACCTGAATGCTTTTTCATTGTTCTTAAGATCCAAGGGTTTGGGTCTGTGTTCACCTATGCAAATTGGTGAGAATTTTTATCAAGCCTTCCCCAGGAAAGGGGGTGTAGGGTTTGGGGAGGATTTTGGGGGGAAAGGCGTTTCCAAGCGGGCTCTTTCCCGGTTATATATCTGTTAGACGCTTGGTGGTGGCCGCAATAAAGTCCAAGGGCAAAAGGTAAAATAGTTTGTACCTTGGGGAAATTTTAACCTAAGCTGGTAAAAATAAGCTTAGGGGTTTTCATGCAGGTTCCCACATCTGTACCCTAGAGTTCAGAGTGGGGAAGGAACCTTGACAGGAGCCCAGAGAGGGAAGTCCAGACGGAAGGTGAGGGGGGACAGGAGGGTCTGCCCACCTTTTGCAGGGAGGCTTTTCCCCAGGAAGAGGGTGAAGAATCTGCATCTAAAGTTCCAGACCCCTCACCCATGAATCAGGTTTTGAGGGAAGATAGGGGTCGGATCTCCTGGAGGGGAGAATCCACCCAGCTCACCTGTGGAGAATAAAGAGTTGGGTGACTGAGGGGATCATACCAATCCAAAGCACTCCATTAAAGAATGTTGTTCCTGCTACCCTTGTGAGAGATAACAAGATCTCTTCAAGGCTAGGGAAAGAAAAACTTTGCATTTGGGAAGCTTCACAAGGGGGTGGGGTCCAACCCAAAGAAATTCCAGAGGGAGGGGCCGAGGGCAGGCATGGTTACAGTGCACCCTTTCCTTGCCAAAGCCTCAAACACATGCCTGAATTGAGACCCTTCTCCAAAGAGGCAGAAGAATCTGTATCGTAGCACCTACCATGGTACACAAAGGAATTGGGAAATGCAATAGACTCTAAACAAGCTAAATTGTGTGAGCAGAGCCTGTTCACCATAGATTTGCTGTTAATTTTGTGTCTTTTGCTACTTCATCTAGGGGTCAAGACAAAGGAGTTAATACTAATGGTAAATCCTTTAAAGATGTGTGACATACCTGATTTGTAGAAAAAAAACTTTTGTACATGCTAGGAATGGTGACAAGACAGTCCCACAAGCATGTTGCTTTTCAGCTTATACTTGTAAAGAGGCTGGAAGCTTGGCACAGCAATAAAAGCATAACAGGCCTACACTGCTGTGTGGAACGGGAAACTGAGGCACACCACCACATGGCATTGATGGCTAAATGCCAAGACACCTATACTTTAACAGACATTGCTGTCTGCATTCTGTTGGCAATACTACACCACATGTTTTCAGGCACCCGGGGACCAGAACCCCCAAACCTTGCTAGAAAACCTGTTAATGACATCAAAGGGTTTAAAGGTACTGGGAGGGTGTGTGACCAGAGGAAAACAGGTATTTTACATGTACTGCCTCCACCATGGACAGTCCCCAAGACTCTGGCAGTAAGTTCAGGAGGAGGTTGTGACGTTATTGACACGAACAGTGACCGTATAGATCATTGTTGCAACCAGGATCCTATGGTTGCACCAAGTCTTGTACAGAGGAGGTCAAGTGGGGTGTCTATGAAAAGGTTGTAGTTTGCTGGTTATGATTATGCTATCTACATATGTGTATCATTTTTGTATTTGAAGTTATGAATATTGGCTATGTACTTGTTTGATTCTAAGTAGCCTCAGTGAAGCATTTGGTCAGCTTCTTGAGAAAGGACTATTCTCAGTAAGTGCCCAGTCGAGAAACACTTAACTGACAATGGACTTTGGGAGACACCAATCCACATCTGAACTTTCCTGGGAATGTTCAAACTAACCTGTAAACAATGGCACTGGCCTGCAAAAAGCTGAATCATTCATGGACATGTGACTTGCCCAGGTGGCTACAAACTCCATCTTGTTGCTGTGATTTTGCACAGGAGAACAAAGGAGTTTCTGCCCACAATAAAATGAATATAAATGGCCCTGGAAACCCCTCCATTTTGTCTTCAGCTAGTTTGAGATGGCCTCTCCACCCACAAGAGATGCCTGAAAGAAACTGAAACAAAGGACAGTAACTACGGGGGTGTGCATGATTGCTGGACCCAGACTAGGAAGAAGTCCAGTCTGTGAAAGAAGCTTATTGAAACATCTCTGGGGGGGGCGGGGGTGTGTGAGATTTTATCTGAAATCAGTTTCTTAATGTTTTAGGCTTAGACTTGCACATTTCGCTTTATTTTCCTTGGTAACTTACTTTGTTCTGTCTGTTATTACTTGGAACCACTTAATCCTACTATTTATACTTGATAAAATCATTTTTGCTTATTATTGAACCCAGAGTTAGTGACTAATACCTGGGGGAGAAAACAGCTGTACATATCTCTCCATCAGTGTTATAGAGAGTGGACAATTTATGAGTTTACCCTGTATAAGCTTTATACAGAGTAAAATGGGTTTATTTGGGGTTTGTATCCCGTTGGGTGCCTGGGTGCTGGAGACAGGAGCACTTCTTAAGCTGTTTTCAGTTAAGTCTGCAGCTTTGGGGCACGTGGTTCAGACCCTAGGTCTGTGTTGGAGTAGACTGGCGTGTCTGGCTCAACAAGGCAGGGTTCTGGAGGCCCAAACTGACAGAGAAAATGGGCTCAGAGGTAGTCTCAGCACATCAGGTGACAGTCCTAAGGGGGTCTCTGTGACCCAACCCATCACAACGTGTACACTTTGAGTTGGTGGTGTAAATTCCAGTTGAAGGAGACATACCTGTACTCACTCTGTTGGAGCAAGCATGCTAAAAATAGAGTTTAGTTGCAGCAGCATGAGGGGAAGAAGAAGGGTTGCCAATTTTGGTTGGATGTATTCCTGGAGTCTTCATCACAGAACATAATCTTTAATTAAAGGTTAATGCTTAATTTCTGGAGACTCCAGGACAATCCTGGAGGGTTGACAACCCTAGCGAGAAAGGGCTAGTGACTCCAAATACATGCCTTTTGTCTGTTGCTGTGTCTATACTCTCTTTTTTTTAGTATACCAGCTCAATCACAGCTAGCACAGGTAAACTGTACACACACACCCCACCTTGAAGTGCAGACATAACCGACTTGGGTCTGCTATTTTATAGACTTGGCTTCTGTCAAGGTTCCTCCCCCACTCTGAACTCTAGGGTACAGATGTGGGGACCTGCATGAAAAACCTCCTAAGCTTATCTTTACCAGCTTAGGTCAAAACTTCCCCAAGGTACAAAATATTCCACCCGTTGTCCTTGGACTGGCCGCTACCACCACCAAACTAATACTGGTTACTGGGGAAGAGCTGTTTGGATGCGTCCTTCCCCCCCAAAATACTTCCCAAAACCTTGCACCCCACTTCCTGGGAAAGGTTTGGTAAAAAGCCTCACCAATTTGCCTAGGTGACTACAGACCCAGACCCTTGGATCTTAAGAATAATGAACAATCCTCCCAACACTTGCACCCCCCCTTTCCTGGGAAATGTTGGATAAAAAGCCTCACCAATTTGCATAGGTGACCACAGACCCAAACCCTTGGATCTGAGAACAATGAAAAAGCATTCAGTTTCTTACAAGAAGACTTTTAATAAAAATAGAAGTAAATAGAGATGAAGAAATCCCCCCTGTAAAATCAGGATGGTAGATATCTTACAGGGTAATTAGATTCAAAAACATAGAGAACCCCTCTAGGCAAAACCTTAAGTTACAAAAAAGATACACAGACAGAAATAGTTATTCTATTCAGCACAATTCTTTTCTCAGCCATTTAAAGAAATCATAATCTAACACATACCTAGCTAGATTACTTACTAAAAGTTCTAAGACTCTAGACAATTCCTGGTCTATCCCCGGCAAAGACCCAGCATACAGACAGACACAGACCCTTTGTTTCTCTCCCTCCTCCCAGCTTTTGAAAGTATCTTGTCTCCTCATTGGTCATTTTGGTCAGGTGCCAGCGAGGTTACCTTTAGCTTCTTAACCCTTTACAGGTGAGAGGAGCTTTCCCCTGGCCAGGAGGGATTTCAAAGGGGTTTACCCTTCCCTTTATATTTATGACAGCTTCTATTCCCAGCTCCACTGGAAGTAACCTTAAACACACTTTCAGTTGTCTTATCTGTAGAATGGGAGAATGATCATTACCTCCCCTACAGTAGACGCATGAGGTTATAAAGGACACACAATTATGAACAACGATCATTGGAAGAGCTGGGACGAGAATTCAGTCTCCTAAATTACAACTTGGTGAATTTTCACCTAGACCACTGGACATTATGTGAAGGAGGGAGTCCCCCCCTTTCTCTGCCTCCCCCCAAAAAAATCACACTAAGGCAGGAATTTATCAAGTTTTCACAAGAGCTCCTACAGTAGAGGCCAAAACCATGTGAGTTGGCAACACTGCAAAGCACACCAAAATATGTTGTGAATTAATTTTTTCTTCAAGAAAAAAATTTACTAAATGTGTCAAGTCAAAGTATCAAAGTCCATTCAGCCTCACACACACACCTCTGGATCTCTCCTGAGCCTGGTCCCCTCTGACCTTAGGATGTTACTTCCTTTTCCTGCACCCTAGGGGTTATGGAGCACTTTATTGGATAGACATTGAATTGGTTAACACTGTGTCCTACACTGGCTAGATTGTTTCCCTCCAGCTCAGCCCAGCCTGGGTGGAGGGGAACGTGGTTAGTAATGAGCCAGTAGGTTCAGTACAATATTATATTTTTATTTTTATTAATTATATGCAGTAAAAGGTGCAGCAAGTGAGGTAAGTACACAGAAGGGTCTCTGAAAGGATACAGGTTGCTACTCCAGCTCCACAACTTTGAGAGTAAAGAGAAACAATCTTTCACGATTTGAGGAATTGCTCTGAGGTAGAACCACCATCAGTAGCAGCTCATTCCCCTGCTTCTTTCCTTTGGGATATCTTCACTTAGAGGATTTTTTTCATTGGTAAATGTGTTTTCTAAAGGTAAGAAAGGAAGGATTTAGGAGTGTAATGAATTACTGCAGTGTGGTAGGAAAAATGTTTTAAGGTGAAAAATATGTAAAGGATATTTCACTGTTCCAGCAAATTAAAAAAAAAAAAAAAAGAAAAGAAAAGAAAGGGAAGGGAGATTGTTGCATGACTCATACTCCCCAGAGTGACAGTGTCAGCAGACTTGGAATCATCCCTCATTCTTCAAAGAAACTGTGTTGCATAGGATAAACAGATGAGCAAATTGATGAGTAACTGATGAGAACTTTGATTTCTGAACATAAAACTAGCAAAGAGCTCAGATTATATTTTAATGGATAAAGACATGAGGTAATCATTAACATCCTCCTGAAAGCTGAGAGTTGCAATGAAATAAAGCAGGTGGTACACTAGACTAGTGGCCCCCAAACACAAATAGTTTTACTCGTGTTGCAATTCAAGGTTTAGGAGATTGCTTTCATGAGTCCGTGGAAAGGTTACTGGACTGGGAAGCAAGAGTCCTGGGACTGAGTGCCAGTTATGCCACTGTCATTCTGTGTACACTTGGGCAAGTCAGTCCAACTCTCAGTTTCACCATCTTTTAAACTGGGGTAACAGTACTGACCCTTCTTTCCTAACGTTTTGAAATCTATGAATGAAAAGTACTATACGAGAGCTAAACTAAGCACAGTTATATGGGCCAAATTATGATACCCCTTTCTGTTGCTAAGTAGCACTTTCATCAGGGAACAGTCCTATTGATTTCAGTGGGACTGTTTGAGGAGTAAGGTGCTACTCAATGTGAGAAAAGGTAGCAGAATCTGGCCCTTATTATTTTGGGTTTGGTACTCACGGGTCCCTCTTCAAACCTTAGGGCCCAGTTCTTTAAACTTTATCTTGAAGAACACTTACTCTTGCAACTGCATAAGAATGGCCATGCTCAGTCAGACCAATGGTCCATTTAGCCTAATATCCTGTCTTCCAACAGTGGCCAATGCCAGGTGCTTCAGCGGGAATGAACAGAACAGGGTGATTATTGAGTGATCCATCCCCTGTCATCCAGTCCCAGCTTCTGGCAGTTGGAGGTTTAGAGACTTTGCTAATAGCTATTAATGGACTATCCTCCATGAACTTATCTACTTTTTTGAATGCAGTTATACTTTTGGCCTTCATGACATCCCATGGCAATGAGTTCCACAGGTTGATTGTGCATTGTGTGACAAAATACTTCCTTTTGCTTGTTTTAAACCTGCTGCCTATTAATTTCATCAGGTGACCTCTAGTTCTTGTGTTATATGAAGGGGTAATTAACACTTCCCTAGTCACTTTCTCCATAACGTTCATGATTTTATAAGTAGTGACTTCAGGGGTTGGCTGTGTGCTCTTGGTCAGCAGAACCACCTGATGGTGAAAGTCCCAAGGCCACTTCACCTAGTAGTTACATTTCAGGATGTGTCCATGGCAGGGAGGAGATAGGGGAACCCAGGCCCACCCTACCACCAGGTTCCAACTCAGGGCCCTTCAAAACAGTAGCCCCATGTGTGGGGCCTACTGTCTGGTACCTGAAGCACATTCTCTTGGTTCCTTCCTACCCTTGTTCTGGTCCTTCCAGTGTTGCCATGGGTTCTACTGGGGGTCTTTCCTGTATTCCTCTCTGGTCATCTCTGGAGTCTCTTCTGCTGACAACAGCAAGTTATCACCCACAACTCCTGTGGTAAAAGAGCCTCCTGTGTCTCGGCTACCAGGCTTGGTCCTGGCCACATGGAGCCCTGGCAGTTTCCTGGCAGGAGACTGCTGCACCCAATTGCTCTCCTTCTCGGTCAGCCCAGACTGAGCTGAGCTGCTTCCTTTTTAATCTTCCCATCTCTGGGAGCATGCCTACCAGAGGTGAGGGGGCCTGGCTTCCTGTGTCCAGAGTAGCTCCTTAACCCTCACCAGTATGGGGTTGATACACCTCATCACAGTCACTTACACAATGTGACTAGTTCCAGGATCAGATTGCTATGACAAGCCTATGTGCTGCACCCTGCTGCTTCTCTTTCTAGAATATGCACAACTCAATTGGGGGCTGGTACATCTAAGGTTTTATTCTGATTGGTAAATTACTCAAAAATGTTAAGGACCACTGTCCTACAACATGACTTTCAGCACACTACTTACTGTTGTAAAATGGAGGAGCAAGACAAATCACCGGTTTCTTGTTTGCTATGACATTACTCATCAATATAATAACTTTTCTGGCAGGGCAATTTTTCTATGATTATTTTCTTCACTTAAATATATTGTTCTATCTATCACAAGGACCTGACTCAAAACGCTTAATTTATCAAATACATTTAACTGATCATACAAGTAAGAGACTGATGACCCATCTCAGTTATGCACAGGTTCTGTGTAAGCCTTGCCTCACAGCTTTGATGATGTACCTCAGTCCTGAGCTGCATTATCACTGCTATTTTAGCCGTGGGAATTTCATAAGCAAGACTGACAACGCCATTACTGCTTCCATTCAATTATATTTATTTGTATGTATTGTCTTTTATGCAAAATATCTTACAACACTTTACAGTATAAGATGAAATAATATGTAATAAGGCTTTATTAAATTAGGTATGGCAAATTTTATACAAACAGCTTTGCAAAACTGCGGAGAGATAGACCAAAGGAAAAGTAAAGCTGTAACTTATAAGAGGTGCTATTGTACATAAATATCATTGTCCCCCATGCTAGTATAGGATGGAAGCAGGGTGGGATTTAGTGAGAATCTATATAATAAAGTGAAAAGGAAGGTTTTTAAAATGAGATTGGAACAGAAGAGGTCTTTCAATGGCCTTGTGACTGAGAAAGAGAAAGAACTCCAGAAGTAAACAGGGAGGTACAGAAGTAAGATTGAACTTGAACTATGGAGAACATTGAAGAAGAACCCCTGCAAAGCAATGAAACATACCCTTACCTTCAGAGTAGTTTCAGCTCTGCCATTCAGAAAGTGAAGGGCCAAGAATGAAATTTGAACTTGGATCTACTTCACAGTAATACATAGCACTAGAAGAGTGTTTCCCAACTGGTGGGCTGCAACCCCTGAGGAAGGAGGGGGAAGTGTCACATAAGGCACGTGGGGTCACAAGTCATTGAAAATTATTACAATTCTAAAACAAAGAATAAAAAAATTCCAAAATAATACTGGGGTGGCCAAAATTTGGGTGCAGGGGGACATGAGGAATCAGAGGAAGACACTGAGGACATGCAAGGGGAAGTGAAGGGCATGGGCATTGTTGTTGTTGATATATATTTTTACTCTTAGTTTTACAATAAATGTAAGAAGGTCATGAAAATTCTTGCCTCTGAATAAGGGGTCACCAACTTGAAAATATTGAGAAGCACTGCACTAGAACAAGATCCCAGTGCAGTCTACATCTCTAATCCTGCCATTGTTTGCAGCTCAAAAATATCTTGCCACTGGAATGATACATTACATTGATCTAGCATCTTTCATCTGAAGGATGAATGTATGTACATAATATAAAGGACAAATTAGTGACTATTTTACTATCTAAATACTTTGTACCTGTTACATCATATAATGAAGTCTAAGATCATCTCTGAGGTTGTAACTATTAAACAGAATCTACCTCAATATCTTACTAAAACCAGCATGGTATTCTTATTCAATTTAATGAAACTCCTGTCTCAACTGAATCTCCTTTACCCACAGATATTTTTATATATATGTAGATATATATATATATATACATTGTGAAATATCCAAATTTAATTTACCTTTACTGATATTTGCTACAAAACCTTTTATTGTAGCAAAGTAGAAAAATGAGGCCAAGCAATCTATTGGCATACATTTATTCATGTAAATTTCTAACCCAAATTTGAGGGCCAAGAAGCAAATATCAAAAGGGAAATTCTGCCCCTCCATCCATGGTGTGGAGGACAGCATCTGCTTTGGAAATAGGGTTGCTCCACTGTGTAAAAGAAAGCAGGAATTGGGAAAGGTTCTCATAATCCTTGTGAAATTACAGAAACAGAAAATCCTGTATCAACCTCCATCTTAAATCTTTAACACTTCGCCTATTGTTCTGACATTCTACAGTTGTAGAGATCCTACAACATTCTCTGTGGCATCCCTGTTGCCACTTGTAGGTGGATGACTCTGTAATCCTCTCATATTGCTGTTGCGAGGTAGCAGTTGTGCTTTTTGCACTGGTCTGCACATTGTGCCCCAATTTGTTGCAGGTTCTATAGAGCTTATCCTTGATCCAACAGTCATGTGCATTGTGAGACTGTTTCCCCACAAATAGTCTTTGAGTGTAGTCCACATCATGCTTTATGCTTGACCCCGTGTTTACTTGTTGCAGCTCCCTGGCATCTTTAATTAGCTTTCTCCATTGATACAGCAATTTCTAGAGCACATTTGAGAGTCAAATCAGCTTCAGTCAATAACCATTTTTGCATTACTTCATTTTGCATGTTATACACTAACTGGTCCCTTAATGCATCATTTAAACTCTCTTCCAACTGGCAATGCTCTGTTAATTTCCTTAATTCAGACACATGTTCAGAAATTGTTTCATTGTCTTTTGGTATTGTTTATAAAAACAAAATGCCCTGTAACCTCCAGTGGCTTTGGGGATAGGTGACTGTGTAGAATTTCCATTGTAGTCCCCATGTCAGGTTGGGGGCTTCAGGGAGCAGCTCAGTGTCTTGGAACTAGGACATAGGCAGTGAGACCTAGTGATCAGAACAGTGGGGGTCAGAACAGGAGTCAGGAGCCAGGAACCAGAGCCAGGGATCAAAGCTGGAGATAGAGTCAGGAGTCAAGCCAAGGGTCAGGGTCAGAGTCAAAGCCAGGAGTCAAGTCAAAGGTTGGAGCCAGAGTCAGTAGCCAGGGTGGGGTGTAGAAGTAGGGATCTGGAACAAGGCAGGGTCCAATTTAGCAGCCAGCCAGTGACCCACCTAGTTGCTCAGACAATTCCTGTGCCTCCTTTTGGTTTAAAAAGTGAGCCTGAGCCAATCAGAGGCCAGACATCCCCTCCCATCAGGAGCTTTAGTGGGTGGTGCATCTGGTGAGCTAGGGTCTACCAGTCCATACTCCCTGCTGGTACCGGAGAGCTACTGGGTGGTGGCTGCAGTCTGGGGCCTGCAGATCTGGTTTTGAGACCCATGATCCCCCACACACAGCAGCTCCCACAGAGAGCAGCACAGAGACTGGACCCAAAAGTGAGTCTGCCTGCCTACCAGGGCTGGAGGGAAATACAGAGACTGTGGGGACTAGACCAAGAGCCCAAACTGACAAGCAGGGCAAATAACTGGAGAGCCTGCACATGGCTGGAATATGTGAGCTGAGTGTGAGAAAGACGCCATGAACAGAAGGTTGGCTGGCTGCCATTGTGGAGATTGGAGCAGCCAGAGAAGACACAACTCCTATCTTGTTGTCTGCCAAAGAGGACTGGAGACTCCACTTGCTTCTTCATGCCAAGGTCAACGAATCAGATACAATGGTACTTCAGCCTGTCTACAGCTTGGCCCCCTACCGTATTGTGTAAAATAGCCACACACATATTTAGTAGGGACAGCAGGTTGAATTTTCACTGGTGCACACTAAGGAACCATTTGGCTTTATTAAATTGAGGCCAGGGTAGAAATAAATGGTGAGCTAAGTGACTCCTTACTGCCTGCCAGTTCTTCCACGTCTGGGACACTTGTCCCTCTCATAGGTCCTGAGACAACTGCTGAGCAGAGGAAGAGGAGGTGGCAGTGAGGCATGGCAACCTGCAATAGAAGCTGGGAACTACAACCTGGATATTAGAGTGTGATTGTGACCCAAGAACCTCTTAATGCCAGTTGGCAATGGGTGCAGAGGCTTTACAAGGGATCTCTTGGGTCTGACATGAACATTCTAGGTCACCAAAGAGAGTCATGTGAAGACTCAAATAAACACCAGTATCACACTGGTCGCCAATATCATTGTAAAATGTATGTACAGATACTGTGTAAGGAGTTATGTATATATATTGAAAATATGTTCTTAAAGTCTAAGGCAAAAAATTGTTTTTCTGTTGGACAAGAGATGTTTATCCATCCGTTACATGTAAATTGAGTATTGTCTCACTCACAGTCTGAACTGAATGCAAATGAAGGATTGTGAGGACTTCAGAAAGAAATCAAAAGGAGGAGAAAAATAGTGAGGGAGAGTGCCTTATTTTAAGGTGTACTTCAAAGGTTTGTTCCACTATGTTTTGGGGGCAGAGAAGACACCCAGGTACCCTTCACTAAGGACATAAAAGGACAGTGATTCTGCTGTATATTAACAAGGTCTTAGTCAGGCTTGGTTGAAAACGCTGGAGAAAACTTTGAGATAAAGTTTGTTTGTTAAAGTTTGGTCTCCAGAAAGTGTGTCATACTTTCGTTTTATCTGCAGCCATTTGTTTCCAATATTTTTACTCACTATTACCTGAATCTCTGCTCTTTTGATAATAAACTTAGTTTTGTTTTCACTATAAATTAATGTAAGTGTTGCAATATTAAGCAAAGTGATGGTCCTGAATTGAATCTTAGAAGCTGATGCATACCATTCCTTTGGGAACAGAAGGTGTGGTAATTCTGTGACTGCTCAGTAGAGAAGAGGCTGGACACTGCGGGACATGCTCCGAAGACTTGTGGGGTGGGTTTGCCTATCGCTACCTGCACTGAGAGAATGAGGCCTGTGGGGAGCCTGGAAGACAGTGCTTGTGCTGTCAGAAACTGGTGGTTCAGGGAGCTGCTCCACAACAGGCACAGACTCGACTTCACAGGAAGGGTGGGTAGTGGAGAGATGCCTCACAACAGTGGGCGCCCCTAAGGACTGTCATAATGGTAGCCTCCAGTGGCAGTTGGGGATGACAGTCTGATACTTTCCCAAATTTTTAGGTCTGGTAGGAAAACCCTATCCCTCTCGTGCACCTTCCCAGGGTCTATGAGGAGGATATATAGCTATAGGCTGCCTAGGGCAACTGTAGACTGCCTAAGTGCAGTTTCATAATACTCAGCACACTCTTGCCTGAAAGAGTACCCTCTGGTGGGTTTGTAATATGTTTTGCTATTTGATTCTTTAACTCTGATTTGCAATGTTGGTCTTCCTCCCTAAGGAGGAAGAATTCCCTTTGTGTGGGTATGTGTATGCAGATGTACAGGAATCATCCCATGTCTATGGCCTGAGCTTTTTGGCACTGATCTGCCCTGCAGGACTCTGTGAACATGAGTAAGAGAACCTGGCAGTTAGGATTATCTGCCCTGCTGCACTTTGTGAAGGTGAACAGGGGAAACCCACTCTGATTTATTATTAATTTATTCCCCCTTGGAAGTTTGTCCCCATAATCCTGCTTCAGAGGAAGGAACAAAATTGAGCTCAGAGATTACTCTGCAAATATTTCAAGTAGACTATGATTTCCCTCTTTCTTTCCCATTCTTTCAAGAAAAGTACGGGTGGGGGGAATAGGATGGATTCTCAAGATGCTCCATCCCTTTCTGTTGTATAGAATCCACATGGGCCAGATAGATTTCAGCCTGGGATATAAATAGGAATCCTAGGGAGGAGGATTGTAACAGGCTTGCCCCATGGGCTGGAGAGCCTGGGACTAAATCAGCCCTGATTACAGAATGGACCCCACCTGAGACAGGAATCACCTGATTCCTGTACAAGAGGAGCCAGTGTTAAGTGCTAAGGGGGCTAACTTGGAGAAAGGTGGGAGGGAGGAAGGAGACTGCAGGGAGAAAGAAGTCTTGTGCCAAGCCCTGAGTGATCAGGCAGGAAAGCGCTCTGGGAAGGGAGCCTGGGAGAGACCCTGAATAACCAGGTAAGAAACTGGCTGAAGAAGAGCTCCAGAAAGGGTGGAAGTTTTGTATCTGTTAGTGTCCAGAGGGAGATGGAGGCGATATTTATATATAATCTACTTTATTTAGGATGTCTACTTTTAAGGATGATTCTGCTTTCCATCCTGGAGGCATGCTGCTATGGAAATCCCATTGTAACAAGTCTGTGGATCTTAGCACAAAGAAGAATAAGAAAATTTAACTGTGCTTACCTGAACATTTCTCTTCTTCAAGTAATAAGTTCCACAGATGCTGCCTACCCTGGAGAGAAGCAGGTAATACAGAATGGAGATGGAAATTGATATACAAGTCTGTAATTTAAGCAAATAGATTTGAATAATCCTGGATATGAAAGTTATCTCAACTGGAGGGAAATTCAGGAGGTGAGGCATTTCCTTGCTTCCAGTTATTGACAGGTCTGGTTCTCCCCACAAGCTGCAAGTGTAATGCTGATAGACCCCAGTCGCTGGACAGCAGGATTGAACTGGAGTTTAGTGCATGAGCTTCTACTGCATGAGCTAAAAGACAACTGGCTGTTAGCTAATGCTGTAGAGCGGACTCATTTTCTCTCTCTCTCTCAAAGTGGCCTCAGTGCCACTAGATGGGACAGAATACCACACCCAAGAGGTGTGTGGGTTACACAAGCAGGCCAAAATATTTGTTGTAATAGATCTGTGGACCTTATTAGCCAAAGAACAGAAATTTTCAGGTAATCATGGATACACTTTCCCTATTGATTCTCTTGATCAGAGATGTCTGACTGTCCACAGAGCCAGGTAGGCCTCCCCTGCACCAGGAGCCAGGAGAGAGCCAGTGCTTGTGGCCATTAGGGACTTACTCCAGTCAAAAGGAAGAGCTGTTGGCTTCCTAATAAGGGATGCAAGCCCTTTGCACTGAGCTCCAATGCCACCACCCAGGTCAGGCTAACTCACAAGTTATCCAAAAGGGTGGTGATCAGTTCCTGTAAACTACATGCTGAACACCTGCAGCTCCTACAGCCAGATTCTGAGCAGGTCTATAGCAGCATTTACATCAGTGGCTCTGTGCCAATTTACCAAGTCACTATTGTAATCAATGCTCAGCACCTCTTAGGATCAGCTCTAGTGTCTTGGGCCCTGCGCCTGTGAATCTTTAAGGAAAATTACTTTTCCTATTGTCACAGTTTTATGACTATTTCCCAGCCCCCATACAACTTGGTTCCAAAGCTGTAATTCACAGTATAGTGTGTGCCTTTTGAGATTTACATCAATGTGTGTAGTCCCTATGAGACACAGATAATATAACTGTATTAGAACACTGCTGGTTTTACTGAAATTCCTTTATAACATGTGAATTACATTTCCAACCTTTTTAAAATTTGACATAAGAATAACAAATGTCTTATCAAATATATTATACAGTATTACATCAGTGAGTGTGTCATACCTAGAGCTGTGCAAAAGATTACACGCTCAAAATTTGACTATTTCCAAGTTTGTGAAGGTTCCATGAAAATAAAGAATTTTAGTGCAAAAATTTGTCCGCAAAAATGTAGTCAAAGTTGGGGCACTGATTCTAAAGCAGCTTTTTGCAGTACATTTCAGATGTTTTAAAATTGTGCTTAGTCACATGGTGGCGGCCAAATGACAGATACTCATCACAATGGAATCTGATATGGTATTCTGGTAACTAGATTGGGTGACCCTACCCATGTGTTCAGAAGGGTCAGCGGAGGCCACTCTGGATTTGTGAAAGTATACAGTAAGAAAATAAGTCAATCAGAAAAAAAATAGCATGTCTGTTTTCACAGTCCTGAGCCTTGCAGCTTCCTTAGTAATTGCTTGAAAACTGTTGACATGGAGTTATAGCTCTACTCCAGAACCCTGGCCGCTGATGACAGCCATCAGGAGTAGCTCTGTGTTTCCTACTGCACTGTGGAGAATTCCATCACACCTATGTCTTTTTTCATTGTTGCTTAATGCAAATCTTGCAAAAATACTGGAATTTGAAACGTCTTTGGAAACTAAAATAAGATATTAAAAATTAAAATCTAAAAGAAGAGGAAAGAAAAGAGTTAAGAGAGGATGTGGTTTGAAATAGTTTGCTTAACTGATATTTATGATGCACTTAAAAATAAAAAGAAGTAAGCATATTTTGGAATTATTTGACACTTTGTAAATAGATCATAACTTAATTTTTTCTGCCTTATACCAGAAAATGCAGTAAACTCTGTTCTCTAATATCTAAAAATTATATTACAAAATTTTAAAAAAGTAAACGGATATCTTGCAAATATTCAAAACAGGTGGGCTAATAACAAATATTTTTAAAATTAAATAGAGGCACAGTGGTAGTAATTTCAGTTTATTCAATATGCCATCTCTGCTAACTAATTATTGTTAAAGCCGCATTAACTATAAAGTGGCTGGTGGCATTCCAGAACTTTATGTACATAGTAAAGAATGTTATTAGATTGATTAAAAAATCTTAGTAAATAGGTCCCCAATGATGCAAACACTTATGCATCTGAGTAATTTTGCTATTCCCATACATAAAGTTACTTATGCATAAGTGTGTGGAGGATAATGTAGAATTACATTAACTTTTAATCACATACACATGTCACAGCTGTGCCATTGCTGATCAGTTTCTTACAGTTTAAATGACTATTAGTCTTACTGTTGTTGACAGCTTTTTCCTGTTTAACCACAGAGAATATTTCAGTGGTATATAATGGCTTTTCTGCAGCTCTCCCCCACAAATTGTCCTCCACTTTTAATAAGGAAAACAGTCACCTTCATGTATGATATTTGACATTTATATTTCAATTGGGATTGATTAGTTTCACACACCAGGGAAATGGCCTGCTTGAAATATACAGAAAATATACAGCATTCTTTACTTTGCATGTTAAAACATGTTTAATTGCTGGACAATTCTGAAATTCTGGATATATCAAACCTGTATTATGAAAACAGAATATGACTGAAATGATAAGATATTATTTATGTCCAGCAATGTTGTATGAAGATTTTGTGCTTTATGCTTACAGGTAATTCTTTCTCTCTTTCCATCTCAATGTCTATTCCATTATTTAGACTTTAACAAACTGCTAATAATCTCTAATGATTATTATAACATTACTGGGTTAAAAAATGGATGAACTTGAAAAGTTTTTGAAGTTTCGTTTGGATAAGCACCTAACCGTTTGAGTCCTAACCTTCTGAACTGTTTTCTATGGCAAAATATTTCATCACATGTTCTGAAGCTAGCCAGATTATTTCTCTGGAAAGAAGATTGTTTCCTCAAACAAAATACACTGGTATAGTTGCCAAAGGCACAAAAAAGTAACATATGATATATAGATATAGATTATTTATTTCTAATAGGGTTGTCCCGTGATTAAAAAAATTAATTGCGCAATTAAATAATGAATCATGATTAATCATGTGATTAATTGCTATGTTAAACATTAATAAAATACCATTTATTTAAATATTTTGGAGGTTTTCTACACTTTCAAATATATTGATTTTTAATTACAACAGAATATAAAGTGTACAGTGCTCACTTTATATTTACACTAAAAAACAAAAGAAATAGTATTTTCAATTGACCTCATACAAGAACTGTAGTGCAGTCTCTTTATCATGAAAGTTGAACTTACAAATGTAGAATTATGTACAAAAAACCCTGCATTTAAAAACAAAACAATGTAAAATTTTAGAGCCTACAAGTCAAATCAGTCCTACTTCTTGTTCAGCCAATTGCTCAGACAAACAAGTCTGTTTACATTTGCAGTAGATAATGCTGCTTGTTTCTCGTTTACATCACCTGAAAGTGAGAACAGATGTTCGCATGGCACTGTAGTAGCCAGCATCACAAGATATTTACATGCCAGATGTACTAAAGATTCAGATGTCCCTTCATGCTTTAATCACCATTCCAGAGGACGTGTCCATGTTAATGACAGGTTCTGCTCGATAACGATCGAAAGCAGTGTGGACCAACACATGTTCCTTTTCATTATCTGAGTCAGATGCCACCAGCAGAAGGTTGATTTTCTTTTTTGGTGGTTTGGGTTCTGTAGTTTCCACATCAGAGTGTTGCTCTTTTAAGACTTCTGAAAGCATGTTCCATACCTCGTCCCTCTCAGATTTTGGATGGCACTTCAGATTCTTAATCCTTGGATCGAGTGCTGTATCTATCCTTAGAAATCTCACATTGGTACCTTCTTTGTGTTTTGACAAATCTGCAGTGAAAGTGTTCTTAAAATGAACAACCTGCTACGTCATCATCCAAGACTGCTGTAACATGGAATATATGGCAGAATTCAGGTGAAACAGAGCCAGAGACATTGAATTCTCCCCCAAGGAGTTGAGTCATAAATTTAATTAACACATTTATTTATTTTTAACAAGTATCATCAGCATGGAAGCATGTCCTCTGCAATGCTGGCCAAAGCGTGAAGGGGTATATGAAAGTTTAGCATATCTCAGACATAAATACCTTGCAATGCCAGCTACAAAAGTGCCATGCAAATGCCTGGTCTCATTTTCAGTTGACATTGTAAATAAGCAGGCAGCATTTTCTTCTACAAATGTAAACAAACTTGTTTGTCTTAGTGATTGGCTGAATAAGAAGTAGGACTGAGAGGCCTTGTAGGTGCTAAAGTTTTACATGTTTTTGAGTGCAGTTATGTAACAAAAAAATCTACATTTGTAAGTTGCACTTTCACGATAAAGGGATGTATGAGGTGAATTGAAAAATACTGTTTCTTTTGTTATTTTCACAGTGCAAATATTTGTAATAAAAATAGTATAAAGTGAGCACTGTACACTTTGTATTCTGTATTGGAATTGAAATCAATATATTTGAAAATGTAAAAAAACATCCAAAATATTTAATACATTTAAATTAGTGTTCTATTTAACAGTGCAACTAAAACTGTGATTAATCACAATTAATTTTTTTAATTAATTGAATGTGTTAACTGCAATTTATTGACCACCCTAATTTCTAATTGTATGATTTTTCTGCATTTCCAAACCTTGTTTTTTCCATATAGCTATAGACATATAAAATCACCAGTGGTAGAAACAGGAATTTTGTTTTATTTACAGAAGGAACATGAAAATCTTTACTTGAATCACTTTAAAAGTTCTCATTTCCATTAACTGCACAATAAAAAATCATTTTTACCTCACAACTTTCATATCCACTTTCCCAGTGTGAAGGTAAAATCTGGCATGGCCTTTTAGCTGCGATTCTCACAAGGAACATTCCTTAGGTATTGAAGTCTGCCTTAATGTCAGGGGAGCATAATACTTCCCTAGTCTGTTCACTTACTGTACTGTAATAGGAAAAAAAATAATTAGTTACCTTTTTTCTCTTACAAACATTACAAATAAAATCCAGGTAATATTTGATTTCTTCTCCAGAATCAATTCTAGCAACAATAACTCTAATTTCTCTTCTGCATCTAAAAGGGCTCTTAATATAATTCTTGCCTTTTGGAGGATGATAAAGAAAGGATCAGAAAAACAGGCTGCCAAAGATAGTCAACTGATAATGCTTCAGAGCAGACTGCATGGAGAATATAGCTAGATCAATCAACTTTCTTGATGTTATTAACCTGTAATAATACATTTTTATATGCCACTTTTCATCCAGAGATCTTAAATGCTTCACAAAGATGGGTAAGCATTAGCCCCATTTTACAGACAGGGAGATTGAAGTACAAAGATTTTAAGTGACATGCCCAGTTTCACAGAAACTCATTGGCAGAGTCAGGAACAGAACCTCACTTTCACACTGCCCAAAGAGTCCCTATCTGCTTCCCAGTTCCCTCCCTGGGATAATTGACTTAAATTATTTCCTTTGGCATGCTGATGCAACTATGCCTAGCCCCTCCATGTTGTTGGCATAGAGCCAATTCTCTGCCCACTTCCTGCCTCCCCACTTGCCATCTATCCATATTAGAGGAGGAGGAGTGGCTCTACAGAGGCTGCTTCCCATCCCCACGTTGCTATCTATGTTGCGCCAAATCAGTGCCAGGGAGAAAAGAGGCAGTTAGCCCTGAATGAGAGCATTAGCTGGCATTAACCTTTCTTGGAGCAAAAGAGGACTCAAAATGTAGGTCATTACACAGATTGGTATGAAGATTTCAACCATGGCTGCAGGAAAAACTTTTCTGGATTTTTTTTTTCTCCTTAGCCATAGATTTTTTTCCTCCTTAGCCATTTTCTCCATAAATGTGCATGTTTAAAATACATATCACATTCCTTACTTTCATATTTAATTTATAATTTTGAATATAAAACAATACAAAGCAATTAAAAGATGCAATTTAGTCTAGAATTTCCAGCTACTTATTCTGTAAAAATTGATTAGCATTATAATGTAACAGTTTTTCATTTGATTTAATTTCATTCATGCAATTATTAAAGAATGACT
This sequence comes from Eretmochelys imbricata, assembly GCF_965152235.1. Lineage (NCBI taxonomy): Eukaryota > Metazoa > Chordata > Testudines > Cheloniidae > Eretmochelys > Eretmochelys imbricata. The sequence goes on from NC_135574.1 coordinate 38,783,931, forward strand.
TTAACATAATTTTCATTGCATAGAGACACCCTGATTACAATGCTGTGAGAAATCTTATCTTCAAAATTTCTAGTATCATTTTTATGCCAAAATCAACCTTAATTGAAAAAGGCGACTCCCTGCATGTAACCTTTACCCTGGGTAAATACTGTTGTCCCAGCTAACACCTTTAAATCATTTCCAGCTTACTGTTTCCATTTTATGCAAGTTTTTGGACATAGGGTCCCTGGGTTTTCTAGGTATGCTGAAAAATTAACAACTAGCTAATAGTTAAGAGTATAAAAGTTATGAGCACACTCCATCTTTCTAAGTTCTTTATTAGCCACCATAAAATGTATTGTCTTGTTCCATTGTTGTGTTCTTTAAAAAGCTGTCATCCATGCTACATACCACTGTTAAACTTTGAAAAATATGTCAATCTTGGTAACTACGTCAAATACTTTTTAAAAACAGATCTAGGTAAAATAGCAAGAGATTAGTTTTGTCATAAATATAAAGGGAAGGGTAACCACCTTTCTGTATACAGAACTATAAAATCCCGCCTGGCCAGAGGCAAAACCCTTTCACCTGTAAAGGGTTAAGAAGCTAAGAGAACCTCACTGGCACCTGACCAAAATGACCAATGATAAGACAAGTTACTTTCAAAGCTGGGGGTGGTGGGAACAAAGGGTCTGTCTGTCTGTGTGATGCTTTTGCCAGGACCAGGTCAGGAATGCTCTTCAGAACTTCTGTTAGGTTAGTAAGTAATCTAGCTAGAAATGCATTAGATTTCCTTTTGTTACATGGCTGGTAAAATAGGTTGTGCTGAATGGAATGTAGATTCCTGTTTTTGTGTCTTTTTGTAACTTAAGGTTTTGCCTAGAGGGATTCTCTATGTTTTGAATCTGATTACTCTGTAAGGTATTTACCATCCTGATTTTACAGAGGTGATTCTTTTACCTTTTCTTTAATTAAAATTCTTCTTTTAAGATCCTGATTACTTTTTCATTGTTCTTAAGATCCAAGGGTTTGGGTCTGTGCTCACCTATGCAAATTGGTGAGGATTTTTTCAAGCCTTCCCCAGGAAAGGGGGTGTAGGGCTTGGGGGGATATTTTGGAGGGAAGACGTCTTCAAGTGGGCTCTTTCCCTGTTCTTTGTTTAACATGCTTGGTGGTGGCAGCATAGGGTTCAAGGACAAGGCAAAGTTTGTACCTTGAGGAAATTTTTAACCTATGCTGGTAAGAATAAGCTTAGGGGGTCTTTCATGCAGGTCCCCACATCTGTACCCTGGAGTTCAGAGTGGGGAAGGAACCTTGACAAGTGTCCTATGGCATTAATTACATTATAATTGTCATATGCTTAACCTTTTTATTACTGAAGATTATTCAGACTACTCTGTACCAGATTTAGGAATCATTTGATTTGTTTAAAAATGTTTTCTTTTGATTACATAGTATCAGATCCTTCTTATAATTCTACCAATATATGGTTTTGTTTCTTTTAGTAATGGAAATGATTTTTTGACTGCATTGTGTTTATGTAGTTAGGAGGGTAAAGTTCTGGCACATGAGACATGTTCTAGGTTTCTGGAACTTGGAATTGCATACACCTGTGGGGCATACAATTAATGGGAAATGAAAAGTTGAGTAAATAAAAATAGTAAGAAAGACTGATTGAAAAATAGAGCTGGTCAAATAACAAAATTACATGTTTGTGAACAATTAATAAATACAAAAGTTTCAAATTGATATGACCGTAGTAGAGCCTATTAGTATTGTTAAATGCATGCAAGTTTCGAGGCTGTTCGGATTATTTAGCTAAAAACATATTCAGCATCAAATGTGTATCCATTTGATAGAGATTTTGCAGCCTTAACTTTGAATATTCTGACTCTTAGAATTCTAAAGCAAACTCTGCATTAGTAGTAAGAGTAATATTTAAATCTATGATTCCTAATAGAAGTGTAGGAGAGATTACATAACAGACCATAATTAAGACTACCATTATGTCACAGATCACGGAAGTCATGGAATTGTGACTTCCAGAGACCTTCGTGACCTTGGCGGCCCCCTCAGCTGACCAGCTGCTCTCAGCAGCAGGGGGTCTCTCTCCGGGGGTCACAGGGGTCTTGCTGCGGGGGACCCCCTGCAACTGACCAACCCCCGCTACCAGCAGGAACCCCTGAGCTGTCCAGCCAATGCCACTGGCAGGCCATGCCCCTGCCCCCCACAGCTTCTCAGCCAAGGTGAGCAACTGACGCCCACCCCACTCACCCCGCAGCTCCTGGAGGCCAGCGGAGGGACTCCAGAGCTGCCCAGCTGCCGACGCTAGCAGGGCCCCCTCCCAGCCCCACAAGGTGGCGCCCTTCTCTCCTCCCCCCGCCCCCAGCCATCCCGCGCTCCCAGACACTGGGCAACGGGGTCCTTGCAGAGCCCAGCTGCTGCAGTCGGGGGGGGGCAGGGTGATGGACCCTCCTCCCTCCCCATTTTGTCAGGGATGTTTTTTGTAAAAGTCAAGGACAGGTCATGTCTTCCATGAATTTTTATTTATTGCCCATGATCTGTCCGTGACTTTTACTAAAAATATCGTTGACAAAATCATATCCTTAACCATAATTACTTCTTCAAATAAAGAATTTAATCAAAAAGCATAAACTAGTCACAAAGGGAAGAGAAAATAAATATGCCTACTAACAAATAATCTAATATTTCCTTTCTAGAGCCAGAAGAGTTGCAATGGGCAGAGCCTTCTCCCACTAAATACACATCTCATAGCTTATGGGGTCGATACACCTCCTTTTCTTCCTGCACTTAGTCACTGATCTGTGCTGAATAGCTCCACAGAATCATGCAAAGGTGTAAATTGGACAGCAGCCGTGCTACAGCCAATATGAATGAGAAATAGAGTAAATGTTTAGAAGATAAATGTTGTAAAACCAAAACTAGACTTTACCTATTGTGACAGGGTTGGGCCAGATGGCTATAGGAGACTAATAGAAGGCAGATATATTAGCCCCAGGTTAAGTAGGTCCCTTTCCCCTAGGTAAGGTAACAGGGAAGTTTTTTTTTGTTTTTGTTTTTTGAAACAGAAAAGAATTTTATTGCGTAACACTTGCAAAGAGTTACCAAAGAAAACAAAACAAACTATGCAACAAAACAACGTAAACAGAAGGTATAACACAGCAGCTTTCAGGAGGGAGAAGTGTTCAGGTTAGCCTGGGCCCAGAGCGGGGGGGCTTCCTCGACACTCGTAGTCTTCCACTCTCCTGAGTTACCTGGTGGCCTAGAGTGGGGGGGCTTCCTCGACACTCGTGATCTTCCACCCCCTCGAGTTATCTAGTGCTGTGCCCAGTGTCACCAATTATACCTCTCCTGAGAGTGCCCAGCAAGATGGACACGGCTGCGGGGTGGACGGTTTAGGGGTGGGGGGGTAGACACCCATGTATTATAGGACCCCTCCTAGATGACAGTAATGATGGTATACATAACGGCAACGGCTGGGGCTGGCGTCTCTCTCTCTTCCCCTCAATCAAAGGGTCAGATGGAGGGAACCGGATGGGGTCACCGAGCAGAGAACCCCGGACAGCGTCCACCGCTCCTCGAAGGCGTCAAGTGAGTCGGTGGACGCCACCCAGAGGAACTCCACCCGGATACGTGAATGTACTGAGGATCGGAAAAGGCCCTATAATCGCAGGACGCTTCATGGGCCAACCTTCTCTCTCTGGTTTTATAAATGGCTGTTTTAGCCAAGGCTAGGAGGAGGTTGACCAGGAGATCCCGTGACTTTGTGGGGCCATGGATGGGAAGTGTATAGATAAAAAGGTGAGGGGAGAAATGAAGCCAAAAGCGCAATAAAATGTTTGTGAGGAGCCGGAAAAGGGGCTGCAATCTGGCACACTCTAAATATACGTGCGCCAGGGTTTCCCTCACATTACAAAAAGGGCAAGTATCCGGGATGGGGGTAAACCGTGTCAAACACGCCCGTGCTCACAGCTCTGTGAAGGAGCCGCCAACTGATGTCCCCGACGGGCCTCGGGACCAAGGTGGAATACAGGCTGGCCCATCGAGGTTGCTCACCCTCCAAAGGTGGCAGGAGGTCCCACCACTTTGTATTGGGGCGGGACAGCAGGGTGTGGGCGTGAAGGGTGTGAAGCGTAAGTGTGTATAAATATTTCCATGGTACAATTTGAAAACTGACCGGCTGCAGTTCATGCATCCGGCTTGCAGTGAAAGGGTGAGGGGTTTGTTGGGATCTACAGGGTAGGGGCCCAATGGAAAGGTCTGGCGGGCCTGGGGTAGAGGATGTGCAGGGTGCGCCCTCGCGCAAGGCTCAGTTGACATAAGCCCGAGCAGTGGGGGTCAAGGTGGCCTTCACCTCCTGAAGTACGCGCCGGGGGGTACGGGGGCTGGAGAGCCCCATGCGCCGAGTGAGCATCAGGGGATCCAGCCAGTCTCTCTGGTCGTAGTCCAGGAGGTCTCCAACCCTCGTGACTTCCGCCAGGACCAACCTCTGGTGCACCGAGCGGGACTCCGCCACCTGCACACGGAGCTGGGGGTTGTGTAGCAGGAGCTCTGTGAGGAGATCTGCTCCCACGGTGGCCGCCACGGACCTGGTTGTTAGAAACAGTTTCCAGGTCCGGAGGAGGTCCTGGTAGAAGACCGGCAGCCTGGAGAGGTCTCGTGGAAAACCCCTCAGAGAAAGATAAGAGCTGCCGGTTGTATCGAAGCCCTTGGAAGCAGCGCAGGAAGGCGTGCGCCAGTATGCTCCACGCCGAACTACTTGCACTATAAAAGAGCCTCTGCAGGGCCTGGAGGTGGAAAATGCGGACCTGAGTGTACAGACACATCAGGCCCTGCCCTCCTTCCTTCAGGGGTTAATGAAGAACTCCAACAGGGGCCCAGTGCATTCCTGACCAGAAGAACTCTAGAATCAATCTCCGGAGGTGGGTCAGGAAACCCGGGGCTGGGGCCAGGGTGTTGAGCTGGTACCAGAGCGTGGACAGGACTAGTTGGTTAAGCACCAGTGCTGTCCCTCGGAGGGAGAGACATCTGAGTAGCCTCGTCCATTTCCGGATCCGCTCTATCACCCCGCCCTCGAAATTTTGCCAGTTCTCCGGTGGGGAAGGGTGCGTGGCAGAAAGGTAAATGCCGAGATAGAGCAGTGGACCCTCACTCCACCGGATGGTCTGAAGCGCGGGTGGGAGGGAGCTTACCTGCCACCAGTCCCCCACCGCCAAGCCAGAGCTCTTGACCCAGTTGAGTCGGGCAGAGGAGGCTGCTGAATAGATGGCCTGGCATGCCTCCACTCACGCCAAGTCGCCCGGGTCCTGGACCACAAGGAGTACGTCATCGGCGTATGCCGACAGGACCAGCCACAGCTCCGGCTCCCGCAGCACCAACCCTGTCATCCTCCTGCGGAGGAGACAGAGGAAAGGCTCGATCGCCAGAGCGTACAACTGGCCCGAGAGGGGGCACCCCTGCCGCACTCCTCGCCTGAAGCTGACCGGTTCAGTCAGGATCCAGTTGAGCCTAACCAAACACTCCGCGGAGGCATACAGCACCCGGAGAAAACTCACAAACTGAGGTCCAAATCCAAACGCCTGCAGAGTGCTCAGGAGGTACCCATGGTCTACTCTATCGAACGCCTTCTCCTGATCAAGAGACAGGAGGGCGAACGACAGACCATCTCTCCGCCTGAGTTCCAGAAGGTCTTGGACTAGAAAGAGGTTGTCAAAAATGCTGCGACCCGGGACAGTATAGGTCTGGTCTGGGTGGATCACGTCCGCCATCACGGACCCTAGCCGCAGCGAGATTGCTTTCGCTACGATTTTGTAATCTGTGCTAAAGAGTGAGACGGGACGCCAGTTTCGTAGATCGCGGACGTCCCCCTTCTTCGGCAGCAAAGCGAGCACCGCTTGCCTGCACGACAGAGGGAGGACCCGGCTCTGCAAGGAGTCAGCCCAGACGGTGACTAGGTCTGGGCCGAGAATGTCCCAGAACGTGTGGTAAAACTCCACGGTCAGCCCGTCCATGCCCGGAGATTTATTGGTGGGCATGTGACAGAGGGCTTCCAAGAACTCGGCCAGGGTGAGAGGCAGCTCTAGTCGGTCTCAGTCGCCCACACCGACCGTGGGGAGTTCCTCCCAGAGCACCCCGCAAGCGCCAGGATCGGTCAGATCCAGGGAGAAAAGGCTTGTGTAGAAGTCACAGGCCCTCCCACACATCTCCTCCGGATCCGTGAGGGGGGTGCCGTCTTCCGCAAGAAGGCAGGTGACGTGTTTCTTGGCCCCCCTCGTTTTCTCCAGGGCATAGAAGAAGCGGGAGCCACGGTCCATCTCCCAAAGGAGGCAGATGCAGGACCGAACGAAGGCACCTCGGGCCCGGTGGTCCTCGAGGGCCCGGAGCTCCTCCCGCTTCTCCCGGCACGCTCCACAGAGGAACGGGTCCTCGGGATCGGTGGCCAGGCGCCTCTCCATCTCTAAGACCTCCCGTTCCAACTGCTCTATCGCCGCATTTCGCCATCAGCTGGTGCCCCGAGTGTAGTCACGGCAGAAGAGCTTGGTGCGCACCTTCCCGAGATCCCACCATCGCCGCACCGAGGGAAAGGCACACCACTGCTCTCCCCAGGCCAGCCAAAACTCCAGGAAGGACATCACAAAGCTCTCATCCTCCAACAGGCTGTTATTAAAGTGCCAATAGGCCGGCCCCGGTCTCTCTGCACGGAGGGAGACCGTTACGGTGACTAAATGATGATCGGAGAATGGGGCCGGCCGAATGGCGGAGGAGTGGGCCTGTGAAAGATGGAAACGGGATAAGTAAATACGGTCCAACTGAGAGTGGTGTGACCGATGGGCCTCCACCCGGACAAAGGTGAACATGGAGGTGTCATCTGGGTGATGGTCACGCCAGACGTCCACTAGGGAGTGATGTTCAACTATCCCTTGGAGAATATTCGCGGCGGCCGGGCTTGGTTCAGCCCCTGAGCGATCCCATTCCTCGAGGGTGGTGTTAAAGTCCCCTCCCAGGACCAGGCACTTGTGCGAATCCAGGGTGCCGAGAAAGTCGGACACCCGCTGATAAAATTGTGGCCGCCTGGAGCTCATTTGCGGGGCATAGATGTTAACAAGATTGATCACGAGCCCCTCCATAGGGACTTGAAGGTGCAGCAGGTGGCCCGGCACGGCCTCATTGACCCCTAGCACCTCAGGCCGTAGGCTGGGGGAGAACAGGGTCGCCACTCCAGCTTGCCAGGTCGCGAAGTGGCTAAAGTATACCCCGTCCCCCCACTCCAGCCGCCACCTGTCCTCGGCAGCCGGGTCCGTATCGGTCTCCTGCAGGAAAACTACAGAGTACCCCCCTTCCCGAAGGTAAGAGAGCACCTGGGACCTGCGGAGAGCCATTCTACAGCCCCTGGTATTCAGGGTCGCAATAATAAGAGGCGTCATGCGGAGGGCTGGGAGGGTGGGGGTTTTGTGTTGGCGGGGGTGTTCAGGGCCCCCGTCGGGTTGCACAGCAACCCGTGACCCATCCCGTGGGTGAGTAGATCACGTCGGAAGCTGCGGGCTCGCTCGTAGGCTGCAGCACCGCGCTTTCCTTGCCCCCTGCCCTCCTTTATAAGGGCCCTTGTGCCCTGGAGGATTTGATCAAAGTCCCCCCATAGCTGAAGAGCCAGCTGTGCCCTATTGCGGGTGCCACGGGTGTGCTCTAGGAACTTCCGTAGTGCATGCCGCAGCTCATGGGGGGGGTGGGGTTACAATTCCCGAGGTGATCCCTGGTGGGACTCTTAATACAGCCTCGTGGTCCGCTAAGGCGGGTAGACAGGATGCGGACCACCGACGGGGCGTCTGACAGGCTGGGGTTATTAAATTCATTTCACGCCTTGGAGTGGAGGGGGATGGCAGGGGAAAAATTGCCACTCCTAATTGGGTCGTGGCTAGAAAGTGCAAAGACTGCTCCCTGGGGGGAATCTGCGAAAGGCAGAAAGGAAATAACCCCAGGGGCGGCATTAACATTGCAGGAGGAGGGGACTTGGGCAGGGACTGGGGTGGGGGCAGGGGCAGGGGTAAGGCTCTGGGGTTCAGGAGGCAAGCAGCTAAAGGAAAGTGTTCCTGAGCAGAGTCAAGGGTTAAGGGGTAAGGGAGGAGGCTCCCAATAATGCTAGGCGCTGGCTCCATGGTGGTCTTAGCAGCCATCGCATCAGGTGGTGGACCACCTTCTGCAGGGTGCTCACCTGGGAAGGCAATTAGGGGGAGGGAGCATGGGGAAAGGGAGGCTGGGGTAAGGTTACCCAGCTCGAGGCCAGCCGGCAGCAGATCATCTCCTCCCTGTGTGACCGGGGTCAAATCTAGGGCCTCAATCTCCGCGTACACAGGGGAGAGGCCAGCTCCTGCCACCCCGGGGGCCTCTCCTCTAGGGCCCGCCTCAACGGTCGCCTCGGGGTCCGCGGGGGGTTCGGGTGGTATCCAGGCAGAAGGGGTGTCCTCAGAAGTCTCGGAGGGGAGGGTCTCCCGTGGAGGGGGGATTCTGCCCTCCAATGCCAGTCCGTCTTCCCCTCCCGGCACCAGCGGATGGATCTCGCTCGTGGCCGTGGCGGGAGGCTCGATAGCAGTGCCTCCTTTCCTGGTCTTCCGGGGGGCTTCCGCGTCGGGTGGATGCAGCGGAGCTCGAGCTTTCCGCTTGCCTCGCTTCCCCTGGACTAGGGTCCAGCCCTCCATAGCGTCATCTGAGGGCTGGTTAGCAGGGGTCATGTCGGGGGGCGGAGGTGATGGTTTAGGGGTTCGGGGAGGTAGCGGTGAGGCAACATGAGGGGCGGGGGTTTCTCCTTGGGGCGGGCCCTTTCCTATACCCGGTAATATCCTTGCCACACCCTCCTCCATAGGCTCTGTTGGATTGGTACTAGCAAGGGTGGAACTCCCTTGCTCGCTCGGGTGTTGTAGGGAAGGTATCTCTTGGGCCCGGACGGGAGCAGCGATGGGTCGAGTAGGAGGAGGGTTGGTTTCAGGTGCTGGGCAGCCAGGGGCGTCGGCAGCGATGGGGCCAATGTCCTGCCGGGTCCCGGGGGTTTCAGGTGCCCCTCCCCCCTGGGCCAAAGGGCAGTCTCTGCGGACATGCCCCACTGAACGGCAGAGGTAGCACTGGGCCCCTCTGGTAGAATAAAAGACCCGATAGCGGGCTCCCTGGTAGGGGACTAGAAAGGACCCCTCAAGCACCTCTTCGTCACGCGCCCCTGCCGGTGGTAGAAGCCGCACTTGCTGGCGGAACGAAAAAATGTGACGGAGGGTGGGGTCCTTGCAGCCCAACGGGAGAGGGCTGATGACAGAGACAAGTTTCCCCAGGGTGGAAAGAGCGGGTAACAGGGCAGCATTGGGTAAGAAGGGAGGAACGGAGGTAAGGACGAGCTGAACGCCCAGGTCTTCTAATGGTTCTAGGGGGACAAACACCCCCCACACCGTCAGGCCCCTCTCCACCGCCTCGTGGGCGGCATCCTCCGAGGCTAAGAAAAAAACGACCTTCCCATACATCTTGGAGGCCACCACAAAAGCCGTGGGTCCTACCACCTTCGCCAATGCCTGCACGTATGTCTCCACGTGGGGCGAGGCGGGCACCAGGAGGCAACGGACGCCGTGCTTCCTGGTCAAGGCGGGGAAAGGGCCTCGGCCACTGGTGATGGTGGTGGAGGCGGGGGGGCGAGATGACGAGGCGGCAGGCAGGGGGGAGCCCGCTGCCACCCGGGCATATGTCCTGGGGGCCGGGGGAGGGACAATCGCAGAGCTGGTGGAGGGAAACGCAGGGAGGGGCGCCACGGTTGATGACGAGGCTACAGCGGTGGGGGCAGCCCCTGCCATGGAGGGCTCAGTGGTTTTAGCGGGGCCCTTTCCTTTCCACCCGCCCTGGCCCTTACGGCGAACGTGGGGGGTTTCCTAGAATCTGGGGGGGCGGTGGGTGCAGCAGCAGCAGCAATCACCCTGGTGCCTCCTGCTACCGGTGCCCCAGCAGGGGGGGTGGCAAGTATCTTGACAATAGTGGTAGGGGGGTGACCTTGGGGGTCGGGCAGGGGTGGTGGTGCGGGAGGGACAACTAATTTTGTTAAAGCAGTCTCGCCCCTCTCGTTCCCCGCCATTGTGAGCAGGGAGAGACAGGGAGACACCGGAAGGAGGGGGGGAGGGGAGAAGCGGAGTAGCCCCTCCTTCCGCTAGGCTGCGGGCGGGGAGGGGGGGAATGCCGAGGGAATTAGACTGGGGGAGGGGGGGAAAAAACAAAATCGGGGTCCAGTAATAGGGGCAAACTGTGGGATAAGTAATCCTGGGGGGGGGGTGCAGACCCACACACGTTTGTCCAAAGAGTCTCGGTTGGTCGGCTGTTATGTCCGGTCCGGAAGGCAAAGTTCAAAGCGAACAGCTGGATCCGAAGGGAGATGGCAGATTGCCAGCAGGGACAGACGGCGGGGGGGCCGTGACAGTTGTAATAACGATGGGGGGGTAGGGGCACCGATGGATCGGGGGTGGGGGTCTCCACGCCACACCCCCTGTGCCGCCACAAACGCAAGTAATCACAGTCAAACTCCCCCCCCCACGAGAGTATAATTCAGAAAGTTACTCAGTCTTACGGCCCCCTTCACGATGATTTATAGCTCTCCTGAATTATTTCTCCTGTCTTCTGAAATCTTCTTCTCCAGCAGTGTTGGCTGTGTTCCAAGGCTTCCGGCATGCTGAGAATTTTGTAAAGTCCGAGTTGCTAGCAAAACGGCTGGGTCTGGGGGTTTCCACTCCCCCCTCCGGACAGCAAAATCGGCAATCTTCCCCCCCCTCCTCTGGGAGCTCAGCTGAGGCAAATAGCTGCGCCCGAAAGCAGGCGTGGGGGGGGCGGGTGCTGGCGGCAAGCTGAGACCCGACCGCACGTAAACGGGAAAAGAAAACAAAAAAAGCGTCTGGCCCGGTCGGGGGGGGGACTAAGGCAGGTTCAAAAAGTAAGAAAAATCCAGGCCAGGGGGCTTTAGGAAAGAATAGAAAGTAGATAGCTGAGGAGCAAGCAAAGGACATTCCGTTTCCCAACAGGGAAGGCTCCAGAACAATCAAGAACCTTCTGGAGACAATTAAGACAGGCTGATTAGAACACGTGCAGCCAATCAAGAAGCTGCTAGAATCAATTAAGGCAGGCTAATCAGGGCACCTGGGTTTTAAGAAGGAGTTCACTTCAGTTTGTGGTGTGCGTGTGAGGAGCTGGGAGCAGGAGGCACTAGGAGCTGAGAATGAGAACGCGGACTGTTGGAGGACTGAGGAGTACAAGCATTATCAGACACCAGGAGGAAGGTCCTATGGTGAGGATAAACAAGGTGTTAGGAGGAGGCCATGGGGAAGTAGCCCAGGGAGTTGTAGCTGTTGCACAGCTGTTCGAGGAGGCACTCTAGACAGCTGCATTCCACAGGGTCCTGGGCTGAAACCTGGAGTAGAGGGCGGGCCCAGGTTCCCCCCAAATCCTCCCAATTCCTGGTCAGACACAGGAGGAGTCAACCTGGACTGTGAATTCAGAAAAATGGCCAAGCTGAGGGCTGCCATGAAGCTCCAAGGCGAGCAAATCCACCAATAAGTGCAAGACCCACCAAGGTAAAGCAAGAACTTTGTCACACTATTTACTTCTTCTTTTAATGAAACCTTATTTTTACATTGTATTGGTAATTCCACTTGCTAATTATAAAACATTCTGTGCATTCAGTTAAAGATGTTCGCTCCTTTTGTAATGTTTCCTATCCATGTAATTTGATCAGTCAACTCCTGATTGTGTCTACTAAAAGGTTATGATTCTGTTTCTATTTCCCTGTCAAGCATTGTCTGCTATTCCAGTAATCTTCCTTTCCTGACCTTTTAAAGAAGCTATTACTGTACCATAATTGTAACCAGCATATTATTACTTCTCATATATAGTACTCTAATTGGGAAGCTGATAGAGCTGCAGCTGACAAGTGATCTTGTAAGAAAACAAAAATTACTTACTAACCTCAGAGGAAAGTGAAAACAAAAATATTGTGATTTAGTCTCACAACTGTCTTCTATATGCCTGTATTTTTGACCATTCTGGTGTGTAGTCCTTATTGCTTGCTATTTCTTCACTTGTTCTCTTTTTGAAATTCCTACAGTGATGTGCAGGTGGCAATGGGGACAGGCAGAGGATGATGCTGTGGGTCCCTAATCACAAATTCGCACACAAGTGGTGTGGGAGTGATGGTCATTCAGCATTGACTTGGAGTGATATCAGCATCCATATCCTGCTTGTGCAACAGAGCAATGGTCTTCAGAGACATCACTGCTCTGCCCAATCCAGGGAAGGGCGAGAAAAGGATTCCTAAACATTGTTAACACCATTATTGATTTGCTAGTGTCTCACAACTAGCTGGTAATCCAATTGTGTGGTTAAAAATCAGCATCGCCCACAAAACACTGAACCCTGCCTCCTGGAATGTCACACTTTCTGATGATGCTGGTGGGCTCGAAAGGTGCACTGCTCTCATCAGAATCAAACTTGTCAAATACAACACTGGGTATAGCTGCACTGAATGAAACATGTTTCCCAGGCAAGTCCCATCTTGATGAGGTCAATGCTGGATACATGTTCTACTGGATAGGCAAGTCCACAGAAGAGATGCATCTGTAGGGTGAGCTTAACTATTGGGACATCTATCTCACATTCAGTCTGGCAGTAGCGTTGCCTGATACATGGACAGTGTGTTGTGGCTGGATTCCCCTCTGACCCAGTGGTGGAATATTCCGCCACTGTTAGGGCCCTGAGTTGGGGCCTGGTGGAGTCAGGTGGGCCCAGGCCTCTCCTGAGAATCTGAATTACAACTTATTAGAGTTTCAGAACTCTAGATGATAAAAACTTCTCCATCTGTCTTCGAAATATTAGTGACTCCTGATTTATTCCAATATATTATTGAGATTTAGATTTCTGATACTTGTGTTCTGCTATTGGTCAGAAATACCTTGAATAAATGTCTCATCTGCTTATATTTGGTGATTTACATTTGCATGAATGAATCTGAGGTTCCGTGACATGTCTGATACATTCATCTTTGCTAAAACTTGCGATCCTGCAAAACTAAACACAATCAGGACTTGGTTTAAGCTTGTGTTATTAATGCATCTACGTTTCTACACATTTTTTGGAAGCTGCAATAATAACCAATGCATCATCCAATGGAAGTCAGGTAGAATTGATTGTAAGAGTTGCCAGATAGAAGCAAAATACCTTAGAGATTTATTAAAGGGCTTTGATAATGACAGCCTTACCATCTATCTTCGAAGGCTGCCTTGTCCTATTAGTTGTTGCTTTTATGTGACATGTATAAGCAAGCAATGAGTCAGTGCCTTGAAGTTTGTGGAATGGACCACTCAAAAATTATGACTAAAATTCCATTTCTCAGTCAGAACATGACTCATGATTTCCACTGAATGTGGTGACTTGTAATCTTCTGATTTATTTGTTTTTCAAACATATCAGTTAAACTTGTCAGACTTACAATTTTTGTTGGTAGATCATACCAGAAGCTTTGGCTTCCAAGTCTAAAAATGCATGAAGACATGTTGAAGATCCAGTATATCTGAACAGGAAAGGTGGCAGCATGAAGTGCAGTGGACTCTACACATGAGAGGTCTTGGAAAAACAGAACAGTTGTCAACATGATTATTGGGGGTGTCTTCAAAAGATACAAATGCAGCCATCTCAGTGTATTCTATCCATCTCTGCCTCATCCAATTGCAGGGCTAACAGACAATACCTTCTGCATCTGATGAAGTGAGCTGTGGCTCACGAAAGCTCATGCTCAAATAAATTGGTTAGTCTCTAAGGTGCCACAAGTACTCCTTTTCTTTTTGCGAATACAGACTAACACGGCTGTTACTCTGAAACCAGACAACACCTTGTGATTGATGGTATCCAAGTTTGCTGAGAAATCTAATGAAAACAACATGGACACCTAACCTCTACTCTTTGCCCAGAGCAGATAGTCTGGCAACAAGATAAGTGCAGTTAATTACTGTATGAAGATTTAAAAGCACATACAGAAAATTGGAGGAAACCCATTTTAGATAGTGGTGTCTCACCATGGCCTTCTCAACAACTTCCCTGAACAATGGAAGGTTTGAGGCAGGATTGTAATTGACAAGGCAGTTAATGCTAGGTGTTGGATTGTTGATCAAAGATGTATGCAAGTTTAAAGGCTACTTTCCCCCAAAAGAAAGCTTTAATATACCCCTTCAATAATGGACCCTGCCATGAACCCTGCATTCACTAGCAATAAAAAACATGGGTCCATCTCACAGAATTCACCTAGCTCATTGCAAAATTCTGACTGCTGCACTAGAGGAAACTGGTGTAAATATGGAGACATTCCACTGACTTCAACACTTGTAAAATACAGTGAGAGCTATATGGAAATACTAAATTATAATACACTGAAATGAGATCAGGATCTAGGGCTCAGTATATTACAATCATAAAATTTGGTCATTCTTCCCTACTCTTGCTTGTGATGTCTTAGCTCTTTTTTTTTTAAAGGATGCAATCAACTTGAAATCTAGGTGGTATAAAATTTTGATCTTAAAAGTAGTTTCTGCACCTGAGACTGGGGAAACTTACTAACTGATTCATTATACAGGGAAAATTGTGAAAATGACAATATAGAAAGTGCCATCAAACGTACACAGTGCACAAACTAAAAATAGAACATTTCTTTCTCCAGTCTTTCAGTTATAGTAATTTTGTAGATTTCTTGTGAGAATATTAGACAAAGTAACTTCAGACAGAAGTGTAATTTTTAAGTTGTTGGTTGTCACGAGGCAGGGGTCTCACCCTTGATTCTTACTGAGAACAGTCCTCTCACACACACTAGTGATAATTTCAGCATCAAGTGCTTTATAAATATTTATTCACACCTCATAAAGCTTTCCCTGAAGCCTTTACCTACTACCAAGGCAAAGGGAAGGAATGGGGAAGTAGGGGGGAAGAGAGATCTCTCATCACTCTGAGATCTTGCACTTTTTCTGACCCTTCCTTTCAGCCTTCCCCCCTAATCCTCCTATTTCTTCCTGTCTCTCTTTCAATCGTCCTCAGCAGATGAGCTGAATCTCCTTGTTGATTGGTTAATCACCTAGTACTTAATCAATTGTCTTGCCACTTTGGATCACATGGGTATGCTTACCAAGTGCACAAAATAGTGGATTAGCTTTAAGCTATTCACACCCTGTCATGCTGGTATTTTAAATATGTATACACATAGGTAGATTATCCCTTTGCATCTCACTCTGGATAAATACATATTTCCCCAGAAGGAATTCAGTGAAGGAACTCAATTCCTTTCCTACTCCCCCTTTGCTATGGGAGAAGGTGATCTGCTACTGGCCCTAGCTGTGCTGCCTGGTACATTGTAGAGTTAGAGACAAAGCTCTTTCCTTTCATAGATCCTTGTTGCCCTCTCCACCCACATAGACAGAGAAGTAAGTACTGGGTGGATAGCCTCTGCTCTACCTACACCATGCCTGCAAAGGAGGTTGTACAGGAGAATGTGTGGCCCTTAAAGGGGTTTGACCTGCTGTGGACAGGGACAAAGCCATGCTGTATAACTGTGGCTTATGCACTCCCCATGGCCAGGGAAAGTCTGGAGCTCGGGGTATAATTTCCAATTCAGATAGACCTACCCATGCAAGCTCTGATTAAGTACATCTTTAGAGTTTAAGTTGAGTTCATACTTGAGGCAACTAGCCCTTCCTGCCACTTGTGCTGCATCTACATGGCTATTTTTAGTGCATTAGCTCTATCAGAGCTAGCACAGGTATGTCTACCCAAGCTGGAAATTGTACCTTCCAGCTCAGGTGTAGACATACCCTTATGCCCCTCTGTGGCGATGGGGGCCCGCACAACAATCTGGCACACCATTATTAAGCTGTACTGGTACTTGTCTGACACCTCTGCCAGTTAATGTATTGTTTTCTGGAGTTCTATACTAGGAATCAAGAAAATTGAATGCTAGCTTTCATCTGGTTGAAGGATTAGTACCTGACATCAGTGCCCATTGTGAGACAAAACCCAACTGTAAACAGTGAGTCATTGCCATTACTAGAGGAATAGGATTATTTCAGTGATAACACAGTAATCTCTATTTTAATAATTACACATATGCTTCAAAATGTAACAATTGGATATATAATTGTCTTGTGTAAAAGAAAAACATTTAAAGAAATGCAATGATGTAGAATCAATCTCTCAATTTTTCTGAGGGCTACATCAATACAATCATCAGAAATTGTTTAATCAAGGAGATAGTTTCAATAGATTATCAATAAAGCACATAATATAGTGTGAAGTGCACAAATGCAAGTATATACAGTCATTTTGTTGCTTGTTACAGCTAACTAGAGAGAAGGCAGGGACAGGTGGGGCAGAACTCCAAGCTCTAAGTGGTAAGCTATTGGAAGTCATGGAAAAAAAGAGCATTTTGGATCAGGTATTGTGAAAAGTAAACGTCCACTTCCTATTACACTGATTTAGGTAGGCTCTGATGCAGGAAAGCAATTAAACACATGCTTTAGACCCTCTGAAGTCAATGAATGAAATCCTGGACCTATTGAAATCAATGAGATTTGTGCCTTTGACTTCAGTATAGCCTGGATTTCACCCACTGACATTTAGGAAAGCACCTAAGCACATACTTAAATCAAGGACTCACTGAGGATTTCAGGTGATTGTTAACGTGACTTACATTTTTTTTATGAGTTTAACTACTGAACTAAAGCAATATTTCTATCATATGCTATCTCTGTACTCTTATAAATATATGTGAAGCCACATTACAGGGCCAGATACTGCTGCCATTCAAGTCAAAGGCATTTTTACCATTAACTTCAGTGGAAGTAGGATGAGCTCTATGTTGTATCCTGTTGTCTCTTTGGTATTTTTATCAAAGACTAATAATAACCTCTTTAGTCTAAAGATCTCATAGTGCATTAGTATGGTGAGTAAGTATTATTAGGAACAAGGAATATTTGTAACCACAGTTTTCCCCATTAAGTTGTTTTTAACCACTTTCCTTTATTTCCCCCATTCTATTCCAGTTTTTTCTTTTCTTATACAAATAACTTTACCAACTTTATCACTGTCAAGAGACAAGTGTTAAGTTTTACATTTGGCAAATGATAGGACTGTGAATGCAGAACACAGCTGGAGTGTGTATAATGAGGATGCAATCTTGTTGCTGATGTTGGAAAACAACAACATGGTGTATATTTATATCAATTTAATGAGGCCCTATTCAAAATCCAGCTGTGAAAATGTGATCAATCCCCACACAGTGTCAGCACCAGAAAGTACAATTCTTCTGGGTTAAACCCGATTTTCACATACCTTGCTCTGTATTTTGTTGCTTTTCATTTCTAGCAAGCCACCACCAAAATATGTAAGCCGAAAACTTTAGTTTTTTTAATAGTTACACTGAAAAAACTTTAGGAGAAAATGATTGAATTCCCACAAAATTCTTACAAACAAATAACTTCATGAGTATTATGGATTTCTTTTCTTTTTGCTTAAAAAAAAAAAAGCAAAGATATAAAACCCAATACTGAATTACTTCTGTAGGTGGTGCTAGAGATATTTTCATGCATTTGCTTGCTTATGAATAGGTGTGGTTTTAACTACAGAAAAGCATGCTTCACTTGTTTTCATACATTTATATTCTCATTTTCCATTAGTTAAGCTCATTGTGGGGGTAGCACAGCCTATTTTCAAATGGAAAAGTGGAATGTTCCAGTTATTTAAAGTAATGAAAGAAGTAAGATGGTCCTTTAATCCAGACTTTTGCTATCTTGGCCACTGAAACAAATATCTTTTGAGTAAGAGCTGTGTAAGGGCTTCCATTATGACTATCTCAATGTCATTTGTGAAAACATACCATTGGCATTTGACCTATTAAATTAATGAAAAAAAGACCATACTTTCCTTAAGACCACATTTTACTTATAGTTTGGGTACTAAAGAAAACAATTATTTTTTTGTTAAAGGTTCTCAAAGTGTATTAGTAAACAGGGAATTATCACTGTGTTAGTGTGTTTCCCATGGAGTCTGCAGGATCAGTTCTTGATCCTATATTATTTAACATTTTTATCAATGACCTGTAAGAAACATAAAATCATCCCTGATAAAGTTTGCAGATGACACAAAATTAGGAGAGGTGGTAAATAATGAAAAGGACAGCTCACTGATACAGAGCAATCCAGATTGTTTGATAACTTGGGCACACACAAACAATTTGTATACATCTAGGACCAAAGAACATAGGCCATAGTTACAGCATGGGGGACTCTATCTTGGGAAGTGGGGTCTCTGAAAAAGATTTGGGTGTCATGATGGATAATCAGTTGGACAGGAACTTTCAAGGCAATGACGTGGCCTAAGGGCTTATGTGACTTTGGATGCATAACCAGGGGAATCTCCAATAGGAATAGAGAGATTATTTTACCTCTATATTTGATGTGACTAATGTGTCAACTTCTGGAATCTGCAATTCAAGTAGGATATTGATAAACTGGACAGTGTTCATGGAAGATTCATAAAAATGATTAAAAGATTAGAAAAAAATGCTGGTGTAGCGATTTTGTTCCTTGAGTCTATTTAGCTTAACAGAAAGAAGGTTATGGGGGCCCCAATCATGAATAGGGGCCCCAGTCATGGACCAGACCCAATTATGCTCGAAATTGTACAATCACCTAACAAAGAGACAGTCTCTGCTCCAAAGACCTTACCATCTAAAGAAAAAAGAAGACAAAACGTGTGGGCACAACAAACAGACAATGTGGAACACAGGGAAACAATGAGATAACACTGGTTACTGATAATAAAGAGACACATAGCAGCAGGAGGTGAAGAAAAAGTTACTTCAACACTAGGGTGAAGCAGAAGCAGCAGGGCTCAAAGTACTGAGTAACTGAGGTGAGGCAAGAAACCTGGGAGGTGGGAAAACAAACAGGAGAAAAGTGGGGAGAGTTTTGGGGAAAGAGATGGGGTCCCCTGTGTGGGGAGAAGAAAGGCACAGCACAGGAAATGGGATCCTTTGAGGACAGAAAGATGAATACATGTCCCTAAGACAATGACTGAGTGCTTGGAGAGGGAGGAGAAAAAGCAAAGAGATGGCTAGACCAAGAAAGTAAGAAGGGAAGAGAAAAGCCGGGGGAGGAGGGGAAGGGAGAGGTACATAGCAGTCCTAGCAAAGGCTGGTAGTAGTGCCATACTTTTAGTTTTTTAGAGTAGAAGGATGGTGTAGTGATTAAAGTGCCAGTCTGTTAACTGAGAGACCTCAGTCCAACTCCCTGCTCTCTCACAGACTTGGACAACTCACTTAGTTTCTTTGTGCCTCAATTCTCCATCTATAAAATGAGGCTAATCATACTTTCCTACCTCACAGGAGTGTTGCAAGGATAAAAACATTAAAGATTGTGAGGTGATCAGATACTTAAGTAAGGGATATCCAAAAGTACCATCAATAAAATGGAGCCAAGAGGTGAGGAGGAACATCAGAGAACTGGGAATGTTGAAGTACAGAAAGAATGAGAAGGGAAGGAAAGAAGAGAGTCCTCTCATCAAAGAAAAAAAAAGCCAAAGAAAGGATCAGAAAGAGATGAAGGAAACACATATTTAACTTCCTGTTTCTGAGAAAACAGGCTCAATATGCTGAGTATTAATAAATGCTTTTTAAATTTTCACTTTGAGATAAGGGGAAAAGTAAAGTGCCTGGATTATCTTCTTTCCAGCCTAACATTTCAAAGGAGAAAAAACTCAATCATTATGTAAAACCAAAGCCCAGAATTTTTGTCAGCCAGTGATATGCTAAATTCTAAGAAGTTTTGTATCATAAGAACATAAGAATGACCATACTGGATCAGACCAAAGGTCCATCCAGCCCAATATCCTGTCTACCAATAGTGGCCAATGCCAGATGCCCCAGAGGGAGTGAACCTAACAGGTAATGATCAAGTGATCTCTCTCCTGCCATCCATCTCCACCCTCTGACAAACAGAGGCTAGGGACACCATTCCTTACCCATCCTAGCTAATAGCCATTAATGGACTTAACCTCCATGAATTTATCCAGTTCTCTTTTAAACCCTGTTATAGTCCTAGCCTTCACAACCTCCTCAGGCAAGGAGTTCCACAGGTTGACTGTGCACTGAGTGAAGAAGAACTTCCTTTTATTTGTTTTAAATCTTCTACCCATTAATTTTGTTTGGTGGCCCCTAGTTCTTATATTATGAGAAAAAGTAAATAACTTTTCATTATTCACTTTCTCCATACCGCTCATGACTTTATATACCTCTGTCATATCCCCCCTTAATCTCTTAATGAGGGAGGCAACCTAGTGACAGAGGATGTGGAAAAAGCTAATGTGCTCAATGCTTTTTTTGCCTCTGTCTTCACTAACAAGGACAGCTCCCAGACTGCTGCGCTGGGCATCACAACATGGGGAGTAGAGGCCAGCCCTCTGTGGAGAAAGAGGTGGTTAGGGACTATTTAGAAAAGCTGGACGTGCACAAATCCATGGGGCCGGACGAGTTGCATCCGAGAGTGCTAAAGGAATTGACGGCTGTGATTGCAGAGCCATTGGCCATTATCTTTGAAAACTCATGGCGAACGGGGGAAGTCCCAGATGACTGGAAAAAGGCTAATGTAGTGCCAATCTTTAAAAAAGGGAAGAAGGAGGATCCAGGGAACTACAGGCCAGTCAGCCTCACCTCAGTCCCCGGAAAAATCATGGAGCAGGTCCTCAAGGAATCAATCCTGAAGCACTTACATGAGAGGAAAGTGATCAGGAACAGTCAGCATGGATTCACCAAGGGAAGGTCATGCCTGACTAATCTAATCGCCTTCTATGATGAGATTACTGGTTCTGTGGATGAAGAGAAAGCAGTGGATGTATTGTTTCTTGACGTTAGCAAAGCTTTTGACACGGTCTCCCACAGTATTCTTGTCAGCAAGTTAAAGAAGTACTGGCTGGATGAATGCACTATAAGGTGGGTAGAAAGATGGCTAGATTGTCGGGCTTAACGGGTAGTGATCAATGGCTCCATGTCTAGTTGGCAGCCGGTGTCAAGTGGAGTGCCCCAGGGGTCGGTCCTGGGGCTGGTTTTGTTCAATATCTTCATAAATGATCTGAAGGATGGTGTGGATTGCACTCTCAGCAAATTTGTGGATGATACTAAACTGGGAGGAGTGGTTGATACGCTGGAGGGCAGGGATAGGATATAGAGGGACCTAGACAAATTGGAGGATTGGGCCAAAAGAAATCTGATGAGGTTCAATAAGGATAAGTGCAGCGTCCTGCACTTAGGACAGAAGAACCCAATGCACAGCTACAGACTAGGGACCGAATGGCTAGGCAGCAGTTCTGCAGAAAAGGACCTAGGGGTGACAGTGGACGAGAAGCTGGATATGAGTCAGCAGTGTGCCCTTATTGCCAAGAAGGCCAATGGCATTTTGGGATGTATAAGTAGGGGCATAGCGAGCAGATCGAGGGACGTGATCGTTCTCCTCTATTCGACATTGGTGAGGCCTCATCTGGAGTACTGTGTCCAGTTTTGGGCCCCACACGACAAGAAGGATGTGGATAAATTGGAGAGAGTCCAGCAAAGGGCAACAAAAAGGATTAGGGGTCTGGAACACATGAGTTATGAGGAGAGGCTGAGGGAACTGGGATTGTTTAGTCTGCAGAAGAGAAGAATGAGAGGGCATTTGATAGCTGCTTTCAACTACCTGAGAGGTGGTTCCAGAGAGGATGGTTCTAGACTGTTCTCAGTTGTAGAAGAGGACAGGACAAAGAGTAATGGTCTCAAGTTGCAGTGGGGGAGGTTTAGGTTGGATATTAGGAAAAACTTCTTCACTAGGAGGGTGGTGAAACACTGCAATGCATTACCTAGAGAGGTGGTAGAATCTCCTTCCTTAGAAGTTTTTAAGGTCAGGCTTGACAAAGCCCTGGCTGGGATGATTTAATTGGGGATTGGTCCTGCTTTGAGCAGGGGGTTGGACTAGATGACCTCCTGAGGTCCCTTCCAACCCTGATATTCTATGATTCTATGATTCTATGATTCCTCTTTTCCAAGATGAAAAGTCCTAGCCTCTTTAATCTCTCCACATATGGTACCCATTCCAAACCCCTAATACTTTTATTTGCCCTTTTCTGAACCTTTTCTAATGCCAGTATATCTTTTCTGAGATGAGGGGCCCACATCTGTACACAGTATTCAAGATGTGGGCGTACCATGGATTTATATAAGGGCAATAAGATATTCTCCATCTTATTCTCTATCCTTTTTTTGATGATTCCTAACATCCCGTTTGCTTTTTTGACTGCTGCTGCACACGTCTTCGGAGAACTATCCACGATGACTCCAAGATCTTTCTCCTGATTAGTTGTAGCTAAATTAGCCCCCATCATATTGAGCCTTTGTTGAGGGACCTTGTCAAAGCCTTTGGTGAGGGACCTTGTCAAAGGCTTTCTGAAAACTAAGTACACTAGATCCCCCTTGTCCACGTTTGTTGACCCCCCTCAGAGAACTCTAATAGATTAGTAAGACATGATTTACCTTTACAGAAACCATGTTGACTTTTGTGCAACAATTTATGTTCTTCTATGTGTCTGATAATTTTATTCTTTACTATTGTTTCAGCTAATTTGCCCGGTACTGACGTTAGACTTACCGGTATGTAATTGCCAGGATCACTTCTAGAGCCCTTCTTAAATATTGGTGTTACATTAGCTATCTTCCAGTAGCTGATTTAAAGGACAGGTTGTAAACCATAGTTTATAGTTCTGCAATTTCACATTTGAGTTATTTCAGATATATTATTTCTATAAATTCAAGGAATGAAGATTGGGGATAGCATTTACTGTTCATGTTTGTTGCATATTTGTTTAATATTTTAACCTTTGATTAGATTTGACAGGATACCCATTCAACTGGGTTTTCTGTGGGGACGGGTGTGGAACACATTCTTCATACTCGTATCCACTTGTTGCCTGTAATATGGTGATGAGAGGGCCATAAACAATAAATAACCACAGCATTACTTCACATAATCTAGCAAGCTGAGTGTTCCACAGTGGAACTTTGTTGCCTGTTCCTCTACAGCAGGGGTTCCCAAACTTGGTTCATGGCTTGTTCAGGGTAAGCCCTGGCGGGCTGCAAGACACTTTGTTTACCTGAACATCCACAGGTACAGCTGCTCACAGCTCCCAGTGGCCGCGGTTCGCCATTCCTCACCTTACCCTGAACAAGCTGCGAACCAAGTCTGGGAACCTCTGCTCTACAGCATGTAAGTATATTACCAGTGTTTTTTAAGACACATCAATGGAACAAGGTCTAAGTAAAATGAAAGAATTACAGCAGCACATGAGCAAGAATAAGGAAATAGTTATCCACATGGTGAGCTGCAGTGCAATTAAAATCACAGACTCTGTGATACAAAAGGATTTTGAGCTGCTCTATTTTGTTTCTGAAGCACAGCACTGAAAACACTGCTTTGCCACCATTAACTGAAAATAGGGGACAAACTGAAAAGAATGGTGTTAGGATATAGATATTCAGGCCTGTCTGTAAAGGCCTATACTCTAAGAATTTAGGTGTATTCTTATCACTTGGCTAATTATAGAGGTATAAAAGAATCAAAATCACTATCTGCTGGTGTAAGGGCCTTCTCTTACTGTGACCGTCTGAGGCCCTGTTCTTAGGCTAAGGCCTTTGGCTAAGCAGCAGAGGCAGCCATAAGCTAGGAAGCGAACAGTCACATCCTCACATTCCAAACTAGTCACATTGAAATAAGGTGCTATTGGGCTGTTAGGCACTATCAGGACAGGATTGTATTCCTATCACCTCCAGAGAAAGGGAAGTGCCTAGAAAATGTAAAAGGAAACTTAGTTTGATAGCATCCTGTCTGGCAAGAACTCACTTATCAATAGCTGGGATGTGAAATCCTCACTTCTGTGTTGTCTTGTCATTGTAGTTCCCACTTTGCTATTGTTTGTCTGTATAATCTCTGTCTGGTTCTGTGATTGTTCCTGTCTGCTGTATAATTAATTTTGCTGGGTGTAAACTAATTAAGGTGGTGGGATATAATTGGTTACATAATCATGTTACAATATGTTAGGATTGGTTAGTTAAATTTCAGGAAAATGATTGGTTAAGGTATAGCTAAGCAGAACTCAAGTTTTACTATATAATCTGTAGTCAATGAGGAAGGGGGTGGGGGTGGGGGTGGGTGGGGATGGGCATGTGGGTAAGGGAGATGGGAACAGGGAATGGGGGTAAGAAAATTGGAATCATGTTTTGCTAAAGGGGGAAATGGGAACAGGGAATGGGAGTAAGGAAGTTGGAATCATGTTTGGCTAAGGGTAGGAATGGGAACAGGGACACAGGTGTAAGGCTCTGTGGTGTCAGAGCTGGGAAGGAGGATACTAAGGAAGGAAACTGGAATCATGCTTGCTGGAAGTTCACCCCAATAAACATCGAATTGTTTGCACCTTTGGACTTCGGGTATTGTTGCTCTCTGTTCATGCAAGAAGGACCAGGGAAGTAAGTGAGTGAAGGAATAAGCCCCCTAACAAATGGGGCAGAAAATCCCCAGAACTGGTGGTTATTTCTAATACTTAGATTCACCAAGCCAGCAACAAAACAGTTTCCACAATGCCTTACTGGTTACCCAGAAGCCAAAAATACAGCTCCCTTAAGCAATTTAGCCTTGGGCTCCCACCCCAGACAGCCAAGTCAAATATGATGAGGATTACTGAAAATCTAGTTCATCATATAAAATTTATTAAAAGAGAGAGAGAGCCCCTCCCTCGGCCCAGCCCAGAGCTGCTGTGGCTGGGGAAAGGCACCTCTCCCCCACCTCTGAGCTGTTGGAGTGAGAGAGGGCTGGGGGGAGTCCTCTCTCCCCACTGCAGCCCCAGAGCAGCCTGCACCCCAACCCTCTCATCCCTGGCCCCACTCCAGAGCCTTCACCCCCTGCACCTAACCCTCTGCCCAACCCCTGAGTCCCCTCCCAGACTCCGAAGCCCTCATCCCCAGCCTCTCCTCAAAGCCAGCACCCCCAGCCAGAACTCTCACTCCCCCCTGCACCCCAACCCTCTGCCCCAGCCCTGAGCTGCCTCCCACACTCCAAACCCTTTGGCCCCACCCTCACCACATGAATTTTCTTATGTGCACCAATATGAAGGTGATGTGTCACACATCACCTCCATAACGGTGTACATAACAAAATTCATTCTGCACAAGGATGTAAAAATTAGAGGAAACACTGGTCACCATCCCATAATAGTAAACATCCCATAATACTAAAACTTGTTATGTAACAACTTTGATTGACAGTTAGATTTAGCAGTTGTGATTGGTCCATACTTGTAAACCAATCAGAGAGGGTTAAAGATGAATGGAAGATAGGTATGCTAATCCTAGGATTGGGAAACAAGCCAATCAGAACAGGCCAAAAATTGTATAAAAGACAGAGCAAGCAAGCAAAAGTCAGTCAAGTTAGGAGTAGGAGTAGTTAGAAGAAGGAATCAGTGGAAGAAGAAATTGCAGAATATCAACAGCAGTGGGCTGCTGGGACAAAGCAGAAGGATCCTTGGACAGAGCAGGGGGAAAGAAGACTACGAAGCATAAGCATTCTAGCTATAGTATATAGAATAGAAGTAAGGTTAATGAATGTGTACGCTTGGATAATAAAGATGAGTGTCATGTTTGTTACTATGTATAAAGTTTAGTGTTTATTAAGATTACTGTCAGTGTCCTGTATATGACTGATCACCATGTGCAGAACACAATCGCTTAAGCCATTTCAACTGTATAACATTACAATACTGAGTACTTTGGTTTGGATACCTCTGCTAATGATTTATGTTTGTTTTTATTTAGGTTTAGATTAATTGTATTAGAAAGATCGGTTACACTAAGCCCTGGTCTACACTAGGACTTTAGGTCAAATTTAGCAGCGTTAAATCGATGTAAACCTGCACCCATCTACACGATGAAGCCCTTTATTTCGACTTAAAGGGCTCTTAAAATTGATTTCCTTACTCCACCCCTGACAAGTGGATTAGTGATTAAAATGGCCTTGCCGGGTCGAATTTGGGGTACTATGGACACAATTCAATGGTATTGGCCTCTGGGAGCTATCCCAGAGTGTTCCATTGTGACCACTCTGGACAGCACTCTCAACTCAGATTCACTGGCCAGGTAGACAGGAAAAGAACCGCGACCTTTTGAATCTCATTTCCTGTTTGGCCAGCGTGGCAAGCTGCAGGTGACCATGCAGAGCTCATCAGCAGAGGTGACCAGGCAGAGCTCATCAGCAGAGGTGACCATGATGGAGTCCCAGAATCACAAAAGAGCTCCAGCATGGACTGAACGGGAAGTACGGGATCTGATCGCTGTATGGGGAGAGGAATCTGTGCTATCAGAACTCCGTTCCAGTTTTCGAAATGCCAAAACCTTTGTCAAAATCTCCCAGGGCATGAAGGACAGAGGCCATAACAGGGACCCAAAGCAGTGCCACGTGAAACTTAAGGAGCTGAGGCAAGCCCACCAGAAAACCAGAGAGGCGAACGGCCGCTCTGGGTCAGAGCACAAAACATGCCGCTTCTATGATGAGCTGCATGCCATTTTAGGGGGTTCAGCCACCACTACCCCAGCCGTGTTGTTTGACTCCTTCAATGGAGATGGAGGCAACACGGAAGCAGGTTCTGGGGACGAAGAAGATGATGATGAGGAGGAGGTTATAGATAGCTCACAGCAAGCAAGCGGAGAAACCGGTTTTCCCGACAGCCAAGAACTGTTTCTCACCCTGGACCTGGAGCCAGTACCCCCCGAACCCACCCAAGGCTGCCTCCCAGACCCGCCAGGTTGAGAAGGGACCTCCGGTGAGTGTACCTTTTAAAATACTATACATGGTTTAAAAGCAAGCATGTGAAAGGATTAATTTGCCCTGGCTTTCACGGCTCTCCTGGATGTACTCCCAAAGCCTTTGCAAAAGGTTTCTGGGGAGGACAGCCTTATTGTGTTCTCCATGGTAGGACACTTTACCACTCCAGGCCAGTAACACATACTCAGGAATCATTGTACAACAAAGCATTGCAGTGTATGTTTGCTGGCGTTCAAACAACATCCGTTCTTTATCTCTCTGTGTTATCCTCAGGAGAGTGAGATATCATTCATGGTCACCTGGTTGAAATAGGGTGCTTTTCTTCAGGGGACAGTCAGAGGTGCCTGTTCCTGCTGGGCTGTTTGCTTGTGACTGAACAGAAATGTTCCCCTCTGTTAGCCACGGGGAGGGGGGAGGGTTGAGGGGGTAGCCACGCAGTGTGGGGAGGCAAAATGCAACCTTGTAACGAAAGCACATGTGCTAACAGCAAGGTTTACCCTGAAAGAGCGTAGCCACTGTTTTATAAAATGTGTCTTTTTAAATATCGCTGTCCCTTTTTTTTTCTCCACCAGCTGCATGTGTTTCAATGATCACAGGATCTTCTCCTTCCCAGAGGCTAGTGAAGATTAGAAAGAAAAAAAACCGCACTCATGATGAAATGTTCTCTGAGCTCATGCTGTCCGCCCACACTGACAGAGCACAGACGAATGCACTCTGACATTTTTTGCCTCCACGCAGGAAAGCACAAAATGACCGGGAGGAGAGGTGCCGGGCTGGAGAGAGTAAGTGGCGGGCTGAAGAGAGTAAGTGGCGGGCTGAAGACAGGCCTGAAGATCAAATGTGGCGGCAGCATGATGAGAGGAGGCAGGATTCAATGCTGAGGCTGCTGGAGGATCAAACCAGTGTGCTCCAGTGTATGGTTGAGCTGCAGCAAAGGCAGCTGGAGCACAGACTGCCACTACATCCCCTGTGTAACCAACCGCCCTCCTCCCCAAGTTCCATAGCCTCCTCACCCACATGCCCAAGAACGCGGTGGGGGGGCCTCCGGCCAACCAGCCACTCCACCACAGAGGATTGCCCAAAAAACAGAAGGCTGGCATTCAATAAATTTTAAAGTTGTAAACTTTTAAGGTGCTGTGTGGCATTTTCCTTCCTTCCTCCACCACCTGTCCTGGGCTACCTTGGTAGTCATCCCCCTATTTGTGTGATGAATGACTAAAGAATGCATGAATGTAAAGCAACAATGACTTTATTGCCTCTGCAAGTGGTGATCGAAGGGAGGAGGGGAGGGTGGTTAGCTTACAGGGAAGTAGAGTGAACCAATGGGCGGGGGGTTTCATCAAGGAGAAACAAACAGAACTTTCACACCGTAGCCTGTCCAGTCATGAAACTGGTTTTCAAAGCTTCTCTGATGCGTACCATGCCCTCCTGTGCTCTTCTAACCACCCTGGTGTCTGGCTGTGCGTAACCAGCAGCCAGGCGATTTGCCTCAACCTCCCACCCCGCCATAAACGTCTCCCCCTTACTCTCACAGATATTGTGGAGCACACAGCAAGCAGTAATAACAGTGGGAATATTGGTTTCGCTGAGGTCTAAGCAAGTCAGTAAACTGCGCCAGCGCACCTTTAAATGTCCAAATGCACATTCTACCACCATTCTGCACTTGCTCAGCCTGTAGTTGAACAGCTCCTGACTACTGTCCTGGCTGCCTGTGTACGGCTTCATGAGCCATGGCATTAAGGGGTAGGCTGGGTCCCCAAGGATACATATAGGCATTTCAACATCCCCAACAGTTATTTTCTGGTCTGGGAATAAAGTCCCTTCCTGCAGCTTTTGAAACAGACCAGAGTTCCTGAAGATGCGAGCGTCATGTACCTTTCCCGGCCATCCCACATTGATGTTGGTGAAACATCCCTTGTGATCCACCAGAGCTTGCAGCACTATTGAAAAGTACCCCTTGCGGCTTATGTACTCGCCAGCTTGGTGCTCCGGTGCCAAGATAGGGATATGGGTTCCGTCTATGGCCCCACCATACTTAGGGAATCCCATTGCAGCAAAGCCATCCACTATGACCTGCACATTTCCCAGGGTCACTACCCTTGATATCAGCAGATCTTTGATTGCGTGGGCTACTTGCATCACAGCAGCCCCAACAGTAGATTTGCCCACTCCAAATTGATTCCCCACTGACCGGTAGCTGTCTGGCGTTGCAAGTTTCCACAGGGCTATCGCCACTCGCTTCTCAACTGTGAGGGCTGCTCCCATCTTGGTATTCATGCGCTTCAGGGCAGGGGAAAGCAAGTCACAAAGTTCCATGAAAGTGCTCTTACGCATGCAAAAGTTTCACAGCCACTGGGAATCGTCCCAGACCTGCAACACTATGCGGTCCCACCAGTCTGTGCTTGTTTCCCGAGCCCAGAATCGGCGTTCCACAACATGAACCTGCCCCATTAGCACCATGATGCATGCATTGGCAGGGCCCATGCTTTGAGAAAAATCTGTGTCCATGTCCTGATCGCTCACGTGACCACGCTGATGTCGCCTCCTCACCTGGTATCGCTCTGCCAGGTTCTGGTGCTGCATATACTGCTGGATAATGCATGTGGTGTTTAATGTACTCCTAATTGCCAAAGTGAGCTGAGCGGCCTCCATGCTTGCCTTGGGATGGCATCCGCACAGAAAAAAGGCGTGGAATGATTGTCTGCCATTGCTCTGACAGAGGGAGGGGCAACTGACGACACGGCTTACAGGGTTGGCTTACAGGGAATTAAAATCAACAAAGGGGGTGGCTTTACATCAAGGAGTATTTCAGGCAGGACTTCATGGAGGGTTCCAATAAGAAATGGTGCACCTAAGTAATTGTTCTTATTGGAACAAGCAGGTTGGTCTGGCCTCTGATTGATACATGGCTAGATTTACCTCGCTGCACCTTCTCTGAGAGTGACTGCAGTGTGACCTAGAGGAAGGATTCCCCTAGACAGGGGGGTGGGGGGAAGCAAATGAGTATAAAACAAAGCTGGTCTATTTCTTGTTTTGATCCACTCCATCTATCTTCTACATCTTTGGCTAGCAGCAGACAGTGCAGAAGGACTGCAAGCCATCCACATCTCATGGCTGCTCGGCAGAAGATGGTACAATAGGACTGCTAGCAATCTGTATCACCTGCCTGCTCACCATAAGATGGTTCAATAGGACTGACTGCAGGACTGAAGAGAATGACCTGGTCAAGTCACTTCTAATGTAGTCCCTGCACCCATGTCTACCCAGGCGCTCCTGGCCGACGTGGCCAGGAGCACCTTGGATATGACGATGACGGCTACCAGTCCTATTGTACCATCTGCTGCCACAAGGCAATGGGTTGCTGCTACTGTGTAGCAATGCAGTACCGTGTTTGCCAGCACCCAGGAGACATACGGTGACAGTGAGCTGAGCGGGCTCTATGCTTGCCGTGGTATGGCGTCTGCACAGGTAACTCAAGACAAAAGGCACGAAACGATTGTCTGCTGCTGCTTTCACGGAGGGAGGTAGGGAACGGAGGCCTGACGATATGTACCCAGAACCACACGCGACAATGTTTTAGCCTCATCAGGCATTGGGATCTCAACCCAGAATTCCAATGGGTAGCGGAGACTGCGGGAACTGTGGGATAGCTACCCACAGTGCAACACTCCAGAAGTCGACGCTTGCCTCGGTACTGTGGAAGCACTCCGCCGGGTTAATGCACTTAATGCACTTAGAGCATTTTCTGTGGGGACACACACACTCGAATATATAAAACTGATTTCTAAAAAAACGACTTCTATAAATTCGACCTTATTTCGTAGTGTAGACATACCCTAAATAAAGAGAATACTTTGTTTTGGAAAAGTACTGGCTGGGTGTCAGACCCTTGAGCGGAAGGTTGTATCCATGTCCTCCGAGGAGTGAAGAGAACAGTGAAGTCTGTTCTGGGGAGTTTCTGGAAGGGCACAGGGATATCCTTGATAAACGCTGGCAACCTCTGTAGGGAGGTCCCCCTCCTTTCACTTTGCAAGAACAGCTCAAAAGGTTAACATTAGGGGAAAC
This sequence comes from Eretmochelys imbricata, assembly GCF_965152235.1. Lineage (NCBI taxonomy): Eukaryota > Metazoa > Chordata > Testudines > Cheloniidae > Eretmochelys > Eretmochelys imbricata. The sequence continues at coordinate 38,814,923 of NC_135574.1, forward strand.
TGGAAGTAAGCAACAGAAGGGCTACTCTGGGACCCCTGGGTCTGTTCTTGGGGTAACATCTGAATGCAGTTATCACCAAATGAATAACTGTGAACTCTTTAGGGAACTGGAAAAAAAAACTAGTTAGAATCATAGAAATGTAGAACTGGAAAGGACCTCAACTTGACCAGGTCATCTAGTCCAGTCCCCTGCACTGAGGAGGGACTAAGTGTTATCTAGACCATCCTTAGATAATACTTAGTGTGTATACGTAAATATAGAGCATATTACTTCCCTTCCACTCCTATGTTTATGGGAAAAGGGAGGCTATTACAGTCCTGAATAAATTCGTAAACTAGGGAATACTTTGAAAACTCAAAGTCAGATTCAAATCTCAGTTGCAAGGATGTAAATCTGCAATAATTCCATTTAAGTCATGATTTACAGTCTCTGTGTGAGATCCTGCTTTAGTCGCAGAAAGGCATCCTCATGCCAGAAGAGCTAGCACCTTGAGGATTTCCCTGGTGAGGGAATCCCAAAATAGCATAGATTCTGTATCAGCCCCTGCATATTACCCTCCTGCCTGACTCCCAGTATAAGGGACATGGGCGAGAGAGCAGCAGGACTACCCCTATGCACTAGTGACTCCCAGCTCCTTGAGCATCCCCTTCAGGCCATGGGCACCTGGATGTAAATTAGAATAGCCTTGAGGTTTTTGGGTTGCACTAGATATGGCTTTGAATAAAAGTTTCAGCATCATTTCTAGGTGAATGGGAAATTGGAATTAATTTATTAACTTCATTTCTTTTAGTGCACATTACAAATTGGCTTTCAGGGTATCCACTTATTTTTCAAGAAGTCTGGAGTTCTTATGTGGACTCTGTTCCAGAAAATGGATCAGTATGGGCAGACTCTTATAACTGCTTTATAAGATTGATCATTACAGTGTGGAAATATATATTTGAAAAATATTTCTTGTAAATATAGTTATTGCTTCATTGACTTCAGTGGGACCACTGGCCTCAGTAAAGCAAGGAAGATTTGGCCAATTGCTATTTAATAAAGTATTTTATATTTTATTTCTATTTATTTTTGCTGTATTGTATTTATAAATAAGAATATACAGATATTATTTTAAAAGATAAAAGCTCCACAACAAAACAGTAACTCTTGCTCAAAGGAGCAAGCCTTAATTAGATAATCGTTAGATTCATAGATTATAAAGGGACCACTATGATCATTCAGTCTAATCTTCTGCATAACACAGGCCATAGGCCTTCCTTGAAATAATTCTTGTTTAAAATAGAGTGTATGTTTTAGAAAAAATAACCAATCTTCATTTTAAAGTTGCCAGTGATGGTGAACCACACAACCCTTGGTAAATTGTTCCAGTGAATAATTTCCCTCAGTGTTAAAAATTTATACCTTGTTTCCAGTCTGAATTTGTCATATTTTTGCAGATAGTCTCATTAGCTTCAATGGGATTGCTTACACGAGTAACTGTTATTCACATAAGGATCTAGTTTATAATGTGCACCATACAATGCTATGAATTAGTTATGAGTTAAAACATCAAGCAACAATTGTCAATGGCAGCTTTAAATTATTAAGAGACATGTCATTGCAACTGTTTATTTTCAGAAGAAAATTGAAATAGCCAACTTATAATCAGCCTACTTGGATAGTTTTATTTTACTACATTACAAACATTTTGCGTACAGTACAAGTATCCTAAAGAGTATGCTACTGCTTTAATACGTTGGTTTCCAATTTGTAATACTGTAACATTATAAGCCATTGTAATAGGAACAGTTTAACATAGCTTTTTCTGTTTTCTGTAATTACTTGGATAGTATAATACACGCTTTATATTCTGGGTGGCTGCAAGAGGTGCAAAGCAATATTGTTCACACAGTTCCCTGTATTATTATCTGTTGTGACTAGCTTGATAGAATAAACATCAAGAAGCCTCCAGGGTTCTTTCACTTCATTCATTTTATATTATTCCATTTAGCAATAGCCGTTACAGCTCTGCAGCCTTAATAAATGTTCAAATGAAGTAATGTTATCGTTCTAAAAGAAATAAACCTGCTGTGCCAAACATGATCATATTCATGTTTCATTGATGGACATACACAATCAAATGTACATAACAGCATAGGGGCATCTACTTGCCAAATGATCAAAGTGAAGTAAGGTTGAATCACTTCCCAAAACAGCTAAGCCTTGTTGTTCCATTTTGTGTGTTGTATTTAATTCTAACTAATTTCATTAATATAATTCTATGAATATAACCATAAAAGGAAGTTCTTCTGGCACAACACAAAGAAAGTTTTCCTTTAAGAAAACACTACTCTATCTTTCTGTGTTCTTAAGTTTCCCCCTATTCCTATCTGAAAGTGTTTTTTATTTGCTGCATGTAATAAAAAAGCAGTAACGGATTTATATTTGACATGCATATTGATATGGAATATCTGAAGAAGATAATGTCCTGGCAAGAACTTCAAAGTGTCTTCTTCTTCCTACTAGTATCATCTAAACATTGCCTTAATTTCGAACCAACTGCTTTTCCTCCATATCCCTATCTTTCGGATAATGTGATATGGGCTGATGGTGGCTGGTTGGCTGTTAGTCAATATATACATGTTATACATATTGCACACCATATTAAAATGTATTACACACTTTATATGTGTTAGAAAAAAGCTTTATATTTGAATGATTTTATGCTTACTCTTGTTCATTAATACTAAGCAGAGGTGCTGGAAATAGGGGTGCGGCCGCACCCCCGGCTTGAAATAGTAATAACAACCAAATACATGGTTTCTGCTTTCAGCACCCCCACTATAAAAATTGTTCCAGCACCTCTGATGCTAAGTATCCCATAACACTTTGCAAAACTGATGTCAGCTTTGTCACAAGTAAATACGAAATCTGTCAAAATCAAGTGCAGGTGCCTTCACAGGTACCTGGTTTGGAGTGTAGTATCCAAAACAGAGACAAGGAAAAAGTACAGAATAAAACAACAAGTTAAGGAAATGTTATAAACTGTTGGGTTGGATTTTAGTGATGTACAGAGAGTTTTGTAACTTGTAAAACAGTACGATAAATATCTAGTTTACATGTTGAAGCACACCTTGTGTGTAAGACGAACATGCTGCAAGGTAAAAATTTCTTCCCAAAAGGAGGGTATGTATTTCTCCTTTTCATATTGTACTGCTTTGTTTTTAGACAATAAACTTGGCTAAGTTTGGTTATTTGGTCTCAAATATTTTTAAGAACAATCCGCAAGTGTAGTCAAACTATTGGCTTACAATTAAGCAACAGTTCCATCAATAAACTCATCATATTAGTGTCTCTGTGTTCTCATAAACTCCTCTAGTGGTCTCATATACAGCATGGACCAGTATAGATCAATGTCTATTTATGTGGTATTGGAACCGTCATAAGTATGGCTCATATATAGTGAATAAGTTTGGACAGGCCAAGATAGTACTTGTCCTAGGCTGGCTGGCTTTAGCATAGTCTTTGCTTGGCATGGGTGTTGCCTTACCGACTTTGTTACCTGGGGTTTTCTGAACCCAAAGCTCTTGGTAACTTTACTCCTTGTGAGGTGGTTGTCAGGAAATAAATCAGTGGGGACACAGCATGTCCGTCTGATATATGATTGGTACAAACAGACAAACAAGAATGCTTTCACTGAAAGTTTTTACTTTATTTAATCTCCAGCACATAAACACACACGCAACAGGTTTAGAGCACCCCAAATCAATAGTTACCCCAAACATCTGGAGTGATCTTCAAGTGTTCAGTGACAGATTTCTGGTGGCCAGCCTTCTGTCTGCTGCTGGGGATGTTAAAATGAGTCCACAAAGAGTCAATCTAACTCAGAACTTTTATCTCTTTCTATGCATGTTAGTGTTATATAGTTTGTCAATCAAAAAAAAAGTAGGCAAGAGTTAAACAAGAAGTTTCCAGCCATTAGTTGAACGGATGTGTTTTGCACAGTCCATAGTCTCATGGACAAACACACACCAGAAGTCAAAAATAAACAGACTTCCCGTGTTTCAAAGCTGCATACTTCAGCAGTTTAAAAGAAGCAAAACAGGACGGATCAGGGTCACGCTCACTTCTTGTGGTTACCCCTTGCCCCTCCTGGACTGCCTCATTATGCTAAGGTTGCTGCAAAGGCCTACTAGCTTAGCTGCATTGGGAAATAAGTGTAACAGTCAATAATACAGTTACTGGCAGTGGCCTAGGCAATTTGCTGAGCTGTCAAAATCTCTCCTAACAACTTGTCTTGATGTAAGTTTTCTAAGTGAATCTTACAGCTGCTGTGTAGACAAAGGTGATGTTTTGACCACAGAATGTATCTAAATTGGAGGATATTCATAAACAAGAAGAAGTTATCAGTACAATGGATATACAGAATGTACAGCCTAAAGGCATTTAAGGAACAGCTGAAAAGTCCCTAAATTCTGTAAGGGCTAGATGGCCTTGTCAGCATATATGATCAGTGCATGATCAATGGAAATAAACCAATTAGAAAAGAAGTATGATAACATGAAAATATCATAGTCAGCAAAAGTTATATAAATTGAAACTTGCACATGCATATTGTATGAGTTATATAAGATACATGCTTAATGTTGATTGGAGGACAATATTGGTTATGTAATTTGGATAGGTATAAATATGCTGGAATATAAGAGAATAGTTGGTGTATTGTAGGAGAAATTCGTCATGACCCACCTATGCCCCAGGAGAAGGTAACAGGCCCTTGTCTTTTTTCTGCCTATCTGTCCATTGTTTCTATAGTAATTGTAACCAAAAGGTATGCTTTTGCTTCAAATAAAAGTTTAAATTAATCAACCTGAATGTCGTGGCCCGAGTGTGTTACACTGCAACCAACAATGGGTGTGTACTTCAGGAGTAGTCCAAGGACTGCATAATCAGGCACTCTGTGTTTAAAAAGAAAAGGGAGAGGCTGGATCTGTGAAGAAGTCCACATCTGAAACCTTTTGAGAACAAGGAGTTACCCATCATGACTTCCTATGAACAGCCCATAAAATATAAGAGAAGCTGGCTTGGTGACATGCTAGTAGGTTCACGTTACACTGGATCTTGCAAAAAAAAGAAAGAAAGAATGGGGTTTGATTGATTTTTCATTTACACAGGTATAAATTGTAAGTAACTCCTATTGTGTCTCTCCAACTGTGTGATAGGAATCTATGAAAGTTAAAATCTTTTAGAACATAGTAGAAACACACTTAAAACTAATTAGAAAATATTTTGGAACATTAAATAAGTTTACAGATCTGTTGGCGATGGACGGGCAAACCCTGAGGAAAATATTCCTACTGTAATGTATCTTAAGCTGAATCACAGTAGCCTTAGCCATTTTATCTCATTTTATCTCAGCCACAACTGATCTGGGGGTATAGACATGGATAAATTAATGTATACAAAGAGGACTAATATGCCAATATGTATTGTCTAGACCTGGGAATCTTTTACTGTTATGCACATTCTATTTGCAACCACCTTTGGTCAGATAACTCACCGATCTAGATTTTTGCCCTGTATTGAAGTTAAAAGGGAAGGGGGAGTTGTAATATTTGTCCATTAATGATACTATAAGTGAATAATACCAGTGCTTTTAACCTATTAAATAAATATGAATATACTCTTGTATTATTGTACACTACCTGATTCTGCTCTCACTTATATATGTGTCTATCTGGAGTAACTCCATGGTATTCACTATAGTTGTTTCAGATTTACACAGATGTAAATTAGATCAGAATCTGACCTAACATCTGCATTTTGTCTTGATGGTTCTGATTAAAGCCTCTTTATCTCTTGTCCTCTCATAAAAATAAAATAAACACATACTAAAAGTATATAATTTAAAAGATACTCCCAGAGGTCTTTTTGTTGCAGTCTTTCTTTCTATCCAAACATCCATCCATCCATTTATGGAAATATATTATTTGTAAATCCCCAAAAGAGTTTAGCTAGAAATAAAACAATCTAGCTATATTTATTCATGCAAAAATATCCTTTCAGAACTACACAGAGAATCTTGGCTTTGATCTTTGGCTCTCCCTAAGATCTTATCCGCAATGAAACAATTCTAGTTGATTTCAATGGGATCTTGGTCAAGCCTTAAATGCACAGATATTCTCTTGCAACCAATGTAAATGTCACATATGTAGGTGAAGCAGATATTTGGAGGTGTCATCTGCTATGCAGATCTGAGAAGAGAATTTTGACTTTTTATAACATTATTTAGTAAGGCCTTTTCCAGCACTACTGAGGTCAGTAGGAGTTTTGCTTGATACTGTTTTAACTTTAGTGAATGCAGGATCAAGTCCATATCAAATATCACTATCTTGTTAAAATAGAACTCTGCATAGTTCAAAACACTTATAGCAAAATAAATTGGGGAAAGGGAATTGTGGGGTTTATTTTATTCTGTGTCTTCTGAGAGCTAACATCATAAGCCAACACAAAACTAAGTATTAAAAAATGACGTATAGCATAAAACCAATTCCACATTTATAAAATTCCATTTCTAAAATGTTTTATATATTTTGTGCACTAGGCTAAACGATATTTTATTGCAAAGCTAATACTGATCATTAACAAGAAAAATGTACTATGGGCTTTTTCTCCTACCACAAGTAAATCCCAGAAGTCAAGAGGAGTTAATTCTTCCTATAGCAGGAAAATAGGGTTCCAGTTATTCTTATTGTTTCCATTATGATTTATATTGTGGTAGCACACCAAAGCACCTATACTTGTGAAATATATTCAAGACTGAGGCCCTACTTTTCTAGGTGTTGTATCAGTGTATAGTAAGACACAGGATATAACCCAAAGTGCTTACACTCTCATGTTATGTCTACACTGCAAAGAAAAACCTGTGAACCGAGCCTCAGTCTGGGTCAATTGACTCAGGCTCTGAGGGGTTGGGTTACAGGGCTAAAAATAACAGTGTAGACATTCTACAGTAGACATTCTACTTGGGCTGGAGCCTGGGCTTTGAGGCCAGGTTTTGGAGCCCGGGCTCCAGCCTCAGCCTGCTATTTTTAACCCCTCAGCCTGAGCCCCACGAGCCTGAGTCAATTGAGCTAGGGCTTTGAGGTACTCAGCACTGTAGGTCTTTTATTGCAGAGTAGACTTGCCTTAAGGAGAAAAAAAGAAAGACAAATATGGAAGGAGAGGTTTGTAGCGCACACAAGCAACGTGTTTGAGTTGATGATGGGCATACATCTTGCTAGTTCCCTTTTTCTAAAATTTACTTCATTTATGTTTAATTATTAAGAGAGACGGGAGAAAGTGAACAGGAGCAAAAGAGTGTGAAACACGAAGATGGTGATTCCTGAGGTAATTTCAGAACATTGCCATGGAAGACTTTCTGTCCAAGTGGAGAAAGTGTATAAATAAATTAAACATATTGTAGTATTTCAAAGTGTTCCTGAAAATCCTTCCAAGCCATTGGGAAGTATAGGCATACTGGGCACAGATTCCATACAACTGAATAAATTACTGTATATGGTGGGGTCATCTTCTTAGACCAAAAACCTCTAATGCTGTTTTTGCAGAAAATGCCAGAAATAGTGAAATTAATCAATATTTGACTGCATCTTGAATATTATAGCCTGCTCCAGTATTTCCTCATATCATGTTTTAAAAACTGAGCAACTATGAGCCATATGCTTCAATGGAGCTATGTCTATTTGCAACAGTTAAGGAGGTGGCGCTATATACATGAGCAATTAGGTGTTATCATCACACATTTCTTGTGAGCTATATCAGGTTTAATATTTTAAATTTCTGATCAGAGGCACTGAGGGTTGAATTCTGTACCTATTTTATTTCTCTGGTTTTTTTTAAATAACAGATCATGATTAAAATTAAATGGAGTGAGACTGTTCAAGTCATGACAGTAATTTTAATGGGCTGAAACTAATCTGTACATTTAAATGGAGTGTCTCTTGGTGGGATTTCGTAGTGCCAGCTAGCCGCTGTCAAGCTAATACTACTTTATAGCTGCAAAAAATATTTTTCCTTTCTTTGTAAGGCTTTGCTAAAGCCCTTAAGGAAAATGATGTCTAATGTAACAGAATTTGTTCTGGTAGGAATAAAAACAAATCACAGGGTAGTTCAGGATACTTTCATTCAAAATCAAAGCAATGGTACAATTTTAGCACATATCAGAGGTTCAGTCAGTAAACATAAAAATAATTTACTGTGGCAGTTTAACAAAGTGTTCGTACAGTGGAATATCCTGCTGTGTGTGGGAAAGATGGGAATCATAAGACAATGAAATACACTGTGCAGCTAAACCATCAAAATCTAGAAATGTCAGCTTTATTAAATATATGTACATTAAAATGTGTATTTAAAATGTACATTAAGATATATATATATATATCTTACTGTTATTTATTCATATTGAACCAGCAGATCTAAAGGCTTTGTCAAAACACTTGAGCACACACACGCACACACACAACTATGCCCTTGCCCCCCAAACTATGTCCATATTAAAAAGTGGGAGGCATGGCCCCCTTGCACCACCACCACCACTTGGCTCTGGTGGCCCCCTCCACTCCTATAAAGGTTCCAGTGCCCTTGCTCCCAATAGGACTTTTGGATACAAACAATTTAATTAGTTTTTAAGAGATCTGGACACATTTATGAGTGGGATTGTATGGCTGGTGGCTTGTGATGGTGGGGGGCAGAGCTCAGTAGCCCGGAGGGTCCCTTCTGGTTCACTTCTTATGTTCCTAAAGCTCATCCTTCAGAACTTCAACTGGTCATGTACTGGGGTCAGGAAAGTATTTCCTTCCTCCTTCTCCTCCCAGCCCCATGATTTCTGGTTTGGTCTTTTGTTTTTTTGGTCTCTTTCTTCTGAAATATCAGAGATGGCCATGGCCGGAGATGGGACACTGGAGAGGGTGGGTCAGTTCTCAGTGTTGGCACAGAGCATACTCTCTGTCATGTGATTAGCTGGTTGGCTCTTGCTCATGGGCTCTGGGTCTAACGGATCACTACAGGTGAGGTCGAGAAGGAATTTTCCTCCATGTCAGATTGGCAGTCACCTTGGGGGTGGGGGAGGTTCACCTTTTTCTGAAGCATGGAGTGTGGGTCACTTACTGAGGTCATCTGGGTAGACCTCACTTAATCAATTTCCTGCCATTTCTGGGGCCTCGGGCACTGGTGCAACTCAGTCCCTCTTATTCTCTGACTGTGGCACATAATAGTTTAGTCTCCTGTGAGCTGTAATACTCTGGTCTAATTTTGATTGTAGGTTTAGTGTGTGCTGGGTGATGTCAGTAGCTTGTGGTATGCAGTAGATCAGATTAGATGATTTTATGATCCCTTCTGGCCTTAAACTCAATGACTGTATAACTTTGAGGGCCTCTGCATCCCAGGGGGATCCATCCCGGGAGTGGGGAGGCAGGTAGTGCTTGTACTAATGGGTTCCACTAATGGAAGGAAAATTTAAAGTACAATGGGGACTCCATAGGATCCCTTTCAGCAGAGATGACTACAGGAATCAGTGAATCTCCCAGGCGTCCTGGGCACATGACTCCCTGACTAGTCATAACTACTTTCTGGGACATACTGCTCAGCTCCAGCTCTGTGGCAGAGCAGAGATTGAAAATATCTTGCACCCTGTTGACATCCTTCTAGACAGACTTTCTGCCAAGGGGACCTCAGCCCAAGTTGCAACAGTAAAGCAAATTAGAGCTCATTGTTCATACATGTTAAACCTACCATATGGATGTGTGATACATCTAGTCATCATAATGTTGGATCAAGAGATCTGATATGATCCAGGACTTTCAATTGCTGCCCTTCTCAACCCATCAACTTTATCCTATACACCCCAGTATCTGATCTGATTTCTGCCCTTCTTTGTTCCTTACCATACTCAAAGCAAGGGAAGAATTTTTGCAGTTTTGAGAGTAAACATCCCAACTGTACGCAAATCAACCTGAATCTCTTTACTCTTGAAATTTATTGAGAATTGGTTTTCATGCCAAATTTCCCAGACCTTGGTATGGCCTTAGAGAGGAAATACTGTGAGAATATTATTTCCAGTTATAATTCTTCGACTGATCCTGGCCAAAACCATGAAATGCAGAGACGTGAACATTTAAAAATAGTTTAATTTATATTTGAAGCTTATAAAAGATTCAGGTAACTTACAATTTATATTTGGGTAAAATATCAATTGTTAATTTACCCTGAACCAGTTTACATGCTCAGCTTTATCTGAGCCCAGAAGCCTCTTGGTTTCAATGCTTTTCAGTTGCAGATCTAATCCTATCTTTGACATGTCTCTGACTTCACCTTCAAAGACCTGAAGAATTACTACAGCATATATTAAGGCATTCTGTTAAATAATCTTTCTAGCTGTTATTGTCTACTACATCACCTTGATCAATCGGTCCTTCAGCCCTCATATAGATTGCACCAATCACAACAATCTTCCATTCTTCTTGTATCCTGGCCTTCCTTCTCCATGTGTGGCCATGTCTTTTCACAATGAAATCTTCCCATGTCTTTGGAGATCGGCCGAGTGGTCGTTTCCGTTCCTGTGAGTATCACTCAGCGACAGTTGCACTCCATTGATTGTCAGTGAGCTTCGCTATATGCCTGGCCCATCTCATTTCGCTATGCCTGCTCTCAACAATGACGTCCTGCACTCCATTCTGCTGTCTGATCACTTCACTGGGGACTTGGTCATGGATTGAAATTCCCAGAATTCTTCTTTCCATCGCCCTCTTCGTGACAGACAGTTGCTGCTCCTCTGTCTTTGCCAGGGCCCATGTTTTGCTGCCGTACAACATTGCTGGCAGTACTGTTGAGTTGAAGAGGCTGGCTTGTGTTGCCTTGTTGATTTTTCCTTGGAGGACATCCTTGATAGAACTGAATGCTCACCAACCTGTTTTCTTTCTTTGCGAGAGTTCACCTTCCTGATCGTGGCGCAGGTTAATTTCTTGGCCCAAATAGATATATTGCTCAATTTCTTCTATTTGTTCTCCCTTGATTGTTATTTGGGCTTTTGGCAAGGTATCAGACTGCACAAATTTCATTTTGGAGCAGCTAATTTTCAGTCTGACTTGGCTGCTTTTTGTGTTGCAGTCTCATGGCATTTTCTGTAGTTTGATAGTATTTTTGGTGATCAACACAATATCACCCGTGAATCTGAGATGGCTTAATTGCTTTCCATTGATGTTGATTCCACCCTTCCAATTAATCCACCTTATTACCATTTTGAGGCAGGCTGTGAAGAGTTTCTGTGAAACTGTCTCCTTGTTTCACACCTTAACTGGGAAGCAAAAGGGAGTATCAAATAACGTTATATCTGTAGTGCAGTCAAAATTTGCTTCCTTTAATATTTTGATATAGTTTGTGTCAATGCCATGCTCTGCAAGAGCTTTCAACACTGCATTGATCTCTACAAACACTTTTTCATGTATCATGACAAAGGTAATACATAAAGGGAATTTGTATTCCCTTGAGTGTTCCAAGCTGGTTTATAGTGAAAATATGGTCCATTGTGCTGAAATTCCTTTGAAAGTCTGCCTGCTCTCTCAGCTGCTTCTCATCCAGACTCTGTGAGAGTCAGTTTTTTATTATTTTGGTGAACAGCTTGTAGACATGTGAGAGCAGGCATATTGGATGATAGTTCTTTAGATCTTCAGGATCACCCTTCTTGTACAGCAGAATGGTGTTGGACTCCTTCCAGCTAGATGGTATCTTCTGCATTTCCAAGTAACGGCTAAACCTCTGAGCAAGGGTTTCCCAGGGGTCTTGGCCTCCAGCTCTTATCATTTCAATTGTCAGTCCATCTTTACCTGTGGCTTTTCCTTCCTTCATCTGGTGAACTGCATGTCGAACTTCGCTGACATGCTCATTGGTCTGTTGAAGTGTTGGTACTGGGACATTTATCTGAGACACAAACAGTTCGGTGTAGAAATCTTTGCAGACAGCTTCCATTCCTGTTCTATCAATTACTGGTTTTCCATCCCTGTTCTTCAGCACCATTATTGTTGACCGGTACAGTGTCAATTGCCTTTTGCATTTTTTGAGGCTCCTGCGATCTTCAGTCTTTAAGAACCTATCTTTTTCAGTACTTCTCAAAGTCCTCCTTTAGTCTTCTTCTTATCAACTTGCAGAGGAAGGAGTACTCAAGATTGTCCCCATCATTTCTCTTCATATTCCTCTGCTTCTCTAGCAGGTTCTGTGTTTCCTCCAAGATTCTTCCCTTCACTCTTTGCGGTCTTTCTTTCTCAGATAATTTCACGCATTGCCTCAATTTATCAGTGAAGTTTTTATAATCCTCATCATAATTATCTATATGACTTCAGTCTTCCTTGGAAATGTTTGCTTTCAAAATTGCCTCATTGCATATTTTTGGCCGCTGTCTCTGATTTGCCATCTGTAGCGCTTTCTTCTCCACCTTCTCGTTGAAGTTGAGCCATGCTCTGAGCAAGCGATGGTCACTACCAGTGTTAAATGATGATACTACTGAGATGTCTTGTACAATGCACCACTTATCGATCAGAATATAGTCAATCTTGTTCTTGTTCTTCTGCTACAAAATCCTATCTCAATACCTCAAAGTGGCACAGCAGTGACCCTGGCTTGTCTGACAGCGAGGATAGCAGAGTTTATTCTTCAGTAGGTTCAACCATGCTATTACGGTGTCAGACTACCAACCCAGGGAGAGAACAGCTATCCTCCTCCTTGAGGTTGGGTGCTTGCTAAGTTGAGGAGGTAAATGCACCACTGACAGCATAGCCAGTGGGTGGGTGAAGAAATGGCTAAAACAATGTGAATAAACAGGCCCCAACTCCTTGTGTGCTCCTTGATCCATTCTACGATGGTGGTGGAGAGTTCAGTTGATGAGAGGCTGTTAAGAATCTCAGGGTCAGAAAAAGGACTGCCCTTTCAGTGTGCACCTATAACTGCAGGACACTGATAAGAGATGATTCGATCAACCATCTAATGGAGGAAAAGGCAAGGACTGTCTGCAACGTCCTTGGTCTCTGTGAAACACAACGAAGAAAGGAGATGGAAGTGAAGTGTTGAGTCAAAAGTGCCATCATGTTCGGAAAAGGAGAAGGCATGAGACCTGTTGGAGGAATCGGCTTCATCATCAATAAGGAATGGTCTTCAAAAATAATTTCCTGCAAGTTCAAGTCATCTCGCATTGGAGTGCTACACCTCCAATTGGACAAGAACAGCACTCTCAAGATTATTCAGATCTCTGCTCGCACAAGCACAAGTGAAGATGATGATGTGGAAGAATTCTATCAGAAGCTCAAGGAAACCCTCGCTCAAAAATCCATACATACGATTGTGATGGGAGATTTCAATGTCAAAATTGGAAGAGGGAAAGAAGGTGAAAAGTTCAATGGAAGGTATGGCATTGGCAAATGAAATCCATGAGGAGAGTGACTGGCAACTCTGGCGGAGATGAAAGAAATGTTCATTGGTAACACCTGGTTTAAGAAGAAGACCAAGAGGAGGTGGACATAGATTGCGCCCAATGAGAAGAACAAGAACAAGATTGGCTACTACATAAAGTGTTAAAATTCTAGAATATTGATACGGTTACCTCTTTTGTCCTGAGCCATTTAAATGTACTGCACAGTCCTGGAACAGGTCCAGTAAAAACTCTGGGAACTCACCTTTACCCCCTTCCCTCTTGTAGTTTTGTTTTATACCAGTATTTACTATCCATCTGTTCACATTTTGCAACATCGGTTCCCTTTTTTCAGTAGCTGCTGTTTCTCAGAAACATTCAGCAAATGAATAGGGATCAGTTCTTTTTTCAGATCCACAAGAGCAAAACTGGTTTCCTCTACTCCGCATCCTTACCTTCTTGGAAAGCTATTCCATCACGTGGCATCCACTATGTCAGCCACCCAGACTTCTTGCTTGAATTCCAGAGGTACAATTTGCAAACCCAATTTTTGGATAGGTATGCTTTCCCCAGTCACTGTCTCCATTTGAGTCCAAAACTAGGTGGTTTAGTTTTGGATCCTCTCTTCCGCAGCCTTTTTATCATGTCAGATCTAAGAGCATATGTTGGAGCCTCTGTCAACTATCCCTATACTCATCACCAATCCTATTACACATGCAACTGCCAAACTCTCATTACAGTTGTTTTACTGCCCAGACTGAAATAAAACCTGTGGAGCTGATCTTGGTACCTCCAATGTTTGCCCTTTCAGCTTCATGTTCCCCTTTCTGGGGCAGGGAGAGAAGCTTTAACTAGACGCTTGTGACAGTCTATCTTGGCCCACCTTCAATTTATAGCAATCCTTCTGAACTAGGAGGAGTGGTAGATACGCTGGAGGGCAGGGGATAGGATACAGAGGGACCTGGACAAATTGGAGGATTGGGCCAAAAGAAATCTGATGAGGTTCAATAAGGATAAGTGCAGGGTCCTGCACTTAGGACGGAAGATCCAATGCACAGCTACAGACTAGGGACCGAATGGCTAGGCAGCAGTTCTGCAGAGAAGGACCTAGGGGTGACAGTGGACGAGAAGCTGGATATGAGTCAGCAGTGTGCCCTTGTTGCCAAGAAGGCCAATGGCATTTTGGGATGTATAAGTAGGGGCATAGCGAGCAGATCGATGGATGTGATCGTTCTCCTCTATTCGACATTGGTGAGGCCTCATCTGGAGTACTGTGTCCAGTTTTGGGCCCCACGCTACAAGAAGGATGTGGATAAATTGGAGAGAGTCCAGCGAAGGGCAACAAAAAATGATTAGGGGTCTGGAACACATGAGTTATGAGGAGAGGCTGAGGGAACTGGGATTGTTTAGTCTGCAGAAGAGAAGAATGAGGGGGGATTTGATAGCTGCTTTCATCTACCTGAGAGGTGGTTCCAGAGAGGATGGTTCTAGACTATTCTCAGTGGTAGAAGAGGGCAGGACAAGGAGTAATGGTCTCAAGTTGCAGTGGAGGAGGTTTAGGTTGGATATTAGGAAAAACTTTTTCACTAGGAGGGTGGTGAAACACTGGAATGCGTTACCTAGGGAGGTGGTAGAATCTCCTTCCTTAGAAGTTTTTAAGGTCAGGCTTGACAAAGCCCTGGCTGGGATGATTTAATTGGGGATTGGTCCTGCTTTGAGCAGGGGGTTGGACCTTCCAACCCTGATATTCTATGATTCTATGATTCTATGATTCTTTTTGTGGCCACTTTTGTCACAGTATCAGCATTTAACTGAATTGTTTCTGTCAATTTTTGCATTATTGCCAGGTTCCCTTATTTTGCAAACCAAATTGATCATTTGTCCCAGTTGTTCAGTGTGATCATTAACCAAATTAGAATCCTACTGTCTTCATACATATTACACACAGAGTGTACTTACAGGGTCCATGGTGATCAGCTTCTCTCTTCTTTACTATCTGGTTCACAGCTGCAAGAAAAGATTCCAGTTCTGTAGCAAATTCTACAGCTTCTTGAAGTGTCTTTTGGCCTCCTTTCACTGATCTTGATCTGCAAGATCTTGTTTTAAATCCTGGTGGCCATTTTTTATTTCTGCAAGCACCTCCATGATCTGTGTCATCTTGGTTCAACATGAATACCAGCTCATAGCCTCTTTCCTTGGAAACTGTGATGCAACCCTGACACTAGTGTTACCTTTTTTTGCCCGAGTGGCTAGTTATAAATTTGGGGCCTAGCAGGTTGTTCCACTTGGGAGTAGAAATTGGTGATGATCTTCAGGTATGTCTTTGATGCAACTTTGTTTATTTACAAAAAGTGTACTAAGCCCTGTGTCTCTGAATGCAGAAGGAACCAAGAACAAAACAAACCATTTCTTAGCTTCTTTACCAACAGAACAAAAAACTGCCTTCTCTTTTCCAGGGTCACATTCTGTTCACAGATTACTGCTAGCCTTTCTTGCCTTTTCCAGCTACATCTCTCTTTATGTTTTTGGTCTGTCCTCAGTTTCTGTGTGTTCTTTCTCATACCAACTCACACACAGAGGCATTTGGTGGTCGCACCCTCTGCCTAAATGGTGTTAGTTTCTGTGTAGACTCTATTAGGCTTTGTTTTAGTTGTGGCCCCTTACCTGTCTCTTACAACTGTCTTAAATGGAAGAGTTGTTAATACATCAGCTTGAATGACGTTTTAACACAATCCATAACAAGGTTTCACTCAGCTCATACTACAGCATCTAATACTAAAGTTGCAGCAAACTACCTGAAATCCACCTGGATACATTTAAAATTTAAGAGTCAGAGAGTGGAAATATACAGCTAGCTCATAAGTAACAGAGGTATTTTGAATGTCTTCCTCTTTCTTTAGTTTTAACATGGAGAACACTGTCACTCCAGATTGCCAGTCAAATGAAAGCTTAGGAAGTGTATGCAGTAATGCAGTCTTTCCATTGACTTCAAAGGGCTTTGGATAAAGGTCACAGCAATTTTCAAAGGGTTATTATGTTACAAATATAGAAATGCTGAAATACCACAAATAATGTGGCAAATGTTATCATATCATTATGGGACATGCTGTTGAATGTGAAAAAATAGCATATTATGAAGCACAACTCAACAAATAAAAAGGTAAAAATATATTAAACTTCCATTTTCAGTGTGTATAGCAATGGTTCCATCAAAATGGAACAAATGGAAACAGACAAAGTTTATGGTTAGTTTCTATACAAATTGGTCACATCTGTTTCTAAAATCTTTATAAATTTATTTTTCAAACATCAGCATTGTCATATCTTTTTATTTCGTTCCTTTCAGTCTCTTCCTACTTTTTAACATCTAAAACATTAGAAAGAAAAATAGCGAGGGTCAGAGCTGGAAAGAAATCCCTTTGTTTTCATAAATGTAGCCATCTGTTTTAATTTTAAAAGAAAAAATACTTTTAAAGAGGTCACATCTTCCAAAATCCTGTTTCATTGCATTCTAAAATAGGTCCTGGAGTAGCAAACATCTAATCTATGCTGCTGTGGGTGTGTGAGTGATTCACAGGATTGGCTGTTAATAAATCAAACTTTGTTGCCTCTTGCCTTGGGAACTAGTGAGATACAACTCCCCTATTTTCACTTCCTCCAGCTGAAGTCCAATACATTAGAGTCAGATGACATGCTGTGGAAACTTCCATGAAAACAAAACCAATTTTCAGTTAAACTGAACAGATCATGAAACACATATCAAAATTAATTAAGATTAGAGACAAATTTTCTGATAAGTCAGAAGAACTATTTCTGTTTTTATAGTAGCAATTAGTGATTGCATTAATAGTTAACAAATACTCTTGTGGTTTATGATTCATTCTCGTGTGAAAAATAAATGAAATGTGTGGGCTACATGTTTGGCCAAAGAAAAGTGATTTCTGTTTGCATTCCATACAAACCTTTTATTTTAACTAATAATAATACCACCCAGAATTTTCTCTGCTAAATTATCTTGTTAGCAAATCTCGCTTCGGGTTCTTAAACATTTATAGTAGTTCGTTGTTTGACTGGTTTTTTTAAATAAATTAAACTTTCTAATACAGCTGAGATGCACAAAGCAAATAAATCACTATGCTCATCACATAGTGAAAGAAACACAAATTCATCATTCAAAGGACTCATGATGGGCTCTGTAGCATATGGTGTGTGTTGCAAATACTACAGGAATCAGTTGAAACAATTCTTGGTAAACTTCACAAACATATGGACTCTGAAACAGCAACCTGAGATCTTGCTTAGAGTTTTGGGAATAAAAAATTAAATGTTACTCCTATATATATTGACTAAAATGTGTATTGATCAAGTAGCTTTCTGTATGTTGGAATGATCTTTAAATATATTAAATATATTATCTGATCTCAATGAATGTCTTGGGACCCACTGTATCATTATGCAGACAATCTGCATATATTTTTACTTTGATACTTATTTTTTCTTCTTTTAAAAACTGATTTTAGTATTGGTGAAATTTGATGTCCTTCCAGAATAAATGTAACTACAGAATAGCATTCCTTTCTATACAACTCTGCCCAACTCCCTCAACCCTGTTATAGAGAAACATCTTGAAAAGTGAGAGGACAGTTCAGTTCCCATGACCCCTCAATCCTTGACCTCTTTGCTGAGATAGTCAGCAAAAAAGCATAATTATTAGTACCAACTTTCATGGCTGTTTTTTGAGATATGAACATGTGTCTCTTAGGAAGATGACAGAGGCCACTAAGTAATTTCATATAGATCATCAAAGAGCCATCAGATGGCAACAATGTCCGGCCATTTTCAACCTTATCTGTATTCATATTTATGATCTGAAGGCTCCGCAACTCATTACTAATAACTATGAGCCATGCATTTTATATGTATTTAATAAAATATACTGAATTATGGATAATTTTATATGAAAATATATACAGTATGATTTTTGTTGTTTTGTTATTTTTCCTGGTTTAATCTGTAGTTTGTAAGATTATTATTTTATGTAAATATAAGCCACACACCTCCTGAGTGTGGTGTTCTGTCCCCCGTAGTGGCACAGAGACCACTTAGAGTTAACGAGTCTGCTACAGCCTTAGCTAAGAACGATGTGTCTTTTAGCTCATGCAGTAAAGGCTCATGATTTAGCTCCAGAGTTCCCAGGTTCGATTCTGTCTGCTGATGACTGAGGTCTGTCGGTATTACATAAACTGTAAATTCTCGCAGGCAGACAATAATTTACATATACACTTGTATTTCATTCTCCTAAATGGTGAATCCTAATTGATGAATCCAGATTGTTTCTGCCTGAAAATAGAGTCACATTTCTCATGCTGTCAGGATCTTTTCTGTCTAATTTGCAGATAAAATCAACCATATCTGAGTAAGCTTGGCTACTTTCCCACGGGAAAACTGTCTGGAGAAGAGAAAAGCAAAATCTCTGCTAATGGAATTTTGGTTAATTTCAATCTCTAAAGTTTCACAGCAAAGTTTCTGAGAGACATTCAGTTTACAATTTATAAGCCGGGTATATTCCTCTCTTGGACAAACAGAGTTTCTCAGTGCTCACCACTTTTGAAAATCAGGCTATTTATCTACCAAAATATGGATTTAGGAGCCAAATTTCGGGCTTCTCATTTTGAAAACCTGGCCCTAGCCTTTAAGCAAACGGAGCCTACTTTAAAGTTGTTTTCCATCTCAAATCAGGACAATCATCACAACAAACATCATCTTGGAGTCAGTCTCTCTGAAAGAATAAGTCTCCAAACCATTCTCTGTAGGCAGCTGTTGCAATGGTATCACTTTCACAAAGCTGCCCCATGCTAGTTGTGTCGTGATTGACTGGAACTTCTCAAAGGCGTATCTCTGTTTAAGAGATGCCTTTAGGCGTATCTCTGTTTAAGAGATGGTACAAGGCTCCATTGCCATTGGAAGAAGTAGGGGAAGGATTGTGACAATTCATCCTTTGCTCACTTTGTGTTCTAGGAAGGAAATAATCTGCTTCTGTCCTTTCCCAGGTGTAGCATACTTCTTCCTTGTGCTGGCTCAGCTTTACGTACTTTGCAACCAAGATATAAAACTTGATGGATGACTTTTCTGTAAAAATGTTATTTTTAAAGCAAACTGTGTTGTAGTGAATGGCAAAAGATAATTGAAAAACATCAGGAAACTCTAAGCTTTTCTTGTTCAGAAGTAGATATGTATGTATATATAATGTTTAGTCCACCCAGATTGATAACCAGTATATCAAAGTTAGTAGCCATTTCCCTAACTGTAGACCATGTTCCAATCTGTTTGTACATTCCTAACACATGCCCTATTTTGTTATGTACATATAATTATGGATGGCAATGCCTGAAAATTTCCCAACCTAGGAGGGCTGTCGATTAATCACAGTTAACTCATGTAATTAATTCAAAAAAAATTAATAGCGATTAATCATAGTTTTAATTACACTGTTAAACAATAGAATACCAATTGAAATTTATTAAATATTTTGGACGTTTTTCTACATTTTTAAATATACTGATTTCAGTTGCAATACAGAATACAAAGAATACAGTGCTCACTTTATATTATTTTTTATTACAAATATTTGCACTGCTAAAATGATAAAAGAAACTGTATTTTTCAATTCACCTCATACATGTACTGTAGTGCAATCTGTTTATCGTGAAAATGCAACTTACAAATGTAAACACTGCAAACCTGTTTTTCAGCAATTCACTGGTATATTTTTTCCTTTTGTGTTTTTACATCTATTTTATACACTAATGCATGTCTATTTCCAAGACATTTATTTGTTAATATAATCTTGTCACCTATTTTCCCTACTATAAAATTAGTATTTTTATTCCTCTTTCCAAGTATACAGGTTATATATAAAGATGAGTTTTCTTGTACTAAGTATTGAGCAAGCCACAGTTAATTGATTAAGCACTTTACAACTGTCCCTGGGCTGTTTAAAAATTTCCATCGGTACATTTTTTTTTTGGACAGAAAATAGGTTTTAAACAAAATTAACATTTTTGTAGAAAGTGTCTGTTTTCAAAATAGAAATGTATTCTTGTCAGAAAACTAAAAATGCAAAAATCAAAATAAATGTTTTTGATAAAAACGTTCATTTTTTCCTGTCACTTCAGTAGAAACTTTTGGAGGGGTTATTATTGAAAACGTTTTCCCCCAGTGTTCAGATTTTCAAAACAAAGTTGAATTTTATTTTGTCTGAAAATCTTTTCACTTTTATTGCAATTTTCCACAGGGGAAAAAACAAACCAAAAAACAAAAGGCCCCAAATCAAAAATCTCACACAATTTTCCAAACAGCTCAGTGCACCTGCTTTCTTGTTTTGTAATGCTGTTGCAAGAGACAAGTGGAGCTGCTTGGATTTGGCAAACCAATAAAATGCAATAAATTATTCCAAAGATAATCTATCATGCTGGAAGTCAGATAAAATCAGAGAATAATGAAAATTGGTATGTTGGTCTCAGAAAACTAGCTGCTAAGAAGATGGCATAAAAGAAGCACATTAAATAAGATGATCTGTAAGAATCAGAGGCCAAAAATGCACTGACTTACAACCTTAACTTCAGTGGGGTTGCACTTGTACAGAACCTTTGAAGATCTGAGCTTTAACTCTCAAAATAGCATGGGTGTACATGTGTTAATGAGGCCCTAATGTTGTTTAGCACAGGTACAAATAAAGACTGATGAAATTGCTGAAACTGCTTATTTGTATTTGTACACACTTATGAACATTTCAAAGTAACCTCCTAGATCTTTCAGTACAAGTTAAAAGATAATTACATGTGATATATAACAGTTACATACAGTATTTTGGAGTTGGTACAGACAATTAAATATTCATAGTGACATTCTTTCATCCTGTCATTTACGCTTAAATGAAATGTTTAAAAGAATAAATGAAAAACTTATCCTTAAATTTAAATACCTGCCTTCCCCAACCATGTCCCATAGTTTACTTAAACAATTGGGAATACTTCATTTTAATTCTGTGCGTCGCTTTCAGATGGCATTAATAAATTATTTCATTTCACTGTAAATAATTAATGGGATCTGCAAACACTAACATGAATCTGAAACCATCTAGCCAAGTAATTGACAAAATACTAGTATTTCTGTGATGTGCTTAGCACAAGCATTTTTGTTAAAAGTCAATATTTTTACTGGTATGTCATAAAACAAAAAGTAAAGTAA
Organism: Eretmochelys imbricata; assembly: GCF_965152235.1. Taxonomy (NCBI): domain Eukaryota; kingdom Metazoa; phylum Chordata; order Testudines; family Cheloniidae; genus Eretmochelys; species Eretmochelys imbricata. Next base: position 38,836,608 of record NC_135574.1, read on the forward strand.
AGAGAAAGCTCCTTCAGACTGCTCTTTTCCCCCCAGAATCTACCTCCCCCTTTAAATGTATTATTTTGACAGATGGGGTCTCTGATTTTCATTGGATTAAATAATGCTCGCAGGAAAGAACACCAAACAAAGACAATAGCAAGGGCTATGTTTTTACACAGCCTGGAACACATTCATGCATAAATATTGGAATTGCCAATATTACCAAAGAGCTGACAGGAAAGGTTTATATGCTACTTATACTCAAGGGGCCAATCTGATCACATCTCTGTGAAATGTCACTGGCCCACCTCATCAGTTACTGGAGTCAGAAGTCAGGGTATTTCACTCCTCCTGATTGTACCAGCTAAATATTTATCCTTTTTATGTATGTGATGATTGGGCTGGTCAAAAGAGTTTGTGTAAGCTCCCTGCCTATATAACTGTTAAAAATCACACTTTTACTGCACTTTATAATTTATGTATAGCCTTTGGAAAATGCCAACAATGAGGCAATTGCATTATGCTAGACCTGTTAATAGTAGTTGGGAGTTCTTCAGATATAATTGAACAAACAGCTGAGAAACTCCAGAAGACCTGAAAATTGTCATCTTTCAAAGCTTCCTATGTAAAAGTGAAAAAAAAAAAAATAAAATGGGTTTGTAATCTGTGAGGCAGCCATTTTATTCCTGAGACTTTGAATATACATTTTCTAGTAAGGTAAATGGATGTTTTGCACTTCATATGCACTGATCAGAGAAAATTCTGTAGCCTGTAGTTGGGGTATGTAAGGGTTAAGTAGAGATCTGGGAAATCGCTGGTGTGCTGGCATGGTATTAGGGAGTAGGCACGAGCACTTCCATCACTTGATAGATAAAAGTGTCATCCTGCCATAAAGTTCCCTTCTGCTTGTTAAGGATTGATAAGCATTGCAGCTGCATAAGTAATGTGGGGATGTAACGGATACTCTTTGTATAAAGACAGGTTTCAGAGTAACAGCCGTGTTAGTCTGTATTCGCAAAAAGAAAAGGAGTACTTGTGGCACCTTAGAGACTAACCAATTTATTGGAGCATAAGCTTTTGTGAGCTACAGCCCACTTGAAGTGAGCTGTAGCTCATGAAAGCTTATGCTCAAATAAATTGGTTAGTCTCTAAGGTGCCACAAGTACTCCTTTTCTTTGTATAAAGAAGTGTTATCTCCCCCTCCCTTCCTTGTCCAGCTACATAAACGAGCTCAGGGTCATGGCCCCTTCCTCCCTTCCCTGAAAACTGCTGATTAGGGGAACTTGTGTCTGCAATTACTGCAAAGAAATGTATCTTCAAGGTAAAAATGACTGTATGATATGCTTAATGCTGTAAATAGCAAATAGGGGTGGGTATAATCATATTCAGCTTATAGCTATTAATATTCATTGTATGGGCATTCATATTACTCAGTAAGAGTTTTGAGGGTGTTGTAGTAAATGTGGATATTTACATACTAACTTAGATAAAAGAGTGTGAGGTGATTAACTCAGTGCTTACTCGACAATTGAGTAGAGGGGAACAAGCACCATAATAAAGAAGCCCCGTCTACTCAAGCTGCCTCTGGGTCCCCCTGCTCATTCTTTAACACCTGTCTTCTTTCTGGAGGGCATTGTTGTGTTACTGAGCTATTTTACTTAATATTTTTTCATGTACAGATTTTTCCTTGATGAATTTCAAAATGCAACTGAAATTGAAAAGCAAAAGTGCTTTAGACATGCACATTAGATAGAATGAAAATTACAAAATGTAAGAAATACTTCAGATAATTAAAGAAATCAAATCTATTTGTGGGAAACATCACTCAAAGAAATTTCAGCAAATAAAAGCAGAATCTGGTTTAATTGGGTAATTAAAATAATGCAGTAAAAATAAAAACAATATAAAACAAATGGAAAAATGGGGTAGTTGATGGCAGCAATTAGTTCAAATTGGCAGTTGACTGCTGTTGTTAAGAGAAGCTAAAGGTATCAATGAAAACCTGGATTTGTGCTGGAAGTGGCCCGCCTTGATTATCATACACATTGTAAGGAGAGTGATCACTTTACATAAGCTATGACCAGCAGGAGAGTGGGGTGAGGGGAGAGAAAACCTTTTGTAGTGATAAACACCCATTTTTTCATGATTTGTGTGTATAAAAACAAACATCTGTATTTTCCACGGTATGCATCCGATGAAGTGAGCTGTAGCTCACAAAAGCTTATGCTCAGATAAATTGTTTAGTCGCTAAGGTGCCACAAGTACTCCTTTTCTTTTAATGAAAAATCTGTATCCAGTGGGGCTAAGAATAATAAGAAGTTCTTTAAATATATCAGGAACAAATGAAATCATAGCAATGATAGAGTCCAATAGTAGATAAGAACAGTAAAGTTGTCAATCCTGATGCAAAAATGCAGAAGTATTCAATAGATATTTCTGTTCGGCACTTGGAAAGAAGCAGGATGATATATTTTAGGAAGGAAATACTTTCCATACCATCAGGAAGTAGGGAGCATGAACTATTGAAGTTAAACACTTTTAAATTGGCAAAGTGGGATAACTTGCACCCCAGCATATAAAAATAATTGACTGAGTCATGGTAGATAAACTATTGAACATTAGCAGTCCTTGGATGGATAAGCAGGGGAATATCGAGTAGGAGTAAGGAGGTGGTAGTTTCTCCACATACAGAATTACTGTGATTATTCCTGGAATACTATGTCCAGTTCTGGTTTCTTGGAAAGGAGTCACTATAGAGCTATAAGAATTATCTGAGGTCTGCAGAACATTTCTTATAGTGAGAGACATAAAACGCTCAATCCATTTTGTTACTCCAAGAGAAGGTTAAGAGATTATTTAACCTTCATCTACAAATACCTACATGGGTAGGAGATTTTTAATAATAGATAGCTCTTTAATCTAACACAAACAGGCATAATGAGATGCTATGGTTGGAAGCTGAAGCTAAACAAATTCAGACTAGAAATAAGGCAAATTTTTTAACAATGAGGTTACTTAACCATTGGAACAATTTACCTAGAGATGTGGTGGATTCTCCATCACTGGACATCTTTAAGACAAGACTCGGTATGTTCCTAGAGGATTATTATGGGCTTCAGACACATATTACTAGGTGAGGTTCTATGGTCTGTTACGCAGGAGGTCAACTAGATCATCATCAATGGTCAATTCTGGCCTTAAAAATCAATTAGTTTATTTATAATGTCTCCACAATGTTGTAATAGTTTATTAGAAATAAACATTGTAATGATGTATTAAATTTTAATCAATACTATATTTTAATAGAATTATTTAGAAATGTTATGGTAATTCATTTAAAATGTTACCAGTTTTTCAGAGTCACCCTTATCAAAGTTTAGAACCTTTCTGTGGTGATTGGATGCAGGGTTCAGTAGTTCTTACCTGTAGATCCTAACAGCATCCAATGAAGTGGAATAATACAGACCCTTATCTCTGTGTGGTTCTCCCCTAACAGAAATAAACTGTTGCTTCTTTACAATTTCTAACGATATAAGTAACCCAAAGCTCACATGATGTCAGTACACTTGTCCTAATGTCATGCATCTGATTACAATTTAAAACATTACTGTACCTGACATACTTTACAACACTGCTTGCTTGTTAACTCATTCACTGAAAACCCATGACAAACCATTACCAATAAAGGTTACATTTATTGTAGTAAGCTACAGCTTTTGAGCAGAAAAAATAATGAAAAGCAAAGAAGTGTTACAAAATATTTTTGAACATATTTTCTCCGATGCAAAAATCTGAGATTAACATTTTGTGCAAAGGGACCAGTCTTTCATTAACAAGATGAAACGTGTAGGCTATGTAAGGAGACAGACAAAAAAAGACTTCACAGAAAATTGTGGAGGAAAGAAAATATACCTGCTCAGAATCTTCTTACATTTTAAATAGAGCATTATTGATTTATCCAACTAGTAGACAGTCATTTTCTGTAGAACACGATTAGAGAGGATGTATGGAGTTTCATGAAAATGAATGACTGCTTCACAAAATGTTATGGGGAAGCATTAGCCTTTGTTGCTCCCATATGGGATGGTAAAAGCAAATACTAAGTGTCACAGTTCACAGCTAGTTTCATTTTAGACTCCTCTTCGTCTCTCTGAGATCATCCTCTGAGGTGTTAGGCATCTTGCCTTCACCAGTCGTGGGGTGAAGTCCCATGATTTCCCCCCCCTCCCCTTTTTAGATCAGCCCCCCTGGATGCATCACACGGTTTACCAACCCTGATTACTCTGCAGGCCTGTCTGGGTTCAACTGCCCTGCACAACTTTTCTTTCAGAGCTGTGACCAGGGCATGAATATAGTGGGCCAAAACAACCTTTTCCTAACAAAGTATTGTTTAATCCCAACAGCAGAAACAAGCATAACAGGAAGAGGATTTGCAACACAACAGTCTACACACATTTGTTTTACGTAAGGCTTAGGTAGAACTACCTTAACCCAGCAAAAAGAAAAGGAGTACTTGTGGCACCTTAGAGACTAACCAATTTATTTGAGCATAAGCTTTCGTGAACTACAGCTCACTTCATTGGATGCATACTGTGGAAAGTGTAGAAGATCTTTTTATATACACACAAAGCATGAAAAAATACCTCCTCCCACCCCACTCTCCTGCTGGTAATAGCTTATCTAAAGTGATCACTCTCCTTACAATGTGTATGATAATCAAGTTGGGCCATTTCCAGCACAAATCCAGGTTTTCTCACCCCACCCCACCCCCCACTCCCCTACACGAACCCACTCTCCTGCTGGTAATAGCTTATCTAAACCACTTTCTACAAGCCATTACCCTCTGATCCCACTGAGAGTTACCAAAAGAAACTACAGCATTTGCTCAAGAAACTCCCTGAAAAAGCACAAGATCAAATCCGCACAGACACACTCCTGGAATCCCGACCTGGGATATTCTATCTACTACCCAAGATCCATAAACCTGGAAATCCTGGGCGCCCCATCATCTCCGGCATTGGCACCCTGACAGCAGGATTGTCTGGCTATGTAGACTCCCTCCTCAGGCCCTACGCTACCAGCACTCCCAGCTACCTTTGAGACACCACTGACTTCCTGAGGAAACTACAATCCATCAGTGATCTTCCTGATAACACCATCCTGGCCACTATGGATGTAGAAGCCCTCTACACCAACATTCCACACATAGATGGACTACAAGCCGTCAAGAACACTAACCCTGATAATGTCACGGCTAACATGGTGGCTGAACTTTGTGACTTTGCCTTACCCATAACTATTTTACATTTGGGGACAATGTATACCTTCAGATCAGCGGCACTGCTATGGGTACCCGCATGGCCCCACAGTATGCCAACATTTTTATGGCTGACTTAGAACAACGTTTCCTCAGCTCTCGTCCCCTAATGCCCCTACTCTACTTGCGCTATATTGATGACATCTTCATCATCTGGACCCATGGAAAAGAAGCCCTTGAGGAATTCCACCATGATTTCAACAATTTCCATCCCACCATCAACCTCAGCCTGGTCCAGTCCACACAAGAGATCCACTTCCTGGACACTACAGTGCTAATAAGCGATGGTCACATAAACACCACCCTCTCCCGGAAACCTACTGACCGCTATTCCTACCTGCATGCCTCCAGCTTTCACCCTGACCACACCACACGATCCATCGTCTACAGCCAAGCTCTGCGATACAACCGCATTTGCTCCAACCCCTCAGACAGAGACAAACACCTACAAGATCTCTATCAGGCATTCTTACAACTACAATACCCACCTGCGGAAGTGAAGAAACAGATTGATAGAGCCAGAAGAGTTCCCAGAAGTCTCCTACTACAGGACAGGCCTAACAAAGAAAATAACAGAACGCCACTAGCCGTCACCTTCAGCCCCCAACTAAAACCCCTCCAATGCATTATTAAGGATCTACAACCTATCCTGAAGGATGACCCAACACTCTCACAAATCTTGGGAGACAGGCCAGTCCTTGCCTACAGACAGCCCCCCAACCTGAAGCAAATACTCACCAGCAACCACATACCACACAACAGAACCACTAACCCACTACCTTGCAACAAAGCCTGTTGCCAACTGTGTCCACATATCTATTCGGGGACACCATCACAGGGCCTAATAACATCAGCCACACTATCAGAGGCTCGTTCACCTGCACATCCACCAATGTGATATATGCCACCATGTGCCAGCAATGCCCCTCTGCCATGTACATTGGTCAAACTGGACAGTCTCTACGTAAAAGAATAAATGGACACAAATCAGATGTCAAGAATTATAACATTCATAAGCCAGTCGGAGAACACTTCAATCTCTCTGGTCACGCGATTACAGACATGAAAGTTGTGATATTACAACAAAAAAACTTCAAATCCAGACTCCAGCGAGAAACTGTTGAATTGGAATTCATTTGCAAATTTGATACAATTAACTTAGGCTTGAATAGAGACTGGGAGTGGCTAAGTCATTATGCAAGGTAACCTATTTCCCCTTGTTTTTACCTACCCCCTTCCCCCGACATTCTTGTTAAACCCTAGGATTTGTGCTGGAAATGGCCCACCTTGATTATCATACACATTGTAAGGAGAGTGGTCACTTTAGATAAGCTATTACCAGCAGGAGAGTGGGTTTGTGTGGGGGGGGGGGTTGGGGGGGGGTGGTGAGAAAACCTGGATTTGTGCTGGAAATGGCCCAACTTGATTATCATACACATTGTAAGGAGAGTGATCACTTTAGATAAGCTATTACCAGCAGGAGAGTGGGGTGGGAGGAGGTATTTTTTCATGCTTTGTGTGTATATAAAAAGATCTTCTACACTTTCCACAGTATGCATCCGATGAAGTGAGCTGTAGCTCACGAAAGCTTATGCTCAAATAAATTGGTTAGTCTCTAAGGTGCCACAAGTACTCCTTTTCTTTTTGCGAATACAGACTAACACGGCTGTTACTCTGAAACCTACCTTAACCCAGATATCCCCAACTCTGGGGCTAGGGATACAGTCTGCAGCCTCTGTCTTTCCTGAATTTCAGAGGCTCAGGTTTTTATCCACTGCAAAGACCTTTATTTCAGTTTCCCACCTGAAGACCCTCTAATGTTCCAAGCTGGGACTTTTCCCTGGTGGGACTAGCCAGACAGTTAATTTCTAAATAGCCAGAGGTAAACTTTGAAGAGAATGATGCTTGCATTGTCCCATTAAGTATTGGTGAATGGCTGCCTATCAGAAGTATTTGTCTACTTGTCTGCTTACCTGCTGAATTAACCCTTGGTGATCATATAGCAAATAACACAACAACAATTAAACAGACATATCATTCATAAATATTGCAGGCAGCTTCCACATCCTCCACACTAGCTTAAAGAATATATAAGCTTGGGAAATTTAATTTGAACACTGAGATAATATTGCATAACTGAAACAGACATTATAATTATGTATATTTCTTGCTATTCCTGTCTAGTTTATATTTTTAATGATTGTGAATACAAACGAACCAATTAACTAGCATTTGTAGGATTTACAGGATGGACTGCTGATGCTTTGCTAATACTTGTATAAGTTGCCATGCCAATAGAGAGATTTGAATTATTGAATATGAATCTGGGAGTGGAAGGTGGCCCTGTGTCTCATTGAATGTTTCCATGTTCTAGTTTGCTCACATGACAATTACTTTAGTGAAACATAGTTACTCATTGCTGAGTTCTAATCATCTGTAATGTGCAACAAACAGATGCCATTTTTTGCATTTACTGAGCTCTGAGTATTTTCTTTTACTGATCCTAATCATCCAACAGAAGGAAATTTCCCAACAAATAGAAAGAAGGATCATTTGGAAGTGTGTTTCCAGACACTAGATAAATCAACATTATTATTTGTAGAGTGACAGAAATGTACACAGTATTTTACAAACATAAATGACAAGTTGCCAAAATCTTGCCTCATTTATAACCTACACAACACAACTGAATATGAGGAGTTTACAATCTAACTCAGACAGCATCAGGTAATAATGCAAACGCTAAGGCGTGTAGGCATGATTAGTGAGGAGATCAAGTCTTGAAAGCTTCATGACATAATTGCAGACCCTCCTCCAAAAAATGTATAATCTGATTTTATACAGGATGCAAGGAAAGATAGCAACAAACAAAGCAATTGGGGGAAGGGAGGAGGAAGAAAGAGTTTGCAGAAATAAGCTGACAGTTATTCAAGCATGGCATATGAACATTATAAAGATTCCAGAGAAGCTTTGTGTTTATTTGTTGGGCTGGTAAATAGTTACTTTTTAGAATGACAATGCAGGTGGAGGTTTAGGAGAGATTTGAATAAGAAGAGTTTAGTGGTTTGGCAAATGGAGATTGGGAGGACATTCCATGCATAGGGGTTCTGGCACAGTGCCATCTTATGGACCCTGCAGGTATCTCATTGGACATAGGATAGAAAGAGACACGGAGATAGACAAATTTCAAGAGTTCTCTGAGTCCAGATACTGAATCCATTCATTCAGTTAATTCATTCCATCATTAATCCACTCATTATGTTGATAATGTAATAATTAAATATAAGCATCTCACTGAGATACCCTGCTTCCTCAAGAATACTACAGAAGTGACTTGGAAAAAGGAAACGAAGGGGTATATTTGATGGAGCAAGTGAAATTATAGAGGAAGAAGCAACAGGATTTAGTGAGAGCCTCAATTTGAGGTGAGAAAGACAAAGAGAGGAGTTGAAGACAACCTCAAATTTGTGATCTTGAGAGACACGGAGAATGGTGGAGTTGTGTTATTTTAACTTGCCAAACTCTGTTCTCACCAGTGGTCACTAGATGTTTCCTGTGAGTCCATTGGATCATAGCTTTGCAAGTGACAGAATTTATGAAACAGGAATCCCTTGTCCTTTTGACTAAGAATCCCAGTGTGGGTGAGCTCCAGACACGTCTACTTCAGTGCCTCTTCTTAGAAGTTTTATTATAAAATTTAAACAAATTAAATGGTCTGCATAACAAGTCTAGTCTTATATTTGTCCAAAACTAAGCTAGACAGGTACATATGGATTCTGTTACACTAAAGAAATGTAGTCTTACATTTCTAGAGAGTGCAGTCTCTTCCCCCAACTTGTCCTGTTTTTTCTCTCCATCCTGTTGGCAAAGGGCACAACCGACAACCCCGTCCACCTCTGGTTTCAGGTATCTTTTTTCTTTCCCTGATTCCCAGTATTCTCCATTATACTTTTCAGGATCTTTGAATGTTCTTGTCTTACCATGGCAATGTTCTCCTCAGGGACTCTTGTACCATATACCTTGTCTATGTTCCAAACCCCTTTATTGCTTTGAATAATCATTTTATTCCTGTTCTTCCAGCACAATTTAAAAGAGTACTTTTGAAGGTGGATACACCTTATATGTCCCAATCCTTCTTCACATCTCATCACCCAGATAAACTTCACTCTCCAAGAGATGTGTGCCCTTGGTTATCTCTAGATATCTTACTTTTCTTTGTTATTGGTCTTGGCTAAATGTGTCAACCTCAAACCAGTTCACTCTGTGTTTAAAGTTGCAAGTATTATGGAATTCTCATAATACATTCATAACATTAATTTGACTCTATCAAATATAAATCATGGATGGATTAGACTAATCTGTCACAAATCTTAATGGTGATAGAGAAGGGAGGGAGAGGAGAGGGTTTTGGAGGGAAGGTGGGAGGTTTCATTGTTGGTGATACAGAATTGTGAGACTAAGACAAGAGTTGGATGGTAGATTTAACAATCATCATCACAGAGGTGATAACAGAAATTGTGGGACTGGAAATATATAAAAATGAATATTGAGGAAAAAGAGGAGGAAACTTATGACAGAAATTGAGGGATGACAACAAAGAGGAGGAGGAAAGAAAAAAAGCAGATATCAAATGAGATTCTGAACGTGTGGTTAGTATGACAGGACAAAACCAATAAAACACAGAGTCCTGGAAGTGCAGAAGTTACAGTGAGTGAAGGAGGATATGATCAATGAAGTCAAAGGCAGCAGAAATGCTAAGGAAAAAAACCTTTGATTTATGATGAGCTTGGTTTAAAAATAAAGATAGATTGACCAAGGAGAGCTGTGGGGTGGAGAGGGAGGAAGCCAGAAAGGAGAGGACAAAAGAGAGCTAAAGGAGAGGAAAAGCAGGCAACAGAAATGGCAGATTCAAGAAATTTGCAGCAAAAAAAGAAGAAGAATGAGGCAGTAGTTGGTGAGATAGGTAAAGTCATGGAATGTGCATTTGCAAGCTAAGGGAGAGAGACAAGGGGAATGAAGTGAGGGAAATCTATGTAAGATTTCTTCTAGACAGCTTTCATTCTATATACTAATTTAGAATTTCTCTCTGCCATTTCTAACAGCAATTTGTCCTTCTGATACCAGCAGTCATCACTTATCCTGGTTTCCTTTTGGTACTAAAAATTATTCTGTGATCTTGTCTGTAGTATAAATCAACAGTGGATTTCACATTGTTAGACTAGATGCTACTGTGTTGTCTGTGACTTGATTAAGGTTAAGTTTTGGGATAGAAGTTGCTGTTCAGGCCCTTTCCATTATTAAAGGGTGATGGTCAAGCAGTATATGCTCAAAATTTAAATGTTGTATAAAATCTTTTACAAATCTATGATTAATAATGAAAATACTTTATTTTGGCTTGAATTTCTTTTTAAAATGCCCTACAGTGTTTGCAACTAATATATGCAAAAGTCTAAGGTATGTTATTCCTTTCTAGCTGGAGAGTCATTCACTTTGTGATTAGAAGCATTAAATATAACACTTTTATATGAATCAACAGATTAATTTCATACAATATATGGATTACTCTGATACAATATATGGATTACCCTGGGGATAATACTGCAAATTACAAGAGTTTTACAAACCTAGTGCCTGTTTTTAAATGCAATAATAATAATCCAAATTCATATTTCTGACCACTAAACATTTTAATACCAATATTGTTAAAAAAGGATTATTGGCATCATAATATTTGCAACCCATTTGTAGTGTTTTACATAGTTTTTGTGCCACCTGGTGGTCAAATAGCTTATAGATTGATAATGGGCGAAATTAACCCATGGTAACAGCAACTGCAGATGGTGCCTACTACAACACAGACACTGCTATTCTGCTGTATGAAGTGTGGGTGGCCATGGAGAAAAAACACAGTGCCACACCATTTCATCTGTGTATGCTGGAACTGGACTCCACCATTCTGTGCTGACCAGTGCAAAGGGAGTTGGCAAGATTCGGGGAGAGATTGGGTTGCGGCACAGATAGGGGTTGCCCAGACCTGTGCCATTTATTCCAGTCTAGGGGAACTGCCCTTCATCCTGTCCCCTGTTTATTCTAGTTTACTGTTAATTTCTACTACATACACATCAATCTTCGTTCAATCGTTCTTTGCACTGTTGTTGTATCCGATTTGCATTTTTAAAATTTTTTTAGTTTATTTAGTTCTCTATGGCAAGCAACATTTTGATATAGTGATTATTTTGTTTTTCATGAACCTCCTTATAGGCTATACAAAGCATTGTCATAGTCTTGGCTAAGTTATGGCAATAATCTAACTTGTCTACTACCCTTGGAGGAGACAATGAAATCATCAGTTGACAATAATCCTTTGCTGTCCATACTGTTTTTGAATTGCAAGCGTGCCTTCCACTGGTGTAATTAAAAATGCAAATCTAGTTGCTATCAGAGCCTATATTTAAGTATATTCTTTATAAGTTTATAGACAACTCTGGTTGTTATGTTTAAACAATTTTTTTACAGATATACACTTTATCAAATACAATCCATTATTTAGGTGTATCGTGTATGCCTTCATAAGGAGCAAGCGAAACACAGCCTGTATTATCTGAGTCATCTCTGAGTGTGTAAGTTACACTTGATTTAGAAACGTAATTGTCATGGTAAAGCATCTATGCCGCTGTTGCATGGTGTGAAAATAAAAAATCTGGGCAGTGAGTGAAATTGAAGATGGTCAAACTGAAAAACCAAACTTAGCTAATTAGGATTTTTTGAAGTGGTCAAGGCTTTTAAGAATTGATCACAATGTCAATGCAACAAACATTAATAAAAATGTTCAAGCGTAAAGCAGAGGATGGATGTGGAGAAAGTACAACCTCTAAAAAAACAATGAGTCACCAACACCACACAAAGCCACAGAAAGGCCAAATCTACAGCCTGAGAAGGGTCTGCTGAATCGCGGGGTAAGCCTTCTGATGAAAAGCAATACCCAGTTGTGTGGTCGAGAGTCCAATTTGATAAATTCCAAAGGAAAAACGATTGGCTGTTTGCTTCCAGTGGAAAGGTAAGGTGTAGAACATGTAGAGACGTTTCCAATTTAAAGCTTTTCTCTGATCGAGGTGTGAATATCACTTCTCTATGGGCTGAATGTCAGATTTCATCAAAATAAAGATACAGAGCTCACATCCACATCATTTTGAAACAAAATTATCGAACACAAAAAGTCAGCTGCTCATACTGAACCTATAAAAATTCTAGAAACAGCTAAGAAAGACATTCTGCTAAACATTAATGCAAAAAGTGAAAAGCAGCATTTGAAACAACTCCTCACGAAAATGAATCATAGAATCATAGAACTGGAAGGGACCTCAAGAGGTCATCTAGTCCAGTCCCCTGCACTCAAGGCAGGACTAAATATTATCTAGACCATCCCTGAGAGGTGTTTGTCCAACCTGCTCTTAAAAATCTCCAATGATGGAGATTCCACCACCTCCCTAGGCAATTTATTCCAGTGCTTAACCATTCTGACAGTTAGGAAGTTTTTCCTAAGGTCCAACCTAAACCGCCCTTGCTGCAATTTAAGCCCATTGCTTCTTGTCCTATCCTCAGAGGTTAAGAAGAACAATTTTTCTCCATCCTCCTTGTAACAATCTTTTATGAACTTGAAAACTGTTATCATGTCCCCTCTCAGTCTTCTCTTCTCCAGACTAAACAAACCCAATTTTTTCAGGCTTCCCTCATAAGTCATGTTTTCTAGACCTTTAATCATTTTTGTTGCTCTTCTCTGGACTTTCTCCAATTTGTCCACATCTTTCCTGAAATGTGGTGCCCAGAACTGAACACAATACTCCAGTTGAGCCCTAATCAGTGCAGAGTAGCTCAGAAGAATTACTTCTCATGTCTTGCTTACAATACTCCTGCTAATACATCCCAGAATGATGTTTGCTTTTTTTTACAACAGCATACACTGTTGACTTATATTTAGCTTGTGATCCACTATGAGCCCCAGATCCCTTTTTTTGCAGTACTCCTTCCTAGGCCATCATTTCCCATTTTGTATGTGTGCAACTGATTGTTCCTTCCTAAGTGGAGTAGTTTGCATTTGTCCTTACTGAATTTCATCCTATTTACTTCAGACCATTTCTCCAGTTTGTCCAGATCATTTTGAATTTTAATACTATCTTCCAAAGCACTTGCAACCTCTCCCAGCTTGGTATCATGCGCAAACTTTATAAGTGTACTCTCTATGCCATTATCTAAATCACTGATGAAGATATTGAACAGAACCAGACCCAGAACAGATCCCTGCGGGACCCCACTTGTTATGCCCTTCCAGCATGACTGTGAATTGGCCATATACTGACCACGAGAGCCTGAATGACCTGCAACAAGTGAATGGGGTTGAGATGGGATGATTGCTTCAAAGCAGAACTGTCTATGGTGATATCATAGAGCACGTTCCCACAGAAATTAAGAAAAAAATTGTCTCGCAGATAATCAAGACCAAATCCAAGATCACTATACTAGTTGACAAAAATCAACTCTTATAACTTTTTTAAAACCCAGTGTTGATGGTGTTATGAATCCAGTAGCATTTCCTTTGGATTTGATTGAGTTAGACAATGCCTCGGCTGAGAACATAAAGTGAGACAAATGTTTACTACGCTATGGATTCATTATGGAATTACTGACCAAGGTCTTTGTCAGTTTTTGCAGTGATGGTGCAAATATCATGCGAGGAGTCAAAGTAGGAGTGGGCAAATTTCTACAAAAAGACTTCCCAAATCTCATTCTGTGTCATTGCCTTAACCGTAGACTTGAATTGCCCATTGATCAATCACTGGATATTACTTGGAGTACAAACTGCATGTCGTACTTTAAAAATTCAACAGATTTTTCAGTGTAGCTTCAATGTGGAGAGATGTCAGTGCAGTCTGGCAGACTTACTCAGCATTAGCTAAACATTTCAAGGAAGCCTTAAAAGTCTTGACCACTTAAAAAAAAACCAGGGAAGACCAGTCAAGGGATAGAAGGGAACAAGCAAAATCCCAAGGTCTCTTTTCAAAACCATGTTCAGTCAACTTTGTGAAAAATCTGTCATTAATGTTAGATGTCCTAACTGAGCTCAGTAATTTATCTGAACTCTTACAAGACAGAGAACTGATGATCCCCAAAGCAGACAACCTGATGAAAATGTATTTGCAGAGAACTGAGAGCCTACATAGAATCCCTGGATTGCACACTGAACAGGCACAGCAAGTTGAAGAGGCTATGATGTTCAAAAACACAAAGTTGACAGGAACTGGGAAAAGTCCCACAATTAATCCGTCACAATTCATTCAGGCCCTTGTTGACAACATGAGGTGCAAAGTTATTCACCACCACCATTAACAAGGCTAATCAAAGCACAGCAGAAAACAGTGAAACGGCTTACCACAACCTGATTGAGAATGTGTCTGTTTTGAAACCTGAAACATGGCAACAACATGCAGAAAATCCACGGTTTGGAGAAACTGAAATTCATGCAATGTGTCAGACTCTGAAGGTCAGTCACCATGAAACACACCTGGGATCTGTGTAATGTAAGTGTTGTGCAGCACGGACTGTTCCTGAGAAATTACTCCTCACTGTAGACATTCTTGCAGCAAGTAATGCTGACTGCGAATGAGGCTTCAGCATTATGAACAACATCATCATGGATAAACAAACTGCATTGACCAGTCGTCATGTGGTGGATCTACTTTTTGTTTCAATCATTGGACCGCTCTACATGGAGTGGAATGCTGCTGCGTATGTTAAATCATGGCTGAGCAAGGGATGTCGGGCAGCCCATTCAACTGAGGGCATGGCACAATGAGAGCAAGCAAAGCAACAGGATCAGTCCGACTACGCACTGCTGTGGAAGTGTCTTTGATTTGGTAAGTTGCTGTCATCAATTTGAAAATTTTACTTTATTAAATTGACGAATTGAATTAGCTATTTGAATGACTATCAATTGATGTAACTAGTACTGTCGCTAGCTAGCTATTGAGACCCTGAGGTTTTTGTGTTGATGGTCATGGAACATTTTTTGTGAGGGGGTCGGGGTTGGGGGGGTCAGTACCATACCGGTAAGAGTTAAAAATCTGCTTGTGCCAATGTTCACAACATCCTTGTAAAGTATGAATTATCCCCATTCTACAGATGAGGAGACAGTCACAAAGATTAAGAGACTTACCCAATGTAACAAACCAGCCAACCAACCATGTAGTGGAGACAGAAATAGATCCCATGTCAGAGTCCCAGTTATGTGCCTTAATCATAAGACTTAATCCATCACGGGCAATTTATATGTCATCAGGGTCTGTGTCTGACACTATAACAACTGTAATAGTAAATAATCATAATACCTGAAACAGTTGTTGCAGTTATGAGGATCATTGCCCAATGATGACCATCTCATGCAATATCTATCACAGGATAATGCACATACCACATTATTCATGTATACATGGCTTCAACTAACATACTGCAGACACCTCTCTTTATAGCTGCAAAGTTGGTTGCTTTCTTTGGCACAAATATCTCAATGTAGTTTTGCTGTGCTATCTGGCCACATAATTAGTTGCAGAAATAGCTAACAAAATAGTTACAGACTTATCTTCTACACATATGTGGAGGTTTGACTTTGTACCTCAATTATACTTACCAATCTGGGACAGTGAATGGATACCTGATTTATCTCCATGTTTGAAGAATTAATCCAAAATTTCTGTCATGTGAGAGGTAATATACAAGGTAAGAAGAACTTCAGTCCTTCAGATTTTTTTTTCCTTTTCCTTTTTATAGCTCTAAGATTTGTTGATATGGGATTCCATCTGCCTGGAGACTGGATTGTATGCTATGTTCTCACAGTCCGAATCCCAAGCACATCTTTGATACAGTATCTTAGACTCTAATGTCAATGACAAACCAAACAGTAATTTCTTCTTTGACTGGATTTCCTAAATATTTCAGAATACAATCAAGTACATTCTTTTTTTTAAAAATGGGGAGTCATTTCCATTAACCCTATTACCTTTGGCCTAGTAGTCATCTAGTTCTGCAGAGAATTCAGACCTCATGCCTCACAGAAAACCTCTGGTGTACTCCAATATCCTGCTAAGAAACTCTTGTGGGCTTACTACTATAGTGAAAGTTCTTATATCCTTGTCTAGAACAAGAATTCAGAATGTTTTCCTGTGATCGCTACTTGTACAATTGCAGGGACACGTTACTTTAAAGAGTTAGGAAACTCAGAATAGATTTATGAGTATATCAATGACAGAGTACTGCAAAGGACTATAATTTCTGACCCATCTTTGTGTTACAGCCCAGTGGTGGGTTGGGTGGCATGTTGTCGCTTGCCTATACCTAGGAGAGGGCCTTGGGCAGCCAATATTGCCATGTTCATGTGCTTTCTCTTTATGTGGCTAGTATAAAGAGAATAGTAGGATGCCTGCTTCTGTCTCCACACCTAGAAGAAAAACAGGGGGTGAGTACAGCCTGGAGGCCAACTACCAAAGAAAACCACTCATCTACACCTATATATTCCAGTAAAGAAGAATGCTGAAAAAATGGGAGAGGAGGGGTAGAGAAGCTCAAAAACTGTTTAAACCAAGGGGTGGGGGGGGACTTTTTTCCAGGGATGCTATCCCTTCTCTGCTCCAAAATACGATATATCTAGTACTGAGGTACCTAGCTGAATGCAATATTCCAGATATAGTGTTGCCAGAGCTGTTAGAGATCAATAAAAATACTTGGTAGTAATGTACTCTGTGGTTGTATTTCTTTTTTCAGACTTTCACATACTGACCAAATTCACATTAGCTCTTTCTAGCATATATATATATATACATGAGCCTTTACGTGGGGTGAAGCATGGTGCAGATGACTTTTATATCTTGTCTCAGGTCCTATGAATTCTGCTGTAGTCCTGACAAGTAAGCCAATACAATGGAAAAAATCAGGGATACTATATCTGTTCAACATTAATTAGCATGCAGAAAAAATTAAGATTAAATGGCCAATATGGTAAAAGACCCCAAGGGAAAGTTACAGATAAAAGTAGAGAAGAAAGGATCGGGAAAGACCCTGGATATATAAAGGTTTTGCAAGTGGGAAGGAAATGGATCGACCTGAGGACAATTAATTTGTACTTACATCCATATCTTGTTCCTGTCTCCCCTATCACATCCACAACCATTTAGTCCAAGACAATGAGCTTACAAGTGAGGTCTGCTAATAAGTGTTGCTAGCACAAATGTTCACTAGCTTTCTTAAACTTTACAGTGTAACAACATAATATCTCTTTGCCCGATTGGCCTTCCACTTTCTCCCCGCTCACAAAATTGACCTCTCATTATCCTATCCAAATTGCTACTAATTGGCTAGAGGGACATTTGTTCTGACATGTGAAAATTCAGTGTGGTTGGTTCCCCACTTTTCTAGCAGCCTATAGAACAATGATCTTAGCAGATCATCCCAAAGTTTGCACTAAAAAATAATTTAAGAACTACAGTTCAAATCCTCCATTGATTTTGTGTGGGAAGACAAGGAATTAGCTATCCAGACAGATCACTAGCAAAGTAATATGATTCTTCCCTATAACTTCTGCAATAAAGATTATTTGTCTCTAACATCAGGAGGTTTGCAACAACTAATTTATGTAACACTGAAGTTCTAAATCTATAAAGCTTGAAGGTGGGTGTATTTCTTAAGATATTTCACAATCCAATACTGCAAAAGGCCCCAACTAAAATAAGAGGATTTTCACAACTCTCAGATGATTAAAGCCAAAGAATTATATTCATATTCATAAATATGAATATTTATAAGTATATTTGATCCTTTGTTGACCTACAATGGCCACCACGCAAATTCCCTTAACAAAAGGATGACGACACAACACTGCCAGGTCCTTGGTATTTGGAGAATTTGAATTCCAGCTGCTGTTGGCACCCAAATATTCCTTATGCTCCCAAATCCCAGTTATCACAGGGATGATTAACCAATGCCATAGAATAGCTGAATAACTAGAACATGAACTATTCCTATCAGCATGCTCTTCACCCAAAACACCAACAAACAGAGACATAGGTATCAAACGCCAACTGATGACTGCAAGGTGCAGTTAACAACAGCAAGGGCTGGGTTCAATGCAAAACAGAATTAGCCCCCACCCAGCAATCTGGGAAAACAAAACAACACACCCGGGTGCTTCTAAGAGGCAATATTTCCCCTCTTGTGAGCACTGAATCTGTTTATAACAAAATAAAACTTTAATTCAAAGGGAAAAGTGAACCCAGCATTAATTGTGGAAAATACCATAGCCACGATTCAAAAGCATACCATAAGCAAACACCAACCCCACAGTATGTTGGACAGCAGACTTTGCCTCAGTTTCCCATTTTATGGTGCAAAAGTCCAATGAATGACTCCTTTATCACACCACTCCCCTCTCCCTCTGCTTGCACTGTACTCACAGTTGGCCGTCCTTGGTTAACAAAGGCCCAGAGTTCAGAAGTGCCCTCATGAGGGTTCAGTCCCACCTCTGAAGAGTGGGCGGGAGGGTGTGGGGGGGCAATCAAGCAATGCCACTGCTGCTGCCGCTGCCTCTACAACCGGCTCACAACTGCTGCTGTTAACGCTGCTGATGCTGACCACCACCTGCCACTCACCGCCACGGCTTTCTGCTCACTGTGGTGGCACAGTCTGAGGTTTCACTACTCAGCCCAGCTCTTGGAGATTTCAGTGGGTCGTGGGGAAGCTCACTGCGAGTGCAGTCTCTGTATCGTCTTTCACAGCAACTCTATCCCCCCACCAGGTCTAAGGCAACCCCTAGACCTGCTCATCGGTGACATCAGTTCTAATAATCACTGAACAGAAATAAGGACTCTCAGTTGAGTCTAAACAGGGGACAAAAAGTTCTTGCAGGATTACACCACGGCAGTGAAAGAAGAAGGGAAAATTCTTTTCTTCTGCCATAGCAGCTGCAAAAGTCACGGTAGAAGCTGCTAATCAATCCAGACTGCATAATCCACATTATTTTGTCCCATTTTGGGATCACGTGGGGAGGCAATGAGATAACAGGGATTTCACTGCTTGGATACTGCATCTTGGGTTTTAACGTTTGTCTACACTGGCAAGTTTCTGTGCCACAAGTTATACCACTTTTATTAAAATGCTGGAATTAAACTGCTGTTGCATATCCACACTGTGCTCCTTGTGACACTCAGGTGCATCCACATTAGCAGCTCTTGCAACGGCAAAGACAGCAGTGCCTTGTGGTGGCTATCCCACTGTGCAACTGGCTGCAGGGTGCTTTGGGAAGGGTTTGCAAAGCGTCATGGGGCAGGCAGAGCATCACATGATGCAGGTTTCCCAATCCCATTGTTCCATGGGCATCCTACTGCACTGCCAGCTGCTTTTCAACCGAAGTGTGGGGGGAGAGTATGTGACAGGGAGTGTGTGTGTGTATGGAGGAGGTGGAGAGATACAGTATGTTTTGGGGCACAGAGAGTGTGTCAGCATGCTGTCTTGTAAGTTCAGACAGCAGCAGGAAGCAACCAGTTCTGAGGCAGAGGGAGGAGGGGGAAACCCCAGCATCAGCCCCTCCCTCCCTCCCTGGGCTCTCTGCACAGCAATCTCTCTCTCTCTCACACACACACACACACACATGCCTGCCTCTGTGTTCAACAGCAAGAGCATTCCACATTAATGGTTTGCTTTGTGTCCCAGAGCAGATCAGCACAGCACGCAAGGGCTGTCAGAAATGGTGCTTTGAAAGGGGCGGGGCGCATGTCTCGAGGGCAGCCGAGTTCAAAACAATGAGCAGAGCGGTCACTTGAGGCATTGTGGGACAGCTGCGGAGGCCAATTACAACGCAGAAAGCAATCGTGTGTCTACACTGGCATAGAGCACTGGAGCCTTTGCGCAAATCGCCTTATGACTCTCGTCGAGGTGGTTTTCTTTGCAGTCCTGCAACTGAGGAGGTTCTGCGCACAAAGAGGCTTGGCAGTGTGCACACGTCTGCAGTTTGAGCGCAAAAAAGCCGCTTTACTGCGCAGAAACTTGCCAGTGTAGACAAGCCCTAAATAGAACCATCCTGTGTGTTTTTTCTCTTGCAGACCTGGAGTTGCTGTGGGGTGGTGAGGGGTTGAGAACTGATCGGTGTATTCCAAACAACTTAAACTGCTACCTTCAAAATCCTGCTGGCCTTCAGAATCCGCACACTCAGATGAATGTTTCATTAAGGGAAAGGAGTATACTATCTCCTCTAATGGCTAAATAAAATGATCTGTCTTTATTATGTATAGAAAACTTATAAGAATGCTTCCTCTAAAGAAACAGAGATACCACTTTTATACATAAAACAATAGTCCCGATACTGTTATAAAAATAAGCAAGTCTCATCAGCCATTGACTAGTACCATTATGGTATTTTTTTAAAGGGTTATTATTGTGTTGCCATTGAGGCAGCATTTTCTTCCCAATTTTTTTATACTATTTCTTTATCTAATGTCATGTTATCCAAACTGATGTTGATGCTAAAATGCATGCTACCCGCATTTTCCTGTAGACAAAGCTGGGACTGGATGAGTCATTGTTATGATTCATCACTGCTCATTATTTGCGCACGATGCTATAGTGTATACTGGATGAATTAATGTAAGCAGGTGGAGTTCTTGCCCTGCTCCCACAGAGGCTACATGCTGTCTTTAGTCCAAAATGTATCCCCTTCCTTGGGTTGGATTTAATAGTAATGGAAACAGCAATAAAAGTGTAAAAGCTTTTCTCCCAAGCTTGGCTCTTCTATCTGACCAAAGAGCCACTCCCTCCTTCTTTTATATTCAGCATGGAGTTAGTAAGCCTCATCTGCAGCAATGAGATGGCAGGAATTAACTGGCATTTTCTCAGGGCCAGGGCATAGGCAGCCAGCCTAGTGGCTAGAGCCAGAGCCAGACATCAGGAATTGGAGTCATTTGTCGATTCAGGATCAGGAACCAAAAATAGAAAACAAGGCCAAATGAAAAACTGGGTATCAGAGCGAGGAGGAAAAGCCAGGGCCAGGAACCATAATCAGCATAAGGAAGTGGGGTCTGTCGCAGCAACTAGCTGGGGTTCTACCTAGTTGCACAGACGAACTTCATGTACCCTCCGCTGGTTTAAGAAGGAAGTCTGGACCAATCAGGAATGGGAAATGGGCCCTGTCAGTTGGGCCCTCCATGGCTGGCACAGCCTATAGAGGCTCATGACTTCCTGTTTCTGCTGCCAAAGCTGTTAGGTGGGAGTATGGAGAAAGTTGCCACCCAGGGAATCTGCAAACACAGGTCCTAGATGTACATATTTTTCCTACAGAGTTCTAACATCTGCTAGCAGGGTGGAGCATTAAAAGAGCCAGGTCGCCCTGTTATATACCTGCCCCAAGAGCAATGCTTTTCCTGGGAATTTGGTCCATTCATGCAGCAAGAAATACTAGAAGCACTGAAGTCAATCCAAGCCACCACATGCAACTCAGATGTGTGCCCTTTCAGGGTGGTAAAAGACAATAAGGAGCATCTGGAACCATTACTAGCAGCAGCAGAAATTGTATCATTGTCTTCCTCCACTATTGAGAAGAGCAAGGAAAAGTGAGCTCCACTCCCCTAACCACTTGCACGGCTATATAAAAGTCTGCCCAGAGTTTGGGTCTGGATCCTGCACAACAAAAACGCTCTCCATGTATAAGTAGGTCGAGAGGGGGATGAGTTTTGGCTTAACTCACGTACCCCTCCAAGCATAAGCTGCAGCCTGGAAAGAGGTGTTGCAACTTAATTCCTCCCCAGGGCAAGAAGGTCGGGTGGATTTGTGACTTGCTGCACCACCCCATACTCAGAGCCAAGCCTAAAGTAGTAGTCAACCCCAGAGATTACTAATATTATCTTGAGGAAGGCAATCTGACGCTCTCCATAAAGCACACTGCTATCTGACTGGTACTGCAAGAAGCCATCACTTGATGCAATGGACCTGGACAAGTACAACCAAGTCTGTAACTCCCCATTTCTTAGTATGGTAATAAAAGAGCTTGCCAACTATTGCCTCCAGTGACACTTGTCCATTTGGATAGAGCTGTGTGAATAATAGATCTCTTGGTTTGTTGACAAATTTGAAAAGTTGGAGGGGAGCGGTCTGTCCTAAAATTTTGGGTCTGACCTAAAATGAAAATTTGGAAAAGTTTCTGAAAATTGAAAAGTTAAAATAAAATAATAATAAATATTATTATTTCAGATAGGATGAAACATTTCATTTTGACAAAATCAAATTTTTATTTCAATTTTGATCATTTTAATTTTTTTTTTCATTTTTAACATACAATTAAATGAAATATTGAAACAAAAAGTAAGATCAAATGAAAAAAATCTGATGCTACATTTAGAAAATATCAAAATGAAATGTTTTGATTTTTTCTGGCTTTCTGGGGTGTCCCCCCCAAAAAATGAACAATTCAGTGAAACCAATGTAAATTTAGAAACACATTGAAGTAATCAAATATCCATCTTTCACTGAAAAGAAGCCCCCAATTTTTGTCCCGTTCTAAGCCTGGACACTCTTTACCTAGAGCTTTATCATCAGCTGGTCAATGATTTGGGAACTCACATCCAAAGTAGATAGGTGAATGGCCACAAATCTTGACAATTTCTGTATAACAAAGCTCACTTTAACCTAGCTTTCCCAGAGTAATGACACCAAAGTGATGAAAAAAGAGGAGGCGGAAATAACTGCATTGGGGGAAAGAGGGAAGCACCTAGACTACATTGGCTATTATAAAATGGATTTTATATCATTTTGTTAGGTACTCTGATAACAAAGTAATGAGAATGATAAAATACAAATGATTAGAGCGAGAGAGAGGAGAATGAGATAGATAATGTCTATCTAATCAAATGTAAAAGAACAAGATGGCCACAAGTAATGTGGGAGATCTACACGAGTGTATAGTTCAATACTGGGAATATTGAGTTATATTAGGTGAATAAAACTACAAAATCAGAGACAATTCCTAATAAGTGTGAGATGCACAAAAGGTAACAAAATGTGCCACATAGACTAAGCTACTTAACCTGTCCTAAGTCAGATAGGGAGACTCAGGATTTGGGAGGAACCTTTTTTCTTGACTTTTCCAGATGAATCAGCTGAAAGGCAACCTTCCTCTCTGAGATACCAAGTGAAAATGGCTTCTGATAAACCAGGTTAATTCTCCTGATAGATTCAACCAGTGAAGGACACAGGAGAAATACCATGTGACTCTAGTAAGTAACCTATCCCAAGAAACCCAGCAAAAATTATACCATGAACACAAGCCTGATAGACGTTGTAG
Organism: Eretmochelys imbricata; assembly: GCF_965152235.1. Classification (NCBI taxonomy): domain Eukaryota; kingdom Metazoa; phylum Chordata; order Testudines; family Cheloniidae; genus Eretmochelys; species Eretmochelys imbricata. The sequence goes on from NC_135574.1 coordinate 38,860,277, forward strand.
TTATCCATGAACACAAATCAAACTGGAATGAACTACTGTTAGTTCACAGATTAGTTCAAATTTGAACTCAGTGGAACAATTTGAACAACTCTAATCTACAGCAAGCCCGTTCAGTCAACACAACATCTACAGTTAGGAGGATTTTTTTTTAGGAACAGCTGCATGAAATCTGGGGTACAGAATGACTGAAGATTACTTGGAGAGCATGAAACTGTGGGAGTAAGTTAGGACATAAAATGGAAAGGCTGGGAGGCAAACGGGGGCGAGGGGGGGAAATTCGACAATGGGAGTTGGTGGAATGAGTTAATACTTTTTCTTTATGTGCAAAAATTACTTATGCCAATCAACCCAAGAAATTCAGCCACTTGCTCAGACACTGAGGGGCACTCTGTAAGCATGCTCAGAAGAGCCTACCAGACAGAATCCAAAATCATCTCATTGCAGATTGTGGTAATCAGGAAAAGCAGAACATGGACTCCATGCTGTGGAGGAGGTAGATCACACAACTCTTAATAAATTCTGTGGCTGCCAAAGTGGGTCTATTTTTAAAACCTTATCTTCTAAATTGTAGACATGCAGCTGTGGAGCCTATTTTTGCATAATAAGGACCTTACAGATAGCAACCAGAGCAGAACTTACAATGGCTATTTTTAAAAAGTAACTCCCCCTCCCCGATCTAATGTGTGTTTAAAAAACGAACAAAAAACAGTTACTTGAAACCTTACTAAGCTGATTTTCACAGCATGTTTCATCAATTTCAAACAGTTTGCATGAGCTAGAGCTGTCTGTCAAAGGGACTTTACTCATATGAGAAAGCAATATTCATCACGAGTAAGGAATTTAGAATAGACCTAAGGTTGCAATGTATTTATTATGATGTAGATGTATATGAACCACAACTACTCTACTTATTGCACAGAAATCTTTATTCAGCAACATACACAATATTAAAAAAATTTGGACCAATCTAATGGCCTGATCCAAAGCCCATTGAAGTTAGTCGGAATCTTTCTGTTCAGTAGGCTTTGAATCAGGTCCTGTGCAACACACTGTTTAGTGCCTTATGCCCCACCAAGGCATTTGAGATCAGCTGGGTTGGACCTCCATATTACAGCTTTGTGAGCACAGGGGATAGATCCTTTTCCATTTAGGACCATTGTGCAAATATAAAGCTTTATTAAAATGAAGCAATAAGAGAATCTACAGGAAAGAAAAATAGTAACTAATCAAATAATATAATAAAAATCAATAGCCAAATCAAAGGTATAAACAAAAGCAAACGTTGTTTCATGGTTGAAAGTAAGCAAAATTGAAATGTAGTTTTCTGTTGAGACAGTAATAGTTCCATTGTACCTTCTTACTGTAAAAGATAAGAATGTCTCAATATGACAAAGTGCTTTTAACTTTGTTCTGCCAGGATTTTTCAGCTGAATGAAAAGGTAACTTCAGAACACTTTAAGAGGCAGTGTGGTCCAATGGATAAAGCGTTGGATTAAAAGTCCAGAGAGTGGGGTTATGTTCTTGGCTCTCTCACTGACCTGCTATGTGACCTTGGGCAAATCACTTTCCCTCTCTGCACCTCACTTTCCCTTCCTGCTCTATGCCTGCCTTCTTATATTATGTTTGTAACAGCAGCTAGCACAATGAGCCCCTGAGCTCAGCTAGAGCCCTTAAGTGTTACTGTAATACCCATAGTCAGGAATATTCCCTGTAATTTATTTTCATTTGTTGGTAAATGCTGTTGGGATGAGAAAATCTAGATGGCTTTATTGTTGCTGATTGTCAAACGTTATGGATTTTAAATGTTGTCAGGCTGCCCAGAGCATTCTGCGCATGCCCTCACAATTCATTTACATTCATTATAAAATAAACAAACCTTGATTTTATTATCTACACCTCTTTTAACTAATTTGAAGTTAAGAATCTGCTCCTGCCTTCCAGCTAGGAACATCGTGTGAATATTATTTCTTGGAGGTTTTGAGATATTAGTGTGGATTTTCCCTTTTCTGATCTGGAATTCTGAATGCACTTCTGGCAACTTTAATGTTATAAGGTCTGTATGGGTAGTTTAGACTGTCTAGACATTCTTGGCACTGAACTGACGATTCATCACATGATTAAATAATTCTGTTCAAGGCAATGTAAACTTAAATCTGGTTGGAGTCTAAGACCTTTGAGGTTGGCTGACCTGGAGAGGAGGCTCTCCCCAGGAATTAGGTGAGGGTAGAAGATATGCATTCCCCTACCTTTTGGTTGGAGACTGAAGTAGTTAATTTTGCATGAAGTCTTAGTTTATACTATATTGCATTACCTTATAATACTGTTATAGTGCAGAGTATGTATGATGTAGTTTACAAGACCAAAGATCTGAGTGATTTCCTTTAATTCCCACAACTTTCATAGAGAGATTGGAGGGGTCATCATTACTTGAAACTATAGCATAGTTCAAAGGCACAATTTGACTGTGTCTCCTGAACAAGCATATTAAAAGAAGAAAAGTGTCCTGCTCTTTTATTTTAAAGCAGCCATTTTTTTCCTATCTTTCTGTATGTTGTCCCATACATGGATTATGCATTAGCCATAACAATAACACAGAGAATCATCCCTCCTAGATTATCAACAAACAATATGAAAATGTGCAAAAACTTAGATCTCATTTACAATAAATAAAATGTAAACATACAGACATCAGCATAATTCAGAACATGTCACTTTTAAAACAGTTAGCACTTCGCAGAAATCTTTAGTTCTATAGAACCCATCTTGCATTAGTGACTTACAAAAGTATATGTAGGTAAGAAGTAATTGGCTTGGTTTGCAGCAAGAGAGACTTAGTTTAGATATTAGAAAAACTGTTTAATACAAGGGTAGTTAAGCACTGGCATAGGTTACCTAGAGAGGTTGTGGAATCCCCCTTATTTGTGGTTTTTAAGAGCAGGTTAGACAAAAACCTGTCTAGGATGATCTAGGTATACTTGTTCCTGCCTCAGCACAGGAGGATGGACTAGATGACCTCTTTAGGTCCCTTCCAGCCCTACATTTCTATGATTCTGTGATTTCTCTGATTCTATGATAGCAAGGGACCAGACTCAGAGGCCTCTCAGGTCCTGTTAAGTCCAATTTCCTACGTCTTCCTCAGTCCTGTGGAACCCCCAGATCATGTCTCACTCCACAGGAACAAATTTGATAGAAACACGATGACTGGACCCTGACAGAGTTCCCAGCTCCTTAGCCCCTTTTCCACAGGGAGGGGATGACCTGGGCCATACATTTTAAATAATATTCTCCTACTCCTCCCCTCTTTCATTTTATAAGTACCAATTTTATGTTGAAATGAAAACAAGAAGAAGGATTAGATTAGGAAAGGAAGGATAGATAATATCTGAAGAGTGGGCGTGTATGGTAGCTGAGTTACCTGGCTATCTGTATAATTATACTTGATACTGGGGATTTACAATACTTTCTGGGAAATTTATAAGGGCTACAGGTAATAAATCAATGACAAAATGTCAAAGTCCTTTCCAGTAGGTGCTGTTATAATTCATTTAGTGCCTTGCCTATTAGATCAGCTCAGATCACACAGATGGAATGTTTGAGTTATTTAATTAACCTCAGTATTTTATATTCTTGAAGCAGAATTTTTTCCTTGTTTAAATTGATTTATTTTTCAGAGTACAGTGCATAGCCTCTTGTGTCACCAAAGCAAAAGAAGGGAGGGGGGGAATCACACTTAAGCATTAAAAAAGTGTACAGGAAAACTGACTCACAGAATAAAAAGCTACTACAAGATTTAGTTCATTTCACTCAGGAGGACAGAGCTGTGGGGATCATACTGAAGGCTAACTGAGATAAAGAGCAGCAGTGGTGCAGTAGGTAATTTGTATTCAAAATGTTAAGTTTGTTGAGTAATACAGGAGACAAAGAGCTCTGAATCTGTTAAAAAACACCTCAAAGAACAAAGATAGTTGTTCCCCTAAAAGAAAAAAAAATGGGGCGGGGGGAGGAGAAAGAAAGGAACAGTTCAGGCAAACTCTATTAAAACCAAAATCCATAAAAAGATGCAGCCGCATTATTTATTCTGACTCTACGGAATTGGAGGAACTGTGCCACTCATTACTGCAACATAATTAGACTCACACTTAGGTCTGACTCCAGATCTTGAAAACTAAACCAGATTCCTTTGTAATAAGAGAATTTGATGAGGCCAGAAGTGAGCATAAAGCTCCTACTACAACAAAGGCAGACGGAGCAAGATTTCATAGGTTTTAGGGCCAGAGGAGACCATTATGATCATCTAGTCCACCTTCCTACACAGAACAGTACAGAAAGATTTCCCCCAGGATGATAGAATTCTGCCTCCCTGCAGTACTTTATTTGGCATTGTATAATAGGAAGGAAAGACTAATTAAGATCATGGGGCCAGATCCAGTCCTGGGGTTTTGGCAGCTGACGGGTATGCTTCAGGGAACATAGCGTAAGACAGTTATCGTTAGCTTGTAGCTTGTCAAATGATGAGGCATCAGCCTTTGGAGGCAAATCTAACAATACAGTAACCAATGTAATAATAGAATTTACTTAGTGACATTTATATATGGTACTGAGAGGGACTCTGATACTATCTGTCAACAGTAGCACACAAGGACAATGACTCATATCCAGAGGGAACACATGCAAACAATTTAACATGTCTCTGCGAGAGAGGTGAGGTGCATAAATAATGGATATTGCCAATTGCCCTTCGGTCTTAGCTATTGTTTCTGTGGATGAAGTTACACAATGACTTTAGATTACTGCTGTTAAAAAATAAATAAAATAGGGTATAACTTGTGAATACAGCACAAGTGACATCTGAACATCTAACTGTATTAAAATTATATACAAGAGCCTGAGAAGGACCCAAATTTCCCGCCCTCCCGCCTTTTAATTTTGGTTTCAGTTGCCTAAATTGTCTTCATGATCGCCATCAGTACATGTGGGTATACAGGAGTGTAACTCTCATGCAGGAGGGCCATGTTTTAAAAAGTTCCATCCGTTGTTAATATGTACTCGTATGCCCTTCCCCCATCCATTTATACTTTCCATTTCATAGAAATGATGGGCCTGATCCAGTACCTTTCAAGTCAATGAGAGTTTTTCCATTGACTTCAACAGGTCCCAGATCAGACCAATAGAAAGCAATAGAGCAAGATTGGATCAAGCCAGTTTGTCTTCCTGGACACTATGGCTAATCTCCCAGCACAGGTTTGGTCAGCTTGCCTTCCTCTTGCCAGTACATTTCAGAGCACTCATAAATATTATTTTTATTGAACTAGTCATGCTGTAGGTCCTCTCTCTAAAACACTTCTGGCTTAATTGTCTGGGCCAAACCCTGGATTTGTCCCTAAAGGAGGAGTGAAAAGATGGTTGTGCATTCTTTATTTGCAGTCCTGTGAGAATGTGGGGAGTTTCTCACTGTGGAATTCCTTCCTTTTCCAAGAGTGTGGTTTAGCTTCAGGCCCAGATTTTTGAACACCTCCAAAACAATATTTTCTTTCTGTGTTTCTTCTCTGATGTAGAGACCAGGAATTACAATACCCAGATTCTCTGGGGCTCAGTGGTTAACAGGCAGGAAAATGTCATGACAATCAGTAGAACTGATAGGGAAGAGGATAGACTTGGAGTCTTTAGTCCCTTCCACAAAGATTACATTGGCATCAAATCTCTGAAAAACAGAGAGACAACAGTGGCACAGTTTTATTTTGAACTTTTCATGTCTATTTTATTAGGGATTTTTATTTATTAATTGATTTTTCTAGTAATTTGCTTCTTTCTTGGGAGCTTTTTTGGCACAGAGATTGCAAAATACTGTTTTTCTTTAACAGAATATGAAAAATTACCCAAATTAGCACATAAGAAAATTAAAATGAATGTATGAAACAAAAACAAGAAAAACAAACAATGTGCCCTCTGTGCCACCCTTCCCCCTCCTTCACCTCCTCCCCCTGCCAATTTTTCAATGGGCAAAGAAAAAATTTCTCAGGTAATATTTTCCTCCACTACCATCACACACTCACACGCACACACACACACACACACACACACACACACACACAATTTAGATTTGTTTACCTTGGGTGTTATTTGGACCTGTTGGAGTTTTTAAGTCATCATTAGCATAGTTCAACCTTAATTTTATAAAAAACATAAAATAACGTTGAAAAATACATAAATTCACTAGACCTGATTCTGATCTCTCACCAGTATAAATCTCAAGTAACTAATTTCTCCATTGTGAGAGAGTTACTCCAGATTTATATCGTGGGGTGGAGCTTTAAGAGCTGTGGTGACCATGGTGTCTTTACTTGATCTAGAACATCTGGATACAGAGTTCAACTTGATTCAACTGTAGAAACAGTGTCAGCTAGAGTTGGCTACAGACTGAACCCAAGAATGAAATGGGGCTGGACATAACTTGCTAACAAGGACTATGACAATTATTTTGTTACTTTTTTTCCTTGTTGTTCACATCTAATGAAAGCGATTTGAAATAAACTAAAAAGTATGAATGGCTGACTGGAATTTGGAAGGTATAACATAACCATCGGGCATGCTACATAGGCAGAGCAGACCCAACTAAGACCATTCTCTGCCTGAGTGTGGGATCTCTCTCAGCCAGGGGCATTCCTTGAGGGCTCCTTACACCTTACCTGTGGCCCCTTTGTGTAACACCAACAGACCCCAGTCGTTGGTGGGTAGGATCAAACCAGGAACCTCTGGAGCTTAGTGCATGAGCCTCAACTTCCTGTTAGCTTAGACTTTTGAGAAACTCATTAATCTCTCTCTCTCTAAGTGGTCTCAATGCCACTAAATGGGACACAACACCACACCCAGAAGGTGTGTGGGTTACATGCTTCCCCTAGCTGAGGAAGCAAGTCCCTAGCTTCAGAGACTTCTCAGTTGAAATCCCAGATGAGCCCCCACTGGTAACGCCGACATACCCTGGTCGTTGGAGGGCAGGATCGAACCGGGGATTTCTGGAGTTTAGTGCATGAGCCTCTACCACATGAGCTAAAAGCCAACTGCCTGTTAGCTAAGACTGTAGGGCAAACTCATTAATCTCTCTCTCTAAGTGGTCTCGGTGCCACTAGATGGGACACAACATCACACCCAGAAGGTGTGTGGGTTACATTTGCACCAACTCAATTCATACTATCATATCATCTGATTTCTTTCTCTGTTTATTTTTAAGGTAAAGTGCATATCTGAAAGATGCCAGATTCATAGCACTGGAAACTGAGCTCTTTCTCTATTTACACACAGAAGAGGTACTGTAGGGATAGCAGGGGTGTGCATTTTCTAACAAAACTGCACTAGCAGGCCTCAGTCCTGTTCTGGAGAGGCTCACTTTCTCATGGGTTGAAAGGCAAATTTAATTTCAAGGGGAGGTGAAGAATGCAAGAAAAATCCTTCATCCTGAACATCTCCCAAAAGGGCCTATCAAAAATCAGAATCCATGCAGTTGAGGGCAAGCAGGGACATAGGACTAGAAGGAAGCCTCAAGTTCAGTTCCCCTACTATCACAGGCAACCCGTTATATAATCCCGTTAATAAATATATCAAGCTCCATCTTAAAACTAGTTAAGTTGTTTGCTTCCAGCACTCATATTGGAAGGCTGCTCCAGAACCTACCTCCTCTGATGGTTAGAAGCCTTCTAATTTCCAGACTAAATTTACTCCTGGCAGGTTTATACCCATTTGTTCTTGGGCCAACATTGCCTTTAGCTTGAATAGCTCTTCTCCCTGTGGTGTTTCCCCTTTCCCGGTGTATTTATAGAAAACAATATCCCTTCTCAGACTTCATTTTGCTTGGCTATACAACCCAAGCTCATTTAGGATATGTCTACATGGCAGCTAGGAGGGTGCTTCCTAGTGTGCACAGACATAAAAGAGCTAGTTCTGCTCATCGAATGTGCTAAAAAGAGCAACGTGGCCATGGTGACATGGGCAGCAGCTCGCCAAAGCTGCCACCACCAGACTGCTATTTTTAGCACTCTAGCTCAAGCAGAGCTAGCCTGGGTCTGTCTGCCCCCTCTGGGAAGTACTCTCCCTGCTACTGTGTAGACATACCCTTAGGATCTCCATGTTGCTGATTATCCCAGTAGCCTTTCTCCTCACCTATTCCAGTTTGAATTCATCTTTCCTGCTGAAAAATGTTTCCTCCATGTGCTCCTGGGGTCACACACGGACCCAACCTGAGAAAGTGGGGCCAGTCCCTCCACAAATTCCTCCTAGGGATGGTGCAGCTCTGCGCTGCCCGCAGTATGGACTATTGCCTTTAATGGCACGGTTATATAGAAAGCTATATATAGCTATAGAAAGGGGCTTGAAACTTATTATGTGATTTAAAAAGAAATCATTGATTTAACATTGCTCTGATACTATAGATCGTCCTACACTGGGGAAGTAAAGGGAAGATTCCAAAAGCTGCTATGATCCCTAGTAAATTGAATTGAAAAATAATATATCATTGGACGTACAAGAGAGGTGAAATTGTAGTGTGTGTTTTTTTAACGTGATTGCTTTAAGAAGAAGAAGATTTCTGGCTTTATTTTAAGCATTTGGATAGAAATGATCTTAGAACAGAATGATATTAAAGACAGCCAGACCTAGCCTATGTGTAGGCAGAGTATCCTGACCAAACATATTTCAAAGCATTTCTTTAAAAAGAAAAAAAAATAGCTTTCAAGTTTTAATCACAATTTAAGAGGATCTAAGGATTGGATTGCAGCCATTCTACTCCAGCTGACCTCCTTGGAACTGTTTATGTGAATATGGTGAGCAGGATTAGGCCACACAATAGAAGGGCCTTGGGCCCTGTTTTTATTGCCAAATATATTTAAATTGATGTTGCATGTGAACTCTGCCCTGCTTCTAATACAAAGTATAATAGATGCTATCCAAACTCACAGAACATTTTCTTTGAGTCATATTTGTATTTGTACTGGACCCAGCTTGCTGCATACCTATACTCCACAAGGGAAGAAAATAGACTTTATGATGCAACACTGGTTGTAACCTTACTATCACTATCAGAGGGCAGCCTGGCAAGTACCAGCTGGTTTTAAAGACTGGCTTCTTTATTGGACATTCTCTAATTGGGTTTGGCCCCTCAAAATATACCCAACTGGCAAAGTTAGAAGGCACTGGAGCGGATGTGCTTCAGAGCTGGGGAACCTAGAACACAGTGAAGAGAAATACTGACCAGCCTTGGACAAACCAGCTAGCACTGGAAAGTCTCAGTGAAAACTGGGGGGGCATAATCTTCAGTTTACGGGGTTCTTTGTGTAACCACTTTCTAAATGGGATTGCTCTGAAGAGTATTAAAGGCTCATCAGAGTGACATGCTTCAGTTTTATTACATAATGAAACTGAAGAACCTTTAGGGTTTTTCATTATCCAAAGTCTATGACACTAAGCTGTTCTGAGATCAGACTCTGCTGCTCATGCCAGTACAATTAAAGTAGCCTGTTTTCTGACAGTATTCTTATACGTTACAGGGTTGGTTATATAAATAAACTTGGACGGGCAACCTAATATTTCACTGAGATCACATCTCAACTGTGTGATTAGAAAAGGTGCTCTCTTATAATTGCTTGTATGTTTATCCTTTAAGGTTTCTAGAACATAGCAACACTACTGCAGAAATTTATGGCTGTAGATGTAGACAACCAACCAGTTGCAACAGGAGTGCAACTACTGTCTAATCTTGTAATTGTATTATTTAATTACATTCAACATTTGGAAATAGCTTGTATTAGAAGTTGCTAGACAATATAAAACTTCATTCTACTTTGAGAGGATTTTTTCTTATTTGCCTCTAAGAACAATTAGAATAAATAATTGGGGAGCAATTACTCACAAGAGTAGCCTGATTGACTTCAGTGGAACTACTCTTGGGAGTAACTACTTGCCATTGTGACTAAGGGATTCATTCTCTCTCATATATAGAAACAAACACACAAAATCATATAGTTATATAAAAATGTGTGTATTGCTTGTATGTGTTTATAAACACAAGCAATGCACACACATTTTTTATTTATATGATTTTGCATGGTGGATTTTAAGATTGTTAGTAGTAGTTTGTGCTTAAAATTTGTCTGACTGCAAAGATCCTCTGGAAAGTTGAGTCTGCTCAAGACTACATTGATTTCCACACTCTGTTTCTATAGTCTCTTCCAATTACTTTTAGATGGATAGTGGCAATACTATGAGCTAATCGTGTGATGGATCCAGTGGCCTACAGTCTGAATCATGAAATTCTGCGAGGAGACACTGATCTCAGGTCTTCAGATTTTTCACATGGGTGATCTAACACTACGGTTTAAATGAAATTGCTTCACGTTCATTTGTAAAGTGCTATGATGATGAAGAGTGCCACGAAAGTTAATTATGTTAAATATGTTTGTCTTTTTCATGTAGCTTAAACTGTTGTAGTTGAAGTTCCTAAGAATAAAACTAGGAGAATCCCTCCAAGCTCTGGTATCATACCCTGTAAGTCTTTTAGTGATGCTTCCTCCCTTAAATTGTCACTGTGTGAATGCGCACATAATTGCATTGCTAAGTATAGAGATCACTGAAATACATTTCAGTTTCTACTGTCTGATGTTTCCCTACTGTCAGGCATTTCTCATGCAGCAAGCTCTGTGCAGAGTGTGTGTACAACTGCAAAAATCAGAAATAGGAAGTGCAAAAATCAGAAATCCATTATTACCTTTGCTACGAACAGAAAGCAGAATAATGAATTTTTTTGACAATGTGTGGACCGCTTTTAATTTTTTCTGTAAACAAGTTAATTATAGTGAGAGAGTCCAGAACTCCCTTTAACAGTGGCATCAAATAAAATATTATGAATGAACTTAATCTGATGAAGCTATTTTGGATGGAAAATGTTGATTAATTGAAACAAAAGCTGTTTGTGGGACAGGGTCAGTTCTGACAATTTTTATATTTCAATTTTTTTTTTAAGTTATGAAACATACTGATTTGACCTGGTCTGGCTTTTCAGTTTGCAAAAATTTGCAAGATTTTGATTTTTTTTCTTGATTTGGAATGAGAAAAATTTTCAAAATGTTAAGTTGTTGCAGGATGAGAAAAAATGTTTCCCATCCAGATCTAACTCCCAATTTCCAATGATCAGGCTTTTTATTTTTAATACAAAGTCCATTCTAACTACCTACTGCCCACTGTGAAATGACCGGTAGCTGATATTTACAATGAGATCAAATAATTTGATTCCTTTTTGCAATATGATCAGAGGGAACAGGGATTACAGAAGAGTATGTTGCTATGCTAGCCAGTCCTATTTTGTTTCAGTGAAAGTTTATTATTATTATTTTTTGGGCCTGACTTTGACATACAATGTTGTAAATTAGAAGTAGCTCCACTAAGTCAGTGGAATTTTTGCCTTAGAGGCTACATTGGGGTCAGATTCTGCCACCCTGACTTGTGTTCGGTAGTATTTTACTCCACAAGTAGGTCTAGTGAAGAAAATGGGACTACGTCTGATGCAAGATAATATGCAACTTGAGTTAAAGGTGGCAAAACTTGACAAATGTTTTCAAAAGGGACTAGTGATTTTGGGTGCCAAACATGAGATCTTCAAAAGGGCCTGATTTTCAGAAAGTATTGAGCACTGAGCCTCTGGAAATCATGACCCATTAAAGAGTCTTAAATTGAAGATCTAAAAATGGAGGCACCCCAAATCACTAGTCACTTTTTAAAATCTTGGCCATAAGTAGTATGCCCATGGTTGGACAGTTCTTTAAGAAGAGTTCATTAGATGACCAAAAAGCCACCCTTCCACAATCATGAAATAGGAAAACTTTGGCTAAAATCCCATCCTGTTTCAGTGGCAAAGTGAAGGCTGCAATAAGAAATACAAAATGAATATAAGTCAACATAGTTATATGGAAAATAGGTCTTGTCAGACAAACCTGATTTCATTTTTTATCAGATTGCAAGTTTGGTTGATAAACATGACTGCATACATTTAATATACTTGTAATTTTGTGAAGCAATTGACTTATTACTCCATGACATTCTGATAAAATTAGCACTATATAATATCAATAAAGCACATGTTAAATGGATTAAGAACTGGTTAATTGGGAGATCTCAAAAAGTAGTTGTCAATAGAAAATAAGCATTGAACAGTGATATCGCTACTGGGGGGTTGCAGAAATCTATATTAGGCCAGGCACAATTAAATATGTTCATCAATGATCTGGAAGTAAATATAAAATCTCAGCTGATAAAATTTGCGGATGACAAAAAGATTGGCAGAATAGTAAATGATGAGGAGAAGGCAGCCATACAGAGCAATCTGGATTGCTTGGTAAACTGGGCCCATTCAAACAAAATGTGTTTTAATACTGCCAAATTCAAAGTCATACATCTAGGAACAAGAAATGCAGATCAAACCTACAGAATGGAGGGTTCTATCTTGGTAAGCAGTGACTCTTAAAAGGGTTAAAATGTCATAGTAGACAAACAGGTCAACATGATTTCACAGTGTGATGCTGTGGCAAAAGGGCTAATGTGACCTTTGGATGTATAAACAAGGGATTTGTGAGTAGGCATAGGGAGCTAATTTTACCTCTGTATACAGCATCTGTGATACCTATAGTGGAATACTATGTCCAGTTCTGGTGTTCTCATTTTAAAAAGGATGTTGAAGAACTGGAGAGGATGCAGAAGAGAGCCATAAAAAGGATTCAAAGACTGGTGAAAATTCCTTAAAGTGAGAGATTTAAAGTGCTCCATACAGTTACTTTATCAAAAAGATCTAGAGGTGACTTGATTACAAGGTATAAGTACCTTCATGGGGAAAAACTACTGAGCACTAAAGGGCTCTTTAATGTAGTGGAGAAAGGGATAGCAAGAACCAACAGCTGAAAGCTGAAACCAGACAAATGCAAATGAGAAATTTGGCACATATTTTAGCAGATGGTGATTAGTCATTGGAACAAACTACCAAAGGAAGTGGTGGATTCTCCATCTCTTGATGTCTTCAGATGAAGACTGGATGCCTTTCTGAAAGATATGCTTTATCCAAAGGCAATTCATACTTTAGGCAAACACAAGTCATTGGGCTCAATGCAGGTGTAATGGGGTGAAATTTAACTGCCTATGATATACAGGAGATCAGATTAGATGATCTAATGGTCCCTTCTGACCTTAAACTCTATGAAACTATGAAGGTTCATCAGCTGCATGATCAGGGCTGGATTACACAATAGGCAGACTAAGCACGTGCTTAGGGCACCAGCAAAGGAGGGGGCACCCAAAAAAATGAGAATTTTTTTTCTGAAAAAATTTGATATTTGATATTTCAAAAAAAGCATTGAAGCAGTCATAATGGGAAAAATCAGAACATTGTTAGACTTTCTTACACTCCACTACACACTCTTCCCCCATTTTTCTGTTCTCTTTTTGTTACTTATCCCCACCTAAACCGGGGGGGGGGGGCGTCCTACTAACGTAGATGAAAATAATGCAAGGAAATCAGGTCCTGTCATTTATAACATTCCTCAATCTGAAAAGCCACACAGGTGAAGAAATGGCAAATCAAGTACTACATTATCTGTGCCAAGTTTGCAAAGTAGGTTTCTCAAAGTGCAGAGGTCAATCTTATGGCAACGCTGCCAACATGTCAGGGCATTATCAAGGAATGCAGAAGAAGCTTTTAGAACAGAACAAATATGCCATATTCATACCATGTGCTGCACACTCTCTCAATCTTGTTGGCCGCAGTGCTGTTGATTGTTGTCCAGTGGCAGTAAGTTTTTTCTCAACAGTCCAGTTACTTTATACATTTTTCTCTGCCTCAACACACCGATGGGCAGTTCTTAAAATATATTCGGGCAATGACTGTGTGTTGAAATCTCTTTCTAATACTCACTGGGAGGCATATCAAGTGGCAACGAGTGCAATTCTGGAATCCTACTCAAAGATTGTGGATGCATTAGAAAGTATAGCTGAAGACCAATCACAAAAGGGAAAAACTATACAAGAGGCAGAAAACATTGCAAACAAGATGCAAGAACTAGAGTTTGTATTCATGTTGACCATGTGGAATGAAATTTTACAACACTTTTACCACACAAGTCAAGCTCTCCAAGAAAAAGAATTGGATTTGAAAACATGTGCAGACCTCTGTCAATCATTAGCAGACCACTTACACACTTTGAGGAATGATTTCGAAAGATTTGAAGACATATCAAAAGATATCTTGCCTGATACTAACTACAAAAAAGCCTAGTCCCACAAGCAAATCAGGAAAAAACAAACAAATGGTAGCAGTGCAACAGACACAGCACTGAATCCTAGAGATAAATTTCGCATATCTATTTACTACGCTATAATTGATACACGTGACGCTCATATGAAGAGGAGATGTGAAGTGTACAAAGAAGTATCAAGTAGATTTTCTTTTCTAAACGATATGGACTTATCTGACGAACAATATTCACAAGGTTCCCAAAAGCAAGTTGACTCATACCCTATTGACTTGAACATGGATCTCTGTGGAGAAGTACGGCAGTTCCACTGTTATATGCATGCAAAGTTTAATGGAACAGGAAAAATGAAATTCAGCCACATTGATCTTCATGACACAATATTGAAAGATGGAATACAATGTATTTCCAAATGTAGAGATCGCACTACGTATTTTTCTAACACTGATGATTACTCACTGCTCCACAGAATGCTCTTTTTCTCAGCCAAAAAGAATAAAAAACCCTCAGAGAACAACAATGTGTCAGGACAGACTTGATTCACTTTTCCTATTGTGTATGGAAGCAGACATGCTTCGTCGAATTAGCTTCGATGAACTTATCCAGAATTTTGCAATCAGAAAATCTAGAAAGAAGCTATTTTAATTTCAGCATACATGTAAGTTTTGTGTCATTTCGAAAATTAAAATTTTATTTTATGGTATAGTATTGTTTTTATTTTGAATTACATATGGGGGGCATCGTAATCTTTTCAGTGCTTAGGGCCTCTAAAGGTCTTGATCCGGCCCTGTGCATGATCTATTAAATCTATGGATCAGTGATGCCATGTAGAACCTGGTCAATATGAATTGAGATCAACCTCCGTGTTGTTGAGACTAAAATTTTCAGAAGTGGCCTTTAGTGTTGGGTGTCCAACTTCAGCCATTTAGTTCCTGCCAATGGTGCTGAATATCCACAATTCTAGTTTTGTTCATGACAGTTGTGAGTACTCAGGACACTTGAAAATTCGGTTTTATGACCACACCTATGGAGGTGAAGTAGAAGAATTACTGCTGTGGTACATGAAAGACCTCCTTCCATTTTTCTGGAGAAGTATCATCCGTTATAAAACTGATATCCATTCTAAAATCATTCTGAACATGCAATAATTCACTTGATATGACAAGCAATGCCTTAGGTCACAATGATACACCATTTTATTACATTGGGATACTGCAGAACAAGGAAATACCATCATTAAAAAGCCAATAAAAAATGAGGACAGGATGATTATATTTTATCTGATACTTGAATGCAGAAGCAATTGCTCTGAGAATTCAATGATTCTTAACCTTCCAAGCAAAGACATTGTATATGTCTGATGTTCAGAGATTGAATAATGAATGGATGTACAGAAATGTTTTTGGACTCTACAAAATAAAGCAACAGCTAAATGAAATATTCAGATAAAAATATGCCTTGTTCTTTAATTTAATGTCTGCTGATAAAGACAGACTTTCAACAGGCTAAGTCCCCTATTAGATTATATTGCATGATTTTGCATGTTTTTTTTAAAAGTTTATTAAAAGGTGCAATATAGGGGCAAATCCTGTCTTTCTGCAAGTAAGAAGAGGGGGGTATTGTAATCCTCTAATACCTGTAATCCTGTCATATTTTATAATGTAATTTTACATAGGATATTCTAAACATTTAAGAATGCATAAAGCTATTGTGGAAAAAGGAGATGAAAGGTGTATTGAGACTTGTACCGGTGGTAGATCAGGATAGGAACTGAAAGATAGGAGGAGACTGTATGATTAAAGCAAGGACAAGAAAACTGAATTCCCAGCATAAATGGGAACTTAGTGACATGGGCTAAATCAGAGAAAAGAGATTATATTGGCAACAGCCTTTTGGTTGGACTGGAATAAGGCATGGCTGGTGTCAAAAAGTTATCAAGTTCATTGTTAGAGTAGACTATAGAGGTTTTAAGCACATATTGCTGTATGATTTGCAAGGCACCTTGGCATATATATTAATAGAGGAAAGTAATGTATCATCTAAGGAACCAGATTCACAAACTCTGTTTTAAGTATAATACATTATCCTACCAAAGGGCTCAGTGTTTGATGCAGTTCTTTTTCCTGGATAGATTTGATGTTATAAAAAGTATTCAAGCATGAAACTAGTTTTATAGCATTTGGTAATTGTTGTTAACATTGGCTATCTTATCCAGAATCCCTAATTGTGACTGATATGTTTATAGACTTCTTTTCTTCCGAAAGACAATGAATGTGATTTTCCAATAGTCCATTTACTCATCCATCAAAAATTTTATCATTACCGTATGCCAAAAAGTAAGATAGTGAATTGCAAAAAAGAATAATTATAAAACAACCTGGGCAATTAAATATAGAGATATGGTATGATTTTACTGAATCACCTGCCAAAAGGAGTCTTTTTTTTTTACTATAAAACTCCAGAGATCACAGCAGAAATAACTCATCAGAACACTATACAATATGTATTGCTTGACTGACCACGAAAAAGAAAACTTTTATTATATCTAGCCCATCTCCCACAGGTTACTATTCTGTTTTCAATTCAGAGTATTTGATATTGGTTTGATTCTGTCCATTATTCAGAATAGGTCAGATCCTGATCTCATATAAACAGATTCAGTTCTACTGAAATCAATGGAACTCTGCCAAGTTACACCAGCTAAGGTTATGTCCCAGCATATAAATTCACAGAAGGCTACATGTCTCTGACACTCTTCCGAGATGTCTAGCTGTCAGCTCATACTTATCATGGCTAAAACAGAGCTCTTAGTCTTCCCCCACCCCTGAACTCTTCCCATTACTTCTGTGGACAACACCACCATCCTGCCTGTCACTCAAGCCTATACCCTGGGCATGATTTTCAACTAGGACCTCTCTTTAGGTCCTCAGATCCAGATTATGACTAAATCTTGCCAATTCTTCCTGTATAACATCTTTAAGAAAAGATCTCTAGCCATTCATAGCTAAAACTCTCATCATCCTGCATTTCAACAAGTGCAACGTCCTTATTTCCAGTCTCAACAAACACAATCTTGCCCTGCTTATGTCCATTCAGAATGCTGCTGCAAAGATCATATTCCTAGTCCATCACTTTGATCGTGTCCCCCTCTCTTTGCATCCATTCAGTGGCTCCCCCTTCTCTATCACATCAAGAATAAGCTGCCTGGCTTCACTTTCAAGATCCTTTACAGCCTATCCCCACCCTGCCTATCATCTCTCATTCACTATCAAGATGTCAGCTCTCACTTCTGATTGGCACATGATGCCACTCTCCATTGCTTACTTGTCAAATTTTCAAGCAAGCTTTTTCCTAACCTACCCCTCCCCTCACACTTTCAGGCGCTCCCCATAAACATCTGCAAAGCTATCTCATTATTCACCTTCCAAACTCTCCTGTGCCGTGATGCTGACAAAAAGTTGACAATGGTTAGGCTGCTGGTGTGCAGAGACCACGGCCTATCACGTAATCAATGCTGTCCTCATTGTTTCCTTGTATTCCCTGTCTGTCTGTCTCCAGCTGTTGCCTCTTGTCCTATATGAGACAGTAAGTGTTTTGGGGGCAGGGACTGTCTTTTTGTTGTTTGTAGAACACCTAGTGCAAGGGGGTCCTGGTCCATGGCTGGGGTTCCTAGGTGCTATAATAATACAAATAGATGAATAATAATAGATGGAACCTTGTGGCTGAGCCCTATGTACACAGCAGTAGGTAGCCTGTAGAGGTCATCAGAATTTTCCCCATATTTCACCAGCACCTGCAGGGCATGAGAAACATGGAATTAACAGCTAACAGCTCACACTGCATCTGCTTAGTACAGGCAAACAGCAGCACTTCCCCACTATTAAGGTCAAATGGCACCTTCCGTGATTTAGATGCAAATGTGTAACTGGCTTCTGCTCAAAATAAGGCTAGTGCCAAAGTAAGGAACCACTGAATCTGGACCGTACATTCTGAATTAGCTGCTCTGCTTAACAGTAAAACTAGACAACAATTGCAAAATAGTCAACAAAATTCTTCCACCCCATCCTCTGTAAATGTCTGCCTATGTAGAATTAGCATTTAGACTTATAACACTTTAAAGTCCAGGATAAAGGGGTGTGATTGAAGGTTGTTATGAAGTGAAATATAATGCCTCTGGATTCTGAACTTTGGAAGACTATGGATAAAAAAAAGTCTGATTCTGCCTGGAGACTGATGATTTACTCAATAAAGCAGAAGGAAAGCCATATCTACTTCAGTGCAACAGATATAGTTTTTAAAAACATGACAAGATTTTCTTCTTACTTAATTCTTGTTCACAATAACAAAGTAGTTGCAATTACATGTCATAAGAATTCATCTCTGTCAAACTACATTTACAAAAATGTTCTTGAAAAGGAATCAAGCTTTTAACAAAAATATTATTTCCACTTTATTTAAATTACTGTCATTTACTTTCCTGAAAGTATGATGATGACATGACGTCAATAGGTACATATTTGTATTTGTTGTTGCATTGTTAGCATCTAGTCCTGCATCATTGCTCAGCCAAAATGCCCATTCAAGGCAATAAGGAGCATTGATCGAGCCACTTACCAATTTATAATGCCTCAGATAAAGACATATTAACCCCACACCCCAAATACCACCAACAAATGAGAAATCAATGCAAAAAACGGTGTCAATCTGATGTTATGGTTGAGAATGTTAATGATCAAATGTAAGGAAATTTAAAGTATAAATGTAAAACTCAGTCCTGTTTTACTTACAGTAGAACCTCAGAGTTACGAACATCAGTTATGAACTGACTGGTTCACCACCCATCATATTTGGAACAGGAAGTACTCAATCAGGCAGCAAGAGACAAAAAAAAAAAAAGCAAATACAGTACAGTACTGTGTTAAACATAAACTACTAAAAAAATAAAGGGAAACATTTTTATATAAAAAAGATTTGACATGGTAAGGAAACTGTTTCTGTGCTTGTTTCATTTCAACTGAGATGGTTAAAAGCAGCATTTTTCTCCTGCACAGTAAAATTTCAAAGCTGTATTAAATCAATGTTCAGTTGTAAACTTTTAAAGTTTTCTTCAGAGTTATGAACAACCTCCATTCCCGAGGTGTTTGCAACTCTGAGGTTCTACTGTACATAAGAGCTCGGTATTATGATTATATGGCCTTTCGTCTCCATTACCTAGCACCTTTTATACTCATTTAAACCTGTGCAAAGTGAGTTTCAGCTACTACCATTCTGCTTTGGTAGCATTTTACAGCCTACGTTCTACTGATGTGACTACATAAATTGCAAAGCTGTGGAAAATCAAGCTTATATTTAAGTATGCAGGATGATAGCATAACATACATACATATATATAAATACTGCAGCTTCACTAGGAGACAACTTAAGGTTGAAAATGTAGCTTGGACTTTCCTAATTTTTGTTTCTTTTAAAAATTTCAACAATAATATTATATAAACATGGGGGGCACTTTTTTATAGAAAACTATATTTTATATTTCATTTAGCACTTCTCCACTGGAACTTCTGTGCTGCGCCATTTTTCTATATTTGAACAAGTGTTATTTCGAAATTCATAATCTATTGGTACCTAGCACATGGAGTGACATTGCAATAAGTTTTGCATGACATGCCTGGAATATTAAGCAGTGGCAAAATAGTTAACAGATAGTGAACTAACTACAGCCACACACTGTCAGAATCACTGGGTGGCCATCTTAGGTAGGAGCAGATGCAGGCTGGAACAGGGTGGGCTAGTGTGGAAACAGGCATGAGCTGAAGCCATAGACGACTGGTGCCTCCCTATACTTGGGGAACACAATCTAAAGAGGAGGACACATCTCCCCTACCCAGGGACCTTCCACATCCTGCATCCAGCCCAGGGCCACCACGCTTCTCCCCACTGCATGTTCGGCCATTCTCCCTGGCAGCCGGGTGGGGAGTGAGATGGAGCTGCTTCTGCCTGACAAAGCCTGGCTGGGAGCCAGCAGCAGCTCGCTCTCCCCCCCTCCCCCCCGGGCATGTTTCTGGCTTGCTCAGCCCCTGTCACCAACAGCCGAGCCTACAGGTACTGAAACTAAGGGTGCTGGTGGGTGCTGCAGCACCCCCTGGAGTGAAGTGGTTTCCATAATATACAGGGTTTACAGTTTGGTTCAATGGCTCTCAGCACCCCCACTATACAAATTGTTCCAGCACCCCTTAACCCAGGCAGGCTGCCGCTGCATACCAACCAAGCTTTCTTAAGTAGAAGCGGCTCTGTCCCGCTCCCCACACAGCTGCCAGGGAGAGTGGCTGAAAGTGAGAGGCGCAGGGAGAGAAGGACAGAGTCCCTCTCCTTTTCCACCCCTTGGCAATCCAATCTTGGGGGGCACTAGCCACCTGGCTAGAGCACGTGCAGAGGCAGTCTGCCAGAATACTAGGCAATGGAAACATTCCCAGCCAGGTAGCAACATTGATCAGACTAGAAAGAATGCTTCCCTTAGTAGACTATATGCCTGCCTTGGAGTCACCTGGGTGGGTCCTTACCTATGGATGGCTGAACCCCGGTTGAATAGTATGGGGCCTATCACAAGACCTGCAGGTAATTGCCTCTAATGATTGATCACACTCTCTGGCTCAGGGGTGACTCATCAGGCTTAAACAGGCTCAGACTCAGAGGTAACAGACTGAGAGGCAACTCAGAGATGACTCATCACATACACGTTTGTGTGATGAAATTGTAAAACAGAAAAAAATGAAAAAAGTCAAGAAGAAAAGAGCTTATAGTTTCTGTTGTATTGCAATTTCCTTGGTTTAGCACTTAATTATTTAGTGGCACCTAACATAGCCGAGGAGAGGTTTTATTTTAAAATATATTGGAAAATAGTCAAAGGAGTTCGAGAGACATTCATATGTTGCTTTAGTTGCAAGACATTTTCACCTTTGTGGGTAGCTGTATGTAACTGGTTTGGGTTTTTCACATCCGTCTCTCCTCGATTCTTAAAAAAGTTAGGATTAAACAAAGTTAAATGCGGTGAATATTGCTTCCTTTCCCACACACTAAAATTTGTGTTATTTAAATAAATGTATGTGTTTTAATCTCATCTCAATAACCAACAACACCTACTTATTTTGGGACAGATTTTAACTGTAGGTTGAGCCAGATGTTATACATCTAAATAGAGTAAACCGTGTCCATAAATAATTGGAAATGAGGCCAGACTGGGGGTGAAATGAAAATCAGGCCCTTTTAATTACAGTTCACATCCAAAGTGTGATGCAGATGCCAAGTGTTTGACAGTACTTGAATACTACAGTGATGAGCACAGTGTAAGAATGAATACAATAGCCTAGAAGGAAAAAGTCTTTTCCAGAAAGAGGAATCAATTCATATGCAAGGCATTAAAACAGCTAAAATTTTATAGACAGTAATAGTAGTTTATTTAAGCTATTGCATAGATGCCACATCTGTATAAACTGCATATACTTATTCTGCTTTTGTTTGCCACCAGTCTTCTATCTCCTCTCTTAGAGGTTCCTTCACACATGTATCTAACATCAAATGGTTGAGGAATGAGTTCTCCATAAATCTGTGTAAGATTAGAACTTTATAGAATTTCATGCCTCACTTCTTGGAAATCCTTCAGTAGTAAGCTAAACATTAAGAACTTTGGCTTTAAACACTCCTTCAGACTGGTAGGAGAGAGATGACGAAATGGAGGAAATATGTGAGTAGATAGAATTGGAGGGACAGAAGATGGAGGAGGACATGGAGAGACAAGAGAGCAAGGGCGGCTCTACCAACTTTGCTGCCCCAAGCAGGCGCCGCCAAATTACCGCTTCCGCAACTGCGGCGGAGCTGCCGCCAAATTGCCACCGTGCCCAGAAGACTGGCGGGAAGAGCAGCGGAGCTGCTGCCGAATTGCCGTCGCGGGACACGGACTGCCGCCTCATTCTGAATGCCGCCCCAAGCACCTGCTTGGAAAGCTGGTGCCTGGAACCGGCCCTGCAAGAGTGGGCTGCAGGTATCCTTCTTTCTCATCCAGTTCTTCCCCTCATCTTCCCACTCTTCTCTTTCTTTCCTTTATAGTCCTGTGTCCCATCTGACCCTTCTATTCTCTCCTGGACCCTTCCTTCCCCCTTCATTGCCTACTGCCATTGTGATGTGTATAGGCCGTCCCTGGGTAGGTGGATCCATTTCTTTAAATGAATGGATGATTCTTGTTACTGAAAACTCAAACAGGAGATTGAACAGGAACACTGCATGTCAAGCTTTAAATCATTGTCAGTGACTCATATATCTGTCATTTAGCCAAAACTTTTACTTACTTGGGCCTGACTCCATTTTTTTCCATTCCAAAAGTGCGTACAGCTGGAGAGAACCACCTCTGCCTCCACTAGTGCCAACACTGTTTCCTCAAACCCTCTTACATAGATAATAATCTCTAAAAATGATACCTAGCATGCAGTTAAAGACAAGAAGGCAGGTGAGAGTTCATATCGCTCCATTTTTCATTGTTGTGGTGGTCTATCTTGATTTCAATTTGATATCTGCTGTGACACGTGACAACTTTTCAGTTAAAGTGAACTAACACCTGCTGAATATGACATTATGATCATTCCAAACTGTCAGCTTCACTTGCATTTATTCTGAGTTGCAATAATTGGTCTCTGAAAACCTGAATCTGTGAAGTCCCATGGTTTGTTGAATGATGGGGCCTCGATCCTGTGAGGTATTGCCCACCCTCAACTCTTATTGCAGCGAATTGAGTTGAAGGTGCTCAGCTCTATGCAGACTTGGGGCCTAGATCATGTCAGTAGAGAAGTTTTCTCTTGCCACTGCTGTAAATTTATTCTGAACTACATTAAGAAGCCAAACAATTGACATTTTGCTCTTGGAAATATGAAATGTGGAGTCTTGTTTATGGCAAAAAAGAGAAGACAAAAGAAAAGAGTAGCATGTTACAATGAAGAGGGATGGAGCAAAGTCGTCACACAGAACCTATAAGTAAATATTCTTAAAACTTCTTAAGACACTTAATTCTCAACTGGTCCCACTGGAGTATTTTCTTCAATATCAGGTGAGAAATAATTTTTATAGACCCTTTGCAATATGCAGTGGAAGTGTTCTCACATAATCAGCATTTTCACATGTATCAGATGCATATTTCCTGAGGGACCATGAAAAAAGACATCATAGAGACATCTGAATTCAACAAAATTTCCACTAAGCGACTAATTTCCTTCTTTGACAGGGTTACTGGCCTAATAGATGGGGGGAAGCAGTAGATGTGATATACCTTGATTTTAGTAAGGCTTTTGACACAGTCCCACATGATACCCTTCTCATAAGCAAACTAGGGAAATGTGTTCTAGATTAAATTACTATAGGTGGGAGCACAACTGGTTGAAAGACTGTACTAAAAGAGAAGCTATTAATGGTCTGCTGTCACACTAGTGGGGTTTCACAGGGGTCAGTCATGGGCCTGGTACTATTCAGTATTTTCTTTAATGATTGGATAATGGAGAGACAATAAAATGCTGATATGCTCATAAAATTTGCACAGGACACCAAGCTGGAGAAGGGTTGTAAGCACTTTGGAGGAGAGGATTAGAATTTAAAATGACATAGTCAAATTAGAGAATTTGTCTGATATCAATATGATATAACTTAATAAAGGCAAATGCAAAGTACTACCCTTTGGAGTTAAAAATCAAATGCACATCTACAACATGGGGAATAACTGGCTTGGTGATAGTACTGTTGAAAAGGATCTGGGGGTTATAGCAGATCACAAATTGAGTGTGAGTCAACAATTTGATGCAGTTGTGAGAAAGGCTAATATTCTGGGGTGTATTAACAGGAGTTTCATATGTAAGATACAGGGGGTAATTGTCCCACCCTGCTCAGCACTGATGAGGCCTCAGCTGGAGTTCTGTGTCCAATACTGGACCCGTCACTTTAGGAAAGATGTGGACAAATTGGAAAGAGTCCAGAAGAAAGCAACAAAACTGACAAAAGGTTCAGAAAACCTGACCTCTGAGGAAAAATAAAAAAAACAGGCATGTTCAGTCTTGAGAAAAGAAGACTGAGGAGAGACCTGATGACAGTCCTCAGATATGTTAGGGATATGTTAAGGAGGACACTGAACAATTTTTCTTCATGTCCACTGAAGAAAGGACAAGAAGTAGTGGCTTAATCTCTAGCAAGGGAGACTTAGGTTAGATAATAGGAAAAACTTCTTTACTATAAGGATACTTAAACTCTGGAATAAGCTTCCAAGGGAGTTATGAAGTCCTCATCACTGGAGATTTTTAAGAACAGGTTGGACAAACATCTCTCAGGAATCATCTGGGTTTACTTGGTCATGCCTCATTTAAGACCTCCCAAGGCCCCTTCCTCCCATACATTTCTATAATTCTGTGCTCAGTTTTCGCATAAATGACCATTGTAGGCTCACTGGTCAGAATGGGAACTGGTTCACATTGCAAGGGGTGCAGAGCCATATCTCTCCATAGAGATTCATCTCCTGGAACTTACTGATGATGAGGGACAGCCTGCTTGTTGTACCCCTTCTGAGAAAGGATCCTGGTATCTCAACCCTTCTACAGGACTCAGGTATAATCTAGTCCTGTAAAACTGAGAGTAAGAAAAATATCATCAGAGTTTAATAGTTTGAAGCATCACTTTAAATCTTATAATGGAGCATTTTTAAATGGAATAGGTGAATCTCTGTACAGTAGCTTTCGGAAGCACAGCTTTTCAGTATGTAAAAACTGTTGTAAGGGGATTAATGCTCATGCTTTATTAGTGCTAGGTGCTCTCATTTAATATAATTTATAATAGGCAACAATTCACTGGCTCTTGTTTGGGTTATTCTGAAGTTATACTGTTAGAAGTGCCCCTCTATGGAGGAGGCCTTCCATGGTAACTTTGACCTTCATTCAGAGTAGCAGTGCCTACTGTATGTTTATTACATCACTAATATGCCCAAACCAGGAAACATGCCCTTGCCAAAACTACAGGTGTGAGTTGCACAGCTGTCTAATCTAATCAGATCTCTGTCTAGGCAATTCTATCATGCTCATCAGAGTGTACGCACCTGTGACCAGGTTTGCCTCTGCAGCACCTCATCATGGCACATTGGGATAACACACCCAGTCACAGGGTCTCCACTGATTGGCCACTGTCTCTCACACAGTCCAATGTAGCAATATTTTCAAGGCATCATTCAGTCCCACCACATTCAAGGTGTTAAAGTCCCAAAGGCCAGGAAAAACTACAACTGAAAACAGGGGCATCCAACAAACCTTCAGCAGGACCCTGCCCCTCTGTTCAGGTCCTGTCTTCAAATAACCAGTATGTTGGTCAATCTCCCTGGGGCTGGTCATTCGTTCCATTGGGAAGCTCATCCAACCAACAAGCTACCTCAGTCTCTGGGCTGCAATCATGTTTTTCTCACATCAGAAGAAGCAGAGCTCTGCTTTCCTACCTAGTCAACTCTGAACAGGGCTAGGACTTCACTTTTAACTCCCCTCTCCATACCTGATTTCTGCTGCTGGGGTCACAGACTCTCATTATCCCCCCCATTGCCAATGTGGGTCCTGTCTACCCCATCGCAATTCCAATGTGTATGAACCAGTGGGGTTTCAATGCATGGGGATTGTGTTTCTGCTGTCTGTTTTTCTAAGATTGGTGGCTGCAAGGTATTGAATTCTGAATGAATAGTAGAATCAGTGCAGCAAGAAAGATGTAGTATATTTCACAGAAGAAGTACCTGGTCCCAAAGTACCTAAGAATGATAAAGTTAAAGAGAACATGTAGAAGAGGTGATCTGCCTCTTAGCCTGAGGTTATTTAGCAAAGTCAAAATTCAGGGTTACTTATACACACTTTTCAGAGAGTACCCTGTTCCTCTAGAAGTATCTTTACTGCACACTTCTTTTGCTCCAGCCTCCTACCTGATTGTCCTGGAAAGCTGCTGTATTGCATTATTCCTAAAGTCTGAACCCACCCCACGCCTTAGTTAAAGTTCACAATTTAACTATATGAGTAAGCAAGTGAAATTTAACTTGAAAACATATATTAAAAATACATATATATTGTAGTGTTTTTCACAGCAAGTCTGTGAGGTATAATGTTGCCAATATATAACTATGGCTGGGCCAGACAATTCTGCCACAACAGCTGATGGTCACTGTATTAATGGTCTTGATCAGGGGTGGCTAAACTGCAGCTCACAAGCTGCATGTGGCTCTTTTCTGGTTAAAGTGCAGCTTGCGGAGCCCCCCCATACCTCCTTCATTTTCTGCCTACCAGACTGTGGGGGAGAGCCCTGAGGTGGGGCAGTAGGGCTATGGGCTTCTTCTGCCCAGCAGGGAAGGGGATCTCAGACTTCAGCCTTGCCAGGCACACCTGCTGGGGCTCAAGGCTTCAACAGCTGAAGCCCTGATCCCCGGAAGGCACCTCCCATGGGGCTGAAGCCCTGAGCCCCAGCAGGTGCCTCCTGAGACCACACTCCCCACAGGGCAGAAGCCCCTAGGCCCACCACCCTGCTGTGGGCTTGAAGCCCTGAGCCCTGGCAGGTGCACTCTGGCTCTCGAACTTCTGAAGATTGTCATATGCGGCTTGGAGGATCAATAAATTTGGCCACCCCAGTCTAGAACGAAGGAATACTGGTGAGAAACTGAAATTTGATTGCCTGGGCCCAGTCACATGATTTTGGTCAGGCTTCTGGAGGTGAATATATGTTAGTATTCATTTGTTTTATACATAGTTCACTTTACAGTCATTCAGAATAGCAAAAAATGGAATATGTCTGTGTAACACTTTTATTTAAAAAGTTTGTTTTTTTTCTTTTGGGGTATCTTACTGAGATAGAGTATGAAATATACATTTCTGTTTTGAAAAAATAATTGTTTTGGTTCTGGTCTCTCCCTCTTCCCTTTTGCCAGGAAACCTCCTTCTCAATATTGATGACTAAAAGGAGATATGCTCCATAGAGACTTACATTGAGAATAAAAATAATCAAGAAAAGCTCAGTTACCATGATATCCCACAGTGCTGTCTGGAAAGCACTGCAAAAATGCTGATTTTTGTAGGTTTTATTAACATTTTTTATTCCAATAACCTTTAGAAAGCCACATCAATCAGTTGCTAAGTGTATCCTTTCATAAACATTTTCAATATAAAAACCAGATATATTCCACTTTTAAGTAAAATGACAATTGCAATTTTCAAAAGTAAACAAGAAAAATAGCCTCGGAATTAAGCTTTTCTAGACCAGGGGTTCTTAAACTTCTGTACTGGTGACCCCTTTCACACAGCACGTCTCTGCGTGCCACCTCCCCCCCCCCTTATAAATTAAAAACACTTTTAAATATATTTAACACCATTATAAATGCAGGAGGCAAAGTGGGATTTGGGGTGGAGGCTGACACCTCGCGACCCCCTCATATAATAACCTAATGACCCCCTGAGGGGTCCGGACCCCCTGTTTGAGAACCCCTGGTCTATACCAACAATTAGTTTGCAACAAGCTGGGGTGTGAATCCACCCTGCACAAGCCTGCCATGCACTAACTGTTCATGTGGACCCTGCTGCTGTCCATTCGTTAGAGCGCTTTGATTTAGTCCTAATTCAAAGAGGACTAAATCAAATAGCATTAGTGAATTGTTAAGTTATATCCATGTGGACAGTTAGTCTGCAGCAGGCTAGTGCAGGATAGATTGACATCCCAACATATTGAGAATTAAATATTTGTGTAGATAAGTTCTTTGACACAGGAAACAATGTCATCTGCTTTAGTGATGGGCTAGATATTCATTAATATTTACATGAATAAAAGTACCGGATAAATGGGACTTAGGCCCTTAACCTGCTTAGATACTTAAGAAAATCCCACTAGGCACCTCTCTACAACTAAAAAAACGTAATGACAGGTTTCAGAGTAACAGCCGTGTTAGTCTGTATTCGCAAAAAGAAAAGGAGTCCTTGTGGCACCTTAGAGACTAACCAATTTATTTGAGCATGAGCTTTCGTGAGCTACAGCTCACTTCATCAGATGCATACCGTGGAAACTGCAGCAGACTTTATATATACACAGAGAATATGAAACAATACCTCCTCCCACCCCACTGTCCTGCTGGTAATAGCTTATCTAAAGTGAGCAACAGGTTAGGCCATTTCCAGCACAAATCCAGGTTTTCTCACCCTCCACCCCCCCACACAAATTCACTCTCCTGCTGGTGATAGCCCATCCAAAGTGACAACTCTTTACACAATGTGCATGATAATGAAGTTAGGCCATTTCCTGCACAAATCCAGGTTCTCTCACTCCCTCACCCCCCTCCAAAAACCCACCCCCATACACACAGAGACTCACTCTCCTGCTGGTAATAGCTCATCCAAACTGACCACTCTCCAAGTTTAAAACCAAGTTAAACCAGAACATCTGGGGGGGGTAGGAAAAAACAAGAGGAAATAGGCTACCTTGCATAATGACTTAGCCACTCCCAGTCTCTATTTAAGCCTAAATTAATAGTATCCAATTTGCAAATGAATTCCAATTCAGCAGTTTCTCGCTGGAGTCTGGATTTGAAGTTTCTTTGTTTTAAGATAGCGACCTTCATGTCTGTGATTGCGTGACCAGAGAGATTGAAGTGTTCTCCGACTGGTTTATGAATGTTATAATTCTTGACATCTGATTTGTGTCCATTTATTCTTTTACGTAGAGACTGTCCAGTTTGACCAATGTACATGGCAGAGGGGCATTGCTGGCACATGATGGCATAAATCACATTGGTGGATGTGCAGGTGAACGAGCCTCTGATAGTGTGGCTGATGTTATTAGGCCCTGTGATGGTGTCCCCTGAATAGATATGTGGGCACAATTGGCAACGGGCTTTGTTGCAAGGATAAGTTCCTGGGTTAGTGGTTCTGTTGTGTGGTATGTGGTTGTTGGTGAGTATTTGCTTCAGGTTGCGGGGCTGTCTGTAGGCAAGGACTGGCCTGTCTCCCAAGATTTGTGAGAGTGTTGGGTCATCCTTTAGGATAGGTTGTAGATCCTTAATAATGCGTTGGAGGGGTTTTAGTTGGGGGCTGAAGGTGACGGCTAGTGGAGTTCTGTTATTTTCTTTGTTAGGCCTGTCCTGTAGTAGGTAACTTCTGGGTACTCTTCTGGCTCTATCAATCTGTTTCTTTACTTCCGCAGGTGGGTATTGTAGTTGTAAGAAAGCTTGACAGAGATCTTGTAGGTGTTTGTCTCTGTCTGAGGGGTTGGAGCAAATGCGGTTGTATCGCAGAGCTTGGCTGTAGACGATGGATCGTGTGGTGTGGTCAGGGTGAAAGCTGGAAGCATGCAGGTAGGAATAGCGGTCAGTAGGTTTCCGGTATAGGGTGGTGTTTATGTGACCATTGTTTATTAGCACTGTAGTGTCCAGGAAGTGGATCTCTTGTGTGGACTGGACCAGGCTGAGGTTGGTGGTGGGATGGAAATTGTTGAAATCATGGTGGAATTCCTCAAGGGCTTCTTTTCCATGGGTCCAGATGATGAAGATGTCATCAATGTAGCGCAAGTAGAGTAGGGGCTTTAGGGGACGAGAGCTGAGGAAGCGTTGTTCTAAATCAGCCATAAAAATGTTGGCATACTGTGGGGCCATGCGGGTACCCATAGCAGTGCCGCTGATCTGAAGGTATACATTGTCCCCAAATGTGAAATAGTTATGGGTAAGGACAAAGTCACAAAGTTCAGCCACCAGGTTAGCCGTGACATTATCGGGGATAGTGTTCCTGACGGCTTGTAGTCCATCTTTGTGTGGAATGTTGGTGTAGAGGGCTTCTACATCCATAGTGGCCAGGATGGTGTTATCAGGAAGATCACCGATGGATTGAAGTTTCCATAAACCTGGAAATCCTGGGCGCCCCATCATCTCAGGCATTGGCACCCTGACAGCAGGATTGTCTGGCTATGTAGACTCCCTCCTCAGGCCCTATGCTACCAGCACTCCCAGCTACCTTCGAGACACCACTGACTTCCTGAGGAAACTTCAATCCATCGGTGATCTTCCTGATAACACCATCCTGGCCACTATGGATGTAGAAGCCCTCTACACCAACATTCCACACAAAGATGGACTACAAGCCGTCAGGAACACTAGCCGTGTCCCCCCTCCCCCCCCCCCGATGTTCTGGTTTAACTTGGTTTTAAACTTGGAGAGTGGTCAGTTTGGATGAGCTATTACCAGCAGGAGAGTGAGTCTGTGTGTGTATGGGGGTGGGTTTTTGGAGGGGGGTGAGGGAGTGAGAGAACCTGGATTTGTGCAGAAAATGGCCTAACTTCATTATCATGCACATTATGTAAAGAGTTGTCACTTTGGATGGGCTATCACCAGCAGGAGAGTGAATTTGTGTGGGGGGGTGGAGGGTGAGAAAACCTGGATTTGTGCTGGAAATGGCCTAACCTGTTGCTCACTTTAGATAAGCTATTACCAGCAGGACAGTGGGGTGGGAGGAGGTATTGTTTCATATTCTCTGTGTATATATAAAGTCTGCTGCAGTTTCCACGGTATGCATCTGATGAAGTGAGCTGTAGCTCACGAAAGCTCATGCTCAAATAAATTGGTTAGTCTCTAAGGTGCCACAAGGACTCCTTTTTATTTTTTAAAAAAACGTAGAAAATCTGTCCCGTGGGCACTTGCAAAAGTTTTATCCTAAGGCTTGTCTATGGGGGGTGCTAGTGCAGTGTGGATTTAAAGGGTGCTAGCAACTCTGCACTAACTCCCTGTGTGGACACTGTTACTGTCCACTAACAGGGCCTTCAGGCAATTTAGTTTAATGCACTTCTAAAGTACATTAAGGTAATGCTCAAAAAGGTACTTTTACGGCTTGTTTACATGGTGCATTAGTCTGCACCAGAGAGGTATAAAATCTAGTGCACACTAGCATGCCAGACATTAAGAGTATGTCTACACTATGAAATTAGGTCGATTTTATAGAAGTCGATTTTTCGGAAGCGGTTTTATACAGTCGATTGCGTGCGTCCCCACTAACTGCATTAAGTTGGCGGAGTGCATGCACAGTACAGTGGCTAGTGTAGACTTTCGGAGCGGTGCACTGTGGGTAGCTATCCCACAGTTCCCACAGTCTCCATTGCCCATTGAAATTCTGGGTTGAGCTCCCAATGCCTGATGGGACAAAAACATTGTCATGGGTGGTTTTGGGTACATGTTGTCAGTCACCCCTCCCTCTCTGCCTCCCTCCATGAAAGCAATGGCAGACAATCGTTTCGCAGCTTTTTTCCTGGGTTAACCGCACAGACGCCATAGCACTGCAAGCGGGAGCCTGCTCAGCTCACCGTCACCACTGCTGTTCTGAGCAAGTCTAATGTGAGGGCTGCTGTAGCCAATGCAATCATTGACATTCTGTTATCAAGGGTAGTGACTCTGGGAAATGTGCAGGCCTTTTTAGATTTTAGGTACATCATATTCCTGTCCTTTGTCACTGGTGAAGAAGTCTTGCAGGCGCACATTCCACATGAAACAGGTCCAGGGCTCCTGCTCTTTTGCCTTGGCCACACAGCAGCAGCTCCTGGGTGCCTTCACATCAATGGTGAATGGCTCCACTGCTTCCGCTGCAACTCTGCAGCAGATGGTGCAGTAGGACTGCTAGCCGTCCTCATCAATGCTGTTTTCCTCGCTCCACCACTTCTGCTGCAACTCTGCTATCCTGATCTCCTGCAAGCTGGAGGCTTCTGCCTCAGGTTGCTCTCCCAGCCGGCAGCACCATGCAGTTTCACCTACCCCAGCCTACCCCTTGCTCCCATGGCTCATGAAGCCTGGACAGTAGCAAGGAGCAGTTCAACTATAGGCTGAGCAAGTGCAGAATGGTGGTAGAATGTGCCTTTGGACATTTAAAAGCTCGCTGGCGTTGTTGGTCAGACCCCAGTGCAACCAACATTCCCATTGTTATTGCTGCTTGCTGTGTGCTCCATAATATCTGTGAGAGTAAGGAGGGGACGTTTATGGCGGGGTGGGAGGTTGAGGCAAATTGCCTGGCTTCCGATTTTGAGCAGCCAGACACTGATTAGAAGAGCACAGCAAGGCACACTCCGTATCACAAGAGACTTTGAAAACTAGTTTAATGACTGGCCAGGCTACGGTGTGACAGTTGTGCTTATTTCTCCTTGATGCAAACCTGCCCCCTTTGTTGATTTTAATTCCCTGTAAGCCAATCACCCTCCCCCCTTCAAAATCAAGTAATTATTGTTTTGAAACCATGCATTCTTTATTAATTAAAAATAATTGAGATAACGGACAAGGAAACCGCCAGCGATTTTGGGTACGTGTTGTCAGTGACCATTCCCTCGCTCCCTCCCTCTGTAAAAGCAACGGCAGACAATCATTTCTCGCCCTTTTTCCTGCATTGCCCACACATACTCCATAGCACTGCAAGCGGGAGCCCTCTCCGCTCACCGCTGCAGTTGTGAGCATTGTAAACACCTCACATTTGCCCTTGGAGATTTTAGCATATATATTGGCATTACGTCTTTTGGAACAGAGTTCTGATAGCATGGATTCGTCTCCCCATACAGTGATCAGATCCAGTTCCCCCTGCTTTCGGGGGACTGCATGGTCACCTGTGCTGATGAGCTCGCCATGCTGGCCAAACAGGAAATGAAATTCAAAAGCTTTTGGGGCTTTTCCTGTGTACCTGACTAGCGCATCTGAATTGAAAGTGCTGTCCAGAGTGGTCACAATGGAGCACTCTGGGATAGCTCCTGGAGGCCAATACCATTGAATTGCATCCACACTACCCGAAATTCGACCCAGTGATGTCGATTTTAGCGGTAATCCCCTTGTTGGGGAGGAGTACCAAAATCGATTTTAAGAGCCCTTTAAGTCAACAAAAATAGCTTCGTCATGTGGACGGGTGCAGGGTTAAATCGACCTAACGCTGCTAAATTCGACCTAAACTTGTAGTGTAGACCAGGGCTAACTGGCCCATGTGAAATCTGGAATCTGCTGGTGCACACTAAAAGTTCCCTAATATGCATGAATATAGTCCTGTTTCAAACATTATGCATTATACAATAACGCACACTAGAGAACTTTTAGTGTGCACCAGACATGTACACATGAGCCAGTTAGTGCACGACATGCTAGTGGGCTTTAGAATTTACACTCTTCTGATGTGGATTAAAGGACCGTCTAGACAAGCCCTTAGTGACTAACCAGGCAATACAAATAACTGACACTGAACAGTCAACCCAGAGCCTGAGAACTGGTTGTTGAAAGTAGTCAGCAAATACTTCTGAATAAGGAATAGATTGGCATTGGTTCACTAAGGATTCCTTTACCAGAAGAAGGGGCAAGTTTATAATAAATATCAATCAGAAGGTACAATTTGACCCTGCTGTAGTTTAGAAGGTCATTTCATTTCAGATAAATATCCCATAGTGAAGATGATTATTTGTCCCTTATCCCACTGTCTAAATTGCAGACATTGAGTGGAAATCTCTTAGAAAGAGATGTTGAACATTTTCCAGTACTTCCTGCTTCTACCAGGTTTGGTTCGTCCTTGTGTGTGGGTCCTTATTTTTTTTTCACTGAATTGCTTCACTCATTCCTGATTTGCACTTATTTCTCAGCCTCCCAGAGCTACAGGTACAACATGCAACACTGAAATGGGGCACCTCATTTCCCCCATTCTTTATTATTCTCCTCTTCCCTTTGCCCCCTTCTTCCTTCTCTCTGACCCTTTCTTTTCTGCCAGCTCTCTATCTCTCCCGCTGTCATTTGTGCTGCCCCCATCCTTACATTTTTAATCCTTTGTCCCTTCAAACTTCCTTTCTTTTGTTTTCTTCCCCTTTTCACCATCATTTCCTCCTGCTGTTGGAGTGCTGTTCTAGAATCTCCCATGCTGCCAGATTCCTTCTGATCCTTTTAACTGGCTTTCTGCTCCTTCTTTGACTTACTCCTATTTCACTGAAGTCTATGAGTGTTTTTTGCTATTGATTTCTAGAGGTGTAGGAATGGACCCAGTGTCTGTGATGGGTGGGCAGTGCAGGAAGTACGCCCCCTTTCCTTTATGGTTTCTTAAGAGATTGCAAAGGAAAAAATCCTGTTTGGTGAGAGGGGGAAATAAAATCAGGGGATCCTTTGTACAAAACACAGAAAAAATGCTTTTCACTATCACACTGTCTCTGTTTGTCAGAGGAAACACACCAGACCCAGCAGGATGGGGGCTGTGTTGAGTAGCATTCTCACACCATGGGATTTTGTAGCAATATGGATATCAGGATGGGGGCCCTTAAAATAGCATGTCCTGCTGAATGTATCTGAGAGGAATTATTCTCCAGACAACTCTCCACTGAGCAGTTTGGTGTGACTGCAGAAGTAGGGTAGAGGCTGGGACTAGTTGCCAAATGGCTCCCAGTTATGCAATTAAACAGGTGATATGTTGGAATTCCCTTATGTGATTCAGGCTGTTCTCATTCACAGTATGAACTTTTGGATGTTCTGGCAGTCACTGCATTAATTTCCTGCTCAATTTCACATCCAAATTTTAAAAGATCTGAATTTCTGAAGCAAAACTGAAGTGCCGAAATGTAACACAATCAACTCAGATTGGGCCAAATTCTACAGTCTCATTTTGGCTTGTTCAAAAACTGCAGAATGTGGACCATTGACCATTGTTGCTCACCATGGGTCTACCATTTTAGTCTGCCCAAAATAAATCAGTAACTTCCATCACTACTGTTCTTTCGACTGTAGTTTTTAGTCTTCTGTAACATGGGATGGGGCACGAAAAGTCCAAAAGTTTCATTTTCTATCATATTCTGCCACACAGATTAGGCCATTGTACAACTACAGTAAACTGGTCAGTAACAGCTGTGAAGTACAGAACCTTCCAAATAAACAATGTACATAAAAGAAAAGTCAGGTATTTTTTTTGTTCAGATTTTAGTTTGACAGAGAAAAAGTTCTGCTTTGCCTTACAAATCTCAGTATTTGATTCATATTAAACACAATCTGATCCTGGGCATCTTCAACCAGTTACATTTAAATAGCCACAACAGGAAACAGTCAAGCCTCACTAAAAATCAGAGTTCTTGATGAGCTATGAGAAAGTCTATGTTTCGTTTCCAAATTAAAGAAGGTTAATATATTTATTTCCTTTACCTTCCTTTCTCCCAGGCTGTTGAAAACAAATTGGGAAGGAAGAGGTCAAAAAGTTAAATGAAAGCAGTGAAAATACCATCAAATTATTTCTTTCCATTGTGAAACTCATCCACAAGGTGTGACGGGGCAAAGCCAGATGGCTACAGAAAAGTAGTGGGAGATAGATATATTAGCTCCAGGCTAATTAAATCCCTGGTACCAGGTTAAGTGAAATGGAAGCTAGTCCAGGTCAATTAAGACACCTGGGGCCAATTAAGAACTTTCCAGAAGGCAGGGAGAATGCTAGGTTGATTGGGACACCTGAAGCCAATCAGGGGCTGGCTGAAACTAGTTAAAAGCCTCCCAGTCAGTCAGATGGGTGTGCATGTCAGGAGCTGTGGGAGGAAGTTGTGCTGTTGGAGAGGCTGAGCAGTACACACCATATCAGGCACAAGGAAGGAGGCCCTGAGGTAAGGGTGAAGTGGAGCTTGAGGAAGTGAGGGCTGCTGTGGGGGAAGTAGCCCAGGGAATTGTACATGTCATGTTTCTAAAAGGTCAGCTACCATAGCTGATACTATTAGGGTCCCTGGGCTGGAGCCCGAAGTAGAGGGTGTGCCCGCCCCCCCCCCCCCCGACCTTTGCCCCCTGATTAATCACTGAGACTGGGAGACAACAGAGACTGTGCAAGGAAGGATAACTTCTCCTCACCTCCCTGGCTGGCTTATGATGAAAATGGCTCAGTAGACTGTGACCCTTGTCTCTAGAGAAAGAAGGGTTACGTGGCGGGTCACAGTGAGCCTCTGCGGCTAGCGAAATCCGCCAGGAAATGCAGGACCAATGGAGGCAAGGACAGAGCTCTGTCACAAAGGTCGTACACAGAAGACCAAATGCCAGAATGTTTCCTTGATCTAGCTGTCCAGACAGAAAGAACTCTGTTTCCATCTTGCTGAAGAAAATAAATAGAAATATTTCAAACCTGAACTGTAAGTCTGATTGGCTACTCCTCTTATTGGTTGGCATGGAAGACAGACTCAGGAAAGTGGGAAATAAATTTCCAAAGACAGCAAAAGCTTCAAAAACACGTGAAAAGAGCCCAACACAGCATGGGTGTCTGACAGGCAGTGTCTGTAAAACAAATAAGATCAAGCTGTGCCATGACAGAATCACTAGAAAGTAATTTAATGGCTCTCTCATAGTTACAGGACTAGCTGCACCTCTGTCCCTTCCTAGTGTTTCTGAATTCACACTCCTCCGATGCCAGGTCCTGTTCCTTTACCTCTCCAGAAGTGGAATTCTGCAATTCTTCGACTCATAGACCAGGGCCTGGGCTACAGCACCCAGTACAGTACCATGGAAATCATAGAATCATAGAATATCAGGGTTGGAAGAGATCTCAGGAGATCCTCCAGTCCAACCCCCTGCTCAAAGTAGGACCAATCCCCAACTAAATCATCCCAGCCAGGGCTTTGTCAAGCTGGGCCTTAAAAACCTCAAAGGAAGGAGATTCCACCACCACCCTAGGTAACCCATTCCAGTGCTTCACCACCCTCCTAGTGAAATAGTGTTTCCTACTATCCAACCTAAATCTCCCCCACTGCAACTTGAGACCATTGCTCCTTGTTCTGTCATCTGGTACTGAGAACAGTCTAGATCCATCCTCGTTGGAATCCCCTTTCTATGCTTCCACCAATGGAATGAAAGCAGCTATCAAATCCCCTTCTCATTCTCAACAATCAACAGTGCTCACCCTGAAGGTCCAACTGAGTTCAGACACCTACAGTTCTTCCCTTTGCGAGCTGGAAACCAGTTGTGTATGGTGAAAAAACAGCCTTCTTAAAACAAGAGAGTGTGGTTTATTTAGCAGTACGAAAAAAACATTAGAGAAAAAGGGACTAAAACAACAGCCTACATGCATTCTATTTTACCTAGGTCCTGCCGATGGCCTTGTTTCTCCAGGCACCCCCAGTGGTCTCCTGTGTCTGAGTCTTGTTTCCTCTATTTGCTCTTCCTGCCCCCTCATAGGTTCATGGATTCTCAGGCCAGAAAGGAGCACTATGACCCTCAAGTCTGACCTTAACCAGCTGCTTAGTTTGAGGATGATAGGGGGATCATGAAGTGTTGGACCCCGCATATCTCCACAAACCTTTGTACAGGACAGACTCAGACTTTGTTCCCTGATCAGTCAAAACCTTGTGGGGAAAACCCACATGCTGAATATTTCCAGCAAGACATCTACCACCTTGTCTGCCTTTAAAGAGGACAGGCCCACGGCTTCTGGATGGCAGGTGGCATAATGTGCTACCACCAGAACATACCTTTTCCTTGACATGTGACTTTGTTAAGGGCTTGTCTACAAATGGAGTTGTTCCTGATTAACTGTTTGTGATTAACTCCATGTGTGGACACTCTCATACTGGTATAAGACTGTCCACACATGGAGTTAATCTGGAACAGATAATCAGTAACAACTCCATGTGTAGACAAACCTTAAGGGTCCCCACAATGTCCATGAAGAGAGGAGAAACTCTACAACCACACACAGAGAGCCTGACAAAATAAGGATCTCAGATTTGCAGTGTCCTTAAAAAAAAAAAAATCAGGCTGTGCCATCACTGAGTCAGTAGGAAGCCAGTTAGTGGCTGGAGGGCTTATAGCATAACAAATTGAAAAGACGGACATTATTTGGTAAATAGTGGTGTCCCTAGGGTTGCCAACCCTCCAGGATTGGCCTGGAGTCTCCTGGAATTAGCACTGATCTCCCAGGTGCTAATGAAAGTAATCAGAATAGCTTCAGGTTTCAGAGTAACAGCTGTGTTAGTCCTTTTCTTTTTGAGAATAGCTTCAGTCAGAGTTGGCAACCCTCGGTGTCCCCCTGGGATCTGTACTGGGACCAGTCCTATTCAACATAT
Organism: Eretmochelys imbricata; assembly: GCF_965152235.1. Taxonomy (NCBI): domain Eukaryota; kingdom Metazoa; phylum Chordata; order Testudines; family Cheloniidae; genus Eretmochelys; species Eretmochelys imbricata. The sequence continues at coordinate 38,898,637 of NC_135574.1, forward strand.
TCAGAAATGATCTGGAAAAAGGGATAAACAGTGAGGTGGCAAAATTTGCAGGTGATACAAAACTTCTCAAGATAGTTAAATCCCAGACAGACTGCATAGAGCTACAAAGGGATCTCACAAAACTGGGTGACTGGGCCACAAAATGGCAGATGAAATTCAATGTTGATAAATGCAAAATAATGCACATTGAAAACATAATCCCAACTATACATATAAAATGATGGGGTCTAAATTAGCTGTTACCAGTCAAGAAAGAGATCTTGTAGTCATTGTGGATAGTTCTCTGAAAACATCCACTCAACGTGCAGCAGCAGTCAAAACAGAATGTTGAGAATCTTTAAGAAAGGGATAGGTAATAAGACCAAAAAAATCATAATGGCTCTACATAAATCCGTGGTTTGCCCACATCTTGTATACTGCATGCAGATGTGGTCGCCCCATCTCAGAAAGGATATATTGGAATTGAAAAAGGTTCAGAAAAGGGCAACAAAAATTATTAGGGGTCTGGAACAGCTTCCATATGAGGAGAGATTAATAAGAGTGAGACTTTCCAGCTTGGAAAAGAGACTACTAAGGGTGGATACGACAGAGGTCTATAAAATCATGACTGGTGTGGAGAAAGTAAATAAGGAAGTGTTATTTACTCCTTCTCATAACACATGAAGTAGGGATCACCAAATGAAATTAATAGGCAGCAAGTTTAAAAGAAACAAAAGGAAGTATTTTTTCACACAACGCACAGTCAACCTGTGGAACTCCTTGCCAGAGGATGTTGTGAAGGCCAGGACTTATAACAGGGTTCAAAAAAGAACTAGATAAGTTCATGAAGGATAGGTCCACCAATGGCTATTATCCAGGATGGCCAGGGATGGTGTCCCTACTCTCTGTTTGCCAGAAGCTGAGAATGGGTGAGAGGGGATGGATCACTTGATGATTACCTGTTCTGTTCATTCCCGCTGGGGCACCTGGCATTGGCCACTGTCGGAAGACAGGAGACTGGGCTCGATGGACCTTTGGTCTGACCCAAAGGTTCTTATGTTCTTATTTAATCATGGAATTCCTTGGGAAAATGCTCCCAGAAATGTTATCCTTGAATGTGGAAGTACCTCATATGGAATACCCAGGAAGAGACCCCAGGGAATACCAACACTGTGAACACAAACCCTCTTATTTGGACTGAAAAAAACTTCACATTAAAAGACACCCATCAAAAGCTCAGGGCATCCTGGACTGTATTATTGAAACAAACACCATCTAATGACAGGTTTCAGAGTAGCAGCCGTGTTAGTCTGTATTCGCAAAAAGAAAAGGAGTACTTGTCTCTAAGATGCCACAAGTACTCCTTTTCTTTTTACCATCTAAAGAGACACAAAACAAAAATTGTCCAAAGCAGCAGCGCTCTCCTACCTCCACCAAACAGCACCACACTTCATCTAATCACCCAGCCCAAAACCACAGCCCAACATTTTCCCAACCTCAACTGCCTCTACACAAACTAAGAACAATACAGACCTTCTTCAAAGACTAAAAATGTGCTTGCTTGTTAAGAAAAACAACCTGGAAGAGTATACGGAACAGCGCCACCTGGTGACCCCTACCATAACAGTACTATGAAGTGTTGTAGTAGCCATGTCCATCCTGGGACATTACAGAGATATGGTGAGTGAGGTAATATCTTTTATTGGACCAATTTCTGTTGGTGAAAGAGACAAGCTTTGGAGCTACACAGAGCTCTTCCTCAGGTCTGGGAAAGATACTTAGAGTATCATAGCTAAATATAAGATTGAATAGATAATTTACCATAAAGTAGTTAGCACATATTCTAAGGGACCATTCAAGGAAAATCACCAAGCATAATTGCAATCAGCAAGCGGAAATATTTTACTTTAATGATCTTGGTTTGTATTTGTACTTTGTAGTTATTTTCCTAAAAAAAAGGCTGATTTGTATTGGTTGGGAACCATTAAAACATGTTGATTTGCAACTAAATATATCTATTACATTACATTTGGTTCACTTTTTATAATTATTATTTTGCTAACCAGGAGGATATACTATATTTATATAAATTTATTTAAGTAATTATATAGCTTGACAAACATGTATTTGGATTCTTAATTTTTACATTTTTAATTATGTTAGAAAATGGTAAGTGATACATTTCTTATTCAGTGATGCTTAATTTTTTACTTGTTTTCATGTCAGTTTGGATGGAAATTCAAACTAAATTGTAAATGCACAAAAACAGCATTCCATTTTTTATTAATTAAATAAGACTCTTAAATGTGCTGGATACACAAGAAAAAGTTATTGGAAAATGTACGAAAACATGTTTTGCATTTAAAATGTAACTGATTCATGAAACAAAGAAAGTATTATCTATAGTAACTTGAACTGATTGTTTCTGTTTAACATGTCCTTCAAGATTTTAGAACAAGTAGATCTCATCTTCTCACACCTAGTTTTTACTACAGATTGGAACAGGAAAACAAGCTTTCCTGATTTTTCAACTCCCAACTGGTTTCTTAACTTTGAATCAACTAATCATTGAACAAGTTGAATAAACTGAAATGAACAAAATGTTCCCTCTGCACCTGAAGAAGAGGCTACTGTTGTCAAAAACTGGTTTGGCATTTCTATAAACTCTGGTTCAAGGTGCTTAGACAGTGACTTCCACAAGTTCAGATGTGTGCCTTTCTTTAAAACTTGGCAAACTTGGCTTAGTTTTTTTTTAAATTTAAATTATTTTAAAGATTATAATAAGTTTAGGCCATAACATAGGTTGTCATAATTTCAAATTTAATTTTAAATAAGTTTATTTTTTAAAATGAACCCATATTTACCTTTTTTAAAATCTGATTTAAATAAAAACCTGATGTTTAAAATGTATTTATTTTAGATAATAGATTTTTATCCTCCCTGGCTCATATCAACACCTCTCACCTCCAGGGAAAGAGCTTTGGTATGTAATCACATGTTTCTTCTGTATAACGACATTAAGTCAACCAACCTCCAAGATTTGCTGGTGAAATTACTGGCAGATAGGACACAGTTCACTTCACCCATTTTTCTAAACTGCTCTCAGATTCAGAAATTCTGGTCACACATATAGAAAAGACTGCAAAAAAATAAGCTTTACATAATATAAAAAACCCACAATTTTCTATACTGTGGTAAATATCTTTATAGTTTATTCTTGGAAATACCCATATGAATACTGACAGGCAGCGAGAGAGACAGAAATAACCAATTAGTTTTCAAAAACAATACAGAATGACACCTTCACAAAATATTAATTTTAGGCTCACAAATAAAACCCCTACTGTGAAGATATGGCTACACAAAATGCAAGAAACGTGAGACATGGGACAAATCACTCCCCAGATGAGCCAACCCTGGGACTGGTTCAGTTGCTACCCACAACACATACAAAATTAATCAAAGAATAAATATCTTTGGTCCTGAACTGAAACATCACACACAAAAATTTCAGTTTATAAAAAGGATACTCTGTATACTAAGGGCCTGATTCTCATTTTCCATAAAGCCCCTTTACTCTGGCAGTATAAAGGGCCTTAAAGTAGGTATAAGGTGCATTTAATCCCACTTTAAGATGCCTTACACTGCCAGAGTAATGTAAAGAGGCTCTAGTGTAAATGAGAATCAAGCCCTACACCACTTTTGAACCTACTCATATAATAATCTTTGTTCCTGAACTAAAACACGCACACAAAATATTTTCGATATATAGAAAGCTTACTCTGTTCACTAAGCCATTCAGGTACCTACTCATTTCATCCTTATTTGGGTAAGTCCTATCTGCCTGCTCTTTGTGTACCAAGTAATGATGCTGTGGTACTTCTTGTTTAGTATATTCCCATCCATGTACTTGCCTGCATATTTAAATATGTAGCTAGCTGTAGCTATGATATCCCATCCAAACATTTCTTTAAACAATTATTTAATCCATAGTTATAAATCTGGCTTGATGTTTCTTTTGTTACACTGTTCCGATTCTTAGATACTTGTTGACAAAGTAAATTGCTACCTTATGTTTGTTGAGACTTCAGAAGATTCATTGTTATTCAGGAATTGATTGTACCATGGTAAAGATAATATTGTCAGCTTGTTAAATAAACAAGATATTGGGATTTGCACTTAAAATGCAATTCAATAGTTGATTATTTTTGCCCTCCACCAAGCAATGGATGGATTAAAGAGTTTTGATGGATTCAACAACAGTGAACAGAGGGGAGATATGATTGCTCTCTATAAATATATCAGAGGGATAAATACCGGAAAGGGAGAGGAATTATTTAAGCTCAGTACCAATTTGGACACAAGAACAAATGGATATAAACTGGCCACCAGGAAATTTAGACTAGAAATTAGACGAAGGTTTCTAACCATCAGAGGAATGAAGTTTTGGAATAGCCTTCCAAGGGAAGCAGTGGGGGCAAAAGATCTATCTGGCTTTAAGATTAAACTCGGTAAGTTTATGGAGGAGATGGTATGATGGGATAACATGGTTTTGGTAATTAAATATTCATGGTAAATAGGCCCAATGGCCTGTGATGGGATATTAGATGGGGTGGGATATGAGTTACCCAGGAACGAATTTTCTGTAGTATCTGGCTGATGAATCTTGCCCATATGCTTAGCTGATCGCCATATTTGGGGTCGGGAAGGAATTTTCCTCCAGGGCAGATTGGAAGAGGCCCTGGAGGTTTTTTGCCTTCCTCTGTAGCATGGGGCACAGGTCACTTGCTGGAGGATTCTCTGCTCCTTGAAGTCTTTAAACTACGATTTCAGGACTTCAATAGCACAGATATAGGTGTGAGGTTTTTTGCAGGAGTGGTGGGTGAAATTCTGTGGCCTGCGCTGTGCAGGAGGTCAGACTAGATGATCATGATGGTCCCTTCTGTCCTAAATATCTATGAATCTATGAACTCAAACCAAACATTTGATCAAACCAAACTTTTGATTAATTGTTCTATGTTTGATATGCAAAGTCACTGCAATGATACTGAAATAATAGAGCATCTATATGGTAGACATTTGTTTCTCTGCTCTATAATCCTGAATATTGATCTCAGTGATGTTTTTTATTTCACTGCAGGAATGTGCTAATCCATAAAGTCAGCCAATCAGATTCTGATACATTACATTGGGCTTATTATTACAAAACTCCCACTGACCTTGATGGAAGCCAAATTGGGTCCACTGTGAGCTCATATTCATTAACTAGTTTTCCACTCATTAGATTCTTCCAGTCATAAAATTCCAAGTACTTTTTATACTGTCAGAGATTTCCATATATTGATGTACCAGATAGATGGCCAAAGAATAATGATTTACATCAGATATTTTCACATTTTAAAAAAAATCTTGTACAGTAAAACTGTTGGCTGGTGTATATGCACAATGAATGGCTCCCATGCTGCTAGTAAAATGGCTTCTCCTTAAAGCCTCATTATTTAATTGCCAGTATGGGAACTACTTATTCTTTTCTATGCTTCCACCAATGGAATGTTACTGCTTATGAAAGTCTTATTTTATTTGTTTTAGTTCCCTGCACTTTTAAAGTATATATATATATATATATAATTCTTAATCATATACAAAGGTTGAGACTAATCCATATTTAATGCTAATTTTAAAACCAGTTAATTAAGAGGCTCCTTTCATAACAGAAAAAAATATAGTGAGAGAAAGAAAAGGGGGAAAATACATTAAATTAATAGTGAGGAAAAGAGGTCTCTGAATGGAAAGATTAATGGAAATGATGCATTAATAGGGAAGAAAAATTAATGCCAATCACTGATCAATTCATCAACAATATATATATATTGTGTGTATGGTGACAAATATTCTCAAACAGATTAAATATTTAAATTGAAGTAAAGCTGTCCATCATGTATAGGAGGTAAAAATTCCTATTTCTGAAGCAGGAGCTCCAAATTCCACCATGTAATTCAATAAAACAAAGTAATGCAGCACAAGCTAGTCTTACTATATCCGGAAGCGGCTGCTCAGCATCTGTACCAATGACGTCCATTTGAGTACACACCTTCCTCAGGGACAGCAAAGCAAAGAATCATGCAATACAGAGAGAATTACAACTTCTTTCTCAAGTCAAGTGGAAGATTTGTTTTTCTAAATGAAACTGCAGTCATCTTCCGTGTTTCTTAGGTGACCTCATCCTCACTTAGCAGCAGATCTAATATTAACTCATAAGTAATCTCAACTTTCTTGTCTAGGTTTGAGTAAGAACTTTGTTGAGCTATATACATGAGAGATTCTTATGAGTGACGTATTTACAGATAAATGGACAAATTCACCCATGGAGATACCCCAGGGAGGAATTTGTCCCATGATTTGTTCTATTGACATCTGACTTAGCTTAATAACTTTTCACTTGTTTTCGCAAACTTCATCCAGTGGGAAATTTGGGATGTTTGTTGGTTCATGAATAAAATAAACACTTCCAATACTCACCTGAAAAGGTCTGAGCTATTTTTCAACTCTTTTTCTAAAGGCCTGGTCCAAAGTCCACTGAATGGAATTCTTGCCATTGACTTTAATTGATTCCTAAGAACTGAAGGAAAAATAGACAGAAGAGGAAGACTCTTCTGAGTGTTTTCATGTTGTTCTGTTATCCAGAAAACTGCTTAATCAACAGTCTTAGCCTCACCCAAACTGTGAATGCATGTGTATTTTGAAACTGAAACTGTGATATTTGTATTTAAGTTACAGTGGCTGATTTTCTAAGATATGCAAAAAAAAAAAAAAAAAAAAAAGCCCAAAGAATAGGGCAATGCCCTAATACTGGAGAAGATCAATTTTGCATATTCTTGTAAGCTTTGTGTACACTAGCAAAATTATTCCTTGTTGATATCAAATGTCAGCAAAAGATGCAGCTGAACCAGTGATGAATTACGTCTTCACCCAGGTTCCTTAAATGGGCTGAGCACACTTGGCTACACCTGCAGTTAACTGTGTTCTGCACAGGTTCAGCTCTGACAAGGGGTTTAAGCAAAGGGTAATTTTGCTAGTGTACATAAGGCTTTGGAAACACTTCTGGAAACTTCTGCTCTCATTTACACATTCTGGCCTCCTATGCTTGCACAATTTAGGGCATAATTTTGCTTTTTATCTTCACTTTTTTCTGAGGAAGTTTTCAGTTTTAAAAAACCATGTGAAATGTTTTTTTTTAATATAAATACATAAATTTAGTGCTTTTAAAAGGTGCTTGGCTGATATCCTTGAAGAATTAAGTCCTCAGTTCACTCACTGCACAGGTGTAGCATAGGCAATTATAGTGGAAGTCTATTCAATCTACCTTCATCTGACCTGGAGGGATCATCAGTAAAGCTCAGAGAAGGGTTTAGTCTCCTTAGTTCATGCAGCCTTTGGTGACTAAGTTAAGATGGCCAATGAAAATGCCAAGTGCCAATGGTGGATTTGTAATACAGATACCTAACTGCTAAGAACTAGAATGAGGCCTCCAGGTCATTCCTCAGAGACCCCTCTCCAGACAGTAATCAGAAACCAGTGAGATTCACCCACTGCCAACTTGCCCTGATTTCAGCGACCCAGAGACTAAAAGTTCTTGTATGCATTACCAAACCACTGAGCCATCTTGTGAACCCAATTTGGTTATTTTAAAAGCACAGTTGTGTATATTATGTGTCCATAAATAGAAACACATCTGAACATAAATAAATACAAATTAAATGTCTCATATTGGCTTTTTTCAAAAGCTGGAAGTAATTTTCCTTGCAATATGAAAGTCAGGTCAGCTTTTGGCATTTTCTTCTGGCAGCTTGTCAGTCTCCTTTGAAGAAAGAAACAGTTCTGGTTGTGAAAAGCTGTGTGTATTTTATAAATTAGATTCTCCTTTGTATTTCTCCAGTTTGTTAATAAATGTTTTCTCCCTCTTTATTGATCTTTATCTTTTTCTTCCAAGCAGAAAGTTTTATCCAGGTGATTGTTTTCAAGTTCTCTGTCTCTGGAAAAAAGATAGCTTCGTTGGTCTCTGATGGCAGGATGTTTGTGAGCAAATGGTAAAGCACATTGTCAATCACAACTATCTTCTGTATGTACTTGTTTGGGGTTTCGATTTCAGTCTACTTCTGGGCTGCTCTAATCTATGCCAGTAAAAGCCCCCAAAGATACATGGCCCTGGCAAAAAATTACTGGGGCACATTAATACATGAGCCATGCCCCAGACTTAGCCACATAGGAATCTCATGTTTCACTGAAAGTTGAAAAGTTCCTACATCCCTAAGTTATTTCTGAAAATGAGACGTAGGAGCCTAAGTCTACATGGGTGTAATTCAAAATGTTACCAGTATCCATAGCTTGCCCCAACTTCTCCAGTTAATGATATAAAAAGTTTTACTAGACTGATTAAAGGGCCCAAATGAAACCAATAGAAAGGAGCATAATATGTGGTAGATGAAAAGTAAGACAGAAATTATGAGAGCTGAGGGAATTTGAAGAGCAAATAACAAGACATAAAAACAAGTACCAAGAAATTCTTTAAGTATATTGGGAGGAGGAAGGGTGCATAAGAATCCATAGGTCTGCTGGAATCCCAGGTAGTAAACCCAGTGGTAAAGGAGCATAACACCACAGAGACAAAATAGCTGCCAAAAGATACTGAGGCCAAGAATGTAGTAGGATGCAAAAAATTATATTAAAAAGTATAAATCTGAATTCAAAGAGCTGCAGTTACCTTAGGTAGGATAAAATAATTTGTAAGGGGAATAAGTACCATGCTTCAGGGAATAATTTACCCATAGATCAATGGGGATTGAAAGAAAATTCCTGTTACCCAGAGACACTTTGGTACCGACTGGTGGAGGGCATAAGGTGTACATATGGGTTTACAGGGATCCACTGGGTCAGATATGTATGTGATAGTTTTTCAAAGGGTGACATGTGTGGTCTTTACTGAGAGCCAGTACCTTACTGGTCATCATAATAATTGTGAAATGTCTGCAGAGATTATATTTAAGCAGTTATATATCTATACTGAAAACTATGGGTGTGTTTACACAGCAAAGAAAATCCTGCAGCTGGCCCATGACAGTCCATGTGGGTTCATGGGGCTTGGACTGAAGGGCTGTTTCATTGCTGTGTAGACATCCGGGCTTGGGCTGGAGCCCAAGTTATGGAACCCACCCACACTGCAGGGTCGTAGACTTCATCAGACAAGACAATATCTTGTTAATTAAGTCTAGCCTCTAGAAGGCATATTATGATTTTATTTTACATGTAACCATTTGTTTCCAAAACTTTTATTTGTTACTCTGTTACGTGTTACTTCTAGAATCTCTATTCTTTGTTAAATAAACTTTTACTTGTTTTCATTATAAACATATGGAAGTGTTGAGTGGTAAGTGGAGTGGAAAGCTGCTGTATACTGTTATATTGTTTAGAAGCAATGAATCTGAATTCAGCAAGTGTCCAGTGGACAAGGGGCTGGACACACCAGGAGGATGCTTGGAGGGCTCAAAGGTTAGAGTGTGCCCATCGCTAACTTGTAAAGAGAGAGTGGGGTCTGTGCAGGTCTGGACAGAAGTGCTTGTGTTGCCCAGTGCTGGTGGAATTGGGGAGCTTACCCCTGACAGGCACAGACAAGGCTTCCTCATGCTAAAGGCAGGTGGTAGCGTGGTGCCTCACAACCCTGTGTATCCCCAGGAAGTATCACAATTCCTTTGGAAATGTAATCCAAAAGTTGTCATTACAAGGTTTCTTGTACCCATCTTCAGTGTCTAGCCCTGGCCACTCACTGTTGGAGAAAAGATCCCTGTCTAGGTAGATCAATGGTCTGATCTGAAATGGCAATTCCTTTGTTCCTGCTGTTGACACCAGGGGGGGCTACTACCCCTGAACTGGATCTTTACTGGCTCCCAATGGAGCGGATTATTGTCATACCAGTGAAAAAGGTCCACAGTAATTATCTTCAATACTCAGCAGTTTATTGAAAAGGAATTACACAAGCGGCAAAGGGTTATATCAAGCACATAACTCCTATGTTGGACATTAAGAACTATACATTCATAGAATCATAGAATCATAGAATATCAGGGTTGGAAGGGACCTCAGGAGGTCATCTAGTCCAACCCCCTGCTCAAAAGCAGGACCCATCCCCAATTAAATCATCCCAGCCAGGGCTTTGTCAAGCCTGACCTTAAAAACTTCTAAGGAAGGAGATTCCACCACCTCCCTAGGCAACGCATTCCAGTGTTTCACCACCCTCCTAGTGAAAAAGTTTTTCCTAATATCCAACCTAAACCTCCCCCACTGCAACTTGAGACCATTACTCCTTGTCCTGTCCTACCACTGAGAATAGTCTAGAACCATCTCTCTGGAACTACCTCTCAGGTAGTTGAAAGCAGCTATCAAATCCCCCCTCATTCTTCTCTTCTGCAGACTAAACAATCCCAGTTCCCTCAGCCTCTCCTCATAACTCATGTGTTCCAGACCCCTAATCATTTTTGTTGCCCTTCGCTGGACTCTCTCCAATTTATCCACATCCTTCTTGTAGTGTGGGGCCCAAAACTGGACACAGTACTCCAGATGAGGCCTCACCAATGTCGAATAGAGGGGGACGCTCACGTCCCTCGATCTGCTCGCTATGCCCCTACTTATACATCCCAAAATACCATTGGCCTTCTTGGCAACAAGGGCACACTGCTGACTCATATCCAGCTTCTCGTCCACTGTCACCCCTAGGTCCTTTTTCGCAGAACTGCTGCCTAGCCATTCGGTCCCTAGTCTGTAGCTGTGCATTGGGTTCTTCCGTCCTAAGTGCAGGACCCTGCACTTATCCTTATTGAACCTCATCAGATTTCTTTTGGCCCAATCCTCCAATTTGTCTAGGTCCCTCTGTATCCTATCCCTGCCCTCCAGCATATCTACCACTCCTCCCAGTTTAGTATCATCCACAAATTTGCTGAGAGTGCAATCCACTCCATCCTCCAGATCATTTATGAAGATATTGAACAAAACCGGCCCCAGGACCGACCCCTGGGGCACTCCACTTGACACTCCACTTGACTCCACATTCCCTTAACTAGTCTCTCTTTCACAAACATACACAAACAGGCCCTGCACTGGCCTCACGCAGTTCCTGCTTGGCAAACAGAGAAGGTGGTTACCAATTCTTCAGATGGCTTCTTTCCTCCTGGTCTGTTCTTCTCAGCCCTCTGGTCTGTCTTGGATTCCTCTGAAGCAAGGCCTCGGTTGCCTTGAGACCCCTCTGGTTCACAGTCCTACTTGAGCCCACGGAGCAGAGTTTTGGGTACTCTGTCTAGCAGCATTGCTTCTTCAAGCATCAGAATTAAGGAATCCCAAGTACAGTAATTTACTTTGGTTGATTCTTTGACTCTTTTTCCTCAAAGGAGTCACATGTCTTGAAAGCATGCCCACTGGGTGTGTGGTTACTAATTTTTACCTAATTAGTGTTACAGAAGGGGCTGCGGGTGGTGGTACCGAATGAAGATCACCCCACATTTACTCACTCATCAATCATTCACTGTCTCTCTGCGTGATGTTCCTGATGTAAAGTCACTATAACCAGGTTGACCTGTGCTTCATGCTGGAACTTTATACATGTGATATTTGCTTTTGCATGGGCCCATATTTGCCAATTAATAGGTTCAATATTGATCATGCATGCAGACTTCGCCAGTCCTTATGCTTAAGGGGAACCTGCTCCCAGGATCCTCTGCAGCCATTCAGCCATGTTTAAATCATGTCAAGTTATGCTCATACCATTCATTCAATATGGCCACACCAATTTGTCACCCTCCCTACACGGGCTATACTAAGAACTGTGACACCTATTCTATGACAATATAGGATGTGAAGTTCCCAAATTGTGGCACATTCAGCTACAACTGAGGCATATTCCTACAGTATATACAATATATTCCAAAGAAAATGAAAATTGACTAATGAAATGTACAGGTTTTTTGTGATAGATGCACTCTTCGTTTTCTTATATGCTTTCTGTTTGTAGAAATATTGTACAATACGTAATAAAGAATATTCATTCTATTTATTCAGGTATTTAGGCCCAATCCAGCAAAGTACTTGCTTGTGCTTAATTTTAAGCCCATACGTAGACCCACTGACTTAATTGAGACTACTCATGTATTACACTTAAGCACACAATTAAGCGCTTTAATTGATAGGAGTTTTATAGCACCCATCCCAAACTCTGGGCATGTACAACAATTAAAATACATAATATTTCAGACAGATTTTTTAACTATTACAAAGTTAATAGATTACAAGTACTGGAAACACACTCAACACAAGACACACTGAAATTTTGAAAAATTGGCTCTTCATTGTGATATATTCTAACGTTTCCTATAAATGATAGCTTAGTTAACACTGCAATTATTATTGCAAACAAAGCAATTTCTAAGTATATGTTTTATTAATATTCCTAAACTATTGTGTAAAATGTTTAAAATCATATAGATGATTTAGGAACTTAAATCCCATTTTCAAAACGTACTTAGCCACATACAAGTCTCATATCTTATTGAAAATCAATGGGATTTAGGTTCATAAATCTACATGTGTGCATTTGAAAATGTTGCCCAATAGCCATAACTTGCCCCTAACTTCTTAGTTTAATATAAAAGATGTAATAGAAATTAGAATGTGAAACATGTGTGACTTATTCAAGTTAAAAGCAAGGCTCTCTGGCCTGCCAGTTTTCATGGATGATCAGTCTGAGTGGAACATTTAGCAAGTGTCTCCTCAAAGTAATGTCTACTTGGATTGCTCCACTGTCACTTACAGCCATTATTTGTTTTTCTAGTGGCCTATAACTCTTGCGATCTGTTGAGGCTTTTAGGGAACAGTACCCTATATTGGTATCAATCTGAAGCTATGCTTGGAACATGTAACTAATCTCATATTACATTATGCATGTATTGTGTTGTGTTGTAGAGAGTTTATCTGTAACAAATAAACAGTGAAATCTTGGCTCTGCTGAAGTCAATGCAAAATCCCATTGATTGCAATGGGGTTAGGATTTCACCCAAAATGTTTTCCTCTTCTGGTGAAAGTGGAAGTGGGATATTTTGAAACATGCAGTTGAGAAAAGAAGCACAGCATAAAGACGTACATTCAGTATGTGAATTACAGTGTGCTTGTTATCTAACAAAACTGTCTTTAAACCATATGCTTGTCCTTCACAACAGAGGGAAATTAATACGTTAACTGTCAAATTACTGATAAATCAGGACTAGTGGAGAGCTGATTTATAACTTATGAAGGCATTCCAACTTTTTTAACTGACACAGTGGCTGAGTCATTTGAACAGTATTGTTGCTGCTGCAAAAGGTCCAAGTGTGAGCACACAAAAACATATATTAACCATCAGCAGTATCCTGTGCTATGCCCTTACCAGCAATGTTGGACAAATCCACAAAAATGAGAAGAGATTTTTTAAAAATGTTTCTTGTGCCTAAAATTTGAGAGAGGAATCCAAAAGTAATTTGCTAAACAAAGAAACTTGTTTGATTTCCTAGCCCCTTTTCACCCATTGGAGCAGTACTATTTTGGGATGTGTTTGCTGCTGATTTGCCTAGTGTCAACAATGTGCTCAGGACCATATAGAATATAGATACTAAAAACTAGGCCTGCCCTATTGAGTTTACAGCCTAGGAAATGGCTATAGAAAGACAAGATCTATGGACAGTCACAGAGGAAAAAAGTTACCTTAGATATTTCTAATCTCTTCTAATATCCTCAGAGGTAATTTATTATTTTCAGATAAATAATATAAATGTGATTAAAAGGCATCTGACATAGTTCTGGATTCCACTGGGCATTACCTCTTGACACTACTGTATTGTTATTCCTGTGTGTATACTGCTTCTATTTGCACTTCTGTTGTCCTCCAAAGATATGATGCAAATCAACTCCTAGTACGCTGTTTAGTGAAATGTTTCCCATTTCTCTTCTCACCTTCTTTCTATGTCCAAATGTGCTGTCTACTACGATTTTCTAGTTTGGCTTCCTCTCCTTCTTCCACCAAACCTACTATTGTAAGGACGCTAACTTCCTGCTATTATCTAAGGGTCACTTCTCTATTCTTCTCCTGATTGGTCACACTACTGTCTTTCACATTTTTGATTACTTCCACTTTTCCTGATTTTTCCCTTTTTTGGATTCCATGCTATCCTAGTTCTCTTCCTCCTCTCTCACTGATCACTCCTTCACCAAATCGGTTAGTGGAAGGGATAGCGTGAGGGGCACCATCTGCTGGAGACACTTGGGATTCTCTCCTCAGTCTTCTCCTTGCTGATCTCAGATTTGGTCTGTTCTTGATTCTTTTGATAAGAGGGATGGATCAGTAACTGCTTAAAAACTGGAAACAAAGGGTAGGAATAAATGGTCAGTTTTCAGAATGGAGAGAGGTAAATAGTGGTGTCCCCAGAGCACTCTACTGGGACCAGTGCTGTTCAACATATTCATAAATGATCTGAGAAAAGATCTAAATAGTGAGGTGGCAAAATTTGAAGATGATACAAAACTATTCAAGAGAGCTAAGTCCAAAGAAGACTGTAAAGAGTTACAAAGCGATATCACAAACTGGGTGACTGGACAACAAAATGGCAGATTAAATTCAGCATTGATAAATGAAAAGTAACGCACATTGGAAAACATATCCCCATTTACACATACAAAATGATGGTAACTAAATTAGCTGTTACCACTCAAGAAAGAAATCTTGGAGTTATCGTGGATAGTTCTCTGAAACGTCCACTCAATGTGCAGCGGCAGTCAAAAAAAACTAACAAAATGTTGGGAACCATTAGGAAAATATCACAGAAAATATCATAATGCCACTATGTAAATCCATACTACACCAACACCTTGACTACTGTGTGCAGTTCTGGTCACCCCATCTCAGAAAGATATAGATTCAGAAAAGGGCAACAAAAATTATTCAGGGTATCGAACAGCTTCTATATGAGATTAAAAAGACAGGGACTTTTCAGCTTGCAAAAGAGATGACTAAGAGGAGATATGATGGAGGTCTATAAAATCATGAATGGTGTGGAGAAAGTGAATAAGGAAGTTTTATTTTCTCCCTCACATAACACAAGAACGAGGGGTCATCCAATGAAATGAATAAGCAGCAGGCTTAAAACAAATAAAAGGAAGCACTTCTTCACACGATGCACAGTCAATCTGTTGAATTTGTAGCCAGAGGATGTTGTGAAGGCCAAAACTATAATGGGGTACAAGCCCCCTGGAGCAGCATGTGATGCAACACCCCGTCCCCCCCCAGCCCTGCGCCACCCCTTCTCCTCCAGACCCTGTCCCCATGCTGCCCTTTACCCCCAGTCTCCGCCCTCACATTGCCTCTTCCCCACAAGACCCTGCCCCCTGTGCTTGCTCATCTCCACCCCCACACTTCCCCCCCACACACTGCTAGCCCTTAGGGCTGGTAAAAAGTGATGGGGCCAGCCCTGAGCCCCTGTAGTGGTGGATTAGCTGTGCCGGGGGCCCCCAGAAAAATGGGCACCTTGTCAGGGAGCAGGATAGGGGCACGAGGGCTTGCATCTCCATCCTTCTACCACTGATGTGGATAATTTAAGTCAACTCAAATCCAAAGCCTTGCTTGGAAAAGTTTGAAATCAAGCCTATGCATAGAGTAGCAGTTTTTCTGCACCACGAATGAAGGGGATGAAAGTTTTCACTGAAGAGGAGAGACAGGAAGTTTATTAAGAGACCAAGAAGCTTCTCTTGTTGCCGGAGAAAAGTGTTCCTGCAATGAATCTTATGTTTCTTTCATCAACTTCACAGACACCAAAGGACACAAACTGGTCACATACAGAGACTGAGGATTCAGAGGGCAAGTGTGTAAGTGATGATGATGAAGTATCAAAGTATATCACCCTGAATCTGACAAAGAATGAAGATGTGCAACTGTTGGAGTGGTGGAACCTGTCAAGCCAAGAGGTGCCGGGGCTCAGTCCCAGCAAGCCCTGCAAAAATTGAACACTAGCTGGGCAGCCGGCCTAGACAGCACCTTCACCCTTTTTTGAGCCCCTCCTGCCCCCCCTCAACCCTTGCCTCCTTCCTGCAGTGGGGAAACTGACCTGGAGTCATGGAGCGAAGCACCTACTGTCAGTTGCTCCTGGCTCCCCCCCAGAAACCCCTTAGGAGGTCGAGGGTGACTGACCTGTCAAGCCAACAGCTGTTGGGGCTCAGCCCCAGCAAGCCCTGGCAAATATTAAGCACTAGCTGGGCAGCCAGCCAGAGAATGCATTCACCCTCTCCTGCACTCCTCACTTCTGCACCCCACCCCCCTGCAATCTTGGTAGGGAAACTGACCTGGAGTCATGGAGCGAAGTGCCTGCTGTCATTGTTCCTGGGTCCCCCACACAGCCCCCTAGGAGGATGACCTGCCAAGCCCAGAGGTGAGGTGCCCTGCCATTCCCCTTGCATGCTTCCACAGGGAGAACAGACCCCCTGTCCCTTGCATTATATGAACTATTTAGAATATCATCAGCTTCAGTTACCTCTTTATCAGCAACTGATGCTGGGCAATGCAGATAGAGATAATCCCCTAACCTAGTCTGGGTTGAGCAGGAACTGTTGAGCAGGAAGTCTGGAGACTGACACATTTACACAATAAGGAGACAAAGGCTCTCTCCTTAGCCCCAGACATCCCAGCTGTTGGGAGAAGACTGAAAACCCCTAGTGATGATAAGGACAGGAATATTTGTTCTGATGACTATTGTACAATAAAGATTCATGTTTAAAATAACAACAATAATAGTGTGCACGTTTATTAAGCCATATAACTTTCTTATAAAGGACACACCCACTGTGATGTTCCCCTGGTGTTATCTGGACTGGTGATCTGCTAGGTCACTCCAATCCTTGACTCTGAGAGCCAGCCTTACCCTGCTCTGCTGTGAGAACCCCCACTCCTGGACTGTTCACACACAACCTCTGGCATGTAAGCTTCTTGGATTGCGCAACTAAGTGACACTAGCCAATATCTCCGGTCCCAGACACAACTCTAGGAACCTCCATCATTGCGTGTCCAGTTATGACCACTGGAGGCTGCAAGCTTATATGGTTTCGTCAATTTAACAAAGAAATTGATATGCACCAGGCTTAATATCCCAAGGGGAGTCTCTGACATGTTTCAAACCAAACACACTGCTTCAGGTAGAATAAACAAACAAATTTATTAACTATAAAAGATAGATTAAGTGATTATAAGTCTAAGCACAAGAAGTCGGATTTGGTCAAATGAAATAAAAGCAATACGAATTCTAAGCTGGTCTTAACACTTTTAGTGCCCTTACAAACTTAGATGCTTCTCACCATAGGCTGCCTGGTTGCCCTTCAGCCAGGCTCTCCCCTTTGATCAGCGCTTCAGTTGCTTGGTAGTGATGTCTGAAGATGGAGGTGGAAAGAGAGGAAGAGCATGGCAAGCGTCTCTCCCTTTTATCATGTTCTTTCTTCCCTCTTGGCTTTGCCTCCCCCCCCCACCAGGGTCAGGTGAGCATTACCTCATCACAGTCCCAAACTGGCTAAGGGAAGGGGGATGATTCACTCGAGAGTCCAACAGATCCTTTGTTGCTGCCTAGGCCAGTGTTCTTTGTTCCTGTGATCCTGGGCTGGGTTTGTCCCATACATGCCCTGATGAGGTGTGAACCTCCCCTCTGTTCCTGGAGAGTTTTGCCTGGGCTTGTTTTAAGCCATGAGGACACATTTTCAGCTTCATAACTATATACATGAAATTACAACCTAATACATTATTGTAACATTACTATAACAACAATGCTCAGTGCATCATGAGTCTTCCAAAGTCATCCGACATGACAAACTTTGCATTGGATACCACACAATCATTTTATTAGGATGAACATGGGGCTGTTGGGTGTTCCTCCGAGGTACAGAATGTCACACCTACCCCCTTAGTTTACTGCAAGAGGGTTAGTCAATGGCTATCTTGAAGACAGTTTGCCTTATAGTTCTCTTGGCATCCAGCCATTAAGGCCATGAAGCAGCATGCCTCATATTCCCCCTCACCCAGCAAACCAGGTTTGTTATGATTTCTCTGCTGTGGCAAGCTTTAACCCTGTTTACAGTTATTAATTGAAAAGTGGCATTATCATAATGTTTAAAGTCCATTTCAAAAATTTTATCCCCAAAACTTAACATTAATACCAAACTTTTTATCACAGATGTGTGTTTACAAGTATCTTTATGATACTACGCCCTCTGTTCAGATAGTGTAGTGTGAGGTTAGTTTGTTCATTACCCATGGTATCCTTTGAATCTCTCCCACATAATCAGTCACTGGCTTTTCTTTCCCTCCAGTGTTCCCTTCTGTGTGGGCTCTTAATTTAATCATGTTTCTGGAATTTTGGTGCCTCAGGGTCTGATGAGATAGGTGTTCAGGGGGATCCTGCACATTGACTGGCCCTTTGTGAAGTGGTCTCCCACCCCCAGGACTGTACATATACAGAAAATCCAGCTCCCTTTTTGTGGTTACCCAGTATTTCCCCCTCCCAGCACTGAGTTCTTCCCTTCCTTCTTTTCCTAGAGGACTATGATCTGTGCTCTGTGGGCTAGGTGTGTTTACCCTTTGATCAGATGCACCTTTTCCCAGCAGCTCTCCCATAACTGCTTTCTGTGTCTCACCAGCATGGGGGAAGACACCCCCCTCTCTGCCAGCTGGGTCATTTGCATTCTCACAAACTACTACCTGGAAATTTCCTGGTCTCAACTCCTCTGCTGTCACAGGCATTGGAGCTGCATCTTGATGTAAAGAGACACAGTTACTTTCCAAAAACTTATCAGAAAGAGCATCCTGAAAAACTGGGACTTGGATTGGGGTACCCTCTGCCACCCCTTTCTCTGTCCCTGGAAAGTCATCTGTGTGGCTGCTCCCCTCCAGAAAGTCAGGTACACAGTTCCTTCTCAAAACCTGGGTCACTGGTTGAGTGCCTGGGCGCACAGATGCTGACCCAGCCATCCTCCTTATGCCCTGGGCATCCTGCCTCAAGTGACTAGTGAAAAGACATTCCTGTACCCCCACTATTTCTTCCCCAGTTTCCTCCTCTGGGCCCCCTCCTAAGACACATTTCTCTGTGCTCCCTAGGAAGGGTTCTATCCCTTGTTCATCTGCAAAACTCTGCCAGCTAACAATTGGGACAGTTTCCTTAATTACTAAAAACACCTCTCCTGCCCCTGCACCTGAAGGCATGTTACCTTCTGCTGGAAAGGAGCTACTTACAGCCCCTCCCATACTTGGAAGCACACTGCTTCCCTGTGTTGCAGAGTCACAGGAATCCTCACTCACCTCAGTGGTTTCTGAGATTCTCTGCCCCTTCTCTGGGTTCTCCTCTGGGACACATTTCTCTATGCTCCCTGGAGCCAGGTTTGTCTCTGGTTCATCTGCAACCTGTTGGCAGCTAACAACCTGGACAATTCTCTCCCTGGCAGGCATTACACCCCCATCCCTTCCTGATGTGGTGTTGCCTCCAGCTGCAGTGTAGGAGTTGGTCTCAACCATGTTCCCACCTGGAAGCATGTGGCTTCCCCCCTGCTGCAGAAGAATCAAGGAGACTCTCTCCCATTCTCTCTGCAGTTCCTGAGACCTTACCCTTTCCCTCAGGGGTCCCAGCATAAAACTCCCTCCTGCTGCAGGCAAATACTTTAACCTGAGCTACATGGAAAAAATCATTACCAAGAAGCAGGTCAACTAGGAGGTGTTCCATTCCCCCCACAGTCAAAATACTTTCCAAACCTTCCCACACAAAATGGATTTTAGCTAGTGGTACGAGGAATCTGCTTTCACTACACACACAATCTCTGCCATTTGGCCAGGTAGCACACTGGCCTTTGGGACCACACTCTGCTTAACCAGAGAGATCTGGGCCCCTGTATCCCTCTGCCCCAAGTACTCCCTGCCATTAATTTGGACAACCTTAACATGCTCCCTATCTGGTTCTGCCGAGGCTAACTTCACAAAACCAATATGATAGGTTTCAATAGCTTGGGGAGTTACTCTGTTGAGGACAGCAGAAATAAACTGAGCTGTTTGTTGTCTGCTTCCTCCTAGCACAGGGCATTTATTCCTCAGGTGATCAGTGGAATTACACTGATAGCACCTTTTGGGCTCTTCTGCTTTTACAGGAGGTTTGGAATGAGGATTAGTGGTAGAGGGATGTTTTTGGGTAAGAGAATGCTTAGGCTCCCAACCCCCGTCTCTCGTCCCAACGGCAAAATGGGATCCTCCCTTCCCACCAGTTTTAAACCCCTCTTTCTGTGGCCTGCCCTCAATAGATGCCTGAGTCTGTTCAAAGGCATCAGCTAAAAAAGCCATCTCATCCACAGACTACATCTTTGTCCCATAGACACTGTTTTACATCAGCCTTACATATGCCTAGGAAATGCTCTTCAGCAACAAGATCAAGCATTCCTTCGAAACTTGCCACCTCTTTACCCCTCATCCATTTTCCCAACAAATCTTTAATTACGTTTACATATCACCTATTACTCATACCAATATCCCTCTTAAGATTCCTAAATTTACCTCTATATGTTTCAGGGGTAATCTGAAAACTTTGTAAAACAGTATCTTTAAATTTACAATAGTCTAAAGCATCTTCAGTAGGTATTCCATTGAATACATTTCAAGCTTTACCAGTTAATTTTGCAATCAGGGTAGGAACTCTCTTATCGTCAGGGATTTCATGTATTACACACAGCCTTTCAAAGGTAGTCAGATATTCAGCAATATCATCTTCCTCACTGTAGGTAGGACATAAGTGTTTCCACTTGTGGATTTTTGGAGTGATATGAGTCGTTTGGGTCGGGGGGTTCTGGTTCTGCTTCTCCATCATGTTTCCACTCTCTCTCTCTTTCTTTCCTCCATCTCTTTTTCTTCTATGGTCCTGTGTGCAGCCTCCTTTCTGGCAGCCTCCCTGGCTGCCTCTGCCTCCATAGTTTCCCAGCTGCTTCTTGGAGCCTCATTTCTGCCTGCCACATTTGAAACTCGTGGTCCCTTCTCTTCTCTGTCACTTCCAGTCTGGCCAGGTCTAGTTTCGTAGCTGCCTCACTGGTAGTCATTTTCTGCTTTCTTGTGCTTATTTCCCTCACCCGAAATAAACAAACAGAAAATAACAAACCTGTGACCTCCTCCTGACTGTTCTTAGCCACTGCACTTAACACTCACTTAAAATCACAAATATAAATGCTTAAAGTGTGAAGTCTACTTGGAGAAACAAGCCACAGATAGACTCTGCTCGCTGTGCCACTGTAACGTTCCCCTGGTGTTATCTGGACTGGTGATCTGCTAGGTCATTCTAATCCTTGACTCAGGGAGCCAGCCTTACCCTGCTTTACTGTGAGAAGCCCCATTACTGGGCTGGCATGTAAGCTGCTGCTTGGATTGTGTAACCAAATATCTCCAGTCCCAGACAAAACCCTAGGAACCTCCATCATGCAGTGTCCAGTTATGCCCACTGGACACTGCAAGCTTATATGAGTTTGTCAGTTTAACAAAGAAATTGATATGCACCAGGCTTGATATCTCACCACAGGCTGGCTGGTTGCCCTTCAGCCAGGCTCTCCCTTTTGATCAGTGCTTCAGTCGCTTGGTGATGATGTCTGTAGATGGAGGTGGAAGAGAGAGGAAGAGTATGACAAACTTCTCTCCCTTTTATCATGTTCTTTCTTCCCTCTTGGCTTTGCACCTATCCTCTTCCCGACCCCCACCCCCATCCCGAGTCAGGTGAGCATTACCTCATCACAGTCCCAAACTGGCTAAGGGAAGGGGGATGATTCACTCGAGAGTCCAACAGATCCTTTGTTGCTGCCTAGGCCAGAGTCCATTGTTCCTGTGATGCTGGGCTCGGTTTGTCCCATACATGCCCTGATGAGGTGTGAACTGCCCCTCCGTTCCCGGAGAGTTTTGCCTGGGCTTGTTTTAAGCCATGAGGACACATTTTCAGCCTCATAACTATATACATGAAATTACAACCTATAACATTACTATAACAATAATGCTCAATGCATCATGAGCCTTCCGAAGCCATCCGACATGACAAACTTTGCATTGGATACCACAAAATCATTTTATAAGGATGAACATGGAGGTGCTGGGTGTTCCCCCGAGATAGAGAGTGTCACACCCACCCACACAGGTGCTCCCCCTGAGAGGTACGGTGAGACAGCTTGCTGCTGCAGGTGTGGTGCGGATGTGGATACACATTATAGTTGGCTAGCAGATTGCGGATCAGATGCATGTTGATTCTGACGGATTCAGATCAGATGCGGATCCATATTTTTATATCTTGCAGGCCTCTATCCATCAACAGCTATTAGGGATGGTCAGGGTTGCAACCCCAAGCTGAGAGTAGACGACAAGCGGAAGGATCACTTGATGGCTGCCTGTTCTGTTCATCCCCTCTGAAGCACCTGGCATTAGCTGCTGTCTGAAGACAAGATACTGGGCTAGATGGACCATTGATCTGACCCAGTATTGCCATTCTTATGCATTCTTCCGATTCACTATCACCCCAAATCCACCCTTTCCCCTCACAGTCCCTACTGCTAAAGTCCTTTGTCACACCATATAATCATCTTCTCTTCAGCTCCCCACATCTCCTCTGTCTCTGTCTCTCTCTCTCTCCAATCTTTGAAAACACAACTGAAATAGTCGATTTTTTCTACTGCTGTTCAAACATGTTCCCCCTTCACACACACACACACACACACACACACACACACACACGGCATCACTTAATAAATTCCAATCCCCTAGATCTTGTCACCCTCACCTCTCATGCTCTCACTTCCTCCTACTCCACCTCTCACTCCTTATTTTACGTCAAATCTTCATTCAATGGCTTCCTTTATCTCTTTCTCCCAGGTTCAGCATTGTGCCTTCATTCATGATTCTCCTCTGCTTTGAACAGTCTCTCACTTCTTACTGCCCCTCCCCAATTTGGTCTCTCTTGTCTTCTTTAAAATCTCCTTAAAAATCATTTCTTCTTTTAACCCATCTCACATTGCTGTCTGCACAGTAATCTCTCTCAGCCCTTGCCTAAATTATCATGCTGTACTTTTGATCTCTGTTGGTCTTGCCTATCTTAGCTTTTATGCTCTTCCGTGTCTGAAATATGTCAGCACCCCTCAGACTCTGGCCCTATGCTTGTGAAATGACATGTAATTTTTTTTCATACAGTCATAGGTTATAAAGACAGAAAGGGACACTTTGATCATCTAGTCTGACCTCCTGTATAACACAGGTTATAGGACTTCCCTGAATTAATTCCTGTTTGAACTAGAGCATATTTTATAGAAAAACATCCAAGCTTGCTTTAAAAAGTGTTAATGATGGAGAATCTTTCACAGTATTTGGTAAGTTGTTCCAATGGTTAATTACCCTCATTGTTAAAAATCCAGGCAATATTTCCAGTCTAACTTCCCTTTACAGCAGTATATAAACAGTCATAATAATAGGCCAAATCCTTACTCAGCTGTCACACTGGGATTTGACCAAGTAGGGACTGAGTAAAAAAACCAAATAAAGGACAACAAATAGGACCAACTCAGGAAAGAAGCCTTTAGTAACAAACAAAATGACATATCCACAAACCCTAAACACTAAAAGAACACACACTCAGATTTGCTTCCATCATATACTTTTTTCCCCCTGAACTGGCAGCTGCAGCAAACATCTGAACAGCTGTTTTTAACTTCTATTGTTTTCCCGGTGCTTTTTTGTTTTCCTGCTGGCAGTATGGCAAAGTGCTCACATTGACAAGCGTGGGAGCATGGTCAGATTGGTTAATCTGAATTTGGTTAATCTCTAATTTGAAACAGTTTTCAAATTCCTCACCCAATTCTTCAATACATCTAAACTTCACTGGGATGTATCAGAGAGTGGTGGCCACAAGGAGATGGCTGTTGCTCTGTGATTCAGGACTGCTCAGTCTCTAGACAAGTTACAGCAGCACAGGCTCTGGTCTAATCTCTGCTACCGTCATATAGTTAGGTTTGGAAGGATTCGATTTTTACTGATGAAGGTCAATAAACGTTGACTTCACCATACACACACAAACCGACAAAAAATATTTCTTGCAATAATAATCTACATTTATGAAAAGGCAAAGTAAAATAAACAAATCAATAAATCCACTTCACAACTTAGTTTGATTTAAGGATATTTACTTCGTATATTTTGATATGAAACATTGGCTATTTGTGTTTTAAGGGTTTTTATAAGCTCAGTGTCTACTGTCATTAAATAAGTATTGTCTGACCCCCACCACCATTGCTGATGCCCCCATAATTTCCCACAACTATGAAAATTAAAAGCTAATTTAAAAAAATGCTTAAAATTAAATATCGATATTATCTGTTCATTTTATTATTATTTTTTAATCAAATTCTGCCAAGCCTGCTCACAGAAGTTTGGGCATAGCAGAGTTCAGCTCTGCCAAACACCCTCCTGCTTTCAACATAGAATCCTAGAATCACAGAATATCAGGGTTGGAAGGGACCTCAGGCGGTCATCTAGTCCAACCCCCTGCTCAAAGAAGGACCAATCCCCAACTAAATCATCCCAGCCAGAGCTTTGTCAAGCCTGACCTTAAAAACCTCGAAGGAAGGAGATTCCACCACCTCCCTAGTTAACCCATTCCAGCACTTCACCATCCTTCTAGTGAAAAAGTTTTTCCTAATATCCAACCTAAACCTCCCCTACTGCAACTTGAGACCATTACTCCTTGTTCTGTCATCTGAGAACCACTGAGAACAGTCTAGAGCCATCCTCTTTGGAACCCCCTTTCAGGTAGTTGAAAGCAGCTGACAAATCCCCCCTCATTCTTCTCTTCTGCAGACATGCCCTCAGCTTTCCCACAACGATCCCTTCCTCTCCCTTATGTAGAGGATGATGAGGGTCAACTATTATAGGAGGTGGCTGCACCTAACAGAGCAAAGTGGTCTTTGCAAAGTGGTGAACCTGTCCCTCCATTTTCACTTTGATACTGAACCATACGTGTAGGGGCAGATTTTCAAATGATCTCAGCATATCCAACAGCTCCCAGGTAGGCACCACTGTTCCCTCTAAACTGTGCGTGTGTGCACGCACACACAGATCCTAAACGCCGTGCACATGGTGAAACACCGCGCACACAAAAAATGAAATACTACTTCGGAGCCAGGCAGAAATATAATTTACGGGCAACTTTTGACATTGTTTGCCCGCCATCTATCAACACAGCCAGATTCTACCAGCTGGCAAGGGAGGGAAAGGGAAAGGAGGGAAATGAATCGTACTCTTCCCCACCATCATTTCGAACGTGGAACGTTGATCACGTTGGGATGGTTGGGACCCACATATCTCCTTGTAGTCTGTTCATCTGGCTATGTATAAACTCAAGTATGTGCGAATAAGTCAAAATGCCTGGCTGTAGTTGCTAAGGAACTGCAAAGATTTCCCAGAAATGGACAAAGGTAAGTGTTGTTTTCATTATTGAAATCTTTCAAAGGCATTGGACTTCATACATTTACTCGTGATGTGTCATAAAAATAAAAGGAAGGGTAACAACCTTCCTGTATACAGTACTATAAAATCCCTCCTGGCCAGAGGCACAAAATCCTTTTACCTGTAAAGGGTTAAGAAGCTCAGGTAACCTGGCTGGCACCTGACCAAAAGGACCAATAAGGGAGAATTTGTGCCTTGGGGAGGTTAAAAACTAAGCTGGTAGAAATAAGCTTAGGGGGTCTTTCATGTGGGTTCCTATGTCTGTATCCTAGAGTTCAGAGTGGGGAGGGAACCCCAACATGATATTTTACCATTTTCCCATGTTTTTTTGCTGCAGATGCATGGACGTGATCGGAGCTATGCACAAACTTCCAGTATCCTGATCTGAACGATCTCCTGTTTGCCCTATTGTCAAGTCACGCTGTTAATCGCATTGAAATAGTAGCCATA
The DNA here is from genome assembly GCF_965152235.1 of Eretmochelys imbricata. Classification (NCBI taxonomy): domain Eukaryota; kingdom Metazoa; phylum Chordata; order Testudines; family Cheloniidae; genus Eretmochelys; species Eretmochelys imbricata. The sequence continues at coordinate 38,924,660 of NC_135574.1, forward strand.
TAATAAAAGTATTAATTTTAAATAAACCCAGCTGAAAGTCCAGCTGAAAAGCAGAGGAGGCAAGCGCTCAAACCCGGAAGAAATCAAGGTACTTATTGACAGTGTGTTGTTGGCTATTAAAATGAACAGCTCGATGCTTTCTGTTCAGGATATTAATGACCATATGGGAAAGTATGTGTGTATACCAGCAAGCTGGAGAAGTAAAAATTATGCTTTTGAATTTCTTGAAATTATCAACTGCATTGTTCAAAATGACCTCATGCATGAAATAGCATCTGCAATGTTTCATACTCTAGCTGTTGATGAAAGCACTGATATATCCATTAACAGATACTTGATACTCTACTTTAAATATAGATCCATAAATTCTGCAGACTATAAAACTTCATTTGGTGGACTATTACGATTGCAAGAATGTGATGCTGTTTCAACAGTGTCTGCAATCAAAGAGTTTTATATAAAACACCAACTTGATCTAATGAAAATGGTGATGTTCACATCTGATGGTGCCTCTGTGATGTTGGGCAAACTCAGTGGCATGGTGTTTCAGCTGAAACATGATATTCCACACTTAGTCTAGCAACATTGTGTTGCACACCGGGAAGACTTGGGGATTTCCGATGCATGGAAAGAGGTCAAGCTGATAAGAGACATTGAAACCTTTATGAGAACTGTCTACACGGTGTTCTGTCAGTCATCCAGGAGAAAATGCAAATTTCAGGAAACAGTGGATGCTTCTGAGTCAGTGGCTTTCAGGCCACTCAATGAAGTGCGCTGGTTATCTAGGCACTTTGCACTTTGAGCAATTATTCGCAACTATAATCCTCTTCTGGAATATTTTGAGCAAGACAAAGATACTAATCCAGTTTCTAAATGCTGCCACAAAAAGCTGAATACCATGGAATACTGAATAACATTAGAAGTTTTGAATGATGTTTTGTCGGAGCTGGCTTTACTATCAATGCTGCTCCAGAAATGGGGTCTTACACCTCTTGAAGCATTTCACCTTGCCTGAGGTAAACTGATAATCATTTATTGATATTTGTTAGGAAAATTTTAAATTTAAAACACAAACTCTTGTTTTTCTTTTTTTACTAATGATGTCTCTATCTGAAAACCCATATAAAGTGACATAATGGCATACTTATTAAATTGTCTTTATTATATGTTTATCAAAATCTTTTTGGACATGTGTATAGAATGAAAGGTGAAAGTGGACACCAACTGGCAGAGGCCTATGGACTGAGAATGATCATGATTAATATGTGCTTGATATATGCTTGTGATTGTCTATAAAAAGATCATAACGCGTAATGCTTAAAACTAACTTCTGCTTCATGAAGAATGGTTAAATTTCCTTTTTCTAAGTATTTAAAAATTACATTTATAAAATAACATAGTATAAAACTATTATTATCTCAAATTGCAAATTAAAATTTTTTAAATGTATAAGCATTTTACTCTCTTGGGTGCATTTGCCTCATGGAGCACAAATTTGAACTCTGCTTCCAAAATTTGCACAGAAGAAATTTTTTGCACACACGGCCTGTCAAAAATTAGAGGGAACATTGGTAGGCACCTAAAAGAAGTGACAAGATTTTCAATGTGTTCAGCACTTTGCATCTTCCACAAGTACAATAAGAGCTTTTGGGTTCTCAACGCTTATGGGTAATGAGCACATTGCAAAATTTGACCTTATACGTTTTGCTGTAAAGCTTGTGGAAATTCAGATATCTGCTTAAACCTAACCCATACCTAAGCAACAAATTGTTCTGCTTCATCTAATTGTTTGGTCAGTAATTGATATGGTGAGGACGTATGGCAGCAGTAACACAAGCTACCATTGATATAACCATGCTGCTGCATTTATAAATAACTTATGTCGCCACTGTAAGTGAAAGAGAGATCAAAATAGAGTCATTCTCATGTGCAGTTGCTCCTTTAGAATAATCTGGAACAATACAGTAACTCTATGGAGAAGATTTGCTTCTTTAACACCTCATATACTGTAAGAGGCCAAATCTGAGCTGTTATTCTACTTACTTTAAATGGGCAATCTGCTTTTTTGGAACATCTTCCAACTGATTCATTATAATGATAGAGAACGGGAAATGCTGCTGCTTAATCAGGACTGTATTAGTGTAGTAGTTTTACATGGGAGACAGCATAGTCCAATGGACAGGGTACTGGAAGGGAATTTTGGAGACCTGAATTCTCTATTCAAAGCTCTGCCACTGACTATCTTTACAGCCTGAGGCAATTATTAAGTCACTTAACCTCCCTGCATCAGAGTCCCATGATGTTTAACATAATAATGATGATTATTACTTTCCTTTGTATCATGGTTTGAGAATGTGGTATGAAAAAATACTTAGTAGAATTACCATTATCATCTTCCCATACATACTGCTACTGTGAGGGACATGTTCCTCCCCAACTTTCTTACCTTTTTACTGTCCTGCTAATGTTCCCTCTACTGGGACTGTAGGCCTATTCTAGGGTACGTACCTGGCCCCTGTACCAGTATCTGAGCACCTCCAAATTCTGAGTGCATTTATCCACACAGTACCTGTTTAGGTAGGGCAGTGCTATTCCTATTGTACAGATGAAGAATAGCAACACGAAGAGCCCAAGGTCACAGAGAAAAAGCTGTGGTGGAGAAAGGAATTGAACATTGGTCTCTTACTTCCCAGACTCAAACCACTGACTCAGCCTTATTGCTTTGCTCTTTTCTCTCTCCTGATTCCTTTCTGCTGTATCTGCTCTCTGCCCGCACCTACCATTTCCCTGTCTACTGATCTATGTATTTCAGTGCATCAGTCACAATATACAGGCACAAGATACAATAATTTTAAGCTTCGGTGTGATTCAGGACAGTATTTGTAGTTGCACCATGGGTGAGGTTAACTGCCATTGACTGTTCCCTGTTGGGTGGGGTACTAATGAAATAAACTGGACTCAGCAACCAGATTGTTGCTACCTTCATGTGGGAATTATGTGGTGGGGCTGGTGGCAGCTAGTCTGAGAGGGGAATTCTACTTAGCCACCTATTGCACCAATGTGAGATTAAAGTATTTTTTATTTCTCTCCATATTGTGCAGATGAATACAGGAGAGGTTAAAGCAAAGGTCATTAGAGAGCCCATTGCACTTTTCCTAAGAGTAGGAGTGTTAGATGAAATTCCTTTCAGTGGTGCCAGGATTTCATCCGTTGTGTTCTGGCCAAACTGCCACTCAGTTGCTTACAATTTTTTACTTTAATTTCCCTTTCAGTTTCAAATGGCTGTAGTATTATTTATCTCCTATACTAAAATTGTTGGATCATATTAAAGAAGTTCTGTATTAAAATCCCAAATGAGTTTGATTCCCCATAGTTTAAATTCCAGGGTATTACTAATTAAGAGGTCTCTTGGTTTTTGGTACTGTTTCTCTCCCTCTATGTGTGAAACTTGCAAGCTGCTAATTGTGTTAGTACATTCTAAGACAGAGTCTGTTCTCAAAGCAATTCACAGAGAGAGAGACTCAAAGCAATACTCTGTAACAACGGAAACAGCACCCAGAGACTCCCCGCCCTTTTGTTGTATTAACAATTGTGATTAAAATAGAGATAGAGGATGTATGTGGATGGATGCTTGGTGTGGATAATAACTGAATGATCAGGGAGGTGCCAGCCTAAGAATCCAGTGTCCATCAGCTGAAGAAGGCGTCAAGTGGAAATAACCAGAGGACCCCCAGAGGGCAGACTGGAATCCACCCAACAGCCTCAAGAATGGGAGAACCAAAGAATAAGATAACATCTAGCAGCACGGAGCCATCAGGAATGTGCTATCTGCTGATTGATTCAGCAACAGCATGATGAAGCAATTCCCATAGACTGGCATAGGAAGAAATTCCTATAAAAATAGACTCTAAAAAGTGAGAACTTTGGGGAACTCTGATTCTGCAAACCAACTTCCAGGAGCATCAGATGAGCATCTGACAAGGCCCTGCTCCCTCCTCATGTCCAGGCCACCTGGCCAGTGGCTTGGCATGAACAACTCTAAGGCTGGTAACTATGATAACAACCTTGCAGAACCTGTGTGTGTGTGTGTTTATGAATGAATGAATGTGTGACTAAATATGAGATTGAATGGAATGTTATAGCTGTAACTAACTGCTTACTATGATTCTTTCTGTATTCACAATAAATGTGGTATTTTGCCTTTTTTTCCCTTTAATAAGATCCTGCTGGTTTTTATTTTATTGGTACAACAAAATGTTGTGTAATGTTGCTGTGAGCTGTTAAACATCTGCTATGTTCCACCCCAGAGACAGATAGCTGTATTCCAATGGTGAGTGACTTGATCCCTGGATGTCTTTTACCTATCTCACAGAGCTAGAATGGAACTTAAATTGTTGATGTTTATAAAGTGCTTAGAGTCCTTGGATGATAGGTGCTATATAAATGCAAAAGTATGAGCATCATTATAGCACACTTTTCTCAGCCCATCAAAAATAAAGGTGTTACTTTATTTTTAGACACTTTAGACCGGGGGGCGGGGGGTGGCTATTTTCTAGTAGCAATTTTTCCAATAAATAATTGTAACACGCAATATATGCTTGTTATGAGAACATTAACTTTTCTAAGAGTATCCTCCATATTGCTTTTTAATATATATTTTAAATACAAGGGAGCCTGTGGCAAAAAAAGATATTAAAAATGATCAGGACTCCATTAATAACTGTAAAAGAGTTATTGAATGTCATTGTAACAGGGAGCACAGAGCCAGTGCACACTACAGCCTTACACGCACACAAAGAAAACAAAGGATATCTACAGGAGGTCCGCACCAGGAGTTATACATGAAGCATGACACCAGAATTGTGTGCGCATCAATGTACAACACTGCAATTATATTTCCTAAGATCCCAAAGATTCACATTCTATGTTGTCTATGACTCACTAAAATATATCCTGTTTGAATGTAAAGATATTATTGAAATCAATACCATGAATTATTGCTATCCATGTAGGATGGGGTGTCCACCCCACACTTTCCCTGAAGGGGTTGATGGAGGCCAGGTGGGCCAGTTAACCTATTAAGCAGCAAAGAGGGGAGATATAGGCTGGGCAGACAGTCTTGATTAGAAGGAAGCTCACCTGAGCAGAGGTGTGCTGGGCTAGTATAAACCCAGAAAGTTGGCAGCAGCAAGGATAGCTGGAAGGAAGGTTGTGGTCAGTCTCTGCTTAGTAGAAAGGGAAAGAGGGAACCCACAGAAAGAGTAGGACCCTGAGTGTTGGCCCAGAAGCAGGGTGTACCCTGAAGAGACCAGGGTGGAGAAGAGAGCCTGTGGGAAGCAGCCCAGGGAGTAAGCAGGAAGGTTGGAGACTGAACAAACCTTAGCTGTGTGTTGTAGGGTCCCTGGGCTGGAATCCAGAGTAGAGGGTGGACTGGGGTTCCCCTACCCACCACTAGGAAAGTGACACTGCCAGAGCAGTGAACTGGAAGACTGCCTGGGTCACTGTGGGAGTGACAGAGACTTTAAAGGACTATACCCTGGAAGATGGGGATGCTGAGTGACCTGGCTGCAGAACCAAGTTACAAAGAGGACACTGTGGGTCCTGTAGCAAGAGGGAGGCCACAGGCTGACAGGGAGATGGCATGCAACTGCAGGAAGGGGCCTTGCCTTCATGGAGCTATTCCCCAGAAAGGGATCTGAAGACTTGACATGAGGCATAGGGGATCACGAAGCAATTCAAACCTATGTCCTCCTCGCCAGTCTTAATTAACATCAAAAACATTTTTGTGCTTGTTTGGCCTTTACACTGGGAAAGGTCAAGTAGCGCAGTTTGTGCTGTCGGCATGTGTGTTTATAATACACGTAGTGTTGTTTCCCGAACAGACATACCAATTGTCCATTTGAGGACTGATCCATCCTGAATTGGCTGGAGTGAGAGTTGATTCAGGCCTATTGTGTACCATTGTGATTGTGATTGCATTTTCGGAAGGACTGTACTTGGGAATTTTTAAAAGGAAATACGCAGCCTGCAACTTCTATGTGAGGGTTCCAAAGCCCTTGACAAACATTTCATTAAGCCTGAAGCAGTATTGTTACATATAGGGTGAGTTGGATTTTTCAAAAGTGCCTAAGGGAGCTAGTAGCATAAGTCCCACTGATTATTTTTTAATGGGACTTTTGCTCTTAATTCCCTTAGGCACTTTTGAAAATCCCAACATGAATGCAAAGGAAACTGTGGCCTATAGGTTTGTTCCACAGAATTTAAAATGTTGCCTTAACTCCTAATTCTTTCATCCATCTTCCTCTACCTCCTCTTCATCATGTCTCGTCACACCACTCCCACTTTTCTCTCCCGGGCACACTGCTATCACCCTAGTTCCACACCTCACTCAGGGAAAGGGAAGAGGAAACCAATTGACCAGACATCTCTTAGGCATACTGATAGGTGTGTCTATGGGATTGATCCAGTTACCATTAATGTAAATGAAAGAATTCCCACTGACTCCAATGAGAACCAGATCAGGTCTTTGTGCGCTTCCATGTTTGAGTTCACGTTTGTCTTGTGCGCAACTGTATAAACATTTATAGTCTCACAAATAATGACCCTTCAAGTCATGTACATACAACAAAACACAAATCTCTCCAACAAAACCTGCATATATAGCAAATCAGTGTAACCACATGCTCTTGTTACTGTTGCATTGTGATCCTTCGCCTTCTACTTTTGTTACTCTCACTTTCTGTGTCTTGTCCAAAATGAAGGTTAGAATGTGTAAGCAGCACCATCAGAAGAGGCTTTTTGCTTTAGAAAGACACAATTCCTTCCCCTTGCTCTTCATGGGGTAATAATTTCCCAACAGCAAATAACACACCCATGCTGGCTCCATCTATTCCCCACCTAGCTGCTCCAAGGTGGGCACAATGCCCACTAACTGTGGCATGCCTGGACCTAAGGATCAGATAACTCATACAGGTGTGTAGTCCAAGTTACAGTCTAGCCTTAAGGTTGTTTTAGGCCTCATCCTCCTTTCACCTGGTGTATTCATTTACACTTGTGCAAGGCAATTGGGAATCAGGCCTAGAGTCTAGAATGAAGATGCTAAGACAATCATAATATAACTTCTTAAATGACTTCAGTATTACCAAAGCGCACACAGTATTCTTCCACCTTATACTCTAGTATTGTAAAATGTGTGTTCCTAGACACAGCCTTTTTAGACTATACTACTAATGAGAAATAATGAAACACTGAAGTTTCTTCCTTCCTTCCTTCCTTCCGCAGTTCCTTATTGGAGGCACCAAACCCCCTGCATTAACATATTCCCTTCAGAGTCATAGGACAGAGTCTGGCTTACTAACTTCCTGGCTAATGGATCTTTGTACACAAATTAGGCTTATAGGGTTTTATCTTTCCCTAGGGAGAATATTGCTGGATTATGTATGGTTCTTCTCTTTTCCCTCCCCCCTTTATCTATTATTTATAAAACAAAACATTCCTGTTGCTTCCTTCTGAAAACATAGTTATTCCTGGCATCAGTAAAAGGCTTTTGTCAGTGTAATAAATGACCAATTCCTGTATGTTTTCCAAGCTAATATGTTACAGAAATACATGTTGGATGTACGACAAGTTGTGTTTTAAGATCTAATTTGATTTGGCACAATTGATTCAGGATATTAGATATATTTCATAAAGCATACAATTTTTACTGGTGCACCCAAGAAATGTTTGGAGACAGCATCAAAACTCAATTCATTTTGTTCCTGATCCACCAAGACTACTTCATCCATCACCCTATTCTCTTTGTCAGCATTAGGACCTGTTTTGCAACTCATAATAAAATGCCAACTTATTTTAATAAAATATTGATATTAACAATAACAATTTGGATTTAACATCTTTACCAGAGCAACTCAAAATGTAAGTAAGCTTCATATCCCTCATGTGACATAGGTAAGAATTTAGTAACTAGTTTACAAATTGGTGACATACTAAACATTACATAAGGAGTGAGAGACAGAGTTGTCACTAGCGGCCATGGGATGAAAATTGCCACTGACTTCACCTAGGCCAGGATTGCACCCCATGAGTCCCCCAGCTGAAAACACAAGAGTACATTCCCTCCCTTATTAGTGGAAGCATACCTTTCTAGTGAGGAACAGTGTGATGGAAAGCTTAAACTGCATTATAATGTTTAATCACTAGGTAGTGCTATATGAAAAATACTGGAGCTCTTCTTTACCGAGTGCTGGAGGTAGTCTGTGTTCTTTTGTTTACAATAAAGTTGTTGTTACTAGTGTCTATCTTACCTCTGTCATAATTTGACTAACCTGAGATGGTGATATCAGAAAAACAATAAAACTGCAGAATATCACCAAAATGTGACCGTTTCATGCCCCAGAGAGCTTTAACTTCGGCAGACCATCAGACTGACCTGATTGGAAGGAGCTGTTTGCACGTTTTCACATCACAATTAAACTCCATGAGCAGTGTGGGGAGGTGCAGGTTACTTCCCTACTCTATGCCATGGGCAGGAAAGCTGAACATATCTTTAAATCCTTTGTCTTTAGAGACGAGGGCCCCCAAGAACAATTATGGTGTGGTACTGGCTATGGTTGATGAACGTTTTATACCTCAGCATAACTTGGTTTATGCGTGGGTGATTGGATGTCCTGATTTTATAGGGACAGTCCTGATATTCGAGACTTTGTCTTATATAGGCACCTATTACCCCTGAACCCCTGTCCTGATTTTTCACACTTGCTACCTGGTCACCCTATGCTGGGGTGTCTGTGGAATCTTTCATAAGATGACATTGCAGAAAACTTATTTTGAAGACATAAAGGAAGAGGACATTAGAGACAGAGTAGTGACTGGTATTTTAGACAGTGGACTGTCAGAGAAACTGCAAGTGAAGAGAGATTAAATCCTTCACAAATCGATAGAAATAGCAAGATAACTGGAGAGGATCAAAATCAAAATAGAGAGACCAGTGGGTCACCAGAAAGAAACCTAGAAAAAAGTGACTTAGAATCATGTTAGAGATAGCACAGCTGCAAAAAAAAAAAAAAAAAAAAACCATCAAAAACAACAATAAAAAAAACCCCTGTAATAAATCCTAAAAGGCAATATGGGGTAAGCCCCAAGCAAAATACAACACTTCTCAGACTAGATGCACAAGTTGTGGGATAAATCACAGTCAAAGAAGTGATTGCCCAGCTAAAGGAGTCAAATGCCAGCTAAAGTACAGCAAAAAATTGGACATTTTGCCACTGTCTGCCATACAATGGCAGAATGGGAAGTGCCCACTGAGCATCTAGAGCCATTTTTGTGGGATCAATCATGTATAATGGCCCAGCCTGGAGAGTGGAACTGTATCTGTGGAAAAACTGTTAATTTTAAAATAGATTCAGGTGTAGATGTAACAGTCATATCAGAAGGGACTTTTACTTACACTCAGCCCCTCCTGGAGCTGAAACAGTAGATACTGTCCTAAATAGTCCTGGCAATATTTTGAACTGCGTTGGACAATTTTCCAAGGAAACAACCTTGAAACAACAAAGACAAAAGCTTTAATTTTAATGTGTATGTGGTTAGAGGAGCAGAGGCTGTCAATCTCCTCTGTCGTAGTGTGGTTGTCATAACAGATCTAGTGAAAAAGATGGAAGAAGTTGAAGGAATATTTGGTGCTAGTGGACTTTTGAAAGGAGATCCAGTAGAAATAATCTTAAGAGACAATGCTGAACCATACACCCACAGAACATACACCCCACAGAATTCCTATACCTTTACTTTGTAAAGTAGAAACTGAATTAAGGGGAGTGGAAAAGAATGCCAACTCCACGGTGCACACTGATAGTGTCTGTTACAAAGAAAAATGTGAAAATAGGAATCTGTGGATTTTAAAAGACTTAATGAAGCAGTAGTGAGAGAAAAATATATCTTCCCAACACGAGAGAATTTCCTCCCTAAAGTGTTAGGAGCTACTATATTATCCAAGCTAGATGCATCAAGTGATTTTTTGCAAATCCCTTTAGCCAAAGCGTGCTTGTCAAGGTTCCTTCCCCACTCTGAACTCTAGGGTACAGATGTGGGGACCTGCATGAAAACCTCCAAAGCTTACTTTTACCAGCTTAGGTTAAAACTTCCCCAAGGTACAAATTATTTTACCCTTTGCCCTTGGATTTCCACTGCCATCACCAAACTTTATCTGGGTTCCTGAAAAAACGGAGTTTGGACACATCTTTCCCCCCAAAATCCTCCCACCCCTTGCACCCCACTTCCTGGGGAAGGTTTGGTAAAAATCCTCACCAATTTGCATAGGTGACCACAGACCCAAACCTTTGGATCTTAGAACAATGAAAAAGCATTCAGTTTCCTTACAAGAAGACTTTTAATAGAAGTAAAAAAAAGAATCACCTCTGTAAAATCAGGATGGTGAATACCTTACAGGGTAATTAGATTCAAAACAGAGAATCCCTCTAGGCAAAACCTTAAGTTACAAAAAAGACACACAGACAGGAATATTCATTCTATTCAGCACAGCTATTTTCTCAGCCATATAAAGAAATCATAATCTAACGCATCTCTAGCTAGATTACTTACTAAGTTCTAAGACTCCATTCCTGTTCTGTCTCCGGCAAAAGCATCACATAGACAGACACAGACCCTTTTCTTTTCTCCCTCCTCCCAGCTTTTGAAAGTATCTTGTCTCCTCATTGGTCATTTTGGTCAGGTGCCAGCGAGGTTACCTTTAGCTTCTTAACCCTTTACAGGTGAGAGGATTTTTCCTCTGGCCAGGTGGGATTTTAACGGGGTTTTACCCTTCCCTTTATTTTTATGACAGTGCTAAACTGACTTTATTCATTACAGTCTTTGGGAGATTTTGCTTTTAAAGATTACCTTTCTTGATTACCAATGATTACCAATGAATTTTTCCCAAGAAAGGCAGCAGAGCTGCTAAAGAACCTAAATGGGATTGTTGTTTTTACAGATTGATTTTTTAGTATACAGGTCATCAATGGAAGAACATGACAAACTTTCAGTGAAGTTCTAAGCTTAATCAGTGAGTCTGGGCTCAAGTTAAATAAAGAAAAGTTTGTTTTCTGCCAAAACCAAATTGAATTTTTGGGACAGATAATAAATAAAGATGGAATTAGTCCTAGTCCTAAGAAAGTAAAAACAATTAGAGAATTGAATGCACCAACAAATGTACCAGAACTGAAATGTATACTGGGGATGGTAAATTATCTTGGACGATACCTGCAAGACCTCTCTACAGTGATGAAACCAAAGAATGAACTATTAAGGTCCAATACATCCTGACTATAGGGGGCCAATCAGGAGACCACCTTCAAAAGGGTAAAATAAATTATCTCCTCTACTCCAATTTTAAAGTCCTATGATGTAAATAAACTCACAATGGTCAGTGCTGATGCCAGTAGCTATGGTCTTGGTGGTGTATTTTTACAGTTACATTGTTCTGAGTGGAAGCCAGTTGCATTCTGCTCTCGTACACTTACAGAAGTAGAAACAATATGCATAGATTGAAAAGGAGTGCCTGGCAAGTATGGTATGCAAAAACTTATTCAGATATCTGTGTGGGTTGGGTTCCTCTAAACCAATAACTGACTATAAGCCTCTTGTATCTCTCATCAACGGAAAAAACATGGATCAAGCACTGCTGAAATATCCATGTCTTTTGATTAGTTTAATACGATTTAACTCAATTGCTGGATATATTCCTGGTAAAAAAATTTGGTAATACCAGACACCCTATCATGGAGTCCAGGACCAGACTCAAGCACCTGTTGGCTAAAGGAAGATATAAAGGCTCACGTGGATGCTGTAGAAGTTTACAGGACAATGTCAGGTAGGAGACTATACCTACCACAAAAAACAAATCTAGCAGATAACTAGAAACTTCTTGAAGTTGCTTATGTTTGGGCAGGATGGCTCAAGTATCTAAAGAATACTATGGCCGTGGCAAGATGTGACTTTGCTGTATACAGGCAATGGACTAATGATTAAAGATTATTGTATTGTCATCCCAAGCACTTTGAAAGGAAAAGATTTAGACCTAATCCATGAAGGACATCAAGGACTAGCTCAATGGCATGAGTGAGCCAATCAGTCAGTGTGGTGGCCTGGAATCCGTAATAACATAAAGAATAAAGTTTCTTCATGCAAACACTGCAAAACTAACAGACCAACACAATACAAAACATCTCTAATAACAGCACCTTACCATACAGGCCCTGGAAGAAGCTAGCAGCAGATTTATGCAAATTCAGAAGATATTATTACCTAGTTGTGGTGGTTTATTTTTCTAGATATATTAAAATAATATATTTGAAAGATACAATATGTCAGTGTTATTGAGAAATTAAAGAGCACATTTACCCATTTTAGGTATTCCAAAACAAGTATTGACAGGCAACAGACTACAATTCACCATAGCTGAGTTTAAGTAATTCCAAACAAAATAAGATATGAATAGATCACTAGCAGCCTGAATTACCCATAAACAAATGGGAAAGGCTGAGAGGGCTGTACAAACTACCAAGAAAATATTGAAGTAGGAAGATCCATTCCTTTTGTAACCCACATGCTTAATAAGGAGATATCTCTTTAAGAGATTTAGAGTGGAGAAGTGGGGGAGGAATGAATTGAGTTGTCTGGATCTAGGGTGACCAGATAGCAAGTATGAAAAATCGGGACAGGGACTGGGGGGTAATAGGAGCCCATATAAAAAAAATCCCCAAATATTGGAACTGTCCCTATAAAGTTGGGACATCTGGTCACCCTATCTGGATCATGCACAATTAGCATTCCATGCCCAGAAGTTTCTGGAATTGGGTGTGGCTGTTCTGGGTATGCTCAATAGACTCCCTATAACTGAACTCCATTGAGTAGACTCCATTGAGAGTGAGTAGTTAGGGTAGCTGCTTTACAAAAGGATATGTGACCTGCATGGGTTTGGAGAAGCTCAGCCACAGGTGCAGAAAGCAGGCTGCTTTCCCCTAACTGAAGCATTTTGCAGCAGGTTAGTGATAATAATAACTTTCCAACATAGGGAGACACTGGTAGTGTCAGTTATAGAAAGAAAATTTAAAAGGGAAAATATGATAATGGACTATTTACCTAAATAACTCAACTGTTATTCGCAAAAAGAAAAGGAGTACTTGTGGCACCTTAGAGACTAACCAATTTGAGCATAAGCTTATGCTCACGAAATCTTATGCTCAGATAAATTGGTTAGTCTCTAAGGTGCCACAAGTACTCCTTTTCTTTTTGCGAATACAGACTAACATGGCTGCTACTCTGTCAATTGTTATTGGAAGGCAAACAACTGTACTGTTTCTGGTGTCTTGGTGAACTGTGGTATTTATTGACAGTGTCAAAAGGCAATGACTATATAAATGATAATGATCAGAGACAACTCATTACAGGAATTTATATTTCCTTGTGAGAATGAGCACACATTCAATACCAAAATATAGCTTCTTTATTCCTTCTTTAGTCTTTTTAAGTGAAATTGATATAGTTCTTTCCACAGCTAGATTGGTAAGTATGGGAAGAATATAGAAAAGGTCAAGGGATACCACATGTTTATCAATATTTTATATTGTTAATCAAAACAAGAGAACCATTAAATAATACACTCAGAATTTTTCTTATCTACTAGCATGATAGTTAAGGTTAATTTAAATTGGCTACATTCTGAATTTAACAAGGCAAGAAAGTAGGCTGATTTCAGGTCTATCCAAGTGTAGCAGAAAATCAAGGTTCTGAGAACACTTTATCAAGCTGAAGATTCACTGATTCCATTTTTAGATAAGTAATGTATTTTACTGACAAAAATCTAATCCTTCCAAGCCTAGTTATTTGTAAGAAAAATAGTAAAAACTATTAAAATATAAAAACAATCATACTCAACTACGGTACGTGACTTTATTCCACCATCATTTACACAGCTGGGAAGAGCTGGATTTATGTGTAACATATATTAGTGAGAAAACCACATTTTGGTTTTCTAGCTTTACTCTGAATTGTTTAAAATGAATTGCCACAAAACTTTCTTTCCCGCCATAGATAAGGTTTCTGTTTACAGAACACGTAAGGGCCTAAAGAATGAGTTATGATGGAGACAATTCATAGATTCCATGTAGGTCTTCAGATCTTTGGCTATTTGGGATCTTTCTCCTTTCTAATTTAGAATCAGTTTGGGAAATATTTTTCCTTGTGCAACGCTGTTGAATGGAACAGTCTTCCTTTGACCTATGGTACAGACCCTTTGAGACACAAAAACATGTCCTTGTGTCGTGGTTCATCAATTTCTGGTTTCCGTAACAAAATGTGGTAACATCTGTCTGAGAATTGGTACGCCAGGCCCAGAAGACTTCCTTCAGAAGCACAAAGACAGACGGCAGGACAGCTGCACCCAATATTCAAAAGTTCATATAATGAGGGCAATCTCCTAAGAAGGTGACTGTGGGTATGTGGAGAAAACTCCCAGAAAGAGTACTGCAATAATATGTAATTTTGTTTCCTATATTGTATTGTGAACTTTGTTTTTACTAAGTGGCCCGAAGGAGTGCAAGTCTTTATGGAGAGACTTTGTTTATTTTAAACAGGCATCACAAAATAACTAGGCCCTGTTTCCCAAAAGAGGATTCTCTTCCTTGCCAGAAAATGGCCTCCTGTTGTTCACAGGAAGAACTGTGGAACTGAGCTTTGCTACACTCCAAATTCATATTAAGGAAACAGTGAACCTGTTGCCATTTCAAAGAAAACTGATTTTTCTCATTTTCTCTTTGTCCCACAAGGAAAATACCTTTTATGAACACCTGGTAATCTCTCATTAATGAGACTTTGTGCCTGCCAAGAGTGTTTCTACCATTCCTAAAAAAGAAAAGGAGTACTTGTGGCACCTTAGAGACTAACCAATTTATTTGAGCATGAGCTTTCGTGAGCTACAGCTCACTTCATCAGATACATACCGTGGAAACTGCAGCAGACTTTATATATACACAGAGAATATGAAACAATACCTCCTCCCACCCCACTGTCCTGCTGGTAATAGCTTATCTAAAGTAATCGTCAGGTTAGGCCATTTCCAGCACAAATCCAGGTTTTCTCACCCTCCACCCCCCCACACAAATTCACTCTCCTGCTGGTGATAGCCCATCCAAAGTGACAACTCTTTACACAATGTGCATGATAATGAAGTTAGGCCATTTCCTGCACAAATCCAGGTTCTCTCACTCCCTCACCCCCCTCCAAAAACCCACCCCCATACACACACAGACTCACTCTCCTGCTGGTAATAGCTCGTCCAAACTGACCACTCTCCAAGTTTAAATCCAAGTTAAACCAGAACATCTGGGGGGGGGGGGGAGGAAAAAACAAGAGGAAATAGGCTACCTTGCATAATGACTTAGCCACTCCCAGTCTCTATTTAAGCCTAAATTAATAGTATCCAATTTGCAAATGAATTCCAATTCAGCAGTTTCTCGCTGGAGTCTGGATTTGAAGTTTTTTTGTTTTAAGATAGCGACCTTCATGTCTGTGATTGCGTGACCAGAGAGATTGAAGTGTTCTCCGACTGGTTTATGAATGTTATAATTCTTGACATCTGATTTGTGTCCATTTATTCTTTTACGTAGAGACTGTCCAGTTTGACCAATGTACATGGCAGAGGGGCATTGCTGGCACATGATGGCATAAATCACATTGGTGGATGTGCAGGTGAACGAGCCTCTGATAGTGTGGCTGATGTTATTAGGCCCTGTGATGGTGTCCCCTGAATAGATATGTGGGCACAATTGGCAACGGGCTTTGTTGCAAGGATAAGTTCCTGGGTTAGTGGTTCTGTTGTGTGGTATGTGGTTGTTGGTGAGTATTTGCTTCAGGTTGCGGGGCTGTCTGTAGGCAAGGACTGGCCTGTCTCCCAAGATTTGTGAGAGTGTTGGGTCATCCTTTAGGATAGGTTGTAGATCCTTAATAATGCGTTGGAGGGGTTTTAGTTGGGGGCTGAAGGTGACGGCTAGTGGCGTTCTGTTATTTTCTTTGTTAGGCCTGTCCTGTAGTAGGTAACTTCTGGGAACTCTTCTGGCTCTATCAATCTGTTTCTTTACTTCCGCAGGTGGGTATTGTAGTTGTAAGAAAGCTTGACAGAGATCTTGTAGGTGTTTGTCTCTGTCTGAGGGGTTGGAGCAAATGCGATACAAATCCAGACTCCAGCGAGAAACTGCTGAATTGGAATTCATTTGCAAATTGGATACTATTAATTTAGGCTTAAATAGAGACTGGGAGTGGCTAAGTCATTATGCAAGGTAGCCTATTTCCTCTTGTTTTTTCCTACCCCCCCCCCCCAGATGTTCTGGTTTAACTTGGATTTAAACTTGGAGAGTGGTCAGTTTGGACGAGCTATTACCAGCAGGAGAGTGAGTCTGTGTGTGTATGGGGGTGGGTTTTTGGAGGGGGGTGAGGGAGTGAGAGAACCTGGATTTGTGCAGGAAATGGCCTAACTTCATTATCATGCACATTGTGTAAAGAGTTGTCACTTTGGATGGGCTATCACCAGCAGGAGAGTGAATTTGTGTGGGGGGGTGGAGGGTGAGAAAACCTGGATTTGTGCTGGAAATGGCCTAACCTGACGATTACTTTAGATAAGCTATTACCAGCAGGACAGTGGGGTGGGAGGAGGTATTGTTTCATATTCTCTGTGTATATATAAAGTCTGCTGCAGTTTCCACGGTATGTATCTGATGAAGTGAGCTGTAGCTCACGAAAGCTCATGCTCAAATAAATTGGTTAGTCTCTAAGGTGCCACAAGTACTCCTTTTCTTTTTGCGAATACAGACTAACACGGCTGTTACTCTGAAATCTACCATTCCTAGCACTGTAACATATAGGTTCTCCGAAACACAAGGTAGGTTGGTGTTGAATCCCAAGAGATGATGCTTGTAATGGATACGTGGAAAATATTTGAGATGGGGGAAGAAGGAAAAAAAGGATATTTAATAAACTAACAAGTATTTTGTTAGGAAGGGAATGAAATATGTCACAAATAATTTATCTACTGGAGTTTTAAAAATGTTTTTAAAAAGGATGTTGAAAGAAGCATTCTTAAAATGCCTTTTAACTTCTTAGTGGCATGGGACATAATTCCCACTGTCAGAATTGCAAGGCGACCTCTGTCCTAGGTCAACAGAGTATGTCCTAAATAAGACAGCCGCTAAATGGTATCTAAGCTACGCAAAGGGCTACTGGGGTTTAAATGGAACATGCTTCCAAATGAATATGTAATTAGAGTTATTATCATTAAAGAATATGAAATTTGACTCTGTCAAAACTTACAAGAGTAAATCTAGAAATGCTGTGTATATAAAGCAATGCAGTAGATACTTCAAACACTAGAGACAGCTTAGATGAGGAGAGAGGAGGAACGGACAATATGGTAGGGAACTGTTACTCTTTGAGTTACCTTGGATAAAGAATCCAGTTTAATCCTACTAACTTTGTAGATTCCCTAGCCATCAGGGACCACTGTGATTATCTCATCTGACCACCTGTATAACACAGGCCATAGAGCTTCCCCAAAATAATTCCTAGCGCATAGCTTTAGAAAAAGATGTAATCTCAATTTAAAAATGGTCTGTGATGGAAAATCCACCACAACCATTGACAAGTTGTTCCAATGGTTAATTACTCTCATTGTTAAAATGTTATGACTTATTTCCAGTCTCAATTGGTATAGCTGCAATTTGCAAGCATTGGATTGTGTAATACCTTTCTCTCCTAGCCTGAAGATCCCATTATTAAATATTCCCCATGTAGATACTTATAGGCTGAACTGAAGTCACCCCTTAACCATCTTTGTTAAGCTAAATAGATTGAGCTTCTTTAATCTACCACTATTTCCTGTTTTTCCAATCCTTTAATCATTCTCATGGCTCTTCTCTGAACCCTTTCCACTTTATAAACATCCTTCTTGAATTGTAAACACCAGAACTAGAGATGATATTCCATCAATAGCTGCACCAGTGTCAAATGCCGGGGTAAAATAACCTCACTAGTACTACTACTCCTCAAGGTTTCCCTGTCAGCCAAGAGTTGTATTAGCCCTTTTGGCCAGCTCAAGTTCAGCTGATTAATCACCATGACCCCCAAACCTTCTTCAGAGTTACCACTTCCCAGGATAGAATCCTCCATCCTATAAGTAGGGCCTACATTCTTTGTTCCTAAATTATACATTTGCATTTAGCCATATTAAAATACATTTTGTTTGCTGGGCTCAGCTTTCCAAGCTATCCAGATCACTCTGGATCAGTGACGAGACCTCTTCATTATTTACCACTCCTCTAAGTTTTGTGTTAACTGAAAACTTTGTCAGTAGTGATTTTATGTTCTCTTTCAAGTCATCAATAAAAATATTAAATCACATAGAGCCAAGTACCAATCCTGTGTGACCTCACTAAAAAAAACACCCATTTGATGATGATTCCTCATTTCTAACACTGAGACCTGTCAGTTAGCCAGCCTTTAATCCACCTAATGTGCACCATGTGGATGTTATACCATTCTAGGGTTTTTTAATCAAAATATCATGTTGTACCAAGTCAAAGGCTTTACAGAATTCTAAGTATATTACATCCTACAATTATCTTTATCAACCAAATTTGTTTTCTCATCAAATAAGATAGTAAGTTAGTTTGACAAAATCTATTATCACATGTTGATTGACATTATTATATTACTACTTCTTGCTTGCTTCTGAAAAAAATACAACATTACTGCTGATGAGAATTGCTTCTTCCTTTGTCTACTCCATTTTGAAATTTTTATACTGAAAAAATGACAGATATCAGCACCTTTATTTTTTGATTCACACTGGACAGTCAACGATTCAATGGCACCAGAGGACTGCTTGCCAGATTTTGGACAATGATAACTTTTCTGAAGAAAGAAAGTTATTCTTTTGTGATGTTTAAGAGTTGAAGCACAAAGGATGTGTTACATCTAACTTGATTTGCTAGACCCTCTGCCTGATTCTGTGGACCATGGGTGAGAGTTTTTGTAAGTGCCTAAGGAAGTTTGGTCTCAGATTTTCTCCCTTTGAAAGTCAAAATTGCATACAACTCTAATACGACACTGTCCATAGACAGCAGCAACTTGCTGATGCAGGCATTTTTCTCAGGTTTCAACTCTGTCTCTCAGGGGTTACTTGTGTGTACATAGTAGAGGGAGGCTAAGTTCCACTTGCCTGGAAAGAGAAAAGGAAAAGATTTTTATAGAGCTAGTACCCAGCCAAACTAATTATTCAGTTCCTGGCTTCTCTGTAGAGACTGCCAATATGAACTAGACTGAGGCCACCAAGTCACTTCATAATCAAATACAAGCATTTTAAATGGTAACTGGATTTGAACCTTCAGCTGAAAGGTTCCATAGCTCCTTACCAAGCCCTTGAGCTCTACAGTCCCATAAAAATGAAAAAAGAAATCTATACACTTAGAAAATGTGAGTGATGTAAAAATAGGAAAACATGGGCTTTCATAGCTAATCTGTGAGAAGTGTTTACTACTCCTAGTAAAAGCACTCAAATAAATGTGTGGCAAAAATGCTAAATTCCATATGTGAAGAGGTGGGCAGTTATTTATTACTTACACCTGGGGAGCCATATGTTTGCATAGTTTGTTTGCAGACAAATAAAAGTTGCAAGACCTTGCCTCAAAGAGCTAACAATCCAGATTGACTAAATTATCATTTATCAAAGGAAATTAAACAAATTCTGAAAATGTTGTTCCAACACAACAGTGAACAGCTGAACATTATATTCATATTGGGCCTGTTCCAAAGCCCATTGAAGTCATTAGCAATCTTTTTCCTGGTGCAGAATGAGAAACATGGATTTGCAAGGACATTGTATATAGTTGATTCCAACAATGCGCACAAGAAAAAAGATTGTATCACATTGTTTAAATACTCTGTAAGAGAAAACCCTGTTATCCACCAACTCCAAGTAGAGTTCTTTATATACTGTAGTAAATAATAGTTCCCCAAAAATGTCTAACCAATTCTACAAGCAGCAAGAAAAATGAACTGATGAATGTCTGTAGTGGAATGATACAATTTACCACTGTATTGGAAGTCAAGGGACAAAAACCAGCCGGTCAATCCAATAACTAAATAAGTAGCTAAAGAAGAAGAAACAAGTTTTCCAATTGCATATGGACAATTGGTTTCTGGTTTCTTTGCCAGCTGGGCTTTTATTTGTCAACAATATTAAAATAATTAATCTTGTATCTGAAATGTTTATGCAAACACTGGGCCAGATGGAAAAGGGACTATATGGCAGTAGCAGCTGGTGCCAAAAATAAGTTTTGGGGATAGGGTTGGGAATTAGATACCTGAAAAAATTCTCACCCCCTCCCCACCCCAAAAATTACTCCTGGACTTCCATCTAAATAATTTGGATCTCTTTCCCTTCTCTCAAATACATTCTGCCTCCCTCTACCTCAATCTTCCCCTACTTGATCCCCTTGTATTGTTCCTGAGGTGAAGATGAAGCTCTGCACATAAAACTGTTAGAGGAACTTCATTCCACATGTGCCTTTCTCCCATGAACTGTGTTAGCTGAAAAAGAGAACAGAGACCACTACTGATGAAGATTGTCAGTGCCTCCCTTAAGGAGGGAAGGTTGCTGCCTCCTCTTATGTAAGCTCTTGCAGGGCCTTTGCTCAAGAAGCTAGCACTGGATGTAGATGATCTGGCCACTATCAGCCTGCATCTAATTTTTCTTTTGGTTCAGATTAGTGGAAAGACAATCTGGTCTCAGAGACTAGATGGCTCAGACCTCCTTGTGGATTATCAGACTGGGTACTGACAAAAGCTTAGTACAGAAATTTCATAGTTCACATTTGTAGATGATCTGTTCCTGGTGATGAACAATGATCAGGTGTCCATGCTAATATTAGATATATTAGCTGCCTTAGATTATGAGATGTTCTTGATTTATCTGCTGCCTCCAGCAGATGTGCACGGGGCTGCTTTGGTGGTTCTCTTCCTTCCTTATAGAGTACTCGGAGTGATTTTGGACAACAGTTCTTCTTTCTCAGCAATAAGGTTCTACTGCATTCCACTTCATCACCTTTCCTGTTCAATGTGTGTATGGGAACAATAGAAGAGTTAGTAAAGAGATAAGAACTTGGGTGCATTCAGTGTGCTGATGACTTCACAGCTCTGCTTCTTTCTTCAAATCCATCCGATGCAGTCAAGAGCTGTACTCAATGTCTGGTTGAAATTGAGAGGTAGCTGTCTTTAGACAAGACAGAAGTAATGGCAGCAAACCATTTATCACCAGAGTTCACAGTCTCAGTTGGGTTAGGTTCTCAGTTAGGTTCACAGTTGATGGTAGAAATAAAACTGGCAGAAAAAAATTATGTATTTTCCACAATAACCTTTTCCTATCTTAGTTTGGCCAGAAGATTATAAACATTTCTTTTGGATGTGGACCTGGCAAGTGCCCTGGTGGCTGCAAAGGAAGGGTTGACAGGAATTAAGATATTGAGTTAAATAGTTACTACTCACACTCTATATTTGTGATCAGTTTAAAAGCATTGGTGTTAGAGGTGTATTTAGTACATCATTATCCAACGTGCTTTGCTTGGTGCTTAGAGAACTAGAAACAATGGCTTTCTTGAACAACCGATGTCTTACCTGATAAGATTTTAGTTAGTTATTTTAACTAAAATAGACAACATAGCATGAAGACTTTGTTAAGATTATGTAAGCATCTTTATTTAAAATGTTAACAAAAGTTAAAAACTATAGTGATCCTACTTTGTGCACAATAAAATGGCCAAATTAAAGCCTATATTAAACACTAGAATACCATAGCAACAAGCAACAAGATCCTCAGCTAGTTCTAATTGGCATAGCTTTATGGACTTCAGTAGAGCGAGGGTGATTAAAAACAGCTGAGGATCTGGATTTCTGAAAAAATTATGATGAAAAAATTGAAATAATTTATTTGATGAATGTTGTTCATCTACCTATAGATTTGGTTAAGCAGTAGAAACAAATTATTTGTGAAAACATTATCTGATAATTGATGGAGAAAAAAACTAGTTTTGATTATTATTCAACTAGCTCAACAAGAGAACAGCATGTTGAAGGAAGGAGATGACAATGGGTTTGTATTACAGAAGATTTGGGTGTAACACATATACAATTACAACTATATAAGTCATGTTACCTCTAAACAGAGCTCTATTCCATTCTACTTTTCTCATCTTAATATTCCAAAGGACACTAGGGGCCAAACCTAGCCCCAGTGTAAGTGGGCACCTCTCCTTTGAAGTCAATGGATTTACTCTGTGACTGGATTTGACTTTATGCCTCTGGAAGACTTAGCCTGTCTCCATTTTTACTTGTGAGGACAGAGAAAAGACAAAAGAAATGACCAAATAGATATTATATATCTGGCTACTCCTGGGTTCCAAGAATAATACAATTCACTATACTCAAGGTCTAGCATCCACAGAGGAGAAAACCTGGAAATATGAAATTAATTAAGCTTGCCATATCTTTACTGTATCCTGGATGTGACCCAAGTAACTATAAACATATTTAAATATATCAAATAAATGTCTGGGTCATTAATATTTTTCAGATACAATCAAAGATGAAAACAGTTGCCCAGACCCAGTCCACCTCCCGAGACACTTGAAACCCAAACAAGCAAGACCCAATCGTATGGGTCAATCTATGCTAGACATTATGGCATCACAGAACCATTTAACTCACTGAGTTCAAACTCCCCTTTAACAAACCACTGTTGAAAGCAAAAGGCTGAGTGTCTAATTATCCCTGCTTCAACATCCAGCTCAGATACAATTTATTATTTGGATTACCTTAGCAGACTTATCAGCCTACAATATTCCTAGAACACAGAGGCCTAAAATTGCAGTTAGTATTCAGGCAAAATTTCCCAAACTATCCATAAAATCAGGGGGTGGATTAACCTGTGGCACAGGGCCTCAAAACGAGGAAAGTCTGGAAGAATGAAGGCTGTCAGTACAACTTTCCCTCTGATAGTCTGCCCACAAAAGGTCAGCACAGCCTGAAAAGTAGTGAGATGGCATAGCCTGAATGGCCGGTGGCTACCTCATTCATGACAGCCATGCCATGACATGGCATTCATCACTGCTGCAACCACTATGAAACACCTGGCAGAAACAAGACCCACATAACCTCCAACTTGGGTGGTAATGGAAAGATGACCTGCCTTCCTTAGGCAAAAAGGAAAGGAGTACTTGTGGCACCTTAGAGATTAACAAATTTATTTGAGCATAAGCTTTCATGAGCGATGAAGTGAGCTGTAGCTCATGAAAGCTTATGCTCAAATAAATTTGTTAGTCTCCAAGGTGCCACAAGTACTCCTTTCTTTTTGCGGATACAGACTAACACGGCTGTTACTCTGAAACCTTCCTTAGGCAGAATCCTCTCCACAGTACAACACAAGGTCATGCTAACCACACCCTGGGCCTCAAGTCTTTTTGAAGAGTTTTGAACAGAGTTGGATTTTGAAAAAATAAATAAATTCATTTAAAGGTTTTCATGAATTTTTTTTGGCTTTTGAGTAAAAATTTTGTCATTATGCTCTTTAATTTTTTTTAAAAAGCATAAATATTGAAATCTTTATTTTTATAGGGAAAAAAAACGTTCATTTTTAAACTCCCTCCCACCTGTTTCTTCTCCCTGTGGGGGAAAAAGAAAGCCAGGGGGAAAGTAGATAGTGCATTTAGACTTTTTCTTGACATACTTAGGAATGCTATCAATCATGGTAACATTAGAAGGCCATTTCTGCCACTAGGATGGGAAAACTCCTTGGAAAAAAATCCATAAAACCCCTACCTTATCATAGGGGTAGTCTGACTTCTATATTTATGGGGGGCAGCTCTAGCCAGGCCAATGGGGCTGCACACAGAGGGTAAATTTCATACCTGCCTGAGGCTTGCAGTTTGAGAGGCAATGTCTCCCATACCCCACCCAAACTATGCCCATATACCTTATCCTCCTTCATATCTCTGATTCATCTTTGTTGTACTGCCTACAGAATTATGGCAGTTGATCCTGAGCAGGCAGGTGGTGAGCTTACTGTGCTAAATTTGCTCATTTCTTTGCTATCTCTTTCTCCCCCATCTTATTTGTTTCATCCACCTGTTGCATCTTGTCATATACAAAAACAGTAATTTATTTGGGACAGGAACTATCTTTATACTTGATATCTGTGCAACACCTTGTAGAGGTCTCCATCAGGGACTGATTGTGCAAGTAATTACATTGACTTTGGTGGAATGACATCATATTAAAATTACTGCAATGAGATTAGAACACTGTATTTTGGATTAAAAAGGAGCAAACAGTCTGAACGTTTGCCCCATCACTTATATGTGTGTGTATTTGATAGATAGATATCTATTTCCTAAATTTCACTCAAAGTCAAAGTTGTTTGCAATTAGGGAGAAAAAAAATGTCATAATTTAAGGCAGCTAATATATCCACTAATATTGTTTCTCCCCACCAACTATGCATTGTCACTCTTATTCAAGTTGTGTAACTATCCACACAATAATGGAAATTCAATAATCTTTAAAAATGTGCCATTTTGAAAAAGTTTACCATTGCTAGTGGAACTTCCCATTCTCTAGATAGAGAATATTGCTGAAAATGAGGGGGAAACCCCACACCTTACTAAACTGTAGAACTTTTAAGCCTGTTCACTCTATTATTCAAAATAAAGGTGGTAGAAATGTGGATTTAGTAAGGAAATCCATTCATATGCTTTGCATTATATTTAGCCAGCAGCAGCTGCTAAGCCATGGTTCTTCTCTTCCAAGGACACAAATATGATTTTACCAAGGGATGAGTCTGCCTTGTTTTCTCAGCTGTTTAGATTTTAGCATAATTTTTTTCAGTCTGTTCTGCCCAATTGAGAGTACAGGAAGTGTGGTTTTCAATATTTCTTCTTGTGTTCCTGCAAATCAAATTGCTATAGCTACAGCCAAAATAAAAGGCTTTAGGTGGTCAAGAGACTGATGACAGGGAAACACACATAAGATTCATGACTTTTAGGTTTGGAATGGAAGTGGCATTAGTGTGCTTTTTCCAGGATATGTGAAAAAGGGTATTGAGGTGGAAACTGTGTGTGTGTGTTCAGATTTAGTTGAAATCTTTTAAACAGGTAATTTTTATAACACCAGAATTGTTTACATAGAAAACAGAATTGTATTTTTCTAACTTGTCTGACCCTGCTGCTTTATGAAATATATTCTGCCATAGTACAATGCCCACCACCAAAAAGTAAGAATTTGCAGAGGGTTATCACAGGGCTTGTCTTCACTACTGGGGAGATCGATGCTGCTGCAATCTATTCAGCAGGTGTTGATTTAGTGGGTTTAGTGAAGACCCACTAAATCGATGGCAGAGCTCTCTGGTCAACCCCGGTACTCCTTCGATTGACTTACCTTACTCTTCTCGGAGAGGTGAACATCTGTCAATGCAGCGCAGTGAAGACACTGGGGTAAGTTGACCTAAGCTATGTCGACTCCAGCTACGTTATTCATGTAGCTGGAGTAGTGTAACTTATGTCGACTTACCCCAGTAGTGAAGACAAGCCCACACAGTAGTATCTGAGATATCTTTGGTAACAGTGAACAGCCAATCTCATGCTTCATAGGCTCAAAAATGCAATCTCCATTTTTGTCCCCTAAAAAGTTTATAAATGCTGTGCACTGTATTCCTCACACACTCAGAAGAAATGCTTCAATGCTGTTTTCTTTAAAAATGTTTCAACGGAGCTATACTGATTTATACCTGTGGGTATTCTGGCCAGTAAGTGAAAAAGCGGGCAAAATAAATTACTGTATTTGTCTCTTCATTTGTAAAAGAAGCTGAAGAACAACTAAAGCTTAAAACTGCATGCATTTTCCTAATGAATGAGAGTTCTGGCATCATGTGAAAGCCTTAAAGGACATAAGCTGCTAGAATCATAAAAAGTTCATGAGGAGCTAGAACCATAGGCAATGAATCCAAGAATTCTCATGGAAGTAGCAAAGATAAACAGCGAAAGAACTCAGGATACAACAGGTACCAAAGGACTGGAAGATGACAAATGCAGATCTCACATATACAGTAGGAAACTGATTGGATAAATTAAGTGAGGATCATACCCGATGAACATTCCTGATAGTACTGAAATAATGCAGCAGAGATAAAACAACACACCGCATGAATCTTGATTTCAGAAAAGCTTCCTATCTATACCAAACAAATCAGATTCCATAGCACTTAGTGCTGAAATAATGGTGTACTTCTGCCAGCAGATTGCTACAAAAATATTTTAAATGATGCTAGTTGGACTAAATGCTTAACTTAAAGGGGTCAAACATTAACATTTTCAAACCTAGGTGTAGAGTGGGGGCAATAAATTGGAGGCCATGGTTTAATGTTGAACAAAACCAAAGTGAATAGTTTTGATTTGAGAATGCTGAAACATTTTGTTTTAATTCAAATGTCAAAGCAAAATGTTTAATCATTTCAAAATTGAATGTCAAAGTTTCAGGTGCTCAATTTTTAGACAAAGTCAAAATTTTCTATACACATTTGTCAAGGAAAAATATCAATCAGAAGTTTCAATGGAAAAAAATTTTCACCAGCCTGTCTTGGGTACCTCCACATTCATATTTAGGCATGTAAATAAGCCTGACTTTCAGGATGCTGAGCACTCATTTTGGAAAAATCAATCCCTAAATAAGTAAGTATATAGAAGTCTATCTCTAGACAAAGCAAAGGAGCTTCACTGATTATGTAGTTAATAAGGCTGTCAATCGCAGTTAACTCAAGCAATTAACACAAAAGAAATTAGCTGGATTTTTTAAAAAGTAGTTATGATTAATCGCAGTTTTCATTGCACTTTTAAACAATAGGATACCAATTTAAATTTATTATAAATATTTTAGATGTTTTTCTACATTTTCAAATATTGATTTCAATTACAGCACAGAATGCAAAGTGTACAGTACTCACTTTATATTTTTTATTACAAATACTTGCACTGTAAAAAAAGATAGACAAAATGGGTTGCAAGGGCTGGCGTTAGACCTGCTGGGGTCCAGGGCCAAAGTCGAAGCCCCACTGCTCCAGGCGGTGGGGCTCAGGCTACAGTTTCAGCCCTGGGCAGTGGGGCTCAGGCTTTAGCTTCAGCCTTGGATGGTGGGGCTCAGATTACAGGGTATTTTTGTCTTATTTTTCTGTGAGGGCTCATTCGAGAATGAGTATTGACCATGATTGCAGTGGTGTTATCTGGCAACTTCACCTTGAATAGTCTCTTACAATATGTATTGTCTTCTTATGTTAAACAATCTGTTCTACTTTGTATTTAGCTGTGACACTCTCTGTAACATTCCCAGACGTAAAGAAGAGCCTCATGTAAGTTTGAAAACTTGTCTCTTTCACCAAGAGTGGTTGGTCCAATAAGAGATATTACTTCACCCTCCTTGTCTCTCTAATATCCTGGAGCCAACATACCTACAACACTGCAAAACAAATTAGACAAAAATAGCAGGTATTATCTTATTTCATTCCCATCAAGAATCCCTCAAATTATAAATTAATATCAACTAGTTAGTAACTGAAGAGAACAGTTTCTGCTGCCACGTGAGCCCAGTCTAAACAATGAGCGAACTCATACTCTTTTTAAGACTATGGTCAGCACACTGCTATGAACTTCCAGCCAGTATTTGTGCAGATGGTTCTACCAGAATTGCTGGGATATGTGCTCTTATGTAATAGTGTACATTTAGCCCAATATGTTCATCATAGAAGTACAATTATGTTAAAGGATTCTCATACAGTATGGGCATGAGTGCTATGGAAATGCCATTACATACAATTATAATCAATGCATTTGGTTCAGCCCTGTAGTCAAATGGCAGTGCAAAACAATATCTAAGTAAATATGTACTGGTATATGTCTGTGGGCTTCTCTGCCTAGTTATTTAGGCACCCAAGTTGAAGATCTGCGGAAATTAAAATTTCCAAAGCTTTGTCCCACTCCTCTAAAGATTTCCACATTCCTTACTCATTCCTTAATATCCTAGTTTGCAATTCTTGTTAGTTTACCGGTGTGTTGATTTTTGTTCTGATAGCCATTGCTGCAATGCCAGAATCTATGAAGTGAGCTAAATAATTTAGTAAACTTGACCCTAAACTAACAGAGATAGTAAGAGGTCTAATGCAGCCAGAAATTTCTACAATTATTTAATCCACCCACCTGCAAACATAGTATAAGTAAAAGAGCCACTGTTCAAACACTCCTCTAGATTATATTTGTTTTAATTTAAAATGTTTTGCCAGCATACAATATTAAATGTGTCTTATTAAACACAGCTACTTATATCCTGGCAATCTGCTTCCTTTGCTAGAACTGTTTAAATATTTATCTGAGAGTCTTACCCAGCAAATATAAAGAAATGGCATAAGGTTTCCTACATAAAAGCTGCTTGCTCTCCCTCTAACTTTAGCATCCATACAAAACAACCTGGTCATAACGAGAATCCTACAAACTCCAAGAATGCAAACTAAGAGAGAATAGGGTGCAGGTCCTTTCCTACATTAGGGCAGTTTTGCACAACTCCTTAATGAAAGCAGCTCCGATGCCAGGAAAACATGCAACAAGTGAGTCACCCCAGTGTTGGGGGTTCTTGGTTTGAGCGGGTGGGGGGTTCTTGGTTTGTGCAGGTTATCACAATGACACTTATCAACTCAATTAGCCCTCAGATGAGAATGAAGGGTATGAGGAGTCTAAAGATGGCTTAAAGCTATCTTTTCATCCCCCCCACTTTGGTGTTTGTTACACATTCCTTCAGCACAATGTTTGTGACATTTTTATTGTATTTTTGTAAAAATGGCTATAGACATTTTTCTTTCTACCAAAAAGTGAAATAACTAAATATAGATATTGAAACTTTTCAATAAAAAAAAATGTCTACCACCTCTAAAAATCAGGCCATATCTGATTACATGCAGCCTTGGAACAGTGGTCCTTTTTGGCCAGGGTTCACACACGCATGCACTTGTAACGCTGACAGGCCCCGGTTGTTGGCAGGCGGGATCAAATCGGGGACCTCTGGAGCTTAGTGCATGAGCCAAAAGCCAACTGGCTGTTAGCTAAGACTGTAGAGCAGACATGTTAATCTCTTTCGCGCTCTAAGTGGTCTCAGTGCCACTAGATGGGACACAACACCACACCCAGAAGGTGTGTGGGTTACACACACACACACACAAAATAGCAGCTTTCAAATGGATACAAATTAGAGAGCTAAAGAAAAGAGATTTTTGTTTAACATCATATATGAATAATAGTATTTTAACTGTGTACTACCCAGTTATATTCCACTGTGATAACAATATGTATCCTAGCATATAACTTGAATCAGTGACATTTTGGACAGAAGCAAGAAAGAAGTTACCTACTGAGAAATATACATTAAAAAATCAGTAACTTTATATAAAACCATTATATACTAAGCACACATGGTGAATCTCAATGATAAATATCATATTGAAAAACTGAAAGGTTGAGCATTTAAAATGACACAATTATTTCTGCTCCCCTACCGCATGGCCATTTTATCAAAATACTACCTTTCACATCACAGTTTAGAAGCAACTAACAAGCCATTGCATGTGAACTATGTATCAAACCTAAATGTAATTTCTATTCAAAGAATAATAGGGATAATGGTAACATAAAAGCTACCCTCTGGATCATAGTTAAAAGGACAAGAATCCTAAGGAAGGAAGATATAAGTTAATTATTTGTTGGTGTTCAGAATAATGACACTGTAACTTTAAGTATTCATCAGTTTATGGGTTTGAAATCCTGAACACTGATTTATTAGAATTGGTTCAATTCCTTCTGATAGTTTCTTTGGAAAGTTATGCTGTGATGATTAGACTCCTTGGTACAGTTTACATTGTTATGTCACTTCCCTACATGTCCCCTTTCCTATGGTTTTACTTACCAGTAGCAAAGATTTCAGGCACTGATATTGTCTGAAAGCTTACGGTAATTCTAATGGGTAATGTACTGTAGAGATGTGTTACAATGATACCACATTACAAAGAAGTGACAGTGCTGTTGTGAGGCATTTCTTTAGTGGAAACAAAAACCTCAAAGGATGATTTTCATTTTAGAGGATTGGTTTTATTAGACTGTTAAAATTATTTTTTGATAATTTGCCTAATGCTATATTTGAAAATGAGTATCTGTGTTTTGCATAAAAATTATTTCCAGCAGATGCTTCAGTGGTTGGTGG
This sequence comes from Eretmochelys imbricata, assembly GCF_965152235.1. Taxonomy (NCBI): domain Eukaryota; kingdom Metazoa; phylum Chordata; order Testudines; family Cheloniidae; genus Eretmochelys; species Eretmochelys imbricata. The sequence goes on from NC_135574.1 coordinate 38,955,046, forward strand.
TTTGTTTGGCTTTTTTGTTTGGTTTTTTGAGCTTCTGTTTTATCCTTTACGGTTCTAGCATATAAATGGCCTACTCTAATCAGTGTGCTGTAGATTAAATTAGAACCAGTGGAATTTTCCAAATCAAGGGTCCAAGGCCTCAAGAAATAGGGAAGACTATGATGTTTTGGAGAGCACCCATGACATGTTAGTTTCTTCAAGGCCTTTTGTGAGTGTACAAGTATATGTCAAGTACATACCACTTGTCAGTTACAAGTATATTATTATCATGACCTGGTTGAAACATAATTCTGTTTTGTGCTATAGCTGGGACTTAGACATGTTTTAACCATGCCCCTAAACTGTGCTTGGACAGAGAGGGGCTCTGTTTTTGGCAACACAGTAAAACACACCTAGGTCCTGACTTACTGCAAGACAGAACTATAACTGTGATAAATAGTGGGATAACATTTTGCATTACTAAATTTACAGGACAAGATCCCATGTGAAACATACATATGACCATGATAATTCTAAATTTTGGTCCTCAATGGCTCTGATATCACATATGCAAAATCATTAATGAGTATAAAAACCATCTCTCTCATGCCTCTCTATGCCATGCAGAATATACCTTCCATCTTCTATCACTACCTTTCATCTTTGCTGGTCCACTGCTGCAGTTCTAGCTTCTTCCTAGGTAATTTTGATAGTTTGCAGTTCTACTTCTACTGTAGGTCCTGTCCTATCCTGTCTTGTTATGTTATTTGTATCTTTCTCTATGTATGTCCTAGACCTCTCTATTTCTGTTCTGTAATGTCCTCTCCAATTAGTTTGTTTGGTTCTCCTCCAGAGTTCTGCATTTGTGATTTTTATGGACATCTGATATTAAGGATTTGACTAAGGAAGCTGTTGTATGAAAATTTGGAGTTAGATATAAGGTCTTAATAAGTCTCAAAGTTTCAGCACCATATAGTAAGATGGACTTTACAATGGTGTTAAATATTCAAAGTTTAGTTTGAAGGGCAAGATTTCTGTTTCTCCAGATCAGCTTTAGAGTTGCTAAGGCATGTCTGACTTTTGCTATTCTGTCTTTAATGTCTTAGTCAATTCCACCTCTTGTACTTACAATGCTGCCAAGATATGTGAAATGTCAGACCCCTTCTATGTCAGTCCCAGAAAATGTTATTAGTATTTCATGTGGTGTGCTGATAATAATGATTTTAGTTTTCTTAGTGTTGATTTTCAACTCTGCTAATGGTGCATAGACCTGGAGATAATTTGTTTTGGCTTGCATGTCTTTCTGGTTATGGGATAGCAATCTGATGTCACCTGCAAAGTCAAGATCCTGCAACTTCTCTGTGAAAATCCATTGTTTGCCCCTTGCTTTTTCCATGGTGTCCCATTACCGGGTAATGATTACCCAGTCCACCACCAGTAAAAAGATCCTGGGTGATATGCAGTATCCTTCTCTGCTGCCCGTAGAACCTCAAATGAATTTATCAGTTCACTGTTATGTATTACCTGGCATGTCATATTTTCATAGAAGCTCTGTTCCCCCATGTTCCGTTCCTAGCTCTGACGCCTCAGAGCCTTGCCTGTGTCCCCATTCCCTACTCCCATTTCCCACCTCCTCCTGCTTAGCAAGCCCAAATATACCTGCAGTGCATTCCCCTAGTCACACCCCTTACAACTTATGATCATGTTCTGTTTGAGAGGTTTTGAGTTGGGGTCTTCGTCCCACCTCTTTTGTACCCCATAGAAGGGGTAAGGAGTGAGGTTGTGCTCTGACCAAGGCCAGTCCTTTCTTCAATTTTTAGTGTTTCTTATGCCTCCCTCCCCAACCCCCATTGCCACTCCTAACTGGTTGCTTGACCTTGCCTTGAGGCAAGGAGTTGAGGCAGTCTTCAAGTGTGTGCTCATATTTTACATTCCCACCATGTCCGGTAACACTTGAGCTGTATCCCTTGTCTTTTCCCATTGTACTGAAAGCCCCATCTGGTTGTGGGAAATGCAACACAGTCTCTTTGTTCATTGTTCTTTACACATATTAGTATAAGATATAAGAGTATCAAAATGTCAAACCCCAAATTCTATCTCAGGCTGGCAAACAAGCCTAAATACAACCACCACTATATGAGCCTGGTAAGATGGCGCAAGTAATAAAAGAAATAGACAGTGTGGCCCAATGGCCGGAGTCCATGTCACTCGCCCCAAGTATCAGGGCATCATGGCCCAATGGCCAGAGTCCATATAACTTGTCCCGAGTATCAAGGTATTGTGGCTCAGTGGCCAGAGTCCATATAATTTGCCTTCAGGCAGGGAAGAGTATCCCAACAGTCAGAGGGGTAGGGGGACCTGGGCCCGCCCTCTCCATAGGGTCCCAACCCAGGGCTCTCCTATTGGCAGAGTTTCCCCTCGCACTTAGCTTGGTGGGGATCCACCCACAACACACCGAGCATCAGTGCAGCTTTAACACTGCTTGTCTCTAAAATGCCCCTGGGTCACTTCCTACCCTCAATGTCGTCTTCTCCACTCCAGGGGGTGGGGGCAGGGGGTCCTCCGGTCCATCCCCTCCTACCAAGACCTCCATCTGGGATGCCAGGTGCATCCCGGCTTGGCTGACTCCTGGACCAGGGAGCATTGGCTGTCCCCCCTCTGGAGCTGGCAATGTGCCGCCTCCTCCTCCGGTGGTCAGCCCAGACTGAGCACCTTTGCAGGCTTTGATACTTATTCTCCAGTTAGAGCATGCCCAGCAGGGCTTCTGGGGCAGGGCTTCCTTGGCCAGGAAGGAAGGGTTAATTTCTGCGGTAGCAGTGCGGGGCCAGTCTGCCCCGTCACAGTAACCAATTCTGACTTTAATGCCTCATTACTTGTAATCACTTAAAATCTATCTTTCAGTAGTTAATAAACGTGTTTTATTGTTTTATCTAAACCAGTGTGTTTGGATTGAAGTGTCTGGGAAATTCTATTTGAGAGAACAGGATTTGTGCATATCATTTTCTATTAATAAAATGATGGACTTTGTATTGTCCAGGAGAAGGCTGGCCAGTACAAGACACACATTTCTGGGGGAAAATCTGGGACTGGGAATTTGCTAGTGTTACTCTGTAGCCTAATTCAAGGGTGACTGGCCATAGTACTCATACAGTATAGCTGGGAGTAATTTATATGCTGGAGGCTGCGTGTGAGCAGACCAGGAATGGTTGCTCTCACAGCGAAGCAGTGTAAAAGGCAGCTCAGGCTGGAGAATTGAGGGGACACAGCTGTTCAACAGTCCAGATTGTACCCTGGGTATTGTCACAATGGTGCAGCGAGCAAGGTATATGCCCAGCTTGTTGTTCTGAGTGAAATTTACACTTTAAGCACTGGTGTCATAATTTTAAGTAGAGAGTCAAGTGTGGTGGCTGGAAACAGTCAAAGAAACATTACAGTTTGTTTTCTGTTTGCTTATTTAGGGTAAGGGGAATAGAAACAATAAGCATAAAAATGAGCAGCCATGACAAAACTACAAAGTTAGAGTTGGCCAGACTGGAAGCTGCAGAAAAAGAGAGAAATTGCCAGTATCAGATATGGCAGGCAGAGATGAGACTGAAAGAAACAGCTGCTGCATTGGAAGCTGAAAAGCAAAGTGAAAGAGAATAATTCACCCACAAAAGATCCAGGGAGGCTGAAGGAACTGCCCATAAAAGAGCCGTGGTGCTGAAGGAACAGGAGGTGGAAGCCCATAAGCAAGCCATGATGCTGAGACAATGAGAAGCTGAGGAGAAGGAGAGGAAATAACAATCTGGAACTGTTAGAAAAACAGAGAAGGATCCAAGAGTCACCAACATCTCCCTCCACACGAGGAATCCACAGCTGGGACCAGCTGTGGCCTGCATACAAAGAGACAGACTGTATGAAGGAATACTTCACCATCTCTGAAAAGTTATGCGGAGTTCATAAGGTTCCTGAGGACAAGAAAGTCCACACACTGGTTGCAAAACTGTCTGGTAAAGTTTTGAATGTATTTATTGAAATGCCAATTCAGGAAGCTCTGATATATTCTAAATTTAAGGAAACTGTTTTTTACAAATGTTCCGAGTCACTCCTGAAGTGTATAGGGTGAAATTCAGAAATCTTAAAAGGAGTGCTGGCATGAGTCATAGTGAATGTTTATAAGATGTGTGCCCTAATGAGAAAATGGGTAAAAGGAAAAAGGGATGAGAGTTACAACCAATTGCTTGATCTCATTTCTCAAGTATATGCACTGATGATGTAAAAAATTGCCTGTCAGATAAATCTGTAGAAGAGATGGCTACACTGGCTGATGCCTTTGAGCAAGCCTAGATATAGCTTGTGTAAGGGGACTGTTGCCCCCTTACTAACATTCAGTGGGGGTATTTTAGTTGCTAGCTCCCAGTACTAAAAGGGGAAAGGTCGATGGGGAATCAGGACCCTGAGACTGACAGCCCCCAAGAAAAATGGGGAGAGGCCAATGCTCCAGGTCAGCCTGAATGACAGGGTCAGCAGGCTAATCAGGGAGTCAGGAGGCCAGGGAGGTCCCGTCCTCCCTGTGAGCTGAATTTGCCTGGGTCAGACAGAGAGGGGCCGAGCTAAGGAGAAAGCAGGGGCCCAAGCTGAGCTGGGGAGCAGAGCTGTGCCAGATCCAGAGGGACCACAAAAGCAGCCCAGATAGAGCAGACCCTCTGCTGGGAGCAGAGCTGCAGCCCCAAAGCCAGAGGCACAGCCCAGAGAGAGCAGACTTGCCCTGGGAGGAGAGCTGCAGCAACCAGAGCCAGAGGGGCCAGAAAAGCAGCCCGCGAAGCAGGTCAGTGCTGGGAGCAGAGTCACAGAAGCAGCCTGCAGAGCAGACCTGTCCTGGGAGCAGAGCTGCAGCAACCAGAGGCAGAGGGGCCAAAGAAGCAGCCCAGGGAGCTGGCGGCAGAGCAGCAGCAGCAGTGCTGAGACAGAGTGGTGGAGCTGGGGCTGGAGCAGTCCGGAGCTGGGTGCGGTGAGCAGCTGGGGAAAGCGAGGGGGACCCTGGGCAGCGGGCCCAGCACAGGGAGAGGCCTCAGCCAAGAGGCTCTGCAGGCCAGACTTGGATCGTAACCCCGACAAGGCGGGGGCGACACTGGGAAGAAGGGTCCTACCACTTAGAGCCTGAGAGCGTGTGGCCACCACCAGAGCAAGCGTCCAACCACAGCATCCCTGCAGCACAGCCAGGGCCTGAGAAGGCGGCCTGGGACTTACAAGGAACAGACTGTGAACTGCCCTGACATTCCAGAGACACTGTTTGTGATGTTCCCTGCCAGAGAGCAGGTTGATGTGTTTCCTTTAACCTTTCCCATTTTTCCTTATTCTTTTTAAATTTAATTGTTTATTAAATAACTTGCATTTGCTTTAACTTGTATATAATGGTCAGTGGGTCAGAGAAGTGCCCAGTGCAGAGAGAGTACCCCGGAGTGGGGACACCCTGGCCCCTGTCCTAGGTGACCACAGCAGGGTTAGGGATCGAGCTCCCCAGGAATCCTGGGCGCAGCCTTGTTGGGGTTATGAGTCCTCTGCCAGACAGGAGAGTGGAAGGGGAGTCCTCAAGGGCAGGGAGGCCACTGGGTAAAGGAAGTGGAAGCGAGGACTCAGATCCTTTCGCTATCCTGTTTCACTGGGGTAGTGCAGAAGCCAGGAAAGTTCCCCACAAGAGCGGGACTATTCCCGCACTTACACTTGGGCACAAGCCACAGAAGGAGGGGCACAAACCCAGGGTAAATGGGGAATCCTGTTTTACCCCTGCAGAAAAGGAGGGTGGTTGGGAGCCTATGCACTCACTCCCCCTGAATCATTCATCTCCTGGAAATCCCAACACAAACCTCCTGTGAAAGGGGAGTGCCCAAAAAGGTGTTACCAGTGTAACGCCAAGGAGCATCTAAGTTGAAGGAAACTGTGCGATGGGAGCTGGTGGGTGCAGAAGGCCAGGAAGAGGTAGGGGTAGGGCCAGGGAGGCAAGCTAGAGGCAGGAGCAGTAGGGGGGAGCAGTGGGAAAGGCAGACAGGTGTGTAAGGGGTAGTGGCGAGTAGAAGGGATCAGGTAGTGGGTGCAGAAGGTGGGGGTAATGCGTAGGGGAGATGGGGCACAGCAGGAGACAATAAGATGTGTCATGTAACTGTCTGGGGTGGAATGAATGGGTTGTTACAGGACTGGCTGAAACTGACCCATCTCAATGGAAGATGCGCCAAGACAATGGGAGCCCCAGTGACTGAACAACTGACACTTATCCTCAGGAGTCTCTGGTAGGTGGAACACATGAAATCAGTATGAGTCAGTGTCATGGAGAGAGGTTAAGAGTCGGCTCTGAAACTCTGACCTGAGACTAAAGAAAAAGGGACAGATATCTGGAGTATTTGTGGAGAATTAATTCCATGATTCATGCTGGGTTTTTCTTTTACCCTATTGAGTATCACATCCAGGTCACATTAGTCCATTCCAGGTTTTGGAGTTTTATTGCGGAGTTCAGTTAGTTATCGTTAAGGAAGGTGTATGTTGTGTTCTGTGAGCTGCAGGATTAAACTAGTGGTCTGTGGAATCTTAATCTGAATACGATATACAGTGACTCTTTCCAGAAGATCCTACTCAATTTGATCCAACACTGGCAACGAAGATCAACAAGAACCACAAGAATTAAAAAAAAGAGAGACACCGCAAAAAAGAAAAAAGAAAGGTATGAGCTCTTTCTAAGTGTTGCCCATAGAAACAATAGTCTGCCTATCTGCAGTTGCAGAAGTCACTTTCTGCCATGCTGTAATCAGCACTTTGCAGCAATTTTGGCTTGCTCTGTCAGCCTGGAAGTGTTGTGGCAGCCATTCTGAGTGGGAAATATCCTCTGGACTTCATCAGAAAGCCTGAACTTGTCCATTTGAAGTTAACACCAAAAATAGTGTACACAGAACACTGCTAACCAAAGCCTCGTGACAACAAATCTATCAAGGGTTTACTTCATTTCCCACAGCCAAATAGAAGACTTTGCAATACTGCAGTCTTAACTTCAAAAAAAAAATAATTCCTGAACTTCCCTGCATTTCCTGTCCATGAATGTCATTCCACTCTGGGACCCAGAGGGGAACACTGGCTTGAAAGGTTAGAAAATCTATTTCTTGTGATGAAGGAAGATGACTCTATCACAAAAGGTGCTATGCTCCGACACTTGCAGGCAGTGAGGTGCATCATATTTTTGAAACATTCCCTAACATTGAGGATAGTAAGACTATAAGAAAGCAAAAATAGCACTCACAGGGTTTTTTAAACTGCATAAAAACATTGACGATGAACAATACATTCCAGCAAAAAGGTAAGTGAGAAGGGGGAAACATGGATGAGTATCATGCCAGCCTATGTTGCCTTGCAAGTTCATGTGTGTTCACAAATGTGGACCACGAGATAAAAGGACAGATAATACAAAGATGTTTGTCGGTTAAGCTGAGAAGACATTCTCTGAGACCCCCCCAAATGACTCTTTTCATAATACTGGTTGAGGCTTGAGTGAACAAGATGTTGGAAACACTTAGAATCATAGAATATCAGGGTTGGAAGGGACCTCAGGAGGTCATCTAGTCCAACCCCCTGCTCAAAGCAGGACCAATCCCCAACTAAATCATCCCAGCCAGCGCTTTGTCAAGTCTGACCTTAAAAACTTCTAAGGAAGGAGATTCCACCACCTCCCTAGGTAACGCATTCCAGTGTTTCACCACCCTCCTAGTGAAAAAGTTTTTCCTAAAATCCAACCTAAACCACCCCCACTGCAACTTGAGACCATTACTCCTTGTTCTGTCATCTGCTACCACTGAGAACAGTCTAGATCCATCCTCTTTGGAACCCCCTTTCAGGTAGTTGAAAGCAGTTATCAAATTCCCCCTCAATCTTCTCTTCCGCAGACTAAACAATCCCAGTTCCCTCAGCCTCTCCTCATAAGTCTTGTGTTCCAGTCCCCTAATCATTTTTGTTGCCCTCCGCTGGACGTTTTCCAGTTTTTCCACATCCTTCTGGTAGTTTGGGGCCCAAAACTGGACACAGTACTCCAGATGAGGCCTCACCAATGTCGAGTAGAGGAGAATGATCACGTCCCTCAATCTGCTGTCAATGCCCCTACTTATACAGCCCAAAATGCCATTGGCTTTCTTGGCAACAACGGCACACTGTTGACTCATATCCAACTTCTCGTCCACTGTAACCCCAGGTTCTTTTCTGCAGAACTGCTGCCGAGCCATTCGGTCCCTAGTCTGTAACGGTGCATGGGATTCTTCCGTCCTAAGTGCAGGACTCTGCACTTGTCCTTCTTGAACCTCATCAGATTTCTTTTGGCCCAATCCTCTAATTTGTCTAGGGCCCTCTGTATCCTATCCCTACCCTCCAGCATATCTACCTCTCCTCCCAGTTTAGTGTCATCTGCAAACTTGCTGAGGGTACAATCCACACCATCCTCCAGATCATTAATGAAGATATTGAACAAAACCGGCCCAAGGACCGATCCTTGGGGCACTCCACTTGATACTGGCTGCCAACTAGACATGGAGCCATTGATCACTACCCGTTGAGCCCGACAATCTAGACAGCTTTCTAGCCACCTTATTGTCCATTCATCCAGCCCATACTTCTTTAACTTGCTGGCAAGAATACTGTGGGAGACCGTGTCAAAAGCTTTGCTAAAGTCAAGGAACAACACGTCTACTGCTTTCCCCTCATCCACAGAGCCAGTTATCTTGTCACAGAATGCAATTAGATGAGTCAGGCATGACTTTCCCTTGGTGAATCCAAGCTGACTGTTCCTGATCACTTTCCTCTCCTCTAAGTGCTTCAGAATTGATTCCTTGAGGACCTGCTCCATGAGGTGAGGCTGACTGGCTTGTAGTTCCCCGGATCCTCCTTCTTCCCTTTTTTATAGATGGGCACTACATTAACCTTTTTCCAGTCATCCAGGACTTCCCCCGATTGCCATGAGTTTTCAAAGATTTAAGCCAATGGCTCTACAATCACATCCACCAACTCCTTTAGCACTCTCGGATGCAGTGCTCCAAATAAAGCAAGGAAACCTGGTAAGTAGTACAGAGACAGCAGATACACTCCACACTAAGAACTCATTCCAAAATTTACTATGATATTCTCGAGAAGGTAACCAATCCCCAAATACTCTAGGTCTGACCACAGAAATGACAAATGTAAAATGCTACAGATGTGGAGGCTTTATGTATGCCACAGTGGTCACCAGCAAAGGGGGTTCTCTGTTAAAGCTGTGTTAAATGAAACCATTACACAAAAGTCTGTAGATTACTACTCCCTCACAGGTCAAGAAAAATTTCCAACAAAGACATTAAGACTGAGTGAACATGTTTCAAGCTGACACCTCAGAAGATGATAACTCTTATGTCTTCATAATATTTCCAGAGAGAACAAAGTCTTTCAGGCAGAGTGTTCAACCACAACGCCACATCATCATACAAAGATACTAGACTGAAGTTTGAACTGACACTGATGCACCAGTGAATGTGATCGATCAATGTGTGTATGCCATACCACGGAAACTGCTTTTACAACCAATGGCAGTAAAACGATATCCCTATGGAAATCCAGACCTACTGACAATGTGTGATGTGTTCTCCGCTAATTTTGTATTTAAGGGCTTGTCTGTTGCCAATCTGGCATACATAGTGACTAATGGCACAGGTAAGCTGATTAGTTATACCACAGCAAGTGTACTAGGACTGAATCATATGATCCAAATGGTACAGCCTAACAGGCTAAATCAAATCCTCCAGTCATGGGAATGCATTCAAAGGAATAAGAAAGTTGAAAGGAGAGCAAATAAAATTGCACATTGATGACATGGTTCAGCTTGTAGATCTACCACACAGATACATTCCTTTCCATGTCAGAAAACTGGTGGAAGAAGAACCAGCACACCTAGAAGAGCTAGACATCATCAAGCAAGTGGATGGCCTGCAAAAAACAAAGCAGCGAGGCAAAATCTGAATTTGTGTGGATATGTGTTTACAGAATCAGGTTATCAAGCATGAGTGACACATCACTCCCACTGCAGATGAAATTATTGCAAAGCTGAATGGAGCAAAGTTCTGCTGAAAACTTTACCTCACAGCCGGATACCATCCACTTGAACTCCACCCTGAGTCAAGGTATTTAACAATCTTCATAATTCATGTGGGTCTACACCACTATGAATGACATTTCTGGCATTTCTTCAGCTGCAGAAATATTTCAAACCACCATACAGGAGGTACTAGCTGGAATCCCTGGGGTTCTTAATGTGAGTGGTGACATATTAGTACTTGGTACCACATCTGAAGAATACAACACTTGACTAGCAGCTATTTTTGAATGACTGCAGGAGCAGAATCTCATGTTAAACCCAGACAAATGTGATTACACTAAACCCACATTAGAATTTTTTGGATACACATTCTCCAAAGATGGTGTCTCAGCCGATCCTAAGAAAGTGAAGGACATTCACAATGCCACCATAGCCATAAACCCCGCTGAAATGTGTAGCTTGGTAGGGCTTGCAGATTTCTGTGGCAGATTTATTCTGAGGTTAGCCAGTATCACACAACCACTGGAAGATCTTACCAAGAAAGATAAAATATGGGTGTGGGCACATGAACATCAAAATGCATTGAGGAACTAAAAAAATCCCTTACCAGCAATGCCATCATGTCATATTTTAATTCTGGTAAGAGGTCTGAACTTTAAGTAGATGCCAGCCTTGTTGGATTAGGAACAGTCCTCACACAGGTTGACCAGGGTGGTCAAATTTACACCATTGCTTATTCCAGCAATGCTCTTTCACCCTCTGGGCAACAAGATTCTCAGACGGAAAGAGAAGCTCTTGCTGTAGCATGGAGTTGTTCCCGTTTTCATTGAGCAGTGGATGATCAAACAACAAGGTTATCTATTGGCCTGGAAAGGATAACCCTGCTGACTTCTTTTCCAGGCACTTAATGCTGAAACAGCTAACGATCAGAATGCTATGGAAAAAGCTGACGCGCATGTTCTGCTCTCACACACCAATCCTAAAGCTGTCTCGTTGCAACAAATAAAAACAACTGCAAATTGCTGCAGCTGATGGTTTGGACATGAAACAGGAGTTATTTTGTTTCCTCCATAGTTATTGAACTACTCCCTGCTGCTCAACAGGCACTGAGCGAGCAAGTGCTTTGTTCAGCAGACAACTAAGGACAAAATTCCTACCTGTTGAGACAAGAGCAGATGATTGATCTCTTTATCACATGACAAGGAAGCAAAGCTCATCATGAAAAAATATGCTGTCTAGTACAGACAGGCCTAAACCCATTATTTCCATGTGGGAGATATTGTTCTTGTCAGAAATGTTCAGCCCCACAACGAACTGTGTACGTCTTTTTATCCTGAGTCTTATAGGATCACAATGGTCAAAGTGTGATCACTGCAAGAAGAGGATCCCAGAAAGTCACACAAAATGCATCTCTCAGCAGACCACTTGCAGCACTCACTGAGTTCCCACTTTGCAAGATGATAATGATGACGACGATGACAACCTTACAGAAACTGAACCCTTTGTACTCTCTCCAAGGCAAGTGAGTTGACCCTCTGTTGTGCCAGAGATGGAAAGTCACCGTTACCCAAAAAGAAGTAACCATCAACCTCCAGTGCATTTGGAGGGCTATATAACATAAGCAACTGTGTTTCTGTGGATGTGTTGATCTATCATCAAACTTTTGACATTGTTCTATTTATTCTGTGCTTGTTGTATTTTATTTATAAGCTGGAAGTATTTCAAAGTGATTAATTTAGTAATTGTTGTGAATTTAAAGTTTTTTTGGGGAAAGGAGGGATGTAGTGTAGGGCAATTAGGACACAAAAGCCAGGATGGCTTTGATGGAATCAGCATGGCTCACTGGAGTCCAGACCTGGCGTTTGCCAGGCTGAACTCTATCTTAACTTTTGCTTCTCTTTGCTAACGTAAGGACTTGCATAATCTGTATTGCCAGGTAACTAATAAGTTTTTACCATGTTTTGGAAAGGCTGCCTGGTAGCTGTTACGGACTGAGATGCAGGTGGTCTGGCCTAGTAGTCGGGGCAGGAGCCAGGTCTAGTGGGCAGAACAGGTTGGGGAACAAAGCCCAAGGTCAGCACCAGATAGTCAGCTACCAGTTACCAGAGCCAGGGGTCAAGCCAGAGTCAGAAACAGGAATCAAAGCTGAAGGTCAGAGCTAAGGACAGATGCCAAATGCCAGAGCCAAGGGTCAAGCTGGAGTCAGGGTCAGAAGTCACAGGGCAGGGTCAGAGCCAGGAGTGGTGACTGAGGATTGGAGGCAAGGAGTAATGGCTGGAGGAAAGGCAAGGATCAAGCATGGAGCAGGAGCAGGAGCACGGTGGGAACAGGAGCTAAGCTGAAGGTAAGGCAGCAGCCAGGAGCAGAGTAGGAATCAAGAACAGGGTTGGGTGCAGGAGGCAGGCACAAGCAGGGTCCAATGCAGCCACAACAGGAAACCACCTTGTTGCTCAGACAAACTTCCCATTCCTCCTTCTGCCTTAGATAGCATAGTTGAATCAATCGGTGGAGTTGGGAAATCCTCCAATCAGAGCTCCTGTGCCTTCTCTGAGGCCATAGGCCATGTAGTTTCTTAGCCCACCCAGTTTTAATAGTAATTTGGTGGCGGCAAGGATATGCAGTTGTCGGGAAAACTCCCAGGCCTGGGTTCAAGACCGAGGCCATCATGGTATCCCCACAGGCACATCTTTAGTTAGATACTAAGCTCAGCAGAAGCAGATTATTTTTAGAGGCAGGTGGCCATTAATTTCAGCAGTCCTTCACTGGTTTTGTAGTTTAAAACATTCAGGGCTAACTTCTTCCTTCAAGTATATGTGCGTAACTCGTACAGAAGTTGGGGGAGTTGGCATGCAAAGGTGTGGGCAGAATTGTCCCAAGTAATGCACATTATTAATTATGGAGTTTAACAGCTTTTATATTTCATCTTCTCTTTACTATTTAAGTTTGGGTGCTAGTACCAAAGACAAATACAAATGTTTGCAGTTAAAGATTGGGAGAGGCACTTATTTTGAGGTCTAATAAAAAGTTATGCACAGTTCCATTCTTTCCCATGACCACTGATATGTAATATTGGAGATGAATTATAATGGATCTGGTTTATCCCGAAAATACTCTACTAAGATAGGTTTCAGAGTTAGAGCCGTGTTAGTCTGTATTCACAAAAAGAAAAGGAGTACTTGTGGCACCTTAGAGACTAACCAATTTATTCGAGCATAAGCTTTCGTGAGCTACAGCTCACTTCATCGGCATCCGATGAAGTGAGCTGTAGCTCACAAAAGCTTATGCTCAAATAAATTGGTTAGTCTCTAAGGTGCCACAAGTACTCCTTTTCTTTCTACTAAGATATGCATTTCCCTTCAGCTAACAAGAATTCGCTAATTATTGGCACAAAAGATTAAGTGATTTGAAAAGACTATTGGAAGGAAATTGCAGAGCAGAAATCATATTACAAAGAAGAAACAGTTGCAGCATCACTTATTCCCATTAAAAGTGAATCATTTATTAAGAAGAGTGACTGTAAAATGATGTGTGCATTCAGATAACTCAGCACTAGGCTTATGAAATTAATGGGAAATAGCTCAATCCTCAATGTCCTGTTTTGTAGCTGGCCACTTGTAATGTAATATGCAGCATTCAGAAGGGTCGCAGATCCATATTCTCAGTTAACTTCAGGCTCTTGTGCATTGGGCTGGGTAACAGGGCATCTAGAAGAGATAACCCTAAGGACATGTGACTTGGCCTTGTTTAGATGAATTCAGTAGCAGAAAAAGTTTGATAGGGTTAATAAGGAAGGAGCCAAGGAAAAGTAATCAATAAATACAACACATAAATTAATTATAAAAGCCAGTGACTAAGCAACTGAGTTAGGAGAAGGAATGTAATACCCTCAAAATTCTAGTCAATTTCTATTAATAAAAACAGTACACACCCTATCAAGACAGTGAAAACCTAGAGATTTTAAAAGATTGTAGTAGAGCTAGATGATTTTATTACTTTATCTGCTTCTCTAAAGGAATGGCTGCTCTTCTGTCATAATCAAGTTATAAGAGTTAAAGCGGAGTTATATATTTGTTAGAAGAAATGAACAATTAGAGATGAGATAATCTGCACCAGCTTTAGGGAGACAGGCCAGTCCTTGCTTACAGACAGCCCCCCACCTGAAGCAAATACTCACAAGGAACCACTCGACACAACAGAACCACTAACCCAGGAACCGATCCTTGCAACAAAGCCCGTTGCCAACTGTGTCCACATATCTATTCAGGGGACACCATCATAGGGCCTAATCACATCAGCCACAATATCAGAGGCTCGTTCACCTGCACATCTACCAATGTGATATATGCCATCATGTGCCAGCAATGCCCCTCTGCCACGTACATTGGTCAAACTGGACAGTCTTTACATAAAAGAATAAATGGACACAAATCAGACGTCAAGAACTATAACATTCATAAACCAGTCGGAGAACACTTCAATCTCTCTGGTCACTCAATTACAGACCTAAAAGTGGCAAGACTTCAACAAAAAGCTTCAAAAACAGACTCCAACGAGAGACTGCTGAATTGGAATTAATTTGCAAACTGGATACAATTAACTTAGGCTTGAATAGAGACTGGGAGTGGATGGGTCATTACACAAAGTAAAACTATTTCCCCATGTTTATCACCCCACCCGCACCCTCCACTGTTACTCAGACGTTCTTGTCAACTACTGGAAATGGCCCACCTTGATTATCGCTACAAAAGGTTCCCCCACCTCCCCCCTACCCCGCTCTCCTGCTGGTAATTGCTCACCTTAAGTGATCACTCTGATTACAGTGTGTATGGTAATGCCCATTGTTTCATGTTCTCTATGTATATAAATCTCCCCACTGTATTTTCCACTAAATGCATCCGATGAAGTGAGCTGTAGCTCACGAAAGCTTATGCTCAAATAAATTTGTTAGTCTCTAAGGTGCCACAAGTACTCCTTTTCTTTTCACTTACTGTGTAATCTCATAGACTTCAATCAGACTGCTTGCAGGGTATCAAGTTATGCACATGTACAAGTCGTTGTGTAATAATAAGGAGCAGGGTACATTTTTCTTTTTGTAATAGAATACAGAACCTTTCTCCTCTAGATCACTGGTAAGTACTGGATGGAAGTTATTACCATGTATTGATCCTTTGGTAGCAAACTTTCCCTGCCTTGAATTTCCCATTTCAGGGGTAGATATTTAGTAGGCTGTTCTGATGATTTACCTCTGGCTATTCAGATAACAGTAATTTCTCATTAAATATTTTAATGTGTAGTTATGAATTATAACATTTTAAAAGGCATTTGGGTCTTTTCCCATAGGCTGCTAAGGAATTTTCAGCCAGAAGGCTAAAATAATTTGGTAAATAGATACTTTTGTGGTAAGACTATGAGTCTTTATGAATCTTAAGGTTCAGTTGATTCAGTCTTAAAGTGAACAGCAATCCAATCAAAATCTGCCCACCAAGATTTTCCTAGAAAGCATTTAATCAGGAGGATGTCTCCTCTTACTGAGAAGGTAAACATTCCATGTTCAATTGGGTGGCCCCCGCACAATCCCATACTTCATTATAGATTGCACTGGACTTCCTCTAAACCTATAATTTAAATAAATAAAATAATTATATGATAAGCTGAAATGTTAGCATCAGGAATATGGTATTTAGTTTTGGACTGACAAACTAAGTAGCAAACTGGAACAATTTTGAAGTAATAATGTCTAGAAAGCATCTTATAAATGGTTTATATCATAGTGTAGCAAGATAGGAACACTGTGAAAGATGGAAGCACAGTGAAATCTTTCCAAAATAAAATAAGAGTATCCAAAAATTTAAAATAGTACAAAATTAAGACTAAAATTTAGACAATCCATAATATTTTGGTTGACTCAATAGCAAACTATTTGGCAAGATGATGAAGGAATTAACTTTGTCTTCCTTCCTTCATTCAGAAAGATTAAATTAATGTACAAAAAAGTCTGAAATGCCTAGAAATGTTTATACTATGTTGCATTCATTTTAGTCCTGAGCGTTTACATACTATTGCTTATATTTAAAAAATTTTCAAATCTTCCCAAGTTTGCAGTTTTAAAGTTTTATTGAATTAGATGTACCTGTCTCATAAGACTTAAAATAATGAAATATAAAAAATGTATAATCGCAAACAATTTCTAACTTCACATGAAAAAACACTATTAATAGTGTGTCGCTATTTGTAAATGGAAATGGGTTCAGTTGAAGTCAATGGAACTTATGTACTTAAAGTTTAAGCACATCTTTAAATGCTTTGCCAGATTGGGGCCTAAATTTATTGTAACTCAGATGTCAACAACATATAGCTTCATCCAGCTGCAAAATATTTGCAACTACACTCTGCCATAAAACTTCTCCAGAAGGGTATAAATTTTGAATTTACAGTGTATTGACCTATCCAGGAGAAAGGTCAGACTGCCGCACAAAGCCAAAAAAATAGTGAAAAGTTCATAATGAGAGAGCTGTAAGAATGTTAAGAGTTGTAAAAAGAAAAGGAGTACTTGTGGCACGTTAGAGACTAACAAATTTATCTGAGCATAAGCTTTCGTGAGCTACAGCTCACTTCATCAGATGCATTCAGTGGAAAACACAGTGGGGAGATTTATATTGCCCACTTCCCTGGCCACACTCACCAGCCCTGCTGGGAGGTCTCTGGCTCTTAGGGTCAGAGTGGACAGGGGAGGGGTATCTCCAGACTCTCCACGTGCTGCACCTGCCACAAGCACGAGCTCCATGGCTCCCATTGGCCGGAAAAAGTGCCAATGGGAGCTGCCGGAGCCTCAGAGTGGGTCTTGCAGGCGCTGGCAGTGTGCAGAGATCCTAAGAGCCAGCAGGTCTCTCTGGCTCCTAGGGTCGCGTCAGGTTGGGCGGGGGGAGCAGAGGGCTCTCTGCCCGCTGCTGGCGCCTGCAAGACCCGCCCCCGCAGCTCTGATTGGGCAGGAGGAAGCTGGTGCAGCACATGGAGACCCCCTCTGCCTCTGTGCCAGGGGGCCGCCCACACTGTTGGCTCCTGCCAGCGGGTGGGCGCGTTGCCGGGAGCTGCCCCAGGAATCATCACCACGCCAGCCCTGGGACTTTGGAAGTGATGATGAACGGTCCCCCATATCGGGACAAAGGGCGTCCTGACCAATGTGCAGTTGGGATGAGGGACAAATGTGCGTGCGGTGTTTCACCATGTGCACGGGGTTTAGGATCTGTGTGCGTGCACACGCACACAGCTTAGAGGGAACAGTGATCATGGAGAACCCTGATCTAGAGATAATGGATAAGCCAATGTCTTTCTCAGCTGTGTGAAAGGCAATGGTTCTGTATCTTCCATGTGACTGGAATTAGCCAGCCATCACTTTGTTAAAGCAACCTATGGTGAAATACTTTTATGAGTCAGTAAATTTTCTCTCTTCCCTAGTTCCTCCAGTGGGTAGCTCATCCTTTGGCAGTTACTTCAGTCCTAGAGTTAGGACTACCATAACATCCTAAATTTACCCCTCTGCTGTTACTCTTAAACTCTTATATTACAAGACAAGAGAAAGCAGAGCATGAGATCAGGTAGATTCAGATGTAAAAGTTTCTGTCCCTCTCTGAATAATATGTGCAGCATTATTCATATTTGCAGCTGAGAGCTTTCAAACAAAGATTTCTGTATGATAATGAGAGTATGGAGAAGACTATTGTCAGGGTTCCTTCCCCACTCTGAACTCTAGAGTACAGATGTGGGGCCCCTCATGAAACACCCCCCTAAGCTTATTTCTACCAGCTTAGGTTAAAAAGTCCCCAAGGCATAAATTCTCCCTTGTACTTTGGATTAGGTAACGCTGCCATCACCAAGTGATTTAGATAAACTCAGGGAAAGGACCACTTGGAGTTCCTACTTCCCCCTAATATTCCCCCACACCCCCTTTCCTGGGGAGGCTTGAGAATGAACAAGATGACCACAGACCAACCTTGGGTTTTTTTAGGACACTAAAAAAAACCCCAATCAGATTCTAAAAGAAACAGAACTTTATTAGAAAGAAAAAAGGTAAAAGAAGCACCTCTGTAAAATTAGAATGGAAGATAATCTTACAGGGCAATCAGATTAAAAAACATAGAGGATTTCCCTTTAGGCCAAACTTTAAAGTTACAAAATAGAAAACCAGGAATACACCTTCCTCTCAGCATAGAGAAAATCACAAGCCACAACAAAAATAAGCTAACGCATTCCCTTGCTAGTACTTACTAATTCTAATGGAGTTGGATTGCTTGCTTCCTTGATCTGTGTCAGGCAAGCACACAGAACAGGCAGACCAAAACCTTCCCCCACCCCCCCAGATTTGAAAGTATCTTGTCCCCTTATTGGTCCTTTTAGTCAGGTGCCAGCCAGGTTATCTGAGCTTCTTAATCCTTTACAGGTAAAAGGATTTTGTGCCTCTGTCCAGAAGGGATTTTTTAGTACTGTATACAGGAAGGTTGTTACCCTTCCCTTTGTATTTATGACACTATGAATTCCAATGATGTGTGTGCAGTTACTTAATGGGTACTGTAGTACCATAGTACCTACTGGTGATATGGTGGATGGTTGGTTATGTTCAGCTTTTAAAGATTCCCTAGGAGTAGAAGAACTGCCATACATAGCAGACCAGTGGTCCATATAGTCCAGGATTCTGCCTTTGTCACCTGTCTGTAATGAATTCTTCAGAGGAAGGTGAATAAACCATAGTGTATCTTACCAACTGTGTAACAATATATCATCCAGGAGAGATGTCTTCCTGATCATGATCAGATTATGTCCTGCAAAAGGATTGACCATTCTTGTTATTTTTATTCTAGATAATGTAACTGCAAATTCTATTCAGGGCCAGTTCAAACAAATTTGAGGGGCACTTTGAAGCCATTCATCCAAGGACCTCCCCGGCGGTAATGCTCAGTATTCAGTTCCATCCTCCCTGTCCCACTCCAAGTGTGCCAAACTTAAGCGTAGTATCAGCTGCAGCGGGTTCAGTCCAATCAGAAGAAGGAGTGGATGAAGTCTCTAGAACTGGTATGTGCTTCTGTGGAGGGAGTAGAACTAGTAAGAATGTGGGGATCCTATTAAACATGGAAAAAAGAAAAAGATGAAGATTGTACTCTCCTCCAAAGATGAGAATGGGAAAAGTAAACAAAGGGACCTGAGAGGCTGGCATCATTGGCAGAGCATAGGGACGAGATTGGATGTGATAAGAATTGGGAGTAGAGGTCATCATGGGTGTAGTTGTGCAGGAATTCTGGTCTCATCTTCCATACAGATGACTTTCGTGGCGTCTGTGCGGCATAAGCAGAGAACTACACTTACAAGCTACTATACTTGTATGATTGTACAAAAATGGTATGATGTCATATTGGATATTTGAGAAACAGTATGTGATTGTGTAATTAAAGACTATTGTAATCCATATTCACAAAGGGATGGAGATAAGGTTACACAGGAAAACTTACTGTGGTATTCCTGCCTTTTGAGTGTTTAAATTTACCTTCATGGTTTTTTAGCATAGGTTATTTTAACAGAATATAAATACTACATCTGTTTTAATATGCAATTTTATATTTTTAGAAGCAACATTCTATATGATCTTGTTCTTCTTGGGCTTGATTCTCATTTACACTTAAGCTCCTTTACACTACTCTGGCAACCTTTTGTGTAAGAATCATGTCCATTGTTTTAGGGCTTACTCAACAATACTTCTAAAGTTTCCAGTCTGAAACTTTCTCCATGTCTGAATGAAAATAAATTGAAGTCATTCTACCGAAAGTTACTGTCAATTGAGTAGAGCTATAATATAGAGGTCCTAAAATTTTTAGAGAGAAAAAAGGATTCTATTTATTATTATATCCTTTCCCCTTCTTTATCCCACTAGTTCCATATGTGTTTTCAGGGCATGGGTTATTATCTTTTGTTTTCTTAGTATCGCATTTATTTCCATTTCCACCCTCATACTCCTAAGTAACTTTTTATTTATTTATTTATTTTGCCTTCTCTACTTCTGTTGCTGTTTTCCATTTTTTTTCCACCCTTCACTCTACAGTGCCTATGACAGGGCAACTACTTCTCTTAAAAACTAAAATAGTCATGGCTTCTGTCACAAATGAAGTATAGCAACTGAAGTTGCCTGTCTTTATTAAAGCAAAACTAGCAGTCTAATTTGCACTACCCTTCTTTGCTGCAAGAAAATGACTGTACTCTCTGTGCAATTACTTGCTTCTATCCTCTTTCAGATAAAAGATGTACTGTGTCTCTTTAAGTCTGTGACACACCACTATTATGAGTCAGTCTGTGCTAGATCACAACAGGTGCACCACATCGCATGCAGAGTCATAGCTTGATGTTACATTTCTGTGGTATACCACAATACGAGTGCACAGCACATTTGAAAAGTCTGCTTTTTCATTTACTTCTGTACTATCTAGAATTTATTTGGGTGGGGGAAGAGGGGAGCTGTTGCCCCAAGCTTATTGCATAATGTCAGAAAATGCCTCAATATAAAGTCTTCTGTACAGGAATAAATAAAGCCAGATCTCCAGCCAGTTTAAATTGGTATAATGCCATTTAAGTCAATGGAACTATGCCAGTTTGTATCTGTTGAGGATCTGGCTCATAAATTTCTGGGCAAGACCAAGGTGGTAATAGTAGGTTGCGGGGATCAACCAAAAGATGTCATCCTTTCTAATATTTGCCTCTATTATTATGGGTGGACACTCTCCATTTCTTACAAGAATTTGCAATCTAGAGGTCATGCTGGATCCCCACATGGTCATTTAGCCATAATGGCCTGGAATGCATTTTCTGCAAGGTGGAAAAAATCCATTATTTAAAAAAAAAATCAGATTTTTTAAAAATATAAATCTTTTGTTATTTACACACTTTTCTTTTTAAAAATAAACAGTTTAAACTGAAATTATGACACCCTATTTTAAGGCCTAATTTTACTATCATCTATTAATATCACTTAAATAAATTACAAAATAATACACTGCATCAATGAGCCCTCCTGAAACATTTAATATGTTAAAGTATGCAGCTTTTATAATTATATACAGAATCAGGGAGAAAACATTTTTGACATTTGAGGTCAGTTCAAGATTCATAAATGCGATTATGAACTGGGTTAACCCTTGTTAAGGGTTGAGTTAAAATCTCATTGAAATTGATGTGTGAACTTGTTCCTCACTTAAGACAGGTAAGGGATCACACTTAAAACAAGGCCTAAGAGAGGCTACCCAGGAGTTTTGGGTTGTATGAGTGGAGGGTTTTTTTGCTGAGTATTGATTTTATGTATCAGCGTACGCACGGGCATGTGTGAGAAGGGTAAACATACAGAAACTCAGGACAGACAAGAACAGAGAGAGAGGTAGAGACCGCTTGACTCTTTCCAATTTTTCCACATCCTTCTTGTAGTGTGGGGCCCAAAACTGGACACAGTACTCTAGATGAGGCCTCACCAATGTTAAATAGAGGGGAATGATCACGTCACTCAATCTGCTGGCAATGCCCCTACTTATACAGCCCAAAATGCCGTTAGCCTTCTTGGCAGCAAGGGCACACTGTTGACTCATACCCAGCTTCTCATCTACTGTAACCCCTAGGTCCCTTTCTGCAGAACTGCTGCCTTGCCACTCGATCCCTAGTCTGTAGCGGTGCATGGGATTCTTCCGTCCTAAGTGCAGGACTCTGCACTTGTCCTTGTTGAACCTCATCAGATTTCTTTTGGCCCAATCCTCTAATTTGTCTAGGTCCCTCTGTATCCTATCCCTACCCTCCAGTGTATCTACCACTTCTCCCAGGTTAGTGTTTGTCCACGCCATCCTCCAGATCATTCATAAAGATATTGAACAAAACCGGCCCAAGGACAGATCCTTGGGGCATTCCACTTGATACCACCTGCCAACTAGACAAGGAGCAATTGATCACTACCCATTGAGCCCAGTGATCTAGCTAGTTTCTATCCACTTTATAGTTCATTCATCCAGCCCATACTTCTTTAACTTGCTGGCAAGAATACTGTGGGAGACCATATCAAAAGCTTTGCTAAAGTCAAGGAATAACACATCCACTGCTTTCCCCTCATCCACAGAGCCAGTTATCTCATCATAGAAGGCAATTAGGTTTGTCAGGCATGACTTTCCCTTGGTGAATCCATGCTGACTGTTCCTGATCACTTTCCTCTCCTCTAAGTGCTTCAGAATTGATTCCTTGAGGACCTGCTCCATGATTTTTCCAGGGACTGAGGTGAGGCTGACTGGCCTCTAGTTCCCTGGATCCTCCTTCTTCCCTTTTTTAAAGATGGGCACTACATTAGCCTTTTTCCAGTCTTCTGGGAACTCCCCCAATCGCCATGAGTTTTCAAAGATAATGGCCAATGGCTCTGCAATCACATCCGCCAACTCCTTTAGAACCCTCGGATGCAATGCATCCGGTCCCATGGACTTGTGCTTGTCAAGCTTTTCTAAATAGTCCTGAACCACTTCTTTCTCTACAGAGGGCTGGTCACCTCCTCCCCATGCTGTGTTGCCCAGTGCAGCAGCCTGGGAGCTGACCTTGTTTGTGAAGACAGAGGCAAAAAAGCATTGAGTACATTAGCTTTTTCCTCATCCTCTCTCAGGAGGTTGCTTCTCTCATTCAGTAAGGGGGCCACACTTTCCTTATAGAATCATAGAATCATAGAATATCAGGGTTGGAAGGGACCCCTGAAGGTCATCTAGTCCAACCCCCTGCTCGAAGCAGGACCAATTCCCAGTTAAATCATCCCAGCCAGGGCTTTGTCAAGCCTGACCTTAAAAACTTCCAAGGAAGGAGATTCCACCACCTCCCTAGGCAACGCATTCCAGTGTTTCACCACCCTCTTAGTGAAAAAGTTTTTCCTAATATCCAATCTAAACCTCCCCCACTGCAACTTGAGACCATTACTCCTCGTTCTGTCATCTGCTACCATTGAGAACAGTCTAGAGCCATCCTCTTTGGAACCCCCTTTCAGGTAGTTGAAAGCAGCTATCAAATCCCCCCTCATTCTTCTCTTCTGCAGGCTAAACAATCCCAGCTCCCTCAGCCTCTCCTCATAAGTCATGTGTTCTAGACCGCTAATCATTTTTGTTGCCCTTCGCTGGACTCTCTCCAATTTATCCACATCCTTCTTGTAGTGTGGGGCCCAAAACTGGACACAGTACTCCAGATGAGGCCTCACCAATGTCGAATAGAGGGGGACGATCACGTCCCTCGATCTGCTCGCTATGCCCCTACTTATACAGCCCAAAATGCCATTGGCCTTCTTGGCAACAAGGGCACACTGCTGACTCATATCCAGCTTCTCGTCCACTGTCACCCCTAGGTCCTTTTCCGCAGAACTGCTGCCTAGCCATTCGGTCCCTAGTCTGTAGCGGTGCATTGGATTCTTCCGTCCTAAGTGCAGGACCCTGCACTTATCCTTATTGAACCTCATCAGATTTCTTTTGGCCCAATCCTCCAATTTGTCTAGGTCCTTCTGTATCCTATCCCTCCCCTCCAGCGTATCTACCACTCCTCCCAGTTTAGTATCGTCTGCAAATTTGCTGAGAGTGCAATCCACACCATCCTCCAGATCATTTATGAAGATATTGAACAAAACCGGCCCCAGGACCGACCCCTTGGCTTTCTTCTTGTTGCTACCATACCTGAAGAAATCCTTCTTGTTACTCTTAACATCTCTTGCTAGGTGCAACTCCAAGGGTGATCTTGCCTTCCTGATTTCACTCCTGCACTCCTGAGCAATATTTTTATACTCCTCCCTGGTCATTTGTTCAATCATAGATTTTAAGGTCAGAAAGGACCATTATGATCATCTAGTCTGACCTCCTGCACAACGCAGGCCACAGAATCTCACCCACAACCTCCTGTAACAAACCCCTAACTTATGTCTGAGCTGTTGAAGTCCTCAAATCACGGTTTAAAGACTTCAAGGTGCAGAAAATCCTCCAGCAAGTGACCCATGCCCCACGCTGCAGAGGAAGGTGAAAAACCCCCATGGCCTCTGCCAATCTGCCCTGGAGAAAAATTCCTTCCCGACCCCAAATATGGCAATCAGCTAAACCCTGAGCATGTTGGCAAGACTCACCAGCCAGACACCCAGGAAAGAATTCTCTGTAGTAACTCAAAATCCCACCCCATCTAACATCCCATCACAGGCCATTGGGCATATCTACCGCTAATAGTTGAAGATCATTTAATTGCCAAAATTAGGCTATCTCATCATATCATCTCCTTCATAAACTTATCAAGCTTAGTCCTGAAGCCAGATATATCATTTTCCCCCACTGCTTCCCTTGGAAGGCTGTTCCAGAACTTTACTCCTCTGATGGTTAGAAACCTTCGTCTAATTTCAAGTCTAAACTTCCTGATGCTCAGTTTATATCCATTTGTTCTTGTGTCCACATTGGTATTGAGCTTAAATAATTCTTCTCCCTCCCTGATATTTATCCCTCTGATATATTTATAGAGAGCAATCATATCTCCTCTCAGCCTTCTTCTGGTAAGGCTGAACAAGCCAAGCTCTTTGAGTCTCCTTTCATAAGACAGGTTTTCCATTCCTCGGATCATCCTAGTAGCCATTCTCTGTACCTGTTCCAGTTTGAATTCATCTTTCTTAAACATGGGAGACCAGAACTGCACACAGTGTTCCAGAAGAGGTCTCACCAGTGCCTTGTATAACAGTACTAACACCTCCTTATCTCTACTGGAAATACCTTGCCTGATGCATCCCAAGACAGCATTAGCTTTTTTCATGGCTATATCACATTGGCAGCTCATAGTCATCCTGTGATCAACCAATACACGGACATCCTTCTCCTCTGTTACTTCCAAGTGATGCGTCCCCGTTTATAACAAAAATTCTTGTTATTAATCCTTAAATGAATGACCTTGCACTTTTCACTATTAAATTTCATCCTATTACTATTACTCCAGTTTACAAGGTCATCCAGATCTTCTTGTACGTTATCCCAGTCCTTCTCTGTATTGGTAATACCTCCCAGCTTTGTGTCATCCACAAACTTTATTAGCACATTCCCACTTTTTGTGCCAAGGTCAGTAATAATAAGATTGGTCCCAAAACCGATCCTTGAGGAACTCCATTAGTAACCTCCTTCCAGCCTGACAGGTCACCTTTCAGTGTGATCCACTTTACACACTGATCCAGTGTGTAGTCTCCCCCTTTAACCAGTTCCTTATCGACCTTTCAATTTTCATATTGATCCCCATCTTTTCCAATGTAGCTAATAATTCTCCATGTAGAACTGTATCAAATGCCTTACTGAAATCGAGGTAAATTAGATCCACTGCTTTCTCTTGTCTAAAAAATTTGTTACCTTCTCAAAGAAGAAGATCAGGTTGGTTTGACACGATCTACCTTTTGTAAAGCAATATTGTATTTTGTCCAATTTCCACTTCTTGTAAGCTTCTTTTTTGTGTTTAAGATCAGCAAGAATTTCACTGTTAAGCCAAGCTGGTCGCCTACCACTTTTACTATTCTTTCTACACATCAGGATGGTTTGTTCCTGCACCCTCAATAAGGATTCTTTAAAATACAGACAGCTCTCCTGGACTCCTTTCCCCTTCACGTTATTCTCCCAGGGGATCCCGCCAATCAGTTCCCTGAGGGAGTCAAAGTCTGATTTTCTGAAGTCCAGGGTCTGTATTCTGCTGCTCTCTTTTCTTCCTTGTGTCAGGATCCTGAACTCTACCAACTCATGGTCACTGCCTCCCAGGTTCCCATCCACTTTTGCTTCCCCTACTACCGTAATTCTTCTCGGTTTGTGAGCAGCAGGTCAAGAAGAGCTCTGCCCCAGTTGGTTTCTCCAGCACATGCACCAGAAAATTGTCCCTACACTTCCTGGATTGTCTGTGCACTGCTGTATTGCTCTCCCAGCAGACATCAGGGTGATTGACGTCTCCCATGAGGGAGTCTCTACAATGGAGGAATGCTCGTATTTACATTTGTCCAAATGTTAAGACACTCAGTTTGTGATGTGCAGAAAAGATTTTGTCTTAATTACTTTTGGTTTCAGTTTAGCTTGCAGGTGCAAAGAAAGCATTCTCTTCATTCGGAGTAGTTCATTCAACCTTTAGAAGCTGATTGGAAGCTGAGGAAACAGGAAAGCTTTTTTTTTTTCCCTGGCATTCACATTTTCTAACAATGAAATAAATAATCTTAATAAATGTATATTAAGGTATATAACTGCTTAAATAAATGTGTCTAGATATAGTGTATCCTTATGGTTAGCAAAATTAATACCAAATGTAGTACAAAGGCTATTTTTAGTTGCAAATCAACATATTTTAATAGCTATACCAATTAATGAGGAAAATAACTAAAAAGTACAAAGGTAAAAAGATCATTGTTATTTAAGTCAACATTTCCTGCTTCCTGATTTAAATCACTCCAATTTAGAGCACTTCACTCTGATTTTCATGCTTATCTGTGTAGGGGACAGCATGCAGTTTAGTTGTATCTGTGTCAGTCCCAGCATATTAGAGATGCAAGGTGGGTGAGGTAATCAGAAGTTGGTCCAATAAAAGATATTACCTCACCCCACCTTATCTCTCAGAGATTGTAAATATTTCTTTGGAATGAAGAGGTTGCCAATGTTATCCATGCTTCTGTCACCTCAGGCTTAGACTTTGCAATATGTTCTATTTGGGGCTACACTTTACAGTGAAGCTGGCACAGACTACAGTAGCCCATTTATTAAGTAATTTACCTCAGTGGCAGTGTGTCTCTGGGATCAGAACTGGCTGCCTGCTAGAATATAAGGTATTGGTCTTGACATATTATGTATGGCTTGGGATCTGCTTAGTTGACAAACCACCTTCCTTTTACTCCCACAGTGCATTCAGCACAGGAACTTGGGCCAGAAACTCCTTGATATAAAAGGGCTTCCGGAGGAGCCCTGAAGCTTTTGAACTTACTTTCTACTTGGTCCAAAACAGCTTGAATATGTTGACCTTCAGGGTATTTACCTACCCCCTGGGGTTGGAGGAGGGTTAGGGTAGGGGCTCAATGTTTGTATGAGGGTGGAGGAAGTATTGTTGAGTATGAGTTTTACTGTATATGCTGTTGCCAGCATGTGAGTACGAAGTAGCTACTGCCTTTACTTTTTATCTGATTGTATTTTTCTAATCCAAGGGAAAGTGCCTAGAGCCAGGGGTAAGCACCTTTTTGTACCTTGCTGTAAATCTAAATAAGAAAGTAAGTTGACTTTCTCCAGTGGGTCCCACTGTACACTGTCATCCACAGTAAAACCCTTGGAAAAGAACACCTTGCTATTACTATTTATTATTGAAGAAAGGAAGGGAATGAAGAGGCATAACGTCATTACAAGCTGCTAAATTTTCATTTTTAAGAAAATTGACTTTAAATTAGATCTATCTGCAGTGCTTTTTCATAATTTTGTTACAATACTAGGCAGATAATATGAGGCAGGTATAATATGAAATAACTATCAGTTTTATGGTTATGGAGTTGGTTAACTATTGGTATGGGTTCTTGCTACTCACAAAATTATCAAATATAATAAATGTAACTGCATCATTTATAGCTTTTTCAACAAATCTGCAGCTGATTTGACTTTGGGTAAGTACCAATTCCAGGTATTTGGTTTTCTGTCAAATACTAAAATTCAATATTGGGTATAGCTTCTTGTATTAACTCTAGGGTAAAAAGATGAAAAGGAAGAAGCAGACACTTTAATTAGGAGCTCAAAGCAAAAATGTGATCAACCTATCTTGACATTACCAATTAAGAATAGCCACCCATCACCCTTAGGATGTCTCTTTTCTCCTGATTTCCATTCCAGGAATTCCAAAACCTATTTTAATCTATATCTTCCCACACAACACTTCAGCGATGTTTCCTGAACAGAGTCACACAAATAGCAGCACATGATGTTGTCCTAAAGGCAATAATAATGAGTAGATTAAATATGCACAGTTATGGAATCAGCATTAAACAGCCCTGCTGGCAGAGTTAGTGTCAGTACCCAGCATAAAGCTCCCATTGTGTAGCAGCTACAACTATGAAATCGAAGGACATAGTTGTTAAGGGGTGGGAGCCACATGTCATACGAGATAACTGTTTTGTCTAACAAGCTTGCAACATGCCCCTTTGGGTATCTCACTGTTGTCCTTAATTTACTTCTGTGCACAGTATCAAGGATGATTTTTTTAAAGTTGTAAGTGGCCCATTTGAGCTTGATTTACAAAAGTATTTAAGGCACCTAAAAATGCAGATACAGATTTACAAATATGCCTAAGCAAGTTCCTTTCATATTCAAGGGGAGTTAGGAGCCTAACTCACTTAGGTGCCAACTATGATTTACAAAAGCACCTATATGCATTTTAGGTGCCTAAACCTTTGTAATGCTGGCCCTTCATGGTCAATCTATTGGTCATCAACCCACACCTTCTCAACTTTTTGCTGTCCTTACTGGTACCAAATTTTAAATAATTAGAACTAAGTCTGGAAACGCTGGCCTAAAATTTTCAAAAGTGACTTGTGATTTTGGCTGCTTCAGCTGTTGGGTGCCCAACCTGAGACATCTGAAAGAAGTCTATTTTTCAGAAACCTTTGAGCACTTACTTTACCTTCTGAAAATCAGCTTGTTTAAAGGATCTCAAGTTCCAAACATAAAAACTGAATCACTCAAAATCACTGGTCATTTTGGAAAATATAGGTCACTTTATACTTTTTATATGTTGTAAGTTGCTGCGCACTCAAATGAGTCATAATGGCAGCACTGGGTATCTTTCAATTTCTGCAGAACAGCTAGAGTGCGGACAAAGTTTCTTTCCCCCTGCCCATCAACATGTTGCCTTGTGGCAACTTTGTGTTGAAGCCAAGGAACCAAAGCTATGAGTAGTTTAGTTCCCAGGCCCATTCATTTCTCTGTTTCTCTGGTGAGGTTCATTTGTCCTGGAGATAAAAAGTAATGTGAGGATTGGTGTGCTGCTTCTTTAAAACTGCAGCAGGAGGCCAAGTAGGAAGGATGCTGGCTAGAGCAAATTTTTCGACAAAACTTTTTTTCATCAGAAAATACTGATTTATCAAAACCAAAGTGGCTTACAAGAAAGGGATGGGTTCAACTAATTTCTCATTTAGAAAAGCTAGGTTTAGAATTTTTTTAAAATGCCCCTTTTTGAAAAAAAAAATCTGTTTTTTCAGTTTCAAATGGCTTTTCAGTTCTAAATTTAAACTAATTATTGACTATCTATATATATATTTATTGAAAAAGTCCAAATCTAAAAAATGTTTTGGAATGATCAAAACATTATAAAATTATCAAAAAAAAAGTTCAATTGACTGAACCTGAATTGAATTGAATTTTAAAAAATTATGGTCAGATGGCAATTTTCAAAATTTTATCTTTTCATCCTGAATCATGATTGAAAAACATTATGAAAGCTTGATAATTTTCACAGGATGGGAAAAACGGTTTTCCTCCCAGCCCTAGTGCAGCTGAAAGTTGTGGCAATTAGCCTCTAGTACACACTGGGGGCAGTGCAGAGCCATACCACAGAGGACTTGGGGAAAGGACTGTCTCTCTGGAACATAGGGGGAATGTATACTCTACTAGCGCTTCATCTGGTGCCACCTGCTTCCACCTCTGCAGCTGATCAGTTCTGCAGGCCAAGGGAAGGAAAAGCATGGCCTCATCTCCTCCCTATCCCCTTTGGGAAGATCTGCACCACCAAGAGTGCACATAGGGAGTAGTCTCTGCAATCCACTAACCTCAGGGACTACAACTGTCCATGGCCTCTGCATGCATCGAGTAGGAGAAAATAATTTAGTTCCAGTGAATATGTGCAGTTGCTCTTTGAAGTAATACTGCACTTTAAACCAAAATGAAAAATATTTTTTTTCCTCTCTGAAATAGTGTTGATGGAAAGAAGTGTATATTCCACTGCTGAGGGGTTTCTTAGTTTTTCATGATGAAAGCTATAACTAGCATAAAACTTCCTTCACTGGTCACATATTTTCAAATACTCTTGTTTTAGAGCAGATTTTACCAGTATGTATTAGCATGAAATCCAATAATGGTAGCATTTATGAGATAGTCCACACTGAATATAGGATTTTTCTCATATTTGATAATGTACTGAGTAAAAACATCCCATTTCCATAATCAGTATATGACTATGAAGGCACTTTTAGTGAAGATCAAAGAGAACTTTGTTTTCTTCCTAGCTATATCTAAACTGTTTATGTGAAGTTGTGATTAGCTGTTTCACTGCTTTTTCAAAGTTGAATTCTGTTAAAATGAGGCAGCTGACAGACAAAAATTAATCTAGAACTCAAAATCTAAACCACAGCTTGACTTCAAAACCTGGTCCAAAAAGTTATCCAGATACTTAATGAGGAACTAATAGCACTGGTTTGAACCAAGTGTAATGCAAGCAATGTCTATGTAAGATTCTCCACAGAGCTCTAGTAAACATCTCTGTTCTGATCTGCAAGACCTAGCTTTTCTCAGTCCTGGGAGCTTTTTGAGCAGAGATTGCTAACGGTGCAAGTTATAAGCCTGGTCTTATAAGAGGACTGTGGTGCTTCAACTTGCAATAGCTTCAGTGAGAATTGAGATCCCAGTACCTCACTGGATTAGGCTACCTTTTTCACTTTTGAACTAATACCAGGAACTGCAACTGTGGGCATGTCTACACTTACCTCCGGAGCAATCGATCCAGTAGGGGTCGCTAGTGAAGATGTGATAAATCAACCACCAAGCATCTCCTGTCGACTCCAGTACTCCATCGGAGCGAGAAGCGTAGGTGGAGTTGATGGGGGAGCATCAGCAGTTGACCTACTGCAGTGAAGACACCATGGTAAGTAAATCTAAGTACGTCAACTTCAGCTACATTATTCATGTAGCTGAAGTTGCGTAACTTAGATCAACGCCCCCCCAGCCCCCAGTGTAGACCAGGCCTATGTCACCAAGTCACTCAAGTACTAAAGAATGAGTTGTGCACTGACTTGTTCTGTGACCTATTCCCATTATCACTTAAATAGGATGTATCTGTAGTTTTCAAAACATATAATAGACATTTTACTTTTATATAGTCATTTTATGATGATATGGATGACAAAGAAAAGAGGAACTGTTGGAAAACACCACCCATTAATTTAGCAAGTACAACAGAACTTCACAGTTACAAAGACCAGAGTTACGAACTGACCAGTCAACCATACACCTCATTTGGAACCAGAAGTATGAAGTCAGGCAGCCACAGAAACAACAACAAAAAAGCAAATACACTCCAGTCCTTTGTCAAACATAAACTACTAAAAAAATAAAGGGAAAGCAGCATTTTTCTTCTGCATAGTAAAGTTTCAAAGCTGTATTAAGTCAATGTTCATTTATAAACTTCCAAAAGTGCAACCATAACGTTCTGTTCAGAGTTACGAACATTTCAGAGTTACGAATAACCTCTATTGCAGAAGTGTTTGTAACTCTGAGGTTCAACTGCAAAACTTTTGCAATATGTAGGCCACAGCCTGTTGTGCTTTTCAACTTTAGTTTGAAATTGCCCCAAATCTTATGTAAACCATTTTTGTACTTCTTTTCATACTACAATAATCCAGCGTTTATTTTTTGTTCCATTTAGATCTATTAAACAAGCAGTTTAGCCTCTGTCCCATATTATAGGCTCCTCTACTATCACATACTAGTCTGCTGTCCAAATACAAACAAAGTATGAACAAGTTAATTTTGTTTATCCATTTGTTTTGTTTTGAACATTCTAAGACCTAAGCCTTTCATGGCAATTACAAAAATCACTGTTTTGTAACCATGTGTACATGATACAAATTTTTTCTACTTTTATTTTCTGTATCCTGATTTATATTATATCCAGTTGGTTGTTTACACATCCATCAGGGAATGTGGGGATTATTTTGAATATAAAAAAACATGCTTATTTTTCTTAGCAAAAATGTTCAACAAAATCCCTGAAATTACATACATCCTAAAAATCAATTAATTCATGTCAGGACTAAAAGCACTCAAGCACTTTCTGTAAAAAAACAGCTGATGATACAACAGCAATATATTTCATGGAGTGAAGTTATGGCAATCCATGTCTATGTAAATATAACGTTCAAAAAAACTATGCTAAAAGATTGTTAAAGCTGCCAACTCAATCAATCAAAAGTTAGGAATTGCTAAAATTAAGGTTGCCCATGAAACCTTACAAAGGGGGAGAAGCTAATTGGATGAGAATCCAAGAAAAGGGGACTGTGATTCCGTGAGGTGGAAAGAATGGGGACAGGGAGCAAGAACCTGGGCCAACTGGGAAGAGACCAGGACTAGGAACAGGGGTGGAGCCACTGGCACTGGATGGAAGTGGAGACTTGGACTTGGATGGGGACCCTGGATGGGAAGACTGGGACAGCAATGAGAAGTCTTAGGAGTGGAGACTGAAACTGGTTAAGTGAGGATACTGGGACTGGGACAAGTAGCCAGGATGGAGAAAAGACAGAACTGGGAAAGGGACCCATTGTGGGCAATGGATAGAAGGGGCATCTCTTGCAAAGTCCTCTGTGTCAGCTCCCACAGCTCCCTCCAATTCATTATGTACAAAGAAAGTCTTTACCCATCAGAGTTGCGGATCTGGAAAAATACCACCAGTAGCAAGCCTTTGGAGCTAGTATGCATTGATTTCCTGGTTTTAGATGAGGACTGGAAGAATGTGGGACACTTTAGTAGGGACTGACCATTTCAACCTATATGCCCAGTCATAGTCAGATACGGAATAGAATGCCACTACAATTGTTTGACTGTTGAAGGTGAAACACTTTTAAGTATATGGATTTCCAGCTTTGATACAATTGGACCAAGGAAGAGACTTTGAGAGTTCTAGTGATTATTAAACCTAAAAAGTTACCCTAAG
Source organism: Eretmochelys imbricata (assembly GCF_965152235.1). Lineage (NCBI taxonomy): Eukaryota > Metazoa > Chordata > Testudines > Cheloniidae > Eretmochelys > Eretmochelys imbricata. The sequence continues at coordinate 38,988,068 of NC_135574.1, forward strand.
CTCAACTGTGAAAAGTACCTGAAGGTTCATAAGATGTCAAAAATGCCTATGACTGTTTTGTCTGCCTGAGAATTAACCACGGAAAATAGGTCAATTTGTTTTCAGTAAATAAATGTTGCGAACGGGTGCAAGAAAACCGGACATAATACCTGAATTAATCCAAACAAAAATCACCTACTGCTATAAGTCAAGTACTATGGTGGTCATACTTAGTCAACAAGAAAATGTGGGAACACAGCTACCTATGCCAATTTTAGCCTTACAGAAATGGATTTAATTGTTGGACAAGATAATGAGGATAAAATATGCCATTCACTTTTACTTTTTTTGGGGAGTTGTCAAAAAGAGACTTTGGAGGGAAAAAAAAAAGAACCATTTTCCTCCACCTTATCCCTGGACCTACCAGCATTGCAACTCATGTCAACTCATTTCAACTTTCTTGCCATTAAGGCAGAAGGAGCAGACCAAGCTAAGGGACTCTCTTCCCAAAAGAAAGGCCAGTTGGCCTTGCTTTTGTTTAAGAAATTTTGTTTTCACCTGTGAGTGCTGAAAGTAAACATATTATCATGACATCCACTCCTCAGCCCATAAACAGGGATATCTAATTGCCTGCACCGTGCAGGCATCTAAGCTCCTGTACTCTTTTCCCTTCCCTTGTTGTGTTGCTTTCTATCCTCCCCCATTCTTCTTCCTTTCCTATCTTTCATTCTCTTGGCTTTTCATTGAGTCCTGAAATCACCTATGCTGCATTCATCCAAGCCTGCTTTGTCTAAGGAGAAAGAATCCAAGCAGATGATGTCCCTGACCAGAACGTGAACCAAGTCCAAGCAGCAGGTGTCATGGTTGACTTGCCAGCCAAAGCATCCACTCATAACTAACTGGTTGTCCGGTGTTCCAAAAACATCAACAAAAGCTTCATTTCACCTATCTTTTCTATTGTGTCTTTCCTCCATCTTGTGTCTATCTGTTAAAAACAGGTAAGTTAATGTCTTTCATACATCAGGACTAAAAAAAAAAAATAAACCTTTTCTTTTCATCAAAGAAAGATTGTTAGTAAAAATAAGAGACACTGATATTTTAACTCCAAAAGGAGACAGACTTTCTTAGGGTCTGTCTAAGTTTGTTTTGCATAATCACTCAATTACAGTTGCAGTATAAATGCTTGGTTTAATTCCTTGGTGTGTGTGTGTGTGTTTAAATCATCAAACTTTCAACTTGAATGAATGCTTCTGAGTGTTTGCCAAGTAATGTTGTAAAACCAAGGCCTCTGTAGAAAACAACCCCAAACCTATCTGTCATTGTTTAATGTTGGACAGTGAGAGAGCTTATAAACACCTTTAACTCTTTAAGCCTTGATGATCAATATCAATACAACATTTCCACCTTTTGAAATAGGTACTTAATATTGTGTGCATTAGTCTAGGACAACCCCTTATCCTTAGCCAGAACAATTTAATCGGACTCTTTAGAATGTGTTGTACTTTATGCCCTTACCTGAAACTTGAAGTGAGATGGAGTTGATAAGATTAATAGATAATAAAAGGCTGTTCAAGATAGTGCAATCCAAACCAGTGATAGGTTGTCACCAACTGCCCTGTAACCTTTGGTGCTTTAAATTCTCTGTTGCTGTGTCTCACAGCCTGGATACCAATAGCCGGCAGACAAGCCTAAGATTTCCTGATTGTCTGTGTGCTGTGCAACCCTGGTTTAGCACTCGGACCACTTTATGCCTATAACATACCCTTGGTTCCTACTTGCATGGTGACCCCCCCCCCAGTGACTCCCAGTCCCAAATTTCCCAAAATAGCCTGTCCTGGAATGTCTAGTCCTCTCCTGGAATACTCAGAGAATTAATAAGGTTTGTTGCTCCTTTAAGGAGACAAAAGCATAGTTTCTGACTTTAGCTGGAGATAAGAATCACTTCAAACACAGGGTTGGTTTAGATTAAAATTGAAATAAGTTTATTAACAAAGAGATAGGTTTTAAGTGTATTCAGATACAAGGGATAAGGACAAAATGGTAACAAAAAGAAAAGGAGTACTTGTGGCACCTTAGAGACTAACCAATTTATTTGAGCATGAGCTTTCGTGAGCTATAGCTCACTTCATCGGATGCATACTGTGGAAACTGCAGAAGACATTATATACACACAGAGACCATGAAACAATACCTCCTCCCACCCCACTGTCCTGCTGGTAATAGCTTATCTAAAGTGATCATCAAGTTGGGCCATTTCCAGCACAAATCCAGGTTTTCTCACTCTCCGCCCGCCCCCCCCACACACACACACACAAACTCATTCTCCTGCTGGTAATAGCCCATCCAAAGTGATCACTCTCTTCACAATGTGTATGATAATCAAGGTGGGCCATTTCCTGCACAAATCCAGGTTCTCTCACCCCCTCACCCCCCTCCAAAAACCACACACACAAACTCACTCTCCTGCTGGTAATAGCTCATCCAAAGTGACCACTCTCCCTACAATAAAAAGAAAAGGAGTACTTGTGGCACCTTAGAGACTAACCAATTTATTTGAGCATGAGCTTTCGTGAGCTACAGCTCACTTCATCGGATGCATACCATGGAAACTGCAGCAGACATTATATACACACAGAGATCATGAAACAATACCTCCTCCCACCCCACTGTCCTGCTGGTAATAGCTTATCTAAAGTGATCATCAAGTTGGGCCATTTCCAGCACAAATCCAGGTTTTCTCACCCTCCACCCCCCCACACAAACTCACTCTCCTGCTGGTAATAGCCCATCCAAAGTGACAACTCTCTTCACAATGTGCATGATAATCAAGGTGGGCCATTTCCTGCACAAATCCAGGTTCTCTCACCCCGCTCCAAAAACCACACACACAGACTCACTCTCCTGCTGGTAATAGCTCATCCAAAGTGACCACTCTCCCTACAATGTGCATGGTAATCAAGGTGGGCCATGTCCAGCACAAATCCAGGCTTTCTCACCCCTCCCCCTTTTTTCCCGGGGACACACACACACACATACACACCCCCCAGACGTTCTGGTTAAACTTGGATTTAAACTTGGAGAGTGGTCAGTTTGGATGAGCTATTGCCAGCAGGAGAGTGAGTTTGTGTGTGTGGTTTTTGGAGGGGGGAGAGGGAGTGAGAGACCCTGGATTTATGCAGGAAATGGCCCACCTTGATTATCATACACATTGTGAAGAGAGTGATCACTTTGAATGGGCTATTACCAGCAGGAGAGTGAGTTTGTGTGGGGGGAGGCCGAGGGTGAGAAAACCTGGATTTGTGCTGAAAATGGCCCAACTTGATGATCACTTTAGATAAGCTATTACCAGCAGGACAGTGGGGTGGGAGGAGGTATTGTTTCATGGTCTCTGTGTGTATATAATGTCTTCTGCAGTTTCCACGGTATGCATCCGATGAAGTGAGCTGTAGCTCACGAAAGCTCATGCTCAAATAAATTGGTTAGTCTCTAAGGTGCCACAAGTACTCCTTTTCTTTTTGCAAATACAGACTAATACGGCTGTTACTCTGAAACCTGTCAAAATGGTAACAAGTAAATAAAAGTAAAAATATGCTTTCTAATGGCTAAGACTTAACAACCTGCAGCCTTGCTACAAGGTAGATTTTTCACCCATCTTTTTTCCAAATATGGCTAACTTTCTCTCAGTCAGGACTTCCACAGAAGTACAAAATGCTGGTTTCCTTCATCTTTCTAGGTGAAAGATCTTTGCCTAAGCAGGTTTCTCACTCTTATTTACTTCCCAGAGACTTTAACCTCTTGGCTGAAGGACTCGTGTTTCTCAGCTTGCAAGAGCTCTGGCCCCTTGTGTCTGCCTAGTGATGAATGCCAAGATAGTTTCTTCTTTCTATTATATTTTCCCAAACTCACTCAAGATTCTGGATATCTCAAGATTCTGGATAACCTCAAGCTTTTCTTCCCCTGCTGATTCGTATGTAAATGGAGCTTCCATTGTTTTGATTCCACAGTGCTACCTTCCCTCCCCCTTGTCTGAGGCAAAACCTGTTTCTCCTTGTGTTTGGTCACAGACTTTAGAACATAGTATTACTGAGTAACTCCTCATATAATGTTAATGCATACATTTCACAATTATATTAATTACCTCTGTGTCATTCGCTTTCAGAAAAGACCTCATTCTGTGCACTTCTATAATACAATAATATTGTATACCATCGGTTGATTCAATTATTTATTGTTTGAGGTTCAGACAGGTGGGTGTCTAGTAAACCACTGAAATAAAGTTAAAGTAAGACAGTTTCTTTTCTCCTTCTCGGAAGAGATGCCATGTGGTCTGGTGAAGATTTCATGCAGATTCTGCCTCCACTGGTGATAGCTGAGTTGTTACCTCCTCTCCTTGTTAACTTGATGGTTTTGTTTAGTTTTTAGGTAAATGTACCTTCAGTGTCTCTGCCTGATGACCAGCCATTCCTTTGTCTAGGATAGACTGGGCTTAGGCATTGCTTGACAAACACATTTCAAGAACATGGTTCTGGCACATATCCATAACTTTTTGTTCACACCCCATACATATATCACCCAGTAATATTAATGATCAGTGAGATGTTAGTTTTTCAATGATGTATTACATGGCACCTTCTGGATATATATAATGACAACAGCACTAGGTTTAGTGAGTATGTCAGGCTGACACAGAGTATTGAACCACCAATGGGCCTCTGTGTCACAGATAGCAAGAGTCACAGAGTCAAAGCTTTCACACTAACAATGGCTAAATTGTGGTACAATGTAGTGGGGCGGTCACGCAGCTCTGGCTCGGAAAGAGTTAAAAGCCGGCCCTTGGATAGGGACGGGGCTGAAAGCAGCCGAGGGAGGCTGATTCGGTAGGCAGCCACAGGTGGGGCCATACCCAATTAGAGTCCAGCTGGCCCTGATAAAAGGGCTGGGAGCTAGGCAGGGGGAGTCTCACTGCAGTGATAGAGTGGGAAGGACCTGGCTGCTGGCTAGAGAGGGGTATCTCAAATAGAGCAGTGCTTGGAAAGGACAGGCAGAGCTGGAGAACTCTTGCCAGGTGACTCCCCACGCTGAGGCCAGGCTAAAAGGGCCTGTGGTGGTACTAAGGCTGCAGGGGTGCAGCCAGGCCAGAAGAAGGCAGCAGGTCCAAACCCCCTTGCCAATGATGAGTGGCCATTTCAGTTTGCCTCTGAGAAAAGGGGCTAGATGAGAACTGGCAGTTGGTCACTGAGACAAGGTGGGCTTTGGGGAATTGGGGTTCCCCAGGGAGGGGAGGATCCCTTAGTGTGGGGGCACTACTGTGGGGCAGTACCCCAGAGAAGGAGCACTGTGGGCCGGGAGGGACGTGGGGCCTGAACTAAAGGGTGGTATTAGAAAAAGAAAGAAGTAGGCGGCAGCAAGGTGACACTGGCCAGCAGGAGGCTCTCCGAAGCTGGAAGAGCTAATTCCCAGACCAACCAGCAGGAGGCATCATGCCAGGGAGTGCTCCGCCGTGTTACATTACATACAGAAATAGAAAAGAGGTCAGTATGAAATAACTGGAAGAGAGAGAAGAGCAACAAGAGGAGGTATTCAGAAAGTGGGTTTCATAGGATGTACATCTCTATAGAATCAAGTCCAAGGTCCATGATATAGGCAGAAGTAAGGAGGATTTTAAAAAGAGGGAGGACAGATTTGATCTTGCTCATGAAATAAATTCTGAGTTGTCTGAGGAAGGAGATGTGGTGGTTTGGCTTCATTGTGTGTGGAAGAAGGTGGAGAGAGGCATTCAGCAGACCCTGCAGTCTGACCATCAGGGATTTAGTGAAACTACAGAGAAGGAAGAGGCAATAATTAACACAAGAGTAAAAGAAGGCAGGCAAAGGCAGTGGTATGCCTGGGCAATATTGCTGATGTGTTTGTAGGCTGATTTACAGACCTAGAAGGTTTGGGAAGAGAGAGAACTTTTACTCAAGGGTGAAGCCAAAGTTAAAGAGAAGTGAAACAAATGGAAGGCCCTAAGGTCCACTTGCCTAAGGGTATGTCTACACTACAAAATTAGGTCAATTTTATAGAAGTTGATTTTTTGGAAGCGGTTTTATACAGTCGATTGCGTGCGTCCCCACTAAGTGCAGTAAGTCGGCAGAGTGCGTCCACAGTACCGTGGCTAGTGTCGACTTTTGGAGCAGTGCACGGTGGGTAGCTATCCCACAGTTCCCAGAGTCTCCAACCGCCCACTGGAATTCTGGGTTAAGCTCCCAATGCCTGATGGGGCAAAAACATTGTTGCGGGTGGTTTTGGGTACATGTCATCAGTCCCCCCCCACACTCTGTGAAAGCAACATCAGACAATCATTTTGCGGCTTTTTTCCTGGGTTAACAGTGCAGATTCTATAGCACTGCAAGTGGGAGCTCGCTCAGCTCACCGTCACCACTGCTGTTGCAGGAAAGTCTACTGTGGGGGCTGCTGTGATCCAAGTAGCCAATGCAATCATTGACGTTCTGTTATCAAGGGTAGTGACTCTGGGAAATGTGCGGGCCTTTTTAGATTTTAGGTGCATCATATTCTTGTCCTTTGTTGCTGGTGAAGAAATCATGCAGCCATACATTCCACATGTAACAGCTCCAGGGATCTTGCTCTTTTGTCTTGGCCACACAGCAGCAGCTCCTGGGTGCTTTCGCATCAATGGTGAATGGCTCCACTGCTTCCACTGCAACTCTGCTCTCCTGATCTGCTGTACAGTGCAGTAGGACTGCCAGCCATTCTCATCAATGGTGTTTTGCTTGCTCCACCGCTTCCGCTGCAATTCTGCTATCCTGATCTCCTGCGAGCTGGAGGCTTTTGCCTCAGGCTGCTCTCCCAGCTGACAGGACTGCATGGTCGCACCTACCCCAGCCTACCCCTTGCTCCCACGGCTCATGAAGCCTGGAGAGTAGTAAGGAGCAGTTCAACTATAGGCTGAGCAAGTGCAGAATGGTGGTAGAATGTGTCTTTGGACGTTTAAAAGCTCGCTGGCGCTGTTGGTCAGACCTCAGCACAACCAACGTTCCCATTGTTATTGCTGCTTGCTGTGTGTTCCATAATATCTGTCAGAGTAAGGGGGAGACATTTATGGCAGGGTGGGAGGTTGAGGCAAATCGCCCGGCGTCCAATTTTGCGCAGCCAGACACCAATTAGAAGAGCACAGCAAGGCATGCTGCGCATCACAGAGACTTTGAAACCAGTTTCATGACTGGCCAGGCTATGGTGTGACAGTTGTGTGTGTTTCTCCTTGATGCAAACCCGCTCCCTTTGTTGATTTTAATTCCCTTTAAGCCAACCACCCTCCCCCCTTCGAAATACAGTAACTATTGTTTTGAAACCATGCATTAATTAAAAAAAATTCAGATAATGGACAAGATAGCCGCGGGTGGTTTGGGGTACATGTCGTCAGTGACCATTCCCTCCCTCCCTCCGTGAAAGCTATGGCAGAATCATTTCTCGCCCTTTTTACTGGATTGCCCGCGCATACGCCATAGCACTGCAAGCGGGAGTCTGCTCCGATCACCACTGCAGTTGTGAGCATTGTAAACACCTCGCATTTTCCCTTGGAGATTGTGGCATATATATTGGCATTACGTCTTTTGGAACAGAGTTCTGATAGCACGGATTCATCTCCCCATACAGCGATCAGATCCATTTCCTCCCGTTCGGTCCATGCTGGAGCTCTTTTGCAATTCTGGGACTGCATGGTCACCTGTGTTGATGAGCTCGCCATGCTGGCCAAACAGGAAATGAAATTCAAAAGCTCCCGACGTTTTTCCTGTGTACCTGATTAGTGCATCTGAGTTGAAAGGGCTGGCCACAGCGGTCAAAATGGAGCACTCTGGGATAGCTCCCGGAGGCCAATACTATTGAATTGCATCTACACTACCCCAAATTCGACCCAGCGATGTTGATTTTAGTGCTAATCCCCTCGTCAGGGAGGAGTACAAAAATCGATTTTAAGAGCCCTTTAAGTCGACAAAAATGGCTTCATCGACTTAAACTCTTAGCGTAGACCAGGGCTAAGAGAGGCACTTCAATCTTTGACATTTAGCTGAACAAAGCCACTACTTTACATAGTCAAAGCCAGTCAACAGGGTGGACCAAGAGGTAAAATTAAAAGGTGTCAAAATATAAGCATATCAACATAAAAGAAGAATAATGGTAGAGATAGAGACAAAAAAGCAGAGGGGTAAGATATGAACTTTATGAGGTGCCATGGAGACCTGGGCTTGGAGCAATATGAAGGTATCTGCGTATCTATGGAGAAGATACCTATGCTTAATTGCAGATTGTAGTTCCGTATTACAAAATTGGCAACTATACAAACCACTCTAGATTTGTCCTCATGGTTTGACAACACCAGAGTTACTCAATGAATTATAGGTTTCAGAGTAGCAGCCGTGTTAGTCTGTATTCGCAAAAAGAAAAGGAGGACTTGTGGCACCTTAGAGACGAACAAATTTATTTGAGCATAGGCTTTTGTGAGCTACAGTCCACAGCTTTTTGTTACTAGAAGAAGCATGAAACACTGAGGTCATAAGTTCTAAAATTTGAGATCTTATTGCCCAGCTAGCAAAGTTACCTTTTCTGGACTTTAGGAGCTTATGTTAATGAAAAATTTCACAGATCTATCTCTATGTGTTGGACATTTAGAATACCCAAGTGATACTATGAAGTGTAATGAATAGGCAGCAGAATATGGTCACTGTTTTAAGTATTAGGGGGAAAAACTTGTTATTGCAGATAAAGTCACATGCATACAAAGCATGACCCTCTGAATCACATCCAAGTATAATAATTTTTCCACTGAAAGCTTTGCATCTACAAACAATTTATTTTTCTTGAAGTGGTGATTTCCCTTCCCCATCCTTTCCTTTGACTGGGACCTTCAGTAATGCTAGCAGCTGCAACCAAAAATGTGTTTGGCTGAGCCTGAGATGCCTTACAGTCATCTTGATGGCATTTCCCTCTTTAGAGCTCCCCATAAACATAGACCAAACTAATTCATGATCCTCGTTCAAATCTCTCCTTAAAATTCTTCTCTGTTGTGATGTCTACAAAATCTTGACAAGCACACCAGCAGCCTATCATGTTGATCATTATCATTTCATTATTTCCATGTGTCTGTATCCATCTGTTGTCTCTTGTCTGACACTTAGATTGTCAATTATTTGGGACAGGAACCGTGTTTTAGTTATGTGTTTGTGCCTAGCACAATGGAGTCCAGGTCCATGTCTGGGATCTTTAGGTGCTACTATAATACAAATAAAAATAAATGGATGTCAGAATATAACAACTTTTGAACACTGCACTTAATCAGTTCTAAGGTTTCTCGGAAGGGTCTAAGCATCAATGGGCAGAACCCTATTGATTTTTGGCAGAATTGGAAGAGGGGAAATGAGACACACAGAGTCCATGGCATCTAGTTAGCATCTCTTTAGTTGTCTGTAGATCAAAGAACCAGTTGATGGTAACCATTAACATTTTCCAGCATAACAGTACCCCCATCTCAGCTCTCCCCATGCTCCCAATATAGTTTAAAATGTTAACATCCTGAAAGAGGGAGAAAAAGAAAGAAGAAAGAAGGAGAATAAGAATGACCAGGCGATGGGGGTACACAGCATCCCCTGGCATGGAAGGGAGGGGTATGGGTGTTTCATTGATCACCCCTGTTCCAGAGCACCCCCGTGATCAGAAGTTCCCCTGTATTCACACCCTGCACACTTGTAATAATCTTGTACAAAATATGCCTTGTGAGGTATCATTTGAAAACTGACAACTCGGCGGTCAATAATATCATGGTGAAATGTAAATAGCAACATAATATGTAAAGTTATGAAACCCCCCGGTATGATATTACTAGCACATGTTCAAAACCATACAGCTGTGCCCAGGCAAAAGTATGCTGAACAAAGCAATGTGTCTTTATTTCAATTTACGCATACATAGTAAACAGGGTCCTTGAGACAGCTAGGAGAAGAGATGGCAGGAGACAAAGCAAATTTGCATTTCAAACACATTTGAGAAGAAAGAGCATGGAGCTTCCTTCAACCCCAACTCCACCTTGCCTTCTTTACTGTTTAAATAAACTTTGCTTTGAGGGGTAACCCTCAGAAGAATCCTCTTCAAAAGTTAACCATACCATAAAAGAAAGGGGCAGAAAACCCCAAGTGCTCACTCTCTCTCTCACACACACACATATTTAAACTGAACTGTTTTGGTAATTCCAGCTGAAGTAACAAACTGTTGAATATTGACCATTACAGGGCCAACGGACCTTTTAATATATGAATTGTTCAGGAGAGGCCTGGAGAGTGCAGAACACATGTTTTTGGGAAAATTTGGGACTGGGAGAGTCTTGGGGTCACCCTGCAAATAGTAATCAAGGCTGGTGGAAGCCAGAATGTGACTGAAGTGGTGCTGACAGGCTGCTGGCATCAGAGCAGCTGGACCAGGGCCACAGCTATACCCAGACATTCAGGGTGTAACCTACATGCTGGAGGGCTGTTTGTGAGCAGCCCAGGTTGGGAGCTACAACAGTAAAGCATTGCCAGGCACCCATGTTACCAGATTTGCCCGTTACTTCGGGGTACACTCATTTCTTAGGGTTACTCTTTGGGGGGAGGGTTCTGTAATTCTATTAATGTACTGCTTGTGTCACGTGTGTTTTCATATGAAGCTAAACTCCCTTCTGCAAGTCCCCTCCCACTAGAGCTATCCTGCAGGACCTAGGTTTCCCAGGGCTGGGTTCTTCCAGCCCCAGAACCAGATGAACACACACACACGCACACATACATTAACAGAGTAAGTCTGAGCAGACCGGGTCAATCAGCACTTTTAAGCTGTCACCCTTATATGTCCCTGGGCTCAATAGGCTGGGCCAAGCAGCACTTTCAAGCTGTAACCCATAAATGCCACAAGTACCGCACTGGAATAGAGTAAGCCTGAGCAGGCTGGGTCAAATAGCACTTCCAGGCTGCCACGCTTATGTGCCCCTGTATTCAACAGACTGGGTTGAGCAGCACTTTCAAGCTGCCACCCTTGTATGTCACAGGTTTGGTATGTCCCTATCCCCACTTTCACATCACAATTGTTCTGGTAGTAACCCACTTGATGAGCAAAACCCACAAGATTTTTGGGTGCTACAGGGATCTTTAGCTTAGGTAAAAGAAGCGTTGCTACAGAGTAAATGGGGAAGCTAAAAACACAAAAGCATAAAGTTGAGAGAGAGAGAGAAGCAACCAGCTTAACCACAAAAGTTATTGATTGAATAATAGTGATAGCTACACAAGGAGAGCCTAAACCAACATAATGGTTACATTACTAAAGGTTAATACCTGAAGTAGAAAGGAAAACAGAGAGAGAGAAAGAGGGGAATCTCACTACTTCCATGCTACTTCCAAGCTTGAACTGGTCGGGGTTCCCGGGTGATCGTGGTAGCTCAGGGTTCTGAGTTCTAGATACAGGCAGAGCCCCCACCATGATCAGTCAGGAGAAGATGGAGTCCCAGTGGAACTGATGCATAGTTTGGATCCAAGCATCCGAACACTCACTTGGGCTTAGGTAGGGGTTCTTGTAGAGAAAATACAATGGTTCAAGGGAGAACACTACATTTGTTTATAGGTAAACTGATGACTCAAGGGTTTTCTTTAGGCTAGACAATAGGAGCTGAGTCACTCTTGGCTATGGATGATGTTCCTTCCAGGGAGCTCACAATGCAGTTAGGCTGCTTCAGTATTTTGGATATCAAGCAAGGATTCATTACTAGAATTGGTCTAATAACTGCTGATCTGGGTGTGTGCAGGCATAGGTTCATTAACATCTGGAGCAGAGATCTCCATGATGCAGTGCTTCCCTGCTTTTCTGGTCCCAGAATTCAGTGTGGTTCTTTAGTTGGAATCTCTGTTCTCCATTCTGTATGCTAATGGAGATGTCTCCCTGTCCCATCTTTGATGCAGATGAGGCATGGGGAGTTGCCTTTAATCTTGTCATCCTTGTCAGGAGGGATGTAGATGTGTCTCCCACCACCCTTTACTGCTCTCTGCAAGTCTTTTCTCTGATTGGTTTTGGTTCAATCAGAGGCGGGGGTGGGGGCTGTGTCTTTCATGAGTCAAACAGGCTGGATACTGCACCCTGGTTCCCCAAGAACACAGTGCTGACTGGTATCACCCAAAATTTGGGGGCAGGGTGGTGACACAACTCCACACTGGTCTGGTTTGCATCCCAGAATGTGACACCCCACTTCACACTCTCAGGGGACAAACATTTAGTAGAGTCCTATTCTCCAGCCAAGCCCCCTCTAGTGTCCAGTTCCATTTTGGATTACAGAATCTTTTAAGTTTTTCAGAGAACCATGGCCCTCCAGCCATGCTTTCTCAACATCCAGCCCCTTTTGGGGTTACCTTGTCTTTAAAATCATGTACCTCACCAGCTCACTCGTAATATGTTTGGGCTCCTTCAGTGACCAGGCATCCAGAGTCTCTAAGCCACCTTTTATTCTCATAAACTTTCTCTTAGCCTTTTCTGACCTTTCTTTCAGGACCCAACTTCTGTAAGTCAAGGTCTTCTTTCAAGTCCCATTGCTGAAAGGTGTTTCTTTCCTCTACAGCCCAGTTTTTTCTCGCAAGTCTGGTCTTTGTCTCACTGCCATTTCCTCCTTTTAACTCCAGTACTTCCTCTTCCTAATTGCTCTTTCCTCCTGAACTACACACTCTTCAGGTGACATTCAATTACATGACCCCTTTCAGGTGGTTCTTGTGTTTCAATTAGAATCATAGAATCATAGAATATCAGGGTTGGAAGGGACCCCTGAAGGTCATCTAGTCCAACCCCCTGCTCGAAGCAGGACCAATTCCCAGTTAAATCATCCCAGCCAGGGCTTTGTCAAGCCTGACCTTAAAAACTTCCAAGGAAGGAGATTCCACCACCTCCCTAGGCAACGCATTCCAGTGTTTCACCACCCTCTTAGTGAAAAAGTTTTTCCTAATATCCAATCTAAACCTCCCCCACTGCAACTTGAGACCATTACTCCTCGTTCTGTCATCTGCTACCATTGAGAACAGTCTAGAGCCATCCTCTTTGGAACCCCCTTTCAGGTAGTTGAAAGCAGCTATCAAATCCCCCCTCATTCTTCTCTTCTGCAGGCTAAACAATCCCAGCTCCCTCAGCCTCTCCTCATAAGTCATGTGTTCTAGACCCCTAATCATTTTTGTTGCCCTTCGCTGGACTCTCTCCAATTTATCCACATCCTTCTTGTAGTGTGGGGCCCAAAACTGGACACAGTACTCCAGATGAGGCCTCACCAATGTCGAATAGAGGGGGACGATCACGTCCCTCGATCTGCTCGCTATGCCCCTACTTATACATCCCAAAATGCCATTGGCCTTCTTGGCAACAAGGGCACACTGCTGACTCATATCCAGCTTCTCGTCCACTGTCACCCCTAGGTCCTTTTCCGCAGAACTGCTGCCTAGCCATTCGGTCCCTAGTCTGTAGCGGTGCATTGGATTCTTCCGTCCTAAGTGCAGGACCCTGCACTTATCCTTATTGAACCTCATCAGATTTCTTTTGGCCCAATCCTCCAATTTGTCTAGGTCCTTCTGTATCCTATCCCTGCCCTCCAGCGTATCTACCACACCTCCCAGTTTAGTATCATCCGCAAATTTGCTGAGAGTGCAATCCACACCATCCTCCAGATCATTTATGAAGATATTGAACAAAACCGGCCCCAGGACCGACCCCTGGGGCACTCCACTTGACACCGGCTGCCAACTAGACATGGAGCCATTGATCACTACCCGTTGAGCCCGACAATCTAGCCAGCTTTCTACCCACCTTATAGTGCATTCATCCAGCCCATACTTCCTTAACTTGCTGACAAGAATACTGTGGGAGACCGTGTCAAAAGCTTTGCTAAAGTCAAGAAACAATACATCCACTGCTTTCCCTTCATCCACAGAACCAGTGGATGCATTACCATTGTGCAGTGCTTTATTAGCCCCAGCTGAGCTAACTGCTTCCCCTTCCAGATAAGCTAAGGCTGCTTAAAAAGACCACATCATCTTGTGACAGGGAGACACAGAGCCCCTGGCATCAGGGAGTAGGAGGGGATAGTTGCAGTGAGTCCATGAAATTGATGCGGATGGAAGGGTGGGACACCACAAGGCAGGAGACAGGACCAGGACAAATCAGAAATAAGGCATTTCATTTCCAAAGAGTAAAAATGGAAAAAACAAGTGAGGAGTCAGCTGATGGGAATGACCGTGTCACAACAGTATGAGCTGCCCTGTAACATTAAGTACCAGAGACTAATCACCCTGTAGTTCATCATTTGGCTAAAGGATTTGGACATTTGTGGGTTTTGTCCATTTAGTGATGTGATTTTATAATAGACATGGAAATTATCATACCAAGTGAATCTGCCACAAACTGGTTCTTTGACTTCCTGTTCATGAGTATATACTGCTAATATATCCAACAATGCACGTACAACAGTACCTCTTTCATAGTATTTTATAGTTCCCATGTTACTAAATACATCTTCCCTCTCCCTCCATCCAGTATTAATATGACAAATAAGAAAGGCTTGGTTCTTACAATATTAGTATAAACAAATAACAGTAACTTTAAAATTAAGATGGAATTTTTAGTTTTAGCAATTCAGAACTGGCTTTCTCTTAATTCTTAATCTGTGGGCAGGTCAGCAGATTATTCTGCCTAAAGTAAGATTTGCCTTTTCTTGATATACATTTCTGGGGAAGTAGTATTGTCACTTAGTATACATTGGCTATCACAATGTGCTATAGACATCTTCTCCAAAGAGGTTATGATTGAGGCAGATGACGTCATTTTCCTCATTATGCCTAATTTTTGTCATAAATAAAAGTCATTAATTACTAGCAAGTGATTCTCTGTAAGAACAACAAAACTCTGCTACTATGGCCCAGCTGGTATCTCATCCATACTGTTGATTCACACAATTTTCTGTAATTGCAAAGATTCATAGATTCATAAGGCCAGAAGGGACCATTGTGGTCATCAGACCATAGGACTTCCCTTAATTAGTTCCTGTATGAATACATTTTTCTTTTAGAAAAACGTTCAACTTGATTTAAAGATTTCCAGTAATGTAGAATCCACCAGAGCCCTCAGTAAATTGTTCCAAGGGTACACTGTAAAATGAGGGAATAGTGTTTTATAAAAGTGTGAAATTTCACAAACTCATTTAACTAGATAATGTCCTGTTGCTTGTTTAGGCCCTAATCCTACCGACTGTACATTTGCCTACACAGAGCCACTTTAACTTCATTGTTCAGAATCCATTAAGTTCAATTCACTTTGGCCCTATTCTATACTTCATTGTTTATCTTACAATTTTTTTTGCCCCTTTGTACACCCTTCTTTCTAGTGTACCTTTTTTTTTTTTTGTGCACTTAACGGTGCACATGTCTCTAGAAGGTTTCCACTTGTGTGTTTTTGAAGGTTTTGTCAGCCCTATAAGTACAGCAATTCAGTAAAGATGACAGCATTCCTAATGCAGCAGAAGAACAAGTAAAGGAAACTTGTCTTAGAAATGTTGAAGGTGGTGGGATTATAAAAGCCCTCATGGATACTGCCCAATTTCAACACAAAGTACTTTTAGTTGCTACTGAGAAGTAAGCAATACACCAAATAAACTATTTGTCCAAACTTAACATAGCCCACACAAATGTCATAGACTGAATTACATCTGAGACACACTAATGTTATCATTTGCTTGTATTCCGAGGAATAGATGTTGATACACATTCTTAAGGGATGCAGAAACTGCGGAATCAATCTTTATTGTAGACAAAACAAAAAAGTCTATCTTATTACAGTAGCAGCAGGGCAATTGTGCATAGCTGCTCTGGCTCAGATTTGAATCCACAGATGACAAGATAAGAGATATGGCAGCAGGTTTTTCTGATCTAAAACACTCATGCTAGGAAGCCGCATGTAGCTTCTGGACAAAAGAAGGTGATAGGTGCTTAAGAAGTACATTAGATAATGATAGATAACAAATGTAAACCAACATAATTTATAAGGAGCCAGAGAGAAATTATCAGCAGCAGCTTGGAGGAATTGTGCTGATAAAGATATGAACCAATAAAATGTATGGAGTCTTATGAGGCTTTTATACGCCTTTGCATGGTTTTCAGTGTGTGGAAGCAGAATGTTTATTTCATTGAGTTCTAACTTGAATTTACTAACATGAAATCTTAACCACTTGCATTAATTAACACACTGCCTGCATTTAATTGCATATTGCATTTAAATAATATCCTACGATTTCAGGTTGAATCATTTTTTTATAACAATGTATTATTATTACTCAAAGGCTCAGTTGTTCTTTGTAGGCATTGGCCTGCACTGGGAAAAGTGTCAAGTCACATTGTCCCAGCAGGTGCTTCAAGAAGCGCTATACAGGTATATGGGGGAGCCACACCCACTGCTGCACACCTGGAGGCAAAGCAAGTTACTCTGTAACTGGCAGGTTTTGGGAGTGACTACTGTCTCTAGGCAGGTGCAGTCCTTGTTCTCAAGAGAGCAAGGACTTGGCATGTGGTTATCACCCACGCAGGGAGACTCCTCACAGTCACCTGGACTTCGGATACAGAAGTCTGCAGTACTTGTCTGCAGTACTTCCCTGCGAGGATTCGTTTTTTGTGGGGCGGGGGGGTAATAGTTGACAATGTCTTCATCCAGAGTGTATCCCCTTGAGATGCCTTTTGGTCTGTTTAAAAAATAAGTTTACAAACCTATATGAGGGTGACAAGAGTGGAGAGACGGAATCTCTTCATATGGCCAATCTCTGATGTTAAAGCTATTTTAGGGATTCATGACATATTTTTGGCAATCCTAAAAAGATGTCATTTTCCTTCCCTTTACCCCTCACTCTCTGTTTTTACTGTAAGCTTTTAGCTATGTTGCCCCTCTAGTTTCACTGTACCTTTTCCAACTTTCTCTGGCAGCTAATAAATTTTAGTGAATTTTTTTAAGCAACAGTTTCATTTAAAAAAAATGAAGAGCCACATCTTGCTTGCCTTGCTTTTGTGAGAAGCCTTTTAGAAGCTACTCCTCAGAGAGGTAAGGCAAGCAGAATTTGGCCTTACATAGTAAAATGATCTGACTGAAGACTGTTCTCCTAAGGACCATACTTTTGGTGCTTCAGTTTGAGAAGAGGCAGGAAAAAGTGTCTCTCAAAGCAAAATGACCTTTGGAAAGATGAATCATAGCTGAGGAGGGGGAGGCCCCAGATCACCTTCTTGACTGTATGGATTATCGTATGCAGAGGGCTCAATCTCTGATGTAATGGGAAGAAACACAGTACATGGCACTCCTCCAAGGATTAGGAGGCTTTGTGTTATTATACGAATCTTTTCTAAATGAGGATGAAGATTCATTTTCAAAACTCTTTGAAACATAAGCTAAGATGAAGCTGATTTCTCCCACCCACTTAGATATTTTATCTAATAACTCCACCACTTCCCTCCCTCCCCCAAATCCCAGAAAATTGGCTGCTGGCTTTTGAGTTATCCTTATGGCACGTGGCCCCAAAAGGAATTCTTGATTTCTATTATAATATTTTTTTAAATTAAAATTTAATTTATCATGCCAATTACAAACCATCTAATTGCTCTGTTAAAACATTTTCAAAACGAATTCCAAGTTAGATAAAACAAACAGACTATCTGGTCCCGCTATCAAAAGCCAACACTGAAGTCAATTGATATCTTGTGGTTGACTTGCAGGTGCCCTGGACTGGGCCTTTACTGTTAGAAAACAATTTACTGATGCAAAGTAAATACAATACAAAATGTACAACAAGCTTCATGCAGGCAGGATGCATTCATCTCTTTTCCACAGGGTTTGCCTGAGTCTATACCAAGAACAGTACACTTCACACTAACAAAATCACATATATGTACTGTGGTATATTTCAGTATGAAAGATGCTCTCTTTATTCACAATTCTCCCTTTCTTAATTTGTACGCAGTTCAAGGAGCTCAACCTCATGCAAGCTATAGACAACAAGTAGAAGACAATTGCTCATTTTAATGAACTGCTCATATTATTGGCCCCAATCCACTCTTTATTGGCGTAGCATTACTAAAACCAAGCACAGATGTATAAATTCGAAGGCAGATGGCTAAAATGTATTATAGGTTCAATGCTGTTATCCCCAAATAAAAGTTGTTTTTTCAGTACAATAAGATGCCAGCAGTGATGTACTACTCTGAGCCTTTCTGTGCTGTAGGAGAGACCTCTTTCAGACTCTAATAGGACTCCTGTGAAATGCAGCCAACAAGCAGCGACAACTATGGTTTCCCTCTCAGCAGATGACAGATGATCTAGTTTCAGGATGACAAAGGCATTTTATAATATTTAATTGAGATAGGTATTTCATCCACATAACCCTTTCCCTGGTTTTGCAGTTTGGATAGTAGTCTTAGAGTTCTTCAAAGAGCAGATCAATAATATACAATGTAGTCCTGGCTGGAATTGTCTCTATGCATGAGAGACAGGATCATTCTGTTTCTCAAGGTATGACAGATGTAAAAGAACAAGTGGCTGTATACCACAGGCCCAATTCAGTCCCAAAGTCAGAAGTTACGCTGACTTGAATAAACTTTTATTTGTCACCACATACACTGTGGCTGGATTTGGCATTATGTGAGTGCAATAAAATGTCCCATTTTTCACACTCATGTTTACCTAAGGAATCATATCAGATTAAGACAATGTACACGTGAGAAAGCAGCAAAGGTAGGCACCACATTTACTCCATTGTGGAAAGAACCAAAGCCAGGAGAGGGAGGTAGACTATATCAGCTTGGCATTATGAAGTTGCTGCCACATGATCATGGTAATGTGATAAGAAAAGGAGGACTTGTGGCACGTTAGAGACGAACCAATTTATCTGAGCATAAGCTTTCGTGAACTACAGCTCACTTTGTCGGATGAAGCTTATGCTCAAATAAATCTGTTAGTCTCTAAGGTGCCACAAGTATTCCTTTTCTTTTTGCGAATAGAATTGCGGCTGCTACTCTGAAACCTGTAATGTGATATTTTTTCATGCTGCAAAAAATCTTCCAGTCTTGCTTTGTATGTGAATGTTTTCATATAACTACATCTTGAAGAGTATGAAGTTAGTTGGTCCCACTGCCCTATTACATGTTGGCAACAAAATGGAAATCCAATCGCATGGTTGCTAAAATTTCCAAGGCACTTTTCATAAGAGTGGGAATGTTGGCTAGTGATAAAAGGTTGAGGTTTGACTGATAAAAGGTTGAGGTTTATTCAGATTTTGAGTCTTTTTTTTTAAAAAAAAAAGGGGTAGCTGCAGATTTCCCCATAAATGGCTTCTATGTAAGATGTACAATACTACTTGCTTTTAGTCATTCCAGCCATTCCATGATACTGATTTTTGACATATAAGCATTTCTGCTTTCAATCCCAATCAGAACCAGGAAGTGCAGAGATCAGTGAAAATGGATATATATATCTATATTGATCTAGATATTTAATTTGACAATTCCTTTTGAACCTAAAATAAAGTAGATTTGGATTCTGTTCTTATGCAAGGTGGCATGTAATTTTAAGATATGGTTAATAATATCTCTTTATTACAGAAATAATGCTTGGAAGGGATTTAGAGCAAAGCTTTGCTTGCAAGACTTCCTTGCTGAAGTTAATGAATGCAGTGACATTGTTTCATCAAACTAAACATCCACAATAAAGCTAAGACGCATTGGCAAAGAGACTGAGGACACCTACACCACATCTGCACTGGTGAATAATCACAAAAATAGAAATGTATGGGCAGTATTGCATGAAAATGTTCTGGTTAGCTCAGCGGCTGTCCAAAAATGTCAGAGTGCAGCTATAAGGATCTATGACTAAGAGGGAACATAACTACATGTGTAATAACCATTTTGTAAGGTGTATAATAGTACTTTGCATTCTATATCAGCCTCCATCCTAAGATCACAGAGTGCTTTAGCACCAATAGTAGCATGATCTAGAGGATTGAGAATGGGCAATGGAACCTGACTCTCCAGAGTTTTAAGCCTGCTTCTGAGAATAATTTGCTATACAGACTGGGGAAAATCACTAAGGCCTGGTCTACACTACGAGTTTATGTTGAATTCAGCAGCATTAAATCGAATTAACCCTGCACCCGTCCACACAACGAAGCCATTTTTGTCGACATACAGGGCTCTTAAAACTGATTTCTGTACTCCTCCCCAATGAGGGGATTAGCGCTGAAATCAACATCGCCGTTTTGAGTTAGGGTTAATGTGGACGCAATTCGAAGGTATTCGCCTCCGGGAGCTATCCCACAGTGCACCATTGTGACCACTCCGGACAGCACTCTGAACTCGGATGCACTGGCCAGATGTACAGGAAAAGCCCAGGGAACTTTTGAATCTCATTTCCTGTTTGGCCAGGCAAGCTCATCAGCACAGGTGACCATGCAGTCCCAGAATAGAAAAAGAGCTCCAGCATGGACCAAATGGGAGGTACTGGATCTGATCGCTGTACGGGGAGAGGAATCCATGCTATCAGAACTACATTCCGAAAGACGAAATGCCAAAACATTTCAAAAAATCTCCGAGGCATGAGGGACAGAGGCTATAGCAGGGATGCAACACAGTGCTGCATGAAACTTAAGGAGCTCATACAAGCGTATCAGAAAACCAAAGAATCAAACGGACGCTCCGGGACAGAGCCCCAGACATGCTGCTTCTACGCTGAGCTGCATGCAATTCTAGGGGTTGTTGCCACCACTACCCCACCCATGTCCGTGGACTCCGATGATGGGGTACTCTCCACCATGGCTGGGGATTTTGCGGATGGGGAAGATGAGGAGGAGGAGGATGAGCTTGAGGAGAGCACACAGCACACCGTTCTCCCTGA
This sequence comes from Eretmochelys imbricata, assembly GCF_965152235.1. Classification (NCBI taxonomy): domain Eukaryota; kingdom Metazoa; phylum Chordata; order Testudines; family Cheloniidae; genus Eretmochelys; species Eretmochelys imbricata. The sequence continues at coordinate 39,009,002 of NC_135574.1, forward strand.
CAGCCAGGATCTTTTTATCCCCCTGACTGAAATACCCGCCCAAACCAACGAAGCCGGAGAAGGGACCTCTGGTCAGTGTACCTTTTTAAATATAATACATGTTATAAAAGCAAGCATTTTTAAAAGATTAAGTAGCCCTGAGGACTTGGGATGCATTCATGGCCAATACAGCTACTGGAAAAGTCTGTTAACGTGTCTGGAGATAGAGCGGAAATCCTCCAGGGACATCTCCATGAAGCTCTCTTGGAGGTAATCTAAAAGCCTTTGCAGAAGGTTTCTGGGGAGAGCAGCCTGATTCCGTCCTCCATGGTAGGACACTTTACTACACCATACTAGTAGCAAGTAATCTGGTATCATTGCATGACAAAGCCTGGCAGCATATGGCCCTGGTGTTTGCTGGCATTCAAGCAACATCCGTTCTTTATCTCTCTGTGTTATCCTCAGGAGAGTGATATCATTCATGGTAACCTGGTTGAAACAGGGGAATTTAATTAAGGGGACATTCAGAGGTGGCTGTTCCTACTGGGCTGTTTGCCTGTGGCTGAAAAGAAATCCTCCCCGCAGTTAGCCACGCGGTGGGGAGGCGGGGGCATTGGCGCTGAGCTGTTCGTGTTTGGCTAGCAGGGATCTTCCCTGATACCAGCCATGCAGTGCGGGGAGGGGTAAAGTGAACATCCCAGAGAATTGGATGTGGGGGGTTACTTTGGGTTCTGCTACTGCACATTAACAGGAAAATCGCAGCACTAAATGGCCAACCCAACGTGCTTTGCTTGGTATGGGAGAGGAGGGCGCTGCTGTTATGAAGGTTGCAGAAGCTGAAAGACTGTGGCTTACCGTGGCCGCATGCAAGCTGAATTCTGTTGCCCGGCACTGAGTGTGTGATCTCTAACACCAAAGCCGCAGCCACTCCATATAAGATGCAAAATGCGACCTTGTACCAAAATCACATGTGCAATGTAATGTGAATAGTGTTGTTCACTGTGTAAGAGTATAGTCATTGTTCTGTAAAATGTATCTTTTTAAATACTTCACTCCCTTTTTTTCCTCCAGCAGCTGCAAATGTTTCAAGCCTCCCTCCTCTGTCCCAAAGGCTATCTCAGATAAGGCGGCGAAAAAAACGCACGTGCGATGACATGTTCTCTGAGCTCATGCAGTTGTCCAGCACTGACAGAGCTGTGTGGAGGGACACAATAGCAGAGTACAGGATGGGTGGCCGATGAACGTGAGGAGAGGTGGTGGCAGGAAGATCAGAGGAGGCATGAGGAAACGCTGGGGCTACTGTGGGATCAAACGGACATGCTCCGGCATCTGGTGGAGGTTCATGAACGGCTGCAGGATCACAGACTGCCACTGCAGCCCCTGTTTAACCACCCTCCCTCCTCCCCAAGTTCCATAGCCTCTTCACCCAGACGCCCAAGAACGTGGGGGGAGGCTCTGGGCACCCAACAACTCCACCCCAGTGGACAGCCAAAGCAACAGAATGCTGTCATTCAAGAAGTTTTAAAGTGGCCTTTTCCTTCCCACACCCCACCCGGGCTACCTTGTGAGTTATCTCCCTATTTTTATAATCAATTAATAAAGAATACATGTTTTTTTCAACGATAGTGACTTTATTTCCTTTGCAAGCAAGCTATGATTAAAGGGGAGAGGGTGGGTGGCTTACAGGGAATTTAGAGGCAACCAAGGGAGCGGGTTTTCATCAAGGAGAAACAAACAGAAGTTTCACACAGTCCCCTGGCCAGTCATGAAACTGGTTTTCAAAGCTTCTCTGATGCGCAGCGCTTCCTGCTGTGCTCTTCTAACTGCCCTGGTGTCTGGCTGAGCGTATTCAGCAGCCAGGAAATTTGCACCAACCTCCCACCCCACCATAAACATCTCCTCCTTACTCTCACAGAGATTGTGGAGCACACAGCAAGCAGCAATAACAATGAGAATATTGGTTTCGCTGAGGTCTGAGCGAGTCAGTAAACTGCACCAGCGACCCTTTAAATGTCCAAATCCACACTCTACCACCATTCTGCACTTGCTCAGCCTATAGTTGAACAGCTCCTTACTACTGTCTAGGGTGCCTGTGTATGGCTCCATGAGCCAGGGCATTAAGGGGTCCCCAAGGATAATTATAGACATTTCAACATCGCCAGCAGTTATTTTCTGGTCTGGGAAGTAAATCCCTTCCTGCAGCTGTTTAAACAGACCAGAGTACCTTAAGACGCAAACATCATGAACTTTTCCCAGCCATCCCACGTTGATGTTGGTGAAACATCCCTTGTGATCCACCAGTGCTTGCAGCACCATTGAAAAGTACTCCTTGCGGTTTATGTACTGGCTGCCCTGGTGGTCCGGTCCCAAGATAGGGATATGCGTTCCATCTATAGCCCCACCAGAGTTAGAGAATCCCATTGCAGCAAAGCCATCCAGTATGACCTGCACATTTCCCAGAGTCACTACCTTTGATAGCAGCAGCTCAATAATTGCGTTGGCTACTTGCATCACAGCAACCCCCACAGTAGATTTGTCCTCTCCAAATTGATTACTGACTGACCGGTAGCTGTCTGGCATTGCAAGCTTCCACAGGGATATTGCCACTCGCTTGTGAACTGTGAGAGCTGCTCTCATGTTGGTATTCTTGCGCTTCAGGGCAGGGGAAAGCAAGTCACAAAGTTCCATAAAAGTGCACTTATGCATGTGAACGTTTTGGAGCCATTGGGAATCATCCCAAACCTGCAACACTATGCGGTCCTACCACTTTGTGCTTGTTTCCCAGGCCCAAAATCGGCATTCCACAGCATGAGCCTGCCCCAGTAACACCATGATCTCCAAATTGCTGGGGACCACGGTTTTAGAGAAATCTGTGTTCATGTCCTAATCACCGCACTGTCGTTGCCTCCTCTCCTGGTTTTTCAGGTGCTGGTTCTGCATAAACTGCACAATAATGCGTGAGGTGTTTACAATGGTCAACTGCTGCAGAGAGCTGAACAGGCTCCATGCTTACTGTGCTATGGTGTCTGCTCGGGCAATCCAGGGAAAAGGGCGCGAAACGATTGTCTGCTGTTGCTCTGACGGAGGGAGGGGCGACTGACAATATGGCTTACAGGGTTGGCTTACAGGGAATTAAAATCAACAAAGGGGGTGGCTTTGCATCAAGGAGAAACTGAATGGTCCCCTCAAGGATAGAACTCAAAACCCTGGGTTAGCAGGCCGTTGATTTCACGAAGAGAGGGAGGAAGGGAGGAGAAAATGAATACAAAACAAATCTGGTCTATTTCTTGTTTTTATCCACTTCATCTATCTTTATACATCTTGCTGGCAGCAGACGGTGCAGTATGACTGCTGGCCATCGTCATCTCCTGGCTGCTCATTAAAAGACAGTGCAGTAGGGCTGCTGGCAGGACTGAATCGCCATGAGCGAAACTTAAAAGGGAAATGACCTGGCTGAGTCATTCCCATGTTTGCCCAGGCACCCCTGACCGACTTCACCAAGGTCAGCTAAAAGAGCACCCTGGACTATGGCGACAACGGCTACCAGTCATACTGCACTGTCTGCTGCCCAAAGACAATAAACTGCTGCTGTGTAGCAATGTGTACCGCGTCTGCCAGCACCCAGGAGACATATGGTGACTGTGAGCTGAGCAGGCTCCATGCTTGCCGTGGTATGGCATCTGCACGGGTAACCCAGGAAAAAAGGCGCGAAACAATTGTCTGCCGTTGCTTTCACGGAGGGAGGGAGGAAGGGAGGAAAGGGGGGGCCTGACGATATGTACCCAGAACTACCCGCAACAATGTTTTTGCCCCATCAGGCATTGGGATTTCTACCCAGAATTCAAATGGGTGGCGGAGACTGCGGGAACTGTGGGATAGCTACCCACAGTGCAATGCTCTGGAAGTCAACAGTTGCCTCGGTACTGTGGACGCACTCCGCCGACTAAATGCACTTAGAGCATTTGTGTGGGGACACACACAATCGACTGTATAAAAACACTTTCTACAAAACCAAATTCTATAAATTCAACCTAATTTCGTAGTGTAGACATGGCCTAAGACTAGCTATACCATAGGTGTGGTTTCCCCAGCTGCAAAATAATGCTCCTTGGAGTATTGTGAGGTTTGTTAACACCTGGTGTACATCAAAAATTTTATCTAATGCTAAGCATTACTAATTTACTAAGCAGCATAACATTGTTGTGAGGTAGTGTTCTGGGTAAACTGAGGCACGGGTCTTAAGGCCAAATCCAGTTCAGGATTGCATCTAACAGTCAGTGATTAAGGCATTACAGTAACTCATCAGTGAGTCAGTGGTGTACTTACATGAGGAAAATCTAATATTCATCCATTTCGGGCACACAACTGGAACCATCTCTATTGATTACTCATCAAATTACTACAGGGCGAGTACTTCTGAAAAAGGGGGGAAGAGTTAGTATAGAGTCAGGCTTTCTGTCATATCCTGCTCTCTAGGTCATCATGAGTAACAGCCATGGGAGGAGGGGGAAGAGAGAAGAGATACTCCTTCCTCAATGATGAAGTAAAGGGAGTATGTCAGGTGTCTGTTTTGTGTTTTCCCCAGGCACTAGCTCCCTTCAGTATCTGTTGAAGAGTGCTTGTCTGTATGATTTGGTTGAAGCTATGACCACACTGCTCTTGATCATGTAGTGTAATACTTCCACCCATGTGCTGGTGGTGGTCTGGCCAGTGCTTCTATTTTCACCATTGGAGGTAAGTCCAGGCATATTTCCAGTTTTCCACTGAGCTAAAGTGGAATCAATGGCTGACTTAACAATGTGAATGAGTTTGCTGCATATGCTTATCTACTGCCTGCTTCACACTAAACAAGGTTTGGCCCTGTGTAAATTGCGTATGGCAGTGGTTTTCAAACTTATTTGGTTGCCTCCCTCCCCCGTTTTTGTGTCTGTAGTAGTTAACACCCCACTCCCCACTACACAAGTACATATACTGATATATGCAACGGTGATGCTTCACTTGAATCAGTTTTGGCTTCTTTGTTCTTCAGGGTTTTTTTCTATTGCATGAATGAACCAACAATTCATTGTAATAAGAGCAAAAGAAAAACTGTGATTGTGGTCCATGCTTACAGTTTAACGTGCACACTGCATTGTAGCAAACGGATTAACATACAGATGGCAATGACTTTGCATAATGCTATGCAAGCTTAGCAGAAATCCATCAAAATGCATAATGCCATCTGGAGTCAAATGCACAGCACCATCTGAGGATCTGATATGTTTGGAGGAATAGTTATTCAATGCTGTGGGTAAAATGTCTGCAGTAAGTTTTTTTTCCTAAAGCTTCTCATGTCATCCCCCCTCCAAATACATTCCGCACCCTCCCAAGGGGGCCCACTTCCCAGTTTCAGAACCTCTGTCTTATAGTAATACAACAAATCGGTGGTAAATCTAGAAGCAGAATATATATCGTTCTCTACCAGCATGTCCACACACTCATTTTATATTAATGATTTTATCATATCAGATTGAAAATTATGTAATCACATTAAAATGAGGCAGTTTCCTAAATACCCAGCACAAAGTGTGATAGGTAGAAGAGGATCTGTGCTGACAGACATAACAGATGTATTTTGAAGAAACTTTCAGCCATCATCTAATCTTTGAAGAATCCTCAAACAAAGCACATGGATCTGAAATATTCCAAGCAGTTTTAAAGGGGCTTCCAAGCATGTCTGCCTTCAGGTTCTGTATAAGAACAAAGTAATCTATTTTGATCATGACTATTCTCCTGAGGTACCAGAGATAACTGAGAGACCATTTGGAGCAATATGAAACCAGCTCAGAGATAGAGATAAGATATCTTCCTTGGAAATCCAAATCAACTAACATTTTTCTTAACTAATGGAGCCAAAATCTTTCATATACACTGTAAGAGGCATTACCAACAAGGAGGAGCTTAAGCATGGAGACTCCTGCAGATGTTAGCAGACTTGCAAAAATTTCTCTGGAAAACAATCATACCAAAGAATTAAGAGGTTCCATGATCCAAGGCTGACTTGCCTTGTTTCACAGAAATAGACAAGAAGGACTGGCTGACTTAAGCGGAACAAGGGAGTTCAGAACTTTGAAAAATCTTCATGCAAAAGTGTATACATTTCTATTTTTCAGTTGCAGTACTGTTTAATGTCTGGTGAATACACTTCATTGGCTGGCAGCTATGCTACTGGTTCTACTGCAACAGTTATTGAAATATGGGCCATGGACCCCTGGTGAGCCACAGAGCAGTTATTGATTGTGGAGCACTGGAAGGTCACATGATATGGGTCCTTCCTCCTTATTTTCAAATGGAAACGGGAAGGATGATCCAGCACTGTAGCTTCTACTAGGTACATAAGAGACAACTAGGAAGAAACTACCCCTAGCTGCCAGAGCCATCATTGGGAGGGCAGCTACTAGCCACCAGCAGGTGATCAGCCAGGAGCTGTCAGAGGGAGTGAAATGTTCGGGGAAGAAGAGAACCAGGCAGCATTTCAGGGGAAAGGAGGGTAGGCACCAGATGAACATATGAGGAGTATCAGTGGGAGGAAAGAACAGAATAGAAAGGAAGAGGGAGAGGAAATGAAGTGCAAAATGGACACCACATTTGCTGCATTAATGACAATTAGTTATACATTACTTTCCTCTGTAAGAAATTACTGCTGTTGCCTAAGGATGTAGCACAATTGAGGATAGAAGCATGACTGGGATGGAAGGTGGGCTTGTGACCATGCAGTGGAAGGATATGTGCATGAGATGATATGGTCCACAGTAGGAACAATTCTGAAAACTACTGCGCTGCTGGAATGTGGGAAAGCTACATATAGAAAATGCTCCCTCATACAACCTGAGGGAGAGGAACACCATAGTGCTTATATTCAAATGTACTTTACCAAAAGAAGGTTGTTGAGCTTTCCTCAGAAATGTTCCTTATGGGAACAAGTCCCCACCAGACCTGTTTATACAGTTTCTTCTTTCCACGCCAAACACACACTGCATTTGAGCATGTTTGTTAAAAAGAAAATTAAGCTCAAACTGTGTCTCATAGACTCATAGACTTTAAGGCTGGAAGGGACCACTGTGATCATCTGACCTTCTGCACATCGCAGGCCACATAACCTCACCCACCCACTCCTGTAATAGACCCATAACCTCTGGCTGAGTTACTGAAGGCGTCAAATCATGATTTAAAAGTTCTCAAGTCATAAAAAATCCACTATTTACACTAGTTTAAACCTGTAAGTGACCCGTGTCCCATGCTGCAGAGGAAGGCAAAAAATCCCTTGGGTCTCTGTCAATCTGACCTGCGGGGAAATTCCTTCCTGACCCCAAATATGGTGATCAGTTGAACCCTCAGCATGTTGGCAAGACTCACCAGCCAGAAACCTGGGAAATAATTCTCTGTAGTAACTCAGAGCCCTCCTCATCTAGTGCCCTATCTCCAACCATTGGGGATTTTTGCTACTTGAGGTTGCAGATGGGCCACATGCCATTGTAGGTAACCTCATCAGACCATTCCTTCCATATACTTATCAAGCTCAATCATGAAACAAGTTACTTTTTTTGACCCCACTACTCCCCTTGGAAGTGTGTTCCAGAAATTCACTCCTCTGATGGTTAGAAACCTTTGCCTAATTTCAAGCATAAATTTGTTGATGGCCAGTTTATATCCATTTGTTCTTGTGTCAACATTGGCCCTTAACTTAAATAATTCCTCTCCATTCCTGGTATTTGTCCCTCTGATGTACTTTCAGAGAGCAACCCTATCTCCCCTCAGCCATCGTTTAGTTAGGCTAAACAAGCAAAGTCTCCCCTTGTAAGGTAGGTTTTATATTCCTCCGATCATCCTAGTAGCCCTTCTCTGTACCTGTTGCAGTTTGAATTCATCTTTCTTAAATATGGTAGACCAGAATTGCACACAGTTTTCCAGATGAGGTGTCAGTAGTGCCTTGTATACTAGCAATAATACTTCCCTACCTCTTTTGGAAATTCCTTGCCTGATGCATCCTAGGATTACATTAGATTTTTCACAGCTTCATCACATTGGCGACTCATCCTGTGATCGATCATTGACCAATATGCCCAGGTCTTTCTCCTCCTCTGTTGCTTCCGGCTGATACATCCCCAACTTAGAGCAAAAATTCTTGTTGTTAGTCCCTAAGTGCATGTCCTTTCACTTTTTACTATTAAATATCATCCCATTTCTATTACTCCAGTTTTTACAGATCTTGTATGATATGTCAGTTCTACTTCATATTGGTAATACCTCCCAAATTTGTGTCATCCACAAATTTTATTAGCACACTCTCACTTTTTGTGCCAAAGTCATGAATGAAAATGTAAAATAAGATTGGTCCCAACACCAGGGCACTCCATTAGTAGCTTCTTTGCAGCCTGTGTCGTCAAGCATTGGCTGAGCAAATGAGTAATTTCAAAATGACATTGATGAGTGACACTTCAAAGAATCCATTTGGTGCAAAGTGTTCCATTTAAACAATGTATAAACTATTTGAATATAAGCCTCTGTTTCATTCTGTGAACAAAATACCCTTTTGAATGCCTCCATTCTACCCACTTGATAGCTTTGGGAACTACAATCTTGGGAGTACTGCTGTGGTTAGACTTCACAGATTACATGATGGGGTTCACTAATTAAAATCATGGATAGCAAATCATGGATATTTTACTATGCATCGAGGCATTACAAATAAAGTACTTACTATCACCTTGTGAGTTAGAAGGACAAAGGCAGCTGTCCCACATTCAATGGAATTTCTCCACTTGAATTTTAGCAGACAGTTTTTTCAGGATCATATGTGCTGCACCCATACAGTTGTCAGTTCCTGATGTGAGGCTTAACAAAGTTTACTAATGAAAATGTTTTCATGAGTACACAGATTTGAAGGATGAAAAAAAAATCTATGGCTAGTTTTTACATTAAAGCCAAGGCTGAGATTTTCATACCTGTCAGGTGATTTGGGGTGCCTCCATTTGTGGTTGCCCACTTTGACACCCTTTAAAAGGGCCCAATCATCAGAGGGCAGGTGCTCAGCACTTTTTTAAAAAATCAGGGCCCAAGCTGGTGTTTCATGTTGAGAACCAGAAGAGAAGCACACACAACCCATAGTTACTTTAGAAAGTCTTAGCCAAACAAATCAGGAAGTTATGTTCCATGCTGTCAAAAATTTATTGTTGGGTGTGGAGTGAGCTTTGATTGATGAAGATAATCTTGACATGCTCAGTATTTTCCAGATGGGAACTCCACTGTTTCCTTCCCAAAGCTATCAATATCCACCCACATGAGACCTCTGGCACTGCACAGTTGCCTGGTGAAGTTTTCCAAGAGTCAGAACTTATGAAAACTTATTTTAAAAGATTTTCCACACGGTTGCCATTACACTGCAGTCAACTGTTCCACAATCTCCATGACTATGATTGTTGTACATTGGTGTTGCCAGAGTTGTCCATGAAAGTAGCTGGATTTTCCAGGTGCTTCTTCAGTGAAGTAGTATTTTAGTTTTCCAGTTCCCCAGTCTTTGACTATTTCCAGCTTCATTCAGTGTCCCTGTGACATAGGAAAATGGATAGAGATTGCTTCATCCAGTGCTGAAACCATCTTAGGGCAAAGGAACAGAACACAGCATCTGTGGAGTAGAATGAGACTAGATGACAGCTTACATTAGGGAATTAAGAACACTGTAGACCACTGAACATTCAGGAGGGCTTAGGTAGGTAGAATGTTATTTTTTGAGTTTCCTTTGGCTCCCTCACTGTGATTCTTCACTAAATCTTCCTACCCTCCCCCTCACCTCAATGGAGGGATAAAGTGGACTTTGATGAGTCAGTAACTCCATTGTAGTCGTAGACTTTAAGGTCAAAAGGGACCATCCTGATCATCTTGTCTGACCTCCTGCATATTGCAGGTCACAGAATCTCACCCGCCACTCCTGTAATAGGCCCATAACCTCTAGCTTCCCCCAAGGGAAGTTTTGCAGTTGATAGATAGCTGCACAACTGTGACCCACTGATTCTAATGCTGCCCACAGGCCTTTAAAGACAACACAAGGAGATTTTGTGAATGCACGGAGCTTCCTGAATTCTATATGCGGAAAACCATCATGTTGAATTTAAACTGGAGAGTAGTAATAACTGATGGCTTTGAAACAGAGCTGGCTGCCAACAAGAGCATAGACTACTGGGCCAAAGGCTGACCTTAAGTGTAAATGAGGAGGGAAAGCAGGCTGGACAAAGTGAAACTGAGGCACATAAGAAAATCAGTTGCATGCTATATAGAGATTTCTCAATGAAACGTTAGGCTCATATTAATTTGTTTAAAAATGAGTATTGAAGAGAGATATCAATGCAACAAACATTCTGGAAGCAGATACAAACTTCATCTAGAACTAACATGAGCTTTGATGTAAATAATCCTTGACGACTACTCTACATTACTTTGCAGGCTTCTGCACGTTCCATTGGCATGTGCCAAGATGCTGTATATTGCACAAGAAACTGGAAATCCCCGTGCCCTCCCACAGTGAGAGATCAGCTTGAGGAAATTTCATACTGTCAAATTAAAACATTCTGTGTAAAAATAGAAAAGTGTCATGACACTTTAATTAACTTTTGTGACCTCCTGGAAATCCTTTTCTAACATAAAAGGAAAGAACTCTTGAGAAAATACAAAATCTTCAGAAGGCTACAACCTCATGAAGTATTGTTGATAGAAAACACAGCCATGTTTGATTATGTTTAAATTCTCAAACAAAAATATTTGATATTATTTATACAATCTCATCTTAAATTTTGAAAAGCTCACAAATAAACTGTTTTACTACACAGGTGCAAGAAGTCTTATTTCAATACAGAAGGAACTAGATAAAGTTCTCTGCTTTGTAATGCAGGAGGTCAGACTGGATGATCTCATGATCCCTGCTGGCCTTAACCATGATGATTCTATTCAATTCCAGACTTTGGGGTTGGATGGAATACAATGGCCTTTCATCTCAGGAATTGTTTAGTTCATAAGTGAAAATGTGTTTACAAATTTCAACACAGACTTTAGTTAGTATCTGTGTACATCAAAAAAACTTGGCACTATAGACAGTATGCAGCCTGGTGTTACCATTAATAGTAGAAATAAATTGATAGAACTGCATGAGGAATCCTAAGAATTTTTATTTGGTTCCAACCCAATGTTGCTAGTCCCTTGCTTTCTTGAAAACAACAAGAACCAAAATGTATCCCAGTGGGTGAAATTCTGGCCCCACCAAAGTCAATAGCCAAACTCTCATTGACTTCAGTGGGGCCAGGATTTCACCCTATTTGTTTAATACAGAGAGAGAGAGAGAGATCAAATAATGGGGTTAAATCATCACTTTGCTGCCAACTGAGGAAGTTCCATTTAAGACAATGGAACTTTGATTTGGACCAGCAAGGATCTAGAATATCCAGATTTAAATTTTATGGATTACTATATAAGTAAAAATTAAAGTTCCCATATGGCTAACATATACTATGCATTGTTATAGACAATGAAGTGCAAAGCTAACGTAGTCATTTTATTATACTCTATCTTTTCCATCATATTATTCTAACATGAACTGTTTTGCGTGATATACTTTGTGTATTTAGGTATAATGTCCTTGGTAATGTTCACTTGAAAAGAAACAGAGGGCATCCATTTAAAATCTGACATCATGTGCATGAAAGTTAGCGACCATGCATTTGAGATTTTACAAGCCCCTCAAACTCTGTTTGAAAAATTGGTTTGAGCTTATGAACTTTTCTTCCTGTAATTTTAAACTCATGTTCACTGTTCCCCAGTCATGATTCGGCATGGGTGAGGCCACATCTGGAGTATTGCACCCAGTTTTGGGGCCCCCACTACAGAAGGGATGTGGACAAATTGGAGAGAGTCCAGTGGAGGGCAACGAAAATGATTAGGGGGCTGTCGAACATGACTTATGAGGAGAGGCTCAAGGAACTGGGATTATTTAGTCTGCAGAAGAGATGAGTGAGGGGGATCTGATAGCAGCCTTCAACTACCTGAAGTGGGGTTCCAAAGAGGATGGAACTAGGCTGTTCTCAGTGGTGGCAGATGACAGAACAAGGAGCAATAGTCTCAAGTTGCAGTGTGGGAGGTCTAGGTTGGATATTAGGAAACACTATTTCACTAGGAGGGTGGTGAAGCACTGGAATGGTTACCTAGGGAGGTGGTGGAATCTCCATCAAGGCCTGGCTTGACAAAGCCCTGGCTGGGATGACTTAGCTGGTGTTGGTCCTGCTTTGAGCAGGGGGTTGGACTAGATTACCTCCTGAGGTCCCTTCCAACCCTAATATTCTATTATTCTAAATCAAAAGGGGAAATGGTCTGCTATGTAAAGACCTAGAAGAACCCTCCCACAAAAGCAGAACTTGCAAAAGTGTGTGCCTTGTAGATATGGGGTGTATATTTAGGGCATTTATTTTTTGTCTCTCTCCCCTTCTCTGCTCCGTTTTGCACAGTCTCTCCATGTGTTTTCTACCCTGTCCATTTGCTGCATCAGTTTTGCATACTCTTTCTCTCTGTCACCCACTCAGCTCCCTTTCCCTCTCAAAGTCTTTCCTATGCAGAATGTGAACCTTTTAACAGTCTAGTTCAAGCTGAATTTTCACACCTGTACTATCCAAGTGTGTTCAGATTTCTCCATCCCTAATGGCAACAGGTTCCAGGTCACTGAACTTCCTGTATCTTCTTCTGGCAGCCAATCATTGGAATACAACTGAAATTGATTTCCTCTGTTTGCCTTTTGTGATTATGGAAATCATATGTCACTTTGAATAACAATTAATGGGGGATAAATCCCCATTGCTAGAGTTGATATCTACATGTATTTTATGCATTTTTGAACCCCACCAATGACATGTCAGGAGATGACACAGGGAAGAAAGGTAAGCAGCAGGATACGGACCCTGGACTTCAGGAAAGCAGACTTCGACTCCCTCAGGGAACGGATGGGTAGGATCCCCTGGGGGACTAACATGAAGGGGAAAGGAGTCCAGGAGAGCTGGCTGTATTTCAAGGAATCCCTGGTGAGGTTACAGGGACAAACCATCCCGATGTGTCGAAAGAATAGTAAATATGGCAGGCGACCAGCTTGGCTTAATGGTGAAATCCTAGCGGATCTTAAGCATAAAAAAGAAGCTTACAAGAAGTGGAAGGTTGGACATATGACCAGGGAAGAGTATAACAATATTGCTAGGGCATGTAGGAATGAAATTAGGAGGGCCAAATCACACCTGGAGCTGCAGGTAGCGAGAGATGTTAAGAGTAACAAGAAGGGTTTCTTCAGGTATGTTGGCAACAAGAAGAAAGCCTAGGAAAGTGTGGGCCCCTTAATGAATGAGGGAGGCAACCTAGTGACAGAGGATGTAGAAAAAGCTAATGTACTCAATGCTTTTTTTGCTTCTGTCTTCACGAACAAGGTCAGCTCCCAGACTGCTGCGCTGGGCATCACAACATGGGGAATAGATGGCCAGCCCTCTGTGGAGAAAGAGGTGGTTAGGGACTATTTAGAAAAGCTGGATGTGCACAAGTCCATGGGGCTGGACGAGTTGCATCCGAGAGTGCTAAAGGAACTGGCAGCTGTGATTGCAGAGCCATTGGCCTTTATCTTTGAAAACTCGTGGCGAATGGGGGAAGTCCCGGATGACTGGAAAAAGGCTAATGTAGTGCCAATCTTTAAAAAGGGGAAGAAGGAGGATCCTGGGGACTACAGGCCAGTCAGCCTCACTTCAGTCCCCGGAAAAATCATGGAGCAGGTCCTCAAAGAATCAATCCTGAAGCACTTACATGAGAGGAAAGTGATCAGGAACAGTCAGCATGGATTCACCAAGGGAAGGTCATGCCTGACTAATCTGATCGCCTTCTATGATGAGATTACTGGTTCTGTGGATGAAGGGAAAGCAGTGGATGTATTGTTTCTTGACTTTAGCAAAGCTTTTGACACGGTCTCCCACAGTATTCTTGTCAGCAAGTTAAAGAAGTATGGGCTGGATGAATGCACTATAAGGTGGATAGAAAGTTGGCTAGATTGTCAGGCTCAACGGGTAGTGATCAATGGCTCCATGTCTAGTTGGCAGCCGGTGTCAAGTGGAGTGCCCCAGGAGTCGGTCCTGGGGCCGGTTTTGTTCAATATCTTCATAAATGAACTGGAGGATGGTGTGGATTGCACTCTCAGCAAATTTGCGGATGATACTAAACTGGGAGGAGTGGTAGATACGCTGGAGGGCAGGGATAGGATACGGAGGGACCTAGACAAATTGGAGGATTGGGCCAAAAGAAATCTGATGAGGTTCAATAAGGATAAGTGCAGGGTCCTGCACTTAGGACGGAAGAATCCAATGCACAGCTACAGACTAGGGACCGAATGGCTAGGCAGCAGTTCTGCGGAAAAGGACCTAGGGGTGACAGTGGACAAGAAGCTGGATATGAGTCAGCAGTGTGCCCTTGTTGCCAAGAAGGCCAATGGCATTTTGGGCTCTATAAGTAGGGGCATTGACAGCAGATCGAGGGACGTGATCGTCCCCCTCTATTCGACATTGGTGAGGCCTCATCTGGAGTACTGTGTCCAGTTTTGGGCCCCACACTACAAGAAGGATGTGGATAAATTGGAGAGAGTCCAGCGAAGGGCAACAAAAATGATTAGGGGTCTGGAACACATGAGTTATGAGGAGAGGCTAAGGGAACTAGGATTGTTTAGCCTGCAGAAGAGAAGAATGAGGGGGGATTTGATAGCTGCTTTCAACTACCTGAGAGGTAGTTCCAGAGAGATGGTTCTAGACTATTCTCAGTGGTGGAAGAGGACAGTACAAGGAGTAATGTCTCAAGTTGCAGTGGGGGAGGTTTAGGTTGGATATTAGGAAAAACTTTTTCACTAGGAGGGTGGTGAAACACTTGAATGCGTTGCCTAGGGAGGTGGTGGAATCTCCTTCCTTAGAAGTTTTTAAGGTCAGGCTTGACAAAGCCCTGGCTGGGATGATTTAATTGGGGATGGGTCCTGCTTTTGAGCAGGGGGTTGGACTAGATGACCTCCTGAGGTCCCTTCCAACCCTGATATTCTATGATTCTATGATTCTATGATTCTATGATTCTATGCGTGAATGGAAATTGCACCCTGGAACTATGACTTCACTGAAAAGTTGTCCTGTAACTAACTTTGTTTTTGTGGTCCAAGACCTTGAACACATCACACAAAACCAGCTACACACAATCTCCTAGAGAATTTCCCATCTAGTTTTGCATCACAAGATTGGAATGGCTATTGTAAGGTCCATGAATTATGTTTGTGTAGTTAAGTGTCTGCTCAGTTGGTTTATCTAAAACAGAATCCATATGCCAAGCTTCTTCAGGCCCTCTGGACCCTGCACATGGCTCTAGGTTTGATCTGGGCTCTTCTTGAATGGTGGAGGAATCAGAACAAATATCCCTGGCAGAGTGAGAATGTTTGGAATTTATTTTCCAACCCACCTGACCAGAAGGTATGTGCGCGACCCTCACCCAGGATGTGGTGAATGAACTATCTGGAATGTATGCCTCTCACAGAAACCAGAGCAGAGAGGATGCTTCTGCATTATGTCTATGACCCTTCCCCTTGTCCACACCTCCTATAATAAAAGCTGCAAGAGAGGTAATGTCTAGTCATTTTACTGGCTCTGAACCACTGACAGAATCCTCCTACATCTTCCCACATTTTTTTGCATTAGGCAGCTGAGCTCTCCAGATAGAGACAGAGATGTACTCTGCAGTGTCCCCATCACCTCCCTGAGATCCCTCCATTAGGGAGTATTGTCTTGCATTGTCCCCAGTGGATGGCTGTGCTTTAATGATAGTTTTATCCTTAATATATTTGAGCAGTGATTGAAAGAGGATTTTTCATATTCTGTACTACACAAAATAAATAGAAAGTTGTAAGAGAAGAAAAGAATTTGGAAAGAGGCAACTCATACAAAAAGTACACACTCATACACCCCCCCCACACCATCGACCTCCCACCATATAGGATTAAATAGTCTTTAATACATCCTGTTGCCCTTTCTACCACTCTTACTAATTCAGAACAGCAGAAGTGATACCTGTTTTGGGAGCTCAGGCAACATGATTACAAAGAAATCTTAAGGTGCTAACTGAAGCAGAGCTTCCACAGCTGTATTGTTTCCTTTTATTAAAGCAATCTAAGGCCAGTTAAAACTGATTTTTAAAAGTTAAGGGTGACTGAAAAAGACTACTTCCTAAAGAAAGTTAGATCTTATACTATGGTGCATATGGAAAAAGGACAGAATTTATTTTGGTGCTTTGGATTGCTACGAAAGGAACCATTCCCACTAGCCTTATGGAGTCCTGTTCCCTATAACTCATTTAACAGACGTCTTATATTAGAAACAGAATGCCTTTGTCACTCTGTTTAGAGTGGCTCCTGACCATAAGTTCCTACCTCAGGGCAGACTGTCCAAAACAGGACAAACACCACACCAGGTGGCATGGTCTATAATTAGATTTCACTAAGCCAATGACAAATGTGAACTCCTGGATCACTCTAACAGTCTTATCATGGACTCACAGACAGTCCCCTTAGAGACTCCAGTCAATCTTGCCACCCAGGCAAGCTGGATTTAGTGATAAATAGTCACTTACACCAAAAACCATAAAATATTGAGGTTGCTTCCAGGCCCAAGAGACCAGTCTCTTACCCTAGATCAATTTGTATCTTAGATCTCATGTCAAAGATGACGCCTGTAGCCAATCCAGTAATACACCAACTTAAAGGTTTATTAACTAGGAAAAAGAAATAACAGACTTATTTAGGGATTAAAGCAAGAAAACATATACCCACAAATGAGTTGCAATCTAAACCCTAAGAGTGACAGAGTTGTAGTGATCTGTCAATTCAAAATGTCTTTCAGGGCGGACCCAGGGATAACCCCTGAGGTTCTCTGACTTCAGTTTAGTGTGTCTGGCCCTGTGAGAGTTCAACCAGCAAAGAGATGGAAAATGTTCCTGTGTCTTTGTTTTATTTCCCTCATTTGGCCTTCAGGTCTATAGGATGAGCTTCCTTGCACATAGCATTTCCAAGGTGCGATAGCACTTCCTTGCACATAGCATTTCCATTCACCAATCCTTTGTATTATGATGTTCCTTGATGGTCCATCTGAGTTTGATTAGTTCTTCTATATGGGCTGGGGGGAGGGGGAACAGCAGAAATTCTTCCCACCTGAGTTCACAAGTTTAGAGAAAACATTTTTAAAGTTATAAAGCAAAACTTACATATTCTTTATAGCATGGAATACATATATTACAAATAAGATTAATGCATGCAGTAACTTACAAACATCCTGTCTGAACACTAAATACATTCTTATAACACTAATTCCTGCTTTGAGCCCCACTAACACATAAGTGAACTGGTCTGGTCTCCAGCTATGAGTTTGTCAGTTCTTAACTAATGCCTGCAGCTTTGGCAAGAGCTGGCAACTGGCCTGCCAGCATCACAGCCCCCCATGATGCAATTCCTTTCTAAATCAGGAAAGATGAACGTGTAAGGGGTGCAGATCCTTTTGCTAGGAGTTCACCTACTATTTTACCACAGATATATGTTAAGAATTTGCACTAGAAATATATAAAGGAAATAAACCTGTATAAAATATTCTTCCTCTAAGATGACATTTACTTTAAAATGGCTCTTTTGTGGTGTTGTTAAATATAGTCATTTAGTAAATTGAAAATGTAATCTAACAGATAAATTCCGTTAAAAGATCATTTTTGTGTTGTTTTACATTTTAGATAAATGGAAGTTTGTTTGTTTTTTTTAAACAGGTTTAGGCCCTGATTCAGCAAGGTACTTAAGCATGCATCTAACTTTAAGAATGGGAATACATCACAACGATTGACTTCAACTTATTTCTATATTTAAAGTTAGGCACATGCTTAAACACATTGCTGAATTAGGGCACTATTCCATATGTGTGAGCATGCAGCTAGACCAGGGATCGGCAACCTTTGGCAGGTGGCCTGTCAGTGAAATCTGCTGGCGGGCTGGGACAGTTTGTTTACCTGCAGCATCTGCAGGTTCGGCTGATTGCGGCTCCCGCTGGCTGCGGTTCACCATTCCAGGACAATGGGAGCTGCGGGAAGTGGTGTGGGCTGAGGGATGTGCTGGCCACCGCTTCCCGCAGCCCCCATTGGCCTGAAACGGTGAACCGCGGCCAGTGGGAGCTGCGATCAGCCGAACCTGCGGACACTGCAGGTAAACAAACCGTCCTGGCTCCCTGCAGCTTTCCCTGATGGGCCGCGTGCCAAAGGTTGCTGATCCCTGAGCTGTACTGTATAGAAGAGTACACTCACTGCTGACATACCCCATTGCAGCTATACGTAGCATAGCAGACTCTCCTGGTCCAGTGCCCCATCAACAGCCACTCCAGTGGTATGCCTCTTCTTGTGACTCAGTCCTCTGGCCAATCATTTTACAGTCTCACCCTTTCCAGGATAACCAAAGATCCACCAAACAATACTCCCACAACCTCAAGCCCAAGTCCCAGCTCAACACTCTTTCCACCCTTGATCACCATTTTCCCAGTGATCAGTAAGGGCACCCAGCCCACCCTCTTCTCTGGGCTCCACGAGAGGATCGCTGTAATAAGCATGCAAAGTTGGTATATTCAGGCCCTCTGCTTCCTTCCTGGGCATCTCTGTATCTCAGCCTGTCTGCGGGCCTTTTCCACAAAGCCCTTCCTGGGCTCACTGTGTACCTGCATTCCTTTCAGGCTTCACTCTTCCTTTATGGCCATGGCTTACAAGATCCCTCCCTGGAGTACTTCCACTTCCACCCTTCCCAGGCTTGAACATTAGCCTCTTACAAGTCTTCCCCATTTCTCTGCTTCTCAGCTGAACTCCAACACACTAGAGCTGCCTTCATGGAGTCTTGCCCCTATTTTGAAACCCAGCAAAGGAGCTAACAGCTGCCTGTTGGCTTTTCCCAGATCTTTTCCCTGACATCTATTACACTGTTGCCAGAGAGCAGGCACTCCCCACTTTCTCTTTTCTCAATCTCTCTCTAACTGAGGTTTCTCAGGCCTCAAGGAACCCTGACTCCTTTCCAGCTGACCAGCTAATTTAGATACTTATAGAGTCATAGAAATGTAAAGCTGGAAGGGCCCTCAATAGGTCATCAACTCCAACCTCCTGCAACAAGGTAAGACCAAGTAAACCTACAACATCCCTGACAGGTGTTGGTCCAACCTGTTATTAAAAACCTCCAGTGATAGGAATTCCACAGCCTTCCTTGGAAGCCTATTCCAGAGCTTAATTATCCTATTGTTAGATTTTCCTTACATCTAACCTAAATCTCCCTCACTGCAGATTAAGTCTATTACTTCTTCAGTGCACATGGAGAACAACTGATCCCCGTATTCAGCCCTTAATATATTTGAAGCCTGTGATCAGGTCTCTACTCAGTGTTCTTTTTTAAAGACTGGACATGCCTAGTATATTTAACCTTTCCTCATAGCTCAGGTTTTCCAAACCTTTTCTCATTTTTGTTGCTCTCCTCTGGACTCTCTTCAATTGGTCCACATCTTTCCTAAAGTGAGGCATCCAGAATTGGACACAGTACTCAAGCTGAGGCCTCACCAGTACCATGTAGAGTGGGACAAGTACCTCCTTTGTCTTATATAAGACACTCCTGTTACTACCCCACAGAATCATATTAGCCTTTTTTCAACTGCATCACATTTTTGACTCCATTATCCAAGTCATCTATGAAAATATTGAATAATACTGGCTCCAAGGCTGACCCCTGCAGGTCCCACTAGATACACCCTCCCAGTTTGACAGTGAACAATTGACAACTACTCTTTGAGTATGGTCTTTCAGCTAGTTATGCCCCACTTTATAGTAATTTCATCTAGACCACATGTTCCTAGTTTGCTTATGAGAATGTCATGTGGGACTATATCAAAAGCCTTGCTAAAACAAGATATGTCATGTCTAATTTATTCATAAATGATCTGGAGAAAGGGGTAAACAGTGAAGTGGCAAAGTTTGCAGACAATACTAAACTGCTCAAGATAGTTAAGACCAAAGCAGACTGTAAAGAACTTCAAAAAGATCTCACAAAACTAAGTGATTGGGCAACAAAATGGCAAATGAAATTTAATGTGGATAAATGTAAAGTAATGCACATTGGAAAAAATAACCCCAACTATACATACAATATGATGGGTGCTAATTTAGCTACAACTAATCAGGAAAGGGATCTTGGAGTCATCGTGGACAGTTCTCTGAAGACTACCATGCAGTGTGCAGTGGCAGTCAAAAAAGAAAACAGGATGTTAGGAATAATTAAAAAAGGGATAGAGAATAAGATGGAGAATATCTTATTGCCCATATATAAATCCATGGTACTCCCACATCTTGAATACTGTGTACAGATGTGGTCTCCTCATCTCTACAAAGATATACTGGCATTAGAAAAGATTCAGAGAAGGGCAAATAAAATAATTAGGGGTGTGGAAAGGGTCAGAGATTAAAGAGACTAGGACTTTTCAGTTTGGAAAAAGAGGAGACTAAGGGGGGGTATGATAGAGGTATATAAAATCATGAGTGGTGTGGAGAAAGTGAATAAGGAAAAGTTATTTACTTGTTCCCATAATATAAGAACTAGGTACCACCAAATGAAATTAATGGGCAGCAGGTTTAAAACAAATAAAAGGAAGTTCTTCTTCACACAGCACACAGTCAACCTGTGGAACTCCTTGCCTGAGGAGGTTGTGAAGGCTAGAACTATAACAGGGTTTAAAAGAGAACTAGATAAATTCATGGAGATTAAGTGCATTAATGACTATTAGCCAGGATGGGTAAGGAATGGTGTCCCTAGCCGCTGTTTGTCAGAGAGTGGAGATGGATGGCAGGAGAGAGATCACTTGATCATTACCTGTTAGGCTCTCTTCCTCTGGGGCATGTGGCATTGGCCACTGTTGGTAGACAGGATACTGGGCTGGATGGACCTTTGGTCTGTCCCAGTATGGCCATTCTTATGTTCTTATGTTAATGCTTCCCCTTACTAGACCAGTAACTCTGTCAAAGAAAGAAATTAGGTTGGTTTGGCATGATTTATTTTTGACAGATCTATGCTAGCTATTCCTTATAACCCTACTATCCTCTAGGAGTCTAGGTGCTGACAAATTGATTGTCTAATAATTTTTTCCAGTATCTTTCCACATATTGAAGTTAGCTGACTGGTCTATAATTCCCCTATAGTTCCCCTTTTGAAAGATAGGTACTATTTTTGCCCTTCTCTTGTCCTCTGGGACCTCACCGGTCCTCCATGAGTTCTCAAAGATAATTGCTAATGGTTCCAAGATTGCTTCAGCTAGTTTCTTAAGGACCCTGGGATAAATTTCATCAGGCCCTGCTGACTTGAATATATCTATTTTATCTAAATATTATTTAACCTATTCTTTCCCTATTTTGGCTTACATTCCTTCCCCCTTGTTGTTAATATTAATTGTGTTGAGTATCTGGTCACCATTAACCTTTTAGGTGAAGACTGAAGCAAAATAGGCATTAAACACTGCAATCTTCTTAATGTCATCAGTTATTACCTTTCCTTCCCCACTCAGTAGAGGACCTACACTTCCCTTCATCTTTGTCTTGCTCCTAATGTACTTAAAGAATTTCTTCTTATTGCCTCTTATGTTCCTTCCTGGGTGTAATTCATTTTGTGCCTTAGCCTTTCTGATATTGTCCTTACATGTTTGTGCTATTCTTTTATACTCCTTCTTAGCAATATGTCCATGTATGGTTCCTTTTTGATTTTCAGGTCATTAAAAGAGATCATGATGGCCTCTTACTGTTCCTCCTGTCTTTCCTGTGGATTGGGATAGTTTGCAATTGTGCCTTTAATACTGTCCCCTTGACAAACTGCCAGCTTTCCTAAGTTCATTTTCTCCTTAATTTTTCTTCCCATGGAACCTTATCTGTCAGTTCTCTGAGTTTGTTAATATCTTCTTTTTAGAAGTCCATTGTCCTTATTCTGCTATTCTCACTCCTTCCTTTTCTTACAATCATGAAATCTATCATGTCACATTTCACCCAAATTGACACCTTTGGCTTCACTACCAATTCCTCCCTGTTGGTCAAGTCCAAAATGGCTCTCTCTCAAGGTACTTCCTTCACTTTCTGAAACAAAAAGTTGTCCTTAATACATTCCAAAAGTTACTGGAAATTTTGTGAGTGCCATATTAATTTACCAACAGACACGAGGGTAGTTAAAGTCCCCCATTATTACCAGGTCTCATGACTGAAAGAGCACCATCTTCAGGCCAACGGTAACAGGGTTCTCTTCCCACATGCAGGGGCTTTTGCAGATGACATTTCAGTGATGATTACAACTGCAGGGGACAATGAGACTTTGTTTCTGTTTACAGACTAATGAGAGAGCCTTGGGGCCCAACTCAACCTTCATAAGAGTAAGGTTATGTGACTTGGTGGGCATGGGAGGCCAAGGACTGCAGAAGGTGCAGGAGGATGGGAAGTTTAAAATATTAGGGTTGGATTTCTGTATTTGACATGTAGTTGGAACTATGAAAAGACCTTCAGGAAGGGATAGCAGGTTGTAGAAAGGTGGAAAAGGTGATGAGCTCCCACCACCTTCCAAAAGATAGAGGTTTTACATCAGTGCCTGCTTTCCCTCTTCTCACACTTGAGGTGGGTATAGCTTCCACCCTCAGACAGAATTCTGAGGAAGCTGGTGGTGATCTTTTTTTGAGGGTTCATGGGGAAGACCAATTAACCTCTTGCAAAAAGGGCCTGAGTACATAGGGCCAAGGAACATTGAGTGGCTTGGGGCTCAGGGTCCCAAAGTGCTTTTTGTTACTTTATTTGTTCATTTTTATTTTCAGTGTGTGCAAAAGTTTTAGGAATCTCAGCAGAGCCAACAAAAACCACTGACTCCATCCATATGTGACCCACTGTCCAACGTTCCCTCAGGGAAGGCAGCTGGGATGTGCATGGCAGGGCTGGCATGTTGAGTAAGAAAGGGGTGTTTTCTTGATGGAGGTAACACGTCTTCCTCATGCCACTTGCTCAGATCACCTCAGGCAGGGAATTTGATAGTAGTGGCAGCAACATTCAGCCCAGAGTGGGTCAGGATTCACCAGAGAATGGGATGCTGACTCCCTTGTGAATGGAGGAGGGCTGGTGGCAAGAAGCAGCAGTATAAAAGATGAGAAAGAGAGAAGGAAAAGCTGGAAAGCAGACAGACTACATGGTGATAATGTTTAAATATCTACATTCCTGGAGAATGTGGTGGGAGAAAGTCTGGGGTCTTCCATGGGTCACGTATTACCAGTGAGTGCTGGAAAACCAGACATATGAAACACATCAGCTGGTGGAGTGTCCAGATGAAACCATCCTATCTGCTGTAATCTGCGGCTCTTAAACTCCAGCATTTTGCCTTTTAAATATAAGGAGACAGCTTGGCACATGATTCATGGAAGTTTGCAGTCAGGGAGGTATGGAAAAGAGACCCAAGGCATGAAAGGCTGTGTCCCAGAAAGGAGCTTTGACCAGGGGTGGTGGAAACTGTAGAACATTGCCTTATGGGCTGTTCCTGGGCAAGGGAAGTTAGGCAGAGGCTGGCTAAGTTGAAGGCCTTCCCTGTGGTGTTGGAGCAAAACGGGTCACAGTGTGCTTTAGGGGACTTTTTGGGATCAGCATTTCAGCAGTGAAATAGAGAGACTCTATTTTTGATCAATATATTATTATTATTATATGTTATTTTCCTCACTTTTATGCCAGATGAGGTGTGAGGTGTGTGGTTGAAGTGTGCCAGGTAAAACAAAAGGAGGGAAAGAGGTGTGGGGGAAATGTATGCCAATGGTGGAGAAACAAATGGCTTTCGGTGCTAAACTGTGCAGTAGGGCTGGGTTTTTCTAGTCTCTCTGTCATTTGTTTTCTTGGGGGAGGAGGGACAGAAGGACATGCTATGTTTAGGGATGTTATTGCCCTACTGCAACACTGTTGATAGGATGATGATTGGTTGCTTGGTTTATTTTGCTATACATCATTGATATGTATATCAATCCTCAGTCCCCGGAAAAATCATGGAGCAGGTCCTCAAAGAATCAATCCTGAAGCACTTACATGAGAGGAAAGTGATCAGGAACTGTCAGCATGGATTCACCAAGGAAAGGTCATGCTTGACTAATCTGATCGCCTTCTATGATGAGATTACTGGTTCTGTGGATGAAGGGAAAGCAGTGGATGTATTGTTTCTTGACTTTAGCAAAGCTTTTGACACGGTCTCCCACAGTATTCTTGTCAGCAAGTTAAAGAAGTATGGGCTGGATGAATGCACTATAAGGTGGGTAGAAAGTTGGCTAGATTGTTGGGCTCAACAGGTAGTGATCAATGGCTCCATGTCTAGTTGGCAGCCGGTGTCAAGTGGAGTGCCCCAGGGGTCGGTTCTGGGGCCGGTTTTGTTCAATATCTTCATAAATGATCTGGAGGATTGTGTGGATTGCACTCTCAGCAAATTTGCGGATGATACTAAACTGGGAGGAGTGGTAGATATGCTGGAGGGCAGGGATAGGATACAGAGGGACCTAGACAAATTGGAGGATTGGGCCAAAAGAAATCTGATGAGGTTCAATAAGGATAAGTGCAGGGTCCTGCACTTAGGACGGAAGAATCCAATGCACAGCTACAGACTAGGGACCGAATGGCTAGGCAGCAGTTCTGCGGAAAAGGACCTAGGGGTGACAGTGGACGAGAAGCTGGATATGAGTCAGCAGTGTGCCCTTGTTGCCAAGAAGGCCAATGGCATTTTGGGCTCTATAAGTAGGGGCATTGACAGCAGATCGAGGGACGTGATCGTCCCCCTCTATTCGACATTGGTGAGGCCTCATCTGGAGTACTGTGTCCAGTTTTGGGCCCCACACTACAAGAAGGATGTGGATAAATTGGAAAGAGTCCAGTGAAGGGCAACAAAAATGAATAGGGGTCTGGAACACATGACTTATGAGGAGAGGCTGAGGGAACTGGGATTGTTTAGTCTGCAGAAGAAAAGAATGAGGGGGGATTTGATAGCTGCTTTCAACTACCTGAGAGGTGGTTCCAGAGAGGATGGTTCTAGACTATTCTCAGTGGTAGAAGAGGACAGGACAAGGAGTAATGGTCTCAAGTTGCAGTGGGGGAGGTTTAGGTTGGATATTAGGAAAAACTTTTTCACTAGGAGGGTGGTGAAACACTGGAATGCGTTGCCTAGGGAGGTGGTAGAATCTCCTTCCTTAGAAGTTTTTAAGGTCAGGCTTCACAAAGCCCTGGCTGGGATGATTTAATTGGGGATTGGTCCTGCTTTGAGCAGGGGGTTGGACTAGATGACCTCCTGAGGTCCCTTCCAACCCTGATATTCTATGATTCTATGATATGCCAAAGGTCAAAAATGCAGAAGTGTGTGCTTATTTCTGTGCTTTATAACTTTATAAACTGGTTGATTGGTCCTGTTGTAAGTGTCTGTGTACGTGTGTGTATGGCTCAAGGTTTGGTCTGGTTTTTAGTTTGTTTGTTCCCCACCCCCACCCCCCTGTTGATGTCATATGTATGAAGAGTTTTAATTTAAAAAAAAATAAATCAGGTCCCTGTTAATCGTCTCAGTACCAGTGTGTGCTTTAAACCCGATCACAATAGACAGAGTATTTTAAGCATATATTTTGCTGCGTGGCGAGAAAAGTATTAACCATAAGCAGTGGTATAATTCGGCAGAAATGGCTGTAGGGTATTTTAACAGGATTTTTTTGATCAGAACTGATACATTCTTCAGGATTCTCACAGAGACTATAAAGGCATACCAGCGCCAGGGAAACTCTTAAAATAACAGGTCCAAGCTGTTGGGACAAGGACAGAATAATGCATGCGGTAAGGAAAAGAGATAAGGAAAAGAGATGTTTCTTAAATACCAAGATAATGTTACTTCAGTAAGAACAGCCACACTGGATCAGACCTATGGTCTATCTAGCCCAGTTCCCTTACAACCTTCATTCAGCATCTTTGTGGATAGGCATTATGATAGTCCATAATTACATGATCATATCATTATTTTTTTCACAAGACCCTGTCTTGTTGAGAACAGACTGTACTCTGGGACTGAATTAGGGTTGTCAGACATCCGGTTTTTAACCGGAACGCCTGGTTGAAAAGGGACCCTGACGGCTCGTCATTAAAAGTCCGGTCAGCAGCGAAGCAAGGCTAAGGCAGTCTCTCTGCCTGCCCTGGCTCTGTGCAGCTCCCCAGAAGCAGCCAGCTTTTCCGGCCCCTAGGCACAGAGATGATCAGGGAAGCTCCGCGTGCTGCCCCCACCCCCAGCGCTGACTCCACAGCTCCCATTGGCTGGGAACCGCCTCCGCCAAGGGACCAGACATACTGACCACTTCCGGGAGCAGGGAGCCTGCCTTAGCCCCGCTGCGCCATGGACCAGGAGCCGCCTGAGGTAAGCGCTGCCCGGCTGAAGCCCAACCCCCCACCTGCACCCCAACACCCTAACCCAGATCAGAACCCCCTCCCAAACCCTGACTCCCTCCCAGAGCCCAACCCCCAACACCCACCCCTGAGCTACCTCCCAGAGCTTGCATCCCAGACCCCCTCCCACACCCCAACCCCCTCTCCCAGCCCAGTGAAAGTGAGGGAGGGTGCGGGAGAGCGAGTAACGGAGGAAGGGAGGCTGGAGTGAGTGGGGGACAGGGCCTCAGAGAAGGGGCAGGGCAGGAGTGAGGCCTTGGGGAATGGGTGGTGCAGGGGATGGGGCAAGGGTGTTCAGTTTTATGCAATGAGAAAGTTGGCAACTCTAGACTGAATCAGGGTTGTGAGATGAATGAGGCTGTTATGTGTAACATCATGCTTTATTTGTTGCAGAAATTGGAAGGCATACATGGGGCCTCAGCCCACAACTACCACCTAGTAGCTCATCTGAATAACCAGGGAAGGGGCCAGTGAAGAGTTAGCTCACAAAGGGCCCCACCCTCCAAACTCCTGATTGGGGGAAATATTCATCCCCCCGCTTGGCTGAGGGACTCTATATAAACCAGGAAGTACCAATCGGAAGTTGTCTGAGCAACTAGAGGAATCCCTGGCTGGGTGCTGCTACAGACCCGTCCTGCTTATCTGACTCCTGAGCCCTGAAATCCTTCCTGCTTCTGTTTCCTGTTTACCCGCCTTCTCCTAGTTCTGTCCTCCTATGCTAGACTCCCATCTACTCCCAGTTCCTGTGTCCTGCCCTACTCCAGGTCCCTGCTCCTCCACCTTAACTCTAAAGATGTTTCTGGCTCTGACCCCCGGACTGGCACCTGACTCTCTCTCCAGCTTGGTACCTGATGCGGTCTTTGGTTTAGATCCTTGGCTCAACTCCAGTTCCAACCACTATGCCTGACCACTCACACCTGCTCACTGCAGGTTGCTTGGGCCTGTACTAATCTCTCCTTGTGGGCCAAGCTGAGGATGGACACAGCAGAGCCCCCTGTACCAGAAGGGGCATCTGTACTGCACCAGGAAGTGAGCTGCATCCATGCAGACAACTGAGCTCTCCTGGTGCAGAATGTGCAGCTGGCCATTGAGAAGCAGGCATTGCGGGATCAAGTCCATCAACTCCACACAAAACACTGGACTCTGGACTCATCCAGCTGTGCTGTTCCCTGAGCAAGGACCCACTGTCCCTCTGCCCGAGTGTTTCGATGGGAGCCGCTTCAAATTTCAAGGCTTTATGAATCAGTGCTGCCTTTTGTTCTTACTTTGACTGCAGGTGTACACTTCTGACCATACCACGGTGAGTTTGATTGTCAGCCTGCTGACAGGGGAGGCAAGGTATGAGAGGCCTCTTCCCTGTTGAAAACCAACAGTCCGGTTCTGTCTAACTGGGATGCCTTCCATCAGGCGATGTTGACCTTCCAAGCCTAACTGCATCTGCAATGCTGAGGCCACCCTGCGGAATCTCTAACAGGGATTGGGCCCAGCCACTGCCTTTGTAGCTCACTTCTGCCATCTCATATCAGACACAGAATGGAATGAGGTGGCCCAGTTATATCAATTTTGATGGGGCTTCTGGGATGAGGTTAAGGACAAACTGGCCCAAATTGAGACCCCAATGGCTCTGGACACCTTCATAAAGCTTGTCATCTATATCAACAATCATCTACACAAGTGACGAAAAATGAAGAGGAGCACCGCAACCGTGCCCTCACACTATTGGATTGCACCCAAACAGTTGATCTGATGCAGGTAGACCTAACCTGATAGCAACTCACTCCTCAAGGGGAAGAACACCAGCAAAGCCTTAACTTGTGCTACTAATGTGGCAATCCAGGCCATTCTATCTCCTATTGACCCATGAGGAATCCAGTCCAGAAGGAATATGAGAAATGAGCCAGCCCAGGCTTGGTGAAGGAGGCTAGCCTGGGTGTCCTTACAGAGTATGCCCCTGAAACACAGCTGAGGTCCTGACAGGGATATTCACTGTCTCCCATTGACCAGCATCACACCTAGAAGTCCCAGTCAAGGTGCGATGGCATGGGCGGTTGGGCCTAGTGATCAGAGCCAAGAGTCCAAACCTAAGACTGTGTCAGGTGCCAAGCCAAATATCAGAACTGGAGATGGTGTCAAGTGCCAGGCCAAGTGTCAGAGGCAGCATCAGAACCAGGAACAAATTCAGGTAGCAGACCAGGGGTCAGAGCTGGAGACAGTGTCGGAGGTAAGGCAGGGAAGTGGGGACCTGGAGTAGGGCAGGATAGCAGGAACTGGGAGTAGACGGGAGTCTGGAATATGGAGACAGGAACCCAGAGCAGGCAGGAATGCAGGGCTCAGGAGCCAGGTAAGCAGGAGAGGGTTTGTAGTAGCAGCCAGCCAGGGATTCCTCTAGTTTCTCAGACTACTTCCTGTTGTTACTTCTGGATTTATATAGAGTCCCTTTGCCAATAGGGAGGACTGGATGTTGCCCAAGTTGAGAGCCTTGGAGGCAGGGCCCTCTGTGTGCTAACCCTTCACTGGACGTTTCCCTGGTTACTCAGGTGAGCTGCTGCGTGGTGGTCTTGACCTTAGGCACATCCTCGGGCTGCCCACGTTTGAGGCCCGTGATCCCTCACAGCATATAACAAATGAGAGAGGGGATTGTAGGAAGAGAAAAGATAGTATCATGGTTAAGGCAGTTGATTGTTGCCTTGGAGAACTGGATTCTATCCCTGCTTCTATCACAGAGTTCCTGTGTGATGCTGGGCAAGTCAGTTAAACCAAGCTTTTCCCGAGTGGCCACAATGTTCTTCATTTTTTGGGCAGCAACTTGAGATTCTGGGGTCTGATTTGCAAAAGTACTGAGCACTCAGAACTGCAACAGAAGTCAATGGTAGCTGTGCTTTGAACAGATAAAGTGACATATAAAGCTAAGTACTCCGCAAAGTTGAGTCCTATGCTTCTCAGACTGGGCACCCAAAATTAATGGATACTTTTGACAATTTTGACTTTAACCTCTCTGCTTAAGTTCCCCAGGTGTAAAATGGGGATAACAACACCCATCACCTTGTAGTGGTGTTATAAAGATAAATTCATTAATATCTGTTAAGAACTAAGGTTATGTGACAAGAACTCCAAAGAAAAGCTCATGAGGAAATTAATATTTCTGTATTCAATGCAGAATTTGACTAGTGTGCAGTAAATAATGTATGGAGACACAGACTGAACAATAAGGATAACAAGAAATATTGACCTGCTCATTCAGCAAGGACTGTTTATTCTGTGCACTAGATGAGGCAGGTGTCCTGTGGAAAATATAGCATGTGGTCATGTAACTAAAGACTGTATGATAACGCATATGTAAGAGGGGGGCAAATTAAGGTTGCACAGAAAATTCTCTCAGAAAAGTAAACTGTGGCTCCATTCTCATACATGGAACTCAAGAAAGGTCCAGAAATCTGTATTTCTATCAAAATATTTATTTGGCCGCATCACCATAGTCTGAACTAAATTTACTGCCCTTCCAAAACATCAAGACACTGTACTTCAGGATCACGAGTGGGAAATAGGGCATCTGTCTCCAAAAGGGCACAAGAATATTGTTCTTAGTGTCTGCCCCGGATATTTACATTTGTTGTTCTCTGCA
Organism: Eretmochelys imbricata; assembly: GCF_965152235.1. NCBI lineage: Eukaryota > Metazoa > Chordata > Testudines > Cheloniidae > Eretmochelys > Eretmochelys imbricata. The sequence goes on from NC_135574.1 coordinate 39,039,177, forward strand.
CCAATTTAATATTCTGATCTAATTTTGACATTTTCTTGACATCATACTGCAAGTCTGTGCAACTAACTTTAACTGAAGAAGAAAATAATTGACTTCTACAGACTTGTATCGATTATCATGAAAGTATTGTGTGGTGCTAAATCAAAAAAGGGTAAATGAAGAGAGAGAGAGGGGAAAGAGTTCACAGGTGGCCCACGCTAAGCTAAAACCAAAACAAAGATTCTTTTCTGGGACAGCTGGTTATTGACCGGGGCTTTTGCTTAACAAAAGTAACACAAACCAGCAAAGTCTCTGGTGTGGCCATATTCCTTTTATGGAGCTTCAATTTAAAAGCAGCATCACCAAACAAATTATATATACGCAAAGCAGTTCCTGCGTATATATACACAAACAACACCCCTAGTTGCTCATGACTGATTGTCTCTCAACCTTCCTTCTCAACCCCCATCTCCCCTTTTTAAAGTTCTGAACTCAACTGGGCTTAGCTGCACCCAGTCCTTAACTTGTAATGAAAGAGGTGCCAGGGCTCAAGCAATTTTTTGACTTTCATAACTGATGTGGCAAGACCAGAGGTGCCTGGGCTATGAACTGCCCAACCTAGAGGTGCCGGGACTCAGCCCTGGCATAAATTAAGCACAGGCTGCACCTGATTGCTTCAGCTCAAACAGACCCTTTAAGCAGGGATTCTGAAAATCTTACTGGAGTTTAACTCAAAACTACGTATGCTGCAGTCTGGCTCAGTGGAGCTGCCTCCTACAGGAACTACCTCAAGGGGCTCCAAATGATCTATATATCTCATTACATGTGTACAGTAGCAACCTTTTACCACTTATGTACCAAAGCTAAGTAAGCACACAAAACAGATGGATTATGTACTCAATTTTAAAGAGCTGCTAATTATTTAGCTGGTTTAATGACTAAATCTTGCCTTCCCCTTTGCAAGCTCATAATCATCTTCCCTGCCATGCTATGGTTCCAGTGCATGGAAGAGTAGAATACTAGCAGCATAGGTAAGGCAGTAGGTTCTTCATCTTCTCTGTACTATGTACTAAAGGAGCTCTGCTCTTCAGGGGCTTTCTCAGACACAAAGGCACATGGGACAGAGAAAGCCAAGATAGACCTGAGAGAATCAGGGCATGGCAAAGCCATTGCTTCTAGCAATATGGACTCTGTCCTGAGCTGCGCTTTTCCATGCTAACCTCAGGATTTTCTCGTGCTATAGTCCAGCTGACTAGTAAATACTACCTTATTTTGAAAAGGCTACCCTGGCTCACTGTAAATACGCTGCTGGTTTCCTTGCTCCTTAAGAAAGTAAAGCATCTCTCAGGATTCTGATCTCAGTTGGACTTTCTCTTGAGAGTCACAGTGGGAACCAGGAGGCACTGGAGCCCGAAGGCTCAGTCTAGGAGTTGCTGACACTGTGTGGCCTATTCTTGTGGGAGAGTATGGGCTCTTGAGGGCTGGTATACTAATGGGACTATTCCCAGGAGAGTGTTTAAAAGCTGGGGCAGAGCACAGAACCTGTAAATCTTTTTGGTGAATGGGGAGGTGGGGCCCGTATTAAATGAGGGGATTAGACCCACTGAAAATATTAACCAGAATGAGATTTGCATTAAACTTGTAACCTTGATGTAAATGACAGTTTGCAGGTAGAGGTCTGGGCCTGTGCAGAGCCCCACTGAATCCTGCACAACAGTCTGCCTGTGTGTTATCAATTGCAAGACTGGGGCCTTTGGCTTCATAAAAACAAGTTTTTACTAACGTGAATCCAACAGAAATATCCTTTTGAATTTTTTAACAATGAAATAGGCTATTTCAAAGACAAATTAATATTCCTCTGCAATGTTTTTTGCTCAAATATTGAGCTAGTATATGAAAGCCTGAAACTGAATATGACAACTGGAAAAGGTGAAACAGATTAGCCTATTTTTTATTGCCCAACCTGAGATAACTGTAAAACCTAAATAAACAACATAAGTAGTAAATGATATGTTAAACTTTTTAAAAGCTTTCATTTTAGTAATATAAAGTGTTATTAGTACAGAAACATAAGGAATTTGAAAAGTACATGTTTTTTAACCCAACTATCCTTTCAAAATAAAAATTAGTTAGTACCAGCCAGTGCTGGAGCTAAAGCCTGTACATATCTGCATGTTTTTATAGGTCCTGTACCATTTTAATAAAAAATTGAAAACACATAAAAATCAGAGATCGGTTCTATTTTGTAATGAATGTCAAATCCAAGTCAATGTTCAGTTTCAATGCACTAACCGTCCATGAGAAAAGTGTAGACAAATTTGACCTTTTAGCCTAAAATGAGACAGAAACATGTAAAGTAATCATAATATTTAAAAAGAATAATTAAGTGCAACTAAAATATATAAAAAGGTTCTGACTGGCACCAAAACATGACCCATTCTATATACTATAGTGTGTGAAAGTCCCTCTGCTGAAGAATGGTAAGAATTTTAAGTTGGGATGTCATGTCATAGCAGAGTCTGTAGAAACAGATCATGATAATTAAAATGTACAACTAACAGGAGTATACCTTGTTAGAAATAATACAATGTGATGCCTGAAGCCTCAAGAGAGAAAAGATCAGATTATTAAGGTTATACCAAATGATGGATTAACCCTTTCTGGCTCCCTGGGCTGAAACTTTAAAACATTGACAACTATCTAAATGTGTCATGTCCCCCATTAGCCCCAGAAACAAACTGCAGTTGCTGCTTTAGCTCGGGTGGTAGATAGCAGTGCTAGAGGTTCAAGCATCAAATCCCGAGGAGAACCCATGTAGAGAGATCATTGTTTGCTAAGGATAGAATTTGTTTTTCAATGTTTCTGTTTAAAAAGCTGATTCATTTAATTCACACAGTGAGAAAATCGTTTTAAATAGGTTTTATCATTAAAACTTGTTATAATGTGTCAATTTCAGCACTATGTTCCACAAAAACACGGGTGTGCTGCACTTTGTTCATTTGTCACATATTCTGATTATTAGTGTCACACAGTGGCAAGTCTGCAAGCTGAGAGCTATGTGCAGGGGATGTCGGAGCCGCCTACACTGTCTCTAAAACCATTGGGGATTCTCCTCACACTAAGGGAATCCTCAGCTGGGGAGTTGCAGCCAGTCTTCATTCTTTTATGCTATGAGAACAGTGCAGAGAGATCAAAGCAGGCCAGGGGTTGTATCCCATTCTGTCCAGATGATGAGAGAACATTCACTAGGGACTTTACTGGTGCTATTGATTTTACATGAATGGGGCTCAGATACTATGGTAATGGGCAGAAGTATAAAATTCTTAGATAGTGGGCCACAACAAAGCACACAGCTGAATCAAATAAATCCATGATGGAAACATTTTATGAAAAATCATATGTCTCTCTTTTCCCTCTCTTTACTATAATTATCATTTATAATATGTATTGTTTTTTGTTTGTTTTGCTCCAGTGCTGTACAATACACAAAAATAAAGGCTGTCCTTGCCCTGAAGTTCTTACAGCTTAAAAGACAGACACATACTGTAGAAGGCAGGAAGCACTTATGTAACCCTTCTGCCAGGTGCAGCCAGCCGCAACCAGGGCTATCTAGGGGTTCCTTTTCAATAATACAGCACTGAACCGGCTCGAGCCCCCACTCAGTAACCTAGGAAAATTACACACCACCTCTGGGCGCCTCTGAGAGGCAATACTTCCCCACTCACAAGCACAGAGCCTGAGTGTAGAAAAGAAACTTTTAATGAAAGGAGAGATGTCACCCAACATTAATTAAGGAAAATGCCACAAGCAGGATTCATAAACATAAAACTGTGAGTAGGACACCCACCCCAGAGCCCGTGGGTCAGAGTCTTCTGCCTCATGTTCTTGAGTTCTACAACCAAAAGTTCCTTTACTGTGCCCCCCTCAGCTCCCACACCATACCCCACTCAGTGGTTGTCCTTGGTCAGTGAGGACCCAGAATTCAGAGGTGCATCTATGTGAGTTCACCTCCCACCCATGGAAGAAGGCACCTTGCTTGCTCCACTATCTGAGCACTTGCTCTGGCTGGCTGTCCTGCTAGGCACTGTTCCTCGCTGCCTGGCCACCCTGCCAGCTGAAGTTCCACTAGTCAGCCAACTGCTTGCCACTTTCACCAGCTGCCTGTCAGCTTCCTTCTACTACTACCTCTGTAGATCAGTCTCTTAGTGATTTTTAGCTCTCAGCAGGTTGGGCAGAAACACCTCCTCGCCACAAGTGATTTCAGCTCTTACTGAGTACTTGAAATAACAAAAGGCTCCTAATGTAGCCTATTTAGCTGTATCTTTGAACAGTGGAGAGGAACAGGTTAAACCAGACTGGGGACCCTTATGGAGAGGTTATGCTAGCTGGGATGGCTGGGATACCTGTCCCCTCCTCCTACTTATTTGCACAGGGAGCTGGCATTTGAGCCCCTGGCTTAGCGAGTTCCTTTCAGTTGAGGGTGACCCCTCATCTGGAACAAGTTCAACACAGTTCTGCTCCCCTTTCATCATACAATAAAGATAACATTGATAACATTTCTCTATCCCTGCATTCAGTACTAAAGTGATTTGTAACCCAACGTCAGCCAAAGCTGATCACTTGGAGCTACACAGCTCCCGTCTGCTATGTACTTATGCAGAGTATGTGTGTTCATGTAAATACAGTTTGCTCCTGAAGTCTCTCCCCCTCCCCAACTAGCTGTCAGAGAAGAGTTCATTCAGACCCTGCTTACACTTAGAAATCCAGAGAATGGAATAATATGGAGCTTTTTCTCCCCTTATATGTAAGAGAAACTCCCCTTATGCTACTCGTGGGGCATAGTGAAAGAACTGAGTTTTTCAGGGGGAGCTGAGTGAAGTGAAGGCAGTGTTCAGTGAACTAGGATTGGGGGGAAATCATTCCATGCATGAAAGCAGTGTGGCAAAATGCATGGAGGTTTGAATGGGAGAAGGAAACAAATGTAGCATAAAAGCTGTCTTAATAGAGCACCAATGGCTACATTCACCAATATGCTCTGGCTGAGTGAGTTGGGTTTTCATTTGCTTTGCATTGCTGCAGCAGTAAAAAGCAGCTGGAGCATAATCGTGAATCTGCCCCAGGGCTGAGAAGTAGGTTGATGTGGAGTTGTGCATGGTCTTAAATTCACAGACTGAAAGAGAGGAAAGAGACAGAAAGAAAATTGTTTTATAAATATGCAATGGAACATTAGACCAGCTGAGTCTGTGACACTGATGCTTAGGAAGTAGATTGAAGGTCTTTAGTTTTTGTTCCATCGCTGATTGATGGGATTTTAATCTTCTTGGCATTTGAACCAGGTAGGAAATGGGGAGAGCCTTTAATGTGTTCCGTTGACTTAAAAATCCCTAACATCTGTTGAAGTTATATATGTTATCTGGCTGATTTCAGCTCTGGAGAAATTTTTAGTTTATCATCTCTGTCCACATCAGCAGCTGTTGCTGCAGTGGGCATTACTTTTGAGAGTTGGAGACTCAGAGATGACTGAGCCAGGCACATAAATATTATTTTACATGTATGCACTATGTCTCATATTGAAAAAAGCATTTTGCAGTTTGGTAAGTTTGAAAGGAGATCCTAGAACAGGTGTGGCCCAAGGGCCACATCAGGGAATAGAAATTGTATGGCGGGCCATGAATGCTCACAAAATTGGGGTTGGGGTGTGGGATGGGGGTGCGGGCTCTGGGGTGGGGCTGGGGATGATGATTTTGGGGTGTAGGAGGGTGCTCTGGGCTGGGACTGAGGGGTTTGGAGGGTGGGAGGGGGATCAGGGCTGGAGTAGGGGTGCAGGAAGGGGTGCAGGTTCCAGCTGGAGGTGCGGGCTTTGAGTGGGGCTGGGGATGAGAGCTTGAGGGTGCAGGAGGTGCTCTGGACTGGGATCGAGGGGATTGGAGAGTGGGAGGGGCATCGGGGCTGGGGCAGAGGGTTGGGGCATGGGGAGAGGCTCAGGGGGTGCAGGCTCCTAGTGGCACTTACCTCAAGCGGCTTCTAGAAGAAGTGGCATGTCCCTTCTCTGTCTCCTATGCGGCAGCTTGGCCAGGTGGCTCTGCACGCTGCTCCGTCCGCAAGCACCGCCTCTGCAGTTTCCATTGGAGCACGTGGGAGCCGGAGCGGGGCCATGCCACGGCTTCCGGGAGCTGTGTGGTGCAGCCCCGATCCAGCGCCCCAGCCGGAGCGCCGGAGCAGGGCCGAGCCGTGTGGTGCGGCTTGCAGGACGGCTTAAAACAGCTCGACCCGCAGGCCATAGTTTGCCCACCCCTGTCCTAGAATAATGTTTGTTGGATGCAACACATTTTTCTATTTATTGGGACTTTAATATCAATTATTATAATTGCTTATACAATTTGAATGCTTGCTAGAATATTAACAGAAACTGACACATACACAAACATATATGATTAAACTTATACTGACCAGAAAAGAAAAAGTATGTGTCACCTGCTCAGGTTTTCTTTATTAATCAGTTAGGATGTTTTCTGTTCAAAGGACTATTAACTGTTATGTCTAAAAAGAGGCTGAGCCATAAACAATATTTCTGGTTGTAAATTTTGAATTTTGAATTATGGATGTGGCCAATGCTTTGGAAGTCCAGTTGTTATGTCAACCCATTGATATCCATTTCAGTGAACCAGAGTTATTAGCACCTTCTTGTTCAGTCAGATTCATCTGTAGCTGCAGTAGGACAAATTTTGCTTCTTATTTGCTAGTGCTGCAAAGTCTGTTTGTTTGTTTGTTTGATTTTAAAACAGAAAGTTTTACTGTTTGATTTTAAAACAATCTCAAGCAAACATGAGGTTTTAGGAAAAATGGATTTAAAAACATTATTTTGAGTATCTGAGTTCAGTAGAGAGCAGCTGACACCAGAATGTATTTTTATAGTCTCGTCATAAGGACACTCATGGGAATTTTCTGCTAAGCACACACACTGTTCACATGCTGGATATAACTTTGATTCAAGCAACCAGCGCTGTTCTGCAATTGCTTCAGAAGATGCAGCACTTGGCTTTTATTAAACATAGATGGGAATCTTTATGTCTGTTATAATCAGCTGGAACAACAGCATGGTTGAAATGCTAAGCCTCTTAGCATGAAAATTTCACCAGTCTTACATGGGAGAGGACCATAAAGTGCATATTTGCTTGTTGTTTTTATGTAGGCCAAGTAAGTCAAAATTCAAGGTATTTCCCTTTACATTCTAGCATGGTATGGTATTATCAGAATCAGTGCTTGTTAGTGATTTGATACCCAGAAAAGTGTGACTAATGTGTTATTTCACAAGAATATTAATCCTGCATATTGTTTTTGAAAACAAGCAAAACTCCAAATCCCAAATTTAGTTTCTGCTTCAAGGGCCACTTTGTTAGGTTTCCATATCCAACCCAGGGAGTGAAGAACAATTCACCAAATGAATTACTATACCAAACAGCATATCAGTTGTTGTTTTATATGCTTGCTTACAATACAAGGTGGTCATTCAGAGGATTTGGAACATTTCTTTTAAAGACCAGGTGATGTTTTTGGTTATTATAGATGTGTAGATTCATAGATTCTAAATCCAGAAGGGACCACTGTGATCATCTAGTCCAACTTCCTGTATAACACAAGCCACAGAGCATCAACTAGTAATTTCCCACTTTCTATTCAAATCCCATATAGCTGGATTGTGTCACTCTTACTCACATTGAATAGTACCTTATTCCTTGAATAGTTCCATTGAAATACATTGAATTATTTGCAAAGTAAGGTACTACTCAACATGAGAAAGGGTAACCCAATCTGGCCCTTAAATTCTTATCACATTTATACTGGTGTAAATCTGGAGTAACTCAACTGAAGTCAGTGGAGCTATTCCAGTTTTGTTTTGTTTTAAATACACCAGTGTAAAACAAAATCAGAATCTGGACCTTAATCTCAAAATGCCTCAGCATTTATTTCTGTAAAACATATAATTGTATTTATCTACTCAACTCACTTTGGTTCAATTAACATGTGTAAAGCACTTGGAGAGTCTTTGTTGAAATGTGCTAGATTGGTGCAGATTATTTCTTGTTTGCATGACATTAATTAAAAAAAATACTAAAAATCAGAAAGAACAAGTGCTCATAAAATAGAATAATGTCCATCCAAGTTAATTTTTTTTAAAAAGTGTCTGCTCTGCAATTGCATATGTCTGCTTCCCAAAGTATGTATTTGTATGAATGTTTGTTTGAAATGCTAAAGTAGAAGTTTTCATGTAATTAAGCAACCCCACTACTACATCCTAATAGAAGGGCAAATGAAGCTTCTCGAATGAGAACCCATAGGGGAGTGGCAAACCCTGTGTTTTGAACAGCACTGTGTATATGATACCTAAGTAATGTGTACTTCCCTAGATGACCAGAGGTCACTGTTTGATATGGATGCACAGTGAATAATAATCATATTATTTGTATGTTATACAAGTATTATACTCTTGCAAAGCTGAGCTAATCTCTCCAAGTTTCCCTGCATTTCAAACTGACAGAAAATAAATAATAAAGTAGAAAAGAAAGTATTTTCTGGATTCCTATCTAAACTGATCTTGCTTTGGATGTCTTTCTTAATTATGCAATGTTATGTATTTGCCATTGGTTTCCAATAGCAACCTAGATGTGACTGCATAGACTGAGAGAGTATGGAAGGGGGAGGCTGTTACATCATGTATGCAGGGGTGCTATTGGGGGGGGGGGGCTTTCTTCCCCCCCCCCGGAAGTTTCATACAGGAGGTGTGCTCCCAGGCAGAGCTCTTAATTGCTCAGCATTAGTGTGGAATGTGAGTTCTGCAGAGAGGTGTTTCTCCCAGCTTGCACCCCTAGGGCAGAGTCAGTATTTTGTTTACAAACAGAGGCAGGGTGATTAAGATGAGAAAGGGCTGGTAATTAAATTAAGGATCTGGAAATCATTAGATGAACCTGTAAAACAGAAATCCCACTGCAGGGAGTGGGAGGTGTTGAAGAACCCCCCACCCCGAGTCTGCAGGGGACTCAGAAGAAATACAGCTACGCCCTCTGAGCCAAGTTTACATTAAGGCTTTGTCTAAACTACACACCTTTTAGTGACACAGACGGGTCGCTAAAAGTCGGGCAATGTAAACGCTATTTGTTAGCACTTTTGCCGACAAAACACTTTCACCCCCTATGAGTGGGTTTTGCATTGTCGACAGGAGAGCACTCCTGCTGGCAATGTGGGCATTCACATAGGCACTTTCTGGGGTAAAACTTTTGTCTTTTGGGGAGGAGGGGGCTTTTTAAAGCACTCCTTCAATTGGCAGTGTAGACAAAGCCTCAGAAAAGAGGGAGATGTGAGGGGCATAGGTGAAAAGAAGGGGCTAAAACCCAGGGAAGGGATAGCAGTGGTATAGAGAAGTTCCCACACTACCTTACGTGGCCTCATCACCATAGCATCTGAGCGCCTCACATCGCAGCCCCTTGGTGAGGTAGAGCAGTGCTGTTAGCCACATTGTACCAATGGGGCACTGAGGCACAGAGAGAGTAAAGGCCAGATTTTCAAAGGTATTTAGGCATGTAGTGGGATTTACAAAAGTACCTACAAGGCTAGGTGCTTTGTAAATCCCACTAGATGCCTAGCTGCATCTTTTGGTGCTTAAAAACCTTTGAAATTCTGTCCCTAAGGCACTGGCCTGAGGTTATACACGAAGTCCATAGAGGAGGGGAGTAGAAACCAGATCTTTCAGGGCTAGTTCTCTATCCACTGGACCAGCCTTTCTCTTTGCTGCATGTTGCAAAAAAAAGAGGACTCTGATCTATGGAAGCAAAACCAAAGCAGCCAGTTCTCTGAGACTCCAGCAATTGGTCCCAGGCAATTGGGAAGGATGTCATGGTTGACAGTATGAAAAGCAGCACAACGGTCAAGAAGGATGAAGAAAGAAAAGAGAGAGAATGAGAGTCAGATGAGAGGAGAGCACTTAACTGCCAATGGGTGGCAGGTTCTGCCCCAGGGTGAGTTGTACAGCAATGGCTGCTGTGCAATTTTAGATTTTAACTGAAAACCATTTTGTTTTGTCATTTTTTGTTCTGAGTTTGAGAAAAGGAAGGAATGAGAAAGTGTCATCTGAGTATCAGATGTGATTATACATCAAATTCTCGGAGTTTCAGCTGGATTCAAGCCAATTCCAGAACAAAGAACAGAAATTGTATCCACAGAGTGCATAATGTCAATGATTATTGCAATGATTTGTATTATTCACTGGGCACCATCTCTGTGCTCAGCACTGTTCAGAATGTGCCAGAAAATGTAGTCCCTGAGCCAATGTGTATAAAATGTGTAACTCTGGATAAGATGGCTAAGATATTTAAGTATGAAGTGTACAGTTATTGACCATATAGTATTGCATGTTTACTGTGATGTTAATATCTATGAGTGGAAGCCCTGATGGCAATAGAAGTTTTACTTGATTAAAGACTAGACGATTCGACCCTCCAACTTTCTTTCAAGAGGAAGAGCTGCCTAGAGCTCCTGTGCCTGTTTATTTTCCTTTCCTGCCTGCAGTGGCCCTGATGTACTTCAGAAGTCTCAATTTTTTTCTCAACTTTAAAATGTGGAATTTTCTTGATGTTTGGTTTTAAATGTTCTCCTGTGAAAACTGCAACTCAATCACTGTAGTGTTGTGTTTAAGACCCTTCTGGAAAGTAACTAGCTTTTAAACAGAAGTGAAAGTAGTGTTGCCAATTCTCATGATTTTGTCATGAGTCTCATGATCATTATTGTTTTCCTTAAAGCCCCAGCTGCTGGAGTCAAGTGGATATGTGATTATTTCAGCCTTCATTCTTAAACAAAAAGTTTCTGAAGTTTCTAGCCCTCGTGGCTGTGAAGAAAACTTAAAAATGTGACCCCAGTGCATCCTAAAGGCTCAAAAAGCAGAATTCAAATAAAAAGAACACCAGATCTATTATTTTTACATAATCTCATTATTTTAAAGCCAATATCATGATTTTTGGTGAGTTTGATTCATGATATTTGAACATTTGGGATTGGAAATACTATGAAAGTGACTTGAAAGTTTCAAGGAGTCTGGTGGCACTTTGAAGACTAACAGATTTATTTGAGCATAAGCTTTCATGGGTAAAAACCTCACTTCTTCAGATGCATGGAGTGAAAGTTACAGATGCAGACATAAATATACTGACACATGAAGAGAAGGGAGTTACCTCACAAGTGGAGAATCGGTGCTGACAGGGCCAATTCGATCAGGGTGGATGTAGTCCACTCCCAACAATAGATGAGGAGGTGTCAATTCCAGGAGAGGCAAAGCTGCTTCTGTAATGAGTCAGCCACTCCCAATCCCTATTCAAGCCAAATTAATGGTGTTAAATTTGCAAATTAATTTTAGTTCTGCTGTTTCTCTTTGAAGTCTGTTTCTGAAGTTTTTTTGTTCAAGTATAGCTATTTTCAAATCTGTTATAGACTGTCCAGGAAGATTGAAGTGTTTTCCCACTGGCTTTTGTGTGTTACCGTTTCTGATGTCCGATTTGTGTCCATTTATTCTTTTACGTAGGACTGTCCGGTTTGGCCAATGTACATGGCACAGGGGCACTGCTGGTACATGATGGCATATATAACATCAGTAGACATGCAGGTGAATGAGCCTCTGATGGTGTGGCTGATGTGGTTGGGTCCTCTGATGATGTCACTAGAGTAGATATGGGGATAGGATTGTCGCTGCTCATACAAGCCCTGTCTGCCCCCAACCAAAGCCCTGCCTCCACTCTTGTATGGGGCTGGCATTGCTGCTCCCCCACACATTCCTCCGCACCCCACTTTTTTGGCACAAGTGGGCATTTGCTCTTGTGATCAACTGATCAAGTTGGCAAGAGCAAATGGGACAAATGCCTACTTTTGCCAAAAAAGTCAGGAAGGCCGGAACTGCGCTTAAAAAAGGGACTGTCCCAACCAAACCGGGTCTAGGGTCACCCTATATATAAACTACTTGTAGGGTTTAATGAAAAGAAAATCTCCTCTGCTCCGTGTGAGTGTATGTGTGTGTTTGAGAAGGGCTTTAAGCTGTACTGATGAAAAGTGCTATATACACACCTACACAAATACGGAGTTTTCTCTCCCTCACACACTCTCTTTCGCTCACACACACCGTATGGATACAAAGACGCGAACTAGACTCAGGCATGGAAAGCACGTTCACTGGGCTTCAGCAGAGCAGTACTCTAGCCATTGTAACAATTTTATTGTAAAGTTTCGCACGCCCTGAAGAAGTTTACATGCACAATCTGGAATGTACACCCAAGAGAAAGGAAGGCTCGGGGGAATGGCTTCTGGAGGAAGGGCTCGGCTTAATTGCAGCCCCTGATCTCGTTCCGTTTCTTTCACCTCGGCCTCCCAGTCACTTTCACTTTGCAGCGGGACCACCCCCTCTAGCGAACGCTCCCCGGAGCTTAATTACACTCGCTGCCACTACGTGTCGCTGTTGTCAGCGCCTGCCTAGGGGATGGCACCGTGTTCACGGCTTGCCTGACACAAGTGTAGCAGGAGAAGGGGAGAGGGCGAGGGGGCCGCTCTGGCTTTCCAGCTCCTAGCTTCACTTACCGATCGAGGTACACAGGCGCTGGGGGGCGTCCCCTCCCCTGCGTGGAGAATATGCGCCCCCCGGCCCGATCCGACTGGATAGGTGTCTGTTCGCTGCTGCGAGGGTGAGGTGTAGCCACGCAGTAAAAGCAAACAGAAAAGTTCAGCTGGATCATGTTTCAGCATCAGCCCCTGCCCCCCTTTTAGTGCGTTTTTTTGAGGCTGGGTGGGTGAGTATTCATTTGGCAGGATTCAGACTTAGGGGGCAGGGTTTTGCTGGGTGTCTCAAGGGGGCAGTGGGAAAGCTCTCTGCCCCGCGGCACTCCCCGCCGTGGGGGGGGGGGGGGGACGGGAGCGGCCCCGCTTGGGACAGCGTCCGCGCGGGATGGCGGCGCCTCGCTCCCCGGGCTGCCTGGAGGAGGGGGGGGGGGATTTCCAGTCACGGCTCCTAGCGCTGGAGAATTACCCTTTACCAGAATAACTGAGGGAGGCAGATGCCGGCTCCTACCCAACGCTCCCGCGGCCACATAACCGCAGACTTCCCGACTGAGGTGCCGCGCAGCTCCGCCCCAGACAGACGGACGGAGGGACAGAAAGTTCCTGGCAACCACGCAGCTTCCCCCCGCGTGACAGCCAAGGCGCGCAGGCGGCGGCGCGGGGTCCGAGGGGGGCCGGCGGACGGGGCTCGGCGCGGCGGGCGATGCCCAGTTCAGAGGCGCCTCCGCGCTTTCCCCGTTAAAGGCAGGGGCACAGCCCCACTCGGGACCGGCTCCTTACGTCGGCGCGAAGCTGAGGAGCGAGCGAGCCTGCACTGGGGACGGGGGGGGGGGGACTCGCCGGGTTGCCAAGCGGACTTTTGTTGCTTTCCTCCCACTTGCGAGTGACTCGATCCCATCTGCCGGAGCCGCCGCCTCGTGTATGTCCCGTAGCCTTTATAAGCGGCGGCGCCGGGGCTGGCCGCCATGGAGTAGCTTGTGGACGCAGCCTGTGCACCGGGACGGGGCGGGGGGCAACAAGGAAACTCCGGCACCGCGGGCTGCTCCTGCCGTGGGGGGAGCGAGCGAGGGCGGGCCGGGGCGGCGCGGGGGAAGCAGAGACAGGTAACGGCGGTGCCGGGCTGGCGGGGCGGCGCCGGGGCCAAGCGCTTCCCGCGAAGGTCAGACCCGGAGAGCCGGGCGCGCCAGGGATCAGCCGCGGGGCTGCTGCCGGCCGGCGGGGGAGGGTTACGCGACAGAGGCAAGGCAGGTGCGAGGCAAGGAGGAAGCTGGCGCCTTCCCCTCTCCGGGTGCTTTAGGAGCCGGGAGGCGACTGAGCGCCGCTGGGCTCCCACGTGCCTTCCTTCCCTCTGCTGGGGCAGACTCGAGCCCGGGTCCTTGCGGTGAGACTGCGCAGGAGCTTCTCAACTTCCCTAGGGCAGGAGGGACGGACTGCGCTGGGTCCCCAGGCTCCGGCAGGGCAGCAGGCACAGCCCGCTCGTTTGCAAGCCCCTGGGGAGCAGGCTGCCTCTCTGGGCAATGGGTCCCCAGCGCCCTGTTGCCGCAGCCGCGTAGTGGGAAGCGGTGACTGCGCATGCCGGGGGGGGGTTAAACCTCACTCACGCCAGCGCTTGGACTGGCTGGGCAATGAACGCTCGCCTGTGGCTGTAGCAGTCAGAGCGGGTGTTAAGGTGCAAGTTTTGGAAAAGTTTCCGCAGCGGGCTGTTCCCTACTGCCTCTCCCTGGGCGGACAGACGCCTCTGTTTACACAATTGCCCGCCGCCGGGATTTACTCTGCTGTGTTTCAGCGCTCAGGGATTACCCTCTGCTGCCACGCTGGAGATAAGAAGTGGGGTGGGATAGGAAGGGCCAGGGAGTCCTAGGAGTGCGCTCCTCCATGCAGCCGCCTCGCTTTCTCCATCCGTGTAGGCTACAGTGACTTTTAAGAATGGATCTGTGCGAGTCCCCCTTGCCTGGGCACTTCGGAGTCAGCACTGGCTGGACTGTGTAAAACGTGAAGGCAGCATGGGAGTACTTTGACTCCTGTAGCTTTCGGGCGGCTGAGCGGCTCTCTAGTCCGCACTGCAGGGGAGAATAAAGTTGCTGCTGGCAGGGCAAGTAAAAGGCAGATTGGGCCATCTCCTCAACTAGTGCAAATCTGACTTCACTTGAGCCCCGGCAATTTGCAGTTGGGAATCTGTTGGGAATCTGGTCCATTTTAAAATCTAAGGAGGTGGTGGGAAGGAGGAAACAGGGCACCCTGATTACATAATGTGCAAAGTAGCCTCTTTGCTCTTCCCCTGTAGTATTTCTGATTTCACCCCCGTGACTCGCCCTTCCCCCACCCCCATTTTTCTCTTTCAGTGAAATAGGAGTCCCCCCAAAGTGGATCATTTCTTTTCCTCTGATCATTCACTCTCCAGTTCAGACTTGCAATGAGTGGACTGAGGTCTCCTGTGCTGCTGGTGCTGGTGCTCTTAATGTTGTCAGCAGGTTATTGCAAAGAGAGAACTGACTCCATAGACCTAAAAGACAGGCAAAGCCTCTTCAATCTCATCATGGAGATTATTCAGGAACTGAAAAGGTACCACATGGAAGAGGACAACGGGGTGCAATACTTCTCCAACCACGATTATACTTTAGACCGAAGAGAAGTAGCTGATTATGGAGAGTACCAGGACGAGCAGAGAGCTGGTAAGTCTGCTCCTTTCCTTTCCTGGCAACTTTGCTCCCCTTGAAGGGGAAATCAGGCATCACTGTGCTAGTTCTTATAGGAGGTGCAAACCCCCTCAGGAGATCTGCAGACTTGCTTCAAAAATACAGAGGATTCCTACACAAGAAACTGGCTTTGAAAATCCCAGCGTAGAACTCCACTCTCACTTCAGTCTAATGTACTTCAGAAATGCATTAAGTTCAAAGCCAGACCTGCATGAGCTTTGGTTTTATACACTCTATATTTATAAAGAAGAACAGTGAGATGGACTGGGGTAAAAAAATCAGGGATGAAAAGTCCTGTTTATCCTAGGTCATGTAGTCCAAGGGCCTGTCTAGTGGATTATACTGTTTTAAATGGCCCTGGATTTGACCATCTTGCCATCTCCCTGGGGAGACTCCACAACCTAATAGATCCCACACCTGGAAGTTTTTCCTGCTAGGCAGCGTCATTCCCCTTTTTGCTAACCTTATTCATTCCTTTAGCTTTTTGGTACTTGCACCTTTCAAATATTTGTCAATTTCATCATTTGTCCCTCACCACCATAGATTTTAATTCTTTCCTCCTAAATCAGCCCCTACACCATTCTAATAATTTGAGTTGCTTTTCTTCAAGCTCTCTCCAGTCAGTGTTGTTTCTGGTAATAAGGTTTTTCAGAATTGTATGTAATATCCCAGATGCAGTCACATCAGACTGATGTAGAGAAGGGACAGTTATATGCCTGTTTCATGATATCCTGCTTCTATGCATGCAGCTCAAAATTGAATTGGCCTTTCTTGCTTCCCTATTGCATTGTAAATTCATGTCTAGTTTGTTGTTCACCATCTCTCCTAAACAGAATTACTGCCTCTCAATTTTCCTCTTCCCTTGAGTATCTAGGTTTGGGATTATTTTTCACTAGAAATTTCAGTTTACACTTTCCGAGATGAATCTCATTTTGTTATTTTCTACCCATCTCTTTTGATGTCTCTAGACCCCTTTGTATCTTTTCTTTGTACTCAAAGTGTTCACAGCTGCTCTTAATTTGGTGTCATGACTGTCATTAAAATGTGATTTTTAGCCCCTAATCTAGATAATTAGTGAAGATATTAAATAAAACAACCTAACAGTTCCCCATAAACTCAGAACAATAAGAACTGGTTCCTTTTTCTTAATATATGGTACAAGCTTAATGGGCCAAGTAACCAGTGCACTCTTGCTACAGTTGCACAGAGTAGTTAAGCAAAGCCAGCTGTAAACCCAGTTTTACAAGGAGGTTAAGCAGAGTTTATGGCCGTCCTGCATAAGCAAATCAGTGCAAAGCATCTGCCATGTACTGATGAATATGGCTCAATGAGAAAATCACTTCAGAAACAGACTAGTTGGTACAAGTGTCATTGGCTCTTGAAAGGGATGTTTTATTATTATTATAATGGAATTTATTCCCAGAAAAGCTGCTGCCACTGAAAAGAAACTATTGCTTGGAGCCCTCCTTTATTTCAGTCTTAGCATCACTTTCCCAGCGCATCTGTCCCATGGGAAACTTCTGAGAGAAGCATGTAAGCTTTCAATGCTTGTCATGACACAATTAGGTCAAATATGATATGGTAAATTTTACTCAGACTGACTAAAGTTAGAAGTAAACGAAGAATGACTTTTGAGAAATTTCTAAGCTCACCAGTGAATCAGATCTGGGTGGAAATGTTCTCTGATTTAAATGTGATAAGAGGTGCCTGGGGAATGAAAAGGCTGTGTAGGCATTTATGGTCAAATAAATAAAGTACAGTATCATATGCAATCAATGTGTCAGCATAGAGTTAGTAACTGAAAGCAATCAAAGATAACTGTAAAACAAGACACAAACAAGGGTTGACGCTAACATGGATTTCAGTAAACCAGTTTCATTTTGGCATCTGCTGAACACAAAATCCAGAGAAGCAAACCACAAGAGTGGGGAAAAGCAATTTGTTTATATTCCTTTCCTGTGAATTTTATTTAATGCTAGAGATAAAACAAGGACTGTTTCTAGATTTCCTGTAAATATAACAATTCGATCTCATGTTCACAATAGTTATTTCAGATAGTGCTTGTCAATACTTGCCTGTGTGACAAAACCATGCAGGTGCTTGTAGGAGAACGTTGCATAGACAGCCACAGAGCAGCCCAGAGAGCATTCCCTGGTGTGTCTTTGAACCTTTACCCCTGGTAGAGTCTGCACGGTTTCTAAGCACCAGTGATCTTAAAGACCTAGATAAGGGGTAGCCAAAATGTGGCCCACAGAGCCCTACAATGACAGTGACTCATGCTTACTCTCATTTTTAATGTGATTGTGGTGGGGCTGCTGGACACTAACGGTCCCAGCATTGTAATGCTCCATAGTCCTTTTAGCCGTCTCGCTATATGAAAGATAAAGGCAGCTGCAACTTGTTCCACTTTATGGCTCTCAATCTCCTAGTAAACAGTTATTTTGAGTCTCAGCTGAGCAAAATTTTGGCATCTCCTGTGGTTGCCCTACCATCCTGGACAAGTATATTTGCAGTGGAGTATAATTACTACTTTTTTTCCCCCCAACAGAAATAGTTCCTAGAGATTTGAGGATGAAAGACAAGTTTTTAAAGCATTTAACAGGTAAATTTAGATTTTGCATTGTATCCATCATTTCATACACATACCACCTAAGCCCCACTTCCCTTCTGGTAGGCCTTTTGTGCTGTGTTGACTCATGAGTTGTTCTTTTTCTGTATTTCAGGTCCTCTCTATTTTAGTCCAAAATGCAGTAAACACTTTCATCGGCTTTATCACAATACAAGAGACTGCACCATCCCAGCTTGTAAGTGCCATAAACCAAAGCTAACTTTTTAAAAAAAGAAAGCTATTAATTGGGGTGGCTACAGGAGATAATAGTGGCAATACTGTGCAACTATACACTGCCTTTCACTTAAAGGGTTCAGAGTGCTTTATGGATACTTATTGATCTTCACCTCCTGCCTGTGAGGTAAGTATTATCATTCTCAGTTTAGAGATGAAAAAATTGAGGCACAGAATTTCCAGTGGATATATTGTGTAAAATGATGGTTAAAACTGCTTTCTAGGATTCCAGGTTTATTGTCCCTTGATGTCTCCAAATCAAGTGCACTCAGTTTACCAGAAAAAAATTAATTGCTAGTGCTGCAAACTTAACCTGGGATCTGAACGCCAAGTGGGGCTATTTCCTTTTCATGCATCATCACTTGTAACACATACTCTACAGACAAATTATGGCATGTTACATTTTGGCAACTTCCTGTTCTTCCAATTATGCCCTCAGTGGCATCTTTGAAACCCTCTTGCCTTCCTCCAGTACATTTCCTAGTGCTTTGTGTGGTTTGGTAGTATCATAGATTTTAAAGGTCAGGTTTTATATATCAAGAACTACTGACACTTTAACTGTAACCCAGGCTGCTAGCTGTAGGACTGCAGGAGGTCTTTAACTGAGCACGTGAGCAATCTTTGAATAATTCCTTTTCCATCTGCACTGCACAGATTGTACTGTACAAAAAACAGATCACTTGACTGAACTTTGTAGGTATGAAACATTGTCTACCGTGACTGCTTCAGTTTTCCTCATTACAACACCACCACTTCTTATCTGTGTAACAAGACTATGCAAAGATCTAAAGAATATATTGTAGGGAACTATCCTATACTGCCGGAGGAAACAAGATGTAACTAGTCTTTTCTTTTAATTCTATGAACTCAAAGATATTTGGACACCTAACTTCTATTCATTTAAATAAGGGTTAGATACCTTTGAAGATCTGAGCCTCCAAGACTCTATTGCTCTGTTCCTCAATTGTTCGAGAAGGACAATTAGTTGGAGGACTGCACTATTATTTATCTTAGTATTAGTTCACTGAGAGCTGCATTTCAATGATGGGACAGTGCCATTTCAAACACCTAATTTGCACAATCAAATGCCATGATTGCAGCTTCAGATCCCGTACTTGTGCACACCATAGCTAGTTAGATGTATAACTGGCCATATATTCATACACACAAGCTGTCTGCATGCACAATTTTGCTGTTTGTGCACAGAACCAAAGAATTTGCAAAGAAAATGCACAGCAAATAGGCATCTAATATTTGAATGGTAATTCTTAAGCATATGGGGCCAAGGTCTACCCTGTTATAACCTAAGTCTTTAAATTAAAGTACTTACTAAAGTTAATTATGATAATTTGCACAGCACCTCTATCAATTTTATTTTATTTTTTGAAACCAAAATCAGTGATTTTAGCAGTGTCATTAAGTTATTGCATTTATGATTTTTTTCATGGCAGACTATAAAAGATGTGCCAGGCTTCTTACTCGGTTGGCAGTAAGTCCAATGTGCATGGAAGGATAAGGTAAGCTTTTTGAGAGAGGTAATAACATTCTACTGCATAGCAAAGCTGTGGATTTTGCATTGTGGACATAAAAAATTCATGAGTGTAAAAACAATCTTCCTTTGGCTAAGGTATTCCCTTTTCAGAGCACTTGACATAACTATCTTAATCTGGGAAAATACTGGCCATAAATAAAGGGTACCCCCTACTGGAAGGCATTATAAAGACCCACAGACATCAGCTGTGAATTATTCATAGCAGTATGCAGTTAGCAGATAGTGACCTTGCTTTTATAGAACAAAACACAGCAGCCATAGCTGATTTTTTTTCAAGTGAACTCAATGTACAATTGTGTGTATTGGCACTGGCTGCCCTTTCACATGCACAGCTTTAAATGTATTAGGTACATTTTAATATGGATTAATATACACATAACTATACATATGCAAGTTTTTAAAACATAGATGTCATTGGTATTTTTAGAATAATTCAGTTACCATGTACTTAAAACATTAAAAAACCCCAATATGTATGTTACTCAGATTTCTTTGGATTTCCATTATGTTCAACTTCTACTCCAAGGAGTTATTTTTTCTTGATGCACATGCTTAACTCTTTTTAGAGAGAATGGGAATTTCAGTGCACAAAAGGAAGAAAGTCCTCCCAAAATATCTATACCTCTAGGAGTTGACATCTTGTACACAAAGACTAGTCCATGTCCTGTCCCCCGTCAGCTGAGACAAAAATACAGTTGTATGTGATTTGAGAACTTTTAAATGAGGTTTTAATAAATTCTATATTTTAGTTTTCCCTGGATATTAATATAATACAAAGTCACTAAATGAAGGTGGCAGGTCAGAATTAGGACTTCAAATTAAGCCCAAATCTTTCCTCATGTTTCTTGCCTCTCTCACTTTCTTCCCTATTTTTCTGTTCATACAAGAGATAGCTTTACAAGTAAACCAAACCAGCCACAAATCAGGTCTGTAGGTTCCTGAGGTCCTATAGCTGGAGAACTGCCCCCTTTTCTGAAAGCTTCATTTACCCTTAGTAATGTAGTCACGGAGGCAACTCCATGATCCAGATCTTGCCTGGTTAAGGGAGAAATCACAGAACCTATTGCATATGGCACTTAGGCTCATGAGACTGATGTTGGGTATGTGAGGTAAATTCCTTGTTCTAGGTAAGGGAACTCTGCAGTTCTAAGGTAGTGAATTGTGCAATTCAGGGAGCTAGTTGGCACCTATCATCCATACATTCTACTGCAAGACACAGATGAAATGGTACTGCTACAAATACCTGCCAGTAAGCATAGATGGGGGAGCACATCCTAAAATGCATTATTTCTTTTCCCCTTTCCCTGAAAGTCTCTCTGCATCAACACCTCCCACTGGCATTTTATGAGTTTTCAGGGTGAGAAGGGACAGCTTCTTTCAGGGGCACTTGTCCACTCTGAAACTTGGAGAGTTTCTATTAGAAAATCCATAATGCCAGGGGCTTATACTCTCCTGAGAATGGGACATAAGGCGCAACCTCTGTTGGGTTGTCACTGATAGCAGCATAATTCTTGAGTGATTTGCTTTAGTGGGAAGGAGGACTGATTGTCATCACAGGTGCCTCAATATTTATAGATTTCACTAGCAAACTTGGAAGATCTATAGAGGACCATTCTTCCCTATAGAGATAATGCACTGAAACTGCCGCACAGTTCGACTTTTCCATGTAAGATACCTCCTCCTGTGGAAAAGCATGGTGGGGCTGTCATCATGTCCCATCAGCTCCCCAGAAGGAGCTCTGAGGAAGATCGTTCTCTTGCTCTTTTACACAAGCCCATCAAACCCATCTCTGTGCAGGCTGTGGATAATTTCTGTTGGAGCCAGCATTCTAGGTGCTTTTAAGAGATATTCAAAATTTTGCAACATAATGCCAATTAAATACATATACATACCAAACTGTAAAACCCATATCATATACTTAAGATAATTTAGCTAATAATCAAGCTCTAATAATCAGAATAAACAGCTGATATACAAGATAATAGAATGTAAACACGTCTTGCTTTTGCTGTCATCTTAGTAGCTACTAGTAAATCAAGAGTTAAGACAAACATTAAACATCAGGAACAAAGTTTTGCTTTGTTCTACCACTCTAAAGCAGTTACTTATGTGGAATTATTCCAGATTTACATGGGTCTAAAAGAGAGCGGAATTTGGCTCTAAATTCATAGTAGTTATAATGATGATAGATCTTTGGAATATTTTGCCACATTATGAGACATGTTTCATGTATACTCTTTCACTTTCCCTCACAATTTATACTCCAAATCCTTCCCCCCGCCATTTCATACTGCATCCTAAATTTAAGACAAAATTCATGGATGTATTCTTAATAAAAGTGCACAGCGATACATGGCTGCCTTTCCTCATTCGTTATTGCCATGCTAGCTTAAGTAGTGGTGTATAGGCAGTGATCACATATTTAGAAACGAATGAACCATACACTTGGAGGGCCCATTCTAGCAAAGCACTTAAGCATGTGCTTAACTTTCAACTCATGCTCAATGCTTTCCTGAATTAGGGCTTGAGGATAAGAGGACAAATTATGAAAATTCAGGAGAACTTTGAGATCTACAATATGTTTTTCTTCAATTTTAAAAAGAGGCTCTCTTGTTCTCAGTGGTGGGGAGTGGTTGCCTGCCTGCACTCACATCCCGCTATGGATAATGAATACACCTTTTTATTCCACAAGTTTAATATGACCGCACTGTAAATTCTTAGTTATCTTTAAATCATGCTTTTGGGCACCTCTGCCTAGTGGGAGATAGAAACAAACTCTTCATGGGGGCTGGCTATTCCATAAGTGCAGGGCTTCTTGCATATTCCTCTGAAGCATCTGGTACTAGCACCTGTCAGAGACAGGACACTGATAGAAGAACCACTGGTCTGATTCAGCATGAAAATACCCATGGTCCAAACTAATTAAATGACATTATTTTCAATTTCCATGTCTGGAGTATTTTGTTTATACAAGTCAAAAACAGTAAGAGCTAGGGATTACTATATTACCTGGTGCTTTTCATTAGTAGATATCACAGTGCTTTACAAAGAAAAGTCAAGTTTCATTATCCCTATTTTTGGTACTTTGTCTTGCTCAGTAGTTCCCACTTTTATTTCATTCATCCCTTCCTGGCAGCAGGCTATGGATGTATTAACGCTAGTGACTGTTTGGAAAGCTGGCAGGTAGCTTTTGCTTATTTGCTTTGGAGATGCATGGACATATGTCCATGTTTTGAGATTATTTTGGAAAAAGGTTAGATTTGTTTTGGATTTCTACTCACAACATGTTCGGGATTATCACAACTTCAAGGTAGGCAGGAGGCTTTCAGATTCCAGGAGGGAGATAAAATCAGTAGACACAAAGACAGCATTTAAACAATTGTTTCAGTGACAATACTTAACATTATGTACAATTTCTGCATAATACAGTCTTGAACAAAGGTGGATATTCACTAGCAAACCCAGCACAAGTTAGGCTGTGTGCTCTCAGGTTCAACAAAAGATTCTTAACATCCCTCTCTGCCATCAGATTCATAGAGCGACAAAAATCAATCTCGAGCAGTAGGAGTTCATTTACAGGTGCCAAAAAGGTTTAACCACATCCTCAATGAGAACATAGTCTCCTTTGTTCTTTGCTCAGCTGTTTATCTTAGACACTTGCACCACTGGCTGTCTATCCTTCCTTGTGAATTTTGGACACTGTTAAGATTTTCAGAAGTGACTAGTGATTTTGGGTGCCCAAACTGAGGCACCTTAAAAGGGTCCAATTATCAGAAAGTGTATGTCATCCATCCTCTGAAAATCAGGCCCCTTTAAGGTGTCAGGTGAAGAATCTTAAAATTGTGGGACCCCAAACACTTTTGAAAATCTTGGCTGGTGTCTGATTGCTATTCATTGTGAAGCAGAATAGCCTGACATTAAGTGTTATCTTTAGGCTTAATTTTTGGCTGGATTTCTAGCTCTTCAGTATGCACAACTCCTTTGTGCCTGTGAGTTTCCCATCCAGTTCCACAACTTGCATGTGGGGAAATCCCTGATTGCATATGCACCTATCAAGCCACATGCAACTATGATCCTACTTTTGGGGTGAAAAATACGATTCCCTGGGGTAGAGCCACAATGTCAGAGACGGGGCCTGTTAAATATTTTGTATACGGCTTGCTTTTTCTACTTGACTATAGTAAAACCGTAACATGCATATCATATTAGCCATCTCCCTTTTAGAGCATATTGAATTTTCTTAACATCTACTGAACTTCACAATGCAATGAGCCCTGAATATTACACCCTTCTGTAATTTTTTTTATTTTAACTGCTTAGCTATTAACTATTATCTTCATAAACAAAGATAATTAACAAGTTTTTTCATGCTTAGAAAAAAAAATTTTTAACCTCACCAAAAAAATAAAAAAAAAATAATCACTTTGGGGTTTAGAAGCAGCATGCATTTTCAGCTAATTTTTTCCTAGTGATTATGAGCCACTGAAAATAACTTAGAATGAAAAAGCCACATTCAATTAGAAGGGTCTGTCTACACACACAGTGAAACCAAAATAACTAAATTGGGTTTTATTAATTATTTGGATTGTGGTAGCACCTAAAAATCCCAGTCAAGGACCAGAACTCCACTATGTACAAATGCAGAACATGAAAGCCATTGCTGCAAAAGGTTTACAATCCTGCTATTTTTGATGCAAAGTTAATTTTTTACTGACTTGAGTTAACATCAAAATAGGATACTCAACTGAAAATAAAGAGTGTCAACACAGATTTGTACCAATATAATGAAAATATGTGAATTAAAAGTAATTTAATTATTTTGGTCCTGGTTTGTGTGTAGACAAGCTTTAAAATATTAGACCCTTAAAATTTAGACATAAAAATAACTTGAGAACATGGAAAAATAAAATACACCAGTTAACCAGTTTGTGGGGGAGGGATACCTCGGTGGTTTGAGCTTTGGCCTGCTAAACCCAGGGTTGTGAGTTCAATCCTTGAGGGGGCCATTTAGGGATATGGGACAAAAATTGGGGATTGGTCCTGCTTTGAGCAGGGGGTTGGACTAGATGACCTCCTGAGGTCCCTTCCAACCCTGATATTCTATGAACCTCTCATTTTGTAATAAATATCCATTAAAATGCATACTGTTGCTTTGCCTGCAAAGCTGCATCATGGAGATAATACTAAACTTCACAGTAGTTACAATGCTATGCATAATTACAACTTTAAGTCTGATGGTAAATAAATACCACTCAGAGATAAGTGTTTTGATAAGCTTCCATATCTCAACTACTTTTGACTTAACACTTCTAGCCCATTAGGTAGTATTTACATTATTCAGCTACCAGGATTCAATATGATTCAGTATTAGTCATTACTTCTCAGGAGATGTTCAGAGAAGGGTTAATACTAACATTCTATAATTTACTGGGGGGGGGGCGGGGAGGTAGATTTCCAGCAAATAAAAGGCCCACTGTTACAATTCCTACTTGAGTTGTCCCACTGTAGTCAGACTATACTAGTAAGACTAGGTCTCAAAACACAATACTAAATTTTTTGCTGTCATCTCTCCAGATCTTTTCTTTGAACTGAGTGAAAAAACTCCTAATCATAAGAACATAAGAGCTGCCACACTAACTCAGTGATCTATCTTGACCAGTATCCTATCTCTGACAGTGGCCCATATTAGAGCTTCAGGGGGAGTGTAACAGAACAGGGCAATTATGGAGTGATCCACCCCTGTATTCCACTCCTGGCTTTTGGTAGTCAGAGTTTTTGGGTCACTCTGAACATGGGGTTGTCTCCTCGTATGGAAGCTGTTCCATACCCGTGATCATCTCTGTTGCCCTACTCTGTC
Source organism: Eretmochelys imbricata (assembly GCF_965152235.1). Classification (NCBI taxonomy): domain Eukaryota; kingdom Metazoa; phylum Chordata; order Testudines; family Cheloniidae; genus Eretmochelys; species Eretmochelys imbricata. Next base: position 39,064,691 of record NC_135574.1, read on the forward strand.
TCTTTTCCAATTCGAATATACCTTTTTTGAAACAGGATGACCAGAAATGCACTCATTATTCAAGGTGTGGGCATACAATGGATTTATATAGTGGCATTAGGATATTTTCTGTCTTATTTTTTATGCCTTTCCCAATAGTTCCTAACCTTTTTCACTGCTGTTGAGCATTGAGCAGAAGTTTTCAGAGAACTATCCAAAATCTTTCTTGGCTGGAAATAGCTAATTTAGAACCCATTACTGTATGTGTACAGTTGGGATTATTTTTTTCAATATGCACTACTTTGCATTTATCAACACTGAATTTGATATTTTGTTGCCCAGTCACCCAATTTTGTGAGATCCCTCTAATTTCTCGCAGTCTGCTTTGGACTTAACTACCTTGAATAATTTTGTATAGTCTGCAAACTTTGCTATTTCACTGTTCATCCCCCTTCCAGATCATTAATCAATATGATAAACAGCACAGGTCGCACTACAGAACTCTGAGGGACCCTACTGTTCATCTCTCTTTTGTGAAAACTGACCATTCATTTATTTCTACCCTTTCTTTTGTATGTCAACCAGTTACTGATCCATGTGAGGAATTTCCCTCTTATCCCATGGCTACTTTTATTTCTTTAAAAGCCTGAAAGATCTTGTCAAAGGCTTTCTGAAAATCCAAGCACACTATATAAACTAGATCATGCTTATCCACATGCTTGTCTATTCCCTCAAATAATTCTAATAGATTAGTGTGGCATGACTTCCCTTTACAAAAGTTATGATGACTCTTCCACAAAATATCATGTTCATCTGTGTCTCTGATAATTCTGTTCTTTACTATAGTTTCTGCTATCTTGCCTGATACACAGGTTAGGCTTACTGGTTTGTAATTTCCATAATCTCCTCTGACGCCCAGCATTACATTAGCCACTGGGCACAGAGGTGGATATCAGTAATTTTGTTACTAGTTCTACAATTTCATATTTGAGTTTCTTCAGAACTCTTGGGTGAATACCATCTGGTCCTGGTGACTTACTCTTTAGTCGATCAATGTGTTCTAAAACCTTTCCTACTAACACAATTTGGGACGGTACTTCAGATTTGTTACCCACACCAGAGCTATTCTTTTTGGGCATCTCCCCCCACATCTGCTGCAGTGAAGACCGATGCAAAGAGTTAATTTAGCTTTTCTGCAATGGCCGTGTATTGAGTGCTCCCTTTAACATCTCTGTCGATTAGTGGTCCCACTGCCTGCTTGGCAGGCTTCCTGCTTCTGCTGTATTTAAATAATTTTACTGTTAGTTTTTGCCTCAATGGGAGCATGCCTAGGCTCCTCAATCTTGATCCTGCCATTGGATCTATGTGGGCAGACCTTATGCCAAAACTATATTGGTAGTGAGATTTTAAGACTACAAAAATGACAGAACATTAATAGCATTGTTGATATGTACTCAGATTTTGATTTCACTACTGCATTTAGAAATTGATTTATTCTGAAAAACTAAGCTTAAAGTATTAAATATTTAAAACAGTAGAATTTTGTAGTTTTCAAAATCTGTTTTCCAGGCATAGAGCATCAAAGAGATAGGAATAGCACAGAGAAGGATGCTTTTCCAAAACACTAATCTGTAAGGTTTCGTTAGTGAGTAGTGCGATATGAACAGAACAAGAAATGTACTACCAGATTTTCCAGAGACAGTTGTTGCAAAAATCTTTATTTACTAACTCTGTTCAATCTGCCAGATGCATTTTAAACAGCTGAATTAAAATATGAAAATGATAAAAGGCAACTATCTTTTTCCTTTTCTTTTTTTTTTTAAACAGATATCACCATACAGAGAAGAGACACCAAGAACCAGGAGAAGTGCCTTGGAAACCAACAGGGAAATAGAACTTAATACCTTTATAACATATTCCATTGTGAACAAGAGGGTTTATTTTTGCAGATTGACAGACTATTTCCCATAATTCTTTTAACTGTTTTGTATGTTTTCAACAGTTTGCAGATCTACATTCTTTACAGTAGTATAACTGCCAGTAGTACTTACTGCTCCATACTTAAAAGTACACTCCACATTTGATGTGTAGTGCTGCCAAAAATTACATGAACATGTACCCTTCAGCCAGAAATTAATGTTCTGTTGCTGAATTCTGAGATTTGGAGGGATGTTTGTTTATATACCCAGAACTCTTAATGAATCTACTCCACAGCAGTGGTTTTCACTTGATATTCTTCATGCTTATGCAATTAAGAGACATTTTGGATAAAACAAACATGTTGGAGGGTCACATTGTACCCTTGGAGTACAAGTTACAAATTGCATGACAAATACAAAACACAATTCCAAGTGAACATGTTTTCTCGAGACAGAGGAGTGTGGATTTTGCATACACACACAAATATGCCATTAGTTTTCTGTTCAATAAATGTGTAAACATTCCAGCTAACGTGCAATATGTAAATACTGTAAATAACAAACATAAGTAATAAAGTGTTTGATATATTACATGATCTTCAATGTTTATTCTTTAAATGTCCCTTTAGAACAATGGTTTTCACAAACTAATGGATTTCATGTGGTTACTCATGATGTTTTAGAGCAAAATAATCTGTAAATTATAATAAAATCCAATGCAAAATTATATCAGGAGCGTAACCTGTGAAAAGGTTAAACGAAGACTGCATCAGGAGGTCTCACTATGAATTTCACTTTTCTTTAAAATCACCGACCCAACACATCTGGTGCATGGGTCATTTTATTTATGACCAAAAAACCCAAACCAAAAACCACACACTATGGAGCATTTCTAATAAATGCACTCCAGACACACAAGTTTTGACTCTTAAGCTTTCTTTCAAATAACCATCTATTTTGCACAAGTCCTTTAAATCATATTAGACTGTATGGTATAAAACCTTTGAGTATGATACAAGTAACTGGGACTAGGATTTTCATAGTTTCATAGAGTTTAAGGCCAGAAAGGACCTTTAGATCATCTTGTCTGACCTCCTGCATACCTCACACTATTAAATTCCATCCAAATACCCTATGTTGAGCCCAACTAAGTCAATTAAACCAAAGTATTTTAGTCCTCAGGAGACTAAACTAATGTGTGCCACAGGCAGTGAATAGGAGATACCAAGGTGCCACCAATGCCATGCCACAAAACTGATTAGGAGAGATGCTCAGATGACCCTAGAAGGCAAACCACACCCCAGGCTGCAAAGGATGACAAAAAGTCTTCAAGGTTCCTGCTGAACTGACTTTGGGGAAATTCTTGTGATCAGTTACATCCTAGGCAGCTGAGGAAGACACACTAGCCAGTCATCTGAGACAGAAAATTATGTGTATCAAATCAGAGTGCATGTCCACCCTAACTAGGAACCTGCATCTAGCTGTGGCATATCTCTGATGCATCGGGGAAGATGGGCCTTTACCCATGATAACTGATTTGGGGGGGAAATTCCTTCCTGACCCCCTGCAGGTGACCAATTGAAGCCCTGCTGCATGATATTAGATTATAATCATTATCAAATACAGAGCAATAGTGTTATGAGCAAACTGAAGACAATGTAAGCAAGCCTGTTCTCCCCAAGGCCTATGAAGGAAGGAGATTAACAACAGGGAGATTCATAGATTCACAGATTCCAAGGCCAGATGGCATCACCATGACTAGCTAGCCTGACATCCTGAACCTGAATTCTCCCAGAAACTGACTTCAAACATACCTTTCAGAAAAATATCTTTCTTCAAGGCTCCAAACAACAGTGAATCCACCACCTCCACTGACACTTCCCACTTAAATTTATGTTCCCAGTCAGTTGTGCTTAAACTTTTCAAAACTGGCCATTTGAAGATCCAAATATGCGCATTATTGGTTGGTGCCCCCACAAAGCACATATAACCACATCATGACCGCTGACACCATAAGTGCTAATTTTTAGGCCAGCAAAAAGTATGTATGCTGGCTAGCATATTATATGTCAGATTAATAACGTGTTATCCACACCACATGAATACATATTAGTATGTATTAAGCACAAATATTGTAACAGTAATATAGCATAAACTGGCCTATACCATAATCCTGTTAACTTATGCTAGGTATCTCATAACTCTTTGCAGTTGCTGAAGTAAGCATATGGTCTAAGCAGACAGGAAACCTGTCAAAAAAATCAAGATACATTCATTTTATGTCTTAATACAAACTAGGGAAGTACCTTCATGGACCAGTACCCGGAATGCTAGTCCAAAATAAAGATAGGAAGGAACAGAACAATAAGTTAAGGAATTGGGACAAAATGATGGGTTTGATTTTAGCGATGTGTAAAGAGATGTGTAAACTGTGAAATCATATAAATACCATCTAAAATGTATAACTTTGAGAGCACATCTTACGCTAAAGGTGAATGTAACATCTCTGCACAAGAGGGCTTCCCAGACACTGGCATCATATAGAACCTTTTTCCTGTAGTATGTTATTATTGGCTCATAGCAACAAACCTGACTGAAATTGGTTATTTGGTCTCTTGAGTATATTTTATAACAAACCAAAGTGTGGTCAAGCAATTGACTATGCAATTTACCAACAACTGGTAATTAACTCTTTGTCCATCAGAATGAGATCTAATATTGAGTTATCCTTTGCTGGGTGCAGGACTTTGTGTTAAAGAATCTTCATCTATCATTTTTAGGAATTCCAAGGAAGTTTTGTTGTTGGTCACATAAGATGCCAAGCAAATATTCCCCAGTATTCTTAAGTAAAAGAATTAAAGGTGTCCATATCCCATCAAAACTCCAATTGGATTTGAGCACCTAACCTCCTCAGGCTTCTTTTAGTAAGAGAAATCCATATTATGTGATTTATATCAGTGTTTCCCAACCTTTCCAGGCTACTGTACCCCTTTCAGGAGTCTGATTTGTCTTGCATACCCCAAGTTTCACCTCGCTTAAAAATTACTTGCTTACCAAATCAGAGATAAAAATACAAAAGTGTCACAGCACACTATTACTGAAAAATTGCTTACCTTCTAATTTTTACCATATAATTATAAAATAAATCAATTGGAATATAAATATTGTACTTACATTTCAGTTTATAGTATATAAAGCAGTATAAGTAAGTCATTGTCCGTATGAAATTTTAGTTTATACTGACTTTGCTAGTGCTTTTTATGTAGCCACTAGGCAAATATCTAGATGAGTTGATGAACCCCCCAGGGGTACACATTCCTCTGGTTGATAACCATTGATTTATGTGACCTCATGAGGCATTAACATGTCAACTGTCATCGACAGTTCTTACTACATTTGTAACAAAAAGTTCAGCTGGGAGAATAATGGGCTCCTATACAACACATTTAGGGCCAGATCCACAAAGGGACCCAAGTCTCAGTTTTAGGAGCTACTGCGATCCACAAAAACTCTGCTTGGCTTCTGCCTAACCCTGTAGGTATGAAAACTTGCTCAGAACCTAAAGTTTTGCTGTAAAAGTTTTCTAGGCGCCTAAATTTCTGCTTCTCGGCATGCTGCTTCACTTTAGGCCTCCAAACACCTGTCTCATTGCTACGCCCCAAAATAACCCACAAACCTGGGGAGCATCTATCTTGCCTGCAGGGCCTGACCCAGTAGGCAACCTTAGAGGCTGCTTAACGCCACACAAAATGGGGCAGGGAGAGGACCTTCCTTATAACCTTTAGCCCAGTGGTTACATACTCACCTCAGAATGCGAGAGACCCCTGTTCAATTCTTCAATTATTTTCCCTGATTAGAAGTGATGTGAACAGGGGTTCTCTACCAGTATGATGAGTGCCCTAGCCACTGGAAGTGATACGCTTGTGTGGGTCTCATTCTGTCTCTTGCTGAAGCTGTTCCACTTTAATTAAATAATTAAAATATTAATTGGGCTACAGCGAATCACTCTACAGTGCAGTGGTTAGGGCACTCAGAGAGGCTGCCTGACTAGATCTAAATATATCTTTTCATCTACTTAAGGTGAGCAGCTGCAGATAGAAAAAAAAAGAGGTAGAGGAAATTCTGTATTTGTCCATTTGGCACAACATTTTCCTAAAAGTTGAGAAAATTTAGACCTGTAACCAGTCATCTTCATGGATAATTATTAGTGCATTTTCTTCTTGTCAGTTGCTCATCTTGCACATGTATGTTTGTATAATGCCATTGTGCAACTGTCCTCCCATGAAGGCTAGCCATTTACTACTCTTTCACCTTCTGCAAACAAGTCTTCTTTTTAAATGCAATGTTACTCTCATGGGGTCCAGTTTATCCACGCTTTTAAGCACATTGAGCACTCTTCCTGAAAAGGGATGCACTCTTGAATTGGGGCCATGATATTTTGTCCTGCCACTTCCAATTTTATACATAGTTAAAAGGCAGAGTCCCATTTACAACAATGGGAAACTGACCAGATCTGAAAGGAAAAGATGTTGAAAATTTAATACAAAATGAAAACTTCTGAGAGACTGTGATGGGGTAGACTAGGCCCAGAGGCCTCTGCTGGAAGCCTCAAGGTCCTGCCACACTTGCCTCAGGAAAAGGGCAGTGGAAAGGATCCCTCCAAGCTGCCTAGAGAGGCTGCATGGGACACAGCCAATCAGGAAAGAGGTTGCAGGAAGCAGTCAATCAAAGCCCAGCAGACTAGGATAAAAAGAGCTGCAGACCCAAAGTGAATTCAGTCAGCTGGTAGGGACTGGGAGAGTAAGAGGTACTTCTGGCTGACTATAGAAGCTGAAAGGCTGGACAGAGCAGCTGATGGCAGGGGCCGAGGAGAAAGGAAGATGCTCTTGGCTGCCTGCTGGGACGTATAGAAGACAAGGGCTGTAGGGAAGTGGCCAAAGGAAATACAGTTAGAGGGACATGGTTACTATTTAGATGGTCCCTGGCTTGGGGCCCAGAGTAGTGGGTGGGCCCAGGTCCTCCCTCCCAAACAGCCACCAGAGAAGTGGCGATGACTGTGGTTCTCAAACTGGGGGGTGAGGACCCTTCAGGGGGTCGCAAGGTTATTACATGGGGGGGGGGGGTGGTCCTGAGCTGTCAGCCCCCACCCCAAACGCCGCTTTGCCTCCAGCATTTATAATGGTGTTAAATATATTAAAAAGTCTTTTTAATTTAGAAAGGGGGGGGGGGAAGCGCGTCCACATTTCGGATCAGCGGGTAGTGATCAATCTATCAGGGATCGATTTATCGCGTATAGTGTAGACGCAATAAATCGATCCCCAATCGCTCTGCTGTCGACTCCGGAACTCCACCAGGGTGAGAGGTGGAAGCGGAGTCGACGGGGGAGTGGCGGCCATCGATTCCGTGCCGCGAGGACGTGAAGTAAGTGATTCTAAGTCGATCTAAGATACGTCGACTTCAGCTATGCTATTCTCATAACTGAAATTGCATATCTTAGAGCGATCCCCACCCAGTGTACACCAGGCCTTAGAGACTTGCTATGTGAAAGGGGTCACCAGTACAGAAGTTTGAGAACCACTGGGCTATGCCTTGAGAGAAGGGAGTTTAAGCAGACCGAGGGAAGGCACTGCATGTGGAACTGTTACCCCTGCCCAGAAGGTACTGAACTGAGCCTGACCCAGCTGAAGAGCTGGGGTCAGAGCACTAAAGGATAAGCGAAGAGTCTCCAGGGAGAAAGTCCAGGAAGCACTGCTGTATCTCAGAGCAGGAACCTTCACATGTAAACTGGCCAGCTAGGATACTGAGATAGGCCCTGTTGGTCAGACTGAAGACTAAGTCCCGGGAGGGCTACAGGAAGACGTACCAGCTGATGGGGTACTGCGATAGGCCCCTGTTGGATTAATTAAGGGCCTGAGCCCAGGGATGGCTGCAGGTTGACACCAGTGGAGAGGGTACCGCGATGGACCATGTTGGACTGTTAGAAGACTGAGCCCAGAGAGGGCTGCAAGACATTTTGGACTCTGTACCCCAGAAGGGGTTTGTTTGTTTTGCATACTGATTGTGTATGACTCAGCCGGAGATCTGAGTCACTGAAAACCTGCCTGATGAGCGCAGCAGCTGACAGGAGGCATTGTGAGCGGAGAAACTGAAAAAAATTGCAGGCCCCCACACACTCGGCTACAGAGACAAATGCATCTATTACAGCATTACTTTAGTTGGTCCCCTATTATCAAGTCACCTAATACTGGACTGGTATTCAACTACTGGACATACAAATTTTCCTTAAGAACCTGAATTTTATAGAAACACATGGTTACAAATTCATGCACACAGAACTAGGAGTACTTGTGGCACCTTAGAGACTAACAAATTAGAGACTAATTTATTTGTTAGTCTCTAAGATGCCACAAGTACTCCTCGTTCTTTTTGCTGATACAGACTAACACAGCTATCACTCTGCAACCATGCACATAGATGTTATATTAACATATAAAAGTAACTGTTTTCCCCTTTAATTCTTTCATATAAGCCTGGAACAGAAGTTTGTGTTGAACACTGGCTAGGGTGATGGTCAAACATGCCCACATGGGTAAGTTTTTACAATTAATTGAACTTTCTCAGGACAGAGCAGAACTACCTCCCCATGGAGTAACCCCACACTAGTATTGTGAGGCCTGTTGTCTTTAGTTTAAAACTGAGCTTTCAAATGCATACTTTTGATGTGCCACCTACTCTCCTCTGAACAGCGTTCAGTGACACTGGCTATTAACAGAGACAGGGATTATGAGAGATTTCATTTTCAGCTACAGTTTTGACTTGAATAGGTTAATATTGCTAGATCAAAATATGAATCTCAGTTATGTTTTTATATTGTACTACTTTATCTTGAAAAGCTCTGCTTGGCTGAGCTTTGAAAGAATGTCAAGATAAACTGTAAACTTTCAGGTGCATCGCTCTAAAAAAAAAACCCCAAAACTATGTGGAGGGGATAGAGTCTGGCAGCTTATCTTCAGTCAGGGGAGTCACTCATTTTCTGAGGATGCCAAAGTGTGCTCTACTTTACAAATTAAGATGTGGCCTCTGTCCCAAAAAACATGCAGCCTGATTTCAACAACTGAGACATAACAAAAGGTGGGAAGGGCGGAGGAAGAAGGGTGAACATCAAAAACGTGTGGTAACTCAGAAAGGGATGTATTATTCATGAAGGATTTTAAAAAATTATTTATTTTAACACTTTTCATCCCTCTTGATTTTCCATAGGCCAGCCAGCAGAAGTGAGTTTTTAGGAGAAACTTGAACAAATCTGGGTTAAAGTGTACCAGCTGGGTGAAAGTGTACCAGGGCTGCAGCTAGCGAGAGATGTTAAGAGTAACAAGAAGGGTTTCTTCAGGTATGTTGGCAACAAGAAGAAAGCCAAGGAAAGTGTGGGCCCCTTAATGAATGAGGGAGGCAACCTAGTGACGGAGGATGTGGAAAAAGCTAATGTACTCAATGCTTTTTTTGCCTCTGTCTTCACGAACAAGGTCAGCTCCCAGACTGCTGTGCTGGGCATCACAACATGGGGAATAGATGGCCAGCCCTCTGTGGAGAAAGAGGTGGTTAGGGACTATTTAGAAAAACTGGACGTGCACAATTCCATGGGGCCGGATGAGTTGCATCCGAGAGTGCTAAAGGAACTGGCGGCTGTGATTGCAGAGCCATTGGCCATTATCTTTGAAAACTCATGGCGAACGGGGGAAGTCCCAGATGACTGGAAAAAGGCTAATGTAGTGCCAGTCTTTAAAAAAGGGAAGAAGGAGGATCCTGGGAACTACAGGCCTGTCAGCCTCACTTCAGTCCCCGGAAAAATCATGGAGCAGATCCTCAAAGAATCAATCCTGAAGCACTTACATGAGAGGAAAGTGATCAGGAACAGTCAGCATGGATTCACCAAGGGAAGGTCATGCCTGACTAATCTGATCGCCTTCTATGATGAGATTACTGGTTCTGTGGATGAAGGGAAAGCAGTGGATGTATTGTATCTTGACTTTAGCAAAGTTTTTGACACGGTCTCCCACAGTATTCTTGTCAGCAAGTTAAGGAAGTATGGGCTGGATGAATGCACTATAAGGTGGGTAGAAAGTTGGCTAGATTGTCGGGCTCAACGGGTAGTGATCAATGGCTCCATGTCTAGTTGGCAGCCGGTGCCAAGTGGAGTGCCCCAGGAGTCGGTCCTGGGGCCGGTTTTGTTCAATATCTTCATAAACGATCTGGAGGATGGTGTGGATTGCACTCTCAGCAAATTTGCGGATGATACTAAACTGGGAGGAGTGGTAGATACGCTGGAGGGCAGGGATAGGATACGGAGGGACCTAGAAAAATTGGAGGATTGGGCCAAAAGAAATCTGATGAGGTTCAATAAGGATAAGTGCAGGGTCCTGCACTTAGGACGGAAGAACCCAATGCACAGCTACAGACTAGGGACCGAATGGCTAGGCAGCAGTTCTGCGGAAAAGGACCTAGGGGTGACAGAGGACGAGAAGCTGGATATGAGTCAGCAGTGTGCCCTTGTTGCCAAGAAGGCCAATGGCATTTTGGGATGTATAAGTAGGGGCATAGCGAGCAGATCGAGGGACGTGATCGTCCCCCTCTATTCAACATTGGTGAGGCCTCATCTGGAGTACTGTGTCCAGTTTTGGGCCCCACACTACAAGAAGGATGTGGATACATTGGAGAGAGTCCAGCGAAGGGCAACAAAAATGATTAGGGGTCTGGAACACATGAGTTATGAGGAGAGGCTGAGGGAACTGGGATTGTTTAGTCTGCGGAAGAGAAGAATGAGGGGGGATTTGATAGCTGCTTTCAACTACCTGAGAGGTAGTTCCAGAGAGGATGGTTCTAGACTATTCTCAGTGGTGGAAGAGGACAGGACAAGGAGTAATGGTCTCAAGTTGCAGTGGGGGAGGTTTAGGTTGGATATTAGGAAAAACTTTTTCACTAGGAGGGTGGTGAAACACTGGAATGCGTTGCCTAGGGAGGTGGTGGAATCTCCTTCCTTAGAAGTTTTTAAGGTCAGGCTTGACAAAGCCCTGGCTGGGATGATTTAATTGGGTATGGGTCCTGCTTTTGAGCAGGGGGTTGGACTAGATGACCTCCTGAGGTCCCTTCCAACTCTGATATTCTATGATTCCAAGCATTAAAGAAGATCCCAAGCCCTTTGAAAGTTCTATATGAAAGGCAGAGCAAGCCTGGCGTTGTGGGGATCCAAAAAGACCAGGAAGAGATTGCAGCAGTTGAAGCAGGAGATTAGAACACGGATTGGTGATCTGGTTTTTGATTAAGAAACAGAGGGGAGATATTTGAAAGGTTGCAGAGAAAAAAATTCCCTCAATTCTTACTCGACAGCAGGCAACTATTTATCTAAGGGAAAGAGAGGCTTAGATGTCAGGGAAGTACAAGGAACTGGTCAATGTTCCCATTAGGTTATGTATTGGGAAGTTAACTCCAGCTTTAGGACTGCAGAAGTTTGCAAATGCTACCCAGCTTTTATACAATCCCAACTCTAGCGACTTGTGCTGGACAGGATGACAGCTGAAGAGTCTGATGATGATGATAGGTTAAGTATCCACAGACTTGTCTGCAGCAAAGTGAGCACCATAGCCTTGTCTGAAATAAACAGTCCTGAAGGATGCAGCTATTTTTGTTGAAAAATACAGCATTCATCAGTTAATGCTCAATATATGTAAATATGTGTCAAAACATTAAAGCTTCTGTTTCTCAAATTCCTTTTTAAGAATTCTTAAATGGGATATATGTACAAGAATGTAAGTTTGCATTACACACAAAAAAAGCAAAACGTTAATTTTATAGTACTTAGACACTGAAAGAGTTCATAAAACATATTTATTCTGCTGATCTCTGAATGAAATACATTGTTACGCTGATGCCTGACAAAATGGCTGATCCTCAAATACAATTTTTAAAACTTTTCCAAATTCTTCTGAGTTAGGCCATAGAGTAGTTACAATACAAAACTAAAATTAAGAAGCTGCAATTAGGATTTACCGCAGAGACACAATATTACATTTTAAATACATCAATCAAGTGAAATTTATATAACACTTCAAAGAAGGAGCTAAATATTATTTCCTTTTAGAAATAAAATAGCGTGGCACTAATGAGACTTCTCCAAAAATGCCTTACAGCATCTAACACACTGCTCATAAACAGTCTCAAAGTCTCTTTCATTTCCCTGGAAAAAGATAAGAAAAAGAAAGGGTAAAAATATCTAGCCACCCAGATTTAAGTCTTCAACAGCTACTTTTAAAATTGTGTTTGTTTTACAATCATACATACATATTAACGTTTAAAAGTTCTCAACTCAATTTGTGATACTTACATAGTATGGATCTTCAATAATAAGTTGTTTCTGTGGATCATAGCACCCAAGGAGTTCAATTTTAGCTGTACAGTTTTTAACTTGATTACTTTTTCTTTTCAGATCTCTGTAAAGTAAAAAAGAAGCAATTTTGAACCATTGTTTTTATGGCAATGGTGGTGTCTGCTCCATTTGGAATCAGCATTATAAATTCAATCATTCTAGAAAGTTTACAGGGTATGAATGAAGATGAAAGAGCTGCAATACTTTCACAGTGCTGTGTACTCTATGTTGTTGCTTACTTTTGTTAAATGTCAAGGTCATCTATATAAAATGAAGACTAACTGGAAAACAAATAAATCAAGCAATTGGGTTCTCGACAATGACCTTAATTTGGCTTCAGTCACTAAAAAAAAAGTTTAAAATTTTTTTCTCCCGTCATTTTATGCATTATTTTCAGTGTCTCCCTTTAGCTTTCATTATACAAAAGTCTCTCTGGAACATAGTCAATATATTTCTTAAAAATATGAGTAAGCTTCTTCCAGGTGTCCATGAAATGCTACTTCAATTGTTCTGTTTTTGTAAATTGTCTTAGCTCTGCCTTCAATTCATTTAAAAAATTCTTCTGTTGTATTCATATTACATTGATCGCTGAAATGCTAAACAAAGTCTTTCTTCCCATCAGTGTTTGTAAACATGTGGACGAGCACTTCTGATCATTCCGCTTGCTTCTGTTGATAAGGTATGTTGAGAGCCCTATGCTGTAATACTAAAGTTCTTATATAAAACCTGACCCAATACCAATCACAATGGCTAGCCAGTCTCACTTTAGGACTCTCAACACACCTCAACAGAAGGAAGCAGAGTGCTCTGATTCTGGGGCATGTGTGGAACGAAAGGCTCCCAAACCTGTGAAGGTATCCCCTTTCCTTCCGCTGCTGGTAGTATGCCAGCAGATAGAATGAGTCTGCCATCCCAGGCACTGTGGTAGAACAACTTCGAGCACCACAAGGCTGTTCCTAGGGAAAGCTGGATGATACTGGGGCCGAAATCTGAGATCTAGAATGGTAGCGTAGATGGCAGAGGTGGCTGGGTGCAGAGTCCTCTTCCCACTGTTGGGCTGCTTCCCTGGCAGGAGCCAGAATGAATTTCAGTTCTCCCAAGTAATGTTAAGATCTTTTGAAATCACTCCAGTTCTACACTTCCAATATTTTTTCCACTTGATTCGGTACAGCTCTTTTCACTGTGTCACTGACATCTTGGTAAGTGTAAAGGACACCAATATATAATTAAGAGTTTAAATGAAACTGGAAGTAAATCACCTAAGTATATCGTTTAGTCACTGACTAACACGTCAGTCAATTCAAGTGTCATACAGAGAGTTGTTTCATGATTGGGTTGTAAAAGAGGTGGCCATTCACAACCATCTGAAAAAACTTATGACTGATTTGTATAATTTCATCTTTATTTTTTAGTCTTTAAATCCTGAGAACTTTCAGAGGGCCATTGCTTAGAATTTCATACCCATTTAACCACTTGGCCCAGGACAAATGCATCCCCCAATTAGGGAGAAATTTTGCTACTGCTATCCAAATTAGCAAATTAGTCAGCTATTGTCATGCACAATTATTAAGCTCAACATGGTCCTGGGGAGACATGTTACCAGAATTACAGTGAATAGTAGCAAACAACCATTATTCTTCCTAGGATAATAAAGTGGCTTTTTCACACAGAGCCCTTTCTGCCCTCTCTAGCTGTAATGATAAAGATTCTTTTGACAGGACAGAATCTTCGAAAATCTGGACCTCACACCACTGTTTCCACCAGCTATGGAAGGTGGAAAACGGAGCAGGGCAGGATCTCTCTGTCAATTGAGACCTGCTAAATTTTCTGTTATATGCAGGTGTGTAATATAAAGCCCCAAGTTTTGCCCAAGAGTCTTTTAAGGTGTGAAGTGAGCTGTCTGTGAAATCTGCAAAAAGCTTCTGGCCATCAAGAGGTAATTCCCCATGGTAGATTGTAGCTCTTACGGAAACCCAGACAACTGAAGCCAGGAAGCTCACCTCATCACTACTGTGATGGAAACAGAGTTGGCTGCAGCATTATTTCAGGTTTCACTAGATGCTGTGAAAGTCTTTGAAAAAAGCTGGCCCTCCCTCATTATGGCACTGAACTGTTCGCAGTGTTCCTGTGGTAAATGGTCAATAAAAGCCTTAAACTTCTCATGGTTCAGGTAATCATATTTTGACATCAGTGAATAGCTATCCTGAATTGAAGTGTTGATGATGAATACTCCTACGGCCAAACAGGTCCAGACATCTGGTCTTTATTATAATGGGTGGTCTTTTGGATATGCTGCCTGTCCCTGTCACTGACTGCATCCACAACCTGAGAGTTTGGTCCCATGTGAGAGAATAAAAACCTCAGCATCCCTGGCCAGGACGTAGTATTTTTTTAAATCAGTCCTCTTGCATTTGTGAAAGGGGCTGGGAGGGAGGGAATTGCTGGAGTTTGCCAGATGATCTTGGCTGGCTCAAGGAGGACTTCATTGAATTGACAGTGCCACCTGTGCTGAGCTAGAGGTGTGCAATACATTCAGGAGCCTGTGATGAAAATCCTGGGCCTTCCTCTAGGGGAATTTGCAGGATGTCAGCGACCCAGTTAATAAAATCCTGGAATTGCCTAAAGTCATCAGCCAGCAATGGTAGTGATGGCCTTTGCTGCCTCATCAGGTGATGATGATGATGATGAGTTTTTGTAAGTGAGGGTAATCTCTTTGTCTGCTCTTGCTCCTTAAAGGTCCCCTTCGGCTCAGAGTGGAGAGGAGAGAGGAATGGTACCGGGGGATACAGACTTCTGTGTTTCCTGTGGACTGAGTGGAGGTACCTTGAAACTATTGCTGGTATACTGCCCATGGATCCCAGTAGAGCCAATGAGACCATAAGGAACTGGGGGAGATCCAGTATTGGTCTCTTCATCTGTTGGAAGCCAGGGCTCTGGTGTCTTGCCTTTGTTGCATTTGCAATGGAGAGTAACAGGTAGAAAAAAAATGGAGATCCTTGAACCAAAAGTTTTGAATTGGAATGCTTCTCCACATTCTGTATGGGAGGTGACAACCCCTCCTCATGGATAGTTGAAGAAGGAGAAGAGGTAGATCTCCCATAAACCTGAGCAGTCAGAACAGGAGTACTTATGGCACCTTAGAGATTAACCAATTTATCTGAGCATAAGCTTTCGTGAGCTACAGCTCACTTCATCGGATGCATACTGTGGAAAGTACAGAAGATATTTTTATACACACAAATCATGAAAAAATGGGTGTTTACCACTACAAAAGTTCTCTCCCCCTCCACCCCACTCTCCTGCTGGTAACAGCTTATCTAAAGTGATCACTCTCCTTACAATGTGTATGATAATCAAGTTGGGCCAATAGATAAGCTATTACCAACAGGAGAGTGGGTTTGGGGTGGGGGGAGAGAAGAAAACCTGGATTTGTGCTGGAAATGGCCCAAGTTGATCATCATACACATTGCAAAGAGAGTGATCACTTTAGATAAGCTATTACCAGCAGGAGAGTGGGGTGGGGGGAGAGAAAGCCTTTTGTAGTGGTAAACACCCATTTTTTCATGGTTTGTGTGTATAGAAAGATCTCCTGTACTTTCCATAGTATGCATCCGATGAAGTGAGCTGTAGCTCACAAAAGCTTATGCTCAAATAAATTGGTTAGTCTCTAAGGTGCCACAAGTACTCCTTTTTTTTTTGCGAATACAGACTAACACGGCTGTTACTCTGAAACCTGAGCAGTCAGTGACTCAGCAGACCGGAGGTTGCAAGGAGTGGAGACTCCAGCTCATTCAGTATCGCAAGCTCTTTCGGGTTTAGGAACTCCTGTGATACTGGAAGCACAACAGAACTTGGTATTGTGCCAGTGATTCTGCAGAACCTATGAGAGGTACTGATGTTGGTACTGCAAGGTCCTTCTGTGGTTCTGGAAGTGCTACTGAACTTGGTACCAGTGCCGATGATGTTGCAGATGTCATGTGAAGGACTGACGTAAGTACCAAGGATTGCATTGAAGCCAGTCCTTTGGTGACAGTGATCTTGGTGGTAAAAAGCTCTTTACCACTGAGGTATGGGACTTCGATGAAGTCTTAATGTGCTTCATGGTAACTGAAGTACCCAGAGCCTCACTAGTACTCCTCTTGGGGTCTGAGGTCTCTAGTGACTGGATCTTCTTTGGAGAGAACTCTGATGTTTTGCTCCTCTTATTCCCCTTCCTTATACCTGGAGTGGGAAACTCATGATACCAGGGGCACAGTTATCGGTATCTCAGTCAAGAAGTGTTGGAGATGGAGGTTTTGATGTTCTCTTCCCCTTGGAAGCTCTTGGTGACAGTGATCTTGATGACGACAGGGCACTGACTGATAAAGGTGGTCCCTGTATGGGGAGGGGTGTTCTCTGAACCCAGGTGCAAAGTCAGTTCTTAAGACTTGTTAAGACTTAAAAGTCTATGATTAATTCCTCCCTCCCACCTACCTGCCCCCCATTTCTTTTTTTAATGAAAAGAAAGGGAACAAGTGCTCCATCTTTCCAACTATTAGGTACTAAACCTACTCTACTAACCAATTATACAGCTAAATACTAATAAAATAAGCAAACAAGTACACCCTAGACTCAGTCTCAGGCCGTAGGCAGTTGAAAAGGAACTGAGGGCAGTTTGCCTGCTCAGCCCTATCTAGTCTCGGTACAGGGCACGAGGATCTGTACGGTCCATGCCTAGGCTGAAAAGGCACTGCTATCAAAAATCTCTGATCAAAGGCGCAGGAGTCCTAATGTGGAGCATCACAGAGATACTATTCAAAGAAGAACTTCAAATTTGATTTAAAGTATATTTACTCTGTATATTTTGATATAGGTTGACAATTTGTGTTTTAATGGTTATACAGTTTTAACTTTTTGAATCTCAATGTCTATTGTTTAATAATTGTCTGACCCCCCACCCTAATAATTTTCTGCAACTGAAAATTTAAATAGATATAAACTGAAAAAAAATGCGTAAAAATAAACATCTCATCTGTTGAAATTATATATATATATATATATATATATATATATATATATATATAAATAAAATTCTGCCAAAGCTAATTATAACTCATAAGAAAACAAACGGCAAAAGGTTGCACATTAGGCAATCAAGTCCATCTTCTGGATTTATCATCATCTACAAAAGCAGATAGTCAAATCAGAATCTCTTAGCATTCTACCATACCTTACCTTAGGTTGCTTTCATCCATGCAAAGTATATAATCAAATGTAAGGAAATCATCTTTAGTAATCTAGAATTAAAAAGATTTGCTTTAACTTTTGTAGCAAAGATGTGTTTGCTTAAAATACACAAAATATTGCAAAAGAAGTTACAATTTTACAATTCTTACTAATTATAAATATGTACATATAAAAATGGAATTGTGAACCAGCAAACTGGTTAATATATTCTGAGTCCAAGAGCTATCCTTCAGGTCAATTGTAACTGTTTTAACAAAACAATGAACAAAATATTAAGACTAAAATATGTAGTTGCACTTTTACAATAGTTTATTTTCAAAAGCTACCAACTAATCTTTTCATACCTAAGTGAAGATACTATGTCAGTTATTCATCCAGAATTATAAAAATTTTCACTCCACTCACAAACGTATAAAAAATAAACCAAGTCTGCAATAATTTTTATATGTCCCCTAGAAAATTAGAGAGACAGGGTGGGTGAGGTATTCTCTTTTATTGGACCATCTTCTGTTGGTGAGAGAGACAAATATTCGAATTTACACAGAACTCTTCTTCAGATTGTAATTTCTACTGAAAAACTAGATTAACACATAGAAACAACATAACTGAACCATTTCCTATTTTTGCTTATGATTTTTCCATCATATTTTGCTCTTCTAAAATTAAGAGAGACAAGTCTTATCTTTAAATAGTTACCAGGTGAGGAACAAATTATTTTTCCTTGATAATATGTAATTAGTTTCTATAGTCACTGTCCAGCTATTTGTGTATAAAGACAGGGTTTTTTAGACAGACTCAGATACAAGACAAAATTCGGAAGGAATATGTAATGTGATACTCCCTTAAACTATTTTTCACCCACATAATGCATTAAAGAGCATAAACTGTTTAACATTTTCCAGATTTTTTGGCTTGTAAAAGGTGTAAATTTAAACAGGCTGAGGGGCTACCTTAACCTACACCCTTGCACATCATATTATCAATTACTTTTCTTTCTATACATTCCTCTACTGTCGCTTAAGCATGAAAATTAAACAGAGTGAGCCAAGTTCAGAGGTATGTGTGGATCTACACTGTTGGTAAGTTGCTGTTGAAAGCGTGAATTTCTAAAAATCTTGACCACAGTAAGAAAATTTGTATTGGTGAAATTACATTGATTTAGTTACACTTTTGCAAACCCTTTTACATATTCTGCATGAATAAGGCTGTGTGTCTCTCATGGAGGTCACGGTTTCTGTGACTTTCCGTGACTTCTGCAGCAGCCGGTGCTGGCTTGGGGGCTGGCTGAGCAGGGCAGCTCCTGGGCCAGCAGCAGTTTCCGTGTGTGGGAGGGGGGTCAGGGCTCGGGAAGAGGGTTGGGGTGTGGGTCAGTTCCCAGCCAATGGGAGCTGCGGGAGCTGGCACTTATGGTGGGAGCAGTATGCAGAGCCCCCCCAGCTGCACCTCCCCCTAGGAGCTGCAGGGACATGCTGGTCAGAGCTGGGTAGGGAGCCGGCCAACCCTCCACCCCAGAGCCAGTAGGGGTCCTGGGCTGTGCACCACTGCCCGCCCCACCACCATCGTGGGTCCCGGGCCACCCCTCTCACCAGCACCTCCAGGGCCACCGGACCGACCCCGCAGAGCACCTGGCACCCCTGGCCTAAGTTTTATTTAGGGGTATATAGTAAAAGCCATAGACAGGTCATGGGCTATGAATTTTTGTTTACTGCCCATGACTTTTACTAAAAATACCTGTGACTAAAACATAGCCTTATGCATGAACTAGGTAGGGTTTACTGCACTTAAAGCAAGGGCTCATCTGTATAACCAGCAGAAGTTCAAAGATATAATCCAGTGTGCACTCTTGTTTCAGAATAGAGTGCCCGTTTTTAGTTTAGCTTACACACATTTCCAACTGACATACACTAAACTAAAAAAGCAACTTTTATACCAGACAAGACTGTCCATGTAAGTGGTTATACTAGTATAACCACACTGGTTTAAATTCACAACTTAAGTTATTCTGAAAAAGCTTTCCCACATCAGGCAAGGCCTACATCAATTTAAGGCCAAACTTTGTGCTGGTGCACCGCATTGATATTGGGGGTTTACAATGTGAATCAGTGAAATTAGCTACATAAATACTGCACAGTTCTACCCACAGTTACATATATAGCATCATAATTCAGCTTCTTGGAAAGTCTGCCTTGTAGATGTACTTTTTTGGGAGGAACTGGGGTAAGCAAAGGAAGCGTATGAGAAAGTGTCCTAGAAATAAAATAAGTTCACAGCCTGTGGAAAATCTGAACTTGTAAAAATTATGCATATGAAAAAATAGCCTCAATAGTAACTTGTAATGGATTATGATTAGACTTCCCCTAAATTGAGGTGGAGTGGGGTCTGGAAATCACATCTGGGCTAAGAGCAAACATGAAACATTTCACTCATATAGGGAATTTTTCCTGCAGTAAATGCAAAGTGTAAAACAGAGTTAGAATACAAGTCTCAATATAATCTCATCTAAAACTTTTGATAGTACTGAGAATTAGTGAAGATCTGTTTATTTTCAATGTAAAAATATTTGCTGTATTCATACTGTGCCTTTGACCTACAAAAATATTTTTATCGTGGAAATAGCTCTGTCTTCTAGCAACTCTAATAAAATCTCTACAGGCTTACCCTCATGGCTCTCTGCTGCTAAATGTTGGCCCAAGTGAAAATAATCTTACACAATTATGGTTGCACTGAGGACAACAAAAATAAAACATGAAGACAGATGTACTGTACCCTGAAGCTACTTAAAAATTAAGTTATGGACCAGCATTATCAATGATGATAGGGCACCCCAAGTTGCTCTAAGGGTAACTTAGTTAAAAAGGAGAACAGTCCAGTAAAGGAGACTGCCGTTCAGGAGTTATTTTGACGTCCATTGCTTCTCTGAAGAAGAGCGCTGAAGAAGTCCCCCATGCCTCACTTGTAAAGGAGAGGAAAAAGGTTTGATTCCATAACTGCATTCCACACCTTCTCAGGAGGAGATGCTCTCAGTGCTGTCAAGGCTCAACTCTCTGATGCTGTCTGAGCCTATACCGAGGAAGCAGGCTGCTGGAGTCCCACTGGGGGAGCATCTGACCCTACTGGGTTATGTTTAGGTTGCTGCTGCAATACCATGGAAGCCTGTGGTAATTCACTTTTCAGCAATTCCTTAAAGCTTGGGGCTGAAGTAGAGGCAGATCCTTCTGGTACTGCACCCCTACAAGTGAGAAGATTTTCCCAGCTTTGCTTTCAGCTGCTCCTTTGATACCAGAGAACTGGGGAAGGGTGATTGCTTCATTACAAGAGATCTTGAAAAGTAGTGACTCAGATAGATACTTCTGATAGATAATTGGGTTTCTGATGCCCGGGAAAACCACATGGTGAACTGGCTGCTGGGTGTGAAAGTTGCAGCCCACTCCAGACTTCTAGATAGATGTATGTGCAGTGTTGGGGAGATGCCAATGGTCGTGGTACATGTAGGTACCAATGACATAGGGAAAGGTAAGAGAGAGGTTATGGAGGCCAAATTTAGGCTGCTATATATGAGTTTAAAAGTCCAGGACCTCCAGGGTAGTATTCTCTGAAATGCTTCCAGTTCTACAAGTAGGGCTAGTTAGACAGGCAGAACTGCAGGGTCTTACTGTGTGCATGAGATGGTGGTGTTTGGAGAAGGTATTTAGGTTTATTAGAAACTTTTTGAAAAAGGGAGGAGCCTACACAGAAAGGATAGGCTCCAACTAAATTAAAACAGAACCAGATTGCTGGCATGAAAAATTAATAAAGGAGTTTTTAAACTAAGGGCAGGGAAAAGCCAACAGCTGCGGATGAGTACAAGGTTCAGACAGAGACATCCATTAGGGAATAGTTTATTAAAGTGAATACTCTATATCCTAGCAAAAAGAAGAGGATGGAAGTTGATAAACAATACGAACTGAAGAGAAGCCTATCAAATGAAAAAAAGAGTCCCATTCAGCTATATCACATGAATGCAGACAACTAAATACCGACAAATTCAAAAACTGCTTCTAAACAAATGCAAGAAGTCTAAACACAAAGATGGGTTAACTTCAGTGCTTGGTATTAAAGGAGGATATTGATACAATAGGCATCACCGAAACTTGGTGGAATGTTGACAGTTGATAGGACATAATACCACGGTACAAAATATATAAGAATGACAGAGCAGGTCATGCTGAGGGAGGCGTGGCACTACATGTCAAAGAAAGCAGAGTCAAATATAGTAAAAATCTTAAATGAATCAAACTGTACATAGAATCTCTATGGACAGAAGTTCCATGTTTCAATAATAAGAGTATAACAGTAGGAATATGCTACCAACCACCTGACAAGGATGATTACGATGATTGTGAAATGCTCAGGGAGATTAGAGAGGCTAGAAAAACAGAAAACACAATAAGAATGAGGGATTTCAACTATGTCCACATTCACTGGGTACATGTCGTCTCAGGATGGGATGCAGAGGTAAAATTTCTAGACATCATTAGTGACTGCTTCTTGGAACCGCTAGTCCTGGAACCCACAATGGGAGAGGCAATTCTTGATTTAGTCTGTCTGATGCAAATTTTTAAAAAGGATCCACAGGAGATCCTGGCAATTATAGGCTTGTAAGCCTAACTTCAGTATCAGGTAAGATGGCTGAAACTATAATACAGAACAGAATTATCAGACAAGCAGATTGAACATGATATTTTGGGAAGAGTCAACATGGCTTTTGTAAATGGAAATCATGCCTCACCAATCTATTACAAGTCTTTGAGGGGGTCAACAAGCACATGGACAAGGGTGATCCAGTGGATATAGCGTACTTGGATTTTCAGAAAGCCTTTGACCAGGTCCCTCACTAAAGGCTCTTATGCAAAGTAGACAGTGAGGTAGCAAAATGTGCAGACAATACAAAGTTACTCAAGATAGTTAAGTCCCAAGCTGACTGCAAAGAGTTACAACAGAATTTCACAAAACTGGGTGATTGGGCAACAAAATGGTAGATGAAATTCAATGTTGATAAGTGCAAAATAATGCATATTAGAAAACATAATCCCAACTACACATACAAAACAATGTGGTCTAAATCAGCTAAATCAAGAAAAATCTTGGAAGCATCATGGATAGTTCTCTGAAAACATCTGTTCAGTGTGTAGCAGCAGTCATAAAAGCTGACAATGTTAGGAAATATTAGGAAAGGGAAAGAAAAGAAGACAGAAAATACCATCGTGTCACTTTATAAATCCATTGTATGCCTATATCTTAATTACTGTGCGCAGTTCTGGTCATCCCATCTCAAAAAAGATATATTAGAATTGGAAAAGGTACAGAGAAGGGCAACAGAAATGACAAGGAGAAGAGAACACTTTTCAGATAGGGAGAGATTAAGAAGCCTGAGACTGTTCAGTTTATAAGAGAGACAATGAAGATCAGATATGATAGAAATCTATAAAATCATGAATGGTATCAAGAAAGTGAATAAGGAAATGTTATTTACCCCTTTGCATGAAACAGGACCTATGGGTCACAATGAGATTAATAGGTAGCAAGTTTAAAACAAAAACATAAGAAAGTACTTCTTCACACAATGCCCAATTAGCTTGTGGACCTCCTTACTGAGGGATGTTGGATAACTTGGTTCAAAAGAGAATGAGGTAAGTTCATGAAGGATAGGTACAACAATGGCTATTAGCCAAGATGGGCAGGGAAGCAACTCCATGTTCTGGGTGTCTCTAAACCTCTGACTGCAAGAAGCTGGGACTGGACAACAGCAGTGGATCTATTCTATTCTATTCCCTCTAAAGCATCTGGTACTGGCCACTGTCAGAAGACAGGATATCAGGCAAGCTGGACTATTGGTTAGAAGCAACTGAGGCAGTTCAGCAGGATCATGCTGACCTTTATTTTCTTAGGAGTGGGGCTTGAGGATATGGAGGGTGCATGTGACACCCCTACTGGATACTGCTTTTGTCGCTTCTGAACTGTGCAAGTCGTACAACCACACCATAAGTGGGAGCCAAATGCATGGGAACTTGAAGAACTCTAGTGCTTAATTACATGAAGTAGTAATAATATTTGGACAGCAGTAAGGAGCCAAGAAAAGAATAAATGCTCCTTAATGTGTTTGGTTATTTCCCCACCAGCAGATGACTTTCCCAACCTGCTCTAAAAGATATCCCACATGCTCAACTCCTTCCTTGGATTTGGCTTTATTAGCAAAGAAACAAAATTCAGCTCAAGCCTTTTCACTAGGCTTGGCTGATTCCAAATATTCTACCTCAATACTTCTTCACCTACACCTTTCATTCCCCCCTTCCTAGAGGGGCTTTGCTAGGTGTGCTCTCAAACCATCTGCTTCATCAGAGAGCCAGAAGGACCCACTTTGGTGAGATTTTCAAAAGGTACAAATGACAGTTAGGTGTTTAACTCCTACTGTCTTTGGATACCCAACTGCCATTTGTGCCTTTGAAAAGCCCCTCATTAATCCTTTTCCACCTGGATCAACACATACCAACATGGTTGGCTGTTTTGAACAAACATTGCTAGCCTGTCATAGTCCCCCCAAAATTGTACATCTGTGTTTAGTTATATGTACAGACAGAGGAAATATATTTTATGATCAAACTCATCATTGCCTTAAGTTCCCTTTGCTGTAATCTCACCAGGTCATGTTGCAATTTTACTCTGGATATTTCCACAAATTTTTTCATGGTTGCATTTATATCATAAAAGATTTGACAAAGGAAGATTTGAAGCAGTCACGCAGAATGCAGATGTGCATGTGTGTTAGAGATTTGGTTTCTTTTTAGTTCAACTGGTCATAAGTGATCTAGAAACACCAAAGGAGAGTCTTTACAAGAAGCCCTGAAGACCTCTACATGTTTCACCATGGTAGCTGAAACAGCTTCACAGGTGAGTTTAAGAACCACTTACCTAATGTAAAAATAAAAGGAAATATGCTGCTTACAAGCAGTAAAAAAAATAAAAAAAATAAAAATCTGGTACCTGTAAATGGAAAAGACAGAACTGTTCTAGTATTAAAAGCGGCAAAATTTGCAATAGTGTGTTATGTTCAATTCTGTTTGTCATAAATATAATGGGAAGGGTAAACACCTTTAAAATCCCTCCAGACCAGAGGAAAAACCCTTTCATCTCTAAAGGGTTAAGAAGCTAGGATAACCTCGCTGGCACCTGACCAAAATGACCAATGAGGAGAAAAGATATTTTCAAAACTGGAGGGGGGGAGAAACAAAGGCTCGGTCTGTCTGTGTGATGCTTTTGCTGGGAACAGAAAGGAATGGAGTCTTAGAACTTAGTAAGTAATCTAGTTAGCTCTGAGTTAGATTCTGTTTTGTTTAAATGGCTGATAAAATAAGCTGTGCTGAATGGAATGTATATTCCTGTTTTTGTGTCTTATTGTAACTTACGGTTTTGCCTAGAGGGATTCTCTATGTTTTGAATCTGATTACCCTGTAAGGTATTTACCATCCTGATTTTACAGAGGTGATTCTTTTACTTTTTCTTCAATTAAAATTCTCCTTTTAAGAACCTGATTGCTTTTTCACTGTTCTTAAGATCCAAGGGTTTCGGCCTGTGTTCACCTATGCAAATTGGTGAGGATTTTTATCAAGCCTTCCCCAGGAAAGGGGGTATACGGTTTGGGGAGGAAAGACGTTTCCAAGTGGGCTATTTCCCGATTATATATTTGTTAGATGCTTGGTGGTGGCAGCAAAAAAAAAGTCCAAGGGCAAAAAGGTAAAAAAGTTTGTACCTTGGGGAAGTTTTAACCTAAGCTGGTAAAAATAAGCTTAGGGAGTTTTCATGCAGGTCCCCCCATCTGTACCCTAGAGTTCAGAGTGGGGAAGGAACCTTGGCATGGTGGCAGAGCGGTGGGATTAACTTGAAATCATTTTGAGATCAATTTGAGATTTTTTGAACCAGAAGCACAGATTTTAAAAGGAAATATTTTTTTTTCCCTTTGGGCTGCTGGAAAGCAGGTTTTAAGCTGAAAGCAGTTAGAGTTGTTTGTTTGTTTGTTTTTTTTGGTATCTGCTTGGGGGCCAGAGCAGAGACAAACGATAATTGTCTTGTGAGCTGCAGTTCTCTCTACCTAAAGGCAGGGTAGTTAACCTCCTGCAGGGAAATTCATAAGTCTTCACAGACCTGAAGTTGTTTTTTACCTAAGAGCAACTAGAGGGGTTTTCTGTCTATTTGACTGGAGACAAAGGTGTTAGGGTTTTTTTGTTGTTTTTTTTTTAAGGATTTTTCTGTAGGCTGACAATCACTATCAGAGAATATAGGTATCATTATACAGCACAGCAAAATTTTACAAGCCAAGGTTTTTTTGTTTGTTTGTTTTATTTCTAACTCTCGGATGTAAAGTTAGTTAAAAACAGAGAAGCAAAGATGACAGAAACCAAGACACAACACAAATTGGAGTTAATCAGACTGGAGGCAGCGAAAGAGGTAGAAAAAGCCCTAGAAGCTGCCCACAGGAGAGAAATGGAGGCAAAGGACAAAGAAATGGAGGCAGCGAAAAAGGCAGAAAAAAAACAAGAGGCTGCCCACAGGAGAGCTATGGAGGCAAAGGATAAAGAACTGGAGGAGAAGGAAAAAGAGAGGAAGCATGCACTGGAGATGGAGAAGGCAAAGGCTCAGCAGAATATACCAACAAACCCTTGCAATCCTTCTCCAGGTACCACTTCCCATCCCAGAAAGTTCCCCACCTACAAGGCAGGCAATGATAAGTAGGTCTTCTTAGAAAACTTCAAAAGGACCTGCCTTGGGTACAGCACCTCTACAGACCAATACGTGGTAGAGCTGAGGTCGCAACTCAGTGGACCCTTAGCTGAGGTGGTGGCTGAAATGCCTAAGGAACACATGAACAAGTATGAACTGTTTAAAACCAAGGCGAGAGTCAGAATGGGGCTAACACCCGAGCATTCCCGTTGGCGGTTCAGAGCCCAAGGTGGAAACCAGACGTGTCATTTACCCGACATGCCTGCCACATTGTGAAAACACTGGGATGCCTGGATATCAGGAGCAAGTGTTAAATCTCCAGAAGATTTGCCCTTCCTAATGCAAATGGAGCAGTTCTTAAAGGGTGTTCCTGAGGAAACAGAAAGATACATCCTAGATGGGAAGCCCAAAACTGTAATTGAGGCGGGGTAGATTGGAGCCAAATGGGTGGAGGTGGCAGAAAAGAAAAAAAACTGGTTGCAGTTGGAGTAGATACCAGAAGGGACAACCTCAAACCACACCCTACTACCGGGGGCAGCCCAAGGCCCCAACTACCCCCCCAAGGAACCCTCCAGACACCTTATCATCCCACCACACCGTTCTCCAGCAACCCACCTCACTCCAATGACCAGTCAGGTGGACGATGTTTTAAATGTAACGAGCCGGGGCATGTAAAGGCCAACTGCCCCAAGAATCCCAACAGATTACCGTTCATTGCACAGGAATCGCACCAGAGGTCCTCAGGCCCAGGTACCTCCCAGATACCCTCAGAGTGGAGGGAAACTGAGTGTGGGCAGGAAGAAGGTCACCGCGTGGAGGGACACTGGAGCACAAGTGTCTGCTATCCATGCTTCCTTAGTGGACCCCAATTTAATCGACCCAGAGATCCAAGTGACGATTCAACCCTTCAAGTCCAACTCTTTCAATTTGCCTACAGCCAAGTTGCCTGTCCAGTAAAAGGGCTGGTCAGGAACGTGGATTTTTGCAGTCTATGATGATTATCCCATCCCCATGCTGTTGCGGGAAGACTTGGCCAATCATGTGAAGCTAGCCAAGAGGGTGGGAATGGTCACCCGCAGCCAGGCTAAACAAGCCGTCATGCCTAGCTCTGTTCTGGAAACTTCTAACAGGACCCAGTCAGAGGTGACAACATCTGCAACAGCAGTAGTGGATCCAGTCCCAGAGACCCAGACAGAGCCAGTCCCAGAACCGGCAGCAGCCGATAACCCTACACAAGAGACTCAGCCAGAGCCTGAAACCCAACATAATGCACCAGCGGAGAGCGGTTCACAGTCCACGGAAACAGCCCCATCCCCTACATTGCTTCCAGAGGGACCAAGCATAGGTCCACAATCCAATGAGGAACTGATGTCTCCAGCATCAAGGGAACAGTTCCAGACCGAACAGGAAGCAGATGAAAGCCTCCAGAGAGCTTGGACGGCGGCACAGAGCAACTCACCGCCTCTCAGCTCTTCTAATCAATCCAGGTTTGTTGTAGAAAGAGGACTTTTATACAAGGAAACTCTTTCTGGTGGACACCAGGAAGACTGGCATCCTCAGAGACAGGTGGTAGTTCCAACTAAGTACCAGGTCAAGCTCTTG
The DNA here is from genome assembly GCF_965152235.1 of Eretmochelys imbricata. Taxonomy (NCBI): domain Eukaryota; kingdom Metazoa; phylum Chordata; order Testudines; family Cheloniidae; genus Eretmochelys; species Eretmochelys imbricata. Next base: position 39,092,591 of record NC_135574.1, read on the forward strand.
AGCTTAGCCCATGATCATCCTAGTGGCCATGCTGGCGTGAACAGGACCAAAGACCGTTTGGGGAGGTCATTTCACTGGGAGGGAATGGGCAAGGATGTTTCTACCTATGTCCAGTCTTGTGAGGTATGCCAAAGAGTGGAAAAACCCCAAGACCAGATCAAAGCCCCTCTCCAGCCACTCCCCATAACTGAGGTTCCATTTCAGCAAGTAGCTGTGGATATTCTGGATCCTTTTCCAAAAAAGACAGCCAGAGGAAAGCAGTACATACTGACTTTCATGGATTTTGCCACCCATGGATGGCCGGAAGCAGTAGCTCTAAGCAACACCAGGGCTAAAAGTGTGTGCCAGGCACTAGCAGACATTTTTGCCAGGGTAGGCTGGCCCTCCGACATCCTCACAGATGCAGGAACTAATTTCCTGGCAGGAACTATGGAAAAACTTTGGGAAGCTCATAGGGTAAAACACTTGGTTGCCACTCCTTACCACCATCAAACAAATGGCATGGTGGAGAAGTTTAATGGAACTTTGGGGGCCATGATAAGTAAATTTGTAAATGAGCACTCCAATGATTGGGACCTAGTGTTGTAGTAGTTGCTCTTTGCCTACAGAGCTGTACCACACCCCAGTTTAGGGGTTTCCCCATTTGAACTTGTATGCCGTGAGGTTAAGGAGCCATTAGAGTTGGTGACGCAGCAATGGGAGGGGTTTACACCTTCTCCAGGAACTAACTTTCTGGACTTTGTAACCAACCTACAAAACACCCTCCGAACCTCTCTAGTCCTTGCTAGAGAAAACCTACAGGATGCTCAAAAAGAGCAAAAAGCCTGGTATGATAAACATGCCAGAGAGCGTTCCTTCAAAGTAGGGGACCAGGTCATGGTCTTAAAGGCACTCCAGGCCCATAAAATGGAAGCGTCATGGGAAGGGTGATTCATGGTCCAGGAACGCCTGGGAGCTGTTAATTAGCACATGGCATTCCCCACCTCCAAACAAAAGCCTAAGGTGTACCATATTAATTCTCTAAAGCCCTTTTATTCCAGAGAATTAAAGGTTTGTCAGTTTACAGCCCAGGGAGGAGATGATGCTGAGTGGACTGAAGGTGTCTACTACGAAGGGAAAAGTGCTGGTGACATGGAAGAGGTGAACCTCTCCATGACCCTTGGGCGTATGCAGCGACAGCAGATCAAGGAGCTGTGCACTAGCTATGCGCCAACGTTCTCAGCCACCCCACGACTGACCGAACGGGCATACCACTCCATTGACACACGTAATGCTCACCCAATTAAAGTCCAACCTTACCGGGTGTCTCCTCAAGCTAAAACTGCTATAGAACAGGAGATCCAGGATATGTTACAGATATGTGCAATCCGCCTCTCTGGCAGTGCATGGGCATCTCTAGTGGTTCTAGTTCCCAAACCAGATGGGGAGATACGTTTTTGCGTGGACTACTGTAAGCTAAATGCTGTAACTCACCCAGACAACTATGCAATGCCACACACAGATGAATGATTACAGAAACTGGGACAGGCCCAGTTCATCTCTACCTTGGACTTAACCAAGGGATACTGGCAGGTACCACTCAATGAATCCGCCAAGGAAAAGTCAGCCTTCACCACACATATCGGGTGGTATGAATTTAATGTACTACCTTTTGGGCTGCGGAATGCACCGCCACCTTCCAAAGACTTGTAGATGGTCTCCTTGCGGGATTAGGAGAATATGCAGTTGCCTACCTTGACGATGTGGCCATATTTTCGGATTCCTGGGCAGAAAACCTGGAACATCTACAAAAAGTCTTCGAGCGCATAAGGGAGGCAGGACTAACTGTTAAGGCTAAGAAGTGTCAAATAGGCCTAAACAGAGTGACTTACCTTGGACACCAGGTGGGTCAAAGAACTATCAACCCCCTACAGGCCAAAGCGGATGCTATCCAAAAGTGGCCTGTCCCAAAGTCAAAGAAATAGGTTCAATCCTTCTTAGGCTTGGCCGGTTATTACAAACGATTTGTACCGCAATACAGCCAAATAGCCGCCCCACTGACAAACCTAACCAAAAAAACAGCCAAATGCCGTTCAGTGGACCAAAGAGCGTCAGAAGGCCTTTAACCAGCTTAAAGCGACACTTATGTCTGACCCTGTAATAAGGGCCCCAGACTTTGACAAACCGTTCCTAGTAACTACAGATGTGTCCGAGCGTGGTGTGGGAGCAGTTTTCATGCAGGAAGGACCAGATCAAGAATTCCACCCTGTAGTGTTTCTCAGCAAGAAGCTGTCTGAGAGAGAAACCAACTGGTCAGTCAGTGAAAAAGAACGTTACGCCATTGTCTACGCTCTGGAAAGGCTATGCCCATATGTTTGGGGATGGCGTTTCCACTTGCAAACTGACCATGCTGCGCTACGGTGGCTTCATACCACCACGGGAAATAACAAAAAACTTCTTCAGTGGAGTTTAGCTCTCCAAGATTTTGATTTCGACATCCAACACATCTCAGGAGCTTCTAACAAAGTGGCTGATGCACTCTCTTGTGAAAGTTTCCCAGAATCAACTGGTTAAAATAGTCCTTGAGATGTGGAAAATATTGTTAGTCTTTATATACTTGGTAGTATATTTAGAGGTGCATGTGTCTTATTAACTATGTTTTCTCCTAGAGCTCCAGGAAAAAATCCCAGCCAGCGTTTCACCCTATCTGTGATTTTGGGGGGGCGGGGCATGTGTCATAAATATAAAGGAAAGGGTAAACACCTTTAAAATCCCTCCAGGCCAAAGGAAAAACCCTTTCACCTCTAAAGGGTTAAGAAGCTAGGATAACCTCGCTGGCACCTGACCAAAATGACCAATGAGGAGACAAAATATTTTCAAAGCTGGAGGGGGGAAGAAACAAAGGCTCGGTCTGTCTGTGTGATGCTTTTGCTGGGAACAGAAAGGAATGGAGTCTTAGAACTTAGTAAGTAATCTGGTTAGCTCTGAGTTAGATTCTGTTTTGTTTAAATGACTGATAAAATAAGCTGTGCTGAATGGAATGTATATTCCTGTTTTTGTGTCTTTTTGTAACTTACGGTTTTGCCTAGAGGGATTCTCTGTGTTTTGAATCTGATTACCCTGCAAGGTATTTACCATCCCGATTTTACAGAGGTGATTCTTTTAAGAACCTCATTGCTTTTTTCATTGTTCTTAAGATCCAAGGGTTTGGGCCTGTGTTCACCTATGCAAATTGGTGAGGATTTTTATCAAGCCTTCCCCAGGAAAGGGGGTGTAGGGTTTTGGGAGGAAAGACATTTCCAAAGCAGGCTCTTTCCCGATTATATATTTGTTAGAAGCTTGGTGGTGGCAGCAAAAAAAAAAAGTCCAAGGGCAAAAGGTAAAATAGTTTGTACCTTGGGGAATTTTTAACCTAAGCTTGTAAAAATAAGCTTAGGGGGTTTTCATGCAGATCCCCACATATGTACCCTAGAGTTCAGAGTGGGGAAGGAACTTTCACAGCGTTGTTACATAAAAATTAGAAACTGGAAAAGTCAACGGAGGGCAGTTAGTAAGATTGAGGGAATGTAGTCAGAAAGGTTAGAGGAACTAAGCGTGTACTCTTTGGAAACAGAAAAAGTAAAGGATGACCTCAATAAGGTCTACCAAAATTCTGAAGGGAACAAAAAGGAAAGATGCTAACAAGACTACTTGATTTTGTGTCAAATGCAAGAACTAGTGGGATGAACTCAAGCTAAGGAAAGGTCAGGTCCTAAAGGAACACTCTATACACAGAGAATAGTTAATGGAAATAAGTTATGTGCATTTATTTGAATGTCTAAGTCATTTAAATACATGAAGTTATGTTTATTTCAGTGCATCTCTCTCTGGAATGCAATGCCTGAAATATACTCACTAAATAAAAACTGAGGTGGGCATTTCCAAAACTTCAGACTGTTTCCGTTTAGTGAATGGTGCTGCCCTAACTCTTAGAGAGAGTGCCCCAAGTTATGTTTACAAAAATTATCTAGTTGTAATTCTCCTTTGAAGATATTTTGATATTATTTTCACTCTTGGTCTGAGCTCCTTAGTGTGAGACAGGAGCTCCTTTACTCAAAGAATTTTGACCCTAAGAGCAGCAGTACCAGGGCAGAGTACAAGCCAGGTCATCTATTGGACCTGTACAATATAAATGCTGCCCTTCGTATCAGTTCCTTCACGTGCCTGGGATGTGCCATGGACTCACAAGATAAGACAATGCAAAATTATTCAAAATAGAAGAAATATGCCTCAGAGAAAGAATATTAAACATTTAAAGGTAGGGTTTTCAAAGTCACTCAACTGTTGGCCTAAGTCTCCTCCCATAGACTTCAACTAGAAGAGTGAAACCAATGCTGAGTGCTTTTGAAAATCTCACTTAATAGTCAATCCTCCTAATATTTAATATTCAATCTGACACATACCATATACTCAAAACGGCTGTTAAGATTGGTATGAGAAATTATGGCTGAACAAAATTATTAGTTCTGTCAAGAAATAAAATGTACTCTTTTCTACCTGCCGCGCTTTATGGGCTGTCTCAATGCCGTGATTTCTTAGACAGCTTAAAGCCCTTGCATCTGGGGAGCACCCCACGTTCCAGTCAGAAACAGCAGCACTGTCTGTCATCCACTGCAACAACAACAATAAAAAACACAAATACACATTTAAAGGAAATATGAGTACAGTACCTGTCTGGCAATATGATTCATGATAATGCCATGCTGTCTCATACAAGTCTGTCCCCGAAAATCAGGAGGGTTGCCTATTTCATAAGTAGATGTTGCTGCACTGTCTATCCTCCACTACAGAGAAACAAATTCAAATGTTTATGTTTTCCTTCCCGCAGCTTATGTAATACTGACTGGTAGAAGAAAGTATATTTTGGCAACAGTAAAAACAAACAACTGACCTTATTTTCAATGTTTTCATCAGTTACAAGTTTTCTAAAAACTGCTTCAGCTATGGGTGATCGGCAAATGTTCCCTAAAGAAACAAGAGATTGAACTAAAGTTTATCTATGGTAAAAGAAGCAAGATAGGACAGGATTTTAGTTCACATAGTACTTTTACAGTTTATTTTATCATATCCCCTAGACGAATCCACAGCAGTGGAGTCAAGCCAAGGCCTCTGGAGCAGTCTCTGTTTATTTCCATTTCACTGCACCAGGGGAGTGAAGGTACTGCCCCATGGAACTTGCCACACAACGGGTCACGTATCCCTTGCATATGATCCCAAATCTTGTACCCCTCCTGTATGGTGTAATTACATTGCTTTTTTTGTCCCCCTCCACAAAAAGACTTTCTGTAACCATAATTGAAAAAGCAGAATTTTGAACTGTATCTCAAATGGATGTTAATACTGACATTTTCTGTCTTGTCTTTCATAGTTTTACTCATAACAGTCTGGAACTTCTAGGGTCTTCAGATGTCCCATCCCCACAAATCCTCTATGCACTGGCAACAAGTAGGATAAATTTCTGACTATGATTTACTGGATGATTTGCAAAAGTTTGCTTGAAGTATTTATCTTAATGGCCAGCATCGTTGTTGAGAGAAAATTTTCCATTGCCTTTTTACCCCTTAAAAATGTTTTAAACAAACACTGCAGAATGCTAAAAATATTTGGGAATATATCACATCCTTGCCCAAAGTAAATAAAGTTCAATACCAAAGCAAGAGTCTGCCAATGCTATTGTTTGGGCTCCTCTTTTTAATGATACCTCCATAGATAAAACTTTCATCCCACAGTCTGCTTTTTCATATTCTACCCTTTCCCCACTTCAAATGTTTTGGAAAATTGAAAGCACAGTTATGATATGCCATTTATGTTCATGATAACTAAAAAGTATGATATTATTCCACTGTAGCAAAACACTATACTTCCATTCTTTCAGACTCAAAGGGAAGGTAATAAAGTATTCTGTTGAAGACTCAGGAAAAGTCAAACCACTGATCTGGTGGAAAGCACTGGCTCAGCACCTGGAACTAGGGGGTTGTTGAGCTACTTGTGATGGCAGGAGCCTCTTCTGGAGGTGCACAGAGAGTGTTTCCTTAATTTGGACTAGTTCATTCAAGTTTGAGAAATTAAATGGGAGTTGAAAAAAGTAGGAAAGCTTGTTTTCCTTTGCTAATCTACGAATAAATTTGAGGAGGGAGAGAATGAGCTCTACTAGCTCTAAAAACCTCAAAAGGGCATGGTGACCAGAAGCAATCAATTAAAGTCACTAACAGTTAACACTTCCTGTTTTGTTTAATAAATCAATTAGTTTTAAATGCAAAAGATGTTTTTGAAAAAGAAAAAAAAAGGAGTTTATGCTCCCAGCACTCTAAGGTAGTTTTTATTTAAATAATAAACAACTTTAAAATGGATTTCTGTGAATTTTTAATTGAATTCAAATTTGTCAAGCTGCATTTGGAAAATCACGAGTAAAAAAATTAATATAGTAATAAAAAAATTCCATTTTCCAAAATAATAAAAATATAAAAATTAAGAATCTACATAAATGTACATAAACCTGTGTAATTGCTTACATAAGTGTATATGGTGCATCCTCATGGTTAGCAAAAAGAAATACAAAATTTAGTGTAAAGGCTATATTTACTTGCAAATCAAAATGCTTTCACGATTATACCAATCAATGTGAATGAACCTGTCTTTAGGAAATCAAAAAAGAACAGATGCAAAACAAGATTAAAATGGATGATTTAAGTAAAGGTTTCCTGCTTGCTGATTTAAATCAGGATTAAAAATGGTGATTTAAAATTAATCCAGCCTGACAAAGGCAGGTTTTTAAACAGTGAATACTGTCTGAAGGAGTAGCCTGTAAGGAAAAGGAGTATTATTGGACACACAGTAACCTACTGAGAGGACAATGGGATTTTGCTGGTGTGCCAATGGTTGAAGTAAATGTCTTGCCACATAATTAAACTGAAACAACATTAAATAAGCCTGAAATACATTTCACTTTCAGCCTATTGCATATTGCACACTAAAATAAGTTGAAGGAAAGTTATATAACATGGTTATAGACCTTCAGATGAGTGGTGGATACTAAATTATAGCCTAAGCAATCCAGTAATACTTGCTACCCAGATGAATCTATTCTGAAGCTTCTCACAGAGACAATAGCGGTTATCATTTAATATTCTGTTACAGCGGTGCTTGATATCAAAAACAATTCACACTTTTTTGATGTTTTAGTTCACATTCAAATCAATAGGGTATATTTGTTTTTCCATTGAAGGGAAGTCACTTTCTTTCACCTCACAAAAATCAGAGTTCCATTTTTGATTTTGAACAGTACCGAATGGTGGCGGTGGTTTTTGGCAGTGATACAATAAGATGAGATCAGTTTTTAAAAAGTTTAAATTACTGCTTCATTAACATCACCTTTTGAAGGGTCATTAAACAAAAGAAAGTAATCCTACAGTAATTAATAGATTTCACTTCCTTCTAAAACATCTGTGAAAGTCATTTAATTCATTAAAACAGATGGAAGCGAAACGAAGATATTTTAATGCAACATTAACTTTTGAGACTGTCTCAGTCATGTCCCGAAATTCAGAATTAAGACTCTGAAGCAACTTAGTTCTAACCCCTTTTGTGCAAATTATCTTATTACAGTAAATAAGATCTTCACATTTTATGATCATACAGAAACTATGGTAATTAAAATGCAACGCAGTATGTGCATCTGCAGTTCGCGAAACAATGTGGTTCTTTTGTAGTACATAAAATTTATTATTTACCACACTGGTAAATCTATTTGGAAAGCCACCATATAGAAAGTGATGACAATATACACAAAATAGACTTTTCCCTTCAATCCCTTAAGCAACAGAGTAGGTACCACAGACAGGAGAAAAATGCAAACTTCCCCATATTGTACCAGCAATATGCCTCAGCCCTGCAATGATTAACTGGGGCAAGAGATAACTCGATGCCAATCGACACCCTTGTTGACAGACTTAGGGGACATCATGGGTAGAACACATAATAAGAATGGACTATTTTCTCAGAAGAAATAGTCCCTCCACTAAGAGAGAAGCAATGTTAGCATGGTTGAGTGATGAAACTTGCTTTTTCTATAGGCAGAATGCTTCATAGTTATGCAAGGCTAGGAGGGGTCAGAGTACACTTCTAGATATGTGATATTGCACAAGAGCCCTATATACCAGAGGTTCTCAAACAGTGATCCGCGAGCTCCATTCAGGAGGTCCGCAGATAGTTCCCTCTAAGGTGCATGCCTGGGTGGCTGCATAAGAGAGAATGAAGCGCCACCCACTTAATTAGTGGAGCCGCTCAGGCGTGGCTCCACTAATTAGGTGCGTGGACCCTGGAAAAGATGCACATATAAGGTGAGGTGGTGGCCTTGGAGGGAATAGGGGGTAGGTGGTAGGGCGAAGTGGGGTTAGAAGAGGGGGTGGGGGGAAATTGAGACGTGCAGGGCTGCGGTGGCCAGAGAAAGATGACTTTCCCCAGTTCCAGGGCTGCAGCTACTATGGAGAGACTGCCCTCCTTTCCAGCCCCAGCTCAGGGGCTGCCGTGGTGGGGGGAGAGAGGGCACATCTATCACATTAGAGAGATAAGATTACTGATATTAAAATATGAGTTGTATGCTTTTATTTGCAGAACAAAAAAACGTTCATTATTAGCAATTTTTTTTAGATAGCGCTTTTATCCAAAGTGCTTTACAATAGTTAGCTAATGGTTCATATAACATGTGGAAAGATCATTAAGTGGTCCGCCGAGACACTCAGCAATTTTCAAGTGGTCCATGAGAAAAAAGTTTGAGAAGCACTGCTATACTACTTCAATAAAAGTAAAGGATGACATACCTAATTGAAACTGTAGGGGGAATACAAGCATGCAAAAGATATTACCTAGTTTTATAATAAATAAGATAAATTGGAATTTCACCAGAACACAAAAGCCATCCATCAACTCCTGCAAAAAGAGTATGGATTATTTTTTAAAAGGATTACAATCAGGATCTCTCAGATGAAGAAACACAACGTCCCTCATCCACTGTCTACATTATAGAAATTTGCACTGGTAATGTACATATGCAGCATCATTATAAAGATGAATTTACATCAATGTAACATAATCTGAAACTACCAGAGTAAATGCACCTGTGTAACCCCCACTTTAGAATGGTGCAGTACATACACATTAAAGGTTTGCATTGGTATAGGTAAATTAATGGGTGAGCTACAACAACAAAAGTTTTTGTTTTTTTAAGGGTTTTTGTTTCTTTTTTTTTAAAAAAGTCTTCCCTTAAATTAAATAAAAACTGCAACTTGTTCACCTCTTCTCAGTTCCAATTCCTTTTTATGTATTTGGGTTACTTATGTTGCTGGATACTTCATTTATTCTTCTGTGGTAGGAAAAAATTCAGAAGCAATCTAATTATGCAACTATTAAGTAGGTTATATTTTGCTGTGTAATGAATATCTGCTTCTCTTGTTACAAACAGAAAGCAGATGTTAAGTGAATATTTGACTATTAGTTTTTCAAAACAAATGTAGATGTAAACAACCTGACTTCACATGAATCCTTGTACTCTCTAGAATCAACTCTCAAGTGGATATCTTCAGAAATGACAGCCTGTCTCTCCCTTCAAACAGCTGAACACTTGAAATATTGGAAGTTTCAGATATTTGCAATGGGTGTTAAAAATAACATTCATATTTTTGAATTGATTGGGCTCAGCTTTTATTCTTTTTAATCAAAAAAATCACATATACTTAAAATTATACTAATGCATCAAGATTACTTTTTAGGGCACAGGGAAATTTTAGATAACTGCTGAAACACAGCAAAACCCAACACTGGCAGAAGGAAAGCTCAATGCAATCTTAAAATACTTTAAATGAATGAAACTTTGACAGGTCAGCCTTTATTAAAAAAATAAAGCTATTTCCCACATCATTCAATCCTTGTTGTCATATGGCACCAACTCTTTTGGGTAGCTAATATAAGATGAAGGGAAATTCCAGGGGAGTTGACAACATTTATTACAGTGATTTCACCCCATTGCTTGCACTTTCTGACTTTGTTCATTCTTCCCTGAAAATAGCGAATATGATTTATTCTCTCCATTCCCAAGTTTCTCTAGTATTATTTAACATTGGACTAGACACACAGAGTAAGCCATGTCCCTGCCCCAGAGAGTTTACAGTCTAGATGTGTTCCATTAATGGTTATTATCTGTTTTACTTACTGCAGACAGAAGACATTATCAAGCACTAAACTGTAATTTGCTGTGTAATGAATATCTATTTATCATTACAAATGCAAAGCAGATTGTGTGCATATATTTATTGATGGTTCCATAACACAGATCTAATTTAACAAATGAAGACTTGTCTTCAAGGATCATCTTCCAGTGCATCAGGGAGATTTTAAGGGCCAGGTAACCAGACTCACAGAATCATAGTAATACAGGGCTGGAAGAGACCATCAGAAGTCATCTAAGTCCAGCCCCCTGCACCAAGGAAGGACCAAGTAAACCTAGATCATTTTTGACAGGTCTAACCTGTTCTTAAAAAAAAAAAAAAAAACTCAGAATGATGGGGATTCCACAACCTCCCTTGGAAGTGTATTCCAGACCTTAACCACCCTTATATTAGGCAGTTTTTCCTAATATCTATCCTATATCTCCTTTGCTACAGATTAAGCCCATTACTTCTTGTCCTGCCTTCAGAGGACATAGAGAAAAATTAAATATAGTCCTTTTTTAACAGCCCTTAACATATTTGAAGACATCTATCAGATTCTCCCTCAGTCCTTTTTCTCAATACTAAAGATGCCCATATTTTTTAACCTTTCACCATAGATCAGACTTCCTAAACCTTTTATAATTTTTGTTGTTCTCCTCTGGACTCTCCAATTTGTCCACATCTTTCCTAAAATGTGGAGTTCAGAACCGGACACAGTACTCCAGCTGAGGCCTCACCAGTGCAGAGTGGAGTGGAACACTTACCTCCTGTGTCTTACATATGACACTCCTGTTAATACACCTCAAAAAGATATTAGCCCTTTTCACAACTGCATTACATTGTTAACTCATATTCAATTTGTAATCCACTAACTCCCAGATCCTTTCCAGCAGTACCACCACTTAGTCAGTTTTTTCCCATTTTGTAATAAAACATTTAATTTTTCTTTTTAAGTGATATACTTCTCATTTCTCTTCACTGATGTTCATCTTGTTGATTTTAGAAAATTCTCCAATTTGTTTGCAACCCCTCCAACCCTGGTGTCACATTCCAATTTTATAAGCATACTCTTTGTCCCATTAGCCAACTCATCAATGAAAATACTGAATAGTATCGTAACTTCTCTGCAAACTTTGGTAGGTAGGTATTAAACATGAACACACAGCCTGGCATTACACTTACTATGACACTGTACTAAGCCCTCCGGGCAGAGATAACAGCTTGTTGGGGTGGGCAAATAGATTAGGAAGGGGAATGATGGTGGGTGGGAGATACCAGAAGTGTTTATTACATTGACAGGAGCTCCTCCCCTGTTCAGGGTGCACATCAACCCTTCCCCTGCAAGAAAGCCCCCCCACTGATATACTCACCTCCTCCTCCTTCCTGGTGGGGAGGGGAGACTCTATTCAGGGTACGGGAGGACGCACTCTACTCCTATCCCCTTTCCAGCAGGGAGGCTGCTAATTCCCTCCCCACCCGTCCTGCGGCTGTCCCGGAGCGAGGCGGGAACGGCCTTCTCTCCATCCACCAACCATGGGTGCCTCAACCCCCAGCAGCCCCTGTCCCCTTCCCACCACAGCGCTGGGGACGCGTCCCCGCTCCAGTCCTGCTTGAGCGGCCGCCGCGCACTTACCCAGACACACGAAGAGCACAGACTTCGCTTCCCCAGCCGCCATCTTCTTTCCCGGGCAGCACCAAAGAAGGGGGGTCCTTCCTTCTCCGGACTGTCGTGCAAACCTCACCGCGCTTTGCGGCACCACTTGTTAAAGCCGTCGTTTGTTTATGCCTGATCGGAAGCTGGGTGGGGAATAAACATAATTTAAAAATATGCTCTCAGAGTTTGGCAAAGGGACCCCGACCAGCCACTCCAACCAATACACCCATCATGGCGTTGGCGTTTATGTGTGTGTGTGTAAAAATCAGGCACTTGAATAGACACCCCCCCAGCTGCACCTGTCCCAGGTGAGCAGCTCTCGGGGTCCTTCCTTCACCTTGCACGCATGTACGCACTCAGTGATGAGAGGTCGAGTTTGGGCTTGGCCGCGCCCTCTCTCTTCTCCTGTAAAGCCGCAGCCAGGAGCCTTTGGAGGGTGTTACAGGGAGTGAGTATTGACACTGCTGTGTTCTCAGACCCGGGGAAGGGGATAACCCCATTCTGGGGAAGGATAGTGGTTCCTTGGGTCCTGCCTTCCCTACTTTTGCTGGTTAGATGGAGAATGAGGGCAAGACTACCCTAGGGTTGCCAGGCATCCGGTTTTTGACTGGGCTGTTAAAAGTCTGGTTGGAGGTGCAGCGGGGGCCTGGGGCTAAGGCAGGCTCCCTACCTGCCGTAGTTCTGTGCTACTGCCAGAAGAGGCCACCAGGCCCCTAGGCACTGGGGTGGCCAGGGACTGGGAGGGTATGTTCTGCAGCTCCCATTAGCCGGGAACTGTGACCAATGGGAGCTGCGGGGGACAACGCCTGTGGACGGGGCAGGGTCGCCTGGCTGCACCTCCACATAGGAGCTAGAGGGGGGGACATGCTGCTACTTCTGGGAGCTGCTTAAGGTAAGTGCTGCCCGGATCCTGCACCCCTGACCCCCCTGTGACATCCCCCTCCTTCCCTCTGAACCTCTTGATCCCAGCCTGCAGCACCCTCCTGCACCCCAAACCCCTCATGCCCACTCCAGAGCCCACACCCCAGCTGCAGCCCTCACACTCCCCTGTGCCCCAACCCTCTGCTGAATCCTTGATCCCCCCTCCCACCCTCCGAACCCTTCAGTCCCAGCCCTGAACGCCCTCCTCTACCCAAACCCCTCACCCCCATCCCAGAGCCCTCACCCCCCATGCCCGAACCCCCTCCTGCACCCCAAATCCTTCATCCCTGGCCCCACATCAGAGTTTGCACGTCCAGCCAGAGCCCTTACCCAACTCTCTGCCCAAGCCCAGCGTCCCCTACCACACCCTGAACCCCCCATTTCACCCTGAACCCCACCCTGTAACCTGCACTCCTTGCCCAGAGCCTGTACCTCCTCCTACACCCCAACCCCCTGCCTTGGTCCAGAGTCCCCCTCTCATACTCCGAACACTTTGACTCCAACCCCCCAGCCCGGAGCCCCCTCCTGTACCCCAAACTCTTCATCCCTGGCCCCACCCCAGAGTCCGCACTCACAGTCGGAGCCCTGACCCCTTCCTGTACCCCAGCCCCCTGAGCCTGCTCAGTGAAAATGAGCAAGTGAGTGAGAGCAAGGGACCGGGGGGTTGGGGCTGATGGTGCCTCGGAGGAGAGGCAGGGCAAGGGTGTTTGGTTTTGTGCGAGTAGCAAGTTGGCAACCCTATCAGACGCCAGTCTAATGTAAGTAACGCAGTGTTTGCACTAACACTGCGTTGACCTAATTACATTGACCTAAGCGCTACACCTCTCATGGAGATGGAGTTGTTAAGTTGATGTAGTTGGTGACTTACATCAGCAGGAGCAACATTGTAACGTAGATGCTTACAGAGTTAGGTCGATGTAAGACAGCTTACATTGCTCTAGTGTCACTTTTGGTACACCACATCAACGAGAAGCGCAAGGGGAATCGACGGGAGAGCATTTCCCATTGACACACCCCAGTGAAGACACTGCAGTAAGTAGATTAGGTATGTCGCCTTCACCTACATTATTCTCGGAACTGAAGTTGTGTAACTTCAATCGATTTTTTCCCCCTTCTCCCTCCGAAGTGTAAACCAGCCCTAAGTTAGCTGCTACTCTACTAATAACTGTGTGGCCCCAGTACATCTTGGCATGAGTGTGCCATAAAAACTCAGCTCTGGGACCTGCTGGAATGTAGATCTAGCTAGTTTTTGGTCCCCACCTTGCAAATTAGACATCTTAAATACAAAACAAATTTATCGGCTAGTGCTTCAGCAAAAACATACAAACTAAAAAGATGTTATTGCAGCTCAGTACAACAGTGAGTACTACAAAAGCCTCAGTCTGGTACTGGGATTCTAGGGGATCCTAGTGGTTTTCAAGCTTTCAGTTTTCATTGGAATGCAGAACATAGCAGATACTACTGCACTTTAAAAATCTGGCCCCAAAATACTGATCTGACATTTCAGTCCTTCCAAATTTTGGCCCCAAATTAGATATCCATATTATTGAAATGGAGAGTAAGCGTTGCTTCTACTATTTAACCAAAAAACATCTGGGCCTCAACACTTCCTGATTTAAAAAACCCTGCAAAAACTCTAATTTGGCAACCGTATTATGCTGGTCCAGATAATTTTGATTGGCACCTCTTTGTCCAAATGTTGTTGCCTAAATTTAGTCATTTAGTCAAAGTTGATTTTAAAAAAAGATTTCTTAAATGCATTTTTCGTTATAAAAATAAACCTATTTAAAATGTGAAAACATGGCAACCTATATTAAGGACTAAATTTACTATAATCTATTAAGGTCATTTAAACTACATTTTAAAAAAGTATGCTTGCTGCTAAAGTGTTAAAGAAAGGTTACTGAACTGTTGGAAATCATTGGCTGAGCACCTGGAACCAGGTTTTGGTGAACAGCTATGCCAGTTTTTGACAGCAGTAGTCTCTTCTGCAGGTGCAGAGACAATATTTTCTTCTTTTCAGTTTATTCAGCTAGTGCATTTCAGTGATTAATTCAGTTAAAGTTGAAAAATGGACTGGGAGTTGAAAAAGAAGAAAAGCTTGTTTTCCTATTCCAATCTGTGAATAAAAATGAGGTGTGAGGATGAGATCTGCTAGATTTCAAATCTTGAAGGACATGCTGACCAGAAACAACCTTCATTGCACCATGGGCTTTTGTTTGAGCTTGTGACTTGTTTACATGTTAGACTCCTTGGTCCGTGCTGGAGGTCAGACTAGATGATCACGAGGGTCCCTACTGACCTTAAAGTCTATGAGAAACAACCCATTCAATTAACCACAGATAGTACTTTATTTGTTTAAATCATTAATTAGTTTGATAAATTTAGGGTTTCCCCCCATTTATCATGCATATTTAAGGTAGTTTAATTAACAAAGAAAAAAACCATTTTACAATGCTGGTTTTGTGTATTTTTAATAGAATTTCAAATGCAGCTTGACACAAATGATAGGTAAAAATGAAATCATCAAGTAAATAAAAAACGTGTCATTCACCATTTTCTAACATAATAAATGTTAAGATATATAATTGCTTAAATAAGGGTGTATAGCTCTAGTGTATCCTCCTTGGTATAATTTGGAACTTCTTTTTGCAAACAATGAGAATCAACTTTCTTTAGAATAATAAATAGAAAGTATAAATGCAAAAGTATAAAATTGATTATTTAAATTAAGGCTTCCTGTCTGGTGATTTAAATTATGATTAAAATCAGTGATATAAATCAATCCATCCTGAATTTGGCATGCATTCTCCTATTCCATCAGAATAATGCAGATGTTCTCTAAATAGCAGCTGAATTTGTGATGTTGGGATCAAAAGTTAACTAGGTTTAGATGCCATGTCTAAGTTTTGAGGTGCTTTTATGCTATTATGTGGTGTCTGGAATCCTTTGGTGCAATAGGAACAGCTAGACTTATTCTCTATTTAAGTGGTGGAATTTCAGGGATGAAGGCCTAGATCAGTGGGAGGCAACCTGAGGCCCATCGGGGTAATCTGCTGGCAGGCCACCAGACAGTTTGTTTACATTTGCATGGCCGCCTGCAGCTCCCAGTGGCCGTGGTTCGCTGTTCCCGGCGAATAGGAGCTGTGGGAAGCAGTGTGGGCTGCAGGGACATGCTGGCCGCCACTTCCTGCAGCTCCCATTGGCCGGGAACAGCGAAATGCAGCCACTAGGAGCTGCGAGCGGCCATGCAAATGTAAACAAACTGTCTGGCAGCCTGCCAGTGGATTACCCTGACAGTCCACAGGTTGCCCACCACTGGCCTAGAACCTGTAGTTTTTAGCTTTTACCAAGATTCTGCAATTGTCAAATGGTGATGATTAATATTGGGTGCTTAAAGAGGGCACTGGGGCACCTATGGGCCCGTTCCTGTGCCTCTGTGTAATTGGGGGGCCCATGATCATCTATTTTTTTTAAAATAGATGATTATGAAGATGGATGAAAGTTTATTTTCAACACACACAGTTTTGCGCACACTGTCATCACAGTATGCATATGTGTAACACCGACAGACCCCAGTCATCAGTGGGCAGGATCGAACCTGGGATCTCTGAAACTAAATACATGAGTCTCTACTGCATGAGCTAAAAGCCACATGCCTTTTAGCTAAGGCTGTAGCAGACTCATTAATCTCTAAGTGGTCCCAGTGCCACTAGAGGGGACAGAACACCATGCCCAGGAGGTGTGTGGGTTACATATGCACAATGGTTTCTCTGTGGTAAAAACTATGTTGCTTTTGTGCAACAGATATCACTGTATGAAACTACTCTGTTTATTCAGTGACGTGCTTCTGAGTTCCTCTTAATTGTAACATTTCTTTAAACTATGCTCTGTGGAGCCTCTCCTGGTTCCCCGCAGACTAAAACACTTGGAGAACCTGGTAGTGGGGAAACTGGGAGATGTGTGTGAGAATCTCTCTGACAAAGTTGTTTGCAAAATATCATCATTGGATAGCCACTGAATATGAGTGGTGGGTCACGATTATTTCAACCATTTATTATATGATTCTTTTCTCTGTGATTATAGGTCGGGGTAAGATAAGGTCCATGTCTAAAGAGTAACAATATAATTCATACCTCTGTAATACTCTGTGGCAAAATTCTCTGTTCTGCACCTTGTGTAATTGTTTATGCTAGTGGCAAGTAGATATAAAATACTACCAGATCAGAATGGTAGTGTTTTACACCCACTTTGAATCGATCATATGACTTCCTGGCTACACCGGAGAGAGAAAGCAGTACAGAGTCCAATTTGATCTGAGAAATAGGTTGGGTAAGCCATTTATGTTACAGCTACTTTTACAAAACAATCTCATTTATGTAAAAACATATTATCTTGCATTTTTGTTTATCCATTTTGTGAGTAGGGTTAGGGAAAGGGAAAATAACAGAAATCCTGGCTCTTGAGTTTAATAAAGTCTGAACAAATATAATTTAGATTAGATTACTCTGGTCCTTTGTTTAAAATGCTCCTTATTCCTCACCGTTCTAGTTAAAGCAAGGGTGGGCAATTTTTTTGACCTGAAGACCCATCTAGGTATGGAAATTGCTTGGTGGGCCATGAATGCTCACAAATTGGGGGTTGGAGGGCAGGAGGACCCTGGCTGGGAGTTCAGGCTCTGGGGTGGGGCTGGGAATGGGTTGGCGGTGCAGGAGGGTGCTCCGGGTTGGGACCGAGGGGTTCAGAGGGCAGGAGGGGGATCAGGGCTGGGGCAGGAGGATTGGGGCACGGGACGGGGTTAAGGGGGGCAGGCTCTGGGCAATGCTTACCTCAAGCAGCTCCCAGGAACAGTGGCATGTCCCACCTCCAGCTCCTACATGGAGGTGCGGCCAGGCAGCTCTGCACGCTGCCCTGTCTGCAGGTGCTGCCCCTGCAGCTCCCATTGGCTGTGTTCCCGGCCAGTGGGAGCTGCGGGGGCAGCACTTGGGGTGAGGGCACCGTGCGGAGCCCCCTGGCTGCCCCTACGCATAGGAGCTGGAGGGGGGACTTGCTGCTGCTTCCGGGAGCCATGCAGAGTGAGTGCCGGAGGGGGGCAAGCTCCAGACCTCGCTTCCTGGCGGGAACTCGAGGGCTGGATTAAAATGTCTGGAGGGCCGGATGTGGCCCCTGGGCCGTAGTTTGCCCACTTCTGAGTTAAAAATATTTTGAAAGTAATTAATTTCAGAAATTAATGCAGTAACTTGTGAACTTTGACTCTGACACGCAGACATAGTTGACGACTGATGTCAGAAGGTGGATGTAGGGGTAAAATAGTGGTGATTTTGTTAGTGCAATTTATTAAATCTTTATTATTTGTTATTGCTAGGGTAGTGTCTGCTGGTAATGGCTGGAGTCTGTGTATTTTATGAGATTATTATTAACCATGTTTATTATGATAATACCTAAGGGGCAATCCAGAATGGGGCCTATTGTGCTAGGCACCATACAAACACAAGAGTAGTAGACAGTCCATGTCCCAGAGAGACTACAATCTAAATAGACAAGACAGACAGGGGAAAGAGGTATAAGACACAAGTAGACTGAACAATGTGAAATTGTCAAATGTTACGTTTCCTATTTTTTAGGGTGTGTTTACTTAGGAGGGGATCAGCTAAATAGAAAGAAAAAGGAAGGGGGTGAGGGGAACAGAGCAGGAGAGAAGGTAGAAGGGGCAGGTGCAGAGTGAGGCTGAGGTGAAGAGACTCAAGGGAGAGGGAGGGTTGGAGGAAAGAAGCAATCATCACAGGGCACTGAAAGTTAGAGAAGTTTCTACAGGTGTGATTGGAATATCCAAAGGTGAAAAAGGTCCCTGCTTTGGTTGCTTCTGCTCCTATCAGCTGGAGTCTTTGGCTGGCTGCTTTCTGCCCCCCCCCCCCCCGTCACCCCCCACCACCACCACTACTTCTCCTTTAGGGAGAACTGCAGAGGAGGCACCCCTGGGGTCCTAGTGCCCCAGAGTATGGGAGTAAAGTTGTCTGCCCCGAACAATTCTAGGGGAAGGGATGGTCCTGGATGGGCTCTATTTTAACCTCTTCCCCCTCATGCAAAAGTCCCTACTTTGGCTGCTTCTGTTTCTATCTGCTGGTATCTCTGACTGGCTCTTCTCTGCAGTTTTTTCCTTAAGTCCACATGAGTTTGTTAAGGATACTCAAGCCTATATAGGTCAGGGATTGGCAACCTTTGGCACATAGCCCGTCAGGGAAAGCTGCTGGCGGGCCACATGCCAAAGGTTGTTGATCCCTGATATAAGTTCTTATACTGCATTCATCACTGTAGTATTTGAGCACCTTCCATTAGTTACGTTGCTCAATGCATTACACATCTGTAACGTGTTGGGGGTTATTTCATCCTCTTCTTGGGGAAGTATGCTTGCAGTGAAGTGTCTTGTTTTGGTAGGGGTTTAGGTTTTTAAAATATAGATGTTGCTATATATTTTCTAGAGAGTGCAAGATCAAATAAATGTGTCATACATTTGTTTTGGAAGATGGTGATGGCCCTTATTTCTTGGGGGAGTTCATTCCACAGTCTCAGACTGACTCTGGAAAAATTCTGTCTCCTTTACGCTTGTTGTAGAGAGTTCCACTCTGCCAGAGGGGCGTAGTTGTTGATCAGTCTTCTACCTGGACATTTAGGTGGTCTCTTAAATATTTTGGGCCCAAGGTATATAGCATGTTGAATATAAGGACCACTTGATTAGATAGTCTGTGGGAAGCCAGTGTATAGAACAGAGGGCAGGTTTGATGTGCTCACAGTAGCCTTCGTTGCAGAGGAGATGCGCTGCAGCATTCCATACTAGTTGGAGTTTTCTAAGTGCAGAAGGCTTCATTCCCAAGTATATTGCATTACTATTGTTCAACAGGAAAGTGACAAAGGTGTGAATAGCTGAGGCCAGGTTATCCATCAGAATGGATGGGGCAGTCTATGCACCCAGAGACAATAGAAAGGATTACTCAGAGATGCTGCTATGTGAAAGCGTAGTTTACCAGTGAGGAATCCAGGAGTACTTCTAGACTACAGACTGAATTGACCAATTGTGAAAGTACTTTCAACCAAAGGGAGACTGAATCATGGCTGCAAACTCTTCACAATACTTTTCTCTGTTCAACAGCATCACCTCTGTCTTGCTCAGATTCAGCATCAGCTGGCTGCTTTTCATCCATGAGCTGATCTCATCCAAGCCATTCTGGTGGTGGTGGTATAGGTAGTGGTGAAGAATAGGTAGAGCTGTGTGTCATCTGCACATTTCTGGCACTTGAGTTCATGTCATCTGACCAGTTTTCTTAGAGATTGTATGTAGATGTTGAATTGGACCACAGAGAAAATTGATTCTTGTGGAACTCCATAGAAGAGAGGTGTCTAGTGGTGGAGGTGCAATTTCCCATCACTACTCATTGGGTGCATCTTGGAATGGGTGCTCTTTTATTTAGTCTAGTGCAAATTTGAATATATACTAAGGAAACTAGGTGTCTGATTATAATGAACTGGGATGGGCGAGGGCTTGTGGTTTCCTGTCTTATAATTTAAGTCTAATGTATGACACATGACAGCAAACAGGAGAGTTTAAGAGGGAAAGAAGGAGATCCCCCTGCTGAACAAGATTCAGGTACTGATCTTGAGGTGAGTGAGCTTGTTTGGCTATTTGGTTTCTTCTTTCCGGTTACGTAAAGTCACAGTGTCAGATGGGATAGTGTCTGGGGACTGTTTGAGCCTCTGTTCCCTTGATCATCTTTGGTCAGCCTTGTGATCACCCTCCTCCTGTGTGATTAATGAGGGAGTAGGGCTGACCTGGGAGAGAAGAGTTTAAAAGCCAGAGTATAAATGACCAAGGGCAGCTAGCAATTAGGACAGCAGAGGAGTTTGAGAGAGAATTTGTAAGAGGGAGACATAATATCGCCCCCCTCTATTCGACATTGGTGAGGCCTCATCTGGAGTACTGTGTCCAGTTTTGGGCCCCACACTACAAGAAGGATGTGGATAAATTGGAAAGAGTCCAGCGAAGGGCAACAAAAATGATTAGGGGTCTGGAACACATGACTTATGAGGAGAGGCTGAGGGAACTGGGATTGTTTAGTCTGCAGAAGAGAAGAATGAGGGGGGGATTTGATAGCTGCTTTCAACTACCTGAGAGGTGGTTCCAGAGAGGATGGTTCTAGACTATTCTCAGTGGTAGAAGAGGACAGGACAAGGAGTAATGGTCTCAAGTTGCAGTGGGGAAGGTTTAGGTTGGATATTAGGAAAAACTTTTTCACTAGGAGGGTGGTGAAACACTGGAATGCGTTACCTAGGGAGGTGGTAGAATCTCCTTCCTTAGAAGTTTTTAAGGTCAGGCTTGACAAAGCCCTGGCTGGGATGATTTAATTGGGGATTGGTCCTGCTTTGAGCAGGGGGTTGGACTAGATGACCTCCTGAGGTCCCTTCCAACCCTGATATTCTATGATATAATAGCTATGATTAGGAAAGACCACATGACCAGTGCCAATGCTACTCCTGTCTCCTCTGCCTACACCTATATCCAGACATGGAACCTGACCCTGGATGCCTTTACCAAGATCCTGTTGTGAATTTGCAGAGACTGTGGCCTGCCTTTCCCCTTCATTGAAAGCCAGGTTGGGGAGACCATCCAGTGTGAAGAGTGTCTGCTGGTAGAATCTCTCAGGAAGCAGGTGGGAGTGCTACAGAAGGAGGTGGCTAGGCTGAGGAGCATCCATGCACATGAGTTCATCAAGAGTGTTCATATAGAGATTGCCAAGGCTGAAGAAGCTATCCACCTAGAGAGGACTGCTGTCACAGCACAAAGGGAGGAACATACGGCTGTGTCACAGACTACACTGACTGCTAGTTATTTCTGGATGCAGGCTCCATCCCGGTCCCAACCCACCAACTATAGTGATGAAAAACCATTGTGCTGTCCTGGCAACCAGGGACAGGGCTCAAATTCAGCTGGAGCTGTTTGGAGTGGAGCCCAGTAAATTTTTCAAACATTGACTCCAGCCTGATGCTGTTGCAGTTTTCAGCTGGGAACCTGTAGCCCTCAGCGGTTCCAGTTTTGGGGATCTGCAGGGTCCTGCAGCTGAAGTCTAGAGTCCTGGCACGCCCTGTGGGGCTGAAGCCCCGAGCCCCAGCGTGCCCCTTGGAGAATGCGGGGGAAAAGGAGGTGTTCTGGGGTCCGGGAAATACTCTGTGAATTTAAGCCCTGGCTGGGGATGATAACTTCATAACTCAAAAATTGTTGTAGTCCACAACGGGGAATTCTTTATTAGACCTTGTCCTAGGAGAAGAGGGACTGACCACGGAACTAAAAATTAGTGGTATCTTAGATACAAATGATTATGACTTGATGTCATGCGTAAGCAGAATAAGGTGAAAATGCCATTTGTCCATTACTAAATGGAAATGGTAAAATTTTTGCTAAAAATGAAGAAAAGGCAGAACTGTTCAATACATAAATCTGTTCTCTATTTGGGGAAAAACAGATGATGCTTCATATGGTGGTAATGATACTCTTTCCGTTCCACTAGTATCTGTGGAGGATATTAAATAGAAGCTGCTAAAGTCAGACATTTGTAAATCAGCAGATTCAGTTAACTTACATCCAGGAGTTTTAAAAGAGCTGGCTGAGGAGCTTGCTGGACTGTTAATGCTGATTTTCAATAAATCTCAGAACACTGGGGAAGTTCGAGAAGATTGGCAGAAAGCTAATGATGTCTTTGCGTAGTACATCAGTTCGATGATGATGTTTTCATGCTTTCTCTTTTTGTGGATTCTAGAGTGACTCTAAAGTCCAAAGCTTGACACGCATGCTTGTGAGCAGATCGGACAGAGAAAGTCATTGGTGAGCGTCTTGGTAGCTATAGCAGTGGTATGACGCTTTTCCCTTGCAGCGAACAGTAGATTATTTCTGTCTTCTTCAAAGGCTTGGAAAGCTTTGAGTATTGTGTGTCACCATGCTGATCTATTTGACACAGCCTTCTCGAGATCATTGGGTATTATTGCACCGAGGTGTATGCTGTTCTTGATGCTGTCCTTGTAGCACTTTCTGGAGCAGCCTTGATTCTGGTGTCCTTATGCCAATTCTCCACAGGAAATTTTTCTGGGTCGTCAATGTTCAGGCATCCTAATGATGTGTTGTCCAACCCAGCATAGTTGGGCTTTTATCAGCATGGCCTCGATGCTTGTGGCAATAGATTTTTGGAGAGTCTCCAGGTTGATAATTTTGTCTTGCCAGCGGATCCCCATAATGGAGTGCAGAGGCCACATATGAAAGGCCTCTAGTTGTTTGATATGCCATTTGTATGGTGTCCAGGTCTCACAGCCGTAGAGCAGAGATGTAAGCACAAAACCACTATAAAGTTTTATTTTTGTTGAGAGGGTTATGTTGTGGGGTTTCAGGACTTTGTTACATAGCTTTCCTAGTGACTGAGAAGCTTCCTGTATCCTGTTCGTGATCTTTTTGTCAAGAGATCCATCATTGGAGATGTTACTGCCGAGATAGGTAAAATTGTCAACTTGCTTTAGTTGATTTCCATTAATGGATATGCTCCGTGATATGGCATGGAGTGGTGAACATGATTGATGTGTTTTCTCCAGGCTGATTATGAGGCCAGACAATTTGGATGCTTTGGCAAAGCCATCTATGATGCACTGGAGATCTTCCTCTGTGTGCTGGGAGGGCACAATCCTCCACAAAGAGTGCTTCTGTTAGTAGTAGTTTGTTTTCTTTAAGCCTTATAATATTGAAGAATGAGCCGGCATGTCCGTATCTGATGTATATGCCTCTTTTGAGCCCATCTGTAGCATGGTTGAGAATTTGGGTGAAGAAGAGGTTGAACAATTCAGGGGCAAGGACACAGCCTTATTTGACTCCATTTGAAATGGGAAAGGAGTCAGTGAGATCGCCATTAAAAAGTACCTGACCTTGCATCCCCAATGGAATAAACGAATGATATTTACCAGTTTTGGTGGGCAACCAAGTTTGCTGAGGATCATCCATAAGCCTTCTCTATTGACTGTATCAAATTATTTTGTCAGATCAGAGAAGATGCTGAACAGAGCCATATTATGTTCGAAACATTTTTCTTGCATTTGCCTGATACTGAAAATCATGTCTGTGGTGCTACGATCAGGTTTGAATCCTCACTGAGCCTCATGAAGATTGGCTTCTGAGACAGATGAAATCAGTTGGCTCAGAAGGATATGAGCAAAAATTTTTTTTTTTCCCAGCAACAGATAGGAGAGAGATCCCACAGTAATTTTCACAGACCGTTTTGCTGCCTAATGTGTGCTAATTTTTATAAAAGGTAAATGGGATGATCTGAGTAATTATAAGCCTGTTAGCCTGTTATCTATCCTGGGCAAGATAATGGAGTGACTGTTGTGGGACTCAATAAACAAAGAATTAAAGGAAAGTTACTAATGCAAATCAACAAGGGTTTATGGAATAGATCCTGTCAAGTTAACTTGACATCTTTGTTTTTGTGGGGTTTTTTTAATGAGATTACAAGATTGGGTGATAAAGGCAATAGTGTTGGTATAGTATACTTAGACTTTTATAAGGCATTTGACTTGGTACTGCACCACATTTTGATTTAGAAAACTAGAACAATATAAGATTATCATGGCACACATTATATGGATTAAAAACTGGCTAACTGATCTCAAAATGTAACTGTAACAGGGAATCATCATCAAGCAGGTGTGTTTCCAGTGGGGTCCGGAAGGGATCGGTTCTTGGCCCTACTCTCTAACATTTTTATCAATGACCTGGAATAAAATATAAAAATATCACTGGTAAAATTTGCAGATGACGCAAAGAATGGGGAAGTGGTAAATAATGAAGAGGACAGGTCACTGATTCGGAGCAATCTGGATCCCTTGGTAAGCTGGGCACAAGGAAACTGTGTGTTTAATACAGCTAAAAGAATACATCTAGAAACAAAGAATGTAGACCATACTTACAGGATGGGGGACTCTGCATTGACTCTGAAAAAAGAATTGGGGTTGTGGTGGATAATCAGTTGAACATGAGCTCCCAGCCTGATGCTGTGGCCAAAAGGCTAAGGTGGTCTTGGGATGCGTAAACAGGGGAATCTCAAGTAGAAGTATTTGGCACTGGTGCAACTGTTGCTGGAGTGCTGTGTCCAGTTGTGTTGTCCGCAGTTCAAGAAGGATGTTGACAAGTGAGTTCAGACAAGACCCATGAGAATGATTGAATGATTAGAAAATATGCCTTATAGAGATACACTGAAAGAGCTTAGTCTATTTAGCTTAACAAAGAGAAGGCTGAGGAGTGACTTGATTACAGTCTAGAAGTGTCTAGATGGGGAACAAATATTTAATAATGGGTTCTTCCATCTAGCAGAGAAAGTGTTATAACATGATCCAGTGGCTAGAAGTTGAAGCTAGACACATTCATACTAGAAACAGGGCATACATTTTAATGAGTAAACTGTTGGAACAGTTTACCAAGGATCATAGTGGATTCTTCATCACCGACTATTTTAAATCAAGATTGACTCTCTTTTTCTGAAAGATATGCTTTAGGAATTATTTTGAGAAAGTTCTGTGGCATGTATTGTAATGGAGGTCAGACTGGATCAAAATGGTCCCCAGGCCTTGGAATCTATGAATTCCTGTAGTATAGACAGTCTTTCTTCTAAACTTTTAGCAGCAAACAATGCATTACTTGAATGTTTTTTTAATTTAATTTTTAATCATTTAATAGATTATAGTAAGCTTAGATCTTAATATAGATTGTCATAAATTTAACATCAATTTTAAATAGTTTAACGTCCTTAATTTATATTAAAAAAATTCAATTTCAACAAACATATTTTGCTTTTAAAAGAGTTTTTTCCTAGCCTGATTTCAGTTGTGGTTCTGTTCTGAAAATTTCACTTTTAAAAATGGCATGGTCATGCTTGGTGTATGTGTTGTAATGATTTTCGTATGAAACATGCTTCGTTTACAAATAAATGTTTTTTGTAACTGCCAGAGCTGCAAAGTCAACATGGGATCTTAGAGGGAAGTTGGGCTTTATCCTTCTTTAGCCTCATCACCAGTAACAGGGCTCTGCAGGCCAAATGAGGCCTTTAGTTGCACCTGCTCAACTCCATTGCCTTCAGCGGGGCTGCACAGATGCTTCTGCATTCTTCTTAGCACAAACTGCCTGACTCACTAGTTCCTCAGGAACTTAAACACTGTTTTCCTCATGTATTCCAGTTAATTAAAAGTGAGGAAGCATCACATAGCTGACTAGATTATACCTGAAACTTCTTCTCTGTGTGCTGTAAACATAGATTATTTTTCTTTTTCTAAAAAAACCAAGTGCCCCGAACAGCTGCGGCTGTATCATTTTACTCTGTTCTGTTATCAGCCCTCATTTAAAGAAATTATCTTTCTAGCAGAATGAGAGGAAATTCAGTCTGTTTATTTAGGGGCTTGTTTCAAGCTGTTCTGAATACAGAAGCCACTAGGAGCTGAGATCTCCAAATGGTTTTCATAATACTTTTTTCCTCTGGACTATAATTGTCAAGAGTCCCTCAGATTTGCCTGAAAGTTTTCTCAAGGCTAATAGTATGTGGGACAGAACATATATATGAAAACTAGTTACTAAGTGATGCATTATCTGGATGAGCTAATTTTCTGCCTTAAGTGAGCAAAGTAATGTAATATAAAAATCTGTATGAAAAGGATGCTAGATTATAAAAGGGTTTAATCTTCTTAAAGAAATACAAGTTTTGCGTCTAAAGTATACTTTTTAAAGAGCAACTACGTAATTAGTGGCAAAAACTATAGAATTATGTAGCTGCTCACGTGAAAAGGAGAAACTAGGGAAAATACAAGAGGCCAACAAAACAATGTAAAATTGGAAGATAAAATACGAGACTGAGGAAACTGAATTTGTATACCGTAGTCTGGAAAACAGAAGTCTTGTGAGGGAAGGGATATTATAAGAAACTAGAAAAGAACTATGAGGTAATAGTATAAAAGAAAACAATACTCACAGATGGAGAAGTTGGTATGGGCAAGAAGCAATATACCCTAATTAAAAAAAAAATGTAAACACTGTGAAAAAGTTCTTAATAGGCAATGAAATAAACTACCAAGGAGAAGGTACTCTGCAATCACCATAAATATTTTAAAATGGATTAATAGGAGGGAAATTAGGAGTAGTGCTGAAAAGGGTAGATGGTAATTTGAGGCATTCAGTGTAACCTTTTCTGGCTCTACTGACTATGGTTCTATGAAGTGTGTAGTTTGATTCATGGTAAGAGCACCAGAACTTCTTAGTTTTGCTTTGCTTACCTAGGCCTAGAGCTGTGTGGAGGTTGCAAATTCGATATCTCAAAGATTTGAAATTTGGCTTCGTCCCAAATCAGAATAAACTCAAATTTTGAAGTTCTCCACAAAAGAAAATTCCCTTCACCCCATAGCTTTTGATTGATTGAAATGTTTCATTTTTGTTTCAACTTTAGTTTGTTGTAATATGTAACATAATACAAAATAAAAAAGTAAAAAATATTGAATTGTTTCAGTCTGAAAATGTTGAAACAGGATGTTTTGACATTGTCAGAATTTTTTTTTTTTCTGGTTTTTCTCTAACAAAATTTCAGTAAAATAAACATGATTTTGCAAAGCATTTCAATTTTGACAGAACTGTATTAGTTCTCAGAAAATGTTTGTCAACATTTTTCCGACCACTTCTACCAAGCTCTAATTCAGCACAGTGTACTTAAATATGTGCATTTCTTAAAGCATCTGAATAGCCCTATTGAAGTCAACTACGAATGTACCCAAGGTTATTCATATACTGAAGTACCATGCTGTGTCAGGATCCTAGATTACATATGACAGCAATTTTACTAAAAGTAGAACTCTAGATGGTAAATGCTTATTTTTTTTAAAAAAAAAGTCGATATGGATTTGCATGACCGCTGTTAATCGCTTGTAGTGCTACTTTCACCATTTGAACTGAAGACTCGGTAAGGAGACTTAGATAGACGTTCATTCTTCAGATCAAGATTAAAGAGGATAGTTCTGACTAAATCAGTTTAAAACCTTATTTAATATGCCAAATTACACACTGGGAGATGATCGGGCCATCAGATTTCTCTGTGTGAGGAAAAGATATATGAATATTCATTTGTTAGCAATAGCTATACTGTAAGTTTTAAGAGCCTTTGAACAATGCAAGGAGATAAAATAGCAAAAGTGTATGGATCAGAATCAGATCTGTTTGGACAAGAAACTTTTAAAATTATGAATACTTTAAAGACAGACTGTGGAACCCAGTGTGTCATTAGTATATCATTTTAAACTAAGGCAAGCTATGTCATAACATTGAACTGGGGCCTCCAGACCTAGTGCATTCCCTGCTGGAGGCCTCGCGGCCCTGCCTCACTCCACTGCAGAGAAGAGCAGAGAAGTCCTCCAGGTATCCTAGAGTGGCGGCAGGGGAGCAGCCAATCAGAGGGGCTGCTAGAGTGACCAATCAGGGCCCAGAAGGGCATTTAAAAGGAAGCAGAAGAGGCAGAGCAGTTAGTTGCTGCCTGGAGCTCAAAGAGGGAGGACCAGGTGACTGGCTGGCTGGAAGAACAGCAAAAGCAGGGACAGCTCATTGCAGGCAGACTGAGCCTAGGGGACTGAGCCCAGAACCTAGCCAGACCGGATGAGGGTACTGTGATTTGGCCCTGCTGGTCTGGTTGAAGACTGAGTCCAGGCGAGGACTGCCAAAAGGACACCAACCGACACTACTGACACGGGCCCCTGTTGGTCTGTCAAAGAAGGCAAGGCCATAGGAGAGAACTAGAGACTATACCGCGGAAGGGGAGTCAGTGAGTGTGACTTGGCTGGAGGGCTGAGTTGATGAAGATCTGCCGAACAACCATCGGCCAGAGGGGCGTGCTCAAGACGTGGGTGTCACCCCATTGTAAGAACTGAAAGAAAAGCAGGCTCATACCCAATCAGGGAGGGGTTGCCTGCAAGAGGTGGGTGCCGCCCCGCTCAAAAATGAGTAATTGCAGGCATGTATCTGCCAGAGAGGGGCTGTCCATGAGAGGTGGGTGCAGACGCCATTACAAACATAAATTGTAAAATGAAGATTAGAGTGGGGAAACATAAATGGCTGGAATCCTATAGTCAGTGAATCATTTTAAAGATCATTGTTATAACCTGGCCTTAATTGTCTCTTCTGGACGGACTCCAGGGTGTTGAATACGCACTACCATAATACAATTAATAATAATGTTTGTTTCAAAACTGGGACAGGTTCATGTGATTCACAATTCTACTGATCAGGTGTATTTGCTTGGGAAAACAGTGGCGAACCACACTTGTCTTGATTTTGAAAATTAAGACACTTTAGAGTGTGTTTGAATGAAGTTCCTTTGGTGCCATTTATTCAACAAATTACTATTAAGTAGAATTAATTTTAAAAAATTACAGGTATGATGCTAGGTATGATACCTCCTGTCGTTAAATCTACTACCAAAGCAAATCTTTGCTTTGCTATCTGCTATACAGGGAATCCTCAGACTTACAACACAGCGCAATTCTGAGGAATGAATTGTAAGTTGAAACGTAAGTCAAAACCACTTTCCCTGTAGGAATCCATGGTATAAAGGGGGGGATACACTGTGTTCACCACAATAACCCAGATTTTTGTACTAAATGGATTATTGATGACTGATGTAGCAACATCAATGTATTTATTTGTTAAACAGCATTCAAATAAACACACAAAATCACACATGCTTTGACTTTCCAGAACTTTTTGAAGGGCTTTTGGCTGAGGTCTTCTCTGGAGTCTTCTCTGCAATCTTAAAGTGTTCAAGGAAGTTTGGACAGATGTTCTCCTCTTCTCCTTGTAAATTTCTCTGTAGCAGTTGTACATGTTGGATATGCCCCTATTCACAGATGCACTAAGTTAAATGTTGGGGACATGTTCCTCAAACAGGGACATGGAAGCTTCCAAATGTTGAAATGCCTTAGCCAACACTTTTGTTTCAAGACTTTACTGGCAGGAGTCTCAGGAGTGGGCGCATCTTCCTCTGCCGCCACCTGCTTTTCCAAGTCAGTGAGGTCCTCATTAGTTAATTTGAGTTTAAAGTCCCCTTCAGTATTTACACTGAGCAAAAGAGTGAGCCTATCCTTACCAGCTTTTAACCCTAACATGGATTTCTCCTCTTTGGTTACGCAGGCTCTTGACAGCATTCTTTTCCAAAAGAGTCCAGTTTCGTCAATATTAAAAACTTGACAAGCACAATAGCCGACCTTCTCAATGATTTTAGCCAATGTGTCAGGAAAAGCATAAGCTGCCTCCTCATCAGCACTGGCAGCTTTGCCTGAGACCCTGATGTTGTGCAAATTGGCCCTGGCTTTAAAATGTATAACCCAGTTCCTGCTTGCATTAAAGGGCTTGTGAGTAGAACTCTTCCCCCTGTTTTCTCTTCAGCTCTTCATAAAGACTTCTAGCCTTTTCCTGAATTATGCTGAAGCTCACAGGAGCTTGGTGTTGATTTTGATCCTCCAGCCAAACAATTAACAGTTTCTCAACCTGAGCAATGAGTCCAACACGCTGCTTAGTTATCACAGTTGACTGCATAGGAACCGAACCCTGGGCATGTTCCTGAATTCTAACCTTGTCTTTCAGGGTGGTCACGATAGTCGTTCATGGGATATTCAAAGCTCTGCTGATTACAGTTGCTGTCTCCCCTTTTCCGGATCTCTTGACATCCATTTTTGTTTCCATAGTAATTGTTCTCTGTTTCTCGGAAGAAGAATCATAGAATATCAGAGTTGGAAGGGACCTCAGGAGGTCATCTAGTCCAACTCCCTGCTCAAAGCAGGACCGATCCCCAATTGAATCATCCCAGCCAGGGCTTTGTCAAGCCTGACCTTAAAAACTTCTAAGGAAGGAGATTCCACCACCTCCATAGGTAACGCATTCCAGTGTTTCACCACCCTCCTACTGAAAAAGTTTTTCCTAATATCCAACCTAAATCTCCCCCACTGCAACTTGAGACCATTACTCCTTGTTCTGTCATCTGCTACCACTGAGAACAGCCTAGTTCCATCCTCTTTGGAACCCCCTTTCAGGTAGTTGAAAGCAGCTATCAAATCCCCCCTCATTCTTCTCTTCTGAAGACTAAACAGCCCCATTTCCCTCAGCCTCTCCTCATAACTCATGTGTTCCAGTCCCCTAATCAATTTTGTTGCCCTCCGCTGGACTCTTTCCAATTTTTCCACATCCTTCTTGTAGTGTGGGGCCCAAAACTGGACACAGTACTCCAGATGAGGCCTCACCAATGTCGAATAGAGGGGAACGATCACGTCCCTCGATCTGCTGGCAATGCCCCTACTTATACATCCCAAAATGCCATTGGCCTTGGCAACAAGGGCACACTGTTGACTCATATCCAACTTCTCGTCCACTGTAACCCCTAGGTCCTTTTCTGCAGAACTGCTGCCTAGCCATTCGGTCCCTAGTCTGTAGCAATGCATTGGATTCTTCTGTCCTTGTTGAACCTCATCAGCTTTCTTTTGGCCCAATCCTCCAATTTGTCTAGGTCCCTCTGTATCCTATCCCTCCCCTCCAGCGTATCTACCTCTCCTCCCAGTTTAGTGTCATCTGCAAACTTGCTGAGGGTGCAATCCATACCATCCTCCAGATCATTTATGAAGATATTGAAAAAAACCAACCCTTGTGGCACTCCACGTGATACCAGCTGCCAGCTAGACATGGAGCCATTGATCACTACCCGTTGAGCCCAACAATCTAGCCAGCTTTCTATCCACCTTATAGTCCATTCATCCAGCCCATACTTCTTTAACTTGCTGGCAAGAATACTGTGGGAGACCATGTCAAAAGCTTTGCTAAAGTCAAGGAATAACACATCCACTGCTTTCCTCTCATCCACAGAGCCAGTTATCTCATCATAGAAGGCAATTAGATTAGTCAGGCATGACTTGCTCTTGGTGAATCCATGCTGACTGTTCCTGATCACTTTCCTCTCCTCTAAGTGCTACAGAACTGATTCCTTGAGGACCTGCTCCATGATTTTTCCAGGGACTGAGGTGAGGCTGACTGGCCTGTTCCCAGGATCCCCCTCCTTCCCTTTTTTAAAGATGGGCACTACGTTAGCCTTTTTCCAGTCCTCCGGGACTTCCCCCAATCGCCATGAGTTTTCAAAGATAATGGCCAATGGCTCTGTAATCACATCTGCCAACTCCTTTAGCACTCTCAGATGCAGCGCATCCAGCCCCATGGACTTGCGCTCGTCCAGCTTTTCTAAATAGTCCCGAACCACTTCTTTCTCCACAGAGGGCTGGTCACCTCCTCCCCATGCTGTGCTGCCCAGTGCCATAGTCTGGGAAACATCACCTGCACCGGATTTATGCTTTTCTGCCATTTTAAAAAAAAATTAGAACCACAAAGAATAGCAACTGGGTGTCTTAAATTAGGCTGGACAGCAAGGCAGACTGCTCAGAATGCCAGCAAGGCAGGCTGGGCAAACAGGCAGCAAGGCAGGTGGCTGCTCAGAATGTCGGCAACATACTATGCAGAATTGGGCTTGCTTTTTACAGAGTTGCTTGTAAATAACTTTGGTCACATTATAATGAATGGAACTGGAAGGGGGTCCCTTGCAGTCCCTTGTCTGATTGGCTTTCACAGCCAGGGTAGCTTGTTGCTGGGTAACCTTGCCGCTTGTTTTTGATTGGCTGAGCCCAGGGCCGGGAGCCAGTCAGAAAGCTTGAACAGTGATTGGCTGAGGCTTAGAATGTGATGTGTGCTGTTCTCCCTGCTGGCTTTCGTCATAAGGGCGAAACAAGCGTCGTGGGGCAAACGAGCAATCAATTGAAAAGCATTGTAAGTGGCATCCGGCATAAGTCGGGCGTCATAAGTCTGAGAACTCCTTGTATTGTGCATACATTTACGACATCTCCAGAACTCCACTGAGGAGAAAATGTAGAACAATAAGTTGTCAGTGACGGTAACTCTGATGATCCTGGGGCACAATCAAGACCAGTAAGGGGTTGTCACCATTTACCCTGGAATCCTGGTTGCCTCACAATGCTTTGCTACTGGAGCTCCCAGCCTGGGCCACTCACAACGGGCTTACAAGCTTGTAGGTCACACCCTGCGTATCTGTGTGCTTAGACCAGAGGTTTTCAAACTGGGCTGCGCCCTCCCGGGGGGCATGGAGGAACATTTGGGGGGGGGGGGGCGAGTGGCAACACCAGGTGGCTAATGTCAAGCCCGCATGGCGGGCTTCAGGGCAGCCCCCATGGGGGACAGGGAGTGAGCACTCTGTTACACACTGACACCCCAATATTTGTCACTGTCATGTAATTAGCATATGTCTTGTACAAAGTATGCCTTGTGAGGTGTCAGTCTAAAAGTCTTGATCTGCTAGAAAGTAATATCTCGTTGGATTGTATGTGCTATCGTCATGTGCAAAGTTATGAAATTTGGCTATGTTTGTGTTGCTGAAACATGTCCTGAGGTTGAAAACACCCACAAGCAGCCTTTCAGGTCTGACAGTAAAAAGGCCAAACAATGTTAATGGCTTATTGAGGAAATGCACGCAAGCACAAGGATTACCCCAGGTATTGTGTTACATAGAAACAGTAATCTCAGAGATAGCACTACACAGTCGGAACTGTTTGACCCACAGGTCACAGCAAAAAGAGTTTTCTAGCAAGTGGGGAGAAGATATAAAAGGGGGAAAATAACATTATGGGAGGACCTTGCTCTCCCTGCAACAACGCACCTGGAAACACCAGAGGAACAAAGACTGAACTGTGGGAAGTGATGGTCCTAGACTGGAAGGATTTTTAGCCTGTGTACAAAAAACCTGAGAAAGTCAAGGCAACTTGTGCCTTAAGAATCTCCCAGCCTGTTTATAACTCAGAGTGAGAATTTGCTAATTTATATTTTACCTATCTAGTATGTGAAGCTCAGTTTGTGTGTTTTGCTTATTTACTAAAGTAATCTGCTTTGATCTGTTTGCTATCCCCTATAATCACTTAAATTTTACCTTTTGTAGTTAATAAACTTATTTCTTGTTTATAACAACCCAGTTTGTGGTTTGTGCAGTTCATATCTGGGGGGTGGCAAGAAGCTGTGCACATCTCTCTCCACATTGAGGGATAGGGTGAATTTTTATGAGCTTGTGCTGTGCAGATTTTTCTATACAATGCAAGACTGTATTATTTTGAGTTTATCTCCCAAAAGGGGTGTGCACGTGAGTGCTGGGTGAGTCCCCTCACACAGAGCTGACTTCAGTTTCTATCTGTAGCTGGGTGTGGCCCTACCTGTGCGTGTGTGTGTGCGCGCGCGCACAGGCTGGAGAGCCTAATTCAGCAAAACAGGGAGAGGGAATCCAGGCTGGTGGAGCAGGAGAGGCTCCATGAAACCTCAGTACCTCAGGTGGCATCCCAGACAGAGGGGTCCAACCCGTCACAGTGGCGTAGTCGAGCAGGGTAATGTGCACAGTTTATTGCTCTGAAACACTAGTGGTGATTTAAATGTGTTGGCTAGAGAACAGACAAAGTGGTTACTGGTTTGTTGTTTTTCTGTTTGCTTATTTCGGGCAAGAGAAATAGGAACAGGAAAAGCAGGAAAATGAGTGAAAGTGTGTAATTCTACAGAGTACCTGACATATAACTGCCCCAAATTGAAGGAAAATAAGCGCCCACCCTGCCTCCTGTTGGCTTGGTTGTCCTCAGCCCCAAAGTCTCGGAGAGTACCCCCACAACTTATCACATCTGCATGGTGGACACCAGACCTGGTGAACCAGACAAGGAACACATTAATGTTGTCAAGATTGATGTCACAGAGTGCTTGGGTTGGAGGGATACTAGGGCCCAGTTCTCTCTGGTTTGTCCCAGTGTGGTCCGAGAGGCTAGTATTTTACCAGGGCAAATGGCCAGCATTAACAGCGTGGGGCCAGAAAGGTTCTGCGTACCAAAGGTTTGTGTGGAGTGGGAAGGTTTGGAAGGTGATTTACTTGTGGGGATGCTAGATGGCATCCCGGTAGACATGTGGGTAGGGAATGATTTTTTTCCACAAGGCCAGGGCTGTTGGTGTGGTAACTTGCAGCATGAAGGAGTATTGTGTAGGGTCCTTGAAGGGGGGAGCAGAATGTATTACCTGTCAGAGAGAAGGCTGTTCCAGCTGGTGGCTGCAAGCCTGTCACAACTAAACCAGGGATAGATCCTGCTCTAGGAAGCACGGAGGTGTGTCTTGGAGAGGAGCCCGGAGAATGGTGTTGGAATCTTAGAATCCACAGAGGAGGTGGGTGAGGGTTCCACTGGCACTGCAGGATGGCAGCGTGCTTCTAGGTGTGGGAGAGGCGGAGTCAGGCCTCTGGCCAACTGAAAGCAACAGGTCCCCAGGCCAGGTGGCAGGAAAGATGTCAGTATCTGAGGACATTATTCCAAGTATTAGCTGTTGGGAATGTGCAGCTAAGCAAAAGGCAGACCCCTCCCTACGCAGCGTAAGGAAGTGTGTCCTAGAAGGAACTCTAGGAAGGGAGCAGGGAAGGGGAGAAGTTTTTTGAAGAGGACGAGAAACTGTATAGAGAGGCTCCTGTGGGAAGGAACAGAGGCCCCAGGCAACCCTTTAAGCAGTTGGTTGTACCCAGCCAGCACACAGGGGCAGGGGAGGGAATTAATGCTGGTAGCACATGATGGTCCTTTTGCTGGTCACTTCGGGGTACAGAGGGCTTATGACAGGCTAAGGAGGAATTTCTACTGACCAGGATGATGTGAGATTAGTTCAGGTCTTGGGTGGTGTGTTAGGGGATGAAAAAACCTGTAGGACCCCAGAAAGCTCCCATGCGTCCCTTACCTGTCATACAGGAGGCATTCCTGAAGGTGGCAATGGACATGGTGGGTCCTAAGCCATGTGTTACCAAATATGCCAGTTACTTTGGGGTATGCTCATTTATTAGGGTTACTCTTCAGGCGGGGGTGAGGGAGGGTTCTGTAATTCTATTAATGTACTGTTTATGTCACTTGTGTTTTCATACGGAGCTCTACTCGTTCCTTCTGCAAGTCCCTGCGGGATAGCTCCATTGGGAGGGACCTAGGTTCCCCAGAGCTGGGATCCTCCAGCCCTAGAACTAGATGAACACACACGCTCTCGCTCTCTCTCAACAGAGCACGTCGGAGCGGACTGGGTCAATCAGCACTCTCAAGCTGATACCCTCATATGTCCCTGTACTCAATGGGCTGGGTGTGGTGTTTAGATGTTGCTTGTAATTCTTAGAATTGGGAGCACTGGCTGTTAGGAGTCTGAAAGGACAGGAAACAGGAAGGAGGGGGGAGGAGTTGAGAGGCTGGGAGAAAGTTTACAGAGGGTGCAGGAGCAGCTTGGTAAAGAGGTTTCCACTTTAACAATAAAGTCCTGTTGAAGCTTGTTAGTACCTTGCCTGGTTGATACAACATTTTGGCGACGAGGATGGATCTTCTGCCTCTGAACCCACCTGCACCCTTTCTGCAAAGCCCTGGTGAGCCTCCAATTGCTTTTACTACCTGGATCCATATGTTTGAGACTTCTCTGCTTGCAATCAGTGCTACAGAGATTTTTGAAATAAGAAAGTGTGCTCTGCTAATCCACTGCCTTGGAGCAGAAAGGCAGCGTATATTTTACACTTTTCCCCTTGCAGATGATAAATATGAGACTGTACTCACTGCATTAAAGAATTTTTTTGTGCCAAAAGTGAATGTAGCAGCTAATCGCTACAGATTTCGCCACTGTGAGCAGAAACCAGGGGAAACTATAATGCAGTATATTGCTTCCCAGAGGAGTCTGATTGTAATTTGTGACTTTGGGAATATGACAGATGAGATGATTAGAGACCAGCTCATTGAGAAAACAACCATGCTTCGTGTAAGAGAACACTTACTTCTAGAACCACAGCTTACACTAGAAAAAGCAATAAACATTGCTACTCAGATTGAGTCAGCTATAGCTGAAGCCAAAATAATGAGCATGGATACAGGAGGCACAGTCCAGGCTGTGACCACTTTGCAGAAAAGTTCACTACCACTGCAGACACACAATTGCAAGAGGAAAACTAATGAAAAACCACCAAATCAGAAAAATCAAAATACAGTAAAAGCATGTTTTCGCTGTGGATCCCCACAACACCTTGCAAGCTACACAGGATATCCAGCAAAAGTAGCTCAGTGCAATCATTGCAAAAAGATTGGCTATTTTGCTAAAGTATGTCGCAGCAGCCAGTCCAATCAACAGGTGCATGCAGTTACAATACCAGATGTTACTGTGCTGAGTGTGGACAAAATCACTACTGCACATATTCCGGAACAGATAAAGTGCACGGTAAATGTTTCCGCCATACCCTCAGGCAAACCACACTCTATTCAGCTAATGTTGGACACTGGCTCAGCAGTATCTACACTATCTGATTCAATCTATCTGCATTACTTTAAAGATGTGCATCTTACTGAACCCAAACTTCACTTGGTGTGCTATATGAAAAAACATATTCCAGTATGTGGCTGCCTGCCAGTAATAGTTACTTTTGGTGATTGCTGTGTAACTGCAGAGTTCTACATTGTCCATAAAGGCACTCCTATCCTTGGCAGAGATTTATTGGCTGCTCTAAATCTCAGGGTAGTTAATGGACAAATTGATCTTCCTCAGGAAAGCTCTCTTGCGGTACACGCACCAGTTTCAGCTGGGACCCAACACCAGGTTGAGGAGAAGCTCGGCTGTGCTTATGGCTTTCTGCATAAAGTTAAAATGCGGAATAATGTGATGCCTGTACGACAGAAATTACGGCGCTTACCATTTTCAGTCAGGGAAGCTGTTTCAGAGGAACTTAGAAAACTTGTTCAAGAGGACGATATTGAAGAGATTAACTCCTTGGAATGGGTTTCACCTATAGTAGTGACGCAAAAGAAGGGTGGAGGCATTCGCCTTTGTGTGGACTTAAGGGAGCCAAATAAAGCTATTGTGATTGACAGCCTCCTCTTCCTCACATAGAAGTATTTGCAGAACTCCATGGAGCAAAGATGTTTTCTACTCTTGATTTGCAGAGCACATACCACCAGGTTATGTTACATGAAGATAGCAGAGACCTCACAGCATTTATTACACATGAGGGACTATTCTGTTTTAAATGTGTTCCATACGGTCTCGCATCAGCCTCAAGTGCCTTCCAGAAAAGGATGTAATTGATTTTTGAAGAATCAACATGGAGTTCAGTGCTATTTGGATGATATTATCGTGTTTGGAAATACTTCAGAGGAGCATGACAGTAACCTGCAGTCTGTACTAAACTGCATCAGCAAAGCAGGCCTCAAGCCCAAAGGTCCAAATGCAAATTTAGACAAACTAAACTCTCCTTTCTGGGGCATACAATTTCACAGGCTGGACTAAAACCTGATCCAGCTCATATCCTGGCAATTTCAAATGCTGCTCCTCCAACAGATTTGCAAACCTTACGTTCCTTCTTGGGTCTTACCTCCTGGTATGCAAAATTCATTCCCAATTATGCTTCTGTCATTGAACCATTATGAGAATTACTACGGGGAAGTTCAACCTTAGTGTGGACAATGGATGAACAAGCTAGTGTTGAAACGGTGAAAGACTTGATTGTACATAGTCCAGTACTTGCACTATTCGGTCCTGCATTGCCCACAGTTGTAACTACTGATGCTTCTGATTATGAACTTGGGGCTGTCGTCACACAACTTCATGAGGACAACACAGAGAGGACTGTTGCGTTTGCTTCAAGGACACTAAGTAATGTTGAGAGAAAATATTCTAAAGTCAAAAAAGAAGCGCTTGTGTCTGGTCTATTGAAAAATGGCTGGTTGATACAACACTGGGTTAAGCAGCACCTTTAAGCTGTCACCCTTATGTGCCCCTGGTCTCAATCAGCTGAGATGAACAGCACTTTCATCTGCCCCCCAAACCCCCACCCCTTATATGCCACAGGTTTAAAACGTCCCTACCCCACTTTCACGTTACAATTGTACTGGTAGTAACCCACTTGATGAGCAAAGCCCACAGTATTTTTGGGCACTACAGGGATCCTTAGCTTAGGTAAAAGAAGTGTTGCTGCAGAATAAATGGAAGAAGCTAAAAACACAAAAGAGTAAAGTTCAGAGAGAGAAGCAACCAGCTTAACCAGAATATTTATTTATTGAATAATAGTGATAACTACGCAAGGAGGGCTAAACCAACATAACATACATTATTAAAGGTTAATACCTAAGGTAGAAAGGAAAACGCACAGAGAGAGAGAGCGGGATCTCACCCACTCCACGAGGCTTGAACTTGTTGGGGTTCCCAGGTAATGGTGGTAGCTCAGGGTCTTGAGTGCTGGAGACGGGCAGAGCCCCCAGCATAATCAGTCAGGAGAAGATGAAGTCCCAGTGGAATTGATGCATAGTTTGGATCTAAGCATCCGGACACTCACTTGGGCATAGGTAGGGGTTTTTGTAGAGAAAATACAATGGTTCAAGGGAGAACACGAGATTTGTTTATGGGTAAACTGATGATTTAAGGGTTTTCTTTAGGCTAGACAATAGGAGCTGATCACTTTTGGCTATGGGTGGTGTTTTCTTCCAGGAAGCTCAAAATGCAGGTATTGTCCACTGAATGCATCCGATGAAGTGAGCTGTAGCTCACGAAAGCTTATGCTCAAATAAACTTTAGTCTCTAAGGTGCCACAAGTACTCCTTTTCTTTTTGAGAATACAGACTAACACGGCTGCTACTCTGAAACAATGCATCTAGGCTGCTTCAGTATTTTGGATATCAGTCAAGGATTTATTGGTCTGATAATTGCTGAGCTGGGTGTGTGCAGACGTAGGTTCATTAACATCTGGAGCAGAGATTCCCAGGATGCAGTACGTCCCTGCTTTTCTGATCCCAGAGTTCATTGCGGTTCTCTGTGCTTCATTCTGTATGCAAATTGAGATGTCTTAATCTTGTCACTCTTGTCAGGAGTGGTCTAGGTGTGTCTCCCAACGCCCTTCACTGCTCTCTGCAAGTTTTTTTTCTCTGATGGGGTTTGGTTTAAACAGAGGCTGGTATGGGGGGTGTCTTTCATGAGTCAGACAGGCTGGATACTGCACCCTGGTTCCCCAAGAACACAGAGCTGACTTATCACATGCCCCACTCGGAGAAGGAACAAGTATATCTTGGGGTGGTGGATTTTACCACTAGATACCCTGAGGCAGCCGCTCTTTCTAATATAGAAGCTGAGACAGTAGCAAGAGCCCTACTCACTATATTTAGCAAAGTGGGCTTCCCTAAGGAGATTTTGTCTGATTGGGGGGCAAGCTTTTGTCGCAGTTATTCAATGAGTGTAAAACAACTTAAGACTGCCCCCTATCATCCCCAGGCCAGTGAGTTCAATGGGATCCTAAAAATCCATGCTAGGAATGTATGCCAAGAAAAGGGACAAGTTGATGCCGTCCTGCTGTATGCTTACAGGGAGATACCCCAAGAGTCCACAGGATTGTCTCCATTTGACCTATATGGGAGAAAAGTGAGGGGACCCCTTGATCTCATTAAAGACACATGGGACGGGTACAGCAAGGTGTTTTCCGACAAGCCAGGGAGAATGCACTTGCTGTCCCATAAAATCCTCAACAAAGGGATACAACCCCTCCCTTCCAGACCTTATAGGGCCACTGGCAAGGTGAAAGAGCAAATTCATACAGAGATACAGAACATGTTGGACCAGGGAGTAATTAAGGAATCTGACAGTTTGTGAGCATCCCCTCTGGTCTTGGTTCCCAAAAGAGATGGCACTGTAAGATTTTGCGTGGACTATAGAAAACTTAATGCTGTTACTGTAACAGACGTGTACCCCATGCCAATAATTGATATGCTGGATGTGCTGAGCCAAACCAAATACCTCAATACTTTTGATTTAACTAGAGGTTACTGTCAGAGCCCTCTGGAGGAGGAGGCACAGCAAAAGTCTGCTTTTATCACTGATATAGGGCTCTATGAATTCAGTGTTAACCTTTGATTTGGTCATCACTGGTGCAACCTTCCAGAGACTGGTCAACAAAGCGTTAAATGGTATACAGAGCTTTGCAAGGGCATACACTGATGACATAGCTGTATTCAGCAACGTGTAGGACAACCACAAGAAGCACCTGAGGGTTGTGCTATCAAAGCTCAGAGGCTGGTCTAATCATAAAATCCTCTGTCAGTGGTTCTCAAACTTTTGTATCGCTATACTCATTGGAGTCTGTAGCTTCTCTGAATTAGGCCTGGTCTACACCGGGGGTGGGATTGATCTAAGTTACACAACATCACCTATGTGAATAATGTAGCTGAAGTCGGCATACTTAGTTCTACTTACTGTGGTGTCTTCACTGCGGTAAGTCGACAACTGACACTCTCCCGTCGACTCCGCCTGAGCCTCTCGCCCTCGTGAAGTACTGGAGTCAACGGGAGAGCGCACGGTGGTTGATTTATCGCGTGTAGTCTAGTCTAGACGTGATAAATCAACCCCCATTGGATTGATCACTGCTCATCCATCCAGCGGGTAATGTAGACAAACCCTTAGTATCAACTACGTATTCCACTAAATGCTGTTAGCTTGTTTTTCTAGGTACTTAGTGAAATTTAAATAATTATTGGTTTTTGATAGCTGATACTCAGTCATTTCTCTGTTCTCTTGTGTCTTGAATCCAAACTCAGAGACTTTTCCAACTATACTCTTCCAAGTTGACTTATTGTGCGTACAAGATTGTGACACACAACCTTGTCTGCATCTCTTCTTACATCTCCCATCTCCTGCATAAACTGTACTTATTTCTGTTGAGTCAAGTTTTGAGAAATCTATCATATTTGTTTACCCATTGGTTCATAGATTTATAAAATTGGGATTAGAGCAGAATTAGTTTTTAAAGAATGTAATAACTTTTGTACATACTACACCTCGCTCAGACAATTATGCAAAATATTTTTTGCTCTGTATTCAAATATTCAGTCAACACTATGTTACTGCTAGAATCTAAATGAGAGGCTCATGCACTTTATTTATAAGCTTTCAAATTAAGTAGTTAATCAATTTTCATATGATATTCTCCTTTGCAGTATGTGATGCTGACTCTCATGGGCTCTGTCTTATTTCTTCTTCATCAAGCGACTATGTAAATGAAGCTTGGTCCCATTGGGCATTCCCTGATCATGGCATTCCATATCCATAAGTTGGTAAATCCTCTAGATGGAAATTGTCTTACTGCTTTTTGCTATGTCTCTTTCTTGAATGCTGGTGGAATACAAACCAAACAATTATGTATCTATTAATGCAAGGCATGCTTAAAAGCTAATAGTGAAGAATGTGCAATGAAAAGAGAGGCTACTGTACAATTCATATTCTACTACCAGAGTGGTACAACATGCTGACTAGAGAAATAAGTAAAAGTTCTATAAAGTCTTATTATAAAGTATTTATATTTAGGAACAAAAATTTGTATGGTAGCATAATACCAACAGACCACAGTCATCACTGGCCAGGATCAAACCTGGGACTTA
Organism: Eretmochelys imbricata; assembly: GCF_965152235.1. Lineage (NCBI taxonomy): Eukaryota > Metazoa > Chordata > Testudines > Cheloniidae > Eretmochelys > Eretmochelys imbricata. The sequence continues at coordinate 39,134,969 of NC_135574.1, forward strand.
TGGAGCTTAAAGCATCAGCCTCTACTGCATGAGCTACAAGACACACCCCTCTTGTTTGAGGCTGTAGCAGACTCATCAATCTCTAGCTGCCAGTAGAGGAGGACAGAGTGCCACACCAAGCAGGCATGGGTTACAGTAGCATTATATGTTGTAGTTTATTATATAGCAAAATATATTCTAAACTTCTTTGAGCAAATTAAAGGAAAAATCATTAGTTTTCAAATTGCAATGGAGTTCTATGAAAATTGTGGGACTAAGAACTAATATGGAGCAATATAATATTATTATTTGTATTGTAGTAACTTTTAAAAGTCCCAGTTAGGATTGGTTCCCCATTGTTCTTGGCACTATATAAATGGGGTAAAAGAACATTTTTTTGTCCCAAAGAACTTCAGTGTAATCTTCAATCAGTTCTATTATTCCTATATAGTGCTTGGACAAACACTGATCTTTTTTTATAAGACAAATGTCTGTTTCCTGGGTTTCTTTCCTATTTTTTTGTCTGTCTTTCATATTGTGCAAAGGTAGTCAGATCTGTAAGAATTACTTGCTCTGTCTCAGATTGTGTCTGAGCTTTTCCATTATGAAAATATGCTATACTCTCCTGAACTACAAGATACTATCAAGGGATTCTTTCCTCTTTCAGAATTCTTCTAGGGCAGGGGTTCTCAAACTGCAGTCAGGATCCCTCAGGGGGTCACCAGGTTATTACGTGGGGGGTCACGAGCTGTCAACCTCCACCCCAAACCCCACTTTGCCTCCAGCATTTATAATGGTGTTAAATATATTTAAAAAGTGTCCTTAATTTATAAGGGGGTGGGGGGAGAGTCACACTCAGAGGCCTGCTATTTGAAATGAAAAGTTTGAGAGCCACTGTTCTAGGGCACACCTTAATGTTATCAAGTGTGGTCCAAACTTGTGTTTATAGAATTCAAACATAAATCAAAACTGTTTTAAGAGACCTAATACTTTATTTTGATTGCAAAAGCACTCACTGTACTTTCCTTGTTAAAACTATTGATAGCATTGCCTTTGTTCAGTAGCATAGGCACACAGGAATTTTCACACTTAATCAGGCTACCAGTCCAGTCCACTTCTTCTGAAACTTCAGTGTCTAACAGTACGTCATCTTTATTATCAAAAAAGGGCAGGTCCAGAGTAGGTATTGTCTTAATATTCTCAGTGGTGAAGATTGATGCAAAGAAATCATTGCCAGCAGATTGAGGGACGTGATCATTCTCTTCTATTCGACATTGGTGAGGCCTCATCTGGAGTACTGTGTCCAGTTTTGGGCCCCACACTACAAGAAGGATGTGGAAAAACTGGAAAGCGTCCAGCGCAGGGCAACAAAAATTATTAGGGGACTGGAACACATGACTTATGAGGAGAGGCTGTGGGAACTGGGATTGTTTAGTCTGCGGAAGAAAAGAATGAGGGGGGATTTGATAGCTGCTTTCAACTACCTGAAAGGGGGTTCCAAAGAGGATGGAACTAGACTGTTCTCAGTGGTAGCAGATGACAGAACGAGGAGTAATGGTCTCAAGTTGCAGTGGGGGAGGTTTAAGTTGGATATTAAGAAAAACTTTTTCACTAGGAGGGTGGTGAAACACTGGAATGCGTTATCTAGGGAGGTGGTGGAATCTCCTTCCTTAGAAGTTTTTAAGGTCAGGCTTGACCGAGCCCTGGCAGGGATGATTTAGTTGGGGATTGGTCCTGCTTTGAGCAGGGGGTTGGACTAGATGACCTCCTGAGGTCCCTTCCAACCCTGATATTCTATGATTCTCTGATTCCTTTTTCCCTCTTATCCCAGGTGAGGCAGAGCAGATGCACTGATTCTTTTGCAGGCCCCTTTTCTTTTGACATACTTAAAGAACCTCTTGTTTGTTTTGGCATCTTGTTACACTTCGATGCATCCCAGAATAGCAGTCCAAAAAAGAATCAAGACACACAGGTAGTTTGTCAATCAAAACATGTAATAACCTTGAATCGGTTAGGTCAGGAACAGTTTGAACAAAACGTAAGTAAACAGCAGATACGTAGCAGCAGGCCTTGAGTAGCTACACACACCCAGTGCTATGCACACATACAACCTTGAACAGGAACACTGAATTCGGAGAGCAGGAACAGAAAGACAATACACACACCAATCATGACAATTTCCTTCCTTTCTCCTGAAAAATTCAGCAGTAGTGGCTGGAGGCACTAGGTGATCCTGTGGCCACAAGTTAAACCTCTAATGCAGCTCAAGGAGTGGATGCTGTTGCTATGGTGTAACTTCCCCAACTGGCCATATGACAGAATCATACGCAGAAGGAGTATCCTCTTCCCTATCTGTTCCCCTTTCTGCAGACAGCATATTTTGCTGGTTAAATGCAATCACCACACTCCACCTGCAGCCTGCAAGATCGTGTCTTGAATATTGAAAACCGTATCAAACCCTTGCCTAACACACACTGTTTGTTGAGGATCGAATACTTGGAGTGTTGTATGGATACACTTGTTGAAAATTGCATATTTTTTAGTCACCTCAGTCAGCTTCAAGGATAGTGAAGAGATTGGATGAACCTTTTCCATCAGCATAGAGAACTTGATCCTTTTTGGTTGTCTGAAGAGGTGATACAATGAGGTTTCGCAAATACTTTTATGAGGGGTACTCCTAATATTCTATAAAGCATGACTTAATGCGATAGGGAATAGTGTATCTTGATGTTCCTCCAGTATGCGAGCTACATACTTATTTAGAGTCCCATGCATTATCTCCACTATCCCATTTCCTTGGGCATGGTACACAGCAGATTGGTAATGTGCTATTCCAATATTCGTCAGCCTTCAAACTGTCTTGATGCAAAAGGTGTCCTATTATCTGAAACGATACTTTCGGGTAGGCCAAAAGTAGCAAATAATGCGGTTAAACAAGAAATGAGCTCTGATCCATAGGTCCTTCCACCTCCTGAATTATACCATTATCTTTCATATTTTACATTTCTGCTTGGATCCTGTCCACAAATACAGGAGATACACAAGATACAGGTGGTGCAAAGGGCTTGGTACTCAAATCCCAGCTGTAGAGAGCATGCATATTCTACTCGTGGGGGAATTCTGTGCCACTGTGCAATGCAGAATTTTGCAGAAATGTTGTGTGCAGAATATCCTTTTCCCTACAGAAATGGGCTGCACTGCTGGTGGCCGCAACTAGAGGCTGCTGGACCTAGCAGAGCCCAGCTCGCACATAGAAGACACTGCCAGGGGAGGCAACTAGAGGGTTCCCAACAGCTGTAGTTCCCTGCACACCCTGAGAGAAGGCGATGGCAGCATGCAGGCAACTCCACAAAAGCCTGGGACCAAGCATCAGCTGTTTTTCCCTTTGGATCCCTAAGCTCTTGGGGGAGGAAAGGAAGGGGTCTGGGTATCTGGGCTAGGGGAGTTCTGCAGCTGGGCTCTGGGTTGGGAGGGGGTGTGGGTATCCAGACAAGAGAGGACCCCACAGCTGGGCTCTGAGCGGGGTTGGGTGTATTGGCGGGCTGGGGGGGAGGCAGCGAAACAGGTACTGGGTTGTCATAGGAGTTTCTTTCTACTTCTGGGGCAATTTTTGTGTGTGTATTAATACAGACATACTTGCTGACAAGTATTTTGAAATAAATTACCAAAATAATTGAAAATGGCATGATTATGCTAATTTGCAAAATTTTAAAATATTGTGTTCAGAATTTTTAATTTTTTGGTGCAAAATTCCCCCAGAAGTAATATTCCAGGGACAGAACACTATCACCATGGTGTGTCTGAATGATAGTTTTGGGTATCACTTTCTATTCTAGCTGACATAACCACACTTGAGGTGTCCTGTGTGAGTTGATGGGTAATACCAAACTGAAGCATGGATCATAGGACAATAATGGAATGACATTCACAGCTGCGCACTGAATAATGTAAAAATGTTGCAGGCAAAGCTATGCCTTTTGTAGAGCACAGAACATTACATTATCATTATCAGAACATTACATCACTGTCTACAAGGCATACAAATCCCAAATATTTTTAACCACTGTAGGGAGGTAAATGTCCAGCATATGAACTAACTCAGAAGGGAGAATGTTAACTTCAGCACCGATATCCACCATGCACTTCAGTGGAAGGCCATTAATATCCGTGACAGCAAATACTAGCTCCAGTACCTTGCAACTTGAGAAAATTATACTAAAGGAAACATCAGGGATCCTAGTAAAGGTGGTATCCTGCAGCTTTTCACATGCACTTCATGCCTCTTGTCTTTGTGAACCAGTGTACCTCTGCATCGTGTCCTTCCTTTCCACAAGCGTAACATATAGCAGTGCTAGCCGGACCGGGAGAGAAATTGACCAAGTTATCCAGACTACCACACAGGAAACTGCCGACTTGGCAACGTTTACTGCCTCGGTCATGGAGCAGGAATAATTAGTGTCATGTGACTCTGGGCTACAGAAGTAGGAGGAGCAGCTGATGGTTTAAGCATAGACACAAAGGTAGCAGCAGTCTTACACACACCAACCTCTCAGCCTGAGCCCTCTCCAATGCCTTGCTCTTAGCAACCACAGCATCAAAAGTTACCGTTCTAGCATCTTCAGTCATTTACTGGTCCCCCAGGTGGTCATTGGCTGTGCCAGTCACAAAAATATCCCTAAGCATGATCATCATGACATCCCCAAAATCACAATCAAGGGTCAACTCCACAAATGACATGCAAGCTCACGTATGGTTTCATTGAGCGGCTGGTGAGTTTCAAAATTTTTTTTCTCTTTTATTAGAACAGAATCTCCAGTGCTGAAATACTCGAGGCACTGCACAGATGCATCAAAGGAGGACTTGAGCTCCAAGAGTACATAATAAATATTAATGTCAACATGGCCTAACTAGTTCTGCATCAAGGGTAAATTAGCAGCATCAGAGAGTTACACGATCTGCACATAGTTTTCAAAATTCTGAATAAAGTCTGGCTAGTCAACAACCTAAGGATGTCCAGGCAGCCTAGGTTGCACATTAAAAACACTTGTTGCCATAATGCTCTTGTTATGGTCTGATGCACCCTAGAATAGCAGTCCATCTCTTTCTCCCCCTTCCTTCCCCCCCTCAAACGAGCAAGACCTGCAGGTAGGTTGTTAATCAAAAGATGTAATAAGCCTGAACTGGTTAGGTTTTGTTCAGACTGCTGCTAATCTAAGTCTGAACAGCAGATATGTAGCAGTGCACATACCTATACACCCTATGCTATGCGTGCATACAGCCTTAATCAAAAACAGGAACCAGGAAACAAACCAGGAACAAGAAGTAGGAAGGCAACACCCACATCAGTGATCACATACCTTTAAATGTTAGCTCTTTGAACTCCATTTTGGCCCTTTAATTTCTTTCTTGTTTAGTGCCTTCTATAACGTAGGCTTCTGTTTACTGGTTTCACTAGAGTCAAAGTTCCAAATCTTGCAGGATTTCTGTTTTGGCTCAAATAGGCTCTGAAAACTTGCCATTTAGCCATAATTGTTTCCTCCTTGCCTTCCTGATTCCCTTTTGGGTGGTGTATTGATATTTCAGTGGCAAGATTTTATGTTTTTAAGAGGTTTAATTTGTTGTTCTACCAGGCTGTTTTGTTAAATTTAAATTTAGAGCATACTTCCCTGTAGTGCCTAACTCCCACTCAGTCCATTCTTCCCTGTGCTCACTCCATCTGTTTCCTTCTTGCTCAGTAGCAGTAGAAACTTTCATAATCAAACAAATTTTCAAACCCTTGTCAGGCAATGTGGAGGACACACTCCTGAGCAGCACAGTCATGATCGTTGTTTATATGAACATGGTGCTCCAGATGTATTGGCAATGGGATGACCAAAATATCCTTGGAATTTAGGATGTGGAAGGCCACTTTTCTCAACATGTGTGTAGAGCTCGCCATGGCGCTACAGTGACAGAGCACCAATGTGTGGGTTCCCCTCAAAGCAGAGAAACATGGTCATCACCCTACAGAAGCTTGCCTTCTTTGTTTGCTACCAGTCAATAGCTAATTCATTTCGTTTTGAAAATCAACTGTTGGAACTGTTGTCACAGAGATGTGTGCTGCTGCCCTGGATAATAAAATTTGGCAATGCAAATTTGTGAGTAATCTCCGGTGAATGCTTGGAGTTATGGAATTGTATAGGAGCCACTGATGGGATGCACATGTCTATTATTTGTCTGTCCCCTTGCTTCCCTCCCATACACTCCCCAAATAGGCCTTGGAGTTCATCAGCAGAAAAAGGGGTATTTTTTTCATGATCATACAAGGCTTGTTTAATCACAATGGTGAGTTAACTAAATTAATGTGGGGGGTGGTTTAGAGTGGTCCATGGTGCTAGGAACTTTAGCAACTAGATTATGCAATGAAAACTGGAACTTTTGCTCCCAAAATCACTATGAGCATTGATGGTGGTGTGTTTCTAGCTTTTATTCTACCTGAAGTTATATAGTTAATTTGAAATCGGAGTACAAGTCTTATAGTGGTATAACTCATTCCAAAATAGTTCTCTGTGTCTCTTCCAAAGCAGTTATAGCAGGATAAAATGCAAAATGGGGCTGGGGAAATCACTTATGTGGATGCAAGGCAGTTCATACTGAAATAAACTAAAGATACATTGAAAAAACTTCCCCATGTAGACAAGGCCTGAGACAGACATTCTGTAGAAGATACATCCTTTTCCCTACTTTCCTTCCTCTCTTCTCAAGGAGGATTTCCATCCACTAAATTGTAGAAATACAACCAGACCTTCTAATCAAGGGATAGTGGGTTGGCCCCACCTTTGTAGAACTCTTCATAGACATTTTTTTTTTAAAATGCTTTAAGAATTGGTAACCACAAAGAAAATTGTATTAAAAAATATACAAGTAAGAGTAAAATACAAGTAATATACAAAAAATATACAAGTAATTGCTGTCAAGCAATTAAAAAAATTAATTGTGATTAATAGTGCAATTAATCGGGCTGTTGAACAATAATAGAATACCATGTATTTAAATATTTGTAGATGTTTTCTACATTTTCAAATATATTGATTTCAATTACAACACAGAAAAAAAGTGTACAGTGCTCACTTTATATTTATTTTTATTACAAAAATTTGTACTGTGTAAAACAAAAGAAATAGTATTTTTCAATTCACCTAATACAAGTACTGTAGTGCATCTCTTTATCATGAAAGTCGAACTTACAAATGTAGAATTATGTACAAAAAAACCCTGCATTCAAAAATAAAACAATGTAAAAGTTTAGAGCCTACAAGTCCCATCAGTCCTACTTCTTGTTCAACCAATTGATTAGACAAACAAGTTTGTTTACATTTGCAGAAGATAATGATGTCTGATTCTTGATTACAGTGTCACCTGAAAGTGAGAACATGTGTTTGCATGGCACTGTTGTAGCCGGCGTTGCAAGATAGTTACGTGCTAGATGCAGTAACTATTCATATGTCCCTTAATGCTTCAACCATCATTCCAGAGGACATGCATCCATGCTGATGACAGGTTCTCCTTGATAACGATCCAAAGCAGTGCGGACTCATGTATGTTCATTTTTCATCATCTGAGTCAGATGCCACGAGCAGAAGTTTGATTTTCTCTTTTGATTATTTGGGTTCTATAGTTTTGGCATCAGAGTGTTGCTCTTTTAAGACTTCTGAAAGCATGCTCAGCACCTCATCCCTCTCAGATTTTGGAAGGCACTTCAGATTCTTAAATCTTTGGTTGAGTGCTGTAGCTATATTTAGAAATCTCACATTGGTACCTTCTTTGCATTTTGTGAAATCTGCAGTGAAAGTGTTCTTAAAAGGAACAACCTGCTGGGTCATCATTTGAGACTGCTATAACATGAAATATATGGCAGAATATGGATAAAACACGGAGCAGGAGACATACAATTTTCTCCCAAGGAGTTCAGTCACAAATTTAATTAGTGCATTAGTTTTTTTAATGAGCGTCATCAGCATGGAAACAAGTCCTCTGGAATGATAGCCAAAGCATGAAGAGGCATATGAATCTTTAGTGCATCTGGCATACAAATGTCTTGCGACACCAGCTACAATAGTGCCATGCAAACGCCTGTCCTCATTTTCAGGTGACATTGTAATTAAGAAGTGGGCAGCATTATTTCCTGTAAATGTAAACAAACTTGTTTCTCTTAGCGATTGGCTGAACAAGAAGTAGGACTGAGTAGACTTGTAGGCTCTAAAGTTTTACTTTTTGTTTTTGAGTGCTGTTATGTAATTAAAAAAACTACATTTTTAAGTTACGCTTTCATGATAAAGAGATTGCACTACAGTACTTGTATGAGGTGAATTGAAAAAATACTGTTTCTTTTGTTTATCATTTTTACAGTGCAAATATTTGTAACAAAAATAATATAAAGTGAGCACTGTACACTTTGTATTCTGTGTTGTAACTGAAATCGATATATTTGAAAATGTAGAAAAACACCCAGAAATATTTAATAAATTTCAATTGGTATTCTATTAACAGTGTGATTAATCATCATTAATTTTTTTTAATCGTAATTAATTTTTTTGAGTTAATCGCGTAGTTAACTGCAACTAATCGACAGCTCTAGTAAGAGCACATAACCTTTCCTGACTAATTTATTTACAGTTGAATGTTTGTTTCAAATCCATAGTGTATGCTCCCCATACAGACCAAATACATTTTTAGCAGTTTTTACAGCAGGCTTGTTTGTCATAAAACTGAATCAATAGCCAAAGGTTTTTATGGACTTTTCTGAAGTACCTCAGAGTTTAGGTTTTGGTATTAATACAAAGCGTAAGTATTCTCCACATCCAGTGATGGGACTGGAACATAAACATGATTCTACAAGAAGCATCATAGAATGATGAAAATAATCTCATATTGTTGAGCACATTCATAAGGAAGAATGATGATCTTTCAAAATTAGGTGCTTTACATGAAGACATCTAACCGGATAATCACAAGTTTTGTCATATAAGAAGAAAATTTTGATGTAGAAATATGTATTTAATTGAAAATCATAAAATGTGTGTAAAATCATCACTTTAAGGTGTTGGATTTTTTTCAGACGCAGCCTAATGTCTCATCTCATTCTGAGGCTTGTAGGGCTTAGTGATAACGGGACACTTCTTGTACTGTTCGGCCAACTTAGAAATCCTACTCGAGTCATTGATGCGTCTTCCTTGTTGATTGAAAGCTTGACTAGTTGCGCTATGGCTATGGGTTAAAAAGTTATTTAGAGCAAAGGAGAGTGAAAATTTTAGGCACTCTAATTAGTGTGGCTAACTTTTCACTTAGTCACTGCCCTGCAAATGTGAGGTTTTTTTTTTTCTTTTTGTTTAAACTTTTTTGGGTTTAATGTCCAAAGGATTGCTTGTTCTAAGATCATTTTCTGCCAGTAAAACCGGAAATCGTGAGAGACAGTAATATTTCATGTTGGAAAAAGTAGCATTATACTCCTGCTTCCTTCAATATTTTTGAGAACCAGTACTGGCTTTTACTCTTTTATCTGACACAAGGGAAGAGTGTTGGCCCTCCTTGATGTGTGGACACAACAGTACTACTCACATGTGTAAAGTTATTCACATAAGTATGTGTTTACAGAATTGGAGCCAAGATTTTACAGTCTTTTAGATAGGGTCAGTGATTTGATATATAAGCACCTAGCATATTTTAGGGGTGCTATAAACAAGTAATGATTGCTAGTAAACAAGTGACAAACATTCTGTCTATGAATTGCTTAAATGAAACAAATCTAATTAACTTATGGAAAGGTTTGAATATAATTGTCATTCTTACTAAAAATTGGCTGCTTTGTGGGTTTCCAGAGTGGAGCTGATGCTGGTGTGTGACATCTAAAACCCTAATTGACATAGTATCTTCCTTCCTGTGAGGCTGTCCCTCTACCTGTGTTGCACTTCCACAGCTGAAGTTTACAGAGGTTTTTCAGCTGGATCCCTCTTGGTATAAAAGAGAAGTTGCTGTTGACTGGGAGTTCTTTGTGAAAGCCTTTTTCCTTTGGAATTTTGCTCCTCCCCGCCACCCTCCCACTGCCCTTTAGTCCACAATAATCTGAATTTGTTCACTTTCAGGGCCTTTTAATAAAAAGGGCTTCTGAGGAAGAGAATAGGGCTTGTGGTGTAAAGTATAGAGAAAGCGGAGACCATTTCTTCTGGTTTTTACTGTATCGTTATTAGGTGGTTGGTGTGTGTGTGTGTGTGTGTGTATATATATATATATATATATATATATATATATATTTAGGATTCCTATATACAAATGTATGCTGATTGCATTAGTTTATTGTGTTAGGTAGCTCTTGTCACTTTAAAAATGCAAACCAGTAAAAAAGGATAAACTCTTTTAAACTGTGATTCCAAGACTATAATTTCAATAGTCACATTATATATTTTTCTATTGTGTTTTACAGTGAATAATCCTATACCTTCCACCTTGAAATCAGAAGCAAAAAAGGCAGCTAAAATATTACGAGAATTTACAGAAATAACTTCCAGAAATGGACCTGATAAGATCATACCAGGTTAGTAAGGTACAAATTTGTTGCAATTGAAGGACCCACTTCTCCAGACCTCACTTGGGCAAAACTCCCATTGTCTTCATGATTACCTACTGTGTTATTGTGCATTTTCTCCAAGGGTAATGAAGACCTGGACCCTACAGCTATAATTTTTGTGAAATGAATTTACTCTTAAGAGGTAAAATTCATTCTCGTCCAGGGGTCCTGTGTTGAATATTTCTCACACCTTGTTCCCACCCCCCCACTACCCCCATTAGCAGAAGTCACTGTGAGAGTGGCTATGTTGGTGGACATCTGCATGATGTGGATGGAGGCTCCATATTTGCCCTGTATAGACTGGCACATGGGGAGGACCACATTTTTAAGATATGTTATGCGGCTAAAAGTAATCTATTTTCAATGATTTTCCTGTGACTCTACTGTAAATCAAAATGGAGGTAAATGGAGTCACACCAGTATAAAACTGGTATTAGAGGAGAATCAGGCCATCTGACTTTTTTTCCCACTGTCCTTTTTTTTTCTGCCATATTCATCTTTTTTTTTTTCCTCTGAGTTCTAATTTCCTTCCTTGTTCCATATTCCAAATTTTATTTGAATTTTAAATGAGTTGTGTTCCAAAAGATATATAATAAAACTTTAGATTTTCTTTTCTGATGTCATTTTATTATGATCCTAAGTATTGAATAACAATGGGGATGTTAATCATTTTTATAAAATGATTACAGATTAACATGTACTCTGTTACTGTTAAAATCCTCCACCTGAAAAAGCCGTTGAGGCAGAGATGTTGAGTCTCCATTTCTTTTTATATTTCACTAATTTAGCTCACTATTTTGTTATAAATTTGTCTCTTATTCAAAATTGTTAAATGTATGGTTGTGTTTTAAGTCCCGATTGTGTTTTAGTATGTTCTTTATGCTCTTTTGAAAATGTCAATTTTAACTAATTAATATTTGTTTTCAGCCAATGTAATAGCCAAAGCTAAAGGCCTTGCAGTTTTGTCTGTTATCAAAGCTGGATTTTTGGTAACTGCTCGAGGAGGCAGCGGGATTGTATTAGCACGCCTTCCTAATGGAAGTAAGTTGACGTATTCTCAATCAAACAAAGAATTTCAGTGTGTATCTTCCTTTTCTACATCAGGGGAAACTTCAAAATAAGTGTCATTCATTTTTCTTTTTTCCTGCTTTTAATAACTAGAGCATAGGAAATGCCATTCTGGATCAAACCAGGGATCTGTCTACTCTAGTAGCCTGTCTCTAAGGCTGATTTTTATATTAGAAAATTTTGTATCTGTTCTCCAGCAACATTGCAGCAGTAGTGCTGCGAGCACCACCGTTGACTAAACCACCGTTTTTCAGCATCTTTGCTGGGAAACAGTATGATACTTTCTAATGCACATGCCATGTAACAATAGCTAGTGCTAGAGCCTTCAGAACAATGTGTAATATCCCCATAGTGAACAATTTTAGAATTCTTTTGAAGCATGAAGGTTAATATGTTTAACCGAGTAGGGTATCTATATATTATCATTATTGTTTGTGTGTGATCTTTTGAAAATGAGTTTCATAGGTAAGTTTTATATGTTGTGTTGGGAAAACAATCCAGTTATAAACTTGTTACTTTTTAGTGGACTGATTTTGAAGGTCTCACTGCAGCCCCTTGCACCACTTCTTAGGAAGAAAACCTTTTACAGGTCAATCTTCATCACTACTTATGGAGTTCACACACATGATTATTGTTCTAGGAAATCTCAGGCCTGCTGACGGGGAGGGCAAAGGGGTGAATTGCTCAGGAGCACTGTGATTTAAAAGGTCCCGGGTGGATGGGATAGATAACGTATTTTTTAAATAAAAATTAAGATTACAAAAAAAATCCGGTTTGCTGCTGCTGCTGCTCTGTACAGAGCACCATCCCTCCCTGTGACAGTAATAGTTTACTAGAGCGCTGCTGCACCCTGCTGGTCTGGCAGTCTGGCAGAGTATCAGCAATAACAGCCTGGGAACCGCGGAGCTTGCTGCCTCCTCTGGCTGCTCAGGAGCCGCTGTGCCTGCCGTGCTGGCTCTCTGGCTGCTGGGCGAGCACAGGGAGACTTTAAAGAGGAACAAGCTCCCTCTGCGCTATCAGACTTCCTCCCCGAGGGCTGCAGCTCCTCACCAAACACAAGCCAGCAAGTTCAGCCACCCTATCGAGCCACCCTAAGTTTGCCAAGAGGCAGCTGGGGCTAGCCCCCCACTTCATTGCCTCTAGCACTGGCTGACGAGATGCTATCACAAGCGCATTATGATGCGCCACCTCCACCACTCAGCCAGGGAACGAGGCACGGGTTTTCCCTCTGCCTTCACCCCGGCCGCCTCCCAATAGATGTGGCCGCACCATGTCTGCCATCTCCTCATTGCTCTGGGTGTTGATGTCCCACAGCACCAGTAGTGCAAGTATTGTATATTTTAACATTGTTGATCATATTCAGTCACATCTTGTATATCAGTTTTTTCCTTTTCTTTAGATTACACATGAATCATGATTAGGTGTTTAATTCGCCTAGTTGGTACTTTAGGTGTGTTGTTACTTTGTGGTTCTTTAAATGTTTTATGTATTAATTTCATTCCATAATGTATTTATTTAATTTAAATATGTAATTCAAAATAACAAATTCTACATCTTGCATTTAGTTTTACAGTTTATTTAATACTGGTGCTGTAAAAAAAAGTTAACTAGGTCAAGCAATGCCACAACTTACGCCTAGTGGGTTCTAATGTGTTATCAATAGGATAAAAAGTAGTGTCATAAACCTCAGCCATCCCTTGCTAAGGGGGCAATGGACTTTTCTGCCCTGGGGCCCAGAATTGCTGTCAGCGGGCATGGGAAAGCTACCCAGAATGCAACAATTTACATCCAAATAAACCAAATGAACTGGCTTGGGGACTTTTGGAGGGGCAGGTAGGAATCCTGTCCAGAAGAGAAACTGTAAAATAGCTATAATGAGTGCTGACATGAAGGTTCTGCTTACTGGGTGTCAAAACTATAAGCATTTTGATATCCTGAATATTTGTTCACCTGTGTTCAGATGAGAGACTATAGTTCAACTCTTAGTTACATAATGCCAAGAATTCTAACAAGGAAAAAATCCTAAATCAGAGGCAGAGTACACTGAAATGGTGGAAGTAGAGATGTAACTAGGCATTTTAGGAATGGGGTAAGCAAGCATATTTGCACCCCCTGCTGGTTTTTTGGGGGCATTTCTCTGCCCATTTTTCCTCCTCTATGACTTTGTTCCCTGGGCAGCTGCTACTTGCCCCATCCTGGTTATGGCCCTGGGAATATAATATTTCAAAATGCTCAATGGTGTTTCTTACACCATCGTTCCTATTCTGTTACTAAGTTACCAAGGCTTATTTGTCTGTCTCTCTGTTGATTTATAAATAGAAATAGTGTTGTTTGTGTTTAAAATCAGTATTTACCAGTAGAAGTATTACAGTAAGTAACATTAGGTAATATGCATTAGGAATTCAATATGCAGTAGCTCACTATAGTGTTATGAAATAGTTCCTTAGCTAAGGAAGATATTTAGTATGCAATAGATTTCTGCTCTGTTGGTCAGTTTAAATGTGAGAACTAATTCTTTGTTTGTTTATAAAAGTGCTGTGAAGCACACAAAGGCATGCAATGGGAAGTAACTGTTTGCAGAAATACATGACCACTACTAAAAGTAACCGAACAAAAAAATTTAGCTGCACTGATGCACCCCATAAGCCTTCATATTTTCAAACCTCTGATGTTCTGTGTGAAGTATTGTGATACCTTTGTAAACAAGCCTTGGTATCCAAGAGATTAACTGAACCTAATTATATGATGTTTGAAAAATGCTTTTGAAAACATGCACATTAATATATTAAAAAAAAAATTGCAGGCAGTTGGCCTAAAATAAGAGTTCTTCAGTGTAAATGGTGCTGTCTCTGAAGTGTCCCTTCGATATGTAATCCGAATTTCAGTGAAAATTTCCAATGTGCAGTTTTGTTTTTCAGTAATTATGTCCTTTTAACTATTGAAATGCAATTTTATAATTTGGATTTTTTTCTTTACTATTGCAATATTATTTATCAAACAAACTGTTCCCAAGCAGTACTGTTTTCATTTGCTGTCTACTTGATGTTGCCAGTTCTTTAGGTGCCTTCCATGAAAAGCAATTTTTACTTTGAAAACATGACTTTCAAACTGAGTTTTGGATGGCACTGAAAATTTTGAGGCACATTTTAAGAACAAGAGAAAAAATATATTTAGCTGTGTAATTTTTTAGGTTTCAGTTTGAAAATTTGGATGTCAAATGCAATGACTTGTAATATGTTTCATATTGTATTTGTTGAGCTTTAGTTTCTGTAAAGGGGAGAACTTATTACTGTTAAATGGTGATATGGTTGAAATTTTGTAATATGTATCTTATTTTGTGTGGATCAGGTTGGTCTTCTCCTTCTGCAATAGGGATAGCTGGCCTTGGTGGTGGATTTGAAATTGGAATTGAGGTAAGGGTTAAATACATTTGTAAAATCTTACAAAAGTAGAGTTTTCTATGCTACGTCCATTGATGTCTTGAAATATGCACTGTTTCAGTGTACATGAACTATACTTGAAACTTATTTTATAATATTGCATGTGCAGTATGAATTTTTCTCATTTTTTCATAAAATGATATATATTGAATGGGATGTAAAAAATCGAGCAATGAAGATTCATAGAATCATAGAATATCAGGGTTGGAAGGGACCTCAGGAGTCTAGTCCAACCCCCTGCTCAAAGCAGGACTGATCCCCGACTAAATCATCCCAGCCAGGGCTTTGTCAAGCCTGACCTTAAAAACTTCTAGGGAAGGAGATTCTACCACCTCCCTAGGTAACGCATTCCAGTGTTTCACCACCCTCCTACTGAAAAAGTTTTCCCTAATATCCTACCTAAATCTCCCCCACTGCAACTTGAGACCATTTCTCCTTGTTCTGTCATCTGCTACTACTGAGAACAGTCTAGAGCCATCCTCTTTGGAACCCCCTTTTAGGTAGTTGAAAGCAGCTATCAAATCCCCCCTCATTCTTCTCTTCTGCAGACTAAACATCCCCATTTCCCTCAGCCTCTCCTCATAACTCATGTGTTCCAGTCCCCTAATCAGTTTTGTTGCTCTCCGCTGGACTCTTTCCAATTTTTCCACATCCTTCTTGTAGTGTGGGGCCCAAAACTGGACACAGTACTCCAGATGAGGCCTCACCAATGTCGAATAGAGGGGAACAATCACATCCCTCGATCTGCTGGCAATGCCCCTACTTATACATCCCAAAATGCCATTGGCCTTCTTGGCAACAAGGGCACACTGTTGACTCATATCCAGCTTCTCGTCCACTGTAACCCCTAGGTCCTTTTCTGCAGAACTGTTGCCGAGCCATTCGGTCCCTAGTCTGTAGTGGTGCATTGGATTCTTCCGTCCTAAGTGCAGGACTCTGCACTTGTCCTTGTTGAACCTCATCAGATTTCTTTTGGCCCAATCCTCCAATTTGTCTAGGGCCCTCTGTATCCTATCCCTACCCTCCAGCATATCTACCACTCCTCCCAGTTTTGTGTCATCTGCAAACTTGCTGAGGGTGCAATCCACACCATCTTCCAGATCATTTAAGAAGATATTGAACAAAACCGGCCCCAGGACCAACCCCTGGGGTACTCCACTTGATACCGGCTGCCAACTAGACATGGAGCCATTGATCACTACCCGTTGAGCCCGACAATCTAGCCAACTTTCTATCCACCTTATAGTCCATTCATCAAGCCCATACTTCTTTAACTTGCTGGCAAGAATACTGTGGGAGACCGTGTCAAAAGCTTTGCTAAAGTCAAGGAACAACACGTCTACTGCTTTCCGTTCATCCACAGAGCCAGTTATCTCGTCATAGAAGGCAATTAGATTAGACAGACATGGCTTGCCCTTGGTGAATCCATGCTGACTGTTCCTGATCACTTTCCTCTCTAAGTGCTTCGGAATTGATTCCTTGAGGACCTGCTCCATGATTTTTCCAGGGACTGAGGTGAGGCTGACTGGCCTGTAGTTCCCAGGATCCTCCTCCTTCCCTTTTTTAAAGGTGGGCACTACATTAGCCTTTTTCCAGTCATCTGGGACCTCCCCCGATCGCCATGAGTTTTCAAAGATAATGGCCAATGGCTCTGCAATCACATCCACCAACTCCTTTAGCACTCTCGGATGCAACGCATCCAGCCCCATGGACTTGTGCTCATCCAGCTTTTCTAAATAGTCCTGAACCACTTCTTTCTCCACAGAGGGCTGATCACCTTCTCCCCATGTTGTGCATTATTAGATTGGTACATTATTAGTTCTCTTTATTAACTGAGCTTATCTGATCTGTTTGCTAATTAACTGATGTATTAAGCATTAATTAATGCATTTCTGAAGAATAGAAACAAATGACCTGTTTGATAAAAAGACATATTGTACCTGGGATAAAGAAATGAGATAAAGGGGATAGAAGATTTTGTAGTTGGACTTGATAGGATTATATACAAATTGTGTTTGCAGATAAAGTGAAATTAGATAGCTGTGTGTGCTAATTGGTAAGAGGAACTGCATAGTGCTAGTAAGCATAGTGAAGGTAAATTACATAAAAACAAATGGGTAGAACTACCCCCTTTTAAAGTTAAACCTAGCTAAGTGAAAACAGTGTTAAAAGCACACTAGACGCATGGATTATGTTAATTAACAAAAAGTTTATGTGCAAATCACTTACTTACTCCAGCACATATCAACTGTAAGTGTGCTCTTACATAGAGCATGCTGTTTCTAAACATTAGAAAATGAAGTAATAAACTTGTCAGAGGCATTGGTGAAACATTGTCTGCTACAGTGAGAGGTACCCAATATAAAACCTGTCCAGTTTCTTACAGTGGTCTCTAGAGAAAACCATACATTTTGATTCTTAGTCTTACTGGATTTGTAAAACCTGCTGAAACAGTCAAGGATTTAAATTTACACTGGTTTCAGGCCCAGGACTTGTTGTATTGAGTCTTGGAGCAGCGCCAAAAATAACATTTCTCAACGGAGGGACAACTTTTTAAGCGTGGTGTACATGAGCCATCAGGACTAGGAAAAGCTATAGTTGGAATTCTAGTTTGTACATATGTGTATATGTATTTTTGTAGCCAAACAGGACTTGTTCTTTCTTTCGTTCTCAATATAATGTGTATGTGCACTTCTTTAGATTAAAGTACATGATAGACATCCTCCTCCCTCCCATAACAATAATGTAATGTTAAGTTTGACACATCAAAGCACTTGCAATCCAGGAAATGCAGAATTATGGTTTAAAGTTGAAACTACATAGCACTTAACTGTTCCAGAAATTTCTTCTCCCTAGCTCCTGCAGTATCTTGGTACACTTTCCAGATATGCAAGTGGCCTCTCATATGGCACACCTTACGTTCCAATAATTAGTCAGTTCATATCACTTAAGTGTGGTAAATATCAATTTTACTGTATGCAAACAAACTGATAAAAAAATTTCCATTGATGATCATGGAAATTTATAGACCAGCAAAGTAAGAAAATTGCTGCCTGAGAAGTTTTATTAGAATAAAAAATCCAGTGATTTAGGCTTTTGAATTGGGTTTGTTACAAATGGACTAACAAATAGATTAGTACAAGCAGGTATGATTTGTTGATTTAAGAATATTTACTTTGTATATTTAGGTGTGATGTTGACAATTTGTGTTTTAAAGGTTATAAAGCTTTAGCTTTTGAATCTCAGCATTTGGCATTAAATAATTGTCTGAACCCCATAATTTCCCACAACTGTGAAAATTAAAATCAATAAAAATATTTAAATATGCTTAAAATAAACATCAATATTATCTGTCAGAATTATAAAAATCGAATTCTGCCAAGCCTATCTATAACAGTTTATTCTGTTCTTCGGTAATGTGCTTCTGTTATGTCGTTCTGCACCTGATAGAATCCTTACCACTCATGAAGGAGTAAACAAGGGACTGTTTCTTAAAGATGTTTTTTCCCTAAAGGTCAGTCATTCAGGGAGCCATGTTTTTTATATTTTCAATAAAATGTGATATTTTCATTTGCATTTTCCATTGCTATATATGTAGTCAGTCCAACATCCTTAATATTTATTATTTTTCAAATTAGTCAATGTATTTCTTCTCATGTTTCAGTTAGTCTATGACCTTTGCACGGTTTATCTGTTACCATAGTTTTAAATGCTCTGTGTATTGTTCAAGAAATTTATTCTGTGATCCTAGAATCCTAAAACCAAAGACACTAAAGAGGCAACAAACTTATTAGATCATCTAACCTGTTCCTCTGTGTATATGTAGTGGTGTAGAGTTCAGTCTTAGTTTTATATGCCCCAATTGATAGGGCTTCTTCAAATAATTTCCGTGGGAAACTATTTCACAGCCTAATGGGTTTCACTGTTAGGAAGTTTTCTTTTCCTGAAATTTATCCTAAATTATTTTTGTACCTCTTTGGTGTTTCTTAGGTTTCTCCCCCTCCTCCCCACAATTAAATATCTCTGTATATTTTCTACCTAATATAGTAGAGTTGTAATTTTCCAAATTGTTTAGTTTTCTTTTTCATATTTCTACCTATTTGGGCCCAGATTACAGCGCACAGGATCAAGTGCCTTGCCTGATTGGGGTCAGGGTCCCTTTGTATTAATTCTTTGTTATCATTTATTAATATTTATTTACTTAACTGAAATGTGTTACCAAAAACTAATTAAGTATCCTATCTAAATGTTATTAGATTTTAGTTCTGTTTGAGATCATTAATAGAGACGTTACATTAGGTAAGACTTAACACGTGTTCCTGTGGTTCCACTAGACTGCTTCCTCAATGTCAATACGTTGCTATTTCATTATCCTTTACTTACAGACTTTCAGTTTCCATGGCAGTTTTCATCCACAAGTCAACTTGAATTATTTTTGGGTACATTTTGTGAACTTCTGTCAAATACCTGATTAAAAATCAAATATGTAACAGCTGCAGTGTTCCGTTCCTTCAATAATAATGTAATTGTATAACACAACATTCCCAAACAACCAGCTTTATCTGGTAAGAATCACTGTTTTATAACATGATATCTAAATACAGTTTGTGTTTTAAAAACAGCTTAGGCTGCTTATTGGTCATGGTTCTCTAAGGGGTTGTCTACACTACAAAATTAAGTTGACTTAAATCGACATACAGCCACCGCAGTAATTAAAGCGGTTGTCCACATCAACACTACGCTCCTTCTGTTGGTGCTGTGCATCCTCACCAGGAGTGCTTCCACTCACTGTAGTGAATAGGACACTGACAGCTGGAGCCTGGCAGCCCTGGCACTGACAGCCCCAGTGTCAGCCAGTTGTTGGGCTCTCTCCCCTGCCCTGGTGCTGACAGCCCCTGCTATCAGCCTGGTGCCTGTCTGACATCTCAGGTTGTCAGTGCCAGATTGGGGAGATGTAGGGGCTCCAGCTGTCAGCCCCATTCAGGACGGACAGCCAACAGGCAATGTAAGTATTGCAGTGTCTACACGGGCACTGGGTTGCCCTAACTACATTGACATAAGCACTACGCCTCTCGTGGAGGTGGAGTTATGTTGGCGTAGTGAGCAACTTACTGTGATGGAAGCAGCACTGTAGTGTAGACACGGACATAATTAGGTTGACACAAACATTGTAGTGTAGGCCAAGCCTCATCCTCTAAGAATCGTTGTCCCTTTTTTTTGTTCCATTATTTTAGTTAGGATAAAAGTTTTAGTATTGGTGCTACATTTGCTTTCTTTGGGTGAGATTCACAGCCCAAAGGATAGGGAAGTTTATGTGGCTTTAATCAACCTTTCTACCTTCCTGATCCTGGGCCAGTTGACTGACTGGAGATGCCACAAATGTAATTTAGAGAGCTTTGGGGGCCTGTCTAAATTACAGTAGCCTCCCTGGACTGCCCTGTGGGATGCAGTGCTGTGTGCTGTAGCTCTGCCCCTGGCACACTCCCAGCCAGCCTGTGCTTTTTGCAAGGCATTCTAGTGGTCACTTAATAAGCACCTATTCAGTATTTTGTAAAAAGAAAAGGAGTACTTGTGGCACCTTAGAGACTAACCAATTTATTTGAGCATAAGCTTTCGTGAGGCTCAAGTGAGCTGTAGCTCATGAAAGCTTATGCTCAAATAAATTGGTTAGTCTCTAAGGTGCCACAAATACTCCTTTTCTTTTTGCGAATACAGACTAACATGGCTGTTACTCTGAAACCTGTCAGTATTTTGTGTTTTCCTCATTGTTCAATGTGTGGCCTCAGACCTTGTTACTGCATGCTGTTCAAACCCCGCCATGAACACAGAATTACTAATTTCCTCCTGGGCTTTTCTGTAGGCTCATCATTAGAATATTCAAGTCCTTCACAGACATTAATGACTTTACTTTCAGAGGACTCTCTGAGAAATGTGCGTCGTATTGTTAGGTTTACTTTTTTACATTTCTTCCCTTTACAAGTGAAATGTCAAGACTATTGGATGTAGTGACTGATCATAGAAATCTTTTTATAATTAATCATATCTGGCATCTTATAACTATTCTAGCAATTCACTATTGATTTTTATACAAAAAATATTTTAATGTACATAATCAGCTCTGAAAAAAATGAGGAAAATATAGCAATCATTCTGAACAATTATGTGCCCTGAGTTGGATGCTTCTGAAAATTTTACCCACAGAATATACAACAGCCTCCTTCAGGTATTCAGCTTCATATTTATACAGCTGATTATATGCATGTGTTTTGTGTATATATTTGTCTGTGTATACATCTTTTCTCATAGTTTGAGATCTTTAATTTCACAAATAATAGTATTTACTTCCATGCTTTCTTAGTGTGTTAGCCAGTAAGTAAATGGGAACTACAGCTTATGGCATATTACTTTTTAAAAAGTCCTATGTTCTCTAGGTTGTTTTTTTTCTGATGTGGCTGTATAAAGTGTGTATCTATATTATTCTACAAGCTACAAAAGCAGGCCTTCCTAGGATGGATTCAGAATAAGTTTATACTTGTAGCTTCTGTTCTGAAGATGTTCATATTTATGAGATTTATAAGTGAACAAAGAAAAGAGCTCCCTGATCCCAGTTCAGGATCACCAACATGGGGGTGGACATCATCATCTTGATTGTCTCCATCTCTGGAAATGATTCAGAAGCTGCAATTGCTGGCCACCTCTTTCCGGCCAGTGAACTTACCTCTCTCCTATTCTTCATGATACTTCATTCCCAAATCATCCAGCAGTTCCTTCTGCCGTCCCTGCTCTGACCACTTGAAGAAACTTGGAAAAGTTTCTCCCAGCCCCATCATCAGTCAAGTACTTAACCTGGTGGATGACCAGGGATATCCAATGAGTCAAATGAATGGCTGCTTAACACACCCACCTCATTTAGAGGTAACAATGGATGCCAGCCTACTGGAGTACAGAACCCATATTTCCACGAAATCTTCTGGGAAGCTTATTAACCAGAAACAGAGACGCATAACAACATTTTTGGAGCTAAGAGCAGTCTGCCTGGCCACTAAAGCTATGTACTCCGATTTGTTATAAAACAGATTTGTAAAATTTGGAAACATAATGATATTGCTGTTTAGGCCCCAGACCCAGTATAGGACCTTTCCACCATTTTTTTCCTAAAAAAAATAATTAAATTTATTTAGCTCTTCTTATTAAACTGTTTGCCTTGTAGTTTTTCCAGTCTAAATCATCCTGTTAGAACCAGGCCTGGGTTTTAGACACATTTTCTTTTGCTATAATGATTCCTATTGATATTACTTAGAAAAAAATTACAGGAGGATTCAGAGATTCCCAGGCCAAAGAGACCATTGTGATCATCCAGTCTGACCTCCTGTATAACGCTGGCCATAGAACTTCCCCAAATAATTCCTAGAGCACATCTTTTAGAAAAAAATGTCCTATCTTGATTTAAAATTTGTGCATACGGGAGAGTCCACCAGGATCCTGGGTAAATTATTCCAGTAGTTAATTACTCTAATTGTTAAAAACATACACCTTTATTTACAGGCTGAATTTGTCTAGATTCAACTTTCTGCCACTGGATCATGATATACTTTTTTTCTGCAAGATGGAAAGGCCTATTGTTAAATATTTGTTCCCCATGTAGGAACTTATGAACTGTGATCAAGTCACTCCTTTGTAAACTAAAGAGATTGAACTCCTCGTGGCTGTCACTATAAGGCAGGTTTTCTAATCCTTTAATGATTCTTGTGGCTCTTCTCTGACCCTTCACCAGTTTTCTACCATTTTCTTCAATTGTGGGCACCAGAATGGCACACATTATAACAGCAGCAGTTGCCCCAGTGCTAAATATAGCAGTAAAATAACCTCTCTGCTTCTACTTGGACTTCCTCTGTTTATGCATCCAAGGATCTCATTAGCTCTTTTGGCCACCAGATCATACTGGGAGCTCATATTCAACTGGTCATCCATCACAACTCCCAATCTTTTTCAGAGTCACTGCTTCCCAGGGTAGAGTCCCTATTATGTAAGTATGGCCTACATTCTTTGTTCCTAGATGCATACATTTTTATTTAGCCATATTAAAGTCAATGTTATTTGCTTGTCCCCAATTTACCAAGCAATACAGATCTCTTTGTACCAATGACCTGTCCTCTTCATTTTTTACGACTCCCCCAGTTTTTGCGTCTGTAACCATCCCTTTGTGGGTCACAACTGAGAATATGAAATTCAGGGCAAACTGCTGAGAAATAGGGCAGATACACCCCAAAATGCTGTGGTCATTCTTCCTTAAGATATACCAATCCAGGCAACAAAAGTAAACTTCTGTTTCACCATACTGACTAATAAGAAATCAGAAAAGCAGTTTCCTTAGGCACTCCAGTCCTTGTATCCCCACCAAAAACACTAGACTTAGATTTCATAGTGGCAGCTGTGTTAGTCTGTATTCGCAAAAAGAAAAGGAGTACTTGTGGCACCTTAGAGGCTAACAAATTTATTTGAGCATAAGCTTGAAGTGAGCTGTAGCTCATGAAAGCTTATGCTCAAATAAATTGGTTAGTCTCTAAGGTGCCACAAGTACTAGACTTAGAGATGAGTGGTCCTTTAAAAACAATTTAATCAAATAAAAGGTTCTTCTGATCCCAAAGGACCAGGCACACACCCAGGTTAATATATAACTCAGATCTTACCTAAAAATCATGCTGATGCCAATCCTTTAGTATCTAAAATCTGAAGGTTTATTTATAAAAAAGAAAGAAAGGTGAGAGTTAAAATTGGTGAAAGGAATCAATAAATACAACAATTGAAAAGTTCTTGGGTCAGGCTTGTAGCAGTGATGGAATAAACTGCTGGCTTAAGTCAAGTCTCTGGTTGCTTCCAAATCATTGGAAGGTCCTCGATCCCTTGGTTAGAATGCTCCCATTAGTATAGGTCCGTAGTCCAGAGGCTGGAGCAGGAAAGAGGCAAAATGGAAGTGTTTCCAGGGCCTTTTATAGCTTCTGCCATGTGGAGGGAAACCCACTGTTTCAAACAAAGCCCTCAGCACAGCTAGTGGAAAATCACAAGTGACAAGATGGTGTTTGGAGTCAACCGGGCAATTCACATGTCCATGCATGGTTCCACTTAGTCACAGTAAAAGTCCATTCAGGGTAGATGGGAGGTCTTCCATTGTGAGTTAAATGCTCCTTGATTAGCCACTTAATTTGAATAGTCCCTTCAAGATGTACAGGCTAGATACCTTGTGGGCATTACCCCAGGAACAAACATTTGAAATCCAGGTGTAGAGCCAATACTCTCAACTACAAATACAAGAATGATACATGCATACAAATAGCATAATCATATTCAGCAAATCATAACCTCTCCATAGACACCTTACTTGACAACCTTTGTACAAGATTTGTTGCAAATATTTAACAGTGGTTGCAACAGTGAGCTAAAATATAGTCATTTTTTAATCAAATAACGTCACAGTGTCATCTGCAAACTTTATCAGTGATGATTTCAGGTTTTCTTCCAGGTTACTGATAAAATTGTTAAGTAGCATAGAGCCAAGAACTGATCCCAGTGGGACCCCACTAGAAACACACCATCTTGATACTGATTCCCTATTTACCATTACATTATGAGGTCTATCAGTTAGGCAGCTTTTAATCCATTTAATGTGTTAATCTTGTATTGTTCTAATTTTTAATCATAATGTTGTGCAGTGCCAAGTCAAATGTCTTTCAGAAATCTAAATATATTTTATGAACATTACCTTTATCAACCAAACTTGTAATCTCAACCAAAAAAGATATCAAGTTTGTTTGAATGGAACTATTTTTCATAGACCCATGTTGAGTGGCATTAATTATAGTTCCTTCTTTTAATTCTTTATTAATCAAGTCCTGTATCAGCTGCTCCATTATCTTTCCTGCAATCAGTGTCAGACAGGTGTAACATTTAATTGGTAAAGCATCATAATTCAGCTTGCTGTGGCCAGAAAATGGGTTTCCATTGATATAGGAAACTTTAATCCTAAGTATTTTCCTCGATGACTTTTTTTCTTGTTGCTTCCTTCTTTCAGGACAGGTGAATGGTAGACAAAGAGGAGAGAGAGAGAGAACAGCAACAACAACAAAACCCTCTAGCTGCATCCTTGGCCATGTTGCCACAATACTTAAATGATTAAGAGTAATAAAAATGCTCAGTTTCTTAGTCTAATTTTTCAGTGGGAGGATATCTTCAAGTTGGCTAACTTCATGGTTTATATACTCTTGTGTTTTTGCTGATCTACAGGTTTGCATGTTTGTGTTCTTTCCTTCTTGAGATAGATGAACTTTCAAATGTTTGTTTCAAGCAAATATAGTTGTTTTTTACTTGATTTCTAGGTGTCAGATTTAGTAATAATACTGAACCATGAAAGAGCAGTTGAAGCTTTTGCAAAAGGTGGCAATCTTACACTTGGAGGAAATTTTACAGTGGCGATTGGGCCTTTGGGGAGGTGAGTAGCATTAAAATATAAAATTCAAGTAACGTGTTTTAAACGTATGTATTAACAAAAAAGTACTTCCATAATCCTATTTAAAATATACTTGCAAGTTTTATTTAGTTTATTCTAACAATCTGCTCAATAATTTTGTGGAAAACCTATCGTTCACTTGGCCAGTGTTGTCTTCATAGTATTATGCCACTTTAATTGGATACAGATTGTGCAGTCTCGGTCAGTTCTTGTCTTTCTCTCAACCAGACCTACAAAAAGCAATGGGAAAGAGGAAGCTAATAGAAGTTCAGTCTAGCTTAAATGGAGATTGTTTGTAGGTGGAAAGAAGAATTGATTGCCTCTTTCTATGTATGATTGAGAAAGGTAGGTTCACAAAGGCCCTAGATTTGAACATCTGGGAACTAGTAAAGGAAGTTCTTAGTGGAGGGCCCTGAATTCTAAGATTAGATTACCTTGTTGGTCTATCGGACCCCAAGTTTGTCAACCTTGGGCCAGTTTAAGACTCCTCTTTTTCACTCAGTCTTTTGCTTGAGAGCAATGACTGTGGGGAATATTCTAATTTTTATTCTGGTGTGGTCATTTGTTTGGGTTGGCCAATTGTTTGACTGTTTTAAAGAAGTCAAAAAATTTCTGTCAAACCTATTTTTTGACAGAAAATTGGGTATTGATTAAATGATTTTCATGAAAAGTGTCTGTTTCCACAGATTTTTGGTCCAAAAAAAAAAGAAAAAACCATAAACTGAAAAAAATGGGAAAAAAATGGGGCCAAACTAAAAAACTTTGATTCAGTTATGCTTTGCTGCCTCATGGAAGTTGTAGTTCTGTTGCTTCAAGTCCCCATTCTCCTCTTTGGGCCAGATTCCCCAGCTGGATGTCATTTCTCATAATGCACCACAGCCTTGAGACTCCCATAATGCACCACCCCCAAAGAGGGGAGAGAGTGCTGCATCATGAGAGTTGGAGTCCAGCCAGGGAACCCAACCTATAGAAGAGAATGAGAGTATGAAGCACTCAAACTACAGCTCCTATGAGACACCACTGCAGCATTTCCAATTTAAAAAATGTTTCGGTTTTCACGCAGATGTTTCACAAAAAAGTCACTTTTTTCCACGGGAAAAAACATTTTCTGGCCTTCTTTTTTTTTTTAAACATCTCTGTGCAGAGGTTGTGTAATATACATTTCACAACCTCGTAATACAATGTTCTGAGAGCTGTACTGGCATGAAGTGATGATGCTGATACAAAAAGATTTATTATAGCAAGTCATTGTATACCGTAAGTTGTATTTTTAAAATCAATTTTATTTTATTTTGCAGTATAAAAGTGAAAAGAATTTACCAAAGAGAAAGGATAGTAGAGTTTTTTTGGGATCCTTAAAAGTCTGTTACAGAGCACTTTTTATAATACCAGTAACTGCTTTAAAGTGTCCTTTTAAACAACATCACATTTTTTATTCCAAATATTAAATGAGACTCTCTTCCTAACATACCAGAGGTTATACGGGGAACATTTTGCCATTTCCTTGTTCGTTTACTGGATTTAACAATTAATATTAATCATAAATATGTTCTGTAACATGTTAGATTTTCCCCATGGTTAGGTTGTTAAATCAGGATGCAATCCATATTTTGATAACAGATCATGTTTATGGGGTTTTTTTGTGGTTACAAATGTCAGGCTGTAATTTAATTTAAAGACTAACTTTATATTTTGCCAGCTCCTACCTGTTCATTCTGAAGTCTTCTTACTTCCGTTCTGAGACTCCTAGTTACTCCAAGGAATGAACAAACACCAGTCTTGGGGTTGCAGCAGTGGTTGCATACCAAGATTTCATGCAAGACTGAGTTTCTCCATGTAATTTATTCTTTCCTTTACCTGAGGAGCTAGATAGGGTGCCATTCCATCCCTTTACCAGAGGTACTCTTAATATGTATAGTAACATGTAACATGCAATCTCCTACTTATTACTTTACATTAAGAACATAACTGCCATACTGGGTCAGACCAAAGGTCCATCCAGCCCAGTATCCTGTCTGCCGACAGTGGCCAATGCCAGGTGCCCCAGAGGGAGAGAACCTAACAAGTAATGATCAAGTGATCTCTCTCCTGCCATCCATCTCCACCCTCTGACAAACCGAGGCTAGGGACACCATTCCTTACCCATCCTGGCTAATAGCCATTAATGGACTTAATCTCCATGAATTTATCTAGTTCTCTTTTAAACCCTGTTATAGTCCTAGCCTTCACAGCCTCCTCAGGCATGGAGTTCCACAAGTTGACTGTGCACTGTGTGAAGAAGAACTTCCTTTTATTTTTTCTAAACCTGCTGCCCATTAATTTCATTTGGTGGCCCCTAGTTCTTATACTATGGGAACAAGTAAATAACTTTTCCTTATTCACTTTCTCTGCACCACTCATGACTTTATATACCTCTATCATATCCTCCCTTAGTCTCCTCTTTTCCAAGCTGAAAAGTACTAGCCTCTTTAATCTCTCCTCATATGGGACCCATTCCAAACCCCTAATCATTTTAGTTGCCCTTCTCTGAACCTTTTCTAAAGCCAGTATATCTTTGTAGAGATGACAGGTTTCAGAGAAGCAGCTGTGTTAGTCTGTATCCATAAAAACAAAAGGAGTACTTGTGGCACCTCAGAGACTAACAAATTTAGTTGAGCATAAGCTTTCGTGAGCTACAGCTCACTTCA
This sequence comes from Eretmochelys imbricata, assembly GCF_965152235.1. NCBI lineage: Eukaryota > Metazoa > Chordata > Testudines > Cheloniidae > Eretmochelys > Eretmochelys imbricata. The sequence goes on from NC_135574.1 coordinate 39,163,250, forward strand.
TCAGATGCATGCAGTGGAAAATACAGTGGGGAGATTTATATACACAGAGAACATGAAACAATGGGTGTCACCATTCACACTGTAACAAGAGTGATCAGGTAAGGTGAGCTATTACCAGCAGGAGAGTGGCGGGGGGGGGGGATGACCTTTTGTCGTGATAATCCAGGTGGGCTATTTCCAGCAGTTGACAAGAACGTGTGAGGAACAGTGAGGTGGGAAATAAACATGGGAAAATAGTTTTACTTTGTGTAATGACACATCTACTCCCAGTCTTTATTCAAGCCTAAGTTAATTGTATCCAGTTTGCAAATTAATTCCAATTCAGCAATCTCTCATTGGAGTCTGTTTTTGAAGTTATTTTGTTGAAGAATTGCCACTTTTAGGTCTGTAATTGAGTGACCAAAGTGATTGAAGTGTTCTCCAGCTGGTTTTTGAAGTTATAATTCTTGACGTCTGACTTGTGTCCATTTATTCTTTTACGTAGAGACTGTCCAGTTTGGCCAATGTACATGGCAGAGGGGCATTACTGGCACGTGATAGCATATATCACATTGGTAGATGTGCAGGTGAACGAGCCTCTGATAGTGTGGCTAATGTGAATAGGCCCTCTGATGGTGTCCCCTGAATAGATATGTGGACACAGTTGGCAGTGGGCTTTGTTGCAAGGATAGGTTCCTTGGTTAGTGGTTTTGTTGTGTGATGTGTGGTTGCTGGTGAGTATTTGCTTCAGGTTGGAGGGCTGTCTGTAAGCAAGGACTGGCCTGTCTTCCAAGATCTGTGAGAGCGATGGGTCATCCTTCAGGATAGGTTGTAGATCCTTGATGATGCATTGGAGAGGTTTGAGTTGGGGGCTGAAGGTGATGGCTAGTGGCTTTCTGTTTTTTCCTTTGTTGGGCCTGTACTGTAGTAGGTAACTTCTGGGTACTCTTCTGGCTCTGTCAATCTGTTTCTTCACTTCAGTAGGTGGATATTGTAGTTGTAAGAACGCTTGATAGAGACCTTGTAGGTGTTTGCCTCTGTCTGAGGGATTGGAGCAAATGCGGTTGTATCGTAGAGCTTGGCTGTAGACAATGGATCGTGTGGTGCGGTCTGGATGAAAGCTGGAGGCATGTAGGTAAGCATAGCAGTCAGTAGGTTTCCGGTATAGGGTGAGGGGACAGTATACAAGATGTGGGCATACCATGGATTTATATAAGGGCAATAAGATATTCTCCGTCTTATTCTCTTTCCCTTTTTTTTAAAGATTCCTAACATCCTGTTTGCTTTTTTGACTGCCGCTGCACACTGCCTGGACGTCTTCAGAGAACTGTTCACGATGACTCCAAGGTCTCTTTCCTGATTAGTTGTAGCTAAATTAGCCCCCATCATATTTTATGTATAGTTGGGGTTATTTTTTCCAATGTGCATTAATTTACATTTATCCATATTAAATTTCATTTGCCATTTTGTTGCCCAATCACTTAGTTTTGTGAGATCTTTTTGAGGATCTTCACAGTCTGCTTTGGTCTTAACTATCTTGAGCAGTTTAGTATTGTCTGCAAACTTTGCCACCTCCCTGTTTATCCCTTTCTCCAAATCATGTATGAATAGGTTGAATAGGATTGGTCCTAGGACTGACCCTTGGGGAACTCCACTAGTACCCCTCTCCATTCTGAAAATTTGCCATTTATTCCTACCCTTTGTTCCCTGTCTTTTAACCAGTTCTCAATCCATGAAAGATAGCTTAGACTATTTATGCATATACTGTGATAAAGGAGCAATAGCACAATGCTTGGGGTTTGGATAGAGGAGAAAAGACTAGAGTCACAGGAAAAAGCATATGTGGTTATTCAGGAAAGACATGTATACATGTGGCTGACTGAATAAGTTCTTGTGTAGGTTTAATAAATATGAATATCAAAGAAATACTTTGCAATAAGAAAAAATATCTTGGTACACTGACTTTTTGTGGGCTTCTATATTGGAGACCAAAGCGAGATCTCCCTTTGAAGTCCAGGATTACAACTTTTCACTTCTGACATTTAAGAGTAGTGCGTTTAGTTGCAGTAAAAATTTAGAACTCTTGTTTTGCCCTTGGTTCTGCCATACGCTTAGAATCATTCCATACGTGATATCTGACTAAAGCCTCTAGTTGGTCATACTCTGGCTTTGGCCAGTTATAGTTTATGGCACAGAATCTGGCAGGGCAGTTTTCTTTAAAAATAAATAAATCTGATACCCTTCTTCTGAACATAATGGCAGAAGTGAGTTTTAAGGATGGATTTCAATGAGGAGGCATAGTAGACCAGCTCAGGAAGAGCTTTTCCATTTGAGAAGACAGCATGAGAAAAATATGAAAATGATTGTGGGAGAGACAAGCGGGGATCAAGACAGAATGTGGAGAGGTAAATAGTGGTGTCCTGCAGGGGTCTGAACTAGGAGTCTGTATTAGGACCAGTGCTATTCAAAATATTGATAAATGATCTGGAAAAGTGGCAAATTTTGCAAAGTTACTCAAATTACTTAGGTCCAGAACAGACTGTCAAGAGTTACAAAGGGACCTTACAAAACTGGGTGACTGGGCAACAAAATGGCAAATGAAATTTAATTTTGATAAATGCAAAGTAATGCACATTGGAAAACATAATCCCAACTGTACATACAAAATGATGGGTTCTAAATTAACTGTTCCCACTCAAGAAAGAGATCTTGGAGTCACTGTGGATAGTTCTCTGAAAACATCCACTTAATGTGCAGTGACAGTCAAAACTAACAAAATGTTAGGAACCATTAAGAAAGGGATAGATAATCAAACAGAAAATATCTTAATGCCTTTATATAAATTCATGGTATGCCCACATCTTGAATACTGCATGCAGATGTGGTCGCCTCATCTCAAAAAATTGGAATTGGAAAAGGTGCAGAGAAGGGCAACAAAAATTATTAGGGGTATGGAACAGCTTCTGTATGAGCAGAGATTATAAGGACTTGGACTTTTCAGCTTGGAAAAGAAATGACTAAGTGGTGGATATGATAAAGGTATATAAAATCTGGACTGGTGTGGAGAAAGTGAATAAGGAAATGTTATTTACTCCTTCACATAACACATAAACTAGGGATCACCAAATGAAATTAGTATGTAGGAGGTTTAAAACAAACAAAAGGAAGTGCTTCTTCACACAACACTGTCAGCCTGTGGAACTCTTTGCCAGGGGATGTTGTGAAGGCCAAAACTATAATGGTTCAAAAAAGAACTAGATAAGTTCATGGAGAATAGGTCATCAATGTCTGTTAGGCTGGATGAGCAGGGATGCAACACCATGCTCTGAGTGTCTCTAGCCTCTGTTTGTCAGAAGCTGGGAGTGGTTAGCAAGGGTTTTGTTTTTTTCTGTGTTTCTAAAATGTATTACAGTCTTTCCAAGGATATTAACACAAGTCTCGTGATATTTGCTAGGGGTGGGTTCATAAAGTTCCTGCTCCTGGAATCATGCATACGTGAGAATTTTGCCCTTTATTTTAAAGGCAGAATAGCCCTTATGGTTGCAAAGAAAAGCTTGAAATCATGAACTCTGAGAGCTTAAAAACTATAAGGCACTAAAAAGACCCCAAAATTATAACTTGTACAGTCCCATGACTTTTTAAGCTAATTTCATTTGTGGGGAAGGTAGACTTAAATCTTACGATTTTTTTAATTCTTGGGATTGGCACTGCTGTTATCTGCCCATTTAGTGCCTTGACATTGGCTATATTTGCTTTGGAATTACTCCTTTTAGTCTGTAACACAAAGGCATCTACAATATACAAATTGAAGAAGTTTAAAATCAGAAATAAGTGAACTAGAATGCCTTCCAGTATACTAGGACCTTTATGTAATAGACATTATTGAACCTTGGTGAAATGACAACAAAACAAAACAATGGTATACAATAATACCTGGGTTACAAACTATACTGGAAAGATAGACTAGTCCGTAGAGGTAGGATAGTAGCACTGTTTCTAAAGGATTCCATTGAATTTAGCCAGATGAAAATTCTGAGTGGAGGGAACCACCCAGTAGAATGGATACAAAACCTGAGATTAAAGATTGTGTATATTAGTAGGGCTATACTACAGTCTCTGGATCAAGAATGAAACAGAGTGTGCAGAATGTTGAGTAAGATCAATGAGGCAGCCAAAATCTAACAAAATGATGGTAATGGAGGATTTTCAATGATCCCGATATAAAATGACACAACAGGACAAAGTTGAGAGAAAATGTCTGAACGCCTTAGCTAGTGGTTTCTTGGAACAACTACTTGCTGAACATGCAAGAGGAACAATTTTTGACTTAATTGTAAGTAATACACAGGAGCTAATTCAAGTAGTGACATTCGCTGAGACACTGAGCTATAATGACCATGACAAAATTAGGTTCAACATCCAAAGTGTAAGTAGGGCACCATAAAGTCATAGTGACACTTATCATTAGAAAGGGAGATTTAAATGAAATGAGAATGTTAGTCAAAAAGACCCTAAACCTAAAAGTAAAGGAAGAAAAATTCCTAGAGGTGGCATGAATGGTACTAAAAATACAATAAGAGTCTCCGATTATCTTCACTACAACAGTTAAATCAAGTTTGTTCATCTGAGTTCCTTCTTTCCCTGCTGTTTCACCACTAAAAAGAGCAGTGTAGACATGGGAGGCACTGCATGGACATGTAAAGAACATGTAGGGTATGTATTCTGTGTGTTTACATATGTAGGGCACTCTACTCTACCTGCGTAAGTCATGCCTCGCCATCAACATTGATATTTATACCCATGCTAGCTGGGATGTTCAGTGTCTGTACTTTAAATGCCACCACATATGTAGACTTGCCTTCTGAAACAACACACTTGAGCTATACAAAGTGACTAGATTAGCAGAGGGAATGGACTAACACCTGATGAGTTGTTGTGGCTTCAGCTGTTGCATTGCCACTGCGTTACTAGCTTGAGCAGCAGTAGCACATGAGCTTCAACTTTCACCTCCTGACAGAGCAGCTAGCTCAAGTTTAAACCACCACCTGTCTTGAGCTAGAGATGTTTTTGTGTGGATGGGAGTCATGTTATGGGGGGAAACTTGAGCTATACCTTGAGCTAACTCTAAAATAAATTAGTTAGCCCTGGTCTACACTAGGACTTTAGGTCGAATTTAGCAGCATTAAATCGGTGTAAACCTGCACCCGTCCACACGATGAAGCCCTTTATTTCGACTTAAAGGGCTCTTAAAATCGATTTCCTTACTCCACCCCTGACAAGTGGATTAGCGCTTAAATCGGCCTTGCCGGCTCAAATTTGGGGTACTGTGGACACAATTCGACAGTATTGGCCTCCGGGAGCTATCCCAGAGTGCTCCATTGTGACCGCTCTGGACAGCACTCTCAACTCAGATGCACTGGCCAGGTAGACAGGAAAAGAACCGTGAACTTTTGAATCTCATTTCCTGTTTGGCCAGCGTGGCAAGCTGCAGGTGACCATGCAGAGCTCATCAGCAGAGGTGACCATGATGGAGTCCCAGAATCGCAAAAGAGCTCCAGCATGGACCGAACGGGAGGTATGGGATCTGATCACTGTATGGGGAGAGGAATCCGTGCTATCAGAACTCCGTTCCAGTTTTCGAAATGCCAAAACCTTTGTCAAAATCTCCCAGGGCATGAAGGACAAAGGCCATAACAGGGACCTGAAGCAGTGCCGCATGAAACTGAAGGAGCTGAGGCAAGCCTACCAGAAAACCAGAGAAGCGAACGGCCACTCCGGGTCAGAGCCCCAAACATGCCGCTTCTATGATGAGCTGCATGCCATTTTAGGGGGTTCAGCCACTACTACCCCAGCCGTGTTGTTTGACTCCTTCAATGGAGATGGAGGCAATACGGAAGCAGGTTTTGAGGACGAAGAAGATAGCTCACAGCAAGCAAGCGGAGAAACCGGTTTTCCCGACAGCCAGGAACTGTTTCTCACCCTGGACCTGGAGCCAGTACCCCCTGAACCCACCCAAGGCTGCCTCCTGGACCCAGCAGGCGGAGAAGGGACCTCCGGTGAGTGTACCTTTTAAACTACTATACATGGTTTAAAAGCAAGCATGTGAAAAGATTACTTTTCCCTGGCATTCGCGGCTCTCCTGGATGTACTCCCAAAGCCTTTGCAAAAGGTTTCTGGGGAGGGCAGCCTTATTGCGTCCTTCATGGTAGAACACTTTACCACTCCAGGCCAGTAACACATACTCGGGAATCATTGTACAACAAAGCATTGCAGTGTATGTTTGCTGGTGTTCAAACAACATCCGTTCTTTATCTCTCTGTGTTATCCTCAAGAGAGTGAGATATAATTCATGGTCACCTGGTTGAAATAGAACGCTTTTCTTCAGGAGACACTCAGAGGAGCCCATTCCTGTGGCTAAACAGAAATGTTCCCCACTGTTAGCCACAGGGAGGAGGGAGGGTTGTGGGGGAAGCCACGCGGTGGGGGAGGCAAAATGCGACCTTGTAACAAAAGCACATGTGCTATGTATGTAATGTTAACAGCAAGGTTTACCCTGAAAGAGTGTAGCCACTGTTTTATAAAATGTGTCTTTTTAAATACCGCTGTCCCTTTTTTTTTCTCCACCAGCTGCATGTGTTTCAATGATCACAGGATCTTCTCCTTCCCAGAGGCTAGTGAAGCTTAGAAAGAAAAAAAAACGCACTCGAGACGAAATGTTCTCCGAGCTCATGCTGTCCTCCCACACTGACAGAGCACAGACGAATGCGTGGAGGCAAATAATGTCAGAGTGCAGGAAAGCACAAAATGACCGGGAGGAGAGGTGGCAGGCTGAAGAGAGTAAGTGGTGGGCTGAAGACAGGGCTGAAGCTCAAATGTGGCGGCAGCGTGATGAGAGGAGGCAGGATTCAATGCTGAGGCTGCTGGAGGACCAAACCAGTATGCTCCAGTGTATGGTTGAGCTGCAGCAAAGGCAGCTGGAGCACAAACTGCCACTACAGCCCCTGTGTAACCAACCGCCCTCCTCCCCAAGTTCCATAGCCTCCACACCCAGACGCCCAAGCACACGGTGAGGGGGGCCACCGGCCAACCAGCCACTCCGCCACAGACGATTGCCCCAAAAAAAGAAGGCTGGCATTCAATAAATTTTAAAGTTGTAAACTTTTAAAGTGCTGTGTGGCATTTTCCTTCCCTCCTCCACCACCCCTCCTGGGCTACCTTGGTAGTCATCCCCCTATTTGTGTGATGAATGAATAAAGAATGCATGAATGTGAAGCAACAATGACTTTATTGCCTCTGCAAGCAGTGATTGAAGGGAGGAAGGGAGGCTGGTTAGCTTACAGGGAAGTAGAGTGAACCAAGGGGCGGGGGTTTTCATCAAGGAGAAACAAACAGAACTTTCACACTGTAGCCAGGCAGTCATGAAACTGGTTTTCAAAGCTTCTCTGATGCATACCACGCCTTCCTGTGCTCTTCTAACCGCCCTGGTGTCTGGCTGCGCGTAACCAGCAGCCAGGCGATTTGTCTCAACCTCCCACCCCGCCATAAACATCTCCCCCTTACTCTCACAGATATTGTGGAGCACACAGCAAGCAGTAATAACAGTGGGAATATTGGTTTCGCTGAGGTCTAAGCGAGTCTGTAAACTGCGCCAGCGCACCTTTAAACGTCCAAATGCACATTCTACCACCATTCTGCACTTGCTCAGCCTGTAGTTGAACAGCTCCTGACTACTGTCCAGGCTGCCTGTGTACGGCTTCATGAGCCATGGCATTAAGGGGTAGGCTGTGTCCCCAAGGATACATATAGGCATTTCAACATCCCCAACAGTTATTTTCTGGTCTGGGAATAAAGTCCCTTCCTGCAGCTTTTGAAACAGACCAGAGTTCCTGAAGATGTGAGCGTCATGTACCTTTCCCGGCCATCCCACGTTGATGTTGGTGAAACGTCCCTTGTGATCCACCAGAGCTTGCAGCACTATTGAAAAGTACCCCTTGCGGTTTATGTATTCGCCAGCTTGGTGCTCCGGTGCCAAGATAGGGATATGGGTTCCGTCTATGGCCCCACCACAGTTAGGGAATCCCATTGCAGCAAAGCCATCCACTATGACCTGCACATTTGCCAGGGTCACTACCCTTGATATCAGCAGATCTTTGATTGTGTGGGCTACTTGCATCACAGCAGCCCCAACAGTAGATTTGCCCACTCCAAATTGATTCCCAACTGACCGGTAGCTGTCTGGCATTGCAAGCTTCCACAGGGCTATTGCCACTCGCTTCTCAACTGTGAGAGCTGCTCTCATCTTGGTATTCATGCGCCTCAGGGCAGGGGAAAGCAAGTCACAAAGTTCCATGAAAGTGCCCTTACGCGTGCGAAAGTTTCGCAGCCACTGGGAATCATCCCAGACCCGCAACACTATGCGGTCCCACCAGTCTGTGCTTGTTTCCCGAGCCCAGAATCGGCATTCCACAGCATGAACCTGCCCCATTAGCACCATGATGCATGCATTGGCAGGGCCCATGCTTTCAGAGAAATCTGTGTCCATGTCCTGATCACTCACGTGACCGCGCTGACGTCGCCTCCTCGCCCGGTATCGCTTTGCCAGGTTCTGGTGCTGCATATACTGCTGGATAATGCGTGTGGTGTTTAATGTGCTCCTAATTGCCAAAGTGAGCTGAGCGGCCTCCATGCTTGCCTTGGTATGGCGTCCGCACAGAAAAAAGGCGCGGAACGATTGTCTGCCATTGTTCTGACGGAGGGAGCAGCGACTGACGACACGGCTTACAGGGTTGGCTTCAGGGAGCTAAAATCAACAAAGGGGGTGGCTTTACATCAAGGAGTATTTCAGGCAGGACTTCACAGAGGGTTCCAATAAGAAATGGTGCACCTAAGTTATTGTTCTTATTGGAACAAGGAGGTTAGCCTGGCCTCTGATTGATACATGGCTAGATTTACCTCGCTGCACCTTCTCTGTGAGTGACTGCAGTGTGACCAGAGGAATGAGTCCTCTAGACGGGGGAGGAGGCAAATGAGTACAAAACAAATCTGGTCTATTTCTTGTTTTGATCCACTCCATCTATCTTTTACATCTTTGGCTGGCAGCAGACGGTGCAGAAGGACTGCATGCCATCCATATCTCATGGCTACTTGGCAGAAGACGGTGCAGTAGGACTGCTAGCCATCCTCATCTCTTGCCTGCCTGGCAGAAGATGGTACAGTACGACTGCTAGCAATCCGTATCGCCTGCCTGCTCACCATAAGACGGTTCAATAGGACTGACTGCAGGACTAAAGAGAATGACCTGGTCAAGTCACTCCAAATTTAGTCCCTGCCCCCATGTCTGCCCAGGCGCTCCCAGCCAACGTGGCCAGGAGCATCTCGGACACGACGAGGACGGCTACCAGTCGTACTGCACCGTCTGCTGCCAGAAGGCAATGGGTTGCTGCTACTGTGTAGCAATGCCGTACCGCGTCTGCCAGCACCCAGGAGACATATGGTGATGGTTACCTGAGCTGGCTCCATGCTTGCGTGGTATGGCATCTGCACAGGTAACTCAGGAAAAAAGGCGCAAAACGATTGTCTGTCCTTGCTTTCACGGAGGGAGGGAGGGAAGAGGGGCCTGACGATATGTACCCAGAACCACCTGCGACAATGTTTTAGCCCCATCAGGCATTGGGATCTCAACCGAGAATTCCAGTGGGCAGCGGAGACTGCGGGAACTGTGGGATAGCTCTCCACAGTGCAACGCTCCGGAAGTCGACTCTAGCCTCGGTACTGTGGAAGCACTCCGCCGAGTTAATGCACTTAGAGCATTTTCTGTGGGGACACACACACTCGAATATATAAAACCAATTTCTAAAAAACCGACTTCTATAAATTCAACCTTATTCCGTAGTGTAGACATACCCTTAGTCTCTAAGGTGCCACAAGTACTCCTCATTCTTTTTGCTGATACAGACTAACACAGCTACCACTCTGAAATCTAAAATGAAGATAAGCACTCGGAAGACATGCATGCTGTTAAAAGACAGTGTACAGCAAGGAGTGTAAACCAATATGGCTTCACTGCAAATTTTGAGAGTCTCTTCAAACAGAAATCCTTCAAAATCTGGAAATCTGACCCTAGTAAAACTAATATACAGGAGCATAAATTATAGCAGGCAGTAAATACAAGGGGAAATTGAAAGGGCCAAAGTGGATTTCAAAGAGCAAATAGCTAAAGTTGTACAAACAAATGAGACTGCAACCCTGTATCGTGCTGACCAATGTTATTTTGTCTCCTCTTTTGTCTCTGTCCATCTGTCTGTATCCACCTGTTGTCTCTTGTCTTATGCATAGATTGTAAACCTCTGGGGGCACGGATCTTTTTGTTTTGCTTATACAGAGCCTGGTACAGTGGGGTCCTGGTCCATGACTGGGGCTGCTAAGTGCTACAATACAAATAATAAATAATGTAATGTTGATAAATAAAATGTAATAAATATTGAAGGAGAAAATCTAAACTACTCATACACGTTAACCGAGTTCTGAATTAACTGTATCGGTCCAGGAAAGGAACATGGGCATCATTGTTGACAGCTCAGTGAGGACCTTTGCCTAATGTGCAGCTAATGTGGTCTAAAAAGCAAACAAGATGCTAGGTTGTATGAGGAATGGGATGATGAATAATACAGAGAATATTCTAATGCCAAGTCACCTGGAATACTGTTTACCCTACTGGTCACCCCATCTCAAAAAGGATACTACAGAACTAGAGGGGTTCAGAAAAGAGCAACAAGAATGATGAAGGGCATAAAAAGAGCTCTCATAGGAAGAGAGACTTAAAAGGCTGGTTTGCTTACCTTAGAAAGGAGGTGAATAAGAGGGAACATAGTAGAAGTATATAAAATAATGAATGGTAGAGAGAAGAGATCAGGAATTTTTGTTTAACTTGTCTGATAACACAAAAACAAAGGGATATTCAATAAAATTAAAAGATAAATTCAAAACTGTTAAGTTGTTTTTCATACATTAACATGTAATTAAACTCTGGAAATCACGGCTTTACAAAGTTGTTCAAGTCAGAATTTAATCCAATTCAAGAAGAATTGAATATTTTTAATGGATATCAAGAATATCCAGAGTTGCCTTATTAATGATAGCAAATTTTGAGGAAGAGATGTTAAACCTCATGCCTCAGGGCTTAACTGATTTTTAAATATTAAAGACTCAGCTGAGACTTAATGTGGGGGGCAGATTATTCCAGAATTTCCTGTTGCAGGGTTCTTAAACCTTCTGCTGAAGCATCTGGTACTGGCCACTGTTGGAGACAGTATACTGGATTAGATGGACCTTGGACCAGAGACAATAGGGCAATTCCTATGTTTCTACATACTCCCTTGCAAAACAAAATTCCTGCTTACTGCTCTGCTCCCTAGCATAGCAAAAAATGTTGTATGCCAACAGTCTAAAGATTAGCGTTCTAGAAAACTGCAGTTCAAACAATGTATAATATGGAAAATAGCTATTTTATCTTTAAAATAGAAGTAGTATAATGCATTGAGTTGTCTGACAATATTTTAAAAATACATCAATTTAAATTTATATTGCACTGGTTTACATTTTTTTAAAATCTTCAGTGGAAATAATAGGATTGATCAGAGGGAAAAGGAACAGATAGACATGAATCAAAGGCTACTTACAACCTATAGGTAAAAAATACTTACATTACAGGTGAACATGTGGCTGTAGCTTAAATCTGAAAATCTATATTTTTAAAAGGAAAATGGCCATCTTTCTGTACAATTTTATCACATTTCCAGAATGGCTCTTTATTTCATTGTCTGAGAGACTGGATAATTTAATTACTGTTTTATTTCCCTACGCATGGTACTTCTCATCCATAGTGCACTTTCACTTTTACTTTTTACTCCCCCTCAAAATCCAGATGAGGAAAATAAGCAAGGAATGCATTTGTTCAGTTGTAGCAAAGTAATTGGACAATCAGAAATGCAGATTGTCAGAAATAATTTGATCATTGTGCCAGAATTGTAAAATTTAGAATGAGCAATTGTCAATTGCTATTCTTGTTACAATAGCATGTTGATAAGAGCCATGCAAACTTTTTTCTTTTTTGTAGAAATTTAGAAGGTGATGTTGCCGTACGAAGCTCAGCTGCTGTCTATACATACTGCAAATCACGAGGGTTGTTTGCAGGGGTATCTTTAGAAGGAACATGTTTAATTGAAAGGAAAGAAACTAATCGCAAGTAAGTCGGATTCAAAATCATAGACTCATAGAGTTAGAAGGGACCGCAAGGGTCATCTAGTCTAACTGCCTGCCAAGATGGGGGATTTGTTGAGTCTAAATTGTCCAAGACAGATGACTATCCAGCCTCTTTGTGAAAACCTCCAGTGAAGAAGCTTCCACAACCTCCCGAGGCAATCTGTTCCATTGTCCTACTGTTCTTACAGTTAGGAAGTTTTTCCTGAGATTTAATCTATATTGTTCAATTGTGTTTCTTCCATATTTTGTACTGCATCATCAGATGGGTTACACTGGAATTTTAGTGGGATGGACTTTTAGGAAAATATTCAAAATAAATCTTATAGTTAACTTTGTAGAATTGAGATGCTCTGATATACTACTTTTGGTTGTGTTGAGTTCACAGCCAGTTCCCTAATTTATAAACAAATCAGGGTAAGGTAATTCATTGTTCAGATGCTTTAAATGTCTACTGTACTTTCAGGGTTAATAGGTGAATATTTGATACATATTGGTATAGTGCAGTGGTGGGCAACTTAGTGCCCGCGGGCCGCATTCAGCCCACCAGGGTAATCTGATTGCGCTGGCCCGCTGCTTCCCACAGCTCCCATTGGCTGGGAATGGCAAACCGCAGCCACTGGGAGCTGCGGGGGGCCATGCCTGTGAACGGTCCATGTCAGCAAAATGTCTTGCAGCCTGCAATCAGATTACCCTGTTGGGCCGCAGGTTGCCTACCACTGGTACAGTGGAACAAATTCTATCCCTGGAATGATTTCAGTAGAAATTGCAGGTGATTATCGAAAGCAAAATTGGGCCCATGGTATCTCCAGAAGCATTAATGGTGGAATTTGAGTATTGAAATTATATTGCCTCCATATGAACATTTATTCCACTGCACCATGCCAAGAGTTTATTTCTGATGTGAGTTATCTGTCTTTTTTTCATTAAAACAAGAAGTTTTTGAACTTCTGATGTATTAGATTTGGCAGGGAATGGCAGATATCTGGTTCAATGTCTTTTTAAAAATAAATTAGGGACTGTGGTTTAGAGCCTCACTAAAGATGCTCAAAAGCTGCTTCTTTCTGTTTTGTTTTGTTTTACCCATTGCTATCAAAACTGTCAGAATTGATGGGAGATTTAGGTCCAGTTTTCTAAATCTTAAAATTCTTTTCCATTCTGGTGCCATTGTTGTAAACATACACATACTAGATTTCTTTAACTTTATTGTCAGCTGCTTTCTAAGATGATAGCAATACTGTAAAATCAAAATTATACATAGATAATATGATAAAACTAAAATCTTTCCAAAATACTTTATTTTTTATCCCTCCTCCCAAGAAAATTATACATTTGCTTTAACACATGGTTCCAAAGATACACTAAAATGCAAAGAAATGAGGTTTTCCATGCTGTTTTCTGAAAGGTTTGAAATCTTGTTTGAGTCAAACCACTTGGATGAAAAATACATTAAAATCAAACCAGTCTGAGTTGGAGACAATTAAAATTTTAAATTGAATATGTCTCCTTTTTCTAAAAATCTCCAATCCTAGTATTGCTGTTTATAAGAGTAAAGGTTTTTAAAAATCCGAAATGTACTGTACCAATTTTAAGCTGTACAGTAGCAAAGGCATTAATTCATATTTCTTAAAAGCACGGTTTTGACAGGCCCTTATGTGAGTACATGTAGAAGATATGCGGGGACGCATGCGAGCAGGTTCTCCCCTTGTACAGCTGAGGCAAGGTCAGAAAGCAAGATGCACACACAGCAGGGAGAAGAACAGGTTAGGGATATGTCTCCCATTGGAACAGGCAGACCATGCTAGTGGGTGGGTCCTAAAGGTTTGTGTACGCTGTGAACTAGGCCACTCAAGGAGTCTAAGTCTGTGAATTAGGCCACTCAGTGAGTAGTTAATTGTACATGCTTAGAAACAAATAACACATCCACTGAAATGTTTATGGCATATTTGTGAAAACAGATGCTGTTGAACATTACCAAGAGTCCAGTTTTCCTTCTTGCTCTAATATGAAAGGACTCTTTAAATAAATAAATAAAATCTGTAATCACAATATAGCAAGAGTTTTAGCAAGTTTGTACCACTTGTTTTCTATGGTTACCAAGAGTTATTGTGGTCGATATTAAAAAGGCCACATTAAAAGCCCTTTAAGCTATAACTGTTTTCTGTGAAATCACTGTTCTCTTTCCTTGTTTAATGCTGACTTTCAGTGCAGCAGATGATCCTGCAGCTGGCATCTGCTAGTGCGCGCACACAAAAAAATCCTGATGTTTCATTTTTTGCACACCACCATGCTTTTCTGTAGAAAATGAGCTGGAACAAAATATTGGTGAAAATTAAGATGAAGTAATAATAAAGGGAAACAAGTCTGTTCCCTGTACTTTATTGTTCTCAATTTATATTGAGCACTGAACAACTTCTGCCATTCCTTCGTGGGTAATCAGTTTAAGAAATCAAGTAAGTGTTATTTATACAACATGTCGAAATGGCATGGTACATAGGGAGTCTTTTAAACTGTAGGCTAAACTAAAAGTATAGATGAGACGATGATTAAAGCAACTGATATAATTTTTTGTGCTAGATTTTATGGTCAAGATATTCGAGCTAGTGCCATTTTATTTGGTGATGTACCTCGTCTTACTCAATCAGAAGATCTGCATGAAATTCTGGATTCCTTTACTGAACAATATGAAAATGAGGAGCAGAAAAACAATGCAAGGAAAGCAGCAAGGGAACAAAGGAAGGTTTGCACACATCTTTTTCCATATTGGCTCTCTGTTGCTAAATCCTTTCATCTACAATTAGACCTAATCCTAATATTGCTGTGTTGATGGCACTCACATTGAAGTCACTGGATATGTTAAGTGCTGACTGATGGAAGGGTAGGGTGTCTTCTCTGAGTATACTGTATTCACTCAAGCGCACTGTTCAGTATTGCCAGGGGAACCTCCTCCACAGAAGAACCCTACTATTACATTAAGTTTTGCATACTCCAGTCTAACAAAATAATTCTTCGTTACACTGTTTCCGAGAAGACAACCAACTTAAAGAGACATATCTGTATTTGACGCACTACAATCAGAAATATTCAAAATGTTCTTTTCAGCTGCAGCTTGATCTTCAAGAAAAATATTAATTCTTAAGAATATATGGAACAAACCAGGGTTTTTCAGTTGAGTGTTCTGCTCCTTCTGTTTTCCATCCAAAATTATAACTCTTGGATTGGGCCATCATATTTAATCTCTGAGAAGATGCTGAGAATTATGGGAAAAGACATTATCAATGTCTAGGCAATATTATCTCTCTAGATGTAACAGCTGATGCTATTGAGAGAGACTATAATATACATAATTTATTTTCCACCTTTTTGTTAAAACATCAAGCAGTAACATTTATCATTTACACATATAACTTCGTAATGAATTATTGTGTGGCTATATCAAAATCCGTCTTTAGTTTTATAGTTTGAAATGTAATGTCATCAAGAGGAAATAAGTGATGGGTGCTTCTTAATTTCTTCTGGACTATCTCCAGGCCTTCAGTTACATTAACCTATACTTGCTAGTGAGGAGTGATTTTTGCTATTTTTAAAATTATTTATTTTAGGCTAATGATCCACCTGTTAAACCATCATCGAGGCCACAATCACGTAAACCACCTGTGTATGCTGCAACAGCAGGTATGAGTGTTTTGATGATTACATTAAATTGTTGCTATATGTGAAAGAAGAGTATTAGAAATACTCTGAGTATTGATGTTTTTATGCTATTCAACCCCCTTTTCTTGTGTGAGATGGTAACTTCTCTATAACAGCTTGATTTGTCAAAAAGTGGAATTATTTTGGGATAGATTCATGAAAGATAATGGGTGAAATTTTTATGGTTTTTAACTTCTAATGTACTTTTATCGAGTTTCTAAATGCAACATAACGTTTAGTAAACAGACACTACAAAATGGCTGATTGTATTATTACTACATATTGTAGATGACAGCTGAATATAAAAATTAGTGCCAGTTTTACAGTCATGTATGTAATAGCTCAGAAGGGATATTAAAGTTAATTGGGTACATAATGGTCCACTTTGTATTGTTATACCAATAAAATAAAAACCACAGGATCTTATTAAAGGGAAAAAGACAAAATACCACATTTATTGTGAATACAGAAAGAATCATGGTAAGCAGTTAGTTATAGCTATAACATTCCATTCAATTTCATATTTATTCACACATTCATTCATGCACACGTACACACACACACACACACATTCTGCAAGGTTGTTATCATAGTTACCAGCCTTAGAGTTGCTCATGCCAAGCCACTGGCCAGGTGGCCTGGACATGAGGAGGGAGCAGGGCCTTGTCAGATGCTCATCTGATGCCCCTGGAAGTTGGTTTGCAGAATCAGAGTTCCCCAAAGTTCTCACTTTTTAGAGTCTATTTTTATAGGAATTTCTTCCTATGCCAGTCTATGGGAATTGCTTCATCATGCTGTTGCTGAATCAATCAGCAGATAGCACATTCCTGACAGCTCCGTGCTGCTAGATGTTATCTTGTTCTTTGGTTCTCCCATTCTTGAGGCTGTTGGGTGGATTCCAGTCTGCCCTCCGTGGGCGGGGGGGTCCTCTGGTTATTTCCACTCGACGCCTTCTTCAGCTGATGGACACTGGATTCTTAGGCTGGCACCTCCCTGATCATTCAGTTATTATCCACACCAAGCATCCATCCACATACATCCTCTATCTCTATTTTAATCACAATTGTTAATACAACAAAAGGGTGGGGAGTCCCTGGGTGCTGTTTCTGTTGTTACAGAGTATTGCTTTGAGTCTCTCTCTCTGTGAATTGCTTTGAGAACAGACTCTATCTTAGAATGTACTAACACAATTAGCAGCTTGCAAGTTTCACACATAGAGGGAGAGAAACAGTACCAAAAACCAAGAGACCTCTTAATTAGTAATACCCTGGAATTTAAACTCTGGGGAATCAAACTCATTTGTGATTTTAATACAGAACTTCTTTAATATGATCCAACAGTATGATGGATTTTTTTTCCTATTTAAGGGGAATGTTTTCTTGTAAAAACTACTGACTTTTAGGAGGAAGTTAATCTCTTCTGGTCTAGGCCCAATGGGCTGCCTCTTTTCATCATCCTCTTCAAATAGATAGATGAATCTTTCACTAGGATACTATCTTAATTCCTTACTCTATTTTAGTCTTCCTTCTGCCACACAGCAAGTAGGGTATGTGATGCTCCTGCTGATATGTTTTTCCCCTGAAGCGCCTTTCTTATTCTATTGGGAAATAGATTAATCAAGAGTTTCATTCCTCAGTCCTAGTGCAGTGAATAGCTATTTCTTCTCTCCACCACCACTTCTTGGCTAACTACAATAATTTTGTGGATGCTGAACATATATTACAAGAGCAGAAAACAAAGTAAATTGACCTATATGTTGTACCAATAAGATAAAAACCAGCAGGATCTTATTAAAGGGAAAAAGGCAAAATACCACATTTATTGTGAATACAGAAAGAATCCTAGTAAGCAGTTAGTTATAGTTATAACATTCCATTCAATCTCATATTTATTCACACACACACACACACACACACACACACACACACACACACACACACACACACACACACACACACACACACACACACACACACACACACACACACACACACACACACACTGGCCAGGTGGCCTGGACATGAGGAGGGAGCAGGGCCTTGTCAGATGCTCATCTGATGCTCCTGGAAGTTGGTTTGCAGAATCAGACCCCCCAAAGTTCTCACTTTTTAGAGTCTATTTTTATAGGAATTTCTTCCTATGCCAGTCTATGGGAATTGCTGCTTCATGCTGTTGCTGAATCAATCAGCAGATAGCACATTCCTGACGGCTCCAAGATGTTATCTTGTTCTTTGGTTCTCCCATTCTTGAGGCTGTTGGGTGGATTCCAGTCTGCCCTCCGGGGGGTCCTCTGGTTATTTCCACTTGACGCCTTCTTCAGCCGATGGACACTGGATTCTTAGGCTGGCACCTCCCTGATCATTCAGTTATTATCCACACCAAGCATCCATCCACATACATCCTCTATCTCTATTTTAATCACAATTGTTAATACAACAAAAGGGTGGGGAGTCTCTGGGTGCTGTTTCTGTTGTTAGAGTATTGCTTTGAGTCTCTCTCTCTGTGAATTGCTTGGAGAATAGACTCTGTCTTAGAATGTACTAACACAATTAGCAGCTTGCAAGTTTCACACATACAGGGAGAGAAACAGTACCAAAAACCAAGAGACCTCTTAATTAGTAATACCCTGGAATTTAAACTCTGGGGAATCAAACTCATTTGTGATTTTAATACAGAACTTCTTTAATATGATCCAACATATATTGATATGTTATATAAATTAATTATTTACATTTTTCTGCAGCTGTAAAAAATCCACACAAACTTTATCCTGAACTTCCCAATTACCATCCCACGGAGGGTAAGTACTACACTTTGAATTTATTTTATAAAGGCCACATGCAATGGGTGTGAGACTGTATGGGAATATTTTGGAAAACGTTATACTTTTTAAAAAAAATTCTGTGCTGCATCCCTTTGTTATATTTATTATCCAGACAAATCAAGATTTCCTTCTGGTTTTTTTATGTTTCAGAGTAGCAGCTGTGTTAGTCTGTATTCGCAAAAAGAAAAGGAGTACTAGTGGCACCTTAGAGACTAACCAATTTATTTGAGCATAAGCTTTCATGAGCTATAGCTCACTTCAATCTCTCTGGTCATGCAATCACAGACATGAAGGTCGCTATCTTAAAACAAAGAAACTTCAAATCCAGACTCCAGCGAGAAACTGCTGAATTGGAATTCATTTGCAAATTGGATACTATGAATTTAGGCTTAAATAGAGACTGGGAGTGGCTAAGTCATTATGCAAGGTAGCCTATTTCCTCTTGTTTTTTCCTACCCCCCCCCCCCAGATGTTCTGGTTTAACTTGGTTTTAAACTTGGAGAGTGGTCAGTTTGGATGAGCTATTACCAGCAGGAGAGTGAGTCTCTGTGTGTATGGGGGTGGGTTTTTGGAGGGGGGTGAGGGAGTGAGAGAACCTGGATTTGTGCAGGAAATGGCCTAACTTCATTATCATGCACATTGTGTAAAGAGTTGTCACTTTGGATGGGCTATCACCAGCAGGAGAGTGAATTTGTGTGGGGGGGTGGAGGGTGAGAAAACCTGGATTTGTGCTGGAAATGGCCTAACCTGTTGCTCACTTTAGATAAGCTATTACCAGCAGGACAGTGGGGTGGGAGGAGGTATTGTTTCATATTCTCTGTGTATATATAAAGTCTGCTGCAGTTTCCACGGTATGCATCTGATGAAGTGAGCTGTAGCTCACGAAAGCTCATGCTCAAATAAATTGGTTAGTCTCTAAGGTGCCACAAGGACTCCTTTTCTTTTTGTGAATACAGACTAACACGGCTGTTACTCTGAAAGAAATGAGGATTTCACATCCCAGCTATTGATAAGTGAGTTCTTGCCAGACAAGATGCTATCAAACTAAGTTTCCTTTTACATTTTCTAGGCACTTCTCTTTCTCTGGAGGCGATAGGCATTATCAGGACAGGATTGTATTCCTAACAGCCCAATAGCACCTGATTTCAATGTGACTAGTTTGGAATGTGAGGATGTAACTGTTCGCTTCCTAGCTTATGGCTGCCTCTGCTGCTTAGCCAAAGGCCTTAGCCTAAGCACAGGTCCTCAGACTGTCACAGTAAGAGAAGGCCCTTACACCGGCAGACAGTTATTTTGATTCTTTCTTTTGTACCTCTATAACTAGCCAAGTGATAAGAATACACCTAAATTCTTAGAGTATAGGCCTTTACAGACAGGCCTGAATATCTATATCCTAACAGTACTCCTTTTCTTTTTACCTTTATCTTGTTCCCTGGCTTTATGCTCAGACAGCAGGTGAATCTCACCTTCCTTTCTGTCTCCTTGTGGCCTAACTTCTTACATTTCAAAAATCCTTTTCCCCCATTCAATATACATGTTCAGTCCTATAAATAGACTATATTTAATGATACCACCTTAATGAGGCAAAGGAGATCACTATGACATAATAACCTTTGACCAAGTCTACCCTCTCGTCTCTGTGCACAAAGTAGTGTAAATCCTGTTTTAAATAAACAAATACCCACAATGGTCAAATCTGATTAGCATCATAAGGTTAGTTTGCCATTGAATTTACATCCTTTCACAGGATTATGCAATGGTTTGAGATTATAAATCTGCTTTTTGGTGTAACACAGAGATCACTTGTGCTGTGGTCTGGACTGTCAAGTTTTCTGAGGTCATAACAAGGGCCTGGCTCATTTTCATGCCTAACTCATTTATGATTCTGTGGCACCCAGCACCACTTGTAGTTTATGGAGTTTGTACTGTGAGAGCTTGCCATCACAGATCATTAGAAGTAATTTTGAAGCCCAAACAATTTAACCTTTCTTCTGCACCTGGCAGAACCCTATGGACAAAGTGGTAAATTCACTTAGAGAATGTTTAAGCCCATGTGGCTTTTGTTTCCCCAAGTATGTCTCACCCTTCCAATGGAAAAAGCAAGTTTGCATTGATCTCCTGAAACCACTTATAAGGTCCACAAACTATTTTGCAAGGCAGTGTAATATAATATTATCCAAATAAATTGGATAGGCTTTTTGATCTATAAAATACATTAGCTGCTTGTCAACCATGAAGTTTTATACAGACAGTAAGTCTTGGACAGTGCGAAGATCAGACCCAAAACTTTGGTACTGCATAAACATACACATTGTCTCACATACACACAATGCTTAAAAAAAATTAAAATATTTCACCAGAATGTTTCAATGTGTTTTCAATTTAAAAATTTACAAGTAAAAATAACTACAATGATCCAGTTATATTAAAAACCATTACAAAAACAAATTAGTTGTGGTGTTCAAAACATCCACGAAGTATGATTTAATTTAACCCCAAGGTCTTGACCAGTGTCCCAATTACGTTATCTCATGTGCACAAATCATTAATAAATTAACACGATGCATTTTTAAACACACAAAAAGAGAAAAAAAGTTAAAACTTATAATACTTAAAAATATTTAATCTTCATTTTAACCACCTACCTTATTGCTTCACCTCTGCCCTCTCTGTTTGTAGTTTTCTTAAAAGGAAAAGTTATTTCTTGTAATTTCTGATAGTAATACATATACTTGTTGGGGAAAAGTGTTCAATTTAGGAGATAGGTGTCAGGTTTCATTGGCAACGTCCAGTCCTACTTCTGAAAACCAAACGGGAGAAATGCACACAGGGGAAAAGACAGAGGTGGAAAAAAGATAGGAAAATTCTACTTTTTTCTGTAATATTTGGTTTCTGGAAACCCACAGAAACATCACACATTCTCTAACCTTTTTAGAAACATTGGAACCTGACAAACATTTGTCACAGTCAGGCTGCTAAAATAGAACTTTCAGTTCTGCCTCTTCTGAAGGGGAGAGGGAGTTGGGGGTTGGTGATATTTTGTCTTAGGGTATGTCTACACTGGCAAGGTTTTGCCCCACAAGTTATACCACTTCTATTAAAACGCTGGAATTAAACCACTGTTGTGTGTCCACACTGCGCTCCTTGTGACCCTGGAGCGCATCCACATTAGCAGCTCTTGCAATGGGAAAGAGAGCAGTGCATTGTGGTAGCTATCCCACTGTGCAACTCGCCACAGGGTGCTTTGGGAAGGGTTTGCAATGCCTCTTGGGGAAGGCATAGTGTCACATGATGCAGGTTTCTCAATCCCATTGTTCCATGGGCATCCTACCACATTGCCAGCTGCTTTTCAACTGAAGTGTGTGGGGAGGGGAGTGTGTGTGTGTGTGTATGTATGGGGGAGAGACAGTGTGTTTTGGGGGACAGAGTGTGTCAGCATGCTGTCTTGTAAGTTCAGACATCAGCAGAAAGCAACCATTCCTAAGGCAGGGAGAGGGGGAAAACCCGACATCAGCCCCTGCCTCCTTCCCTAGGCTCTTTGCACAGCAATCTCCTCTCTCTCTCTCTCTCTCTCTCTCTCACACACATACTCACACACACACACACACTGCCTCTGTGTTCAACAGCATGAGCATTCTGCATTAATGGTTTGCTTTGTGTTCCATAACAGGTTAGCACAGCATGCTTCGAAAGGGGCGGGGCGCATGTCTCCAGGGCAGGCTGAGTTCAAAACAATGAGCAGAGCGGTCACTTGAGGCATTGTGGGACAGCTCTGGAAGCCAATTACAGAGCAGAAAGCAATCAAGTATTTACATTGGCAATAGAGTGCCAGAGCCTCTGCACAAATAGTCTTACGACTCTCGTCGAGGTGGTTTTTTTGCAACTCTGCAAATGAGGAGTTTCTGCGCACAAAGAGGCTTGGCAGTGTGCACACGTCTGCAGTTTGAGTGCAAAAAGCTGCTTTACTGCGCAGAAACTTGCCAGCGTAGACAAGCCCTACTCAGCAGACCAATTTTCCTTGCATAGTAGTCCTGTC
Source organism: Eretmochelys imbricata (assembly GCF_965152235.1). Lineage (NCBI taxonomy): Eukaryota > Metazoa > Chordata > Testudines > Cheloniidae > Eretmochelys > Eretmochelys imbricata. Next base: position 39,186,040 of record NC_135574.1, read on the forward strand.
ATCCAGGATATCTGCAGCCTTATAGGTATTATGCAGCTCTGAAAACTAGAGATATTTTCTGTCATTAAGCTCTAAAATGCTGATATCTTATTCTTGTAGTAAAGAGATAAATGGCACATAAGAAAATTGCTGCTAAGACTAAGGCCCTGATCCTGCAACCTGGTCTTTTAGCACTGACCCCTGTATTTATGTGTAGTGCCAAGACTGATTTAAACAGGACCCCACCTAGGAGCGGAGGCCTGTGCTACCAAGTTACCATTGCAGGGTTAAGGCCTGTTATATTATTCAGGTCCTTAAGTAATATTATATGGTTTCAACATTTAACATAAATCTCTTCTGTTGCCAGTGAAGAAAACTACAATAATTTGTAGACAACACATAGAAGTAGAAATAAAATTAATCCTCTAGAAGCCATGTTTTAGATTTTATATCATAAACATTATTGCTGGAATACTAGACCTTAGCATATAGCAACAGTATGTCCATTGTCATCAGTAGGAAGGGGTTAATTGCAAAAAAAAAAATAACAGTAACAGAAGAGTTGAAACATTTTATACTTCTATGATGTTACATGAAAGAAGAATTTGATTTGTGTTTGAGACATTTTTAATTATCTACAATGGAGACCTTCTGAGTTATCTTGATGAGTAAAGTTTTATATAACCTGTTTCAAGTCCAAGACAGAATATTAAATTAAAAAACATGTCTCTAAACTGATACTGTGATACTTGATTCATATGCAAGCAGAGCAGACTGAGTTTTTATACAGCTCAATTCTGTCAAGACTAATTCTTAGATTAATGCACTAAAGTGTAAATGGTGTTTCCAAAGGAAGATTTTAAACGTTATCAGAAATGGGAAATATTACATATTTTAGTGCCTGTTTCTTTAAAGTGTTGTAAATCACTAGGAATTATTACAACTCTGAACATAAAACATCACAGTAGTACCATTATTAACTAAATAGGCTGGGATTATCAAAGAAATCTCATGGATTTGGCCATACAGCTCCCTTAGGGTCTTTTGAAATTCCTGTCCTAGCAAATACCATTGTGGTTGGCAGAAACCAATTCTCCATCTACTGGAAGAAGTCACTGATTTTAATCTGACTTTTCAAAAAGAAGCTTTGAGTCTCTATCTTTTAGTTTTTAAAAAAATGTTCTTTTTGAAAAATGTTACATATTACCTTTTTTGTTTGTTTGTCTTGCTTCCTGTTTGCCATCTTGCAAAAGAACCTATACCCCCTCTGTCACAAAGTAGCATGTCTTACTCTATCAGGTAGCTAAGAAACAAAAATGATGGTCAATTATAGCTCATATGATGAGACCATTAACTTCCTCCTTAGTCTTTTTGCATTTTGGAAGCATTCGCCATGGTATGGGAAGTTTGGTGTTTCTGATTCACATCCTCAAATGTTAACACCCTATTCCACCCTATGAGGGTAGAATACTTTGGAGATAATTGAGATAAGACCAGAAAAGAGATCTTGTAATTGCACATAGGCCAACTGACCAAACATCCACATGTGCCTCCTTGCCCTACTAGAAGCAGAGATTTGTAGAGAGGGGATTTTTCAATTTCTTTGTGTTCCAGCTTGACACCCCAGGTGTCTTCCTGAGCTTATGAGAAACCTACCAGTGCTTCCAATCGTCCTTCACGCACTAGCTTTTTTATTGCAACTGCACAAACGACATCTGAAGTGTTTCTTCAGCAACCTTAGGGCTTCTCTTTACTGCTAAAAAATCTGTTTTTAATGCATATGAGCAATCCTGAGCTAAAAACACAGTGAAGAGAAGGCCACTTTAATTTTACCACCGGCACTGAACCTCAGGCGGTGTGTATAGGGCTGACATTGGCGAAAAGCCGAGAGATAGGACAGGAGAAAGATAGTGGGGATAGAAAGAAACACATGAAGGAAAGGATAATAGAGCAGGATCTCACATGTATCAGGCTGGGGTTCTCATGCTGGTGATGGTCAGGGGTCCCCACTAGTGCACTGAGGTCTGAAATTTGGGAGGGAATGGGGTCTGAAGCTGGAGTTGTTTTCAGACTTCTGTGCTCCAACTCAGACTACTTGGGGAGGACTGGTTCTTGCCTTGGCAGACTGAAGTGATTATTTTCCAAGTTAGGAAACCATCAGGGAACAGCTGGGATAGCAGAGAAAAGGGAATAATTTCAGAGCCTTCCTCCCCCAAGCTGTGTTAGTCCAGGGAGCTCAAAGATCAACTGGAACAAGGTCGAGGCATAGTGGCCTCGTTTTGGATTGGATTTTTAAGCTATTCTGTCATACAAAGAATATTTCAGGTAGACTTGTACAGTCTGTGCAAAATAGAAGTGGGGAATCAAGATCTTACTTGAAACAGAAAGCTAGTTACAACTTTAAATACACACTGAATACCATCTCACCAATTGCTTTACAATTTCACAGCACTATGAAGATATTAATGGCTCTTAAGGACATCCTGTGTGGTAGATAAGAATCCTTATTTCCCATTCCACATTTGAAGAAGCTGAGACAGAAATTTTACTGACCTATCTCAGAGATACTGTAGTTTACTGATTTAGTCATGGAGCTGGGAATTGGGAGGCTTTAGTTGTAATCCTAGTTCTGCCACAGATTTGCTGTGTGATTTTATGAAAGTTTCTTCATAGACTCTCACATATTAGGCCAGAAGGAACCATTAGATTAGTCCCAGTTTAGATCATATAATCTGACTTCTTGTTTAGCACAGAGCATTGAATTTCACTCAGTTATTCATGTATTCAACTGGTGGTTGAACTAAAGCATATCTTCTATAGATGCTGTCACATCATCTGGAGTGGCTAATGAGAATGAGTGTCAGCCTCAGGGCAGACTGCAAAAAGCAGGGCAGAAACCCCAAACTGGTTGTATGTTCTATAATTATGTTTCATCAATGCAGTAAAAAGTGTGAACTCCTAAAGCACTATAACAATCTTACCACAGAGTTTGACAGTCCCCTTGGGCATTCCAATCTATCTTGCCACCTTGGCAAGCTGAATTTATGTAATAGATGGTCACTTTACACAAAAATCTCATAAATATTCAGATTACTTCCACACGCAAAGGACCAGTCATTTACCCCAGGTCATTTGTACTTAGATCTCAATGCCTGTAGCCAGTCCTGTAATAAACTTAGTAAGGATTTATTAACTAAGAAAAGAAATAGTAGAGTTATTTACAAAGTTAAAACAGGAAACATACATACACAAATGAATTACAGTCATAGGTTTAGAAGGGTATTATCGGCTTCTATAATAAGCAGCTCTATGTGTCCTTTAGGGCTGACCCATGCCATGCAGCATGGGGATCTCTTGCTTTATATTTAGGAACCTTTGCCCCTCAGAGTCCAGACAGCATAAAAGATCCAATTTCTTCTTGTCCTTTTTTTTTCTTCTTGTCTTGTCTTTGTCTGTCATTACCCCAGAATCCAAGGTCATGGGTGAGCTGTCCGCACATAACCTCTTCATGAGGCATGTGGGGAGCAATTGACAAAGTCTTTGTTTCACAATGGCCAATTTCGATTTAGTAGCCTTTCCTGGTGGGCAGGAAATAACACCTCCTGGGGTAAACTTACATTTCACACTTAGTAATGCTTTTCCCTGGACTGTAGGGAATTTGCAATCTTAACAAACATTTTTGTAGTTACATAGAATCATAGAAGATTAGGGTTGGAAGAGACCTCAGGAGGTCATCTAGTCCAACCCCCTGCTCAAAGCAGGACCAATACCAACTAAATCATCCTAGGCAGGGCTTTGTCAAGCTGGGCCTTAAAACCTCTAAGGATGGAGATTCCACCACCTCCTTAGGTAACCCATTCCAGTGCTTCACCTAGTGAAATAGTTTTTCTTAATATCCAAGCTAGACCTCCCCTACTGCAACTTGAGACCATTGTTCCTTGTTCTGTCATCTGCCACCACTGAGAACAGCCTAGCTCCATCCTCTTTGGAACCCCCCTTCAGGTAGTTGAAGGCAGCTATCAAATCCCCCCTCACTCTTCTCTTCTGCAGACTAAATAAACCCAGTTCCCTCACTTCTCCTCATAAGTTGTGTGCCCCATCCCACTGATCATTTTCACTGCCCTCCGCTAGACTCTCTCCAATTTGTCCATATCCTTTCTGTAGTGGGGGCCCCAAAACTGGATGCAATACTCCAGATATGGCCTCACCAGTGCAGAACAGAGGGGAATAATCACTTCCCTCGATCTTCTGGCAACGCTCCTACTAATGCAGCCCAATATGCCATTAGCCTTGTTGGTAACAAGGGCACACTGTTGACTAATATCCAGCTTCTCATCCACTGTAATCCCCAGGTCCTTTTCTGCAGAACAGTCCCCAGCCTGTAGCAGTGCATGGGATTCTTCTGTCCTAAGTCCAGGACTCTGCACTTGTCCTTGTTGAACCTCATTAGATTTCTTTTGGCCCAATCCTCCAAAATTTGTCTAGGTCACTCTGGATTCTATCCCTACCCTCCAGCATATCTACCTCTCCGACCCACTTTGTGTCATCCGCAAACTTGCTGAGGGTGCAATCCATCCCATCAAACAGATCATTAATGAAGATTTTGAACAAAAACAGCCCCAGGACAGACCCCTGAGGCACTCCACTTGATACCAGCTACCAACTAGAGATGGAGCCTTTGATCACTACCCGTTGAGTCTAATGATCTAGCCAGCTTTCTATCCATCTTATAGTCCATTCATCCAGCCCATACTTCTTTAACTTGCTGGCAAGCATACTGTGGGAGACGGTATCAAAAGCTTTGCTAAAGTCAAGGTATATCATGTACACTACTTTCCCCATATCCACAGAGCCAGTTATCTCATCATAGAAGGCAATCAGGTTGGTCAGGCTTGACTTGCCCTTGGTAAATCCATGTTTACTGTTCCTGATCCCGTCTTCTCCAAGTGCTTCAAAATTGATTCCTTGAGGACCTGCTCTATGATTTTTCCAGGGACTGAGGTGAGTTTGACTGATCTGTAGTTCCCCAGATTCTCCTTCTTCCCTTTTTTAAAGACGGGCACTATATTTGTCTTTTTCCAATCATCCGGGACCTCCCATGATTGCCACGAGTTTTCAAAGATAATGGCCAATGTTTCTGCAATCACATCAGCCAACTCTCTCAGAACCCTTGGATGCATGACATCCGGCCCCATGGATTTGTGCTTTTCTAAATAGTCCTTAACCTGTTCTTTTACCACTGAGGGCTGCTCACCTTCTCCTCATACTGTGCTGCCCAGTGCAGCAGTGTGGGAGCTGACCTTGTCTGTGAAGACCAAGGCAAAAAAAAGGATTGAGTGCTTCAGCTTTTTCCAGATCTGTCACTAGCTTGCCTCCCCCATTCAGGAAGGGTCCCACACTTTCCCTGACCACCTTCTTGTTGCTAAACATACCTGTAGAAACCCTTCTTGTTACCCTTCACATCCCTTCCTAGCTGCAACTCCAGTTGTGCTTTGGCCTTCCTGATTGCACCCCTGCATGCTCGAGCAATATTTTTATACTCCTCCCTAGTCATATATCTGAGTTTCCACTTCTTATAAGCTTCCTTTTTGTGTTTAAGCTCACCCGAAGATTGCTCTGTTAAACTAAGCTGGTCGCCTGCCATATTTGCTGTTCTTTCTGCACATCGGGATGGTTTGTTCCTGCACCTTCAATAAGGCTTCTTTAAAATACAAACAGCTCTCCTGGACTCCTTTTCATAGAATCATAGAAGATTAGGGTTGGGGGAGACCTCAGGAGGTCATCTAGTCCAACCCCCTGCTCAAAGCAAGACCCACACCAACTAAATCATCCCAGCCAGGGCTTTGTCTAGCTGGGCCCATACAAACTCTAAGGATGGAGGTTCCACCACCACTCTAGGTAACCCATTCCACGGCTTCACCACCCTCCTAGTGAAATAGTGTTTCCTAATATCCAACCTACACCTCCCCCACTGCAGCTTGAGACCACTGCTTCTTGTTCTGTCATCTGCCACCACTGAGAACAGTTGAGCTCCATCCTCTTTGGAACCCCCCTTCAGGTAGTTGAAGGCTGCTATCAAATCCCCCCTCACTCTTCTCTTCTGCAGACTAAATAAACCCAGTTCCCTCAGCCTCTCCTCATAAGTCATGTGCCCCAGCCCCCTGATCATTTTTGTTGCCCTCTGCTGGACTCTCTCCAAATTGTCCACATTCTTTCTGTAGTGGGGGCCCCAAAACTGGACGCAATACCCCAGATGTGGCCTCACCAGTGCCAAATAGAGGGGAATAATCACTTCCCTCAGTCTGCTGGCAATGCTCTTACGAATGCAGCCCAATATGCCATTAGCCTTCTTGGTAACAAGGGCACACTACTGACTCATATCCAGCTTCTCATCCACTGTTATCCCCAGGTCCGTTTCTGCAGAACTGCTGTTTAGTTCCCCTCATATTAGCCTCCCAGGCAATCCTGCCCATCAGTTCCCTGAGGGAGTCAAAGTCTGCTTTTCTGAAGTCCAGGGTCCGTATTCTGCTGCTCTCCTTTCTTCCTTTTGTCAGAATCCTGAACTCGACCATCTCATGGTCACTGCTGCCCAGGTTGCCACCCACTTCTACTTTCTCTACCGATTCTTCCTGCTTGTGAGTAGCAGGTCAAGAGGAGCATTGGCCCTGGTTGGTTCCTCCAACACTTGCACCAGGAAGTTGTCCCCAACGCTCTCCAATAACTTCTTGGATTGTCTGTGCACTGCTGTATTGTTCTCCCAGTAGATGTCAGGGTGATTGAAGTCCCCCATGAAAACCAGGGCCTGTGATCTGGAAACTTCTGTTAGTTGTCTGAAGAAAGCCTCGTCTACCTCATCCTCCTGGTCTGGTGGTCTATAGCAGATGCCCGCCACGACATCACCCTTGTTGCTCTCACCTCTAAACTTAACCCAAAGACACTCAACACGCTTTTCTCCAGTTTCATATGGAGCTCTGAGCAATTATACTGCTCTCTTACATACAGAGCAAATGCTTAAACATTACTTTATAATATGGGATACAGATATTGTAAGTAGGAATAATACATGTAGCATCCTACAAGCATTCCATAAAGTCTAAACAATAAACACATTTGTTATAACTCTAATATTTATTTTGATAGTGCTAACAAACAGGTAAATGGGACTGGTTTCCAGCTGTGCATTTGTAAGTGTTCAATAAGGGAGAATCCAGGTTTTCATGACAGTGTGTTCCAATGGTTAATTAATCACCCTCACTATTCAAAAAAAAGCACACATTTTTAATGAATTTATCTGGTTTCAGATTCCAGCTATTGGTTCTTTTTATGCCTTTCTCCAATTTAAGATCCATTTAGTTTCCAGTATTTTCTCCCGTTGAAGATGCTGGAATCAAGTCACCCTTCAGTCTTCTTTTTGATAAAATAAACAGACTGAGCTTTAAGTCTGTCAATGAAAGGCATATTCTTTGGTCCTCAAATAAATGTGGATCTTTTCTGTCCCCTCTCCAATTTTTCACCATTATTTTAAAATATGGGCACCAGAACTGGACACAATATTCCAGTACAGATTTTACCAATGACACGTACTGAAGTAAAATCACTTTCATCCTTACTGCTCCCTTGTTTATACATCCAAGGATTTAGCTCTTTTTGCTGTAGCATTGCACTGGGAGATTATGTTCAGTTGTTTGTCCACTATGACCCCAAAATTCTTTTTAATCCTTTTGCTCTCCAGAATATTGTCCCCCATTCTGTAAGTATGGCCTGAATTCTTTGTTCCTAGAGTATGACCTTGCCTTTGGTTGTATTAAATCCAAATTGTTCTGTATGACTGCCCTGTCCTCATCATTATTTATTACTTCACCAACCTTTGTCATCCACAGACTTTATCAGCAGTAATTTTTATTTACTTCCAGATCATTAATAAAATGACTGTATAGCATTGGGTCTTCAACAAATCCCTTCAGAAACCTCATTAGAAATACCCCAGTCAATGATGATTCCCCATTGACAACTTTTTTGAGATTTTATTTGTATTAGTGTAGTGCTTAGGAACCCTAGTCATGATCTAGGCACTGTACAAAAACAGAACATGGCCATGGCCCAAAGATCTTACAATATAGGCCTTCAAGGGACCTCCTGTGTCACTAAATCCAGTCCTTTGCTTTCTCAGGCAATCCCATCATATAATTCCATTCATAAATTTATCAAACTCCATCTTAAAACTAGTTAGGCTGTTTAGCCCCACTACTCATATTAGAAAGCCTTTCCAGACCCTCACTCCTCTGATGATTAGAAACCTAATTTCCAGACTAAATATATTCGTGTCCAGTTTGTACCCATTTGTTCTTGTGCCAACATTGTCCTGTATATTAAAAAGCCCTTCTCCCTCCCTGGTGTGTTCTCCCCTCCTCCCTCTTCAATGTATTTCTAGAGAGCAATCAGATTCCCCGTTAGCCTTCATTTTTCTAGGCTAAACAAGCCAAGCTCTTTTAATCTCCTCTAATAGGATAGGCTCTCCATTCCCCTGATCATTCTAATAGCCCTTCTCTGCACCTGCTCCAATTTGAATTCATCTTTCTTAAACATGGGTGACCAGAATTGTACACTGTATTCCAAATGAGGTCTCACGAGCCTGGCACAATGGCATTAATATACTTCCTGTCTCTATTGTAAATACCTCACCTGATACATCCTAGGATCACATTTGCTTTTATTTTTATGGCCACATTACACTGATGGCTCATTGTCATCCTGTGATTGACTAATATCCCCAGGTCTTTCTCCTCCATTTTCATTTCCAGCTGATGAGCCACCAGTTTATAGCATATTTTTGTTAGTCCCTAAATGCATGAACTTGCACTTAACGCTATTAAATTCCATCCTGTTTCTGTTACTCAAGTCCTCTGGGTCATCCAAGTCTGTTTTTATAATATTACAGTCTTCCTCTGTATTGATGATGCCTCCCAGCTTCGTGTCATCAGCAAATTTTATTAGCACTTTCCTACTTGGTGTTGTCAGTGAAAAAATTAAGATCAGCAACTCAGCAACAAAGAAATCAAGAGAGATCTGATCTTGATGAAGATGAAGTCAAGTCAGTGGCCCTTTTGGTGAGTGGGCAAGTTGAACCAAGGCTGCAGGTTGAATTAAGAGGTGATGGCAAGGAAATGTGTATCTAAGAGTTGGCTGGATCATCAATATGGAAGTTGATGTCTCAGAGAGTAAGCGTGGAAGATTGCGAGGAGAAGAAGAGAGACCAGGAGTTGAAATCAGAAAGACTGACTGATTGGGAGGAGTTGGGGGAATGCTAGATGACTGCAAGCCCAGGTAACACTACAAGAAGAGCAATGCATACTGCAACAGGAGCACGTAGAGAAAGACAAGGAAATAAAGGAGGTATGTCAGAAAAGTAAGAAAGAGTTGCTTGACAAAAAAGCAAGAGAAACCAAAGAAGCATCAGTGAGAAGTGACTCTAAGGCAGGGGTTCCCAAACTTGGAAGCAGTGGCCCAGCCTGTGCTGCTTCCCGCAGCTCCCATTGGCCAGGAACAGTGAAACCACGGCCACTGGGAGCTGCGAGCGGCCATACCTTAGGTAAACAAGCAGACGCTCAAGTAAACAAAGTGTCTCACAGCCCGCCAGGGGCTTACCCTGAACAAGCTGCAAACCAAGTTTGGGAACCCCTGCTCTAAGGACACATCTTCACTATGGAGTTATATCGGTGCTGCTGCAATTGATGCAGCAGCATCAATGTAGCGGGTCTGGTGAAGACATGCTAAATTGACGGGAGAGCGCTCTCCCATCAATTTCTGTACCCCACCCCTTCGAGAAAATGAAGGTAAGTTGATGAGAGAGTGTCTCTCGTTGACACAGCACGTTATAGATACTGCGGTAGGTGGATCTAGATATGTCGACTTTAGCTACGTTATTCACGTAACTGAAGTAGTGTAACTTAGATCGATTTGCTGTGGTAGTGTAGACAAGACCAAAGAAACTCTTTCAGTTGTAAAAGCAATTGTCAGCATCATCCCAGAGTTACAGTGGTATTGGAAAAGAGAAGGATGGAAAATTGTTAACAATGAAAGCAGAACAAAAGAAACAAGGGTGAGGACATTTTAATGACATGCTCAACCAACTAGAGCCAACAATTCCAATTAATGGATGAAAAGTAGGTGAAGAATTGAACATTTCACTGTTAGAAATTTCAGAAACAGAAATAGGATTCTGTTTGATTCTTTTCAAGATCATTGCTGAAATGTATAAAGCTGGTGAGGAAACAGTGGAACATGAAATACATAAACTGTGTAATATTGTTTAGGAGAAAGAACTCTGCCCAGAGGATTGGAAGAAAGGTGTGATCTGTAAATTATCAAAGAAAGTCACCCAACTGGTGTGCGATAATTGGCAAGAAATAATACTACTTTCATGTCCCAGAAAGGTGTTCTACAGCATACTGTGGAACAGAATCAAACTGGTAATAGATGTAATGAGCAAGCAGGCTTTAGACCAAAAAGATCATGTGTAGCTCACATCATTACCTGAGACAATTGATTGAGAAATGACTCGTATACCAGAGAAGGCCAGGGTTGGGACAAATGTCTCCAGAGGTGAGGAGGGAATGGATGTGAGATCTGGATTTGTGTTGGTGGAAGGACTGGGGAAATTGGTTTGGAGAGGAAAGAGGAGAAGGTAGAGCTTGTGGGGGCTGTAGATTGTTGATGGTAATAAGAATGAGGGAAGGAAGAGGATGACAAATGGTATAAGGCAGAAGAGGGGTGTGGTGAGAGCCATAGGAGAGTGCCAGATAGACAAGTTTACTGTCAGCCAGTACTTAATCCATCTAATATGTGCTTTATTGATATTGTATAATATTATATTTTAATCAGAATGTTGTGCAGTACTAAATCAAAGTTACTTAACCTCTTAATCTGTTTCCCCTCTGTAAAACAGAAAGCATACTTACTATTTTAAAGGGATATTTGTGAAGTTTACATAAGTATTATAAAGTGCAGTCAGTGTGAAAATTATTAAATTCACAACATGATTCAGTGACAGAGGAGAGATTAGAATTCAAGAACTCCCAGCCCTAAATTCAATTCACTAGACCATCATGTTTGAAGAATTTTTTTCTTTGTCTGTTTCTTTGCTTAGCAGCCTTTCACTAGTTTCTGAAATCCCAGATTTGATGCGGGATCAATATGTATTTTAAAGTCCATATGTTGTGAGTATGCAAAGACACACATGGCTTTAATGTCTCCTTTAACGTGTGTCTCAGGAAGTTCACTGGCAGCATACAAGGTTCCCAAACTACAAGTTAGTTTTATAATCCGTTGCCCCACACTGTCTGATACTAATCAATGCTCATTAAGGCCAACAGAAACCAACAAATCTGGAGTTTGTAGGCCTACCTGTTTCTAAGGGCTTGTCTTCACTACCGGGGAGATCGACGCTGCTGCAATCGATTCAGCGGGTGTCAATTTAGCAGGTCTAGTGAAGACCAGCTAAATCAAAGGCAGAGCTCCCCGAGAACAGTAAGGTAAGTCGACTAGAGAATGTCTCCTGTCGATGCAGCGCAGTGAAGACACCAGGGTAAGTCGACCTAAGCTACGTTGACTCGAGCTACGTTATTCACATAGCTGGAGTAGCGTAACTTAGGCCAACTTACCCCAGTAGCGAAGACAAGCCCTGAGACACAAAGTAAAAAAAGGGGAGGGGGCTTCAGAAGCTTCCCCAAAAGCAAATTACACCTCAGATTTGGAACTCTGGCATCTCACAAATTACTTGTCTGGTTATCCTGAAACCTTCCAGGAAAACCTCCATTGTCATAAGATCCTGATCATGACTTTACACGTGGATTGGAAAGTTCTGGTATTTACTGTGCTTGGGGTGGTGAAAATCATAATTGCATTTATATTGGGGAAAATAGCTTCTAATCACTGGCATTTAAATTTTGAAAAGCCTGATGAAGAATTACAGTTAGTAGCCACTTGTTCTTTAAATTTACTCTGAACCAATTTTATTTCAAAATCAGCAGCCTTTCTATATTTTTTGTCAAGATCAAGTCTATTCACAGACATCACAGTGTCTGGGATATAGCTGAAATGGTTCTCCTAGGTGATGCTACTGGGCAAATTCAGAGGGAAGACCAAATGTGATGTGGATCTTTGAGAGCATTGTAATTTTTCCATTCACAGATACCTCAAATTACATGTACTGGTGGTGTTGATGAAGTACATTACAAGTTTGATATAGGCAACATTTGTATTTAGAACCTTAGAGACAGTAATACTCTTTTCCCAGAAGTTCCACAGTCCTGAAATTCGAAAGTAGGCTTTCTCCACAAGGGGCTAGATGACACTCTTTTTATTTCACTTGCTCCAGCATTCATTTTCAGCTCACCTATCCTATGTATGACAACACTGGCACTGTCTTGGCAAGTCTCAGAGCTGACTGGGAAGAGATTTAACCAGGGATCCAGTGTTCATCTATTTATTCTCATTCATCTTGTTCCACACTGTAGAAATACTTTCACAGTGACAAAGGCCACCATGGGAGAGACGCAAGTGTCTGCAAATTCTGTGTTGCTGGCAGTCTCCTCACAGGACTTCAGAATTTTGATCGCAAACATGGCTAAGGTCCACTCTACCTAAGTCTTTTGCCTCCTCAAAGCAAAAAATGTCAGGGAGTGCCTGTTTTGCACCAGATTTTGTAGCATGTGATATCTGGAGTTTCATCTTGTATCCTGAGGGGGCATGCCCTTGAGAATTTTCATCTTTACAGAACACAGTCAATTTAGCAGTGTTACTCTGAGAGGAATGGTTTTTTCTCTCTCCGTTCTGGCCCAAGAAATTTTAAATGGTGGCTTCAAATTGTACTAACTAAGATTGGTCAAAATTGAAATGCAGATACATTTGCATGGCAACAGGTGCAGCTTAGATGACTATTTGAGATTTAAGCAGTTTTATCTGGATCAGAAATGTGGTAATCACTATGGTAGAAGACTGGTTTTCTAGAGATCTTAGGGAAAAGTCTAAAACACTTGAAAAATCCAGCATATCTCTTTCTTAAGCTGAGGGAGACACAGGCATTTTGATTAAACAGAATTGTGAATGAGAATTCATAAGATTAGGTCTGTGCAGTATTCAGAAAGAGGCTGTTAACATGATCAGGATGTACCTATTTATAGAATCAAGGATGATAGGTATTTCAAAAATGATGGGTCTGAATTTTCTCTCATGCACAATAGAATTATATTGGTTGTAAAAAACTAGTGATCTCAGTGTATTTACTTCTGATTAACATAAGTATGAGAATAGATTTAGGCCTACAGAGTGCTATATAAAAATCGAAACCATGCCATGTATAGTAGGCATATTAACTAGACCTTTTTCTGTCATTCCCCTCTGTTGTTGCTACTCACTGTCTACAATTTACTGTGGAATAGGAGATGTACTGGTTCCATTTAATTTTGTAAATAAATTTGTCATCTCTGTTGTATAATTTCAAGGTGCAACAGAGCAGACATTTTTGAAATAGGATGATGATTAGCTACTAATAACAATAATTCAGTGAAAGTTGAATCAAATATTTAGTATCACTACTTAATATGTTAATAAAATTATTGCTATTCATAACATTAATTTGTACCTATGTATATAGGCACTTAAATAGGACATATGTCTGTATTTGGGTAAACTGCATATTAAATTGGGACTAAAAAGGAGAATTATGGAAAACGTAATATTATTAGAATAATAAATCTACCCTCGAGGAAAGGACAAATATATGTCAGAATCAAACAGTAGCACTTCATGATGGAAGTAGAAGTGTTCACACACAAACCTATACAGTAGTATCTTCTTCCTTTTTATAGTAATATGTGGAGGAATTTATAGCAGATTATAACCTGTAAAAGCAACAAGCCAGCTCAAAGTGACTAATAGATATTTGTTTTAGAAGATCCTTACACAGAGGGATAATGTGGCATATCTATCATAAGCCTTAGTGACATGTGTACAAATTTAGTAAACATTCGGGAGTTAACCACTGGAAAGTACTTAGTTTTTAAAGGTTTTATCCAAGCCTGATCTATTTTTGTGGTTTCCTGGCCAGGCTTGTGACATGTTTATATTTAGTTACAGGAATAATAAAAATCCATTTCGTGGTCCCTCAGTATTAATTTTGTTGCCGTTAAGAACTGTATGTTAATACTAATAACAAAGTAGGAAATCCCAGGAAACTATTTCAGACTCTCTTTAATTTGGGATTCACTTTTACTAGGACCACAGTATTCTTAGGTTGTATGCAGTAAGTCAAATAATCAAATACTTTTTGGCTTATGTTGTGATAAACTGAGCAAAAATATGTAACATGTGTGACTCAGTTGGTCATATTGGAGCAAATACCTCATAAACCACATATAGTATTCTGAGCTAGCTGATTATAAGATATAAAGAGATTGAGGTCAGGACATGCTAGAATTAGAAAATATGATTCATGAATGTAATGGAAAGCTTGTATTTTGTTAAATATCTGAAGTAAATGCATTTATTCAGAAATCTGAAATTGTGTGCATTTTTAACTTTTGTCTCAGCATTTTTAATAATGTTTTGATTAAAAATATTAAATGGTTACTAGTAAATCACAGCACACATTCCAATACAAGAATATGTTTTGGGAGCAGGGCAGTACTTAATGTATTGTATCTAATTTACAAAAGGTAAAATATGTGAAATTAGTTGTGTGGCTCTAGAGAAATCTGATAACATAATATATTAGCTGATTTCTTGTTGTCTGAATTTTGGTTTTGGGGTTTTTTTCAAACATTTTGGCAAAGTGCCATGTAGTCAGTATATAGTATTTCTTCAGAATATTTATACATGCTAAAATGGCAATTCAGAACTATGTATTGTAGGAGGCTAGTGATGCTTTTTCCTAATCTTTCAAGTAAGGGCAGGAAGAAGGTAAAATTAAAAGTCTACTCTTCACCTAGGAAAGCAGTATTTAAGACTAACTAGACTTCCTTCAGTAATACAGCTGATTAGAAATTTGCCCTAGTCCCAAAAGTATCTCTAATCTTTTGTCACTAGCCCTAGTGTATCTACCCAAATGGCATTTTTTAAATCCATTAAATTGCCAACTACATCAAGAAAAGAGTGTTAAAGATTTTACATAGGCTGAGATTTTTTGACATTTTTTTTCTGAAATCCTAAGGAGAACTGTGGATTGTTTCGTTTATCTTTACCACAGGTATTACAATAATATCAACTTTTGCAATAAACCTTTGAGCTTTTAAAAGCTACTTTTGGTATATTTCTTCACTTTGCTTTCAACTAAATGAGATACATTAGAAAAGAAATCTTATTTGTAATACTTGAAATAATTGGATTCCTGGGATGCTGTCAATGAGATTGAATTACAGTCTATTACTATAATGAAAAGATCCACAATATTTAGTAGTGATGTTACAGTAATGGAAAAAATAGATTTTAATGCTACTTTAGTGTCAGTATTGCTCTCTGAGTAATTGCTGAAGGTGATCTGAAATGCTATCTTAAAAAATACAAAAAGTTGTTGAATATCCTGGCTAATTAACGGAATGCAAATGTAGACTTAAAACCTACTTATTTGTAAATTTTTAAATGAAGATTTGTAGATTATAATTGAAAATCATTGCTTCACTGAGTTCTGAACTGTGACAGTGGGCGAAATAACTGATACAGATACTGTGGTGATCACGGTATAAGAGCTTATATGGAATAGAAAAAGCAAGACAAGGAATACTCTGGTCAACTGTTCAAGAAGTCATCAGCACTAGTAGGGGAAGCAGTTTTTAACTCCTTGAACTTAGGTCTTAGTAAGTAAATAGCTTTATACTTAATCAGTTTTATAGAATTCTGTTACAATAGAATTATTCAAACAGTTTAAGGCCAGAAGAGATCACTATGGTGATCTGGTCTGGCCTCCTGTATGTCGCAGGCCAGATAAGATTATTTCAGGGGCAGTTGACCAGAAGGATTGATATTGCCATATACCATGATGTGATGCTTTTACTTACTCAGCCTGAAGTCACAGCTATACGGCATTGTGAACGCACATAAAATTTGCTCTGCATTGTAGCCCCTAGGTCTCTCAGTTATTATGCTTTCCCAAGTTCCTTTCTCCCACAGAATAACAATATTATGCATTAATTTTCTCTGGATGTATTAGCTTGCATTTTTCCATTTTGAATTACTGTTCATGTTCTGCCCATGCTTTTTTCTGTCTGTTTGTACTCTACATCTACCACAGTGCCTGTTTTCCATCTGTTCTCCCTCAGTGTTTTGTACCCTGTCTTCTACTGGATGGAATGTTGGACATGTTTGAATTGGTGTGATTACCACCTTCTAGTGGTTACAGTGCACAGAAGATCTAAATCCTAATACTGGCACATAAGAAAGCATGTTACACTACTAGAAATCTGTGAAAGTCCACATTCATGCAATAAATGCAATTGATAACACTTGATAACCACTTGAAAATTTTTGCCCATTAGAGCAAAATCAGAAAATGTTGGGCTTTTTGCTAATTCTGTTTTGATACAGAAATTTCTGTTTGCTCAGTAGAATAGGAAATAGTGTGGTTAAAAGATTATGCATGGTATAAGCTTAGTATAACAGGTCTACTTTTGTGAAAATTATTTATTTCTTTGGCACACGAGGGCATAGATTGCTGGTCCCACATTTCCTGTTTTTGTAGGCCACTGTTTGGCTAATGGGGTATTCCACTGCAGCTTTCCTATACCTGGACACTTTGGGATGAGATTGTGTGGTTCAGTGCTCTGCACGGCTCTTATCCCTGATGCTGGAGACACAATTAACTTTGTTTAAACACAAATGTGCATACTAAACATGTGGGCCAGCCATTTGAGTCCTCTTCTCTCATAACACTAGAGGAGGTAGAGGTTAATAACTTGAGTGCTGTTTCTCAAGACTGACTTCAGCAACAAAAACACTATTCACACATACTAAAGGCCATCCAAAAGTCTTGAACAATTGCCCATTAAAAACCTTCAGACTCCTCAAAGAAAACATCTTACTTCAAGATAATCCTGTGTGTGTTGAATTTTGTATTTCTTCTGGTTTAAAACATTCTTTTATTTTTTGTAAAGATTTGAATCCGAGATCATGACTTTAGGTGGAGAATAAGTAGTATTCGAGTTAGTCTCTAGCACTAAAAGAAATGAGGAAAATATTTGACAAGGAAAGCTGTGTGAAACTCTGAGTTTTTGGTACACAGGTCTATGTGCAAATATTTTCTTTATGCTGATTAAAATGAGTTTTTGACTTTCAGGCTTGTGTGAACCAAATACTTGGTTCTTGGTTGCATGGGGTTCTATGTATCTGCACAGGACTTAAGTCTTTATTGCAGGTGGTGTCCTGCTCATTGTACAGTGCCGCCCAGTCTTTCCTTTCTTTTACAGTTAAAAATAAGCTGAATCTTGTGGATTTTTTTTCTTCCATTAGTATAGGATCTTATATTAACTCAAAGAACTCCTAATTTGAAAAGTGAACTGTTGGGATAGTATATGCATGAAAATAGTCTAATTAAAATAGAGAGTTTTTGTAATATAATTAGCCATTATTTCATCTGCAAGCTTTAATGTATTAGATCCAAAAGTCTCAATGATCTAGACATCCGATGCTGAACGTAGCACTGTAGCACCATCTTGTGTGAGCTGGAAATTTGATGTTTTAAGAAATGCAGTCCTGTTTCAAAGGTTTTCATGTATTCAGAAATCTTCATTTTTCCACTATAAAATGAACAGTGTTAACTTTGACAGTAAACTTTAGAATACTTTATTACAATTGAGTTTGTGAAATATAAAACATATATTCTCCACTGTAGTATATCAGTGTTTTATGTCTATATCATATTGATCAAACTAATATATAGTGCAGTAGATATTCAAACCATATTCTGTCCAATGGAAATTAAGAGGAAAAACAAGTTTAAGATGTTTCCTCACAGTTTACATCATCACATATAGCACTTCTTAAAATGCACAGAATTTAGTACTTTTTGAAGTCCTAGATCTGCCCAAAATTAAATGCCCTGCCCCTCATCGAAGGGAGAGGAACCACTAAGTCCAAGTTCCAGACAGGGGACATCAAAGGAGAAAACAGGAAGGGTGTGAGGTCAAAGGTTAAAAATAGCAGATGAGGGCACGGAGCAGAAACCTCCCGAAAGTGCCCTGTGTTCCTCAAAGGCATTTAGGGAGTCAATGGATACTGCCCAGATGAACTCTGCCTGCAGGCATGATTGGATAAGGGACCAGAAATAGGTCCCACAGTCACAAAGCTCTCCCTGACCCTTGTCCAACTTCCTCCTCCTGATATGATGGATGACCATCTTGGCCAGCGCCAGAAGTAGGTTGATGAGGTGGTCCCAATATTTTGTGGGGCCAAAGATGTGGTATGCATAAGTCAGGACTTTGGGAGAAATGCAGCCAGAACCTCAGTAAGGTTCTGGAGGAGCCAGATGAGGCACTGCAACCTGATGCATTCTACATAGATGTGCTCCAGGGTCTCCCTCTCATCACAAAAGGGACAGCTGTTGGGAGAGTTCATAAACCAGACCAGGTACACACTTGTGCTCATGGCTCCAAGGAAGAGCTGCCATCTAATTTCCCTGGTGGGCCATGGAACCAGAGTGGAGTACAAGCTGGCCCACTGGGGTTCTTTGCCTTTATTAGGTGGCAACAGGTACCATCACTTGTATCAGGGCTGGACATAAGGGTGAGGAAGTGGATGGTATGAGGCACCAGCAGATACAGACATTCTCTGGGTGCAGTTTGGAGTTGGACCAGCTGGATAGCATGCAGCCAGCTCAGGTGGTATGTCAGGGACAGCCAGGAAGGGTTGTGGGGCAGAGGCCCAGTGAAGAGTTCTAAAGGGCCAGAGGTAAGGGATGGTTTTGTCAGTAAGAGTTGAGGTAGTGGTGCATACATACTGCGTCCTCTCTACCTTCCAGAGTTCCTCTTCCCCTACATAGACTCCAGCCCATCTTGCACAGCATAGCTCTCACATTTTAGCTTCCTTGCACTCCTCCTCCTGCTTCTCTCCCCTGACAGCCCTGCTCAGCCTTTGTGTCCCTTAAAGGCCCAGTTTACATCCCCTGCTGCTCAGCCTGTCTGCCTTTGCTCTGTGTGAGTAGGTCTGGTGAGGCAGGCTGGGAGCAAAACCAGAAGTAGCTGACAGAATTTAACAGTTCTAGCTGATGGCAGTGTTGATCAGCTAGGTTATGATGGGTATGGAGAATAAGGCTGTGTTTAATTAGTCAGCTTCATAGAATCATAGAATATCAGGGTTGGAAGGGACCTCAGGAGGTCATCTAGTCCAACCCTCTGCTCAAAAGCAGGACCCATACCCAATTAAATCATCCCAGCCAGGGCTTTGTCAAGCCTGACCTTAAAAACTTCTAAGGAAGGAGATTCCACCACCTCCCTAGGCAACGCATTCCAGTGTTTCACCACCCTCCTAGTGAAAAAGTTTTTCCTAATATCCAACCTAAACCTCCCCCACTGCAACTTGAGACCATTACTCCTTGTCCTGTCCTCTTCCACCACTGAGAATAGTCTAGAACCATCCTCTCTGGAACTACCTCTCAGTTAGTTGAAAGCAGCTATCAAATCCCCCCTCATTCTTCTCTTCTTCAGACTAAACAATCCCAGTTCCCTCAGCCTCTCCTCATAACTCATGTGTTCCAGACCCCTAATCTGCCAGCACGGGGCGTTGGCTCCTGGGAATGACTGCCCCACATTCTGCTCTTTTCACCACTGCGGTTCCCGGGAAAGCCTGCAGTTCGGCAGATACCAATTTATATCTGTGAATATCCACACCCGCGGACATAAATTTCTATCGGCACAGCGTTTCAGAGGTCACTGCAACTTCAGCCAGGAAAGAGGCAATTTCTGGTATTCCCTTATGCCACACTTACTAAGAAATCAGTATTGCTCCCACTGAAGTCAGTGGCAAGACTCCCATCAACTTCAGTGAAAGTAGGATGTGGCCATGAACTTCCTCCCTAGGAATTATCAATTATCATGTCTTTCCAACCCTGTTGTCATTGGTTGGTCAATGTTTATTTAATCTTTCCTCTTCAGTCAGTCCACCCATCCAACCTCCTAATAATTTTTCTTGCTCTTCTCTGAACTCCCTGAGATAAACTTTATTGAACTGAGCCATTTGAGTATTGATTTAGGTGTGTTCACACAGAGGGTTTGCACTTGTTTCATTAATTCAATTTAAAAACTGATTTTAGTTAAACCAGTGCAACTATTTTGTGTAAAGCTGTCCAGAGTCAGAGCTCAGGGAGTTAAGAGCAACAAAAATCATGAGGAGGTTGGAAGGATTAATTTATGAGGAAAGATTAAAAGTACTAGCACCATCGAGCCTGCCCTGGCAGCAGCAGATAAACCTATGCAAGAGGCTCAGCTGGAGCCTGAAACACAACCTAGTGCACCAGCAGAGAGCGGTTCACAGTCCATGGAAACAGCCCCATCACCTGCATCGCTTCCAGAGGGACCAAGCACAAGTCCACAATCCAGTGAGGAACTGATGTCTCCAGCATCAAGGGAACAGTTCCAGGCCAAACAGGAAGCAGATGAAAGCCTCCAAGGAGCTTGGATGGTGGCATGGAGCAACTCACCGCCTCTCAGCTCTTCTAATCGATCCTGGTTTGTTGTAGAAAGAGGACGTTTATACAAGGAAACTCTTTCTAGTGGGCACCAGGAGGACTAGCATCCTCAAAGACAGTTGATTGTTCCAACTAAGTACTGGGTAAAGCTCTTGAGCTTAGCCCACGATCATCCTAGTGATCATGCTGGGGTGAAAAGGACCAAAGACCATTTGGGGAGGTTATTCCACTGGGAGGGAATGGGCAAGGACGTTTCTACTTATGTCCAGTCTTGTGAGGTATGCCAAAGAGTGAGAAAACCCCATACCAGGTCAAAGCCCCTCTCCAGCCACTCCCCATAACTGAGATTCCATTTCAGCAAGTAGTTGTGGATATTCTGGGTCCTTTCCCGAAAAAGATACCCAGAGGAAAGCAGTACATACTGACTGTCATGGATTTTGCCACCCAATGGCCAGAAGCAGTAGCTCTAAGGAACACCAGGGCTAAAAGTGTGTGCCAGGCACTAACAGACATTTTTGCCAGTTAGGCTGGCCCTCTGATATCCTTACGGATTCAGGAACTAATTTCCTGGCAGGGACCATGAAAAGCCTGTGGGAAACTCATAGGGTGAACCACTTGGTTGCCACACCTTACCATCATCAAACAAATGGCATGGTGGAGAAGTTTAATGGAATTTTGGGGGCAATGATACGTAAATACATGAATGAGCACTCCAACAATTGGGAACTAGTGTTGCAGCAGTTGCTTGTGGCCTACATGGCTGTACCGTGTCCCAGTTTAGGGTTTTCACCATTTCAACTTGTTTATGGCTGCAAGGTTAAGGGGCCATTACAGTTGGTGAAACAGCAATGGGAGGGTTTTACGCCTTCTCCAGGAAGTAACATTCTGGACTTTGTCTACAACCTACAAAACACCCTCTGAACCTCTTTAGCTTTTGCTAGAGAAAACCTAAAAGATTCTCAGGAAGAGCAAAAAGCCTGGTATGATAAACATGACAGAGAGCGTTCCTTCAAAGTAGGGGACCAGGTCATGGTCTCGAAGGCGCTCCAGGACCATAAGATGGAAGCGTCGTGGGAAGGGCCATTCACGGTCCAAGAGCACCTGGGAGCTGTTAACTATCTCATAGCATCCCCCACCTCAAACTTAAAGCCTAAGGTGTACCATGTTAATTCTCTAAAGCCCTTTTATTCCAGAGAATTAAAGGTTTGTCAGTTTACAGCTCAGGGAGGAGATGACGCTGAGTGGCCTGAAGGTGTCTGCTATGAAGAAAAAAGTGACTGTGGCGTGGAAGAGGTGAACCTTCCAATGACCCTCGGACATATGCAGCAACAGCAGATCAAGGAGCTGTGCGCCAATGTTCTCAGCCAAACAGGCATACCACTCCATTGACACAGGTTATGCTCGCCCAATTAGAGCTCAACCTTACGGGGTGTCTCCTTAAGCTAAAACTGCTATAGAACGGGAGATCCAGGACATGCTACAGATGAGTGTAATCTGCCCCTCTAACAGTGCATGGTCATCTCCAGTGGTTCTAGTTCCCAAACCAGATGGGGAAATACACTTTTGCATGGACTACCGTAAGCTAAATGCTGTGACTTGCCAGACAACTATCCAATGCCTCACACAGATAAGCTATTGGAGAAACTGGGATGTGCCCAGTTCATCTCTACCTTAGATTTAATCAAGGGGTACTGGCAAGTACCACTAGATGAATCTGCCAAGGAAAGATCAGCCTTCATCACCCATGTAGGGCTGTATGAATTTAATGTGCTCCTTTTCGGGCGGCAAAATGCACCCGCCACCTTCCAGAAACTTGCATATAGTGTCCTAGCGGTATTGGGAGAATCTGCAGTTGCCTATTTTGACAGTGTGGCCATATTTTCTGACTCATGGGCAGAACACCTGGAGCATCTCCAGAAGGTCTTTGAGGCATACGAGAGGCAGGACTAACTGTTAAGGCTAAAAAGTGTCAGAAGGCCTTTAACCAGCTTAAAGTGACACTCATGTCTGACCCTGTGCTCAGGGCCCCAGACTTTGAAAAACCTTTCTTAGTAACCACAGATGCATCCGAGCATGGTGTGGGAGCAGTTTTAATGCAGGAAGGACCGGATCAAGAATTCCATCCTTCGTGTTTCTCAGCAAAAAACTGTCTGAGTGGGAAAGCCACTGGTCAGTCAGCGAAAAGGAATGTTACGCCATTGTATACACTCTGGAAAAGCTACACCCACACGTTTGGGGATGGCGTTTCCATCTGCAAACCGACCATGCTGCGCTGAAGTGGCTTCATACCATCAAGGACAATAACAAAAAACTTCTTCAGTGGAGTTTAGCTCTCCAAGATTTTGATTTTGAAATACAACACGTTTCAGGAGCTTCTAACAAGATGGCTGATGCTCTCTCCCATGAAAGTTTCCCAGAATCAACTGGTTAAAATCGTCCTTGAAATGTGGAAATTATTGTTAGTTTTTATATAATCAGTAGTATATCTAGAGGTGCATGTGTCTTATTAACTCTGTTTTCTCCTAGAGCTCCAGGAAGAAATCACAGCCAGTGTGGTACAGGCTGTTCAGAACCGTCTGTGATTTGAGGGGCGTGTCAAAACCGTACAGCTAAGGGTAGCCTAGAAATCCTCCCTACCTGTAAGGGGTTAAGAAGCTCAAATAACCTTGTTGGCACCTGACCAAAAGGACCAATGGGGAAAGAAGATACTTTCAAATCTATGTGGGGGAGGGAGGCTTTTTTTGTGCTTTTTGTTTGTGTGTTCCCTGGGGAAGCAGAGAAGCATCAGGTCAGAAAACTCCTCCTAAAATCATCCTAAAATGAGTCTCAGTATTGCAAAAAGAGTAAGTAAATAAGGCAAGGCACATTAGATTATCTTTTGTTTTTAGCTCGTGAATTTTCCCTGTGCTAAGAGGTAGGTTTATCCCTGTTTTTTTGTAACTTTAAAGTTTTGCCTAGAGGGGAGCCCTCTGTGTTTTGAATCTGATTAGCCTGTAAAGTTACCTTCCATCCTGATTTTACAGAGGAGCTGCTTTTACTTTTTTTCTCTTTATAATAAAGTTCTGTTTTTAAGAATCTGGTTTACCTATTTGGTTGGTAGATTATTCTCCAGCCTCCTCAGGAAAGGGGATAAAGAGGATTGGGGGGATATTTAGGGAAACAGGAACTCCAAGTGGTTCTTTTCCTAAATCTTTGTCTAACTCACTTGGTGGTGGCAGCAGTACCCATCCAAGGACAAGGAAGGATTTGTGCCTTGGGGAAGTTTTTAACCTAAGCTGGTAGAAATAATCTTAGGGGGTCTTTCATGCGGGTCCCCACACTGTACCCTAGAGTTCGGAGTGGGAAGGGAACCCTAACAGTACTAAAATATTTATACATTGGCTAAACAATGACAGCAGTGCTGGAGAGATATGATAATTATCCACAAGTATTTAGATGATGTAAACAGCAAGTAGGGAGAAAACCTATGGGCTAATCCTGCTTCTACTGAAGTCAATAGGAGTCTTGCCATTGACTACAGTGGGAACAGGGTTATACAAATGATATTAAGGGGCCCAGTGGAGGCCACGTAGGTGTTAACCATTCCCTTTGAGGTGTCTCCTTTTACTCAATAGCATCACCTGTCTCCATTAACAAACTCTGAATGTGCTATTCAGTGCCCAATGACACGTTTAACTATAAACTGTAAAGACCGAGCAGGGAAATGGGAGGAAATTATTAAATATATAGCAAATGAGACATGACACAGTGTTTGGAGAAAGAGCTCAGAGCATGAGTTCTACATTTATAAGAGTAGATCATATAAGCAATGCTAATGTGTTGTTGTTACATTTAATAGACAAAATTATACATTTAAATTTGAACTGCCTTTCCAAAGAAGTTATAACTGTTTTAATTCTTCAAAATGTAATTTGTTAGGTGACACTTGCATTTCTATTTTTCCTCTGAGTTATTTTACCCTTTTTATTCCTTCAATGTTTTAAACCACCATAACATTCAGGAATGTGAAACCTCTAAAGTAGAAAAAATACTTAAGAATATCATTTTATTGGGGTTTGAGTCATTTCAGTACCAGAATGTTGACTGAAAAAATTGGTGAGTTTCTCTCAGAATTGTAAATGTGCTTTTGTTGATTGCTTTGTCATGTAGTACGTGTTTGCACTGGTAATCTGGCATTTTAAAGCTATAAATGTTCTTTAAGTGACGTGTGCTAAAATGTATTGTGGTAGCTGATTGATTAAAGCTGTCTTACTTTCCATCAAAAATCCAATTTTAACTTCCTTGGCATCCTCTCAAGTCACCAGTAAAAATCAGACCATAAAAGGCCAGAATGTGATACCCTACTCACATTGAGTAGTACGATACTCGGTGTGAAAACCATTCATATCATTTGGACTATTTACAGAGTAAGGTACTACCAAATGTGTGTAAGGGTATCACAGTCAGGCTCAAGCAAATTGGCTCAAACGTCTCATGGCCTTTATCCTTCCTTACAAAGTTAGAAATAGTATTTAGCAGATATTTTAAAATATTCTGGGGACTTCCAAAGGGAGAGTTAGAAATAGTAAACCATGTATAAGGAGCAGTTCCATGTTGATTGTAGCCACCATTCTTAACCATGACATTTTCAGTGGGTTCGGTTTTGCCAATATTTTATTAATTTATTAATTTTGATATCACTTCTTACAATTTATCAAAGTTGATTAGAATATTTATTCCTCAGAGTTGCACAAAATGAGGCATCCATTTCAATTTATGAGATCTTACATGATTTTACTTTTTCTGTGTAATATTAGTGGCCAGAAGGGCTGTCAAATGATTAAAAAAATTAATTGTGATTAATCGCACTGTTAAACAATAATAGAATACAATATAATTTAAATATTTTTGGATGTTTTCCACATTTTCAAATATATTGATTTCAATTACAACACAGAATACGAAGTGTACAGTGCTCATTTTATATTTATTTTTATTACAAATATTTTCACGGTAAAAAACACAATAAATAGTATTTTTCAATTCACCTAATACAAGTACTGTAGTGCAATCTCTTTATCATGAAAGTTGAACTTACTAATGTAGAATTATGTACAAAGAATCCTGCATTCACAATAAAACAATATAAAACTTTTGAGCCTAGAAGCCCACTCAGTCCTACTTCTTATTCAGCCAATCGTTTAAACAAACAAGTTTGTTTACATTTGCAGGAGATAAGGCTGCCTGCTTCTTGTTTAGAGTGTCATCTGAAAGTGAGAACAGGCATTCGCATGGCACTGTTGTAGCCAGCGTCTCAAGATATTTACATGCCAGATATGCTAAAGATTCATGTGTCCCTTCATGCTTCAGCCACCATTGCAGAGGACATGCATCCATGCTGATGATGGGTTCTGCTTGATAACAACCCAAAGCAGTGCGGACCAATGCATGTTCATTTTCATCATCTGAGTTAGATACCACGAGCAGAAGGTTGATTTTTTTTTTTTTTTTTTTTTGGTGATTTGGGTTCTGTAGTTTCTGCATCTGACTCTTTTAAGACTTCTGAAAGCAAGCTCCACGCCTCTTCCCTCTCAGATTTTGGAAGGCACTTCAGATTCTTAAACCTTGGGTCGAGTGCTGTAGCTATCTTTAGAAAACTCACATTGGTACCACCTTTGCATTTTGTCAAATGTGTTCTTAAAATGAACATGTGCTGAGTCATCATCTGAGACTACTATAACTCGACATATATGGCAGAATGTTGGTAAAACAGAGCTGGAGATGTACAATTCTCCCGCAAAGAGTTCAGTCACAAATTTAATTAGTGCATTATTTTTTAATGACCATCATCAGCATGGAAGCATGTCCTCTGGAATGGTGGCCGAAGCATAAAGGGGCATATGAATGTTTAGCATATCTTGCAAATACCTTGCAATGCCAGCTACAAAAGTCCCAGGCAAACTCCCTTTCTCACTTTCTGGTGACATTGTAAATAAGAAGTGGGCAGCATTATCTCCTGTAAATGTACACAAACTTGTTTGTCTTAATGAGTGGCTGAACAGGAAGTAGGACTGAGTGGACTTGTAGGCTCTAAAGTTTTGCATTGTTTTGTTTTTGAGTGCAGTTATGTGACAAAAAAAAATCTACATTTATAAGTTGCACTTTCACAATAAAGAGATGGTACTACAGTACTTGGATGAGGTGAATTGAAAAATGCTATTTCTTTTGTTTATCATTTTTACAGTGCAAATATTTGTAACAAAAATAATATAAAGTGAGCACTGTACACTTTGTATTCTGTGTTGTAATTGAAATCGATATATTTGAAAATGTAGAAAACCATCCAAAAACATGTAATAAATTTCAATTGGTATTCTATTGTTTAACAGTGTGATTAAAACTGCGATTAATCATGATTAATTTTTTTGAGTTAATCACGTGAGTTAACTGCAATTAACCAACAGCCCTAGTGGCCACAATTTCCGATTTTATGTAATTTACTTTCAAACTGGACTCTTTCAAACCTTCAGTTTCTTTTTATTTTGTCAAAGACTTTCAGGTAAGATAATATTCATGTAATATGGTCTGCATACAAAACAGTTTTTGGTGTTACTATTTTGTTTTAATTCCTTTAATTGCTGAATTATTCCTTATTTTAGATACATATTATTCCATTGCAAGGCTCACCTAGGTAGAGGGAATAACTCTTATGTACATCTTCTTACACATACTGATGTCTTATTTTATAGATAGATTTGATTGTATAATAATGACCCAATATCGTGGGAAAAAGACCCATATATTATTTGGGAGATGGGGTGCTATTTGGATATGATTGAACTCAGAGCTTAAAAAAATATACCTGACACTTATGGTTATTCCATAATAGCTCTTAAGATTTTGCACACTGTGTTCAGCTATGTCTTAGGGTATGTCTTCACTACCCGCTGGATCGGCGGGCAGCACCAAGGTGTACTGGTTAGATAAATATTTTTTTTTACAAGTCTAATATCAATATATTTAGTTATAGGACAAATAATTCTATACAGATTCTTATATAGCCCTAATCATTGTAGTATCCAAGCACTTTCCAGTAGTACATTAAAAGAATTGACTAATATCTGTTGCATGTGATTCGTTTTTTCTCTCATCCTCTTCTTAGAGAGAGGACTGTGTGTGCACCGTAGTGTTTTGTTTGGTAGGTTTTCTTAAAAATTGTGTGTTTTTATATTAGAGAAGAGGCAAGGTTGAAGTGCATCTTGTATTTGAAGCCGAATGGGGTGGGGGTTGGTCCTTAGTTCCCTGAAAAATCTCTGTCTTCTGCACAGATAAGGTTTAGAGTGTAATTTAGAATGCACTAGAATGTAAGTTAGCAAAAAAGATCGGCGGGCAGCGATCGATTTATCGCATCTAGTCTAGACGCGATAAATCGACACCCGAGCGCTCTCCCATCAAGTCCTGTACTCCAGCACCACAAGAGGCTCAGGCAGTGTCGATGGGGAAGCAGCAGCAGTCGACTCACCGCGGTGAAGACACCACGGTAAGCTGATCTAAGTACGTCGACTTCAGCCCCTGAAGAGGAAGACCAGCAATTTGTGTATTGAGCTCTTAGAGCTCTTACACCAGTCTGAGAATGTATTGAAAATGAGCTTCATCACATCTGCAGTTAGAGAGAAAGAGAGTATGTGTGTGTAAAACTATAATACACTGAATTTGTTACCCTCATTCGTGGTTCTTTCCATCTTTTAGGGATACTGAATTTGAGAATATACTGTACATGAAATTCAACATGTTAATAAAATCTTTTTAAAATAAAATAAAACTTCAATTGATCTTTCTTTTTAGGGAATTCTGAGACTAAACCTATGGAAGTGACAGCACTTTATTCGTTTGAAGGACAGCAACCAGGTGACTTGAATTTCAAAGCTGGAGATAAAATAATTGTCAAAACCAAAACAAATTCACAGTTTGACTGGTGGGAAGGAAGCATCCGAGGACAAACTGGCATCTTTCCAGCCAATTATGTTACCACTAACTGTAACTAAAATGCACTCAATGGCCTTAATGGTTTTGGTTTTTTTCCTAAACTTCTTTTCTGAAATATCCACTGGATGATGTACAATCAATTTACAATTTTTATTTTTAACAAATTGTCCTATAAAAAATGTTTTTATTCTGCTTCCAATTACAACAAACTTTTTTTGGAGTTGATTTTTGTATGGAAAAAATTATAAATATAAAGATATATTAGAAGAATATTTTGATTTTTAATAACTTATTGTGTCTCTAATGTTCTCTTTCCTTAATCCATAATAAATATTCTCTAATTAAACTCTGTTCAAGCTACCTTTCAGCTGTAGTTTTCCTTGTCTCTCAGAAAATGTGTGGGCATTTATTTCAGGGGAGATTGTGGAAAAAGGTATATATGACAGAAGAAATTTCCTTTTTTTTAAGTATCATTTTGGATGTTATTTTTTAAGAATGATCTTAGTTACATATCTCTAATACATTCATCCCAAGGTGTACTGGTTAGATAAATATTTTTTTAAAAGTCTAATATCAGTATATTTAGTTATAGGACAAATAATTCTATACAGATTCTTATATAGCCCTAATCATTGTAGTATCCAAGCAGTTTCCCATAGTACATTAAAAGAATTGACTAATATCTGTTTGTGATTCATTCTTTCTCTCATCCTCTTCCTAGAGGGAGAACTGTGTGTGCACTGTAGTGTTTTGTTTGGTAGGTTTTTTTTAAAATTGTGTGTTTTTATATTAGAGAAGAGGCAAGGTTGAAGAAGTGCATCTTGTATTTGAAGCAGAATGGGGTGGGGGTTCTGATGGTCCTCAGTTCCCTGAAAAATCTGTCTTCTGCACAGATAAGCTTTAGAATGCATTAGAATGTAAGTTAGCAAAAAAGTTCGTTGTACAGTTATCCTCGTGTCAAGGTTCCTTCCCCACTCTGAACTGTAGGGTACAGATGTGGGGACCTGCATGAAAACCTCCTAAGCTTACTTTTACCAGCTTAGGTTAAAACTTCCCCAAGGTACAAACTATTTTACCCTTTGCCCTTGGACTTCCACTGCCACCACAAAACATTTTTCTGGGGTTTATTTTTATTAGGAAAGCGTCATTTGGAAACATCTTTCCCCCCAAAATCCTCCCAACCCTTGCACCCCACTTCCTGGGGAAGGTTTGGTAAAAATCCTCACCAATTTGCATAGGTGACCACAGACCCAAACCCTTGGATCTTAGAACAATGAAAAAGCATTCAGTTTTCTTACAAGAAGACTTTTAATAGAAGTAAAAAAGAATCACCTCTGTAAAATCAGGATGGTAAATACCTTACAGGGTAATTAGATTCAAAACATAGAGAATCCCTCTAGGCAAAACCTTAAGTTACAAAAAAGACACACAGACAGGAATATTCATTCTATTCAGCACAGCTATTTTCTCAGCCATTTAAAGAAATCATAATCTAACGCATCTCTAGCTAGATTACTTACTAAGTTCTAAGACTCCATTCCTGTTCTGTCCCTGGCAAAAGCATCACACTGACAGACACAGACCCTTTGTTTTTCTCCCTCCTCCCAGCTTTTGAAAGTATCTTGTCTCCTCATTGGTCATTTTGGTCAGGTGTCGGCAAGGCTACCTTTACCTTCTTAACCCTTTACAGGTGAGAGGATTTTTCCTCTGGCCAGGAGGGATTTTAAAGGTGATTACTCTTCGCTTTATATTTATGACACCTCGTTCATCAGAAAAATTTGTAGACACTTAGTCTTAAAGGAAAGAACAACTGGGGGGAAATAAAAGAGAAGATAGGATTAATATGAATGAATAGAAGAAACATTATTTGGGGGTATATGAGTAATGTTGTCAAATATCAATGCTTAGCAACTCCATACCACTTTTTATCCATAGAGCTCCACTTAATTTACAAAAGGTAAGTAAGTAAGATTATTCCCACTTTATAGATGCAGGAAATTTTGTCCACAGAGAGATTGTGACTTGCCCAAGGCAATATGGCAAGTCAGTGGCAGAGATGGAAATAGAATTCAGGTCTTCTGACTAAGAATTCAGCATTCTATCCATTGGGCCATGCTGAATTAACATTATTTAATTTCTGGCATAGAATCATGGAAGTGTAGGACTGAAAGGGACCTCAATAGGTCATCCAGTTCAGTCCCGTGTGCTCAGGGCAGGACTCTGTAATAACTAGACCATTCCTGACAGGTGTTCATGTAACCTGTTCTTAAAAACCTCCAATGAAGGGGATTCTGCAAGCTCTGTAGGTAATTTGTTCCAGTGCTTTAACCACCCTGACAATTAGTAAGTTTTTCCTAAGGCGTCAAAGGATATAATTATACTTCCTTATAGGTTGTTCATCAGCCAAAAAAATGTGATAAGCAGAGATCATTCCCCCATCCTTAGGACTTTTGTTTTATTTCAGTCACGCCTGCAAAGGTTGCTGTAATCCTTTCTCTCCACCAGGTTCACTGATTCTGACAATGGGTCTTGCTGTTTTGGAAGCAGAGGCAAATATGTGGGTTCTGGATGTCAGTTTAGCTTTTTCCACTGAAAAGCTCTCCAGTTCTCTGTCTCCAGAGCTGCAAAAAAGATATAGGCGTGTCCTCTGCAGAGCTCAAGACTTTTCCCCAATATTTGAAAAACTGGGACTCAAACATCCTCGCAATATTTCACGCAGCATTTACAGAAATAACTGCCTTCATAAGGATTGCTTTACCATCCAGCAATAGGTAGAAAGAGAGCCTCCAAATTCTCTATTAGATGAGTCTCAAGGCACATATCAGAAGCTTATTAAGCAAAAAAAAAAAAATCTCAATCAGTCCTGTATGCAGTATGTGCAACATGATCAGATAACCTGTCCCTTCAGTTCATTTTAGCATTCATTATTTCAATCTTTCCTTCCACAGAAGTCAAACAAAGATTGATTTCCTAGTCTGGAGAAGATTTCTTCAAATGTCACCCTTGTGATTTATTCAGACAGAACCACACTCAATTTCAGTGTTGAACCTGTGCATGTGTTTTGGTTTTGCTTTTGTGCCCTCTAAAAAAATAACAAAGTACTTCCTCCAAAGAGTAACAGTTTGAGTGAATAGACAGGATAATGTGTGCTGGCAAATAGAATTGACAATCTGTGGCTCCTCAGCCCTACATTCAGGTCTTGCCATGTTTAACTGGGAGCTTGAGAAATACTTACATTACCCAACTATAGTATTGTTAGTTAAATGTTCAGGGAGAGAGGGGAAAGGCTGCTAGTCATAGTCACAAGGAGTAAAGTGCTATGCCTTTGATAATAGTTAAGGCTGCGAGTCTGTCACAGAGGTCATGGATTCCATGACTTTCCGTGGCCTCCATGACTTCTGCAGCGGCCGGTGTGCCTGGTCCAGGGACAACTCAGGTAGCCCCTGCACCAGTAGTACCGGTTGCTGCTGGGGCTGTCTCAGGCCACCGCACCACCAACCCCAGCAACAGCAGTAGTTTGGGTGTGGGAGGGGGCAGGGCATTGGGGCACGGTGGGCTCTGGGTGGCGCTCACCTCGGGGGGGCTCCCCAGAAGCAGCGACATCCCCGTTGCTCAGTTCCTAGGCAGAGGCATGGCCAGGCAGCTCTGCGGGCTGCCTCCACCTGCAGACACCACCCCCGCAGCTCCCATTGGCTGCAGTTCCTGGCGTTTGGGGCGGGGGCAGCACTCAGAGCTGCCTGGCCACGCCTCTGCCTAGGAGATGAGTGAGAGGGATGTCCCTGCTTTCGGGGAGGTGCAGAGCTAGGTAGGGAGCCTGCCGGCCCTGCCACCACCACCCCCATCACCAGTGGAGATCCTGGGTCACCTGCCCCCCTCAGCACTCACGGTGTCCCCGGACCGCCACCCCGCAGCGCCCCCAGGCCACCCCTCCTGCAAGATTTAGTCAGGGGTATATAGTAGAAGCCATGGACAGGTCATAGGCCCTGAATGTTTGTTTACTGCTTGTGACCTGTCCATGACTTTTATTAAAAATACCCATGACTAAAACGTAGCCTTAATAATAGTATATAAATAAATTCGTAACATACTTGAAAGTGTGCACACATTTTAAAGTGTACAGGTACATTGTCTTGGGGAGGATGGTTAAACTCTTCTTTGCAATGTATGTTAATTACATAGAGTTGTCCTCAGTGAGTTATAGCATTGTCATTCTTTGGATATTAGTTTTAAATCATAAACCAACATAAAAATTACATAACTTCTGATCAGATTTTGCCTTTTCATAACCTTGATGATGATAAATCCTTCCTTATATACAGGCTTAAATTTCCATGAGGCTAACATCTCCTGTATTTCAGCAACAATTAGAAAATAATCCCATCCATGACTTTCACGCCAAGGCAAGTATTCCATCTATTGGAATTTACACAAAAATATCGCTCTCAGATCTACTTTTCCTAATTGTTCTTCATATAAATAATTATTTAAGAATTGTGTTTTAATAGAGGTTTGCTCAAACCTACTTAACCTTCCCTGGCTTAAATAACATCCTTATTGTCTATTTCCCCAGGAATAGGATGTTGGAGAGGGAAAAATAGTTGGCGAGATCTTCAGAGTTGAGTGGTGGCTTCTTGGGGAATGGGCAATCTACTGCATTTTTTCAAGCAGATTGGTAGGTGTTCCTTTACCATATCCGTAATTACATTTGTACAAATCCCAAACCAAAGATTTTCAAAAATGTGCCCTACGTTAAGCTCCTCAATCCATATTCTAGGCACATAAATAAGTTGCCTGATCGCCAAAAGAGTGGAGTATCCAGCAGCTTCCATTTACTTTAATTAGAGTCATGGGTGCTCAGCACTTTAGAAAAATCACACCACCTATTTATGATGCCTAAAGTTGGATGTGGGAGCCTTAGGCATCAATTTTTGAAAATCTTGGCCAAAATGACCTTTTAAACCGTTTGGTTAAGCATCCAGACTTATCCAACACTTACTAGAAACATGTTAGTCTGAAAATGTCATGGGGATAGGTGTGCCTATGAGATTTCCATTGGTTCTTGGTCTTGGTTGCGTTCAAAATATTACAAAGAAAGCTTCTTAATGTTTTTTAGCTCATTGGGTTTTTTTCCATGCCATAAAAAAATGTGATAAAAAAAAATTAACCCGCTTCACTTTTCACCAATTTTGGTTGCCATTCTATGGAAATATTTGCTCTAAATGTTGTTCAGAAAATACCAATTCTTCTACTTCTAATCCTAATACTGGAATAGATTTTATTCTTTTTTTATAGCTACAGTATATAGCACAAATGAAGGAGTGGCACTGCTGTAAATATAGTGTAACTTCACCATCTTCAGTGGAGTTACTCCATAATTACATCTGCATCAGTAAGAGCAGTCTTTAAATCTGACTTTTTAGCAACTAAAAGGCATTGTAGGTTATGTAAATCCTTATTTCAGTGGTTCTCAACCTTTTACCTACCAGGATCTTCCTTTATCTAGCTGAGCCCCTTCTTTCATTTAACCATATGGAAATGTCAGGATTGTCCCTGCCTACTGACATGTTTTCAACACCAAGGCTGAGAATCTCTGTCTTGTTCAAAATACAAATACCTATAATAAGTGCAAAAGGAATGCAGAAAAGTACAGGCAGAGTTTGATTTTGGTATGCAGTTATATTTTACACCAATAAAAGTTTTGGCTGAGTAAAGATCCAGGCATCATGGTAGAGAATCATTGCTGATTGCTGAGTGTGAGGATGATGTGATTCTGACATCACCTCTGTGATGTGGGTCTGAAAGACAATTTAGGCTTATGAAATTTTGCTATGAATAACACAAGCTGAATACTGTAACTTCATCCATATATTATAGTTTATCCATGATTACAGCTATTGATTGGCTAAGAAATTTACAGAGCTAGTCTGTGCTTATTGTTTTTGTTATCCTGTATTCTCTTTTACCCACTTGCTATCTCATCCATCTGTTGTTTGATTTTGTAGACTGTGTAAGCATTTTGGGGCAGAGGCTCTCAGATACTGCATGTTTGCATAGTGGCTAGCACAATGGGGTCCCAATCTTATTGAGGCCTCCAGTATAAATGTTCTTCGAGTGCTTCTTCACGTCCATTCCACATTAGGTGTGCATGCGCTGCCTGCAAGAGCATTGGAAACTTTTTCCCTTAGCGGCTCCCATCGGGCCAGCGGGGCCCCCCAAGCGGCTCCACTGTGCCGTGTATATATACCCCCGCCGGCCTGACCCCCTCCAGTTCCTTCTTGCCATCTGTGGTGGCGTTGGAACAACCTCTCTCTCATAGAAGAGCAGTCCCTTAGCCTTTGGAGTAGCTGTTACCAGTTTGTTAACATACTGATTGTGGACACTTAAGTCATTAGGTACTTGGAGGCCTCCAGCACCCTCCCCGGGCCTCAGGCCCACGGCTTCAAGGCTTGCACCAAGTGCCGCAAACCTATGCCAGTTAGTGACCCCCACGACTCGTGTCTACGTTGCCTGGGGGACAGACATCAGACTGAATGGTGTAGGATTTGCAAGGTGTTTAAGCCAAGGACAAGGAAAGAAAGAGACTTTCGTCTAAAGCAACTGTTGATGGAGGCCGCACTGCAGCCGCCGGGCCCAGAGCGCCCGCCGCCAGCTCAGGCTTCCTCGGTGCCTAGTGCCCCGGAGCCGTCGAGAGACCCAGCACCAGCTAAGCACCGTAAACTGTCGGCCCCAGAGCGCCAGGCTAGGCCCGGCACCGCTCGTCCTCCCCAGTGCGGCCCCTGGCGCAGCCGAAAGGCAGGCGCGGTCATTCCCTGCACAGGAGGCCAGCGCCTCCCGAGGCACCGAGCGCTGATAAGAGCGGGAAGGCCGCGGTACCAGCGCTGACACCTGTGGTCCCAGCAGCACAAGCCCCACCGAGCCCAGACCTAAGTGAGCTCAGTGCGGACGATGGGCTCGAGGGCATAACGGATCAGCCCTCTACGCCTGGCACCTTTGAGGCTGCAAAGGACCTCATCGAGCTGTCGGCGGCGAGCCCCCTCCTGTATGGGGAGAACCCTCCGGCACCCATGCCTCGGGTGCCGTCGAGGGGTAAGCCGGCAATGATGTGCTGCTCAAGGACACCGTCCCGGCACTGCTCAGGAGTTGGTCCCGGTCGAGCTCCGACTCCGTGGACTCACACTTGCCAGCGGCCCAGAAGGAGGTTTCGGCACTGGCAGTGGGTCGGCGCGAAGCAGCACCGGAAAAGGCAAGCCCCTCTCCAGCACCACCCAGAGACCGGCACCAGGAGGAGTTGAGACGGCCCTCACCAGAGGACTCCTGCAGACGGTCCCGGTCCAGGGAACACCAGCACCGATCCCAGGGATACCGGTACCATTCCCGCTCCCTCTTAGGCAGGAGCCTCTCATTCTCCTGCCGGTGCAGATCGTTGGCACCGCCATGGCCTTTGTGATCGGCGTCGCTGCAGTCCAGCGCTGACTCCGGCCGCTATAGCTATCCACACCGGGCCCCGGACGGTAGAGACCCTCAGGGGAGCTGGCAACGCCAATGCGGGCTGCCAGGCCATTGGCCCTTCTGGACCCCCTGGGCCTATCAGGAGCTCCAAGGGGCTCCGTCCAGAGCAAGTTACTCGGTGCAGCAGTCCCGGTCCCTGAATCGATGCCAGATGGTGCCGGAGGCTACAGTATCCAGGCCTCCAGCATAAACCGGAGAAACCGGCACCAAACCTGGTGCCGTCCCATGGACTCCCACCCTGGCCTGAGCTTGAGGCCCCTCCCACGGGAGAAGGGGAGCAGGAGGACTAACCAGAGTGGGTCGAGTAGCAGCTAACCTCCTCGTCTTCCCCCGATGAGGCGGTGGCAGGTACAGAGGTGTCCAGCCCTCTGCCAACAGACCATAGAGCCTACCAGGAATTTCTGCGCAGGGTCACCCAAAACTTGGAGTTGCAGGCCGAGGAGACAGTTGAGCAGGAAGACCACATGGTGGACATTTTGAGCCCCGAAGGTCCATCCAGAATAGTGCTCCTGCTCATTAAGATCATTCAGTCCAACTATAAGACTATATGGCAGACCCCAGCCTCCACCGCTCCAACGTCCAAAGGAGTGGAGCGTAAATACTTTGCCCCATCTAAGGGCTATGAGTTCCTGTTCTGCCACCCGAATCCATGTTCCCTAGTGGTCTCAGTGGTAAACGAAAGGGAGCGCCATGGACAGCAGGCCCTGGCCCCTAAGGCCAAGGAGGCGAAATGCGTGGACCTTTTTGGTAGAAAGGTGTACTCATCTGGGGGCCTTCAGTTGAGGATTGCGAATCAGCAGACCATCCTCAACAGGCACAATTTCAACTCCTGGGCAGCGGTGTGGAAGTTTAAGGACAACCTCTCACAAGGTTCCCAATAGGAGTTCATGGCCCTGGTGGACAAGGGCAAGGCAGTAGCCAAGACCTCTCTCCAGGCCTCCCTGGATTCGGCAGACACGGTGGCTAGAACAATCACATCGGGATGGTCATGAGGCGCTTGACGTGGCTCCAGGAGTCAGGCCTGCCGCCAGAGGTCCAGAATACACTCCAGGACCTCCCCTTCGAAGGGTCCAGGCTCTTCTCAGACCAGACAGACACGAGGCTACATAGCCTCAAGGACTCACGAGCTATGCTTAAGTCGCTGGGTATCCACACCCCGGTGACCCAGAAGAAGCCCTGCTGGGCCACATGGCAGCATGCACGCATGTGGTCAGACATGCCAGACTGAGACTCAGGACTCTGCAGGCGTGGCTTCCTCGGGTTTACCGCCGAGGCAGGAACCCCCTGGACTTGGTAGTGACAGCCCCAAGGGATGTGCTGGACTCCCTGCTGTGGTGGCAGTCCCAGCCTGTGGTTTGCAAAGGCATCCCCTTTGCCGCCCCACAGCCAGACCTGACGCTGGTGACGGACACGTCAGACCATGGATGGGGGGCTTACCTGGGGGACTTCATGATGCAGGGGATGTGGTCTGGAGCAGAGCGGTCACTCCTTATCAATGTGAAGGAGCTCAGGGCGGTTCGTCTCACCTGCCAGACCTTTCACACCACTCTGAGTGGTCACAGCATGACAGTTCTGACAGATAACACTATTGCCATGTTTTATATAAACAAACAGGGCAGGGCTCATTCCTCGCCACTCTGTCGTGAGGCTCTCCTCCTCTGGGATCTTTGCATAACCCATGCAATTCACCTCGAGGCGTCCTATCTCCCAGCGGTACGAAACGAGCTGGCGGATTCCTTCAGCAGGTCATACCGCATGCACGAGTGGATGCTCAGGGCGGACGTCGTGCTTTCGCTCTTCCGCAGGTGGGGGTTTCCCTGGGTAGACCTGTTTGCCACCAGGGCCAACGCCCAGTGCCCGCAGTTCTGCTCGTTCCAGGGCCGCAGCCCAGGCTCGCTCACAGACGTGTTTGCGATCACATGGAGAGGGGGCTTGATTTATGCCTTCCCCCCCACTCTCCTTGGTGCACAAAGTCCTACTCAAGGTGCGCAGGGACAGGGCGGCAGTGATCCTCATTGCCCCAGCCTGGGCCCCCCAGCACTAGTACACATCGCTCCTAGAACTGTCGGTGGAGGCCCCAGTAGTCCTGGCCCTACACGGGGACCTCATTACACAGGACGGCCGGCAGCTTCTCCACCCTGACCAACAGTCACTGCACCTGACAGCATGGAGCCTCTGTGGCTAAACGCCCTGGATAGCCAGTGCTCCCTTCCAGTGCAGCAGATTCTATTAGGCAGTAGAAAGCCCTCTACCAGGGCGATCTATATGGCCAAGTGGAAAAGGTTCTCGTGTTGGTGTGAACCCCAACAGGTGCAGCCATGCCAGCCTGGTGCAGGCCATCCTGCGGTACCTCCTGCACCTCAAGCAGCAAGGGCTAGCCCCGTCCTCGCTCAGAGTGCACCTGGCAGCCATCTCCACCTTCCATCCGGGGTTCTTGGGGGTTCGATGTTTTCCCACCCAATGATGGAACGGTTCCTTAAAGGGTTGGAGAGGGTGTTCCCATACTCCCGCCCACCAGTCCCTCCATGGAATCTTAACCTGGTCCTCTCTAAACTCATGGGACCCCCTTTCAAGCCTCTTGCTTCCTGTTCCCTCCTGCACCTTTCCTGGAAGGTGGCATTTCTGGTTGCCATTACCTTGGCCAGAAGGGTGTCCAAACTGAGGGCCCTCACCTCTGAGCCACCGTATACAGTATTTCACAAGGACAAGGTGCAGCTCCGGCCGCACCCCAGTTCCATTTGGGCCAGGACATTTGTCTGCCGGCGTTCTTTCTGAAACCCCATACGGACCCACGTCACTGCAGCTTGCACACCCTGGATGTGCGTCAAGCGCTGGCATTCTATTTGGAGTGCACCAAGCCCTTTCATAAATCCACGCAGCTGTTTGTGGCTTTAGCCGAGAGGATGAAAGGCCTCCCAGTGTCGGCGCAGCGGATTTCATCTTGGATTACAAACTGCATCCAGGCGTGCTATGAGCTCGCAGATGTTCCGGCCCTGGTGGTCATGGCCCACTCGACCAGGACGCAAGCGACTTCCATGGCGTTCCTGGTACATGTCCCGATCCAGGAGATCTGCAGAGCAGCCACCTGGTCCTCGGTGCACACCTTCACGACCCACTACACGGTCAACCAGCAGGCCAGAGAGGATGCGGCAGTTGGCAGAGCAGTCCACCGAGCAATTGTTCCGTGACTCCTACCCTCCTCCAGAGGTATGGTTGTGATTCACCTAATGTGGAATGGACATGAACAAGCACTCGAAGAAGAAAAATCGGTTACTTACTTTCTCATAACTGTTGTTCTTTGAGATGTGCTGTTCATGTCCATTCCACCACCCACCCTCCTACCCCTCTGTTGGAGTTGCCAGCAAGAAGGAACTGGAGGGGGTTAGGCCGGCGGGGGTATATATGCACGGCGCAGTGATGCCACTCGGGGGGCCCCGCCAGCGTGATGGGAGCCGCTAAGGCAAAAAGTTTCCGACGCTCGTGCACGCGGTGCGCGCACACCTAATGTGGAATGGATGTGAACAACACATCTTGAAGAACAACAGTTACAAGAAAGTAAGTAACCATTTTTTAAACAGTACTTCTCTTTCCCCTCTCAGCAGTGAATAGGTAATCATTACTCATTAGAGTGGGTAAGTTCTCCTGAAAAGTTTGGTTAAATAAATAAATTCTTACTAATGGTAAGAAGTACATAGGTTATCTATAGACACTAATTGAGGCCTTTTAAAACCGGATCATCCATTGGGCGCATAAACGATATTATAGGCTTTGTAAATTTATTTTCACCATGATATTTGCAGTATCCGCTTATACTTTGAAATATTCTCCTCTTCATTATCCAGTCATATAGTGTCTTTCATCCTCGAACGTCAAATCACTTTATGATTCTAATTGTTACTTAAGTAATTAATTACATGAATTAAATCTCACAAAGTATCTGGGCAATACTGTTGAGCTGCATGAGAGGAAATATAGAGATACAAGTGTATTTTTACTACTGACAGCCTCAGTTCCTACAGTTTACTACAGTTCCTCAGTTCCTTCATGGGGGATATTTGGGGTTTACAAAGTATCACATATACATGGGTACCATTGTACATCGTTTTCATTAACTATAAGTTTTAGCCTAAATGAATTTCCTTTAAACAGAGATGCAGTCTTTTTGAGGATTGATCTTGATTTAAGTTACAGCGAGACTTTCTTCAGAGTGTTCATTTTCTGAATAACACAGACCTGCCAACAACACTTTAAAATTTGACTCACGTTATCAGTTGTACTCAGTCTGGCATTTCCTTCAATGTGTCCTTTGTATTTTAATGTTCCTAATTTCCTTCCTTCATATTTAATTTCAAAATTAAGGCCACATTTCAGCCATAAACCTAAAGTAGGAATCTCACTAGAATTGGTTTCTTGTCAGCAATCAGATTCTGACAAACATATATAAAACCAAAACCCTTTATAAATCATAGCAGCCATAAAATATGTCTGATATGTTTTGGGTCACTTCTTTTGCATATCTGATTTAATTATTTTCAGATGTGGACCTTAAGTTTCCTCTTAGCAAAACTAAAATAACTAGCAGCATGGACATAATCCAGCTCTGCTGGAATCAATGGGATTCCTTCCATTAACTTCATGGGCTTTGGAACAAACCCTCTATCATTTGAAATCTAGGATTATTTCTGTTTTCAATGGGAGCAGGATCCTGTTCAAGTAAATACAATATAGAGAAGATCATTATTGATATCCGTTTACATAATCTTGAGGATCCATCCAATCAGAATACTTTTTAGAGCAAGCAAACTCACTAGCCTCACGTACCAATTTAGTTTTCCAGTATCTCATATAG
The DNA here is from genome assembly GCF_965152235.1 of Eretmochelys imbricata. Classification (NCBI taxonomy): domain Eukaryota; kingdom Metazoa; phylum Chordata; order Testudines; family Cheloniidae; genus Eretmochelys; species Eretmochelys imbricata. The sequence continues at coordinate 39,227,013 of NC_135574.1, forward strand.
AGCAGCAGACAAGGTATTTATTTTTCCTCACTACATGTTTACATACTAGCCTTTATCTGAATGGTTATAACCACCATATTGTCAAAGTGTTACTTATTCTCCAGGGCTGGAGCTTGCATCACCAAAGAAATTCTGTCCATCTCATTGAAATGTACCCAGCTTGATATTTATCCTCTGCAGTTAAATATTTATCAACTACATGAAGAATTTGAAGATCTGTCAAAAATACTGACTAGTTTCATTCCACTCTGCAGCTGCCCTCTGAGCAAGAAAGCGTTTTCTTTGTCCTCACCATAAAGGACCGGGGGAGGGGGGACAAGCAAGGTACCATTTTCCTCCACACTTTGTCAGATAAAGGGTTTGCTTTATGATAGGGAGTCTCCAAAAGGCTGCTTTTAGTTTGCTGTACTACTGAGTGCTTTCATACCTGAGAAAGCCTTTCAAGAATTGCAATAAATGTAATTTAGTGTTCGTGCCATGAAGTGACGTATAAACCCATCATATGAAGAGCACTTGTGCTACACGAAACATGCAGTGTCAAAGCCTATAATATTGAAGATTACTTGCCCTTCTAGACTGTCATTTCTTCAGCCAATTAAGAGATCAGTCTACATGATAAGCGCCATACACAAATGTTATTCTTTCAGTTCAGATGTAGAGGTTTCATGTCCATCCTTTCCTCTTCACATGACCCACTAAGTTGCTCAAGGCAACCCCATTTCAAACTCCTAGTAACAAAAGTTCCAAAGCTGGATCATACATAAAACTGATATACCAGTGCAAACCTGAGTGAAGAATGAAAAATTAATGGAGGGGAAAGATATTGGGAAAAATAAACTCATATCTATTTTAGTAACAGAAAATGATGCAGGATACTGGCAATTAATGTGTCAAAAAAAGCAACAGGAATTAATAAAGTTGTTACCTCTTTTTTTTTTGTTCTGTTTTGTTTTTGTTACTCAGATGGAAGCTGGATGGAAAAAATATAACCCCTGGCTCTTTATGTTCAGAAGAATTGTGTCCAAGCCTTTCATTCAGATTGCCAAAATACCCAGCAGGTTATTGTTCATTTAATGTTTCTGAACTGATTGGCAAAACGAAGAGAGAAACAATATAAAATGAAGGGAGAAGTTCTCCATTGGTACAGATCACATCAAAGCATCTTTCTTATTTAAGCATTGTAAAAGTACTGTGCTGCTGAATGGATGGTCTCACCCCACGGTTACTTAATTTAAAACTGCTAGTTTTCTACAGTATATATTCAGAAATGTGGTCTCCAAATCCTAGCGATTCATGTACCTTGAAATCCCTTTCTGTTACAAATTATTACATTAATAAATACATTTCTGTGATTCTCTAGAGGAGGAATATAAAATAAATTAGAATGTAGGCATTTCATTCTCTTACATAAAAACCTCCACAATTATTTTCTGTAATGTGAAAAGGTTTCCATTAACAGCTAGATTCCCAGATCTAGGTGAACAAAATGTTTAACAGGAGACTCAACAACTTCACATTAATAGCTCTCAGCTGACAGTGTGAAATTTTGACATTACTGATTACAACTCAAATATGATATACTAACTTTAATACAGCATGCAAGCAACATGTGCAGGCAAGCCAGATGCAAAACGTAAACATTATCTAAACAGAGCTGATTTCAAATGTTTCGAATGTAAATAAAACACCGGGTGGTCCTTCAGACTGTCAGCAATCATTATTTCCTCCAACATAAACAAGGCTGTCAAACGGGATTTTTTTCACAACTATAAAAATTCATTCTTCACTAGTAAATCCTAGGCTGTTTCTTCTTTTAAAAAATAAAGTTCTTTACCTTTAGAATAGATGAGTTCCTTTCCAGATTTGCATGAAATAATTTTGCAAGTTACTTCCTCAAAACAGCAGTAGATGTTGGAACAAAATTAGAGTAGGAAAAAATAAATTGTCAGCTTAGTAAAGAGGTGGCCCTTAAGATTTTCCATTTGTCTTCAATAAATACATGACTGTTTTCACCTACCTAACCTCAGGTTTGAGGTATTTTCTACAGAGAGTGAAGTATAGCATATAGATAACAAAGAAAATTTTTCTAAAGGCCACCATTTGGACTGAAAGAATACTAAATTATTAGTTCGAAGTGAGCCAAAATATTAGTATGGCTGAAGTCCTTATACAGTAAGTAACTGGGTTCCTACATATTTGTTGAAGTATACGCTGTATTATCATCCATGTTACCAGTTAGACAGACCCTAACCCTATACCCACTGAAGTCAAAAGGAGCTTTGCCATGGGCTTCAATGTGGACAGGATAGGTTGTTAGAGAACAGAACACAAAAATGTTCAATTCATTTCACTAATTTATTAATATATATGAAAGACTAACTCTTACATAGTGTTCATGGAAAATAATCAATTTTTCAGGCTCTCTTTGCTGCTTGGTTCAGGTTTCCATATGGGAAATGGCCCTCTTGGCATGTGTCCTGAGACCCACAAGAGAATCTGGTTTCCCTCATACGAGATGTTGGATTGCTACTGAGAATCTCCTGCTCCCAGTTTCTCCTGGCAGGAAGCCATGGAGAAACAGGGCCATGGTACCATTGGTTCACCGTCTTTGCAGAAAGTAGAGCCTGTAGTTCAGAAGGGGGAGATAATGTTACAAGCAGCAGCAATAACTTCCTGGGGCAGTTCCACTGTGAAATATACCAGTTTTTGAAGAGAACGTGAAGTGAGTATCTTTGTGCTTGCAGGGATGTGAGTGCATCTCGCACATGTTCCTCTTCCTCCCCTCCTTTTCTTTTCAGCCTGTATTTCACTCTTTCGCTCTTCTTAGCCCTGCATCATGGAAAGGAGCTTAGGGCTGCCTAGCCTATCAAGAATTCGATTTAATATCACAAAGACTTTCCTGGCAGAGAGAGTCCTGAATGTTCCCTATGGCAACCAGAAGCAGCAGCAGAAGGGAAGAGGAATTAATACTTCCTGTCCTCTTTGTCACTTGTGGAGGCAGGGTCGGATGGAAAGGTCCTGAAAGCCTGGAACCAGCATGTATTTAATTTTTTACATGAAAATTATGGAGAGCTTTTCAAAGCCACCTGTCATGGTGACAGGGCCAGTTGTACTTGGGTACTTTGCAGACCCTCTTGAGTGCACCCTTCACGGAACCGGTTTTGCTACCTTTACCGGTCTGTGCACAGAAGTCTGTGACTATCACTTTTAGTTTGGCTCCCTGGGTTGCAGCCCCTTTGTTCCCCACCTCTGATAGCATGACAGGCCCAACTGTATTTGGCATCTGCAAGAAACTTCCCCCTAGGAGCCTATGATCAGTTGCTGATTAAAGTGACTGAACAGTTCCTTCAAAAGAAATTTATCACTTATTCATCCAAACGTACGTAGCAAGCAGAGAAAGAGTTAAAACAACAAGCATCTGTTTACATCTTATATTACCTGAATCCTATCATTTCCTCGTACATTTTGTTAAGTTCCACTTAGCCCAGATACCACCTTCTCTGGGCTGGGAGAGACTTCCTTGCTGCAACTTCTCTCTCTCTCCCCCACATCCTCAGTAGCTGCTGACCACTCAGTTCCAACCCCCCCACCTACTCTCATCCTACTCTCTCCAGGGGGGTGCTTTTAACTGCTTATGATCCTTATGATCTCTAGCCTCAGGCCTTGGCAAAACAGCTGTAAAACTGTCCTGGCACCTGAAAACATCATCTTCCCAATTAATGGTCCAGCCATTGTCATCTTAATTCTCATGAAATTGTTTACCTCATATGCCTTATCTCTACCATTTTCCTTTCCTGCTTGCTATTCCTAACAGCCCATTTTTATTCAACTCCATGTAGTCAGAATAATACCAAACAGGTAAACTGAGGTACATACTATTCCTTTAAAAATAGTACTAATAGCTCCCTTATTCTCCACACCATCCAGGTAATTTAGATGCCCAATTCACTTTAATTGTAATGGGAACTGAGTGTCCACATCCCACAGGTAATTTTGAAAATTCCAGCCTTAAGGCACAATGTTTTTGGAAGTAACTGGTAGTTGAAAACTCTCAACACCTTGTAGAAAGGGGCCCTTTGTTCCTTCCTTGTAAACCCACTCTGAGCCTATAAAATGTTAATAGCGACATGGACTATTACCACATGTTTCTCAGTTGATTTTAAATTTAACTTTCATCAAACTGACAGTGTTTTAAACAAATCCATCACACATATGTTAAAAGGTTTGGGCAAGTGTTTGCATGGAAGGAAGCTATAAATGGAGCAGCTTAATCCCAGACTGGCCTGGCCATGGTGGTGAAATATAAAGAAGAGGGCCTGAACAGAAGAGGGAGATAAAGCTGTTGGGTGCTGAGATACAACAGCAATGGGGCTATAGAAGCACTTGGACAGGTAGATCAAAAGAAGCCTGTTGCAAGATGTGAGATTGTCGATTTGAACGACAAGAAGGCCTTTAATAAAATATTGAGTATTCCAGAATTGTAGTGACATCCCTGTCTCTGGACTAATTTGAATGTACATTAATGAAATGGCTGTGAATTGCTTCCTTGGTGTGGATGGTTTGTTTTTGTTTGCCTTGATTTTTTAGTCTGTGCATCTATTACTCACTAATTTTTATTAATACGCTTATCTTATTCAGTATATGCATATTGACATTGGCCAGGAAGTGTGACAAAGTTAGAAAAGCAACATCCTAGTAGGCATTCATATAGACCATATATTGATTTTCTCCAATTACCTTTCTACCCCAAGCTTTACTCCCTCAACAAAATCATTTTATTTCCCTTATTCGCTTAAATGGTTTGGTTTGTCAATGTACTGTTTTCTCTAAGGGTTGACAAACTGCATTCTTCAGCATTATGGAAGGGTTTGATCCCAAGGCTATTGAAATCCATGGGAATCTTTCCATGGAGCTCATCTGGCTTTGGATCAGGCCCTAACTGCCCACAGTCAATATTCTGGAGTTTTATTTCAGTGATCGCTACAAAGGAAGGCAAATATTACAGTGAGGCAAAACTGTTTAATAGAGTAATAGACCAACCTTGCGAGATATCAACTGCCTTGATAGTCTCATGATTTTAGAGAGTTGAAGCCACTAAACTCTGTCCAAGCCTGCTTTTAATAGTGTGGTTTTATTTTCCTTCTAAGTACAGTTTATACATTATTTATCACTAATTTTTAGAATTGTTTGGTTCATGTCACAGATTGTTTAATTTAGGTCAAATAGGGCAGATGTTTGGTTAACCAGTCTTTCTGTGTGAATCCAGATTTATCTGCAGGATACTACAGTTATTGTCCTCTGTAAAGTTTTGGCCCTGAATTATGCAACGGTGGGCAGTCTGACAAAGTCTTCTTAACAATATTGTTAAATAAAGGATGCTTAGTTAGATTTCTGTCAGTGTGCTTGCTTTGCACCTAAACTTTCTGCTTAGTAAAGATGGCACTTACAAGAAGAGAGACAGGAGCCTATCTTGTCTAAATGTGATGTGTGGGGTATGGAAAGCAGAGTTTTGACTACATTCTTTCAACACTCTGCTGGAGGAATTGTGGATCACTTTCCATAGACCCATCAGTAAGGATTTCTTATTTTTTAAAAACACAATCTACAAAAATGGTCCAACACCTTATATCTTGCAATAGCGTTAATATTTTGTTTGGGACCATTCCTGAAGACCCAGGGGGCTTGGAGCAGTGTTCATGCCGCACTCCCTGTCAGTACCTGGCCCAAGCCAGGGAAACTAATAATCCAACCAGCAGACCAAATTCGGTGATGAATCCTGGTCACATGCCACCTGTGGCAGTTTGTGCATATGCTAAGAAAACTGGAGACCCAACTGATAAAGGGTCTCCCACCAAGAAGTAATAATTAGCACTAGGCAGAGGGAATCCAGGGAAAAAGGTAAAATAAATCATTGTCTCAAAGATAAAGTAAGGAGAATGCTGTATTAGCAAGAAACATTTTATGTCTTTATTCTGCCAGGGGTCTGAAGAGAGGAAGCATGACAGAGGAAATGAAAGGACCAGTAAAGGGAAACAAAAAACAAAACCAAAAAAAAGGGCAATCCCCTCACAAACTGTTTTACACAAACATGAAAAATATTTTATTTTTAGTAGTTTGAAGAGCTTTATAAAGGCAAATAGGATGTTGTGGGGCAGGGCAAAATATGACTACCTCACAAATATATTTTGCCACTGATTACTCATTTCTCTTAATTTATTTAAAAATTCTATCATAGAGGAGATTACAACTGTATCAGACATACAGGGTAGGTGCATACTATGGGTTGGGCTATAAATTTAAAAAGTATAATCTGGAATGAAGAAAGCAGAAATGCAGGGTGCTGTACCTACATATATATTAAGGGGTCTGAGGAGGATAGAATCCCAACTTAAGAGGATAGGCCTCTTAAGAAAATGTGGGGTCCTTCTGGAAACATGGCACTTGAATTGTCCTTTCTAACCTTATCCTTCCACAGAGTGCTATGAACTTTGCAAATCGAAGAACTCATGCATGAATTTCACAAAGCACTGTTTCAGTGTCTAAATATTTACTAAGATACCATCCAGGATGTTACAGAGTATTTCTTGGGGAACAGATCCGAGAGTGGTGAGTTAAGCTCTAAAGGGAACGGAGAGCTCATCTGAAGAATTGGCTAGAGACATAGGTGTATGGAAGTCTTCAGTTGTCTTAATGGGGTTATAAGCATCTAGAAATCCTAAAACAGAATACAGAGAGAGCATTGTAGGTGGGATGCAGATCATTAAATCACTGAGAAGTTAAACCAAACTGGGTGAAACTCTGCAGGCTTCTTTCACAAGGGTTCAGAGAAATCTTTTTTGTTTTTGATTCAGCAGATTCATACCATGTTCACTTAGAATGCAACCCTGTGTTCTGCATTTTGTCTACTTTTGTTTCACTTTATGCTCCTCATGGGGGACGCCACAAGAAGGCAAGTGAACACGCCCCCCCCATTTGATTTAGCCCAATTTTCACAGTGTGATGGCAAGGCAGCAATGCAGATGGTCAAATGTAGTTGAGAAGTGCACAATTAGATTATTTGAGGGTGGATTCTGCCCTCGATGATGCAGCAGTTAGATAGCTGAACAATGTAGATATCAATTTGTGTAGGGTGACCAGATAGCAAGTGTAAAAAATTGGGGTGGGGGGAGGGGGTTATAGGTGCCTATATAAGAAAAAGCCCCCAAAATTGGGACTGTCCCTATAAAATCGGGACATCCAGTCACCCTAGACTTGTGATGCATACAAAAGAAGAATGCCTTGTTAATTTTTTTTTTACTTTAAATGTGTATTTCAAAGAAACCTCAAAACAAAATTCCAACAAAACTGCAGATTACTACGTGGTTTTCCATCCAAATAATGGAAAACCAAAAATCTCAGTTGGGCTTGAATGCAAAAACAGATCTACCCAGGTTAACATTGAATTGGATCTGGGTTCACTTGAAAAGTTCACAAACCTTAATGAACATCATGACAAGCCTGGACAAAGCTTTGAATTTTTAATGTCACCAGAAAGCAGGTGCACTTCACATGGTTTCATTTTGTTTTGAAAGCTTACCTCACAGTTTGGTGCAGTATGAAAAATTCAGCAATTTCAGAATGGTGAGATCTTGTGGACTTTGGTTCACTTTGTATGAAACATTTTTTCCTTCCCAGTTTACAACCTTATTTCTGGATAACCAAGAGGATGCAGAGTCCAAATGGTGAACAAAATGGCTGTGGTAGGTGGAGTTGTTTATTTTTTTGGAGGGACAGAAAATGGTTTTTCAACAAAGTGGAAATCTATTTACATAAAATAAGTTTTTTAACCAAAAAACCTGAAAATATTTTGGTTTTCAGCAACTTAAAAATGTTTGATATTTTGTTTTTTGATAAACCCAAAATTTTTTGGAGTTTCTCTCTTTTTTAAAATTAATTTTTCCCCATTTTTGTTGAAAAACTTTCCCAGATGCCCCTTCTTCTCCTGCCCCCCCCCCCCCCCGCCCCCATTCACAGGCTTTAGTGCATGGAGACCTTTTCTTATTTTTTTTTAAATCTTAAAATTTGTTCATTTTAGGTTTCATTTTTCACCTGAAAAGCTGAGTTGTTTAAATAGTTTTGGGGTTTGTTTTTTGCATGATGTAAGTACTTTCACTGAGAATCACTGTACAGTGCTCCTCATGCATAAAAGCTGTGGGGTTTACTTTTGCTACAAGTTGTGTCTTTATGCATTTCTGGATTTGTGTAGAGTACAAGTCAAAAAAAACATAGTCAAAGGAAAAGTGAATGAAGTTTCTAGATTAGGTATTTGCTTCAGAGACTCAGTTAGAAATAAACTGCTGCTAATCATGTTCCCCTTCTCCCTTTCCTGTCTAACTCAAAATAGTCTTTTCTCCTTTCCCTGCCCACAAAGAATTGCATCTCCCGTGCTGCAACAGCAGCCACCAGAGAATGACTTTTCCCCTGGCCTGAAGTTGTCTGCCTTTCCCACCCTCTTCATAGTTGCCTTTTTGGGTCTATTAGCTTCTGACTCAATTTCTCATGCCCAGAGTGACCTTCTCACTGCTGGTATATTCAGTGGGCTTTATACCTGTCAATCACACTAGGAGACAGAAATTGGCAGCCTCACTTTCAGCCAGCAAGACAGCTAATACTATTCCCTTTCTCCTACCTTTTTGGCTGACATGTGCAGAGACTGCAGGTAGGAGACCCTCAAAGGTGAAATGGAGGAGTATATGGCACTGCAGAAGAGTTCCCAATGAATGATGTTTGGAGAGCATATGCAGATAGAAGGAAATCTATTCTGTGTAGTCCAAAACAAAATATAAAAAGTACATGAAAAATACAAATCAAGCTCACAAGTTATTAAAGCACTGTTTAGTTTTACACATTTCTTGCAATATAATGCCATTAGCCTCTTTAGTTATTAATGTTTATTTATTCAGCAGCAGTGGTATGCTGAAGACTAAACAAACAGAGGACATGGCCTACAGTCTTGATTGTGAGCTAGCTCAGACACACCACTGTTCAAATCTATATGATCAATGTAGCATATTTAAGTAAATTGGAGTTGTGTGTGCTGAACAGTAAAGTCCTTCAAACTATACTGTTTTTAATTGCTTTTTATAAATACTTATTGTATTTGTTAAATCAATGTCAAAAGACTCTGCTGCAGGGGTATGTAGCAAGAAGAGATTTTGGGGTGGGGGGGGTGAAGGTGGATTTTGTAAAAAGAAAAGGAGGACTTGTGCCACCTTAGAGACTAACCAATTTATTTGAGCATAAGCTTTCGTGAGCTACAGCTCACTTCATCGGATGCATACTGTGGAAACTGCAGAAGACATTATATACACAGAGACCATGAAACAATACCTCCTCCCACCCCACTCTCCTGCTGGTAATAGCTTATCTAAAGTGATCACTCTCCTTACAATGTGTATGGTAATCAAGGTGGGCCATTTCCAGCATAAATCCAAGTTTAACCAGAACGTCTGGGGGGGGGGGGGGGAGGTGGGGGGTAGGAAAAAACAAGGTGAAATAGCCACTCCCAGTCTCTATTTAAGCCTAAATTAATAGTATCCAATTTGCAAATGAATTCCAATTCAGCAGTTTCTCGCTGGAGTCTGGATTTGAAGTTGTTTTAAGATAGCGACCTTCATGTCTGTAATTGCGTGACCAGAGAGATTGAAGTGTTCTCCGACTGGTTTATGAATGTTATAATTCTTGACATCTGATTTGTGTCCATTTATTCTTTTACGTAGAGACTGTCCAGTTTGACCAATGTACATGGCAGAGGGGCATTGCTGGCACATAATGGCATATATCACACTGGTGGATGTGCAGGTGAACAAGCCTCTGATAGTGTGGCTGATGTTATTAGGCCCTGTGATGGTGTCCCCTGAATAGATATGTGGGCACAGTTGGCAACGGGCTTTGTTACAAGGATAGGTTCCTGGGTTAGTGGTTCTGTTGTGTGGTATGTGGTTGTTGGTGAGTATTTGCTTCAGGTTGGGGGGCTGTCTGTAGGCAAGGACTGGCCTGTCTCCCAAGATTTGTGAGAGTGTGGGGTCATCCTTCAGGATAGGTTGCAGATCCTTAACAATGCGTTGGAGGGGTTTTAGTTGGGGGCTGAAGGTGACGACTAGTGGCGTTCTGTTATTTTCTTTGTTAGGCCTGTCCTGTAGTAGGTGACTTCTGGGAACTCTTCTGGCTCTATCAATCTGTTTCTTCACTTTCGCAGGTGGGTACTGTAGTTGTAAGAATGCTTGATAGAGATCTTGTAGGTGTTTGTCTCTCTGAGGGGTTGGAGCAAATTCGGTTGTATCGCAGAGCTTGGCTGTAGATGATGGATCGTGTGGTGTGGTCAGGGTGAAAGCTGGAGGCATGTAGGTAGGAATAGCGGTCAGTAGGTTTCCGGTATAGGGTGGTGTTTATGTGACCATTGTTTATTAGCACTGTAGTGTCCAGGAAGTGGATCTCTTGTGTGGACTGGACCAGGCTGAGGTTGATTGTGGGATGGAAATTGTTGAAATCATGGTGGAATTCCTCAAGGGCTTCTTTTCCATGGGTCCAGATGATGAAGATGTCATCAATATAGCGCAAGTAGAGTAGGGGCGTTAGGGGACGAGAGCTGAGGAAGCGTTGGTTCTAAATCAGCCATAAAAACGTTGGCATACTGTGGGGCCATGCGGGTACCCATAGCCGTGCCGCTGATCTGAAGATATACTTTGTCCCCAAATGTAAAATAGTTATGGGTAAGGACAAAGTCACAAAGTTCAGCCACCAGGTTAGCCGTGACATTATCGGGGATAGTGTTCTTGACGGCTTGTAGTCCATCTTTGTGTGGAATGTTGGTGTAGAGGGCTTCTACATCCATAGTGGCCAGGATGGTGTTATCAGGAAGATCACCGATGGATTGTAGTTTCCTCAGGAAGTCAGTGGTGTCTCGAAGGTAGCTGGGAGTGCTGGTAGCGTAGGGCCTGAGGAGGGAGTCTACATAGCCAGACAATCCTGCTGTCAGGGTGCCAATGCCTGAGATGATGGGGCGCCCAGGATTTCCAGGTTTATGGATCTTAGGTAGTAGATAGAATATCCCAGGTTGAGGCTCCAGGGGTATGTCTGTGCGGATTTGTTCTTGTGCTTTTTCAGGAAGTTTCTTGAGCAAATGCTGTAGTTGCTTTTGGTAACTCTCAGTGGGATCATAGGGTAATGGCTTGTAGAAACTCGTGTTGGAGAGCTGCCGAGCAGCCTCTTGTTCATATTCCGACCTATTCATGATGACAACAGCACCTCCTTTGTCAGCCTTTTTGATTATGATGTCAGAGTTGTTTCTGAGGCTGTGGATGGCATTATGTTCTGCACGGCTGAGGTTATGGGGCAAGTGATGCTGCTTTTCCACAATTTCAGCCCGTGCACATCGGCGGAAGCACTCTATGTAGAAGTCCAGTCTGCTGTTTCGACCTTCAGGAGGAGTCCACCTAGAATCCTTCTTTTTGTAATGTTGGTAGGGAGGCCTCTGTTGATTAGTATGTTGTTCAGAGGTATTTTGGAAATATTCCTTGAGTTGGAGACGTCGAAAATAGGATTCTAGGTCACCACAGAACTGTACCATGTTCGTGGGGGTGGAGGGGCAGAAGGAGAGGCCCCGAGATAGGACAGCTTCTTCTGCTGGGCTGAGAGTATAGTTGGATAGGTTAACAATATTGCTGAGTGGGTTGAGGGAACCATTGCTGTGGCCCCTTGTAGCATGTAGTAGTTTAGAAAGTTTAGTGTCCTTTTTCTTTTGTAGAGAAGCAAAGTGTGCGTTGTAAATGGCTTGTCTAGTTTTAGTAAATTCCAGCCATGAGGAAGTTTGTGTGGAAGGTTGGTTTTTCATGAGAGTATCCAGTTCTGAGAGCTCATTCTTAATCTTTCCCTGTTTGCTGTAGAGGATGTTGATCAGGTGATTCCGCAGTTTCTTTGAGAGTGTGTGGCACAAGCTGTCAGCATAGTCTGTGCGGTATGTAGATTGTAATGGATTTTTTACCTTCAGTTCACCTGCACATCCACCAATGTGATATATGCCATCATGTGCCAGCAATGCCCCTCTGCCATGTACATTGGTCAAACTGGACCATCTCTGCGTAAAAGAATAAATGGACACAAATCAGATGTCAAGAATTATAACATTCATAAACCAGTCGGAGAACACTTCAATCTCTCTGTTCACGCAATTACAGACATGAAGGTCGTTATCTTAAAACAATAAAACTTCAAATCCAGACTCCAGCGAGAAACTGCTGAATTGGAATTCATTTGCAAATTGGATACAATTAACTTAGGCTTGAATAGAGACTGGGAGTGGCTAAGTCATTATGCAAGGTAGCCTATTTCCCCTTGTTTTTTCCTACCCCTTCCCCCCCAGACGTTCTGGTTAAACTTGGATTTATGCTGGAAATGGCCCACCTTGATAATCATACACATTGAAGGAGAGTGGTCAGTTTGGATGAGCTATTACCAGCAGGAGAGTAAGTTTGTGTGTGTGTGTTTTTTTTTTTTTTTGGGGGGGGGGGGGGGGGGCTGTGAGAGAACCTGGATTTGTGCTGGAAATGGCCCAACTTGATTATCATACACATTGTAAGGAGAGTGATCACTTTAGATAAGCTATTACCAGCAGGAGAGTGGGGTGGGAGGAGGTATTGTTTCATGGTCTCTGTGTATATAATGTCTTCTGCAATTTCCACAGTATGCATCCGATGAAGTGAGCTGTAGCTCACGAAAGCTTATGCTCAAATAAATTGGTTAGTCTCTAAGGTGCCACAAGTACTCCTTTTCTTTTTGCGAATACAGACTAACACGGCTGTTACTCTGAAACCGGTGGATTTTGTGTGGCACTTTGTGTGTGGTATTTTGTAAAGAGGCAATGCCGGAATGAATATCCTTGGCTGTTTGTATTGTATTTGGCTCATATTCTGAACTAATGTTTACTTTGTTTCATAATTGTATTTCTACTACAATGGCAGCGTAAATAAAAGTCTGTCTTAAAGTACAGTGTTGTAATATGCGGGGGATGTTCCTTAGTAATGGGATAAAAAGAAGAATGGATGAGATGAGTTGAGTTAAGTTTGGGGACTGTATGGCTAAAAGTCATCAAAATTCTAAAGGCCTGATCACACAAACTTTAATCACATGTCCTTACTCACACAAGTAGTTCCACTGATTTACTTGCATGATTAAGGGTTCAGCTTTAACTTACAGTGTAAGATGCTTGGAAAGTCAGCCAGAGACTTTGACCCACGTAAAAAAAATAGACCACAAAAGGTTAGATTATGTGGGATTTTTGCTCCCCTTCATTTGGAATGTTAATAATCCAGTTTAAACAAACAGTGTAGAGTGGCTCTAAACCCCAATGATGGTTGCCTTGAAAAGGTGTATAGTAATAATATCAATACATTTTGAATCTTTATCATAGAATCATAGACTCAAAGGACCGGAAGGGACCTTGAGAGGTCATCTAAGCGACCCCCCTGCACTAATAGCAGGATTAAGTATTATCTAGACCATCCCTGACAGGTGTTTGTCTAACCTGCTCTTAAACAACTCCAGTGATAGAGATTCCACTTTTCCCCAGGCACTTTATTCCAGCTCTTAACTACCCTGACGGTTAGGAACTTTTTCCTAATGTCCAACCTAAACCACCCTTGCTGCAATTTAAGTCCATTGCTTCTTATCCTATCCTCAGAGGTTAAAGAGAACAATTTTTCTCCCTCCTCCTCGTAACAACCTTTTATGTACTTGAAAACTATTATCGTGTCTTCTCTTTCCCAGAGTAAACAAACCAAATTATTTAATCTTACCTCAGAGATCAAGTTTTCTAGATCTTTAATAATTTTTGTTGCCCTCCTCTGGATTTTCTCCAGTTTGTCCACATCTTTCCTGAAATGCGTCACCCAGAACTGGACACAATACTCAAGTTGAGGCCTAGTCAGTGCTGAGTAGAGCAGGAGAATTAGTTCTCATGTATTATTTACAATACTCCTGCAAATACATCCCAGAATTATGTTTGCTTTTCTTTTTTTTTTTTTTTGGTGCAACAGTGTTATGCTATTGACTCATATTTAGCTTGTGGTCCACTATGGCCCCCAGATCCCTTTCTACAGTACTCCTTCCTAGGCAGTCCTTTCCCATTTTGTATGTGTGCAACTGATTTGTTCCTTCCTAAGTGGAGTACTTTGCATTTGTCCTTATTGAATTTCATCCTACTTAGTTCAGACCATTTCTCCAGATCATTGAATTTTAATCCTATCCTCCAAAGCATTTACAATCCCCCCCACACTCCCCACTGCTTGGTATCATCCGCAAGCTGTATAAGTGTACTCTTTATGCCATTATCTAAATCATTGATGAAGACATTGAACAGAACTGGACCCAGAATTGATCCCTGCGGGACCCCACTTGATATGCCTTTGCAGCTTGACAGTAAACCACTGATAATTACTCTCTGGGAACGGTTTTCCAGTCAGTTATGCACCCACCTTATAGTAGCTGCATCTAGCTTGGATGTCCCTAGTTTCTTTATGAGAAGGTCATGTGAGACAGTATTAAAAGCCTTTATTTTTATTTTCAATGTCTAGAGGCACTTTTCATGATTATCAGAATACATCTCAGAACACAGCCCTCTCAGGTCAGTTTATGTTGTGATGGTGTTTATGCTAAAGCCTGCAACAATCTGGTCAGTTGGCCATGTATGATAGAATATCAGGGTTGGAAGGGACCTCAGGAGGTCATCTAGTCCAACCCCCTGCTCAAAGCAGGACCGCTCCCCAATTAAATCATCCCAGCCAGGGCTTTGTCAAGCCTGACCTTAAAAACCTCTAAGGAAGGAGATTCCACCACCTCCCTAGGTAACACATTCCAGTGTTTCACCACCCTCTTAGTGAAAAAGTTTTTCCTAATATCCAACCTAAATCTCCCCCCACCCCGCAACTTGAGACCATTACTCCTTGTTCTGTCATCAGCTACCACTGAGAACAGTCTTGATCTATCTTCTTTGGAACCCCCTTTCAGGTAGTTGAAAGCAGCTATCAAATCCCCCCTCATTCTTCTCTTCCGCAGACTAAACAATCCCAGTTCCCTCAGCCTTTCCTCATAAGTCATGTGTTCCAGTCCCGTAATCATTTGTGTTGCCCTCCGCTGGACTCTTTCCAATTTTTCCACATTCTTCTTGTAGCGTGGGGCCCAAAACTGGAAACAGTACTCACCAATGTCAAATAGAGGGGAATGATCACGTCCCTCAATCTGCTGGCAATGTCCCTACATATACATCCCAAAAAGCCATTGGCCTTCTTGGCAACAAGGGCACGCTGTTGACTCATATCCAGCTTCTCGTCCACTGTAACCCCTAGGTCCTTTTCTGCAGAACTGCTGCCTAGCCATTCGGTCCCTAGTCTGTAGTGGTGCTTGGGATTCTTCTGTCCTTGTTGAACCTCATAAGATTTCTTTTGGCCCAATCCTCTAATTTGTCTAGGGTCCTCTGTATCCTATCCCTACCTCCAGCATATCTACCTCTCCTCCCAGTTTAGTGTCGCCTGCAAACTTGCTGAGGGTGCAATCCACACCATCCTCCAGATCGTTTATGAAGATATTGAACAAAACCGACCCTTGGGGCACTCCACTTGATACCGGATGCCAACCAGACATGGAGCCATTGATCACTACCCGTTGAGCCCGACAATCTAGCCAACTTTCTATCCACCTTATAGTGCATTCATCCAGCCCATACTTCTTTAACTTGCTGGCAAGAATACTGTGGGAGCCCGTGTCAAAAGCTTTGCTAAAGTCAAGGAACAACATATCCACCGCTTTCCTCTCATTCACAGAGACAGTTATCTCATCATAGAAGGCAATTAGATTAGTCAGGCATGACTTGCCCTTGGTGAATCCATGCTGACTGTTCCTGATCACTTTCCTCTCCTCCAAGTGCTTCAGAATTGATTCCTTGAGGACCTGCTCCATGATTTTTCCAGGGACTGAGGTGAGGCTGACTGGCCTGTAGTTCCCAGGATCCTCCTCCTTCCCTTTTTTAAAGATGGGCACTACATTAGCCTTTTTCCAGTCATCCAGGACTTCCCCCAATCACCATGAGTTTTCAAAGATAATGGCCAATGGCTCTGCAATCACATCCACCAGCTCCTTTAGCACTCTCGGATGCAGCACATCTGGCCCCATGGACTTGTGCTCATCCAGCTTTTCTAAATAGTCCTGAACCACTTCTTTCTCCACAGAGGGCTGGTCACCTCCTCCCCATGCTGTGCTGCCCAGTGCAGTAGTCTGGGAGCTGACCTTGTTCGTGAAGACAGAGGCAAAAAAAGCATTGAGTACATTAGCTTTTTCCACATCCTCTGTCACTAGGTTGCCTCCCTCATTCAGTAAAGAGCCCACACTTTCCTTGACTTTCTTCTTATTGCTAACATACCTGAAGAAACCCTTCTTGTTACTCTTAACATCTCTTGCTAGCTGCACCTCCAGGTGTGATTTGGCCTTCCTGATTTCACTCCTGCATGCCCAAGCAATATTTTTATACTGTTCCCTGGTCATCTGTCCAATCTTCCATTTCTTGTAAGCTTCTTTTTTGTGTTTAAGATCAGCAAAGATTTCACTGTTCAGCCAAGCTGGTCGCCTGCCATATTTACTATTCCTTCTACACATCGAGATGGTTTGTCCCTGTAACCTCAATAAGGATTCTTTAAAATACAGACAGCTCTCCTGGACTCCTTTCCCCCTCATGTTATTCTCCCAGGGGATTCTGCCCATCAGTTCCCTGAGGGAGTCAAAGTCTCATTTTCTGAAGTCCAGGGTCCGTATTCTGCTGCTCTCCTTTCTTCCCTGTGTCAGGATCCTGAACTCGACCATCTCATGGTCACTGCCTCCCAGGTTCCCATCCACTTTAGCTTCCCCTACTAATTCTTCCTGGTTTGTGAGCAGCAGGTCAAGAAGAGCTCTGCCCCTAGTTGGTTCCTCCAGCACTTGCACCAGGAAATTGTCCCCTACACTTTCCAAAAACTTCCTGGATTGTCTGTGCACCGCTATATTGCTCCCCCAGCAGATATCAGGGTGATTGAAGTCTCCCATGAGAACTAGGGCCTGCGATCTAGTAACTTCCGTGAGTTGCCAGAAGAAAGCCTCATCCACCTCATCCCCCTGGTCTGGTGGTCTATAACAGACTCCCACCACGACATCACCCTTGTTGCTCACACTTCTAAACTTAATCCAGAGACTCTCAATTTTTTCTGCAGTTTCATACCAGAGCTCTGAGCAGTCATACTGCTTTCTTACGTACAATGCAACTCCCCCACCTTTTCTGCCCTGCCTGTCCTTCCTGAACAGTTTATATCCATCCATGACAGTACTCTAGTCATGTGAGTTATCCCACCAAGTCTGTTCCAATCACATCATAATTCCTTGACTGTGCCAGGACTTCCAGTTCTCCCTGCTTGTTTCCCAGGCTTCTTGCATTTGTGTATAGGCACTTGAGGTAACTCGTTGATCGTCCCTCTTTCTCAGTATGAGGCAGGAGCCCTGCCCTCTCGCGCGCTCCTGCTCGTGCTTCCTCCCAGTATCCCACTTACCTCAGGGCTTTGGTCTCCTTCCCCCGGTGAACCTAGTTTAAAGCCGTCCTCACTAGGTTAGCCAGCCTGCTTGCGAAGATGCTCTTCCCTCTCTTCGTTAGGTGGAGCCCGTCTCTGCCTAGCACTCCTCCTTCTTGGAACACCATCCCATGGTCAAAGAGTCCAGACAGTCAAGAGTTTCTCTCCCCCCAAGATGAAAATTACCAAAGAAACCTTGCAAATGGACATTCCAATTAGAGATCAACCTGGGTGAAACTTGATCTTCAAGACAGTTATATCCCTTTGGGATTTGCCATGATAATGATCTCAGGATGCTGATACGTTGAGGTCTTATTCTGCCTTCAGATTTATGGACACAACTCCTTTCTGAGAGTCACTTATGTATCCAAAGACAGAATGGACAAATGATTTTTGTTTGCCATTCTCAAGAATCCATTTCATTACCTATATACTTTAACCAAACGTGAAATATCCTTCCAAATTAGCACTGTGTTAGCCATCTCAGCAGTGACATCAAGGATCAAATGGATATAGAGAATGAACTTCTCATTTATCCTTAGAGGTAGTCCTCTAGGTAAGAGTAGACCTTAGGCGGGTAAAGGAAATGATTCATATTGCGCCTAATAAAATTATACCTGATCGATACATAAATAGTCTGTCAGCCCTGGAAAAATAAGTCTTCTGTCTCCTTTCACAATCCAAAATTTAAATAAATGTTTTTCACCTATTGTGAGGGCATGGGTGGGAGGCTAGATGGTGGTGTGAGTTAATGCACCATTTTGCATATCTGAATACTTTGGGGTCTTATCCTGCCTTGGCCACAAGTAGAAATAAATTGGGAGCTGCTATCTTAGTCTCCAGTGGAAATGAATCTACATCACCAAAACACAGTGCAGTTGGCTAGGATTGGTAATCTCTGCTCAAGAGATCTAGGAGTGAAATACTGGAGTGCTTGCGGCTCAGTGACATGGTTAGAGAAAGGGGCTGGACACTGTGTTCAGCTTCTGACTGCCATCTATGAAATGTCGACCAAGTCGTTTGACTTTTGTGAGCCTCAGTTTCCTCATGTGTAAAATGAGGGAAATACCAATTCATGTTTGTAAAGCACTTTGAGAACTAAGATGAAAATTGCTATGTTAGTGCAATGCATTACTGCTATTTCATCATTTCATTCTGTCGATTTGTAATGAACCATTATTGTATTTTACTGTGTAGAGGACTGAGCAAAGTTGTACAATTTGCCAAGTTTGCACAGTACTTCTCCACACTATCCCTGACTGGTCTGTTATTAGGGTTCAATCCTGTAAAGTGCTGAGCTCCCAAAGCACTGATGTTGTCTATAAGAGCTAAGGACATTCATCATCTTATAAGATCAGACTTCGTTGGCAGTCAGTCTATTGTGCTGTACATCTAAACTTGATGCCCAATTTATGAGATGCAAAGAGACATACTAGGTACTGTTCAAAACTCCACTCATCCCCTGCAATGACTAATCACTTGTTTGCAGACCTAAATTTCACAGGACATTATTTTCTACATTACAGAATTTGCAGCATTACTATATTCCCACACTTTCAACAAAACCATATCCTGAAGTAGAATTGCAATCTCATGCAAACTCCAGCTGTCCTAAACACCCATTGCTCCAGAAGCAACCCTTTGGCCCATTTTCATAATTATATGTATGTTATAAAAAAGAAACAAGAACATGGGAAAGGAAAATAAGTTTAAAATAAGCATCAAAAACTGTGGGAACCTGCAGGGAAAAAAAGGAAAAAGAAAAGAAATAGTGAATTTAATAATTCTCCTTTGCAACAATATGAAAATCTAAAAAAAAGTCCAGCCATGTATGTGTTGACTTTATTTATAGGTGAACTCATTGCCTGAAAACTTGTCTGCTTTATACTAAATAAAACAAACCTCTACATAAATAGGTCTTTTTAAAAAAAGACTAAAAAAAAATCTCCATTCCCTGCTACTAAAATGGTCCAACAGTCAATTGGAGGCCTGACTAAAGAGCTGCATCTTACATTGCACCTACAGCTTGTCCAGGTTAGGGTCTGGCAGCCTGCAAGAGAAAGCAATTTCCAGAGAGATGGACCTTCTGCTATGGTCCTATTTTAGTATGGAAATATCTACCTTAAAACGGGCATCAGGAAATCTCCATATTCCACAAATGCTGTAACATCATGAACCCAGAAAAATGAGTTTCCACTGCTATTGAGTATTCAGGGAGGGATAAGCTCTCAAATGGATGAGACCCTCCACCTGCCACTGAGGGCTTTACAGATCCTAAACAAAGCTGTACAGTCGGAATCAGTGACAACGGATGTCATATGTTTATAGGGCCTGATCCAACGCCCATTGAAGTCAGTGGTGGCGTTTCCATTGATTTCAGTGGGCTTGGGATCAGATGCTAATGATATGCTACACTTAAGAAATGAGCCACTATATTCAGCACGAGGTGGAAATTTTGGGGTACATTTAAAAATGAAGCACTTTAATCTGTCCTTTTTAGTTTACAAAGCTGTAGGTTCATAGATTCCAAGACTAAAAGGAACCATTATGATAATCTAGTCTGACCTGTATAGCACAGGCCATAGAAATTTCCCAAAATAATTCCTAGAGCATAGCTTTTAGTCAAATATCCAATCCAATAGCCAGTAATGGAGAATCCACACAACCCTTTGGTAAATTGTTCCAATGGTTAATTACCCTCACTGTCACAAATTCATGCCTCATTTCCAGTCTGAATTTCTCTAGCTTCAACTTCCAGCCATTGGATTGTGTGTTATACATTTGTCTACTAGATGGAAGACCCCATTATTAAATATTTGTTACCCATGTAGGTATTTACAGACTTTGATCTTTACCTCCATAACCCTTCTTTTTGTTTGTCATAAATATAAAGGGAAGGGTAAACCCCTTTGAAATCCCTCCTGGCCAGGGGAAAGCTCCTCTCACCTGTAAAGGGTTAAGAAGCTAAAGGTAACCTCGCTGGCACCTGACCAAAATGACCAATGAGGGGACAAGATACTTTCAAAAGCTGGGAGGAGGGAGAGAAACAAAGGGTCTGTGTCTGTCTGTATGCTGTGCTTGGCCAGGGATAGACCAGGAATGGAGTCTTAGAACTTTTAGTAAGTAATCTAGCTAGGTATGTGTTAGATTATGATTTCTTTAAATGGCTGAGAAAAGAATTGTGCTGAATAGAATAACTATTTCTGTCTGTGTATCTTTTTTGTAACTTAAGGTTTTGCCTAGAGGGGTTCTCTATGTTTTTGAATCTAATTACCCTGTAAGATATCTACCATCCTGATTTTACAGGGGGGATTTCTTTATTTCTATTTACTTCTATTTTCTATTACAAGTTTTCTTGTAAAAAACTGAATGCTTTTTCATTGTTCTCAGATCCAAGGGTTTGGGTCTGTGGTCACCTATGCAAATTGGTGAGGCTTTTTATCCAACATTTCCCAGGAAAGGGGGGGGTGCAAGTGTTGGGAGGATTGTTCATTGTTCTTAAGATCCAAGGGTCTGGGTCTGTAGTCACCTAGGCAAATTGGTGAGGCTTTTTACCAAACCTTGTCCAGGAAGTGGGGTGCAGGGTTTTGGGAAGTATTTTGGGGGGAAAGACGCGTCCAAACAGCTCTTCCCCAGTAACCAGTATTAGTTTGGTGGTGGTAGCGGCCATTCCAAGGACCACGGGTGGAATACTTTGTACCTTGGGGAAGTTTTGACCTAAGCTGGTAAAGATAAGCTTAGGAGGTTTTTCATGCAGGTCCCCACATCTGTACCCTAGAGTTCAGAGTGTGGGAGGAACCTTGACATGGTGGCATAGTGGTGGGATTAACCTGAAATCATTTTGAGATCCAGTTGAGATTTTTTGAACTAGAAATACAGATTTTAAAAGAAATTTTTTTTTCCTTTGGAAAGCAGCTGAAACTGAAAGCTGAAACTGTGGCCAAACAGAGACAAAAGGGGATTATCTTGTGAATTGCAGGTTTTCTTTGCCTGGAGGCAGGGTACTTAACTCCTGCAGGGAAATTCACAGTCTTCCAACCCAGAGGTTTTTTTTTTTTCTTTTCTTCCTAAAAGTAAATAGGGGGTGTGTGTTCTACCCATTTGCTTTTTCTTTGGGCTGGGTAAGCAGGTTTCCAAGTAGTTTGGAGGTTTTTTGCTTTAAGTTGGGCCCAGAACAGAGACAAGGGAATTGTCTTTTTCTGTAGGCTGACAATCACTATCAGAGAATAGGTATTCTATTCCAGCACAGCAAAATTTTACAGCCAAGTTTTGTTTGTTTATTCCTAAACCTCGGGTGTAAAGTTAGTTAAAAACAGAGAGGTTAGAATGACCAAATCCTCAGCTCGACTACAGCTGGAATTAGCCAAATTTCAGGCTGAGGAAAGACAAAGGGAACATGAAAGACAGATAGAACTCATGCGGCTGAAGAAGGAACAAGAAAGGGAGGCAGAACAACACCAAGCGGCTGCTCACAGGAGAGCTATGGAAGCGAGGGACAAAGAACTGGAGGAGAAGGAAAAAGAGAGGAAGTATGTGGAGGAGATGGAGAAGATAAAGGCTCAGCAGAATATCCCAACAAACCCTAGTAATCCTTCTCCAAGTACCACTTCCCATCCCAGAAAGTTCCCCACCTACAAGGCAGGCGATGATACTGAGGCCTTCCTAGAAAACTTCGAAAGGGCCTGCCTTGGATACAACCTCTCTACTGACCAGTACATGGTAGAGCTGAGGCCGCAGCTCAGTGGACCCTTAGCTGAGGTGGCAGCTGAAATGCCTAAAGAACACATGAACAAGTATGAACTGTTTAAATCCAAGGCGAGAGTCAGAATGGGGATAACACCCGAGCAGTCTCGTCGGAGGTTCAGAGCCCTAAGGTGGAAACCAGACATGTCATTTACCCGACATGCCTACCACATTGTGAAACATTGGGATGCCTGGATATCAGGAGCAAGTGTTGAATCTCCAGTAAATTTGCCCTTCCTAATGCAAATGGAACAATTCTTAGAGGGTGTTCCTGAGGAAATAGAAAGATACATCCTAGATGGGAAACCCAAAACTGTAATCGAGGCAGGAGAGATTGGAGCCAGATGGGTGGAGGTGGCAGAGAAGAAGAAAACTGGTCGCAGTTGGAGCGGAGACCAGAAGGGACCACCCCAGACCACACCCTATTACCGGGGGCCGCCCAAGGCCCCACCTACCTCCCAAAGAACCCTCCAGACCCCTTATCGTCCTGCCACCCCGTTCTCCAGCAACCCTCCTCGCCCCAGTGACCCGTCAGCTGGACGATGTTTTAAATGTAACGAGCTGGGGCATGTAAAGGCCAACTGCCCCAAGAACCCCAACAGATTACAGTTCATTGCACCGGAATCACACCAGAGGTCCACAGGCCCAGATACTTCCCAGGTACCCTTAGAGCGGAGGGAAACTGTGAGTGTGGGCGGGAAGAAGGTCACCGCGTGGAGGGACACCGGAGCACAAGTGTCAGCTATCCATGCTTCCTTAGTGGACCCCAATTTAATCAACCCAGAGATCCAAGTGACGATTCAACCCTTCAAGTCCAACTCTTTCAATTTGCCTACAGCCAAGTTGCCTGTCCAGTACAAGGGCTGGTCAGGAATGTGGACTTTTGCAGTCTATGATGATTATCCCATCCCCATGCTGTTGGGGGAAGACTTGGCCAATCATGTGAAGCAGGCCAAGAGGGTGGGAACGGTCACCCGCAGCCAGGCTAAACAAGCCGTGAGGCCTAGCTCTGTTCCGGAAACTGCTATCAGGACCCAGTCAGAGGTGATGGACCTGGACCTTAGGCCAATGTCTGCAACAGCAGTAGTGGATCCAGTCCCAGAGACCCAGACGGAACCAGTCCCAGAACCGGAACCAGCCGAACAACCAACACCAGACCCTGTGTCAGCACTGAATCCAGTACTTGCAACCTCAACACCAGAGGGCCCCACTGAACCTGAACTGGCAGCAGCCGATAACCCTACACAAGAGGCTCAGCCGGAGCCTGAATCCCAACATAGTGCACCAGCGGAGAGCGGTTCACAGTCAACAGAAACAGCTCCATCCCCTATATCGCTTCCAGAGGGACCAAGCCTAGGTCCACAATCCAATGAGGAACTGATGTCCCCAGCATCAAGGGAACAGTTCCAGACCGAACAGGAAGCAGATGAAAGCCTCCAGAGAGCTTGGACGGCGGCACGGAGCAACCCACCGCCTCTCAGTTCTTCTAATCGATCCAGGTTTGTTGTAGAAAGAGGACTTTTATACAAGGAAACTCTTTCTGGTGGACACCAGGAAGACTGGCATCCTCAGAGACAGTTGGTAGTTCCAACTCAATACCGGGCCAAGCTCTTGAGCTTAGCCCACGATCACCCTAGTGGCCATGCTGGGGTGAACAGGACCAAAGACCGTTTGGGGGGGTCATTCCACTGGGAGGGAATGGGCAAGGATGTTTCTACCTATGTCCAGTCTTGTGAGGTGTGCCAAAGAGTGGGAAAACCCCAAGACCAGGTCAAAGCCCCTCTACAACCACTCCCCATCATTGAAGTTCCATTTCAGCGAGTAGCTGTGGATATTCTGGGTCCTTTTCCGAAAAAGACAGCCAGAGGAAAGCAGTACATACTGAATTTCATGGATTTTGCCACCCGATGGCCGGAAGCAGTAGCTCTAAGCAACACCAGGGCTAAAAGTGTATGCCAGGCACTAGCAGACATTTTTGCCAGGGTAGGTTGGCCCTCCGACATCCTCACAGATGCAGGGACTAATTTCCTGGCAGGAACTATGAAAAACCTTTGGGAAGCTCATGGGGTAAATCACTTGGTTGCCACTCCTTACCACCATCAAACAAATGGCATGGTGGAGAAGTTTAATGGAACTTTGGGGGCCATGATACGTAAATTCGTAAATGAGCACTCCAATGATTGGGACCTAGTGTTGCAGCAGTTGCTCTTTGCCTACAGAGCTGTACCACATCCCAGTTTAGGGTTTTCCCCATTTGAACTTGTATATGGCCGTGAGGTTAAGGGGCCATTGCAGTTGGTGAAGCAGCAATGGGAGGGATTTACACCTTCTCCAGGAACTAACATTCTGGACTTTGTAACCAACCTACAAAACACCCTCCGAACCTCTTTAGCCCTTGCTAAAGAAAACTTACAGGATGCTCAAAAAGAGCAAAAAGCCTGGTATGATAAACATGCCAGAGAGCGTTCCTTCAAAGTAGGAGACCAGGTCATGGTCTTAAGGGCGCTCCAGGCCCATAAAATGGAAGCATCGTGGGAAGGGCCATTCACGGTCCAGGAGCGCCTGGGAGCTGTTAATTATCTCATAGCATTCCCCACCTCCAACCGAAAGCCTAAGGTGTACCATATTAATTCTCTAAAGCCCTTTTATTCCAGAGAATTAAAGGTTTGTCAGTTTACAGCCCAGGGAGAAGATGATGCTGAGTGGCCTGAAGGTGTCTACTACGAAGGGAAATGTGCTGGTGGTGTGGAAGAGGTGAACCTCTCCATGACCCTTGGGCGTATGCAGCGACAGCAGATCCAGGAGCTGTGCACTAGCTACGCGCCAACGTTCTCAGCCACCCCAGGACTGACTGAACGGGCATACCACTCCATTGACACAGGTAATGCTCACCCAATTAGGGTCCAACCTTACCGGGTGTCTCCTCAAGCTAAAACTGCTATAGAACGGGAGATCCAGGATATGTTACAGATGGGTGTAATCCGCCCCTCTGAAAGTGCATGGGCATCTCCAGTGGTTCTAGTTCCCAAACCAGATGGGGAAATACGTTTTTGCGTGGACTACCGTAAGCTAAATGCTGTAACTCGCCCAGACAACTATCCAATGCCCCGCACAGATGAACTGTTAGAGAAACTGGGACGGGCCCAGTTCATCTCTACCTTGGACTTAACAAAGGGGTACTGGCAGGTACCGCTAGATGAATCTGCCAAGGAAAGGTCAGCCTTCATCACACATCTCGGGCTGTATGAATTTAATGTACTCCCTTTCGGGCTGCGAAATGCACCCGCCACTTTCCAAAGACTTGTAGATGGTCTCCTAGCGGGATTAGGAGAATATGCAGTCGCCTACCTTGATGATGTGGCCATATTTTCGGATTCCTGGGCAGACCACCTGGAACATCTACAAAAAGTCCTTGAGCGCATAAGGGAGGCAGGACTAACTGTTAAGGCTAAGAAGTGTCAAATAGGCCTAAACAGAGTGACTTACCTTGGACACCAGGTGGGTCAAGGAACTATCAGCCCCCTACAGGCCAAAGTGGATGCTATCCAAAAGTGGCCTGTCCCAAAGTCAAAGAAACAGGTTCAATCCTTCTTAGGCTTGGCTGGTTATTACAGACGATTTGTACCGCACTACAGCCAAATCGCTGCCCCACTGACAGACCTAACCAAAAAGAAACAGCCAAATGCTGTTCAGTGGACCGGAAAGTGTCAGAAGGCCTTTAACAAGCTTAAAGCGACACTCATGTCTGACCCTGTACTAAGGGCCCCAGACTTTGACAAACCGTTCCTAGTAACCACAGATGCATCCGAGCGTGGTGTGGGAGCAGTTTTAATGCAGAAAGGACCTGATCAAGAATTCCACCCTGTAGTGTTTCTCAGCAAAAAACTGTCTGAGAGGGAAAGCAACTGGTCAGTCACTGAAAAAGAATGTTATGCCATTGTCTACGCTCTGGAAAAGCTACGCCCATATGTTTGGGGACGGCGTTTCCACCTGCAAACCGACCATGCTGCACTGAAGTGGCTTCACACCGTCAAAGAAACTAACAAAAAACTTCTTCGGTGGAGTTTAGCTCTCCAAGATTTTGATTTCGACATCCAACACATCTCAGGAGCTTCTAACAAAGTGGCTGATGCACTCTCCCGTGAAAGTTTCCCAGAGTCAACTGGTTAAAATCGTCCTTGAGATGTGGAAAATATTGTTAGTCTTTATGTACTTGGTAGTATATTTAGAGATGCATGTGTCTTATTAACTCTGTTTTTCCTAGAGCTCCAGGAAGAAATCCCAGCCAGTGTTTCACCCTAGCTGAGATTTGGGGGGCGTGTCATAAATATAAAGGGAAGGGTAAACCCCTTTGAAATCCCTCCTGGCCAGGGGAAAGCTCCTCTCACCTGTAAAGGGTTAAGAAGCTAAAGGTAACCTCGCTGGCACCTGACCAAAATGACCAATGAGGGGACAAGATACTTTCAAAAGCTGGGAGGAGGGAGAGAAACAAAGGGTCTGTGTCTGTCTGTATGCTGTGCTTGGCCAGGGATAGACCAGGAATGGAGTCTTAGAACTTTTAGTAAGTAATCTAGCTAGGTATGTGTTAGATTATGATTTCTTTAAATGGCTGAGAAAAGAATTGTGCTGAATAGAATAACTATTTCTGTCTGTGTATCTTTTTTGTAACTTAAGGTTTTGCCTAGAGGGGTTCTCTATGTTTTTGAATCTAATTACCCTGTAAGATATCTACCATCCTGATTTTACAGGGGGGATTTCTTTATTTCTATTTACTTCTATTTTCTATTAAAAGTTTTCTTGTAAAAAACTGAATGCTTTTTCATTGTTCTCAGATCCAAGGGTTTGGGTCTGTGGTCACCTATGCAAATTGGTGAGGCTTTTTATCCAACATTTCCCAGGAAAGGGGGGGGTGCAAGTGTTGGGAGGATTGTTCATTGTTCTTAAGATCCAAGGGTCTGGGTCTGTAGTCACCTAGGCAAATTGGTGAGGCTTTTTACCAAACCTTGTCCAGGAAGTGGGGTGCAGGGTTTTGGGAAGTATTTTGGGGGGAAAGACGCGTCCAAACAGCTCTTCCCCAGTAACCAGTATTAGTTTGGTGGTGGTAGCGGCCATTCCAAGGACCACGGGTGGAATACTTTGTACCTTGGGGAAGTTTTGACCTAAGCTGGTAAAGATAAGCTTAGGAGGTTTTTCATGCAGGTCCCCACATCTGTACCCTAGAGTTCAGAGTGGGGGAGGAACCTTGACATTGTTAAACTAAACAGAGTAGGTCATTGTGATGAGATCCTAATACAAAGAATGGTCACAGCCCCGGGCAAACCACAGAAGGTAAAAGACCATCAATGTTGTGAAGAACAGCAATGGATTCAATAGCATCCAAAATTGTGGTGGTATATGCACATGCCATCTCCTGCCAGGATGGCTAGTGAGTGCGTGGACACTGCAATTACTGTCTACCCAACTGTCTCAGACCCCACCACACTGAGGTCAAGGGTCAGAGTGAAAGCCCTGGTGTTCAGTTCAGCGTGGCTTACCAGCCAGAGTCAATACAGCAGCCCTGGTGTTCAGGGCAGCATGGCCTAGTGGCCAATACCCAAGGGGCTGAAACTGGGGAGAGGGGGTTGGCAGCCCTGGTAGGGGGGCCCAGGCCCACCTGACTCCACCAGGCCCTGACCCAGGGGCCTATCAGTGGCAGAGTAGTCTGCCACTGGGTCAGCAGGGAATCCCACTGAAACATGTTGATCTCACACAGGTGGGAGATACCACTCGCTCACTCTCCCTGGGTCACTTCCTACCATGCTTTCTGAAACTGCAGTCATTGGGGTATCAGGGTCACTGGGCTCCTCAGTGCAGGTAATTCCCTGGTGCTCCGTTGGCCACAGATCTCCAGTCCAATTCTCAGGCTCTCCAGATCCTACAAGCAAGGACTATTGACAGTTCCTCAGCTGGAGCCTCCATCAAAGAAGTCAGGCCACTCCCTTTTATACTAGTATAGCACTTGGTGCTTGCCCAGTATGGTCTGAGGGGTGGGACTTTCTCCGCCCATAGTGTGGTGTTAACCCTTTCTGGTCCAGTGAGGGGTATGCACACCCTGTCACACAAGTGTGTGGACTATATTGGCACAGATCAGGCACATGCCTCCACAGGAAGAACAGAATGCATAACCACAGTTCTCGTCTATACTGCTAGGGGTTTTCCTCTGCTAACCAGCATCTCTACCATTTTACCTGGATTAAGTTTAAATTAGTTTAATCATCTCCATCTCTCCACTTCCATAAGACATGGGGAAAACATCTGGGCTGCATGAGAAGCAGATCAGATGTAGATCTAAGTGCCATGCATATATGACGCTACAAAACATCTGACTGTTTCCTCTCATACATTGCACAGGAGAAGTCAGAAGATGAAGCTCTGTGGGACTCTGCAAATAAAACCCCTTATGGATATGGCCCTATTAACCGAAAGGGACATGATGACTGGGCATACGGTACAGCAAATGTGAAGGGTGGAGCACTAGTGTTCAAAGTATTGTGAAGCTTTTCATTTCTCTTCGCTTTGTTTAATTCAGGGGCAAAGAGGAGAAGTAAAATCAATGCTATCAGGGAACTTCCTGAAGGAGATGTCCAGATAAATAGAGTGAGGTATTTTGGAGGAGACTGTTGCAGGGAAAGAGAGAGGCGTGACAGGTCAGAATGAGGTGGAGTGGGAGGTATGGAAGGGGATGGAGAAGAAAAGTAAGGTGTGGAAGCAGCAGCAGTTTATGCAGCCAGCTGGGCAGGTGGACTAATAAGCATCTGGCCAGCTGACAGGGATTTATCAGCTGGCCTTAATAAGAAGCAGCTGCTGTGTCCCAGCCATGCCCATCAGAAGAGTGGTGTACCAGCTGGTGAGGGGTGGAAAAATGAAGAGCTGGAGCTGCAGGAGATACAAGTTCATGGGAGCAGCTGCAGACCTGTCAAAGGATAGCAGGGATGAATTTGGCCTAGTGTTTTTCAGCTTGCATGGAAATCTCATTTGCTTCATTTTGGGATTCATTCTCCATTACTGGGGTGGGGTGGGGTTGGATTGATTAAAAATAGGGTCACATTCTTTCCGTGTATTAATAATTAAAGATCCTTGTGGATTTATACAGGACTTGGATCCTATAAAACTCCCTTCTTTTCCTGCTCATCCTCAGTTCATAAACCCAGGAAGTCAGAGGCCCTCTGAAGAGAAACAGTGTCTCAGCTAGAACAGTTTGTAATTTTCAATAGCAAAGCATTGCCTTCTGCTGATTATCAGTAGCTGCCATGAGCTTTAGCTAAAGTAAGCATGCGAGCTATAATGGAATGAATAGTAAACAGAAACCATTCAGCTGTGATCGAACGTGCTAGTAAGAAAACGTACAGATCTCCAGTGAAGAAATTATCCTCTTGGTATTCATATACATATCCCCAAATCTGTGATTTCCCAAGCCATAAGATCTAAATATAAAATTCCTGTTGTCAAACTTGGCATTCCCTGAATAATTCTTTATTGCGCACAACATACCTGTGTGCTTTCTCAAAGAAAAACACCCTTTTAAGCTAATCGCACAATTTATCTTCCAAACTAGAGAAAAGGCTTGTTATTTCTATTCTTAAATACTTGTGAGACACTAAGGGACAGATCCTCAAAGGCACTTAGGCACTCATCTTCCTTTTTAGGTGCCACTGACATTTCCAAAGCCAGCAGTCAGCCGCTGTCTAGCCCTGTAGGGGCCTAGGTCCCCTGGGCACTTATGTTTCCACCAGGCCCTCTCAGAGGTCCAGAGAGGCCCAGGCCACTTCCAGCTTTGTGCCATCAGAACCGATATATTTTTATTAATATTTATGAACATTTTTAACTCTTTAATATGACAAACCTATATCAGTTAACAAAAAAATTATGTCTTTTATCAAATCACATCTCTTATTGGCTTAAATGTGCAGCTCTAAGCTGAGCGAGTGTGTCATGTTTTGGTCTGATACGGATGCGCATAAAAACAAGTTGCAAAACTTATCAAATTCAAAAAAATTAACAAGTGTCTAAATTTGAGGCTCCTTTTGAGCTTGAGACCAAGGCCAAATAGCCCTCCTACCCTCCCTCCCGCCCCCCCCAATTGGCCCTGGTTTCCACTAGTCAGCATTATAAAGCTGTCTACGCACTGATGCCATGTCACAGCTAATGAACAGCTTGGAGCCCTAGCTCAGCCCAAAGCCTTAGAGACCCCAAAGTGGGATTCTCAAACTAGGTGGGAGGGAAATGCCTATCCTGAAAAGGAGGCCCAATTGTGTAGATGTGCGCAGAGCAGAGTGTTCACCTGCTACCTGTCAGCCTCTGCATGAGGAGGGCTGGAGGCCAACCAATGATAGAGGGAGGGACAGCACAGCACCCACACAAGAGACACATGGGGGTACAGGTAGTGATGAGCTGCCAAAAGCTGAAGAACCGGTTCCTTCAGTCGCCCTGGGTCTTTGGCGGCACTGAAGGACCCGCCGCCGAAGTGCCGCCGAAGACCCGGAGCAACTGAAGGACCCGCTGCCGAAGTACCGCTGAAGACCCGGAGCGCCGCTGGGTGAGTAAAAATTAAAAAGGGATTCTCAGGGGAGCCTCCCCAGCCAACAGCTCAGGTGGGCCGGACAGGACGGTCCCCTGGGCCGGATGTGGCCTGCGGACCGGAGTTTGCCCACCCCTTTAACAACCGGTTCTAAACCGTCTTCAAAATTTAGCAGCTGGTTTGCGCGAACTGGGTACAGGGGAAAATGTATGGCGAGTGTGAAAGAGCTATCAAGCATGAGCAAGAGACCGATGGTTTCAGCTGCTGGGACATAAGCTACCTAAGGATATGGCTTGGCTTAGGTGCCTCACTCCAGGAGATGGTTCGTTGTCGAGACAGGCACCTATTTCAGACCTATCAGTCAGTCACATCAGGTCAGCCACCTAGGTGCCTAAGTTCCTCCCTTCTCCCTCCTCCCTTTCTGCCCCTCTGCTCAGCATCTCACTCCTAGTTAGCTTAGGTATATCCCTGCTGAGCCCTGGCTCCAGAAAATCCCTTTCTTAGGCATTTAACTCTCCCCATGCATTGTATGGGGAGCCTGGGTGCCTAACTTGAGGCGGAAAATTCCGCAATAGGCTACTTAGGGCAGGGGTTCTCACAACAATTTTTTTGGTGGCCTCAGAGTGCGGCCACCAAATCTTACTGGTGGCTGCTCTGACAATTTTTCCTAAAATGCTTAGTTAACTTTAGGAAAAACAAATAAATATGCAGAGGTACATGTCCAAATCACTGTAGTCTATCTATACAGGGTGGGGTTTTTTTTACAGACTCAGTAATAAAAACAGTGTGTAGTTGTCTCTATTCTTTATTGGACTTAAACAGAATAGAAACACAAATAAGATGGTCTGAACGTTCTTGTCATTTTTCTTACTGTTTCTGTTGCTTTTTTTGGTTGCCTTTTTTTGTTACTAAGTGTGCTGTGAAAAGTGATATTAACAAACATACAAATATCACTTTTCACAACAGACTTTCTCTGCCCCGGCAAGCCTGGGGACAAACGGTACAGAGGCAGCAGGGGCCAAGGGTGATGGGGCACTTGGGGAGACAATGGGGAGCAGAGGTGATGGGGGGATGAGCTTAGGGCCAGAGCCCGTCACCACTCAGCCAGGGAATGGAGCCCGAAGCCCCATGCCCAGGGGACAGAGCCTAAAGCCCCGTGGCTGGAGCCTGCCACCCCAGGGCTGACACCCAATCCTACTGCCCCCAGTAAGGTGGGGAACTCACTGACTGCCTGTTCCTCCAGCTTGTGTCTCTCCACAGGGGGACAGGGCCCAACTACTCCTGGTGGCCCCTGGGGAGGGGCCACTGCTTGTGCCCGCCCCTCCACCCCAATCACTGCCCAGGGAGATGTAGCCACAAGAAAGTGTGGTGGCCACATTTGAGAAACATTGACTTAGGCTATGTCTACACTGCAATATAAACCCAGGCTCAGACTCTGGCTCAAGCCTAATCGCCCTTCCATCCACATACAAATCATGCTAACGTCGGGCTGCAGGGTCAAGTTCAAGTCAAGTGATTTCCCAAGGTTCAATCCCTATTGCTTTGAAGTTTAGACGCAGCCCACCTTGACTTGGGTCCTGGATGTCCACTGAAAGTGTCCCCAATCCTCTGGGCCAGCTTGCTTTATTCTCTCTATCCCAAGAATCTCCAATCCACTCCAGTGAAAACAGAAGCAACCCCCCTCCCCATTGGCATACAGCAGCAGCTCATTGAGGCAGCATTAATCCTCCCATTTTCTTCTGACCCCCCTGAGTTGCAAACACACAGCACAAAGACTTCTGTATTTGCAATGGATATTGCCCAGAACAAGCCTTTTGCAAGCGTGCTGCTTCATGGTTACAGGAGCACAGCCAGATTTTGGTATATCTCTGGTGCGAGGCTAGCAAAACTCTGAACTTTAGTAAGAGTACCAGGAATATTGAAGAAGCTGGCAGCTTCTGGCACACATACCAGTAAATATTGAAGAAGCTGGCAGCTTTGCAAATTTGGCAACCAGTGCAGGAAGTGGATTAAGTGGCTCACAAGAGAATATTGGAAAACCAGGGATCAGAACCACACCTCTGTCAACTCGCTGACATCATGCCCATTTTATGAGGAGTTTGACCCGTTGCTGGGCACTGCACTCAGTACGGAGCCAGTGGTGATGCATAATGATCTGGTCAGCCAGGATGGTCCCTGCTGGCCCCAGAATCCAACATGGTGACTAATGGGAGCCAGCAGCAGGCACTGACTGAGGACAATGAAATCAATGGTACTGCTGCTGAAACCGGTACCAGAGCAGAAGCAGTAGCACAGTTTGGGTCCATACTTGGAGGAGCTGTTTGATGTGAGGAACAGACTGCCATGAAGCCTGCAGCAAACACAGAATGGACAGAAGCTGCCACTGAGCCCAGTACATTCCTGGCTCCATTTTAATGTTTATTAATAGAGTAATAGGAGGGATTTCCACTGTGTAAACCCATGCAAAAGTTATGGGAAACCCCAGCTAGCAGTGTATATCCGCTCAGGGTCACCCGGGGGGGGCCCAAGTGGGGCAATTTGCCCCAAGCCCCACAGGGGCCCCCATGAGAATTTTCAGGGGCCCCCACGATAGTTTTCGGCGGCACTTCGGTGGCGGGGGGGGTCCTTCAGTCTGCCGAACACACCCGGAGTGAAGGACCCGCCGCCGCTTCTTCTACTCCGGGTCTTCATTGGCAATTTGGCAGTGGAGGGTCCTTCCGCTCCATGTCTTCAGCGAAGTGCCCCGAAGACCTGGAGCGGAAGGACCCCCACCGCCTGAATTTCCCCCAGACCTCCTGAATCGTCCGGGCGGCCCTGTATCCACTAATGGTGGATTTTATGCCAGTTCCTTGGCTTCCCCTGCTTCCTCTCTCCCACACCACATGGAATTCAGAATGGTGATCGGGAAATGCAAACAATAAAGAACACCTTTCAGATCTATGTTTACTAGACAGGCACGGATTTTTGCTAGGGCCATTCCTGTTTCTTAATAATAATAACCACACATTGCCATGTCTGTAAATATGCCGCTTTGTAATCATTCAATGATCTGTTGAGCTGCCTGGAAACAGTGAACTGTGTGGAGATGGGGGAGGTTGAAATGTGTTCCATTTACAAATCTAGCCCATTTCAGTTAGAGGTAGTCCATGAAATCCATAGATGATAAAATACGACTGAGGTTTGAAACTTTGTCCAGAAATATTCCAGGGATAGGGAGCAGGAAGGCTGTGGAGTTCTGTGTGTTTGCATGAAACCATAACAAGCTAAGTCATGTTGAAGCTAATGCAGCATCCTGATGATTCCCTCATGAATTCTGACCCAATCCTGGGTGCCATAGGCACCAACTCCATGGGTGCTCTGGGGCTGGAGCACCCATGGGGAAAAATGGTGGGTGCTAAGCATCCACCGGCAGCCCCCCTATTAGCTCTTCCCAACCCTCAGCCCCTCTCCCCCAGTGCTTCCCACTTGTCGGCAGGCCCCACAGATCAGCACCTTCCCCTCCCTCCCTGCGCCTTCCGCCCGCAGCAACCAGCTGTTTCACAGCATGCAGGATACTTTGGGAAGGATGGGAAGGAGCAAGGACGCGGCACACTTGGGGGACGGGGGCAGAACTGGGCGGGAAGAGGCAGGCCAGGGTCGGGAAAAGGCGGGGATAGAGCAGGGAGGAAAGAGGTGTGGCATGGGTGGGGCTTTGGGGAGGGGTGGAGTTGGGGCAGGACCTGGGGCAGAGCCGGGGTTGAAGCACCTCCCAGCACTTTGGAAAGTAGATACCTGTGCTGGGTGCTGATAGCTGCAAACTTTTCCTGAAGCAAGAACTCCAGATAGGTAGTCACACTGTGGGGAAGGGCGTATTTTACAGGGCCACCTTGGTAGCTGACCAGCCCACTCCACTCACAGATGTGTCATTCAGTCACTATACATTTGAATGCTTTAGCTACATACACTCCAGGTTTCCCACTGGCAGCTTGGAATAACATCTCCCTTTGCCAGTAGGGCACCACAAGATCTGTCATGTCCTCCAAAATGTGGAAGGCCTGAAATAATAGGAAAAACTTTTGTAGCATGGCCACTGATTGCCCCGCCCATAATCCCCAACCCAGCCTAAGTAGTTCTGCAATTTGTAGGAAACTAAAATCAGCTCTGAATTTTCAACTTGCCATTGTCTCTGCACCTCTTTCACTGTGATTAACCAGGTTGTGTCAGGGAGCTTCTGTGGACTGAAGTCTCCCTCTCAGAAAATACTGAAGTTCAGGTTTGAAAAGTAACATTTTCTGTCCTTGAAATTTCACAAGTATTTTTTCTGTGCTCCTGTACTGGGGTATTTGAGACAATAACCCTCTGTGTCTTGTCCTATTCCAAGCCCCTTGACCTCTACAAGTTGCTGTACCTCCACAGCTCACCCACAGTGCAGTGCAAGCCTGGCCCAAAGTACCGTCATGGACTGGTCCAAGAGGAAGCGTTTCCCTAATGAACTTATGGTTGAAGTTCTGGAGAAGGCCAACAAGCATGTCCAGTACCAAAAGACAGAGACACTTACAGCTAGAGGAAAGGCTGAGACTGGCTGTACAGCTTGAGAACAGGATTTCGGCACTGGAGCAGGTACTTGCTTCACTGTTTCTGGAACAGAAATGGCCTCCAAGGGAGGAGGACAGAACTCAGCAGAGAATCATTTGAGCGGCTGCTATCAATAATGGCTGCAATAGTACCTGCTCCTCTGTATCACCCACACAATATCCTGAGTCTCCTGCACCATGCTCTGGAATGCAGGCCAGAAACAGTTTGGAAAACTCCATGGCTGAGTGGCCCATGCAATCAGGCCCCATGAGCGGCTGGGCAGGGCAACTTAGCCCCATACAGTTCTCCATCTTCGCTTCCTCCTCTGTGGATGCTTCCACTGCCCTCCCCTGAACCCGAGTGCAAGGCAAATGGGGAAAGAAGTGAAAGGAGAATGGGAGACTTGAGGACATGCAATGGTAGGGGGTTTCCCTCTTGTACATGGTTTCACGGTTTGCAATTACTTATGCCCTTTTTTTTTATTTTGTTTTAAAAAGGTTCCGTTGTTACTGGTGTTTTTTGGTGTTGCAGTGGTAGGTGGCCTGCCTGGCAATGGGTGAATGCTGTACTTTTCTAATACATGTTTCTGAATAAATCTTTTTATGTCACCAAGCAAGTATACTGCTATCACTGCATCTCATCATACAATGTGTATTTGAAATAATAAAGGTAAACACATGATCAGGGACAATTAGGAGTTAGCAAGCAAATATTACTCCTCTACACAGTTACGTACTTCAATTCACACATCAATCACTTCCTCATATGAATCCAAACTGTGAATCAGCCTCATCCCCCATTTCATAAGTGGCCATATCATTCATAAATACATTTCATGGCAATCAAGTCCCACCCCTCCTCAAGCACTGAATGCCCCCCCCAATCAATTAACCTCATCCCCACCCCCCACAAACACATTTATAGATGAACTATGGTGAAACGGCACCCCATAATGCTTTATAGAAATATGCTCATGAGAAATATCCTTATTAACATAACTGGAATATGTTTTATGCTAGATATGCCATGTACCATATCTCTGCAAAGGTTATGATCTACTGGACATATTCATCCTATTTGTATGCATGTATCATTTTTGTATTTGAAGTTATGAATATTGGCTATGTACTTGTTTGATTTTAAGTATGCTCAGTGAAGCATTTGGTCAGCTTGTGAACAATTTGTGAACAATTTATGAGTTTACCCTGTATAAGCTTTATACAGGGAAAAATGGATTTATTTGGGGTTTGGACCCCATTGGGATCTGGGTATCTGAGTGCTGGAGACAGGAGCACTTCTTAAACTGTTTTCAGTTAAGCCTGGAGCTTGTGGGGGATATGGTTCAGACTGGGATCTGTGTTTGCAGAAGGCAAGCGTGTCTGGCTCAAACGAGGCAAGGTACTGAAGTCACAAGCTGGCAGGGAAAACAGGCTCAGCGGTAGTCTAGGCACATCAGGTGGCAGTCCCAAAGGGGTTTCTGTGACCCAACCCATCACAAACTATTCCCCTTCATCTTTTGGGCCATACAAGTCCATAATGTGGGAGCACAAAGGAGCCCTCACTTCTGTTGCCCAGGTACATACCGTTCCAGCAGTGGCAGGTGCACTTTATGGCTGAGTGCGCCAATTCAGTAGCCCCCTGCTGTTATAGGTCCATTCAGGGAGAAATGGCTCCCCTCTTGTGAAGAGCACAGCAAGCCACAGTAATGCAAAAGCATTGATGACACTGGCATCCAAACGGGTCTGTAAACATATCGAACACTGGGATTTCAGTCTGCCAAAAGCACATTCAACAACCATGCTACAGCTGCAGAGAGTGTAATTAAACTGTCTTTTGCCAGGACCTCTAAAAATCAGGCAAAAGGGGGTATGCAGGTCCCCCAGAATAATGGTGGGGACAGTAACTCTATTTATGACAATGTCATTTAGTGGGAATAGTGTCCCAGCCTATCCATCAATGTAGCCTCACGATTAGCAAAAAAACTGGCATGAACTTTCCCAGTGCAGCCAGCATTGAGATTCCTGTGATCCATGAGGGCCTGCATAACAATTAAGTAGTACTTTTTTGCATTTTATGTACTCTTGTGCTCCTTGAGGAGGGCAAACTATGGAGTCGCATCAATGGCCCTGACACAATTTGGAAA
This sequence comes from Eretmochelys imbricata, assembly GCF_965152235.1. NCBI lineage: Eukaryota > Metazoa > Chordata > Testudines > Cheloniidae > Eretmochelys > Eretmochelys imbricata. Next base: position 39,264,631 of record NC_135574.1, read on the forward strand.
TGTCATTCTCTCAAAGCCAGCAGTTACTTCAGGAATATCTATTATACCTGCCACATTGGGGTAAACCACATGCCTGATTACCTCAGAAACCTCCACCACAACTTTACCCGTAGCCGACTTTCCAACACCAAACTAGCTGGCAATGGACCTATAGCAGTCTGGGGTAGCCATCTCCCAGGTGGCCATAGCAATCCACTTCTGGGCTGGCAAGGGTGGCCTCATGCGTGCTTCTTTACTCTGGAGGGTTGGGGCAAGCTGCTGACAAAGCTGCAGAAAGGTAGCTTTCTTCATGCAAAAGTTCTGGTCCCAATACTGGTTGTCCCAGGTCTGCACGATGATGTGATCCCACCAGTCTGTGCTTGTGGCCCTGTCCCAGGAGCATCAGTCTACGTAGGGAGCATCAGTGGCTATATGGAGTATCATGAGCAGCATCAACCAGTTTGAGTCTGCCATGCCTGGGTTCTTCTCTCCTGCTCCATCATAAACTCTGTCAGCAAACACCACCAAAATGTCCACCAGTGCCTCATAGAAGCTCTACCCAATTCCTGAATGAAATATGAAGTGAAAGTGCAAGCAAGAGAAGTTCTTAAAAGGTACCTCCACCATGTTGCTTGGTGGGCTGTTCAGACTTCCTCTAGCAGGCAGGGTGGATAGCAAAGTTTTTCCACAGTACACCACAGTCAAAGGGCTAGAGTGGCCACATTTTGGGAGGGGAGTCTGGGAGGTGGCTGGTTTGACTCAGGTCTAAATGCTACAGTATGAATACCAGAGCCCCATGTTCAAGCCCAGATTAGAAAATTTTTAACATAGGGTTAACAATCAGTGTAGATGCTCAAGGCCTAGGGTCTCTAACCCAGGGTCAGCTGACTCAAGTCCCACTAACCCTGGGTTTACATTGCAGTGTAAACATACCCCTAGGGGTTAGGCTGAGTGGAGGTAATGACTAAGTACCTTTACAGATCTGGGCCTGAGTACTATGATGCTTGGAGCCATATGATTGCTCTCTATAAATACATCAGAAGGGTAAATACCAAGGAGGGAGCAGAGTTGTTTAAGTGAAGCACCAAAGTGGGCACAAGAACAAATGGCTATAAACTGGCCATCAACAAGTTTAGGCTCGAAATTAGGTGAAGGTTTCTAACCATCAGAGCAGTGAAGTTCTGGAGCAGCCTTCCAAGGGGAGCAGTGGGGACAAAAAACCTAACTGGCTTCAAGACTGAGCTTGATAAGTTTATGCAGGGGATGATATGATGGGACTGCCTACGATGGTATGTGGCCCAACAGTGACGGCCAGTAGCAAAAATCCCTAATGACCGGAGATGGGACACTAGATGAGGAAGGCTCTGAGTTATTACAGAGAATACTTTCCCAGGTGTCTAGCTGCTGGGTCTTGCCCACATGCTCAGGGTCTAACTGAACATCATATTTGGGGTCAGGAAGGAATTTTCCCCTTGGTCAGATTGGCAGAGACCTTGGGGTTTTTTGCTTTCTTCTGCAGCATGGGGCGGGTCACTTGCAGGTTTAAACTAGTGTTAATGGTGAATTCTTTGTAACATGAAGTCTTTAACCATGATTTGAGGACTTCAGTAACTCAGCCAGAGGTTAGGGGTCTATTTCAGGAGTGGGTAGGTGAGGTTCTGTGGCCTGCAATGTGCAGGAGGTCAGCCTAGATAATCATGATGGTCCCATCTGACCTTAGAGTCTATGAGGCTATATACATATCCGGAGCTGTGTTCCCTGTAAGCTGCGTGCTTTGGCAGCCACACAGGAAAGATTTAAGTGCCACCCAGCTGATTAGCTGAGCCCACAGCCAGCAACATTCAGGTGCCCCTCCCCCCACATTGCTCTGTCCTGACCTGCTCTTGGGATCATCCTGCTGGCTGTGCAGAACAGGGAGTGGGGGAGGGAGGAAGGTGCTGATATCAGGGTGTCCCCTTCTCCTGTACCCCATCTCCACAGAGCAGGGCAGAGGGGACAGCCTGGCTCAGGAGGACTTGGAGCTGCTGCAGTCTGAGGTCTGAATGATGAGTGGTTGAATGCCTTTCTTAAAGAGACAGTGCATTCTTTCTGAGATTTCCCCAGCAGCCAGCTCACACAGTCTCTCTCCCTCTTCCCCCGCCTCCCTGCCCATGTACCCCATCTCCACAGAATGGGGTGGGGAGACAACAGGGCTCAGGACAGAACAGGAGCTGTCAGTGAGTGTCTTAAAGAGACAGCGCACGGCTTTCCCCAGCAGCCAGCACACACACTGTCTCAGTGTCACACACAGTCTCTGTATCTCTCTCACACACACACACACACACACACACACACGGCCTCTGTGTCACACTCACCTCCCAACACATACTTGTAGTATTGTTGTTGTTACTTCTTGGTATTTTCTGCAATGCACATATATTCTCTGTAATTTTATTCTTTCAAAGTGTGTTATTTTAGTGTTTTGACTGGTCTATGCATTTCATAATTTTTATTTCTCTTACACTTAAATTTAATTCTTTGAGTAGCGAGATCTAAAATGCCCAACCTGTCCTGGCTGGAGTAATTATCCCTATGGTAACTTTTAAAAAATATATATTATATCTAGGTTTTTTGTTTCTACTGGTGGCGCACATAGGCACATACCAAAATTTATTCCACACATGGATGGAAAAAAATTAGAGGGAACATTGATCTGGGGGACATGGTTTTTCACAAACAGAAACCTGAAGAGCATATTAGCATTTTACACTACCCTAAAATTACTCAAAATTGAAGATAACTAATGTTTTGCACTGACAAGTTTTGGCATCTCAGCCTTTCTGGTAACTTGATATGTTGTCAATAAGCTGAGCTTAATATGAATTTCATAGATTCATGAAGAAGAGCTCTGGGTAGCTTGAAAGCTTGTCACCAAAGGAAGTTGGTCCAATAAAAGATTATCTCACCCACCTTGTCTCTCTATAGATTCATTAATTTCATAATACTTTACATTGTTTACATGCCCTAGTGAACTTTTGAATTAAAAATATCTGTACTTCAAATTCTGAAATAACAGGATCTACTAAAGAAAAAGTATATGGAAAGGGAAAAACCTTCAGAATAAAAGTAAATTTTGATTATAGTTTGGCTGACATTCAAAAATGTAAAAATTCTAATGGCTCCATTCATTTTGGTGGAATTCTTATTATCAAGCAGTCTAAACTTTCTGATCTGTCAGTGGCAGCTAGCATAGGGGTGGCCAAATTATCCCACAGTAAATGGATTTTCTCCTTATCCATTCTGGTTGATAAACAGTTTTGAAAGCTTTTGAACTCTGAAGAAAACTTTGCACTAATGAAACAGACTGAAAGTCTGAATTTGAAAGGAAGGTTTTGCAGCTTCAGTGTGTTTGAAAATGTTGTATCCATACTGCACTTACAATGGGATATTATTTATTTGGGGGGAAAACTGTCATTTTTTTACTTAAATTTGTACCTAAAATTTATAAATTTATAGGTTTTTAAAGGCTAATAAAATGCAGAGTCTCTGAATTGCTCTTTTATCACAAAGGCAAATATGTGCTAAGACTGAGATAGAAGATAAGTGGTAGGACGCACTTCTGTTAAGTTTTTTTAAATTTTAACATTCCTCATGTGGCGTTATAGTCTGCAAGATTTTTTCTTCCTCGAGAGATGAGTTCCAGACACCAACATATAGCATACTGAACAATTATTAAATGGATAGATGCTGTTCCCCACTGAAGTACAAGACGGTAGTCCTTTTGACTTCAGTAGGAGAAGGATCAATGCAAAGTGAGGGATATTGGCAGATGGAAGTACTAGTATTAATAACTATGGCCCTGATTCAGAAAATCTCATAAGCACATTAAAGTCCATCACTATATAGAAATCCATATATACATGTGCATATGTGGGATGTCAGCATGTGCTTACAGTTCAGCATGTGCTTAAGTGCTTTGCTGAATTGGGGCCTACAGGAACTAGCACTAAATAGAAAAGTGTTTGTCTTTCTAAAAGCACATAAAGAGTTAAAAACAGGTTAAAAAAATTAAAGAAGACAAAGAAAGTTTTTACAATTGAGACTAGGAAACAGTTAACCTATTTTCAATTTTGTTTAAATGGTTACAAAGAAAACCACTTGAAAATAGGAAGCATAAAATCAATTAAACCAATGAAAAAGGAAAGAAAGGAAAGAAAAATGGAAAACAGGACTGAAAAAGGTCTAAAAATCAATTCGTGTCTTGCATCCCATTTCCATTATGGGACCAGCTCAGATGAGGTGATAACTGCCCTCCCCTCTTATTAATTCCCTTTGAACACTTACTCTAAATGGGACCCTGACCAAAGTCAATCTGAGCACTCAGCATGGTAAGTTTTAAGTGTTTTCATGATCCGGACCTATAAGCATTACAAGCCAAAGGAGTAAATAGAGATCCATAGTATATTAGCCTGATTTTCCTAGGTGCTGTGTTCCCGCAATTCCAGTAGAAGTCCAGGGGAGTTTTCAGATGCTCAACACTGACAAAAATTAAGAATGAAATCCTGAACCCACTGAAGTCAATGAGAATTTTACCATTGACTTCAGTAGGGTCAGATTTCACTCTAGATCTCAAAGAAAGTGCTTGTTTTTCTGTTCCTTTTCTGTGCACAATATGTTTAAGTAAGTTACATGAAACAAACTTGCTTGATTTCGAGAACAAAAGCAGGGCTAATGCCAAAAGTAGGGCTAATGCCAAAATTGCAGATGCAATTTGTTCATAGATCGACCACTGTGCGATCATTTCAATTCCATTTGGCACATGTTGAGTGTAAGAATAGAACTTCTCTCTCCTTGGATTACTTATAAATACTTAAGAAATTGTGTATACTCCTGATATAGTTAGCTGTGGAATTGCTTGGCTGGTCTCCATTTGTTAAACAAGTACAAACTTCCTTTGATTTCTCCCTAAACTGGCACAAACTACAGCAAACGGGCCATACGCTGTCAAAGGACAATTGGAGATGTACCTACACAGGCTTGCTGAGCCCTCCCAACTACCTATGGGTATCCAGATAATTTTCCCATAGACAGGATCCAGGATCTATGTGACACATTAGACCTAAATTATGCCACAAAATCACCCCTCTCCTACCTACCAAGGGTAGTCAATAGGCAAACTGTTGGCCAAATCCAGAGCGCCAGATGCTTTTGACCAGACCAGGAAACTCTTCGGGGCCGGGGGCAGTTAGTGCGGGGAGAGGGCTAGTGTGGGGAGAGGAGTGACTGGCAGCATGCTGGTGGGCTTGGGGAGCTGGGGCTGCAGGGTAAGGTGGAGGAGCTTGGCACCAACATTTACCCTGCTGCTGCCACCTCCACCTTCCTCCAGCCACCACCGGCCTGCGACTGAGGAGCGGCACAAGCCAAGGGGCCCAACTGCCTGCTCCACAGTGCACTGAAGTGGCCCAAAAGCGCAACCTCAGCTCAGTCCCACCCACACGTTAGCCCAACTGTGGCAACCATGCTTTGTGAGCCCCTGATCAAAGGGGGGTCACAGAGGCACCATTTAGGGAGGGCAGAGGAGGATCTGTCTCCCCCCCCCGGGTTTCATGTCATCCCCCTCAGGGCTCCCACTGTCAGCCCCGTGCATCTGCTGGAGTCCCGCTGACAGCGAGAGCCCCAGTCACCTGGAGCTAACACAAAACTTGGGGGGGGGGGCAGGTGCCCCCCCTTCCTAAGTGGCACCCCTGAGTGGGAGCCCCGCCAGGTGTGGGGCTGACAGCTGGACCTTGACAATACCTTGAGCAAGAAGTTTGGACCTTGACAAAAAATAATGAACTACCCCTGCACATCTCTTTATGCAGCATTGCTGTGCTGGCTTCTGCTGCAAAATGAGAATTATGCAGGAGCAGTCACTGATTACATAGTCCTGCTCTTGCTTTCACTGTTATTGAAATAATTTAAAAACATGCTTCCCATAGTGAAAACGTGTAGAGAAGCTATGCAGCAAAGGGAGAAAGTTAGCATGCAGAGTTCTCTGGATTGGAGCCACCTCCTCTAGCAAACTTCTACCACTTCTACCCCCATCTCCCAAAAACTACTGGGGCAGGCAAGGCAGGTCATTCATTCTTGCTGTTGCCTTGAATTACAAAGGATCTCCCTCTTTCTGCCTCATGCTCTGTCCTTTCAAGGGTATCAGCCTAGGAGTAGGTTTAGGAAAGCCACTGATCTCCACTTGTGAAGAAAACAGAGAAATATACAGAAATGGAAGAGACAGGCAAAATGGAATGTGGACATACCGAAGAGCGGGATGGTGGCTGAAAAGTGACCAAGTCTATAATACTGAGCTCTCATATAGCACTTTTCCATCAGTAGATCTCAAAGCACTTCACAGCAGGTCAGTAACCCTATCCCAATTTTACAGTTGGGGAAACTGAGGCACAGAGCGGTAAAGTGACTTGCCCAAGGCAATCCAGCCTGCTAGTGGCACAATCAGTAACAGGACACAGAGTTCCCGAGTCCCAGCCCAGTGTTCTACCCACTAATCCACATTGCTTCCCCTCAGTGCACGCACACACACAGAAAAAGATTTATGGGGTCATCTTGACAAGTAGGTAAATGATGTGGCCCTTTGCTTTCTATGCAGGGCCCTGCCCAGAGATTTTCCAGGCACTGAGAAGCCTCCACAGTTTTATCTTTCAAAGGCAGGATTTCTGGAATGCATTCATAGCTTCCTACTCTCCAGTGAGATACCATTAGTCCACAGGAGGAATAAAATGGGAGGAAATTGTGGCATTTTCAGGGCTTCTTCTTAGGAGTAGAAAGGCACCATCAAGGGAAAATATGACCTTGTGCTTATATTGACTCCCTTTGTCTCATTTAGTTTGAGAAAATTCCTTTTTTAGGAGAAAGGGTGAAGCTGTGTTGCCTAATACAGATTTCATCAAAACCTTCCTTCCATGGGTGGGCTAATGGACAGTGCAAAAGTAGGGACTCTGTATCTTTTAAATTTAAATGAAAAAGCAGTGTGACATCCCCACTTGTGTGGCTAGAGTTCACTCCGTGTTTGCATTATAAACCTGTATTTCAGGTTAATCAGGATCTGATCCAGGATCTGATCCAGTCAGAAACTTGGCTTTCAAGTTCTTCGCTCAGGAGAGAATTATTTTTACTAAATTTGACAAAAATAGGTTTGATCGTTTGTAAGTCACACTGCAGGAATTCAGTCAGTAAATTACATATAAAAGAGACAGTAGTCTCAGCTGTTTTCAGTGTTCTAACTCAAATGACATTTAAAAAAATATTTTGTTTTTGCAGGCATTGAGCCTGATCCTGGGTTCATTTGCCCCCAAAATTCCTTTGGACTTCAATGCATGTGAGGAATGCGGGATTGGGCCCAAGGTAAACAAAGATCCATGTATAATGAAATGACAGAAGTTTAGAAAAACACGAGTGAATCTGTGTCTGAGAGATTTTGCACCAAATATTCCGGAAGGTATGAATACTGCATCCTGCATGAGTGCAGAGGGCTCGCATGGCAGTGGAACCAATGGGATCATTGTGTAGGGAAGCAGAATTCTGGGCATCTGAGCAGGGAGTGCAGAGCACCAGCATCTTGGGATGTAGAGTTTCTTGAGGGTCTATAGCTACCTTGTTCTCAGTGTGCTTTAGAGGGTGGGGCAAGATGCAGATGGGGAGGGAAAGGAGACAGTTGACCTGCTATTATAACTATCCTCCAGTCATTCCCCCTTTCCATCACGTGGTTGCAATCACAGCCATGGAATGGATTTACGGCTGCTCCACAGCTTGTGGGAGGATTCCTCTCCTCCCAGGCCCTTCAGGAATCCCATGGTTCTCCCTTGCACCACAGCCCAGCTACTTGGGCAGTGAATTGGGAGCAGCTTTTGGCTCTGAGAAATGTTAGTACGAGGATGTGAGATCTCATAGGGATTCTGCCTGAGGAAGGGCTGCAGGTTTTGAATGTTGATGCGTAAGTGCATTCACGGCTCTAACTCAAAAGTCTCTAATATCCAGATCTCACTTTAAAACTTTCCTGAATGCACACTGACACAAAAGATCACCCCAGTGAACTGACAAGTGGGTCCTTTTTGAACTTGTCCATCTACAGTGTAATGAGCATGACATTGAATTAGTTAACAAGCACATTATATGCTGTTCAAAACTCTTTGGATAGAGAAATACCTAGGGCAGAGGTGGGCAAACTACGGCCCTCAGGCCACATCCGGCCTGTGGGACTCTCCTGCCCGGCCCCATATCTCCTGGCCCGGGAGGCTCGCCCCCAGCCCCTCCCCTCCTGTTCCCCCTCCCCCGCAGCCTCAGCTCACTGCACTGCCGGCGCAATGCTCTGGACTGTGGGGCTGCAAGCTCTTGCTGGGCAGCATTGCTGCAGAGCCACGGCCTGACCCGGTGCTCTGTGCTGCGCCGTGGCGGGGCTGCTCCAGCCTTGCGGTGTGGCTGCCTGTCCTGGTGCTCTGGGCGGTGCGGCTGTAATGCTGCCAGCCCCTGGTGCTCCAGGCAGCACGGTAAGGGAGCAAGGAGCGGGGGGGTTGGATAGAGGGCAGGGGAGTTAGGGGTGGTGGTCAGGGGCAGGAGCGTGGATAGGGGTCAGGGTGGTCAGAGGGCAGCAAACAGGGGGGTTGGATGGGGGCAGGAGTCCTGAGGGGGGCAGTCAGGAAGGAGGGGGAGTGGATGGGACAGGGGTCCCGGGGGGGGCTGTCAGGGGACGAGAAGCAAAGCTGGTCGTATAGGGGGTGGGGGCCGGGCCACGCCTGGCTGTTTGGGGAGACACAGCCTCCCCTAACCAGCCCTCCATACAATTTCAGAAACCCAATGTGGCCCTCAGGCCAAAAATTTTGCCCGCCCCAGCCTAAGGGCAGATCCTTGCTCCCACTAATTCGTCTTTGTGATGCTCTGATGATGGCAGGAGGTGTTCCCAGTTTGGGAGCATAGAATGGACATGGTCTGAAGCCACTGTAATTTGCATTTAGGATTAACAGCTACCAGGACCAGGAGGAAATGGGGAAAGGCACACCTGGTGATCTAGCATGTAATATCCTAAACATCTACATATTACTGGAATAATATTCACTATTCCATCTACATATTAATGGAATTTTGAAAGCATAACATAAAACAGACTTTTAAAAAATATAGGGCAAACTGATTAAACAGTGTTGATGAAAGTTCTTGAATACAACCTTTTTGTGTTCAAAAGAAAAAAAAGAATCTGAAATTACTGTGAGATCTTTGGCAAGTAATTTAATTTCCATGGACCTTAATATAATTGATCTATAAAATGAGTATTATAATAACATCTATTCTGTGCAAAGTTTTATTACAGTCTGTGTCAGGGTTCCCTCCCCACTCTGAACTCTGGGGTACAGATGTGGGGACCCGCATGAAAGACCCCTTAAGTTTATTTCTACCAGCTTAGGATAAAAACTTCCCCAAGGTACAAATCCTTCCTTGTCTTTGGATGGGATTGCTGCCACCACCAAGTGAGTTACACAAAGATTCAGGAAAAGGACCATTTGGAGTCCCTGTTTCCCCAAAATATCCCCTATAGCGTCTTCACCCCTTTCCTAGGGAGGCTTGAGAATAATCTACCAAACAAATAGGTAAACAAGGTGACCACAGGACACTAAAACCCAATCAGATTCTTAAAAACAGTCCTTTGTTATGAAGAAAAAAGTAAAAGAAGCACCTCTGTAAAGTCAGGATGGAAGGTAATTTTGCAGGGTAACAAGATTTAGAACACAGAGGATTCCCCTCTAGGCAAAACTTCAAAGTTACAAAAAACAGAAATAAACCTCCCTCTTAGCATAGGGAAAATTCACAAGCTAAAACAAAAGATAATCTAATGCATTTCCTTGCTTTACTTACAATTTTTGTAATCTAGATGCTTATTTCAGGTAGGGTTTTAGGAGAGGGTTTTTTTTCTGCCTGGTCCCTCTCTTTGTCCCGAGAGAAAACACACACACAAAAAGAGAGCACAACAAAACCTCCCTCCACAGATTTGAAAGGATCTTCTTCCCTTATTGATCCTTTTCATCAGGTGCCAACCAGGTTATTTGAGCTTCTTAAACCCTTACAGGTAAAGGAGGGATTTTATGCTACCCTTATCTGTATGGTTACGACAGTCTGCAAAATGCTTTGAGTTCTGCATATAAAAGGTGCTACAAAACTGCAAATGAATTATGATGTTAAACAGCAGCTATTAAAAGTAGACATTTTAAAATCAACAGGCATGGATAACTTACATGTGAGAGTTTTAAAAGAGCTGGTCGAGGAACTTGCTGGTCTAGTAATATTGATTTTCACTAATTCTTGTAACACTCTTGACATTCCAGAAGACTCAAAGAAAGCTTATGTTGTGCCAATATTAAAAAAGGGTGAAAAGGATGACCTGAATAGTTATAGGCCTGTCAGACTGACATCAATTCTAGACAAAGTAATGGAATGGCTGAGATGGGACTGGATTAATAAAGAATTAAAAGGAGGGTAATATAATTAATGTCAATCAACATGGGTTTATGGAAAATAGATCCTGTCTAATTTGATAGCTTTTTTGATTACTAGTTTGGTTGATAAAGGTAATAAGGTTGACATAATATACATAGACTTCTGTAAGGCATTTGGTACCACATGACATTTTGATTAAAAACCTAAAAAGATACAAAATTAACATGGTACACATTAAATGAATTAAAAACTGGATACCTGACAGCTCTAAAAAGGTAATTGTAAATGGGGAATCATCATTGTGCTGATGCGGGGTCCTGCATGAGGGATCAAATTGGTTCTTGGCCCTGTGCTATTTAACATTTTTGTCAATGACCTGGAAGAAAACATAAAATCTTCACTGATAAAGTCTGCAGATCACACCAAGTTTGGGGGGTGATCAAAAATGAAGAGGACAGGATCTGGATAACTTGGTAAGATGGGTGCAAGTAAACAATAAGTATTTTAATCTGACCCAAATGTAAAATGGTTTAGGCAGCCACTTTGGTTTAAATTTGCATATTGCAACAGCTGATGTGTACCTTTAGCAAGGAAGTCAGACCAGGAGGTGATCTCATACACCACTCTAGCTGCAATACCATGTTACAGGTGTGAAATAAGAACAGAAGTTTGGGGTCTGTACAGAAAGTGTTTGTTTTTGCTATCTTTAAGACAAACCATTAGCATTATTAAATCATACTTTTCCTGTGTGTGTGTTTACAAAATACCCCTCAACTGGTCTCTTCACAGTTGTCTTATTTTACAAAGAACTCACATTTTTTAAAATGGAATTTTGAAAGCATAACATACAACAGACTTTTTAAAAATATAGGGCAAACTGATTAAACAGTGTTGATGAAAGTTCTTGAATACAACTTTTTTGTGTTAAAAAAAAAAAAAAAGAATCTGAAATTAACCGGAAGGGAACTCATTTTTGCCAATCTCTTTTTAAATTTCAAAGAGGCAACAGCATTAACCTGTTTATATTGTACCAAAATCTCCTGTATGCCCAGAGCTCTGTGCTATTTTTGACACAGCTGTTAGACTAGGGACTGAAATAAAGTTAGTTTTTAATCATGATAATGTAAGAGCATCAATTTGACTCTTAGGGATTAAGAAGTTCTCTATTATGAGTTGTAAGGTCAAAAGGGAAAAATATGGGAATCCAATTGTACACAGAACTGCAACTGAGTAAACAAAGTCAGTGATGTTTTATGTTTAAGACAGTCCAATAGTACTTTGCCTTTGAAGTTGCTAAAGAAAATCTCTTGCACATCTTATCATTGAGGTTTGGAGATCTGGGTGCACTGCACGCTAAGTGAAACAATTCATCATGTTCTCTTTTCTGGTATTTTTTCCAGCGGATACAATCTTTGATCAGCTGACTGATATTTAGAAATTGTCAGTGCTGGCAAAAATACCCTAACTATTATTATCCAGGAGCCTGCTCCATCGTGGTTGGTGGTGGGTGTCTTTGGAAAGCTCATGCTCAAATAAATTGGTTAGTCTCTAAGGTGCCACAAGTACTCCTTTTCTTTTTGCGAATACAGACTAACACGGCTGTTACTCTGAAACCTAAGAAATATATGTAACTGTGATAGCCTGGCTTGCATTTAGCAATCCTTTGTGTTCTCTGTGACAAGAAATTCTCAAAAAGTTATTCCAGAGAGTAGGTGCACAGCGACTGTAAAGCAGACCATCAGAAAGATAAGTTAGGTAGACTAAACTGCAATAATCTAGAGTTCGTTCATCGCTTAGTTATTATAGTGGTGGTAGGGCAATTCTTTGCGTTGAGACTGGCCAAAGGTTTCTTTCTGAGGGAACCTTGGACTGCGAGCATCTTATTCATAAGCAGATGAATAGGTTGGTCATTAGCATGAGAAAAGACTGTTTGAAGCCGCCAGTAGGAGGGAGAAGAGCCAGAAACTCAGGTCTTAGTGACCTCTAAACAATGGGAAGTAGCAATCTAGATGCTTTTATAGTCCCATTATGAGAGAATCTGAGGGCTTCCCACTCCCAAATGTATTTAGCCTCACAATAGCCCTGTGAGGTAGGGAAGTGCTATTATCCCTTTTTTTAGATGGAAACTGAGGTCCAAACAGGTTAAGTTACATGCCCACGGTCACACAGTAAGTCTGTGGTAGAGCAGAGAATTGACCTGAGGTCTGCTGAGTTCCAGCTAGTGTTCTAACCAATGGACAATCCTTCCCCACCATATGGAGGAAATAAATGAACTATGACAAATTATTCAAAGAAATAGACATAAATGGTTGACATAAGTCACTGAAACAAAGTTTTAGAAACTTGTATGAGGTACTCAGGACTGAACCAGATTTCTTAGAATATAAGCAAAAGTGAGCCACTTAATTTTCAGTGATGACACACTCTATATGGAGGACCTTAGATGAGAACAGAACTCCAGTTGCTGAGCTTCAGAACAGGACAGACATCTGGCATGGTTACTGGCGGGGCGGGGTGGGGGTGGGGGGAAATCCACAATGGGAACAAAAATGCAAAATCAGACTCACATTTTCTTTAAAAAAAATTGTAAAGCAGCTATCTGATAGTAACGTTTAGACTTTTTTATCCCTAGTCAATACTTTAAAACCAAAACCAAAAACAAACCAAAAAAAAAAAAAATAAAGAACACTAAATCCAGTCATCAATAGGGAGGTTTTTAAGTTTTGCTCTCGGTTGGTAGATGCTCCATTTGCTAGCGAATGCCATTTAGTGCCTGAAATTCTGGGATTAAGACTGAAGCAATGGGCAGTCACCTGAAGATAGGCTTGGAACTACCCAGTCACAGCCTGTTCATTGAAACTGGATATATCGTTTTTTCTGGAAGCAATAAGTCTGTGTGTCATCAGCAAAGTGAGAACGGTATAAATCCAAGGCAGTAATCAATTCCAGAATGTATCTTCTTGATACAAAAAAGAACAGTTTCAATCTGAGCCTTGAGTAATTTACTTCAATATGGGATTACTGGCCATGGAGTGATCAGTTTGCATCTGACTAGTAAAAATGCATCTCTAAAAATGTGGAAAACTAAATTCAAAATGAACAGGATTAATTCGTCAGTCATAGACTGATAACAGGAAACCATGGGTGCAATGTAATGCAAGTGTGCAACAAGTGGTTTCCAAAGAGCATCCTCAAGTCTGCAGTTGTTCCCTATGCATTGGAGACGTAAGGGATTACAGACCTCAGACTGCATTCCATGGGTTCCCAGGCCACAGCCACCACCCAGGAGCTCCCCTGGATAATTAGGGAAGCGTTAGCTTATGGAGGCCTCACACCCCAGCTCCCGATTGGGGGAAAATCAGCTCCAATCGGCTGAGGAGTGCTATATAAACCAATACCAACAGGAAGTTGTCTACGCAACTAGTGGAAAGCATGTGTGGCCTCCTGCTTACCTGACTCCTGAGCCCTCCATTCCTGCCTGATCCTGGTTCCTGTCTTCCTATCCCAGACTCCCATCTCCTCTGCCTTTCCCCTGACATTGTTTCCAGCCCTGATCCTTGGTTTGGCCGCCTGAATTTGTTTCTGGCTCTGACCCTGGCTTAGCACCTGACATAGTCTATGGCAGTACGTCTCAACCAGGGGTACACATACCCCTGGGGGTACACAGAGGTCTTCCGGGGGTACATCAACTCCTCTAGATATTTGCCTAGTTTTACAACAGGCTACATTAAAAGCACTAGGAAAGTCAGTACAAACTAAAATTTCATACAGACAATGACTTGTTTATACCGATCTGTATATTATACACTGAAATGTAAGTACAATATTTATATTCCAATCGATTTATTTTATAATTATATGGTAAAAATTGAGCATAATCAATTTTTCAGTCATAGTGTTTTGTTACACATTTGTATCTGATTTTTGTAAGCAAGTAGTTTAAGTGAGGTGCACAAGACAAATCAGGCTACTGAAAGGGGTACAATAGTTTGGAAAGATTGAGAGCCAATGGTCTATAGCTCTGAACTTTGGCATGATACCTGATGCTGTTTTTGGTTTTGACTTCTGCTCTGACCACTGGCCCCCAACATTGCAGTATACTGTTACAGAAGGCATTCAGAAAATGAGCGGAACACAAGAACACCTCTACTGAGTCAGACCAATGGTCCATCTAGCCCAATATTCTGTCTCCAATGGTGGCCAATACCAGAGCTAAAAGGGGAGTGTACAGAACAGGGCAATTTTGAAGAGATCTACCCCGTCTTCCATTTCTGGCAATCAGAAATTTAGGGTCATCCTAAGCATGGAGTTACATTCCCTGATCACCTCGACTAATAAACCATTGCTGGACCTATCCTACATGTTCATTTTTGAACCCAGTTAATACTTTTGTCCATCATATCCCATGGCAATGAGTTCCACAGATTAATTGTGCGTTGCATGAAAAAGTACTTCCTTTTGTTGGTATTAAACCTGCAGCCTATTAATTTCAGTGAGTGACTCCTGGTTTTTATATTTGGGGAAAGAGTAAATAACCCTTCTCTATTCACATTTTCCACACCACTAATGATTTTATAGACCTCTATCATAGTCCACCCCCACCTTAGTTTTCTCTTTTCTAAGCTGAACAGCCCTAATCTTTTTAGTCTCTCCATTCTTAAGCTGTTCCATACCCTTGATCATCTTTGTTGTCCCTCTATGAACCTTTTCCAGATCCACTACATCCTTTTTGAGATGAAGCAACCAGAACTAGACACATTATTCAAGGTATGGGTAAACCATGGATTTATATGGTGGTATTATGATATTTTCTTTTGCTTTCCAAATAGTTCCTAACACCGTTAGCCTTGTTTACTGCTGCTACGCATTGAGCTGAAGTTTTCATAGACCTATGTATAGTGACTCCACAATCTCTTTCTTTGTTGTTACCCGTTCATTGCTGTGTAGATGTCTGGGCTCGGGATGGGCTGTAAGTGCTGCTTCAAAAAGATTTTCCCAGATCCCTGCATTGTTTAATTTATTTAACTGAAAAAACATTTTGGTGGGAGGTCTTGTAGAAGCTAAAAATTTAGAACTCCATTATAGCTCTTGCAAGCCTGTGCCATACTGGCCGGGAAAGTAAGACGACCTGCTGCTCAAGTATCTGTTTCTGCAGACATTATGTCTGTGCAAGGCCTAACGCTCCCAGGAACCCTCTACACTTGTATGTACAACACCTGCTACACTTGTATGACAGGTGTAGCCTGTGGGACCTCCAGTGTAACTATTCTGATGCTTGGATGTGAGCGGACATTCCCTCAATCTTGCCTTGCCCAGAAATGTCTGTTCTCAGCCGATTAGCATTAATGGCAGCTCTAGCCTTCAGGCACCAAATTATGCAGCAGTTGGGGATAAATTGGTACTCGATGCCCATTGAGCTTCCCCATTCTCAGAGCCAGATACCTGCTGACCTCTTCAGAGAGGCTCTAGGGAGAGAATAGCACCCCCTGCCCGTCCCCAAGCAGTACACCCATAAGGGAAAGATGGCTGCTATTTTCATTGTCCCAGCTGAGTGGTGTGATGGGGAAAACGAGACAAATAATGGTGAAAAGAAAATTAGACTTATTTTTTATGTTTCATAATTTAAAGTAGATGTAGGAGCACAACTGAGGGAATGTGTATAAACACACACATACACACACGCACACATATATGCTTCTGATAAACATTAACACTTAGCACATAGTATTTATTCAACACACTATATGGTATAACCATAAGTAACCCTGATCCCAACCCGGTGAGGTAGGAAATGGAGTATTACTAGTTCCATTTTATGGATGAGGAAGCTGTTTAAACAAACACTGATACAGTGGGCTATATTCTTCTCTTAATCACACTGTTCAGCCTCCCTGGCTTCAATTTATTTTCATCAGGGTAATTGAGAACAGAATTTGACCAAAGAGGTTAAATGACTTCCTTACGGCCACACAGCAAATCACTCAGATTAGCTCTCAGCATCACCTGGCTTAGTTCTGTGTTCAGCGCAAAAGGGAATTCTCGCCTTCTCTAAAATATGGTTTTTAACTTAACTGCATCTCTCTAAACTGTGGAGGATTAAAATAGATTGAACAATCTTTACAATCTATGAGTCAGTATACATGTGGTGGCTACCTAAGTAGTAACACTATTTTTAGGTTGTTCGATATCTAATTCATAATAAAATAAAGTTGATCCATACTCATAAGCATAAAGGTTGTTCATACTTTAGGATCCTGAAGCACAGAAATCTCATTTCTTTGAGCTAAAAATGAAATGCTTTTCATAGTCAACCACAATGGACACATATGATATCTTTTATAGTACATCCCAGTGAGTCTGTACTCTGCTGCATTTTTTTTTTAACCTAACATATATGTGCAATTCAGAATTCCCTGGACAGCTGTTTTAGCTTTGGAAGAAAATACTAATTGGTCACAGAAGTTTAGAATTGTATGGGGAAGTACTTATTTCTTCTGTTCAACAGAATTATCGGGGGGAACAACACATTTCCCACTGCAAATATTTAATAAATGTAAATAGCTTGGTCAGAATATACTAGGATTACTAGTGGCAATGTTGTTGTAGCTGGGTTGGGCCCAGGATATGAGAGAGACGAGGTCGGTGCAGTAATGCTTTTTATTAAACCACCTTCTGTTGGTGGGAGAGACAAAGCTCCACACAGCTCTTCTTCAGGTTGAAAGCTTGTGTCTTCCATCAATAGAAGTGGATCCATTAAAAGGCATTCTCACCCACCTTGTCTCTAGGATTATTATGGTATTTCTTTAAAAGTAACCCACAAGTGGTATATAGCATGTAATTTCATAGGAGAAAAAAATGTGTAGTCAAAGTCACAGGGAAAGTTTCCTGTTGCAGTCATAAATTTCAGGATGTAAATAACTCAGATTAATGTAATGTTTGAGCATCTATTTATTCCCACAGACCATCAACTATTTTATTTCTCAATCATCATAAAGATGAAAATGTCTATCTGCAGTCTAAATATGCTCACAGCCACAGTTGGATGTGGTGATCTAGGTTTCAAATCTTTGATTGCTGTCTGTACGTACATACTAATGTTTGATACCAAAGTTTCAGAAAGTGTAGTATTAAAGTTAGTCCCTAGATGTCACTAAATACCATGGATGGTTTAAAAATGAAACAACGAAGTTCTACATCAATGTCACCCTTCACATTTTTCAAATATAGATCATTCCTCGTTGCTAGATCTGGATTTTTTTTTTTAAATCCAGTTAATGAAATAAATACAAATGGAAAATATACAAATATGAATATAATAAGTAGTACAAACAGCAATCTTGTAAGGAAGGATTATAAAAACACAAAAAATTATATACATATGTTTGGGTTCTGTCATAGACTGTGTGACTTTCAGCAGTCACTCAGGGCCTGAGCCAACAGCCTTTCAAGACAATGTTCAAATCCCATTGACTCCATGGGGCAGAATTAGTTGGGTATTTCTGACAATCCATCCTTCAATTTTCTGTTTTGGTTTATGGTAACAGGTATCTCTTTTGGCTCATCTATGCCAAGCTGACAGCTCAGGCATCTGCTCCCCAAAAGGAGGAGAAATATATGCAGTTCGATCCAAATTCTCCAGCCCAAGACGGGTTGTGGAAAGCCCTGGAAACCACGGAATTGGTGTTTCTTATGTCTGGCAGAGACTGACGAGACTTCTTCTGTGCATTGGGTATGCCCCCTTCCGCATCTCCAAATCTGTGCTCCATGGGGGCTCCCTGTGGCCTAGCATATGGATGCTGGGTTGAGTTTGAGAAGTACTGTGGTGTTACAAATGTATCTGCAACTGTACTGAGTTGCCAGTCAACTTTCTCCCCCTACAAAAAGGGATGTAGCCACTGCAAAGTTTATTAAAGCCCTCAGGATTCTGTCTCCTCACAGACCTCAATGAATCCCCTCTCACACATCCCATTTACTTGGGCTACATGCAGGGATCAGGACCCTGAGGAACAGAAAATCAGTAGGCTCTGCTAAGTTTTGCCTGACTTTCTGTTACAAGTTTCATTTCACCTCCTTTTTCCTTCTCTGCCATCTTCCGTTGTAAATTTATCAAACCCAACCTCCTGGAAGGAAACTGACAAATGTTATAGCCATTTATGGAAAGCTGGAGATTATTATATGAAGCCAAGGGAATCAATCTTCACAGTGACAATCTAGTGCCAAAATATAATTGGCTAGGGGACAGCAGATCTGAGAAAAGAGAGCCCATTAACTTATTGTCCTTGGCCATCAGGTTGCTTCCCAAGTCCAGAATGGCACCTTGAATAGCCATGCTCAAGTTATATGGCCCAGAGTCAAAGGGCTCTTGCCTGCGGTGGCAATATGTTTGTAAAGCCTTCTGGATACTCCTTCAGAAAGTGCCCATTTAAAGTGGAAAAAAGTCAGCTGTGCTTTGTGCTTACAGAAAGGTGAATGCAAAGCAAAAGGACGCTCTAACGGAACATCAAGATGGATTTGGCTGTTACTGCTACAGACTCTCAGTTTCTCCAACAGCCGCTTCTCACTGACAGGGAAAAAATTGCTCTTTAGATTTGGAGGATAAGGTCATCTTGTAATTTGTGTGGCATATCATATCTTGCCTGAAGCTATACGGTCTTCTCTTGGGAAGTACTTTGTTCAGTATGTTCTGATGGTGGGAGTTTAGCTCTGTATACAAACTTTTCTTCTCCATCCCTCGCTGCTAATTCAGTTGTCTCCTATTGTGTTTATTTGGCACCCCGGAGCAGTACTGTTAGTCTGTCTTTGTCAGGACTATGTCTACATAGACAAGGTTAGAGGAATTTAATGTAGCTCCTATATTGCTTCTATCACCTTGCAAAGAAAAGAATAAAACAAATAATTGTTGGGGAAAGCAGGTAGCAGGAGGTGTGTCCTAGGTGACTGGAAGTTCCTTTGACTCAAAGCACTGGGACTCAGTGAGTAGTAAGGTACATAGTATTTACACTGCTTGGACTAAAAGCCTAAAGTCCTGACACACCATTCCCTAGACTTAGTGTATTTATTTTATTGCTGTGCTGCCCAGGAGCCCCACTCATGGACCAGCATCCCTTTGTGCTAGGCACTGTACAAACATAGAACAAAAAGACTATATATAGACTGAATATATAATGTAGCCACCTAATAGCTTACAATTGAAGTATAAGACAAGAGACCATAGGTGGCACAGACAGAGAGGGGAGCACAAGGTAACAATATTGGTGAGCATGATAAGCAGGGATCTCAGCACACCAGTGGCCTAATCGTTGTCAAGTCTTGTATAGGCATCATGGAAAGGAGGGTTTTAAAGGATGGATTTGAAGGAGGACAATGATGGAGCTTTGTAGAGGTTTGTGCAAGGAGCAGCATGGGACAAAATGCAAGACTGCTTGTTTGAAAATTTAACAAATGGGCAATAAAAGTTGGCATCTGCGTATGTGTGTGTTGGAGCGAGAACCACTATCTCAGTAGTGTATGAGAAATGAATGATAGGCCATGAAGGGCCTTGAAATTGAACACAACTAGCTTATGTCTGATGTGATGGAGAAAGAGGAGCCAGTGGATGGCTGCAAAGAAAGGGGTGCCATACTGGTAACAAGAGGGTGCAGAAATGATCTTTGCAGTGGTATTTGAATGGACACAAGCAGGACAAGATTGCATTTGTCAAGGTTAGAGAAGAGGACTGTAGTCTATACTATTATTTTTCTACTTCAAGTTCTTATACTGGGATCATTGTGTAGTATCTGTCATGTGTTTGTTCTTTCATCCTCTCCCCAAGAGGAGTGCAATAGAGTGTCTTGTTTTGACAGAATTTCAGCTTTTTTAAAAAAAAAATCTTGTTTTGTATTTATGGTAGAGAAGGCCAGGTCAAAGGAATGCACTTTGCTCTTGAAGAAGAAAGTGGTGTTGTTTGTGATGGTCCTCAGTTTCTGGGGGAGTTCATTCCACTCTCAACCCAACTCCTGAAAAAGTTCTCTCTCCTGCACAGATGAGAATTACCCTTATTGTAAAGAATTCCCTTGGGCTAGAGGAGCAAAGCAATCAACCAGTCTTCAGCCTGGAGCTTTAGGAAATCTATTAGTTATCCTGAGCCCATGTCATGGAGCATCGTTGCAAGAAACAATTTCCATTAAAAGAAAATGCATCACAGTAGAGAGAATTTCGTGATGATAGTTTGCCTGTTACCAGGTTGGCTGTATTTTCCTTTCATCTTCTGGATCTTTACATATTGCTGAGATTTTATGAAATCCTCACTGTGAAACACTGTTCATTTTAAACCTAGGATTTATTGTAGTCCCTATATTTTCATATCTGCAAGACCAAAATTCCCTTCTTTTCAGAATTATAACTAGTTTGTCATTGTTTCTCCCTTTCACCCTCAGGGATCCTCAGTGCTCTAAGGATCTTCCCATACTGTTCAGTTTATTTAATTCCAGTGCCAAGGCCCACAAATCATAACTGACAATCTTTCCAGCCAATGTGGTCCTGATGCCTTTTCACAAGGAGAACATTTTCTCCATATTACCATGTACAATAGAAAAGATAATTCAGAAGGAAACAAATGCAGTGTGCCGATTAAAATAAGGCACAAAACCATTTGAAAAGATTCACTGATGTTAAGGCCAGAAGGGATCACTGTGGTCTTCTAGTCTGATCTCCTGTATAACACAGCCATAGAACATCCCCAAAATAATTCTTGTTTGAACTAGAGCGTATCTTTTAGAAAGACATCCCAGCGTGATTTAAAAATTGCTACCGATGGAAAATCCACCACGACCCTTGGTAAACTGTTCCAGTGGTTAATTAACCCTCACTCCTAAAAATTAATTATTTCCAGTCTGAATTTGTCTAGCTTCAGCTTCCAGCCATTGAATCTTGTTATACCTTTCTCTGCTAGATTGTAGAGCCCATTATCAAAAATGTGTTCTGTTCCCCATTTAGTTATTTACAGATGGTGACACCATTGAGATACCCTAGAGAACAGAAGAACTGGTTTTCCGAGGTGCTATAAACCACAGCTCCCTGGGCCTTCTGTTTAGGGTGTCCAGCATTTCTGAAAATCAGGCCGAGAGTTATTGAAAGAAGGACGGGCCAAATTCCACACTAAGTTACATCAGTTTCAATTACAGTAATCCTCCTGATGCCGAGCCCCTAGATTCTAGTTTGTGCAGGCCCTGCACCTGTTAATTTGAAGGGAACCAGAACTGGAGTATTGACAAAACCCTGAGGGAATAAGGAACAAAGCCCTTGTCTTTCACTTTGAGAGACATTTTAACAGAATATCACCGTTTTTTCCATTAGCACTATCAACAATGTAAGGCATCCTATAAATCATATGGACCTATTCAGTCCTTTCATAGAAACACAGCTCACTCATATTCAAACAGGCAGCACAGTGCATTTGACATCTGTATCTGCAATCCTCTGAACTGTTGTAACATAAGACTGATTGCAATAAATGATTAGATTTGGCAAACTCCACTATAGTGGAGGGTTTTGAAAATCTTTGTTGAAAAGATTTCTCAAACTCCATCTATTCCATGATGTGTATTAGCTATAATGACTGTATCACACTCTGAGATTTAGGTTTATTTTTCATTCTTTTTCTTCCAATGTTCTTTTAATGCAAGTTACACCGGCTTATTCCTCCTGACTGATTTGTAAATTAAAATTTTATTTTTATGTTTTTGTATCACATAAACAGTACCTACTGTTGTGGTTTTTAATTTTATTTTCAGTCTCTCTTCCATATCATCTCAAACACACGTGCAAAGGGAACAGGACTAATTCTGCCCTGGAAGCAGCTCTGGTAAGGACCAAACTATGAACTGTGATATAGTAAAAGAAACTTTTCTTCAAGGTATCCCCTTAAAATGAGCTCCAGTTTGGGCAGGTAGGCCAATATCTTCTGCACTGGTCCAGGCTTGATTCTAGTAGCAGATAGTAACTTCAGGTGAGCTAAGAAGCCTGTATTTAGCCTTTTCATATTTTCAGTTTTAAAAGTTGTTTCATTTTGATTTATCTGTTTTATTGAAGTCCCATATACACTGTTACCAAAGATTTTTATTTCCTAAACCTGTAGGAATTATATAAAGTGCCAGTCTAGAGGTCCTAAACACTGGAGTTACATCAAGCTTATAAGGTTTAAACTTTTAATTTCAAACTGCTAATGTCATAGCATACAACCAACAACAAAAATCACATTTAAGTCTGAAACATATGATGTTCAAATGATGCTTATTCTCCACACAAAAAAAGAATAAAAGTCACATACCAAGAGAACTTGTAAATCACATAAAGCCTATTTAAGAAAAAATGTTTTATGAGCATCCTTAATGCAAAGTATCACAAATCACCCTAGACACCATCATTCACTAAAAAAGTAATTGGGCTGGTTTCACAAGTGTTAGAGGTTTTTCCTAGCACATTGGCCAGTGCCAGAGCTTGTTATAATGATCTTACCTAAATCTCGATAGCATTTAAATTTACTCTGTAGTTCCGGCTTAATTTACACACAGAACAAGGTTGGAAGGGAATCCACTGGGGTGCATCTTTAGAAGCTCAGAGCTCCTAATCACTTTTCAATCACTTCAGTGAGGACTGTGGGTGCTTAGTGTTGCTGATGATTTAAATATTTTACTTATTGTGGATGGGAAGTTAGGCCTGGAACCTCAAAAAGGTATTTAGGTGCCTAAGCCCTATGAACTCAATGGGACTTAGGCACCTAAATATTCCTGATGATCTGGGCCTTAGTTATGCACTCAATGAGCTAAATTCACTCCCTTTTTGTAACTTGCCATCACGCCTCTCACCTCTAGAGCGCATCCCTATGCCTCAGTGCAGTGTCGCAGGGCTTTCTGGTTTAGCACTCCCTGTAGTCCTTTTGGTGTCAGTGGTCTGTCATTGTACTTGGCCTAGCCCTTTGGCCAGGTCACCACTCATTCCATTCCCTCTTCCAGGGATTAACAGAAAACTCAAAATCTAATGGCCTTCAAGCTTGTCTCCCTGACTGACACTTGGTGTTCTTGGCTTCTTTTATTCTTGATGCCTCTGCTTTCCCTCTTTGTCTGGGGAAAGGAAAGGGAACCCAGGGCTGCCCTCTTCTCTGGGTTCCAGCCAGGGGGCCCTGTTGAGGTAGCTAAGGACTGTTCCTTCAATCCCTTTACAATCCCTGGGCTGCTCCTACCTTTACCCTGCTCAATGGCATCTTCATGAGATCTGTAGGCTCTGCTTCCCTCCCCCACCCCCACCCCCACTTGACTTTGGTAGTTCCTCACAGCTTCTCCTGAGGCCAACAACAGAGGCATTTCCTAAAAGCCAGTCTCAGCAATTCCTGCATCAGGATTGTCCTGCTAGCTACTCTGCTTTAAAGTAGTCAATGTTACCTTACCTCTAACCTGAGTTTCCCCTCAGCCGTCTCTGTGAAGCTGGTGTTTGTGTCTCAGGCATCTTGCTTTAGCTTAGTCAGTTCCAGGGCTTTTGCCAGCTCCCTTCCAATGAACACTCTTCCCAATTAGCCTTCCAATCTTAGAGACAAGCCTTTTCTTTTCAGTGTCTGTCTACTGTGAGGGAGGAGGCAGCCTTGAATCTGCTGCCCTCCTCCCAACTCTTTCCCAAAGTCACTGCTTTCCAGAATGCAGTCCCTCATCCTGTATGTGTATAACTTTGCATTTGGCTGCATTAAAAGAGTTTGTTTGAATGAGCCAAGTTTACCAAGCCTTATAGATCATTCTCTATGACTAAATCAAATATTTAGTCTCCTCACTTCTTCAAAATGTGGATTGGTGCAGGTTTGTCTCTAAAATCTTTTCAAAATGTTCTTTAATTTCTTTTTTTTCCCCCATAGATTTTAAGGTCAGAAGGGACCACTGTGATCATCTAGTCTGCCCTCCAGCATCACACACGCCATAGAATTTCACTAAGTGATCCCTGCCACAGGCCCCTAACTTTTGGTTGACCTAAAGCAGTGTTTCCCAATCAAGAGGTCACAACTACCAAGGTGAAGGGCACTCAAAAAAGGCAATCGGGGTGGGGAGGGGGTCACAAGTGTTGACAATTTTATTATAAATGAAAGCAAAGAAAATCTTACTTTCCCATTCTCCGCACTCTTAAGGATCAAATATTCTCTCACAACCTCTCGAAGAGGCCTAAATAAATTTTATAGGCTTATCATTGTTATCATTGATACATTTTTTATTTTTATTATAGTAAATGTAAGAGGATGTGATTTTTTTTTTCACATCAAATAAGGGATTGTCAACCTGAAAAGGTTGAGAAACCCTGAGCTAAAGCATACCTTTTAGAAGGATATTGCTCTTTCAAGGCTGCGTCATCCCCTATGAAGATTGTGAGCGCAAAGATGTAGCATGAAATTTTGGTTGAAGAGCTTACTACCATTCCTGTTTTTGAAATATTGAACAAGAACTGAAATATGCTATTAATGGTCTATAAAGTTCAAAGGCACCGATAGCGCAACATAATATGGAACTAGGTGTATTTCCAGAGGTTATTAACCTTTTCTGCAGATTCCCATGTTAGAGCAATCTGTGGATGTCTTCAGTAGTTCCGATCTGCTGTATTATTTTCAGGATTTTTTTTTTTCTCAAATCTTTCTTGGTTTAATTACTCCCCTCAAAAATATGAAGAAAAAAACCAATTGCCATTGTGTATCAAGTCTGAGCCCCCAACATATTTTTTCAACATTTTTAAAAGCCTTAGTAATGGGTTTATAATGGCACCGCTGATAGAATTTTTAATATCATAGTGTCAGAAAAGGCTGCTACTGTATAATACATATAAAATGTTCCTCGGATAAATAAAAGATTAACTTCCCTGCTTGGGACTCTGTAGAATACAGATAAATGCAGTAATAAATTGGAATGAGCTGAACCTGAAACATTTTTATGCCTCTGAATTTCCTGATACAGGGAAAACAGAAATGTTCAAAAGAAATGGGAATCAATTGGATTAGTTTCAAGAACACTGCAGTGTTCTCCTTATAATTCACCCAACTAAATTCTTAATTCCTTACTCCCTTGCATCTAATCTTTCTCTATGTCTTTGGTGCCACTAGTCTACAGATAGATATTGGGCCAAATCTTGATTGTCTTATTCATATGCGTACTCCAACAAAGTCTCAAATTAAGTCCTAATGGACTCGCTGAATAATTGCCCAACAGAAGTCAGTGAATGGTTGACTAGGTGAGGTAACATTACTTCATTAATTCACTTCCAGCTGCAATGTCAGACACTGGCCAAATTAGATAACAGAAAACTGAATCCAGTATGAAATGCCAGTTGTGTGCCATAAAAGCCCTTTCCCCTCCCCAGTAATCCAGGAACCATATCAATCCTACAACAAAGGAGAAATTTGTCAGCTCTAAAACTGAGGCAAAGGCTCTAGGAACCCGAACTACACTGCAATGGCAATCATATATTGCCCTATGACACAAGAACCGGGCTACAAGAAATAAAGTATAGGGAGGTTGGAAGCCAATGCAGGAGCTCAAGAAGAGGAGTGAGTGATGTTGTCAGAGAAGCAGAGGAAGGTAATTATTTTTGTGGCAGCATGTTGAG
This sequence comes from Eretmochelys imbricata, assembly GCF_965152235.1. Classification (NCBI taxonomy): domain Eukaryota; kingdom Metazoa; phylum Chordata; order Testudines; family Cheloniidae; genus Eretmochelys; species Eretmochelys imbricata. Next base: position 39,290,677 of record NC_135574.1, read on the forward strand.
TAAGCCTGAAATGTTCAATACAAAAATTTGAGACCTGTGAGGAGGAGGATTCTGAAATCAAGGCACGAGGTGTCCACAACATGAGCTGTTATTTTTGTGATCGAGATAAAGGGACAAATTGTTGAAGCTACTGTTGAGGAAAAACCAGCAAGATTTTACAAAAGCCTTGATAAAGGGGTGGGGGGTGGGAAATGAGAGGAATTGCATATGACAGCTACATATTACTGAACGTGCCCCTTCTACTCCCCACAGAGACTTGTGGAAAGAGCACATATAGCAAGTCTACGCATAACTTCCTAAAATCCATTTAAAAATATTAAATTGAAAGAGTAAAATGAGCTCAACTAGATTAAGGTATAAACTCTGCTGCCTAACAAAAATGAACATCCATTTAGTCATCTTCCCGTGTGTATAAAACAGGGCTGAGGTGGTAGTCTTCCAAAGCTGATTACACTTGGCAAGTAACATAGTGAGATCAGTGAAAGCATCGCCAAAACTTGGATCATACCAAGGAACAAAGCAACGACACTAGAGAAGGACTGAGCAGCAATGGTGATATATTTAGGAGATAAGCTCTATGTACTCAAGGGTGGATGAGTACATATAGCCCATTCCTATAATTGCCTGCATGCAGGCAGCCCTCCACACTTACTCAGAGCCACATTGACTTCAGCAGGGATCCACATGTGCACAAAGGTTCATCAGTGTGAGGTTAGGTGCAGGATCAGAATCTAAGGGATTAATTTAACATGATCATTATTGACTCTCAGTCCTTTTTCTACTAAGAAAATTTTAGCTAACAATTTATCAGACAAATGTAAATGTCAGATAGGAAGCATTAGACTGATTTGTTAACAATCTTTTCTTTAAACAGGCTCAGGTGCTTAATATACCTACACAGCTTGGCTTAGATGAGTAAGCCAGGCAATTAAATATGAACCAAATGAAATTGCTCTCTGCTTCCTCTGAACTAGCACCCCCAGGAAGTTCTCTACAGTACTGGAAATATTTTCATAATGATGGACATTGATAGGTAATAAGTTTATTCAGTCTAGCACATGCCGTGCATACTTAATAAAGAAATATATTACATATGATTATTCATTTAAGCGCTGAAGGAAAAACCTAACACTAGGCCAAATTCAGCTGTCAGAATTGCACAAGTGTATGTCCAGAGGAAGTCTAGAGAAATCAGTAGAATAACTCTAGAGTCACACTATTGTAAATGAGAGGAGAATTTGACAGGATGTCTAATCATGAACACCAACCTAGCTTTGAGTTACTAACACACATATACATTACAAGAAAACTTGACATATTTATTCAGCCTAGAAATCAGAAGTTCAAAAGAGAAGAAGCTCTTATGATAAATAGACTGAAATATATTAATATTTTGCTGGTGTAAATAGATTTGCTGGTGTAAATAGATTTGTGCCAGCTGAGGAGTTGACCCATAACGTATAATGTAAATTTGAAAATCTAACATGCTCTTTGTGGTAGGTGTCACAGGGTGCAGCCCTCCTCGCCAGACTGGCATCTCCTCCTAGTTGTTGTTGACACAGTCCTTACTTCTTGGGCTCCCAGCCACAACTGACCCTACTCTGCCCTGCAGCTCCCTTTTATCTGAGCCTGCTGGGCCCAGATTGGTTGTCCCCTGCAACTCTCTGGGCCACTCCATGGATTCACCTCCATTGTTCCTTCTGAAGCACAGCATGACTAATCCTCTTTATGCTGTGTGGGGTAGGAACCACATCACAGTAGGCTTCTTCCTAAGAGGTGACATTCTTTGTGGTAATAAACAAGATGACACTGGAACCTTTTCTACTGCCTTTTCTACTTTTCTACTGCTGGGATGCCTAGGATAATTTTAGTCTGCAGTGCTGTTGTTCTAGAACAAACATCCTTAGGTGTCTTTCAGATGCCAACATGTTTTTGAGTAAAACTTCTAATATTTATGCCAGTATGAGTTCTTTCTACACAGAAGGATTTGGTCCATGCTGTCCTTCAGCTCTTCCCCTCCCCTCATTATGCCTAATAACCCTGCCCAACTTTAGAATGTAGTCTTTAATTACATGATCACATACTAGTTCTCTACAGGACCCATCCCTGACATAGTGACTGAATGGACAGTGCTCTGAGAATGAATCATGGTTATATAGTGAATATCTTCCTTAATGTTCCTTTCATGTAGTTTTTTGGGAAAATAATGTCTACATTTAAAGAAAAACAAACAAAAAATTAGAAAGTCCATCATGTGGCATCATATTTCCACCTCAGCTTTAGGATTAGATAGGTAGGTATAAAAGGTTAAATTAGCTTGCCTAAATATATATATATGCCTTGCAGTTAGTCTATACTTCAGGTGTAGTTTCTGAGAAGTTTCTTTGTAGTTTCTGAGAAGGTACTTCCAGTTTTGGTAAAAAAACATTTGAAACTCAGAGATTGTACACAAAGTCAAAGTCAAATTGACATTTCACATGAATTAATCATGCCCCAAATTCAAGTAAAACTAAGAGTGTTATGAACACATGGACTGAAACAACTTACCCAAAGTCATCATTGAACCCACGTTAAAGTTTGGCACAGCTCTGGTTCCTGGTCTGTTTAGTAGTTAATTTTTCCCTTGAGTCCTCTCTAAAACAGCCCCATAAAGCCAAATAACCTGGACTCATGTTAGATTCAAAATTTTCCCCTTTCTCCCTTACTGAACTTTGAGACCAAGTAGAGCGTACACAGTACCTGTACTCTCTCTGTGGATGCTAAACAAATGGTGAAGTTATATAAGAGGTCATCTAGGAGATAGTGATTTAAAAGAATTGTGTTTATTGGGAAACACATCAGAGGCCTTATAATTTATCTTCTGAATCAGGTGGAGTGAAATGTTCATGATCCAAAGGATGAGAACTAATGAAAAAACCCTCTGTCTCTCAAAACTCTGTCTCCTTAAACATTAATCGTTATCTGGCCAAAGAAATTGAGAGTAACATGCAAAAGAGAAAGAAACTAGAATTAGTGCAGAAACTAATTTTTTGAGTGTTTTCCCAACTGCTTTGATTAACTAAACTATAAGGCTGAAATTTTCAAAAGTGGACACTAATTTGGGGAGTCCAACTTGAGGCACCCAAAGACCTGATTTTCAGAAGCGCTGCTGAGTATCCACAAACTAAATTAAAGTCAGTAGAAGTTTAGTGTCTCAAGCTGGGAAACCCAAAACTGAGGCATGCAAACCTTAGAAATATTGACCTAAAGGCCTGGTCTTGTGAAGTGGCGAGCACCTTCAATTCCCATTGACTTCAAGGTCAAGGGTCCTCACCCTCGACTGCCTTGTCCCGAGTCCTTTACATTTGTGCAAAGTGCAACACAGACATAAAAAACTATCAGAGCAACATACTAGCTGATTTGACACCTACTACACACAGGTTTAAATTATTTCACAAAGTGCAAGGTAGTGGAGAGCTAGGCCCAAGGACTCCAGGCTCAGGCATCATCTCATTCCAGGCTCAGCAAACCACACAGTCAAGCCAAGTGTTAATTAGGACCAGATTCTGCAGATATGTACTACTAGGTATAGTGTAGGAGGAGTGCTCAAGACGTGAAGTACTGTTTCTGGTAATAAGAGCCTGTAGGGAGGATCAGGCTGTCAGTTACAATGGCTTGAAGTCACCCAAATCTATCTGAGGTGTTTAGATACCAAGATGATGATAATATAAAGCCACAGGTGCCATGGGTGAAATCCTGCCCTCATGGAAGTCAATGAGAATTTTACCACTGACTTCAGTGGAGCCAGAATTTCACCTCATATAAATACATAGCATCCCTTGATAGTAGTGGACCAAATTTCAGATAGTGCGTATTCATAATTTTGATGTTTGACTATTGTTATTTGTGTGATTCATAAAATCCCATCAGCTGTCTAATTTGCTTGTTTTTGACAAGATATTTCTTTAGCATCTAAGAGAAGGAAATTTTTAGGCAAAAAATGTCTTTTAAAACTAGCTTAGAAAAGATGCTAGGAAAATTGACTGTAGGGGACTATCCCACATTTGCAGAGACATGGCCTAAATGATTTTAGAGGCCTTTTCAGTTAACCACCGGGATGCTAGGCATGTGTGTGTTATCTTTTCATTGTAGTGACACCAAATGCAGTACAACAGAATTGAGCACTATTAACTGCAGTGTCATGCTTTTTGGGGTCTATAATTTCCCAGTCCTGGTACAATAGCAATATCAGATTTCTGCTATTGAAAATGTATTAAAAGTAGATTTGGGTATTTCAGAACCCAAAGTTTGAATGTAGCTTGTAAATGGTTATTTTATATTTTGACCCCTTGATCCAGAACGATTACTCTTATTTTGGAAAACCTTTTAAACAAAGTTTGTCCATTTTTATTATATGAGGAATAGAAAAGAATAGATAATTTGCTCTTTCTAAGTATTCCTACTGGTTAATGATTCTCCAGTGAACCAAATCTATGAAAAAAGACAATTACACTTTCTTACCTTCCACTTCATCTATCTTGTATTTAACCAGTTTAATGTCCTATCCACAAATCAGTTTTGATTGACTATTCCAGCCATCTATAGGATGAGATGAATGTCTTCCACCACGTCACAAGAACAAATAAGCTACAAATCACTCTTTGTTGGGGTTTTAGATACACAACAGGTTCAACTACAGTATCTTGACATCTGTGTTAGTTCCTCTCACGATACTTTTAAAAAAGTACCTTGAATTTTTTCCCCATCCAAATGTGATGTTTAGTGTGACCACTTTGGAACTTATGTTATCTTTCCCCTCCAGTGCAAAGTACAAAAGGGAATTGTATTCAACACCCATGGGTTTGTTTTGTCTTTGGCAGGGGAACATTTAAAATTAAAAAGACTGAGCCAAATCCTGAGGTTCTACGAATCTCTTAAATGCAACAATGATTTGAAAGAGGTGTCCATTCAGTGAGCCATTTTAAAATTTTGTAAATTTAATTTGGCATCTTTCAGAGCATTTAGCAGTCTAATTCCCTTTGCAGTACAGTGAATATGGGCATACTCTTTCCAGAGTCCTGTTGTCATAAAGCCTTTTAGGAGAGTTACTGGAGTTGAGTTAATTTGCAATAAAAACTAGATGCCTGTTGTTGGCTGTACCATTTTATTGTGCAATTCTTTTTAATCATGTATAGTTTTACTTTAAAAATAAGGTAGATTAAATATCACAGAGTTGTTTCACATATATTATTAGTTCAAACATACCTCTTGGCTTGAGGGCTAAATTTTGCAGCCCTAATCAACAAACTCTCCTTTTGACTTCCATGGTATTTTGACTCACAAAGGACCATGAATTTGGCCATGAGGTTGGTTTCAAAGATTGTGTGGTTCCAGCAGGGTGGGGTATGTCTGACAATGTTTTTTTACATGTGATAATAAATCATCCGTCTGTTCAAAAACATCTGGATAATGTTTCTATTTAACCTAAAGCAATATCCCAGAACAACACTTAGCACATTTTTGCAAGTTCCAGGTTCACATCAGAAGACAAAATCAGGGATGCTTCGGGGACAGTCAGACTATGTCATGAACAGAAAGAACATGGACTGTTAATTGTTGATAAATGATGAGCTCCTGTGGTGACACTGTCTTTTTCTTTTCTAAAAGAAAACTGTGGTTAAGATATCAGAATCAAGCACAGTGAGAACATTTGGAAAAACAACTTTTGAATCAGAGTTTCTACACCTTTGGAGTCAATATTTTTTTCCAGACTTTTTTTTGACAGGAATGAAACTGTAACCAAAATAATGAGAGGCATGTATCGGATTGGCTGTCACTCTTATTGGAGAAAATGTGAGCAAGAGGTTAAACACAACGGTCGAGGTAAGTTCAGTGTAGTTCCACAGATTTACACCAGCTGAGTATCTGGGTTGGTATTTTTAGGGTTATGGTCTGGGTTGTTTGATATACATGTGTGCATCTTTTGTTCTCCTGAATCTTTTCCCTCACAGGGCATATGGATTGGTATCCCACTTTTCTGCCCAATAATATCCAAAATACATGACTGACACTGGATTTATAGAGAGACAGGGTGGGTGAGGTCATATCTTTTATTGGACCAACTGCTGTGGGTGAGAAAGACAAGCATTCAGGCTTACATAGAGTTCTTCTTCAGGTATGGGAAACTAACTCAACACGTCACTGCTAAATACAAAATTTGAACAGATAGTTTAGCATAAGTAGTTAACAGATATTTCAAGGGAACATTCAAGGTGATGTGGCCCGTTAACTAGATTCTCAGCAGGGTTTTGGCCAAAGCTATGTTTTGAATGTGGAATTATTTCACGTTGATTCTTTGTGTTTTCTTCACCAAGCACACAACATACAATATTACATCATGCTATTTGTGCTATCGCGCTATCATTATTGGCATGCAGACTGCCTAGCTTCATGAGAAGTGGGTGTAAAACTGCTTCAACCACAATATTTGATACCACTTTAGCAGCTGCTGACACTTCTGATATATGAGAGCTGTTGTTCTAGCATCACCTGGTATTGGTGTGATAGGATGGTAATGTCTGCTGGTTATGCAAGGCTGAGAGGACTGGTCAATGCAAAGGAAGAAGGTGATAATAGTCAGGTTGATTTGGACTAATCTAGAAGCATGAGTGTTGGGTACATACATGGCCATGTAATCCATAAATGCCTTGTTTGGTGTACAACAAACAACAATGGGTATATATCACAAACCACTGAGCCAGAGGATGTCGTCAGTAGTAGCAGACACAGACCCAAAGCACTGGAGCCAGATTATTCTATTCTGGTACAGCGATGATGAGTACGGAGTTACAGTGCTCCAGCGAGAGCTATAGGAAGTATAGGCCTCATAAGGGCTTAGTGCTTCCTGGATGTTTTGGGGAGAACAGCCACAGTATCATTCTGTAAGAGGATGCAGTTGTGCTCTCCTCTGCAGCCAGCCTATTCCTGTAAAGCGTTGAGGGGTTAGTTTAAAACTCCTCACCTGATCCTTGTGGCCTCAGATCTGCAGCATCTGGAAGTAGAACCTGATATTTATTTCCACTGTAACAAAAACAAATAGAGAAATATTTCTTTTGAATGTGATCTTTACACCTAATAAAGAAGCAGCAGAGATCACAACAATTTTTCTTTTTACAGTTTCCACCAATTCAGCTTTAAAAAAAAAAAGATGTATTTTTCTATTTTAAAAAATCAGAAGTACAGTAATATGAATAAACAGTATCAGTCTGTTGAAAAACCTTACTTTGGTTTCCATCTGCAGTCAAGACAGACAGCGTGAATACATAGACTTTGGCAGGGATACAAAGTCTCACCTCAGCATGAAAACCTCTTGAATGCACAATTTTAAAAACACAAAATGTTTACACACTGCGTGAGGTATATAACATCAAAGCCACAGACTAATGTCTGCTGCATATATGAAAGAATTTCATTCCCATGTCTCTGTCATCCATTCACATATGGAGGAAGGGGGAAAACAACACAAATAGTGTGGTATATCATGGAATTTCACACCATTGCATTGCAGAATGCCCTATAGTACCTTTGAAATACCAAATTATGTTACCTAACGTTTTAATTAGTATTCAATGGCCACAGCTTATTTAGGACCAGATTCAATAAAAACAATCCGTTTGGTCCCCTGCAAGGTCAGACAAGCTTCCAAATGAATTGATTTTAGTTGTTATTATTGAATATGGCCTTCGGTGATATGCTAGTATTGTGAAGGCAATAGCTGTGCCTCAGTGTAGCTTATATAAGATCTATGGATCAAATGAACTTCTTTTAGAGATGTATTAACCTCAAGAGGTATTGCCATGTAAACCCTGTGGCCTAGAGCCTTAAAGAGAAGGAAGCTCACTAATGTCGCCTGTTGCTGAAATAGGAGACAAGCAGCCCAGAGCAGCTTAAGAAATGCAGATGGCCAGAGGCTCCAGTGGCGAGGGAGCTCTGGGCTGGCATTTGTGGGAGAGCAAGGGGAACTGACTGAATGATTCAGGCCTCATTTTATTTCATGAAAGTTTGGGGCATTTTGATGAAAATTCAGTGAAGTTTTGAGTTTGGGAGCAATAAAATTCAATTGCGCATATTGTGAGATGAAGGGGCAAGGGATCTACAGCAACTGTGCATTATTACAGACATGGTTGGTAAGGGAGTCTGGGCAGAGCTAGGTGAGGCAGTAAGGGGAAGAAGAGTTTCTACATTTCCTTCTGGGAGTGCCTTCCTGGTGGTAAGTACTCTGTAAAGTGACTCTAGATACCCACTAAACCCTTTCTAAATAGCTGAACTGGAACTATCTAAAGTGCTGAGACTGCAGTACAGCAGCAGACAATGCAGAGCTGAAAGTGGCTTAGGGCAGTGGCTCTCAACCTTTCCAGACTACTGTATTCCTTTCAAGAGCCTGATTTGTCTTGCCTACTCCAAGTTTCACCTCACTTAAAAACGGCTAGCTTATAAAATCAGACCTAAAAATACAAAAGTGCCACAGCACACACTATTACTGAAAAATTGCTTACTTTCTCATTTTGATCATATAGTTGTAAAATAAATTGATTGGAATATAAATATTGCACTTACATTCCAGTGTATAGTATATAGAGCAGTATAAACAAGTTATTGTCTGTATGAAATTTTAGTTTGTACTGACTTTGCTAGTGCTTTTATGTAGCCTGTTGTAAAACTATGCAAATACCTAGATGAGTCAATGTACCCCCTGGAAGACCTCTGCATACCCCCAGGAGTATGTGTTCTCCTGGTTCAGAACCACTGACTTAGGGTACGTCTACACAGCAGTTAAATACCTGAGACTGTTTTGGGTCAGCTGATTCAGGCTCATAGGGCTGGGGCTCCGGGGCTGTAAAATTGCAGTGTAGATGTTCGGGCTTGGGCTGGAGCCCAAACTCTGGGATCCTGTGATGGGAGAGAGTCCCGGAGTCTGCTCTTCAGCATGAGCCCAAACATCTACACAGCAGTTTTTATCCCCACAGCCTTAGCCCAAGGAGCCCGAGTCAGCTGACCTGGGCCAGCCATGGCCATGCTCACAGCTCTTTTATTCCAATGTAGACATATCCTGAGAGACAATGGCTAGCGCAGAGCCCTTACAGCAGGAACAGAGCTGAGGCAGCTGAGGCTGAAGCCACAGAGAGCAGCAGTCTCCCTAAGGCTTCCCTAACAGCAACTGCATCTGAAATCAGCCCAGCTGAGTCAGGTGACAGAGCCTTCAGAGCAGCCCAGGCAACTCTGACCTGCCAGCATCATTGGACTTCTCCAACCCAGGACAGCTAACTGTGAGTGGGGAGCTAGGGAGGAGGGCAGAGGCTAAAATGCCGCAGCCATGCTCAGTTACCAGGAGGACTGAGCTTGGGACTATTGTTAAGGCCCCCCGGGAGGAGGGGTGGAAGACTTACCTCATAGAACTTGTTGACTTATTAATTGCTGGATTTCCTGCATTTGTTCTGTTGTCTCCCCTCACCCCTTCATAAAGTTCTCTTTGTTTTAAATCCCTGGCTCAGTGTTTTTGAGTGGGGAATACTGCCCATCAAGGCACCCACGATGGTAGATAGAGTTTCCAAGGTTTCTGGGTGGGAGCTCGAGCCAGTATTAGTTAAGTCGTTAAGGAAACCACTAGAAAATTGAACCCAGCCCCTTTTGCTGCCGTCAACACCTGGCAGAAGGGCTGCCCCATTATTCATATTTATCTGCCTATGGTAGCACTCAAGATGTGCTAGGCACATTCCTAAAAGATGTAGGGCATGACCTTGTCACTAGGATGCTTCTGGAGTGAGGTCAGACAGACTGGTGAACACAGTAAGGTTAGGGGGATAAGGTACAACATATAAACAGAGAGATCAGTGTGATGCTCGGCTGAGTCTTAGGCTAGAGACCACGAGCTAACTAGATTCCTTGGAGGCAGAAGTGAGACTTAAATGTGGAAAGGATAAGGTCTTAAAAATCAGCTCTGGAAGGGTGTACCACACATACTAGGGGCATGGAAAAAGGTGTGATGATTAGGTCATTATGGCAAATGGGGAGATGAAGCTGACATCACTGGATGGAGGAGACAACGGCAACTGAAAAGGGACAAAAGCAGATAGTTAGGGAAAGATGGAGCCATGCACAGCTTTGAAGGCAGTGACATGAAGGATGACTTTGATGTGGTAGCAGGAGGCAGAGCCATAAGAAGAATTTAAATGGGGGAGGGGCAGTGATGTGCTCAAAACAATGAGCTTGAAACATGTTTTCAGCAGGAGCATTTTACATGGCGTGGAGGGAAAGATGTGGCTTATTCAGGATTTATCATCCAGAAAATCTCAGGAACACTAGCTTTCTCACAGGAAATCTAGCACTTCATCTATAAAATATCATAGCAGCAGCCTCTTCTGATCTCAGATATCACCTGAGAAGGATGTAGCTGTGAAACCATTGTGTGCAGCAAGATCTATTGTAGGCAAAACTGCACATGTAACAGATTGATTTTCAGCCTTGGCTTTGCATTTGCTGGCTTCGGTAATTTAAGCCATACCTTTAAAATCAAACTTTTATATAGAATAAAGTTTTCACAACCATCTAGGTGTCTCAGGAGTCTAAATCCCATTTTCAAAAGTGACTTGGGCACCTAAATCTCACTGAAAATCAGTGGCACTTAGACTCCTTAGGGCCAGGTTTTTAAATGTATCTGGACATCTAAAGACATACATTTTGAAAATCCCGGTAGGTGCCTATCTGTATCTTTAGGCACCTAAATGCCTTTAAAGAGCTGGCCCTATAATCCTAAATCACTTTTGAAAATGGGACATAAGCTCCTACATCAGTCTGAGAAAAATTTTCAGTTGCATCTATCTTTTTTATCTGAATCTCTCTTCTTTCTAAAATTCTTCTATAAGTCTCTCTATCATGCCTATAGAATTTCATGCATAAAAATAATAATCTATTTTTACAACAATCATTTGCAAACTATTATCTTGTAAACACATTTTTGTCAGCTTATACATGGAGATACTGATTGGGGGAGAATGTATTAAAGCTATATTCATATTTATACCACAGAGTGGCTAGGAAAATGGGAATGATTTTTAAAAAAGGAATTTCCCCCATGCCTCTGCTTTTCATCAAAATCATAGTTTGAATAAAGTTTTCCAACCATCTTAAACAAGTACCCGGAGCCCTGTGTGTAGTCAGCTTCGGAAAGTAGATATTAAATGCTACGGTTCTGATCTGACAGTGTTTTACATGCATGTTGCACAGGCACCAGTGTCTGCACAAGAGCAAGGCAGAGGAGAATCAGGCTGTTTGTGTATGTGTGAAGCATACTGATGGTGAAAGGCCCAATTTTGAAGACAGATTATGTGCCAGTGCATCTTAATTGATGGATTGGTGTATTGCTTATTGATTAATCTCTTAGACCACCATAGTTGTTAAGGGTTTGGTCTTCTTTGTGGCTCCAGCCTCAGGAAGATTATTACCAATATTATTTGAGACCCAAGGAGCACATGAGAAACAATTTATAACAAGTCCCTTTATTAACAAATTCACTAAGCACAGTCCCACGATCACTGAAATACAACAGCAAATAGGGCTGAATGCTTTGTACGCTCTCTCTCTTATATCTCCTGCTGGGGAACCTAGAGTGTCAATCATATTTCTTATCATCATCTTCATTGTCATCATCACCAATGGGTGTCATCCTGATGTCTCCCAAAGTAAGTAAACTGGGAAACAATTTGTATTATGTTTCACGCTGATGCCCATTGGGGTTTGTACATATTTATGAAAGTTTCAATCCCTTTTCTTTATCTATACTTCTGCACACCACTACGCTTGGGGTGCCCACTTTTTCATAGGCTAACTTGTTAGTTCCACTTGTTATACTCATTAAAATTTACATTACTCAGTCATCATAATAACTTGTGGTTAGCACACTGCTGATACCCTTTGTCTGCAAAAATCCCCAAAATAACTCAACTGGCTTGAACGGGTACACCATGATAGATATTTCCTAAATATCAGCAGTTAACACATCTATTATTGTATCTATTTTATCCTGTGACAGGGTCACACAGCAGTTAGCTACTCGTGTCAGCCTATCTTTAGGCCTGAGGCCTTCTTTGGCTAAACTAAATATCTTAGGGTATGGCCACACTGCAATTAAACACCAGCAGTTGGCCTGTGTCAGCTGACTTGGGCTCGTGGAGTTTATGCTGCGGGGCTATAAAATTGCAATGTAGACTTCTGGGCTCAGGCTGGAGCCCAGCTCTGGGACCCCACAAGGTAAGAGGGTCCCAGAGTCCAGGCTTCAGCATGAGCCAGGATGCCTAACTGTAGTTTTATAGCCCCATGAAGCCAAGTCAGCTGACATGGTCAGCCATGGTGTTTAATTGCAGTGTAGACATACTCCTAAAGGCCTGAAGCCTGTAGGCCCTGTACATATATCTACACCACAATGTTAGCCCCAGGATAGTAGAATTCAAGTTAGCAGATCCTGGGTGTGTTAACCTAGGGCTCAAGCATCTACACCTAATTATAACCCTAGGTTAGGAATTGTTTAACCCTGGGGCCATGATATGCACTGCATTATGCAGGCTTGAGTACAACCACCCATATTCCAGACTTTCTACACCCTCCCAAAATATGGCCACTCTAGCCCTTTGTTTGTGGTTCAGTGTGGAAAAATTTGACTGTCCACCAAACTTGACTGTCTAGAGGACAAAGAAAGTTGGCCCATGGGATTGTGGGGTACTTTTGGCAGAGTCCCAGAGCTCAAGTCCTGTTGAGTTGCATCTTATATTACAAAGAAATAGGGCTTGAACCCTGAGTCCCAGCTTGACTCAAGTTTGGATCCTTCACTCCCATGGGGTTTTGGGACTCTGGGTCCAAGCTTGGGTAAGTGCAATTTGTGTGTTGCTGGAAGCAGGGGGAGGGAGCTAGTGATGGTTTGTGACAGGATATTCATGCCGTACCAGCCTTGGAAGGGTAAATGAGGCTGAGAACGGGGCCAATTAACTTGAAAGTCTGCACCTGAGGGAGAGCCAGGGATGGCAAGGTTGATTGGAGATGGAGCCCAGCTGAGAAGGAATGGGAGATATAGAGATAGAAAGTTGTCAGCAGAAGGGGGCTGAAGTGGAAGTAGTCTGCAGTCACTCCCTGGGAGAAGGAAAGTGTGTTTGGGGTTATAGTGTCAGGTAGCCTGCTTTTACTCCCTGGGAGGAGGGAGTTTGGGCTGGTAAACCCAAAGAGTATGGGAAGCCGGAAGGTAGAGCTGAGAAGTAGGAAGGACTTCAGGAAAAGAGCAACATAGTCTGGGAGTGACCAGGCCATCATTGATAAAGATAGGGTTGCTGGACTGGAACCCAGAGTAGAGGGTGGGCTGACCCCCTAGCAGCCACTGGAGGAGTGGCACTGTCAGGGCAGTTAAGGGAAAACTGCCATTTTGTATAGAGGGATTTTCTTCCTCTGGAAAAGGAGGACTGTAGTGACCTGCCTGGAGGTTTGAGTCACAAGGAAGCTCCCCAAGTTCCAGAGAACAAGAGAGACCATGGGGAGAGGAACCAATAGAAGGGGGTGCTCAACCTGCAAAGAGCTAATCCTAGAGCAACAAGAAGGTGCTGTAGCAGTGAGTGGACCCCATGAAATGGTGTTTAACACATATTTACCATATGAAGAACAAATTATTTCTTTTTCATACACTGATTATTAATTATTATATTTTTAGCTGGTTAACTTTAATTTGAGTCTTATTAAATAATTGTGCTACTCAGTATATATTGTAAAACTTTTCTTTGTTGCTGAATGTTTTATTCCTTGTTGGTGACTTTCTCTAATGCATAATTTATTTTCCTTTTGATACTTTCAACATGTACCCTACTTAAAATTGACATTGAAGTGCCAAATAATCCTGACACTGTCCCCACAATTCCCAAGGATTGATTTCCTGTTTTCTTCAGGGAGAATACAGATGTGTTCTAACATAAATTTCCAAATTTAATGTGAATATTTGAATTTGCAATATCTTATCAACAAGGAATACTGAAAAGAAAGAAGCCACCTTTGTGTTTTTACAATGGCAAATAAGTAAATTCAGTTAATGTGACAGTTGAACACCACAGGGATGTGCATAAATTGAACCTGGTAAATTAATACTCCATGCATAGGTGAAGCAGGGAGGCCACTCAAACGATCTTTGTTTGAAACAGGATATTTAACAGGATTTTGTAGCGGATCATCATAGTCATAATCCACCACTGGTATCTGTACTCTTAATTTAAAATACTTATTAATTATTTTACATTTCACATTTTCCAGACATTTAATTTGGATATGCATTTCATATTTCCCTTTATTTCTATATTTGAATTTATTTTTTATGGAAGTTCCTTACAATATTGAATTTGTATGTATAATTTTTGTTTTTCCACATTGCTTAAGGAATTTTATGCCCCACCACCTTTGAAACACTTCCTGTTGTGATATATATTTTGGATTCTCCCCCTCCTAGAGCAATTAATTAGGGGAAGACCTTTTGTCAACCTTATAGGGCAACGCTGTTACTTCCATTAATTTCTAAGGGTATGTCTACACTACGGAATAAGGTTGAATTTATAGAAGTCGGTTTTTTAGAAATCGGTTTTATATATTTGAGTGTGTGTGTCCCCACAGAAAATGCTCGAAGTGCATTAACTCGGCGGAGCGCTTCCACAGTACCGAGGCAAGCGTCGACTTCCGGAGCGTTGCACTGTGGGTAGCTATCCCACAGTTCCCGCAGTCTCCGCTGCCCATCCCAATGAGATCCCAATGCCTGATGGGGCTGAAACATTGTCGCGGGTGGTTCTGGGTACATATCGTCAGGCTCCCCTTCCCTCCCTCCCTCCGTGAAAGCAAGGGCAGACAATCGTTTTGCGCCTTTTTTCCTGAGTTACCTGTGCAGATGCCATACCACGGCAAGCATGGAGCCCGCTCAGGTAACCGTCACCGTATGTCTCCTGGGTGCTGGCAGACGCGGTACGGCATTGCTACACAGTAGCAGCAACCCATTGCCTTCTGGCAGCAGACGGTGCAATACGACTGGTAGTCGTCATCGTCGTGTCTGAGGTGCTCCTGGCCACGTTGGCTGGGAGCGCCTGGGCAGACATGGGCGCAGGGGCTAAATTTGGAGTGACTTGACCAGGTCATTCTCTTTAGTCCTGCAGTCAGTCCTATTGAACTGTCTTATGGTGAGCAGGCAGGCGATACGGATTGCTAGCAGTTGTACTGTACCGTCTTCTGCCGGGCAGGCAAGAGATGAGGATGGCTAGCAGTCGTACTGTACCATCTTCTGCTGAGCAGCCATGAGATGTGGATGGCATGCAGTCCTTCTGCACCGTCTGCTGCCAGCCAAAGATGTAAAAGATAGATGGAGTGGATCAAAACAAGAAATAGACCAAATTTGTTTTGTACTCATTTGCTTCCCCCCCTCCCCTGTCTAGGGGACTCATTCCTCTAGGTCACACTGTAGTCACTCACAGAGAAGGTGCAGCGAGGTAAATCTAGCCATGTATCAATCAGAGGCCAGACTAACCTCCTTGTTCCAATAAGAACAATTACTTAGGTGCACCATTTCTTATTGGAACCCTCTGTGAAGTCCTGCCTGAAATACTCCTTGATGTAAAGCCACCCACTTTGTTGATTTTAGCTCCCTGAAGCCAACCCTGTAAGCCATGTCGTCAGTCGCCCCTCCCTCCGTCAGAGCAATGGCAGACAATCGTTCCGTGCCTTTTTTCTGTGCAGACGCCATACCAAGGCAAGCATGGAGTTCCACTCAGCTCACTTTGGCAATTAGGAACACTTTAAACACCACACGCATTATCCAACAGTATATGCAGCACCAGAACCTGGCAAAGCGATAACGGGCGAGGAGGCGACGTCAGCGCGGTCACATGAGTGATCAGGACATGGACACAGATTTCTCTGAAAGCATGGGCCCTGCCAATGCATGCATCATGGTGCTAATGGGGCAGGTTCATGCTTTGGAATGCCGATTCTGGGCTCGGGAAACAAGCACAGACTGGTGGGACCCCATAGGGTTGCAGGTCTGGGACGATTCCCATGAAAGTGCCCTTACGCCGCTGCGAAACTTTCGCATGCATAAGGGCACTTTCATGGAACTTTGTGACTTGCTTTCCCCTGCCCTGAAGCGCATGAATACCAAGATGAGAGCAGCCCTCACAGTTGAGAAGCGAGTGGCAATAGCCCTGTGGAAGCTTGCAACGCCAGACAGCTACCAGTCAGTTGGGAATCAATTTGGAGTGGGCAAATCTACTGTTGGGGCTGCTGTGATGCAAGTAGCCCACGCAATCAAAGATCTGCTGATATCAAGGGTAGTGACCCTGGGAAATGTGCAGGTTATAGTGGATGGCTTTGCTGCAATGGGATTCCGTAAATGTGGTGGGGCCATAGACGGAACCCATGTCGCTATCTTGGCACCGGAGCACCAAGCCGCCGAGTACATAAACCGCAAGGGGTACTTTTCAATAGTGCTGCAAGCTCTGGTGGATCACAAGGGACGTTTCACCAACATCAACATGGGATGGCCGGGAAAGGTACATGACGCTCGCATCTTCAGGAACTCTGGTCTGTTTCAAAAGCTGCAGGAAGGGACTTTATTCCCAGACCAGAAAATAACTGTTGGGGATTTTGAAATGCCTATATGTATCCTTGGGGACCCAGCCTACCCCTTAATGCCATGGCTCATGAAGCCGTACACAGGCAGCCTGGACAGTAGTCAGGAGCTGTTCAACTACAGGCTGAGCAAGTGCATCCTCCCCGTGGAAGGAAAAGGCCTGGGTAGGGACCGTCGAATCGTAGAAGTCAACGAATGGCTACGCAGGTGGTGTCGGAGAGAAGGCTTTGGATTCTTTGACCATGGGATGGTGTTCCATGAAGGAGGAGTGCTGGGCAGAGACGGGCTCCATCTTACGAAGAGAGGGAAGAGCATCTTCACAAGCAGGCTGGCTAACCTAGTGAGGAGGGCTTTAAACTAGGTTCACCAGGGGAAGGAGACCAAAGCACTGAGGTAAGTGGGGACGTGGGATACCGGGAGGAAGCACGAGCAGGAGAGTGTGAAAGGGGAGGGCTCCTGCCTCATACTGAGAAAGAGGGACGATCAGCGAGTTCTCTCAAGTGCCGATACACAAATGCAAGAAGCCTGGGAAACAAGCAGGGAGAACTGGAAGTCCTGGCACAGTCAAGGAATTATGATGTGATTGGAGTAACAGAGACTTGGTGGGATAACTCACATGACTGGAGTACTGTCATGGATGGTTATAAACTGTTCAGGAAGGACAGGCAGGGCAGAAAAGGTGGGGGAGTAGCACTGTATGTAAGGGAGCAGTATGACTGCTCAGAGCTCCGGTACGAAACTGTAGAAAAACCTGAGTGTCTCTGGATTAAGTTTAGAAGTGTGTGCAACAAGAGTGATGTAGTGGTGGGAGTCTGCTATAGACCACCGGACCAGGGGGATGAGGTAGATGAGGCTTTCTTCCGGCAGCTCACGGAAGCTACTAGATTGCATGCCCTGATTCTCATGGGTGACTTTAATTTTCCTGATATCTGCTGGGAGAGCAATACTGCAGTGCATAGACAATCCAGGAAGTTTTTGGAAAGCATAGGGGACAATTTCCTGGCGCAAGTGCTAGAGGAGCCAACTAGGGGGGGCGCTTTTCTTGACCTGCTGCTCACAAACCGGGTAGAATTAGTGGGGGAAGCAAAAGTGGATGGGAATCTGGGAGGCAGTGACCATGAGTTGGTTGAGTTCAGGATCCTGACGCAGGGAAGAAAGGTAAGCAGCAGGATACGGACCCTGGACTTCAGGAAAGCAGACTTCGACTCCCTCAGGGAACGGATGGCCAGGATCCCCTGGGGGACTAACTTGAAGGGGAAAGGAGTCCAGGAGAGCTGGCTGTATTTCAAGGAATCCCTGTTGAGGTTACAGGGACAAACCATCCCAATGAGTCAAAAGAATAGTAAATATGGCAGGTGACCAGCTTGGCTTAATGGTGAAATCCTAGCGGATCTTAAACATAAAAAAGAAGCTTACAAGAAGTGGAAGGTTGGACATATGACCAGGGAAGAGTATAAAAATATTGCTCAGGCATGTAGGAATGAAATCAGGAGGGCCAAATCGCACCTGGAGCTGCAGCTAGCGAGAGATATCAAGAGTAACAAGAAGGGTTTTTTCAGGTATGTTGGCAACAAGAAGAAAGCCAAGGAAAGTATGGGCCCCTTACTGAATGAGGGAGGCAACCTAGTGACAGAGGATGTGGAAAAAGCTAATGTACTCAATGCTTTTTTTGCCTCTGTTTTCACTGACAAGGTCAGCTCCCAGACTGCTGCGCTGGGCATCACAAAATGGGGAAGAGATGGCCAGCCCTCTGTGGAGATAGAGGTGGTTAGGGACTATTTAGAAAAGCTGGACATGCACAAGTCCATGGGGCCGGACGAGTTGCATCCGAGAGTGCTGAAGGAATTGGCGGCTGTGATTGCAGAGCCATTGGCCATTATCTTTGAAAACTCGTGGCGAACGGGGGAAGTCCCGGATGACTGGAAAAAGGCTAATGTAGTGCCAATCTTTAAAAAAGGGAAGAAGAAGGATCCTGGGAACTACAGGCCAGTCAGCCTCACCTCAGTCCCTGGAAAAATCATGGAGCAGGTCCTCAAAGCATCAATCCTGATGCACTTGCATGAGAGGAAAGTGATCAGGAACAGCCAGCATGGATTCACCAAGGGAAGGTCATGCCTGACTAATCTAATCGCCTTTTATGATGAGATTACTGGTTCTGTGGATGAAGGGAAAGCAGTGGATGTATTGTTTCTTGACTTTAGCAAAGCTTTTGACACGGTCTCCCACAGAATTCTTGTCAGCAAGTTAAGGAAGTATGGGCTGGATGAATGCACTATAAGGTGGGTAGAAAGCTGGCTAGATTGTCGGGCTCAACGGGTAGTGATCAATGGCTCCATGTCTAGTTGGCAGCCGGTATCAAGTGGAGTGCCCCAAGGGTCGGTCCTGGGGCCGGTTTTGTTCAATATCTTCATAAATGATCTGGAGGATGGTGTGGATTGCACTCTCAGCAAATTTGCGGATGATACTAAACTGGGAGGAGTGGTAGATACGCTGGAGGGGAGGGATGGGATACAGAAGGACCTAGACAAATTGGAGGATTGGGCCAAAAGAAATCTGATGAGGTTCAATAAGGATAAGTGCAGGGTCCTGCACTTAGGATGGAAGAATCCAATGCACTGCTACAGACTAGGGACCGAATGGCTAGGCAGCAGTTCTGCGGAAAAGGACCTAGGGGTGACAGTGGACGAGAAGCTGGATATGAGTCAGCAGTGTGCCATTGTTGCCAAGAAGGCCAATGGCATTTTGGGATGTATAAGTAGGGGCATAGCGAGCAGATCGGGGGACGTGATCGTTCCCCTCTATTCGACATTGGTGAGGCCTCATCTGGAGTACTGTGTCCAGTTTTGGGCCCCACACTACAAGAAGGATGTGGATAAATTGGAGAGAGTCCAGCGAAGGGCAACAAAAATGATTAGGGGTCTAGAACACATGACTTATGAGGAGAGGCTGAGGGAGCTGGGATTGTTTAGTCTGCAGAAGAGAAGAATGAGCGGGGATTTGATAGCTGCTTTCAACTACCTGAAAGGGGGTTCCAAAGAGGATGGCTCTAGACTGTTATCAATGGTAGCAGATGACAGAACGAGGAGTAATGGTCTCAAGTTGCAGTGGGGGAGGTTTAGATTGGATATTAGGAAAAACTTTTTCACTAAGAGGGTGGTGAAACACTGGAATGCGTTACCTAGGGAGGTGGTAGAATCTCCTTCCTTAGAGGTTTTTAAGGTCAGGCTTGACAAAGCCCTGGCTGGGATGATTTAACTGGGAATTGGTCCTGCTTCGAGCAGGGGGTTGGATTAGATGACCTTCAGGGGTCCCTTCCAACCCTGATATTCTATGATTCTATGATTCTATGATTCTAAGTGCAGAATGGTGGTAGAATGTGCATTTGGACATTTAAAGGCGTATTGGCGCAGTTTACTGACTCACTTAGACCTCAGCGAAACCAATATTCCCACTGTTATTACTGCTTGCTGTGTGCTCCACAATATCTGTGAGAGTAAGGGGGAGATGTTTATGGCGAGGTGGGAGGTTGAGGCAAATCGCCTGGCTGCTGGTTACGTGCAGCCAGAAACCAGGGCGGTTAGAAGAGCACAGGAAGGCGTGGTACGCATCAGAGAAGCTTTGAAAACCAGTTTCATGACTGGCCAGGCTATGGTGTGAAAGTTCTGTTTGTTTCTCCTTGATGAAACCCCCCCGCCCCTTGGTTCACTCTACTTCCCTGTAAGCTAACCACCCTCCCCTCCTCCCTTCAATCACCGCTTGCAGAGGCAATAAAGTCATTGTTGCTTCACATTCATGCATTCTTTATTCATTCATCACACAAATAGGGGGACGACTACCAAGGTAGCCCAGAAGGGGTGGTGGAGGAGGGAAGGAAAATGCCACACAGCACTTTAAAAGTTTACAAATTTAAAATTTATTGAATGCCAGCCTTCTTTTTTTGGGGCAATCCTCTGGGGTGGAGTGGCTGGTTGGCCGGTGGCCCCCCACTGAGTTCTTGGGCGTCTGGGTGTGGAGGCTATGGAACTTGGGGAGGAGGGCGGTTGGTTACACAGGGGCTGTAGTGGCAGTCTGTGCTCCAGCTGCCTTTGCTGCAGCTCAACCATACACTGGAGCATACTGGTTTGGTCCTCCAGCAGCCTCAGCATTGAATCCTGCCTCCTCTCATCACGCTGCCGCCACATTTGAGCTTCAGCCCTGTCTTCAGCCCGCCACTTACTCTCTTCAGCCCACCACCTCTCCTCCCGGTCATTTTGTGCTTTCCTGCACTCTGACATTATTTGCCTCCACACATTCGTCTGTGCTCTGTCAGTGTGGGAGGACAGCATGAGCTCGGAGAGCATTTCATCGCGAGTGCGTTTTTTTTTCTTTCTAAGCTTCACTAGCCTCTGGGAAGGAGAAGATCCTGTGATCATTGAAACACATGCAGCTGGTGGAGAAAAAAAAAAGGGACAAGCGGTATTTAAAAAGACACATTTTATAAAACAGTGGCTACACTCTTTCAGGGTAAACCTTGCTGTTAACATTACATACATAGCACATGTGCTTTCATTACAAGGTCGCATTTTGCCTCCCCCCACTGCGTGGCTACCCCCTCAAACCTCCCCCCCCGTGGCTAACAGTGGGGAACATTTCTGTTTAGCCACAGGCAAACAGCCCAGCAGGAATGGGCTCCTCTGAGTGTCCCCTGAAGAAAAGCACTCTATTTCAACCAGGTGACCATGAATTATATCTCACTCTCCTGAGGATACCACAGAGAGATAAAGAACGGATGTTGTTTGAATGCCAGCAAACATACACTGCAATGCTTTGTTGTACAATGATTCCCGAATACGTGTTACTGGCCTGGAGTGGTAAGTGTCCTACCATGAAGGACACAATAAGGCTGCCCTCCCCAGAAACCTTTTGCAAAGGCTTTGGGAGTACATTCAGGAGAGCCGCGAATGCCAGGGCAAAGTAATCCTTTCACATGCTTGCTTTTAAAACATGTATAGTATTTTAAAAGGTACACTCACTGGAGGTCCCTTCTCCACCTGCTGGGTCCAGGAGGCAGCCTTGGGTGGGTTCAGGAGGTACTGGCTCCAGGTCCAGGGTGAGAAACAGTTCCTGGCTGTCGGGAAAACCGGTTTCTCCGCTTGCTTGCTGTGAGCTATCTACAACCTCCTCCTCATCATCATCATCTTCTTCATCCCCAAAACCTGCTTCCGTGTTGCCTGCATCTCCATTGAAGGAGTCAAACAACACAGCTGGGGTAGTGGTGGCTGAACCCCCTAAAATGGCATGCAGCTCATCATAGAAGCGGCATGTTTGGGGCTCTGACCCAGAGCGGCCGTTCGCCTCTCTGGTTTTCTGGTAGGCTTGCCTCAGTTCCTTAAGTTTCATGCGACACTGCTTCGGGTCCCTGTTATGGCCTCTGTCCTTCATGCCCTGGGAGATTTTGACAAAGGTTTTGGCATTTCGAAAACTGGAACGGAGTTCTGATAGCACAGATTCCTCTCCCCATACAGCGATCAGATCCCGTACCTCCCGTTCGGTCCATGCTGGAGCTCTTTTGTGATTCTGGGACTCCATCATGGTCACCTCTGCTGATGAGCTCTGCATGGTCACCTGCAGCTTGCCACGCTGGCGAAACAGGAAATGAGATTCAAAAGTTCGCGGTTCTTTTCCTGCCTACCTGGCCAGTGCATCTGAGTTGAGAGTGCTGTCCAGAGCGGTCACAATGGAGCACTCTGGGATAGCTCCCAGAGGCCAATACCGTCAAATTGTGTCCACAGTGCCCCAAATTCGAGCCGGCAAGGCCGATTTAAGCGCTAATCCACTTGTCAGGGGTGGAGTAAGGAAATCGATTTTAAGAGCCTTTAAGTCGAAATAAAGGGCTTCATCGTGTGGACGGGTGCAGGTTTACATCGATTTAACACTGCTAAATTCAACCTAAAGTCCTAGTGTAGACCAGGGCTAACTAAAGGTAACACTTTCACCGAATATGCCTTTTACAACTTGATAACCCTTCTTTGGGCGTTGCTCATTTGAGTAAGATATAGGGGGTAGGAAAAACAATTTGACCATTTGGAACTTCTTTATGGATATACCTTCATGTTCAGGGATTCTTTTCAACATTTACTTGAATATATATCCACAACACACACTTTTTGGTTTGTCTAAAACCAAGCAAACACCTACTCTATATCTCCCTGATGTACAAATTGGCACCTTACTAAAGGTTAATGCAGTTTCATTAGTTCATGCTGTAAATTTAGTATTATTCCACATTTAGCAGTTAAACCCCAAGTTGCAAGACTGAGGTCTCCAGGTGTACCCTGGATTACCCTGCTAATTCTCATGAAAGAATTTGAACAAACTCTACACGTGGACTGCTTCTTGGACAACCAATTGAACTGATTCTAGAAGGACTTTTAAAGTCAGCATCTTACAATCTCAATGAAATCTCTATGAAACTGACCTGAGAACCTTATTCATATTTGTATGTATAATCTATTAATGACAGTAATGCTTTCTTTTTTAATAAATCTTAGATTAGTTAACAAGAATTGGCTCTAAGCGTGTATTTGGGTAAAATCTGAAATATTCGTTGACCTGGTGGGTAATGTGTCTGATCTCTTGGGATTGGTAGAACTTTATATATGGTGAATAAGGTTTTAAGTAATCCTCACTATATTAGACTTGGCTGTCTGGATGGGAGCCAAAGGCTGGTTTGCTTAGAGGGAACTATATTGTAGCTTCTTGGTAACCAGTAAGGTATTATAGAAGCTTTTTTGTTACTGGCTTGGTGAATTTAATTATAAGAATAACACCAGTTTGGGGGATTGTCTGCCCCATTATTGGCAGTTTGCCCTGATTAAGTATTTTCAGTGTGACCCCTCCAGTGACCCTGGTCACAATATTGTTACATTATAACAGATTGTAGTTATATAGCTATTAATACTACATTTATGTTGTGGTGGTTTCATTTTAATGAAATTATGAATTTTAACCTGGGTTTTGCCAAACAACTGGCCATATTGATTAATAAACCCCGAATCCAAACTAACAATAGGTAAAACAAAGTTTTTACAAAAATTGTTTATACTGTAATTAATTACTGATTGAGGCAAAATATAGCTATATTCATTATAGATACCAAACTTGGTAAAACTCAGCCTGATGGCATGAGTTCAAAAGAGATGAACCACACCTAACTCTACACGTGGGAGTTTTGGAGCTAACACAGGGGTCAAGAGCTCACATACATGCTCTCCCCAAACAGCCTTACTCATCTCCCCGACCTGCTTTATCTACACTGTTGAGATAGCAAAGGTATTGAGAGGCAATGCGTCACAGGAAGTGATGGGAAAAGTTCCTTTTACTTGGCATTTATTTATTTATTTATTTATTTACTTATTTAAAATGCCTCTGCAGGCACCCATCCAGTGCTCTGGATGCCTGCCCCATCCACAAAAAATTGCAGCACAGACACAGGCAAAGGACTGCCCATAAATATATCCACCTCAACCCACACACTCCTCAGCAGCCTTGAGAGAGGGAGAAAATATGGGCTTTGCAGCATGCCTAAAGCAGGCTCTGGCAGTTCACTGTGTGGGAAGAGAGTTCCTGGTGAACCCCATACAAATTGCTTCCTTTCATTTATATCGAGGGAGCTCAAGCTCAGTCACCTTTGCTGATTTCAACTATGGTTGTACATCATGGGGAAGAGCCTCAAATTACTGTGGGCTTTGTAGCATTAAAACCAACACCTTGAATTCCATCTGGAAGCTTACAGGAAGTCAGTGCAAATCACGGAGCACTGGTCTAATATGCTGTACTTAATATGCAGGCTACAGCATTGTGCCCTAGGTTCAGCTTCCAAATGTTGACAAAGGTATCGCCCCACGTAGAGTGCATGACACCAATCCAGTCCTGAGGTGACAGAGGCATGGGTAATTGTGACAAGGTCCATGTCAGGGAGAACAGATCTCACTTGACTTGCCAGCTGCAGATGGGGGAGCGGGGAGTGCGCTTTGGGCTACAGCCTCCACCTGGGCACCCAGGAGTTGACCAGGATCTAACAACCATCCCAAAGTGCACACCTGTTTGACAAGTAGCAGCCACACTCATCAGCGGCAGGAGCCAATATAAATTCTTTTCAGCTGCTTCCCCCAGCTCACCTGCATTATCTCAGTTTTGTCTGGCATAACCATCCCTAGTACAAAGTCTGCATGATGTGGAGTGAGATTTCTGGCCATATATATAACTTGTCTATCACTGCCTTAGGGAACGTCAAGATAAGGAGTAGCCCCTTAATGCTTCAGAATCTAACTGAGCTGCAGATCTTCATTTGTACCCAGATGAGTATTGGGCACTGTGTATTGCAGGTATCATATCACCTATTGCCAGGGAAACTGCAGGAAGAACTTAGGTAGGCACAACATAATTTCTCAATATAAATTCAGCCAGGATGCCAAAACCTAAGATTCTAAAAGGTGTGGAAGTATTTCTAATGAGAAAAAGTGGTCAAGAGCTCTCTTCTGAAAGACAGCACTTCCAGCAACAATGTGCTCCCTAACAGTGTCTATGTTGTTGGTTCAATTCTGATTTATGATCTGATCCTGAGAGGTGCTGGGCACCTACAACTGACATTGACATAAATGGGGCATGTGAGCTCTAAGCATCTCTATGAATTAGGTCCTTAGAGGGAAGAGTGCTACCTAGTGAATCACCCAACAGGACCTAGGTATTCCTTGGAGGGCTCCTATATTGACAGTGACTCTGGTTACCATAGAGTCCCATGCCAAGGTGTCATAGCTGAAGGGTGAACTTTTAATTAAAGCTACTCAGATTCAGATTCTTATATAAAATGAAAATAGGCATTTCTCATGAAAATATTGACAAACATATACGCAACAGAATCACATCATGAGTATGGTATGATGAGGTAATGTGGGGCCAGATTCTGATCTCATTTACACTAGTGTAAATACAGAGTAATTGTGTGTTGAAGCCAATGAGATCAGAGTCTGACCCATTATCTGTATCTTCCCCTAGAGTGATTATATTCTTTGTGTTATTGGAGATGTAAGTTTTATTTCCATACTAATCTCTTTTCTCTGGAATGGAACTAGAATTACTTCTAGTTACAACAAGCCAACATGACTTATTACACAAAAGGCCTGCCAAGAAAGAGAATGTATGTTACCTGCTTTATCAACTATCTCCCTCCAAAATGTACATGTACTTTAAGGAGAATTTCAAGTACGGCAGTAAATTTATAGCAGTGATTTTTTTATGTACCTGTTTGGTCAGAGATTATAGAATTTTATTTGAGGAAGCACTTTGTTAGTCATTGTTGATTAAAGACATCCTCAGTTATACATCTTCAGGTCATAAACCTAACTGAACAGAGTAAATAAGTACAGACTGACTGTCTGGCCTGAAGGAATACTTTCCCAGTGCAAGAACTGGTTTAAAGCTTGACTCATCTTTGTTGGCTGTTATGCCTCAAAGCCATGTACAGGGTTGGGCGCTTTTTCAAACATGAACTGAGGCAAGAAGGATCTGACATTATCAGTAGCATGTAGATTTTACAGACATATTGCTATGCTCCAAAAAGTTTAACAAATATGCAAAATTAATATATTTATTTATCAGAGTCAAATGGGAACTAGATGAAGCATACATACTCTGGTACTTTGTAGACGGGTTCTTGCTCTTTTTCCAAGTGTTTATCTATTTTAATAATGGTGTTAGACTGTGCTTCCAAATAATGCCAGCTCTTATGTCAAACACACATTGATAAAACCTGATGCTGTGTTCAGAGTTTTGAGACAGTCATGATTTAGCTTCTAGGAGGATGATGGGTGAAGTGGTTGCTTCTGTCCAAAAAATCTTATTAGCTCAACATGTTGGTCTGAAATTAGATTGAAAGCATCTAGATAGCATGGAAACCAGCAGTCCTTGCCAGTAGGAAGGTATTGTATAGGTGGAAGTTTTTAGCAGTCAAGATAAATCATTTCAGCAGGCAAATTGTCTAAATAAATCTAAGTAACAACAACAAAAGGCAGCTGAAAGAGCCAATTACAGAAATGAGAAGGCATTTTTGAAAAATAATGTTAGACATGAAGATGTTTATTACAAACATTTTAATCTTAAAATATTGGGCTAGGGAGACTGTGCCCTTATGGCTGCATTTGAAGAAGGATCTGTGTGGTCTCCTGATTAAGTTTCTTTTAAACAGATGAAATTAGAATGTTTGTCCCCTTTTGGAAAACTGAGGGGATTTCCTAGCAAGGACATACAGGTAAAAATGAGATCATGTTGAGATCATATTAATTATTAATGATATTATTATACTTATTAATTATTATTCATTATTTTATCTCTTCAGAGATGAATAAAAGAGAAGGCTGAAGGGCAACATACGTATTCAAATACATAAAACTTTATTAAAGAGGAAGGTGATCAATTGTTCTTCATGTCCTCCAAGGGAAAGACAAGAAATAATCAGCTTAGTTTGCAGCAAGGGAGATTCAGGTTAAATGTTAGTAAAAACTTTAACTATATAGATGGTTGAACACTGGAACATATGACCTAGGGAAGTTCTGCAATCCCCATCATTGGTGGTTTAAGAACAAGTTAGACAAACACTTGTCAGGGATGGTCTAGGTATACTTGGTCCTGGCATCAGTTCAGGAAGAAGGTCTAGATGACCTCTCAAGGGGTCTTCCAGCCCTACAGTTCTGTTTCAATAAACACCTCCCCTTCTACCACATCTACCCTGCTGCAATTATAGTGCCTGCTTATATGAAAGAGTACTACACAGAAAAGGAGACAAGACAAAAATAAACTAAGAGCTGTTGAAGTTCATCCCTTCATTTTGTGTCAGAGCTACTTTATCTATTTGCATCTGTGCAGTTTGATTCTCACCATAGATGTAGGCCTTTCATATAATCATAGATTAGGGTTGGAAGAAATCTCTGGAGGTCTTCTAGTCCATTTCCATTTATTGGTAGTGAATTCAGCTGGTTTAAAATGTTTCAGTGAAACAGTTTTCCATTGGAAAATGCAATTTTGTCTGAATTAAAATGTGTTGTCAATTTCAAGAAATTTTCAGTGGGGAAAAAGTCAAAACAAATTGTTTTGATTTTTCTCATTTTGTTTTGAAGTGTCAAAATGTTTCTCTTCAATAAGGTAAAATGTTTCATTTTGACTTTATTATTTCAATTCAATTAATTTCATTTTGACTTTTATATAATATTAAAACATTATTTTTATAGAATTTAAGGCCAGAGGTCAGACTAAATGATCTTCCTGTACTGTATCTCACAGGCCATTAAATTCCACTGACTCACCCCGATGTTGAGCCCAACAACTTCAGTTAAACCAAAACATTTGAGTCCTCAGGAGACTAAATTGTTGTGTGCCAGAGGCAGAGAACAGGAGAGACTGAAGCACCACCAATGACTGAGGCAGGGAATTGACTAGGTAAGATATCGCCAGATGATCCTAGGAGTTAAACCGTGCACCATGCTACAAAGAAAAGCAACCCATCTCCTCCTCACTTCTACCTCAAAATCCTTGACAATCTGACCTGGCAGAAAATTTCTTCCTGACCCCAAATGCAGTGATATCATAGTCTCTGAGCACATGAGCAGAACACACCGGCTAAGCATCTAAGGAAGAAGATTGTCTGTGCTACCTCAGAGCACTGGTCCAGCCCAACTGGTATCCCATCTCTAAATGTGGAAGATCTCTCATGCTTCAGATAAATATGAGATTAGATTATAAATAGGACTGCAGATTTGTCATGGCATTTGATTATCATAAATCATGGAGCAGTCATAGCAAATTTAGTAAAAGTCACTGGTTTCATGCATTTTGATAAAAAAACATTCTGTGATAAATGAGGAGGAGAGCCGCAGGGGAGAATGGGCTGGAGAGCAAGCATGCCCAGCACTCACTCCACAGCGACAGCTCCTGCAACACCTGTCCTGCAGAGCGGGGCCTGGATCCACACATCAGGAATTACAACCTGGCAATTGGGTCTCAGCGCCACTCAGATTTTGCCCATTCATGCCACTGTCATGATGATGGAGGCCAAACTTGAGTGGGGCTGTGACCCCGTGTGCCAGATTGGAAAAACCCCCACTCAGATTTGGCCTGGCTGACCCCGTCGTGATGGAAGGGCGGCCAGACCAAATCTGAGTGGCTCTGCAAACCGTGAGCTAGGTCAGAATGCCCAGAACAGGGAACTGGGCCCAGGTCCATGAGACAGCAACCACAGGAGCCGCTGCTGCAGGGTGAGTTTATAAAAATCACGGACACAAAACCAAGTCATGGACAAATGGGAAAATCACAGTATCCATGACGTTTCCCCCACTGTGACAAACCTGCAGCCCTAATTATAGTCATTATCAAATACAGTGTCACAAGGTACCTACTCCCTGTGGATAGACTAAGCCCAGCTCCCCTGAACTGGAGCAGGTGAGCCCAATCCAGCTAATTAGAGAGGGCTGGACTACACCTTGGCCTGTAAAAGGGCTGTTTGTAGGCTGCTGAGGGAAGGAAGGGCTGAGTCCTGGGGAGGAAAAGCCACAGTGGAGTGGAGCTAACCCCTGTGGTGGGTCTCTGGAGCAAGGGCTCAGGGAAGCAACCCTCTGTCTGCAGCTCCAGGAGGGGAGCAGAGCTGACAGAGGCTGGGAGGCTGCCAGGAGCTGGAGTGCCAGCGATCCCGGAGAGGGGTCACCCTGGGGCCAAGGACTGAGTTAAGAATATTTTCTGTTTGTTTGATAATCTCTGTTTAAAGACATAGGCCTTCTTGAAAAGACTGGGCATGGCAGCTCATGCTCTGTAGCCAGGGAGATGCAATGTGTTGGGTAATCCTGTTCTGCCCCAATGCCTGTGAAGTAAGGGGATGAACAGGGGAATGCGTAGATTCACAGACTGTAAAATGGGCCCACCACAACCATGCAGCCCTACCCCCACCCCAAAGCCGGATTAAAGCATATCTCAGAAAAATCTTTTCTTAAAGACTCAAAGTGATGGTAAATCCACCACCTCCCTAGTGTAAACTTCCAATGCTTAATCACTTTCACTGCTCAGAAATTGACATTTCAAAAAAAAAAAAAAAATGCTGAATTTTCCATGGAATAGAAACTCTGTTTTCCAAACAGCTCTAGTACTAAAACTTCCTTTGTTGCCCACAGCCCCCAAATTTATAGGCAGTATTGCAAACTCTTGAAATTCTTTCATAAGTTTTGCAATATTTTAATGGATTTTAAAAGCCCCAGCTCCTGGAGTCATGTGAATGAGATAATCTCAGCTTTCACTTTTTAAAAGTTTCTAGCTGAAATGGTTGTAAAGAAAATCTTGAAAACATAACTCGAGTGTACCCTGAAGAACAACAATGTAATTGTGTTTTTAAATCTCATGATTGTAAAGCTGTCATGATTTTTGGAGGCCTGACATTATTTTTGAATGCTTGAGGTTGGCAATATCATATAGGTGACTTTGCCACTTGGTTTTCTCTTGCTGCCTGTTTGGAATTCCTTCAACTTTGATGTTTTCAAAAAGTTTGATCATATATAGTTGAAGATACACCTGACAAAGAGAATGTTTTAACAGCCTTCAGAATCTATGCTGCATTTCAAACAGGCAAAGGCATACACTTGGAGTTCTTGCAAATATCCAAGGGAGCTCTGATTGAAATTTGACACATGCACAGTTATAATGCCCTATGATGGCCAAACCACTACTTGTTACAATTATACAGTATTCATAATTGTAATGGAAGCTGCTCATGGGACCATCTGGAAATGCTCCATGGACCACCTCTGGGCAATAGCACATAGTTTCAAAACCACTGGCTTAGACTATGATTATGACTGCCGTTAAATTTATGAGTTTGCAAATAATGGAGAGAGTGCTGAAGTTAAACCAACTGCAGGTGTGTAGCCTAACCGGAATATGGAACACTTAAGCAAAGGGCAGAGTGCACGGAAGGGGGAATAGAATAGAGAACATTGTTGCATTCATATAGCTATCAGCTATACAGATAATGACATATGTAAACTATATTTGTTTGTGCAGGATATTAATCTTGAGGAATAGCATTATTATTTATACTACAGTAGCATTTAAAGACCACCATTGTGCTCAGCACTATACAAACATACAGTAAGAGACACTCCATGCCCTGTAGAGCTCACAATATAGACAGATACACATGAGAAATAAGCATGTAGTGATTTGCCTAAGGTTACAATCGGGCAGTAGTAGCAGTAAGACTAAAGTCCAGGTCTTTTAAAGCCCAGGCTAGCAGCTGATTTACTAAACCATGTTATTTCTTTAGTAATTGAGATTAATGAGTATCTGCAATATTCCTCATTTGTTTTGTTTTACACATTTTATTTGTGTTAGAGATACTTACGGACAACAACAGAGGTAAATATGCATGTTAAATATACAAGTCCTGTAGCTGTATGGGTTTTAGGTGTGATTTTAAAATACAGATAATACCACAATACTTGTTCTACTCAAGATACACAGTACACTTGTTCTGCACAAGTACACAGATACTTCTTCTACAGAAGAATATATACATATATTTTATCAGCATTATAATAAAAAAGTAAACACTCAGGTATCTGCTGCAATATTATTCTACATGCATAGGTCCTTTAGTGCTTGGTGTACAGATTTTATATAGGGATAGCTGATGCAGAATTGTCTGACTCAGCTCATTATTGCAGGTGTTGCTTAATGGATATGTAAATGAGAAAATTACGCCTTTCTAGATCCATTACAATGTAGTTTGAGGTGTTTGTTAACATTCTATAATAACCAGTGCTCCAGCTTCCCCTCATGTAAAAGCAGAGGGAAGTGGCAGTTTTCTAGACAAACCACTAGGTGTAGTTACAGTGTAAGACTGTCATTAGTGCAGGCTAAACTGATATTTGTCTTC
Organism: Eretmochelys imbricata; assembly: GCF_965152235.1. Taxonomy (NCBI): domain Eukaryota; kingdom Metazoa; phylum Chordata; order Testudines; family Cheloniidae; genus Eretmochelys; species Eretmochelys imbricata. The sequence goes on from NC_135574.1 coordinate 39,322,296, forward strand.
AGGAGAAATGTACCCTGGAATGCCAGGAGAGGGGGTGGGGTGTCAGTTTGTGGTTTTCTAACGATATTTACAAACCTCTCTGTACGGTACTGAGATAGGAACTCGTAATGATGCTCATAAGAAACCAGCTGATTAAGTCTTCTACTTATTTATTATTCATTCTCTTGGTTTATCTCCTATTTTAAAAAAAATCCCCTCTGTGCCATCATGCTGCAGACTAACCTTTGCTGAGTAACCACACCATGTCACTGATGTTGCTCCTGTTTGACCTCCATACAATCTTCTTCCCCTCCGTATTGCATCATGTCGGAGATTTATTTTGAACCTCCCCAGGGCAGGGCTTCTGTGTTTTATCTGTAGCATGAGGCACTCTTTTGGGTGATGTTGAAATACTAATAAGTAGATAATGATACAATCCCAAATGTAGTAATGTTCCTTTTCTGAATGCAGAAGTAGAATTCCTCAAATGGAAGAAGCTAATGTTTAAATTATCTAAATGGTGCATGAAAGAGCCTTGCATGGTTACATAGTTATAGTTCCTAAATCTTCAGGCCAGAGCCTTGGCTGGCATAAATTCAAGGGAGCTGCAGCTATTTACACCAGTTGTTGATCTAGCCCAATATGTCTTTTTGTGTGGAGTCAGCCTGGTCAAGAAAAACAGAACTTAGAGAAAGCATCTTCCCGTCAGTGATCTAGATAAAAGGGCTGTAAGATACATCAAGGCCTCGTCAGAACCTGATGTAAATTATACAAACTGCAGAATCTCTGTCTCTCTCAGTGCAGACACCCACTACTCACCCTAATAATTTACCTTATTGCACACTGAAAGTTTACATAGAGTGGGGTTACCCTGTGGCATACTTTGAGTATCTGAACATTAGCAGAAAAGAAAATCCAGGGGAGAATATTTGAAGTGGAGTAATTTGCCAAAGCAGAATGTCTTAAAGAGGAGCGAATCAACAAGGAACATAAACTGCCTGCAGGCTGAATGGTACTTAAAAGACATGAAGCCTCCAAAGTGACTATTGATGCAAATTGTTAGTTTTCAAAGACCGTAGAGCCACAGGATAATAACAAAGGACCAGGCCCTACATAGAGAAAAAAATCAAAACCCAAATGAGTGCAACTAAGCATTAAGGGCCACATTGTGAGCCCCCTATTCCTTATGAGTAGTATTTTACTCCATGTTAGTCCCATCATCATTCATAATAAAAATTTCACAGTTTTACCTTGATGCCAAAGAGAATGGATTTCTAGGGAATTATGGTACCTTGTCTGCAAACACTTAAACAGAAAGAAAACAACACAATGAATAAAATAAACTCTATGGACAATACAGCAGAGCAGACAAAAAGAATGCAAACATTTTGATAAGACAGAAAAATATCTCTCTGCTGTAGTTTAAAGTGCTCAAAGGACCTGTCTAGTAGCAATAGATTCAGGAAATGGAAACCACTTTTCAAACACAGAACTAGAACTACACAATACACAGCATGGATGGCACCATTGGTGGAGGGGACTCCATGAGAATTAGAGCTAGAGCTAATGTTGGTTTTTTTAAACAAAAAGTTTGGTTGGAAAAGGGCCTTCATTTCAAAAATGAAATTCTTCCTGGAACATTGTCAGCATTGTTGACATTTTGCATATTTTGGGTGTGGGGGGGGGAAGTGTTATGCTTTTTTGTTTTTTTTTCTCACTATTTTTAATAAAAAATTGTTTCCGAAATGTTCATTTATCAAATGGCTGTTTTGATAAGGAATAACTTCAATAACCATTTTGATAACCTTTTGAAGGAAACTTAAAGAAAAAAAATTCATAAAAATTAAAAAGAGGAAAAAGAAAAGAAGCAAGAGTCTATAGTAAACCTTTCCAAATGAAAACTTTGAAATTTTAACGAAACTGGATTTTCATTTGTGACCTGCTCTACTGGGAACTATCTACATAAGTAAAGGTTTCAGAGTAGCAGCCGTGTTAGTCTGTATTCGCAAAAAAGAAAAGGAGTACTTGTGGCACCTTAGAGACTAACAAATTTATTTGAGCATAAGCTTTCGTGAGCTACAGCTCACTTCATCGGATGCACTCAGTGGAAAATACAGTGGGGAGATTTATATACACAGAGAACATGAAACAATGGGTGTTACCATACACACTGTAATGAGAGTGATCAGGTAAGGTGAGCTATTACCAGCAGGAGAGCAGAGGTGGGGAAGGGGGAACCTTTTGTAGTGATAATCAAGGTGGGCCATTTCCAGCAGTTGACAAGAACGTCTGAGGAACAGTGGGGAATGGGGGGGGGGGGGGGGGATAAACATGGGGAAATAGTTTTACTTTGTGTAATGACCCATCCACTCCTAGTCTCTATTCAAGTCTAAGTTAATTGTATCCAGTTTGCAAATTAATTCCAATTCAGCAGTCTCTCGTTGGAGTCTGTTTTTGAACTTTTTTTGTTGAAGTATTGCCACTTTTAGGTCTGTAATCGCGTGACCAGAGAGATTGAAGTGTTCTCCAATTGGTTTTTGAATGTTATAATTCTTGACGTCTGATTTGTGTCCACTTACTCTTTTACGTAGAGACTGTCCAGTTTGCCCAATGTACATGGCAGAGGGGCATTGCTGGCACATGATGGCATATATCACATTGGTAGATGTGCAGGTGAACGAGCTTCTGATAGTGTGGCTGATATGATTAGGCCCTATGATGGTGTCCCCTGAATAGATATGTGGACACAGTTGACAACGGGCTTTGTTGCAAGGATAGGTGCCACAAGTACTCCTTTTCCAAGGTGCCACAAGTACTCCTTTTCTTTTTGCGAATACAGACTAACACGGCTGTTACTCTGAAACCTGGCTCCTGGGTTAGTGGTTCTGTTGTGTGGTGTGTGGTTGCTTGTGAGTTTTTGCTTCAGGTTGGGGGGCTGTTTGTAAGCAAGGACTGGCCTGTCTCCCAAGATCTGTGAGAGTGATGGGTCATCCTTCAGGATAGGTTGTAGGTCCTTTATGATGCGTTGGAGGCTAAAGGTGACGGCTAGTGGCGTTCTGTTATTTTCTTTGTTGGGCCTGTCCTGTAGTAGGTGACTTCTGGGTACTCTTCTGGCTCTGTCAATCTGTTTCTTCACTTCAGCAGGTGGGTATTGTAGTTGTAAGAATGCTTGATAGAGATCTTGTAGGTGTTTGTCTCTGTCTGAGGGGTTGGAGCAAATGCGGTTGTATCATAGAGCTTGGCTGTAGACAATGGATCGTACGGTGTGGTCTGGGTGAAAGCTGGAGGCATGCCCCTTGTTCCCCCCTAGCCCCCGCTCTCCTGCTGGTAAAAGCTCACCTTACCTGATCGCTCCCGTTACAGTGTGTGTGGTAACACCCATAGTTTCATGTTCTCTGTGTATATAAATCTCCCCACTGTATTTTCCACTGAATGCATCCGATGAAGTGAGCTGTAGCTCACGAAAGCTTATGCTCAAATAAATTTGTTAGTCTCTAAGGCGCCATAAGTACTCCTTTTCTTTTTACATAAGTAAAGTTATACACATGCTTACATGTTTGCAGGCTGAGTCCCAAGATGGTAAAGTCTTTCAGGCAGGAACTCATCTTCTTTCAGGTTTGTAAAATACTTGCACAATTTGGGGTTGCTGTACAAGTTTAATATTAATAACAGAACCATCAAGCTAGAGATAATGAACAAGATAACAGGAGAAAAATCAGCCTTCAGAATAAGTTCATGGAAGGAGAGTAAAGGGTGGTTAGATGTACTGAATAAAAACATCAGAAGCTATTATCATTTGTATCAGGTTATGATGTAATGCCTCAGCCAAAATCAGGATCCCATAGTGCTGGGCATTGTACATAGTGAAACACAGTCCCTACCCTGTAAAGCTTAGAATCTAAGCAGACAAGAGATGGGAAAAAGGCAAAGTGACTTACTGATGTCATACAGAAGCAGAGGTAAAGCTAGAACCCAGTTCTTCTGTATAATAGACTATTGATTTATTCACTAAACCACACTCCCCTCCCTATAAAGGAAAGAGAAGATGAACACACACCTAACACAGATGCAGAATAAATTGACTCTGATTATACAAGTTAAACAATTGATACCAAAAAACCTGATAAATTCATAATAAATCTGTTAATGCCTCTCACCTATTCATAAACATCATCTTCAGTGAGACTTTCTAAACCCATACTGTAAACAGGGCAATTCAACTAGTTGTTTCATTTCACTAATGAGATTCCAGGGTACTGCTCAGTATGTGCCAGGAGAAAGCCCTGATGTTGCTGACAGTTTGTCAGACATTCTTATTATCCAATATTCATAGTGAAAAGCTTCCAAAAGGAAACATTGTTATGTAGGGCCCATATTGTCCAGGGATTCTCCTTAATTGAGCAGGCCACAGTGACTGAGCCTGCTCCAGGACAGAAACTGTCCTACCCAAACAGAAACTGTCTGTGATGGGGACTCAATGACAGCTAGCAAAGAGCCAGATTTTATCTTGCGGAATGAAGATTGGAGAACTGGACCCAAAAGGAGAAAATTATTGGTTCCGCCAAGACCAATAGAAAAAAAAAAAGACATCTCATGTTAGGAACTTCTGCAGCAAATATTGACAAAAAGGCCAGAGATCAGCTGGTTTGTAGCCTTGGCTCTTCAGAAAGATGTTTCCTGCCACTAAGGCCTAAATCCTTCCCTAGTTCCTGCACTAAGCCCAACTGGCCAGGCTAAGGTGACGGGTTCACTGCAGTAAGGAAGGGGCTGCAAACCCTCCCTCCAGCCTGTGGAGGAGCAGCGGCAGTAGAAGTGCTCTCTGGATGCTAATGTGGCCTAGTTACTGTTTCTGCTATAACCCTCCGCCCCAAACAAATGAACCAGCCCATCTCCAACCTTTTGCCCCACAGAGGGAGTCATATGGAGGTGCCCAAATTCTGTTTCTCAAATGTAGTCGAACCACAGTAGTTCTGCTGTAGGTAAGGCCCTTCCTGGCCATAGAGGAGAGGTTAGGACTTGTGTCCAAGGAATGTGGTTCCAAAAGAATGTGGGAGGAACTGCTGCATTGTATTATATGACATATTCCCACCAGTGTGTGGCATGGCTCAACCAATAAGTCAGTGTGTGATGTGCCTTTAGCTTTACTATCAGGTTTTTCGATATTCCCTCTAAATGCTGTAAAGCACCCACCTAGCTGCCTGCGGACAATCCCAATTGAGATGCTGGGTGAGTACTCAGGTAGTCGCCCATGCTGCTGTGGCTACACTGCTATTTTTAGTGCACTACCTCAGTTAAAGCTAGCACATATATGTCTACCTGCACTGGCAATTACGCTTCCAGCGATTGTGCAGATGTGCCCTGTATACACCACCATCACTTTAGCACATTTTACATACAACAGTTGCCATTCTGCTGTCTCCTATTGTGCTTCAGACTTCCATCCTGGGAGTGCTACTTCAAAGGTTGATGTCAAATGCATTTGCATCTGTCTTTCTGAGTTCAGTCAGGCTGAAAGGAACTACTTGTCTTTTTCTATGATTTCCCAGTGCGGTTCTGAGGGGATTAGTGAAGGTTCCCATTAAGAAGAATGAAACACAGAAGAACCAGATTATACCTATAGCAAACTGCCATTTATTAAATGGAATTTAAATCCTCCTCCTTGTCCCAAATCCATACAATGTTGAGTGTGAATATTTGCCTTGGGATCGTTCCATTTGCAGGTGTAGTATATAGATGAAAGTACATATATCCACATGTGAATCCTTTAAGGAGAGCCTTAAAGGATTCACATGTGAGGAAGCTGCTGCATATCAGTTATTTTACCCAAAGGCTGGAAAAACCATTTCACCTGAATTGGCCTCTCCTGAGCTAGTATCAAGGTGGAAGAACATGATGTACTGGTATGTGACCAAAACATGAACTCTTCTGAGTTTGCTAGTCCCAAGATGGAAGAGATGCAGCTCCAGTGGGCTCGCACCTTCGACTTAGCAGATCTCAATCACACATGGAAAGAATTTTCTTCAGACGATTCTTCAGGAGAGCTCTGTGTAAACTCGAAATCTTGTCTCTCTCACCAGCAGAAGTTGATCCAAAAAAAGATATTACCTCTTCCTTCCCCTTCCCCTCCCCCCCTTCCCCTGGCTTGTATCTCTAACATCCTGGGTTGAACATAGCTACAACCATACTGCATACAAGCTGTATTTATCTCCATTAATATTTAGGGCCCGATCAAATTCATGGCTGTGAAATGCTCACGGACCAGGAAATCTGGTCTCCCCCGTGAAATCTGGTCTTTTGTGTAATTTTATTCTATACTATACAGATTTCATGGGGGGACCATCGTTTCTCAAACTGGGGTCTGGACTGAAAAAGGGAATGCAGGGGGGTCATAAGGTTATTGTAGGGAGGTTCATCATAGAATATCAGGGTTGGAAGGGACCTCAGGAGGTCATCTAGTCCAACCCCCTGCTCAAAGCAGGACCAATCCCCAATTTTTGCCCCATATCCCTAAATAGCCCCCTCAAGGATTGAATTTACAACCCTGGGTTTAGCAGGCCAAAGCTCAAACCACTGAGCCATCCCTTCCCAAAAGGGTTGCAGTATTGCCACCCTTACTTCTGTGCTGCCTTCATAGAATCCTAGACTATTAGGGTTGGAAGAGACCTCAGGAGGTCATCTAGTCCAATCCCCTGGTCAAAGCAGGACCAATCCCCAACTAAATCATCCCAGCCAAGGCTTTGTCAAGCTGGGCCTTAGAAACCTCTAAGGATGGGTGTCCAGAGAGCGGCAGCTCCTGGCCAGGTGCCCAGCTCTGAAGGCAGCGCCCTACCAGGAGCAGCGCTGAAATAAGGGTGGCAATACCATACCAAGCCACCCTTACTCATGTGCTGCTGCCCTCAGAGCTGGGCGGCTGGAGCGTGGCGGCTGCTGACCGAGGGCCCAGCTCTGCAGGCAGCAGCGCAGAAGTCAGGATGGCAGTACCCTACCATGCCCTCCTGACTTCTGGCTGCCTTTGGAGATGGGTTGCTGGAGGTGGTGACTGCTGACTAGGAGCCCAGCTCTGAAGGCAGCGCCACTGCCAGCAACAGCGCAGAAGTAAGGGTGGAAATACTGCAACCTCCCTATAATAACCTTGTGACTCCCCCCCCCCCCCCCCGACCACAACCCCATTTTGGGTCAGGACCCCTAAAGTTACATAACCATGAATTTTCAGATTTAAATATCTGAAATCATGAAATTTATGATTTTTAAAATCTTATGGCCACGAAATTAACCAAAGGCCCATGAATTTGGTAGGGCCCTATTAATATTTGATGAAGATTCTGTCTCCTAACCAAGAGTCTGCGGAAAGAGCTGTGGCTATATCACATCCTTTGAATCAACAGATTCAGTAGCCACCGCTGTGCTGCAGTGGGCAACAAATTTAGAAACATCTAAACCTGCATTTTTAATGTGAAATTTAATCCAGATCCTGCAGGCGACCTGCAGCTGTCATGAAAAGGGAATGTATTCCAGCCTTTCTAGCCTTAGATTGGTCACTAGACCTTTTACTGCCTGCAGTAGACCCGTGGGAAGTGTGGTTCCATTGCAGGGAGGGGAGGGGTGTCCAAGCATGGAATGAATTTCGGGTGTTACTTCATTTAGAACTGCAGAGGAGTGGCCTGTTCTATCTGAGGAGTCATCATTGCTGCTAATATTGCCATTTTGAGTAGGTTGAGTTTATCAGGACATGTATTCCTTAGAGCACTGATAAACTGAAGTGCTGATTTCCATGCTGGAGAGGTAAAGTTATACCTACCATGCCCAGCCAAAATAAGATCTTGATAAGCGATGCCATTTAAAACAAAAACTATGCCAATTGCAATAAGGAACTTTTTAGTTCAAGGTTTTCTATGTTGTATTTATTTAAATGACAGCACAGTTTACTGAATGTGGCAGCTGAGGATTTTTCTGATATTTCACTTTTTCTGATATTTCACTTTTCTGTATTGGTGTTATTCAGTCTTGATTGTTATGGGGCTGGTAACCTCTTGGTGAAATGGGGAATGAGCAAAATGGTGAGGGACAGTTTTTTTTTTTTCAAGAGTTCACTAGTTTTGGGGGCCTCCATTTTGGGGTGTGCATTCTGAGATACTTAACAGCTGCTTTTCAGAAGCAGAGATCACCAGCAGCTCCTGCTGAGTGAAACTGGAGTTGAACACTCAGCACCTCTGGAATTCAGGCCAAGATCTGAGTCAACAAAAGTTACAGACACGTTTGAATGTGGGCCTTAAAACGTTACCTCTTGCTCAAAAGACCTAAGCAGGAAAAAGGAGTAAGGAACATTAAAGTGATTTCTGTGGTGGGTTCAGTTGCTCACTATCTCAGGAATGGGCCTACTGAGAAGCATGTGAAAGCACAGGAAAATGAGAATGGCTACCAGATTGGCAGCCATGTATTTGTACAGATGCATAAGAAGAACTCAGCACACACAAAAATCATTTAGTGAGAGCCTGGATGGGCCTAGGACATAGGTGCTGGAACTAGAGGTGCAGGTGGTGCTGCCTCACTTCCTGCTTTGAAGTGGTTTCTATCATATACAGAGTTTACTATTTGGTTCAATGGCTCTCTGCACCCCCACTACACAAATTGTTCCAGCACCCCTGGGTGGGGAGATGAGCCAGTTTTGATGTCAGAATTGTGAGCTTGTGCAATGGACAGGAGAACGGAGCTCTCCACAATGGTGGAGAACAGAGGGAGAGCAGAAGGATTTGGAGGAGAGATGCTAAGTAATGTTTTTGCCATGCGATGTGTGAGGTGATGACAGGCCATCCAGGAGGAGGTGTCTGGGAGGCATCTGGACATTTAAGATTGCACTGAGTGTTGAGAGGAAGATGGGGGAATCATTTGTGTATAGATCATGTGTGAAACTGTGTGAGCTCAAGCCGGGGGAGAGATTATACAGTTAGAAGAGAAGAGGACTGAAGGCAGAAGTCAGGTGGGACACTGACAGAAAGTGGGAAAGACTGGAGGAAAAAATACCAGTTGATTCCCCCTGTCATGATGCCCATTTTCTCTAAAGTGTTCTGAATAACAGGAGGAATCTGGTAGATGATGAGGGTTCCATGCTGTGCAGGTATAAGCCATGCTTCTTGGTGCAGCACTCCGTCCCCCTCTAGTGGTACTGGACCAGCTAGCGATTGATGAGCTTGCTAAAGCCCTGGCTAAAAGACATATATCTTTAAGCTCATGCATTAAGCTCCCAGGGTCCCAGGTTTGATCACAGCTATTGCTGAACGAGGACTTGACCGTGTTACAAGTGAGGACTTGTCTGGCATACCAACCGGGAAGTCTCAGGATGTGCTCCTCATCTAGGAGAACCCATGCCTGCTTGGTGTGGCACTCTGTCACCCTCTAGTGGCACCTAGACCAGCTAGAGATTGATGAGCCTGCTACAGCCCTGGCTTTTAGCTCATGCATTAAGGTCCAGGGGTCCCAAGTTTGATCCCAGCCACCGCCGACCGAAGTCTCATTGGTGTTTCATGGGCATGCAGCATATTTCCAGGGGACAGAGCTTATTAGCCACCTTAATGTATAAAAAATAGTGTATGAAAAATAACCTACTTCAGTTATTGGAATTAGTTATGTGAAGTCGGGTAGTGCCCACAAGTGCTAGGTGCTGTCCATAAACATAAGATGACATAGTCTCTTCCCTGAAGAAACAAAGCAAAAGACAAAGGGAAAAGGAGAGTGATAAAACATACAAAGTTGCCCCTCTCCCTCAACAGTATCCATTAGCAAGGTTCTTGTTGGTGTCTTGGAAGTAATAAATGGGTTTTGTGGAGAGAGCTGAAAGGTGCTATGGACTAATTTAGGGAGGCCATTCTAAGCATAAGGAGCCAAGAATATGGCATGAAGGGAAACTATACAAAATATGCTGAAACTTCTCTAGTGGTTATACACAATAGTGAAACTGACTGAGCCCCTCGTTGTATCATGCTATGCTTTATTTTACTCAGTAGTGTACATTTGATCCAACAACAGTGGCGCCTCCTTATGCATGGAATACCCTCCTAATTTCGGTCCATTCAGGGCAGGGCCCGTGCCCTACTATGTGGTTACATAGTGCCTAGCACAATGGGTCCTCAACCATGATTGGGACCTCTAGAGGCTAACCTAATATACCAGCAATCAACAAGAACATTTTAATAACCAGCTGATTCAAGAAGAATTTCAGGTTAAGGGGAAATGTTGTGTCACCCCTCTTCCCATCCTTCCAGCTATGCCTATTCTCTTATTCATTCCATGGACTAACGGAAAGGCATTCATGTTTATAGTGCCATGCCTCTCTGAAACAAATAGCACCATCTGTCCATCCCTGTTTTCTTTTTGTGGAGTAGAGTTGAGGGGCTGTGGAGGGAAATCACCTGAATCAGTCTGCAATTGAACAAACTGTAGTTGAAAGCAGCCCTCCTGCACTGTAACTTAATTTAGAATAATTTATATTTTAAATAATGTAAGGAAACAGAATTGGGTAAAGCCTAAAATGTCACACTAAAGGCTGATTAGGGAAAGCTTTTATTATGAAATGCTGTCAAAAACTCACATACACTTTAGTAATATTAGGAGCTTGCCTAACCTGAAAAGGCACATGTAAACACAATGCTAATCCCTCCGGGGAGGAGAGGCACAGATGCTGCCAGAATATACTGCACTCAGCAGGAGACATAAGAAGCTAGTTAGGACTTCCTTCTCTCTTTAGAGTTTATTTAGGCAATGCAGCTAAACTCAACTGTGCCATGCATTTTTCAGCAGTGTCCTGCTTGTATCTGATGTTACGGATGAATTGACTGACAGACAAGGCATTCTAGAGCAAAGCGGGGGGGTGGGGGGAGGGATTTCAAAAGCTTACAGGTCTGGTTCAGACAAGCCTAGAAAAGTCTTGGTGATTATCTGAACCTTTACTGAGCTCTAAGGTTCGCACTCCATCTAACCCCTCACAAGGCTCCTGCCTTTCCCATCCACTCCTCTGTGCCCCTCTCTGTTTCCTCCAATCCCTAACATATCTTCCCACATCCACTCTTGATCCCTGAAATCCTTCTCACTGAATCCAAGCTTTGATCTGCTTCTTCTCTTCATCACCAATGCTTCTTCTACACTACTTTTTACAGATGGGCTCAGCTGGGTGGACAGCATATGAGAGTTAAACTCTAAAATGTCCTAGGAACCAAATATTGATTGGTCTAGGATTTATCCAGTGGTCTCTTTTTAAGCATGGGATAAAAAACATTTGCATACAAACAGTCTAACTGCTGATAGTGTTGGGTTGGTTTCATTCTGTCCACTGTGGGGTATGTTTGCTTTCTTGGACATCATTTTGCTTCCAAGTGTTTTAGCAGAATGGCTGCCATTGTATATAAAGTATATGTAACAGAAGTGAATGCCTGTAAGCAGCGGTTCAAAGGGAGGAGAAATATATTGCCTGTACAGGGGTTAAATGCAGAGGCAAGTTTCCCCTCCTCTCTTTGGCTTAGGGGGAGCAAAATTCCTTCACACCCTTCCTTGATGGCTGATGCAGTGGGGGCCCCCTCCTGTTTCAATCTACTTTAACCAGTGTATATGGGCCAATATAAGTCTGCCCTCGCCTGAGGTGACATTGCCTGTAGGTGTCCTACAAATGCCCTGCCAAAGACCAGGCACTCAATTGACCAGCTCATCATTTTTCTTTTCTTATCATTCCCTGATGTGCTGACACTGAAAGGCAATAGTAGAGGAATGACTTCAATGGATCGGTAATTTTGCCACAGTAGACTATCGAGTTGGCAGCATTGTAAACTGATTTGCAAAATACTCCCTGTACTCACAGACTCAGCTTGGTGTTCAAGATTACAGCTCTGGGTTAAAAACTGCCAAGTTATTCATTGTGAATATAATATTTGACAAATTAACCTGCTTTTCTGTGTGGGAGGTGTTCTCAAACCACACCTGATTTCTACCCACCTATTTGTTGCATGTATGTATCTGCCAAATAATTTATGCAAGCAAACTTCCATCAGTGAATATTTTGTGAACTGTTTACTCTGATTAGCCACCTAAGATCTTGTCTACACTGGAAAGTTTCTGCACAGTAAAGCAGCTTTCTGCGCTGTAACTCCCGAGGTGCACACACTGCCAAGCCACTTAGTGTGCAGAAACTGTGCAGTTGTAGCTCTCTAGAAAAACACCCCAAGAAGAGGCGTACAGCTTTCTGTGCCAGGGCTACAGTGCTGCGGTGCCAATGTAGACACCGTGGCCATTACAGCGCTGTGATTGGCCTCCGGGTGGTGTCCCACAATGCCTGTTCTCACCTCTCTGGTCATCGGTTTGAACTCTACTGGCCTGCCTTCAGGTGACCAACCGTCATCCCCACCCCGTACATTCCTTTGCAAATTTGAAAGTCCCCTTCCTGTTTGCTCGGTGACACGTGCAGTGGTCTCAGCGCATCTTTCCAGGTGGCCATGCCTGCTCCACACACCAGGCGATCCCCCGCTTGGAGCAATGCGGAGCTGCTGGACCTCATGAGCATTTGGGAGGAGGAGGCTGTGCAGTCCCAGCTGCGCTCCAGCCGTAGGAATCATGATACTTACAGACAGATTTCACAATGCATGACAGAAAGGGGCCATGACCGGGACACATTGCAGTGCAGGGTCAAAGTGAAGGAGCTGTGAAATGCCTACCACCAGGTGCGGGAGGCAAACTGCCTCTCCAGTGCTGCGCCCACGAGCTGCCTGTTCCACAAAGAGCTGGATGCGATACCCCACCTTCACTGCGAAGGCGTGCCAGTCAAGAGTGGACCAAGCCAGGAGGAGGAAATGTTGGACAAAGAGGGAGAGGTGGACCCAGAGGCAGAGGATGACTCAGAGGTCAGAGGTGCATGCAGTCAGGAGCTCTTTTCTACCCTGGAGGAGCCTAGCTAGTCACAGCAGTCAGATCTTGGTGAAGCACAAACAGGAGAGGAGGCCCCTGGTAAGTGGATCTGATTTTGGGAATCGCTGAAGCGAGTTGTTGGGGGCAGGAGGGTTGCAGGAAGCAGGCTTGTCTCCCACCTCATGCCTAGTCTGAGCGGCGGAACAGGCTGTTGGTAGACTCCCTCACTTCACGGGAATCTCCCTCAGAGAGCTCTAGGAAACTCTCGTGGAGATACTGGGCAATCCGCTGCCGCAGGTTCCTTGGCAGAGCTGCTTTGTTTCTTGCCCCATTAAGGGTAACTTGCCCACGCCACTGTGCCATGGGGGGTGGGGGGGAGACACGATTGCTGCACACAGGTGAGCTGCATAAGGGCCAGGGCAGAAGCTGCAGGCTTGAAGAAGACACACCCTTGATTCCCTGTTTACCCTCAGCAGTGAGATATCTTCCATAATGATCACATCCTGTGGAAAGTGTGGGCACAGAAATGATTATCAGCGCCCCTCCCCCCACCCCCACCCCATGCTGGCTCTCCCCAAGAGCCACATGCCCAGTGTACAGCAGGGTGTGGGAAGAGTGATTTACCCTCACCATTTTGGGGGTCTTGTGGCTCATGTGTGCTTGCCTGGGGTCAGCCAGTTAGTGACAGGTGTGTGAGTACTGGCTGTGTTTTAAAGCACTGAACCAGTGTTGTCTGTGTTGCAAACAACACTGCTTCTGTAAAATGTTGTATTTAAACTTCACAGAGATGGCATTGGGAGCCCAGCCTCCCTCTTTGTTATCAGCTGAATGGCTGCACAGAATTAGAAAGTGGCCAAGAAGAACGAAGAGGACTTTCTGAGTGATGTTATGATGCACTCCGCCACCGAGAAACAGGAATTGAAGGAGTTGCGGGACAGTGAGAAGAGGGACCGAAAGGAGAATGTGGCACACCAGAATGAAGCCACGGAGCGGATCTTAAACGTTATGGAGCGCCAAGTGGACATGTTCCAGACAATACTAGCTCTTCAAACCGAGCAGCTCCACGCCCACCCTCCCCTACAGCCACTGTCGCAAAACTCTTTCCTATGTGCCCCCCACACACACTGCCAAAACACTATTATCAACCTCCTGGCTCCACTCTCTACCCGCAGCATTCCACTTCTCCCTCCTCACAGTCCAGCACTGTGGACTCCCACTACCTACTGCACTCAACACCCATCCCTCTGCAGTTTGGCCCTACTGAAGTACATCACCCCCTGAATTATACTCCAAAGGAGAAGGTGGGTATGATCCCTGGACATACACAAATCTGTAGCCGTCTCAGGACCTCTCCTCATCTTGAGACCTTCCCTTTCCTCATCCCCCTCCCTGCTGATGATTTTTTTCATTTGACTCTATCCTCTGGTTGTCTTTTAATAAAAGAATTGCGTTGATTTGAAAGCAATCTTAATTCTATTAAGTGAAAGCAAAAAGAGCACTGCAAAGCAACATACAATTATGTTAAGCCCCCTTCTTGCATCATGTGCACCAATCACCTCCTAGCATTACAAGCACTGCAATCCTGAGCATAGCAACAAATATTAGTGGCTTTCAGCTTCAAATTGCTGCTTCAAGGCGTCACTGATCCTTATGGCCCTGCACTTTGCCCCTCTAATAGCCCTGGTCTCTGGCTGTTCAAACTCAGCCTCCAGGCACTGAGCCTCTGCGTTCGAGCCCTGAGTGAAGCTTTCACTCTTCCTTCACAAATATTATGGAGCTTACAGCACACAGCTATAAGCATAGGAATATTGTCATCGGCCAGGTCCAGGTTCCCAAACAGGCATCGCCAGTGGGCTTTTAAATGGCCAAATGCACACTCAAAAGTCATTCTGCACTTGCTAAGCCTGTTGTTGAACTGCTCCTTGCTGCTATCAAATTGCCCCATGTATGGCTTCATAAACCATGGCATTAAGGGGTAGGCAGGATCTCCCAGGATCACAATGGGCATTTCTACTTCCCCTACAGTGATCTTCTGGTCCAGGAAAAAAGTCTCTGCTTGCAGCTTCTTGAACAGGCCAGTGTTCTGAAAGATTCATGCGTCATGCACCTTTCAAGACCAGCCTGAGTTAATGTCTGTGAAATGCCCACGGTGATCCACCAGCACCTGGAGAACCATTGAGAAATACCCCTTGAGATTAATGTACTCGGTGGCTAGGTGGTCTGGTGCCAGAATTGGAACATGTGTGCCATCAATTGCCCCCCCGCAGTTAGGGAAGCCCATTTGTGCAAAGCCACCCACAATGTGACGTAAGTTGCCCAGAGTCAGTCTTTCAGAGCCGGATGCAATTAATGGCCCTGCACACATCCATCAACATGACTCCAACGGTTGACTTTCCCACTCTGAACTGGTTAGCAACCAGTCAGTAGCAGTCTGGAGTAGCCAGCTTCCACAGTGCAATTGCCACCTGCTTCTCCAGCGACAGGGCAGCTCTCATTCTTGTGTCCTTGTGCCACAGAGCTGGGGTGAGCACATCACACAGTCCCATGAATGTGGCTTTCCTCATGTGAAAGTTCTGCAGCTACTGCTTGTCATCCCACACATGCATCACAATGTGATCCCACCACTCAGTGCTTGTTTCCCGAGCAATCTCGTGTTATAGCTACTATGTGTGGCAAGATCAATGTCTCACTCCTCTTGCCTTTGTCGTTTAAGGAATAACTCCACTGCCACTCATGACATGTTAGTCAGAGTGAGCAGCACACTGGTCAGCAGTTCGGGATCCATTCCTGCAGCCCGAAGAGGAAGGGCGCGCAGTACACAAACCGTTGAAAGATGGCGCCAAATGCGGACGGAAGCACAGGGATTGCTGGGATGCAAAGTAATGCATCACGGGGCATTGGGACAGGACCCAGGATGCCCTGCGACCCCCTCCACCTTCCCACAATTCTTAGTGGCAAAACAGAAAGAGGTGCTCAGTGGGATAGCTGCCCAGAGTGCATCGCTCCGAATAGCGCTGCAAGTGTCACAAGTGTGAACATGCTATTGAGCAGGCAGCTGTCAGTGTGAACACACAACAGCGGTTTTCCTTCTGCGCTCTCTAAGCGGTGCTGTAACTGCCGGCGCTGTAACTTTGTCAGTGTAGATGTGCCCTAAGTTACATGTAATTGTTTCTACTCTCTGAGTGGAAGCCTCTTAAACAGGCAGGTATTTATTGATGAATAACAAATAGTGCACTGATGGTTATTGGGAAATGATGAAGCATGTCATTCTGTATTCCCAACAGCAGAGTGAACTTGCTACACTGGCCTCTTCTACACAGGAAAATGTTTGCTGGCACAACTATCCCTGTATTGTTGTCCCAGTAAACCTTCCTGGTGCAGACTTAGATTATACAGGCAATGAAGTACTATTGCTGGTATCCTTATGTCAGTTTTCTATATGACAAACTATAGCAGCCAAAGCAGTTTTTTTTTGCCAGAATAACTGTGTCTTTAACAGGGCATTTGCTGGTATAAAAATGTTGTTAAAAAGACCATCCCTTCTAAATGACATTACTATGCCAACTGTACTAGTGCGACCAGATCTTATTCAAAAACATATTCTCCAATTTCTGTATGCACTCTATGGGCCAGCCCGAGCAGAAAACATCAATAGTGAAAACCTGGGCAGGGATGTGGTGCAATTTGCAGCAAACCATAAGCTTCTCTAACTCATGTCAGGACCATTTTGGCCACTATGTGGGCTGAGGATAAGGGGAAGCATAAAAATGGCTTAGCTCCACCTTTTCCTGCTGTGCTGAATGTGAGCATAATGCAGTTCAGAATTGAGCCCCTATGTATTTTAGTGCATATCTGTATTTAACTAAAGAAAACTTGAAGGTTATAGAGAATAACATTTAGAAATTAAACCTCTGTCTGTGTAAGGATTTTCTGTATTGCCCGTCACTGTGTATCTAAGTGCTTCCCAGGTGAATTAGATCTTCGTTGTGAGGTTCCTCATAGATTTCATGGAGCCTTCTGCTTTTTCCCCCCTTCCCTGGCTATTGGAAGTTTTGTTTGGGAGGGTATATAAACTTTCCCTTTTCTTCTCATCTCTTCTTACTCTGTTCATTCAAAGTGCACAGAGTGTTTCTTAGTCTTTTTGTTTCACTTAATCTTTTCTTTCAATCAGTAGGTCTTGGTGTAGGACTCAAACCCATTCTGAAGCATGACAATGGGGCATGCAGTTCTTCACACCTCACCTTAGCTGTCTTTAATAAGACCCAATGACTAAGTCCAGAAGTGGGAAGTGGGCAAACCACACACACACAAACACACACCCCTGGAAGGTTCACCTAAGAACCCCACTTGCTTTATCTAAAACCCAAATCCCCAAAGGTGCTTAGGCACCTAACTCTCATTGATTTCAGTGGAAGTTAGAATCTCAAGTAGGGCTGATCAGATCTGAGCGTAAGGTCTTTTTTCTGGTCTTTGGTCTGTTGCATTCTTTGGCTTTGCTATGTTATAAAGATCTAAATCTCTTGAAGTACTCAGGGTTTCTGCTTCTCTTTCAGTACTGCCCCTGAAATCACTGAACAAACAATTACTAATGATCACAGTTGTAATTTACCTGAACCATGGAGGTGAAATGTACAGTTCTCACTTTCATACATTTTTACTCCTTATTCAATAATTACTTATCCCCAAGATTTCAAATTATTTACCAGCTTTATGATTAATCGGGTATGGAGCTGCAATGTACTCACATGAATGTTTCATGACTTCCTTTCCAATAAACTCAGAGAAATGATATCTCAAAATCTTAATCCTTATCAGGTTGGCAGGAAGCCAGGAGCAGAGGTGAAACTTTGATTGAATTTTAAATACAAAGATTTTTATTTTACAGTCTCCATTCCTTTGCCAGAGGAAACAAAGCTTTTCTTAACATTCCTAAGAAATAAAACAGGCCTCAATCATATGCTAATTTTCACATACAAGTAGCACTAAAGATTCAGTTGGCTTGGCTCATTGTGCTAATAAAAGCAGAGCATAGATGTGAAACGTTAAATATTAAAATACAATATTCATTAAAATATGTGCCCAGAGCTACATATTGGTCCTGATTTACAATGACTCATGACACTTTTATCCCATTTGCTGAGATTTAGGCAGTGCACTGTGCAGACAGACAAGGAACAGTATTAGGAAATCAAAAGCTAAGGAAGTAAGAGAGGGAATGATTAGAATGCTCATCTTAGTCATCTGACTAAAAGAATTAAAATGCCTCCTTCAGACTGCGCTGGAAAGTTCCATGTCTGTTTGATTTGCATCATCCTAAAGAAATGTGCATGTTACTCCACTCCAAAATTTCCCTTCCCTTTCTTCAGCCTCCCTAACAGCACTGCAGCTCCCCTGCATCAGCAGGCCCTGGACGTCACATCGCTCCTTAGCACACTCCCCATGATGCTCCCTTCCTGTAACATCACTTCAGATGACTCCTGGATACCCACAGCCATCGCAACTCCCCCATCCAGCCTGCTCCTGGCACCCTATGCCTTTTCCAGTAGGATCTTGGATTCCACAGCATGCACATGAACCAGGCTAGATCCCTGCTCCCACAGCTCTGACTTCCTACAGCCTTCTCCAACAGAATGGTGATGCCCTGGGACCATCCCTCATTGCCATTCTGATTTCCTGTACCGCTACCCCACCCCCAGGAAGAATCCTGCTTCCCCCACCTCCACCCCCACAACTGAGTGAGCCTGCAGTGCTCCCACACAAGAGACTCCCAGCACCCAGTCCATAGGCCCCCTGCCTTTGCCAAGAGGAGAGATTCAGTGCTAGGATCCAGCTGGTGTAAACTGAGATGCTTTGGAGCCTTATTATCTTTTCCTGCTTGGTACCGTTGTCTGATAAAATGCATTTTAGTTAATGTTTCTCTCTCTAATGGATCCTCCTCTAAGCCATAAAGAAGCTGCTGTGTGTTATGGGACAGAGAGAGAAAAACACTGACATACATACACACATACAAACACTCATATTGGGTTGAATGTTTGATTTTTCTTCCTCTATCGTAATCAGCCAGAACTGGACTTTGTACAGGGAGCATGCCCCGATGTCGCTACAGAGATTTACGTACCTAAATCTCAGTTTCAGGCTCCAGTGCAATTCACAAAACTCCCGCTGAACCTTGTAGATACCTAAATTCATTCAGCACCTATGCTTCTGCTCTGGGCATTTGCACTACTGCCACCCTTAGGCAACTGGTTGCCTCTCCCATCCAAGATCCAGAGCATAGACGGCATGTAATGGAGGCCAGGGAGGCTAAGCCTCCCCAAACCTCACACTGCCGGGGGGCAGGGGAAAGTAGTGGATTTGGAGCCCCTGAAAAATCTCCCCTGCCCTGGCCCTAGGGTTGGAGAAGCTTGGGCTCCCTGCCATGACCCTGAGGCACAGAGCTTTCCTGATCTTGGGGCAGTGTCAGGAGGAGGAGTGAACAGGAAGCAGAGCCTCAGGAGGAAGAGGCAGACTGGGGGCAGAATGGAGGCGGGGCTGTGGGTGGAATGGGGCGGGGCCGCAGGGGAAGGGGCAGAACGAGGGAAGGGCATCAGGCTCGGCGCTCCAGCCAAGGCTGAGAGCTGGACCTCAGCCGGGGCCGAACTCTCAGCCCCCTCACTGCCCCAGAGAGGAGCGAGTGGGGGCGGGGCCTCAGTGGGAAGAGGCAGGTCAGGGGCTAGCCTCCCCAAGGGGAAGCTTCATCCACTGCCCATGCCCCCAGAGCAATTCACAAAACCAGCAAAGGTAGGCATTCAGCCATCTAACTCAAACATGGGACCCGATCCGGGAGGCATGCTCAGAGCACATATACCAGATTGGGCAGCTCCGCCAAGAAAGATCACACAAAACAGCTTGTAGGGAGGCCCTTCCTTATAACTTTTAGCCCAGTGATTAGGGAGCTCACCTGGGATGTGGGAGATTTCCCTGTTCAAGTCCCTGCTCCACTGGATGAAGAGAAGGGATTTAAACAGGGATCTGCCACTCCTCTAATGCCCTAACCATTGGGCTATGGAATAAACTGATGTGGGGGCTTCCTCAATCTCTGCAGTTGAAGCTGTTACATTTTGGATAAATAAAGAGTCACTGGAGCAGGAAGTATACACCCTGCATCACCCACATCATGGGTGAGTGACCTAACACCAGGCTACAAAGTCACTCATGCAGACTTGCTTGCTGTCTCTTCCCTCTATCTCTCCAGGACTTAATTATTTAATCAATGTAAACATTTCTTTAGTAACTTTTTTAAAGAAGATTCTTTCAACTACATTTTTGGCTAGAAATTTCCTTAGATTTTTGTTTTGTAAATCTGCTGTGTGAACTATTCTAAACTTGAGTGACTAAAGACAGGCACCTAAAACCATATTTAGGGTGCAGTTTACCTCATCCACCCTTTGAGCACAGCCCTGCCTCAGTTTCCCCACTAATTGCAGTCTCTTTCTCTCTGTCTGGTGGGTTCTTTTTTATTTGGCTAGAGGGCCAAAATTGTTTCCTCTTGTGGGAGAAACAAAAAGTTAAATACAATAAATGCATCGCAGACAAGTCCTTCACCCTCTTCTGTAGCAGCCCTTGCTGTATACTATAGCTACATGATGGGGCTGAAAACAGAGCAGATGAAAGATGGAGCCTGAGCTTCTCTTAAAGGCCCATCTCAAACAATGATAAGCGTCAACAAACAGGCCTGATTTCAAAAGTACTGAGCATAAGGACATGACTTCATTGGGAGCTGTGGGTGCTCAGCAGCTCGGGAAACAGGCCATTTACTGAGGTCATGGATTTCAATGCCCACGTTCAGGCACCCATATGCGCAAACACTGGGATTGATGATGGGAGACAACATTGTCCGATAGAGAGGGCACTGGAATGGGAACTGGGACACTTGGTATCTATTTCCCACTCTGCCGGTGACTTGCTGTGTGACCTTGAGCAAGTCACTTCACCCACTTATATCTGAGTTTCTGCATTTGTAAAATGGAGATATTGATATTTTACCAACTTTGTAAAGTGCTTTGAGCTCTATGGATGATAAACCTTATATAAGAGGTAAGTAATAGTAGATGGAATTATTCTCATTTGAAGCAAAGAAAGAATAAAGACTAATTTGTGTGAACAATTACCACAGTTCACTCTGGAACTTTATGCCTAAAATATTTAAAAATCAGGCCTTTTATATTTTCCAGTGGCCCTGGTCTTTTACATTTGAAAGCACTTTACAAACTCCAGTTCAATTTTTTCACAAGTGTATTGTGAAGATTAGTTAAGGGCCTACTTTCAGAAGTGCTGAGCACCCACAGCTTCAATTCAGCTCAACTTTGAGTTGAAAATCAAGCTCAAAATCCCTTAAAGAGCACCCAGAATGAGGTATTCTCAGAGCTGGGATTAGAACTCAGATGATCCTGGTGCCAATTTATGTGCTGAAACCACTAGACCATGCAAATAAGCCATTAATAAAACTTGAATATATAGCAATGTGCTTTTCATTTGGTGTTGACTTTAGTTTGGTCTAAAATCTTGAATTCCCTACAACAATAAACCTGGATAATATAGAATCATTTTAGAGTGATCAGTTTAAAGTAAAACCTGGCCCAAGGCCTTTCAGCACCTTTCCCACGGTAAGGGCTTGAAAACATTTCAAGAGTATAATACGTCTCAATGGAGAAATAAATATTTATCTTGCTCCACAAGAAGAAGGACTGGAAGCAAGTCCAAATAAACCATGCACATAAATCTCTTTTATAGGAAAATCCAGCCATCAGTGTTGTTCAGCCTTGGTAAGGAGTGAGACCTGGGCTTGCAATCAATAAGCAGAAATGCACAATCTATCAACATGTCTGTGTGTGCTAGTGGATAAAGGAGAACTATCATAACCTGAGTGTAAACAACAAGATCGTGCGTCAAGCTGAATTAAATGCAAAAGCAAACTGTTTTCATTTCTCTTGTCCTGTCTAACCAAACATAATCTTTCCCAGCTAGGACAGTTTCATCATAGCAAATAGGCTAATTTACTAAGAAGGATCATAAACAATATGCAGGGAGAAACAGGTTATACACCATTGTGGACTCAGTGTAAGCATTTTAACTGTGGGAAGAGAAAAGTCTATGGATATCTATTGAATATAGAAGATTAGATCAGCTGATGTATATCAGAATACACTGACTGAGGATCTGACCCAGAACGTCCACTTACAGGTTAACAGAGTATGCTAAAAGTGTATTTATATTTTGGTGCCACGTTGTACAGATGAAACATGGCTTGATTATTTTTACAGACACAATTTAACTTCATAAATAAGTGCTATAGACTCAACATCCCTTCACAGTGGTGTCTGACAGAGGCCACCACCTCTGTACTGTGTCACCTAATTTCTCTAGAACTAATTAAGTGAGAATGTAGAAAATTCTGAGAAGCAGTGTGAATAACGTTCACCCAGAAGTCCAATATTAAAACCAGGAACGTCCCATTGTTTAATAGCTCTGACAAAGCACTATCAAATGTAAAAGTCCTTATTAAATATTTCCATATACATCAATATAAGAGTAACGAATCAGAGTAAAACTTTAAATATTTTCTCAGTTATGCTTACACATACATGGCTTTTAATATGGAGAACTCAACATAGAGGCTTACGAAAAATTGAAACAATATGTGTATATAGTTGGGAATTGATAAATAGCCACTTCACACTCAACTTGCATAGGAATCCACAGTCTTTAAGCTATTTGCTGTTGTTAAATTTTAATTTTAACAGAAATTACTAGGAATAATGAATCCTGGATTTAACAGACTAAAAACAAATCCACTGCCCAGATAGAATGATGTCAAAGTAAAACATTCAGATGCTGCACACATTGTAACCTCTAACTATCTGCAAATCTACCTAGCCATAACAGCAGATGTTGGCTGATGTATTGGCATTTACCATGTTACATTGACATATAGCTTTGGGGTACAGTATGTCAAAAGTTGAGCCAAATCAAGCAAAATGTATAGTTAAAGCTATGGTGCTTAAGTTTGCCTCTGCCAGGACTCCTCTGAACGTTATCACAACTTCTGACCAAGTAAAATAGGAAGCTTTACACTACATCAGTGAGTTATTTTTCTTCTGCCAGAGAAAGGAGAGGCTACAAACACAGGATTGTAGACACTGGTCTACTTCATTTACAAGGTGTACAGTTCCTGCTGAACACAGACTGTTAACCAGAGGTGGATGTTTAACATCAAAAACAGCATAGCACAGGCTCAACCTAGAGCAAGGGTGTTTTCGAGATCACTTTGTTATTTCTTTGCTGGAGCAGTTTTGTCATTGATTTTAATGAGAGCATGAACAAATTCACTGTCTTAGTGCAGTTCAACTCCAGTAACACTTTCTTTAGTTTCCAAAAAGTTTGTGTTGTGAAACTCCTCCCTAAAAGAGCCCTTATTTCCCTTGTTGTTAAGGGAGATATTTTAGCTCATAAGCAAATTACATTTCTATGATTATGAAAGTTGCTTACTTTGTACTAGCCTGGTGTCTCCTTTTGTATGGTCCCTCCACAATACAAATGGAACTCCACTTGGATTCAAGTGTCAGTGACCTGTTCTCTTCAAAGCCAGCGATGTGATGAATATAATAACAAGAAGTTTATTTATCTGTCACTCCATCCTTGCTGAGAGGCTGGGTTGTCAGACAGCTATTTCAGAAATACAAGATAATGAAAATATACTACTTCCAAGTAGCTTTTGTTGTACTTAGTTTGTAACAAGCCAACTTTCTTTATTTTAGTTGGAACTAGTCTACAGTGTTTTGAACTCTTAGCTATTCCTATTTTTTACAGATCGTGGGCCTAATTTTCATTGGTGCAGAGAATCCACAACAAAGTCAACATGTGCCAGGATTTTCAACACCCCTGAAAATTAAAGTCTTAATATTTAAGTTGTATATTTTCACCACGTCTGTCACATAATCATATTGGGTGAAAAACTAAGCATGACAACAGGGAGAATTAAGTGGTAGACATGGTGGTAATTAGAGTGGTAGACTTCAACCTGATTTTTTGAGCTTGAGAGATCTTACTCTATGTCATTATTTTCACATATGCATATTATAATATTTTATATCTATAATACAATTGTAATATACACACAGGCACATACAAATATGCATGCTGTCTGGCACACACTCACACGACATATATACTTTTTACTAACAGTAAAGAACTGCCAACTTTTCTGTCAGTGTATAAAATTTACTTCTGATATCACTGCTTTCTCTGTTCACCTTGAAAAGTTTATCTTACCCTTCCATGGACATTTTCTTATCAAAGGGAAAGAAAATGAAGTGCCTTTAAAAATGTCATATGGCCAATTAAATTGGAGGGCACAAAAATGTTGTTATTTTTTCCCAAGAAATTGCGGACAGGTGGTTCAATACACTAACTTTTAAATGAGGCCTTTAATATGTCAACATATGCAAATATACTTTTTTTGCTGCCAAAGAGGTTTAACAATGTTCCTGGACGGCTAGCATTGCTAGTGTAATTCTGAAACCTATATTTTAAAGAAATAAAACACCAGATTGAAGAATTTGTATAAAGCATTACAATTTATTTTTACTTTTGCCACTGTTTTATCCCGTAGAGTCTAAAAGAACAATTTGAGGAAAAGGTTATGTGAACTAGTTATAGTCAAGAGTGAGCCAAATGCATACATGGGTATGAGGCAAATCTGAAATATTTTCATTTTTGGAGGTGTGATACTAGCTCAGACCAGATGCTCATGTGGTTCAGTATTTTTGTCTCTGACAAGGACCAGTGCCATATGCTTCGGAGGATGGAGCAAGAAATCCCAGAGTGGCAACTATGGAAAAACTAGTCCCTAGGAGAAGTTTCTTCCTATCATTATCACAGATGTCCACTTCCGTTCTAGAATCTAGGAAAGGATATCTGGTTGGAAAAATATGATATAGATTCCAAGGCCAGAAGAGACTACTGTGATCGTCTAGTCCAACCTCCTGTGTAAGGTAGGCCAAAGACCCCTTCCCACCCCCCCCCCCCCCCGAAAAAAAAATCCTAGAGCAGATCTTTTAGAAAAACATCCAATCCTGATGTAAAAATGGTCAGCGATAGAGAATCCATCCCAAAACTTGGTAAATTGTTCCAATGGTTAATTAATGTATGCCTTATTTCCAATCTGAATTTGTCTATCTTCAACTTCCAGACACTGGATCATGTTATATCCTCTTCTGCTAGACTGAAGAGTACATTATCAAATATTTGCTTCCCATGTAATTATTTACAGAGTGTTGTCATGTCCCCCCTCTTAACCTTCTCTTTGTTATGCTAAATAGATTGAACTCCTTGAGTCAATCACTACAAGGCATGTTTTCTATTCAATTAATCATTAGAACATAAGAACTGCCACACTGGGTCAGACCAGTGGTCCATCTGGCCCAGTATCCTATCTCAGACAGTAATCAATACCAGAGCTTCAGGGGAAGTGTACAGAAAAGAGCAATTATGGAGTGATCCATCCCTGTCTTCCCCTCCTGGCTTCTGGCAGGCAGAAGTTGAAGGTTGCCCTGAGCTTGGGGTTGTATCCCTTAGCATTTTGGCTAAGAGCCATTGATGGACCTATTCTCTATGAACATATCTAGTTCTTCTTTTAATCCAATTATACTTCAGGCCATCATAACATCCCATAGCAATGAGTTCCACAGGTTAATTGTGTACTGTGTGGGAAAAGTACTATGTCCTGCTTGTATTAAACCTGCTGGTATTAATTTCGTCAGGTGACCCCTGGTTTTTGTATGGTGGGGTAGGGTAAATAATCCTTCTCTGTGCAATTTTCCTACACCATTCATGATTTTATAAACCTCTATCATTTCCTACCTTAGTCACCTCTTTTCTGAGATGAACAATTCTAATTTTTTTAGTCTCTCCTTTTATGAACACCATTCCAAACCATTAATCATCTTTGTTGCTCTTCTCTGAACCTTTTCCAGTCCCACAATATCTTTCTGAGATGGGTGGCAAGCACTGTACACAGTATTTAACATATGGGAACACTATGGATTTATATAGTGGCATTGTGATATTTTCTGACTTATTTTCTATCCTTTCTTAATAGTTCCTAACATATTATTAGACTTTTTGACTGCTGCTGCTCACTGAGTTGACGTTTTCAGAGAACTATCCATGGTGACTCCAAGATCTTTCTTGAGTTATAACAGCTAATCTAAACCCCATCATTATATATGGGTAACAGGGATTATTTTTTCCCAATGTGCATTACTGTGCACTTATCAATGTTGAATTTCATCTGCCATTTTGTTGCCCAGTCACCTGGTTTTGTGAGACCCCCTGTACTTCTTTTCAGTCAGTTTTGGACTTTAATACGTTCTCAGGGCTCTTCTCTGAACCCTCACCAATTTACAAACATCCTTCTTGAATCGTGGACACCAGAGCTGGACACAGTGTACCAACTGTGGTAGCACCAGTGCCCAATACAGAAGTAATATAACCTCTCTACTCCTACTCAAGGGTCACATTAGTACTTTTGGCCATAGCATCACTCTGGGAGCTCATGTTCAGCTGACTGTCCATCATGACCCCCAAACCTTTTTCAGAGTCACTGTTTCCAGGCTACAGTCCCCCATCCTCTAAACATGGCTGCATTCTTTGTTCCTAGATGTATACATTTACAGTTGGCTGTTTTGAAATGCATATTTGCTTGTGCCCAGCTTACCCAGTGATCCAAATTGCTCAAATTTGGACCTGTCCTCTTCATTATTTACCACTCCTCCAATTTTTGTCATCTGCAAACTTTATCAGTGAGACTTGTATGTTTCATAAAACATATAAAATAAAACATTCATAAAAATGTTAAATAGCATAGAACTAAGAACTGATACCTGTGGGACCCCACTAGAAACACACCTGCTCGATGATGATTCCCTGTTTACAATTACATTTAGCCAGCCTTTAATCAATTTAATGTGAGCCATGTTACTTTTATATCATTCTAGTTTTTTAATCAAAATGACATGCAGTACCAAGTCAAATGCCTTAGAAAAGTCTGAGTGTAATCCATTAATACTATTCTCTTTGGTGAACCAAGGTAATAATCTTATAAAATATTAAGTTAGTTTGACAGCATCTGTTTTACATAAACATGTGTTGATTGGCATTAATTATATTACCCTCCTTTAATTCTTTATTGATCAAATCCTGTATCAGCTGCTCCATTATCTTGTCCAGGATTGATATCAGTGTGACAAGGCTGTAATTACCCAGCTCATCCTGTTGACCTTTTTTGTATATTGGCACATTTGCTTTCTTCCAGTCTTCTGGAACTTCCCTGGTGTTCCAAGACTTAGTGTAAATCAGCATTAACTGTCCAGCAAGCTCCTTTTTTAAAACTGTTGGATGCAAGTTAGCCAGACCTGCTTATTTTAAAATGTCCAGTTTTAGTAGCTGCCATTGAACATCCTCGTGAGATGCTAGTGGAATGGAAAGAGTGTTATCGTATGATATGATTATATCATCAGTTTTGCCCCAAATATGAAACCAAAAATATTTATTGAACACTTCTGTCTTTATTGGATTATTATTGATTATTTTACCATTTCCAGCTGCTAATGGATCAATACCATTGTTAGGATTTTTTTTGTTCCTAATATACCTACAAAAACTCCTTATTGTCTTTAACATTGCTGGCCATAGAGTTCTCCTTGTGTCCCTTTGCTTCTCTTATCAATTTTCTACAGTTCCTTCTGAAATTATATTCATTACTATCAACTTCCCCTTTCTTCCAGTTATGTTACATTTTTTACTTTTTTTAGCCTTAATTTCCCCTCTAAACCAGGTCAGTTTTTTAACCAATGTAACAGTCTTCCTTTATTCTGGGATTGTGGTCTTTTGGGCTTCTAGTAAAATGTTCTTAAACATTTCCCAATTATCATTCACATTTTTTCCTGATTAAATTCTTGCTCCCAGCTGATTTGGCTCATAATTGTTTCCAGCTTTGTGAAATTGGTCCTTTTAAAGCACCGAGTATAAATATTACTGGTCTGAACTTGATTTTGTTTGTATGATATAAATGTGATTAAGTCATAACATTGTATCTAAGCTATCATTAATCTTTAGTTCTGTGATCAGTTCTTCATCTGTCAAATGGGGGGGTTAACCCCCATGTTGGATGCAACATTATTTGAGTTAGGACATTGTCATCTATAATATTTGGAAATTCCAAGGATGTTTTAGTCTTGGCAGCATGAGACCTCTAGCACTCAAATTGAAGTCCCCCATCATCACACTTTTTCCCCCTATAAATTATAGATAGGTGCATAAGAAGCCAGTCACTCTGTTCCCTGGTGTGATTTGATGGGCTGTAGCAGACACCAACGAATACCCCATCTTGTGCCTTATCTGTGAGGCCATTGATCCATAAGCATTCAAGATCTCTTTCTTCCTAGTTATCTATGACACAGAAATAAGTAATGCTATTTTTGACATACAGTGCCTCTCCCCCTCGCCTTTTGCCCTCTTGAACTTCCTAAATACATTGTCACCATTGATTTTTACACTCCCAGTCATGCAATCATCCCACCAGGTTTCAGTAATACTAACTAGAACAAATTCAGCTCACAAATTAGCAACTCCAATTCCTTTCATTTGTTATTTAGGCTATGTCTACACTTAAAATACTATAGCAGCACAGTAGACACACACTATGGTGACAGAAGAGGTTCTCCTGTTGCTGTAGTTAGTCCATCTCCCCAAGAGTCAGTAGCTAGGTTGATGGATGAATTCTTCTGTTGACATAGTGTTGTCTACACCAGGGATTAAGTCAGTTTAATTATGTCTCTCAGAGGGGTGGATTTTTCACACCCCTGAGAGACATAGACATAGCTGTGCTGATGTAAGTTTTCAGTGTAGACTAGCCCCTAGGCTCCTAACATTGGTGTGTAGGTGATTAAAGAATTTCTCCTCTTCATGTCCTTTGATTTCTTTATTTATTTTGTTCTCAACATCCTGATTTTGTTCTAAATGAGTTCTCATATCTTCCTTCCTTTTGCCCTCTGCTTTTGTATGTGTGTGTGTGTGATAAATATGTTACAGCTGATTATGAGACAACTGAAAAATCTTGTTGGTTTCAGACTTATTCTCCAGTATAACAAGATCATTTTGAATTTTGAAATCTGTCCTCTAAAGTGTTTACAGCCCCTCCCAGCCTGGTGTTAAATGCTAATTTTACAAGCAAACTCTCCACTCCATCATCTGAGTCTTAAATGAAAATATTGAATAGTATTGTACCCAAGATAGCCCCCTGGAGGACCCCACTTGATATGTCCTCCCAGTTCAACAGTGAACCATTGATAACTATTCATTGAGTAAGATCCTTCAACCAGCTGGGCACCTACCTTATAGTAATTCCATCTAGATCACATTTCCCTAGTTTGCTAATAAGAATGTTGTGTGGGACTGTATCACGCCTTACTAAAGTCCCTATATATCATGTCTATTGCTTCCTCCATCCACTAAGCCAGGTACCCTGTCAAACAAGGAAGGTAGATTGGTATGGCGTGACTTGTTTTTGACAAATCCATGTTGGCCATTACTCGTTATCCTCAGGGTCCTTACAAATGGATTGTTTAATACTTTGCTCTAGTATCTTTCCAGTGTTGAAATTAGGCTGACTATGGTAGTTAGGATTATCCACCAGCCGGAGGAAATGGGAGAAATAGTTGCTGCTGCAGGACCTCCCCTCTTCAGATTCCTATTTCCCTGATCTTCGTCTGAACTTCCCTTCTGATTCCCTTCTCTGTCCTCCACATCCCCTCACTGCACCATACACTGAGTACGGAAGCCAAGAACAAGAGGGGAAGCAGTGTAAAAGAACAAGAGGGAGCTGATGCTCATGATAGTGTCCCTACTGACTGAAGGGCCAAATCACGGGGGGGTGGGGGGGGCGATCTGTCTTTCCCCACCAATACCCCCCTTCTGGGTAGGAGGCAGGGAACTCAAATTAAGGGAATGTACTGCTCCTTATTGGCTTTATATCCCCAAGCCTGCAACATCTGCCACTGCAGCCAACAGGAGTGGATAATCACAAGCTTTGTTTACTTCCAAACAAAAAACTAGCTGAACATGGAGTTACGGTGGACAGTACATATCAGTAACATGAGGGTAAAACATCTTGCTTGGATGCTCTAATTATCCCAGAATCATGCATTACAAACCCAGGAAATTCAGAATTAAGGTTATACTTAAAAGAAATCCAGACATATTCAGGTGCAGAAATGCACTGTTAAGGCACACGAGCAACCTTAACTCTGCCCTGCAGTGATGCTATGAAATCAGTACAATAAAGTGCTTGTGATCTCATTTTTACAGATATTCATTTTTCATGTTTTTCCCCTCTTGGTGTCACTACAGGACAGAGTTAAGATTTATACTGCTCTCCATTCCCATGTCCCCAAACAGGTCAAGGCCCCATTGTTCTACTATTATACCAACATATAAGAAGAGACCATTCCCACCCTGAGCAGCTCACAATTGGATGGACATTTCTGCTAGAACAATCACTAGAGGAAAAAGTTAGTGATGTTGACATTTAAGCATTTATCATCAGGTTTCAGTGAATGGAGAAGTTCACATCTTTTGTAACTATTGTCTAACACTTTCTGCTGATTCTGAAAGACAATCCTGGATCAAGAAAAGGAGTACTTGTGGCACCTTAGCGACTAACAATCCTGGATCAGTTTACTTTGGAAGGCTCAGAGCAGCGTCATCTCTGAAGTGTATAGAGCAAAAAAGCAATATACATAAAAATCAAGAAGTAATGAAACGAGAAAAAATTACAAAATAAAAACTACTAGATATATAAAACTGAATCATTATTACAGTAATTATGTTGTGCATATTCAGTGGGTTTTTTTTGTAATATGTCATTGAACAGATATGCTAAGTGACTCATACCTTTGGATCAGTCTGTGATCTTCAGCTATGCAATTTACCATGAGCCACCTGGCACCTGCAAAACTGCTCAATCAGGATGAGGTAATCTGTTTCACAAATTTGGAGTTGATTCAAAAGTGCTAGATTTTAGATTTAGAACTGGACTTGAACCTTTGAGCTTGGTTTGATCGTAGCAAAATACGACTTCCAGGTTGCTGAATGTGCTTTTACTGTATTCCCCAAAAGCAAGGCAAGAATTTCTTTCAAACAAAAAGAACTGTTTGAATAACACATGTTCCTATTGAGCTGTAAACTTGTTTTTTGATGAATTTCCCTGGGGGGGTGGGAGGGGGGAAAGGCTTACATTAAGATGGGAATGGTTCACAACAAAAGCTGTTTGTACGAAGTATGCAGACCTCTGACAAGATTAAGGGTTATGTAGTTCAAAGGTCTTTCGGTCTCTAGGGATATCACTGTTTAAAACAACATTTACTCATTTAATCCTTCTCAGAACTTTTTTATTGTAAAGGCAATACTAAAAAAAATAAGAAAAAAATGAAAGACTTCCCTCCCTTCTTAGGGTTCTAACATGAATTCAATACTTCGATTCCACTTTTTTCTTTCTATCTAGAGTCAAATAGTTCTGAGGATGATCCATTAATTTAAGCTTAGTTCTATTCATCTACATTTATAGAGTAATTATTAATTTAAATGATAATACTTTTATCCAAAACAGCATAGATAAAAGGTCTAAGCAAAATTAGACCTTGTGTTATTTATAAACATAACTTGAAGTAGGTTAAAGAAGATATTAACTGTTTTTTCCCCCAACAAATCCCTTATTTTGGAATAGGCAAATGAGCAAGAATTTGTATTTAGTTCTACCTTATTATTTTTATTTAATATTAAGCATTCAAAACCTCACGCAGAATCAAGGCCTGATTGTGCTAAATGCTATACAGACACATATAACATGATTCTTACCCTGAAAAATTTCAAGTTAAGACGACATATAAAGGGCGGGAGGAGAGTTTTATATGCATAACTTAAAGACAGTCTTTCATTTCCCACATTAAAGGTGAAGGTGCTGGTTGATGTAAATTATTATCAAGTTGGAATCAGTCAAAATTATGTGAACCTGAAAGCTGCAGCATTACCCAAAATATTGTTGTTTTGGCTGGAACTGTACATTTTACTAGTACCTTGTTCCCTTAATAGCCCATCCATGCATTAATTAGTGAGTCCAGCTCTTCAAGACGCAGCATGCTCTAATAGGTTGGACACTGGACAGGAACACAAGAGACCTGGATTCTATTCCTGGCTCTGCTACTGACCCGTGCCACCTGGAGTAAATCAGCCCCTTCTCCGCCTTATCAATTTAGGCTGTAAACTCTTCAGATTGTCTATTACCATGTGTTTCTACAGTGCCTAACAAAATGGGACCACAGTGTCAGCTGGTGCCTCTAGGCAATACCTTAACACAAATAATGGTAATTTTAAAAGAAAGTCTTTCCTATAGTCTTCCCTGAGGGAATCGTAAAAATAAGAAAACATGCACGTTACCTGTTCACATAAATCTGGTTGTACTGTACACATAATTGTGTGACCAGTTCCCCATATTAAAGGGTATCTTTCATAAGATATCTATTAACATAGTCCTCCTGTACCACAGCACTTTGAGAGTTCACATGTTAACAGTGGTAGACATCTGTTGCTTTCTTCATTTCCCCCTTCACATCCAAAAAGCAAGGGCTGTTTCTTATCTCCAGAGCTTTTATTAGCAATAATCACAGTTCTTCAGCACAGGGCCAATTACAAGGCAGTGGTTTAGCCGTCTTAACACTCATTAGCCCTTATGCTAAATATGGCAGTCCTTTCTTCAGGCTCTGCATCCTGTACAGTTAGGCTAAAGGTATGATTTACTTCTTCTGTTGTTATCAATTAACAGCAGTCAGGAGCCCAGAACAAAATATGGAACCTTCTATTTCCAGGTTGTCATTTCCAATTTAGGCAAGGTCAATAGTGACTGAAAGTTGGTAAGGCCTGGCTGCGTCCAGCTCCCAGAGTCACAAACTCTGAGGGCAGCAGGCTCAGCAGTGAATGGGCTACAAGAGTAAAGACTCCTTATCCTAAAATGTGCTCTCTCTGGGTCAGGATTGAGGTATGTTGATAGAACAGTGAGAGGAGAAGGTTTACATTGCTGTTTCTCACGTAGTACCCCTTTTCTGTATAAATAGAGGTGACTACCTGGTCTGCCAACCTGGTACTCTTTCAGCATCACCACATTCACAAATTTAAAAATAATAATGGTAAATATATGAATACATATTAAATAGCCACAGAATAAGAAAATATTTCTGAAGACTCTCTTACCTGACTAAACCCAACACTGTCATCCTTAAGCAAAGTAGCACCGAAGCAGATGAGTGCATGCACTCACAGTGTTATTTCTAAGTGTGTTGTATTTTAACTTTTACCTTTCTTTTTCTTCTGTTCAAGGGACACTCTTGAGCTACATATAATACTTGGTACTGAATTATCATTTACTAATGGCAAAAAGGATTTTCTTTGACGCACTGTGGACAATACATGTTGAGAACAGGGGTCAGCAACATGTCCGTACATGGACACAAGTGAACAATTTTGAGGTCTGTGGTAATTTTTCAAAAAATTGAATGACTGAATGACATAACTCCTCCCCCCCCCCACCCCATGTCCGTAACTAGGTATGATAATTTTGTCAAGTGTCTGTTGCACAACATGGTGGTGTCGACGCCTGGTTGAGAAATTTAGTTATCTAAAGGGAACCTTTATAATAGGCTTTATATATAATTACTTTTTTCACTGTTTGACACAATCAGTATTTTAAGGTGCATTTTTTCTAAGTTATGTTTCATGAAAGGAAGAGGATATCTCCAAATCCTTATCTACAGCAGAGATAAATGGAGGTTATTGTATAAGTCAGGATATGTTTGTTACTAGAAAAAAGAACAGGAGTACTTGTGGCACCTTAGAGACTAACCAATTTATTTGAGCATGAGCTTTCGTGAGCTACAGCTCACTTCATCGGATGCATACCGTGGAAACTGCAGCAGACTTTATATACACACAGAGAATATGAAACAACACCTCCTCCCACCCCACTGTCCTGCTGGTAATATTGTAGAGAGTGGTCACTTTGGATGAGCTATTACCAGCAGGATAGTGAGTTTGTGTGTGTGGTTTTTGGGAGGGGGGTGAGGGGGTGAGAGAACCTGGATTTGTGCAGGAAATGGCCCAACTTGATTATCATGCACATTGTGTAGAGAGTTGTCACTTTGGATGGGCTATCACCAGCAGGAGAGTGAATTTGTGTGGGGGGGGTGGAGGGTGAGAAAACCTGGATTTGTGCTGGAAATGGCCCAACTTGATGATCACTTTAGATAAGCTATTACCAGCAGGACAGTGGGGTGGGAGGAGGTATTGTTTCATATTCTCTGTGTGTATATAAAGTCTGCTGCAGTTTCCACGGTATGCATCCGATGAAGTGAGCTGTAGCTCACGAAAGCTCATGCTCAAATAAATTGGTTAGTCTCTAAGGTGCCACAAGTACTCCTTTTCTTTTTGCGAATACAGACTAACACAGCTGTTACTCTGAAATTTGTTACTAGAGAGTGCAATTCCCCTTCTTCAGTACTTAACACCTCTGCTGTTAGCTGGTTTCTTCCTCCCCCTCCCCCCTCATTTTCTCCCTTTAAAAGAAGGCACATATTGCCAATCACAAATTTGTTTTACCATGAGTTTTCCTCTTCCCTTCTACAAACTCTATGAGTTAACACAGAATCAAACGGGTAACATTAAGATCCAAAATGTGTTTCAGTAAACAGAATTTACTATTTTGACTTGAGTTCTCTGGTCACGATTATAAGCCAGCTGTGTTTTTCACCTAAGGCAACATCCAAGGAAGTGGATAGAGTGAAAAACAATTCTTCTCTCCCTCCTGCCTCTTCCAACACTTCTCTGCAGAAGTTTTTCCACTGCTGGAGATTCCAAGGGAAAAACTTTCAAAGGGAAGTATTGAGAAGTTTCATTCCCTAGCCTTGTTCATAATCATTGTCACATTTTATTCTGTACACTGTTCAAAATGCTAACTCCAAATTATTATTTTCCTTCGGATAACATAGTTCCCCATTTTAACACATTATCTGATAGTAACAGTTTCAGGGTATTATTTTAGATGCACAGAGAGTTGCAAACATCAGCACAGAGTAACACAGAACTAGAGGTAGTGAATGTGCTTGACATATTTTACAGCTACTGCAGGTCCACTTTATTCTTTTTCCTTTACACTCCTAAGAACAAAGGGTTTTGTGGAAACAACTTTCACAATAATAACTTGGCTTCTTTCCTTTACGTCATTTGCAGAGGTTTACATAGGCCTTGAGTTTACCATTATAATTAGAACAAATGGCCAAACTGGCCCCACACATGTAATAGCTTAGCAGTTGTTCTACTTAGTTGGCTTGGGGATGGCTGCACATTGCATTACTGGTGACGATTATCTTTGAGGTGTCTGTGAGTTAGCAAATGAAGCCTAATGTTCGTGTGATAAAACTTCTGATCACAGAACAGAATGAATTATGTCCTTGACCCCTCCTAGAACATGCATAATTTGAGACACATACTTCCCACCGTATATGAACCAAAGTACCTCTCATAGCCCTGCATTTCCAGTTCTGATCTGAAGAGGTTTTTTTCATTTTACTGATCCTCATAGACATCTACTAAAAACTGTGCAAGAGCTAAAGGTGTGCTGCCTGGCAACAGATGTATGTGTAATTTCAGCTAAATCTTTTCTCCTAAGTCTCTTCTCTTTTACACCAGTGTAATTCCACTGCACCAGATCCTGTTGTTGGTGCAAAGCTGCCAAAAAGCTGGTGGCACTGATCCCTGAGTACTCCCCATGCCTGGGGAGTGGTGTAGAACCCAAGTGGTATAGAACCATTACAGCAGATCTTGTGCCAGCCCTCCTCCAGACCCGTGACACACAGGATGAGTCTGGGAGACGGTGTTAAGACCTCCTGTGCCTCAGCAATCCTCAGCTATTGACACAACTTATGGGGGCGATTGCCAGCCTGGGGAAAAGCAGAATTGCCCTGAGGCTCCTCTATTTTAGGTCAGAGACGAGCTCTGTGCCTGCATCGGGGGTGGGGCATAAAGGTGGCTTGTGACCACTCCCATTCTGAGATGCATCAAATGTAGCTAACACACAGCCCAGAATCTGGGACCTAGACTTAAACAGATTTACTGCTGATTCTCTTCTCTTGTGCTACTGATTCACACTGATGAAAGTGAGAGAAGAATTAGGGACGAAAGCTCATGCTCAAATAAATTGGTTAGTCGCTAAGGTGCCACAAGTACTCCTTTTCTTTTTGCGAATACAGACTAACACAGCTGTTACTCTGAAACCTGTAGTTTTTTGAGTTCACTTTGCCACTGCTATGCACCCAAGGAATATGCAATCCAAAAGGTAGAGGAAGGTATTGTATTTGTCCTTCTTCCAAAGATGAGAGAGCAGAGTCAATCTTAAAAATCTTTAGCAAAAAAGGATACACGAGAAATATCAGTAGCCTTGTAGCAGCTCGCAGCAGTGTGGTGTGTATCATACCAATGAACAGGGGGTACAAATACAGGTCTGCAATACTTTTGATTCACAAATAAAGCATGATGACAAAGGAAATCGACATAACTGGATTTCACATGAGCGCCTGTATATTTTCCAGCATCTGTGGGGACAAATGTTTTCTTTTTAAACAATTTATTTATTTAGGAAGTTTTAACAGGTTTACAAATCCCTGCCATGTAAATAGCAGAGACAAAACAATCATTACAGGAGTGACATTTTGTTTAGAGAAACATACAGTAATATAAACATCAGATGGCTCTCTAACAGGGTGTTATAGTACAAAGTGTTTCTGATGACTTTAATAAATTGCGTGAAGTCTCCGCAGTTTTGTTTCCTTTCATATCACTCTTAATTTAAAGCAACATTATTTTCTTCAATTAAATCATTTGAATTCTAAAGATTTTATTTTTGTATAAAGGAGTGGAGTGAGTTCAATTGTGAAGATACTGGATACATAGGACTACTGGAGACTAAGGACCCAATTCTGCAATCACTTCCACATGTCTTAATTTTTTTTTTTTAAAATCTATGTATGTATTTAGGAAGTTTTAACAGGTTTACAAATAATTGCCATGTAAATATCAAAGAC
Source organism: Eretmochelys imbricata (assembly GCF_965152235.1). Taxonomy (NCBI): domain Eukaryota; kingdom Metazoa; phylum Chordata; order Testudines; family Cheloniidae; genus Eretmochelys; species Eretmochelys imbricata. The sequence goes on from NC_135574.1 coordinate 39,359,384, forward strand.
AAAATGCTGATCATTACAACAGAGAACTTTTGTTTAGAAAAACATACAGTGATATAACCACCAGCTCTCCATTTAATAGGTGTTATCATATTGCAGAGTAAGTCTCTTTACACTCCCCACGATGTGTTATTTATGGTGATTTTATTAAATTGAGTGCTTAATTTTAAATGTACATACAGTAACTTTAAACACATATATCTTTGCAGGATCAGGGTCTCAGTTTGAATGCTCATTCTCATTCAGAGCATGGTGAGAGAGAAAAATCCTTTTGTACTTTGTAGCAATGTGCTTGGTGAGCCAAGATAGGTACATGATGCCTTTTGTAGAGTATATTTTCAACACCTCTGTGGCTCTGATTGCACTATTAAGGCAAAGGTCCACACCTGCAGTAGTGCAGAGACATCCCACTCCAAAGAAAGGCCCAGGAAGCTGGTCACAGCCCTTTCCCCATAGCCTCCCCACAAGGTGCAAGCAGGGAGTATTCTCTATGCTCAGACAAGTGCATAGACTGCAATTGTACCCATCACATGTGCTAGACAAGTAGGAGAGAAAAGTCTTCTTGTAGTTCAGTGGACAGTGGATGGAGCAGCAGGATGCCTGAGTTCCATTTCCAGTTCTGCCACTGACCTAGCAAGTCATTTTTCTTCTTAATTCCTCCATTTTCCCATGTGGTAAATGGGAATCCTTATACTTACCTTCCTTGGTAAAGTGCTTTGAGATCTACTGATAAAAAATGCTATATAAGTGCATAAATATTATTGTTGTGGCCCCCTCCTTTCGTTCACACACCAGGCAAGAGTACAAGCTGGCACGGCAGCCCAGATTTGTAAACGTATTTACAACCTCAGTATTGCAATGCCTAACCGATTTAGGAGCCGACATCTCATTATAAAAACTGGTTTTGGCATTTAATAGCCTAAATGTCAATAGGATTTTGGCTTCCAACTGTCTAAATCCCTTTGAAAATGAGATTTAGGTTCCTAAATCAGTTAGGTGTTGTAATGCTGAGCACAGCAATACCTAAATACCTTTACAGATCTGGGCCTATGAGTATGCATGAGAAATATGTTGGAGTAGGCAACACAGGGCATTTTCACTAACACACATTTGCCTATACCCTTTATAGGCATGTAAATAGAGTTTGTTGGGGAATCTGTTTTGGTTCTTCAGCTAAAGGCTGCAGAAATATAATATTGTAGGCATTTTTCAAACTGATTCTAAAACACTGACAGCCTATCTACCAGGTAATGTTAATGCTCCATTTACCATCTACAAAATCATTTCCAGTTTTATATCTATCACATAAGTATTATGACCCCGCTGTCAGTGTTAAAGCAAGAGACCGATATTTTCTATTGTGTGTCATTTCTAGTTGTATGAAATAAACAGCAGTTAGATGGTCCTTTTTCTGTCAGTTTTCTTGTGTTTATCCTTTCATATGATAGGATTTTCAACTTAGTAAAAACGCAGTTGAACTCATAACCCCATTCCAGAAAATAGTTAGCCCTGAGCTGTGTAAGCATTGCTATAATACAGAAGGCATTAGTAGCAGACATCTGTCAGTAAACAAAACTGCAGGCAAGGTGAGCTATTCTGCCTTTACTCTTGCTATATGAATTTGATACTGAATCAGTAGCTGGTTCATTAAAATTCAGGGGTACCAGTTTGTGTCATAAGTGCCAAATTACAACTGAATTTGTTAAGAATGTCAAAACACTGCTATTCTACAGTCAACATTCATCTACTGAATACCAGTCCTCCATGTTATCTAGATGGCAGTAGATAAAGCCTTTCCCTAAAAACTCTCTTTAATATTTTGTTGATCATGATCTTTTTCCCACGGTTGTACGTTTGATTTTGCACATGGGAGTATTTCTTCCCTTCTCTGCACAAAGTGATAACGTTCCAAAGAGTTTTTAAAAGTTTAATTTAAAAAAAAAAAGTTCATTATGTATGCTAGAGATGGCTGAGTGGTCAGCAAGGGATGACTAAATTCAGGGGTGTCATTGTGCAAGCTACACATCAGTAAATTAGTGTAAGTGGGTGTGACAGCAAGTATAATTGACATACCAAAGGCGTGTGTGGATGAGGTTGTAGCAGGAAAAGCACTGAACAGGAAGCTGTTACATCTTGTTACGCCCATTAGTTTGCTACATTTGCTGTTACAATCCTGCCCTTGCAGTATGTAAATTTCAGTGGTTTCCATACCTGATCCTGGATGCATAATTGACACCAGAGTTTCTCAACCAAGGTCTGAGGCCCCCTGGGGGGCTGCAAGCAAGTTTCAGGGGACCACCAAAATAAATCAGACTGCAGGGCCAGCATTAAGAGTTGCTGGCACCCAGGAAAGAAAGCTAGATCCCAAGCCCCATTGTGTGGGGCCGAAACTGAAGCTCAAACTCTGCCGCATGGGGATGAAGCCAAAGCCCAAACAACTTAGCTTCATGGGGCCCCCTGGGGCTACCCCATAACTCCACTCTGGCTTTTAATCTACTGGATATGCAGAAAAACATTTCTTGTGGCACAGGCGGGCCGTGGAGGTTTTATAAGGTGGGGGAGGGAGGGGGCTCCAAAAGAAAAAGGTTGAGAATCCCTGACTTAAACCATCATTTATGTCACCTCTGAATTTGGCTGGGAAAAGCTCTTTCTCATCTTACTTATCTATGGGATGTATTATGCCATCAATTTAAGGCGGAATTCCTCATTGATTTTGTTTCAGTGAGGAGTTCTACTTAAATATCTGATGGCAAGTTATGGCATTATGTAACTATTTATATAATATTGTACCTGATTTTGAACTGTGCATTGCCCAGGGCTGTGCAAAGCCCTGTCTTTATCTTCACTTTAAATCTCAACTGGAGACAAGTAATTACCAAGCGAATGTCAATGAAACCATCTACTACAAAGGCTTTAAGAAACTGACCAAACAAAGCCAGGATTAGGAAACGTTTAACAATTCTTACCACTTTTTGCCCATTTGTCTTTGTCGCAGTACTTACTTACGCCAAATATCCTTAAAGATAATAATTTCTGTAGCTGCACCACCCAAGGATCTTTTGTTTGTGATCAGATTTTCTCATTTAGTCAATCTAAGTTCAAAGAATTATAAAGATGAAATTGATTGGTATGTGAAAAAAGAACAGCACCGCTCTCATTAACACGTCACCACAAAGGCCAGCTAATACCATTAACACTTCACCGCAAAGGCCAGCTAAACCAATAGCTATACTAAAAGGATTAGTAGTGTTTTTAAAGAGTACATTTTCTAAGAGAACCCAGACTATATACAGAAGTATAGTGAAGCCATTTTAAATACCAGCTAGAACAATATATACCATAGAATATATCTCTGTTATATAATATATAATAAATTATATAGTCTATATGATCACCTAAATGGTAGTTTTCGATATGCAAGTAATCCAGGATCAGACTCTAAATTTGTTAAAGGAAAAGGCTGTCACTGAACTAAGGGTAAAATGCCATAGAAAATAGACTGCATGGAAAGCTACATTAATTTATATTCACTGGATCAGACTAACATGCAGTGCATTAAAGAGCAGAATCCTCTTAAGTTTAAAATAGTAAGTCAAAAAGAAAAATACTGACGTAACAAGATTATTTAACACATTTCTACATTAGCTAAATAGCTACACCAGTAACACTTTTCATTGATTCTAATGTACTCTTATTCTGATTCAGCAGCACTTTATTCCATGAATACTTCTATTGACTCCAGTGGGGCTACAGGTGGAGTAAGGCTATTGGAATCTGTCCCATAGTGTTTTCTATCACAGATCTCAAAGTACATTACAATCATGGTAAGAGTTGTTATCTTTATTAGACGGATGCAGAAACTGAGGCTCAGAGCTATTGAGGCCAAAATTTTCAAACGTATCCACTCATTTTGAATGCCTCAACTTTGGGAGCCCAGCTTGTGAAACTGTGCACGCCAAAATGTAGAATGTCTCATGCTCACACAGCTAGTTCATGGCACTGTCAAGAACCACAGTCCCTTGACTCTAAGGGCTTCTTTTCTCACAGGTTTTGTATGACTTTAAGTATATGGGTTTAAAAACAGATATAATTAAAGCACTCCAGTGCCTGAGTGGGAACACAGCTATACCGGTATAAAGGTGTTTATAGTTTATACTCCTGTAAATATTTGGACAGAAATAAACTATACTGATATAAGCACCACATGCAAACTGACATCCAAGAAAACTATGGTTCACTCTCTGGCTGCAGCAGGGAAGGGGAAGGCCGGATACTGTGACATTCCAAGCCTTAATTTCTGGGAGTGAACTAAGGCCCCAAGGCCAGCTGGATTACAGGTGTTCCCCCTCTTGAACTTATCTCATGAGGTGGCTAATAAAGAAAAGGCCTTTCTGCAAGCAGGGGGAAAGAGGTGCAGAGAAAGCGATGACTGATGGAGACAGAATTGTCAGAGGGAAGAGACTGTTATATTTAATGTCAATAGTGAGAATGTAAGGATAAAAAAATATAACTAGGAATAAAACAGTGATTATGCTACCCATGAAGCTACAAACCAAGTAACTACAAAAACAAACTGCTCAGGTGTGGTGTCTGCTATTGGTGTGGTATCTGGCACACGAATCAATGGACCAACTGGTCAAGCCCTTACTCTTATGAATAGCCCCATTGATTTCAGTGATCAGGCCCCTCGTGTGTGTGTGTGTGTTTGTGTGTATGCACGTGCGCACACATTTTTGCTTGAAACTGTCAAAGAATGAAGATGTGGTCTTCTCTGAATAATTCCATTGGGAACCTCTAAGGACTCTGTTATCTGAAACAACACATGTACGGTGGGTTCTCGGAGTTCAGTGAAGACTGTCATAAGATACACCCACACATGCTGTGTTTTCTCATAGAGATATGATTGTTATCTTTTGTTGTTGTTCTCTTAATCTAAAATACAGTACAGTACAGGGCATTCAGACTGAGAGCGTCTGTTTGTTCTTTATTCATGGGACAATATAACACGTCGTCATCACAAAGATAATAAAATGGGAGCTGAACTTTCAAGAATCATGCTCTTTTCTCCAAGCTACTGGGCTCTCTTCCAATGGCCGTAGTTTTCCAATAGTCTTGTGAAAAGTGTGAGATCCTTAAAAGCTTCTCCACCTCCCTTTTTTCCTAAATATTCCAATAAAAATTATCAGATTATCTACTGCTTGGTAGGTGTGATGGGATGGACAACTGTAGCAGGTTAGGAAGAGGTTAATAGTCTATCCTGGACACGCACTGAATCAGGCTCCATTCTGCAACACCTTCCAGCAATACCAAGCCTTGAGAACTTCCACTTAGATGGAGTGAAATACAAGGGAGCAGGCTTTCGAATTGGGCTACCTTGGAAGAACCTAGGCAGCGGGTTGAGTTGAATCTTGTGGTGTTTCGGGACGTTCTGTAGACATTCATAGCTGCTTGATGTTCTATAGACATTCCAGCAATTTCTCCATCACACTTTTTACTAGCTGAAAGTAAGGTCATTATGGGATAGAGTGTGAGCTTGCCACAAACCCTGGCCATGGGCCAGTGGGTAGTTATACTGCCCCACGCAGAGACTGGGAAGCAGAAAATGATAGAGAGAGACAAAATCTCCTTCCTGGTTTTCCCTTCTGAAAGGGGAATGTACCCTGTGCCAGCAATGTCCCACCAAGGCTGCACCTACTCCTTATCCCTTTCTGCACAGTCCCCGTCCACATGAACAGCCTCCGCAGGGGCCATGTACTGCCGTTTGCACAGCTAACTGCAGTAACGGGTGTGCAGAGCGGTAATGGAGTATTCCCTGAGCGGGTGCATAGGCAAGACACAATCTGGCACTAATTACAGCTGGATATATCTCTTTAGATTTCATAAGCTTTATGATAAAGATAAGGTACATCAAGTCAGTGTGTATAAATAAATAAATAACAACTGATCACTTAAAATACATTTATCAAAGGGGTTCAAACCATGCTACTTTAAAGCTCTTCAGTGCACATTACAGACTTTGATACAATTAATTTGATACAATTAACTTAGGCTTGAATAGAGACTGGGAGTGGCTAAGTCATTATGCAAGGTAACCTATTTCCCCTTGTTTTTTCCTACCCCTCCCACCTCCTCAGACGTTCTTGTTAAACCCTGGATTTGTGCTGGAAATGGCCCACCTTGATCATCATACACATTGTAAGGAGAGTGATCACTTTAGATAAGCTATTACCATCAGGAGAGTGGGTTTGTATGTGGGGGAGGGGGGTGAGAAAACCTGGATTTGTGCTGGAAATGGCCCAACTTGATTATCATACACATTGTAATGAGAGTGATCACTTTAGATAAGCTATTAGCAGCAGGAGAGTGGGGTGCGAGGAGGTATTTTTTCATGCTTTGTGTGTATAAAAGATCTTCTACACTTTCCACAGTATGTATCCGATGAAGTGAGCTGTAGCTCACGAAAGCTTATGCTCAAATAAATTGGTTAATCTCTAAGGTGCCACAAATACTCCTTTTCTCATTACAGACTTGTGACTGAGGCACAAAGCTAACATTTTCCCCTTTCTGTTTAAATGCCAGGTTTGGGAGACTTAAGATTAAGTGCACAGCCCTTATTAAGAAAGATCTAGTTTAGGGTTCGTGCTTGACATCATAATATCCTTAAGTGGTCATTGTACAAGGCCATGAGATATTATGTCTACTGGTTGTGTTCCAGTGAGTGCTGCAGGATTAACTCAAAGCAAGCATTGTTCAAAAGTTGTGGTCAGAATGTTCTGCTAAAATGTGTTGCTTTAATATAGTTAAGCAATTAACCAATTAAACCTGGGTGATATATTTGACATTTAAAACTGAACTACATCAGGGTTTTCTCCCTTTCACCCTGATCTCCTTCCAAACTGCATCCATGGAATGCCTAATTTTTCTTGACAGAAGTGTGTCACTTCTTTAGATTTGGTGGGAAGTTGTGATGAGGACACTATTAACCCCATGGGTTGTTATAGAGCCTGACATACTTGTGTTTATTGATCACAGATCCTATGGCCACAGTCTGCTTGATAAGCAGGAGAAAGGCTGAAGATGCTGGATTTTAAATCTCACACAATTGCAAGGAAATATCTGAGCCTTCCTACAGTTAAAATTAGTTTTCCAAAATCATAAGTATTTAAACTAGATCTGTCCTCAAGAGTGGATAATCGAAGGACGTTACAAAATAGTGCTAAAAATATACAAACAAATGGATATACGGATAAAGGATTTTGCAGCTGTATAGCCCCAGCAGAAGCTCCTGGAGGCATGGTCCTTCTAGGAACAGAGATATAGCACACCTGCTACACTACCCTTGAGATACATGCAGCTGCACACATCAGACTGGTTGAACTCCTGGGTCATGAAGTCCAGTCCCCTGCCATTGCAGACAACCCTGTCATATAATCCCATTCATAAACTCATCAAGATTCATCTTAAATCCAGTTAGGTTGTCCCCCCTTCCCACTCCATCCCCTTCCCCACACACCCCCACACACTGGAAGTCTGTTCCAGGGCCTCCATTGTTTTACACACACACACACACACACAGTGTGTGTGTGGAGCCAGCTCTGCTGGGCAGCATGGAATTTGAGATTGGAGCCCTGGTCCTGTCCCTCCAGTTCCTCTCTGCCATCTCTAGGAAGTTTGAGCCAACAGCAGTGCTGATCAGAAGTAGTTCTCTTGGTCCTTGCAGTGCGAAGATTGCCATTGTAAGAGGCCTCTCTTTAGGGAGTACGAAGGGAAGGGGATGTTTTCCATGCCTGTCTTCCCCAGTCACAATCTCGGCCGTATGGTATATACACATTTTTCTTCAGAATCCATACTATTGGTTGTGCTTATTACAAAATGAAAAAAAGTCAGTTTTAGCCCAAATATTGGCTCTCTATAATGTGGCAGGTTGATCTTCAGCAGCACAATTATTAGAAATTATATTTAGAGTGCCTTCTTTTAACTGTCATTAACGACTGAAATCTCACTGGAGGTAAACCTGGACATTCTAGCTTCAGCAGAAAATCATATTTTTTAATAGAGCACAAGATTCTCCCAGGAGAAAGGGAACTGCCCACAGCCCTGGAGTTGAGACTCAGAGGTGGCACAGAACACAAGTGACTGCTCTATATTGCAGTGGCAGCTGCCAGCTGTTCTCAGTGGGTGAGCAGAAGTAACATCTGTTGCCCTGCTGAAAACAACTGGGAGGCACAAAAAGCACCGGCTGAATCTCAGCTGGGAGGCCCTGGGTGGCAGGAGAGTGGAAAGGGGTTGACAAATGGCTCTCATCAGGCCACAATTAGCACAGGTGGGATAGGGGAGGGTGCGTCTTTTCATTCCATTAAGGTCCTGGCAAAAGAAACAAGGAAGAGACAGCTGCGTAAGAGGGGAAAGAATAGTTGTGTGTGAGAGGGAGGAGGCAGAAAAAGGAAGGGAATGGAAAAGAAGGACAATGGAGGAATGTGATCTGACTGGGAAAAAATCACTGGGTGCTGACGAAATCATCACAGCATCCTACAATCTCAGGGCTTGTCTACATGAGAAAACTGGCCAGCATAGTTATAGCGGAATAAACTAATCTCCAGAATTAAACTCACCTTCATTCCAGAATAGAGTTTCCACATAGGGAGTTATTCTGATATAGCTACTGCAGAATTGATTTCCCCCCTGTATATTCCTCTGTAACTATACTGGTCAATTTCCCCATGTAGACAAGCCCTCATTGTCTCCCCCTGGGTGCTGTCGAATGGTTTCCATCAGCGTAGTTTCATTGGCAATAAGCCAATTTCCACATCTGAATCAAAACTACAGGTGTCCTGGAGATTATTACTTCAACACATGCAAGTATGAAAATAGGATTAATATACATGTCTTGCAGTGTGGGAAGAAAGTGGTGTCAGCCACAACGCTAGCGGGCCCATTCTCCCTTCTCACTTGGTTTAATTTGTCTCCTTTTTCCATGCTGAATCCCAAAGAAAGAACTATGATAAATAGTGGTCATGGGGCAGGTTCCGAAAACATACTGTACATGCCAGATTAGGAATCAGCTTCTAGCACATGTTTCAATTAGATAATCAACGCCAGCCATCAGGAGAGAAATTTGGTTTGATTATAAAGATAAAAACGGAGCCTGGTTTAAGAGAAAATGAGAAGCAGATTCACCCCTGTGCAAAGGCTTTCACAGGCTTAGGTACCACTTAATCCCCATTTGGAAAGATAAATCAGATTTATGTGATTCATAGACCTTGTCCTTGCCATAGGGGTGAATTTCACCTACACAGTGAAATCCGTTGCTACCAGAAAAAGGAGGACAAAAACTGATCACAAAGCTTAGCAGCTGCCACTATACCATATGGGCCACGGGAGAAGGGGAGACCATTTTACCCATTTCAGGGGAAATTAAATATAAGATGATATAAATGTTAATAAAAAAAATGTTATCTGCTCCCTGCTGTGTTTCATCTTGGGAAGAGGAGATAAAATTCTTGTTTGCCATATGCTACTGTGTGAAAAATTAAAAGTTGATTTTAACAATCGTTCAATAGCATTGATAGCCCTAATTCAATCACACAATACATTAAAAAGATATTAGAGCAACATATTACAGCTCATGCAATCTCAACCTGTCAAAGGAACACTATAGAAGTAACACGGCTGACATTAGTTAGTCAGAAATGGAACACGCCTCTTTGGTTTAATGTAGCTGTTTGCAAAGTCAAAAATAGAAATGTTTAAATAATACAGTATTTTCCAGACAAAAAGGACTCCCAGGCAATCCCATGACAGACCGGTTTGTACACACTGTGGGGACAGACAGTTTTAAGTATGTAAGGGGTTATTTAAAAGAAAAGTTAATTAGAAATATATTTAAATTATTAAATACCTGCTGCGTGTCCCTATAAAAGGCACCATAATGCACCCATGTATTTGATTGCTTGACTGCTTGCATATTCCCACCCACAGCATAGCTAGATCACTCATGGGTTTTCTTTGTTTTTTGTTTTGGACTGGATATATCTATTAAGTGACCAGACTTGCGTGGTGCTGAGTGCCCTCATCTCCCATTGAAGCCAGTGCTATGGAAGGTACTTACCACCTTCCAGCATTGAGCCATAGATCACACAGCAGAGTTCAATTCTCAGATGAAAAGCTAGGAAGAGAACACACTGCAATTTCACCCACTAGCCCCTCTCTTCTCACCCCTGGCATGCTCATATAGATTAACGCAGTGACCCAGAAGGGCTAGGATGGGAAAAAAAGCTGTAGATCATTTTGGTCTTTCAGGTTACTCTGGCGTTTAACAAGTCTGTGCAAGTGTCAGATGAGTCAGGAATGGCTCAGCAAATGCCGGCATTGCCGAACCAGATGAGAGAGCAGCCTCAAGCACTTGAAGGGAAACATTTGTGATGATTTACAGTGCGCTCCTTGAGCCTTCCAGGGCCTTAGCCTTCAGGATTAGCATGGTGAAGAATTAGAGAGGGACTGGTTTTAAAAACAATAGCTACCTGCATCTCTCCACCACTAACAACAAAGGACCTGACCGTGCAAGGGGCTGACTGCCTTTAACTCCCACTGACAGCAAGAAAGATGGAGGATTCTCAGCATATTGACATATCAGGCTCATTGTGTTCATTTATCCACTGCCTTTCCAGCTTCCTTCAGTAGAGTGTCATATTTCCATCTGGAAACCATGGCACCAGCCTGCTGATAGTGAAGCTATCAAAATTGCTCCTTAAAGTCTGGGTCATCAGGAAAAAACACTTGCTAAAGGTGCACAAAGCATAGGCACTAGAATGACCAGTCCAGAATCTTGTGGTGTTTCATGGCAATGTTGACTGGTGCCTTCTCATACTGGAGGGGCACCAGCTAAAGGGGAGGGCACGTGATCACCCTTGTGTCTCCTCCCCACCCCACCTCCAGCTTGGGGCTCCCTCACTATTCCCACCCCCTCCCTGCCCCACATTACCTGCAGGGAGGGGCTCCGTCCTCCCACTGAACTGGCTCTCCCCTTCCCTTGGCACATTCGGCTGCTCTCCCTGACAGCCAGGCCCTGGCGGGGAGCAGGATGGAGCCGCTCTGTGCAGCATAGCCAGCTTCCTGGGAGAGAGCCCAGCTGGGGCAGGGAGGCAACCCGCTCCCTGCCTGGGCTCAGCTTCACTTCCGGAGACAGGGGCCAAACGTGTCGGGAGTGGGGGGAAAGGAAGAGCTCCAGCTCACTTGGCCCGATGTCCCTGGAAGCCAAGCCTGGGCGGGGTGGGCAGCCTGACGCATCAGCCAGGAGCTCTCTGCAGCGGGCAGCATCCTAGGCTGGAAGAGGCTTTGGTCCCAACCCATCCACTCCAGCTCTGGTCCAGGCCCTTCCACTCCCCACCTGATCTGGCTGCTGGGGGGTAACTTCATCCCATGTGCCCCCCCGACACGTCGCTTCTCATATTGTGAAATGCAAATAATTAAAACATCCTCATCAATCACTTTTCTTCATACTACCCTTCAACCAACTCAAAGATTACAGCTGATCATCCAGTGTAAAATTACATATTCTCTCATGTGTGTTTGTGTGTTAATGATGGAAGTTTGAAATTCTCTGATTGTACAAAAAGTCACAGACACTGTTCCTAAAGAAGAGAATTAAATAAATTAAAGATTTGTTTATGAAATTATAGGGAAAAATGCAATATAACCATGCAAATGTGGTGAGGTTGCTTTGTTGGTGTTAGTAGTTGCACAGGGTTGGCCTTACCATGAGGCGACCTGAGTGTAGACCCAGAGTGTAGACAATTGTGTCTGCTGCTGGTGCATATATATTCTCTCCGCTCTAGATGCACAGAGATGGTGGAGTGCTGTGCTGGAGGAAGGAGGGCACAAGAGACATAACAGGCAGGCAGAAGAAAAGGTGAGAGGGAATAACAGAAAGCAGCAGGAGCTGCAGGGAGAGAGAGGAGGAGGAGCCTCTTATGTACCTCTCTAGCACCCCAGGAGCCTGATTAATTGGACTGATTAACACCAGCTTCTCAGAGAGCTTCCTGTTTCCTGCTGCTTCCCTGAACCCACTTGAGGAGAACAGGCAGTCAAATGAAGTAGTAGGAGCCAGTTAGGCCATTAAGATGCTGATATCTCCCCTCACTCAGGCCCTGCTACTAGCCAGCTTATTTGTCCCTTTCAGCTGAGTGTTGAGAGCCACTATAGCTGGCACACAACAGCAGTCATGAGTGAAAGAATAAAATGCCCCTCTGGGGTAGCATTCAAAAAAAGAAAGAAAGCAAAGGAAGCTTTTCTATCTAAGCAGGAAGGAGCTCTCCTGAGATACATAGACACAAATAGAAAAGGAGTACTTGTGGCACCTTAGAGACTAACCAATTTATTTGAGCATGAGCTTTCGTGAGCTACAGCTCACTTCATCGGATGCATACCGTGGAAACTGCAGCAGACTTTATATATAAACAGAGAATATGAAACAATACCTCCTCCCACCCCACTGTCCTGCTGGTAATAGCTTATCTAAAGTGATCATCAGGTTAGGCCATTTCCAGCACAAATCCAGGTTTTCTCACCCTCCACCCCCCAACACAAATTCACTCTCCTGCTGGTGATAGCCCATCCAAAGTGACAATTCTTTACACAATGTGCATGATAATCAAATTGGGCCATTTCCTGCACAAATCCAGGTTCTCTCCCTCACCCCCCTCCAAAAACCCACCCCCATACACACACAAACTCACTCTCCTGCTGGTAATAGCTCATCCAAACTGACCACTCTCCAAGTTTAAATCAAAGTTAAACCAGAACATCTGGGGGGGGGGGGATAGGAAAAAACAAGAGGAAATAGGCTACCTTGCATAATGACTTAGCCACTCCCAGTCTCTATTTAAGCCTAAATTAATAGTATCCAATTTGCAAATGAATTCCAATTCAGCAGTTTCTCGCTGGAGTCTGGATTTGAAGTTTTTTTGTTTTAAGATAGCGACCTTCATGACTGTGATTGCGTGACCAGAGAGATTGAAGTGTTCTCCGACTGGTTTATGAATGTTATAATTCTTGACATCTGATTTGTGTCATAGAATCACAGAATCATAGAATATCGGGGTTGGAAGGGACCCCTGAAGGTCATCTAGTCCAACCCCCTGCTCGAAGCAGGACCAATTCCCTGTTAAATCATCCCAGCCAGGGCTTTGTCAAGCCTGACCTTAAAAACCTCTAAGGAAGGAGATTCTACCACCTCCCTAGGTAACGCATTCCAGTGTTTCACCACCCTCTTAGTGAAAAAGTTTTTCCTAATATCCAATCTAAACCTCCCCCACTGCAACTTGAGACCATTACTCCTCGTTCTGTCATCTGCTACCATTGAGAACAGTCTAGAGCCATCCTCTTTGGAACCCCCTTTCAGGTAGTTGAAAGCAGCGATCAAATCCCCCCTCATTCTTCTCTTCTGCAGGCTAAACAATCCCAGCTCCCTCAGCCTCTCCTCATAAGTCATGTGTTCTAGACCCCTAATCATTTTTGTTGCCCTTCACTGGACTCTCTCCAATTTATCCACATCCTTCTTGTAGTGTGGGGCCCAAAACTGGACACAGTACTCCAGATGAGGCCTCACCAATGTCGAATAGAGGGGAACGATCACGTTCCTCGACCTGCTTGCTATGCCCCTACTTATACAACCCAAAATGCCATTGGCCTTCTTGGCAACAAGGGCACACTGCTGACTCATATCCAGCTTCTCGTCCACTGTCACCCCTAGGTCCTTTTCCGCAGAACTGCTGCCTAGCCATTCGGTCCCTAGTCTGTAGCGGTGCATTGGATTCTTCCATCCTAAGTGCAGGACCCTGCACTTATCCTTATTGAACCTCATCAGATTTCTTTTGGCCCAATCCTCCAATTTGTCTAGGGCCTTCTGTATCCTATCCCTCCCCTCCAGCGTATCTACCACTCCTCCCAGTTTAGTATCATCCGCAAATTTGCTGAGAGTGCAATCCACACCATCCTCCAGATCATTTATGAAGATATTGAACAAAACCGGCCCCAGGACCGACCCTTGGGGCACTCCACTTGATACCGGCTGCCAACTAGACATGGAGCCATTGATCACTACCCGTTGAGCCCGACAATCTAGCCAGCTTTCTACCCACCTTATAGTGCATTCATCCAGCCCATACTTCCTTAACTTGCTGACAAGAATACTGTGGGAGACCGTGTCAAAAGCTTTGCTAAAGTCAAGAAACAATACATCCACTGCTTTCCCTTCATCCACAGAACCAGTAATCTCATCATAAAAGTCGATTAGATTAGTCAGGCATGACCTTCCCTTGGTGTGTCCATTTATTCTTTTACGTAGAGACTGTCCAGTTTGACCAATGTACATGGCAGAGGGGCATTGCTGGCACATGATGGCATATATCACATTGGTGGATGTGCAGGTGAACGAGCCTCTGATAGTGTGGCTGATGTTATTAGGCCCTGTGATGGTGTCCCCTGAATAGATATGTGGGCACAATTGGCAACGGGCTTTGTTGCAAGGATAAGTTCCTGGGTTAGTGGTTCTGTTGTGTGGTATGTGGTTGTTGGTGAGTATTTGCTTCAGGTTGCGGGGCTGTCTGTAGGCAAGGACTGGCCTGTCTCCCAAGATTTGTGAGAGTGTTGGGTCATCCTTTAGGATAGGTTGTAGATCCTTAATAATGCGTTGGAGGGGTTTTAGTTGGGGGCTGAAGGTGACGGCTAGTGGCGTTATGTTATTTTCTTTGTTAGGCCTGTCCTGTAGTAGGTAACTTCTGGGAACTCTTCTGGCTCTATCAATCTGTTTCTTTACTTTTGCAGGTGGGTATTGTAGTTGTAAGAAAGCTTGATAGAGATCTTGTAGGTGTTTGTCTCTGTCTGAGGGGTTGGAGCAAATGCGGTTGTATCGCAGAGCTTGGCTGTAGACGATGGATCGTGTGGTGTGGTCAGGGTGAAAGCTGGAGGCATGCAGGTAGGAATAGCGGTCAGTAGGTTTCCGGTATAGGGTGGTGTTTATGTGACCATTGTTTATTAGCACTGTAGTGTCCAGGAAGTGGATCTCTTGTGTGGACTGGACCAGGCTGAGGTTGGTGGTGGGATGGAAATTGTTGAAATCATGGTGGAATTCCTCAAGGGCTTCTTTTCCATGGGTCCAGATGATGAAGATGTCATCAATATAGCGCAAGTAGAGTAGGGGCTTTAGGGGACGAGAGCTGAGGAAGCGTTGTTCTAAATCAGCCATAAAAATGTTGGCATACTGTGGGGCCATGCGGGTACCCATAGCAATGCCGCTGATCTGAAGGTATACATTGTCCCCAAATGTGAAATAGTTATGGGTAAGGACAAAGTCACAAAGTTCAGCCACCAGGTTAGCCGTGACATTATCGGGGATAGTGTTCCTGACGGCTTGTAGTCCATCTTTGTGTGGAATGTTGGTGTAGAGGGCTTCTACATCCATAGTGGCCAGGATGGTGTTATCAGGAAGATCACCGATGGATTGAAGTTTCCTCAGGAAGTCAGTGGTGTCTCGAAGGTAGCTGGGAGTGCTGGTAGCGTAGGGCCTGAGGAGGGAGTCTACATAGCCAGACAATCCTGCTGTCAGGGTGCCAATGCCTGAAATGATGGGGCACCCAGGAGTTCCAGGTTTATGGATCTTGGGTAGTAGATAGAATATCCCAAGTCGGAGTTCCAGGGGTGTGTCTGTGCGGATTTGATCTTGTGCTTTTTCAGGAAGTTTCTTGAGCAAATGCTGTAGTTGCTTTTGGTAACTCTCAGTGGGATCATAGGGTAATGGCTTGTAGAAACTCGTGTTGGAGAGCTGCCGAGCAGCCTCTTGTTCATATTCCGACCTATTCATGATGACAACAGCACCTCCTTTGTCAGCCTTTTTGATTATGATGTCAGAGTTGTTTCTGAGGCTGTGGATGGCATTGCGTTCCGCATGGCTGAGGTTATGGGGCAAGTGATGCTGCTTTTCCACAATTTCAGCCCGTGCACGTCGGCGGAAGCACTCTATGTAGAAGTCCAGTCTGCTGTTTCGACCTTCAGGAGGAGTCCACCTAGAATCCTTCTTTCTGTAGTGTTGGTAGGGAGACCTCTGTGGATTAGTATGTTGTTCAGAGGTATTTTGGAAATATTCCTTGAGTCGGAGACGTCGAAAATAGGATTCTAGGTCACCACAGAACTGTATCATGTTCGTGGGGGTGGAGGGGCAGAAGGAGAGGCCCCGAGATAGAAGAGCTGCTTCTGCTGGGCTGAGAGTATAGTTGGACAGGTTAACAATATTGCTAGGTGGGTTGAGGGAACCATTGCTGTGCACAGTGAGCCTTCTGGCCCCTGTGAGGATGTGAGTGGTGAGGAGATGCCTGATCTTCCAATTAGTCAGAGTGCAGGTGACCTGGCAGCTACTTCAGCATCCATATCTCCATCTCAAATGGATGTAACCATGCACATTCCTGAAGAAACGTGTAGATCAGAGAAAAGTGTGGTGGAGGCGAAAGAAACAGCTGCTGCTGAGTTTAGTTCCTTAAGTCTAGATGATCCAGGACTGTGGACCCACTTGAGCAGTAGCCTGAGGGACTTCCTTGTACTACATGGGCCACAGTAAGTGAAAAAATTCATGTTCCCCAAAGACAATGAAAATAGATGTTTCCATCCAACACATTATTGACGTGAAATCCCCAATAGTGACAAAGTGGAGAGGCCATGGCTTATGTACTCAAAAACAGAATGCTGCATACTGTTTTTGCTGCAAACTCCTCCAGTCTAATGTTCCAGCCACATTAGATTCTACAGGAACAAGGGGACTGGAAAAATCTGGCTAGAAATCTGGCATGCCATGAGAAGGCAGCAAATACCAGAGAGCATTCTATAGGTGGAAAGAGCTTGAGATGAGACTAATGTTAAAGGCCACCACACTTGATCAGCATCAAGAGAAAATCGCATCAGAGTCTCTTTACTGGCAAAATGTTCTGAAAAGGCTCATTGCCATTGTGAGAATGCTTGCTACCCAAAACATAGCACTGCATGGCACTTCAGATCAGCTGTATGTGCCAAACAATGGAAACTTCTTTAAAATTGTGGAGCTGATGGCTGAGTTTGATGCTGTACTCCAGGAGCATCTAAGAAGAGTCACCACCCAAGAAATGTACACACACTACTACCTTGGAAAAAACAATTCAAAATGAAATCATACAGTTACTGGCAACAAAAGTCAAACAGAAGATTTCAGAGTAACAGCCGTGTTAGTCTGTATTCGCAAGAAGAAAAGGAGTACTTGTGGCACCTTAGAGACTAAGTGAGCTGTAGCTCACGAAAGCTCATGCTCAAATAAACTGGTTAGTCTCTAAGGTGCCACAAGTACTCCTTTTCTTCTTGCGAAACAGAAGATTGTAGCAGATCTGAAGTCAGCAAGATATTACTCTGTTATTCTGGACTGCACACCTGACATCAGCCATATGGAAAAAATGACTTTAATGGTGTATTTTGTAACAACAACAGAACCTAGTGAAAATGTCCCTGCAATGGTGACTGTCAGAGAGCATTTTCTAGAATTTATTGACATTGATGATACTACAGGAGCTGGTATGACAAATGTGCTTCTTAAAAAGCTGAAAGGTACGGAATTGCGATAGCTGACATGAGAGGTCAGGGCTACGATAATGGTGCCAACATGAGAGGAAAGAACAGAGGAGTGCAGACACAGATCCAAGAGTTAAACCCTCAAGCTTTTTTTGTCCCATGCAGTTCTCATTCGTTGAACTTGGTGGTCAGTGATGCAGCATCAGCTTCTAGTGAGGCTGCTGAATTTTTTAATATATTTCAAAGCACCCATGTATTTTTCTCTGCATCAACTCATCAATAGCAAATTTTGAAGCAACATCTGGGAACATCCTCTCTGACACTGAAACCACTAAGTGCCACACGATGGGAAAGTCGAGTGGAGGCGATAAAGCCTATCAAACACCAAATTGGGAAGATAGATGATGCCATAGTTGCCATTATGGAGGATAATGCTATGACAGGAACTGTTCATGGGAGAACAGTGACAAAGGGAAATGGAATCACCAGAAACATACATAACTTCAAATTTCTGTGTGGCTTAATGTTGTGGCATGACATACTTTTTGAAATAAATGTTGTAAACAAGAGACTCCAAGGTGTTGACCTTGATATATCTGGAGCAATGGAACAACTGGACAAAGCAAAGTCATACCTACAGTCTTACCGGTCAGATGAGGGATTTCAAAATGTTCTGAAGAGTGCACAGAAGTTGGCAGAGGAACTTCACATTGAAGCTATTTTCCCATCCATTCAAGAATACAAGAGTCACCGAAGAAGACATTTTGATTACGAGGCATGGGATAATCCCATAAGAGACCCCAAACATCAATTTAAAGTTGAATTCTTTAACCAGGTGCTAGATTGTGCAATAGAGTCAGTTGAAGAACGTTTCATGCAGCTCAAGGAACACAGCAATATATTCAGGATATTGTATGATATTCCAAAACTTCTCACTATACCTGAAGAAGACCTACACCAGCAATGCAGGGTACTAGAGACAGTGTTGACACATGATGACATGAGCAATATTGATGCGAGTGATTTAGGTCATGAACTGAAAGTCCTTTCAAGATACATTTCAGCAGGATCAATTCCTAAGGCTGTTCTGGAATATATGTGCACAAATAAGATGACCACCCTCTTTACAAATGCTTTTGTTGCTCTGTGCATATTTCTAACGCTTCCTGTAACAGTTGCCAGTGGAGAATGCAGCTTCTCCAAGCTGAAGTTAATAAAAACACATCTATGCTCCACAATGACACATGAGAGACTGGTTGGCCTTGCAACCATCTCAATAGAGCATGAGTTGGCCCAGACTATGGACCTTCAGGAAGCAGTTCAAATCTTTGCAACCAAGAAAGTACAGAAAGCATCACTTTGATTATTCAAACAGATAAAAATGCCAGTGTTTACTATGCAGACAAGAAAAGTTACATTTGCTGTTCAGGCGTTTGAAAGTTAAGTGTTACTTAAAATTTTGAACAAGGCATTTTAAGTTGTTAGTTCTCCTTTATTGGGGTAGGTAGCAGAGCATTACCATGAGAGGAGTAGAACAGGGAAGATGGCAGAATTGAGACCTTTCAAGGTTTTGGACCAAGTGAGGGGGTATGGGGGCATCATTTGAGCTCCCCGCCTCAGGTGCCAAAATGTTGTGGGCCGGCCCTGTCATTGCATGTGTGTGTGAGATCCCTTTGCTAACTATAAAGCATGTTATTGGAGAAGGAAAAATATGAGACAATCTAAACTTGACATAACATAACCAGCCATGGTCATAAACAGATGAAAAAGGGGGTCATGGAGAGCAGAGACAAAGTTTACAATAATAAGATCACAAGGAGGGTTACAATAATAAGATTGCACGGATAGTCAGCAAGATATATGTGTCCATACATTAACTAGGTTACTTTTTAAGGGTTTTCTGTAGTTATTGTTTGTTGGATATCGTTTAATTATTGTTTATGATAAATGAGTTTTATTATGCCCATGTAAAACTCCCCCTGTAGATTCAATTGGAAACTAAAAAAGCTAGCGAAGGACTTTTTGTCCAAAATCTGTGCACACTGCTAGAATACATGGATGTTACGTTTCACCCCAGAGAAGACTGCAGTTCAGTAGTTGATGAAGTGATCATTATATATTATCTATCACATTTAAGTTTGTATATCACTTGGCAATTATTATTAATATTATTACTTATTATGTATTCTGTGTCCAAAAATGTTGTAGGAGCTCTGCAGACAAATAAAATAGACTCACTAGCCCAAAGAGCCTGCGATCTAAATGAAAAATGACACCAAGTGATAGTAACAAACAATGAGGGCGAAATAAGGAAATGGGAAGAGGAGGATACAAAAATCAGGCAACACAGTTACTTGTTAGGTTCATGTCGTGTTCTGCAAAATCTATACAGTTTTTTATATTCCCTTTCCTGTTTGTATCTAAAATGTTCCCACATTTTCTAAACTTGAAATGATTTTCTGTTTCATTACTAAACAGATAGACTCTTTACAAACAATCCACACACAGTTGCCTGTTGTTTAAAACTATTTCATGTGTTAAAACCTACTAAGCTCCCACTTCTTAGCTTAAGTGCTCGTTTATACATATCCCCTATCTGACTTCACCACCAAGCACCCTTAGCCCAGACCCCCAACCCAGGGCTTCTGTAAGCGTCTCATCCTATGATGAATGCATCCAATGAAGTGAGCTGTAGCTCACGAAAGCTTATGCTCAAATAAATTGGTTAGTCTCTAAGGTGCCACAAGTACTCCTTTTCCTTTTGCGAATACAGGCTGCTACTCTGAAACCTGTCATCCTATGATGTCTCTGTATCTCTTCCATCCCCAGCAATCATGTCCTTATTTCAGTACATTGCTCCAGCCCCAGAAATGAGAAGTTTACAAAAGTTACTCTTGTTATCAGAGGCCTGATCCACCTTGAAGTCAGTGGAAAAAATCCCACTGATTTCAATGGGTTTTAGATCAGGCCCAGAGGCTCCAAGAGCCACTTCTTCCTCTTTCTCCCCAGAAGCCCTTCAACATCATATTGCCTCCAGTTCCAGCATTCAGCTCAGTCTCTCTGTTAAATAATAGAGAACTTTGGGGCTATTACCTCAGAAAAGCAGAAAGTTTGTTACGCCTGTTTTATTGTCCCACTTGAAATAATTCTTTAAAATGTAGGTTTCTCTTGTGTAAGGTAACAAGTGACTCAGGATCACCATCTAGCCACAACATGCACGATGCTGAGAAATAAGTAGGTGCGGTGATTGTTTGCTGAAAGGGAAAGCCCTGATTTGATATTGAATACTGCAACAGACATGAACTATTAACATCTCAAGAGCTCCCAGGCCTCTCCCACCGATGGCCTCCTCTTTCGCAATCAAGCAAATGGAATTGGCATGTGAATTCTTACACTGTAACATTCAGGAATAAGCTGGGCAGCTCGGAGCTCCTTGGAGTTGTACTTTCTGTGAACTTTAATCTTTTGTCATTCTTTCTATCAGAGCAGCACAACAGTGGGATCCTAGGTTGTACTAGCCAGATGTTTACTTTACTAACTTGGAAGGTTACTGTCCTATTATTTTGTCAGATGCTTGAATTGCACCTATCTCAAGTGATGTAAAGTTGAACAAGGCAGAACATCTTAACGGATACCTCCTGCATACATGATTGCAGGATGGGGGTTTATTTCTTTAAAACAAATTTGGACCACAGTGCCTCTGAGAAACTTGACAATCCCTAATATGGAACAACTTTTTGGTCCTGTCCAGAGCAGTTGCTGCTACAACACCAGTAGGATAAGATCTGCCTACATCTGTGCTTTTGTTTAGTGTAACAGTTGCAACATAAACCTAACGAGGCTTGAATACTTAGGCTTAAGCTTATTTGGTTTGTATTGCTTTGGAATTGATATCATTATATAATAGAAGAGCTGAACCATTTTACACTTGTTATCCAAAACATTATTTAATCTTCCGAGTCAATCTGATTAGGGGAAGTCTGTTATCATTTGCCGGATGAATTCTTATAATGGAGGAAGAAAAATAGACTGTCCTTCTGGAGGCAATAGAAAACAGGTCTTTTCAAGTCATTTCTTCTCCAGCTCTGCAAAATTGAGCAGATGTTGGGGTCCATTTTCAAAGCACTCAGAAATTGGGAGGGAAGGGCTTTAACTAGTTTTGTGAAACGGGGTCTGTTTATACTACATAGCAAACCATGTCAAGGCATCCAGGTATAACACAGTTGTGCCCTGATGTGGTTAAAGCATGCTCCACTTTGTAGTATAAACGGGTTCCTAAGTGTATTCCCAAACTGAGCTAAAGCCTGGACTTCACTGGGCTTTGAGTCAGACCCAGAGTTATTATTAGCATAAGATCATTGCCTGCCCCACTAGGTATCTTGAGGAGAGTTCAGGATGTGAGGAAGAGCTCTGTGAATGCTTCTCTCTTTCACCAACAGAACAGAAATTGGTCTGATTAAAGATATTACCATGCCTACTTTGTCCTATATTAATTTCAGACCATTTATGTCTGTCGCTGAGTCCCCCTTTCAATTTCTGGGTTAAACATCACATTTTCTTATTTAAAAAAATATTTTCTCTCAGCTGTTGCTGTGTGAATGACCCCAACACACAGCAAGGGAAACTGACAAAGGGACTGACTGTACAGAGACAACTGTACAAAATGCAGTTAGAGGAACAAAATAAACACTGGAAAAATATATACTCCCTTTTCTGTAAACTCTCTCACTTCTGGTAATGTTAGGTGTTACTTGTGACAACAGTAGGTAAAAATGTTCAGCAAGAAGGTATTTAAAGTGATAATACAGTGCTGTAAGCTATTTTGCAAAGCCAGCTTAATTTACAAGAAACACATAAGAAGGTTAGTGTCAGTTCAATTTTTATCGATTAGACAAAGAAATAACTATATGCTAGCCATGAAATGAAAACACTGTAAAGATAGTGAGAGGTGTTACACATTTCTAACATATACTAGGAATGGCTTCAAAATAAATCTGAATTAAGCATTAGTCAATCCCTACAGATCTTTACAAAGACTAATTAATTAGTGTTTTGTGATTTCATCTAAATGGTTATTGTTACAGGAAGCTCTGGAAATCTTAGTCATGAGTGAAAGGGCTTCACACATTTTAACTTTATTAAGCATTGTGCTCTATATTTGATATTTGTAAACATTGTTGTTACAAAATAGCTGCTGGATATGGAGCTGATGGAATGTAGCTCCACATTCCCCTCTGGTTTAGCCTGAGGTCCATGCTGGGCGGAGCTGGGTGAGCTTATTCACTAATCATTATGTATTCAATTTATTTTATTTAGCCCTTCTTTTACATGCATGAGTTATTCATAAGCCAATCACAATTTCCCCAAGATTTGTTTTTGATTTGTACCTGGCCAAACAGTTTCGAAATTTTGAATGCTTTTTTTTTTTTTTGGTGGGGGAGGGGATTTATTTTCAAAACTTCTTCCAGAAAAATTGTCCCCTTTTTTGACCACCTCCCTTTGTAACTGTCGGTCAAATACTATGATGGAACAAAGGAGAGCTTCTGGGTTACCTATGAATCGAGCACTATGACCAGATGTTACTTGTTGTGTGTTGTGCCATCTCCCACACAGCCAGCCAGGTCCCCCTAACAAAACAAAAAATCTAAATGGATATAGTTAATGTAGGTGACATCACTGGGACTTAGGAGACACTGAAAGGGTCACCCCCTGCTGCTGTATAGTTCCTTTCTACTGTCCAGCTTCTTTCTACTCTCCTACGGATCTGTGGGGCCTTTTCTAGGCCACTCCCAGGAAAGCAGAGGACTCAGTCACACATGATCAGTTGGCGGGGAGGGTGCCTGGGTCCCTCAGTCCCCATGGTCTCACTCCAAGGGTACAGATGTGGTTAAATGTTTTGTTTAAAATATAAAGTTCTGGTCATCATTGCAAAATGGGAGTGAAATAAAGATCAAAGCTCTGGCCATAAATCATACACACAAATGACCATTAGCCTCACTGACTCTGCAAAGAAATGAGGACTCCCATTCCCATTCATTGGCTGCAGGCATTATTTAAACAAGAAAAAAGATAGGACTAATTGTCTGAATATGTGATCATTCCCCACATCTTGATTTCCTGACTATGCCAATATCACTTTGTGTGGTGATCCTGTAAGATCTCAAAGGCTCTGTCTACACTTGTTACGAATTACACCTGAGAGGACACGCACACAACTGCTGCAAATTACACCTGGTAGGACACGCACACAAATGCCACACTGCAGCCTATGTCGGCAAAACTTATGTCGCTCAGAGGTGTGACTATTTCACCTCCCTGCGCAACATAAATTACACGGACATAAGCGTTCATGCGCACAGAGCTACGTCAGTGGGAGAACTTCTAATGAAGATTTCTAACAAACTCTGAAATCAGCTGTAATGTATATGATTCACTTTACATTTAATAATTCTTTTCTTTATATATATATAAAATCTTTAGTTTTAGTTACAAAAGGATTGGTTACCTGTTTGGTTTTGGGGTGAGATCCAGAAGTACATATTGATCTGTGAGGCGTGTCTGGTTCTTTGAAACTGGAAGAACCTAATATATGTGATTTCTGGTTTTAATAATAATTTATCACAGAAGACTGGTTCGTCTGGGTGGTGCATTAGGGGCTAGAGGGCCTGACAGGGGCTGTCTGTGCCCCATAATAATTAGTACGGTATTTTGGGAGCACACATTTGTTACTGGTTTGGTGAGATCTTATCAGTGGTGGATTAGCCACTGGGCCAACGGGGCCCATGCCCAGGGCTTTGGCCAATTGGGAGGCCCCTGGAAAAATGGGTGCCCCGGGACTCCAACCCACTCCAGCCCCCGCCCGCACACACACGGCACTCCTGTCAGGGAGAGGGGGAAGCCCCCACGCCTCGACACCGCTTCCCAGCAGGAGCACCAGGTGGGTACGGAAAACCCCCGTGCCTCGACCCAGTTCCCTGGAAGAAGCTTTGGGCGGGGTGGGGCAAGTCCCCACGCCCTGACCCCATTTCCCCTGCAGGAACGCAGGCAGGGCGGGGAGTACTGCAGGCAGAAGGGATTGGGAGGGGTCCCCACTTGCTCTGGCTCAGGGCCCCACAAACTCCTAATCCACCTCTGAGTCATGATAGAGCAGGGATTGGCAACCTTTGGCATGCGGCCCATCAGGGAAATCTGCTGGCGGGCTGGGCTGGTTTGTTTACCTGAAGAGTCCTCAGGTTCGGCCAATCACGGCTCCCACTGGCCGCGGTTCGCTGCTCCAGGCCAATGGGGACTGCGGAAAGTGGCAGCCAGCACATCCCTCAGCCTATGTCGCTTCCCACAGCCCCCATTGGCCTGGAACGGTGAACTGCAGCCAGTGGGAGCTGCGATCGGCCGAACCTGCAGGTAAACAAACTGTCCTGGTCTGCCAGCGGATCTCCCTGATGCGCCGCGTGCCAAAGGTTGCCAATCCCCGTGACAGAATATACCACCGGTCTGGGGTATATGCGCTGTATTCTGGTAGTCTGACCTGAGATTGGCACTCTTAGCTGTGTCCCTTTTCAGACAGCGCGACAATTGGCTCATGTGATGCCATCCATTTTCGTCACCAGTGTTTACAGCAGTGTAATTAGGAGCAGAATCTGACACATCAGCAGAGCTGGTTGAAAAATTACAATTGATTTTCAAGGGACATTTTCCAGGACAAATTTTCAGTTTCTCAGTGAAAAATTGAAACATGAGAAGTTTTTGGATTTTGAAAAAAATGTTTTTGGTTAAAAGTTTAACTGAAAAAATGTTCCATTTTCAGTAAAAATATCTGAGGCTTGTTTTCAGGTTTTTTATCAAAACTCAGAAAATATCAGCCATCTTTTTCCCTAAAAAATGTTTTAACAATCTTTTTTATTAACTCTATAGATTTAGGTATATTCTCTAATGATACAAAGGTATTTGAAATCCCCGGGAGCAAGGCACCTGAGGATCTGTGACATAATGGTTATTCCTACTAGTAGTTCTTGCATAAAGCAAGGGGAGAATGGACTTTATAATTGCTCTATCAGGAATTTCTTAATCACCTCGCTCATCTTAACATCAGGATATACAGCTTTTGTCTTTGTTGTTAAAATGTTTCTGTTTCACAGTGTCCTAGAGCCTGAAACTATCAAGGAAATAAAAATCTAAGTCAATGTAGGGGCCAGAATGAAACCTGGATCTCATCAGTATTAATTCAGCAGATCTAAGTGGTTTATTGTCAAGCTTAATTGTGAGAAGAAATTAACCTTCTCTATAAACCTAACCTTCCATGGCACAGTTGAATAATCGTTGTAACTGGACAGTGATATATCTGTAGGTAAAGAGCTTTAATAATCAGATGCTACATGGTCATTAATGGTGTTTATATTTTTATGGCCATGTTTTTTTATTTGCAAGGGCATTCTTTTTTTAGCCTAGCAGTTACAGGAGTCAGCTATATCTATATGTTTCTAGAAAAGAATGTCTTTGTAAAAAAATATGACTTACATATTGGCAAAGACTTTGGTGCAAAGAATCTCAAAGCACTTTATAATCCATGGCCCCTGTTCAGAAAAGCATCCTATTCAGAAAAGAACTTCAGCATGTGCTTATAGTTAAGCTGCTTAAATGCTTTGCTGAATAGAGATGGATTTAAGCATGTGTTTAAGTGCTTTTGAGTCAGGACCTATATGTGTAGCCACCTCTAGCCTGAGCCCAAACGACTACACTGCAATTACATAACTGTGTCAGGAGAGCATGTCTGCTTGATGTTACTACATTTGGGTCTTTTGCTGTTAAGAATATGTCTTCACTGCAGAGATAGCCTGAAACTGTTACGCTCAGTGCCCTCCCCAACCTGGGCTAGCTGGCTTGTCTGAGGTCATAAGCTAAAAACCAAGTCAGGCTTTCACTCGGGCTGGTAACCCACCCACTTTGCAGTGAAGATGAAGGCTAAACCACTTCGGTGCCAATAATCCTCCAGTGCTTTCCCACAATTTCCCCCTGTGCTTGGAAGGACAGACAAGTTCTCCCACAATTCACTGGGAAAAACACAGAGTGGCTCATCAGCTCAGCTTACTGCAGCACTAAGAACCATGGGATATGACCCTAGAGGCATGTCTGCACTGCAATAAAACACCTGTGGGTAGCAGTGGCAGCTGACTCGGGCCCTTAGGGCTCAGGCTGCTGAGTTATAAAATTGCAGTGCAGAAGTTTGGGCTCAGGCTGGAGCCTGGGCTTTGGGAGCCTCTCCCTTTACAGGGTCTCAGAGCCCAGGCTCCAGCCCAAGCCCAAACAACTACACCTCAATTACATAGCCCTGCAGCCCAAGCCCTACGAGCCTGAGTCAGCTGACATGGCCAGCCACAGGTGTTTTATTGCACTGTAGACGTACCCTAGGAGTCCTAGTGACACACACAGGGGAACACAGCATCAGTGTGGACAGAGTAACTCAGATCTGGCTTTGCAGTGTGGCTGCTCACACCTGGGATAGGCTAATCCAGGCACTGATCAGCTGGGCTAACTCTGTGGAGAAGACGTACCCTAAGAGGAAAATCCTCAGGCCATTGTTCACACTGAGTAGCTTGGGTGAGTGCTGAGGGGAAGGGAGAGAAAGAATCCTCGCCTTCAATCCATGGAGCAGCTTGCAGGGCTGCTCATGCAGTTCTAACACATCCTTTCTGGGGGAGGACAGAGGATTCCTGTAGCAGTGGACAGAGCCTGTGACCCCAGCCTGCCCAATTCATGCAAGGAGATTCCACAGAACTCATCTTCATGCTGCACAGAACGCACCATATCCTGACCCCCAACAAATATTCCTTGTGTAGCAAACTGCACTGGCACCAGTGCCTGGGGATCCTTTACACCATTGGTTCTCAAAGCTGGTCTGCCGCTTGTTCAGGGAAAGCCCCTGGTGGGCCGGACCGGTTTGTTTACCTGCCGCATCTGCAGGTTCGGCCGATCGCAGATCCCACTGGCCGCGGTTCGCCGCTCCAGGCCAATGGGGGCTATGGAAAGCAGCGCGGGCCAAAGGACTTACTGGCCACCCTTCCCGCAGCCCCCATTGGCCTGGAGCGGCGAACCGCAGCCAGTGGGAGCCGCAATCGGCCGAATCTGCGGACATGGCAGGTAAACAAACTGGTCCAGCCCGCCAGGGGCTTTCCCTGAAAGAGCAGCGGACTTGCTTTGAGAACCACTGCTCTATACCACACAGGCTAGGACAGGATTTCCCCTAAAAGTAAAGTTGCAATATCTAAAGGTTGGGACAGAGAGCATCCATCTACCTTCTCCCTTTTTTGTAACTGATGGTATATCCACCACACTTCTAGTGATGGCAAAAATGATAATCTGAGTCAGTCTTTAGAAAAACATTTCTGCACTCTATTCCCCAATGAAATGATACACAGAAAGAACCTTGTTAGAAACAGGTATATGCACTTTTTGTAGGCACTATTCGATTTTAGACAACAGGCAGATCTGTCGGTGCAAATGGCTTGTGCTCCCAAATTAGGGAGCTACTTCTCTAAAATGCCTGGACTAGTACTTCTGGCCCCACTTTAGGGTTCAGCTCCTTTTAAAATCTGGCCCACATTTAATAGCAGAAAAATGATGGAAGATGAAATTAGAGCTGGTGTAATTCCATAGTATCTTAGACCATTCCACCACCCACCCTCCGCTCTGCTGGTGCCATCCACAAACAAGCATCTTATTGATATCATTGGAATGTTAGGTTGTTCCTGGTACATTCAGCAATGCAGCAGGTGCATTTACCTGCATGTGCCTGCAGAGTTTAGCACGTGACTTTCACAAGCCTTTTGGTTGAAATCTCAAACAGCAAGGTGCTGAATTAAATCTCTGCATTTTTGAAGCCTGAATGTGCTCTTTACTTAAAAAAAAAAAAAGAAAATCCCCCCCAATCTTTAATATGGGACCCAGAAAGTCCAGGTTTAAAGGCTTGATTGTGCAAGGCACCAAGTATCCCATCTGAGGTGCTGGGTGTGGCACTGAGGGTCCTCAGTTCTTCTCAGGGGCATGCTACACTTTGCAGGATCAGGCCCTATATCGTCTTGCTTATCTCAAGGGGCAGGCATTGAAGAAAATGCCTTAGGTAGCTAGGGGAAATGTTTTGATTAACAATGCTTTGGAGCTTATAGTTCTAGGTGCATGTACAGTACAGGATCCACATAGTCCTAGAGATGCCTTCCTGGAAGAAACACATCTCTGAAGTTTTGTTCCCATAAAATCCAAATGTCTGTAGTGGCCCCATTAATCTTAGGAAGACTCCTCTACTGTTTTGACTCAGTCAGATTGCTGGAGGAGGAGACTACTGAAAGCATATGCTCATAAACAATATTTTAATTAGTGCTTGTCCTTGCTGGAGGCAATGGAGTGTTGATGATCTGAGCCACTCCTCTAACGTCAATGAACCAGCTCTCTGGTGATGTCAGCTGGGCCTTCTGCACACAGACCTGATTGGCTATGTTTGGATTGCAGGGGCCGGCTTAGCTATAAGGTGAATATGCAAGGAAGCAGCTGTGTGGAGGTGTGTAGTCAGAGAGTGTTAGCAGCAGACACAGTCAGACAGTGGGGCTTTACTGAGGCTGAAGAGCCTTTTGTATTTCGCATAGGTAAATAAACAAACCAGCAGCAGACTTTGGAATTTGGAAAGACTCACTGGGCACTTATACAGGAAGAGTGCAAGCTGCAGATTCCAGAGTGGCTTTTTTTCTTTTTTTTTCCCCAGAACCATAAGTGGAATAAGTGTACCTGAAACTGATATGCCAACTGAAATCTCTCACGCCGTAAGAATGCACGCCATCTCGGACTTCCCTTTGACAGTGCGACTCCTCAGCAAGGGGCCAGAATACCTTCGCAGACAGATGGAGGCAGGCACCCCAGGCAGGAAAAGTGCTGTGGAAAGACTGGCAGCTGATAAGGCCAAGTATGTAAAAAGTCAGCATGTAATCAGCACTAAGCAGGAACCCGTCATCGGGCTGAGCTCAGCCTCAGAGAGCAGCAGTGAGAGCTGTTCAGTGGAAAACAAAAAAATCAGCAGGGACGTTGGTGGAGGGAAAGGCACAAAAAACTCGGAGCCAACTAAAGCAATGTATTCCTGCAGTGCTCCCCTGGAACCTGATCCACCCATAGCAAGGCGCAGCAGCTCCAAGAAGCAGGTACGGCCAGACTCCCTAGTGATCTATCGCCAGAAATGTGAGCTTGTGAAAGGTCAAAGCAATGAGAGGTCACGAGGGGGCCTGGTGAGGTGGCTGTTCCAGGGGTCCATGAAGGAGAAGCTGCTGACTTCCCCTGAGATGCCCAACATAACTGGGGAGGGCCTCACACCAGAAAGTGAGGAGACAGTATCCACCAAACACGCCGCCAATGAGCCAAACAGCCGTGTAGCTGAGCACGCTGCTCCTGCAAACACAGACGCACAAGCTGTTCCTGAGCGTGAGTGTGAGGACTCCTCACAACTGACTGTTGCACCTGATGAGGTCAAGGACATGAGGAGGAAAGGGCTGCATCGTTCCCAGTCTGATATCAGCTCTCGCTATTCCAAGTCTTTCTCTGAGTTTGACACGTTTTTTAAGTACTGCGGCCTCGAACCCGAGGTAGTCGAGGATCTGGGCAGAGAGAACTTCTCTGTGATTTCTGACATCTCCTTCAGGATCCGCAGCATCAGCCTGGCAACATCCGAGAGCGACTTCACAAGGCACAGTGGGGATGATGGGCTGTTGGAGGAAGAACTGACTGAGCAGGTCCCTAGCACCACGTCAGTGATTGAGCGCAACGCTCGGATAATCAAATGGCTGTATACTTGTAAGAAAGCCAAGGAGACTAACAACATGCTACAAGAGCTTGCGTGAAGGCTTCTCCTTTCAGCATGCGTTACAGCCTGGTAAACTCAAGGTGTGTGCAAAGCCCAGCCATGCCCATTTATATTTATCTTTTTATTAAAACACTGTTGATTTATCTGAGTTTGTCTGTTCTATGAATGGCAGGAACAAGCTGCTTTCTGCACATAACGTTGCTATTATTATTATTTATAGAATTACAGTAGCACCTAGGAGCCTAGTTTGGGGGAATGGAGTTCTTGTAAAACAGGAGTCCGGGGTATTACAACAACAACAAAAAAAAAGAGAAACCAACTGTAATTTGCAAGCTTGGATCAGATCCCCAAATGAAA
This sequence comes from Eretmochelys imbricata, assembly GCF_965152235.1. Taxonomy (NCBI): domain Eukaryota; kingdom Metazoa; phylum Chordata; order Testudines; family Cheloniidae; genus Eretmochelys; species Eretmochelys imbricata. The sequence continues at coordinate 39,390,156 of NC_135574.1, forward strand.
GTAAACAGTCAGGGTTTACAAGGAATGTCTGCCCTTTGCAGTCTCCTGCTTTGTAAATGACTTGTTTTCACCAGTTTCTGCTATGTTAAACTCAAGACAAACCCCAGAAAAATTATTCAGCCCTTAATTGTAGCAGGTAAGATCAAACAAACTGAACTGAACCACTCGACGTTTAGGGGTAGTCTATATTTACCGTGTAGTAGTACAATTTCCCCCTCCCTCCCCTTCTGTCTCGCTCTCTTTCTATCCCTCCCACTTTGCCTGCACTTATTATATCCATGCTTTTTCTAGAGATCCCATTCTCACAGAGCTTTCTGCTTTGGCAGTAGGAATTGCCAGCTGATGCCTAGCATTTCACAAGCTCTGCGGGGAAGTGGGACTGCTCTTTCTGCTCACGTCGATTGTAATCAGTTTGGCTCTTTTGACGTTGGAGAACGTTCGTGGCTTTGCCCACATGGTTGTGCTACTGCAATTCAAGCAGCAGATTTTGGGAGTCAGTGATGTGGTTTGTTTGGTGGGCCGGGCCGATATTTAAAAACTACAACAATGAATAAAAATGTGAGAGTCTTGGAAAGCTATTACTTCACGTAGAGAAATGGGCCAAATGCACTCCAGGTGTAAGTGGGCATACTTCCTATTGACTTTTAATAAGAGCTGTACCTATGCCTGGGGTGAGTCTTGTCTATTGGCAAGAACCATTTTCCTAGGAACTTTAGTAGCTATTCATTAATGCAAATTGCCCAAAGTATCCATTATATGAAAATCTTACTGACCCAAGCACATACATCCCTTAGGCCTTGGACCTCTTACACAGTATTATTTTAAATTGTGCTAACTGATCCTTGACACAATGAGCTACATGTGCCCTTTGTGAATTTATCATGTTCATAATCTGTATATTAAGAGGATACTAATTAGCCCTTGGCACAGTTGTTTGAAATGAGTCCATGGCTTATCCAAAAGAACATGGATATTATAATGCCTGAGCCAATTTCCTAGTGGATCAAGAACTGTTACCCAGATTTCTCCTGGTACACCGATTTTATAGTGATATGAATCCACTGTCTTCAAAGAAATTAATCCCACATTACATTATTGTAGGTAGGAAGTGAGTAAGGGCCTGTGACTCCATCCCACGCAGTTGCCTGGGGGCTCAGGGTTATGAAAATGTTGGGATATGCATTAAGCATACTCACTGTATCTCCTGACATGCTAACATGGTGGTGGATTCTAGCTTGGTTGTCTGACAACGTAGGGCAGTAAAGAGTCTGAAAGATGCAGCATACAGTACCTACTAACTTCTGAGCATTCCTAATGAGGAATATACCTTTTAACACCATTGAAATATATTAGGCTAAGAGAGCTTTCTAGAAGGCACAAGATGGAAACTTGATACAGATTCTGTTTAAAAAACAGGACATTTTTTAGAGGTGGATAAAAAAAGTATTCTGGTTCTGCATTTGTTTGAGAAAAACAAAAAATGCATTTTCATTTACATTTTTCATAGAAAGAAAAGGAGTACTTGTGGCACCTTAGAGACTAACCAATTTATTTGAGCATAAGCTTTCGTGAGCTACAGCTCACTTCATCAGATGCTCATGAAAGCTTATGCTCAAATAAATTGGTTAGTCTCTAAGGTGCCACAAGTACTCCTTTTCTTTCTGCGAATACAGACTAACACGGCTGCTACTCTGAAACCCATTTTTCATAGAATTACTTTTGTCATTGAAATGTTGAAAACTCAAAAATTTTTATTTTTGTCAAAATCATTTCCACAAAATATTTTTCACCAGCTCTAGAGTGTGCCTCCAGAATAGGGACAGTTGTCATGTGTGATGCTGTCAACCCACAGATATGTCACTGGGTGAAAGCTCCATGCCTGAATTCAGTTGCAGAGAAGAGAAGGTTTCTCTGAGCTGAAGAGTTCCCCTCCCTCACTCTCTAGAGCTGATGGGAGAGGGAGCCACATAAAACAGATGGTGGATGTGGGGGTTTGCAAAAGTTTCTGCAGCTGTGAACTTTTCACTATTATGAAGGTGGGGCCTTTGACCACCTCGTGCTACTGGGTGCAGGAGCCTGGAACTGGCTTTGTATAAAGCAACTGGCTTTGTATAAAGGGAAACAAGAGACGTCTGGCTGTAGGATCTCTTTGCCACTGCTCTTGGGGCCAGCTGTGAGGTTATTCTCCTACTAGAACTGTGGTAATTCTACAGTTACAGTGTGGGCCATGTGGGCCTTGTCAAATGGAAGAAGGCTGTTGAGCCTCTTATTATTTATTTGTGAAATGCTATCAGTGTGTTCAGCGTTGCAGATGACACAGGAGACAGATGATCCCTACCCTAAAGAGCCTACAAACCAGCTAGGCACACATCATAAAAAGATGTCTGGCAAAGGGTGCTGTAATGTATGGAAAGCCGGAAGTACATTCACATGTGCTCCCCACCTTCACAGAAGCTCTGCAACTCCCTGGTGCAGAATCAAGTGTTGCCTTTCTCTCTTTCTGCCCTTTGACCAACCCATCACACAGGCAGCATCTGAGGCCGTAGGTACTTTTGCAGCCAAAGAGACTTTCTTCTTGATTGGACCCTTAATATTTGTCATGTTAATAATCCACAGAGCAGGACTTTAGATAAATTATACTTCTGTTGCATTTTAGAGGGGTATGCAAAGGAAAGACAGAAGCAGGGCCAAAGCTGTGACAGGTTTTTCAAAGACATAGAATTTTTTATGTAAATGAAAGTACTGGGTTCTAAAATGTAGCATAGCAGATTTTAAATGGATTTAAAAAAATAATATTCTGATTTTACAATGGCATACTAATTTATTTTCAAGCTATCCAGGGTCAGCTCTTTAAAGAACCTTGCCCAAACGTGAGCGCATTTCTGTGCCTACGTTTGTTAATATAATTATCTCAATTGCTTGTGCAGATGGGGTTTTTGCATGCCCAAGTGGACTTTTACGGCCTGATTCTTTTCTCATTTACACCAGTGTAAATCAGTGCTAATTTTATTAAGTTAATAGCATTAAACATGCATAGACCTGATTTGTATAAAAGGAGAATTGGGCAAGTAGCTACCTAAATAGCCATTTGCACATGCAATGGCCCAATTTGCACATACAGGTAGGGTAACGTCACATAAATATAGACCCATACATATGTGCAAATGTTTTCATGCTTCTGTCTTTAAAAATTGTAGCCACAATTTTTCTTATGTTATGATGGGAAATTTACTTTTAAACTTTGTTTCCTTAATATCGTTTGATAGTGGTTTGGGGAAGAGGGAATACATAGGAAGCATACACCAGAAATTTTTAAGTAATATCATTAATAGTAAGGACAAAGAAATTCAGAGTATTGACTGACACCCCATTGTGCCTTTGAATTACAGGTAGTTTTATAACCTATTTCTTCTTATCCATATAGGCACAGGGTTGTGTTTTGTTTTGTTTTTTGAGGACATGGTGGCAAACACATTTAAAATTCCTTAACTGCTTTTTCTATGAGTTTGTGTCACAGTTTTAATGTTGCTTAAACATAGTTGTACATGTCTTTTTGTGTGTTTTCAAAACAGATACATGTATTGGGACAGGACAGGAATTTAGGAGATAGGGCTTTTGTTATTGGCTCTGTCACTGACCTATTGTCTGATCTTGGGCAAGTGGTTTAACCTCTTTGAGCCTGGCTTATGCCCCGGAGAAATAATACTTCCCTACCTCCCCAGAGCATTGTGAGATTTTAATCATGTTTTTAGAGTGGATGGAAGACACACTTGAAATGTTTATTGGTATTGCTTTCTGTTCCAACTAGCAGTTCAGAGGATGCTGAAATATGTGGGTACCACATGAAAATTCATGGTAACAAATGTCATCTACAGTGTCAAGCCTTTCCATGATTGACCTGAAATAAGATTGGTTGACTGGTCCTCAAGAATACATATAAACCCTTAACACTTTCATTAATATTTAAGAACTTACTCTTTTTTTGGTACTAATGTTTCTGTACAAAAGAAACGCTTAGCAGAATGATCTTCTGTATTAATCTAAACCACAAAATCTCCACTTATAACTCATCACGTGTTTACATAATTGGTTAATCAGAAGATGAGCCAGCAGGGAGACAAATTAACCACTCACATGCTAAGCCTTCAGCCTAGGCCCTTTGAAGCAATGCAGGGAACTTCCTGAAGTGAAGCAATGCATCCTGGCTTTCTGCAAATATTGGATGTGATCCACAAAGCATACAGAGACATTCATTACTAGCATTACTGATCCCTTGAATTTTACAAAGGCAAAACTAATCCGCATGGGAATGAGTATGACTGGGACACGAGTACTCTAACTCTCTTGGCAATAATATGCAGAGAAGTATAGTACAAACCTAGAATTGGTAACAAATTACTTGAGTAGAAGAGTGTGTGAGTGAATATACAACTCAGGTCATATAATTTGCTTATTTTTAGACAGGGGGTAGAAAGAGATTTTAACTGCTGAGCCTGAGATCTGCTCAGTCACATGTCACTTAATTGTATTTAATTACCCAATGAATGTGTCAAATAAACAGTTCAAAACTGATGCTATTTACAGCCCCTGGTTTAACAGAGTAGGAGAAGGACCTGCATGAACTTGGGTATCTATTGGTTAAAAACTAAATTCATAGGCTAGATATGGCTGTTCTAACTCTAACAACCTAGGGACTGTGTGGCTGAAAGTAGCTTTTCCCTCAGCTGCTTTCGCAGAAAGGATGCCATCTTGAGTTTAATTTGGAATGATATTCAGAGGGGCACACTACATTATGTTGTCCATCCCAGGCAAATATTTTGGTACACTCTGTTTTTGCAGTTTGTACCGTAAACCTGACTTTAAATATACAGGGACAGATTCTCAGCTGGTGTAAATCAGTAATGGAGCTATGCTGATTTCCACCAGCGGAGGAGCTGGTCCATAATTAATGAAAAATCAAGGAAAATCCAACAATGCTGATTTTAGGCCATTACTTTTAACAGACCCAGTAACCGTTATAAAACTCACCTACAAATATCAATGTACAGTGCCCAGCACAAAGAGGATTTGGGCCTTTTGGAGCTACCTTCATATAAATATTTAATAATAAATAAGGCTGAATTAAAGTAGTTATCACCAGACAATTGGTGGTGTTGACTCTGGGTCTGAGACTTGTGTTTCCTACAAACCCACAAGCTAGCTTCTTGTCAATGCTAGAGTTTATCCTGACCACAGGCCATCATGTTTGTTGCAAAAAATGCAGTGCTCACAGGGTATTTTTACACTGCAGTTAAACACCCGCAGCTGACTTGGACTCATGGTGTCAGGCTGCGGGGCTGTAAAATTGTGGGAGGAGACATTCGGGCTTCAAGTGCACCCCAGATTCTGGGAACCTGAGTGGGGAGCATCACACCACACAGAGATCAGACAGATAAGCTGAAAATAGAAGCTAGCCCTTCAGCTCCCTTTGGCCTTTGTGTAGACAAAGTGCTCAGCATTTATCAGCTGTGGGAACAGGGAGGCTAATGGACTAGACCCAGGAAACCTGCCCCAGGAAAACTAGGTGCTTTCTTTGCCTTTCAACAGACATATTCCTTAAAGCCCCTGGCATGGCCTGGTGTATTGAAATTGTTGCACCATATTTTAAAAAAGAGAAAAACCAACAAAACCCTCTGTGCATGTTTCCTAGACTCTAATGTTCATTCTGAGTAGAACAGCTTTTTTAAACTGCAGGTTTTTACTGAGTCAGACGCTCCTATTAATATTTTATGTTCCTAGCTTAATTTTTCATGAATTCTGTTATGATTGGTAAAACACTGCATAAATAAAACTGCTGCTGGAGACATGAAGTGAACTAACACATTTGTTTGAGCAGGATGATAATTAAGAAGCCATGTTATCTATAGTTAGCCTCAAAATAACCCAAAGGTAGTTGACTAGATTTTGCCTAGATAAGCAGCATTATAAAGTTACAAAGTCTTAAAGGCCAAATTCACCAATGACATTAGGAGGAGCACAACTCTATGGGCTTTCAGGGAGTTTTGCTCCTCATTGCTTTAATGATGGTTATGGCTTTAAAAAAAGGGTGAACTGAACATCCTCCTCTCTGACTGTAATCAAGATTACACAGTTCATATCAGTCCTCAGCTTCAAAAGCATTTTTTTAAAAAAAGAATGCTCCTTTTTAGGGTGGGTTTCTCAGGAAAGGAATTGATTATGTTGGTAGTAGTTGTAAGCAGTTGGAATGAAGTGTTAAAGCTTACCTTGTACCAGTATGATGCATTAAGTGTTTTAAATAGCACTTTTTTCTTTCCTTAGACTGAAAACATTCCCTGAGATGGCGGCTGACTAAACAGGACACAGACAGATAGACCCACAGCAAACTCTTCTATCATCTGGCTTATGATAAATCTGTGCAAGTTTATCAACTTCCTGTTGCCCTCCCACCCGTCTGCAGGCTCACTCTTTGTCACAGGCATATGTGTGTACAGAAGTACAACAGCAAGAGGGAAGTTACAAACTGAGACGGAGGGAAATTAAAGCTTCTGGAAGAGCAGGGGCAGGTTTACGTGCTAAAATATCTGGTAATATCCAGAAAGAGGTCAGTGCACCAGGATGTCATCCTAAATGTGAAGGAAGGTTGGTGTGGCATGTCTGGCTCTGACTGATGGCAAATCCATCAGCAAGACCCGGGGAGGAGAAAGCGGGAGCAAAGTGGCAATGACCTCTGGGTCAGGTATTTCTTTGCAGGGAGGCTCCACCTACACTTTCAAAGAAAGTGTGTTAACAGGACTTTAAACCTGGCTCACGCTGACATGAATTCAGCACACTCTGCCTGGCTGGTGACAGTGGACCAAACATGACAGTTTTATAAACAGTATTTAAAGCCAGCTGTACACTAGCTTCCTTCCGAGGCCTTGTCTAGATTGAAATTTAAGGCAAACTAGAGAACATGTTCTCCAACTAGACCAGGCTGATCAGCGAGTGGGAATGGATGGCTAAAATCATGTTTCACATATGGTCTTGGGCATACTCCCAAAGCCTAGCTATGACACAGGGAAACTCAATGCACGTTCCATATTAGACAGGACTCTTCTTTGTTATAACAGTGCTCCAGCATGATAACATGTGCAGTCTAGGTAGGCCCTTAGGCTCTTCTTATACTACATCTCAGACCCTGCCAGCACATGGTTGTCTATAGTCTAACACATTTATTTTTGTACTGAGGATGGGCAACATGTTTATTGACTCATGTTAGGGAATAGTGTCACAGCATATGTAATGTTACGGCTGATTAGCATGAATCTATAATAGCATTGTCCTATCTGCATTGTAAACAAGAAGGCATGTTAGGACACAAGTCCTACCTGCATTGTAAACAAGAAGGCATGTTAGGACACAACCGCAACATACCAGACAAACGTGCTGAGATTATTCGACTTGTAGTATAGACAGCACCATGTCAACATAATTGTTATAACGACTACACCTACTTTGCACTGACCAAGCAAACTTTCTTTGAACTGTGTTTAAACACTGTTTAAAAATAATTTGTGTCACTCAGTTTGATTGTAGATGTAGATGTGAGTTTATGGCCCTTGGCTATGCCTCAGATAGCTCAGTCAGTCATTAGTTATCAGAAAATGCCCTTCCCTGAGTTATTTATTCCTGATACCATAAATCACAAAGCAGGGTGGGAGGGAAATGAAGTAGGGACCAGATTCTGATTTTAGTTATAGCAGTGTCAATCTGGAATAATTGAACTGATAAAAAAGAGATCAGAATCTGGCCCTATATTTCAGTGTGCTGAAAGGTTAAAAGTTGAACCACAGGTTACCATGGCTATAGTATTCTGTTTACAGCACTGGACTGTCAGACCTGTACTGTAACAAGTACAGGAAAATGAGATTCCATTCTCAACATTCCATTAGGGTTATACGCGGTAAGCAGTCAATCAGCCCCTTTCAACGATTAGCTGCCATGCCCCCACCGAACAAAGTGAACCAGACACAGGCATAGAGGAGAAGATGGAATGAACACCTAATCAGCACTTTTAACATCTTATAAAAGACTTAGTCTTGTAACATAACTATGAGAGAGGGAGGAGAAGGACTGAGTGATGGCATTTTTATAGAGCATTCACTCTAACCATAAGAATCAAATATTTCCGATTTTAATTTATTCAACCATTGTGAGCCAAAATACTGCACTTTAAGTGCTATTTAATAGTTTTTAGTTGACTTTAAGTTAACAATAGACTTATGAGTCAGGCTAACCTTATTTAATTAAGAAAAACGTATTTGTCACTATTTCTCACCCCCAGTATGAGAATGCAGGGCATTTGTCTATATTGGTTTAGTGTTAATTCACATACACATATCTTAAATTGTCTATATATATAAAAATAACATTTCCAAATAAAGTATTTATTGAATCTGCTCTACACAGGGGAAACTGAAATGATTGTATTAGTGAGACACAGAGTTTAAGGTCAGAAGAGACCACCAGATCATCAGCTCTGACCACTTTTTTATCACAAGCCACCAACACCACCCAGCACCCACACACCAAACCCAACAACCAAAATTTGACCAAAATATTACAGCTCACAGGAGAATAGACTATTATGTGCCACAGGCAGAGAATAGGAAGGACCAAGTAGCACCAGTGAGCTACTGTATACTTAGAGAGTAGCACCTTCAAAACAAATAATCTAAGTTTCGGTTTTGATTCACGATAGACTACACCGTCAATGCTAATATGGTTAGAGTTATCCACTGATGTGCAGTTGTTTAAAGGGAGATTGTAAAGATTGATAAGTCAGCAATGTGACCCACTGTATTCTTATGCTCACTTTGCAAATTACTGTACATGGAATTATGTATATGTTTTATCAAAAGCTATTGAATGCTTTTTCTTGGAAATACGAATGAACCACTGTAGACAGCTCAGAGCTCATGAGAAATCCCACAGCTACAAACCAGTGCACCAACACAATGGAAGGGGGGCCGGGTTTTTAGAAAGGTTTCTGGTTTCCCTTTCAAGTTTCCATTGGGTCTGTATCAGAGATGGTAGTGAGATAAATTGGCCATGGACTTTAAATAACAGGAAGAGATATGTAAAGGACTTAGATGGGATTCTCAAAAGCATAGAGAATCAGTTGATTCTGTCCCGATTGAAGTCAGTGGGAGTTTTACCATAGATGTCAGTGGGATCAGTTATGCCAGGATTGTGCATTTTTGAAAATCCCACCTTTGGCCTTTATGAGCTGCTTAATGGAGCTGTGCTGACCTTTCACACCAACACTAGAGCAAATGCACCTGGCTTTGTTCAACTTTGGATGTGTTGAACCTCAGAGAAGATTTACCCAAGACCTTTCCTTACACCTAATAAGCTATGAATTCCCCTTACCTATAAGTGTCTTCTGAGTAGATCTACCCTTTTCCACCTTACCAGGAAAGAGGACAGCTGACAGTCCCTTTATCCCTACATCTCTTGGGAGAGGACATCTTACCACGCTCATCCTGAACAGTGGGAATTAGCACATTCTGCTCAGGTTCCATTGCTGCTGTTACTTATAAAGCCTTTTACCTCATTCTGATGCTGACCTGCCCCATGATGATAGGGAACCCAATGGCTACTCTTGGCCATTGACTCTCCTTATCCTTTGACTCTCCTTATCCTTCAACAAAAACCCTTAAAATAAGGAAGGGATGCACTGGGAAACTCATCTATTTCATTACGAAACTGGTGTGATTTGTAAGGGGTTGCTCAAGTTTTGTTTAGCGCTTTTGGGTAAAATCCCAGCCCCACTGAAGTCAATTGGAGTTTTGCCATTGTCATCAGTGGGGCCAGGACTTACCCTTTATTTTCATGCAAACATAAAACTAGGATTGCTGGGAGAAGATCACAAATTAACCCACTTGTTTTTGTTTGACTGGAACCATGCAAACAAAGAAAGCCACATTGGATGCAACCCTATTGCACAGTTTAATTTTAACGGTCCAGTGCTCTTCATAACCAGTTTTTTAAAGCTAATATTATCACTGTGAAAAGGGACAGTGTCCATAGTTTTAATTTAACAGGAAAAAAGGTACAAAGTCTGCTTTTATGGCGAGAGCCTGGTGTTTACAATTAAGACATCAGGTGTAAACTATGATCCCTTCAGTATATTGTACATAGCCATGTACAGGAATCTGTGTAACAAGAAGAAAAGGAGTACTTGTGGCACCTTAAAGACTAACAAATTTATTTAAGCATAAGCTTTCGTGAGCTACAGCTCACTTCTTGTTAGTCCCTAAGGTGCCACAAGTACTCCTTTTCTTTTTGCGAATACAGACTAACACGGCTGCTACTCTGAAACTTGTGTAACAAGAGTGCAGATTGTTGTATATATATACACATTTTTAAAATGGATATAAATCTTCATGCTTCAGGGCATAAATCAACCACTAATTGATGGGGACTAAGAAGAAACTGCCTCCTATAAGCATGTTATTCCATCATTGTCTGTTATGGGGTTTCTTGCACCTTCATCTGGTCCTGGTCTGACCTAGTATGGAATTTCCTAGGTTCCTACGTTTATATTCTTATAAAAAAACAAATCTGTATTTTATTTCATTGCATACAAATTAAAAAAAAAACACAACTGAAAGTTTGTAATTTGTTCTTGGTAGCTTGTAGTTTTATTTTGTTTGTTGTTTACATTACTGTTACTATAGTTTTTTTAAAACTCAGACTCCTTGTCACATGTTTAATTGCTCTGGGTCAGCAGCTTCTTGTGGTGGTGAGCAAAGCTTTGGTTTGAAGAAACATTCAAAGGTGCAGATGATTCTCTGAAACATATCCCAATCTCTGCGTAAAGAACCAGGCAGGCAATCTCTTAAGAAGATCTCTCTCATAAAATGGATAGATAAGAAGATCTCTCTCTGGTATCAGTAAATTTGATATCTACAAAGCTAATCTTTCTCATAATAATTTGTATTCCCATTTTAGGTCATGGTTCAAGTGGCGTAACATTTATTTTTAAAAGCAAACAAAACTTTTTCAAACTAATTAGGGTTGCCAACTTTCTGACCGAACAAAACCAAACACCCTTGCCCCACCCCTTCTCTGAGGCCCCGCTCCACTCACTCCATCTTACCCCCTCCCTCTGTTGTGTGCTCTCCCCCACCCTCACTCACTCAGTCATTTTCATAGAGCTGGGGAGGGTCCTTTTTCGACCGGGTGTTCAGTTGAAAACTGGACATCTGGCAACCCTAATTTTCGGTGTTACCTACATTTGGTTTTGTTCAATCTCAAAAACTAGGATGTGCCTCAGGCAATATTGTACAGCCATTACCCTCACACCCAACTGGCCAGAACAGCTGGGTGTTTGGGTCCATCAGGAAAAGCTCTATCTGAGGAACCTTACTGAGATAATTTTGTTTAATGGATTGAAAGAGACAAACTAGATTTAATAAATGTGTGTTTTGTGGGAAGAAGTGAAATAATGGTTTTTAAAGTGAGTTTTTGCTGAAACTAATACATACTCATCCTAGGGTCTCAACATCATTTGCCCTTCAAACTGCTAGACAAACACCTGTCGGGGTGACCTCTCAAGGTCCCTTCCAGTCCTACAAGTCTATGATTCTATAATCTAATCTTCTTAGACCGGGCCTACCCTTGTGACAGGGTGTAGTGTATGTGTGGCTACATGCAACAGTGGAAGGCTCCTGCAAGGGGAGGAGCAGGAAGTTGCCTGGGCCTTTCCCTGCCCTCCCTGCTACCTGAGCCTTTCTCTGCAGCTGGAGTCTTTCACCGAGGCAGGGAAAGACTCCAGCAGCAGGGAAGCAGCAGTAGTTTCTACACTAGTAACAGCAGTGTAGACATGGGAGGCACTGTTTGGGCATATACAGAGCCGTGTAAGAGATATACTCTAGGGTTCAGACATTTAGGGCACTCTGTTCAACTCACCAAAGCAGTGCCTCAGTCTGCACTGCTACTTATACCCCTGCTAGCTCAGTCTACACACCACCACAAGTGTAGACCTACTTATGTAAAAGTAGTCTCACTGACAAGAGCTTGAACACAACTCAGAGTTCACTGCTATGCAGCCAGTAGGATTAAGGTCTTTAGCACAAAACGGAAAGCAATTTTGAGATCATTGAAATGCAACCCCTCTCACAAATCCTAATTAATTTGTGTTTGTGCAAGGTACTAAGCAAAGGCTGGGCAGGGGAAGGAATTCATGCTTTTAACTTACGGGTGGGACAAGCCGCCTTAGCAGTCTGCAGCTGGTATTCTAGTCTCAGGGCTGAAACAGCAGTCGCTGTACTTCCTGAGGTCCCAGTCCAGCAAAGCAGTTAAGTACATCTTTATTATATTAGAACTCAGCCCTGCAGTCCTTTTCCTCCTAAGTAGGCCTTCCTCATGCAAGCCTGTGAACTCAGCTGGACCACTCTCACAAATAAGGATTTGCAGGCTCAGGTTCACAGATTGCCCAGTGTGGATAAACAGTCCTTTTAAATTTCACAAATTACTCATCAAGATGCTCTTCTTTCTGCTCATCTGTGAACAGCTTACAAAGCACAGCTGTTGAAAAGAGAGCCTGTGGTGATTTTACAGCTGAGAACAAGACCCTTTGCTGCAGCTTTACACAGACTGGTGTCTACTGAACATTAGAGTGTATAAGATCTTGAAGGGCTTTTCACAAAGCATTCTCTGAAGCTCTGTGCAGTTGCCACTGACAGACGCCCTAGCACATACGTGACTTACACAACCCTGCAAAGACAAGCCTCCTAACACAGTTTCTCACTTTTTTAAAAAATGGTGCAATAAGATACATTATGTCCCTCTCCTTACTTTAGTATCTGAGCACATTCTTTAATACAGTTAACCTCACAACCACCGTTCCCTGCCCATAAGGTAGGGAATTGCTATTGTTCCCATTTTACAGATGGGAACTGAGGCACAGAGATTAAGTGGCTTGCTCAAGGTCATACAGGAAGTCTGTGGCACAGCATGGATTTGGATGCAGGGCCCCCAAGTCCTAGACGAGTGCTGCAACCACTGGACCATCCTTCTTCTTAGTTTCATTAAAGCTTATCCTTGAAAGAAAATGAAGACATTTTTAAATTACAGGGTTAAAAAGCCTGACTACTTCAAACTAATTTTCCAACCCCCAAAAAGTAGATTTGAAAAAGCTCACCCTCCTGGAGGTTCACCTACCCTTGGTTCAGGGATCTCAAACTCAAATCACCACGAGGGCCACATGAGGACTAGTACATTGGCCTGAGGGCCCCATCACTGACACCATTTCATACAAAGATACAACCCCCCCCCCCAGCCCCACCCCCACTCCACCCCTTCCACGAGGCCCTGCCCCCGCCCCAGCTCTTCCCACCCCTTCCCTGCCCTCATTCCAATCCCTTCCCCAAAGTCCCCGCCTCAACTCCGCCCCCTCCCTGCCCCCTATTCCAACCCCTTCCACAAATCCCAGCCCCGCCCCACCACTTCTCCGCCTCCTCCCCTGAGCGCACCACATCCCTGCTCCTCCCCCCTCCCTCCTGGAAAGTCCTAAGTGCTGGGAGATAAGCGGAGGAGTGGGGATGCAGCATGCTTGCGGGACAGAGGGGGGTCAGGGGAGCTTGGCTGCCGGTGGAGTCGGCGCCTATGGCGGGCCGCAGCAGATAACGCACATAAATGGCCTCGTGTTTGAGACCCCTGCCTTAGTTCATACCATCTCCTACACACTACACACAATTAGGCAGTGGTGCTTTTCAGGCAGCTCTGGCAGATGAGCAAAGTCACAACTTGTGTTTCTCTTTGGTCACTCTATTGTGCTTTTCTCCACTGTTGCATGCAGAGGAAATATTATTCAATTGTTACCAATTTTTTTTATTAAAATTCTCAGTTAGGAAACAAGACTTCTTTTCAATCACATACAACAAACTGGGTCATGAACACTGTGTATGCATTACATGCATGGGCCCAAATGGTTACAAGTTGGGTTACAAGTCTGCACCCAAAGTTAAGGCCACACATTTGCATGTGCAAGATTTTACATGCAAAACACTATTGGCCAGAGCCTCAACTGGTATAAATTAACAGAACTCTACTGAAGTTAATGGAACTTCTCTGTCATACACCAACTGAGGATCAGATACTCAGTACATATGTGAAACTGGGGATTGTTATGTGTAAATAACTTTGTTCACACATAACAATGACTTATGTGCATGCATTGGGACTTTTGTGTGTGCCACTCATAGATACTGTCTTTTATACATTTGGGTGATGTTTAAGTTAAGCATATAATCACACCATTGATTAGCTCTGATATTGGACTCTGCTGCACGTGCTTTCATTTGCTATTTACTACCTAACATATTGTGGGCCAAGTTAATTGACTTCAGTGGGGTTTTGCCCATTTACACCTGCCAAAATTTTGCCACATATAGCTTAAAAATAAACAAGAAAAAAGACAAAGGCAACAGCATCACCAACACCAAAATGAGTTTCAGTGATTTCAGACATCCCTATCCCCATCCAGTAGTTCAGCAAGAAAGGACATGAAAACTTGTAAAACTAGCTTGGATAATTTGAGAAGTATTAGGTTGTTTTAGCGAGGAGTGTGATTAAGAGAGCTAAGAGTCCTGTGTGGATTAAGGAAAATGCTTCAAAAATCAACCACCTTTCAGGAGCATCACCTGTAGCGAAAAGATGGGAATAGTAATTACTGACACTAAACCACTAAAACATCTGATTGTTTGTCACATAACTGTGATGACTGTAAATCAGTGCTGAACAGATCTTCCTCCATTAACGAGCTAAACTGTAGAAACAAATGCAAGGATATTGATAGGGCTTACCTGGTATTGCTAATTTCTTCCTGTTAACGTATCCTCTTTGATTACTTTTTCACTGAAAATCTAGGTCATTGAAAGTCTAACCAGTTCCCCTTCACTGTTCCAGAGTTATCTGTGAGCTTTAATTGCTCAGCTTATGCTGGCCTTGACAGTCCCATTTTGTGTTTACATTTCAAGCTAATTCATCCAGACAATGAATACACAACCTGAGGTACTATCATAAGGTAAATGTTGCATGTTATTTTCTTATGAATGATGTTTTCCAAAGAGACAAAAAATCCTCCTTCCCTGCCTTAACTCTAGACCAGTGGTGGGCAACCTGCGGCCCACAGGCCGCATGCAGCATGTCAGGGCGGGCCGCCAGACAGTTTGTTGACATTTGCACGGCTGCCCTCAGCTCCCAGTGGCTGCAGTTCACCGTTAACGGCCAATGAGAGCTGCGGGAAGCAGCGTGGGATGCAGGGACATGCTGGCCGCCGCTTACCGCAGCTTCCATTGACCAGGAACTGCAAACACACTGGGAGCTGTGGGCAGCTGTGAAAATGTGAACAAACTGTCTGGCGGCCTGCCAGCAGATTACCCTGACAGGCTGCATGCGGCCCATGGGCTGCAGGTTGTCCACCACTGCTGTAGACACTGCCACAACTATATGAAAACAAAACAAGCAAAGAGCCCAGGATCTGCAAGTTGCATAGTTAATCAGAATGGTATTGCATGAACGTTTACTATTTTAGCCCTTTTCCTGCCACATCCCCTCCCTTTGTTTAATGTCATCCCTTGTTAGGTTATAGCTAGCCTAGATAGTAAGTTCCCTGTGGCTGGGGTTGTCACTTTACATATCTGGAAAGGCCATGGGCACCTTGGGAGCTAAATAAATACTAAATCATAAAAATCTTTTAAAGATGAAATATATTCCAAAGCATTTAAGAAGGTTGCAGCACAGAAGTGTAAGAGTGAATGGCTGGCCAGTGAAAATAATAACGTGTCACCTGGGTACTAAAATACAAGCCTTGCACAAGTGTTAGCATGGAGGGGGGAAACGGTCCTGGGGTATTGCGGATCAGGTCCAATGTATCATAGTTTTTCATAAATTTGTTGGAAGTGAATAGCCTGCCCCTCTTATTCCTTGGTGACTGACCCCTGCTCAGCAACCAGCTTCTTCAGCAAAGTAAGGCCTCTTGTGCTCAGAGTCATATTCAAAGTCAGCACTTCTCACTGCCAGAGTATAAACATAAAGGAAACAATAATGCAGCCCAGTGTGTCCCACTGCAAATGCAAAATAAGGTAATTTTCTCCAGCCAATAGTTCTCAGAAAGGTGGGGTTGTCAGTCAACAGCTCTCCCATGAAGCAGTAATGCTTCTTAGCCAACAAGGGGTCAACTCCACCTGACTTTTTAAGTCTTCCTATTCTTCTCCATTTGTCTCCAGGGAACATTTGTTCTCTCTCCTTTCAAGCTCTCAGAACAAGCATATGTCCCGAACACTCTGCTTATAATCCAGTTAGGATCAGAGTGGGGAAATCATCCCTGTCACACCCCTTCCCATTCCCTCATGGCAAGGTTCCACTGTAGTCTCTGCAGTGGGAGCAGGCTCCGATTCTCTCTTCCCTGCTTTGGGAGAGGGTTTCCACCTGACCCCTGCCAAACGCTGCTGGGGTCTCATAATTACAAAGAGTTGCAATTTTCACTGAAGTGGTGCAATTTTCACTGAAGTCAATAGGAATTTCACCCACTGATGCCAGCGCTGGATTTGGCTTTCTCACACCAGAAAGATACTTGTGATTTCTGAGATTTTAAATATAATTTCCAAAGAAGAAAAGTGATTTGGGGGATTAAAATTCTTGTCTTTTCCATAATAAGTCGCTAAAATCAGCTTGTCAAAATTCAGGCTGTCCTGTAGCATGACACACTCATCTGTTATCTTGTGCTGCTTTCAGAATATTGTGGAAGCCAGCAGATGGATGGGCTGGTCAGAATGTTCCTTGTTTTCGACTTGATGCCAAGTTCCACAAGCACGTCATATGCAACAGGCGGGTTTTTTTTCATAATTACTTTGTTTAAAGCTTTACAATCATGCTTCTATTTGCTACACAAAAGACAATATCGGGTCCTCAATCTGCATTTGTAACCCACTTTAATCCCAAATGTTTACAATACAAATCAAAGTGTATCATCATGTGGCGAGACTCTTGGCTTACTTGGGAGTGGCCAGAGTTGCTCATGCCTAAGCCAATTCAAAGAATTGCCATTATTATAGCCCCAAAATTAATTGGGATAGTGCACGAGTGCATGATGTATAGGAAAACCTGGCTACGAAGCTGGCAGATTGCCTTATAGAAAAGTCCAATAGAGTTTAATAGGGAATTGTATTTCTCCTATGGAATTCACAGAAACATAAAGGAACAGGATCATCTCTATTGAATTCTATAGGTTTTTACACTAATTGCCATAGAACTCTAATTAATTTCCATAGAATTTTAACCTTTCCTTTCTTTCTTTCTTTCTTTCTTTCTTTCTTTCTTTCTTTCTTTCTTTCTTTCTTTCTTTCTTTCTTTCTTTCTTTCTTTCTTTCTTAGAATCATAGAAGATTAGGGTTGTAAGAGACCTCAGGAGGTCAGCCAGTCCAACACCCTTCTCAAAGCAGGACCAACACCAACTAAATCATCCCAGCCAGGGCTTTGTCAAGGCGGGCCTTAAAAACCTATAAGAATGGAGATTCCACCACCTCCCTAGTGAAATAGTGTTTCCTAATATCCATCCTAGACCTCCCCCACTGCAACTTGAGACCATTGCTCCTTGTTCTGTCATCTGCCACCACTGAGAACTGCCTCACTCCATCCTCTTTGGAACCCGCCTTTAGGTAGTTGAAGGCTGCTATCAAATCCCCCCTCACTCTTCTCTTCTGTAGATTAAACAAGACCAGTTCCCTCAGCCTCTCCTCATGTGCCCCAAGTCATGTCCCCCAGCTTCCTAATCATTTTTTTCCCTCTGCTGGACTCTCTCCAATTTGTCCACATCCTTTCTGTAGTGGGGGGCCCTAAACTGGATGCAATATTCCAGATGTGGCCTCACCAGTGCCGAATAGAGGGGAATAATCACTTCCCTCGATCTGCTGGCAATGCTCCTACTAATGCAGCCCAGTATGCCATTAGCCTTCTTGGCAACAAGGGCACACTCCTGATTCATATCCAGCTTCTCATCCCCTATAATCCCCACGTCCTTTTCTACAGAACTGCTGCTTAGCCAGTTGGTCCCCAGGCTGTAGCAGTGCATGGGATTCTTTCGTCCTAAGTGCAGGACTCTGCACTTGTCCTTGTTGAACCTCATCAGATTTCTTTTGGCCCAATCCTCCAATTTGTCTAGGTCACTCTGGACCCTATCCCTACCCTCCAGTGTATCTACCTCTCCCCCCAGCTTAGTGTCATCTGCGAAGTTGCTGAGAGTGCAATCCATCCCGTCATCCATACCATTAATAAAGATGTTGAACAAAACCGGCCCCAGGACTGACCCCTGGGATACTCCACTTGATATCGGCTGCCAACTAGACATCGAGCCCTTGATTATTACCCATTGAGCCCAACAATCTAGCCAATCTTTCTTTCTTTCTTTCTTTCTTTCTTTCTTCATATAAAATATAAAACATAAATCCTATGCTCTAAACACCTATTCCATAGGTTTAAATAGAACAAATAGTGCAACCCAGCTGCCTGTGAACAGAGCTATCCCTTGGGTAGGACGAATCAGGGTGACTGCTCCAGGACCCGCACTGTGGGGGGCCCCGCAGGCCAGTGCAATTGGCCGGCGTGGTCGGTCCTGGAAGAGACGAATCCATTACTTCCACCCCGGACCTCGCACCTCCCTAGGGATGGCTCTGCCTGTGAATATAATCTTCCCAACCCTGAGCCTACTTCCTCCTTAATAGGCTATAAAAAGAAAGGCGTAGTAGCCTACCCAGAATCTGGATCTGGCAGGATCTGGGGGAGCAAGTTGCAAAAGTATGGTCACCTCCCACAGCATAAAGAAAGCCCCACTTAGGGTTTGTATGCACACAGTTATACCGGTTTAACTAAGGGTCTGAATTTAAACCAGTTTAGTTAAACCAGTGCAAACCCCCATGTGGATGCTCTGACTGCAGCTGAAGAGTGGGTTATTTTGGTTTTGCTCAGTCAGTTGGCAGGGTTAAGCTGAAGAAAAATAAAGCACTTTTAAACTGAAATAAGAGTGTCTACTCAAGGGTTTGCACCTGTTTAACTCAAATGGCACAAGCTTGTTTGTAGATAAGGACTTAGAGCTACGCATCTTTCCTTTCACCATGCCCCCTACCCTAACAGAAAGAAAGGGTGGTTTGTAGGAGCTGCTGTGACAGAACCACTTGCTCATCCCCTTACGCTGGCATTATTCTCCTACAGCAGCTTTAGGGTCAGTTTGTGCCTTGCCCTATTCTTTAATAAAAAACACATGTGCCACTGAGTAAGTTAAAAGGAGAAAACAATGGTGGAGCTACAACTGGGATTCCTTTTTGTGCAAGTGAACACTCTGTTGTTTCAAATAGCCCTGTGTTTACCCTTGTGTACAGACTGAAAAAAAATATATCTAACTAGGTGGGCAACTTAAATTTGCTCATTTAACCCTCCCCCTCACTTAAAGTCACACTTGGATCCCTGTGTGTGTGTGTGTCCCTCACTGCTTTGACTGAGAGCCCCACCTATGCATCTGTTGACAAAATCTCACCTTTGATCTTTCCAAGAGTTTTTCTGGATATTGGCTAATGTATGGAGGAGCTCTAGCTGCAAATTTCTGATCCAGATCTAAACCATCCAAACTCAGGAAAGTGCAGATCTCAGATTTTGGCACCACAGAGGAAGAGCCTGTCATAAAGGTTGGATTTTGATTCAAGTCAAGACTTCACGCAAGTTCAGGGTCTTCCCATACAGAGCTTTGGGATAGGCCATGTCCAGTTTTTGAGGGTTTTGTTGTCAGAAAATGAGTCTTGTGTAGATAGTGAGTTCTTTGGGGGCAGGGACTGCCTTTTTGTTCTATGTTTGTGCAGCAGCTACCACAACGGGGTCCTGGTCTATTACTGGGGTTCCTAGGTGCTACCAAACTACAAATTTAATATTTTATTTATTTAGTTATAAAGACTGAGATAGGTTCCCAAATTGTTTACTTTTGGAAGCAAGTTCAACAGCCATTCCAAAATTCCAGGGTTTGTTCTGAATAACACAGAGGACACAGTTGAAGACAGAATTTCTGAACAATAATGACCATGTTTAAATTAGTTATCCTTGAGCTATGACTAACAGTGACAGCATCTAGGGGACAAATAAAGACACTGAATTTCAAGAGGATGTAAACCAGACAGTTTTGAATGAAATCAAATGAGACAATGCAATGGAAAGAAAGATGACAGAGTGGAAATAGAAAGTGTTCAAAGATAAATGAGTGTATCCCATGGGTAAGGTGTGCCAAAAGGAGAGAAAACAAAGCCAATGTAGATTAACAAGGAAGTCACAAATGTAATCAAAAGTTCAAGAAGGATGCATTAGAACCCAAAACAGGGGACAGAGATGAAATAGAGAGCTCGCAGACTGTGAAAAAAACTGTGTGTGTAAACATGATGATAAGATTTTCAACTGTGTGGAAGATATAAGAAAAATTCATCAGGGATAAACTGAGAGGTCACCTGGACTGCTACGGCCTCATTAGAGACAGTCAGCATGGATTTACTATGCTTTACAAATTTGACAAGTTTTTGAAATAAAACAGAGTTTTTGGGGAAATTATGAATGTAATCACAGAGACTGGAAATTGAGTTTATATTATGTAATGCTTTTCATGTGCAAGCTCTCTCAAAGTGCTCTACCGAGTAATGATAAAGGAAATACTTTTGGAGTATAAGACTGGGACTTTTCAGCTTGAAAAAGAGATGACTAAGGGGATATATGATAGGTGTATATAAAATCCTGACTGGTGTGGAGAAAATAAATAAGGAAGTGTTATTTATCCTTCTCTTAACACAAGAACTACAGGTCACCAAATGAAATTAACAGTCAGCAGGTTTAAAACAAACAAAAGGAAGTATTTCTTTGCACAAGGCATAGTAAACCTGTGGAACTCTTTGCCAGAGGATGTTGTGAAAGCAAAGACTATAACAGGGTTCAAAAAAGAGCTAGATAAGTTCATGGAGGATAGGTCCATCAATGGCTATTAGCCGGGATGGGCAGGGATGCAAAACCATGCTCTGAAGTGTCCCTAGCCTCTTTGCCAGAAGCTGGAAATGGGCAACAGGGAATGGATCACTTGATGATCACTTGTTCTGTTCATTTCCTCTGGGGCACCTGGCATTGGCCACTGTCAGAAGACAGGATACTGGGGTAGACAGACTATTGGTCTGACCTAGTATGGCCTTTGTTATGTTCTTATATTAAGGGAGCTGTGTGATTGTGAAGACAAAAGGAGCAGTACTAAGACATTTCCCAATGTCTCATACATAGCTTTGGGGTAAAATTTTCAAAAGTGCCTATGTGACTTAGGAGCCTAAACTCCATTTTCAAAAACAAGTTAGGGCCAGGTTTACAAAGGTATTTAGACACCTAAAGATGCAGATAGGTACCTAGTGGGATTTTCAAAAGCACCTACATGAGTTAGGCACTTAACTCCCAATGACTTTCAATGTGCCTTTGCTCAGACCCTTATTGAGGTGAAGTATTTTGGCCAGGATATCTACTGTTTCTGAAAGGTCTCAGCTAAAGAGCTAGCTGAGATGAGTAGAAGAAGCTTCAGTTGGGTGTGAAATATGGCAGCTCTGTATGAAGTATGACAACTCGAAAGTGCACATACACCTGAAAGAGCACTGTAATATCAGCATTGTCGAGGGTTTGAGGACAGGTGGGATTAGGGTGACCAGACAGCAAGTGTGAAAAATCGGGACATGGGGTAGCGGGTAATAGGATCCTATATAAGAAAAAGACCCAAAAATTGGGACTGTCCCTATAAAATCGGAACATCTGGTCACCCTAGGTGGGATTGGAACCCTCAGACATGTGGGGCAGATGGGGCTTAAAAAATGTGCAGTGACAGTGATACACAAATGTGCAGTGACAGTTATAAAATGTGCATTGACTTTTAAGAATACACATGTTGGTAAAAATAAACAGACCTATGGAATATTAATCTAAATCTGGAGATTCCAGCTGCCCAGAAAAGCTCTTCATTATCTGATATGTGCATTGACTTTTTTGAGGTTATGTTAAACTCTGGACCCATTGTTCAGTGCAGTATTAACTGAGACATACTGACACTTATTATATCTCTTTGACAGCAAGAGAGAAGATTATGGTGCATCACAGAGGACACAATCTGGCCAGAAAACCCTGCCCATAGATGACAATGAGGACATGAGGCAATTGAATTACAGCTCCCATGAAACACTTCCAAATCTTTCGTTTGTTTGTTTTGTTTTGTTTTGTTTATTTTCACCTGACAGTTTCCACTGAACATTTTTTGGTTTAATATTTTGGTGAAAAAATAAAATTTTTGTTAAAAAAGTTTTAACAAAAATAAATTTGTTTGTATCAAAATTCGCAGCAGAAAACCCCCTTAGTTTTCATATTAACTTAAAAGTCAGATGGTGACTGCATTTGTGAATGTACAACTACTGTGGCTGTTAATATATAACTAAACGGAAAACACTTTGGAACATGAATCTGGGTTTGTTTGAGGCTGATCCGTCTCTCCTGCGGTTGGCAACAGCAAAGCAAGGTCTTGATGTTTGTACGTGCAGTGGTAACTCATGTTAAATACACAGTTATCAGCAAACAGTGAGGTAGAGGGAAGGTGAATTAGCTGTAGTTATTTCTGTTCCCAACAGATTTAATGTATAGCAATTGCTGTACTTATATAGTAATTTGCCATGCAAGGATCTCAAAACACCTTGGAAATATTAATGGATTAAACCTCACTACAGCCTTCTGAGGTAAGTAAACATTACTATCCTTATTTTCCAGAAGGGGAAATTCAGGCAAAGAGAGATTTGTTTTAATTACTTTTCATATAGCCAGTTTAAAAAGAAGATATCACATATTAATACATAAGGGGAAAACAAACTATTAGCTGAGATACCTCAGCGATTGGGATAGATAGATAGATAGATAGATAGATAGATAGATAGATAGATAGATATGCATTCAGAATTTTGTTAAATAAAGAAAGGCTGGATTGAAGAACAAATGCCACTATAAATAATGGAACCAAGTGCATAAAAACAGTTTAAAAAGGGAAGGGAGACCAGAGTATGACCCCTAGGTAGCTTTGGTGAATTTAAATGATGCCATATATCAGGTC
Source organism: Eretmochelys imbricata (assembly GCF_965152235.1). Lineage (NCBI taxonomy): Eukaryota > Metazoa > Chordata > Testudines > Cheloniidae > Eretmochelys > Eretmochelys imbricata. The sequence goes on from NC_135574.1 coordinate 39,413,347, forward strand.
ATAGGATAAGCCTTGATGGTAAAAGATGTCTTTTGCTGACATTTCCGAAATTCCTCCCCATATTACAATTACAAAAAGGATTAATAATCCATTCATTCTTTGCTCTTAATTTGCAGAGTTAATTCTCTCTCTCTGACGCACACACACAGACTCAACAATTCTAGACACTCACTGTGCAGTGCAACATTACCAACATTATGTAGCACTATGTGAAATATGCTGGGGACTCCTGGAAATCATACACTGTACTCGTGTCCTCCCACAAAGGGGCAGAGATCACAACTGTTTGCAGACGGAATCTGTATTGTTGATTCCCAGTCCTCAAGGTACAAGCAGATCCTGTCTGCTGTAGTTCCAAAAGTAAAGTATTAATAGAATCATAGAATCATAGGACTGGAAGGGACCTCGAGAGGTCATCTAGTCCAGTCCCTGCACTCGTGGCAGGACTAAGTATTTTCTAGCCCATCCCTGACACTGTCTAACTTGCTCTTAAAAATCTCCAGTAATGGCGATTCCACAACCTGCCTGAGCAATTTATTCCAGTGCTTAGCAGCACCAAAGAGACACATGCCAATTTCCTCAGCCATTCAGTTATTTGTTTAGCCCAGATGTGAGCAATTTCCCCTCAGAGCTCCTTGGTAACATTCATGAATGGATTTCACTAGCAAGGTAAGCTGCCATAGTTGCACAGGCCTGTTACATTATCATGGGTTTTCCCCGCATTAACATTTTCTAACTAGCAATTAAAATGAATATTGCAAATACAGCCAGTTTTGGAGCTCTCAGGTATCTAATGAGTTCATTAATCACTGGGATCTGTGTAGTCACTTCGATGTAGGTGTTTACATAACAGCAATACCAAAACTTACTGATGTGGATGACATTCAGAAATACATGTTCCTAATTAGGCAGCAAGCCAAGAGAAAGTGTGGCTTGATACACTCTTTAATGGTGGATGTATTCATCTTAATTAAAAATGATCACAGGGCCAATAAATAAGCCATTCATCTTGGCTCCATTCTGCGTGGCCTCTTTTCCTGTTCCAATGTTACTCTCGCTGGTGAATGCAGTGTTTTGGTAGCCATGTTTGTCCCCGCTGCACAAATCACCATCTGATGAAAACTTGTGTTTTTCAGAGAAGTATGACTGGCCTTGCCTTTCTAATATCCTCTGGTCTACACGGCTACAACACTGCAAACAACTGTGGAAGATATTGAATGTTGCCATCTGAAATGGAAACTCCACAACATGAAAGAAAAGGAAGCAAAACTTAACAGCAGCTTCTACTTCCTGAGGAAATACAAGAAACAAAACATACATCACCCCCGAGGACTCACCATCTCAGAAGTTGGTCCAGTAAAAAATATTACCTCACCCACCTTGTCTGTCTTGCTGGTGGACATAGGAAGCAGACACCACAGGGCCATCCAACTATGACTGTCCGCATGTGCATTGTCCATTCTTAGCTTATTTTCACTGTTCATGAATATCATGCAAAAATTAACAGGAAGGTTTCTCAACTACTCAGATTTTCTGTCACTCTAACTTGTTGGTGAGCCACCCTAGTCTGTGATGGTGAATAGCATGGAGACATCCTGCCACAGGTAGACAGCAACTTTATACTGATAATTCTTAAAATTTCACAAATTAATATAATATGAATATTAATAAATAATATATTGGGCCTCTTTCTCCACTGCTTTGCACACTATGCAGTCATGTAAATCGGGGTCAAGCAAGGGCTGAGTGGGTGTAAATTGCTGCCATTCTGATTCAGTAGGATTTTGCTGGAAAGCTGGCCAGAAAATTTTCAAATATGCTGAGGACTCCGGAGAGCCTAAATCCTATTGACATTCAGTGGGACTTAGGCACCTAACTCTCTTAGGCACTTTTGAAAATCCCACGCAGAGAACATACCAAACACAATGAGCAGTACAACATTCTGCCTGGATATACCAAGTAGTATGCAGCTACTATGAAGTCTTTAATATGCAGCTAGGTTGAGAAAACTTCCCATGGCAGAGTCCAAACTCAGACTCAACTAATGAGTGTTCTCACCTGTCTGAGTGTGAGGAAGTTGCCCAATCCATTTATTATTTCAAACTCAGCTCAGATGAAGGCAGGGTCATTTATTACTCTCCTGTGGGAAACTGAAAATGCACAGACTCGCCATACCCCAAAGCAAAGTTAGATTCTGTATGAATTGGCAAGACTCAGCTTTAACTCACTTCTACCCAAGAGAAAAGGTGATTTAGAAATGCTAATGTTTAGTTAATTATTCCCAGCAGCCACCACTCACAAGGCAATTTGGGTCACCTGTCTACCTCTACTTCAAACTTTCTACATGCACAAATAGCATTTAAGAAGAACTTACCCTTAATCATGAGCTATAATACTCAGGCATTTGCCGATTCCTTTGCAAACAGTTCTATAGCATGTACAGACTAGATTCATCTAATTAATGGGTGGCATGTAAAATAATTAAGCAATCAAACCCCATTGGCAAGGCATTACAAGGGAATTACTGAATGTCTTGGGTGCATTGCACAGTAAGGGACCAAAGACTGAATGCCTCAAGCCACCTGTGAAGTGCAATAATACCCGGGAAATGCACAGCCAAGCAGCTCTTATTTCTGATGTAAAATAGACATAAAGGTATAAAAATGATACCATATATCTACTAGGGATTCCTGACACAAAGCTATAGCTGCTGAAAACCAATCCAAAACCTGTCTTCAAAATGCCATTTCAGCACTATAGTTAAGGTACAAATGAAGAATAAACCAACATTAAAACACCAAAATACAGAGGGTGAGATCCTCACCCCCCACTTAGGGTTGCCAACTTTCTAATCACAGAAAACTGAACACCCTTGCTCCACCCCTTCCCTGAGGCCCCGTCCATGCCCACCCCTTCTCCGAGGCCCTGCCCCAAATCACTCCATCCCCCCTCCCTCCGTCGCTCGCTCTCCCCTGCCTTCATTTACTCATTTTCACCTGGCTGGGGCAGGGGGTTGGGGTACGGGAGGGGGTGAGGGCTCTGACTGGGTGTGCGGGCTCTGGGATAGGGCCAGAAATGAGGGGTTCAGGGTGTGGGAGGGGTGCCGGGCTGGTGCAGGGAGTTGTGGTGTGGACGAGCAGGTGGACTCCGGCTGGGGATGTGGGCTCTGGGGTGGGGCCGGGGATGAGGGCTTTGGGGTGCAGAAGGGGGCTCTGGGCTGGGGGATGGGGCTGAGGGGTTTGGTGTATGGGAGGGGGCTCCAGGCTGGGGCAGTGGGCTGAGGTGCAGGACGGGGTGAGGGCTCTGGCTGGGTATGTGGGCTCTGGGGTGGGGCTGGGGATGAGGGGTTTGGGGTACAGGAGGGGCCTCTGGGCTGGGGCAGGAGGTTGGGGTGCAGGGAGGCTCCAGCTCCAGCTGGGGGTGCAGGATCTGGGGTGGGGCCGGGGACACTGTGCACACTGCCATTAGGCTGCCTCCTAAGGATCCTCTCAGAAGTCTTTGCATTGGCAATATACCAACAGCGGGGTTGGGGAAGGGGTATGTCAGGGGCAAGGCTACAGTACTCACTGCTACAGAGATTCTTGGCAGTGCTGCAGCTCATGGGGCAGTTCACAGAATCATAGAATATCAAGGTTGCAAGGGACCTCTGGATGTCATCCAGTCCAACCCCCTGCTCAAAGCAGGACCAATCCCCAACTAAATCATCCCGGCCAAAGCTTTCTCAAGCTGGGCCTTAAAAACCTCTAAGGATGGAGATTCCACCACCTCCCTAGGTAACCCATTCAAGTGCTTCACCACCTCCCTCATGAAATAGTGTTTCCTAATATCCAACCTAGACCTCCCCCACTGCAACTTGAGACCATTGCACCTTGTTCTGTCATCTGCCACCACTAAGAACAGCCTAGCTCCATCCTCTTTGGAACCCCCCTTCAGGTAGTTGAAGCCTGCAATCAAATCCCCCCTCACTCTTCTCTTCTGCAGACTAAATAATCCCTATTCCCTCAGCCTCTCCTCATAAGTCATGTGCCCCAGCCTCCTAATCATTTTCATTGCCCTCCGCTGGACTCTTTCCAATTTTTCCAAATCCTTCCTGTAGTGTGGGGCGCAAAACTGGACACAGTACTCCAGATGAGGCCACACCAATTCCGAATAGAGGGGAATGGTCACACCTTCGATCTACTGGCAATGCACCTACTTATACAGCCCAAAATGCAGTTAGCCTTCTTGGCAACAAGGACACATTGTTGACTCATATCTAGCTTCTCATCCACCATAACCCCTAGGTCCTTTTCTGCAGAACTGCTGCCTAGCCACTCGGTCCCTAGTCTGAAGCAGTGCATGGGATTTTTTCGTCCTAAGTGCAGGACTCTGCACTTGTCCTTGTTGAACCTCATCAGATTTCTTTTGGCCCAATCCTCTAATTTGTCTAGGTCCCTCAGTATCCTGTCCCTACCCTCCAGCATATCTACCACTCCTCCCAATTTAGTGTCATCTGCAAACCTGCTGAGGGTGCAATCCACACCATCCTCCAGAACATTAATGAATATACTGAACAAAACCAGCCCCAGGATGACCCTTGGGGCACTCTGCTTGATACTGGCTTCCAACTAGACATGGAGCCATTGATCACTACCCATTGAGCCTGATGATCTAGACAGCTTTCTCTCCACCTTATAGTCCATTCATCCAATCCATACTTCTTTAATTTGCTGGCAACAATACTGTGGGAGACAGTATCAAAAGCTTTGCTAAAGTCAATGAATAACACGTCCACTGCTTTCCCCTCATCCACAGAGTCAGTTATCTCAGTTCTGGGAGGCTACCAAAATTTAACCAAGTTCCCAAGGCTAAGTTACCCTGGGTGTGCTATTGCAGCCCCAACTATGGAGGGTGCAAAAATGTCTTAAAACCACCTTAGCATCTCCTCCCCCTGGGCTAGAAGTTCTATGCTGTGCCCTTTGAAGAAAAACTAGAAAATATGGAGCAAAATTGTAGCTTAAAGGGAAGTGACAAACAAAAATGGTGAGTTACAGAAGGGGAAAGAAGTTGCTCTTTAAAGTAATTGTAAATATTTTTGCTATTTATAACAGTATCCATTCCAAATGCGTCCTTTTCTAAAAATGAGCTATCATGCATCTGGCTGCTGGTAGTAACTGTGTTATCAGTGGGTTTTTCCCTGAGTCAGCAACCTCCTTTGAACTGTAATCTAATAGAACCAATATTTTCTCTGAGTAGCCTGTCTTTAGTATCTTGAAAATTCTGTTTGCTGTTTTCCTCCAAAATACAATTATCTTAGGGCAGCCCCACCATCCATTTCAGAATATATAACTTCCTCTTTATATATTTTTCTTTCTTTAGTCGGAGCAAGGTACATTGATACAGGGTTTTGCAATAATTTTCCTTACTGATTACACAAATAGATAGGGTTTTGATCTTCCTCCAGATATTTTCCTGTTGTTCCAAAGTGACTTTTCCTTTTAGAGCCTTTTCTCTTTTTGCATAAAAGTAGTCTTATCTTCTAGATTCATCAGTAACCATTGGTATACCATGAGGAGATCAGGCCTTTCCCATAAATAATGTTCCTAGACTCATTTTCTGTATCAAATTCCATATCTGAAGTGTTATTCTGATATTTTTATGTTGATCTAAATCAGTGGTTCTCAGACTTTTGTACCGGTGACCCCTTTCACAGAGCAAGCCTCTGAATGCAACCCGCCTTATAAATTAAAAACAGTTTTTAAATATATTTAACACCACTATAAATGCTGGAAGGAAAGCAGGGTTTGGGGTGGAGGCTGACAGCTCGTAATCCTCCATGTAATAACCTTGTGACCCCCTGAGGGGTCCCAACCCCCAGTTTGAGAACCCCTGATCTAAATCTTTTAGTTAAAAAAAATTCAGTGCACTAAATTTATATTTAAAATCCTGTTGTTCAATTTCCACTCACTGTTTCTATTTAACTATAATCTTTTATTATTATAACCCTAAAAAATATAATGCCCCAACCACACTCTAATCATGTTCTTCTGTTTCTGGATCACTATTTCTCCTCTAAACTTTATCCTCTTGTCTTGGTGGTTCATCTCTTTGGTGCATTTTCAAAGGGTAGACATTGCCAGTTCTTGGAAGATTTTTATTACTTGGTTGAAAATCATCAGTGTTTTTCCTTCATTGCTCTCAGTATTTTTCCCTATCGTGGTAGTAATGTTGATGAACAATCACTTCTCTTCCTCTGGAAACTGCTGGGGTCTTGGGAATAAGGGATCTATGGGCCATCATCACAATACAAATATATACCTTGCTGCCCAATTGTATTTCTTCACATAACGCACAGTCAACCTGTGGAACTGTTTGTCAGAGGATGCTGTGAAGGCCAAGATTATAACAGTGTTCAAAAAGGAACTAGATAAGTTCCTGGAGGACAGGTCCATCAATGGCTATTAGCCAGGATGGGCAGGGATACAGAACCATGCTCTCAAGTGTCCCTAGCCTCTGTTTGCCAGAAGCTGGGAATGGGCAACAGGGGATGGATCACTTGATGATTACCTGTTCTGTTCATTTCCTCTGGGGCACCTGGCATCAGCAGACAGGATACTGGGTTAGATGAACCTTTGGTCTGACCCAGTATTGCCGTTCTTATGTTTTTATGATCCTACAAACAGTTCTTAATGGACAGATCCCTGCATCCTGGTAGAGTTTGAATGAATTCAATTGCTTTCAAGATAAACATGCTAGCTGAGTGCTCGCAGTATTGGATATAGCTAGCAGATGCTTGATCTATTCCAGTACATGTGGGCACAATGCATAGTTACAAAGAAATTATTTATCTCACGATCTAGCTAGGTTCTTATATGGCCACTATCACCTAGCCCAGTTCCTTAATGTTATTTAGGCAGACAACTCCCATTGAAATCAATGAGAGCTAGAAACCTAATTACCCTATAAGGAGCTGGGCCTAATTGCCTCACAAGTAGCTAAAAAACAGAAATAATACTGTTCTCTCTTTCTTCCTTCCCTTTCAGCCAATAGGAAGAATAGCTTGATTTATTCATGGGAGTTTGTTGTTTGTTTAGGGGGCTATTTTGTGTGTGTACATATGAAAGAAAAAGCTTAAGAGGGAAAGTCACAAAGGTGAATTTTGTGTTTAGGGTATTCTGACTTCATTGGGCTTTGGATCCCTTAGTTCTCAGTGCAATGACAACAGTGGACATCCACTTAAAGTCAATCATTAGTCCCTCTGACCCATCCCTTATAAACAATGCTACCAACAATTTCATCACTGCACAGGATGACTGATTGCTCTGGGTGCCCTTATTTGTTTAAAATAAGGATGGATCTCTCAGTCCTTTGCCAAAGCCCCTTCTGCAAAAGCTGGATCAACCATTTATGAAATTTGCATTTTGCTTGTGAAATATTTTTTTCTTCCAAAAGTCAGAGGGATATGAAATTCATTAATTTTTAATGTGGTATTTTAAATAGGCCATTGCCTTACCTGAGGCATCTGACTGAGGCTCTTGGAACCAAGAAATTGATAAGGCAGCTGCATCTTCCAGTTGGAATATCCACAGTTCCATTTCAGCTTGCACAGAAGCCAGTGCATTTTGTCAGACTGCACCATATTCAGGTGCTTTGTATAATATGATGACTTTTACACACAGATCCATATTTCTCCCCTTAGCTGTGCAGTGCAGAGGGGGGGAAACTGGATGAGAAAACCATGGTAAGGCCCTGACGAGGGGAAATATGTGACGTTGCCCATTCACAAAGCCACTTCTGTCCCTTCACTAAATATCCAGGCAGTCCAGGGACTACATGGAAGGAACAGACAGGGCAAAGAGTATGGAAACAGCCACTGTAATGGGCATATGCCGCCTCCAATATGCAGTCTATCTATCTTAGCTTTAAGGTACTTGGCACCATGGGGTCTCTGTGTTAGGCAATTAAGGATAATATTGAGCATGTATCCAAAAGAACAGAGTTCTCACAGCCTCCCCAGTGCAGCGTGTGTGTTTTTCTTCCTTCCGTGTGTGTGTACATGTGTGTGTGTGTGTTTTCTTTCCTTCTCCTCCTACCTCCCTTTTCACAGTGTTTCTTCTTTCCTTCCCCTCCCAGGATGGTCTGGGGGTGGTGGGAGTTAATGAGTAATCTGACTCCTTTCCACAGAACAGCTCAGCACTGGGCAATGAGGAAGTTACAACTTCAGGGCATCCTGGCTACCAGCCATACCTTGCTACTACGGTGTAGGCTGGAGGCTGCAACACAGTGTGGCTACGTGAGGAAGTCCCTCTGGACAGCTGAGCATCCTGGCTCTCTCTCCTTTCTCTGGCTCTGTCCCTGCTAGCCCCCATCCAGCAGTGTCACTCGAATAGGGCAGATCTACACTGCAGCCTAAGTCAATATAATTTACGTCGCTGAGAGGTGTGAAAAAGCCACCCTCCCACCCCGAGTGACACAAGTTTTGCGCTGTCCACACCAGCGTGATGTCAGCGGGAGATGCTCTCCCGCTGACATAGCTTTAGCTTCTCACCAAGCTGGAGCAATTATGCCGATGGGAGAGTGCTCTCCTGTCGGCATAGCGCATCTTCACCAGATGCTCTACAACCATGCAGCTGCATCAGTGCGGCTGCACCCGTGTAGTACTGTAATGTAGATTTGCCCTGAGCAGAGGGGAGAGCTGTGGACTGCAGGATCCGACAGAGGTTGGAGTTCTTCCATTAGCTGGGTCTTGTCTGCACATTTGTGCACAGGAGAGATCATACAAGCCCATATTAACACTGAATAGCTAGTGCAGACATGATATTTCTTACACAAGGTGCCAGTACCTCATGTTTAGTTACTGGGCAGTAACTTCCAATATAAACCCTTGCCATTGATAACACAGGGCAGCAGGCTGCACAGAGATTAGAGCAAACAGCCTGCTTGGTTCGGTACAGCTCACTGATAATGTGAAATGTGAGGAGGTGTGCTGGACTAGCTGGAAAGTTAAAAATGCATGTTTGCAGGAAGCTCAAGTTACAGCCTTTATTTTTGTGTAGTGGTTAGCTCAAGCGTCAGTGGCTGCTGTTCACTGGTGCATGTGGAATTAAACTAGTGACAGGCAGAGAGAAGATGAGAGAACACATGGAACACAGCAAGGAGCAAGGGCCCCGTTGATGTTATCACTCATCTCAGAAAGGGCGGGTGGAAGCGGGGAGGAGCTGCATGTCTCACTAATGCAATGTGCTGTGACCTCAAAGAGCTTCTGCTTTCCTTTCAACTCCAACTCCCAGAACGGCGAGACAAGAGAGAAAAAACAAATGGGAAAGCCCTGAAGGTAGGTAAGACACATACAAAACAGTAGCATGAAATGTCCCAAAGTGAGTGAGGAAAACAAAACGGGGAAACGTGCTTTTACTGAAAACAGAGCATAATTTTCTATCTTCAACAGTAATTACCTGTTGCCCCCAACCAAGTTAAGTAGCAGTCATGTTAGGGGTGGAAGGCTGAATGGGCTTCCCTTTTCTTAATGCCTACTGGCTTTATAATAGATAAAAACTATTAATTATTATCTTACATTCAAGCCCTGATCCAGCAAAGCACTTACCCTCAAACTTAACTTTCAGCACATGAGTTTTCCCACCAAAGTCACTGGGGCTATTCACTTGCTTAAAATTAAGCGTGCACTGAAAATAAGCATGCACTTAAGTGCTTTGCCAGATTGAAACTGTGAGTACCTTTCACCTGCAAGTTCCCTAAAGTGCCATACAACTTATCGGGCATATCCTACTCTCAGCTCATTCACAGCACCCCTGCTGACATCAATAAGAATCCTATGAGTAGGGCCCTACCAAATTCACAGCCATGAAAAACACATCACGGACTGTGAAATCTGGTCTCCTTCTGTGAAATTTGGTCTTTTTGTGCTTTTACCCTATACTATACAGATTTCACAGGCGAGAACAGGGGGATGCAATGGTAGTGCCACTTCCCCTGGGGTAAAATTCCCCTGACAATCAGATATCAGGCTGGTGCAGAGGAAGGTAGCTTCCAAATAACTGACCGCCTAAATTCAGCCATGGAGCAACAAGTGAGGGTCTCACACAATTAGGGTGACCAGATAGCAAGTGTCAAAAATCGGGACGGGGTAGGGGGTAATAGGTGCCTATATAAGAAAAAGTCCCCAAAATCGGGACTGTCCCTATAAAATCAGGACATCTGGTCACCCTACACACAGCACAAAAAAGAGGAAGAACAAGACTTACAATAACACCCAGATGTCAGTAAGGTCCCAGTCCTACAAAGGCTTATGTATGTGATTAATTCACCATACGGCAGCCACAGTTTAGCAAAGCATTTATGCTCATGCTTAATTCCATCCCTATTCAGGTTTCAGTGGGACTTAAGCAAGTACTTAAGTGTTGTCAGGAACAGGGATGCTTTCCTGCAAGTTCCACACATAGGTCTTTGTGGGAGTTTTACATATACACACACATCTTCTTCATGGCTTCATCTGATTCATTTTTTCCAGAAGGGAGTGGGAGGGGGCAGAAGGGGACAAAGTTTTTAACTCCCTTCTGGTAGCTGACAGCACTGTATGTGCCAAATTTCTATTGCTGTGCCAAATTTTTAATTGTTTTCCCTTTTTCCTTTGTGCTCTCTTCCCATCCCTGTTATACTCAGCTGTGAAAAAGGAGCTGAAAATAATAAATTTAGCTTTAAAATAATTAGCCAGAAATTAATAAAAAAGCACTATTCCCACAAATTGCTGGTGTTTGTAGGTATAAATAACTGACACATTCCCGCTGTTTTACTGAAAATCTCTGACATTCAGCAGAAGTGTTCTTTAATGTAGCAACTCTTTTCTGGACTTTGTTTATAATAATGGATTATATTTGATTGTCTTCATTGGATGCTCAGTTTGTCAAAATGGAGACATTCCTAGCATTAATAATACCACCTAGTTCTTATATAGCACTTATCAGTGGATCTCAAAGCATTTTACAAAAGAGCTTGGTATCATCATTCCCATTTTACGATGGGGAAAATGAGGCACAGAGCAGTGATGTGACTTGTCCAAGTTCATGCAGCAGACCAGTGCAGATTCCCTGAGTTCCATTCTAGTGCTCTGTTCACTAGGCCATACTGTCTCTCTTTAGAGCCAGCCAGAAAATGAAAAGCTATTCTTATGAAGCTGTTTGCGTTTTAGAAAGTTTTTCCATCCTGAATTGGGACAAAGTCAAAAATACAAATTGTTTTGTGGGAAGGGCGGGGAGGCAGAAAAATTCTGCTTTGGAAGAAGTGTAAGAAGGGGAGCTTGGCTGCCAGTGGGTGCAGAGCACCCACTAATTCTTCCCCATGGGTGCTCCAGCCCTGGAGCACCCACGAAGTCAGCACCTATGCCCCAACCCCACCCCAGAGACCATACCCCCAGCTAGAGCCTGCACCCTCTCCCACACCCCAAACCCCTGCCCCAGCCCAGTGAATGTGAGGGTGGGGGACAGTGAGCGACGGAGGGATGGGGGGCTGGAGTGAGCAAGGCAGGGCCTCAGAAAAGGGGCAGGGCAGGGGTGTTTGGTTTTGTGCAATTAGAAAGTTGGCAACCCTAAATATACTGTGGCTCCAATATCTCATCAGAAGGATGGAACTGAAATGTCACACTCCTTCAGATGGATGTAGGGTCAAATCTTGGCCCCACTGAAGTTAATGGCAAAACACTCATTGATTTCAGTGGGACCAGGATTTGATGTGATCAGAATAAACTATGAATAATTTGGGAGCTATCAATCAGTGGTTGGATTACAGCAGGGACATTCCTGTTTGCTATGTCGCTCATTCAGAATTCAGACACAGAGCTTAAACAATAACTTTCATTTTGTTCTCTCTGATCCTGAATGCCACAAACCTTCCTTCTCTTTCAGGACCTTCCTCAGAACACACTTATCTGGACACTCTCTTTATGCTGCTCTACATGCCCATGTCAGTGAAATAAAATCTAAATTCATCAAAAAAAGAGTGGTGCTAGCACGCGCTGCACATTTTGAAAACAAGCAACTTCATAAATGGCTTGTGCAGGTCTCCTTCCCTGCCGCTTTGTAAATGGCACATCTCAGCCTGTGTCATTTGGGATCATATTCAAGATAGACTGCAAGCGAATGCCTTGAGTCTGGGGACCAGGTCCCTTATTTCGTCTATAAACTGCCATACAGGTCTCTGGCATGATATACAAACATCATACTTAAAGACTACACATGGTGTAAATGTTCACTATGATGGGAGAACCCTGTTAAAATTAATGGAAGTTGTATAGCAAAATCCCCACCCAGAATACTGAAAGTGTACCCATCAATAACCCAAAGTCAATGGCGCATCCGTTCTTTATGCAGAATAGCACATCAGAAATAACTGCTGCAACACTTTGGAAAGTGGCTAAATATTAAACAAGGATTCTATTCTTTGCTAAAGCTCTGGAAAGGTGAAATTCACCCCTGTGCAGTAGCACTGCAAGAGGCACACCTCCATCTTACTTAAATCCCCAAAACAGGGCTCACGGAGAACTTAAATGGTGCTTAGACTTTTTGATGGCCCTCTGCACAGGAGGAAATTTCACTCCAGATGAAAGGCATGCACTCATTCTTTTCATGAATCCAGATCACAGGTTTAGCTACAGATAAGACATTATTCCTCTGCAGGAGTAGTCTAATGTAGTCACTGTTAAGGTGAAAAGTGACATTTATTCATTAATTTCTATTATGTACTGTTCTATAGAATAGTCTATCATATGCTTTGTCCTGCCAGCCTCTAGAAACTGATCAGTCAAAGTCTGTGACATATCACTGTCCCCTTTGAGTCATCTCATCTGGGATTTGTTGATTGTGATCTTTAAAGAATTGAATGGTCCAGGACTCAATGGCAATTAAGATTTATTTTCCTGCTCTTGCTATTGGTTCTTGTAGTTTAATTGTCCAGGGCAATGGCCGAATATTCTCAGTGGAGATTCCCCCACTACACAACTTACTTTCTGGCAGTCCTCCAGACAGAACCTAAGTTTTGTTAGCTATATGGTAACTTCCAACTTATCTGTATGTATATATATCTTACTATATGTTCCAGTCTATGCATCCGATGAAGTGGGCTGTAGCCCAAGAAAGCTTATGCTCTAATAAATTTGTTAGTCTCTAAGGTGCCACAAGTACTCCTTTTTATAGTGGTTTATATTAACCTTGACTTTATCATCACAAAGCTAGTTTATTCATTCAATCCAGTCACCTCAGACAGACTATATTAGCATGTATTGTGTTTTAACTGCCACATTTAATATATTCACCTAATGTCCAAAAGCACTTTCACATCTGAGTAAATCATTGTGTATGGCCCAATAACAATGATGTGGTGCTTCTGGTTATAAGAACTGGTCATTTAACACAAAGACACAGACACACAATAACATTCCTTGCCCTCCACAGTGTGTTCAACCTATACAGTACACTTCAATTTTTATACTTATGACAACTGATCCTCTTGAAGGTTATTACTGTTTAATCATAATCCTCCATATGGTTGACTTTCTTAAATGTAAAAGCAGATGTTCTCCCTTTCCTCAGTTGCCAACCAGCTGAAGTTCTGCGTTTTATTGATTAGAATAGCCACTTGATAATATTTTATATTAAACATTTATTCACTTATTATTCTAACTTTTGTAGTAAGTTTGTGCCATTTTTAACCCTTCTCTTCATGACCATTTGAAGAAGAAGTGATTCTTTCACTGCTTTGAGATGAGCACCTGGGTTCAGATCAACGGAGAGGAGGAAACAGCTCAAGTGTGGAGTTAAAAATCATGATATTCACCATTATGATACCCCACAAATAATGTTATGTAATGTAATGTCATGGCAATGTAAAACTGTGCCCCTGTCCATCACACGGAGAGGAATGGTGACATCTGCAGTACACCAGGTCAGAAGGTTAATCAGACTCCACTAAGCACAATGTTTTTTTAACTAATCCATTTTTGTTTGTCTGCACTGTAAACGAAATACCTCGTGTAAGCTGCATTAATTCTTCTATTAGTAAAGGCAGGATTTATCAAGTGGTAACTGGGATCTGGCAGATAGTAGGTGCCATGCTGGGCCCCTCATGGAATTGTTCCCCCAGTTCTTTAGGAATTTCCAGACAGGAGGTTGGTTCTGTTTTCTCTCACAGGAGTGTTGGACTGATAGGAAGTGAACAAAAAACAGCTTATTATCTAAATCACTTAGCTGTTGCACCAGCATAAGAGCGGAATTGTATTTTCTGAAGCCAAACAAACAGGCCAATTAATTTGGCAGATTTTCCTGTTTGGAAAAAGCTATTACCATAACTCTCTCTTCAAGTCTAAAGGGCCTTTCTAAATGAGATAAGACCAGCCAGTCAATGGGTTTGTCTTTCCTGTTACGATACCGATATGCTTTGGACAGGTCACCCTGGGAAAAGGAGAATTGCTTTACAAGTCCTTTTTTAAAACCAATTTCCTGCTTTTCTAGTTAAGCACCTTAGTTCAGAGGTCACTGAGCTTCCCAGCTACAGCATACACTAGTAGCCATAAGTTACTGCTGGCTGTCAGGCCTCATAAGTAGTCTAAGCAGGATTCAGTTTAAATCATTAGTCACCTGGAAATGTCTATTTCATCCGACCCAAAAATCAACAAAAAACAATCCATCAATAACAGTCAGGAACCGCAGCCTCCCCCAAACCTAGTGCCCACAGGGATCTGATGTTATCGGCCCCATGGACAGGTAGGGAGCCCTCTGCAGCCGTGCTGTCACAGCCCTGCTTGCTAATGGCCAAGAGTATGGGGGTCATCCCCGGGCAGGACCCGTTCAGCAGCCAGGGTGCCTCCTCCTCTTTGCAGCCCTGACTGAGTGTCTTTGCTCTGCCCTGTCAGGACTGCTACCTTCCCCACACTGGCCCCACAGCTGTGAAGGGAGCCCTCTGCAGCCCCCCTGTTACAGTCCCACTGACTCACCAGCCAGGAGTACAGAATATGGATGTCCCAGAACTGTTCAGCAGGGAGGCCTCACCCACAGCTGGGGACTCTGCCGCCTCCTCCTCATGGCCCTGGCCTGGCATCTTCACTGCATCAGCCAAAACCTCAGCCTCCCCCTCATCTTGTGCCTGGGAGTCTCGGACCCCTCAGCTGCACAGAAATCCCCCTGCAGTCCCGTTGTCAGCATTGCCATAATCCTAACCCCAATTCTAACCTCCCTTTATTTCCCACAACTGTGAAAATTAACATAGTTACAAATAAAAATGCTTAAAAATAAAAATCAATATTAATTGCAGAAATTACAAAAAATAAAATTGAATTCTGCCAAAGGATCTGGTGTTGCCAGCTATCATGATTTTAATGATGATATCTGCTTTTCTTAAGCCCCAGATTCTGGAGTCAAGTGATTATGTAGAAGACTTAGCTGAAAGAAATCATATATATTACAGGCACGCACACACATGCCCTCACAATGGTGGAGAAAAGCTTTAAAAAAGAGAACCCTAAAGGCTCACCAAGCAGAAAACAAAAAAGAACCCAGACTAGATGATTTTATGGTCCCTTCTGGCCAGAAACCAAACCAAACAAAAAACCTATTAATCTACGAACCTCAGATTTCTCTAGTTCTTTTTTAAACTCATAACTAAATTTTTAATTTAGTTTTTAACTCAAACTGTTGAAGTGTTTGATAAAAAAATTGAATGTTTTAAATTAAGAATTTAAGTTAGTAAAAATTTAGTAAGAATTTCAAAACTTTATGAAATTGTTACTGTTTTTAACAACGAGCTGCAGAGCTGATCCATTTTTTAAAAATTTTGGGGAAAATTTTTTACATTTTCAAAATTCTCAAAGTTGCTTACTGTATATTGATTTTTTCTACCTTTATTTTAAAATGCTGCATGATTCCTGGTTTTGCCACCTGTTTTTAATTGTTTTTAACACTGCCTTTGTCTCTTAAAAAAAAAATCAAACCTGTCCCTGTTTCAACTTTTTAAAAGCCTTCCCTGTTGCTCTGTGTGGCTCTCACATATTTCAGTAACACAACACTGTGTGTATGAAATGTTTTCATTAAACTGTTCATAATTGCAGAAAGTAAGAAAGTAGTAAGTCAATCGGGATCTTACATGTTTATTTTTTTACAACTACTGAATATGCTTGTAAGGCATCTATCAATAGGCATTTAAGTGTCATACAATAATATGCACTGACTTGAAATCAAAATAAAGGGCCAGACCCTCAGCTAGTGCAAGTCACTGTAGATACACTGTCTTCAGCTACAGGTTCTGGCCCAAAATCTCAACCAGTCTAATCCAACACAATTAACTTGAACTAACCGGTCTGGCACAGGGGCAAACCATTTGACTTTGATTGTCACTTGTTTGATCTGAGCATTTATCTAGCTCACCCATTTCCGATATGGCGGCTCTGTCGCATCCTGCCAATGGCTGAAGCATTTTTTCTAACTGCTGAAGTGAGAACTACAAAAACAAACAAGCTGATGCAGATGCTGGAATATTCAATTCTTATGGCCAGTGTTGTGCTACACCTCAAATTTGCCCGTTGTATACAGTAGGGATTCAGCTACTGCTTCTGCTTCAAACCTTCTTTACATGTAGAGCGGTTCTACATGTACATCTAGGCCACAGAAACCATTTACAATTTATGCCATAAGTTGTGACATACCTTCTCCTCTGTACCATTTCTTTCCTGGAATGTTGGAGTCCTCACCTGACTTGACTCCCTGCAAACTTAAACATGTTTTTCCTTGTTTTCTTCCTGTTCCATCGCACAGCACTTACCACACGTTTTAATAACTCCTAGCAGCAGCTGTCATCACAGTTCAATGGACCTATTATAAGGCCTTTATTTACTATAGCTAAACTGGCTTCCACATGACTCACTTCAGAGCCTCAGGAGCTCTTCTTGTCAAGTGCCTGGAAAATAAAGGAAAGGAGGCTGAAATGTTTTACTCAGTGTAACAATGCTAATGGTAACTTTACAGGTTATGTGTGCTTAACAAGGACACAGTATGCATTGACTGTTGTGTTACTGTCTTCCCTGCCTGGGACCTCTGGTAAAAAATATCTCAATATCTCTGCTCCCAGAATCAAATCTGTATAGTAGACTAACACCACTCCAGATAAGTCTGTTACACTCATTATGGCTATGTCTACATTACAGACTTTACAGCAGCACAGCTGTATTGGTGCAGCTGTACCCCTGTAAGGTCTCCTGTGTAGCCGCTCTATGCTGGTGGGAGAGAGCTATGGTAACTATGTTGGCAGGAGAGTGTCTTCCACCAACATTGTGCTGTCCACACCGGTGCTTTCGTCAGTGAAACTTTTGTCAGTGTTTTTTCACACCCCTGACCAACAAAAGTTTTACCAACAAAAGTGATGGTGTAGACATAGCCTATGCCACTGCACAGCACCTAGAGTTTCCTTTGACCATGGGGATGTGTTTATGGTAATAATGGATCACTGCAGAAGATTATCAAGATCCATATCATGCTGCACAAAATATTATGAAAGAAGATATGCAGCTGTCCAAGGTGAGCTTGTCTAGTCCACCCTCACAAGAGCAACAGCTACTTTTAGAGACACATAAACATCATGTGACCTACTGTGACACAGGGTCATCACTAGAGGACCATGACTCTCTACTACACCTTCAGATAACAGTCTGCTTTTAGGATTTTGTGATTACTTTGTTTGTAATTCCTTCTTGTTACTTAGCTCTTGCATAGTCTCTCGGGATCTCATGGCCTTCACAACAACCAGGCAGGGGCATGCCCAGGAATTTAAATTTTATCACTTGGGGTCTGGGGCACATTAAACACACACATATTATACACATTAAATCATATCAACACATGCACATACATCATATGCAAAGAAATAAACAGCAGGATATTCACCATTTCCACAAACTGTACCTTTACTCCACCTCGAATACAGGTTCCTTAACGTTATGGGGGGAACATGTGCAAACCACGTAGATACGCGTGCATCCATAACCTCACATTATGGGGATACATGTATGACCCCCCCTTTTTCTACTATGGTATTTCCTCCTAATATACAGTGTGCAAACTCAGAGAGGTCAGGAACAACTGGCAACCCCTCCAGCTCTCTTTTCATTGTCTCCTGCCTTCACCAAAGAAGCTACTTGTATCCTGTCCTTCTTCCCAGCATGCTTTGTTGTGGAAGTCTGCAAATCCCTGTAGCACCTGGGACTACATTTCCCAAAAGTCCTTTTGGCTAAGAAAGAGAGGACCCTTCCCCCACCACACTTCAAGGTTCTCATTCCAAGCCCTGGACGGAGTCAGAAGCCTATGTTCTCTTCCAACACGTAAATTGTCACCCCAGGACCACTTCTTCTTTCTCAGCGATTATTTTCTTTGGCCCAGATCCTCAAAGGTATTTAGGCTCCTAACTCCTATTTAAACCACTGGAAGTTAGGAGTGTAAATACCTCTGAGAGACAACTCCTGGACCAGAGTAGCATGGCCATGGAGTCTTCCTTGCTCAACCTTGAAGGGTCAGTATACTGTTACACACCCCAAATACCCATCTTACCTGTGGCCATGTTGCCAAGCACCAGAAACAAATTATTTTAACACCACTCCTCCAGGATATATAATATTTCTCAAATGTATTATCAGAAATGATATAATTCACAATGGCAGCAACCACATATTTACTGAAGGATAGTCTCCCAAACATCTCTAATTTACTAAGTATCCAAAAATATTTCAACCAGTTGGGCCAATCACCTATTTTGCTGCTGTCAAAGCCCATCACATTGTTTAAGGAATACAAAGGCATCTGGCAGGCTCAGGGCTCAATCCTGGCTTTGGCACAAGTCCAATGTATGGGGACAGTGCATTGGTTGCACTGCCCCAGGGGCAGCCCCAACCAGAAAATCAGAGTTCTGTCTTCTGGTTCCCCCCCTACATAGAAGGGGGTGGAGGGAACTTACCCTCTGCCCTACACCTGCCACAGTGTACATCTCCCAGCACTCTAGTACACATTATGGAGACAGAGCCCAGGCACCGCCCATTCCCTGTCCTTTTGCATAGAAGGGTCAGAAGCGGCTCTGTGGAGGTTGCTTCATACTAACCTAATGCAGGTAGGTGGTACAGGGACATAAGGAGGTACTTTATGCCCCCTTACTATCCTGTATAGGTTTGTAAGAGGCCACAATCTTGTTCTAAGATAGTAAATCATGCCTAGTTAACCACAACCCAGTGGCTACAAAAATTAAAAGCTGTCAAATTCCATGTGTTCTGGAGAAGTAATGAAATCATATGCCCTGTAAGCTATTACTGTGGTAATCAAGTTTGATATTGCATTATTAAACGTTTACTTAGCTTTCATCCCTACCCTCAGTCTGTTATTTGTGGTTGAAGAGCAACTGAAGTTTATTCCTGGCTAATAATGGCTTTGTTCCAAACCAGATGTCTCACCCACTGCACATATGTAAGCCCTGCAAGTGCTGTGGTAGATTCAAGAAATAGCAAGTTTTGCAGCAATTTTCAGAGAACAAAGTGATATCAAGTTATTACTTAGACAAAATAATAGAACGCTCCCTACCTTTTATCTCAGCAATTGTTTTTCCACACATTGGATGCTGCTATTACACTGGTATAAACACAGCGTAACTCCATTGATTTCAGTGGAGTTATTTCGTTTGTACAGCAGCATAACTGAGAGTGTAATTTTGAACCAGTGTATAGACTGGCCGAGGAAATGTTTGAGTAAGACTTTAATACTTCAGTGGCTCAGATTCCAACTGTGCTCTCATTGAATGCAGTGAAAGCAATATCAAGTCCACAAAGAGCATTTCAACAGGATGGTAAAATTTTACTCTGCTTTCACATGCACATTATACCATATCAATGTAAACAGTAGAATCTGTCTTTCCATGCAGGGCCGTCCTTAGGATTTATGGTGCCCTATGCAATATTATTGAACTGGTGCCCCTATGCCCGACTTGCTCTTAGCAACACAAAAATAATCAGTTATAAAAAATAAAAAACAATTAAAAAATAGCTCTGATCTGATAATAATGTTCTATTGCTAACAACATGTTCATGCTCAAAGCTGATCAATGGCAACACAGTACTGCTTTCATCATGGCTCACCCTGGCCTACTGGTCCAACAGCTGCAGTAGAAGGGATAGGTGGAAAGCCGTGGGACCCCAAAATCTACCTCTTGGGGTGCAGAGTGGCAATAACAGCAGCAAACCCTCAGGTCAGGTCACGTCACCGGACACCGCCGTTGGCACCACGGTGAAGTGCAGCATCTCGGGGCTGGGGAACCTGGGGGGCAGAGGCAGCGCCTCCTACCCTGCATGGCTCCTCCCGGATCGGATGGATCGCTGCAAGGGTGCAGCACCTACCGGACGAGAGACGCGCTCCCCAGCCCAGCCAGCTGTGCGCATTCCAGCCAGTGTGGTCACTTGGAGTGAGGCATTCGGGCTGGCTGCCGAGAAAGTGAGTCACTTCCTCAGCACGCAGCCAGACAGCCCACACATCTGCACCCCACCCAGCCTTGCCGGAAGGGGAGGGGGGTGCTGGCCGCTCCATGGGGAGGCGGGGGCTGTGCTCAGCACAGGGGAGAGGAAAAGAAGAATGCGTTACCCAGGCAGCAAAGGATACCACTGGAGCCAGCACCACCCGGCCCACCTCACCTCAATGACACTGGGTAGAGAGTCACACAGGTGAGTTCCACCGCCCCTTCCCAGAGACCCCAGCAGTATGCTCCCTCAGAATGCGCACGCCGGCGCATTCGTGTCTACAACCCAACCCCACTCTTACCCGTCCCGGCGGGACCCCAAATGTAGTGGTGCCCTACGCAGCCACATATGCTGCGTATGCCTGAGGACGGCCCTGTTTCCATGTTTAACACAGTTTTTGTGCCCAGAAAGCTACCATAGAGCATATCACAGTTATACTCACTTTACAAAAACTAAATGAAATGTAAAGAAAGCTACTCACTCCTAGTTTCTAATTTGAGAGAGAAAGTTTTGAAAAGTGAAAAACCTGTGATATCCCATATCACTTTTGCAATGTTTCTGGATGATTTAGTGGTTCTCAAACTTCATTGCACTGTGAGCCCCTTCTGACAACAAAAATTACTACAGGGACTGAAGCCTGATCCTGCCCAACTGCCCTAAGAGCGGGAGGGGGCGGAAGCCAAAGCCTAAGTCCCACCACTCCGTGCTGGTGGGCCAAAGCTGAAGCCAAAGGGCTTCAGCCCCAGGTGGGGGGTTTATAACCTGAGGCCCACCACCAAGGACTGAAGCCCTGGGAGGTGGGGCTTGGGCTTGGGCCATGACGATCCCATTAAAACAGAGTCATGACCCACATTGGGGTCCTAACCCACAGTTTGAGAACTGCTAATTTAGTGTCTTTTGTTAAATAACTTTCTTAAGCAGCAAAACTTAAAATCTAGATAAAAAGATGCTCTAAGATATTAAGGGGCTGTAATCATTTTGATAGCAAAAAGAACCACTCCCTATCCTGTCTGAAACCTTTTCTCATTTTTTTTAGAACAAAAATGGACAAAGAGGACTTTAAGAAACCTTTGATCCCCAGATCCTTCAATTGCGGGTCTAGCTGTGATAGCTGAGTGCCAGACTGGTCTCTCAACACATCTTAGAGCAGTTCAGAGGTGGCTCTAAAC
The DNA here is from genome assembly GCF_965152235.1 of Eretmochelys imbricata. Classification (NCBI taxonomy): domain Eukaryota; kingdom Metazoa; phylum Chordata; order Testudines; family Cheloniidae; genus Eretmochelys; species Eretmochelys imbricata. The sequence continues at coordinate 39,435,037 of NC_135574.1, forward strand.
TGCACCAGCTGCTTAAGGAACTGAGATCAATGGGATGTACCGTAGCCAAATCTCCTCTTCCCTGTTTACAATCCTGAGTCAGGGAGCAGAAGTGGGGCTGGCATAAGAGCATCAAGGGGAAACCTTGCCAGTGTTGACTGGAGAATCTGACCCTGGATCTTTTTGAAGGTTCTGAAATGCTCAGTTTATATTTTCCAACCTATTATTTTAATTTTCATAGATGCAGCTGCAACTGTGGTGCTGGCAAAATACAGAAACAGATGTGGCAGAATGCTAAGGGACAGCTGATCACCTTTCAGTGTCTGTTTTCAATGAAAGCTGGAATTACCAGAAGTCTCCTGAGATAGCCTCTTCTCACAAGATTTCCAGCCAAATTCCAGACTAAAACAGTTCAGTTCAATAGTTCAGGTAAACCTGGGAATTTCTGGGTGCGTTTCCAGACTGAATGTCTTTTGGGAAGATTTGCAACAGACTTTTCAGAAGCTCGGGTTTTGAGTATCAGAAAAGCACATATCAAATGCAGGCACGAGTTGACTCTAAAAAGACAGCATGCATCAGGTCATTTACAAAAATAGTATTCACAAGGATTTTCTTAAACATGCCGTTTATACAGTAAGTGACGCTGTTCTACCAGAACATAGGCATGAACAGAATTTGAGCAAATAAATCTCTGAAAAAGATTTGGCAGTTGTGGTGGAAAATCAGCTGACCATGAGCTCCCAATCTGACGCTGTGGCCAAAATTGCTAATGCAATCCTGGGATGCATAAACAGGGGAATCTTGAGTAGGAGTAGAGAGGTTGTTTTACCCCTATATTTGGCACTGGTGTGACTGCTGCTAGAATGCTATGTCCAGTTCTGGTGCCCACAATTCAGAAGGATATTGATAAATTGGAGAGGTTTCAGAGAAGAGCTACAAGAATGATTAAAGGATCATGCCTTACAGTGATAGACCCAAAGAGCTCTATCAATGATCTTAACAAAGAGAAGGTCAGGGGTAACTTAATTACAGTCTACAAGTATCTACATAGGCAACAAACATTTAATAATGGGCTCTTCTATCTAGCATAGAAAGGTATAACATGATCCAATGGCTAGAGATTGAAACTAGACAAATTCAGTCTGGAAATAAGGCATACATTTTTAACAGTGAGGGTAATTAACCACTGGAACAATTTACCAAGGTTGTGGTGGATTCTCCATCACTGACAATTTTTAAATCAAGACTGGGTGTTCTTCTAAAAGATCTATCTAGGAATTATTCTGGGGAAGTTCAATGGTCTGTGATCATGATAGTCCCTTCTGACCTTAGAATCTATGAATGTCAAGGTATAACTTTGGTGAAGTTGCTATTTAATTAAATATCCCTTTTCAGCACCTGACAACTAAGTCAGATGATTTTGCAGAAGTAGCTATAAGCCTTATCTGATACAACACATTTCACTAGCATACCAAAAAAAAAAAAAAGCAATGTAAGAACTAAAAGAGTTCAGGTCATATAAAACATGTTACCTATGAAAACAGCCATATTAGTAATAGGGGAGTATTTAAATAATCTTTTAAAATGAGACAGGGTAAAAGTTAATCACAGAGAGTGACTTGTAGAGGAGTTTTAAATGATGTAAGTAACACATCGATAACCCATCGCTGCTGGCCGGATCCTCATCTGGTACATCAACTGTGGATCTGGCCTTGTAAGCAAAAGTCAGTGTATGGGATGGAAAGACTGGTAGCAGAATCAAAAAGGTGTGTAAGTAGGAGTAAGAGAAAGCAGGCCATCAGAGACAGTATAAGATGAAGCTGACTACTGACACATTTTGTCTAGTTCTTTGACATCATACGCCCTCCCATTGTTTGCTTTTCCCACTACAACTAAACCCTTTCACCCCCTCGGCATCTAGACTATGCTAATTTGCATCCATTTAATTATCCTATTTATTTGCCTGCCAGGATGACCAATATTGTCGTACTGCTCCTGTGTTCTCTCCTGTAAGTTTGTCTGTATCCATTACTTTGTCTTGTATTTAAGATTCTAAGCTCTTTGGAGCAGGGACTGTCTTTTTGTTCTGTATTTGTACAGCACCTCGTACAAAGGGCCCTGGCCCATGACTGGGATTCCAAGAAACTACCACAATACAATTAATAATAAATACATAAATAAATAATATTTATTTTGATTAGTAAAGGTCTGAATTATTCAATTAATAAGTGGCCGTCCCAGGCTCAGGGACTTAGAAGTTACATTCTTGCAAAAAAATATAAACTTATAATAACATTTGAGTGTGTTCATGCGCCACAAAAGAACAATGTCAATGACAAACAACCCCAGGAGATCAACCTGCCTCCTCCTCAAGTGTCTGAGAGAGAATATGGGCCTTGCAGCACGCCCAGAGGCTTAACAAATCTTGCAGTGTGTTACCAATGTTTAGTTTACAATACTAGTCACTTCAGGTATGAATTCAACCAGGATTCTGAAACCTACACATGCAAGCTCAAATGAGAAAAGTGGCTCTCACAATCCAAAGAGAAAAGCCAGACAAAGGATGTGTTTATTACCCTTATTTTATAGATGAGCTCGAATTTCAAACTGAACTGAACCAGAAAGTCTTTTAGGTTTGAAAAGGTTAAAAGGTCATACCCTCTCCATCACCTCTGTTAAAAGGACCACGGGAGCCCTCCTTTCTGTGCTCAGATCCATTCTGGGATCTCTGCAGAGCTGGCAATTTTTGGTACACTAGCATATGCTGCCATCACATCTTGCAAGTTCCAGGGCTTCCCCAGCACTAGTAGGAGGAGAGCCCTTTGGGGTTTTTCAGAACTGGAGAAACTTGGTAGAGCACACAAAATTTCTTGGCCAGGATTTACAAAATGCCAGATTTTAGCTCACAAAGAGAGGAAGTTTGCCCCACTGGCTAGCATGCTAGTCTGGGACATTCCCTGCTCTGCCACAGACTTCCTGTGTGATTTTGGGCAAATCAGTGAGTCTCTATGTGCCTCACTTCCTCATCTGTACAATGGGGATAGTACTTCTCTATCTCACAGGGGATAAAACAAGACAGGGTAAAAGTTAATCACAGAGAGTGACTTGTAGAGGAGTTTTAAATCATGTAAGTAACACATCAATAACCCACCGCTGCTGGCCAGATCCTCATCTGGTAAACCAACTGTGGATCTGGCCTTGTAAGCAAAAGTCTGTGTATGGGATGGAAAGACTGGTAGCAGAATCAACAAGATGTGTAAGTAGGAGTAAGAGAAAGCAGTTGTGAGGATAAATAATTCCAAGATTGTAAGTCACTCACACACTGTAGTGATGGGGGTATATAGATAAAAACGTTGTCAGACCCCTGTGGATATCAGCATGCTAGGGGAACTGCAAGAGGCCCAGGAGAAGTGGCAGACGAGGGAAGATGTGACTGGGTATAGAAAGTAATATGAGATTTGTGATGGAGGAGAAAAAATCATGGGATTCAGAGAAGGCAAGGCCTTGAAAGCATATACACTCAGAAAAGCCTCCAAACTGCACTGGCACGCATTTGGCACCCACCATTACACTGTGGTTAGGGTCTGGTGCATGGGCTGCCTTTTCATGGCTCTGTGATTGAAACTAACTCATCTGAGCTGAAGTTTTCTCTCAGAATTGCTGCTTCTCCTGAAGAATCATATGACTGTTGAGAAGTCAAGAATAAAAACGGCAACAAGAATGTTTTGTTATATTGCTCTAGAGAACCCTGGTTTTGACACAGGAGACTGAACGGCTAATATGGGGCAATATATCAAAGCCAAATTGTTTTTATTGGAATCCTTTAAATTGTTTCTATCTGTTTCCATAATACCTAAGTGGGAGAAGTAGATAAAACATTTTCAAAGACAACCATAAATAAAAGTTGTTTGTATTCTTTTTTAAAGCCTTAAGAAACCAAACTGCCTCACGGTTTTGTTTTTGTGTGTGTGTGTGCATGCCTGTATTTTAATTTATTCAGTACTCTTCACTTTATCTTTGCTTACCAGCTTCAGATAGACTGTGGTGTTTAAAATGTTAATCCAAAAGAAACTCATTATGTGATATCTCGAGCACTAAGCCAAAAATATATCTATAACAGTCAAGCTTAAAACAAACTTCTTTTCCTCATTCAAAAGTTTAACAACTCTTTCACTTTATATTTTGTATAAAATTAGTGGAAATGCTTAATTAAATTTGCTGAGTACAAACATATTAGTGCCAAATAAATTACATTTGTAGAACATTTTAACATAATTGGCACATGCTAACAACCTTTCTACAATATTGAATGAGGTCTATTTTCAGCAGAGCTAGTCAGTGTGTCCCTAACTTTAAGCATGTGCCGAAGTCCCTTTGACATCTATGTGAGTTAAACGTATGCTTGAATGTTTAGCTGACTTGAGGCCCCAGGAGCAGATCCTCAGCTGGTGTAAGTGGTCATAGGCCCTGCTCAATAGTGAAATTTTTAGTGTGACATTTTGGTTCTATTTAATTCAATGAGAGGTTAGCCATTGACTTCAGTGGAGCCAGGATTTCACCCTTAATCTATCTGTCTAGAAGGAAGCTACTGCTGATACAGTTCATTACTTTGATATACCATCTTGTGTATGAACTCACAATATATTTCAAGAAACACTTGCATAAGTATGGTTACCAGGATCAGCGTTTGCTAGCTCCAGTGGTTACTGTTATAGTGTCCATGTTGGCAGCAATCTTGTCAATCTTAGTGTTAGTTATTTCTAGGTAGATAAAGGATTGTTTGGGCTGCTAATAACATTGGCTGGAAGACCCAGCCCTGTAGTTTGAAGATGACATGTTTCTTTCCCAGTTAGTTCTTCCCTTTAAGCATTTTCATTCTTTTGTCTTTCTGAGTAATAATCCCAGAATTGTAGATTGCATGGGTAAATATCCAGACTCATGCAGAAACACTAGAAATATTAGGTATGTACAGATTACAGGAGTAATCTCCGGGCAGACTGTTAAGAGACAGAGCATAAACAGAGCAACTGGCTGTGAGTTCTGTACTTCAATTTCACCCATCAAGTGTAAACTCCTCAGGCACTATAACTGCCTAACCATTGAGTCACAGACAGTCCCCTTGGTTGCTCTGATCTATCTTGTCACCAAGGCAAGCTTGCCTTTGTGGTAGATGGTCTCTAACACCAAAAATCACAGCAATATTCAGGTTACTCCCAGTCCCAAAGGACCAGTCACTTAATCCAAACCAATTGCTCTTTAGATCTCACACCAAAGACAATACTTGCTGCCAATACTACAATAAACTACTTAAAGATTTATTATACAAGAAAGGGGAATGAGAGTTATTTACAAGGTTAAAGCAGATAAACATATACACACAAAAAAGAGTTACAGTCTTCAGTTTCAAAAGCTTCTGTAATGAGCAAGCTCTCTATGTCCCTTAGGGCTAACCCAGGCTAAATACTGAGGATCTTTTGTTTATACCTAGAAAAACTTGCCCTCAAGAGTCCAAACAGCACAGAAATACTGTTCCTCCTTGTTAGAGCTTTTTATTCTTTCCCCACTGCTGCTTCAAGTTACAAACTAAGGCTATGTCTACATTGCAGAGTTTTGTCGCTGTGATGGGGAGCACTTGCCCCACACTGGGCATGTTCCAGCTGGAGACTATGTATAAAAGAGAGCAGCTCAGCTCATTCAGGGTTGGCCGCCAGAGGGAAAGGACCTTGGGTGGAGGCTTCAGCTGAAGAGCCGTCACAGCCCTTGCCTGCAGGAGCCAGAGATCCTGAGAGTCAGACTGGAGGTCTGTGGCCGGCAGAGTCTTAGGGAATCATCCACTCTGAGGAGCCCGGAGACCCTTGATACCTGATGGACTGCAGCTTTGGGAAACACAGTGAGAAGTGACCCCAGGGAGGGTGAGTGAGTGGTATCTCTCACCCAAGTGAGGTCAACATGTTTCGTTGGGATTTCCCACTGACCCAGTGGTGGACCACTCGGTCACTCTTAGGGTCCTGGGTCAGGGCCTGGTGGATTTGAGTAGTCCCCCGTGTACTGGTCACTAGGCCACATTGCCCTGCATCTGGAGGCTGTTATATTGAGTCTGAATGCAAGGGCCACTGTAACTGACTCTGGCCATTGGGCCACACAACCTTGAGAGGAGAACAGCCATATTGACTTTTACAGTTAGCCCTCACCACCCCAAGACAAAGGCTGGTTATCAGGACATGACCACAGAGAAGCAATTACCTCACCGCAAGAGGGGATGGGGTGCACTTGCCCTGCGACAGTCACCAAAAGTTATGCTGCTTTAATTAAACCCCTGTTGCATGTCCACATGTTGGCAGAGTGCATCCACACTAGCAGCTCTTGCATCGACACAGAGAGCAGTGCACTATTGGTAGCTATCCCACTATGAAACTGGCCGCAGGGTGCTTTGTGAGGGTTTACGATGCCTCATGGGACAGGTATAGCATCACATGATGCAGGTTTCTCAATACCATTGTTCCATGGTCATCCTACTAGGTTGCCAGCTGTTTTTCAACTGAAGTATGTAGGGGTGAGAGTGTGACAGGGAGCATGTGGTGGGGGAGTCAGAGAGAGTGGGAGGGAGCATGTATGTGAGAGACACAGATACGGTTGTCAACTTTCTTCTAGCACAACACTGAACACCCTTGCCCTGCCTCTCCTCTGAGGTCCTGCCCCTTCCCTGAGGCCCCGCCCTCGCTCACTCATCCCCCCTTCTTCTGTTGCTCGCTCTCCCCATCCTCACTCACTTGCTTATTTTCACTGGGTTGGAGCAGGGGGTTGGGGTGTGGGATCTGGGGTGGGCCAGGGATGAGGGGTTTGGGAAGCAGGAGGGAGCTCCAGGCTGGGGGGGGGGGGTGGAGCCAAGGGGTTTGGAGTATGGGAGGAGGCTCTGGGCTGGGGCAGGGGGTTGGGAGGGGAGGGCGATGGCTCTGGCTGAGGGTGCAGGCTCTGGTGTGGGGCTGGGGGATCTGGGGTGCAGAAGGGGGCTCTGGGCTGGGGCTGAGGGATTAGGAGTGTGGGATGGGGCTCTGGGTTGGGACAGGGGTGCATAGGGGGTGTGAGGGCTCTGGCTGGGGGTGTGGGCTCTGGGGTGCAGCTGGGGATGAGGGGCTTGGGGTGAAGGAGGGTGCTCCGGGCTGTGACCAAGGGGTTCAGAGGGCAGGAGGGGGATCAGGGCTGGGCAGGGGATTGGGAGGGGGTCAGGGGTGCAGGCTCCAGGCGGTGCTTACCTCAAGCAGCTCCTGGAAGGAGCAGCATGTCCCCTCTCTGGCTCCTACATGGAGGCACAGCCAGGTGACTCTGTGTGCTGCCCTGTCCACAGGCCACGGTTCCCAGCCAATGGGAGCTGCGGAACTGGCTCTTGCGACGGGGCAGTGTGCGGAGCCCCCTGACTGCCCCTACACATAGGCGCCAGAGGGGGTACATCTTCCTGGAGCTGCGCAGAGCCACAGCAGGCAGGGAGCCTACCTTAGCCTCGCTGCGCTGATGACCAGACTTTTAACGGCCCAGTCAGAGGTGCTGACTGGAGCTGCCAGGGTTCCTTTTTGACCGCACATTCCGGTCGAAAACCGGACATCTGGCAACCCTAGAGACAGAGAGAGTGTTGGGGGAGTCTGTGTGTTGCAGGAGAGTGAGTGTGTCGGCATGCTGTCTTTAAGCTCAGACAGCCGCCAGAAGCAACCAGTCCTGAGGCTGGGGGTGGGAGGGTGTAAACGGGGTGGTCACCTGATCTGGCCTTAAAGGGCTTAAAACAGCCCAGAAGAGGGCTGTGCCTGGGAGCAAGCAGTTCCCGGGCTGATTGGGGGAAGCAGGCTCAGCTGTGGCCATGCCCCAATCAGCGCTCAGCTGGCCCTTATAACAGGGCAGTGGGCCAGGAGCAGAGAGTCTCCTCTAGCTGTGAAGGAAGACAGGCTTGGCTTCTGGGGAGCGTACCAGAGTACCTGAGGTGGAGCAGTGCTGGGGGAAGGCCAAGGGCAATGGGGAGCTCTGGCCTGGAAACCCTGCAGGCCAAGTGTAAGGCCAAAAAGGGTACTGGGATTGCAGGGGGCAGCCCACGGGTAGGCGGAGGCAGCAGGTCCAAACCCCCCTTGCCTGTGATGATTGGCTTATACACTGCTGTCTGACCCAGAGTGCGGGGGCTAGATGGTGACTGGGCAGTAGCCATATACTGAGGCAAGGTGGGGATAGGGATAGGGGAGACCCAGAGACTGTGGGGGTACTGCCAGGGGGCAGCACCCTGGGGGGAAAAGGGGCATCTGGGTTCAGGAGGGACACGGGGGCCAGTGACAGTGAAACACCGGCCTGCAGAGGGCGCTCTGGAGGCTGGAAGAGCTAATTCCCTGAGAGACCAGCAGGAGGGGAGGAGGGATAACTCAGTGGTTTGAGCTTTGGCCTGCTAAACCCAGGGTTGTGAGTTCAATCCTTGAGGGGGCCATTTAGGGATATGGGGCAAAAATTGCGGATTGGTCCTGCTTTGAGCAGGGGGTTGGACTAGATGACCTCCTGAGGTCCCTTCCAACCCTGATATTCTATGATTCTATGAGGTGCAGCAGGGGTGAGTCTTGCACTGTGACAGAGGGAATAGCTCCTTACATCAGCCCCTGCTTGCCTCCCTGGCTCTGCCCAGCACAGCAGTTTCTCTCTCACACACACACACTCCTGCCTGCCTCTGTGTTTATAGTGCAGGGGAGAGCAGGAACATTCCATGTTAACGATTCACTCTTTGCTGCTGGAGCAGAGTGGCATGCTCAGCTGTCAGAACTTCCTGGAGCTTGGAAAGTGAGGGAATGCATGCCTGCAGGGCAGCTGAGTTCAAAACAGTGAGAAGAGCTGTCAAGGTGGGCATTGTAGGATACTGGGGAGGGCAGTTCTGGTGATATAACAAACAGCAGATTTAATAATTTTATTAAGATGATAAAATAAAAAGAAAATGGTACAGAGTTTAAGCATAGAAGTTTCTGGTTATCAGGGAATAAGGTACAGATTATCAAGGGGTGCAATATCTACACGGACCCTTTGTCACTTTACGGGCTTGGCTACACTTACGTTTTATAGCGCTCTAATTTGCTGGCTCGGGGGGTTAAAAATCACCCCCCTGAGCACAGCAAGTCAGAGCGCTTTAAAGCGCTAGTGTAAACAGGCTCCGAGCGCTGCCTGGGAGCCGCGTTCCCAGCACTCGGAGCTAATGCCCTCATGGAGGTGGATTACCAAAAGCACTAGGAGAGCTCTCTCCCAGCGCTGCACGTGACCACACTTGCACTTCAAAGCGCTGCTGCAGGAGTGCTCCCGCAACAGCGCTTTGAAGTTTCCAGTGTAGCCATGCCCTAAGTTTGCCACAAAAAGCTTTATGCCACTCGTCGAGGTGGTTTTATTCTGTCACCAAAACTGGCCTTGGAGTGTGTTCACCTCCGGTATTTCATTGCCAAAAGCTGCCTTTGACAACAAAACTCTGCAGTGTAGACAAGGCCTTAGCTGATGGGAGGAATTCACTTTCATGTCTCCTCTTCATGGGATGAGGGGAGAGCAATCAACAAAATCTTTGTCCTCTGATGTTCCACAATAGTTGGTTGGGTGTCGATGGGCCTTCTCTCTTGGGCAGGACCTAACACCTTCTGTTGGAAGGCAGTATTTCACAGTAATTCATGTCTCTTTCATGTCTGGTGATTTACACACTTAAAGAGGCTTACAATGCAGACACTTAAATATGACTTTACAAGGTAGGATACAGATGTTTTAAGGGAGATAAATGCATGCAGCAATTTACAAACATTCAATAAAGTCTAAATACCAAGTACATTTTTATATCTCTAATACCTATTTTTGCAATACCAATACACAAGTGAGCCAGACTAATTCCAGCTATGTTTTTGTCAGTGTTCAACTGAGACATGGGGGCTCAGCATGAGCTGGCACCATTTGCCAGCATTACAGTAGGATCAGAGGCTGAGGTTGAAGTTGGACAAGTAGCTGACTCTTCAGCTGTAAACAGCTATAGTTTTAGTAGCAGCGTGCTTGCAGAATGATGGTTGAAATGAGACATCCATCATAAACTCCTGAAGCCATATTGTATGATCAAATTTTAAGCAGACCTCCCAACAATAGGGACATCTGCTTCAAAATCAATTATGTGATGTAGTCTGGTTTTCAAGATTTATAATTAGCCAAATGATCCTTCCGTATTAAGGGTGAAATCCTGGCTGTGCTGAAGTCAGTGGCAAAGTTTTCACGGGCTTCAAACAGGACCAGAAATTTACCCTGAGAGTTGGCATGTATGGTCTCAATATGGGACTAGTTAAATAATGATTTCCTTTTTAAAAATATTATACACATATAAAATGTAGATTTCTGGGGTTCAGATACCACAATCTGATACAACAAACTATCTAAAAACATATTTACCCATTTGTGGTCAGTCTACATTTTCCAAGTAAACATGTCTAGTTTTTCATGGAATATTTCCATCTTTATTGGGTTTGTTTTAAAGGAAATTAAAAGGCAAAAATATCCCATTCATTTGGACAACCTTGAGGCTGGGACAGAAATCAACAAAAGCCAGGAAATTCAGAGTGAAGGCTGACAGGCTGCCCTTCACTCAAGGCTTGGTTCTGGGAGTGTGGGGGCGGGGGTGAAGAAAAAGAAAACTCAGACAAAACAGCTTGTCACATAATATTTATAGACTTCCATTCTGTTGAGTGTTAAAATGGTTTGGGAATTGGGATTTTGGGATACATTAACCCTGTAACTAAATTTAAATATTGTATTGTCAAACCTGCCAGAATCTGCAATAGGTACTAAACAAAATATATTCTGACTGAAGTTGGAGACTGGTTCTTTAGTACAGTAATGACTGTTCTGAATGGTCCCAATATTGAAAAAAGACATTCAAATACATCTTCAACTATTTGTCTTCTTGCTACTTGAGAAGCACTGTACTTAATCACCTCCATTGTTTAGTTTTTAGGCTCTATATTTTGCATATAAATAGTTGTGGATTTATAAATATAATTATAAAGGAATGTTGGGGTTTCCTCCTGATTTTGTATGTTGTACTTGTGTCATAAATATAAAGGGAAGGGTAAACACCTTTAAATCCCTTCTGGCCAGAGGAAAAACCCTTTCACTTGTAAAGGGTTAAGAAACTCGTTGGCACCTGACCAAAATGACCAAAGAGGAGACAAGATACTTTCAAAGCTGGATGGGGAGGGGGAAAACAAAGGGTTCTCTCTGTCTGTGTTGCCTTTGCCGGGACCAGAGCAGGAACGCAGTTCAGAACTCCTGTAAAGGGTTCATAAGCAATCTAGTTAGATATGCATTAGATTCTGTTTTGTTTAAATGGCTGATAAAATAAGTTGTGCTGAATGGAATGTATATTCCTGTTTTTGTGTCTTTTTGTAACTTACGGTTTTGCCTAGAGGGATTCTCTATGTTTTGAATCTGATTACCCTGTAAGGTATTTACCATCCTGATTTTACAGAGGTGATTCTTTCACTTTTTCTTCAATTAAAATTCTTCTTTTAAGAACCTGATTGCTTTTTCATTGTTCTTAAGATCCAAGGGTTTGGGTCTGTGTTCACCTATGCAAATTGGTAAGGATTTTTATCAAGCTTTCCCCAGGAAAGGGGCTGTAAGGTTTGGGAGGATTTTTTGGGGGGGAAAGACGTTTCCAAGCGGGCTCCTTCCCTGTTTATATATTTGTTAGACGCTTCGTGGTGGCAGCAATAAAGTCCAAGGGAAAAAGGTAAAATAGTTTGTACCTTGAGGAAGTTTTAACCTAAGCCGGTAAAAATAAGCTTAGGTGGGTTTTTCATGCAGGTCCCCACATCTGTACCCTAGAGTTCAGAGTGGGGAAGGAATCTTGACAACTTGTTATATTTCTATTGGTTGTAAATGGAATTTGTAAATAAAATGTCAATCTATTAACTGAAAAAATCAAAGTTAACCCTGCTGACTGGAGAATCCTAAGAGAGAATTGGTGTGTTATATGAATCAGCACCAAATAATAGCTGACTTCATTTCTCTCCAGCCCTCCTTGGGAAGAAAGAGCTGAGACGGCCTAATGGGAATGGCATTTTTGTTTGCTGTTCCATCACAGCTGCAGCTTTGTGTTACTTGAACTGTCTAAGGTTCATCGACAGGTAAAAAACAATTATCTTCTAAAGTAAGGTCAATGAAGGAGATACATTCCTTTACACTGAATCTCTACATAGCAATGAAAAGAGCAGTATATTTGACACTAACACAGTATAAGATTATTTCCCATTCTGTACAGCATATCATAGAGAAAAAGAGATTTGATCCCTTTGGCTTTGGTACTTAGAAGGGCTCTTCAAATGTCTGTGGAAGTAACTGAACACAATAATGGTCTGCAGGCTAAACATGTGGAAATCCTTCTGTATTTCTGGCTTGCAATACACATCTACAGAAACAAACACAGGGCCTGATATGGAGAGATACTCAGCAGCTGTGCTTCCCATTAAAATCAAGATAAACCTCTCAGGTTCTGGCCCTCAGTGCATCTACAGGGAAATTGAAACCTTCCATTTAATTCACAGAACTCAGAGACCAGCAGTAATGAAACAGCTGTCAAATGGAAAAGGGCATTCTGGTAACTGACATAAGCAAACCAAAAGTCCTACTTGGATTCAAGGTATGTATAACAGTTAGATTACTATCTAGCTTTATCATTATGTGATTCTGTCATGGAAGTTATGGATTCTGTGACTTTCCGCAACCTCCATGATTTTTGCAACTGCAGTGGCCAGTGCAGCTGACTCCAGGGCTGCCCAAGAAGCTGGCCCCGGGGCCAGCTGCTTGGATTCCATGCAGCCAGCCGCACTGGCCACTGCTGGAACAGCCCCAGGGCCAGCTGCTCAGGCAGTCCCTGGGGCCAGCCACACTGGCTGCTGCTTGGGGCGGGGGGCCGGGGAGTTCCTGAGCAGCGGTCCTGGAAGCAGCCATGGGGAGCGCCTGAGCAGCAGGTCCTGAGGGCTGCCCTGGGCCAGCCACACCAGCCACTGCTCGGACAGCCCCAGGGTGGCTGGCCCCGGGGAGTGCCCAAGCTGCAGTCCTGGGGGTGGCCCCAGGAAGTGCCCAAGCAGCAGCCCCAGGGCAGCTGGCCCTGGGAAGTGCTTGAGCAGTGGTCCCTGGGGCCAGCCACACCAGCCGCAGCTGGAGCAGCCTTGGGTGGCTCTCCCTGGGCCACCAGAGCAGCCTCAGGGCTGCAGGAGCAGCAGCAATCCCAGGGGCCTTGGAGCAGCAGGTGGCTGGGGGCACTCAGCCCCTGCTGCCAGTGCAGGGGCTAGCCGTTGGTCCCCAGGGGTCCCCCAGAGCAGTGCCCTGGGTCTCCCTAGAGCAGCAGGGCCCCAGGGCCCCAGAGGCTGCTAAATTTTAGTCAGGGATATACATATATATATATATATTCAGTAAAAGTCATGGACAGATCACAGGCTGTGAATTTTTGTTTATTACTTGTGACCTCTCCATGGCTTTTACTAAAAATGCATGTGATTAACCTTATTGATCATCATGAAATTAACCAATCCATGTAAAAGAATCTGCACTATTATAGTTACCTTTCAAAATGTCTGAAAAATGGAAGGACAATTTAGGTGAGCTAATGAATGGACAATTTTTGGTAGTATTGTAGGCAGCAGTGCTGAGAGCAGGGACATCACTGTCCTCCCTCCAAAAAAATCAAACATCAACAAGCAGAGTCATGCCCATTGCATAAGAAAATTTATATTCAACAGCCTGCTCCAGTCTCCTGTTTCCCATTAAGTAGAGGTTCTTGTATATTTTTGAAGCTCACCGCAGAAGTAATCATTATTGGCCTATATGCTTAGATCCTGTGAAGTACCATATATTCTCAATTTCCATTTAAATCAATGGGGCTCTGTGATAAATAAAGTGTGGTGGGGATAACTCCCTTTGATGGACACCCAGCCAGCCGGTTAGCTGTAAAATCCCTCTTGGTAGCTGTTCTTTATTTGCTTTACCTGTAAAGGGTTAAAAAGTTCCCCAGGTAAAGGAGGGGGGAAAAAAGTGGGCAGCTGACCAAAAGAGCCAATGAGAAGTCTAGAACTTTTTAAAATGGAGAAAGAAACTTTCCCTTTGTCATTCTCTGGGGTGGAGGGATAGAGCAGCCATGCTATAAGAAGCTTTAAGCCAGGTATGATCATACCTAGAACTACTTATCTGAACTCCAAATGTGTAAGTAGATCAGAATGTTTAGCTAGATGCTATCAGGTTTATTTCTGTTTATTTTTTAAGGCTTGTGGATCTCCTCTGTGCTAACCTCTGAGGCTTTTGTTTGTTTGTAACTTTTAGGCTGAACCCCCCCCCCCCCAAGAAAGCTGTTTTGGGTGCTTAATTTTTGTAATTGTTTCTTTTAAGATCTAGGAAAAAGCCTGTGTTCCAGATGTATTTTTCCCTTTTTGTTAATAAAATTTACCTTTTTTTAAGAACAGGATTGGATTTTTGGTGTTCTAAGAGGTTTGTGCATGTTGTTTCATTAGCTGATAGCCACAACTAATTTCCTTTGTTTTCTTTTTCAGCTGTTCCCTGGAGGGGGATGAAAGGGCTTGAGGGTACCCACAGGGAGGAATTCCCAAGTGCTCCTTCCTGGGTTCAAAGGGGTTTTTTTTGCATTTGGGTGGTGGCAACGTTTACCAAGCCAAGGTCAGAGAGAAGCTGTAACCTTGGGAGTTTAATACGAGCCTGGAGAGGCAAGCATTAATTTTTAAAATCCTTGTAGGCCCCCCACTTCTGCACTCCGAGTGACAGAGTGGGGATTCAGCATTGACATGGTGGTGTGAAGTGCCATAGATCCTCAATTTCCATTTAAATCAATGGGGCTCAGTGCCTTGCAGAATCAAGCACATGAAGAGAGAACTGGATGAGCAGTCCCTATTAACAGCAGTTAAACATAGGTGCTTAATCCTCTGTGAATGGAGACAATAATGTTCCTCATTTAGTATTAAGTGGAGAGACTATCTGCTGGGCTTTGCACACAAATAGACAGAGGCCCTCTCGGCCAAATCACAGAAGCTTCAAGCCAAATACTAGACACAGCAATGGCAGCAAAAGAAGAAGAGTGTGGAAACACGATATGAACCATGTAAATCAGCTTTGCTCATTTATATAATGTTGGCAGTGTGGTCACCACTTCCAACATCTTTCTTGTACACAGGTGAAATGGCAAGAGACAAAGAAAATGTAAGTCTAACCTCCTCTCCATCCTCTTACTTAAAAGATCAAATGTAAGGGTCAGTTTCCAAACTTGTATAAACTGTAAAATTTAAATCAAGCTATAGGCTTTTGTCTGTGCAACCTTGCTCTTCCACTGATGCCCTTGATTATTTAAGGGATTCATGAATAGGCTTTAGCTAAGCTAAGTTTCAGACTCTTTAAAAGCAGTTAATGAACTGCTTTCATTCTTACTGTGAGTTCCCAAAGTACAAAGAAAATTACTGTGGCAAATTTCAAAGGACATCAAGATAATCCAACAAGTCTAAAAGGCATTTTTCTTTATAGAGAATAAAACAATGCATTATCGTTTTTATTGCTAGATAATTTGTGGAAAAGCAACAGACTGCTTCTAAGATAGCAAGGAATGGGTCTCTTGAGGTGTATGCATTTGCCAGCTATTCCTGCTTTATCCAGGAAATAGTGAACATCCAGTGCACTTGTGCAGAAAGCAGTGTATGCAGTTCATTATATTTCTTAAGAATGCAAGTCTTATACAAATCAGCTGGAAGAAAATGAACAATCCCCATTTAATATACAAAATGCAAGTATTCATTCCACATAAGACCTCATGAAGGTCAAGTTAGTAAAACCCCAGGAAAAAAGAAAAGGAGTACTTGTGGCACCTTAGAGACTAACAAATTTATTTGAGCATAAGCTTTCCTGAGCTACAGCTCACTTCATCGGATGTTGTAGCTCACGAAAGCTTATGCTCAAATAAATGTATTAGTCTCTAAGGTGCCACAAGTACTCCTTTTCTTTCTGCGGATACAGACTAACATGGCTGCTACTCTAAAACCTCAGGGAAGCTGCAAAGGACATGCCACTAAACTGCCTATTTATGTAACTGTGATATATTTTTAAAAAAACACCCTTTAAGTAGTCCTAAACACACTTTATGAAATGTAGTGTGTGTGGATGAGAGAGTGTAACCCTTGCATTCATAGTTAATAGGATATATTTGTTGAATAATAATTGGTAGCTTTGATAACTACTTAAGGGCTGATTCTGCAACACATATTCAGTAGTACTTATTCAGACAGGTAGCCTCATTGAGAGGACCTCTAACATAAGTGCTGCTGAACATAACTCTGTGAGCATTTTAAGGATCTAAAAATATGCCTGAGTAGTTACCTGAGTCCACCCCTATTCAGAAAAGTACTTAAATATGTTAAAGTTCCATTTCCATGAGTGTTTCATTGCCCTTCCCTGTTTTCTATTTTTATTAATAATTACACTCCCCTTTCCAAAAATAATTGGGAAAGAATTAACTCTTCTTAACTTTCTCAAAAACAGGTTTAAAATACAAGTTCCACTCCTCTTGTTCATTCCCCTCTTTGTCTAACCTGGGGCCCTGAACTGTGCCCCTTCACTGAGGATTCTCTCTTGTGGCTGTGAAACAGTTAAAAGAAAACACCATATACCTTCAAAGTACCCAGAATCTGAGGGCCATATGGTCTATTCTATTCTATACAGGCTCTTATATCACTCTCATGATTTTAGTAATCTGAGCACCTTCCCATAGTGCATTAAGTGATGTGAGTAACCTGTCACATATGGTTCATTCCTTTCACTTTGGATGGGTTGGATCACAGAAACCCCCTGGGGGCTGCCACATGATGTGCCAAGTCTACTTCTGCCCCTGCCTTCCTTGCCAGCTTGGGACTCCAGAACCCTGGCACAAACACAGACCCAGGTCTGAACCACATCCCACAAACTGCAAGCTTAACTGAGAGCAGCTTACAGAAGTGTGCCTGTCTTTAACACTCAGATGCCCAACTCCAATGGGGTCCAAACCGCAAATAAATCCGTTTTACCCTATATAAAGCTTATACAGGGTAAACTCATAAATTGTTCCCCCTCTATAATACTGATAGAGAGATATGCACAGCTGTTTTCCCCCCTCCCCAGGTATGAATACATACCCTGGGTTAATGAATAAGTAAAAAGTGATTTTATTAAATACAGAAAGTAGGATTTAACTGGTTCCAAGTAGCAACAGACAGAACAAAGTGAATTACCAAGCAAAATAAAATAAAACACAGACGTCTAAGAGTATGTCTACACTATGAAATTAGGTCGAATTTATAGAAGCCGTTTTTTTAGAAATTGTTTTTATATATTCGAGTGTGTGTGTCCCCACAGAAAATGCTCTAAGTGCATTAAGTGCATTAACTCGGCGGAGTGCTTCCACAGTACCGAGGCAAGCGCCGACTTCCGGAGCGTTGCACTGTGGGTAGCTATCCCACAGTTCCCACAGTCTCCACTGCCCATTGGAATTTTGGGTTGAGATCCCAATGCCTGATGGGGCTGAAACATTGTCGCGGGTGGTTCTGGGTACATATCGTCAGGCCCCCGTTCCCTCCCTCCCTCCGTGAAAGCAGCAGCAGACAATCGTTTCGCGCCTTTTTTCTTGAGTTACCTGTGCAGATGCCATACCACGGCAAGCATGGAACCCGCTCAGGTAACCGTCACCGTATGTCTCCTGGGTGCTGGCAGATGTGATACTGCATTGCTACACAGCAGCAGCAACCCCTTGCCTTGTGGCAGCAGATGGTGCAGTAGGACTGGTAGCCGTCATCGTCATGTCCGAGGTGCTCCTGGTCACATCAGCCACGAGTGCCTGAGCAGACATGGGTGCAGGGACTACATTAGAAGTGACTTGACCAGGTAATTCTCTTTAGTCCTGCAGTCAGTCCTATTGAACCATCTTATGGTGAGCAGGCAGGCGAAACGGATTGCTAGCAGTCCTACTGTACCATCTTCTGCCAGGCAGGCAAAAGATGAGGATGGCTACAGTCCTACTGCACCATCTTCTGCCGAGCAGCCATGAGATGTAGATGGCTTGCAGTCCTTCTGCACTGTCTGCTGCCAGCCAAAGATGTAAAAGATAGATGGAGTGGATCAAAACAAGAAATAGACCAGATTTGTTTTGTACTCATTTGCTTCCCCCACATCCCATCTAGGGGACTCATTCCTCTAGGTCACACTGCAGTCACTCACAGAGAAGGTGCAGCAAGGTAAATCTAGCCATGTATCAATCAGAGGCCAGACCAACCTGCTTGTTCCAATAAGAATAATTACTTAGGTGCACCATTTTGTATTGGAACCCTCCATGAAGTCCTGCCTGAAATACTCATTGATGTAAAGCCACCACCTTTGTTGATTTTAATTCCCTGTAAGCCAACCCTGTAAGCCATGTCGTCAGTCGCCCCTCCCTCTGTCAGAGCAACGGCAGACAATCGTTCCGCGCCTTTTTTCTGTGCGGACGCCATACCAAGGCAAGCATGGAGGCCGCTCAGCTCACTTTGGCAATTAGGAGCACATTAAACACCACACGCATTATCCAGCAGTATATGCAGCACCAGAACCTGGCAGAGCAAGACCGGGCGAGGAGGCGACGTCAGCGTGGTCACGTGAGTGATCAGGACATGGACACAGATTTCTCTCAAAGCATGGGCCCTGCCAATGCATGCATCATGGTGCTAATGGGGCAGGTTTATGCAGTGGAACACCGATTCTGGGCTCGGGAAACAAGCACAGACTGGTGGGACTGCATAGTGTTGCAGGTCTGGGACGATTCCCAGTGGCTGTGAAACTTTCGCATGCGTAAGGGCACTTTCATGGAACTTTGTGACTTGCTTTCCCCTGCCCTGAAGCAAATGAATACCAAGATGAGAGCAGCCCTCACAGTTGAGAAGCGAGTGGCGATAGCCCTGTGAAAGCTTGCAATGCCAGACAGCTACCGGTCAGTTGGGAATCAATTTGGAGTGGGAAAATCTACTGTGGGGGCTGCTGTGATGCAAGTAGCCCACGCAATCAAAGATCTGCTGATATCAAGGGTAGTGACCCTGGGAAATGTGCAGGTCATAGGGGATGGCTTTGCTGCAATGGGATTCCCTAACTGTGGTGGGGCCATAGACGGAATCCATATCCCTATCTTGGCACCGGAGCACCAAGCTGGCAAGTACATAAACCGCAAGGGGTACTTTTCAATAGTGCTGCAAGCTCTGGTGGATCACAAGGGACGTTTCACCAACATCAGCGTGGGATGGCTGGGAAAGGTACATGACGCTCGCATCTTCAGGAACTCTGGTCTGTTTCAAAAGCTGCAGGAAGGGACTTTATTCCCAGACCAGAAAATAACTGTTAGGGATGTTGAAATGCCTATAGTTATCCTTGGGGACCCAGCCTACCCCTTAATGCCATGGCTATGAAGCCGTACACAGGCAGCCTGGACAGTAGTCAGGAGCTGTTCAACTACAGGCTGAGCAAGTGCAGAATGGTGGTAGAATGTGCATTTGGACGTTTAAAGGTGCGCTGGCGCAGTTTACTGACTCGCTTAGACCTCAGCGAAACCAATATTCGCACTATTATTACTGCTTGCTGTGCGCTCCGCAATATCTGTGAGAGTAAGGGGGAGATGTTTATGGCAGGGTGGGAGGTTGAGGCAAATCGCCTGGCTGCTGGTTACACGCAGCCAGACACCAGCATGGTTAGAAGAGCACAGGAGGGTGCGGTACGCGTCAGAGAAGCTTTGAAAACCGGTTTCATGACTGGCCAGGCTACGGTGTGAAAGTTCTGTTTGTTTCTCCTTGATGAAACCCCCCGCCCCTTGGTTCACTCTACTTCCCTGTAAGCTAACCACCCTCCCCTCCTCCCTTCGATCACCACTTGCAGAGGCAACAAAGTCATTGTTGCTTCACATTCATGCATTCTTTATTCATTCATCACATAAATAGGGGGATGAGTACCAAGGTAGCCCAGGAGGGGTGGTGGAGGAGGGAAGGAAAATGCCACACAGCACTTTAAAAGTTTACAACTTTAAAATTTATTGAATGCCAGCCTTCTGTTTTTGGGCAATCCTCTGTAGTGGAGTGGCTGGTTGACCGGAGGCCCCCCACCCCCGCGTTCTTGGGCGTCTGGGTGTGGAGGCTATGGAACTTGGGGAGGAGGGCAGTTGGTTCACAGGGGCTGTAGTGGCAGTCTGTGCTCCAGCTGCCTTTGCTGCAGCTCAACCATACACTGGAGCATACTGGTTTGATCCTCCAGCAGCCTCAGCATTGAATCCTGCCTCCTCTTATCACGCTGCCGCCACATTTGAGCTACAGCCCTGTCTTCAGCCCACCACTTACTCTCTCCAGCCCAGCACCTCTCCTCCCGGTCATTTTGCGCTTTCCTGCACTCTGACATTATTTGCCTCCACGCATTCGTCTGTGCTCTGTCAGTGTGGGAGGACAGCATGAGCTCAGAGAACATTTCATCACGAGTGCGTTTTTTTTCTTTCTAATCTTCACTAGCCTCTGGGAAGGAGAAGATCCTGTGATCGTTGAAACACATGCAGCTGATGGAGAAAAAAAAGGGACAGCGGTATTTAAAAAGACACATTTTATAAAACAGTGGCTACGCTCTTTCAGGGTAAACCTTGCTGTTAACATTACATATGTAACCCTTCTGCCCATCAGAGTTGGCAGCAACAAGGGCCGGGTTCAGTATCTAGGGGTTCCATTCCAATAATACAATGCAAAACCGGCTCGAGCCCCCACCCAGTGACCTGGGACAAATATATACCCCCCCGCTGGGCGCCTCCAAGAAGCAATACTTCCCCTCTCGCAAGCACGGAGTCTGAGTGTAGCAAGAAAGCCTTTTAATAACAGAGAGAAACAATGTGGCATTATGTTGGGGAAACACCACCAACAGGATTCATAACACAACCCATGAGCAAAAACCCACCCCAAGCAAACTGGGGCGTGTCCTTTCCCTTGGGTTCTTGAGTCCAGCAACCTGAAATCACCCAAAGTCCCAAAAGTCCAATGGCCCAAAAGTCTCTGTCCCTGGTCAGGGCAGCCCCAGAGTTTGAAAGTTTATCTGCAGAGTTTTACCTCCCAACCTGGGTGGAAATGGGGGGGGAGGAAGGGGAAGAGGTAAGGGGCACCTTACATGATCTGAAGCTGACTGCCCCACAGCTCCACAGGGCTCTGCTCCGCTCCGCTCCACCAGCCAGTCCACAAACTGCTCTGCGTCCCACAAGCAGCTCCCACCATCCCATGAAATACTCCACCAGCCTGTCCACAAACTGCTCCACTGGGCGTCCCACAAATAGCTCCTGCCGTCCCATGAACTGCTCCACCAGCCGGTCCACAAGCCGCTCCAGCTGTCCTACAAAATATCTTCAGGCTCCCCCACTACTTAACACAACACTCAGTGAGTTCAGCTCTTAGTCAGTTTTTAGCTCTTTTGTGATTTCAGCTTGTAGTAGGGGAGCCTCAGTGCTGGTGCACCATTAGCCCAAAGTGAATTCAGCTCAGCAGCCTGTAACTAGACTCCTAATGGAATCAACATCTGATATTCCACAGTGGAGAGAGGAAGAAGTGCAATTAGTATGTAAGGGCCCATACCACCAAGTACTAATACCTGTCCCCAGCCTCTCTCAATTCACAGAGTTTTGGAACCCATGTCCCTTGCCTAGCGAGTGCTGCTTAGTTGATGGTGAGTCCCTCCATCATAACAAAAGGCCCAGTACAGTTCCAAGCACAGTTCCCATAATCAGGGTAATAACAATTTATTCTTCCTGCACCGATAACAGAGACACTGGGGATCCCACAGCAGCCAAAGTGACCATTTGGGCAGCTATGGGCTCATGCTAGGCGGGGTGGGTGTGCCTATGCAAATGAGATCAGCCCCTGAATTTCTTTTCCACAACTTGCCACACCTCACCACTAGATGTCAGGGTGGAGCTCATCCTGACTCTGCTTACACATACATGGCACATGTGCTTTCATTACAAGGTCGCATTTTGCCTCCCCCCACCACGTGGCTACCCCCTCAACCCTCCCCCCTCCCCGTGGCTAACAGCGGGGAACATTTCTGTTCAGCCGCAGGCAAACAGCCCAGCAGGAATGGGCACCTCTGAGTGTCCCCTGAAGAAAAGCACCCTATTTCAACTAGGTGACCATGAATGATATCTCACTCTCCTGAGGATAACACAGAGAGATAAAGAACGGATGTTGTTTGAACGCCAGCAAACATACACTGCAATGCTTTGTTGTACAATGATTCCCGAGTATGTGTTACTGGCCTGGAGTGGTAAAGTGTCCTACCATGGAGGACGCAGTAAGGCTGCCCTCCCCAGAAACCTTTTGCAAAGGCTTTGGGAATACATCCAGGAGAGCCGCGAATTAATCCTTTCACATGCTTACTTTTAAATCATGTATAGTATTTTAAAAGGTACACTCACCGGAGGTCCCTTCTCTGCCTGCCAGGTCCAGGAGGCAGCCTTGGGTGGGTTCGGGGGGTACTGGCTCAGGTCCAGGGTGAGAAACAGTTCCTGGCTGTCAGGAAAACTGGTTTCTCCGCTTGCTTGCTGTGAGCTATCTACAACCTCATCATCACCATCATCATCTTCTTCGTCCCCAAAACCTGCTTCGTGTTGCCTCCATCTCCATTGAAGGAGTCAAACAACACGGCTGGGGTAGTAGTGGCTGAACCCCCTAAAATGGCATGCAGCTCATCATAGAAGCGGCATGTTTGGGGCTCTGACCCGGAGCGGCCGTTCGCCTCTCTGGTTTTCTGGTAGACTTGCCTCAGCTCCTTAAGTTTCACGCAGCACTGCTTTGGGTCCCTGTTATGGCCTCTGTCCTTAATGCCCTGGGAGATTTTGACAAAGGTTTTGGCATTTCGAAAACTGGAACGGAGTTCTGATAGCACAGATTCCTCTCCCCATACAGTGATCAGATCCCGTACCTCCCCTTCAGTCCATGCTGGAGCTCTTTTGCGATTCTGGGACTCCATCATGGTCACCTCTGCTGATGAGCTCTGCATGGTCACCTACAGCTTGCCACACTGGCCAAACAGGAAATGAGATTCAAAAGTTCGCTGTTCTTTTCCTGTCTACCTGGCCAGTGCGTCTGAGTTGAGAGTGCTGTCCAGAGCGGTCACAATGGAGCACTCTGGGATAGCTCCCGGAGGCCAATACTGTCGAATTGTGTCCACAGTACCCCAAATTCGACCCAGCAAGGCCAATTTAAGCACTGATCCACTTGTCAGGGGTGGAGTAAGGAAATCGATTTTAAGAGCCCTTTAAGTCGAAAAAAAGGGCTTCATCGTGTGGACGGGTGCAGGTTTACATCGATTTAACGCTGCTAAATTTGACCTAAAGTCCTAGTGTAGACCAGGGCTAAGTCTACTACAGTAATAAAACTGAATACAGATAAAATCCTCACCCAGTAAACTTCCTTTTACAGACTAGTTTCCTTCTAGTCTGGATCTAGCAATCACTCACACCCCCTGTAGTTACTGTCCTTTGTTCCAGTTTCTTTCAGGTATCCCTGGGGGTGGAGAGGCTATCTCTTTAGGCAGCTGAAGACAAAATGGAGGGGTCTCCCACGGGCTTAAATAGACTTTCTCTTGTGGGTGGATACCCCTCCCTCCCCCTGTGTAGAATCCCAGCTACAATATGGAGTTTTGGAGTCACATGGGCCAGTCACATGTCCCTGCATGACTCAGAACTACAGGTAGCAGCCATGGTTCACATGCTACCTTGAACATCCTCAAGTAGACTTCTAATGTGGATTGGAGCATTCTAAGATCCATTGTTCCTTAAGCACTTCTTGATTGGGCACTTAATTTGCACATTCCTTTCTCTAGAAACTGACCAAATGCTTTGCAAAGGTTACTTAAAAATCAAGCCAGTACAAAGCCAATATTCATAACTCCAAATATAAAAATGATACATGCATACAAATAGGATTAATAGATTCAGTATATATATATATATATATACTTGCATAGGTTACATGGCATATGTAGCATAAAACATATTCCAGTTATGTCATACATATTCGTAAGCATATTTCCATAAAGCCTTATGGGGGGCACCATCACACACTCATCCTCCCCAAGGGAAATACTGTATGTGTAAAGTAGTGTTTTGTTTTGGTGGTGTTGCTGTTCTTGTAAGAAACTATATGTACATATGCTATGTGTTTATATTAGCAAAGCCAAGGTATCCCTAAGTGTCTCGCCAAGTGGCTCTGGCCATTGCTGCTCCTCCAGGAGTTCATCAGGGTGAGGGTAAAAAGCCAACTATATGGTGTCTCTTTTCACCTGCTGAGATCCAAACTCAAGTGTCTCTCAGAGCAACTCTGGGCAATAGTCCTCCTCCAAGGGTGGTGAACTCTTTAGTAGAGTAAAGGTAGAGCGCATCGTAGTATTCCGGTCCTGAAGTGCCAATGACATGGATCACTCTGGGATCACAAGGGGAGTGGGCACCATCTTCTTGGCACTCCGAAACTAAGAAAGTAATTTGTGTATATTTCTGCGACCCAGCTATCCAGGTCTAGGACTGAGTCATCTGTCGCCAAGCCAGTACACCACTTTGATAAGTAGGAGCAATCATGAATTTCTGGAAATCTTTCAAAGTATTTCCCCCTCCAAATATTATTTCTTCCAGACATTTAGGCAGTTGGATGACAGAAAAGTGCTCAATAAAGTAGGACTATCTGATGCACACTAGGGAAGTCTCTGCTTGTAGCTGCAAGGGTAAGGTTATCACATGATGACTAGTCTCCTTGCACCAAATCCTCACTCAAATCTTATAGAGAAAAACCTTTAATTGATTTCAGTAAAATTATGCTTGATTAAGGACTGGAGGGCCTGTTTCTGACTTCAAAGGACTTATTCTAGATGTGTACTGATGTGATTTAGGGCCAGATTCTGCCTTCAGTAAAGACACCATAATTCAGCTCCCAACACTTCAATACCTTTCTTCCCTCTCCGGACTTTTGATTTTATTTATATATATGAAACCCTGTCTTGGTTGGCATTTTGAGCAGTCATTACTCACCATTTCAGACCTAGAGCTGTGGCATTTTAGAACAGTTAACTAATTAAGGTTTAATCACCCCCAAACTGCAATTATTTAAATACAGGTCTCCCACTCATCTCTCCTTCTCACAAAAATATGTCCCAGTGCTTCATTTAAAAAAAAAAAAAGAAGAAGCTGATGTTGCTCTTCTTGGAATTCACACCTATTAGCAGCATTTTCAATAAGCAGTACAGAGTACTTTCATTAAAAAGAATTCTAATAGTCAATGTTTTGTCTAAAGACACTACAGCAGACATAACTAATTTGCAGAATTCCAGATCTAGTGCCTGGATACAGTTCACTGGGCCAGATTATGATTTTAATTATACCAGCCCATTCTATTAATCTGTCTTTCCCTCTATGCATCCTACAGATTACCTCACTCAAGATTGAAAACAAGACCCTGCTCTGTGGGAAGTAGCCATATCAACTGAACCAATAAGGAGCCTTTCTCTGAGCTCATAGGAGCTGTGCTTGATTTTCTTGGCTGAAAATTGCTCACTGCAATGAGCAACTGAGCATTTGAAGTTCTGAATGCATGCATTTATAATGCTACTTCAGCCATGCCATTTTCCAGAATCACTTCATTCTCCTTTTTTACCAACTGACGAGTCACTTGTGGCTGTGATGACACCTTCTCTGTTGACCTGCCTCTCTTGTGAAACAGTCTTCTGAGCATACTCTAACCAAGTGACAATCAATCTTTTAAAAAATCCTATGCCAACATTTCTAAACTTCAGTGTTTAAATTTAAACACCATCTTCCCTATTTAGGCAGCTGAATAAAAATGGCCTGATTTCCACATGTGCTGTGCTCCTCCAGTTCAGTTTTGGCAAATCAAATTATTTACAATACACGCGTATGTCGTTGAGATTGGCAATTGGTAGGCAAAGAGTTGAGAAGACTGATCTCCCTTGACAAAAAAATAGCCTACACATGCACGATGTTAACCCTTTGTATAATTCAGCATTATCAAACTTGCAAAGCCTTTTGAGATACAATTGGATGAAAGAAATTATACAAAACAAAAAATACTAAGGCTGGGTGAAACTGGTCAGGGTTGTAATTTTTTTTTTCATGAAAATTCATGCAAAATTTGTCACTACTTCATTTTTAAAATTTTGGGAAACAAATGTAGGTTGGCTTGTTCACAATAAGTTTGTGGAAATAAAAAAGTTCTTGGCCAAAAGCAGTGTACATTTTCAATCAGATTACAGAAATATAGGAGCCGCTTCTTCCACTCAAATTCTTTCACTCTTATTCCCATTGGACCTAATTCAGCGCCTATTGAAGTCAATAAAAAGGCTACCACTGACCTCAGTGGGCCCTGGAGGCAGCCCATATAGCAAAATCTTACTCTTACACGTTGGCGTATATAAGGCCTTTATCTTTCTTTCATTGAATTCAATGGTAAAACTCCCACGGATGTTCATGATACTTGATCAGACCCCAGTGTTAGTAGAAAAAATTCTAAATCTGGATTATCTGGAATCCCCCCTCCCAAAAAAGGACACATTTTTCATTTACAAATAATAATCCCTTTTTTGACCAGCTCTATACATCAATGGAATTCCTTGCTCAGTGTAAGGATAGCAGAAACTGGCTCTGGAATTGGGCATTTCTTTCTTCTTATTGACTGGGTGCAGACTTTTGATGTTGAGATCATTAAAGCTTACTTTAATTATTTCACACAGAAGACAGATGGGTAACTACTCAGTACTGAGCTGCCTACTTTTCAGAATTTGAATTATTCCATTGAGTAGATGGAATATAATTTTTCCTTCCCAAGAGAGAGAAATTGACTGGTTCAGACAGTGGGCTCTGTTCTTTTATTGTGTTAATCTACTAATCCACATTCCACAGTTTTCAAACCAAATATATCCTAATATTAATTTACCCTGGGAAGACATCTCTTGAGTGCATGTGATTACCCTAATCTCCTTCCAGAAATCCTTGGCCACTCTGCTTGTCTGCCAGCATCAAAGAGAAAATCATGGCAACTGTCTTTTTCCTTTAAGACTGTTTATTTACCTGAAATCTGGCAACCAACACTCACTGCAGACCTCACCTCCAGCTACAAGAATTTAAGTTTACACTGAAGGTGAATACACCAAGCATGAGCATTATGTATTTGGTCTGTTTTATAGTTTTACCTCCTCCACAAACTTCAACATTTCACTATCAGTCACTTTTTATTTATCTTGTCATACTGCACTAAACTTCCTAATAGGTTTCCACGGCCCCAAAACAATGGCAGCATGTCATCTCTCTCTTTCTCCTCTCTCTGGCTTTCTCCACATTGGACATTTGGAAACACAGCAGGACCCTCTGCAGGAAGAAGGCAGTTTCTTGAGTTGTTGTTCCAAGGAAACTCCACATGATTCCAAAATGGTATTTTCCTTTTTGGCATTAGCAGAGATCTAATGTCACTGAAGGCATTACTATGAGTCCAATCCAAGGCTCTTGATCAGGCTGCCTCCGCTGCACAAATTGGCTAGAAAACAGCTTCGAAGGAGCATCCAAGGATTCCCCCCTGACAGGGAGTATGCCATGACAAGGGTGGCCTTCCCAGGAGGAGTACACAGCCCTCTTCCTGATCCTTGGCTGGCACTGCAGTTATTATGAAATCATTACAGCCTCCATAATTTAAAGTAGCCTATAGGATGCTCTACATTACACCTATGGTCATTTAATTGAATCCTACATGCCTGCCTATAAATGTTTCGTTTCCACTCT
Source organism: Eretmochelys imbricata (assembly GCF_965152235.1). Classification (NCBI taxonomy): domain Eukaryota; kingdom Metazoa; phylum Chordata; order Testudines; family Cheloniidae; genus Eretmochelys; species Eretmochelys imbricata. The sequence goes on from NC_135574.1 coordinate 39,462,884, forward strand.
GTGACTCTGTATATATCAGGATGCCCTAAGGCAGGAAAGTGGTTCTTCCCTGATTAATTGCACAGTGAGCTAAGGAAGATTTGCATGGAGCCCTGTGGTAGACAATGGGTCACCTGACATGCTCAGATCCAAGGAGAAGAATATGGGTTTGTCAACTCAACATTATCCTAGTCTTTCCACTAACACAACAGCAATGGCAAAGGCACAGTCATAATTCCTGATGTGGTGAAGTAATTCCAAGCCCTTTCTAGAGACTGAGGGCAGAAGCCTTCCCACTGTTCACCTCTAGTGATCAGTGGGTCTCCAACGACAGGATTTTTTTTAAAAAAAGAAAACTTACCCTTAAGCTGGACCAAAGCCAGCCCATCTCTCCTGCACAAAGGTATAGTTCCAGCCCTAGGAACAGCTCTTTGGCACAAGCAGGGGATGGAATAACAAACTAAAGATAGGGACTTCTGAAGTGGCACAGGGAGGTAGCTTATTTGCATGATCTCTCTTTCCTCAGCTGCACCCCCAAGCTCATTAGGGGAAGAGAGCTCATTAGGACTTTAGTTCATTCTTGTTTGTTTCAGCTGCTGGTTATAAGTTAACTTGCAATTAATATAAATAGTCTGACAAAGCCATGTGGGAAACATGTCTTAAGCAGTAAAGAAATATCATTCAGCAGTTTCTGGGTTTCAAACGTTCATCCAGAGCAAAAGAATTTATGCTTAGTTTATTGTAGCAGCAGCTTCTGATCTCCATCAGGTTCTAGAAGTTAGTTTATTTGACCCTCAGAGACTTATTTTTACAAGTCATGGAAAAATGCCATTTACTCATGTTGTAAATAATTAGTACTCTTTTCCTACTAACATTATCAAAAAGTAAGTCAATTATTTTGTCATAGTAGGAGCAGTCTAGTTTACCCTTTTTAACCAGCCAAAAGTGAGATTTTTTCCAACTTGTTTGTCCCACATCTGACACTTACTGTTTATCCCAGACCCATCCAGGATTTCTCAGAAGGAAGGCATCATTCTCCATGATAATTGCTTAACATATCTGAATCATTTCTGCATTCTTACTATCACGCAGGATGGAAATAATCACAGGTTTACAGCCCCCAAATCTTGGAATGTTTGTACAATTTCAAGTTTATCTGATCTTCATAAGTTACATGAGTGAAAAATCTTCATAAAATTCAAACTCGATATGTTGATCTGTAACCAAAAGCATATTCTGCTAGATCGATTTTTTGAGCTCAAAATCTTAGTATCTATCGATAGAGCATCTGTCATTGTAATGTCTATGCACTGGATTTTAATGCTATGTGTATGCTTCAGCCCCTAGATTTCATTTAGACTCTTGTTGCACAATGTACTCAATCAAACATAGAAAAACTGTTAAGTTCATGTGCAAACAGAAAAAATGAGAAATATTGGCTAGGAGCTAAATTCTACTTTTGGCTGTATGCAGCTTTACACTCAGATTTAATGGAAATCAAAATTAAATGTGAAGCCATAAGTAAGGACACAACAGAGCCCTTTAAAAGCCAGTGGAATTTCTTTTCAAACTAATAACTGAGATTCATAATAAGGTGAGAAATAAATGTGTAAAAATTAAATAATGTATATAATGCATATTCTTTATGATTATTATTTTAATTATTCTTAAATGCTCGGTTCCCAGAAACTAAAAGATAACATGATCCTATCTCCCAGTGAATTTATTGGGGTTCCATGAGGGCACGGGGGTCCATCTGAGTGGAACTAATTGCAAAATCAGGCTACATTAGACATGACATAAGGAGAGCATCAGAAGCAAGTAGGGGAGGGAAGATGTGGGTAACATTGATAAGCGTACATGATTACTCAATGAAGGCAGGTGCCTGGCATGATTTACTGTAAGTGGTGGTTTTCAATATGTGATTAAACAAATGTATTGCTTGACTGAGTTCTTGAAGATGTCTGAAGCAGGATGTAGTTAACGAATTTTCTAAAAGGACACTGTGAAGAGGACAGGAGACCTTAGCACTTACCATAGCAAAATTCCACCTCTCAAAAATGATCAGCTATATCAATTATTTTTCTTTTGCAAGCTTCTATAAGGTATCATGGTTCATAACGTTCAATTACCAAGGTCTAATTATATCAGTTCTATACTTCTCTTTATTTTGTCAACTTTCCTCTTTTCTACCCATTCTCTACCTGTCTCCATCTTTCTCTGCTACTCTACTATATTCCTCATATTCTCTCTCTCTCTCTCCTTTCATCCTATTACTACTCTTTTATTTAACCCAAGGTACTAATTTAGGGCCAACTCCCACTCCTGTTGAAGTCAAAAGTGTTTTGCCTCTGGGAGCAGGACTGGACCCTTAACTTAACAAACAGCAATAACAAACAAACTTGTCTATTGTGGTAGGCCTGTGGCAGATGCTGCAGAGCTATTTTTGTTTAAGAAAAAATTAAACATCACAAATCTCTCAAGATGATTGTTCTGCCACTCACTCAGTTATCTCTCTTTTGCCAAAATATGGTTGCAGCCTGCACAATTGATGTACTCAAGAGCAACCTACAAAACTAAACAGTATCACAGGTGCATGATGGAAGATAACAAATTTCAGTAAGGAAACATTTACTTTCAAACTTCCAAGAGGTTATATACACAACAATGTGTAAAAACTGTGATTTTGAAAAAAAACAAACCTATCTTGATTTCAACCACCTTGAGAAAACTGCCATTTTCTGGGCGATAGTAGAAATCTTCTATGTGGATGCACAGTGCCTTTGTGTTTTTTAAAAAAGAAGGTATTTGCAAATCTCACATCTATATTCAAGAAGATCTGTATTGGAAATAGAATGTTTCTATACAATTTGGGTAGAAGAAGTACCTCTTATGGACATTATACACTGTAGAGCTGCACACAAGTAGAAACTGACATATCTGAGGACTCATGCCATATACTAAGCATTATATAGTGGGCCAGGTATATTTAATGCACAATGTATCCATCTGGTCTGGAGTCAGTCACTGATCTGAAAAACTACAGATATTATTTTGTCGTGACTACAAAAATCATTCCAACAAAAGGCCATGAACTTCACACTGTTTTTTCTCATCATCTTTGTGTTCCCCATCTTCAAGTGCTATCTCCTGGGACCATCATTTATAGATAGAAAAGTCTGGGTTGTCATACAAGGAACAGAGAATTCTTCAACTGCTCATAACTTATTCCATCCTGGCTGCTAGTTTGGGCAGCTCAACCATTAGACACAGTCAGATAATAAGAAAAGAAGTACTTGTGGCACCTTAGAGACTAACAAATTTATTTGAGCATAGGCTTTCATGAGCTACAGCTCACTTCACTCCTTTTCTTTTTGCGAATACAGACTAACACGGCTGCTACTCTGAAACCAGTCAGATAATAAAAGCTCACAGTGTGATACATGTACATAAAGTCTTGTCTTAGTCTTGTTTTAATGCTTTGTTTCTGCCATCTAGGCAAGGATGTTATTTTGCTATCTGGGCCAGATTCTGCAATCCTTGTACCAGCATGCCAGGGAATGCAGTTGTACCAGCATGTTGGAGAAGGGATGCTATGCCAGGTATAGACCTGGCACAGTTACCTCCCTCCCCGGAGCAGTCAGGAGGCCACGAGGGAAATTTGTGATTCAGGGAGTCACAATCACCCTCCCAGGCTGCTTTTGGGGCACCACAACAGTGCACTTCCCCTTACTCTGGGTTTGTGGCAAAACAATGGTTGAGCCTATAATGAAATGCAATAATCAAGAGTGGAGCTCAGGAATGCATGAATTGTTGTGACCAGGTCTGAGCCCACTAGGACTTCCTGAGATACAGTTATAGTCTTGGGAGCTTCGCAGCCTTTCAGAAAGGACCCTGTGGGATTTGGCGGTCTCCAGAAAAGCTGTTAGGTAGGAACAGAGATGCAGTAGAATACAGACAGTGGTCTGCTAGGAAGGTTTGGACAGAAGACCAAAATTTGAGTGTGGCATTAAAGTCGGCGTCAAGTCATTAAGTTAATAGATTCTGAGATTTTTAAGGCCAGAAGGGACCATTAGATCTAGTCTGACCTCATGTAGAATAAAAGCCCCTTCTGTGTACTACAATCATGTACTGCAATACCTTTGCTTAACCTAATAAAGGCAGCACATTAACAGGCCTCCTCCTTAAGGAAAGAAACTCTACATTTTGCCTCAGTTTATGGATGTACACAAGTCCTGACAGTCTGGTTTAGTTTCATGTGTCTGATACAGTTATAGTAGAAGCCCACAATAGACCTGCCTTAAGGCACTTTTCAGAGTTACCATGTGAGGCTCTGACTGGAGGATTTCATGAAGTTGAAATGAATAAACCTATGGGACCTGATTCACCTCTGCATTATACCAGCTTTATACTGTGTAACTCCACTGAGTACTGCCGTGTTGAATCAAGCCCTGGAATATTATGTTTGCTTGGTTTGGTGCACACTATAGCTGAAAGCTTAAAGCCAATGGGAATTTTCACACTGATATCCATGGGAGAAAGATTTGGCTTTAAGTGAAGAAGAAGAAAACAACGCAAAATAAAACTAAGCAACACCAAAAGTGTGGAAAATTTCTGGCTTTGGAGAGGATTTTTGGCTTTGAGACTTCTAGCATCCATGAACTTTTCTGACTAAATCTCTTATCTCCGAATAAGACACATATTGTGACTGTGAGTACATACAGCACCACATAACACATAGCACGTGAGTGAGTAAGCAGTACTGTGTGCATGTATTCTCTAATTCCAGAAGGCAGCAATTAATAATTTCACACATCGTCAGCATCATCACCACACACAATTAACTGCAGTCTCACTAAAGTTGTCTAAGATGGTTTTGCACTAAGGGATGCTGGCTATATCCACCATGCACACCTTATGCACTTTGCAGACGTCTTACGTTTCCATTGCAGAATAACTAGATTGTCGATGCTGTGGGCCTGATTCTGATCTCACTAACACCAGATTTATGTAGTGTAACTCGAGTGACTTTGGTGGAATTACTCCAGATTTACAGTGGTGTAAACATGATCAAAATCAAGCCCATTGTTAGGGGTGACACCCTCCTAATGCGGACAAAGATCACTAGAAGAAAGTCCACATAAACACAGAGCAAGAGCCCAGATGAGCATTTTTCTTCTCCTCCCAAGCTCTCAGATGCATTCCAAATAAATCTCATTAAATACAATGAGCCAGATTCTGGGATGATATTAGAGTTCATTGATCAGAAAACATGTGTAAGTAGTCCAACAGTATAATTCGCACCAATTAGTCAGTCAGAGGACATGCAAAATCAGAGCAATCTATATATCAGGGGAGTGGGGTAATGTAGCAGGAATTTAACTATTAAAAAGATGTACAATAAGGACAAGGAGGGTTGCATAATATTACTGTAAGCCAAGCCTGCTCGGTGCAGCACTTTGTCCCCCTCTAGCTGGCTTGGCCACCACTAGAAGGAGACAATGTGCCCCATCAAGCAGGCATGGCTTACATTACATTACGCTTTCCTGTTAAATATTTAACTTGCTCTACACCCTTTTGCCCCACGTAAATTGTAATACATATAATGCAGGTAAATAAAATATACTTTGCATACCCACTGAATGGTAAATCATGCTCCTTTCCCTACACCCACTTGTCTGACAAGATGACACCTGACTTGTAACCTACGCCATCATTTTGACCTGTGGAGAATTTTGACCCATAATCTTCCATAGGACTTGCATCTGCTTCACCATTTCTGGAAGGCTCTTAAGGACAATAGTAATAACCACAGTAATATCCAACTGTAACATCGACGTAGCGCTGCCTGCACTATGCATAAGTGCGGCTGAGTATATGGATAGGCTGTTGCCCTTTGTCCCATGTCCATGCAAAGGTCTTGTTCTGATAGTCTGGCTGTGGTGGTTAATGGATTTCAGGAGGCTCTGAGGGAAATTGCTATCTTGCAAACTGACAAATAAATAGGTAAATCAGGGTGGAAAGTATCTTATCAAATATGCTAGAAAAGATAGTCTAGAGATTAATACTTTTAATACTGGCATCTGAGGAAGCTGGGGGCGGGGGGGGGGTTATCCACGAAAGCTTATGCCCAAATAAAGCTGTTAGTCTTTAAGGTGCCACCGGACTCCTCGTTGTTTTAGAGATTAACAATGCGTTACCCTAAAGTTTAGCATAGTATTATGCATATAAAATCATCCAAGCAAACTGCTTACATATCCTGATCAGTAGAAAGTGGATTAGCTTTTTTGCCTGGGAGACAGAGAAGTTTGTTCTTGTTCACTTTAGTGAAAATTATTAATCTCTTCTGAGCTATCCACGATGTAGTAAATAGTCAGAATTTGCCTTTAGTGCTCCTGGAGATACTGTAACATACTGGCAAACTTTGCCTAGTGAAAGCTGCTTTTCTTGTAAATGTAATGTGGTATACTACACCTATTCTTCTCTCTTACAGCCGGGTATGAGGCTAAGTAGGGAATCAGTGTGCAAGGATAGCAAACTGCTCTTACAAGTTCTGTCTGCACTGCAATTAGAAACCTGTGGTTGGCCTGTGCCACTGACTTGGGTTTGCAGGACTAGGGCGAAGGGGCTGTTTAATTGCGGTTTAAGTGTTTGGGCTCAAGCTGGAGCCCGGGCTCTAGGATCCTGAGAGGTGGGAGGGTCCCATAGCTTGGGCCGAGCATGTCTACATTGCAATTAAACAGCCCCTTATCCCGAGTCACCTGGTATGGGCCAGCCATGGGTGTCTAATTGTAGGGTAGACATACATAACTAATTCTGATTTTACTCACACTGGTGTAATTCCATTAGTTTCATATATAAGTGTGAACTGATTTGTATAAATGTTACTGAGAACAGAATCAGGCACAATCCACATGTAAGACTCCTTCACCCTTCTGACCCTAAAAAAAGAAAAAGGAAACATCTGCTTAATACAGATATTCTGGGAACTACAAAATAAGTGCCAGGTACTCATGTAGTACATGTAAGTGCCAGGTACAAGCTAAACATTAGGATCTGCTACCACATCCTCTATCTGCAGGTGAGGGACAATGGAAGAGACTCCATTTGGGAAAGTCTATGAATCATAGTTAAGGGCCAGAATCAGATCTCCGTGTAAATCAAAACTAATTTTCCATTGACTTCTCACTGCCTTCTTCTTCTTCCAGCTGTCCTCTCTGCACTTGGTGCTGGTTACTGATGGGTTAATAATACTCTTCCCAACTACAAGCACTTGTCTGAGGGTAGAATTTAAGTCTTGAACATCAAAGAGTCACTTGTTTAAATACCAACTCATGTAAGCTATCTGATTATATACCCTTTAGTATTTGGAGCATAGTCATAGGTCAAAGGTATTTCAGCTTGAGCTCATAAATAATTTAGCTTCATCCAATGAATAATTCAGCTTCACCCTATGAATAATTCAAACCTGCAATGAGGTCAGTCCTAATTATATGAAAAAGTGAGATTTATTTAAGGTACATCCTTCAGGTTCCTCAAGTTAACTACAGAGCAGACACGCTATCAAAGCCATCATTTTCCTTCAAGCAAATCAGAAACTAATACAGTTATGCTGAATGTTGAAACATATTTATATCTGTGCTACTTCCTAGAAAGGATTAGATGGCATACCTAAATAATCACCATTAAAATTGGTATGCCAAAATGACAGCATATTTATATTCTATAATATAGATAAAATATTACCAATACTGCCACACTTTTTTTATATGATATGGCACAAGGAGAGAAAAAATGTTCTTAGGATAATTTACTTCCTTTGCAGTGGTTTGCAAAACAGCTCATTTAAATAATGTAATAACCAGGTCAGTCCAGGTTTTGAGTTATAGAACGCTGTGCTTGATCTCAGCCCTATAGTTAGTGGGGCTTTTTTTGCATTCTCTGCACCTAAGTAATCTGCACGTTTACTTAACTACATATGTCCCTCTGGAAAGGAGGGACACAGTACGTTTAATATGTTTCAAGCAATTGTGCATCAACTCTAAGGTGAAAAAACAAAAAATAAATTAAAAATAAATTAAAAATGGAAAGATTAAAACTAGGACAACTGTCTTCAGCACACAGAGAAAGCTCTGCAGGAAATCATCATTGAATAAATCATGCCAACCCAACCTCATTTCCTGTTTTGACAGGGTTACTGGCCAAGTGGATAAAGGGGAAGCAGTAGACATGATATATCTTGAGTTTGGGAAGGTTTCTGACACAGTCTCACATGACATTCTCATAAGCTAACTAGGAAAATGTGGTCTAGGTGAAATTACTATCAGGTGGGTGCACAACTGGTTGAAAGACCATTACTCAATGAGTAGTTATCAGTGGTTCACTGTCAAACTGGAAGGGTGTATCTAGACAGGTCCAATAGGAATCTGTCCTGGGTCTGGTACTATTCAATATTTTCATTGTCTTGGAGTGGAGAGTTAAATTTGTGGTTGACACCAAGTTGGGAGGGGCTGTAAGTCCTTGGAGGACAAGAATAGAATTCAAAATGACCTTGGCAAATTGGAGAATTGGTCTTGAAATCAACAAGATGAAATTCAATAAAGATAAGTGCAAAGTACTACATTTAAGAAGGAAAAATCAAAGGAACAAATACAAAATGGGGAATAACTGTCTAGGAGGTAGGGCTATTGAAAACAATCTCGGGGTTATAGTGGATTGCAAATTGAATATGAGTCAACTATGTGATGAAGTTGCAAAAAAAGTATCGTTCTGAGGTGCATTAACTGGAGGATCATATGTAAGAAAACAGGAGGTAATTGTCCCACTCTACTCTGCACTGGTGAGGCCTCAGATGGAGTACTGTGACCAATTCTGGGAGCCACACTTTAAGAAACATGTAGGCAAATTGGAGTGAGTCCAGAGGAAAGCAACTAAAATGATCAAAGAGTTAAGAAAACTGACTGAGGAAAGGTCAAAAAACTGGGTATGGTTAGTGTTGAGAAAAGAAGAGTGATGATAATCTTCAAAATGTTAAGGATTGTTATAAAGAGGACAGTGATCAATTGCTCACTCTGTCTGTTGAGCATAGGACAAGAGCTAATGAGCTTAATCTGCAGAAAGGGAGATTTAGATTAGATATTAGGAAAAACTTTCTAACTATAAGGGTAGTTAAGTTCTGGAATAGGCTTCCAAGAGCAGTTGTGGACTGTGAAAATTTCCGATTATTGAAAATTTTTAAAAACAGACTGAACAAATACCGATAGTTTTGGTCCTGCCTCAGCACGGCGGCCTGGACTTGATGACTTCTTAGGTCCCTTCCCTCCCTACATTTCTATGATTCTATGAACAGTCAGTTGAAAGGGTTACTTCATTCTCCAGGAATGGTACATATACTATTTTCATAAAGTTAAATGGCCCACAGTATCAGCAGCACAGCAAAAATGCTACTCTCACCTTCCACACTCTGCAAAGATAAACTGCTTCATGAGGGTCAAATAAATAATAATAGGGTCCTTTTAAAAAAAAATTCTTTATCCTAAAAGAGTTTACAAAGTGAAATAAGAGTTTCAGGGGGAGAGAGATGTTAACAGAGAGAAGCAGTGATGGTACTACCAATTTTTCAGAGGAAGTGTGAGAAATTCCCAAGAGGGAGCCAAAGGGATGAGATGATAATAGCCCCAACCACCCCACAATGTACCTGAAGCATCCTCCTCTCTCTCTTATGAGCTCCTCAAAATAGGGACCATTCCCTTTGAGTATGTGGAAAGTGCTGAGTACATAGTGGGTGCTACCATAAGTAAATAATAAATAGTAACAAAGGGAAACAGACTTTTCCATTTTAAGGTCCTTGATTCAAATCCAGCCCAACTCACCAGTGACAAACAGTCATTACCATCTGATAGGTGTTTGATTCTCTTTGTGAACTGAAAGCATCTGTCCAATATCTTATGGATAAGTATTTATATCCTAAAAGTTGGCATCCTTGTTGGTATCTTTTCCTGAGGGGGCTCAGGGTTTGAATGGGCCTTGAAGAAATGAAGTACAGTTTCCAGAGGTGGTTCAGGGTTGATGGAGCGATGGAGCGATTTGAGGGTGCGCATGTATTATTGTTGCCTCTGCCATTTCTGTTCAGAGGGTAATCAGAGGACTTCCCGCTTCAGCACCTTTCCTAAATGCTAAATTTCACTGAAAGGAAAAGAAAACTGCTCCCTTAATTTCTAGTCACAAAAGAGCAACAACAAGTTTATGAACAATATAAGAAGGTTTATAAGTCTGATTGCCAGCACTACACAAGTTATAAGCATATGATGCAGGGGGAAAGAATTATATTTTAAACCTAATGATCTTCCAGCCGAAGATGATATATCATGTATAAAGGGATAAAGGTTTTTAAATGTACAGACTAGTTTGAAGGTATTGTTTATTTTAGATTATTACAAGCCCCGCTGTCTATTTTCAGTTTCCTTTCCAAACCAGGTGTTTCTGATCTGTCTGCTGAATGATCCCATGAGAAAAGATTGTATAGTCAACGGAGGATTAGATTCATTCTTCATGAAAACTCAAGGCTTTCCTCATCATTAAAAGAATGTGTCTTTAGCTAACAAGGAGGCAGCACAGACTGCACAGTACAAGGTAAAATAACATGACATCTCTGAATAGTCACAGAAAATTATTTCTTATAGCCTTGAAAATTTTATACTGATTTCTTCAATATTTATGCTAGCAACTAAACTTTAAAATTGTGCATTATAATGAACAAGGCTGAAAATGTCCATATTTCCAGTTCAGTGAAACTCTCATACCAGACTGGTGAAGCTTATAACCTTCATGGTTCTGAAGGTCAGCAGAGTGAGTCTTCAGTAAAATAAAGTCTTGTGAGCTTTGCAGAGCTGAAACTGAACTGAGGCTAAGAATACCTGGCAAAGTTCTCCACATCTGCAGCTGCTTACTGACACTTCCAGCCGTACAAGGAAAAAAGATGATCAATAATTACTGCTTCCAAGATAAGACAGCTATGAATTACTTTAAACAGAATGGAGTGCACTCTACCTAAACAGTTAATTTTGCGGCATTCCTTTTGCAGTATCAGGACAGTATGCCGCTGAACAAAGCTATTTTCTCTTCCTCAAATAAAAAAACAGCAGTTAGAAGAAATGACCAAGGAAAATTGGATGGAATAACGGCCCAAATTTCTCAACAGGCCAGATGGTTGGAAAGACATGTATTTTTGCTTTTAAGAATACAATATTCTCTCTCTTTCTCTCTATATACAATATAGATATAGATATTAGACACTGTACACTTTATAATTACTGGGCCAAATTCAGAGGTGATGTAAATGGCAGCATATAGTATAAATTAAAAATCAGTAAATCAGCAAAAATGAGCATATGTATAATCATACCAGCCTAAGTAAGTTGGTATAATTAAACATGCTGAAATGGTGGAAGGACAAGAGAAGCAAATGAGAAGTCTGGGAGGATATAAGATGGAGGCCTGATATATTTTACTCCATTTGACACCTTCCTAATCATTGCTTATTACGCTACAGCCTCAGTGTGTAAAAGTTACTCATTTATACTGTCTTACTCTAATTCATCAACATGCCACTAATACCACCACTTTATTTCACCTCTGAATGTAGGCCATTATCTTAACTGAAAAATGTTAAATATATTTCAATAATTGTAAGAAGGCAACATTCCCACCTCACTCTCAGCACAATACACCCACACAGAGTTGGTCCAAACTAGTCTGCTGCCTGGGGTTTGATTATTGTTAATTTTAACAACAAACCATAAATCTCATTGTAAGTCTGCTCCTGGGCAGGCTGCTCCTGAGGGCTTTTTCTCTGTTGGATCACTTTTTTCCTGCCCTAGGTTTCCTCTGTCCTAAACCCGTTTATACTTCTGGATTGGAGTTCAGAGGATATTCCAGGTCTGTCTGCTATGGTGAGTCAACAGAGATACCTCTTCATCTTCGTGCAAGTTGTTAGCACCTGCCATTCATTTCAGTCAGCAGAAGAGTTCTGTATCACTATGCACAGCTCTAGAACCAGACGTTATATTACAGTAACACATATAATTTAACAGTAACACACAATAATAATTCAAAAATAGAATATAACCCAAACTACTAAGAAAAAGGAGAAAAAAACAAGTAATGAAAACTAGGGCTGTCAAGCGATTATAAAAATTAATTGCGATTAGTCACGTTGTTAAAGAATTTTGGAATACCATTTATTTAAATATTTTTTGAATGTTTTCTACATTTTCAAATATATTTATTTCAGTTACAACACAGAATACAAAGTGTATCGTGCTCACTTTATGTTTATTTTTATTACAAATATTTGCACTGTAAAAAACAAAAGAAATTGTATTTTTCAATTCACCTCATACAAGTACTGTCGTGCTCTCCCTTTATTATGAAAGTTGAACTTACAAATGTAGACTTATGTACAAAAAATAACTGCATTGAAAAATAAAACAATGTATAACTTTAGAGCCTACAAGTCCACTCAGTCCTACTTCAGCCAGTTGCTCCGACAAACAAATGCGGTTACAATTTTCAGGAGATAATGCTGCCCGCTTTTTGTTTACAATGTCACCTGAAAGTGAGAACAGGCATTTGCATGGCACCATTGTAGAGGGCGTCGCAAGTTTCATATGTCCCTTCAACTTCAACCACCATTCAATAGGACGTGCTTCCAGGCTGATGATGGGTTCTGCTTGATAACAAGCCAAAGCAGAGCAGATCAATGCATGTTCATTTTCATCATCTGAGTCAGATGCCACCAGCAGAAGGTTGATTTTCTTTTTTGGTGGTTCAGATTTTGTAGTTTCTGCATCTGAGTGTTGCTCTTTTAAGACTTCTGAAAGCATGCTCCACACCTTGGCCCTCTCAGATTTTGGAAGGCACTTCAGATTCTTAAACCTTGGGTCGAGTGCTCTAACTATTTTTAGAAATCTCACATTGGTATCTTCTTTGCATTTTGTCAAATCTGCTGTGAAAGTGTTCTTAAAACAACCATGTGCTGAGTCATCATCCGAGACTGCTATAACATGAAATATGTGGCAGAATGCTGGTAAAACAGAGCCGAAGACATTCAGTTCTCCCACAAGGAGTTCAGTAACAAATTTAATTAATGCATTGTTTTTTAATGAGCATCATCAGCATGGAAGCATATCCTCTGGAATGGTGGCCAAAGCACGAAGGCGCATATGAATGTTTAGTATATCTGGCACATAAATACCTTGCAATGCTGGCTACAAAAGTGCCATGCGAATGCTTGTTCTCACTTTCAGGTGACATTGCAAATTAGAAGCAGGCAGCTTCTGTAAATGTAAACAAACTTCTTTTTCTGAGCAATTGGCTGAACAAAAAGTAGGACTGAGTGGACTTGTAGGCTCTAAAGTTTTATATTGTTTTATTTTTGAATGGAATTTTTTTGTACATAATTCTACATTTGTAAGTTCTACTTTCATGATAAAGATGAACTACAGCACTTGTATTAAGTGAATTGAAAAATAATAAGTAAGACTAAGTGGATTTGTCAGCTCTAAAATTTTACATTGTTTTGTTTTTGAGAACAGTTATGTAAAAAAAAATCTACATTTGTAAGTTGCACTTTCATGAGAAAGAGATTGAACTACAGTACTTGTATGAGGTGTATTGAAAAATACTATTTATTTTGTTTATCATTTTTACAGTTCAAATATTTGTAATCAAAATAATACTATAAAGTGAGTACTGTACACTTTGTATTCTGTGTCATAATAGAAATCAATATATTTGAAAATGTAGAAAAACATCCAAAAATATTTAATACATTTCTATTTGGTATTCTATTGTTTAACAGTGTGATTAATCACAATTAATTTTTTTGAGTTAATTGTGTGAGTTAACTGCGATTAATTGACAGCCCTAATGAAAACTTTTTTCTTCAATTGTTATTTAGTCATACATTAAGTCATTTGTTAATCTATTGCATCCTTCACCATTACGAAATTACATACGGTATCAGTGATATGGGTTATTGACTATAAATATATCTTCACAGGCAACTGAGTACAGGTCCTGGAGCTAGGGATGTCTCTTTAATTGGCTTGGCTTTTTTTTAGGGCTTATTCAACCCTTAGTTTTCCTACAGCTTTGCAGCCAGTAGACCTTCCATTCATGGAAGACTTGGCGACATCAGTCCTCATTAAGCAGGTGGGTAATATTCTAGTGAACAAGAAGCAACATACTTGTGCAAAGCATGTGTGAGCAATGGGTTATCTTAAAGCTTTAAGACAGATCTCATACATATTTTTCATAGGTTTCATGTGTCTGTAGATACTCCTAGTCAAACTAAGTATACATCAGTTCTTCAGATTTAAAAAAAAAGGAATAATATCCTGGAAGAAAATAAATTACCGGGGAGGTGATAGTTGAGCATATTTCACAGAAAGTCAGAGTTATGTGCTGTCTGACCATAGCTATCAGTTTGCAGTTGCAAACACTGAACTCTTGCTGCCGTTGAAAAAATGGTTTATAAGAAAAGTCTGATCACTTTGACTGAAGTTGATTTCCATTGTATTTTAATCCCTGGGAGAGGAAGCATGATCATGTAACTAAAACACCGGCCTGGAAGTCAGGAGATCAGAGTACTCTGCCACAAATCTTCTGTGAGACCATGAACAATGGTCTTGTCAATTATGAACAATGCAGATGGAGAAAAATAATTCATTGATGAAAGGTGGGTATATTTTTAAGGCACCAAAGATTATTAGATATGAACATATACTGCCTATGTATCCAGGCCTCTCTTGATATCCAAACTCGTGAATTGGGTTACTACAGCACAAGCTCTTCTGGGGTAGCATCATGATCAAATTAAATTACATTGTTACGTGTTAAGCTAAGTGCCAAACATTAAACCACAATGTTGAGACAGACTTAATAACATCTGTCAAACCATTCGCTCAGCCCTGATCTAGATGTTTTCTTTGGCATGCAACCTGGCCCTGGACAGATGTGTGCTTATGGATACAGGTGCCTATTGAAAACAGGGCAGAAACTATGAGGAGTTGGGGCAGGTATTTTTCTATTTCACTGGAACTTAAAAAGATTTTATGAGTAAGGTGTTCCTTATATTTTTGGATTTAAAAAAATAGAAAACCAGAGGAAATATTGTGAAAGTATCAGAATTATGAATGATTTTACAGGCAGTACTTCATCCTGCTTTGGGAAACAAAAGAAAGAAAAAGATATATGCAAGCCAATATGGAAAGAGGAAAACAATGGTGTGTGGGTGAGAGAGCAGGAGCAGGAAAGAGAGCGATCATGGATACAGTTTGAGAAGTGTATTGAGAAGTGTTGAAGATAACTGCAAAAGACACAAAGAAGGCAGGAGTAAAAGAACGAAAGACAGATAAAATATCAGAAGCATAAAATATTGGGATGTATTAAGGGCAGCTAAGAGGGAACAGAATGGAGAAGTTTGCTACCAAGGAAGAGAGAAAACCTTGACATTAAAGCAAAGTTAACAAATTCTGAAGTGAGGTGAAAGTGAGAGAGCTATCTAAGACCAACATTTTCAGCTTCAGCCTCTGAATTTACTTGCCTACTTTTTGACTGTTTTACTAAGTGTACCATAAACTGTGCGTACTGCAAATTTGTATACACACTCAAACTTTCGTATGGGCGAATCTTGTAGGGGATTGCTCTAGCCAGCATAATTTAGGACAGCCTCTAGGCTGGCATAAAGCCACCTTCCCCCACCACACATCACAAGTCTTGCACAGAGTGCAGCTCAGGCAGATGCAGGGATCTGGTTCTTTGCTTCCAAACACACCTACTTTCTGAAGAATTCAGATCAAAACTCCAATCCAGATCCATATTTCTGAACTGTCAGAGTAAGAAGGACAGATTGAAAACTAAGTAAGGACCTCAGTGTCTGGTTAAATCGAAAGGCCTCTCCTCCTCTCACTTTACAAGAAACCAATTACATAGTTACTAAAATAGTTTAATTTGCAAGATAACCATTTCTAGTGTTTTCTTTAGCTTAAGGCTACAGTGTTTTCAATAGCTCAGTTGCAGTGTGGTTCTTTTCAATCAGCTGGTTTTGAAAATCCTATTTCTGTGCTATGATATGCATTTCTTTTTTCAAGGCAAGTTCACATTTTCAGGATATCCCAGTGGATAAAATTTAGTGAACTGCACAGGGAATTGTAGTTGCCATACTCTTCTGGCCTCCAAATCCCATTGTTTGCAGCGTCTAAGGCATTCCATATTGTAATTCAACATCCAAATATATTTAATGAATTCTGCTTTGTGAAATCAAAGGTAAGCTTGAAATCCAAGCTGATATCATGGCTGGACATAACTACATCATGTGCTTGGAGAAATTAGAAAATCCCTATAGAGTAAAGATGAGGAAAAGCTGCTTAGAGGACTGAAATCTGATGACAATTACTAGACAACATGAATTCTACAACATTTTTTGACAGCTCACGTTCTTTGCATTTTCTTATATTTTCTCTTAACTGAATTATCAACCTGCATTGGTTACCATTAACTTCCAAACAACCTAAAAATATATGAAAGGGTTTTGAACAGCATTTATAAATAACTGTTTGTCAAAGGATCATTAGATTTGTACTCCTCATTTTGGTATGACATTTTGGACGCCACTGCCTTTGGCAGGCTGATTGTAGGAGTAATACAACATACATTCTTTGAAAATTATCAATACAAAACATATAGACACAGCATTTTTCAAATGTTTCTGACCTTTATTTCAAAATAGAATGAATGCACTGAGGACACTCAGATGAATCTGCAGCCAGCAATACTGGCTTTGAACTAAGCAAGGACAGACACTGGTTATTAGCTCTCTAGGGTCTCAAATTCAAAAATGTTGACACTAGATATGCCTACAAACATCCACATTTGGACATACAAATAGGCATTTGCCTTTGTAAATGGGTGCTTAAGGGCTTATCTAGATGAACACTTACTATAAGGCAAGCTACCCCATGCTAGCCTTCCATGCATTATGTGCCCATGTGAAAATGTCACAAACTAAATATTCCCTAGTGAGTTTTGATCTACCCCCTTTTGAAATGGTAGTAGATCAAAGTGCACTGGGGAACATTTAGTGTGTGGCAGGAGGGTCCACACAGACAGAACATTGACATCCCAGCTGGGTGTACAGTAAGTCTTCATACAGACAACCCTAGTGCAAGAGCTTGTTAGCAAGTAAGTGGGTTCATGCACTTTTTTGCTGGAGCACCCATTATTATGTTCACTTATGACTAGAGCTGGTCAGGAATTTTCCACTGAAGTGTTTTTTTTTTTATTTTTATGGAAAATGCAGTTTCTGCACACACACAAATTAATTTCTGTCAGAAAAATTGAAACAAAATGTTTAATTTCAGATCTGGTTGTCCCAAATCGAAACATTTTGTTGCAGTCAGTTCAACATTAATTTGTGTCTACCTGAGCTGATGTGCTGCCTCATTGGAGTTGTTGTTTGGGAGCCCCAGACCCCCATTCTCCATTATGGGATGGGATCCCCAGCCAAACTATATCTCCCAGGATGGAGGATAAGTCCATCAATGGCTATTAGCCAGGATGGGCAGGGATGGTGTCCCTAGCCTCTGTTTGCCAGAAGCTGGGAATGAGTGACAGGGGATGGATCACCTAATGATTACCTGTTCTGTTCATTCCCGCTGGAGCACCTGGCACTGGCCACTGTCGGAAGACAGGATCGTGGGCTAGATGGACCTTTGGTCTGACCCAGTATGGCCGTTCTTATGTTCTTATGATGCTATATGTTCTCCTCTCTGACTGAACCACCATGGTGCATCATAGGAATTGCATTATTTTGACACATCATGCATAAACGAGTAATGCCTCCCCATACTGATGGAGCAAAATGTGCAGGGGAGGACACATGACCACCCCACATGTCTCTTCTGCCCAGCAACACACACCCTTCCCTGCACCCAGCGCGGAACCACCACGCTCTCCCTGCCCCATATTACTGGGGTAGGGGGCTCTGTCCTTCTCCCACTGTGCCTCCCCCCAGCATGTTTGGCTGCTCTCCCTGGCAGCTGGATCTGGGCGGGGAGCGGGATGGAGCCGCTTCTCATGTGACTCAAGGTGGCCGCTCCAGGTTGCTGCTCTGTGTAGCATGGTGGCTGCCTGAAAGAAAGCCCAGCTCGGGAGGTGGCGGCAGCAGCCTGCTCATCACATGGGCTTGGCTGCTGGAGACGGGCTGAGCAAGCCAGAAATGTGCCAGGAGAGAGAAGGAGTTCTAGCTCATTCAGCCCCTGTCCCAGCAGCCGGGCCCAGGTCGGGGGCAGCCTACCACCATCTCCCCAGCCCGGCTCTTTCAGGCAGCTGCGGCACTGCACAGAGCAGTCACCAGAGCAGCCAGTGTGAGACGTGGCTGATCCTGCTGCCTCTGCTCCCTTCCCAGGACTGGCTGCCTGGGACAGGGGCCGAGTGTGCTGGGGGGCAGGCACAGCGGGAGGACAGAGCCCCTCTCCTTCCCCTCCAGCATGCCAATCTGGGGAGCCACTTGACCCCACATTCCCCCGCTACACATCACCTCTGCATCATGGGAAAAGTAATCCAGCCAGGATCCTGGCCCATAAGAGAGAATAGGGGTATGAGGTACTTGAACTGCAACTCCCAAAAGTCACCACAGCTCTGAAGTAGACAAAATTTAATGTCTAATTGAGGTGAAATTAAATGCTTTAACATTTCCAAATCAAATTTCTCAGAACTTCTGTTCCATGAAAAATTTTGATATTTCGACATTTCATACCAAGTTGGTATGAAAACAAACGTCAGAACATTGGCATTTCCTGCGGGACAGAACTTCTAATTTTGAACCAGCTCTCTTTATGGCCTTTATGTGTTTGTTTTTTGTAAAGTCATCTTCAGCCTTCCTTGGCCAAGCTGCCATTCTGTCCCTGCTTTCAATTTGCATCACTGAATACCATCCTGCTTCTCTCCCACATACACAATTCCCCCAGCACTGTCAAGGAAGCAGTTGAGGCTGGGAAAACTGCAGAGGGGCAATTAGAAAAATAAAGCATGTAGTTCGCAACAAAAATAGAAGAGAACAAAAGATAGAGAATTGGGAGAACAGCAGCAACAATGTTGCCATGTGGAACAGTCCCCCCCCACGAACTATTTCTGATCTTAAGGGCAAGGGAGAAATCCCCCAAGCAACTATTCCCCATTTGTAGGCAGAAAGTCCCTCCAATCTCCTTAGCTGTGATCAGTGGCTCTTCCTCCAGTAAAAGCTTGTATTGAACTGTTAGCTCTCCTAGGTGGGTTCTCTGGGTGACGTCCATTAGCTCCCTGGACTCTTTCAAGGAGCAGTAGGTGCTGTCTGGGGTTTTCTGCTATGTGTCCCCCTTTGTGACCCTGGCTTTAAACCTATGACACATACTCCCTGCCTGTTTTTTTCATTTGTTGTCCCCGGGAATTAGTTCATCCCCTTGTTGTTTTCTGGCCCTTCTCCTCTGCAGAGAGGAAGGCCGTTTTAGTTTAAGGGCCAAAGGGGATCCATCATGAACATGGAGACCAAACACACCCAGGTGGGACAGCTGGTTCAGAATGAGCAGACTGGCAGAGTGCAGCCACAGCCTTTCTGGGAGCAGATGGCAGAAATGTGATCCACGTATCGACAGTCTCCAACTTTCCAAGGTTAGATCCACCCCTGTTCAGCATTCCCTGCACACCCTGTGGTGAAAACACACAGCCTAGCAAAACTAGCTGATGAT
This sequence comes from Eretmochelys imbricata, assembly GCF_965152235.1. Lineage (NCBI taxonomy): Eukaryota > Metazoa > Chordata > Testudines > Cheloniidae > Eretmochelys > Eretmochelys imbricata. Next base: position 39,482,650 of record NC_135574.1, read on the forward strand.
ACTTTCAGAGCTTGATGAAAATAACAGGACATCGTGTTTAGTTGTTCAGCAAACTTTGGGTAAGTCCCAGCTATGGGAGTACCTGCTCATTTAAGGGTCAGATTAGTATCCAGTACCTGTGGGACTGATTCCCTTCATAAATATTTGCGTAACTAGTGATGAGCACAAATGAAAAGGGTAGAGGTCCGGGTCAAAGCAGCATCCAGTGACCAACATACTGTGAGAATGGCCTGTTTATTGTATTTTAGCACTTTTGCTTCCTGTTCCAGCTGGTACAGAAGTACCACCAGCACATGCAGAAGTACTTGAAAATATAGTACCTCACAGTATCCAGGAGGTGGAGAGCTGAGCAGGACTGTGTGAGTCTTGATGACTTGTGCGTGCACCACAGAATCGTAGAACTGGAAGGGAACTTGAGAGGTCATCTAGTCCAGTCCCCTGCACTCATGGCAGGACTAAGTATTATCTAGACCATTCCCGACAGATGTTTATCTAACCTCCTCTTAAAAATCTCCAATGATGGAGATCCCACCACCTACCTAGGCAATTTATTCCAGTGCTTAACCACCCTGACAGTTAGGAAGTTTTTCCTAATGTCCAACCTAAACCTCCCTTGCTGTAGTTTAAGCCCATTGCTTTTTGTCCTATCCTCAGAGGTGAAGAAAAACAATTTTTCTTCCTCCTCCTTGTAACAACCTTTTACATACTTGAAAACTATCACTGACTTTCCTCTAGTGTATCTTGTGACATTGCACTCCATATGTTTTATGGAAATATGTTTATGTGTGTGATATGATGTAAATGGAATATGCTCTATGCAAAAGATCTATTGTAAGGTATCATAACAAAGGTTATAACCTACTGAATATATTCCTCCTATTTGTATGCATGTATCATTCTTGTATCTGAAGCTCGAAATATGAAGTATAACTCTGAGGTCCTATTGTAATTATGCAAAGTGTGGGCCATTAATGGTGGTTTAGAATCTTGATGGCTCCCATTGACCCAGACAATTGGTTGTAAATAGTTTATTTACCTGCAAACCTTCCTGTGTAGTGTGGGCCAACCCAGGAAGAATGGAGACTAGGGGTTTTACAGTGACAGGTGATGATGTCACATGATGCTGGAATCCATCTTAACCTTGTACTTTTCCATTGATAAGGCGGGGGTGTGGACAAGCACAGACAAAAGATTCCCGCCTCGTGCCAAAGCTATAAAAAGGGGGTGAAGCAGGACAAAAGGGGCTGCCAGTCATGAGAAAACCCCTGCTTACCACCTTAGATGTCTGCTGGATCTAACAAAGACTGTACCAGGGGGAAGCATTGGGCTCAGACTAGGAAGGAGTTTAGTCTGTGAAAGAAGCTTATTGGAACATCTTTGAGGGTGAGATATTACCTGTAATCAGTTTCTTAAAGTATTAGGCTTAGACCTGCGTGTTTTGTTTTATTTTTCTTTGTGACTTACTTTGTTCTCACTGTTATTATTTGAAATCACTTAAATCCTACTTTTTATACTTTATAAAATCACTTTTGTTTATTAATAAACCCAGAGTAAGTGATTAATACCTGGGGGAGCAAACAGCTGTGCATATCCCTCTATCAGTGATATAGAGGGCAAACAATTTAGGAATTTACCCTGTATAAGCTTTATGCAGAGTAAAACAGATTTATTTGGGGTTTGGATGCCACTGGGTGTCTGGATGCTGGAGATAGGTAACTTGCTGAGCTGTTTTTAGTTAAAGTCTGCAGCTTTGAGGGTGTGGTCCAGACCCTGGGTCTGTGTTGTAGCAGGCTAGCATGTCTGGCTCATCAAGGAGTCCCAGGCTCAGAGGTCCCAGGCTCAGAGGTCATTTCAGCACATCAGGTAACAGTCCCAAGGGGATCTCTGTGACCGAACCCGTCACATATCTCATCGAGCACAAATCCCTGATTTTTCTTTTTCTTTTTCTTTATACTCCATGGCTATATACGTTGTATATAGTGATAAATTATATTGTGATAAATATAATGATTCTTCTCTGAATGCAATGCAAATCAGGAGTATCTCTATTGAAGTCAGTGGTGCTGGTATAAAACCGCTGTGCATGAGAGGTGATCAGACCCCACTTGTTCAGAAAGAATAGGGGGGTATTTAATCTCACATGATAAACTTACCCACTTGACCAAAATGGGAAAATTTACCTTCTGGCTTGAGTCCGTTCTTTGAAAGGTCTTGAAAAGGTGCACTCTTTGCTTTAATAGATTGTATCAGAAGAACAACTAACAAATACCTCAGATTATGCCCAGAAGGGTTAATGATTTCACCTTTTCATATCTAATGTGCAAGAAGCAACCTCCTGAAGAGATCAATTCTCTTAAGTGCTGAGTATCTCCTGGAAGGTGCAGAGTGCCTTCAGTCATTCCATTGTACTGTCTGCTCATTTGTATGAAATCCTCACACTGGATTTAATATGCTCAAGCAGAAGCACAGTTCAGTGGACTGTTTTTAAAGCACCGTCCAGAGAAACATTCTGTGAGAGTAAGTGAGTTTTCTGGTTCACAGACTGCAGTTCAGCTCCACTCTGATTTGCAGGCTGCACAAAACACACCATGCAGAAATGTAATGGAATGTGGAAGACTTCAGCATGAGCAATAAGCTCCACTAAACTCAAAACTTGAAGAATTGGCATCAGATCTGTGTATTGTGACCACTTGCAGATAAATCATTCCAAACCTTTGTTGTTTCATGGCTAAACTTTGTCCCTCATTTTGCTCTCTCCTGGTCATTACTTTTCCCCATTGCTGGCGCTTTCCATAATACAATCAAGCATACATGTCCCTTTCCTTGACAATGCTAATAAATTGCCTGACCACTTTATTCAAATCACAGCTGGCATATAATCACTTCACTCTGATTTCTCAAAAAACTTCAGCCTGTCTCATCCAATCCAGCATTATATAACAAAACTGTGACCTCTAGAGCTGATTGAATAATTTATTGTAAATTACATATTAATTATCTGATATTATATTAATTGTTATTAATTATCTGCCTGATTCATGCAGAAGCTCCTCGCGCTGACCCCACTTCAAGAGCCAGCTATGCAGCTCCCATTGGCTGGAAACCAAGGCCAATGGGAGCTGTGGGGGCAGCGCCTGAAGGTGTGGGCAGCGCGTGCTGCACAGAGCCACCTGGCCACACCTCCACCTAGGGACCGGACATGCTGGCCACTTCTGGGAGCAGCATGGAGCCAGGGTAGGCAGGGAGCCTGCCTTAGCCCTACTGCATCACTGACCGGGAGCCACCTAAGGTAAGCGCCGCCTGGCCAGAGCCCGCACCCTGAAACTCCTGCCACAGGTCGGAACCCCCTCCCACACCCTAACTCCCTCCCAGAGTTTGCACCCCAACCTCCTGCTCGAGGTCCCTGAGCCCCCTCCTGAAGCCTGAACCCCCTCCTACACCCCAACCCTCTGCCCCAGGCCTGAGCCCCCTTCTGCACCCAAACCACCTCCTGAAGCCTGCACCCCAAACCCTCTCCCACACCCCAACCCCCTTCCCCAGCCCTGAGCCCCCTCCCACACCCCAACTCCCTCCCAGAGCCTGCACCCCTACCACACCCCATCTCCCTACCCCATCCCTGATCCCACACCCACAGGCCAAACCTCTTGGCTCCAGCCCAGACCCACTCCTGAACCCCAAACCCCTCATCCACAGCCCCACCCCAGAGTCTGCAACCTCAGCCACAGCCCTCACCCCCTCCCGCACCCCAATCTCCTGACCCAACCCAGAGCCCACTCCTGCACCCTGAACCTCTCATTTCTGGCCCCACCCCAGAGCCTGCACCCCCAGCTGGAGCTCTACCCCTCCCATACCCCAACCCCCTGCCTCAGCCCAGTGAAGGTGAGTGAGGGTGGGGAAGAGTGAGCGACAGAGGGAGGGGGGCTGGAGTGAGTGGGGGCTGGGCCTCAGAGAAGGGGCGGGGGAGGGGCAGGGCCTCAGGGACGGGGAGGGGCAGGGGCAGGGCAAGGATGTTCAGTCAGTTTTATGCAATTAGAAAGTTGGCAACCCTAACTGGAATATTGTGTCCAGTTCTGGGTGCCACATTTCAAACTGGAGAAAGTCCAGAGAAGAGCAACACAAATGATTAAAGGTCTAGAAAACTTGACCCATGAGGGAAGAGTGAAAAAAAATGGGTTTGTTTAGTCTGGAGAAGAAAAGACTGAGAGGAGACATGATAACAGTTTTCAAGTACATTAAAGGTTGTTACAAGGAGGAGGGAGAAAATTGTTCTCCTTAACCTCTGACGATAGGACAAGAAGCAATTGGTTTAAATTGCAGCAAGGGAGGTTTAGTTTGGACATTAGGAAAAACTTCCTAACTGTCAGGGTGGTTAAGCACTGGAATAAATTGCCTAAAGAGGTTTTGGAATCTCCATCATTGGAGATTTTTAAGAGGAGGTCAGACAAACACCTGTCAGAAATAGTCTAGATAATACTTTAGTCCTGCCATGAATACAGAGGACTAGACTAGAAGACCTCTCGAGGTCCCTTCCAGAATCCAGTCCTATGATTCTATGTACTCTGTGTTAGCACATGCTTAAGTGCTTTGCCAAATCTGGGTTTAAATTAACATTTGAGGTGCTTCCAGTTTATCAGGTTATAACAATGGACCAAATGATCAGCTGATATAAATAAACATAGTTCCACTGAGGCAAAAGAAACTATGCTGATCTACATTGCCTGCGGATCTGACTCTTTCCAGCATCATTAAACTCAGAGGCTATAAAAGTGACCTACTGGTTGGACAATAACTTAAGTGCTCACTGAAAGTGAAAACCTTTCACAGCCCACCTAGTGAGGTCCAGTTTGTACGAGGACATAATCTATTGGAATTTCTCCTCTATTTATGGTGCCACATTCCATCCAAAGAAATCAATAAGAGTTGTCGGGGCTTATCTAAGGACAGAATTTAGCCTCTAGTACACAGAGAAATGTCAGAATGTTTCTGTGAGACACCATTTTCCTTTAACAGGGCAGCATCTGACCCAAAATGCATGAAAACATTTGAAAAACTTTAACGTTACACAAAAAATATTTCAAGCTTTTTAGCTCTACTTCAAGGCTGTGGAAGAGGGACCAACAAGAAAAAAAATCTAATTGTACATTTTTTTACTTCTACGTCATTCTGTGTGGGTTTTTATCAGTCATTGTGCCAGGACAAAATGTATCTCCATATATCCATGTACAAACCTGCTTGATCTTGCCAAGGGAAGCATAAATATTCTGTCACTTAAAAATGAAAACAGGCAGTTAATAAAATTCTGATCAGTGAAGGGAAATTTATCTGACACCTGATATGTTACCTTCTTTTTAGCTTCAAGCAAAAATCACAAACCCCTTTGAATTTCATTGTGCCTTCCTGGACCGGGCACCTCCCCTCCTGAATTTGACTTTTCATAGTGCAGCTGGAAACAGAAGTATTCACCCAGACCTTTTCCAAGTACTTGCCTAGAACCTGATCCTGGAGTCCTTTCACAAGCAAAACTATCTTTGACCTCAGTAAAAGTTTCCTCTGAAAACAACAACAACAGCAACAACAAAGAGTGCAGGATTGGGGTCTAGGCCCTGATCCAAAACCCACCAAAGTCAATGGGAGTCTTTCCATTTATGTAATGGGCTTTAGGTTAGGTCCTATTCCCTTCTGCTGCCTTCTCAGGACTTTGTTACTTTGCAGCTTGTCTGGGCCTGACATAACAAGAAAAAAATGGTATGGTATAAAACTTGGAGAGAAAGTGAGTAACCTGTGGTGTTCTAGTTTTCACTACATATCTTTACTTGGATTATAGTCCCCTAATCATAGAAATATAGGGCTGGAAAGGACCTCAAGAGGGCATCAAGTCCAGACCTCTGTGCTGAGGCAGGACCAGGTAAACCTAGATCATCCACGACAGGTATTTGTTCAATCTGTTCTTAAAAATCTCCAAATCATCAGGATTCCATAACCTCTCTTGGAAGCCTATTCCAGAACTTACTACCCGTGTAGTTAGAAAATTTTCCCTAACATTTAACCTAAATCTCTCTTGCTATAGATTAAGCGCATTACTTCTTGTCCTACCTTCAGTGGACCATGAGAACAACTGATCACCTTCTTCTTTATAATAACCCTTAACATATTTGAAGACTGTTAACAGGTCCTTCCTCAGTCTTCTTTTCTAAAGACTAAAGTAGGCTTAACTAGTGCTGAGCAGAGTGGGACAATAACCGTCCATGTCTTAAATATGACATTCTTGTTAATACACTTCAGAATGATGTTAGCCTTTTCATGACTGCATCTTGTTGTTGATTCGTATTCAATTTGTGATCGACTATAACCCCCAGATCCTTTCCAGCAGCCAGCTACCACGTAGCCAGCTATTCCCCATTTTGTAATTGTGCATTTGATTTTTCTTTTCTAAGTACAGTACTTTGAATTTATCTTTATTTAATTTCACATTGTTGATTTCAGAGGAATTCTCTAATTTGTCAAGGTTGTTTTGAATTCTAATCCAGTCCTCCAAAGTGCTTGCAACTGCACACAGTTTGGTGACATCTCCATATTTTATAAGCATACTCTTCACTCCAGTAACTGTGTCATTAATGAAAATATTGAATAGTAGTAGAGCCAGAACTGACTCTTCTGGGGCCCCACTAGATACACCTAGTGGTGATCTGGAACCGGTTCGCTGGAACCGGTTGTTAAATTTAGAAGCCCTTTTAGAATCGGTTGTTGGGACAACTGGTTCTAAAAGAGCTTCTAAATTTAACAACTGGCCAAAAGTGGCGCCTTAGGCGCCGACTCCATGGCTGCTCCAGCCCGGTAGCTCCCCTCCCTGCTCCCCCCCGGGCCCAGCTCACCTCACCCCCGCTCCGCCTCCTCCCCTAAGCGTGCCGCCCCGCTCTGCTTCTCCACCTCCTTCCCCTCCCCTCCCCCCCGGCTTCTTGCAAATCAGCTGTTCGCACAGGAAGCCGGGGCAGGCTGAGAAGCAAGCGGCAGGTGGAGGCGGAGCAGAGGGCAGCTGGGGGGGCACAAGGAGGGCCTCCCATGCCACAGCAGGTAACCCAGGGGGGGGGTGTGCAGGGGAACCGCTCCCCACCCCAGCTCACCTCCGCCACCCTGGGCCTGAGCTCAAAGCCGCCGCCCACTTCTCAGCCCTCCCAGGCTTCCCGCATGAACAGCTGATTCAGGGGAAGCCGGGGGAGGGGATGGAGAAGCAGAGCAGGGCGGCGCATTCAGGGGAGGAGGCGGAGCGGAGGTGAGGTGAGCTGGGGCTGGGTGTTGGGTGGGGAGCTGCCGGTGGGTGCTCTGCACCCACCAAAGTTTCCCTGTGGGTGCTCCAGCCCCAGAGCACCCACGGAGTCAGCGCCTAAGTCGCCACTTTTGATGCGATCAGTGTGGGGAGCAGCCACTCCCCCTGCTCCCCCCCAGCTACGCTCCCCCGCCCCTAGGAGCCAGAGGGACCTGCCAGATGCTTCCTGGGAGCTGCCCCAGGTAAGCACCACCGGGACTCCCCACCTCACCCCCCCGGCAGGTCCCTCTGGCTCTTAGGGGTGGGATGGGCACGCACTACGGTGGCCCACGAGACCCTCCTGCCCAGTTCTGGGGGCAGTCAGGGGACAGGGGAGTGGGGTGGCTGGGGTGGGGTCCCGGGGGCCAGGGGTGGTCCACGACCCCCTCATGCAGTGCAGAGGGAACCAGTTGTTAAGATTTTGGCAGGTCATCCCTGGATATACCCACCTCGCTAGACAATGAACCTTTGATAACTACTCTTTGAGTATAGTCTTTCAACCTGCTGTGCACCCACCTTGTATTAATTTCATCTAGACCAGTATTTCTCAACCTTTTTGATACCGGGGACTGGCTTGCTGCCTTCCTAAACTGTGTCAGGAAGATCTCAGGAACTGTTGCCTGTCCATGGACCAGTCACTGAGAAACACTGATCTAGACCACATTTCCCTAATGGTGGTGATGTATAGCACCCTTATCTAAGCATCCCCATTTATCTGCAGTCACCTGAAGGACACTGATTTAGGCACCAAAATCTAAACACCTAACTTTGAAACCTTTATTCCTCACCATCCTCATCTGTACACCTCACATTGGTGCTATGAGGCCTAACGATCAAATCCTGCTCATTTTATTCCCATCAGTAAGCTCCATTTCCTTTACTGAGGATATTTATCGAGAAAGGCAAGCAGGATTTGGCTCTAATTAGTTGGTTTTTGTAACTTGTCTTGAAATGTTTGGATGGAATATATAGAAATGCAGGATATTTTATTATTGTTCTTGGCATGAGTGGGTCTAACCATTGAAAAAGTTTCCACAGTGAGACAGGAAAAGGTGTTTCTGGCTCAAATGGAGGGATTTGATCTCATATTACTTTTGTAAGGCAGCAATATTTAACAGCTAAACCACAAAATGTTTCCTGGTAAAGAACAGCTGGTGGAAAAGAAGCAGATTGCATGCTCTCTGGTGCAAGCAGTAGGAGGTGAGATGAATAATTTTAAGGGTCTTCATTTCACTGAGCTCTGTTTTCCATTTTACTTGCTTAGCAAAGAGCAACTTAGCAAAGAGCCGTAAAGCTGCTTAAAGCTTGAGGGATCTGTAATGTCTGAGGTGCCCTCCTTTCCAAATGTTTGCTGTTATGATATCCTGTTTGTCACTGGGATAGTGCTAGGGTGACCAGAAGGCAAGCGTGACAAATTGGGATGGGGGGAGAAGGGGGAAATAGGCACCTATATAAGACAAAGCCCCAGATATCAGGACTGTCCCTATACAACTGGGATATCTGTTCACCCTAGATAGTGCTATAAAGTTAGACTACAGTATTATGGGCTTTTCCTCTGCTTTCTATGGTGATGAACCTGAGCTAAAAGGCAAGTTCCAACGCATAAGCGAAATCCTGAATAAGGGACTCTAATAAATGTAGGTAGATTCTATCCTGCCCAGAGTGCCGGCCAGCTGGCAGAGAGGAATGGGTGAGCTGGTTATAGCTTCTTGCTTCTGGGAGTGTAGTGTTACAAACTGCTCCCCACTGACCTCAGCCTCGAGCCCACTTACAGCTGCTGCTAGGCACTGTAAACTGTGCCACTGACACAGGGTCTTTTAGAGCAGTGTTTCTCAACCTTTGGATATCAGGGACCAGCTTGCTGCCTTCCTGAACTGTGTGAGAGTGATCTCAGGGACCAGTGCCAATTATTGAGAAACACTGTTTTAGAAAATAAAATAATAAGAATGGCCATAATGGGTCAGACCAAAGGTCCATCTAGCCCAGGATCCTGTCTTCCAACAGTGGCCAATCCCAGGTGCCACAGAGGGAATGAACGGAACAGGTAATCATCAAGTGATCCATCCCCTGTCACCCATTCCCAGCTTCTGGAAAACAGAGGCGAGGGACACCATCCCTGCCTATCCTGGATAATAGCCATTGATGGACCTATCCTCCATTAACTTATTACGTTCTTTTTTGAACCCTGTTATAGTCTTGACTTTCACAACATCCTCTGGTGAAGAGTTCCACAGGTTGATTGAGCGTTGTGTGAAGAAATACTTCCTTTTGTTTGTTTTAAACCTGCTGCCTATTAATTTCATTTAGTGACCCGTAGTTCTTGTGATATGAGAAGGAGTAAATAACACTTCCTTATTTACTTTCTCCACACCAGTCATGATTTTATAGACCTCTGTCATATCCCCCCTCAGTCGTCTCTTTTCCAAGCTGAAAAGTCCCAGTTTTATTAATTGCTCCTCATACGGAAGCCGTTCCATACCCCTAATTATTTTTGTTGCCCTTTTCTGAACCTTTTCTAATTCAAATATATCTTTTTTGAGATGGGGTGACCACATCTGCATGGAGTATTCAAGATGTGGGCATACCATGGATTTGTAGAGATGCAATATGATATTTTCTGTCCTATTATCTATCCCTTCCTTAGTGATCCCCAGCATTCTGCTGGAGGATTGGCATAGTGTATCTCACCTACTTGCCAGCCAGCTATACCTGGGAGATCAGAGCCCAGAGGTCCGGATCTGCCACAGTTATGCCCAGCAGAGGGTTTCCCTATGCCAGGAGACTTCTCTTTTGGGAACGTGTAGCCAGATTACAGGTCTTCCGTACTACCTGAGTGGCACAACGAAGCTGTAACTCATTTAAGAATTTGACCCATTTTATTAAAAACAAAACCAAACTTGCTACTGCAAGTATTTTACATATGCTACTTAGAAGTATGTTTGCCATATTACCCCCACCCCTCTGTTGTTTGTTTGTTTTGTTGTCGTAGTCCAAGTTTTATTCATGATGGTTCTATGTGTCTAGCTCTATCTGCTGAACTACAGAAAAAGTAAGTGGCAAGCTAGAACACTGTGTTTAAAAAATGACTACACTTTTGCTGTTTAATGTATATCTGACTAATATACCTTTGGGATATAATAATGCATCTGGAAGGGAACATAACTGCATGGGCACAATAAGAGAGACAAGGTGGGGAAGCTAATATCTTTTTATTGGCCAACTTCTGTTGGTGAGAGAGACAAGCTTTTGAGCCACACCGAGCTCTTCTTCAGCTGTGTGTGTGGCTCGAAAGCTTTTCTCTCTGATCAACAGAAGTTGGTCCAATAAAAGGTATCACCTCACACACCTTGTCCCTGCAATATCCTGGCACTGAAAGAGCTACCACTACACTCTCTGGGCACAACAACCTTCTTCTGGTAGGTTTACAAGGTATCAAAGGATCTGTTCACGCTTGTGTGATGTGTGGGACCAACAAATGGGGAAATTGTACATGGTCGGATAAGCTTTGACTGCTGAGGTGACCATGCATTCATTTTATGTATTTATGTTTTCTCTGTTGCTGTCTGATATGAATAAACCTTTCCACTTACTTAATCTTGAAAAATAATTGAAAAAAAAAACCCAAATATCCAGGCGAGATACAATGAGATCATTTATCACTTTACCCAGTCCATAAAGTGGACTGGTTTGTAAATAGACCTTGAATTTCCACCACAATGCAAAGCCAAAGTGTGAAACAACAAACCCTCCCACTCCCTCCACCTACAGCCTTTGTTACAGGGCCTGCAGGCAGGCCACTTTATGCTTTGATCTTGTCAAGCTAAGCAGGTTTGGGTCAGGTCAGCCCATGTATGTCAGATGTTGACAGAACAGCTATCCATGTGTGCTTCAGGAAGTGTTGTGGGTAATTCGGTAAATTGTGGTCTGGTGAAAAATACACTTGGTTTTAGGAGCAACAACTGATCTAAAGATAATGTAGAGGTCAGCATTTATTGTTGTACTATACTGTACTTTTAAAATGTATTGTGCTTTGGAAACAGGGTTAAAAGAAAAGGAGTACTTGTGGCACCTTAGAGACTAACCAATTTATTTGAGCATGAGCTTTCGTGAGCTACAGCTCACTTCATCGGATGCATACCGTGGAAACTGCAGAAGACATTATATACACACAGAGACCATGAAACAATACCTCCTCCCACCCCACAGTGAAGCACAGTGATCACTCCTGGCCTTAGAATCTATGAATGATATATTTTCTATTTTTCTTACTTTTTCATTAATTTTCTGAGGATCAATATTTTAATTCATATAAATAATATAATTAAACAAATGAATTAGTCATACAAGGAATTCGTGGTGATATAATATATTGTGCTTCAAGCCAGTGTTAACTAGGGTACAATTTTCAAGAGCAAAGTTTGGGAGACATATTGGAGGAGTTATGCAGCCAGTAATAAAATACCATAAAAGTTTTTTTAAAATTACAGGTGATAATTTTCTTATACCCAGAGTATTGTCAACCCCAAAAACCATGAGTCAGGCTCACCAAAAATGATGAGATTGGCTTTAAAATCATGAGATTATGTAAAAATAATAGATTTGGTGTTCTTTTATTTGCCTTTAGGATGCACTGGGGATCACATTTTGAAGCTTTCTCCACAGCCACAGGGGCTAGAAACTTCATTTTTCTTTAAGAATGAAGGCTGCAATCATCACATAGCCACTTGACTCCAGGAGCTGGGGCTTTTAGGAAAACAATAATTATCATGAGACTCATGACAAAAATCATGAGAGCTGGCAACACTGCGCCCAACATGAGGTAACTTTTTTTTGGTTATAACAGATACAGATGAGTTAATGGAATAAATTAATGGACTGGAAGTCTGTGGGGACGAGTGATCATGACCTGATAACATTCAATGTGGGCAAACAGAGAACAGTCCCAACTCTCAGTTTCCTGGCCTGTGACCCTTCCCACAACCTCTGCTGCTATAACTCTGTAGCTACATTACTGATTTTTGTATTCTCATTGTAGCACCTTGAAATTGCTATGCATTTTTCCTTTGTGCTGAGTTCAGCAGCCATGATGATATCCGCATGTAAAAGAGGAGACTCACTCACTATACTCTCTCATTGAGACTTTATGTCTTGTTCTTACTTCATGTAAAATAAAGGAAATAAAATACTGCCTTAGACATCGGAATTACAATCTTTTATCTTTGTGTATGGAAACATAAGACCCTTCCAGGGCATTGTGTCAGTGACTGGGAAGTGGGCGGTTAAGCCCAGTGATTAGAGCAGAAGTCAACCTTTGTGATTAGTACAAGAGTAGGTTGTCAGGATTCAGAGCCCAGGCTCAGGTGATTAGTGCCCAAGGTCAGGACCAGGTTAGTAGGAGTGAGCCAAGGCAGGAGCAGGACTAGGAATAAGCAAGCACAGGAGTGATCACAGCAGTGGGCAAATACTCTGAGCAGCCACTGACCTAGTGCTGCTGCTGGGCTTAAGAGCCAGTCTCCTGACTCTTCCAACCAATCAGGCCATGTAGTCAATCAGGCAGCCTACTATAGGCCAGTTGCGCTCGTTAGGTTGCCCAGAGACTGGCTCTGCTGCAAGCCCTGCTTCTTGATGAATCTCTGTAGAAGTGTGTAGTCCAGGGTAGTCAATTATTTTTTGTCAAGGTCCAAATTTCTTGGTCAAAGTATAGCCAATGTCCAGACACCAGAGAAACATTTTTCACACCACAATAACAATAATTATAATAATAAGTAAATAAAAAGATTTAGCGGTCTGTTCAAAAGCATCTGGCAGTCTGAATTTGGCCTGTAGTCCGCCTGTTGATTACCCCAGTGTAGTCTAACTGCAACACAACAAATAGGCACGCATAGTAATTGTAATAGGGGTGCTGTTTGATATTAAACAAAGCATTGGAAATTGCTATTACTGTTAAAATGGGAGCTCCCAGAAGAGATGTGGTTTGCTGTCATTTACTAATTCCCCACTTTCCATTCTGCTCAGTGATGGGAGCACAAAGACAGACTTTCCTGATTAGCCCTCCTGTGACGGTAATGACTCTCATTTCCCTATCCACGCAAATACCATCACAAGATTTTTCAAATGAGTAACTTAGAAAATGGGTAATATTACAGCAGCTCCTGGCAGCAGCTCCCAGATAAGTGTACGTTAACATCTGCAGTATTACTCAGCGTCAGTGTTTCGTATCTCAACCATTAAAATTAGCCCTAGGCTGAAATTTAAACAGGTTTTTAGGGTAGCAGAGACATTTTCCCTCCCCACAGCTGATAAGTCCAACCATTTCTATATAGACTTAAACCAATAAAAGGGTCATTTCAGCTTAGATTGTAAGCACCTGGGGACAGGGATATGAGCTTTTAGTTACCTATAAGGTGCCAAGCTCATTTAAATAATACATAATTTTGTTTGGATTAATATACAGTGAACCCTAAGAGTTACGGACATCTTGGGAATGGAGGTTGTCCATAACTCTGAAATGTCCATAACTCTGAACAAAGCATAGTTTGGGCTCCAGCAGCTGACACTTCAAGCCGGGCTCCACCAGTAGCTGAGCTCCCTCCTCAGTGCTGGCAGTTTCCTTGCAGGCAACCTCTTTCCCTGGGTCGGACTGAGTTTGCAAGCTTGTCCCCCTCCTGGCACGCATGCGTGTGTGTGTGTGTGTGTGTGAGAAAGAGAAAACAGCACATCCCTCTCCTGGCTGAGGGCAGAGAGTGGTGAAAGCAGTACAGTCCCCAGTGCCGCTCCTGCTCTACTGGCTCCAGCTGCCTGGGGCTGGCAGCATCAGCATCTTCACTGCCTAGCTGTAAATGACTGCCCTGCGTGTGGGGGTGGGAACAGGCAGCCCTATCATTAGGATGCAATACAGGCACCGTACAGTATTTGCTTTTTTTGTTTTGTCTCTGCTGCTGCCTGATTGCTTACTTCCGGTTTCACATGGTGTCCGGTTGACCAGTCAGTCCATAACTCTGATGTTTGTATCACTGAGCTTCTACTATAATTATTATGGTAGCACCTAGAAGTCCCAGTCAAGGAGCTGTGTGCTAGGTATCATACAAGCACAGAACCAAATGATGGCCTCTGCCCAAAAAGCATCCATGCTTCACTAAACTAAAGAGAGGCTTCATTTATTGATGACAAATGTCAGATTGGCCTATTACATGGCATAAAGTGAGCATGCTATTTTAAATATCTAACCACAGCTGCTTACCCTGGGAAATTGAAAACCCTGAGATTTTCTCTCAGGTGATGCCTTTATCACTCTCCCCACCATCTTACTCAGGACTCTTTCTGCCGTTTGAAAAAGGATCACATCAAAAGTATCTTTATTTTCCTAATTAAAAATAAAAATGCCCAAGTAAATCTGGAAGACAGAGCTCAAAAAGTGTTCTTCTAGAACCTATGTGCTCCTTGGGCAAGATCTCTTTCTCCTCTGTTCTATTCAATAACCCTTCTGACAGTTAAAGAATGTTGCCTGCAAATGTTGCCAACCAGAATGTCAGTGGAAGTTGCTGAAAGTGCTGTGGTTTTGTAGAAAAATTCCCTAAACACCTGAGTTTAGGGATGTACATTGCATATCTGGCCAGTGTAAAATCTGCTGCAGTTTAAATGGTACTTGTTATGGCAGCACTAGATCTATGGGAATTCAGAAGCAAGGGAAAAATGTTTGTGTGATCATTTGCATGTCAGAAACCAGAAAGTTCTTCCATGAATAGCTACTTCAGAATAGTGCTGGTGGCTTTGTTCCAAGAACAAATAGAAAGTTTTAGAGTGTACTTGTGGAGGTACTGAGGGCTTTTTCCTCTCTATGATTTGTAACCCACATTCATGGAAGGCTATTCTCCATTTTTAGCCACCATCACTTCATTCTGTCCAGATCTCAGTTCAAACATCAAGTCCACCTTTATCACTTTTTTACTGTTGGGTATAAATATTTCACACTACCACAGCTGTGTCTACCCAGGGATTTCAAATTGTCTTACAGACTGCCTCTCAACACTCTTGTGAGGTAAAGTATTATTGCCATCATTTTAGAAATGAGGAAATTCTTATGTGATTTGCACAAGGTCAAGAGTTTCTCTGGCAAATTACTGGAGAATAGGGTAAGATGGCCAGTTTGGATCATAAAATAATAACTGTGTTTCTGTCCTGATACTTTGCCCATTCTTAGAATGAAATTCAAATTGGGGCACGCCACACAAGTACTGAAATGCCATGAGATAATCTGTGCTCAGTATTTCTCACCAGATGTCCTCTCTCTGCTTCTCCCCTCCAACTCCTTTAACTTATACCCCATGCTTAGGGCATGATAGAACTTGGTGCTTGAATCAAGGTGCTGTGTGTGGAACGTGAAAGGAATGCAGGTGCACCACTCCCACTATGCAGTCCAGTATCTTCAAGGCACTGTCCAGCAGTTGGAATTTTTTTGAAACACTGCACTATATCTTCAAGGCCATTAGCTATTTTTGGTCCCTCTTCCTTCCACCAGCCACCCAAACTACAATTCTGCTGAGGAAGGAGGACTTTTTTCTGAAATTAGAAGCCATTTTCCAAATTAGAGACCATTAGGCTGCCAGTGTTTTTCAGGGCTACAGCAATAACTCAGGGAGGTGTCAGTGAGATCCAAACACATTTATCATTTTAAGTATTTTGTCATTGTGAACACCAGTAAATATAGTGTACAAGAAGCCTCCCCTACTCATGTACTTGAGCAAGGGCCAGTCACAATCACAGTACAGGGAATGCTCCCTGCACAAGCTCCCAGGGCAGCCACAGCCCTTCCCTCTGTGTACTGGGAAATGGAATGTGCCTGGTACATTGTGAAGAGCAGTGCCTCAGAGTACCAGGGGGATTGGGATGCTGAGAGAAGCAGAATCCCTCCCCAAGCTCACACTGTGGCACTGTAAATTCCCCACCCCACTCACAACCGCAGCCTCTTGTCCTTATACCAACTGAAGGTTTTAACAAATGTTTTGATATAATGCTTGGTTTAATAGCATCATTTCAATTACCACAGAGGGAGATGACAACTTTAATTAATCCTGGAAATATGGATAAACCTGTTAAAAATGGAATTATTCTCCTGGCTTGACAGTCTCTGTATTTTAAGGGCAAATGATTTATCCATTTGCTGAGAAGTCTGAACCTGCTAAACCATGTGAAAATGCACCAAATAAGATACTTAAACACTTATCACTTAACAGTGACCAATATTTCAACTTGACCTGAAGTTCAGTGCCTAAATCTGTATTTAGGCACCTAAATACTTATTCTAGGTACCTAAATATGGATTAAGGTTCCTTGAAGTGGGTTTAGGTATCTAATTTTAGGCCGTCATAGTTCAAAATTGGGCCATCTATTCATACTGTTGCACCTCTACCAAGTGCTAGCAAATGCTGGGGGTCTTACAAATCAGCTTCCCAGTGGAGGAGGAATCAGTGACAGAACCTGGGTATAAAACATAGGATATTTTTTACAGTTACACCCTCCATGGAACAAAAGTGGTCAGAGGTGGTGAAAATTCCTTCAGGAATTTCAGCCCCACACCACTGCCTGGTTTCCCAGGAGTAACTATGCCTTAAGAATTGACTCTAATCAGACACCAAGGCAGAGAGCAAACTCTCCTGCTGCTCATACAGCTCCCTCTAGCCAGAATTTTGCATTAACAAAGCTAACACCACCACACTTCCCAAGCATGACTTCCCAAGCCTGAATATTTGCTCGCAGGCTAAGAAAAAGAAATTGAAAGACCATGTGTGATACCTGCCTTAATAATATATGTTGAATGTGCCGATGTATAAACAGCCATCTTTAGGACCAGACTAAGAGGGTTCCCATTAAATGGGTGCAAAGAGAGTGGACAAGACAGGGCCAGTAGGGTGCAAAGAGACCCTGCACAAAGACACAGGTGCAGACCCTGAGTTCAGGGAGTAAGTGGACTGCTCCACCAACATGTCTGCAGTTCCCCTGTGCACTAGCCCACTCAAGGAGAGATTGTACATGATCCCTACCAGATCAGCTGCCTGGAGGAATGCCACAGCTTGGCCCCTGAATGGGCACCTGTTAGAAAAAGACATGGTACCTGGCCTTCTTGAAGAACAACTGTATTGTACAAAGCCTGTGGAACAAATTCTGCTCTTAGACTTTGATCCAATGCCCACTGAAGCCAGTGGAAGAACTTCCAAGGACTTCAGCAGGAGCTAGATCAGGCTCTTAGGGCTGGTCTTCACTATGGGGAGATCGACACTGCTGCAATCAGTGCAGCAGGGATTGAGTTAGCTGGTCTAGTGAAGGCCTGCTAAATTGACAGCAGAGCGCTCTCCGGTCGGTACTCCAGCTCTTCAAGAAGAGTAAGGGAAGTTGACTGGAGAGCGTCTCTCGTTGATGCAGCGCAGTGAAGACACCAGGGTAAGTCGACCTAAGCTACGTTGACTCCACCTAGGTTATTCACATAGCTGAAGTAGCATAACATAGGTCAACTTACCTCTGTAATGAAGACAAGCCTTTAATTACAGCAGTGTTACATTTGGAGCAACTCCATTAACTATACTGGAATTATTTCCGATCTACACCAGTGTAACTGAGAGCTTAATTTGGTCCAGTATCTCAAAATGAAGCTGTATTACTAAATATAGTATTTGGGACACATGCTATTTTATGTTCAGTTATCAAATATTTCTTTGAAAAAAATTAAAGTGAGAGTTGTTCTAATTTTAGTACTGTGCTCTTAGAAGAGGTATGCTATAGATTAATATATGATATTTTGATGTGGTGTAAACACAAGATTATGTTATTTGGGGCAGGCATTGTCTGACCTGATGGATGAACTGAGACCTGGCTGCTATTCCTCTCTCAGCCACTGGCTTGCTGGGTGATCTTGGGAAAGCCATTTCACCTCCCTGTGCATCTGTTTCCCTATCGGTAAAGTGGGGTTAATGATACTGACCTCCTTTGTAAAGCACTTTAAGAGCTACTGATGAAAACAGCAAGGTATTATTATCCTGAGTTAGTATAAATCGATGTAGCTCAATCAAGGTCAAAGGAGCTATGCTGATTAACACCAGCTTTAGGCATGGCCTAAATAATAAGCAGCTAAGAAATAAATCTTGTATATTTTTAAAGTCCTATACTATTACTTCTTTTGTGTGTGTCAGCATTTTGAGAAATGTCACTTTCTCTCACCTGCTAACATTTAATATAGCACACAGCATTTTCTAGGTAGCTTTGCGTAGGACCACATCAGTGTTGTAGTTTAAATTGCAAATATTTCACATGAAAAGAATCAAGGTCGAGGAATGCTCATTTATCATAGAATCATAGGACTGGAAGGGACCTCGAGAGGTCATCTGGTCCAGTCCCCTGCACTCTTGGCAGGACTAAGTATTATTCAGACCATCCTGACAGGTGTTTGTCTGACCTGCTCTTAAACATCTCTAATGATGGAGATTCCACAACCTCCCTCGGCAATTTATTCCAGTGTTTAACCACCCTAACAGGAATTTTTTCCTAATGTCCAACCTAAACCTCCCGTGCTGCAATTTAATCCCATTGCTTCTTGTCCTATCCTCAGCAGTTAAGAACAATAATTTTCTCCTTCCTCCTTGTAACAACCTTTTATGTACTTGAAAACTGTTATCATGTCCCCTCTCAGTCTTCTCTTTTCCAGACTAAACAAACCCAATTTTTTCAATCTTCCCTCATAGGCCATGTTTTCTAGACCTTTAATCATTTTTGTTGCTCTTCTCTGGACTTCCTCCAATTTGTCCACATCTTTCCTGAAATATGGTGCCCAGAACTGGACACAATACTCCAGTTTAGGCCTAATCAGTGCAGAATAGAGCAGAAGAATTACTTCTCGTGTCTTGCTTACAACACTCCCGCCAATACATCCCAGAATGAGGTCCATTTTTTGGAAACAGTGTTATACTGTTGACTCATATTTAGGTTGTGGTCTACTATGACCCCCAAATCCCTTTCCGCAGTACTCCTTCCTAGGCAGTCATTTCCATTTTGTTTGTGTACAACTGATTGTTCCTTCCTAAGTGGAATACTTTTAATTTGTCGTTATTGAATTTCATCCTATTTACTTCAGACCATTTCTCCAGTTTGTCCAGATCATTTTGAATTATAATCCTATCCTCCAAAGCATTTGCAACCCCTCCCACTTATAAGCAAACTTTATAAGTGTACTCTCTATGCCATTACCTAAATCATTGATGAAGATATTGAACAGAACCGGACCCAGAACTGATCCCTGTGGGACCCCACTCATTATGCCCTTCCAGCATGACTGTAAACCACTGATAACTACTCTCTGGGAATGTCACTGTCCCTTTTCTTTTAAGTATACCATGTAGAAAAAAATATCAGACAACGGTATGTACAAAGACTGTTTCTTGATCACTTTTATTTCAACATTTGTCATTAAATTCTTGTCATGTTTAGCATTAGTTTTCAAGATTGAATCATTTCTGTGCAATGCGGTCTGATTAAATAGTCTAACTTGATCCTTGTACAATTAGACAATGTAAATGCATCATTCCTGATTTGCAAAACTGGTTACCTCCCACCATAAGGATGCTTGTGGAATTAGAAAAGGGTCTAAGAAGAACAATTAGATGTTTAGGTAGAGTAAAACAGATTGGGAGACTGCAAAAACTGGAATTATTTATTATTCCACAGTGGAAGAGTTACAAGGTCTTAACTGAAGCATTCCAAATCAGCAAGGTTGTACTGAAAACTAAGGAGCCCCTCCATTTCTTACCCCGTTCCATAACTTGAGAGTAAAGTGACACTTCATGGAACAAAAAGGTGGTTAGTTTTGGCATGTGCAGTTCTGTGGTTAGTTTCCTGTGGGTCAAGGCTATTTCTGCATTAGATGCATTTTATTGTTGTTGATCAACAAGTTTATTGTCCTGTACCATTCAGGTGTGAGACAATTCCTGAACATAATTCCAAGAATTAGTATATTTTGTCTGTCCATTTATATATTGTATTTTTTTATTCAGTATTATTCAGACATACTAAGCAGACATGATTGCCATTACTCTGAACACTGTGGGGCTGTCCCCGACACAATGGATCACTCCCCAGACCCATAAATAGGATTTCAGCATGATATCATCAGTTTCTGACATTGTGTCACAGCACAGTCATGCTGTGATGCCATCCTGCCAAGGATTGCTTTTTGAACATTGTCACATTGCATAGTGATGTTATGACACTTCATCGCAACATCACAGGGAAGTGAATTTATCCTGCAGGACAAACTACCAAAAGGTGGTAACCTTGTCTATGCATAGTCTGTTTGTTACTGGCCTGCAAATTATTTATGGGTCAGACCAAAACCCAGAGACAGGTTTTAAAATACCATTCCATTGCTTATGAATCTTTCCAGGTGATGTCACAGTTAATTAAGCTACAGCCAACCTCCAACAATCTTCCTGTCAGCCTTCACAACTCTCATTAATCATGAGGTTCAGATAACTAGGCTATCTACAATGGCTGCCCCACTGAGATGCTCATGAGAATGTGATACTTAACTACTGTTATGACCTTGGATTCAAAGAAGTTTGGACAAAGGCCCAAGAACACGTTAGCAGCATTTACTGTTTCTGCGAGATTTTTTCAAGCAACCCTGTGCTAGAGAGAAGAGCCACATAAACCAATTGCTGATCATTAGTTTAGACATTTATTCAGTCCCAAATTGACCAGATGGGCTCTGTCTTGAGTAGGACAGGGCTGTGAGTTAAAGGAGGGCTAGAGAGCAGAGAAAATCTCTCATATTTCCCAGAAAATCCAAACTCCATCAGAAAATCTTTGCCAGATGAGCTGTGAGCTATGCTTTAAGTCTTCTCCCCAACTGCGCTCACTGTTCACCTTATTTTTTATTACCATGTGAGATCTCTTCTCTTTTTATTCATGTTAGCTATGAGCATGTTAAAATAGTAAATAAAATAAATGCAGTTCTCTTGAATCCTATTTCTGCCCTGAGAAAATTCTATCATTCTGCTTGCAGTTTGGGCTGGTTTCTGTTTTCATCCTAGGTTCTAAAGCATGCCATAATACCTTAGGATGAAGACAAGAGCCTTTTCACACACTAAGCTTTTGTTGCACAGATCTTTTATAGCTTATGGCAAGGAACGGGGTAGAAGAAAAGACATGTCAGAGCTTCAAGCATTGATTGCCAGCTGTGTGATCTTAGACAAGTCACTAAACCATTCCGGGCTCAGTTTGCAAATCTGTACTGGGATATAATAAATTTATATATGGGCAGAACAATATTTCTGCCCTCACTGCTTCAGAGGATTAGCATAAAGCTTATCAATAAGGCCCCAGTCCTGCAAACACGACAATCTTTCACCATAAGCTATTCATATACTTAAAGATAACTACATGTGTTTGTAGGTTTGGGGCCTAACTACTGAGAAGTTCAGATCAATACAAACTCCCAGTGAAGGGCCAGAAACTTGGCCCTAGCTGCTGCCCTGTGTTGGGAGTTTACAGGCACTCAACATGTCTCAGGATCTGGCCCAGTGATGGCAGCAAAGTCCAGTGTCATGTGCATGTCTTCTCATATTTGTGGCTGACTGTTTCACACAATGGAATCGTTGTTCTCTGAAAGAGCAATCTATCACCAAATGGATTTAGGTTTCACATGGATTTATGTGTCCTTTATTTATTAATTGGGATTTAAATAGACATACCAAAAAGAGAGCTTATCCCGTGCCATAAAAAAATACATGACAAAATCCATTATAGAACCAAAACAGCAACCCATTCCCCACACATCCTGTAGATGCAACAATCAAGCCGCAAAACACATTACAAACCAAAACAAAAAACTTCCCCCTCAAATTCCCAAAAGACTAGGGTGACCAGATTTTATAGGGACAGCCCTGATATTCAGGGCTTTGTCTTATATAGGCACCTATTACTCCCCACCCCCCCATCCCGATTTTTCACACTTGCTAACTATTCACCCTGCAAAAAAATACTCCGTCCCCAGGTAGCTACTCAGACAGATGGGGTTGGCAGTGTGCCCCAGAGGCCAGGAAATCCAGACTATTTTGGACTAAGCAGTTTAAATACTCAAAATGTCCTAAAACTCTTGACAAAACAATGACTCAGATGTTGCTATTAATATTGGCCAAATCCTGAATGGTGTCAAGTGTTGACAACTCCCATCAGGTGTTTGTCCATGTAAATGGACATTTAGAGTATGTCTATACTTCAATTAGAAACCCGCAGCTGGCTCCTGCCAGCTGACTCAGGCTAAGGGGCTTGGGCTAAGGCGCTGTTTAATTGTGATGTAGACATTTGGGCTCGGGTTGGAAACCAGGCTCTAGGACCCTGTGAGGTGGGAGGGTCCCAAACCCTGGGGTCCAGCCTGAGCCCAAATGTACACCACAATTAAACAGCCCCTTAGCCTGTGAGCTCCTTAGCCAAAGTCAACTGGCACAGGCTAGCTAGAGATGTCTAAGTTTAGTGTAGAAATAACCTTAGAGCCTAACTTAGAGCCTAGATCAGTCACATGTTCACTTCAGAGGTCCTATGTGGGATATCATTACTTTAGGGCCCTGATGTCAATAGAAATTTCATGAATTTCAGAGATGAAATCCAGCATGTGCTCAAGAGTAGGACTTTGTTTTTAATCAGACAGTCCTGCAGTTGTGGAGAAGGTTGCAGATAAATACAGACCTGAATACAAGAGTTCTGTTTTGTTTTTAATTCTCAGTGATGGAAATTCCCCCAGTGCAGCAGTCTCACACAAGGCCCTGCTCACCATTTGTGCCCCAGGTAAGCCCTAAATCAAGGGCACCACATGTTAACTTGTGCATAAGAGCTCAAGTAAGCCTTCCACCCTGGGGTGAATTGTACCGCCTCAGTTTGCCAGCTCTGATACTCATACTTGCAAGTCTATTTTCCTCTGCATGTAAGATGGATTTCTATGTGGCACTTCCCATAGTAAAAATGGGAGTTCTCTGTGTTAAATCTTCCATGCATCAAGGAGAAAATAATATACTGCTTGAATGCAAGTGGATTTTTAGAGAAACAGCTACACTCCTCACTGGATGCCAAAAAACTTCTTGGCAGAAACTTTCCGGTTTGTGGAGCCATTTTTCAGAGAACTAGTTAGGGTCCCATCTTAAAAGGTCATGGGCACCTAATTCAAGGTGCTAATGCCCCAAATATCAACTGAAATCAATAGGAGTTGAACTCTGCAAGTTCAGCCCCTTCATTAGAGCACTGGTGCCAACCAATCCACAAAGGAGCATTGGCCAAAGTGATCCTGGTGGTAATTCCAATCTCGGTAGTTACAGTAAGGAGGAATTTGTCCCACTGTTGTCCAAATCGCTTTGGAATAGACTTCCAGCCAGCCAGAAGTTCCCTGTTCTCAAAACAAAAACAAACGATATAGAGATTTTGCTTGAATATGAGTTCCCGATAATATTATTCATGAACAAATCAAAGGAGAAGGTGTTAGCATGTTCTCCCCACCAGGTATACATCTATTGCCTTATACATTTGAGAAATACAAAAGCTCCAGACTTTCACGGTGGAAAAAATAGAAAAAGGAATCATGGGACAGATTCTCAGTCAGTGTAACTTGGCACTCCTCCATTACCTTCATTGAGTTATACAGATTTCAATCAGCTGTGGATCTGACCCCTGGTGTACAATTTGCCATTGAAATGCCTTTGAAGTAAAGGTCACATTTGGAATAAGTTATGACTTGTTAGATGCTAATTCTGAGTCAGTTGTAACTGTAATCTGAATGATGCCTGAGTTATTAAACAAAAAGTTTCAGGTAGCAGCAGCAGCAGCAGCCCTTAACATTAATTTAGACATGAGTGAAAAGAAAAATGGTCTACAAAATCCCTTCAGCCTTTAAGAACTGAAAAATTAACATATTAAATATATTCCTTGTCTAAAGACATGCGGGCAGCAGGCTGCAATTATCAAGATACGTTCAGAGAAGAGGAACATTTGGTGAATCTGAAGAGCATTTTCCACAATGCAACACAAGGTGATTTATATGCCTTTCTGAGGGAGGAAAGGAACTATGGTTCCTTTAACTATGGTTCAATTAAACTATGGTTCAATTAAATAATTTTCTTTTCATTTAATAACCAACCGAACCCTAGCATTAAAGTTTGACAATATGTTTAAATTTCTTAGTGCTGTCCTCCACATGCTATAGTGGGGGTATGCAGCATAGACCTATCCACCGTAACCACAATAATTGTTTGGCATCCTGACCCTTTTTTTCAGTACAGCTTGTGCATTGTGGTCACACTTCACACTTTCCAAGAGAAATTGAAAATGCTAGAATTACCTCAGTGGAGTTACACAAAGGATGAATTGGGCCAGCTGTCCCAGACTTCTCAACACCAGAGTCTACCCATGACAACAGGGTTATTTTGGGATAACTTCAACAGCATTAAATAGGCTTCCCTGGAAATTGTGAACGACTGCTGCATCAAATTTTCACAGTCAATACCATGAGAGAAATGCTGAGTACAGGGTATCACATTGGTTGGGAGTGTGGTCCTCTCTCCATATCCCCTATACATATGACATGAATGTGCCACACAATGCTAGTGTCAACCCCTAGTAATATGAGATTCTTCCTGCCCTTCCATATTAGGTCTGCATTTTCAATAACGTTGTGGTGCTAATGTTAAGAATTAGAAGATTGCTCTTTTAAGCTGCTCAGGACATTCACCTTCCATTGATTTCCACAAAAGTTGAGGGTGTTGTGCATCTCACAAAATCAGGTCCAGACCCAGATAGGGTAGAGGTGGTGTAGCCAGTTTCCACAATTTGCATTACAGCATTACAGTAATCCCTGGTTTACAGGATGTGTTGGGGGCAGGAGGTAGGGTGGCCAAAATACTACTGTGCTCCAGTGATCCCTGGCCAACAGACACACCTTTGGGAGCTGTTACAGTCTGGCACAATTTAAAAGCAGACCTGATATTGCTCTTAAGTACATGCAAAGCAGGCACAGAATTGTCCCCTGTCAGAGAGCTACAGCTGTCTCCTTTGCAATCCCCTTCCTCTGCTGCGCCTAGCCAATACTAGCCACAGCTCTGAATCCAGTCCCATGGCTTTTCCATCATCAGTGTCAATGTCACCCTATTCATGAGATGGCACAATACAATTATCAGAATCACCAGACTTGTACCAGTGTCTGCCTTCTGCTGCTTTGACGGCTTGGTCCTTGTGTAGAATTTTCAGTTCAGTTATTATGTATTTAAGGGCAACAGATCTGTGCTATTTGTAAAAACTGTGTAATGATGGAAACAGTGTTTCCTACCCCAAGTCTAATACAACCCTTGAAACTGCTGCCTCTTTCTGAGAGCAATGCATTGTGGGGGTTTTGCATGAGACCATCTTTGCTACTGCTGCTGCCATTCTTCATTCCTTTTTGCAGGTAGTATAAAAATAATAATGTAAACAGTGTTCCTCCCCTAGGCATACTAAGAAATGAAAATGCCTTAGGCCTCTGATACTGTGTTTATATGTGGCCAAACATTCCAAGAATTCTAGCTATGAAAGTAAAGCAATACTTCCAACTTACATATGAAATTATTGCCAGGGAGTCAAATTCACAGTCACTGAGGAAGGAAAATCCTTAAGGCCTCTCCTGGAGTTTTAGCGTCATAGACATGAGGTAATCTAGTCCATCCCACTGTACTGAGGCAGGACCAAATATACCTAGGCAGGTGTTTTACCAATAGTTCCCCTATGAATTTTTTTTAGCAATGCCCAAGAAGTGAACTAAATGTTCTTTATTCCCAGACTTTACTCAGCAAATAGGAAAACTATAAAACTTTCATTTACCACCTAGTTATTGGTCCTTTCTGCTGACTTATTATTATTACCATTTTTTCTATGTTTCCAAAAGGACAGAAGCAATTGATAAAGTAAAAATCATGACTAATTGACAAACATAGCACCACAACTCATGTAATTCTCCTTGTAGTTATAGTTCCTCACAGTCTGATCCTCACAATATTTTGTATAAGACAATTAAACTGTTTGTGCATCCTTTCACTTTTCTGTAAGGTCTATTGCTTTTTTTTCTCTTCATTTTCACTTAACACAAAAATGTTCTGTGTTACATACTATTGGGCTTGATGGCTTCTCGATACTGCATCTATCTTAATTTACTTTCATAATTTCACTAGGTATTTCTGTCTTTTAATGCCACCACCTTCATCCCTATCATTCTGACTCATAATCTCGGGAGAGAGGGGGAGTTCACGCCTCCTATTTCCTCGTCTCACACATCCGGGCCATATCCAATTCCCAGTGCTTTGTCTTCCTCAACATCTCCAAGATCCATCCTTTTCTTTCCATCTCCCCAGCCCAAACACTCCCTATATTGCCCCCCACCATTCCAAACAAAATGGAGCCACTATAGTCATCTTCTTTGTCTATCGATTCAGCCATGTGATTTTCCTCTTTGAATCCCCCCACTGGCTCCCCATCAGGTACTGCATGATATTTAGGCTTCTACTATCAGCTTTAAAAGCTTTATATAATATTGCCCCTCTCTGCTTAGCCGCCCTTATAGAATTTTGTCTCCCCTCTGCTCCAGTAGCGTTCCTAGCTTCATCCCTCTATTTCCCAGCTTCTCATATAACCACCTCTCTACCTTTCACCCACACAGTCCCTATGCATGGTATGACTTCCCTGAGCTCATCTGCAAGGCCCCTACCTAGTTCATATTTAAATCAACTTCTGCTGTGTTGCTTACAGTGACTGATTTGTCAAGTATTTACATTGCCTATTATTGTTCCTTTTCTCCATACCCTTTCTCTACTTGCCTGTTTGTCCTTAGACTGTGAGCTCTTAGCAGCAGGGACCACCCCTTCCTGAATGTTTGGAAAGCACATGAATGCTACCAGAACCAAATAAATGTATTTTAATTATTATCTGGACATCTCTAGTTCATCTTAATTAGGTGTATTACATATGTATGTATTCATTTCCATGTGCATGCACATATTGCAATAGCAATGGCCCAGTTCCCCCGTTATTATTATTATTAGCAAATGCACAAGTGGTACAATAAAGATGAAAAAAACCTTCAAAATACAAAATCGAGAGTAGGGAAATAAAGCAGAGCTATATAAGTCAAAAAAGAAAAAAAATGCGAACAGTGATTGGGTAGGCACGATGTGTGACTTCAGCGGGGCCACCTCTGTCGGAGGCTGACCATTACAGTCTTCTGCAGAGTTCTTGGAAACTTCCCAAATAGCCAACGCCACCGCATTCTTACTTGGATAGGAGTGATGATCCCCAGAATAATCCCTATTCCTAGACTCTGATGGAACCATACAAGAGCAGGCTGGAAAAAATACTCAGCACTCCAGTGGGTTTTCTTAAGGGAGCATTTCTTATCTTCAGTACTTTTTCTGAACACTCTATCATCTGAATGCTAAAAGAAAAACCACAGACTGAAGCCCGGAAAGGTCTACAGTAAAGATGACTTTAAAATAATATTGTCTACTAACATTTTTCTTAATACAATCTACAGAGGTCATTAAAAAACCTGCACTAAGGAACACAGCCAGGTATGATTTACAAAAATACTTCAAAAATGGCTCTGTCATTTAAAAACATTGATAAATATATTCTAAAGGGTATTCTCCTCTGGATACATAGGAAATTTATGCATATGAGACTAATTCTGTGATGTGCTAAACACCTTCAGTTCCCAATAAAATCTAATGGCCCAGCGTCTCACAGGATTGGGCCCTTAATTTCAATTAGTACTAAAGGGAGTTACCTTCATATATCACCCTTGTATTGCTGGGAAAGTAAGCCCTTAAAGTCCTGGTAAACCAAAAGACATGTTTCTAATGGACCTTCATAATCAACTGAGATGACACAAAGTTTGGCAGTAATTGAATGTAATTTGTAAAATTAATGTTACCAGAAGACAAGTTCTCTATTAGTTTTGCCAACTTTTCTAATTAAAAGAAGTGAGTCATGTTTCACATAAATGTGCTTCTTAGAACATAATTTTACTGACAGATGCAATGAAAAGTACCTGGATTTTAACTGAAAAGTTAAAATAATAATTTCCCACTGCAGTCTCAGGCCCAAATTTCATACCACCTCTTTGGTCCTAAAACAAAGGAGCCAAGTCTGCAGAAAGCAGCCTATTGAGCTGCTAGTCAGGGGTGAAAGTGGACCAATATGGGCCAGTACGGCATACTGGTAAGAAGCCGGTACCGGCCCTTCCCCAGCCAATGTTAAAGCACTGCCACCGAAAAGGACCCTCCTTAATGTCGCTGTCCAGAGCCGGGCCCCCATACCGCTCAGAATTTAATATTACTTTCACCCCTGCTGCTAGTCCACAAAGGCCTGAAATTCTTGAATTCCATAGCTAAGGAAGCTGTTCCCAGTTCTGGAAAGCAAACACCTCTCTTTTAGAATGCCTACTTTGGCGATCTCTGGCTATCTGTGGTTAGCCCTACCCAACTGTACTGATTTGCAGACTATGTGCCTGATCTAAAGGCCATTGAAGTCAATATAAAGACTCCCATTGAATTCAATGGAATTTGGTTCAGGCCCTAGGATGGGCACACTTTGTGAGAGCCCTGTATTCCAATATGTGGGAGGGAGGGAATGTTTTTGCACAGAGCACTGAATTAGGGATGAGTTTTTAAAAGATACTACTGCTTGCCCCTGGAAAACTACTCTGTATTGCAGGTCAGCTGGATACTAGAAAACCTGGGGCCGTGCAACCTGAAGATCATTTGAAGATCTTACATCTTCTCTTTCTCTTTCAAACGAATCATCTATAGGATGTAAATATGTGAATACAGCCTACACTTGCTCAGTGGGAGGAGAAAGAAGTTAAATCCTTTGAAATAAAAAAATAACATTGAATATTCTTAGTGACTAAAATTTAGAACTTGAAATTATTATTCCAACTGTAACTGAATTCTTCAGTTCAGCTTTTATTTTTAATAGGGACAGTTCATAATTTCTAAACTGATCAAGATGTGATCAGGAACACATTCTGTATATCTCTGTCTGTCCACAAATTTTATGAAATATCCAGCTTCTGTTGCTACTAAACAGTAGTTCACATCTATACAATGCATCTTCCCTTGGAAATTTCATGCCTTTTTTCAGCAACTGTTCAGCTGCAGTGGTATTGCTAATATGTAAGCTCTATATCTGAGCATACATCCCTTGCCTGTGTCCCTCTCATCATTTTACACTCCTCGGTAATGGCTGCTAAATGACTAACTTGGCTACACCAGAAATGGATAAGAGTACACGGTTTCCAAGAGTTTACAGCATCCAATTCTACATTGCTCTGCACCTTGTATAGTCATTTAGGTCAATCTGGAGTAACTCCATTGACTTCACTGGAGTCACACTGGTGTATGACATCAGAATCTGGCGTTTACACTTTTCAAAATGAATGCAAAATTGACAGAAATAATCTTGGCGAGTGGAGAATTCTTATTTGTGAGGGTGTTGCACTCACATTGCAGTTGCAAATGGCCACCAAAGGTGCAAAGCAAAGGAAAAGCAGATCATAAGTTATAACTGTTGTGTGAGGATAGTGGGCCACACCAACTGACTCATGTAAGTGAACTAGATGTACTAAGCTTCTTCCCTATTAAGCAGGCAGGTCTTTTATTGGGGGTGTTGAGTAAATAGTTTTTGTTATAGTATGAATATTCTGGGTTACTCACTTAAAAATGCTCAATAGCTGTTCAATTCAACTCTTGCTTAGACTAAAAATTTAGGATTTAGAAAGCATGTTTACTTGTTATTTTCTTAAGATACCTATCTCTGACCTTCATGCCTACCTCTTATAGTCACTTAAAATCTATCTTTCTGTAGTTCATAAATCTGTTTTATATGTTAGGTGTGTTTTGGTTGAAGTGCTTGGGAAATCTAAGCTCAGGCTAACAAGGGCTGATGCACAGCCACTACCCTTTTGTCGGAGTGGTGAACTAGGTAATGAACTGACACTGGCCAGGCTTCTGACCAGTGCAAGATGGTACAGTTTTGGGGTGTAAGGCTGGAGAGCTGGGGGAATTGGCTGGAGCTTCTGTATTGATGGTTTATGAGTGGCTGGGAGATCATTCATGTAACACAGTTGGGTGTGTCCCTGCCTGTGGATATCGGTGGTAAGTACAGAGCCTATCAGAGGTTTGTATCTTGACATCACAGTGTGAGAGGCAACCCAGGTTGGTGGGTTTGGAGGTCTCAGTGGTCCCACAGTCCAGTTTGCACCCTCAGGACTCCATCATAGATGGGATGGTATTCAAGGCAGCTAGCCAGTCCTGCCACTCACGCCGCCACAGCTACACTTCTATTTTTAGCATGCTAGCTAGATCAGAGGTAGTGCTGGTATGTCTACCTGCACTTGGAATTACACCTCCTGCTCCAGTGTAGACTTATCCTAATTCAGAGGGAAGAGTTCCACCTTCAGAGCTTGCTTCTCCTCTTACACCTGTGTAAATAAGCCAGTGGAGTCACATTGATTTTTACAGCAGTGTAAGTAAGAGCAGAAACAGGGTCACTGAATCACCAGCATCTCTTTTTATAGCACCCGTGGCTTCTCCTCCAAATACTGACTAGATCTAAACCACTTGGCTGTTTAAATTTAATAAGATCACAGTTTCAGGTGATATGCAGTAGTTACAAAGCAACTGAAGAAGATACAATGATACCTTGTATTAGTCATAAAGTTTTGTTCTATTGTTTTATTCTGTTTTATTCTAAATTAGAAATGTAATCTTTATAGATACTGGCTAAAAGATGTCAAATACTTGGCATTTACAGTGTACTATACCAATACATTCACTTGAGCATCTTATGATGCTTGACAAATCTGAGAATTATACAACTAAGAGCATTTAATCAACTTGACTAAGGTCAAACAGTGAGTCAGTAGCAGACTTAGGACTAGAATCCATATCCTTGCACATCTAGTTCCCTGCCCTAATCACTAGGGGATATTGCCTAACACCAATTTCTGTGGGCACATGTTTGCATTGGAAATATAATTTATCCTAGCATCTATACAAACAAAAATTGAATATGTAAGGAGCCTCAGGATATCTTTTCAAATGTCAAGAACACATGTTCATTATAAATACATATGTCAGTCATCGACTGGTGTTAGCTTCAACTGGACTAATTATATAGGTTGCTAGATATGTGTGTGCAGATCTCTGTTCAATAATGGTCAAGCGGTCATAGGGTGCACAATATAATTCTGATGAAATATTAAGGGTGCACATTGTGACTTTAAAAATTGAAACGATTATCTAAAGAGTTAAAGCTAATAAGTTCTAGTGTTTGTTTGTATGGAAACAGCCCTGTGCAGATTTTCTAGTTAAATGTTTGCATGAGCTCATGTCTGAAAGTCAAGTTATAACTTACTAACAATACAGAAAACCCTTTCTTGTTTCCAGACGAAAGATGGCAGTGCCGTACTTGTCAGACATAGAGGCCTCCAAAATGTCTAACACTCAAGTTATTGTATTCAATATAGAACTTCTTGTTTTGCTTGAAGCTTAAAAGTGAATGTGGTCATGTACAATGTGTTAAGCTGTTTAACTCTGCAGGTAGTTTGCTTTATATTATGCATGCAAATATTCTAAATAGACTATGATCGCTACAGTAGGACTGATTCTCCAGTGCTTTGCAGCTATGTAGTCATTTACATGTGAGCAAAGTGGTCCATAGACACAAGTTGGGGGTGGGGGGGAAGGTGCAAGGGAGTAGATTATGGCTCCCTGATCCTGGAGTCAGTTCTATGCCAGCTCTGACCCCTGTCCTGATATCAAGCCAATCTATGTCATCTGACTATGGCCTCTAAGGGGCCATCTACCAGCTGGGGATTACCAGAGCACAGTATGCTCCAGCCACATCCCTGATAAGCTGCTCCATGACCCTGATATACCTCCGATGCTAGGGCTGGGACAGGAGTGATGTAGAACAGAGGGACATAAAAACTATCTATTTGGGGACTAAGTCAGTGTATCCCCTGAAGATCAGTGAACTAGGACTCTGTCAGTCCAGCTAGGAAAGTGAATTTGAGAGTCAAGGGATCTGCCCTGGGAACATTTTGGACCTGACTCCCCTCTCACACAGTGGCTCCTGATTTACACAGGCGTAAGTCAGAAAAGAATCATGCTCTTTGACATCCACCCTCAGATGTTCAAATCCAGGGAAGTTAATCAAGGCAACCCATCTGGCCTCAACTCCAGTGGTGGGACATTGGGGAAAAGGTAATCAGAATTCAAACCATGCAGGGCTTTATGGGTCAGTCAACCCTTGCAAGCAGATAAGGAGCCAGTGCAGTCCTGTGCCAGCCACGTAGGGTGTGGGTCCAACCTGCAGATCGCAAGCCAAAGCTCCCTCAGTACTTTTAAAATCTCAAGAAGCAAAACTGGCTGAACTTCAATCCGAGACATTTGCTGAGATATTGCCAATATGTTCTCCTTTCCTTTCACCATAAACATTAGAGTCTAAATCATCAAAGCCCAGCCACAGCCCAGGTGAGTATGTTGTGCACTGGGGAAGTTTGCAGGGAGATGGAGTCCTCCCACATTGTTACTGTAGCCTAAGGTCCCGATTCAACAAAGCACTTAAGCATGTGCTTAAGTCCCATTGACATCAGTGGGACTTTGACATGCTTGAAGTTAAGCATGTGCATAAGTGCTTTACTGAATCAGGTCCTAAAGGCTGAAGAAGCCCCTGGTGCACCTTCCCCTCCATAGATGCCTGGAGATCCATTCCACCCTGTCCAGACTCCCCAAATTCTCCTTCCTTCTCCAAGCAGGGAAACGTACCATTTCAGCCTTATCCTGAGCCTTCTGCTCCAATGGGTCAGCCAGCAGAGGGGGGCAAGTGGGCAGGATTCCTCCCATCCCCATCCTTCACCATCCAGAGAGAATCAAATTGTTCACATCTGGAGGAGCACTGAGAAAAGCTGCTATTATCAGTCAAGCAGAACCAAATAGAGACATGGACTGAAAAATGACAACCCGCATTAAGATTGCTTTTATTCTCTGTGCACTGCTGCCACTGAGAAGCTTACTGCATCTTGCAAATAAGTTTTAGGGAGGGGGTGGGGGAAGAGAGGAGGCTTCAGCATGCTGACATGCCTTCAGAGACAGTTATATAGCCTTGGGAAGCTACTTTTTGCAAAGCAACAATAGTAAGATTTTTTGGATAAAAGC
Source organism: Eretmochelys imbricata (assembly GCF_965152235.1). Taxonomy (NCBI): domain Eukaryota; kingdom Metazoa; phylum Chordata; order Testudines; family Cheloniidae; genus Eretmochelys; species Eretmochelys imbricata. The sequence goes on from NC_135574.1 coordinate 39,516,223, forward strand.
AGACCCATGGACTGCTCTGAGGAAAATGGGGTTGTGAACACACATGTTCAGTTAGATTTGGATTTTAAAGAGCTTTGAATATGGGAAAATGCAATGCAAGTGCTAAGAATTGTTATTACTGTATATTCTTCAATAAGTCCCCTCACTGGTACCACTAGCATTTGCAATGGTGAGCCTCATAAAGCACTATTGTTGGCTTTTAAGATGGTTCATAGGCTTGTTACCCCAGACAGAGGTATTAAAGCACAGTACTAAGAGTCAGCAATTCCTGCCTTCTAATCTGGGCTTTGTTACAAATGGTCTGTTGCCTTGAGCAGTTCACCTAACCTCTCTGCCTCAGAACCCTCGTCTGTACAATAAGGATAGAAATATTTATTTGCCCATAGCAAAGCCATGTTGTGAAGATTAATTACTTAAAGCCAGGGTCAGACACTCTTGCTCATCCTGACATGTCCTAGTTCAGTTTTAGTAATTATAATCTGCCTACCTAATACTTCCTTTGTTGTTTTAATTGGATACAGTGTCCTTCGCTTCCTGTCCTAATACTGTTGTTGTGTTTCACCCCAGATATGTTTGCATATCCGTGGTGCTTGCAGTCTTTTCTATATGAAAGAGATATGATCTCATGGTCTGAGCACAGTAACTGTAGCCAGGTGCTCCTGAGTTGTAATTCTGGCTCTGAAACTTACCCTCTGTCAAGTTGGGCAAGACACTTAACCTCATTGCCTCGGTTTCTTAGATGCAATTAAGATGACAATACTTTACCTGCTTCACAACAGGGAGGTGAGAATTAGACAAGCATTTTGAAGATGAAAAGTACTATATAAATGCTAAGTATTATTATTAGTACATACACTTTGGAATCCTTAGATACGAAAAACGCTCTCTCTCTCTCTCTCTCTATATATATATATATGTTTGTGTCTAAGCTTTTATAGACTAGATGTTTTTCCTTTTATAGAATTACTAAATAAGTATTGTGGCTATGCAGAATTATATTCACAATGCATTCTACTGTATGATTTTTGCATCAAAAGAATTAAATGGTCCATTTAAATATGAAAAATTTGATCTCCCTATCTTGAAAATAGAGTCTCTCATAAAAGCACAAGCACAGATGAGCCCCAAATAAGAATGTCTACTTTATGTTGATGTGTTCACTCATGAGTTGGTTTTTCAGCAAACTTGGCCATTTCCCATCACAATAACTTTCAAAATAAATGAGATTTATAGGAAATATTTTCTCTGTGTGTGGACTTGGAAGGTTACTCCCACACATTGGTTATCCTCAAGGGAGCCCAGCCTTGCATTCCTCACAGACCCAAATTTCCCAGTGAGTTAAGAAAACAAGCTTATACCAAAATAATATCATGAAACTACCTAGTGTCAACACTCGAGCAGAACTCAGTGCACTTGGCACAGGGCCAAACCTGAACAGTGCTGCAACCCCACAAGCCAGGTCACAATGCCACTCACTCAAACTTGGCTTGGCTGCCCCCAGTGATGGAGGGGTGACCAAGCCAAATTTGAGTGAGTGGCATTGTGATGTGCAGGATCACAGCACCACTCACGTTTGGCCTGGCCACCACTTCATCATGACGAGGGGCAACCAGGCCAAATTTGAGTCTGTAGTGTTACAATCTGGTAATGCCACTCATTCAGGTTTGGCCTATGCCATGTGAGTGTGGGACAGGTGATGGGAGTGAGCAGAGCCACTTGGTGGCTGAGATTGCGGGGATCAGGATCAGAACCAGATCAGGAGAAAAGTACTGAGCTAGGGGATGGAGACACCAGTGAGCAGCCAGGAAGGTCTCAGAGGTGTGAGGGCCTAGGGGAGAGTTGTTGGTGGACTATGGGATGAGTGGGAAGTGTTGTGGGAGGGGCGAGTGGGGGATGTTGCGGGGAGGTGGGTGAGTTGTGGGGGTTGTGGTAGGAATGGAGGCTTCTTGGGGGAATTGGGGACTGGGATGTTGGTGGTCAGTGGCAGAAGTTGAGGGCTGTGACTAGTGGGAGCTAAGGTGTTAGGGACTGCTGTGAGTAGGACGTATGTCAGGGCTTCTGGGATGTGTGGGGCAGCTGTCAGGATAAGTGGGGACTGTTGGAGGGTTGTTGGGGTATATGTGGGGTGAGACGGGCATTCAGGGATCTGTATGGGGCAGGGAGTGGCAGCAGCCGGAGCAGAGCTAGAGCAAGGTTGCAGTGCCACTCAGGCTTGGCCCAGCCACCCCTCCATCATGATAGGGGAAGGATGACAGGGCCAAATTGGAGTGGAGGTGGGAGTCCCTCAATTTCCATAATGCACAGGGCCCCAGTCCAGCCCTGCACTTGAGTCTCCCATTGAAGTGGGAGTCATGCACATGCAAATGAGGGTACGCTTATACTCTTAAGGGCCAGATTTTGCCTTACACAGATGAACAGGAGGGAGGAGAAGTATGCAAGGATCCTTCTTCTCCCCACTATGCTCCAGCAACTGGGTAGGGGCCCAGAGATTTCCAGTCCCTCTCCCTGGGATTGCACAGTGCCCCGAATGAGTCAGGGAAGGGAAAGGAGCTGGCAGTGCCCATAGCTTCACTCCTCCTTATCCCTACGAACGGCAAGTGGGGGGGTGACTAGCTGTGAAGGAGGGTGTGAGCTGTACCCCCAAAGGGATGAGGCAATGAGTAAGGCTACGATTTTTTTCACAGAGATTGCGGAAGTCACAGAATCCATGACTTCCAGTGACCTTCGTGACTTCAGCCCACGGCAGCCGGGAACTGCAGGATCCCCTGCCACCTCCCACAGCTCCCAGCTACCGCAGGCAGCGGGGGTCCCTTGTAGCTCCAGGCCACCGCAGACGGCGAGGGCATGCTGTAGCTTTGAGCTTCTGCAGGCAGTGGGAGCCCCCAGAGCTCCGAGCAGCCCCCGCAGCTGCCTAGCCACAGTGGGGCGGTGTGGGGACCTTGCAGCTGAGCTCCTCATTTTGTCATGGATATTTTTAGTAAAAGTCAGGGGCAGGTCACGGGCTTGCATGAATTTTTCTTTACTAAAAATATCCGTGACAAAATCTTAGTCTTAGCAATGAGTGTACAGCCTCTATCTATCCTCCCTCACCAAAGACTCTTCCTGAATGGCACAATCCGGCCTGTTACCAAACTCTTCACAGATATTTTTAGTCCTGAATATCTTGATAAGTAGTTTTGTAAATGAAACGTACAATAGATATCTGCTATCCCCTGTTGTAGATTATTATCATTTGATTACTAAGCTGTAAAACGTTATTTGCCATCATTCTATGCATTAACATGCTTTTAAGAGCCAGACACTGGTTCATCCACTGACTTCTATAGGAATTTTAGGTACACAGGCAACTGAGCATCAGACCCTATATCTGGTTCCATAATATTCCAACATTTAAGGGCTAAATTCTGCCTTTACTTGAACCAACAAAACCCCAATAAAGATTGTTTAATGGGAGTAAATGAGGGCATATTTTGACCTAAAGGAAGTATAAACAGCTCAAATATATGACTGGCAGGTCTCAGACTCTCTTTAGGATCTCTAAGCTGATTGCTGAAACATATGGTACTTAAGCCTTATTTTAATTTGTTCTAATTTCATGCAGAAACGATTTTGCAAAACTGGCTGATTTTCTACTCAGTTCACTTCTTTAGAGCATGTTTATTTTTTCTGGTTTAGTAAATGATTATTTCCAGCGTATGCTGTTGCCATCTAGTGTCAAAACCAAGCAATGTACTTAAATAATATTTTCCATTTATTGTAAAACTAAGTACCCCTATGTATTCCTGTTTTTAGTGCCTCTATTTAATCTAGATCTGTTCTCTCTTGGCCTTGACAGAGGCTATGGATACCTCCCATTAATTCTAATGAGATTTTACAGTTCTGTGTGCACTAAAGGTGAAATCCTGGCCTCATTAAAGTTAATGGGAGTTTTGTCATTGAAGTCACCTTTTAGCAACATCAGCGCAAACGTTTGTCTAAATCGTCTTCCAAAACATTTGTGCTGATGCCACTAAAAGATGACTTCATGAAAGGAGCAGGAGTCTCCAGACTCTCCAGTAGTGAATTGATGAATGAATGTTGCATTTCCCTAATGCTTTTTCATCCTCTGACTTCAGAGTTTTACAACTCCTGAATTGCTGCCACGTCTGGGATGGATTAGAGATGCAATTCTGCCATCACTCAGGCCTCCAGTTATTGTGACTCATTTCATCTTGCTGATGTTGGATATATTTTCTTAACAACCTTTCTGTGAAGGCTGTTTTAATTTATGCCACCTGCTGAAGTTATGGATGTACCAAATACAACTTTTAAAAAATCAGTTCAAAAGCCAGTATTGCTATAAATTAAACAGTTGTCTGCAGGGAAATGTACAAAATCTCAAATTGGTTTTAATTTAATAACTCTAGATAACATGAAAATAAAAACATTTACACTCATACTGATTAAGTCCTATTTAACAATTCTTGACTTCTCCTCTACGGAACTGTAATATATAGCCATAGATTGGAAAACCAGAACGGACTATTATGACCATCTGGTCTGACCTCCTGCGCACATCACAGCTTGCCCAAAATTACTTCTTGCCTGAACTACAGCAGTGGTTCTCAACCAGGGGTACACATACCCCTCAGAGTACACAGAGGTCTTCCAGGGGGTACATCAACTGATCTAGATATTTGCCTAGTTTTACAACAGGCTACATAAAAAACACTAGTGAAGTCAGTAAAAACTAAAATGTCATACAGACAATGACTTGTTTATACTGCTCTATATACTATGCACTGAAATGTAAGTACAATATTGATATTCCAGTTGATTTATTTTATAATTATGTGGTAAAAATGAGAAAGTAAGCAATATTTAGTAATATTGTGTTGTGACAGTTTTGTATTTTTATCTGGTTTTGTAATCAAGTAGTTTTTAAGTGCCGTGAAACTTGGGGGTACGCAAGATTAATCAGCCTCCTGAAAGGGGTACAGTAGTCCGGAAAGGTTCAGAGCCACTGAACTACAGCGTATCTTTTAGAAAAATATCCAGACTTGATTTTTAAAATGCCAATCATAGAGAATTCACCACAACACTCAATAAATTGTTCTAATGATTAATTATCCTCACTGTTAAAATTTACACTGTATTTACAGTTGGAATTTGTCTGGCTTCAACCATTAGATTGCATTATGCCTTTGACTATCAGACTGAAGAGCTCATTATCAAATTTTTGTTCCCCCTCTGTAGGTACTTAGAAATTGTGATCAAATCACACCTTAACTTTCTCTTTGGTAAACTAATCAGATTGATCTCTTTGAGTCTTTTGCTATAAGGAATGTTTTTTCAAGCCTTTACTCATACTTATGGCTCTTCTCTGGACCTTTTCCAATCTGATTCCAAAATCCTTCTTGAATTGCGAACACACAGTATTCCAGTAGCCATTGCACCAGTGCCAAATATAGATATAAAAATAACCTTCTTACTCCTACTTAAATTTGCCTGTTTATACATCAGAGGATTGTATTAGTCCTTTTGGCAACAGCAACACATTAGAAGCTCAATCTCAGGTTCAGCTGATTATCGAATATGACCCCCCTTATCTTTTTCAGAGTCATTGCTTCCTAAACTAGAGTCCCCCCATCCTGTAAGTATGGCCTGCATTCTTTGTTTCTAGATGTACATATTTATATTTGGCTACATTGAAATGCACAGTGTGCTTGCATAGTAGTTTACAAATTTCAGAGTGGTAGCTGTGTTAGTCTGTATCAGCAAAAAGAACTAGGAGGACTTGTGGCACCTTAGAGACAAACAAATTTATTTGAGCATAAGCTTTCATGGACTAAAACCCACTTCATTGGATGCATGCAGTGGAAAATACAGTAGAAAGATATATATATATACACAGAGAACATGAAAAAATGGCTGTTGACATACCCACTATAACGAGAGTGATCAGTTAAGGTGAGCTATTATCAGCAGGAGGAAAAACAAAAACCTTTTGTAGTGATAATCAGGATGGCCCATTTCCAAATTGTCAACTGTTGGAAATGGGCCATCCTGATTATCGCTACAAAAGGTTTTTTTTTGTCTCCTGCCGATAATTGCTCACCTTAACCGAACATTCTCGTTATAGTGGGTATGGACACATCCATTTTTTCATGTTCTGTGTGTATATATTGTGACAGGGTCGGGCCAGATGGCTACAAGACAGTGATAGAAGGCAGATATATTAGCCCCAGGTTAAGTAGGTCCTTTTTCCCTGGGTAAAGTAACAGGGAAGGTTCCAGAACAATCAGGAACTTTCTGGAAACAATTAAGGCAGACAGGCTGATTAGAACACCTTCACCCAATCAAGAAGCTGCTAGAATCAATTAAGACAGTCAGGCTAATCAGGGCACCTGGGTTTAAAAAGGAGCTCACTTCAGTTTGTGGTGTGTGTGCAAGGAGCTGGGAGCAAGAGACACAAGAAGCTGAGAGTGAGAAGGCATACTACTGGAAGACTGAGGCCATGTCTACACTACCCACTGGATCGGCGGGTAGTGATCGATCTATCAGGGATCAATTTATCACATCTAGTGTAGACGTGATAAATCGATCCCCGATTACCCTACCATCGACTCCGGAACTCCACCATGGCAAGAGGCAGAAGCGGAGTTGACGGGGGAGTGGCGGCCATCGATCCCACGCTGCAAGGATACGAAGTAAGTGATTCTAAGTCGATCTAACATACGTCGACTTCAGCTACACTGTTCTCGTAGCTGAAGATGCGTATCTTAGATCGATCCCCCCACCTAGTGTAGACCAGGCCTGAGAAGTACAATCATTATCAGACATCAGAAGGAAGGTCCTGTGGTGAGAATAAAGAAGGTGTTGGGAGGAGGCCATGGGGAAGTAGCCCAAGGAGTTGTAGCTGTCACGCAACTGTTACAGGAGTCACTGTAGACAGCTTCAATCCACAGGGCCTTGGGCTGTAAGCCAGAATAGAGGGCAGGCCCGGGTTCCCCCCATCCCTCCATCCTCCCAACTCCCTACCTGTTACCAGAGGAGTTGACCTGAACTGTGGGTTCCACCAGAGGGGAAAGTCTCTGGCCTGTTCCCCGATCCACTAGGTGGATCAGCAGAGACTGCGGGGATTGTTCTTCTTCCTTTTCCCCATGCTGGCCAGTGATGAGGCTAACTGAGTGAACAGCAGATTTGAGCCACAAAAGTGGCCAAACTGAGGGCTGCCGTGAACCTCTGAGGCGAGCAAATCCGCCAATAAGCGCAGGACCCACCAAGGCAGAGAAGGAACTTTGTCACAATATATATTTTCCTACTGTATTTTCCACTCCATGCATCCGATGAACTGGGTTTTAGCTCATGAAAGCTTATGCTCAAATAAAGTTGTTAGTCTCTAAGGTGCCACAAGTACTCCTCATTCTTTTTGCAGTTTACAAAGTATCAGGACCTGTCCTCTTCATTATTTACCACACCCCCACTTTTTGTGTTGTCTGCAAACTTTGTCAGTGATGATTGTATGTTTCCTTCTAGATCACTGATAAAAACATTACATAGTATAGAACCAATCTCTAGAAACACACCCATTTCATTGATTATTCCCCATTTACAATTACATTCTGAGGTCTATACTTTAGCCAGCTTTTAATCCATTTAATGTGTGCCATCTTAATTTTATATCATTGTAATTTCTTAAATCAAAATGTTGTCATACCAAATCAAATGCCTTACAGAAGTCTAAACATATTATGTCAACACTATTACCTTTATCAACCAAACTTTTCATCTCATCAAAAAAAGATATCAAGTTTGACAGGATCTGTTTTCCATAAACCCATCTTGACTGGCATTAATTACATTACCCTCTTTTAATCCTTTATTGATCGAATCCCCTATTAGCCATTTCAATATTTTACCCAGGATCAATATCAGAATGACAAGCCTATAATTACCCAGGTTATCCGGTTTACCTTTTTTGAATATTGGCACAACAGTTTTCTTCCAGTTCTCTGAAACGTCCCCTGTTCCAAGAGTTATTAAAACTCAATATTAACAGTCCAGGGAGCTCTTTGGCCAGCTCTTTCAACAGTCTTGAATGCTAGTTATCTGGACATGCTGATTTCAAAATGTTTAACAGCAACTTCTAAGGTTAACGTCCTCCTGAGTTACTGTTGGAGCGATAAGTGTTTCATCATTATATCATATGCTTCCATCATCTGTTTTTCTTCCCAAATACAGAACAGAAATATTTATTGAACACTTCTTCCTTTTCTGCATTATTGACAATTCTACCTAGGGACTAACTAGCCACTCTTGGTTTTTCAATAATACTTATAAAAATCAAGGGTGTTACAGGAGGTGGAGATAAGAACACTTCCCCCCTGCCCCCAATAGATTCAGATTAGAAGAAGCACTGGAAGTACACAGTGTGTGCTCTCTTGCATCATTCTCCCTTTTTCACTGAGCCCAGAGAGCCCCTAGGTGTGTGCTCTGCAGGGATCTGGATTTGAAATAGGGGAGGATGTTGGGCCAGGGCAGGGCCCAGTGGATGGGGCCACGATCCATAGCACCATCATCCTAGCAAACCCACTGAGTTAGCGTTGACTTTCTCAGCGCGTATTTATCAGCTGATTCCCCTGTAATGGTTAATTCCCTGAGAGGGTTCATGGGCAGCAGTCAGTGGAAGTGCAGCTCCTGGAGGAGCCATGCTGTCATGGAGCCTGGAGACAGCAAGGAGGTGGGAACTATTGTGAAGGTACATAGTTTCCATGTGAATATGCCTCACCTCCACAGACTACAGGAGACACTGGTTTTGAGTGCAAAATTCTCAGTTATCTTGACACAAACCCTCCCCACTGCTGCAGAACAATGGGATAGAAATTCTACAGATGCAGACTCATTGTTCCCTGCCCTTTCCACAGCAATAGCCAGTGTAGGGAATGATATGACTTCTCCTCAGTATCCTTAACAAATTATTAAAGTCACTGGGACAATACCACCACTGGTGTAAGCTGGCAAAACAATTGCACCAAGTTACATCAGCAGTGGAATTGGCCCATTGACTGTCATGGGACTTTATGCTTGACTGAGAACTGCTGGATCAAGCCCAATGTTAATAGACGTCAGCACAGTTCTGCGAATAATGTTTGTTAATTAACTGCTGAGACAGCAGAAGCATCACAAACATTGTTTCTGTCTTGTTTTGGTTTGTTTTTTTGGGGAGTCACATAGGCAGTGCTTCCTCCTTTATAATTTCTTAGGAGTTAGTGCTTTCCTTTGCACTTCCGCAATCCATATGGCTGCTGGGGGTTGGTGTGGCTCCTACTATAACCAGGCAGCTGAGAATCCCCCTGCTCTGGGGAAGACCTGGGTGGGACAGAGCTGAACAGACAGAACCACAGTCTTGTGGTATCCTCCAGCATAGGGGACATGTCATACTGGGTGCATGCCAAAGGTTGCCCGGGAAGGGGCATATTCAAAGCTCTGTTGCTCTCCAGTGATCTCCACATGCATGCAACCCATCTGCCACCATAAACTAGAGTAGCTCTGAGGCTGCTCCGACTTATGGGAGGATTCAGACCAACCCCCAGCAGCCATATGGATTGAGAAAGCACAAAGATGGGCTAACCTTGTCTCCCATCCTCCAGGCACTCTGCTATGCACAGCTTGTCCAGATCCAAGGACTGGAATCAGAAGATCCAGTATGTAGGATCCAGATAACTTCCTTCTTCAGATTTTATTTAAGTTGAATCGAATATCTAAATATAAACATATTCCAAAGCATACAAAAATAGTACCTTGTGTATGCTGACATTTTAGAAACTCAGCATTTGTAACAGAACATTATCTCTTTAATACAAACGAATACAGGAAAGCAACTACAGACTTTTTAAATTTAACATTGAGAAACTTCTCCTTTATTTTGCTTAAATGCATAGTATCTTTCAAGTCTGTAAATCAAGAAGATGTGATGAATCTAATTATCAATATGTAATTGCTGCATCTTTCCAAAGTTGAAGAATTAATATGATGGTTGAGGTTAACGGTGACAAGTTCTAGTGTAAATGTCAATATGTTCTGTTAAACATATTGATTTAAAAATAAGATGGATCACATACAGCAGAATCCAATTAGGGCCTGATCCTATAGCTGTTACTTAGGCAAAACTCCCGTTAACTTTAATATAGGTTTTCCTTGTTCCAGGACTGCAGAATTGGATCCTCAACCTTAAAGATAATAGCCAAATCAAGAGGATCAGATCTTGCCATCTTTTATCAAGTTGAGTGGTACCTTACTCTATGTGTAGTCTCATATTACTCAGCTCAAGTAAGGATGGCACATCCTGACCCAAAATACAACCCCCCCCACCCCCCAGCCTTTTCAGAGTTGTACAAGAGGTGCTATGGTGAGAGAAGGAGTGTGGGGGGAAGTTGGTCTGGGGTAGCTTGCCCTTTCTCTGGGTAGGCTGATGAAGAAGAGAATCCACCACGGAACCTAGAGCATGTCTACACTGCAGCTGGGAGCAAGCCTCCCAGGGTGGGCAGACAGACTCACACTAGCTTAGCTCAAGTTAGCATACTAAAAATAGCAGTGTGGACATTGCACCTCCAGCAGAGGCTCAGGCTCCCCACCCGAGCCCGAACCTGTCTGACCCCCTGGGTCCGAGCTCGGTGGCTTGCTCAACTCACCTTACCAGAGCCACAACATCCACACGGCTATTTTTTAGCACACTAGCTCAAGTGAGTCTGTCTGTCTGCACTGGGAGGCACACTCTCATTTGCAGTGTAGACATACTTCCAGAGGCCAACAGACAGCACAGAGGAGATGGGCCATCAACATGAAGTTCCTGAAGCTTCGGGGTTCAGCTGTCAGAGAGAAGCAGGGCAGGTAGACAAGAAGAGAATGGTAAGCCATTAAATGTGGCTTCTGTCCCTCACCTTAGACCATAAAGATGTGTTTATGCATCCTTTGGGAGTTAAGAATTTAACCAGCACTTTGACAAATGGTATGCTCACTTAATTGGGATGGATACAAGACAAAAAATGTAATGTAATGTATTTCAGTGGCTCTAGACTGTGGGAGAACTGAATATCCAGCTGTGCTAAGTCAGTTTAAATGGCATGCCTGATGCTATCTGCATGCCTATTCACAGTTGTTTATTGGTGTTTGCTAGCATAAATTTCCTACTCTAAGGCAATTTGTTCACTTCATGCTGCTTCTCTGTTCTAATATGGCTGTAAGTGAGTCAGTTTTATCTTAATTTTAAAAAATAATTTAATGTTTTGCACATTGCTGTGTTTTAAAGGAATTAATGAAGTAAGAATGATAATCTCCTAACACTAGGAGCCTCTGACAATGGGATATACTTAACTGGCACATTTTCCTTTCTACCAAAATGTGCCAGGAAAAGGGATTACACTGTATAGGGCCAAGGCAACTGGACTGTCTCCCCTAAAAGTTTCTAAGCTTTCGTTTCCATTTAATAAGATAGTGATTGCATATTTTAAAGCTACATGTAAAAATCAAATTCTAAACGTACCTGTTGAGAGGGAGAGAGAACATATATTCAAGATCAACTGCTATGGACTCCTATTTAGGGCTAGAACGTGAGAATCATAGAACTGGAGAAATCTCGAGAGGTCATCTAGTCCAGTCCCCTGCACTCATGGGGAATGAGTGTGCCCTGAGCTAGGTGCAGACCAGGGGGCAGACTTGGAGTTACAATTTAGTCCTTGTTTCTGCCTTGCTCCCAGCGTGAAACAAGCTTTTTATCAATGAGTCTTGTCAACCCTACAGCTTCCACCACTGCTGGTCTAGTGTTGAATTACAGATACAAAGTTTACTAGTGTAGATGCAACCCCGGTGTATCTTAGGGCCAGGCACTCAGCAATGAACTGCAAAAATAACCCATCTGTGTGCAATTAAGTTTATTACATCATGAGCCTGATCTTGTTCTACTGAAATCAAGGGCAAGACTTCTACTGACCTCAGTGGGAGTGGGGTAGTTCTTATGAGAGTACGAGATGCAAAGTGGTGATCATATTAACACAGTAAGCAGAGAATAAGCAACTAAAACCCAGGGAGTTACAGGTGACTTTTTTATTGGACTCACAATAATAATAAAGCCAGCTTTCTACGCTCTTCAGTAGGCAATGGGAATTTAGAGACTGTAATTAAATGGTGAATGAGTCTGGGAATAAAGACAATAAATGTATTTTGTATTCCAATTTTTAAATGTATATTACTTTAAATGCTTTCTCAATACAGCACTTCCAAAGGGAAACTCTATTACAGCTGCAAGAGTTTATAGGGTTGGTAACCATAAGCTATTACTGTATTTCTGCAGTGAGTTTTGGAGCAGTCTAATTAGCTTCACATACCATAACTCATATCTTATTTGACCTTCAGGTTTTAATTTCATTCTAATTAGAATCATTTATCTTCATGTCTTTCAAAGAGAGACTAAAATTATTCTGAGCTTCTTCACTTTAATACCTTCAAAGCTTATCAGCCACAGGGCTTGTAAGGAACTGCATCTATCAACTTGCTTGTTCTCTCTGTGCTTTCTCATCTCTGGTGAGATTGATATTCCACTAGCGCAACTCTCCTTCTGCAGCACTGCAAGTTACTCCTTAAAAAACAACTTGACAATGTTAATTATAACACATTTTATTTCTTTTAAAGACTAATAGGTGGGTTTATATGAGTGTAAGGCATGGCTTACCTTGCAGACGTAGAGTGCTTTGAGTTACACCAGCCTTCATAGAGCGCAGTAGGGAAAGCGCTGCAGTCTGTCCACAGTGACAGCTTCAAGCGCACTGGCATGGCCACATTTGCGGCACTTGCAGCAGCATTGGGAGCGGTGCATTATGGGCAGCTATCCCAGCATGCAAGTGGCTGCAACGTGCTTTTCAAATGGGGGGGGAGTGGAGTGTGACAGGGAGTGTGTTGTGTGTATGTGGGGGGAGAGAGAGTGGGTTTTTGGGGTGCTCAGAGCATGTCAGCATGCTGTCATGTAAGTTCAGACAGCATCAGACCCCCCTCCCCCCGGCCTCTCTCTCTCACACACAGCATTCACAGTAATGGTTGCTTTGTCTCGGAGGAGATAAGCAGCTGGCTGTCAGAAACGGAGCTTTCAATGGGCATTTCCGCATTCCTACAGCCGATTCCAAACAGTGACAAGAGTGGCCACTTGATTTACGGGGATTATGGGATGTTTTCGGAGGCTGATCAGAGTGCAGTAAAGCAACACCTCATTCACACTGGTGCCATGGCGCTCCATCGGGGGTAAAGCAAATGTTATTCCACTCGCCGAGGTGGAGTACCAGCAGCGCTGTAGCCACGGAGTCAGAGCGTTCTATGTGCTTTGCCAGTGTGGACAGGTAGTGAGCTAGTGCACCTGGGGCTCCTTTATTGCTCTGTAACTCGCAAGTGTAGCCAAGCCCTTAGTCTCCCACAGCTGTCAGAGATTGTGAGGACAGTGCACTTAGCCCCCAGAGGGAATGAGAACCTCCTTATATTTGCAAGTGAATCCTCTGAGCAACGCCCCTAACAGTGTTGAAGGGCTCAGGACTGAGCTAATCTGCGTCTCATCATTGGAGGGAAGGCCGGCATAACTCCGCACCTCCTGAGAAAGGAGAGAGTAAAAATGGGAGGGAAAGAGGCTGCAAAGTGGTTCAATGGACTCTTGAGTGGTGGGGGATGAAGACAAACAGTATCTGCCTGTCATTGCATACAACAGCAATAATGCATCCTGAAGAGCAGCAATGAAAACTAATCTGAAAGATAGTAAGATCCCTACAATGACAGCACCAGCACTCAGTGCTCCTTTTCCAATGAAATGTCAGTGGTATAAGGGGTTGTCACAAAGCCACTCAATCTGATTTTTTTTAAATTTTAAGGTGAGGTAATAAATATAACCAAGGGTATTTGTTACCTTTCCAATAAAATAAAAATGTTCAGCAGCACAAGTCCAATTTGTTGTCATAAACCTTAGGGATAAGCCATAGAACCTGATTCTATTCCCACCCATCTGATGTAAGACAGGAATAACGGAAGTCAATGGAGCTACATCAGTTGAAGTGAAAGCAGTAAAAGGTTCATAATCATGTATCCCTCCTGCTATGTAGCATTGGCAGCAACGGCCAAATTCAATATTTAGGGGTTCCTCTTAACATTACAAAACAAAACTGGCTCAGACCCCCACCCAGAAATCTTGGAAAACTAAACACCACCCCAGGGTGCCTCTAAGAGGCAATACCTCCCCACTTGCAAGCACTGAGTCCATGCATGACAAAAGAAAACTTCCTAAAAACAGAAGGAAACACGATGTTAATTTGGGAAAACACTGAACAATAACTCAAAAGTAAGTACCAATAATAAAGTAACAATAAGTAAAACACCTGCCCCACTTTATCTTGGGCAGTACCCTTTGCCTCAGTTTCCCATTATCTGTGTCAATGTCCCCTTAACACACCACTTCCCTTTTCCTTCCACAGCACCCCGGTCATGGTTTGTTGTCTAAGGTCAGCAAAATCCCAGAAGGTAAGAGTGCATTCACAGGGTGGGGGAGTATCAAGCAATGCCTCTACTGCTGTTACCACTCACTGCTCATGCTGCCTCTGTTACAATGCCATGTTCTGAGGTTCCACCACTTAGCCTAGCTCTTCGGTGATTTCAGCTCTTAATGATTTCAGCAGGTAGAGGGGAACCGCATGGCCACTGCAGCCTCTGTGATGTCTTTCGCTGCAACACTGTCCCAACACCAAGTCTAAGGTTCAGCACCTTAGACCTGTCCATCAGTGATTTCACCTCTAGTTATACCTGAGCAGAAGCCAGAAGTCTAAATTGACTCTGATCAGCACAGTCTTTAAAGACTGGAAGGGGAGTGTAGGCAAATGGGCCAAGGATGGTACTCAAACCGAGTTTACACTGCCAGGTAGGAACACCCAGTGCTTAATTTATGCCAGGACTTGCCAGGGCTGAGCCCCGGCACCTCAAGGCTTAGCAGTTCATAGCCCCAGTGCCTCTGGGCTTGCTGCATCAGTTATGAATGTAAAAAAAAGTTGCTTGAGTCCCAGCATCTCTTTCATTACAAATTAAGCACTGGAAACACCTATCCCTCTGACTTTTGAGTGGTTTTGCAGAGGGAGCGATAGCTCAATGGTTTGAGCATTGGCCTGCTAAACCCAGGGTTGTGAGTTCAGTCCTTGAGGGAGGGCCATTTAGGGATCTAGGGCAAAAATTGGGGATTGGTCCTGCTTTGAGCAGGGGGTTGGACTAGATCCTGAGGTCTCTTCCAACCCTGATATTCTATGACTACCATACACTAGTGAGAGAAGTTACATTTAAAGTGACCTCCTCAAGTAGAGCATACTAAATCTATTGCACTTAGTCATACAATAAGGATAACAACATTTCATTACCCCCACATCCACAAGTAAATTGAATTTTAACCCAAAACAGCCAAAATTGATCACTTTAACAAAGCAGGTCTATCTGTTGATCGCCTAGGTAACGTAGGTGTGTTTATGCAAATGTGGTCTGCTCCTGGGGTCTTTTCCCCCAGTTCACCAACAGATGACAGGGAAGAGCTCATTCAGCCCCTGATTACAGCTACAAAAGTTTTTTTTCATTGTTGTCATTTTGCTTCCTGTCTGATCCTGTTTATCCAAAGAATGATTCTACTGTAACAGATATGGTTACAACCTTTGAGACATTGATAGCATCACTCATAACAATACTTATCCAGTTTGGTTTTATGTTATTCTATTAAGCAATGGTTATTTTAGAAGAGAGATTGCTAGATAGGAAATAAACGTGATATGGCTAGATACTTTAATTATGGCTAGATATAGCAAGTAATACAGTATGAATGGAAATAAATTAAAAATAGTACCTCTTGCAGGGGCTGGAGAACAGGAATTAAAAGTGTATGACTGTAGGAAGTTGAAGTGATTCCAGGAAATCTTATTTATAGTGCACTGTCTTTGATACATACTTTTTTGTTTTTAATTGTCTCTTTAAAGACAGAGAGATATCAGATCGGAAAGGAGAGGGAGAGAAAGAAGATAAAAGATTATATTTTAAGCACAACCTGACACAATATAGGAACACTCACCACACCACTAAAATCCATTGTCCAGTGTAGACCCTGCTGCTGCCAAAACTGATATAATTTATTTCAATAAAGACCCCTCAGGAAATCATAATATTTAAACGGGAAAATTACAGAAAGAAAAAGCTTTTAACCCTGCTTCCTCATTACCGTCATCTCCAAAAAGGAAGAAACAATTTCCTAGCCTCCCAAAGAGAAAATCTGTAGTTTCAGACCCTGCAACTCCCAAAAGTAATGGGGTAAAATTGAACACTGCGCTCATTCTCCCAACACAATCACATTCCCCTCTTCCTACTGCTGATAAATTGGCCTCTTATCATTCCACCCCTTCCATCTTGTAATCTAAAGCAACATTTGACACAATTTTACCAGCTGTTAATGCTTTAGAAACACATTTTAAGTCTTTGACCATAAGATAGATTTATTGGTTCAAAGGATGAATTTTTAGAATCAAATGTGTAAAAATCTGGAGGAAGTAGTCAAATCCAATCAAATACTGTGGCTCTAAGACTCTTTATTGGTATCTTGAGAGAAGATAATATTGTACTTTATGTAGGTCACAGGGGAAGCTCCTGCTATGCTTCATAAGCACCAAAACCATGAATCTTAGTAACTTGACTCCCATTGATTTCTCCACTGAATCCAGCCACAGTCCACCCAGCATAGCAATTTTCTAGAAGAATGTATTGCTGCTCTTAAAACACAGTTATTTCAATACAGCATCAATACAGACATTAATCTGGGAAGTTTAAAATTTCTGCTCTAAATCATTTCTCATATCCCATTTTTTTTACTTTGAATTAACCAGTGTTACCATGCACCCTGCCTTTTATCAACCAGTGCGATTTCTGTTAATTTCCCAGTACTTACATTTTAATATGTCTTTCCAGATAAATACTCACTGTACTTAACATTTTCTCTCCAGTGTTTTACTCTCAATATTCCTCTCAGCAGGGCTTAAATTCTCACAGAGTATTTTCCAGCGGGGTTGAAAATATTACTCCAGGCAGCTCTGGCTGAATTTAAGCCCTGCCTCTCAGGGAGGAACCAGGGTCCCTAATGCATTACTGACTCACTCTGCTTCACCTTTATTACTATTTCCCTTGCAAGTTGTTGACAATTTACTCTCAGAACAATCATCAGTTCTCAAAAATCTTTGCCCAATACTTACCTCTAATTTTTCCCACCAGTACAAGTTAACATCTAGCCATAGGTTATTTCTAATAAACCTCCTTTTATACTAAATCCTACCTACACTACTTTTGTTTATGCATCCTTACCAAAAATACTTGCATCTTTTGATAACTCTTAATGCCCCTCAGGACACAATGTTTATTAGGATTTAAAAACAAAAACAAACAAAAAAACCTACAAATCTCTAACTTTCTTTGGTATGTTTGCTGTTACTTATCTTCCTCTTAGACAGCAGTTTCTCTTTTCTTTAAGTAATTTTTTTACCCTAGAAATTTTTTTTGCAATATTTTTATATAAAGTTTAGAATTCCCAGGATACCCCATTTCCCTTGCAGTTTATAACTCTTAGAATTGCAGCACAGATATTTTCAGAATTAGAAATTTATGGAAAACCCCTTTTTACAGCTTTGAAGGGTCCTATTTTGTTGCTGCTTCTTTCATAGAACTCTAATTGAATTCAATAGAAAATCTATGGGCAGAGTGGCGACAATATTGGACCAATGCATTATGAGAAAACTTGGATTTCTTGGGACATATTAGAAATGGGGACAAAGTTTAGACTAGGCAAAGTTTTATTTACGTGTGTGTGAATCCACAGAAAGTTTCAATTAGCAAAGAAAAACTTGACCATAAAATTTAGAAAGAGGAAAGTTGAAATTGACTAGGATAATCAACACAGTAGTATATTTTTTCTTTGTTCATTATTTAATTTTAAAATGTTAACATATGACTTTTCCACTGAATTATATAGAGAAAAGGTGTGTCAAGGGTCTTACCCAAGAAGGGATAGAGGGCATTGCTAACAATCCTGGCAGAGTATCATGGGGCAGCTCTGCCCTGAGCACCCTTCAGAGACAGAACAGGTGCATGGCTGCCTCAGTTTCCTCAGAAACTACACACAGGCTTTCTTGTCTTAATAATACCCCTCTTTTGAGCCAGTTTATTACCAAAATATAGTTCAAATAATCCATAACAAAAGTTCCAAACATAGTCCATTTCTCACACCCAGAGTATATAGTCCTTAAAACTCCACATCCTCTGGTCCAGTGATGGGCAACCTGTGGTATGTGGGCTGCCAGACAGTTTGTTTACATTTGCACGGCTGCCCGCAGCTCCCAGTGGCCATGGTTTGCTATTCCCGGCCAATGGGGGCTGCAGGAAGTGGCGCGGGTTGCAGAGACGTGCTGGCCGCTGCTTCCCGCAGCTCCCATTGGCTGGGAACAGCGAACCGCAGCCACAGGGAGCTGCGGGTGGCTGTGCAAATGTAAACAAATTGCCTGGAGACCCGCCAGTGGTTTACTCTGATGGGTCATAGGTTGCCCACCACTGCTGTAGTCCATGAACATAGCATATATCACACTCCTGCATCTTCCCCCACACCTAGGCTCTTCTTCAGTCCTCTCCTGTCCTTTTTAAAAGGACCCACCCCAGCCTTTCCAGCTGGACTGCAACCCCGCTCCTTCCAGCAGGTACCCCCACAGCCTCTCATCTGTGAGTTCATCCTCACCAGGGGAGCATGCCTCACTCCTGCTGGTCCTCAGACCTCTCTACCTCTCTAGCTCCAGCATGGAGCATCAGCAGGTAAGCCCCTCTGCTGATCCCCTGCCTTCAGCCCTCTCAATCTTAGAAATCAGCAGGGAACTCCCTTTGCTGCTCTCTGGTCTTCAGCCTCTCCCCAGAACCACCTACAGCTTCCTTCAGAGCCCTCCTACAGACTCCTTTTCATTTCAAGTTTGGGATATTAAAGGAATTAGATAAAGAAGCCAGCTGGACTGAAGACCTCAAGGACTTAAATGTGCAGGAAGTTCTGAATTTCTTCAAATCAGCTATACAAAAACTATATGAAATCTGCATCTCAAGCAAGGGAAAAAACTTGTAGGGAAAGGCTCCAGACCTAGCTGGATGAATAACCACCCCCAAAAGTTTCAGAGGTTATTATGAGTAGGCAGAGAGCCTGTTTGGAATTGAAAAAAGGGGTCAGTCAGCAAAGAAAGCCGCATTGTGGAGATTAGGAAATGTAGGAATAAAGTGAGAATTGCTAAAAGTCAAGGAGAATTAGCTCTTGCCACGGAAATTAAAATAAATAATAAATTTTTTTTAGTGATATAAATAAAAAGAGAAGACAGAAGGATGAGGTTGGGCAGCTATTGCAGTGGAGATAGAAAGGAGATTAAAGATAATCTAAGTATGTCCCCAAAACTAAATGAATACTTTGTCTCAGTTTTCAATAATGACGATGATATGGAATATGTGCATGAAGGCAGTCCAGCTGATGCGAAAGAGTGTCTAGAAATGGAAATTATCACATCTATGGTGGAAGAAAATCTTAATGAGTTTAAAGAGCTTCAACTGGGGGGACTGGATAATTTCCAATTCAGACTATTGAATGAACTGGCACATGGGATTGCTAGTTCAATAGCAAGGATTTTTAATGAATCTATCTTTTGGGGATAGTATGATATGAATGGAGAATGGCTAATGTTGTATCTACATGTAGGAAATGGCGGGGGGTGGGGGAAAGTGATCCAGGCAGTGACAGACCTGTTAGTCTTGCAAGATTTTGCAGTAGTAATGCAAGGTTTTAGAACAAATTGCATGAGAAAGAATACTTAAATGCATAGGAGTAATTGGTAAAGAGAATGTAATGCAACATGGGTTTTCCAAATGTAGATCACACCAGACTAACCTGTTCTCCTTCTTTGAGAAAAAAACTGATTTTTTAGATAAGGCAGGTGCAGCAGATCTAATATATTTGGACTTCAGTAAAGCATTTGACACAGTACCACGTGGAGAATTATTAGTTAAATTAGTACAAGCAGTGTAAGATAGGTAAGGATTTGGATAAAGGGGAGAAGGCAATGGGTTGTGCTGAAAGGTGAATTATTGGACTGGAGGGAGGTTAGTAGTGGAGTGCCTCAAGAATCCATCTTGAAACCAATCTAATTCAATATTTTTATTAAGACCTTGGTACAAAAAGTAGGAGTGTGCTAAATAAATTTGCTGATGATACAAAATTGGGAGGCATCGTCAAGACTGAGGAGGATCGGAATATTATACAGAAAGATTTGGATGACCTTGAAGACAGGAGTGACCGAAATGGGTGAAATTCAATAGTACAAAGTGCAAGGTCATGCACTTAGGGCCTAATAATAAGAATTTCTGCAACAAGCTCATCAATAGGAAGCAACAAAGGAGGAGAGAGACCTATGTGTGTGGGTTGATCACAGGATGTCTATGAGCCACCAATGTGATATGTCTGTGAAAAAGGCATATGCGATCCTACGATGTATTAGGCGAGGCATTTCCAATAGATTAGTATTAATGCCATTGTACAAGGCACTGGTAAGACTTCATTTGGAATAGTGTGTACAATTCTGGTCACCCATATTCAAGAATGACTAATTTAAAATAGAACAGGTGCAGAAAAGAGCTACTAGAATGACATGGGGAATGGAGAGCCTATCTTATGAGAGGAGACTGTAAGACTTGGCTTGTTTAGTCTAAGAAAAAGAAAGAGAGGGGATATGACTCCTCTCTATAAATGCATTACAAGGCTAAATGCCAGGGAAGGTGAATTTAAGCTATTTAAGATAAAGGACAATGTTGGCACAAGAGCAAATGGATATAAGCTGGCCATGAACAAATTCAGGTGGGAAATTAGAAGGTTTCTAACCATCAGAGGGATGAGGTTCTGGAATAGCTTCCCAATAGGAATTGTGAGGGAAAACAATCTAATTAATTTTATGATAGAGCTGGACAAATTTATGAGTGCAGTTGTATGACAGGTTTGCTTGTGAAGGTAAGGCGAAGGGCTCAACAGCCCTGGGCTCACTTCCAGTTTATGTCTTATGTTCCTAAAGCTCATGCTTCAGGGTTTCAGCCAGCCACCTACTGGGATCAGGAAGGGATTCTCTCCCAGCACCCATATATTCTGGGAGGGATTTTTATCTCCTTCCTCTGAAGCATCAGGATGGCCATGGCTGGAAATGGGACAATGGGCAGGGTGGGCCAGGGCTCTGAGGTGACACTGAGCATTTCTTCTCTCAGGTGCTTGGCTGGCTGGTTCTTGCTCACATGCTCAGATTTTCGCTGATCACTGTAGGTGAGATTGGAAAGGATTTTTCCCCAATGTCAGACTGGCAGTGACCTTGTGAGTTTTTCACCTTCCTCTGAAATGTGTGAGTGCAGGTTACTTACCAGGATTATCTGTATACATCTCACTTAATCATTTCCTTGCCATTATCAAGGACGCAAGCACCCCCTATTCTCTGCCTGTGGCACGTAACAGTGTGGTCTCCTGTGGGTTATAATATTTTGGTCTCATTTTGGTGTCAGGTTTAGTGTGCGGGTGCTGGGTGGTGTTGGTAGCCTGTGAGAGGAGGTCAGACTGGATGATCTAGTGGTCCCTTCTGGTCTTAAACTCTATGACTCCTGATCTCTGGCAGTTCTCACCTGCCAATCTCTCCCCTCTAGGACCTAGGTGTCTTCTTTGAAGCCCAGTTGGCAGTCAGCTGACCAGTCACAAGTGCACTAGCCTCCCTCTCTCTTAAAGGGCCATTGTCACCCTTATTGTTTTCTTAATCTGTGTGACCCGGAAATATTATGCTATCATAATTTTGGCAGATCGGTAATATAGCATGTTCTGACACGAAGAAACAGTGGCAAGATGACCCTGAGTAAATGGTGCTGATGGGAAGTGTTTGGAAAAGCTGATGCCAGCAGTGAAGAAAAGTTCTGAGGAGCTGGTGTGATAAGTTGGAAAAAATACGACAAATAATCTTCGGGACAGTACGGCTTTTGTCCAAGCTTTGTTCTTATACTAGTTTGAGATTTTTCCTGAAAAAAATAACTACCCGTGCCAGCAAATCTCCAATTCCTTGGAATAGTGAAAATTTCCTGGATTAGCCACCCTTTTCCAGCTTTCCTAGGAAACCTTATGATATCTGTCTTTATTACTTTCAAGGACTCTGCTGCTGTTTCCTGTTTTCTTGCTGCTCTATCACTTCCTTGTTTCTCACCAACTATAAACATCTCACCTCTTTGTATTGTCTTCATCAATCCCCTGGAGACTGGATTTAGTCCAGGTGCTAAGTAACCAAATCAGCTCATGTTATTTTCTGCAATTTCTCCCCATATTTAAATATAAACATAGGTGAATCAACAGAATCCTTATAATATCAGAGGTGACTGTGTCAAAAGCAGTGAGGCTCAGTTAGAAATGTCCCAGGGGCATTCGCCGTAGACCTCATTCTCAGAAGCCTGGTCAGAAAAACAGGGTCACTATCCATCTCCATAAATCAGCAGTCAGCCTGATTTTAATGTAATCCTACAGTCTTATCCAAGTTTCAGTGGCAGTTCTGTTGGAGGAGAAGGTATTTGTATTTGGTTTTGTATTTGTATTATTTGTATGTGTAGAGGCTTGTAGGGGTTTTGTGCTGGGAGAGAAGCTGAGCCCTGATTAGGGGGCGGGGTGTCTCTGAGTAGGAGTCCTATAAAGGTAGCCAGCCAGTCAGGCAGTGGCACAGGAGCCAGCAAACAGAGCTGTAAACAGGGGAGTTTCAGTGGGAGTTTGTACTGTGGTACTTGTTTGGGGTTGTTTTTTGCTGTGGGTGGTGGTGTTTTGGTGTGGTTTGTGTTTCCCAGATTAACAGGATTTAGGTGGGAAGGCTATGACAGATATAGAGGCAGCAGTGGGAGTGACCCATGTGGTAGAAGACACAATGAAGATGACTGGATGTGGAAGCTGCGGTATGTATACGTTCCTGGAGGGGCTACCTGGTAAGAGTTTTGTCTGCATGAAATGCCGTCTAATAGAGCTGATGGAGGAAAAGATCCGAGGATTGGAGATGCAGGTGGAAAGTCTGGTTGAGTTTAGAAGGGGGGTCAAGCGGATTATGGAGCAAAGGCATGAGGCAGCTGAAGGGAAAAGCTCAAACTTGTAGATAGAAGCAGGACTGAAGAATTCTGAGGGGAGACTGCTGGGTGAGGAAAGTGGAAGCATGTGACTAAGAGAACCAGGCAGAGGAAAAGACAGGCTAGTGAAGGACAAATAGAGCTCAAGAATAGGTTTGCAGAGTTGAAAAATGAAGAAGGGGCTCAGCAGGTGGTCACTGAAGGTGGAAGGACAAGGTAGAAGAGAAGAGTAGCTAGTCCTATAGGAAAAGGGGAAGAGTCAATGGAGACTACACCAAATATGAGTCCAGGAAGATACAGAATGGGTTGAAGAGGATTACAAGGGAGAATAGGAATAGAAAGAACTTGCAGCCTGAGGGAATAGGGATAGACTGGAGAATAGCACCGTCACCAGGAAAAGGCAGGTCTACATGACTGGGAACTCTTTACTGAGAAGAATAAACAGGCCTGTAACCACAGCTGATCCAGAGAATAGAAGGGTGTGCTGTCTTCCAGGTGCTAAGATTCGGGATGTAGACCTGAGGTTGAAAAGGATCCTAAAGGGAGTGGGAAAGAATCTCCTAATTATCCTTCATGTGGGAACAAATGACACCAGTAGCTTCTTGCTAGAACGTATCAAGGGAGACTATCCTAGGCTGGGGAAGACGCTTAAGGAAATCAAGGCTCAGGTGATCTTTAGTGGGATTCTGCCTGTTCCTAGAGAAGGGCAACAAAGGTGTGACAAGATTATGACTATCAACAGATGGCTTAGGCAGTGGTGCTATAAGGAGGGCTTTGGCATGTATGGCCACTGAGAGGTGTTCATGGACAGAGGACAGCTCTCTCGGGATGGACTTCATCTGAGTAGGGAAGGAAATAGACATCTAAGATGGATGCTGGCACAACTGATTAAGAGAGCTTTAAACTAGGAATTTGGGAGAGATGGTTGAGAGATGTCCAGGTAATCTCCATGCCGGATTTTAGCATTGAGAGGGAAGAAAACAAAGTAAGAAAGGACACAGCTGTGGGTAGGAGAATGGACATAAGGAGGAAGGGCAGAGAATGAACATAAGGAGGAAGGGCAGTTTAAAAGGTCATACTGGCTGTAGAACGACTGTGCCTAATCGGGTACAGAATGTGAGCGAGGCCAAACATCAAAAATTAAGATGTTTGTACACCAATGCGAGGAGCCTAGGTAACAAAATGGAGGAACTAGAGCTACTGGTGCAGGAAGTGAAACCAGATACTATAGGGATAACAGAAACATGGTGGAATAGTATTCATGACTGGACTACAGGCATTGAAGGGTATGTGCTGTTTAGGAAAGACAGAAATAAAGGTAAAGGTGGTGGAGTAGCATTGTATGTCAATGATGAGGTAGAATGTAAAGAAATAAGAAGCGATGGAATGGGCTGGATGGATGGAAAGTCCGTCTGGGCAAAAATTACATTGGGGAAGAAAACTACTAGAGCCTCCCCTGGGATAGTGCTTGGGGTGTGCTATAGACCGCCGGGATCTAATTTGGATATGGATAGAGCCCTCTTTAATGTTTTTAATGAAGTAAATACTAATGGAAACTGCGTGATTATGGGAGACTTTAACTTCCCAGGTATAGACTGGAGGACGAGTGCTAGTAATAATAATAGGGCTCAGATTTTCCTAGATGCGATAGCTGATGGATTCCTTCAGCAAGTAGTTGCTGAACTGACTAGAGGGGATGCCATTTTAGATTTGGTTTTGGTGAGTAGTGAGGACCTCATAGAAGAAATGGTTGTAAGGGACAACCTTGGTTCAAGTGATCCTGAGCTAATTAAGTTCAAACTGAACGGAAGGATAAACAAAAATAAATCTCTGACTAGGGTTTTTGATTTCAAAAGGGTTGACTTTCAAAAATTAAGGAAATTAGTTAGGGAAGTCGATTGGACTGAAGAACTTATGGATCTAAAGGCAGAGGAGGCCTGGGATTACTTTAAATCAAAGCTGCAGAAGCCATCGGAAGCCTGCATCCCAAGAAAGGGGAAAAAAATCATAGGCAGGAGTTGTAGACCAAGCTGGATGAGCAAGCATCTCAGAGAGGTGATTAAGAAAAAACAGAGCCTACCGGGAGTGGAAGATGGGAGGGATCAGCAAGGAAAGCTACCTTATTGAGGTCAGAACATGTAGGGATAAAGTGAGACAGGCTAAAAGTCAAGTAGAGTTGGACCTTGCAAAGGGAATTAAAACCAATAGTAAAAAGTTCTATAGCCATATAAATAAGAAGAAAACAAAGAAAGAAGAAGTGGGACCGCTAAACACTGAGGATGGAGTGGAGGTTAAGGATAATCTAGGCATGGCCCAATATCTAAACAAATACTTTGCCTCAGTCTTTAATAAGGCTAATGAGGATCTTAGGGATAATGGTAGCATGACAAATGGGAATGAGGATATGGACGTAGACATTACCATATCTGAGGTAGAAGAGAAACTCGAACAACTTAATGGTACTAAATCGGGGGGCCCAGATAATCTTCATCCAAGAATATTAAAGGAATTGGCGCATGAAATTACAACCCCATTAGCAAGAATTTTTAACGAATCTGTAAACTCAGGGGTTGTACCGTATGACTGGAGAATTGCTAACATAGTTCCTATTTTTAAGAAAGGGAAAAAAAAGTGATCCGGGTAACTACAGGCCTGTTAGTTTGACATCTGTACTATACAAGGTCTTGGAAAAAATTTTGAAGGGGAAAGTAGTTAAGGACATTGAGGTCAATGGTAAATGGGACAAAATACAACATGGTTTTACAAAAGGTAGATGGTGCCAAACAAACCTAATCTCTTCTTTGAGAAAGCAGCAGATTTTGTAGACAAAGGAAACGCAGTGGATCTAATTTACCTAGATTTCAGTAAGCCGTTTGATACTGTGCCACATGGGGAATTATTAGTTAAATTGGAAAAGATGGGGATCAATATGAAAATTGAAAGGTGGATAAGGAATTGGTTACAGGGGAGACTACAGCAGGTCACACTGAAAGGTGAACTGTCAGGCTGGAGGGAGGTTACCAGTAGAGTTCTTCAGGGATCAGTTTGGGGATCAATCTTATTTAATCTTTTTACTACTGATCTTGGCACAAAAAGTGGGAGTGTGCTAATAAAGTTTGCGGATGATACAAAGCTGGGAGGTATTGCTAATTTAGAGAGAGACCGGGGTACCATACAGGAAGATCTGGATGACCTTGTAAACTGGAATAACAGTAATAGGATGAAATTTAATAGTGAGAACTGTAAGGTCATGCATTTAGGGATTAATAACAAAAATTTTAGTTATAAGCTGGGGACGCATCAATTAGAAGTAACAGAAGAGGAGAAGAACCTTGGAGTATTGGTCGATCACAGGATGACTATGAGCCGCCAATGTGATATGGCCGTGAAAAAAGCTAATGCGGTCTTGGGATGCATTAGGTGAGGTATTTCCAGTAGAGATAAGGAGGTTTTAGTACCATTATACAAGGCACTGTTGAGACCTCACCTGGAATACTATGTGTAGTTCTGGTCTCCCATGTTTAAGAAAGATGAATTCAAACTGGAACAGGTACAGAGAAGGGCTACTAGGATGATTCGAGGAATGGAAAACCTGTCTTATGAAAAAAGAAAAGGAGTACTTGTGGCACCTTAGAGACTAACAAATTTGTTAGTCTCTAAGGTGCCACAAGTACTCCATTTCTTTTTGTGAAATACAGACTAACATGGCTGCTACTCTGAAACCTGTCTTATGAAAGGAGACTCAAGGAGCTTGGCTTCTTTAGCCTAACCAAAAGAAGGTTGAGGGGAGATATGATTGCTCTCTATAAATATATTAGAGGGATAAATACCGGAGAGGGAGAGGAATTATTTAAACTCAGTACCGATGTGGACACAAGAACAAATGGATATAAACTGGTCATCGGGAAGTTTAGACTTGAAATTTGACGAAAGTTTCTAACCATCAGAGGAGTGAAGTTTTGGAATAGCCATCCAAGGGAAGCAGTGGGGACAAAAGACCTATCTGGCTGTAAGATTTAACTTGATAAGTTTATGGAGGAGATGGTATGATGGGATAACATGATTTTGACAATTAATTGATCTTTAAATATTCATGGTAAATAGGCCCAATGGCCTGTGATGGGATGTTAGATGGGGTGGGATCTGAGTTACTACAGAGAATTCTGTCCTGGGTATCTGGCTGGTGAATCTTGCCCATATGCTCAGGGTTCAGCTGATCACCATATTTGGGGTCAGGAAGGAATTTTCCTCCAGGGCAGATTGGAAGAGGCCCTGGAGGTTTTTTGCCTTCCTCTGTAGCACAGGGCATGGGTCACTTGCTGGAGGATTCTCTGCTCCTTGAAGTCTTTAAACCATGATTTGAGGACTTCAATAGCTCAGCCAGAGGTGAGAGGTTTATCGCAGGAATGGGTGGGTGAGATTTTGTGGCCTACATTGTGCAGGGGGTCAGACTAGATGATCATAATGGTCCCTTCTGACCTTAATATCTATGAATCTATGACCCAGCAAAACCAAAGGCTCTTGAACTAACAGATCTATTGATTCAGCGTTCCCCACTATAAGCAATGAGCACTCAGTGAAACCGTGGTCCCAAAATGCTTTAGGATTTGATCAAATGTGATGGGTACCAGGAGAAGCCACGAGAGTGGAGGGGTGAACAGTGGAGGTTGACACAAATGTGAAGGCCATTCAGGGACTTGGAGAGTAGTAGCTGAAAGAGGGTCAGAGTCTTTCCATACCTTCTCCAATACTGTCAAATTCCTAAATTCCGTCAGCACACCTTAGGGGCGTCGTGCTGTTGTTAAGTGCTGAGGAATGTTGTTGCTGCTGCAGTACTGTTACTGTTCTTGGAGCACTGATGCCAGCTGCACTAGCGGACAGTGCAGCGTGTTAATTCAGCAGACCTCAATGTTATTCATCAGAAAGGTCACAGGATCAGTTCAATGGCTAAGGCACTTGGCCAGGTTTATTGTCAACAAAGCACAGTGTTAGTGCCCCATAGGAGCTACAGGTACACTAACACATGTATGCCTGCGACAATGGTACCAGCTCAGTCAGCACACCAGGATGCTGTCCCCTAGTACGCTGGCCATACTGCCCCTTCTATGACGTCTCCTTTTGTACATTGATACAAACAAGTTACACTCCTTATGTGATTAGTTACCAACCCTACACCTTGCATCTGCTAGTTCAAACAGAACATTCTTATCCATTATCCTGTCATCCTATCCTCGTCTTACAAGGGGTCGGTGTGCTCCTGTCAGTACTGGTTTTACAATAGCACCACAGCGCTGGGCCCAGGCTCCAAAGGGGCCCTGGCCCAGCCCACTCTGCTTGGGCTGCAGTCCAAGGCCCTGTCAGCTCTTCCCCGCTCCCCACCTCCTCCCACAAAGCGTGCCATGTTCCCGCCCCTCCCCCTCCCAGAGCTTCCTCCACCACCAAACGGCTGTTTTCCAGTGCTCCTGGAAGGAGGGGGAGGAGTGGGGCCACAGCACGCTCTGGGGAGGAGGCGGAGAAGAGGCATGGGGGGGCCTTGGGGAAGGGGGTGGAATCAGGGCAGGGCTGAGCAAAGGCAGGGGCCCCTACACATACCTCCTCCAGCCCCCTGCCGTGAGCCTCTCAGGGCAGGGGGTTGGGGTGGTGCAGGGTGGGGTTGGGAGCACGGAGCACCAAGCACCGCAAGGCCCCAGCTCCCTGCCCTGACTCCTGCACCCCTCTCACACACACCCACAATCCCAGCCCTGACTCCTGCACTCCCCCCCACATCCCCAACCCCACCCTGAGCACCAAACAGGAGCTCCTACACCCCCCCACATCCCCACCTGCACCCCTTGCACCCAATGGAGCTGCCCCAGGTAAGCGCTCCACACCCCAACCTCCTACCCCAACCCCCTCCCAGACCCTGCACCCCCAGCCCTGAGCCCCCTCCCGCACCCAAAGTCCTGGCCAGACCCCGTACCCCAACGTTTTTTTACATTTTTTTTTTACAAAGCACTCTTATCCCAAGCGCTTTACACTAGTTAGCTAATAGTTTAAACAATATTTGGAAAGACCATTAAGTGGCCTGCCGAGACCCTCTGTGATTTTCAAGTGGTCTGTGGAAAAATAAGTTAGAGTACAAAAACAACCAAGGTACCTCACTTTATTTTCATTTACTTGCTATTACTTATAGGAGGAGGATGAAGAAAAAAAGAATGAAAAACAGGGGCGGGGGGGAGATAAGAGAGAATGTTCTTTTTCTTGGCTGGGTCCCAAGGAGGGGCCCCAAAAATGAAGCTGGGCACAGGGCCCCACTAACTCTAAATCTGCCACTGGGGCTGACCCATTCCCCACAGCTCCCCACGCTGCAGCCAGGGGCTGACGCCCCCCTTCCCGAGCTCCGCATGCCACTGCCAAGATGGGGCTGACCCCCTCCTTCGCTCCAGCTCCCCGCACCACTGCCAGGGGCTGGGGCTGATATCCCACACCACTGCCAGGGGCTGGGGCTGGCCCCTAACCCCGACAAGCTCCATTCTACCTGGGGCTGGGGCTTCCCCCAAGCCCTGCTGCCTGACACCTCATGTTGCCAGCCCCCACACACATGTTCCTCCACACCCCACTAGGGGGGTGCACCAGACTTTTTTGGTAAACTGGGCATTTGTTGAACAGGATAAATGCCCGTTTTTGTCAAAAAAGTCAGGATGGCCAGGACAGAGCTTAAAAAGGTAACTGTCCCAGCCAAACGGGGATGTATGGTCATCCTATCTCCAGGCAAGTGGGTCCTGAGGGAGTCCAGCACGGGCTGGGGCAGACCCTGGCCTGGCTAATCGTGCCACTCCTGAGAGGCCAGAGTGATTCCCCCCCCGGCACTGGACTGGTCCTGGCCGCGCTGCCAGCTCAGCCTGGCAGATGCCGTCACCTTCCAGCAGGGCCGGTGAGTATGGCCAGGGGGCAGGGTGTGAGGGAGTGGGTCTCTGGAGGTGTGTGTGGGGGAGCTGCTGGCCAGTGGGGGGGTCTCTTGAGGGGCGGTGGAGGAGGAGTGTGTGTTGGGATGCTGGGAAGAGGGGGGTCTGAGTGGGGAGCTCTGTAGTTGTGGTGGTGGGCTGTGGGGAAATGCATTGGGCAGTAGTGGTGTGGGTGTGGGAGAGGGTGCTGGGCAGCGGTGGTGGTGTGCAGGCCGCTGTGTGGTGGTGTGCATTTGTGCTGGAGGGTCTGTGTGGGGGGCTGCTGGGCATAACAGTTCCAGGGGACGCTGGGCACAGGGAGTCGGGGGCTGTGGGACATGGCATGGGCCCACCCCCAAGGGGAAGGGGCATGCTGGCAGCACAGGGCTGGGTGGGCCAGTGTTCATCTGTGTCTACAGACACTATATCTAAGACAGAGTATTAGCAAATATTATAAGGAATCAGGCAAATTTTCTAATGCTGATTGGAGCCCTCTTAATTTCTCAAATACCAATAGACTATTCTTATGCTCCCAAACTGAAAATGAATGAGTTATTACATTTGCTTTTCTACATCTCAGGCATTGTGTTCTACATCTTGCCAACATCTTTCAAATATATTTTATTTGAAGACACTTAGACAAATTGTTTTGTAGCTAGGATTTGGCAAAAAAGTATTAGAATTTCAAACATGAACATGATTATCACTGATTTTTTTTCTATGTCCTATCTCTCAAAAATGACTTTTCTGAAGAATGTCAAATTTAGTCAAAATATTGTCAGATGGTCATAGAACACATATACCAAATTTGAAGCTGAAAGGACTTTTATTGGAATACAAAGATTGCCAAAATTATCTTTAAAATGGAAAGGATGTCTCAACACTAACTATGGTGTTGGCAACAGTCGTTCTATAATAAGAACATTTATTTGGTAAAAGTTTTTGATCCATTTGGATTAAAATCCTGGACACAGAAAAGGTTAAAGTTACTGTCCCAAATAACTAACATTCTTGTGCTAGAACAAATATAATTACCAAAAAAGGCATGTTGTTATAATTCCCACAAATATATAACTAGGGTTAGAAGGCTGAAGGGAAAAATACTGTAATAGTTGGCACCAAGTCAAACCTTTTAATTATAGTCTACAATCAAGGAGGAAGGGAGTTGGCACAAATGTGTCACTCCAGCAAGTCAACAATTAGTAGCAGCCACAAACATATTCATTCAACAACTGTGAAAGGAAAAAAGGAAAGCATAAAGCATATTATCCCATAAACAATACGAATTTGCCTGCTTATATTTAAATTTCAAACATATTATTCACTCGGGTCACTCACAGTTCTGCCAAGATTATAACAAAGATACAATTAAGTAATAGCCTGTTCCAGATAATTAAAAAGATAGCATACTATGTGTGCAAGAATATTATATTACTGCTTTCATCACAGTTATTGGATGAAGCATAAAACTATAAAGGGTGCAAACATCTACCTTTCACCTTACCAGTTATTTGGGGTATTTGTTTATTTGGTTATGACTGGGAAGTTTGACTAGAAAAGGTTTGATGTTAGCAGCTTCTCAAAGTTTTCATTTGCAAAAGATTTTTCTGGACATAAAAATTCTACTACAATCAATGGTAGCTTTCTGTGACACCTTGTACCCCATGTTCACCCCTGTTATATGGTTTTGATATATTTTGTGCAAAATTATGCCTTGTGAGGTATCATTTAAAAATACATAATCTGCTGAACATCATTGTCCTGTTAAAAAGTGTGTATCAACACTGTATGTGGAGCTATGCGATTTTATTTATGATTGTTACTGAAATATGCTGTAGTTCTGGGTGATGCCCTCAGAGCATTTTCTCAAAGATGAAGGCATATTGGCACATGAGCTAGGTGCTAAAAGGCCATTAACGGTTTAATCAGAGAGTTATAAACAAAGTATTTACAAATCACCTGAAGGACTGCTGGCAATGCACATATGCAATGGAACTGCTGACCCCATGACCCAGCAAAGACTTTTCCAGTACAAAGGGTCAGAAACAAGAAGGGAGGAAAAAAGGCCTCTGGCCACCTCTCCTCCCCCATCTCTACTCATGACAGCAAGATCACTTGAAAGACAATAGGAGCATCTTTGAACGGGAGGGGAGTGGTCTTAGCTGGAAGGCTTTCCAGTTAGTATGGACTGCGGAAGATTTTTTGGGTGAGAGAAACCTTCTTGCTTTCAAATCTTATTTAGCTTGGTAAAGTTTAGGAATTAAATTACAGTTTTATCTTTTTATTTCCTTTGTAACCAACTCTAAGTTTTATGCCTTAAACTTTAATCACTTAAAATCTATCTATCTCTAATTAATAAACTTGTTCTACTGCTTTATCTAAACCAGTGTGTTTGATTGAAGTGTTTGGGAAATGTCTACTCAGGTTAACAAAGGTTGCATAATCGTTTCCTTTGATGAAATGATGGACTATTAATGAGCTTGCATTGTTCAGTAACGTGCTGGACAGTACAAGATGTACATTTTTGGGCTGCATGGCTGGGAATAAGAATTTTCAGGGGTCATCTTATAGGTAGTTCATTAGAGGCTGGGACAGCATTCGTGTAACTTAGTTGGGACTGACTTTACATGATGGCTGTGAGTGATCAGAACCTGGAGAGGTCTGCTTTTCACTTGCAAAGCAATGTAAAAGGCACCCTGGGCTGGAGAGTTAAAGGGACACAGCAGTTCAGCAGTCCAGATTGTACCCTGGGGGATGTCACACTTACGTACGAGAGACCATGACTCGGTCACATTTATAATATGCAAGCAGAATAAAATCCAGACCAGTAATAAATATACTTGGTGCTTTAATAGGGCCAGCTGCACAAAGCTGAAAACAATTATGAGCCAAATCAGCTGGAAGGAAGAATTTAATCAGAAAAATAAGAATGATAATTGGGAAATGTTTAAGAACACTTTACTAGAAGCCCAAAAATCCACAATCCCAGAATCAAGGAAGAAGGTTGTGCTGGTTAAAAAATTGACCTCATTTAGAGGGAAAGAGAAGACAGGTGTAAAAAAACAAAAAACATACATAATAAATGGAAGACAGGAGAAGCTGATAGTATATAAATCAGAAGTTATTAATTGTAGAAAATTGATAAGGGAAGTCAAGGAACACAAGGCGAAATCAATGCATTACGGAAAATAAGGAGGTTTTTAAATATATTAGGATCAAAAAGAATTCTGACAATGGTATTCATCCCTTACTAGATGGAGATAGTAGAATTATCAATAATAATGCAGAAACGGCAGAGGTGTTCAATTCATTTCTGGTCTGCATTTGGGGAAAAAACAGATGATACAGTCTCATCATATAGTGATAATATTCTTTCCATTCCACTAATATCTCTGGAGGATCTTAAACAGAAGTAACTAAAGTTAGACCTTTTAAATCACCAGGTCCAGACAACTTTCATCCAAGAGTCTTAAAAGAGATGGCTGAGAAGCTCACTTGACCATTAATATTGCTTTTCAATAGCAACCGGAGCACTGGAAAGTTCCAGAAGACTGGAAGAAAGCTAAAGTTGTATGAATTTTTTAAAAAAAGTAAATGAGCTGACCCAGGTAATTATAGGCCTGTCAGCCTGACATCGATCCTGGGCAAGATAATGTAGTGACTGATATGACACTCAATTAATAAAGAACTAAATGAGGGTAATGTTATTTGATGTTAATTTACATTGTTTATGGAAAATAGATCCTGTCAAACTAACTTGATATATTTTTTATGAGATTACAAGCTTGGTTGTATGACAGGGTAAGGCCAGATGGCTACAGGAGAGTGATAGAAGGCAGATATATTAGCCCCAGGTTAAGCAGGTCCCTTTTCCCTGGGTAAGGTAACAGGGACCGTTCCAGAACAATCAGGAACTTGCTGGAACCAATTAAGGCAAACAGGCTAATTAGGACACTTGGAGCCAATTAAGAAGCTGCTAGAATCAATTAAAACAGGCAGGCTAATCAGGGCACCTGGTTTAAAAAGGACCTCACTTCAGTCAGTGGGGGGTGCGCAAGGAGCTGAGAGTAAAAGGGTGTGCTGCTGGAGGACTGAGGAGTACAAACGCTGTCTGACTCAGGAGGAAGGTCCTGTGGTGAGGACACAGAAGGTGTTGGGAGGAGGCTATAGGGATGTAGCCCACGGAGTTGTAACTATCACACAGGGTTTACATGAAACACTGTGGACACTGTGATTGACAGGAACCTCGGCTCGAACCCGGAGTAGAGAGCGGGCCCGGGTTCCCCCCATCCTCCCAACTCCCTATTGGAAACCGGAGGAGTTGACCTGGACTGTGGGTCCCACAAGAGGGGAAGGTCCCTGGCCTGTCCCCCAACCCACTAGGTGGACCAGCAGAAACTGCGGGGATTGTTTTCCTTCCTTTTCCCCATGCTGGGCAGGGATGAGGTTAGCTGAGTGAACGTCAGGTTTGAGCCACTAGCAAAACTGGCCAAACTGAGCGCTGCCGTTAATCTCTGAGGAAAGCAAATCCTGCAATAAGCGCAGGACCCACCAAGGCAGAGGAGGAACTTTGTCACAGTTGATAAAGGTTACAGTATTGACATACTATATTTAGACTTCTCTAAGGCACTTGACTTGGTACCAAACCACATTTTGATTAAAAAACTATAATGATATAAAATTAACATGCCACATTTTACACGGATTAAAAACTGGCTAACTAATAGTTCTCAAACTATAACTGTAAACAAGGAATTGTCATTGAGCGGATCTGTTTCCAGTGGGATACCACAGGGATTGGTTCTTGGTGCTACGCTATTTAACATTTTTGGACAAAAACATAAAAATCATCACTGATAAAGTTTGCAGATGACACAAAAATTGGGGGAGTGGTAAATAATGGAGAGGACAGGTGACTGATTCAGAGCGATTTGGATTGCTTGGTATATGAGGTGCAAGCAAACAACATGCATTTCAATACGGCTAATGTAAATGCACACATCTAGGAACAAAGAATGTAGGCCATATGTACAGGATGGAGGACTCTATTCTGAGAAGCAATGACTCTGAAAAAGATTTGGGGGTCGTGGTGCATAATCAGCTGAACATTAACTCCCAGTGTGACAGTGTGGGAATGTGATCCTGGGATGCATAAACAGGGGAATCTCAAGTAGGAGTAGAGAGATTATTTTACCTCTCTATGTGGCACTGGTCCAACCACTGCTGGCATATAACGTCCAGTTCTGGTGTCCACAATTCAAGAAAGATGTTGATAAATTGGAAAGGGTTCAGAAAAGAGTCACAAAAATGACTGAAGGATTGTAATTACTATAGTGATAGACTCAAGGAGCTCACGCTACTTCACTTAACAAAGAGAAGGTTAATGGGTGACTTGATTACAGTCTATAAGTACCTAGATAAGGAACAAATATTTAATAACGGGCTCATCAATCTAGCAGAGAAAGGTATAATAGAATCCAATAGATGGAAGTTGAAGCTGGACCAATTCGAACTGGTAATAAGGAGTAAGTTTTTAATGGTGAGAATAATTAACAATAGTTACCCATTGACAATTTTTAAATCAAAATAGGATGTTTTTTCTAAAAGCTATGCTCTAAGAATAATTTTGGGGAAGTTCTATGGACTGTGATATACAGGAGGTCAGACTAGATAATCATAATTGTACCTTCCGGCCCTAAAAATCTATAATTCTCTGAAATGGGACTGGTGCTAATTTCATTTACACCAGTGTGTAAGTCAGTGGAGTTAATCAGTTCTTTTACTTTCTGTAATAACAATACCCCCTGTAATAATAATATCCTCTGGATCCCATCTCTTTCCCTTCACCTCCCATAATATCCAAGGGAATTATGGGTCTGAAGACTAACTATTAGTAATGGCCACTTAATCATTGGCTTCTCTGTTGAGGCATCCACCATTACATCAAATATGAGGGTGATGTTGATGCTAGTCCGCCAGGAACTAAGAGTCAGATCATCAAACTATTTCACATCAGCCACCAAAGATCAACAGCTTTCTATCACTTTTGACATGGGTCACCCCTGAACTGGATTTAGAAAACTATTACTCTTAAAAATCACAGGATTTACAATTTTTACAAAATATTTCATTGATTTCATAAACAATTTAATATAATAATTACAACTTACATAACATTTACAAAGCAGGAAAGAATAATTCTTTCCACTGCAGCCATTATTGGAGGAGGTACTGTGGCCCATGTTATGCAGGAGGTCAGACTAGAATCAGTGGTGCTCAACCTGCAGCTCAATCAGCACACATCTGCAGCCCACATGACATCCTCAGGACCATACAGATAGTATTGGATGCGGCCTCCAATGGTAAATAGGTTGAGAGTCACTGGTCACTAGATGATCATTACAGTTGCTTTTGATCTTAAAATCCATGAATTTATGATCAGACAAAAATGAACAAATACATACAAATTAAAAAGAAAAGGAGTACTTGTGGCACCTGAGAGACTAGCAAATTTATTTGAGCATAAGCTTTCATGAGCTACAGCTCACTTCATTGGATGTATCTATTTTCCACTGCATGCATCCGATGAAGTGAGCTGTAGCTCACGAAAGCTTACGCTCAAATAAATTTGCTAGTCTCTAAGGTCCCACAAGTACTCCTTTTCTTTTTGCAGATACAGACTAACACGGCTGTTACTCTGATACAAATTAATGAATTCCTCCGTTATTGTATGCGTAATCCACCTTGTGGAAAAATCCACAGCAAAACAGCACTAACATCTATCCTTTAAAAAATATTAGCATGCTATCTTTGTAACTTTTACTACTTTACTCAGTTGAACAGTATTTTCACAGATAGTTAAAGTATTCCATCAGACATTCAAGTACGTAATAAAAATGTCATGATGAGGAACAGATCCTGTAAATCCTGGCTTACAGAGACCTACTTACATGAGAGATTGCAAAACCAGGCCTGTACACAGTGAGGAGGACCTTATACGTTAAGGGTGTGATACCCAGCTCAAGGGGGCATACTCACACTAGCTCTGATTGAAATAGTGTGCTAAAAATATCATGTAGCTGTGGCAGCCTAGCCAGCAGGAGGGCCTAACCACCCTAAGGGAGTGCCTGTCAAAGACACTAAGTACATATTCAGGGTGGCGAGCCCTTTCTGTGGTGCCAGGGCTACATTCTATTTTTAGCATGTTAGCTTGATCAGAATTGACACAAATATGTCTTCTCAAGTTAGGAATAACACCCCATCTTCAAGTATAGATATACACTAAAGTCTTGACTCTGCAATGAGCTCTGTGCAGGCACACTTCTATACCCCTGTGGAGCTCATTGCAAGATTGTGAGCTAGAGCTCTGTATTTCAATGGGACTTCATGAAAATTCAGGGATACTTCCTTTGAGAGTTAGTTGCAGGATTGGGGCCTACTATACTGGTAGATGGAGTAAAGCAGTATTGGCATCCCCAAGTATATGAATCAGTCCCCACAGAAAATATAAGACTGGCTTAACAATGAAATTTTAAAAATATACATTTTGCATGATTTTTAATTACCTTCTGGTTTTTGAGTCTTTGGGCTTCATCTTTTCAATTTTTTCTCCACACCATAAGGGCTAGAAACTCATTTTTGAAACGAAAACTGAGA
The DNA here is from genome assembly GCF_965152235.1 of Eretmochelys imbricata. Taxonomy (NCBI): domain Eukaryota; kingdom Metazoa; phylum Chordata; order Testudines; family Cheloniidae; genus Eretmochelys; species Eretmochelys imbricata. The sequence goes on from NC_135574.1 coordinate 39,554,010, forward strand.
TTCTCACATAATCACATGACTGCAAGAGCTGGGGCATTCAGAAAATCACCACATTCTGTAAAATTTACAACACAGTTGAGTGACTGGCAACACTGGATATATTTTCATATTTGTGTATTTGATTTATTCAATAAATCCAAACATGGTTAGGCATGGGAATGGTAACACAGAATACCCAAATAGGGCTTGGTAGTAGAATGCTAAATTTTACCTGAAAATATTCCATTTATATATCCCTTTCTTGCTTGCATGTCTCCACTAGTTTGCTTATATAGCTCCAGTTACACATCCTTTTAGTCCTTGTTTTGGATTACACACACGCTTGTCAAGCATTCACTACACACAGTCAGTGTTCTGGTGTGCTGAACTGGGGATGGGTACCACAGTGAAAGGACAGCACATGTCAAAGTGCCTAAAGCTCTGGGATGAAGACTGTGGTTGACAACTATGCTCCTCTGTTGCAATGGCACTCTTCACAAGATGGGGTAAAGTTCGTTTGTGTGGTAAACAGAACTTTCTCAGAGCAATGGTTCTCAGCGAGGGGGATGCGTACTCTTGGGGGTACGCAAAGATCTTCCAGAGGGTACATCAACTCATCTAGATAAAAAGCACTACAGAAATCAATACAAACTAAAATTTCACACAATGACTTGTTTATATTGCTCTATACGCTATATACTGACATGTAAGTACAATATTTACATTCACATTGATTTATTTTATAATTATATGGTAAAAATGAGAAAGTAAGCAATTTTTTAATAATAATGCGCTGTGACCCTTTTGTATTTTTATGTGTGATTTTGTAAGCAAGTAGTTTTTAAGTCAGGTGAAACTTGGAGGTACACAAGACAAATCAGACACCTGAAAGGGGTAGTCTGGAAAGGGGTACAGTAGTCTGTCTTAGGGTATGTCTATACTGCAGCTAAGAACGTGTGGCTAGCCCATGCCAGCTGACTCAGGCTCACAGGGCTTGGGCTAAGATGCAAGCTAATTGCAGTGTAGACATTCAGCCTCAGGCTCCAGCCTGAGCTCTCAGACCCTCACAAGGTCCTACAGCCTGGTCTCCAGCCCAAGCTTGAATGTCTACACCGCAGTTCAACAGCCCCACAGCTAGAATTACCACCTTTGAAATGCAAAAAATCCGGCATGCCCCCACATAAGGCAAACCCACCACAACCCCAACCACAAGCCAACTCCACAAACCCCTCCTTCACAAGCCACTGATAGTGTCTAGAGAGACAAAATGTATAGATGAAGATTGATAACATCACACATCTCCTCACTCCCCCGTGACTCAAACCCTCTCACACACACACATGATCTACAACCCATCCTGGACAACGATCCCTCACTTTCACAGGCCTTGGGAGGCAGGCCAGTCCTCGCCCACAGACAACCCGCCAACCTGAAGCATATTCTCACCAGCAACTACACACCGCACCATAGTAACTCTAACTCAGGAACCAATCCATGCCACAAACCTCGATGCCAACTCTGTGCACGTATCTACACCAGCGACACCATCACAGGACCTAGCCAGATCAGCCACACCATCACCGGTTCATTCACCTGCAAGTCCACCAATGTAACCTACGCCATCATGTGCCAGCAATGCCCCTCTGCTATGTACATCGGCCAAACTGGACAGTCCCTACGTAAAAGGATAAATGGACACAAATCAGATATTGGGAAAGGCAATATACAAAAACCTGTAGGAGAACACTTCAACCTCCCTGGACACACACTAGCAGATTTAAAGGTAGCCATCCTGCAGCAAAAAAACTTCAGGACCAGGCTTCAAAGAGAAACGAAGTGAGCTGTAGCTCACGAAAGCTCATGCTCAAATAAATTGGTTAGTCTCTAAGGTGCCACAAGTACTCCTTTTCTTGTTGAGCTTCAGTTCATTTGCAAATCTGACACCATCAGCTCAGGATTAAACAAAGACTGTGAATGGCTCACCAACTGCAAAAGCAGTTTCTCCTCCCTTGGTGTTCACACCACAACTGCTAGAAGAGGGCCTCATCCTCCCTGATTGAACAAACCTCATTATCCCTAGCCTGATTCTTGCTTGCATATTTGTACCTGTCTCTGGAAATTTCCACTACATGCATCCGACGAAGTGGGTATTCACCCACAAAAGCTTATGCTCCAATATGTCTGTTAGTCTATAAGGTGCCACAGGACTCTTTGCCACTTTTACAGATCCAGACTAACACAGCTACCCCTCTGATACTAAACTTTTAACATTAGCTAAAACCCAGTGTATTGTAATGATAATGCAAATCTTTAGATCCATGGGAAAAGAAAAGGGAGCTTAAATTATTTTTCTGGCAACTCCATAAAAAACCAGCCAGCCCATTCAAATACCGACCAGGTGGTAACCCTACTCACAGCCCAAGCACCGGCAAGGGTGCCATTTAGATAGGGCAGAGGGGGACTACTGACCCACCTCCCCCGGAGTTTCATACAGGGGGTGTGCTTCCAGGCAGAGCTCTTAACTGCTCAAAAATAGTGCGGAGTATGAGTTCTGCAGAGAGGTGCTTCTCCCAGCTTGTGTCCCTGGAGAAGGGAGTCAGTGTTTTGTTTACAAACAGAGGCAGGGTGATTAAGATAAGTCAAGGCTGATAATTAAATTAAGGATCTGGCAGTCCTTAAATGAACCTGTAAAACAGGAATCCCTTGGGGGGAAATGGAGTTGAAGAGAGATACAGCCAAGCCTTCTGAGCCAACGGGGTTACATTCAAAAAAGAGGAATATATGAGGGCCATAAGTGAAAAGAAGGGGCCAAAACCTAGGGAAGGGATAGCAGTGGTATAAAGAAGTTCCCACTCTACCTCTGGTACTTATATGGCCCTATCACTGTAGTATCTGAGCACCTCACATCACATCCCCTTGGTGAGGCAGAGCAGTATCCCCAGTGTACAGATGGGGCACTGAGGCACAGAGAGACTAACAGCCAGATTTTCAAAAGTCTTTAGGCACCTAATGGGATTTTCAAAAGTGCCTAAAAGGCTACATGCTTTGTAAACCCCACTAGATACCCTAGCTACATCTTTGAGTGCTTAAAAACATTTTAAACTCTGTCCCTAAGGCACTGACCTGAGGTCATGCAAGAAGTCCATGTGGGGTGGAGGGGAGAGTAGAACCCAGGTCTCTGAGGGCTAGCTCCCTATCCACTGGACTAGCCTTTCTCTTGGCTGCATGCTGCGTAAAAGAGGCCTCTGATGGATGGGAGAAAAAACAAAAAGGCCAGTTCTCTGGGACTCCAGCACATGGTTCCAGGTGATTGGGAACAATGTCATGGTTGCAGTATCAAAAGCAACAAAGAGGTCAGGAAAGATGAAGAAAGTAAGAGAATGAGAGTCAGATGAGAGAAGAGCACTTAACTGCCAATGGGTGGCAGGTTCTGCCCCAGGCTGAGTTGTACAGCAATGCCTGCTTTGCAATTTTAGATTTTAACTGAAAACCATTTTGTTTTGTCCTTTTTTGTTCTGAGTTTGAGAAAAGGAAGGAATGAGGAAGTGTCATCTGAGTATCAGATGTGATTATACATGAAATTCTTAGGGTTTCAGCTGTATTCAGGCCAAAGAACAGAAATTTTATCCACAAAGTCCATAAAATCGACCATTATTGTCATGATTTGTGTTATTCACTGGGCACAATCTGTGCGCTCAGCACTGTTCAGAATATGCAAGAAAATGTAGTCCCTGAGCCAATGCATACAAGACGTGTAACTCTGGATAAGATGGCTCAGATATTTAAGTATGAAGTGTATAGTTATTGACCACACATGGTCACTGTGATGTTTATATCTATGAATGGAGGCACTGAGGGCAACAGAAATTTTACTTGATTAAGGACTAGAAGATTTGACCCTCCAACTTTCTTTCACAGAGAGCTGCCTAGAGCTCCTGTGCCTATTTTCCTTTCCTGCCTGCAGTGGCCCTGATATACCTCAGAAGTCTCAATTTTTTCCCCAACTTCAAAACATTGAATTTTCTTGGTGTTTGATTTAAAATATTCTCCTGTGAAAACTGCAACTCAATCACTGCAGTGTTGTGTTTAAGAGCCTTCTGGAAAGTAACTAGCCTTTAAACAGAAAGCAGTGTTGTTAACTCATGATTTTGTCATGAGTCTCATGATAACTGTTTTCCTTAAAGTCCCAGCTGCTGGAGTCAAGTGATATGTAATGATTTCAGCCTTCATTCTTTAAAAAAAAATAATGCAGTTTCTAGCCCTTGTGGCTGTGGAGAAGCTTCAAAATGTGACACCAGTGCACCTTAAAGGCTCAAAAAGAAGAATGTAAATAAAAAGAACACCAAATCTATTATTTTTACATACTCTCATTATTTTAAAGCCAATCTCATGATTTTTGGTGAGCCTGATTCTTGATTTTTGAACATTTGGGGTTGGCAATACTATGAAAATGACTTGAGAGTGTCAGTTTCATGCCTGCTAAAGTCATTTTCTAGTCTATTATTTGTAGTGGGGTAACACCCCTAGAGCCCCAAGCTGGAGCAGTATAAACTCACAGGGCCTTGCCCCAATAGGATGTTTCCAAAAGTTAAATGATCTATTCCAAGCCTGATGAACTGCAAAAATGTGATAGAAAGTAATCTAGTCTTTTCTACAATTGTTTCAATTGTTATATTCAAAGAGTTAGTAACAAAGTAAAAATATACATTAATTTTTTAAACTGAACCAGCATCCCTTAAGTGAATTGACACAAGATGTCAGAACACCTTCCTATTAGAGCTGAGTGGGTCTAATATTTATTTAATTTTCTTTCTTTATATAGGAATTGGAAATTATTATCTGACAGGAGCACTGTATCTAAGTTATTATCTTAAAAAAAAAACAACCAAGAAAGTTTTCAGGTGCCCAACTAGTGTTTGGAATCACAGTTAAAGTTGCCCCGCAATCTGAAATGGTGCCCCAGAGCGCTGGGAGGTCTGGTCAGCTGGCATGGGCCAGCCCTGGGTTTTTAATTGCAGTTTAAATACACCTTTTAGGGCAGGCTTGAGAGCGTGGAACTAGCCACCCCAGGAACTAAGGCCATTCACAAACCTCACCACCTCTTGCTCCAAGCGCATTGCTTTGTCCTGACTTTCTCTAACATAAGTACACAGACAGCAGCCTGGATAGTTCAAACCCAACAAACCGCCCCTACCAAGAGCAACCCCTCCTCTGCGCGCCCAGCTCTCCCGAGCAGGAGCCCAGGCACCAAGCCACGTGCGGGCTGGAAACGAGCCGGAGCAGAAAGGCTCTGGCAACCGGGGTGGCTCGTTACCGCCCCAGCCTTACCGCTAGGGGGCTCAGGGGGAGCCGCTGCCCCACACCAGTCACCCTGGGGCGAGGCCGAGCCTCCAGCTCGCGACCCTAGGGAAGGGGGTTTGGTCTGGTGACGTCACAATGGACCCTTAGAGAACGGACTCCCGCGGTGCCGCGGCTCCTGCTGCCTCAGAACCCGGGACACGCCCCCTGTCCCGCCCAGCCCGCTCACAGAGCGGAGCCGGGCCTCTCCGCCGCCAACCAAAACATTGACATGTGCTTCTCGCGCTCCACAGTCACGTGACGCGGCCGGTTTAGCAAGCCCGTGACGTCACAAACGTCGTAACCAATCGAAAAGCATACTTCCGGGTAGCAACAAGCGCCGCGGCAAGCGGCCAATCAGCGGGAGCGGGAGGGTGGGGACTTTAGCCTCGCTGTTAGTTCCATCATCAGCCCTGGAGCTGCTTGGGTTCCGTCAGGTGAGCGCTGCGCGCCGCGCTTCCCCGGGCCTGCCGCGGGGCCAGGGCAGCGGGAGCCAGGCCGGGGTTTGCGGGGTAGGGCTGCTGGGGGCGGGGCTGGCGCTGAATGGGGCGGGGGCCTGAGCGGGTGGGAACCAGAGCAGGAGGGGGCTGGGGCAAGAGGGGGCTGGGCTGAGGTGTGGGGGGGAGGGCTGGAGTAGGAGAGGGAAGGAATCGGGGGCTGGGCTGGGACAGGGATTGGGGGGCTGGGATGGGAGGGGCAGGGATCGGGAGGGCTGGGACGGGACAGGAGGGGGCAACGGTGTTGTTTGGATGGGGCTGAACATGGAGAGAGGGTTGCTGGGATCAAGAGGCTGGGGATGTCTAGAGGAGCAAGGAATAGGATAGCAGTGGGCTGTGTGGTTGGGCAGTGTGCGAAGTGAAGGCAGTTGGGGGAACAGATTTTTACCCTAGGTTGCTGGGGGCAGGAGTTGCTGGAGTTAGAAACCGGGTACATTTAGGAGCCTGCAGATTAGGGAAGAGGTGAATTAGAGGCATAGGCCTAGTGGTCCAGGGTAGGGAGTGGCAGATGGGTTTCTGGGTTTGAGCGAGGCAGCTGTCTGTCATGGGGAGGCATGGGAGACTTGCGATGGGAGGCCATGAAAACTCTGGGAATTCAAGGGAGGATGCTGTATTCCTTGATTACTGAGAAGGAGCCGGGGAGTGAGCAGGGCTGGTGATAGAAAATGAGGAGATGGCTTTTCAGCAGGGAAGTCCTCATGGTGCAGAGTCCAGAGTGCTGAACGGGGAGGGATGGAGTAGTATAGGATCACATCTTTCTAACTTTGTCTGATGAGGGATTTTCTGTTCTGTTAATGGGACTTTAAGTGCTGTCAGTTTCATGTGTGATGCTTTATCCACCCCACCACAAGCAAAACAATCTCAAAAATGCCTTGCAATTCTTTACTCTGTCAAGATTTCCCATTTCTTTTGAGGAAAGGGTGGAGACCCAAAAAACCCAAGAAACCAACTCTTATTTGTGCTTTCAGTGCTTGGAAACCCAGAAGCTAAACAATATCTGTTTTTTTCTGTAGTGCCAATCACTGCAAATCAAATAACCAAGTTTATTGTAAATTATCTGTTGTGTGAAGTTGGAGGGTAAGTTTTTCAGGGAAAGAGATGTGAGGAAAACAAAAATATAATGGGTCCAACATTCAAAAGTCTAGAGAACTCTATTCTTGCTGTGGTGGTGCAAAGGAGTTTTCTCCGCATGAGGTAATGAGATCATGAAAATCTCACTCTATGTAAGAGGTATTTATAATTGTATAAAGTTCATATGGGCTGGCAGCTCTTAAAACTGGTGAGTTCAGGAATAGCGAAACTTTGTTCAGCTGAGGGCTATGTTAGTAGTTTTCCAGGAGATGAGGAGGATCAAAGCGAAGGCTCAATTCTGCAGCTGGACCATTTTCTAATGTAGGGCCCTGTTGGCTCTAATTTCCTTAAATGCAGCTTCTCTTGTTTTCTGGCATATCTGTAAGAGTTTTGAGCCTGAGATGCTCCAGGAGAGAAGCCAAGTTCATAAAAGCAGATCACTGCATAGCGGGTTATAATCTCCATGGTCTATGTACAGTAACGCCCCACTTAACATCCTCTCACTTAACATTGTTTCAATCTTACATCCGTGGTCAATTACAGAACATGCTCCATTTAAAGTTGTGCAGTGCTTCGCTATAACCTTGTTTGGCTGCCTGCTTTGTCCACAGCTGGCCGTCCCCCTATCAGATCCCCTCCACGTCTCCTCCACCCCACAATGCCTCCCACCTGCAGGCAGACCCCGTGGATCAGTGCCTTCCCCCTCCTCCCCCTGCCTCCTGCCCGCGGCAATCAGCTGGCTTGCGGCATTCTGTAGGGAGGGGGGAGGAGCAAGGACTCAGCGTGCAGGCTCCCCCTCCCTCCCCTGCCGCGCAAACACCGCAAACCAGCTGATTGCTGCGGGGAGGGGGAGGAGTGAGGATGTGGCGCACCTCCCCTGCCTCCTGCCCTCGGCAATCAGCTGGCTTGCGGCATTTGAGAGGCAGGGGAGGGAGTGAGGGAGGGGGAGCCCGCATGCCAAGTCCTTGCTCCTGATCCCTCCCTACAGAATGCCACAAACCAGCTGATTGCCGTGGGCAGAAGGCAGGGGAGGAGCGGGGAGGAGCAAGGACGTGGCATGCAGAGTAAAAATGGGGGGAAAGAAGAGGCGGGTTAAGGGTGGGGGCTTGGGGGAAGGGGTGGAGTGCGTGGGCTGAGGGTTGAGCCCCCCCTCCCCCACCCCTGGTGCTTGCAGAGTAGGGGAAGCTGCTGGCTGCGCAACATGCTTCTCCTAGCCTACAGCACCTTCAGCCTCCTTGCCTGCCTCATTGTCTCCAGTGCCAGTGGGCTGTGCCTGTGTGGGGTAAGGCGGGGGTACCTCCCAACTTATAGTACTGTACTGTATGGCAAAAAAAAGTTTTCCTGGAACTAACCCCCCCCCGTTTACATTCATTCTTATGGGGAAATTGGATTCACTTAGCATCGTTTCACTTAGAATCATAGAATATCAGGGTTGGAAGGGACCTCAGGAGGTCATCTAGTCCAACCCCCTGCTCAAAGCAGGACCAATCCCCAACCAAATCATCCCAGTCAGGGTTTTGTCAAGCCTGACCTTAAAAATTCCTAAGGAAGGAGATTCCACCACCTCCCTAGGTAACGCATTCCAGTGTTTCACCACCCTCCTAGTGAAAAAGTTTTTCCTAATATCCAACCTAAACCTCCCCCACTGCAACCTGAGTGCAACGATTACTCCTTGTTCTGTCATCAGCTGCCACTGAGAACAGTCTAGATCCATCCTCTTTGGAACCCCCTTTCAGGTAGTTGAAAGCAGCTATAAATCCCCCCTCATTCTTCTCTTCTGCAGACTAAACAGTCCCAGTTCCCTCAGCCTCTCCTCATAAGTCATGTGTTCCAGTCCCCTAATCATTTTTGTTGCCCTCCACTGGACTCTTTCCAATTTTTCCACATCCTTCTTGTAGTGTGGGGCCCAAAACTGGACACAGTACTCCAGATGAGACCTCACCAATGTCGAATAGAGGGGAATGATCACGTCCCTCGATCTGCTGGCAATGCCCCTACATATACATCCCAAAAAGCCATTGGCCTTCTTGGCAACAAGGGCACACTGTTGACTCATATCCAGCTTCTCGTCCACTGTAACCCCTAGATCCTTTTCTGCAGAACTGCTGCCTAGCCATTCGGTCCCTAGTCTGTAGCGGTACGTGGGATTCTTCCATCCTAAGTGCAGGACTTTGCACTTGTTGAACCTCATCAGATTTCTTTTGGCCCAATCCTCTAATTTATCTAGGGCCCTCTGTATCCTATCCCTACCCTCCAGCGTATCTACCTCTCCTCCCAGTTTAGTGTCATCTGCAAACTTGCTGAGGGTGCAATCCACACCATCCTCCAGATCATTTATGAAGATATTGAACAAAACCGGCCCCAGGACTGACTCTTGGGGCACTCCACTTGATACCGGCTGCCAACTAGACATGGAGCTATTGATCACTACCCGACAATTGAGCCAACAATTGTTGAGCCCGACAATCTAGCCAACTTTCTATCCACCTTATAGTCCACTTAAAGTCGCATTTTTCAAGAACATAACTACAACGTTAAGTGAGGAGTTACTGTTTCTCAAATAAAGATGGGTGAGAAGCATGTTGCAGCATTTTTAGCTAGAGCTAGACCAGAGGTGGACAAACTACAGCCCGTGAGCCACATCTGCCCCGCAGGACCCTCCTGCCCGGCTCCTGGCCTGGGTGGCTAGTCCCTAGCCCCTCCCTGCTGTTCCCCCTCCCCCACAGCCTCAGCATGCCGCGCCGCTGGCACAACGCTCTGGGCGGCCGGGCAGCGCAGTTGCAGAGCTGCGACCTGACCCGGTGCTCTGGGCGGCGTGGTAAGGGGGCAGGGAGCGGGGGGGGTTGGATAGAGGGCAGGGGAATTGGGGGGGGGGGTGGTCAGGGATTGGGGGTGTGGATGGGATTGGGGTGGTCAGAGGGCGGAGAACAGGGGGTTGGATGGGGCAGGGTTTCCAGGGGGCAGTCAGGAAGCGGGGGGGTTGGATGGGGTGGCGGGGGGCAGTCAGGGGCAGAGGTTCTGGGGGCAGTCAGGGGACAGGGAGCAGTGGGTTGTGGATGGGATAGGAGTCCCGGGGGAGCTGTCAGTGGGCGAGAAGCAGGGGGGTCGGATAGGAGGCAGAGGCAAGGCCACACCTAGCTGTCTGGGGAGACACAGCCTCCCCTAACCGGCCCTCCATACAATTTTGGAAACCCGATGTGGCCTTCAGGCCAAAAAGTTTGCACGCCCCTGAGATAGATAGATATTTTCATCTTGTGCAATATTAAATGTTCTCTTTTTTTAATAGAAAAACAATATTTTTGTTCTCTTTTTTTTTTTTAATAGAAAATTCAGGTCATCATGTGCTAATCTCACATGGAGTTATTGACTTTCTGTGGCTGTGTCTCACTATGGCTTTCTCCACAAGAGTTTTATTGCTAATTAAATTAGTTGTTTCCTAGTGATTTTTTGTTTTGTTTTGTTCCACCCGGGAAGTATAAATATGCTTACTTGCCCTAAACATGGGAGGTCATAAAAGTGTAAGAAAGAAGGACCTAAGTGATCCAGATTCTAGATACAAGTTTCTAAAGTTTATGTAGGAGCAGCAAAAGTATTGTCTGATGTGTGCATTTGGCTGCCACTTCCATTAGTATTTTTAAAACCTTCAATCCAGCTATCAGTTTTGTAGGGGGTAGAGAAAACATTTACTGAATTTTTATTTCCTAATGAAGACTTTCATTTCAGTCCCATTGGTTTGCAGGTCATCTTTAAGGCTATAAAGTAATCAAGAGTTTATTGACCATGTATACTAAGGCATGTTGTTTTGAAGCAGACACAACTTTTATAGGAGTGTTTATGCATAATTGTACTGACTCACTCTGACTGACTCAGTCTCTCAAAGTTCAAGAGCTTAAAAAAAGAAAAATTAACTTTTTTTTTAAAAGAATTGAATTTATTCGCTATTTTACTAGGGTTTCACTGATAATCAGTTGTTCCATTTTATATCCTTCCCGTTTGATGTAAAATTTGAATGACACAGTTTTAAGTTCAAGTCCTACCCATATACTTGCACGCCTGCTTACCTTTATGGATGTGAGGAAGCCCATTGCTTGATATGGGAGGGAGGAGGGAACAAACCTTTACATTTATTTGTGGAGAAAACTATGGTAATCCCAGAAGCCAGTGCAGCCCTTTGTCATCTTTAGAGTCTTTAATATCAATACTTCTGCTGCCAATAAAGGAAATAAGTTAAACATTAAAAAGAGAGTTCAATTTCTTCTTTTTTAAAACAATGTGATGCTAGTAGTAACTAATCAAGCCCTATACAAGATCACAAAGCAATACTTGAATCTCTCTATATTGAATTTCTTTGCTGCCTTAACATTCCCATTCATGTTCTTAAATGTCTTCATAACTTTAGTGAGACTATTCACATGCATTCCATCCAGTCTGTAATGACTTTTGATGCTCTGAACTCCTCCCATGTTGTCAGTATCTTTCTGGTAATGAGATGCCCAAAAACAAACATTAACTGGTGATTATTTTGTCTATGTTCCAGTTCTTTCTGTAGCACTTAACACATTGACTTAATGTAGCTGGATCTATTTTTTTTCCTTTGACACTCTAGTGGCATAGCTCAGATGGTGACTGTCACAAACACCTGAACGCCAGATATTTGATAAGAAGGATAAAACAGCCTTTTATAGGAACAACATTGCCTTCAGTGCAGCACAATGTATGCAGTTTAAAGAAATGACTGAAACACTCTGCCTTGGAGAGAGATGTACTCCTGCGGACAGATTTAAAAATTGAAGTTCACCTACTAGAAGCTGCAAGTGAAGAAACAGGAGAAATTAAAGGCAGAACTAAAAGTAGGAACATTGACATTAATACAAGATGGTTTGAACATGAGAAGCGTCCTGATTAAGGCTTCTGATTGTCCTATTTAATGCTATTGATTTTAGGGTTTCCAGCCCTCCAGGATTGTCGTGGAGTCTCCAAGAATTAAAGAGTAATCTTTAATTGAAGATTATGTCATGTGATGAAATCTCCAGGAACCTCCAACCAAAATTAGCAGCCCTAATTGACTTTCTCTCTCTCCCTCTCTCCTAAAAAACAAAAAACAAACAAAAAAACCCTACAGAATATTGTGTCCAGATTGCCATTAAGGAATCTAGGAAAATATAATTGCAGCTTATGCCATTTGCACAACCTATATTATGAAGTTGTTCAGCACACTATTTAACACTCATGGAGGAAAATATGGGTAATGCCTCCCGCATAGAACAGTTTAATATTTTCAACCAAAACATTTTCCCATTAGAAAAATGAAGGGTGTTTTATTAAACAAATTTGAGGTGTATGATCCCTTGCAAAAATTAGGAAACATCAAAATGGAAATTTTTCACTTGGAATTTAAATTTTTTGTTTGGTTTTCAGGTTTTGAAAATCAAATTTATTTTTTTTAGCGTTTTGGACTTTGTCTTTTCCGTTTCTCACCTTTCTTTTTGTTTTCTTTCCTACTGAAAACAATAAAATGAAATCTAGACTTTTTCTTTTTGCCATTCTATAAATTTTCAAACCTTTTCCAAAGTTGGAGAAATTAGTGGCAAAAGGAAAAATGAAACAGAGTAAATTTGCCACTCTGTCAAAGAAAGAGAGAAAAACAAATCCAATATTTAGAAAATTCATTTTTTTTTCAAAAGTATTTTGTTTAAAATTTTGGAATAAAGAAGTTGTTCCATGTCTCAAAACTCTTTTTCATTTTTTTACCAGATCTCTATAACAGATTGTAGAATTTCAAAAATATAAAATAAATATAACCCATCATCAGCCTCATGTTTAATTGACCGAATAAAGATATTAATGGCTCAATTTCCTTATGACACATTAGAACTCTCAGGATGATTGTGTCTCTGTACTAGTATCCGGCTGTCATAAGTGTATTGCAATTCATATGAAGAGGCTTTAATCACAGCTCACGTTAAACAGTAACGAGCTCTACAGCGAACTACTGCATTTAAAAACATAGCCAAAGGATGTTTTGGAGCACCTTACAATTTGCTAATGCTACTGTGGGACTCTCAATTGAAATCTGGCTTGATCTGGTTTGCAATGAAGAACTGGAAGTATATATGACAACACTGAAAATATATTAGGAAAAGGCGTTGAACTTTTCTATTACTTAGCCAACATGACTGATCTCATAATAAGAGACTAAAATGTGGTGTCTGGAGCATAATCCTGAGTAGAACTGGCCAAAATTATTTGGTCAAAACAAAAAAAAAAAAGAGAACTTTGGAAATGTCAAACCAAACATCAAAATGAAACATTTCAAATTTGGGGGCTAGATGTTTAAGAGCATATAGGCATCATTCACAAAACCCAACAAGGAGGAGATGGTGCCACCCTCTTAATACCCAGTAGCCCAGTGGTTAGGGAACTGATGTGGGAGACCCAGATTCAGGTCCACACTCTGGAGCAGGGACTTGAACCCAAGCCCCCACTTAGGGTGCATAGTTCCTTCAACCAATTTGGTGCAAAATTGTATAAGCAAATTCATGGAAGCCAGGAGAGATGAATTATAATTGTCAGTTTTACAAAATCTGCACTTCTGTCCAGCCATTTAGGGCATGTTTACGCTCCCCCGCAGTGTGGACTAAGACAGGGATGGCCAACCTGAGCCTGAGAAGGAGCCAGAATTTACCAATGTACATTGCCAAGGAGCCACAGTAATATGTCAGCAGCTCCCCATCAGCTCCCCCACCCACCTTCCCCCAGTGCCTCCCACCTACCAGCAGCCCCGCCAATCAGCACCTACCCCTCCCTCCCCACACCTCCCAATCAGCTGTATCGGCGTGCAGGAGGCTCTGGGGGAAAGGAAGGAGAAGCGAGGGCACTGCAGGCTGAGGGGAGGGGGCGGGAATGGGTGGGGTGGGGGCAGGGCCTGTGGCAGAACCAGGGATTGATCAGTGAGCACCTCGTGGCACATTGAAAAGTTGGCACCTGTAGTTCCAGCCCCAGAGTCAGTGCCTATTCAAGGAGCCACATATTAACTTCTGAAGGGCCGCATGTGGTTCCAGAGCCACAGGTTGGCCACCCCTGGACTAAGGGGATGTGAATAGCTGTGCACGCAAAAGTGCTGCACTATAACTCCCCTCTGGCACTGGAAGTGCAAACTTAAATGTCCCAAGGGGACCACACAGAGGAATTACAGTGCAGCTCTTTGGTGCGCACTGCTGTTCACACCTTCTTAGTCCAAACTGTGGGATAGTGTAGACATAATATTAGTATTTAATTGACTGGGAACTCCTGTGTTTCACTTAAAGTTCACAAACGTTTTATTTTGAATAGTATACTTTTCTTTGTATGTCTCAGGAATAAACATCCACTGAATCACATAGTGTCTTTTGTTCATAAATCTTTCATAGATTTTTCACTTTTTTTTTTAATATGGGGAGGTGGAAAATTCCCAAGATTTATTAGCATGTAGTTTTCCATTTTTTGTTTTTGTTTCTAATTTCTTTTTATTGTATTGTATCCTCACGTGTAGTAACTCCAATTTACTATCTTTCATGAAGTTCTCTTACTTCCAGAACAGTAATGATCTCTGACCTAACAATCTCCTGTTCATGCATTTTACACATGAAGGAAACACTTCATTTCTTACTGCAGGTATTTTGAAGGGAACCTGGGGTTGAGAGAGGTGGGATTTGGGTGTGTGCCCTCTTGCTGATTTATTAAATAACTGAGTTTAAAAAGTCCCCCACAATTTTCAAACATATGTGCTGCATTTGTGCCTTAGAAATATCATGAATGTCATGTTTAATCTTGCCTGTTTTCTGGGAGAGAACTTGGAAAATCAAGAATTGTAGATTGGAAACTCACTAACTCCTTAACAGAAGGAGCTTTTGTATCTTTAACAAGTTTTTCTTTCATCTTTTTGACTTGTTTGCATTAAATACATGTTAACAAAACAGCTCTTAAATTATCTGAATAAAAATCATTTCCTTTCTCAATTTAATCAGCTTTCAGTTCTCTTGTATCTTTGTCAAACTTACTAGTTCTCCCTCTCTTTCAGAATTCTAGCGGGGGGGAAGGTACATGACTCCTGAATTTCTAATGCAGTAAAAAGTTTGTTTTATAAAATTGCAGGTCATCCTTTTATGCATCACAAAGGAGAAAAAGGAACAGCTTTTTCTTTGCCAGACACTGTTAACTGTAGAAACCTAATTTTTCCAAAACTTGATTGCCCTGTTTAAAATGGGGGAAGGTGGAGTAATGAATTAGGAAGTGTGAGGGAGTTTCTGAAACATTTCCAGGAATATTTAAATTTAAAATATACCTGTCACGAATAAACTACTTATTGCTTATAGGGAAACCATGCCATTTTTGGGCCAAGACTGGAGATCTCCAGGATGGAGATGGATTAAAACAGAAGATGGTTGGAAAAGATGTGACTCCTTCAGTCCAGAACTTGAGGATGAGAGCAGCCAGCTCAACAACATCAGTCACACTGTGTAAGTTTCAGAACAAAGATTAATAAAATTCAACCAGGAAGTAGGAAGGATTGTGTTCATAGTTTAAAGTTTGCTGTAACAGGGTGTGTCTTATTCAAACTGAAACTTTTTTTGTGTTCCGCACGTTCTTCTCATCTGCACTTATTAGCAATGCAGAGCTGTAATCACAAGCACCTTGGACAGGGAATGTCAATCAGCATTTTGATGAGAGGAAATTATTTGAAACTCCAACTTTGGTGGGGGGGGGGCAAGGAAGAGGCTCACTTGATATGTGATTAATTCTTATATTCAAAATTTATAGTCTCCTAGAATAATGGGAAAACATTACCATAACTTTTAATCAATATTTTAAGGAAGATGATATGATTATCTAGAGTGTAGCAATTATACGAGGTAGTTGGTAAAATTTACTTCTTTTTTTTTAAGTAACATCTGTCCACCTTGCGGTGATGTTCACTTGCCAAATGGCTGCTCTAGATATCTTAGTAAACTTGGATAATTTACGTACTTAATAGTATATTACAACTAAAAGGTATACAACTTTTGCAAGACTTCTAGTATTTTCATGTGTCGGGACAAGGTGGAATAGGGTGTTAGTTTAGCATCTCTGGAAAACTGGGGTCAAATTTAGCCACTGTTACAAGTGAAAGTTGATGGCCTCATAATAGTCCTTATTGGAATGTTGCCCAGATCAGAACTGCTAGGCAATATGTCATGAATGGCAATTTTCTCTTAGAGCAGTGGTTCTCAACTCTGGTCCACCACTTGTTCAGGGAAAGCCCCTGGCACACCGGGCAGGTTTGTTTACCTGCTGCGTCCACAGGTTCGGCCGATCGTGGCTCCCACTGGCCGCGGTTCGCCGCTCCAGGCCAATGGGGGCTGCAGAAAGCGGCGCAGGCCGAGGGATGTGCTGGCCACCCTTCCCGCAGCCCCCATTGGCCTAGAGCGGTGAACCGCGGTCAGTGGGAGCTGCGATCGGCCGAACCTACAGATGCGGCAGGTAAACAAACTGGCCCGGCGCGCCAGGGGCTTTCCCTGAACAAGCGGTGGACCAGAGTTGAGAACCACTGTCTTAGAGAGACAATGTGGTTGAGATAATATCTTTTATTGGACCAACTTCTGTTGGTGAGAGAGACAAGCCTTTGAGCTACACAGAGTTCTTCCTCTGACCTGAAGTTTGTCTCTCTCACCAACAGAAGTTGATCCAATGAAAGATATTACCTCACCCAGCTTGTCTCTCTCTAATATCCTGGGACTGACATGGCTACAACTACAGTCTTCTCTTAGGACAGTAATTGAAATGTATTCTACGTAGGAGCACTACAGATTAAGATGCTTTAATAGTGCAGTGTGAAGCTTTCAGAACTCTTGCCCACATTCAGTCTGATTCTAGGTACCATTGTTTGTATCTGACTTATTTACCAAAGTCATCCTCAGACATCATTGATAGGGTTTTCAGGATTCAAATGTTAGGCATTAAAACCCTGGTCCACCAACTTCAGTGGTAGCCGGAAGACTTTCTGTTAACTTTAACTGGCATTTGATCAGACCCTAATTTAAAGCTGCCACTTTGTGCCTTTAACCCATACGCAAACATCATTGATATTACTGGAAATTCTCTGCAATGAGTCAAGCATGCATTTGGCTCTTGAGATCCATTGAGAAATAAACCTGTTTAATGTGTTAGTTAATTTGAGA
Organism: Eretmochelys imbricata; assembly: GCF_965152235.1. Taxonomy (NCBI): domain Eukaryota; kingdom Metazoa; phylum Chordata; order Testudines; family Cheloniidae; genus Eretmochelys; species Eretmochelys imbricata. The sequence continues at coordinate 39,571,090 of NC_135574.1, forward strand.
GTGGAATAGTATATATTGCAAATTTTAGTAAACTTTTATGGAATAAATGATCTGTCTTTCTGTAGTTCTGTTCCTGCTGAATTTATATTCGTTCCTTTCCCCCAAAATTAGTCGGAGGACAGTGCTCTTGGTTAGGACCTGCAGTGTAACCAGTTTATCATCCTGAGGAAAGGGAGCATACAGTGTTCAAGTCATTAGTTCATTGAAAATGGCAATTAATGTACGAATGAGCACAGTATGTTAATTGATTTGGGTGTGGAAAAAATAACTGAAAAGGTAATTTATTAGCAAATATGGAAAACCTTGTGTCGATGTGCACCCTGTGCTCTAAAAATGCCTCAACTGGTCATGTTTCAGACTAGCAGCTGTGTTAGTCTGTTTTCGCAAAAAGAAAAGGAGTACCTGTGGCACCTTAGAGACTAACCAATTTATTTGAGCATAAGCTTTCGTGAGCTACAGCTCACTTCATCGATGAAGTAGTGAGCTGTAGCTCACGAAAGCTTATGCTCTGATAAATTTGTTAGTCTCTAAGGTGCCACAAGTACTCCTTTTCTTTTTTCAATTGGTCATGTGCAAAATGCAATCCTAAATTGTTGAGTGACCAAAGAGTGAGTTCTATGCCCATCTCTTTTAAACCCGTCTTGAGACTTGCCTACATCTCAGACGTTGCTGCTTTCTACATACCATCCTTCTCTCTGTGCTTAGCTATCACAGACCTTTCTGTTTTTTCAGACAATTTCCCTAGAATGAGTGTGAAAGGCTCCTTTTCTGTAACTGCTCTTGTTGTCTGGAACAGTATTCGGTTATCCTTTCATCTTATCAACTCTTGCCTTCAGATATCTTCTGAAACAGATCCTTGCTCCTTTGCCTGTATCCCTTAAATAATAGTTGCAGTTGAAAAATAAAAACAGGAGACTTAACTCTGTGGCATTTTGTGAAAGAGTATATGTAAAGTTATGTAATTCTTATGACCTACTTGTAGAGATTTCTTTGTGTTAACTTAATGGAAGTTTCTTAGTACTATACATATGAATTATATGTTTCTGTTCTTGTAAGCAAACATTTAAATTGTCAAGGACTTTGTTCTGTTTGTATCTTCATATTTTATTTGATTCCAGTGTTGACTGGAAAAAAAACCTTAATTTCTCTTTTTGTACTTAGTTTCCTCTTCACAGTTAGGAAATGGTCCAGCTTGAGCTCTTAGAAGTCTATTGATCTTGAAATTCTATAGCTTTCTTTTCAAAGGAACTAATCTGCTGCTATTTGAAACATTTTTTCTTAAGTATCTGTTAAACTTAACATGAAACTAGATATAGTTATAGAAGGATAATTTTAAGTTTTTAAATTTCTAAACAGACGCTGTGGTGAATTAGGACACTTCCAAGTGATTGCATATGAAATACTTAGAGTTACTGTGGACTTTGCATCTGTTCTGTAATAATTTGTTGAATTCCCTTTAAACTTGAATGTCCATCTATAGAATTCCATTCTCACTGTTAAACACCGTATATGTAATTATTTGTGCAACATGAAACCATACATCCATTTTTGCTTACTGGTTCTACTATAGCACTCTAAGCTCCTTTGAAACAAAAAAAAAATACAGAAATTGAATGACAACTAATCCCATCAACCCCTTTTTACTTTAGAAAATGGAATGTAGCACTGAATGAGGAAGAATAAAGCTTGATAAAATGTGGGACAATTAATTTCAGCTAATGGAAGTAGCATGTTGTAAGTGGTCCTTGAGTAGTATTATATTATACTGCATCCATGAATATGCTGTGTGCTTTCTTTATAAAGGGACAACTGTGCTTAGCAGTCTAACTGTTCCTTTGCAGTCTGTGTAAGTGGGTAGGCAAGAGCTATACTTCTCATTTTAGACAGGTTTCTAACAAGTCTATTAAAAAAAAAAAGTCTATTCTCCAAAAGTGGATTTACCAAAAATTTTTTTAAAAAGTCTACAATAACACTAATTATAGTACTTGGAAGTTTGCTGGCTTTGGGGAACATCAATTTCAAATAAGAACTTTTGTTGGTTTTTATATATAAAATTCAAACATAGTCTTTCAAGGACAGTTACTATGTAATGGTAATGGACTATTTCCTTAGGCTTAAACTGCAGTAAAAGGTAATTGCGATGCTATTTCCCTCTCTCTAAAATCCATCACTGGGAGAGGAATGGAAGTGTGTGCGGGTGAGTGAAGTTGTTTAACTTGCTTTGTGAGTCTGTTTCTGTGACTTGAATTTCTGCAGGGCAAAAGCTAAACATAGTTTTTGCTGTGTAGGACAATATTTCTGGTGTTAAAAAGATCTTCATCTAAAAGCTTCCAGTGTCCTGTGTTACGTCACTTTGATAAAAGACAGTTTAACACTCAATGCTGGATTTAACTATTTAGTATCAACAAATAGCTATGGATTGATGTAATTTAATGTTTGCCTTTTAATGCCTAGGCATGGGTTGTTTTCAAATGCACTTTTACTTGCCCTGGTGACTTACAACATCTAGGCTATTGCTGATGCTTCTTACATCTAAACTGACAATGAAAAATAGATTCATATGGCAAACTCAGCTGTTTTAATATAAATGAATACTCATGAGTGGTATAAGCCTTGTATACACTTTTTCTGTCAAAGAATGATGCTGGGGAAATAAAAGCAATTTTACTCATTGTTGAGCTTCAGTGCCCTATAGCAGTGGTTCTCAAACTAGGGCCGCCGCTTGTTGAGGGAAAGCCCCTGGTGGGCCGGGCCAGTTTGTTTACCTGCCGCATCCGCAGGTTCGGCCGATCGCGACTCCCGCTGGCTGCGGTTTGCTGCTCCAGGCCAGTGGGGGCTGTGGGAAGCGACGTGGGCCGAGGGATGTGCTGGTTGCCCTTCCCGCAGCCCCCATTGGCCTGGAGCGGCGAACCACAGCCAGTGGGAGCCGCGATCAGCCGAACCTGCAGACGCAGCAGGTAAACAAACCGGCCCAGCCCATCAGGGGCTTTCCCTGAACAAGCGGCAGCCCTAATTTGAGAACCACTGACCTATAGCTTTAGCGATTCTGTTTATCTACACAAGGTTGGCTGCCTTCACAGTGAAAACAATCTTAGTTATCAGTGTTTTGTAAAAGTAAGCACTCTTGCTTATCTTTATGTCTTTGTATGGTTAGCGTTGCTGTTTCCTCTAGTTATCTGCTGACCTGGAAAGAAAAGCCTTACTTTAAGAAACTGCTTTGACTTTATGCTGGGCTCTGGAGTTTTTTTCTCAGCTTAAAAAAAAAGATTTTTTAATGTACAGGTGAGTAGTTTTTTTCTTTGGTTCATTGGCTTTTTTTTAAAAAAAATATATAAATGTGATAAAAAGAGGAATGGGAGCTGGAGGGACTCTTAATTTTTTGCTTCTTGAGAGTATATTAAGTATGTAAAACCATTGCAAAACAGCATGATCAGAGCTTCTAATATAGTTCTTCAGATAATCTTCTTGGGTCACCCTCTTATCACTGGACTATATATACATCATTTAAGGTTGTGACAATTTGGGGAATCTGTTTATGTAGGACTTATGAATTGTGGTGGTAGTTGTACTATTAAATGCCTCTATGCAGATGTGAAATCCACCATTTGGTGACACCTGTAGCATGTCTCTCCCAGACTAAGTACAGTGGTAGATTGTTAGTCTGTAATGGTCACCTATTTAGGTGGAAGCACTTTGGTACAATGGGTTGGCTGAAGCCTAGGAGAACCAGTTCAACCATTTTTCTCTGCAGGAGGGTGGAGAAGTGGAGAGAAGAAAATTCACAGCAGTTACAACAAAGGAACCAGGTGCTAGTGGTGAGACATATAACTATAAACTCAAGAGATTCACTGAGACAGGAAGCTTTGTGCAGGAGATGGGAAGAAATTGGTATGCTTTTGTGGGAGGGTTGTGTGCGTTTGCGGAACCAATCAAGGTAGATAAAGCTAGCTGACCTAGGAACGCTCCATGATTTTGGAGAGACCCATGAGCTGCAGGAAAAGGATCCCAAACACTGCAGAAAGCTCTGGCCAGGCCCAAAGAACTCTCTAGAGTGGTAAGGAACCTGAAGCAGGGAAAAACACACGGGTGTGTTCATTTTTTTTTTTATAGATCTGTATATTTGTTATGCCACATAAGTGAAGAGTAATGATATTTGATGATCTTGTACAATGTCTGTCTGTTTGCTTTCACTATTTTGTACCTCTGAAGAGGTAAACTGCAAACCAGAAGAGGAGATTCTGAGAAACACTCAAAAACTGCTGGGGAAGGCAATGGGAAGACAACACTAGTTGCAGGGCCTTAGGCAATTGGACTGCAGGATTTCCACTATAAAGAGTGGTGTCAGACATGAGGTCTGCACCTGGAGTGCAGGCCTAGAGGCTCAAAGCCTGGGACAGTGCCTAAGACAGGGGTTCTCAAACTGGGCGTTGTGACCCCTTAGGGGGTTGCAAGGTTATTACATGGCGGGGGGTAGCGAGCTGTCAACATCCACCCGCAAACCCCGGTTCACCTCTAGCATTTATAATAGTGTTAAATATAAAAAATATGTTTTAATTTATAAGGGGGTATATAATATATAATCAGAGGCTTACTGTGTGAAAGGGATCACCAATACAAAAATTTGAGAACAACTGGTCAAAGCTCTGCCTAACAGCATCAAGCTAGGGGCAGGTGGGATTCAGGGTTGGATCTCCTCACAGCAGTCTGGTAAGTGTCCAGGTGGGGGAGCTCAACAAAATCCGTGGCAGGTATTCAAATGTCTATCAATAAGGTAGATATTTTATTGGATCTATTTATTTGTAAATGCCTTTACTCTCTTACTTGTGTAACTTAAACAAAGTGATTTTTTATTTGTGTTTTGACATTAATGTATAATATTACATTTCCAGTTTCTTGACTGGCTGAAGCAGTCTCATATGATTTACGATTCAACATTATTGGCTGTAAAATAAGTGAGTAATTAAATAAATCAGGCAATAAATTCTGCACTTGATCAGAATTCCTCCTTTTAAAGTTGAAAGTTATCTGATATGTATTGTGTCTCTCATTTGATCACGCTCCAAGAAGGATTTACTACCTTAAAAGTAAATACAGCTACTGGTTTTTCTTAAGCCGTAGTTATATAAAAACTAGCCTTCAGTCAGAAATTTCCCTTCTGCAAAATAACTCTCTAAGTCTTTGTTTTGGGGGAATTGTATCACCATCTTGCTAAGTTTTCTGTGCCTTAGACATAATTGTAACACCTTTGCTTTAAAATAAATCACAATTTAGCACAATACATATGTGCTGTAATTCGTGTTAACGTATTCAAATAGTGGATGAAACACTTAGATCAAGGCATAAAAATGTGCATTGTGTTACAAAGTAAAGAGGTTTGTATTAGCATTTTGTTCTTTGCATTTAGCAGAGCAGAAAACTTTTTTTGTAAAAATTTATTTGAAAAATCAAAATTTGGAAAAATTCAGCTCTAGGGTCTACAGTGTTTTTTCTCCTAACACCCTATTGATAGTTCTTTCATTAATTGTAGAGAAGATAAAAATAATCCAGGATTTGGGGGGATATAAAACTTGCTTTAGTTGTTACCAAACACTTCAACTGTTTTTTTGGCAGGGAAGCTTAACTGTGTAGTGAATTACTGTTCAAGAATAGACTTTAAGGTCCATTATGGTACATGTTTCTATATTACTGTTATACTCTCGCTACCTGGTGTGTGTGTATATATATATACACACACGTGCGCACGCGCACACACACAAAGTTAGTATGTGAAAGTCAAAATACATCACTAAAATTAATTTCCCACCTCAACAAAAGCATGGTAATTTTTAAAAAAATGATTTTCCTGTTTTGGTTACTTCATAGGGACGTATTGGTGCAGACATACATTGTTGAGGATAATGATATCATTTTGCAATTAGATTGCTATCCCTCCAAACCCACCCCACCCCCGAAAATCTCTAGTACAATAGCACTTTCCTCAATATTGTAGAGAGAGCCTAAAATAACTAATGTTGTGATCCTAGTCAGATAATCTCTGCTACAACGATCACTTCACTGAAAGCTTTGCTAAATTGTAGCAGTGGCGTTTCAGTTGTATACTGTGTTTCTGTGACATTTAGTAAATGGAAAAAACGTATTCTCATCAGTTTTTCCTGCAAGAGATCATGTTCCCTTAGAGTGCCAAAGCTTGTTACTGGCCTTCCTCAAAATAATATATGTGAATGGAAGAAAAGGGAAGTTGATAGTAATGAGAAACTAAGAATTCTAAAAAATGTATAAAGGAAGCAAATGGATACAAAGATATGTATGGTTGGTAGAATTAAAAACAAATAAGGAGTTCAAGTATATTAGAAATAAAAAGAATCCTAACAATGGTATTGGTCTATTACTATATGGAAATCATAGAATTATCAATAATAATGCAGAAAAGTCTGAAAGGGTCAATAAATATTTCTCTTCTGTATTTGGTGGGGGGTGGAGGGGTATGTAGTCATAGCTGATATATATCTGATATCACTCTTTCCATTCCACTAGTATCTCAGCAGGATGTTAAACAGCAGCTACCAAAGTTAGACATTTTTAAAATCAGCAGGTCTGGTAACTTGTGTCCAAGAGTTTTAAAAGAGCAGGCTGAGGAGCTTACTGGACCTTAATGTTGCTTTCACTAAGTCTTGGAACACCAGGGAAGTTCCATAAGATTGGAAGAAATCTAATGTTGTGCTAATGTTTAAAAAAGGTAAACAGGATGACCCAGGTAATTATAGGCCTGTCAGTATGACATTGATCCCAATCAAGATAATGGAGCAGCTGATATGAGATTTGATTAAGAAATAAAGGAGAATATATAATTAATGCCAGTCTGCATGGGTTTATGAAAAAACAGATCCTGTCAAACTAACTTGTTACCTTTTTTTTATGATAAAGGAAACAGTGTGTTAATTTTAATATACTTAGATTTCTGTAAGGCATTTGATTCGGTACTGCATGACATTATGGTTAAAAAAGCTAGAATGATATAAAATTAACTTGGCACACATTAAATGGATTAAAAACTGGCTAATTCATAGATCTCAAAATGTAGTTGTAAAAGGGGAATCATCTTTAAATGGTGTGGTATTAAGGATGTTGAGATTGGTTCTTGGCCATACGCTGCTTAACATTTTTACTAATGACCTGGGAGGAAACATAAAATCATCATTGATAAAGTTTGCAAATGACTCAAAAATTGGGGGAGTGGCAAATAATGAAGATGACAGGTATCTTACACAGAACAATCTGGATCACTAGGTAAGCTGGGTGCAATAAAACAATGTGTTTTAGTATGACTAAAAATAAATGCCTACATCTAAGGACAAAGAATGTAGGCCGTGCTTTCAGGACAGGATACTCTGTCCTGGGAAGCAGTGACTCTGAAAAAGATTTGGAGGTCATGGTGGATAATCAGCTGAACATGAACTTCCAATGCAGTGCTGTGGATAATGCAATCCTTGGATCCATAAATGGGTATCTCAAGTTGGAGTAGAGAAGTTATTTTACCTCAGTATTTAGCACCGGTGCAACCACCGCTCGAATACTGTGTCCCATTCAGGTATCCACAATTTAAGAAAGATGTTCATAAATTGGAGAGATTTCAGAGAAAAGTCACAAAAAAGATTAAAGGATTAGAAAACATGCTTTATAGCGATAGATTGAGCTTCTTCCATCTATGTAGCTTAACAAGGAGAACAAGAAGAAGTGACTTGATTACAGTTTATAAGTACCTACATGGGGAACAAATATTTAATAATGGGCTCTTCAGTCTAACAGAGAAAGATATAACCTCATTCCAATGGCTGGAAGTTGAAACTAGACAAATTCAGACTGGATATAAGCTATGCATTTTTAACAGTGAGGGTAATTAATTATTGAAACAATTTTCCCAAGAGTCATATGCTCCAGGAACACAGTGGTTCTTTCTGGTCTTGGAATCTGAGAACCTTGATATACTGCAGTGGTTTCCAGACTGTAGTCCATGAGCCAGTGGTGATCTATGCGCACACAATAGCGGTTTGAAGAAAGGTGCTTGATCATATGATGCTGGCTCCTCATTAGTTTCTCCTCCTAAATTACACTTTTAAAAGTTTTAAATATGTTCTTAATATTAATTTCCTATGGAAGTTATTACTGTATTTGAAACAAGAATACTACACAATCATGAAAATGAGAGAGGAAGTGCTGAACATGACAATTTCTCTGCTAAGATCCCTGCTGTGGTAATATTTGGGGACCACCTGACATGATGTTCTCTTTAAATTGTGAATTTCCAATTGACAGAGTGAGGTGCAAGCCCTCTATAGTTAAATATTTATCATTAGATGGTTCTTTAATTAAATGTATGTTTATTTCAGCATCTTAGCTGATGATGATGATGATGATGAAGAAATATACAGAACTGAAGATTGTGAATTTGCAGCCAAGAAAAGGAAAAAAGACCATTTTCGGAATAAATCAAAATCACAATGTAAGACTAGATTGCTTTTAGTTCTAGTTTGGAGGATGTTTTATAACTTTAAAGTATTTAAATATTTCTATAAAGCTTACTCATAAGGGCATAATTCACTAATCCTTGTTAGTACTGCTTCTACAAACACTCAGTATTAATAATGCATACATAAACGATACAGCTTTTCTAAACTACTCTATCATTAATCAGCAAGCATGAGATCTTGATGATCCTAATGAAAATACATTTGTGAATTGTGATACCATTCTAATAATCAGAGTCTACTGATGCTGCTTTTACTTTCTTTTTCTGTTTTTTTCTTTAAACTGAGGTTCTTCTGAATATGTAAACTTACTTTTTAGTTACTGTCTTTATAAGTTTAAGCTAATCTTATATGTAATTTTAATTCAACTTGTCGGTAGTGAAACAGCTCTTGGAAAAATGAATTTTTATTGAATTTTTTTTTTCTTTACTTTTAATCACAGCATCTAGAGTACTTAGTGATTTAAAAAAAAACTGTGGGGGGATACAGTTATTCACAATCCTTGAAGACACAGATCATGGAGAGACAGAAAGGGGCATACAGAACACTGAGGGTGGAGGTAGGAGGCACAAATTGCTCAGGGTTGAGGGGACAACACGGGGGAACCCCAGGGCACAGAATATTCAGGGGAGACAGCAGAATATGTGCACAGAATGAGGGTGGGGTCCTGTAAAACATGCGATCATGTAATTAAAACTGTATCCTAATGTATACTCACAAGAGGACAGAACATAGGTTGCTGGTGCAGCCTAAAATCTGGAGTTTCCTTACTTTGAATGCTTGGCTTTGCAACCTAAATAGTTTTCTTTTTGCTTAGTTTTTTGTATGTGTAATTTACTACATAGGATAAAATTTTATCCAAGTGCCTAAGTCACTTAGGTACTTTTGGAACGGTTTATCCATCAGCTGTTTCAAACTTTTGTAAGTAGCCTTCATTAAAACTATCTTAAAAACCCCCTCTCATTTGCAAAGAGTTTTATTAAGAATGATACATTTGTGTAACTTTTTATTTAATAAATATTACCCAATGTGCTGAAAGTTAAAATTGTTACATTAATTTATTTGTTTTTAGGTTTTTATCGTGAAAAATGGATCTATGTTCACAAAGAAAGCACCAGAGAAGTAAGTGTCCTGTGCTGTCTTGCAGTCCTTATTTGCTGCCTGATTACATGTGGTGTTTAAGTACACATCTTAAACCTTATCTTCACTGCATGCTAACCTCATACTCAGCTCTGGGTGCCCCCCCACCCCCAAACACATTCAGACAATCTTACAGTGGGGCAGCCATCACACTCTGAACAATAGGGCAGACCACAAGGTAGTTTTTAGCACATGTTTCTACCACAAGGTCAATGTAGTTAAAACAAGGGTATCTGTAGCTGCTCAACAATTGAGATATCCTAGTCCTTCAATTAATTCCCATAAGCCCATTGGGTACCTATTCATGTGTTCTACCTTTCCATCTCTCTGTGCCCTGAGCCCTGACCAAAGATGGTTTCCCTTCACTTCCCTCTGCTCAGGAAAGTGCATAGTCCCACCCTGCTTGCAGTTTCCCCAGCTATTCTATCCCCAGTGTTTGAAACAGCAGAACAATGGCCCCTAAGAAGCATGCGTATTGGCATGCAGCCTCCTGGCCTTATGAACGCACCAGCATCTTGCTGCAGCTTTGGGCTGAAGTAAACCAAACCCCCATCTTTAACTGTACAAAGAGGAATGTCAAACTGTACAAAAGGTATGTCTGAGGAGCTGCTGGCTGATCACGGGATTGAGCAGACCAAACAGCAGTGCAGAGAGAGAATACAGGGGTTCGAGGTGAACTCCTAGAAGACCAGGAAAAAGAATAAGAAGTGTGGTAATGCCCCAGCAACATGTTCATTTTACAGTGAAATGGGCTGTGTTCTGAGCAGCCCTGTGAGCGCGGAGACCTGTTTCAGCACGGACTCATATGTGGAGCTAGGAGGGGTGAGGGTTCAGAATTTGGATGTCCATGGAGATATGACCTAGCCCAGCCAGCAAGGAGAGGGAGAGGCAGAGATGTGGATGGCTATAGTCTCATCCACAAGCTTGTGTCCGATTCACAAGAGATGTTCCCTTAAACATCCCTAGAAGAGCACAGTGTGGTAGAGAGTATGCACACTGAAGAAGTAGGGGAGAACTCAGCATCTTATCTGATTACCAACAGATCTGCAACAGTCTGAAGTTGGCAGTTTATAAAGGGCAATAGAAACGCTCTTCTAAACCACTATTCGTTCTCACATCTGGGTGCTCTGTCTCTTAAACGCCAGGGAAGCACCTTACTCAGTTCCATGAATGTGTGGTTCTTCATGTGAAAGTTCTGGGCTCATGGCTAGTCATCCTATGTTTCCTTCATAATGTGCTTGTGTTCCTACTGTGACAGACTCAGACCAGAAAGATATAAGAGAATAGTGGAAGGCCAGTATATCAGCCTCAGAATGAGCAGGTCCTTGTTCCCAGGATAGCCAAACAAAGGCTACTCCAGGCCAATCAAGACACCTGACGCCAATTTAAACTAGTTAAGGTCATTAGGCTAATGCCGGCACCTGACCTCAATTAACTGGCAAAGAGGCAGTTAGGGGCTAATGGAGACAGCTGGAACCAATTAAGGTCCCACTCATACTGCTTAAAAGCTCTCCTTTCCAGTTTTCTCGGGAGAAGCCCAGGTGAAAGGGGCTGGAGGAGAGGAAGCATTGTTGAGTCCTGAGGTAAGGGTGAAGCGTGGAAAAGGGGACCACGGGGAAGTGGCCCAGGGAATCAAAGCAGCATCAGTGGTGAAGGGAAAGCCGCCAACAGCTGCTACCATTAGGGTACCTGCACTGGAACCCGAAGTAGAGGGCGGGCCCGGGTTCTCCCCTTCTCCCCTCCCCATGATCTACAGAGATCCCCTTGAGAGGGGAAGCAGACTTTGGTCCAGGAGGGAGGACAAACTGCACCTACTGACCTCTAAGGAGCAACAGAGACTGTGGGTATTCCACCTTCCCACCTCCCATACTGGCCTGTGATGAAAGTAGCTCAATAAGCTGTGACCTTTGCTGCTATACAGGGAAAGGGAGATCATATTGAGGGCCTTAGCGCGCTTCTGAGGCCACTGAATCCGCCTGGAGGCATGGGACCCACCAATACAGGCTCGGAGCTTTGTCATACTACCCAGAAGTAGTGGTCTGTGTAAAGTTCTGGCCTCATGGCTAAGGCTACATTTTCATCACGGGTATTTTTAGTAAAAGTCATGGACAGGTCATGGGCAGTAAACAGAAATTCATGGTCCATGACCTGTTCATGACTTTTACTATATACCCCTAACTAAAACTTCGGTGGGAGGGAGGGGGCCTGCGGGTGCTCTGGGGGGAGGGTGTGTTCCTGGGGTCCCACGAGTCCTCTGGGGAGATGGTCGGGGGGGCTGTGGGTGCTCTGGGGGGGAAGGATCCAGGCCGTGTGATGCTGGGAGGGGAGGGTTGGCAGGGCTAGCAGGCTCCCTACCTGTCTCCACATGTCCCTGCAGCTCCTAGGCAGCAGAGGGGCCAGGGGGATCAACACACTGCTCCCAACACAAGCGCCATCTGCGCAACTCCCATTGGCTGGGAACTGCAGCCAATGGGAGCTGTGGGGGTGGGGCTTGTTGGCAAGGGCAGCACGTGGGGCCCCCTGGTCTCTCCACTTAGGAGCTGCAGGGCCATGACTATGGGAGCTGGGGAGCCCTGCACCCCCCCTCGCCCATAGACCCCTCCCACACACCCAAACTGTTACTGCTGCAGAGGTCACAGAAAGTCATGGAATCCGTGACCTCTGTGACAGCCTCGCAGCCTTACTCATGGCTAGTCATCCCATGTTTCCATCATCATGTGCTCCCACCAGTGTGTGGGTGTGTTCCTACACAGAAGTTGGGATTATCTGCCATTTAAAAACAACATCGTCTCAGTCCATGTCCACTTGGCCGTGTCCAATTCCTTGTATGCTACTTCTGACTGCATGTTGCTACCTCAATTTCCTCTAGCCCCAAAACAGCCTCTGAAATCCCTGCCCACATCTCCTAGCAGCTAGTGCAGAGGCACAAAAACAAAACATTGCATCCATAAAAAACAGTAGTTCTTGGCCGTGGTGATTAGGGAGCCAAACGGCACACCACTACATCAGCTTGATTACTGCTTGGTTACTGCCAGTAAATGAATTTTGTGGGCCTAGACCATTTCCTCCCACAGTCCCAAGAGTGAACAGACAAGTTGTCCTACAGCACCCTGCACAGAGTGACACAATCTCAAGATACGAGCCAAGATAATTGTATTGCTTGTTACTGCTACATACAATGACAGTACAGACACGGGACATGACAGCAATGTACTGATGTCCACAATGATTGTGTAGTAGTGAGGTAGGCTACCAGGCACTTACAAGCACATGTTTACTTATCCCATGGCTTGCACATATTCCTGCTGAAATTATGCGCCACTGCAAAATGCAGATTTTGTGCAGAATTAATGTTCCTCATAGAATTTTATTTTTCATGCAGAATTTGTGAGTTCCACCAAATTGTTTCCATTTTCCAGTTTTGCATGTTTCAGATGTATTAGTTATGTATACACGTAACGTCTGTGCGCACATGAGCCTGAACCATGTATACGGCCAGGTCCATACAAACACACTTATGTGCACACTTGCCCCAACACATACACACTACCCGAGTTCTCCATTTCCCCATGCTAACCACCACTATCCTACAACTAAACTACTGCTAACTCACCAACCCCCATTCCTGCCTCAGTAGCTTGGCCCTAAAACCTTACAATACACACAGAAGTTTGAACTTGAACAGGACATGACAGACAGACGCAAAATAGTCCGTAAGGATGCTAGCACCCCCTTAGGCCAGGACGTTACAGTACATTTGTGTAATGACTTTGTTTAAATGAAATATTTAATTTCACTGAAATAGAAGATAACAGTCAACAAAGATACATCAATTTCTGTAATAATATGCCTTGTAAGGAATCTATTTGTCAAAAAAACATTTCCTGAATCTCTTTTGTTGTCTCTGTTGTTACAGACATACTTGCTAACAGGTATTTTGAAATAAATTACCAAAATTGAAACTGGTGTGATTAAATTGTGTTATTTTGACAAATAAAATATGCAGAATTTTAAAGTATTGTGCACAGAATTTTTTATTTTTGCCTCAGAATTCTCCCCGGAGTATTCACATGGAATGAAGATAAGGCCTTACTAATGTGTGGCATTTTAGTTTTTAGTTCAAAACGGAGCGGTTGTAATTTCCTCATCTTTTCTCTCGAAGACAGGGATCGGCAACCTTTGGCACGTGGCCCACCAGGGTAAGGCAGGCTGGGCCAGTTTGTTTACCTGCCATGTTCGCAGGTTCAGTTGATCGCAGCTCCCAGTGGCCGCAGTTCGCTGTTCTAGGCCAATGGGGGCTGCGGGAAGCGGCACAGGCCAATGAATGTGCAGGCCACCGCTTTCCGCAGCCCTCATTGGCCCTGGCAGGCCGCGGGCCAAAGGTTGCCGATTCCTGCTCTAAGAAATCAAATGAATGCTTGGCCTAGATTCAGGAAAGTATCCCTGTTCCATAAGGGTGCTTAGGCATAAGTTTAACTCTAAGTACATGCTTAAGAGCTTTCTTGATTCAGAACATTAGTGATGATTAACTGAACCATTTTTTTCTTTGTTTGCTCTTAAAGTATGTTTTCTTCTTTTTCAAGAGACATGGCTATTGCACATTGGGAGAAGCTTTTAATCGTTTAGATTTTTCAAGTGCAATTCAGGACATCAGAAGGTTCAATTATGTGGTCAAAGTAAGCTGTTTATATTATATATTTCATAAATGTTTTGCTGGTTTGTCTAGTATAATTATACATTGGTAATATGCAACTACATAAATAAGCTGTTTGCATAAAAATATGCATTTAAAAATATATATAAAAATACCCAAGTTCTGAAGTAAACTTTTATTTTTGTGTGTTGAAAACTGATTTATTATACTGTGAAACGCCTCAGACTGCAGAAGGAAGAAAATAGGCCAATAACTCTTTTCTGATGGCTTTTCAGAGAAACATTGATGGTAACTTCAGTAGTTAGTTTTTTGCATTATAAAAAATTCATAAAACAGCAAATTAAGACCCCACTATTAATATTCTGCAAAATAAACTATAATACGTTTGTTTAAATTATTTTCACAACTGCAATTTTAATAATTTTTGATAATGCATTATGAATTAGAAAATTTTCTGTAGCGTATTGTTTTTTTAAAACAACGAAGTGTGAGTGCTATGAGTAGGGTTGCCAGGTGTCTGGTTTTCGACGGGAACGTCTGTCCGAAAAGGGAACCTAGCAGCGTCTGGTCAGCACAGCTGACCGGGCACTAAAAGTCCACTTGGCCGCAGTAACTGGTCTCTGCTGCTAGGGGGTGGGAAGAGGAGCTGTCGTGGCTGGAGCCACATAGAAGAGCCTGCTCTCTGCTCAGCTGCTGATGCCTGACAGAGTGGTGGCTTGTTTCCAGACCAGGTTCCAAGAGGTAGGTCCCGCCACCCAGGGGGAGGAGGGATCCTGTCCACCCCCATTCTGTCCCAGCATGCCCTGATTGCCCGAGCCCTAACCCCTCGCTACAGGAACCGACCCCTCCCCCCAGCTCCTTGCTCTAGGGATCGCCCACCGCTGTGCCCCGATTTTGCAGGTGGGCAGGTTCCATGTCAGCTCCTCCGAGCCTGACTCTGCAGGCAGCAAGTGCATCCCATGAGAGGGGGGGAGTGAGCAAAATGCGGGGGTGGAGAGTGAGCAACTGAGGGAGGGGGGTGAGGGTGAGCAGAGGGCAGGGCCTTGGGGGAAGAAACAGGGTAGGGGTGGAGCAAAGGGGTTCAGTTTTCTGTACTTAGAAAGTTGACAACCCTAGCTATGAGGTGTCATTACACCACTCTGTCAATCTTTGCTGCAGCACATGCTTTATAAGTGGCAGGCATTTAGTGAGATAAGTGGTATTCCCTTTCTACTATTATTATTTCCCCTAAAACTTTGGGAGCAGCACCCAGATTTTTAAAAATCTTCTAGCCTGTCCATCTTCCAAAAATTACTTTAATGAGACGCTGTTCTTGCCATGTTTATCTTCGTCTATTTCACAAATGACAGAACAGGGCAAAGTTTTAGAGAAGCAATTTCTCAACACCTTTTAGTGATTGCTTCTTGGAACAATTTGTTCTAGAGCATCTAACAAGAGAGGCTAGCCTTAACTTAGTTTTAAGTAACACACTGTTATCTAGATTCAAAAGCCAAGGGGCAGATAATGTACTATAAAGTGACAGTGACATTAAACTTGAAAAAGTGAGGTTTCAGTCAAATGAGAAGGTTAGTCAAAAAGGCCCTGAAGTAAAAATAAAGAAATTTAAATCCTTGGTGAATGCAGGGATGGTACTCAAAAACAGTAACAATCTCAGAAAATGTTTACTGCGAGAAAGCGAAGAGTATTTAAACAAATATGGCTAAATGACAGTGCTCAAGAGGCTACTTGAGCAAACAGAAATACTTCAAAACTTGGAAATCTGACCGTAGTAAAGCCAATAAACAGGCGCATAAATTACAGCAGCCAATAAGAGATGGAACTAGAAGGCCCAAAATGGATTTCAAAGAACAAACAGCTAAAGATAAAAACAAAGAGATACTTTAAAAAAAAATATCAAAAGCAGGAAGCCTGCAGAAGAATCAGTGTGTCCACCGAATCATCAATAGTTGAAGGGGACAATTAAGGATGATAAGGACATTTCTTTGCCTCAATCTTCACCACCGAGAATGCTGGAGAACTTCTTAGTCAGGACCTGTTCTTTACTTGTAATAAAGGTGATCTATTCAGACGTGTCAGAATAGATGTTGGAGCAAATTGTTGATTTAAAAAAGAGTAAGTTACCAGGCCCAAATGGTAAACCAAGAGTTCTGAAGAAGTCTAAGTAGAAGTAGCTGAGCTGTTAACAAAAACATGCAATAATTAAAAATAGGCACTGTTCAGAGGATTGTAGGGTATCAAGCTTTTAAAAAAAAAAAAAAAAAAGCAGAAGCTCCAGAGGTTGATCCAGTGAATTTACAGTCTAGTAAGCCTTACATATGTACCTGTCAGATTGGTTGAAACAATAATTTAGCAAAAGATTAACAAAGTACATGGAAGATCATGATATAATAAAGTCTAAGCAGCTGGGTCTCCGCACACAACTAATCAAAGAACATGTCAAAAGTAGTAAATAAAGGAGAACTGGTTGGCATTATAAGCAGTGCAACCAGATCTGCCTTAGTTAAGGTTACATAATTCTTCCCATTTATAAAACCTGTTTTCAGTGGCTTATAGCTTTTCCAAAATTTAACTGTATGCTGAAGGGGAGAGACAAGACTGGGACTGATTCAGGAGGGTTCAGGTTTGGTGGGTGGAACAGTGGCACAATGATCTGTGCCCATTCCCCTCCATAACCTGGAATAGAACCCAAGATTCCTTAGTATTATCATTCCTCTGTCAACAAATCTCTCTGAAAGCCTCTGGCAAAGTGTGTGTCCCAATTCTTCTCCACTACTGGACTACTGTAACGGGGCCAGCACCCGCCTCTCATGCATGCCCCCTTTTTTGTCTGGCTGATAGTGCCTGCAAACACAGTTCTTTTCATGTCTTCTTGTGGATGGCCCCCTTTCTCTCGGTTAGGTGTGAGCCTGCTTTTCTTTTTTGGTCTTACATCAGGCTGGCACCTGCTTCTCGCGAGCATCACCCCCAGCTGCTAGTTCTCTCGGCGGGCCTTCGGCTGCTCAGTCCTCTGGCTGAGCCACACCCTGTCCCCCCTTCCAATTTATAAAGTCCAAGTTCTTTCTCGGCCCTGGTATGGAGCCATAGCTCTAAGTCTTCTTCCCAGAGGCACTGCCTTCTTCAACCACCCAGTCAGGGCCCATCTCAGTGCTGCCTGGTCTGGCTGGGTCCTGGGCTCAGCCTGCCTCATCAAGCTCCAGCAACTGAAGGCTCTGCTGTGCTACTTGCCTTTTAATGGTCCCTTCTGGCCCCTTATTGGTCGCTCCAGCAGCCCCTCTGATTGGCCGCTTTTCTGCAGCCACTCTAGACTCCCTGGAGGACTACTTGCTGTTCTATTCTGGGACAGGGTGACGCAGGCGGCAAGGCAGATTTGGGGTGGCGGTTCTTCCACTCAGTCTTTTCTCATGTCCCCCTTAGTCAGGTTGTACTCCGCTTGGGCTACCTCTGCCTCTGGCTCACTTCGGCCTCTGCTCAATAAATAATTAAAATCTTGCCTGTTTTCCATGGCTGCATCTGCCTCTGGTCCTCCTTTGACCTCTGCCTCTGGCCTCACACAATAAAACAGTTAAAAGCTTGCAGTAAAACAGTTAAAAGCTTGCCCCAGTAAAACAGTTGTATCTGACCTGACCCCTTTTGGAGAAGTTCAGTCTGAAGATCCCACTTTTGCTACCATAATGTAACGGAGTCAGCACCTGCCTCTCATGTGTGCCCCCTTTTTTTGGCCGATAGTGCCTGCAAACACAATTCTAGGCTGCCTGGAGAACTTTCCGCTGCTCTGTTCTGGGACAGGGTGATGCAGGGCCGTGAGTTCTTGAGCAGGGGGCCTCTGGACCTAGTCCACCCTGCCATAACTACACAGGAGGACAGCCTACTACTATCGATTTACTCCATTAGCTCAAGTGTTAGAGGTCTGTGCTGTGGATCTAAAGGTTCCAGCCCTGCTACTGACCCATTTCGGTATGAGTATGATGCAATGTGATATTTGTTTTTTCAATTTTCTTTGTTAAAAATCTAGGAAACTATATTCAAAAGTATTACGTTAAAAGTTGGCACAGTCAACCTTAATTGCAGCGTTTCTTAATCTGAGTGTTTGAATTGTAATCTTAATATTTCTGATGTAGTTTTTGTGTATAACCATTTCTTCAGATTTCCAAAAAGCGATTGACAAGGTCACAAACAAGAGGCTACTAAGGAAGTGAAGTAGTCACAGGGTGACAGGCAACATATTGTCATGGATTAAAAACTAGCTGGGAGACAGAAAGCAAAAAGAGTAAAATTAAATGGTCAATTTTCATCATGGCAGAAGGTTCCCAGCAGGGTATCTCAAGGTTCCATTCTAGGTTCTGTGATTAATGCATTTATTAATGATTTGGAAATGGCAGCAAGTAATGAAATAGTAACATTTGCAAATGTTACTAATAGGACTGTCAAGCGATGAATCGCATGATTAAAAAAAGTAATTGCCCAATTAATTGCAATGTTAAACAGTAACAGAATACCATTTATTTAAATATTTATGGATGTTTTCTACATTTTCAAATATATTCATTTCAATTACAACACATAATGCAAAGTGACAGTGCTCACTTTATATTTTTTTTTGTTTACAAATATTTGCACTGTAAAAAAACAAAAGAAATCGTATTTTTCAATTCACCTAATACAAGTACTGTAGTGCAATCTCATTATTATGAAAGTTGAACTTACAAATGTAGACTTATGTACAAAAAATAACTGCATTCAAAAAATAAAGGAATGTAAAACTTTAGAGCCTAGAAGTCCACTCAGTTCTATTTCTTGTTCAGCCAGTCACGCAGACAAACACGTTTGTTTACATTTGGAGGAGATAATGCTCCCTGCTTCTTGTTCACAGTGTCACCCGAAAGGTGAGAACAGGTGTTCTCATGGCACTTTTGTAGCCAGCGACGCAAGATATTTACATGCCAGATGCGCTAAAGATTCATATGACCCTCATGCTTCAACCACCATTCTAGAGGACATTCGTGCATGCAGATGACAGGCTCTGCTCAATAACAATCCAAAGCAGTGCAGACTGACGCATGTTCATTTTCATCATCTGAGTCAGATGCCACCAGCAGAAAGTTGATTTTCTCTTTTGGTGGTTTGGGTTCTGTAGTTCCCGCATCGGAGTGTTGCTCTTTTAAGACTTCTGAAAGCATGCTCCACACCTGTCAAGGTTCCTTCCCCACTCTGAACTCTAGGGTACAGATGTGGGGACCTTCATGAAAGACCCCGTAAGCTTATTCTTACCAGCTTAGGTTAAAAGCTGCCATCACCAAAGTGTTACACAAAGAATAACAGGGGAAGTGTCCACTTGGAAACGTCTCCCCCCCCCCCCCAGTACTCCCCCAAGCACTACACCCCCTTTCCTGGGGAAGGCTTGGTAAAAATCCTCACCAGTTTGCATAGGTGAACACAGACCCAAACCCTTGGATCTTAAGAACAATGAAAAAGCAATCAGGTTCTTAAAAGAAGAATTTTAATTGAAGAAAAAGTAAAAGAATCACCTCTTTAAAATCAGGATGGTAAATACCTTACAGGGTAATCAGATTCAAAACATAGAGAATCTCTCTAGGCAAAACCTTACGTTACAAAAAGACACAAAAACAGAAATATACATTCCATTCAGCACAACTTATTTTATCAGCCATTTAAACAAAACAGAATCTAACACATATCTAACTAGATTGCTTACTAACTCTTAACAGGAGTTCTGACCTGCATTCTTGCTCTGGTCCCGGCAAAAGCATCACGCAGACAGACAGGACCCTTTGTCCCCGCCCTCCCCACTAGCTTTGAAAGTATCTTGTCTCCTCATTGGTCATTTTGGTCAGGTGCCTGCGAGGTTATCTTAGCTTCTTAACCCTTTACAGGTGAAAGGGTTTTTCCTCTGGCCAGGAGGAATTTAAAGGTGTTTACCCTTCCCTTTATATTTATGACAACACCTCATCCCTCTTAGATTTTGGAAGGCACTTCAGATTCTGAAACCTGGGGTCGAGCGATGTAGCTATCTTTAGAAATCTCACATTAGTACCTTCTTTGCATATTGTCAAATCTGGAGCGAAAGTGTTCTTAAAATGAACATGTGCTGAGTCATCATCCGAGACTACTATTAATATGAACTATATGACAGAATGCAGGTAAAATAGAGCCGGAGACAGACAATTCTCCTCCAAGGAGTTCAGTCACAAATTTAATCAACACATTATTTTTTTTAATGAGCGTCATCAGCATGAAAGCATGTCCTCTAGAATGGTGGCCAAAGCATGAAGGGGCATATGAATATTTAGCATATCTGGCACATAAATACTTGCAGTGCCGGCTACAAGAGTGCCATGCGAACGCCTGATCTACTTTCTGGTGACCTTGTAAATAAGAAGTGGGTAACATTATCTCCTGTAAATGTAAACAAACTTGTTTGTCTTAGCGATTGGCTGAATGAGAAGTAGGACTGAGTGGACTTGAAGGCTCTAAAGTTTCTCTGTGTGTTTCAGGGCAGATGGTTGTGGGGAAATTGGGACGGGGGGTGCATTGGAATCACCCTGCAAGTTGTAATGAAGGCTGGTGAAGACCAGGGGCAGCTGTTTTGTTATAAGTAGGCTGCTGTGGTCAGTCTTGCATCAGGGCTGTACAGCACATAGACTCAGGGAACTACGTACATGCTTGTCAGCTGGCTATTGGTGTCCAGGATGTGAGCCATAGCAGAAGACCACAGCAGGCAGTTATATAACCTCTCACTGGTCTGGACTGTGTCCAGCCCTCTCCTGGAACACACAGAGAAATAATAATGTTTGATGCTTTTTTAAAGAGACCAAAGTACAGCTTATCACTTTAACTGGAGTTAACAATCACTTAAATTCAAATACAGCACTAGGTTGGTTTAGATTAAAAGTAAAACAAGTTCATTAACAAAAGGACATGGGTTAAGTGATACAAAGTAGAAAATATTGGAGGTAGAACAGGTTACAAACAAACCAAAGTTAAAATATGCTTTCTAATGGCTAAGACCGTCCTTAAAAAGCTACAGACTTTGCTCAAGGTAGTTTTCTCACTAGTCATTCTTTGAGCAGGCACTCTGGCCAGGACCCAACAAATGGAACACAGACTGCTTGGTTTCTTTTTCTCCTGCGAGGTAAGATAAAGATGGAGTCTCTATCTGTCCCTTACATTCCCAACAGAATTTTTTTTGTCTTGAAAGTCAGGAAGGTCTCCTAGGGATTCAGTCTCCTATGTCTCTCTGTGGTGCAGGAGCCATGCTAATTCTCCATCTCCCGAGGTCAGTCTCAGGATGTTCCCTGCTGGTTTAGCTTGATGGCTTTGTTTATTGCTAATATGTAAATTGAGATAAACCCACATTTCTTTGTCTAAGACAAACCTGTTTATTGCCTCTTCCCAGGCTAGACCGCCTGGTTTTAAACACATTCTAATAACATCACACAGAGAGAATTCATAACTTTGCATACAATGTTACATATATTTTTACAATGATGATATTGACCACTGTGATATTAATTTTCAAATGATACCCCACAACACATGTTTTGTACAAATATCATTGCAGTAGTGTGTAGCAGGTGAATACAGAGATATCCTGTCCTTTTGTGACCCAAGGTAAAAGTATATAAAATAAATAATAGAGAGATGGTAATTAGAAACCTAGGCTTTTGCTGTCTCATAACACAAGAACAAAGGAATATTGGATTAAGGTAAGAGTTGGGGAAGTAAAAAAACAATAAAAAGAAATACTTTTTCACATAACCTGTAATTAAGTTGTGGAACTCTCAGCCACAGGAAGTTGTTGAGGCCAAGAACTTATCAAGGCTCAGATGGGATTGGATATTTATATGGATATCAAGAATATCCAAAATAGTGATATTTTATGATAAATTTTGGAAGGGGTATTATACCTCATGCTTCAGTGCTTAGGCCTATCTTTTAACTATTGGAAATCAAAAAAAGACCTAATGCAGGGGGGCAGATTACCCCACATCTTCCTGTTGCAGATTTCTTACATCTTCTACTGAAGCTTCTGGTGTTGGCCTCTCTTGGAGACAGAATAGTGGACTAGATGAACCTCAGTTCTGATTCAGTATGACCGTTCCTATGTTGCAGTCTTCTTCTGTTGTCCAAGAGTAACATTTAGTTGTTAATAGACCTAATGCTGACTATGTTTATACAGTGTGTTTGTAACATACTTCTGTTTGCTGTGTCAAGTTAAAGCAGTATGATATAATTCAAGAATTTCTTCCATTGCCATGTGGAACGAAGTAACTCTTCTGAGGCCCCAGTTCAGCTCTGTGCGAGTGCCTGTATTATGGCTAAGTGTAAACAAACACAGAACAGTCATCTGGCTTTTTTGTTGCGAAATCAGTAATAAAATCAGAAAAGATGACTGTGAGAAACAGCATTTTCCAACCAGAGCTGCAACTCTCTCAATTAAGACTTTATTTCCAAAATAATTAATATGGGCAAAGTTCTTGTCCTGACATGAGGATGGTGAGCAGAATGTGCAGGAAAGCTTTTTTGTCCAGAAGGGGAAGACACCATTCTTTATGGTTAGGGTTGCCAACCCTCCTGGTTTCGCCAGGAGTCTCCCGGAATCAGGCTCTATATCCCGGAGGCTACTGAAGCCAAACCGGGAGATTTTAGGCTGCTAAAAGTCTGGCAGTGCAGCAGGGCTAAGGCAGGCTCCCTGGCTGCCCTGGCTCCATGCTGCTCCCGGAAGCGGCTGGCACATCCCTGCGGCCCCTGGGAGGCACAGGGGACTCCACACGTTTCCCGCACCCGCAAGTGTCGCTGCCACAGATCCTGATGCCACTGTTCCTGGCCAAGGGGAGCTACGGAGTCAGCGCTCAGGGCTGGGGCAGCGCACAGAGACCCCCTGGCCCCACCTCCACCTAGGAGCCACTGCTAGATGTGCCAGGTGCTTCCAGGAGCAGCGTGGAGCCAGGGCAGGCTGTACCACTGACCAGGAGCTGCCTGAGGTAAGTGCCACACGGCCGGGGCCTGGACCCCTCATCCCCTTCCACACTCCAGCCCCCACCTCGGAGGCCCCTCCTGCACCCAAACTCCCTTCCAGAGCCCGCATCCCCTCCTGCACCCCTACCCCAGCCTGGAGCCTTCTCCTGCGCCCAAACTCCGTCCCAGAACTCACACCGCTCACCTCCTCCATCCCAATCCCCTGCCCCAGTCCTGAGCCCCCTCCTGCACCCAAACTCCCTCCCAGAGTTTGCACCGCCTTCCATACTCCGAACCCCTCGGCCGCAGCCCAGAGTCCACACCCCAACCGCCTGCCTCAGCCCGGTGAAAGTGAGTGAGGGTGTGGGAAAGCGAGCAACAGAGGGAGGGGGGATGGAATGAGCAGAGCGGGGCCTCAGAAAAGGGGCAGGACACGAGTGGGGTCTCAAGGAAGGGGTGGGGCAGGCAAGAGAGTTTGAGTTTTTGTGATTAGACCGTTGGCAAACCTATTTATGGTGTGGGGAATGACACTTGTTTTGTTGAAAAATTGTAAAAGCCCCTTTCTGGATGTCTCCGGGCTCTCAATAAAAACAAAATCACAGTGCAAGTTCTACTCCATTCCTTTCTTAGGTCTATTGTAACAACATTGGAATCCCCCAACGGTCAGTGATGTCTGCAAATCGCTGCAATGTTTGTAAAAGGGTCAACCAATTATGAAGCTCATACTGCGTAGGAAAGCTTAGAGTTTCATTTTCCTTCACTTATATGCACCATTCTGCAGTGGAATTTATAGGAGTGTCTAGAAAAATGTTTTAAAATCTCATCCTAAATACATCTTTTAAGTTCTTGTGCTCTGTGCTTTTGGATTCCTAAAAAACTGCCACATCTTGTGGATTTGCATTCAGTGGTGTCGAAGGAAGGAGAGAAGAAGCAGTCAGCCGTTAGCTCAGCAGATAGTGGTTGTTCTGGTCTAGGATTTGCTGACTCTCTTATCTCCATAGCTGGTCACCACAAATTGCCTGCACATTTGCTGCAGCAAGGTCCGAAGGCTTCATGTGGATTTGCTTGAAATAAAATAATCCCCAATTATCAGTTGCTCACAGTTCCAAAATTTATCTAAATTGAGTTAGTGTTTCATGAAGTGGCATTAGATCTCCTTTTTCTTCCCCTTAGGTGCCAGAAGGGTATTCTCTATCTCTGTTGTTTTTTTAACTCCTACTTAATGACCTAATGCATCTCCCCTTTGGTAGGATCTTATCTTCTCTGAGAAGGAGCTGGAGATTAATATTTTAGGAGCATAAATGTAAGCCCCATTAAGAAAACTACAGTCCTAATCTGTACTAAAAATCCCCAGCAAACCTAGCAGTCTATTCCCCCTACTTCTCAAGCAAGTATTTAGTAGAGTTTTGTAGTGAGGTTTTATAATAAAGTCTTATGACATCACTTATATTTGTAAAATATGCTTTAATACATTATGCAGTAACAAAACAACCACCATAGTCCAGAACAATAAAATGTATTTTTATATGTACTTTAAAAGCTTTAATGCATTTTATTTGTTCACGTTCAAAATGGCAATGGGCTTCCCATTTATTAGCACCAATTAGGAAGGTACTATAGTATAGAATAAAACTCTCTGTACGGCTTTTCAAGGGATTGGGAATACCACCTTTGAAGTGTGAGATCCTGGAAAATGTTGATTGAGCTTTGCTGAAATTGTCCAGGCCCAAGTTCAAAAAGTTCTCTTTCATAATGTGACTTAACTACAGTGTAGTCAGAAAGAATTGACCTTGGATCTCCTTTTTAAAGTAATGAAATTAAAATGGCTGAGCACACTTAGTGCACATTAGTTAAACGTCAGCTTGTGAGTGCTGGAAATTGCAACCTCTACTTTTTTCCTTTAGGAAAAAGTCTATCTAAACAAGCTCTTTATATGCATATTCTATGCATATGCATATTCTTTATATGCATATTCTCTTCTATTATGAATACCGAAACCTGATGAGAAATTAAGAGAATCAGTAGAGTGAGTAGCAAACTACCTAGTTTTCCCATTGTAGTATTGGTCGGAGATGAGTGTGAATTCAATCAACTCATCTAGAAAGCTGATCTATAAAAGCATTTTAATATAGTGATTGCAGCTGTGAATAAGTCTTTTGTTTTTGTTCTGATGTCTCACTATGCAAATAAGTTATTTGTGCCAGTATCAAAATTCTGTACTGTCTCATTTCCATCTCCAACTTCTGATTTATCATTAATGTAGGCCCCAACATCTAACTTCTTATTTTCTACGTTACCTTTAATGCAATTTGATATTCATTGTGACAAA
Organism: Eretmochelys imbricata; assembly: GCF_965152235.1. Taxonomy (NCBI): domain Eukaryota; kingdom Metazoa; phylum Chordata; order Testudines; family Cheloniidae; genus Eretmochelys; species Eretmochelys imbricata. Next base: position 39,596,714 of record NC_135574.1, read on the forward strand.
ATGCATTTTTTTTCTTAGACGTGCCTTCTGTTCTTTGTAACAGAACTGCCTAAGAGCTCAGTGGAAATGGGTTTTAATGGTGTCACTTGCACCAGGATTTCCTTTGCATGCATTCAAATTGAAGCTCCTTTATACTGCTTAAGGGCTCAGAGCAGCCTATCTCTTTGTCCAGGAGTTAGCACACTCTTCAGCTTCAAAACAAGGGAAGGCTACAACTTTAAAGAAAGAAGAAGAAAAAAAACACAGAGGGGAAAAATCGCTCCTGACTTTTTAAAAGCTGGACATTCATGTGCAGAAGGACTTTGATCATCTCTGGCTGCATCCCCTTTCAGGCCAACTCCAACCCTTCTTCTCACCACCCACCTATCATTGAGAGTTTCCTAGAGGGAATTCTGTGAGCTGCCATGCAACTGCATTCTGGCCGTTCCGACAACAGTTTTCCCTAGCCTGAGGGGTGGAGACCATTTGAGCTGAAATAGGAGGAAAATAACAGCAAGTCTCATCATTTGTAGAAGTGAGAAAATCAGTCAGTAGCTATGATTGTTATCTTCAAATACTAACTGTACACTAAGGTCAAAAGCAAAGTTCTCCATCTGCATTTCAGTGTGCTCTAGATCAGCACCAGACTCACCTGTGTTTCAAGAGATGGGGTTTAATTCTTAGAATATTATTGCAAATTTCTCAAATTAATATTTATTTATGAATATTCATATCCATTTTGGCTTCTATTCAAGTACTGTATAACTTTTGTGGTAATATGATTATATGCACACCATTCATCATCAGATTACTGCAGTTATCTTTTCCTAGGGCTGAAGGTGGAAGCAATGCTGGGGCCTCCAGTTCATGAGGAATGTGGCAGCTTCCCTCTTGAGCAGGATGCACCATGATGAGCGCATCATGCCCGTGCTCCAGTCAGTATACTGACTACCGTTTTGTATTCAAAACCTGATCCTCAAATCTTTCAATGAGCCAGGACCCATACATATCAGAGTCCACATCTCCATCCATGAACCTCCAAGACAGCGGCCTTTACTGTCTCCCTGTAGCTTACAAAGACTGTGATGGAATATGTGAGAGCAGAGATGAAGTATTCTCAGTGAAGTGGCTAGCTGTGAAACAAGCTTCCAGAGGAGACTGGACATCAGCCTGGCCACATTTGTGCATGCTACAAGACCCTTTGAAAGAGCTTTCTCACATTATCAGTATGGTTTGGTCTGTACTAATTGAGCCTACAGGTTTATTCTAAGTGTGAGTTCAACTGTAAAAAGTGAGGTATAAGTTCATAAGATGTCACAACAGCCTATTACAAATGTTGATGGGAAAAGATATGAAAGGGAGACAGACTGAATTAGTACAAACAAAAGGTCTGCTGACAGAACCAAGGACTGCTAAAATCATGCATGGTGAATAAAAGAACTGTGGAACCAGAAAGCATCAAAACTAGTGTGTCAGAAACTAGCCTTAAATGGTGGACAAAATAATTAGGGGATGGGCTATTCCACCCACCATTCCCTTTTAGGATCCTTAAAGAAAAAGACTTTGGGAGAAAAATTGGCTACTGGAATGAGCTTCACCATCATGGCTGCTACCTCCACTGCCACCTGGGACCTCAGGCCTTCATCTTCCTGAGAGATGTCCTATCCAGACCAGGCTAGAGAGAGACACCCATATGACACTGCCACCTCTGCCTGAATCTCAGTCACCACCTGGGATGTGAGACTTTGTCTCCCCCAGCCCACATGTATCCTTTTTCTCCCCCCGCTTATTTTTTCTCTTTCCTACCTTCCCTCCTTTTTCCTTCTGTCTAATAAGAGTCTGGTTTATCTGGCCAAGACTATATATTATATAATACTGCTGTAAGCCTGTGACCAGGAATGAGCAACTAAGAGCAATACCCTAAAGAGCCTGATGCTGGTTTATGTTTTGCATGTCTCACAATGGTGATAAGACTGAGCCCTGGTCTACACTGGGGGGGTGGAATCGATATAAGTTACGCAACTTCAGCTACGTGAATAACGTAGCTGAAGTCGACGTACTTAGATGGACTTACCGTGGTGTCTTCACCGTGGTGAGTCGACTGCTGCCGCTCCCCAGTCAACTCTGCCTGCGCCTCTCACAGCACTGGAGTACAGGAGTTGACGGGAGAGTGCTTGGGGGGTCGATTTATCGCATCTAGACTAGACGCGATAAATCGATCCCCACTGGATCGATTGCTGCCTGCCGATCCGGCGGGTAGTGAAGACATACTCTGTGAGCTCTACGTGTGTTTCTCCAGCAGTGAGGTTGCAAATGAGAATCATTTCAGAGGCAGAAGCTGCATCTTCTGTCCTTTCTGTTCCTTCCTCTAGACTTTAACAGCAACAATGACAGCTTCAGCCCATCTCAGGTAACTTCTTTTCCCAAAAACTACAGCTTTGCAAATCTGCAGATATTCACTTATATTCACAGATCTCCACATCCGGGGATGTGGATATCCACAGATCGGATGCAGATACAAATTACATATCCGTGCAGGGCTCTATCAGAAAGGATTGTTATTGCCATCTTTGATACCATCTAAAAAAGACAGTCAAACACAGGGTATATTATTCTTCTGAAAGCTTTCTGCAGCTATAGAGAAAGGGAAGTTGTTAAAATGAAAGCCTTATGTAATACTCTACATTTCAAAAGCTTTAACTGTTTTTCCTTCTTTTCTATAATTTTAGTAAAAAGTTTAAAGGATATTTAATTTTTTTTTTTTTTTTTTTTTTGCTACGGTACTGTGCAGGCTGAGGTCTCTGCGTACCAAATCCTGAACCTTGTTTAAACTATTATGAATGTTGGATAATGACTGAGTTATGTTAATGCCTTTGGCCTATGTATCCCATCTAAAGTAATACCACTCCATGATGTTCAGTGGACCTCACTAGGCAAATGTAATTTATCTCATGAGCAATTGAATACTGCCATGATGGAGCTGCAGAAAGCTCTTAGATGCACAGCTACCCTTTCTGAGAATTCTCAGGAGTAGCGCCTTTCAGACAGCTATATGGCTTCTGTTAACTTTGTTTAGAGTCAGTCCTTCAATCTGATCGCTGTGGAATTTTCAGTTTGGCATGGCAATTTAAAACAAAATCAGAATGTGAAGATTAAAAAGGGAAAAAATTATAACCATCAGTGTACATGCTCTGTCAGAAAACTTAACGCTTAAAGCAAGTTTTGAATTATGCGCCCTTTGCATTTGTACATGGTAGCTTTTCTAAGAACTGAGGTGAAGAGAGGAATTACCCCAGGAGCTGCAAGAAATGTAACTATATTTTACTAATCTTACTGTGGATTTTTTTTTAAGTCTATTTGGTAGTAACCTCAGAAATATAATTAATATTTGTACAGTACACTGAAAATGTATGTCTCAATATGAGTTACTAATGGGAGGTTATTTAAATAATGGAACCTTATGTACACTTTCAGTTTTCTTTAATTTATATCCTTTTTTCTCTCCCTAGAACTGTAGCTACTAATGTTTTCATAAGCCAAAACTGTGATGCTACAGTCTTTCATAGAAGAATATCTATTTAAAGCATGCGCGATTTTTATAGTCCTTCATTCTAATGTTAATTTTTTCTGATTTAGTTGTTGCAGCTAATTGCAAAATCTCAGCTAACCTCACTGAGTGGTGCAGCACAGAAGAACTACTTCAATATTTTGGACAAAATTGTACGAAAGGGTATGTTCGTGGTTCATTAGCATTGACTGAGTTACTTTTTCTGACCTTTCAGTTAGTTTCATTATTTTTATATGTACTGCTTTATGTCACAAAACAAAGGTAATGGCATATTTAATTAGTGGAAATCTAATATACTTTTTAACCAGTTTCTTAACATTGAAGAATATCATTCAAAACAAATGTATAAAGTGAAATCAGAGATTATCCTTCACAGTCAGAAGTTCATGGTTTCTCTTTTACTATTCTGTACTCTTTGTCAAATCTAAAATTTCTTAGTTCTGAACAAAATTATTCCTGTTTTTATTAACATGAATACCTGTGTATGTCTTTTTTTAAAAATTCCTTTACATGATGAACTAAAACATTTTAGTCCAAATTTGCCAAGTTACCCAACAGAGGTATGCAAGAAACTGCAATTATTCCTGGTGTGTATAATAAGAAAACTGGGCTCTTGCATATTAATGTTGGAAAATGTTGGGTTTTTTTAAAGGTGACCATTGTATTTGGAAGACATTTAATACTATCTACTGAAAATAGGAAATCCACTTGAAAAACTAAGATGCAGCATTAATTTTATTAACGCATGGCACAAAGTGTTGCACTGATGCCTTGATAGCAGTATTGTCTTAAGCATCAATCCTGCATCTGTGGGACCTGCCAGGGCAAATTCCATTGTGGGATCAGGACATTTAGTTTGGAAGTGAAACCACTGCTCAGCTGCAGTTTGAGTTAGTTCAGATAGGGAAATGTCAATAACTTGGGTTAATGGTAACAAATCAAAAGAGTACCTCTTATTTTTCTTTTCCAGTTTTGGAAGACCAACACAATCCACGCTTAATCAAAGATCTTCTTCAGGATCTGAGTTCTACTCTCTGTATACTGATTAGGGGAGTAGGGAAATCTGTGTTGGTGGGGAACATCAATATTTGGATTTGCCGATTAGAAACTATCCTTACATGGCAACAACAGCTAAAAAATCTTCAGATGAACAAGGTATATTAAATTTGTTAAATCAGAAATATGAGGTAAAGAGGGAGAAGGTGCTTTGAATACTGGCTTTTAATCTGTGTACAAGCAAAGTTTTAAATATGTCTAAAGCCACTTTTACTTGACTTCATTAGTTATTCAGCACAAATGATGACATAAAGATATAAAATTAAAGTTAAATTTTTTCACGCTCACTAAGTATTTTAATATCCTTTTTTTGTGAAAAGCACAACAGTAATTTTAGCAACATGCATTAACTGACTCCTGACGGATGTTCACAGACTTGATTTTCTGATAGCCCAACCATAAATTTCAAAACGGATAGCTCGCTGTCGACCTTAATCTGACTATTTAGAGATAATTATTCACTGGTCAGAGACATATGATAACTCTACCTTACTAAGGAGAGACAGACCTGAAATCCAAGATTAGAGAGGGACCAAAAAAACATGACTAAAGCATTGAAGTAGCGATTCCAAAGCTTTGCAATCCAACAGGGTTTTTTTCTATGAAACTAGGTAACTTATGGACTTCTGGAAGCTTTAAAAGTTTGGACTTGGGTCACAGCTTTTTTTTTTTTTAGCATACTGTAGGGGGCGACAGAGGGTTAGGAGAGGAAGCGAAGGGAGGTACTGAGACTTGGTGAGGGGAGTAGGAGGAAGGGCAGTCAGCTGCAGGCTAGGAAGGAGAGTCCCAGGTGTTTCTCTCTGCTTCCGGGCTCTTGCCTCCGCCAGTCCACTCCTCCCTCAGGTGTGCGCAAGCTTACTTAGGGGTGGAGTACTAGCCCGCCATCTCACCCAGTTCCACTACCCACCCCAATGCTGTGTCCATCACTTTAAGCATTTACAATGGCAATTTTTGAAAATAAGATGTCTGAAGTTTCTAAGGGTCTATGTGATAATCATGGGGGATACACATTTATTTAAAAAATCTTTTTTTTAACTTAAATCACATTGTTTTGGTTTAAATCGGATTTAAATTAAATACATTTTTCTTTTTAAAAATAAACCTGTTTAGAACTAAATTTGAAAGAGACTACATATGTTAAGATCTACATTTATTATAATCTCTTTAAATCATTTAAATAAATAATATTTAACAGCACACATTTGCTAGTGAAGTTTTAAAGAAAGTGAAACCACCAAACTGGTAGAAGTCACTGGCTAAGCACCTAGAACAGGGATCAGCAATCTTTGGTATGCGGCCTATCAGGGAAATCCGCTGGCGGGCCAGGACGGTTTGTGTACCTGCAATGTCCGCAGGTTTGGCTGATTGCAGCTCCCACTGGCCGCGGTTCGCTGTTCCAGGCCAATGGGGGCTGCAGGAAGCAGCAGCCAACACATCCCTCTGTCTTGTTACTTTATCATTCTGCCCTGAATAAATCACAACAAATTTTGAAATAGAAGATAGATCACACAAAAAAAGGGGAAATTCAGCCTTGAAGATATTTGTCACGTGGCCAACAAACTAAAACACCATCCTTGCTTGACAGATAACAGGTGCTTGACTTGTTGTTTCCTTTATTTTATGTCAGTAACTTCCACTGAGTGATTTTTCTTTAGTTATGTATTACAAGTGCAAGATTGGAGTCATTATGTTCACAGGTGCCTGAGCATGATGATCTCTCAAAAACTATACACAAGATGTCACTACAGAAAGTATATTCTATAAGCAAGACTAATGAGTGTAATGAACTAAATTGTGGCATTAAGCTAGAGCTGTCTATTGGACCCAGCTACCCTAGGGGGTGCAGCTGTTGTAATAAGATTGCATATGTTCCCTTTGCATCTGGTCAGCCCCACTAGGTGGGGTCACTGTCATCCCTTGCACAAAACACTGACAGCAGTGCTAGCTCTATATAGTCCCTAACCATGTCTCTTGTTGTGCCCAGCCCCCTTTCATTAGGTTCAAGTAGAGGAAAGGGAGAGGCACTTTTTACATCTCCCATGCCCCTGCTGCAAGGAAGAGAACCTCTCTAATCCCCACCCTAGGTGCTGCTGCACAGAGACCCCATAGAAGAGGACTCTGGTCAGGTATACATACTCCCTTGGGTCGCCCACTCTATATTTGCTCTCCTATCAGTGTGCCAGAATCACTATTTCATCTGTTGGGAGGCTCTGCAGAGGTGGGATTTGTCCTACTCTCTTCCCTCTGACTTTTACATTCCATATCTATGTATTGTACATCTGTTGAATAATTGACATAAACTTCAGTGCTTAATTTTAACAGTGGTTTCTCTGACTCTTTAACTAAAGTTTTTAGAGTGTGCATTTTTCTGAAAGTTGGTGTTGTATGCAACTTTTAACTAATTTTCAGACTGCATATTTTGGATTTTTTATTTTTATTTTTATTTTTTTGCTTTTAATTTCCAAAGCTTTTTCATCCAAAGCATAACTTTACGTTCTAAGAATTTTCATTCACTTAACACCAGAAAAACTAAGAGCTGCAAAACCACATTATTCAACTTCTGTTCCTTGAGATATTTAATTTTCAATAACAAACTTGCAGAATAATCTAACAAACATTGAAAACCAAATGATCAAAATATCAAACTGGCAAAAAAAACCAAAACAGGTCCATATTTTTTCAGGGAAACACACATACATACATATAATTATAAAATATATAAAATTTTAAAAAGTGAAATAAAAATAACTGAGGTAGCTATATTGGTTTAAACCTAAAATTGAAAACCCTTCTTATGTTATACTAACAACTCCATGCAGTTAAAAGTTAACTCTTTTTTTTCAGCAAGTCAACAATGGTCTCACGCTCAGCGATCTTCCTCTGCATATGCTGAATAACATTTTATACAGGTTCTCAGATGGCTGGGACATTATTACCCTAGGTCAAGTGACCCCAACACTGTACATGCTCAGCGAAGACAGGCAGTTATGGAAAAAACTTTGCCAGTACCATTTTGCAGAAAAACAGGTAACGAGAGAGAGTTGTGTGTGTTAAATCTGATACTGATGATCTCAGTATGAATTCCTCAGTGACTTTGCCCTTGCTTTCACATTGAACCATAGCAATGTGGGTAACGGGAAAGTGATGTTTTTTTAGAGGCGGTGTCTACCCTCAGTTCCCATTGATTTCTGTGAGAAATGTGCTCTGTACATCAACCCAAGAGACTCTATCCGGATGTTTCCCGCGCAGTGGAGGGGAGTGCAGTGGAGGCAATGTCTACACTAAGCTTTTTTTCCTCCATATTTCCCATAATTCCTGCCAACTGTGGCAGATTGGACTTTTAAAGCTTTAGTATATGCATTTTAGATGCCAAGGTAATAGGTGTTTCAAGCTAAGATTTTTCATAAATTATACAAGTCTGAACAGTCAGTCATGATCTTCTAGATTATATTTCTCTACCTAGACTATTATGAGTAGATTTTCTTGCATACAAGTAACTTTTACCACGCATTTATTAGTCTCAGAGTTTACCTGATAACATTGATATTCATGACCATCTGGACTTGAACCTACCCATTCTTTAAAGTCCCACTAGCGGGGTGTGTGTGTATATGTGTACACATATACCATTGCCCTTTAACACACAAGGCTAAGAGTCTGAGCTGCTTTCCAAACAACTGTCAAAGAAAATCCAGTACTGGTTGGAAGTGAGTCAGAATAGCCTCTTCCTGTTACATTGTATGAACTCTAAGGCCTTAGACTAAACTTAGAAAAATTGACCCTCCTTCCACTCCTAATTGTCAAAGAGGAGAATAGTGTAGAACAGGGATCGGCAACCTTTGGCACCGGGCCCCTCAGGGAAATCTGCTGACAGGCTGGGATGATTTGTTTACTTCCCGTGTACACAGGTTCAGCCGATCGCAGCTCCCACTGACCACGGTTTGCTGTTCCGGGCTGATGGGAGCTGCAGGAAGCAGCGGCCAGCACATCCCTTGGCCCACGCCGCTTCCCGCAGCCCCCATTGGCCTGGAACAGCGAACCGCGGCTAGTGGGAGCTGCGATTGACTGTATACCACTGAGCTCAAAATGGATCTTAACTAATAAATAAATGGTGATTGTTTCACAAGAGAGGGATGGAAGGAGTCTCAAACTGACATGGCACCTTGGCAAAAGATGCAAAGGCAGGGGAATAGAAGTAGTACTCCAAAGGAGAGCTCAGGAGGGGTAAATGTAGGCCATGGGAGCAGGCATAGGAAGAAGTAGGCGGGGTGGGGTTGAGCATTTTGAATTTGATGTACAAAGACAGGGAATTTTGAGGAGGGGAAGAGGAGAAGGATTTTGAACAACGATCACAATGGCTGGAGAGGAAGCTGTTATCTTAAGATTATATAAGAAATAAAAATCACTCCAGCACATCAGTGTAGCATGTCAGATACAGGATCTCTAAATACTCGTGTAAAAATACTTCTGTAAAAAAAAGTCTCTCTGAACTCTAACATGTAGTTTCCAAGCAGCTTTTAAGTGGACTAATAACCTAACTGAATCTGTAGGGGTTTTGGGCAGCTATTTAACTGTAATTTGCCTCATGTTAAAAATGTGTCACTTTACAAGCAGCAGTAAGACCTTAACCTTCACCAGTAGCAACCACATTGATCTGAAGGATTCTTGCACTGTTGCTTGGAAAAATTAGGCAGTACATCTATCCATGTGCTTCAATGTCCCATGCTCCCAAAAAAGATATACAAAGCATGTGCAAGTAAGACTAACATGCATTTATTTAAAATTAAAAGAAAAGAATTATTTAAGTTTCTAATAATTGTGTAAAAGGCCTTAATTGTGAAAAATATGTAGCCTAAGACTACATTTATAAAGTCTAAAGCCTTGGTTGCTTTGCCTGTACTTTACAGGGGAGTATTTTACAGCTACAGTCCTTACAATAAGCCACTAGTTGTAATACATGATCATCTTTCATCAGTTTATAAGTGAAGAAAATATTCAGTGCAATTTTTTTCTATATAACTCTTAAAATAGTACTCATATGCAACAAGAGAATTATTAACTTGGCTCTTTCAAGTCAATGGAGTTGCCCCAATGATGAGTATGGCCCAGCGTAGCTTAACAAATCTGTAGTTTCTGTTTTGTATTGATCTACCTAACTTAGTTGGCTTGGGAAGGCCTCAAATATTTAGAGGGGTACAGGCTAGAATATGGTATAAATCACCTTTATATGGATGGGTCTCTAAAACTGTGCTTCAGAGTTTCTAGTTGACACTCCATGAAGTTGTGTATATGAGTCAGAATATTAGCCTGAGAGAGCCCCATTTATAAAATAATTTATCTTGAACTATTCTTTTATACTTCAGCCTTTGATTGGCTTGATTACTTTCTGCTAACAGTTTAAATTAAAATATTAATTTTATGTTCAGTTCTGTAGGCATTTGATCCTGTCGGAAAAAGGTCACATTGACTGGAAGCTGATGTACTTTGCACTTCAGAAATGTTATCCAATAAAGGAACAATATGGGGACACGTTACATTTTTGTCGACATTGTAGTATTCTGTTTTGGAAGGTAAGAACTGGAAATGTATAATTTAATATTAGAAAATACTTTGAGAGTTAGCTACTGAAAAAAATATCATTGACTGGGGAAATGTTAGTGTTGTATAATTGTGTGCCATCTCAGGTGAAAAGTTAATTGGGCCGTAAATCAAACTAAGTAAAGTGGTCACACCTACATAGGTTGGTGTGTTGTTCCAAAAGATGTTTCCAGCCAAAATGAGAAATCAAAAGTTCAATTTCTGTGCTATTTATAGTTTTAAAATCTGTACCAGAAATTGATACTCTGTGTGTTTAGAAAGAAAGATGATTAGAGTGTTACTCCCTACCTTCCAGCAGCCTTTTTGTTACACAGCTGTAATGCACTAATGCGCAGGGATGTGGGGGAAGCAGGCAGAGGACTAGCTTCAACATTATGGCAGCCAATAAAAAGGATCAATAGTAAAAACATTTTACCACAGTATTTCCACAGCAGTGATGTAATATTTTACATGATTTAGTAACCAGCTGTGTCTTGTGAAAAGCATTGAAGAACTTGTTAGAAATGATCTTTCTAAACATACATTTTGCGTTTCCCTTATCTTGCTGTTTGGTAGTAAGTATATTTGGCCTTGAAGGAGGATCTTGGGTAATCTGTTTCTTAACTCTCACCTGAAGTCATAATAATCCCATTTTGGTTTAACATTTGATGGCTGGAAAAGTGGATTAGATGCCTCTTTCTGACTGACTTCAATTTGCAGCCCAAAGACTACAGTAGATTATGATTTTAAATGGAAAATAAGAAGCAAGAGTTGCTTGGAAACCTTGAAAAATCTTCTCCTGAGAAATCATTTTGCTTTTATACATTATATTTTGTTGTTTTTCCATTATTCTGAAATTCTAAAGACATTTACGTGAAAGCAAGACTGTGTAAGATTTATTTTCTGCTCTTTCCTCCCTCTCCTCCCAAAGAAGATAATTCTTCCTGTGTGACTATGGGTCCTCTGCATGACTTTGTAATTTGTCCAGTGAGGAGTAATAGCATGTATGCCAATAGCAATGTATGAATCATGTCATTCTGAATGTGAATATCCTTGTTATCTTGTCTGTACCTGCAGACCTTAATAATTACATCAGCAGTACAAAAACATGCAGTCAGTATAGGTGTCTGCTTTAAAAAAGTCTGGACAAACTATTGATGTATAGTTCTTTCACTTCTGATAAAGGTTTGCTAGGGAATAAAAGCTGTCCATTGCAGTAGAGACTGTCCTGTAACTTGCTACCTAGTCAGTAGGAGACAGTTTTCCCCTGATAAAATGTCGATGGTTACATGACTGTGCAGTTATGAGAGAGTTGGGTTTTTCAATTCTTGTGTATACTAGTTCTCTTTCTGATTTCTAAAGGCTTTTGTTGCTGGGGTATTCCTGTGTAAGGGGATAACTGGATACTGTTTGACATTTTGCCTCCGTTCAGATGTTTGCTACTGTTATGTTTCACAGTGTAGTGCATTTAATGCTGGGAAAGACCAAATTCGTGGTATTCCTAAGAGTCTGGAGCTTAAGTTCAAGGATCATGGGGGAGTATAGGAGGAAGCAGAAATGCCACGTACATGGATAGAATGGCTAGATAATAAGAATTGTGGAGTATTCCATGCAAGTGTATTTATTGATTCCATCCTCCTATGGTAGGAGTTCTGAGTGCTGTTCTGCAGATCAATTCCCAGACAGGAGTAACAATAATTTCTTGCTGGCACTGGCACTAGTGATTGCTGTTGCAAGACTTCATATACAGAAGTGCGTTGTTTGATTGGGCTGACTGTGGATTTTCATAACTTCTTTCAGATAGTTTTTAAACTGTTCTCAGATTAAGGAGTGGCTTTAGTTTTCAGGCTCTCAGAAAAAGCGGATATGGGAATGTGACAAAAATCTTCACCTTTTTAAAATAATTACTAAAGTTTGATGGTAGTGGGGAACGAATTCTTTCTCTATGCAAAGTGGTCTAACAGCTCAGCTTAGTGCTACTAACTCTGTTTTGGTGGGACTTTTTATTGTTGTGTTAGCTTAAGGTGGCTAGGTCAAAGAAGGAGGAGGGTGGGGAGGGTTGCATTTGGTTCTTAAGGTACTGAAGTTTGTTGGCACCCTGATCTCATGAGGGAGCAGGTTCAAAATTCATGGTCCTATGGGCAAAAAATCTACATCTTCTGCATGTTTCACTTTGATGTTTCCAGTTCCACTGGAATGTAGGTTTGATGGGAGGTCATGATCATGCAGGATGGAGAGGTCCTGTTGGTAACTTGTGACAGCCACATCAAGACATTTGAAGCAGTGGATGAAAACCTTGAATCCAAGGGGAGCAAGAGCAGGAGGCAGAGCACTGAGCAACCATTGTGGCTGAGCACAGAGGCTAAGGTGTTCTGAACCAGTAGTAGCTTTTCTATTTGGTGGGTTTTGGACTTGGGTGCAGAGGATTACAATAGTCAAGCTTCAAGGTGATGAACATGCCAATCATGGGTACGATCCCCTGGGGGACTAACATGAAGGGGAAAGGAGTCCAGGAGAGCTGGCTGTATTTCAAGGAATCCCTGTTGAGGTTACAGGGACAAACCATCCCAATGAGTCGAAAGAATAGTAAATATGGCAGGCGACCAGCTTGGCTTAACGGTGAAATCCTAGCTCATCTTAAACATAAAAAAGAAGCTTGCAAGAAGTGGAAGTTTGGACATATGACCAGGGAAGAGTATAAAAATATTGCTCGGGCATGTAGGAATGAAATCAGGAGGGCCAAATCGCACCTGGAGCTGCAGCTAGCAAGAGATGTCAAGAGTAACAAGAAGAGTTTCTTCAGGTATGTTGGCAACAAGAAGAAAGCCAAGGAAAGTGTGGGCCCCTTACTGAATGAGGGAGGCAACCTAGTGACAGAGGATGTGGAAAAAGCTAATGTGCTCAATGCTTTCTTTGCCTCTGTCTTCACTAACAAGGACAGCTCCCAGACTGCTGCGCTGGGCATCACAACATGGGGAATAGATGGCCAGCCCTCTGTGGAGAAAGAGGTGGTTAGGGACTATTTAGAAAAGCTGGACGTGCACAAGTCCATGGGGCCGGACGAGTTGCATCCGAGAGTGCTAAAGGAATTGGCAGCTGTGATTGCAGAGCCATTGGCCGTTATCTTTGAAAACTTGTGGCGAACGGGGGAAGTCCCAGATGACTGGAAAAAGGCTAATGTAGTGCCAATCTTTAAAAAAGGGAAGAAGGAGGATCCTGGGAACTACAGGCCAGTCAGCCTCACCTCAGTCCCCGGAAAAATCATGGAGCAGGTCCTCAAGGAATCAATCCTGAAGCACTTACATGAGAGGAAAGTGATCAGGAACAGTCAGCATGGATTCACCAAGGGAAGGTCATGCCTGACTAATCTAATCGCCTTCTATGATGAGATTACTGGTTCTGTGGATGAAGGGAAAGCAGTGGATGTATTGTTTCTTGACTTTAGCAAAGCTTTTGATACGGTCTCCCACAGTATTCTTGTCAGCAAGTTAAAGAAGTATGGGCTGGATGAATGCACTATAAGGTGGGTAGAAAGTTGGCTAGATTGTCGTGCTCAACGGGTAGTGATCAATGGCTCCATGTCTAGTTGGCAGCCGGTGTCAAGTGGAGTGCCCCAAGGGTCGGTCCTGGGACCGGTTTTGTTCAATATCTTCATAAATGATCTGGAGGATGGTGTGGATTGCACTCTCAGGAAATTTACGGATGATACTAAACTGGGAGGAGTGGTAGATACGGTGGAGGGCAGGGATAGGATACAGAGGGACCTGGACAAATTGGAGGATTGGGCCAAAAGAAATCTGATGAGGTTCAATAAGGATAAGTGCAGGGTCCTGCACTTAGGACGGAAGAACCCAATGCACAGCTACAGACTAGGGACCGAATGGCTAGGCAGCAGTTCTGCGGAAAAGGACTTAGGGGTGACAGTGGACGAGAAGCTGGATACGAGTCAACAGTGTGCCCTTGCTGCCAAGAAGGCCAATGGCATTTTGGGATGTATAAGTAGGGGCATAGCGAGCAGATCGAGGGACGTGATCGTTCCCCTATATTCGACATTGGTGAGGCCTCATCTGGAGTACTGTGTCCAGTTTTGGGCCCCACACTACAAGAAGGATGTGGATAAATTGGAGAGAGTCCAGCGAAGGGCAACAAAAATGATTAGGGGTCTGGAACACATGACTTATGAGGAGAGGCTGAGGGAACTGGGATTGTTTAGTCTGCAGAAGAGAAGAATGAGGGGGGATTTGATAGCTGCTTTCAACTACCTGAGAGGTGGTTCCAGAGAGGATGGTTCTAGACTATTCTCAGTGGTAGAAGAGGACAGGACAAGGAGTAATGGTCTCAAGTTGCAGTGGGGGAGGTTTAGGTTGGATATTAGGAAAAACGTTTTCACTAGGAGGGTGATGAAACACTGGAATGCGTTACCTAGGGAGGTGGTAGAATCTCCTTCCTTAGAAGTTTTTAAGGTCAGGCTTGACTAAGCCCTGGCTGGGATGATTTAACTGGGGATTGGTCCTGCTTTGAGCAGGGGGGTGGACTAGATGACCTCCTGAGGTCCCTTCCAACCCTGATATTCTATGATTCTATGATTGGACACCGTGGCTAAATCTGAATAGGTTTCCCACCAGCTATGAATGAAGAAGGAGGTTTTTGCAGCAGTGGCAGTTTTGGCCTCCACAGGCCCAGTGCCCACTGAGGCTATGAACTAGAACTATCTGAAAGCAAATGCCCTCAAAGGAAGATGGTGATATAAAAATAGTGAGTTTTTTGGAGTGTTTCTGTCATTCCACCAGCATCATTTCAGTCTTTCCAGGATTCCGCTTCAGCCAGCTGCATTTCCTCCAGTTGCTGATGTCAGCCGAGCTCTTGGGTCACTGGGAGAATGTGCTGTTTGTCTCTGATATGAAGGTGCTGTAAAGTTGAGTGTCTTCTGTGTATTGTGCACCTTTTTAATAACTCCTCCAACCAGCCAGCGTACCAAAGCTAATACTTTTTTCTTGTAGGAAGTGTATTATGACTGTTAGTGACTCAGAATCTCTGGTTTACATCATCCAAAAGATGGTAGCTGTAGCAGAACACACACACACAAACACACACACCTTCAAAACTTTGTTGTGCGTTATTGGTTCAGCACTAAACCTGAGAGAAGAGGGCAACTTACTGAATTACCAGGGAGCATGGATCAGCATTCATGTCACACTCCCGGTCAGAATCAGAGGGGTAGCTGTGTTAGTCTGGATCTGTAAAAGTGGCAAAGAGTCCTGTGGCACCTTATAGACTAACAGACGTATTGGAGCATAAGCTTTCGTGGGTGAATACCCATTTCGTCGGATGCATATAGTGGAAATTTCCAGAGGCAGCTATAAATATGCAAGCAAGAATCAGGCTAGGGATAACGAGGGAGGATGAGGCTGGCTTCTAGCAGTTGAGGTGAAGAGAAGGAGGGAGGAAGGAGAAACTGCTTTTGTAGTTGGTTAGCCATTCACAGTCTCTGTTTAATCCTGAGCTGATGATGTCAAATTTGCAAATGAACTGAAGCTCAGCAGTTTCTCTTTGAAGTCTGGTCCTGAAGGTTTTTTGCTGCAGGATGGCTACCTTTAAATCTGCTACTGTGTGTCCAGGGAGGTTGAAGTGTTCTCCTACAGGTTTTTGTATATTGCCATTCCTAATATCTGATTTGTGTCCATTTATCCTTTTACGTAGGGACTGTCCAGTTTGGTCGATGTACATAGCAGAGGGGCATTGCTGGCACATGATGGCATAGATTACATTGGTGGACATGCAGGTGAATGAATCAGTGATGGTGTGGCTGATCTGGCTAGGTACTGTGATGGTGTCGCTGGTGTAGATATGTGGACAGAGTTGGCATCGAGGTTTGTTTCATGGATTGGTTCCTGAGTTAGAGTTACTATGGTGCGGTGTGTAGTTGCTGGTGAGAATATGCTTCAGGTTGGCGGGTTGTCTGTGGGCGAGGACTGGCCTGCCTCCCAAGGCCTGTGAAACTGAGGGATCGTTGTCCAGGATGGGTTGTAGATCACTGATGATGCATTGGAGAGGTTTTAGATGAGGACTGTACGTGATGGCCAGGGGAGTTCTGTTGGTTTCTTTCTTGGGCTTGTCTTGCAGCAGGAGGCTACTGGCTACACGTCTGGCTCTGTTGATCTGTTTCCTTATTTCCTCATATGGGTATCGTAGTTTTGAGAATGCTTAGTGAAGATCTTGTAAGTGTTGGTCTCTGTCTGAGGGGTTGGAGCAAATGCGGTTGTACCTCAGCACCTGGCTGTAGACAATGGATCGTGTGGTTTGTCCGGGATGGAAGCTGGAGGCATGAAGGTAGGCATAGCAGTCGGTGGGTTTTCGGTATAGGGTGGTGGTACGTGACAGTCACTTATTTGCACCGTGGTGTCTAGGAAGTGGACCTTCCGTGTAGATTGGTCCAGGCTGAGGTTGATGGTGGGGTGGAACTTATTGAAATCATGGGGGAATTCTTCCAGGGTTTCCTTCCCCTGGGTCTAGATGATGAAGATGTCAGCAATGTAGCATAGGTAGAGAAGGGGCGTGAGTGGACGAGAGCTGAGGAAGTGTTGTTCCAGGTCAGCCATAAAAGTATTGGCATATTGTGGGGCTATGCGGGTGCCCATAGCGGTGCCACTGGTCTGGAGGTATATTTTGTCACCAAATTTGAAATCATTGTGCGTGAGGATAAAGTTACAGAGCTCAGCAACCAGTTGTGCTGTGGCATCATAAGGGATACTGTTCTTGGCAGCTTGTATTCCATCTGTGTGTGGTATGTTTGTGTAGAGAGCTTTTACATCCATGGTGGCTAGGATGGTGTTTTCTGGAAGATCACCAATGCATTGTAAAAAGAAAAGGAGTACTTAGAGACTAACTACAAATGCATTGTCGTTTTCTCAGGAAATCAGTGGTGTCACGGAGATAGCTGGGAGTGCTGGTGGCGTAGGGTTTGAGTAGACAGTCCACATATCCGGACAGTCCTTCAGTGAGAGTGCCAATGTCTGAGATGACGGGGTGTCCAGGATTTCCGGGTTTGTGGATCTTGGGTAATAGATAGAATAACCCTGGTTGGGGATCTAAGGGTATGTTGATTTGTTCCTGTGTTAGTGTAGGGAGTGTCCTGAGTAGATGGTGCGGTTTCTTAGTGTATTCCTCCATGGGATCTGAGGAAAGCGGCCTGTAGAATTTGGTATTGGAGAGTTGTCTGGCAGCCTCCTTTTGGTAGTCAGACCTGTTCATGATGACAATAGCACCTCCTTTATCAGCCTCTGATTATAATGTCAGGGTTGTTTCTGAGGCTGTGGATGGCATTGCGTTCTGCACGACTTAAGTTCTGAGGCAAGCGATGTTGTTTTTTCCACAACTTCTGCCTGTGCACGTCAGCGGAAGCATCCTATGTATAGGTCCAGACTGTCATTTCGACCCTCAGGAGGAGTCCATGTGGAGTTCTTTTTGTGCTGTTGATGGGAGGGTATCTGTGTATCAGTGTGCTGTTCAGTGTTACCTTGAAAGTATTCTTTGAGTCGGAGACGGCGAAAGTAGGCTTCCAGATCACCACAGAACTATATCATGTTTGTGGGGGTGGCGGGGCAGAAAGAGAGTCCCCGAGATAGGACAGACTCTTCTTCTGGCCTGAGTGTGTAGCTGGGTAGATTGACGATATTGCTGGGTGAGTTGGGGTACCACTGTTGTGGCCCCTTTTGGCAGGTAGGATTTTAGACAGCTTACAGTCCTTTTTCCTTTGTAGAGAGGTGAAGCATGTAATGTAGATCTCCTGTCTTATTTTAGTAAAGTCCGTTCGTATGGAAGGTTGGTTATTTATGAGAGTCTCCAGGTTGGAGAGCTCTTTTTTGACGTTTTCCTGTTTGCTGTATAGGATGCTGATCAGGTGCTTCCTCAGTTTCTTTGATAGTGTGTGGCATAATCTCTCACTGTGATCTGTGCAATATGTAGATAGCAATGGATTTTTCACCTTCAGTCCATTTGGTATGACCAGGTGGACCCGGTCAGTATGCAGCCCAAACAGGGGAAGCTAATGATCCAACCAGAGGACCAAATTCGGTGGTGCCTCAGGTGACACGTGACCAAGATTCATGTTGCACATACACTAAGAAGACTGAATTACCATTCCAGTACTCAGAACAAATTTGTTAAAATAAATTTGTTAAGTCTCTAAGGTGCCACAGTTCCTCCTTTTCTCATTCCAGTACTGTGACCATGCCTGATCCTGCTGACTTGAGGGATCTAGTAGAAGTGGTATGGCTGCAGAGTTAATAAACACATTTCTCCAAATGCAAATGTAGTAATCTTTGTGACACCATAATCACCTCCATAGCAACTGATCGTGATATCAGATAGGATTATGATTTCTGGTGTGGAATAAGCATGGATGTCTTTTGGGATTAGTGATAAGATATGGAGGTTTATCTCCTCTACAGCATTGGAATGTGAACCACATCAATACCATCTGACAAATGTTTGATAGTGCTGAAATAATTAGTGGTGTTACTTCATATTAAATGGATGATTTCTACACTATAAGTGGCACCCTTGTTGGCAGAGATGCCTGCCAAAGGCTTGATCAGCATGGAGCCTGAATTGCCTTCTTGCTCAGACCCTTTCACAAGCTTTTTAACCAAAAAAAGAGAAATCAACCAAGGGAAATGAAACTTTTGGTCTTGTCATCTCTGATGAGACTTTGTGCTCTTTGGAAACAGCTATCTTAACTGGAAAAAGAGGTATACCAGTTTAAATATATTAATGATAGTAACCCAAGTTGTGACAAACTCTCTGTTAGGGGTCAGTGTGGTACATGGTTTTAACTTGGTGTCAATAAATTGCATACAGTACAGTGGTTGGCTAATATCATTATAGTATCTGTAATTAACACCTATTTTTTCCAAACTGAAAATTGATCCTTTACAATGCTTTTGGACACGTTTTCTAAATGTTTGATTTATTCTGGAACTTTAAAATTTCCATGTGTTTTATTTTTTTAAAGGAAAAACGCTAGCTAGTTACTTTAAATTTTGTGGGGGCAGAGGGGAACTGATAAGAGTTTGTTAAATTATATATTATCAGTACATACTATGAAGAAAATAAAGGAAGATGTTTTCTTAATTGGATACCAATAATTCAAAATCTGGTCATTTTTTTAAAAGTTCAAAGTAATTTTGGACCCTTTGCTCTTTTTTTGTTTTTGTTTTACAGTTGTTTTCCTATCTTAAAACAAAAAAGTTGTTTTATCTCCTGTTATGTGAAAAACTCACACAAAAAGGAGAATAGCTGACTATACATGGAAACAGTGACACACACACACACAGACAGTAAAGAAAATTTTCTCACTTTTCAGTTTTTCAGTCATTCAGTTCTAGTAATCATAGCTGTTATTTGTAACAATAGTTTTATAAAACCTTCAGACAGCAATGTATAGGGTTTTTTTATTGATAGTATTCCTTTAAAACAAATGATCGTAGAAAACTTAAATACAGAAGTGAAATCATTACTAACTACTTCATAGGAGGTGTGGTAATATATAAAAGAACATCTTGTACTCTTTAATATTAAAAGAGGAAATGAATATAGCGCACACTCAACATCTCAAATGACACTTTGAGAAGTGATTTTTCAAAAAAAGACTGATCATTTTTAATATAGACTAACTATGTAATTACTCAGTGGAGTAAAAATGCTGGCATCTAGTACTATTAAGTGATGCATCTTTGTGAGCGCTTTTTGTTTATATCATAACTCTTCCATACTATTATGTGGTGTCACCAATGTGGGTAAATTTCTTCCATTGCTAACTGGATAATACATTTCAGCAGGTCTAGAGCTGGACATGACTGATGGAATATTTGTCCTTCTTTAATGGTAATTTTTTCAACGGTAAACAGATCATTGAAGCACTATGCAGTGACTAAAAGATATTTCAAGCAGATGATGTGCTCTAACACCTGTTCTTACTCCTCTGAGTTTTCGCAGTAGTTTGTTATGTAGGCTTTGTTTGCCAACGGATTAAAATAATCTAGTGCAGAATATTCCTATGGCAAATAATAATCAAAATCATATACTAAGCTTCTTATTCCAAATGACTGCCAGTCCAATAAATCTTAATGTTTCCTCTCTTTTACTTTATTGCACTCCTTCCTGCTTCTTCCTTCATGATCCCAAAGGACTACCACCTTGCTTTGTTATTCAAGGTATTTCATATGTGTTTCATCCCTGCTTTTATCGATGCTGATTCTGTAATGTTGAAGTGAACAAGATGTTCAATTGTAATTGATGTTTCGGTTTGTCATGATGGGCTAAGAACAAGCTATTTCTGCAGCTGTTGACACTATTTAGATACTGTAATCTTCCAAGCTCAGCTTTGCACTTTTTGCTGTTGTTGCTATTTTTATTGCAGTGTTCCTCACTGTACTGTTTCAACTCAAGGCACTAAATTCAGCCTCTGATGTAAGCAGGTGCAGCTGTCACTGAACTCAGAAATTTATGCCCTCTTACACGAAGGATGAATTTTGCACAAAGTAGGCATTAATGGCTGTTTCCACATTCTAATGGATTTAGTTCAGCACTGAAATCTGAGAACAGTAAAGGCAACATTACAGAATTCTGTCTCTGCAATATGAAACAAAGGTACTGGAATTGCTTTTACCCCACTGAATAATTTAATGACACTTTAACCTGTTTTACTCGAAGACCTTCTACAAATAGTAGTTTTTTAAAAAAGACCTCTTGTGATTGGAGGAAAAGGAAATGATGACATTGCTTTCTGAATGAGACATTTACAGAAAAGAATTACACATTAGAGCACTGGAGGCCTATGGTTGTCATGGGAACTTCATAATTTGCAATGAAGCTGAAATTTTGAGAAGAAAACAATAATATTTATCATTCGGTGCTCCTTGTAGGCAGTGCACATTTTCTTTCAACTTACATTTGTTTTGATCTAGTTAAATAGATTTCTTGAAATTCAATTGGAAGTGAATCATTATGCATGAGCAAGATTTTAAATCAAAATAACTCTCAGAAGCAAGAGCATTCAGATTCACCAGCGGATATGCAATGCCTTACCTCTGATAAAAACATGCATATAGCTCTTCAAATCCATAACGCTCTTCCATAGTAATATTGCTATCTGGGTTTAAAAAACAAAAATGGATTTTAGTTGATTGTTCTTCAGACTTCTCTTCCTGACTGAAAGGAGGAGCTTGGGAAGGTGTTTTTCATGCTGTTGTGACGAACAAAACAGACAACACCTGACAGGCTGTGGCTTAGAATTACATTTAGAAAGACTGTGGAGGGCAACAAAACTAACTCTTCTCCAGGAATCTAGCTCTGGTAGGCAGAGGTCCCAGAAGCTGGGAAATGAGTTCTGATGGCAATGGGGAGAAGGTGGGTGCTAGCTGGCTAGTTACAGTATCTGATTTCCAGGGAGAAAGACTCCTCTGCCATTGCAGTTTGTAGAAGAGCCCTTCTCAAGAGAATAAGTGAGGTTCAGCTTTCATCTGTTCCAAGCCCTTGGCATCTTTCTGTGCTGACTGCAGCATCTCCTATCCTCCCTGTCTCTGAAGGCAGTTCAGTTAGGGACCTTATTGTGAGATGTTCACTTTTTTATCAGCTTTTCTCCCTGCTTCCCATGTCATTAAAAGAGCACCCTGCTCTCAGACTCTGTCCTTAGACAGTAAGCAAAAGAAGGGACATAAATAATCTTCATTTTAAAATCTCATTTAACACTTTTTTTCTTTAAACCTAGACTAAGGTATTTATTTTTAGAGAATGAGACTCTCCCTTTCAAAAGTTCCATGGCATCTAGACCGCCATTTAAAATGGATGCTTCATCCTTAGCTTGCACTATTGTGCCTACATATGTGTGCTTCCATCCCTAGATTTTAAGGACTTGAATTCAGAGCTCCCATTTTTAAGTTCTTGCTTTCTGTGAAATACAGTTCCGTTTTTTCCTCATTGAAATGTCAGTGGAATACTTCCATTGACAGCAGTGGTGTGTAACGTTAATGGTAGAGGCTGTATGATTTCTTTACTGTGTTTTTATCTTCTTTGAGCCTTTCTGCTCAACACACTGGATTTATGGTTATACGTAGCAAGTACACTAAAAAGCAGGTGTTTATGAGCTTTATGAACATTGTCTTTTAAGATATTTACTCACCTCACTATCCAGACTTGTTCAGGACTTTGTGCTTACTGCAGCTATAGCATTTCCTTCTGATAATGGTTGTTACAGGTTACAAAAGGCATGTGAGCATTTAATCATAAAATTAACTCAAATCCTAAATGTTTTTCAGCAATACAAGAGCCTCATGCTGAGGCTAGGCTCTCAATAACATTAGTTTTAAAGCAAAACCAGATGGCTCAGTGGGATAGCATTGACGGAGCCTTTCAACTTGAGGTCACAATTTAAACCCTGACCAGTCCAGTATAGATCAAAAGTCAGTGACTGAAAATGCCATATGCAAAACAAACTGGAGATCTGTCAGCCATTCCTCCAGTGTCACAACTGGCTGTATCTGTGGAGAAACTGAGAATTGGGTGCGAATTACACTCTCCTCACCCCTGCTACAAATATTCTGTCTAGAACAAGGACCACAGCAGTGCAGGAAGCTTGCTCTGCTGCTGCCCTTCTTTTGTGTGTGTGTGTGTGGGGGGGGAGACATATGGGAAATGGGACATCAACCTTGTATCTTCCCAAATAATTAAATACAGTACAGTGGGGGGGGGGGGTGAGGAGGAGTGATCCAATTTCTATGATTTTTCCACTGTTATGAAAGCTTGCATTTTAAAGTGTCAAATTTAGCAAGCCTTTGCTAGGATATTTTAGACTTGTTGAATCTAATCACCGAAAATAAGTATGCATGATAAAATACTGAAGGTATGATTGGCATTTTATGCATGCTTAGTATATGTTTGAGTATTTGCAAGAGATATTAACCAAAATGCACATAACTTTAAAACACACTCTGTCTCACATTCCTTCTGAATGCTGTTGGCATTTTATGTTGGTACAGTGAAATATAAGAAAATAGTAAAATAACCATGGCAGGGAAGGAGTTCTTAAAAACTACCCAGAAGCGTGCATGTTGGTCTCCTTACAGCTCAAAGCATGGAAATTAGGACGTGTCCCAGTTTAATTACAACTAATACATTTTGACAGTTTTTGTTTTCAGTTTCCTATCATCCTTCTTCTGAAAGTAATTTTTCAGAAGATAAAGGAAATGTTGAAATGGAAAAACTAAAAGAGCACAGCTTGTTGGCTGTGAGTTAGAAGCAGCGTGGGGATCCGCAATAAAAATAGCTGCTTTCACCTCTGTCTCCTGTTCCAGTTTATGCTGCCACACAAGGCTTTTTGTCCACAGTTTACCACTTAAGCATTAAGAGTGTTAAGTCTTTAAAACTCAAAAGTAATGCTATTGAAATGATAAATGACAAGCACTGCGTACTCCTTGAGAGGTTTCAGAGTAGCAGCTGTGTTAGTCTGTATTCGCAAAAAGAAAAGGAGTACTTGTGACACCTTAGAGACTAACACATTTATTTGAGCAGAAGCTTTCGTGGGCTACAGCTCACTTCATCTTATGCTCAGATAAATTTGTTAGTCTCTAAGGTGCCACAAGTACTCCTTTTCTTTTTACTCCTTGAGAGTTTCTCCTAAATGGATATATGTGGCAATCCCCACGGCCTTTTAAGCCTCTTGGCAGGCACACGAAAGGGCCTTTTCCCCACTACAAATACAGCTTGCTCCAACACAAGAACTATGTTGTAACTGGTTCCTTCAAATCCATGGTATTTGTAGAGGGGAAGAGCCCTGAGTTTCCTGCCCTAGCTTCCCAACAGATCTGAGGAACAATTTGAAGTAGCCTTCAATGACTTGACCACTTCCTCCCTTGCAGAAGAGGACAGTAAGTAGCACTGAAAATCTTTAGAACTGGAGTCCATTGCAGGAGAATCTGATTCTGCAGCATTTTCCACTTGCAAAGTTCCACATTGCTCCTGCTCTTACTTCTTTAAAAATAAAATGTTACAACCCCACCCCTCCCCCCCAATAGTTAATACTAGAAGGGGAAAGTGGGAGGGGGAAACAGCTAGGAAAAAAGTAAAACAAGAAACAGATGTCTCCTGTATTTCTGTTTCTTCACGTGTAACTATGTTTGTTGTAGGGATTGTCTTGTTGAGCACACAGCTAGCACTAAAGTGAGAAAAGATGGGGAATGGAGGGGATAATTATTTAGGGAGGAAGAATTAAAAAGAAACAGAAGAAGTGCTACTGTACAGTTCTCCAAGAATAATATTGCTCCAAAACGTATTGGTCCACCAGCCATGTCAGATAAACAATTGGGCATTCGGATTGATAAAATGTAAATGCTGCTACTTTTATTTAGCTGTCCCTACAGTTTTCTCTCCATTTCCTTTCCCCAGTCATTCTGCCTTAAGAATGTTAACCATACTGCCTGTAGGTTTATGTTACTGTTTGCATGTGTGTGTGTAAAGCCAATACTGTAATGTATGGTATCCAATCCCGAAGCTCTAATTAAAGTTCTTCTCCCATTTGTTTGTGTACTCTCTCCTCTCTATAATGATCTGCCCAAAAGTGAGTTAAGGCATATCACCTAAAATACTAATCCATACCCACGCCAGCTCTGGCCATTAGTGCAACTCCCACCACCACTGCCTTAGCACTGCTCTCTTTCCCTTCCAAGCCATTCAAAGTGTCACCGCCAAAATTATACTCCTTGCTGGTTGATCAGACCATGTCATTTCCCTTTCTGAATCACTTCACTGGCTTTGCCTTGGCCCTCACGTCAAGATTAAACCTCTCAACCTTGCTTTCGGAGTCCCACACAACTGTCTGCCTATAGATCTAATCACTTATTGTATTCCCCATTCTCTCTTCCAGTGCCACCAGCATTGCAAACCCCTACTTTCCATGCTGCAACCCCCTATTTTCATGGTGGGTCATCCCTATTCCAGTGTGCAATCCCGCCCCCTTCCCACCCCCCTTTCATATCCATCGTAAAGGTTCACATTTTCCTTAAGGCCTAAAGCCAGGCAACATTAAAGAGTAAGGATCTAAGGTAACTATTTCCTCCTCACCACCCAGTGCATCTTTTCTGCTTTCAAGTTTGCTGGAGTACAGGCTGTCTCTGTCTGTTTTATACAGGTCCAAAAGCCCTTGGGACAAAGGGAGAGGGAATGTGGAGAAGCTTGTTCTATGATTTCTTGGTTGTATCACAGCAGTGCCTAGAAACCCCAATCAGGGCTTGGAGCCCCATTGTGTTGCTGTATAGGCACGGTGTACACATAACAAAAGAGATAGTCATTGTCCCAAGGAGCTTCCAATCTAAGTAACTATATGTTCTTGGCAATTTTTTCTTGGGAAGGGCCTTGTAGGCTTTGAACCAGAGTTCCAGAAGGCCAGTGACTTAAAAAACTGGTCTAGTCGGCTGTCCAGCTACTTAATTTGTCTTTTTAAAATGTAAAACTGAGGTGTGAATTCTTGCAGTTCTTTTCTTTTAAAATCAATACTCAGCAGCTTTTTGTTTTTGTGAGTATTTTTTTAAAGGAGAAAATAACTTTTTTCCCTCCTCTTAATTTTGCTAGGATACAGGGCATCCCTGCACAGCCAATGATCCAGACACCTGTTTCATGCCAGTTTCTCCACAGCACTTCATTGATCTCTTCAAATTTTAAGAGGTGCAATGGCCTTGTTTTCGTTCTTATTTTTGGTCATCTTTGTGAAGAATCATGCAGTATGTATTATGCTTTGTGTGCAGTATCTTTTTAAATGTACTTCATAGTAAAAAGGGATGTCTAGGAGGGAGGGGGGAAATTGGAGAGGTGTATTCCAAATGCTGTTGTGTGCAGAAATGAACTGAAGAGGAATAAATATCTCCAATGAAGACACATTCTGTAGGCATGTCTACAAAAGGCTCTTTTGAATCCAAGAAAGAGTACATTTTTAGTCCTGCCTTTAAGTCCATTTTGTACTGATTTAACATTTCATTAAGCCTGTTGAGACTTGGGGGAGAGAGTTGTTGGAAGGGCTATTCTTGGAGTGACCAAAAGCAATTTGTCTTAATCCTTCACTCTTTTTATGCCACCATTTTCCAAGTACTTACATACACTTTGCACATTTATAAATATTCATCTGATACCTTTTTGGACTCCTTCATAAATATCAAGTCAGTTACCAAGTTGGCATTAATCATTGTGAGTTTGTGTGTGAATAAAATATAGAGTTGTGATTATCTGTTGTTGAACCTGTTATGAAGGAAACCAACCTCTGTACATACATTATGCAAAATATTTATTTTCTTAAAAGGTATTTTATTAACTACATCAAACCTGTTTAAAGACATCCTAAATAGTATGGGAAGCTGTTCAGTGGCGCTGAAGAATGATGGATTTTTCCAATGGTAGCCGCTGTCTTTTATTTTTATTTAATTTTTATTTTACATTTGGTGTTAAACTATTGCAGAAGGACTTTTAGACATCCTCAAGAAAGGACACATTATTGAGCAGAAAATTAATACAGCACGTTGCTAGGCCTCTGGTACAGTGGTGGTATTATATTGTTCTAGTAACTGAGGCTCCGAGCTGGAAATTCTTTGCACTAAAAGGTCGCTTGTTGATCTGGAGCACCTCCTGCTGACTAACCCCATAGAGATGTGAATTCTGCAGGAAGCTACCTTCTTATACCTTGTAAATTACAGAGGAGGGGAGGGGCGCTGTCCAGAGACAGGAAGAAATAACAAAGTTATTCACAAAGTTTTTTGGAGAGGTCATTTACCAACTGTGTAATGTAAAGACAAAACATATTATATATCACACTGCTTGTTTTGAATCTAGTTTTGTACACAATGTAATAAATCATGTTTTACCTATTATTCTCTAGCAATTTCTTTTGCATTTAGAAATGAGTCTGTTTGAATTTATAGCACTGGCTTCTGTGTCCATCACCAATATAGGTTAGCATTTGTTAACCGAACAAGAAAAATGTAGATATCTACTGTTCTCCTATCATTTTTAATTTATATTAACAGAGCCAGACCTTTAGCACGGGTGGATTGTGCAGGAAAGAGAATATTTAAGTGCTTGAAAAGAAAAGTTAGCTCTTTACGGTAAGGGAACTGTTCTTCCCTCGGTTTCATACTGCTGCCATGTCCTTATCGATGCCCATGTGAAAGGTAACAAACCTTTTTGCCCTAAAGCTGAAATAAATAAAAATCAGATGTTGAGCTCATAAGACTCCCTCCTCGATGCAGTTGGTTTTGGGGTTGTGTTGGTGTTTGTTTTGAGTCTAACATTTAACTTGGGATGCTTGGGAGGACGGTAAGGAAGCAGGGTTTACTGTTCGTGCAGAATGCAGCTGCCACCTCCTCTACAGGACAGACCACCCTCCACACACAACCTCCGGGCTCCAATTACGCCACTGCACTAGTGTGCTTCTGTTGCCAGTTCTAGTAACCCTCTCTCCATGCACACGCTGTCAAGCCAGTTGTGTTCTCTGAGACAGTGCAGTTTAGTAAGACCAGGGTAAAGCATATAAGAAGCAGAGCTTAAGGGCTTAAATGTTGGGCCCATTAAAGTCAATGGGAGTTTTGCCATTGACTTCATAGGCTACAGGATTTTTCACACAATCATCTCATTAAGGGATTTGACTATGAATCAGGTCCCCAAGAAAGTCAGATCCTCTGACCACTTTTAGGACATAAGACAAGGGTCTCCTTTTTCAGAAAGCTTTCACACCATAGCTGGCATGATTTAACTAAAGCAGCCCTTCGTGTAACAAAAGAAGGGACAAGAGGAGGGGACGGTCATAGAGGGATGCGCTAAACCAATCTGCATTAAGGTAGAGACTACAGCGTTGGGAGATACAACAAAACCCTAAGAGCTATTATATGGTCCAGGTATTCAAGCTGATTCGTTCACTTTACTCGTTCTGCA
This sequence comes from Eretmochelys imbricata, assembly GCF_965152235.1. NCBI lineage: Eukaryota > Metazoa > Chordata > Testudines > Cheloniidae > Eretmochelys > Eretmochelys imbricata. The sequence continues at coordinate 39,624,864 of NC_135574.1, forward strand.
GTACTTTATTCTTTGCCCCTTCTAATATTGGTGAATTTTTAGCCCTTGATCCTTGAAGCTCCTTTGTTCAAATACTTTTGGCTTAGTCTAAGGTAAGGGAGATTTTTTTTCTAGAAAAAAGAAAAGGAGTACTTGTGGCACCTTAGAGACTAACCAATTTATTTGAGCATGAGCTTTTGTGAGCTACAGCTCACTTCATCAGATGCATACCGTGGAAACTGCAGCAGACTTTTTCCACGGTATGCATCTGATGAAGTGAGCTGTAGCTCACGAAAGCTCATGCTCAAATAAATTGGTTAGTCTCTAAGGTGCCACAAGTACTCCTTTTCTTTTTGCGAATACAGACTAACACGGCTGTTACTCTGAAACTTTTTTTTCTAGAGTTGGTCACCCTAACTTTAGATGACTTGGGTTTGTTTTTTGGTTTTTTTTTTTTTTGGGGGGGGGGGGGCTCAATTCACATTTCAAAGGCAAAAGTAGAGACCCTGTCATTCGATTAGAGCATTAGCACAAATTATAACAAATGTGTGCTCTGGCCTCTGGCGCATTGCATAGTAAATATTTATTTATTAAATGTTTCACCATACTTAACATGCTACAGTACTGCACAGATTATCTGACCTCACACTAGCTGCCTGCTTACTTTGCACAGCGCTTTCAGCTGAGGTGCCCAATGCGTTACAAAAGTTGAGTAAATCTCACACTTATAGGTTACAACATCACTAGTGCCTGTACACATGTCCATGCATGTGATCATGCCAGAAGCCCCCCTACTTTCCACCGCTAAACCCTGGAAACATGTAGCTGAATGTAAGTACAGGGTAAGTTAGCATGCTTGAGGGGGTGTATGTAAGGACCCATCTTGGATTGTGGCATGGCCCTGTACATGTTCCAGGGGGCTGGGTGGATAGAGGCAATGGGCATGTACCTGGTTCTGCATTTCCATAGTCCTCCAATACCCACAGGGCACTGAAATCTTTTGTCTGTCCTTTACCCTATCTATAAAGATCCCTGTCTGTTGCCCCATTTTCACCAGTAGTAGCAAGCTGTGCTGACCACACCAGAGCAGTTCTCCACTGCACTTTTTTTTTTTTAACCAGTACACATGAACATGGAGCCTGTTCTGAGAGCAGCCACCTGGCCCACTGACCACACCCAGGCCCCATCAGTGTGTGGCTGGGGTACAGCATCCTCTACAACTTTCCCCGGAGCAACAGGAACATACACTTGTACCTGGAGATTTCATGCAGGCTGCTGCAGGTGGGCATACAGTGGCCTCTGGCCCAATGATGGGAACATATCAAGCACATGAGGCTCTTATACAGGACAGTAAAGACTCCAAAAGTCACTCCGGGAAGGCTCCTTGTTCATACCCCTTCTATGATGAGCTGGACCAGGTGCCGTCCAGGGCTGCCAGGGCAGTGCCTGAAGTTGCTCACACGCACACCCCCCAACACTGCCAGCCTCATTGCTGGGATGCCAATGGAGGCCAGGGTGAGGTGGCAACAGGGACCATGAAGGAAGTTGTGGAAGACTTGCAGGACATGGAGCCCGTGACTCTGCCCCCTCTACCCAAAGAAGCTGGTTGACAAAATCCACACACACCCTGCCCCCACCAAACCTGAACCACAGCAAGACCCAAGGCTGGTGAGTTAGAATGGACTGCCCCACCCTCCCTGCCAATATCCCCTCTTACTCTGGTGCTATAATCCTGATTTTAAGCCCAGCTCCCTACTCCACTTCCATCTTTACAGGTTCCCTGAGCAAAACACAGCTATAAATCAATCATTTTATTGATTGCCAGTTAGCCATTATGCATTTTGCAGAAGCAATAAAGCCGATCAACAAACAATCTTTGTTCATTTCTCACCCAACATGCAGGCACTGATGGTTCTGGTGCTGTGTGGATCAGAGGAAGAGGGAGTGGGTTTAGAAAGATTCCCAGTTGGGGATGGTTCATTATAAAAAACTTATGGTTGTTTATCTAAAGTTAGCAACAGCTCTCTTTTGTCCCTTGGAAGATTATACAGTTTCAGTTCTCTCAGCCAACCCCAAATATACTGTCCCCTTACATCAGAAACCCAGAGAATGGAGGTGAAGTTGAGGTGGCAGATGCAGGTTAGACGCAGGAAAGCGAAGGGAAAACTTTTTGGTTGTCTGAGGAAAAGTTAGTCACAGCGATCCTTTCTCACTTGGAAGACAACAGAATTTTTACCATTCCTGAGTATGTCATTGCCCCACCCTGAGACATGCTGCAGGAAATGGGGCTGAGGGCAGGACCCTGCCTGGCAGCTGCATAAACCCAAGAGGATGTCCCTTTGCAGAGGAGAGGCAAGAGTGATCTGGTGCTGACCTGAAACATCAGAGTACAAAAATAAAGTTGTACTGTGTCTTTTTCTTTCTCTGTTTAATTCATCATTGTTAGGCAGGCACAGGGCAAGATTTTGTGGTGATGCCAGGGTGGAGGAGGGTGTGTGTGCGCATTGTTCATGGTTCATATTTCCCTTTCCATCAAAGCTCCGTATGCTAGCTGAGAATATAGTCAAGTTCCAGTTGACTTGCCTCCCAGTTCCGGAAGTATATACAACAAACTTTTGTTGTAGCAGAAACTCCAGCTGCATCCTGAGCTTCAATGGAAGTGGAAATCATTTTGGTCCATTGTTATAGGTGACCAAACCCCTCCATTCAGTAACAGGTAGAGGGGTGCTTTGTAGTATATAGGTCTGTTTGTTTGCCTGGGATAGAATTTTGATACTCTTCTACTGATATGTGTAGACAAAGACACTGTGATGTTGCTTCTGCCTAGTCAGATGGATTTGTTAATACAATGGGAATAGATAAGAGCAGTTAAAGTGTTACTCAGAGCACACTTTAAGATTGCCTCAACACCTATCAAAGCAAAAGCAAGCAACCAGTTGGGAGGGGCAAAGGGACTTATAGGGGAGGTATAAAACACTAAAAGACCAAAGAAATGCCTGTCCCTGACCTGGAGCACAAACTCACTCCTTACCCCTCCCACTGGGTACAAAAGAGGTGGGATGAAGACCCCCAGACCCAAAATGGAACATGACCCTAAGTTGTAAGGGGTGGGACCGGGAGCATGCCTCCTGGGGGGGGGAGGGGGACAAGACACTGGGAAACAAGGCTCTGCAGAGTCAAGAGTTATGGAACACGTTTGCTGGAAACTAACCTCAATAAACATTGCATTGTCTATACTTCAGACTTCTGGTTTTCTGCTTTCTGTCTGCGTGACAAGAAGCAGGGGAGAGTGTGAAAGGAAAGCCCTCTAACATTGCCCCTTAGTAGAAACATCTCTCTGGCATAGGTTTCCTCCACAGAAGTGGAATGCCACTTCTCTTTTCAGCCTGGCTACCTTGAAAACACATTATGTTCTCCAAAGGTTGCCCAGCCTAAAAAAAAAATAAGAAATTGCAAACTGGTAACTTAGCCCCTGGAAGGAACTGTCACCCACACTCCACCCCACCCCTTGACACACTATGGAAATTTCATAAAACATTAGTACATGTATCTTACCCTTCGTAGCCACTGCTCTTTCCTCATGGACTGCAAAAGTCTGAAAATCCAGGGCAGTCTAACAATTGCAGCTCTGGAATGCTGAAAAGTATCAATATTGTGGCCTTTCACAGCAAACTTATGGGGGGGAATTTCTTGGCTTCTTCCAAAGGACAAAAAATAATGCTGCCCTTGTCTTTGGATTGGCAGGATGTCTGGCTCCCACGAGGAAAACCATTCCACCAGGTGGGCAGGAGCAGCACCGTAGAGGGAGGAGTATCTTGAAGGACCTGTTAATTGGCATGGACAGGAGAAACCAGGACCAGTCTAGGTGCCATAGGGCATGGGAGGTTCAGGCTTTTCAGCAGAAAGAGACACTGATGCATCAGTTTATAGGGCAGGTGTTACACCATAGGAAACAGGAGCATGCTATAATGGAAAGACTGATAGAACTGGGGCCCTAATGCGTTGGGGGTCCACGTGCTACCATAGCCACTGCATCTTCGTTAAATTACCACCACCACCTCCTCCTCCTCCTCCCAGACCACCCCCTGAGCAACCTGGAGGAGCCTGCAGGATTTCTAGGACCACACCCTCCACTGGCACCCTAAACCAGGAGGAGAACAATGAGCCAAGAGGACTCCCTGAACCCCACCAAGTGCCCAAACCCAATCCCCAGACAGGAGATGTCTCTGTTTGTCCCCAATCATTCCCCCCTTGTCGGGCAAGAGCAAAGAGATAGGTACAGAGACATCAAAATTTGGCTGTTGCTCAAGGAGTCAGTCCCCGTTATGTTTTGCTGGTTTACATTGCCTTTTAAAAATATTTCAATTACACATTCTGTACAGTACTTTTAATAGATGTTATACTTTCCTTAACCTGTTTGTGGAGCCTCCTTCACTGTGGTGAATGTAAGATGTTTTCAGGTTCAGGATTGGGTCACAGGAATCACAACACATGAACTGGAATAGTGCAACTGTCTAGTACCATCACAGTGCAAGCATGATTTTGCCCATCCCACACTGACAACTCCCACCCGCTCCTCCCCTAGGTTAGGAAATAGCCACAGTACCAAGGATACAAGGGAGGAATGGTGAAAGTGTGGTTAGTGTTATGTGCTTACAGAGAGCACTGCTAGCTTTAAATCAACAGAACTCACAGCACTAAAAATAGGTAGAGAAATGTCTTTATGGCTTGATTCACATGCAGGAAACAAAGCACAGTCCAAGTAACAATACAGGCCTCTGCCATTACCCTGTGATAAATAGCCCCTCTTCCCCCCTCCCCCCAAACTCTAAGCAGTTTCAATTCTGGGATGAGTGCTCCATAACATCTGCTAAGTGCAGGTAGCACGGCTGTAAAGAATGGTTTAAAAAACAGATCTCCATAAAGCAAATGTTGATAAGGTCATTGGGAGAGATTGAGTGCTCCCGATACCAGAGGTTTGGAAACAAGTGTGAAAAGCTAAGATGAAAGCTCTGCACAATGACTGCAGTACAACTCACCCACCACCCTGCACAGCACTAACCCAACACTAAGACGATAACACAGTAGAGATTCCCTGTTATAATGGTCTGTGATTTGTGAACTGTCACAGGAACGAAGGGCTAATGATCTCCAGCTACAAGTGAACAAAACCATGTAGCCCCACAAGTACGTGCAATGTTCCATCAGGTGCTTTTCCAGCAGCTGGGTGACACTTTGCCTCAGCACAGGTAGATGTCATCCTCTGCCTCCCTGCTGTGCCAAGATATGTGCATATATGGCATCTCTGATTTCCCTTGCCTTCTGGGACCCAGGACCAGCATGCATGTAGGTGAGATCTAGCTGCCTGTACAGAGTTTGTAAACCCGACTTGTCCTGTGCCCACACAGGAGGCAAGCACTTCCTTTTACCTTCACAAACATTATGGGGAGTGCAGCAGGCAACAGTTATATGAATGTCACTGGCCACGCTGGCATCCAGACATGTGGACAGCACCACTGAGATTTCAGCCTACAAAACTCATATTCCACAATCATTCTGCAGCTATTGCATTTGTAACTAAATTCTCTTTTCCCAGATTCAGTCATGTTGGGGTTTCACAAGCCAAGTTAGGAACAGGTATGTAGGATTCCAAAATAACAGTTGGCACAGATATGCCGTAGAGAACCAAATCATTTCTGAGACAAAGTTCCTTCTTAAAGTAAAAGCGGCAAAGAGTCCTGTGGCACCTTATAGACTAACAGATGTATTGGAGCATAAACTTTCATGGGTGAATACGCACTTCATTAGATGCATATAGTGGAAATTTCCAGAGGCAGCTATAAATATGCAAGCAAGAATCAGGCTAGGGATAACGAGGGAGGATGAGGCCGGCTTCTAGCAGTTGAGGTGAAGAGAAGGAGGGAGGAAGGAGAAACTGCTTTTGCAGTTGGTGAGCCATTCACAGTCTCTGTTTAATCCTGAGCTGATGATGTCAAATTTGCAAATGAACTGAAGCTCAGCAGTTTCTCTTTGAAGTCTGGTCCTGAAGGTTTTTTGCTGCAGGATGGCTACCTTTAAATCTGCTACTGTGTGTCCAGGGAGGTTGAAGTGTTCTCCTACAGGTTTTTGTATATTGCCATTCCTAATATCTGATTTGTGTCCATTTATCCTTTTACGTAGGGACTGTCCAGTTTGGCCAATGTACATAGAGGGGCATTGCTGGCACATGATGGCGTAGATTACATTGGTGGACATGCAGGTGAATGAACCGGTGATGGTGTGGCTGATTTGGTTAGGTCCTGTGATGGTGTCACTGGTGTAGATATGTGGACAGAGTTGGCATCGAGGTTTGTTGCATGGATTGGTTCCTGAGTTAGTTACTATAGTGCGGTGTGTAGTTGCTGGTGAGAATATGCTTCAGGTTGGCGGGTTGTCTGTGGGCGAGGACTGGCCTGCCTCCCAAGGCCTGTGAAACTGAGGGATCGTTGTCCAGGATGGGTTGTAGATCACTGATGATGCGTTAGAGAGGTTTTAGATGAGGACTGTACGTGATGGCCAGGGGACTTCTGTTGGTTTCTTTCTTGGGCTTGTCTTGCAGCAGGAGGCTTCTGGGCACACGTCTGGCTCTGTTGATCTGTTTCCTTATTTCCTCATGTGGGTATCGTAGTTTTGAGAATGCTTGGTGAAGATCTTGTAGGTGTTGGTCTCTGTCTGAGGGGTTGGAGCAAATGCGGTTGTACCTCAGCACCTGGCTGTAGCTTATGCTCAAATAAATTGGTTAGTCTTTAAGGTGCCACAAGTACTCCTTTTCTTTTGGCTGTAGACAATGGATCGTGTGGTGTGTCCGGGATGGAAGCTGGAGGCATGAAGGTAGGCATAGCGGTCGGTGGGTTTTTGGTATAGGGTGATGTTAACGTGACTGTCACTTATTTGCACCGTGGTGTCTAGGAAGTGAACCTTCCGTGTAGATTGGTCCAGGCTGAGGTTGATGGTGGGGTGGAAGCTATTGAAATCGTGGTGGAATTCTTCCAGGGTTTCCTTCCCACTGCTCTAGCTGATGAAGATGTCATCAATGTAGCGTAGGTAGAGAAGGGGCGTGAGTGGACGAGAGCTGAGGAAGCGTTGTTCCATGTCAGCCATAAAAATGTTGGCATATTGTGGGGCTATGCGGGTGCCCATAGCGGTGCCACTGGTCTGGAGGTATATTTTGTTACCAATTTTGAAATAATTGTGCGTGAGGATAAAGTCACAGAGCTCAGCAACCAGTTGTGCTGTGGCATCATCAGGGATACTGTTCCTGACAGCTTGTATTCCATCTGTGTGTGGGATGTTTGTGTAGAAAGCCTCTTCATCAATGATGGCTAGGGTTGTGTTTTCTGGAAGATCATCAATGCATTGTAGTTTTCTCAGGAAATCAGTGGGGTCACAGAGATAGCTGGGAGTGCTGATGACGTTGGGTCTCAGTAGAGAGTCCACATATCCAGATGGTCCTTCAGTGACAGTGCCAATGCCAGAGATGATGGGGCATCCAGGATTTCCGGGTTTGTGGATCTTGGGTAGTAGATAGATTCCCAACCGGGGTCATTCTAAGGGAATGTTGATTTGTTCCTGTGTTAGTGTAGGGAGTGTCCTGAGTAGATGGTGCGGTTTTTTAGTGTATTCCTCAGTGGGATCTGAGGAAAGTGGCCTGAAGAATTTGGCATTGGAGAGTTGTCTGGCAGCCTCCTTTTGGTAGTCAGACCTGTTCATGATGACAACAGCACCTCCTTTATCAGCCTCTGATTATAATGTCAGGGTTGTTTCTGAGGCTGTGGATGGCATTGCATTCTGCACGACTTAAGTTATGAGGCAAGCGATGTTGTTTTTTCCACAATTTCTGCCTGTGCACATCAGCGAAAGCATCCTACGTATAGGTCCAGACTGTCATTTCAACCCTCAGGAGAAGTCAATGTGGAGTTGTTCTTCTTGTGCTGTTGGTCGGAGGGTATCAGTGTTACCTTGAAAGTATTTTTGAGTTGGAGATGGCGAAAGTAGGCTGCAGATCACAGCAGAACTGTATCATGTTTGTGGGGGTAGCGGGCAGAAAGAGAGTCCCCAAGATTGGACAGACTTCTTCCGAGCTGAGTGTATAGCTGGTTAGATTGACAATATTGCTGGGTGAGTTAGGGGTTGTGGCCCCATGTGACAGGTAGGATTTATGCTCCAATATGTCTGTTAGTCTATAAGGTACCACAGGACTCTTTGCCGCTTTTACAGATCCAGACTAACACAGCTACCCCTGTGATACTTCTTGAAGTACAATCCCGATCTCCTCAGCACCCTGGCATCATTAAACTCTCCAGTGTTTCCCGCATAGGAACTGATGAATCTGCCTCTGTGGTCCATTAACCCTTGCCGAGCGAGTGAATGGTAATCATTTAGGTTCACATACTCACTCGCCCCTTTTGGCGGGCACAGTATTGGGATGTGGGCGCTATCAATGGCAGAGTTTGGAAACCTGATCCTCTGTAATTGAGCTATTAGTTCTGCAACTCTGCTTATGGCAACCACCCATGGGTAGATCAGTGTTAATTGTCTTGCAAACCTGCACAATCCTGACCCTGATAATGGAATTTCCAACCCTGAAGTGGTTTGCAATGGACTGGCAGTTGTATGGTGTTGCCAGCTTCCATGCAGCAATAGCTACCCACTTCTGAACCAGTATGGCTTCTCTGAATCGAGATCTCTTGCACTAGAGTCGTGGTGCAGGCTCCTCACACAGCTCCATGAAGGTCTGGTTTCTCATTCAGAAGTTCTGAAGCCACTGCTGGTCATTCCAGGCATCAGGGACGGTGCTCTGGAACAGCTCTGGAACAGACCCTGGGAGGACCCCTTCAGTGTGACAGACCCCCTTAGGATCTCACTCTTTCACTTTGGCTTCATCACCTCCTTGGATTGAACCTCCACGCCTTCGTCACCCCTGCTTCACACAGGGAGCTCCCGTCAGTGAGTCCACCTCAGATGGACACCTGAGAGATACTTCTACATTCAAAGGCAGCAATGCCCCACACCTTCGGCATCTGCAGTGACTCTCAGCCAGCATTGTAAAAGCAGTAGGGTTTATTAGATGTCTGGAACACAACCTAGAAAGTCCTTGGTTAGCATAGAGAAAAAAGTCACAGCATGGTCCATTCTGATTACCAAAAGTCTCAGCCAAGTGGTGTCCATCCTTGGCTCCCTCTCTGTCCTCTTTGTTCAAATTCCCAGGCCAGTCCCCACCTCAGTCCTTTGTTCCCAGCAGGTCAAACACAGCAGGCTTTCTGCAGAGGGGTGGACTATCCATGGTCTTTAATTGCGAGGTAGCAAATGTCCTGGAGGTTGGCTTTGCCACTGTCTTCATGGACTGTCCAATGACATGGGCCCCAAACTTGAGACAGCCGGACATCAGCTACATCTGTGTAGTAGCCTGCCTGAGAGTAAACAGCCTTTTTCCACTCCTTCGGGTGGAAAATGCAGGATATAGGCGAAACTGAGGTACACAATACTCATACAAAATATTTACAAAAAAATTCCCACTGTGTGACAGCAGGGTTCCAAAATGACATGATCCCACTACACTGTGCTCGTTCTCCTGCACCAGAAGCAACGGTCCACCCTGGGCAGTACCCGTATTCACCAGCTCATCTTGGGAGCCAGATGAATGGTCATTCACCCTCGAAGTCAGCCACCTTGGATGTGTCAGAAATTCCAATCAGCATGTTGCTGATCACCTACGCTGCTGCATAAACATTGTCTCACAACAAGAAGCAGGAGCAAAACCAGATCATTATCCAATTGCTATGTCTTCCACCCAGTTTGGCAGGAGGGACATGTGAGCAGGAACTCTCATAAGCAAATGTGTGATGGTCGAAGGGGGCGGGGGGGATAGTACTAACACCACAAAGCAATTAAATTTGATGCACTAAACCTTGGGATACCATCCCTAAAATGGTAGTGCTGATGTCACATAGTAATAGTGGCAGTATGAACGCAGGTATACATATAAATATAGTGTTATACCCATTTCTAGCACAGCATATGTGGACAAACTGCAGGGGGAAGGGAACATGAGCGAGGATGCATACGATCAAGTAACCAAACATATGTGCCAATGTAGGCATAGCAATAGGGAGGTATGATAGTATCATACTTTCCTATGGCCTATTTTAAAGATGGGTAAACTGAGCCAGTTAGTAGCAGAGTAAACTAGAGCTCCCAGCTCTCAGTCTAACTATTGGGCCATGCTGTATCTCCTACACAGGCTATATATGGCCTCTCTCATGTGAAGCACATATACTTGTCTAATTGTCTTTCAGTCACTCTGCTAATCACACTTAGCTAACAAATGGCTTTGAATGTTTTTCTCAGTTTTCTTTCTGTATAAGTTCAGTTTAAAATATGATTAAAACTTGCTCAGGCATCCATTTCTAAGGGATTAGTACACTTTGTGGGTAATTTTAACTTTCAGCTCTAAACCTATGTAAAAATCCCTGAGGCATGCACAAACTGTTACTGCTTAATTATGAGCTTACTTAAAGTTGGATGTATTTAATCTTTATATAGTCTCTTTCCACTTGAATGGTCACTTTTTCTATATTATTCAAAACTAAGTAGTAATGGAGGAAATGTAATTAATTTGCCACAGTCATACTTCTCTGTTTCCATACAATGATCAGATTGTGGATCAAAATTCCTCATTCTCAAAGCATTTTTTTCCACTTTGCTTTAATACCCTTTATCCTGACAAGCATGGGGCAGTGGCTGTGGTTCTCAGACTTTTTCCTCCTGGGATCCACTAATACCACAGACACTTTTGCGTGCACTCCCCTCCTAAAGTGGATTACACAACTGCCCTGCAACAACTATAATACAGTAGTGGACTAGATGAAAAAGTAATATAGGGGCAGTAGCATGGAAAAAGAAGGAAAACAAATTTGTTTTAATACGATGCTTGCTGCTGTTTAGGTATATCCTCCCATTTTGTACCTTGGCTGGGGTTTTTCCTCATGTTAAATGTATGGTATTAGGACTGATCTTCTCTGCTTTCCAGGGAGACCATAGCAGGTTTCCCCCTTGATGGAAGCCACCAAGACACTAACAGTAGCAGCTAACAATACTGACTGGTGTAATAGACCTTTCCTGGGCTCCAGAGTCAACAGACTGTACCCAGGGGTGCCTCTTCTTCAAATGCCCTTCAGCATCCAGTCAAGGCACCGAGTTACATCAAGAAGGCTTCAATGGTCCCGGCCTGGAATCCTCTGAAGACTTACCAAATCTCTTCTTCACTACCAATGCCTAAAGGCTCAGCTAGACTAGGCAGAGCACTCCTGCCAGAGTTGGACGTGCTTGGTACCCGTTCTGAGCAGGAATGTTCCAACAGAGAGCAGAGCACAGGCTCCATGAGTAAGTATTTGAGCCTGGCAGCCCTAGGCTTTCTGGGACAAAGGTTTCAACCCTCTACCAATGTAACATTTGTCACCTATATGTGCCTCCCCCAGACACTTAAGGCAGCTGGGGCAAGGGTCACTCACTGGCATAGGTTTGTCAAAGGAGTGACAGGCCTGGAAGCCAGAAGAAAGCAGCACTAGTTTGCTACCAGACCCAGTACCCAAAGAGGCACTGGAGACCGAGCTTAATTAAGAAATGAACTAAACTTACTCTAGTCACTAAACATATACAAAAAACACTACTCTAGGCAAAACTAACATGACAGGTACTGTATAGACACAAGAAGGGAAGGAAAACTTGCAAATGCAAAGACCATGGGTCCAATAAACGTCACTGGCAGTAGGAAAGAACTGAGGGAGGCATGGGCAGCGTGGCCCTTTATACCTGTGTACAGTGGGGTGAGGAAACCCTAAGACGCTCACACTGCTGAAGGAAAAAAACTCTTACAACGGTGCACGAGGTGCACACACACCTACAGTGGAATACACATGCAAACACTCGAAGAAGGTGTCAGAGTAACAGCCGTGTTAGTCTGTATTCGCAAAAAGAAAAGGGGTCCTTGTGGCACCGTCTCTAAGGTGCCACGAGTACTCCTTTTCTTTTTTCGAAGAAGGTGGTAAACTACTCTTAAATGATTTCACTTGACATGTAACAGAGAGCCTGTTTGGATATGCGTTTGAGCCTGTATTATAGCTCTGTCTGACATATAGAAAAATGGAATATAATTAATATGACATTGTAACAATAAAAAAAAAAAGAGCAGTCTCCAATTTTACATTCCGTCTTGCTCCTGTTTCCTTACTCCTCACCATACCTTCCTTCGTTCCTTATGCCAGCACATCCACTCCGTCACTTGTCCTTAACATTCCTTTTTTGCTCCATACCTAGCTTCCACAATACTACACAGGTGATGAGTTCAGGGCCTCCACCTCAGTCTTCATATCATTTCTCCAGTTTGTCCAGATCATTTTGAATTTTAATCCCATCTTCCAAAGCACTTGCAACCTCTCCCATCTTGGTATTGTCTGCAAACATATTTATAAGTGTACTGTTTATGCCACTATCTAAATCACTAATGAAGATACTGAACAGAACCAGACCCAGAACTGATCCCTGTAGGAACCCACTAGATATGCCCTTCCAGCTTGACTGTGAACCACTAATAACTACTCTCTGGAAATGGTTTTCTAACCAGTTATGCACCCACCTTATAGTAGCGCGATCCAGACTGTATTTCCCCAGTTTGTGTATGGGAAAGTCATGCGAGACAGTATCAAAAGTCAAGATATACTACGTGTATCACTGCCCCTGTATCCACAAGGTTTGTTACCCTGTCCAACAAACCTATTAGGCTGATTTGACATGGTTTGTTCTTGACAAATCCATGTTTTCTGTTACTTATCACCTTATTATATTTAGGTGTTTGCAAACTGATTGCTTCATTATCTTTCCAGGTACTGAATTTAAGCTGACTGGTCTGTAATTCTCCAAGTTGTCTCATTTCCCTTTTTATAGATTGGCACTATAGTTGCCCTTTTTATAGATTGGCACTATAGTTGCCCTTTTCCAGTGCTCTATAACCTCTCCCTTCTTCCATGACTTTTCAAAGATAATTGCTAATGGCTCATATCTCCTCAGTCAGAAATTTACACTTAAATTTCAAGCAAATTACATCTATTTTGGTACATGCTGCAATTTTGTATAACAATCCTATTTATTTTGCAGTTAAGTTTTACTGATCTGTAGTATGAGTTTTATAATCCTTTTAAGAATTTAGGGAAATGAAGGTCCTCATCCTATGAAACAATAGTTTACTTCCTAATGGGAAATGATACTTGATTTGTTTTCCTTTGTTTGCCTCTCTCATATGCTGAAATTACAAGACATTGTCTGAATGTTTAAAAGGTAAAGCATTTACCTTTTACAGGAGTCAACCTGAATGTAAGCCCATCTGCAGGAAGGGGAGATTACTTATCTGTAACTGGAGGTTCTTCTAGATGTGTGACCCTTCTCTATATTCCACTGAGAGTTATGCGCATGCGCCATGATCCCAGAGCCAGAGCTTTTGAAAATAGTATTGTTTGGTGGTCCATGCATGCACCCTTGTGTTTCCTCATGGTTTCTCGAAGCAATAAAGGGCAGGGCAAACCACTAGCATCTTCAGTTCCTTCTACACCACAGACTTATCAGATCCGCAGCAGAGGAGGAGGAGGGTGGGATAGGAATACACACTGGGACCACACATCTTGAAGAATCGCCAGTTACAGGTAAGTAACCTCCCCTTCTTTTTCAAGTGATGGTCTCTATTGTAATTCCACACAGGGTGATTGACAAGCAGTACCTAGATACGAGACGGATGTGAGGAAGATGATGGAATCACAGAACAGGGGACCACTGCGCTGAACGAAGCATCTGTCGGGGAATCACATACTAGAGCATACTGGGAGGGAAAGGTCTGTGCCAAACTCCATGTGGCCATCTTGCATATGTCCACAAGTGGCATGTTGCGGAGCATGGCTATAGTTGATGCTTGCACTCTTGTGGAATCAGCTCATATCCCATCTGGTGGGGAACACCCTGACAATTGATAGCAGCGTGTAATGCAGCCTAAGACCCACTTAGAGATTCTCTGGGTGGAAAGGGCATGTCCTTTAATTCTCTCTGCTATGGTGATAAATAGCTTGGGAAACTTATAGAATGGCTTTGTCCTTTGTAGATAAAAGGGCCCTACGCACATCAAGGGAATGAAGCCGCCATTCCTCATTCAAGGCATGTGGTTTTGGAAAGAAGGTTGGCAGATGTACGGGTTGGTTCAGATGGAATTGGGAAACCACCTTTAACAGAAACTTGGGATTCAGTCATAAAGACCTTGTCCACATGAAACGTGGTGGAAGGGTGGGGAGGGTTGTCACCATGGCTCCCAGCTCACCAACCTTCCTCGCTGAGGTAACGGCAATAAGAAAGGGACCTAAATTGAGAGGCGAGAGAGGGCAGGAGGCCAGGGTTCAAAGGGAGAGTTCATTAAACAGGTAAGGACTAGGTTGAGATCCCATTGGGGAGCACTGGGCTGAATGGATGGGTATTTATGTAAAAGGCCCTTCCAGAACCAAGTTGTCAAGGGGTGGTTAAAAATCAAATGCTCTTCCACTGGAGGATGGAAAGTGCTGACAGAGCTGAGAGAATGTCCCAGAGTTTTCAGATGGAGGAAATAGTCGAAGAGCATGGGGATGCCCAGGAGGCAAACCATGTTCATTTGGCCTGATACGATCACCTCGTGCAGTCCTTTCAGCTACTGGAGAGGATGTCTTGCACCACCAATGAGCATTCTCATGCTAATGGAGGTGTCCATTCAAAAACCATCCTGTCCGGTGTAGCATCCATGGATCTGGATGACTGAGTCTGCCGTTGTGTTGCATCAGCAACACCGGAAATGGCTAAAGCAGGAGTGGAGGTTGTTTCAACATGTGGAGAAGAGGAGGGAATCAGAATTGGGAAAAACAGAACCAGAATAACTGTCATTTTGTCCTGCTGGAGTTCGTGGAGGGCACAGGGTAGGAGTTGGGGGGGGGTATTGTTTGTCCAGTCTGACTAAGTCAGCAACCAGAGTGTTGCCCAATGAGTGGGCACCGAGTCCTCCCCTGGAGCAATACTGGGTGCACTTGGTGTTGGTGTGAGATGCAAAGAGATTTCTGATTGGCGTACCCCAGTGACCAAAGATCTCCATGATTGTAGTGTTGTGCAACTTCCATTTGTGGTCAGTTCCAAAGTTCCTGCTGAAAGAATCTGCAATCACATTCTGGGTGCCTGAAAGGTAGGCTGCTGCCAAAAGGATATATTGTTTGATGCACCATACTCAAAGGTGAATCACCTCCATATACAGCACTGGGGGCCTTGTGCCCCCTTGTTTGTTTATGTAGTATACTGTGGTGGTGGTGGTGGTGGTGGTGGTGGTGGTATCTGACATGACGAGGATGTG
The DNA here is from genome assembly GCF_965152235.1 of Eretmochelys imbricata. NCBI lineage: Eukaryota > Metazoa > Chordata > Testudines > Cheloniidae > Eretmochelys > Eretmochelys imbricata. Next base: position 39,640,285 of record NC_135574.1, read on the forward strand.
GTGACAGAGGATAGTTGGTAAGAACACGTGACATGCTTTGTGTACTGCCCAAAGTTCAAGAATGTTTATGTGCATCCTGGCCTCTGGCGTGGTCCAGGTGCCTTGTGTCATGTCATCTCCAATGTGAGAGCCCCAGCCTGAGAGCGATGCATCCATTATGACTGTCATGGTCAGCGAGGATAAGAGGAAGGGCATCCCAGACCAGACTTGATCTACCAACAGAGAGAAGAGATGACCTCCAGTGAACGTTGAGTATGATGTTCATTGACTGGTACATAGGAGAATAGACTCTTTGCAGCCATAGCTGTAGACAGCAAAGGAATATGCAGGCAAAAGGCATAATATATATGTTCACTGCCATGTGACCTAGGATGGAGAGTCAGGTCCTGGCTGAGACCGAAGAGTTGGAGGTTATCAGGGCTATTTGGTCCAGTAATCAGTTCTTTGGTAGACAAGTTTGTTCAGAGGTCAAATAAATGCAAGCTCATATATATTCCAGGGACCGAGTAAAGTTGATTTTTCACATTGATGCTCACTCCTATGAAGGAGAGGAGTAGAAGAAGCTGGGAGGTTGATGCACAAGCTTCCTATCTGGGACATGCTGCCAGTCTCTAGGTATGGGAAGACTAGCATTCCCTGATGTCACAGATGGGTCCCTACCACAGAGAAAACCTTTGTAAAACTTGTGGGACAGTGGTAAGTCTGAATGGGAGAACTCTGTATTGGAAGTGTCAATGCCCCACTTTGAATCTCAGGAACCTTCTGTGGGTCGGATGTATGTCAGTATGGAAGTAGGCATCTTGCATGTTGAGAGCCGTAAACTACATGCCTTTTTCTAGTGAGGGAATGATGGCCGCAAGCATGACCATTCAGAATTTCAGCTTCCTAATTGAACAGTTGAGGTGTCAGAGATCCAAGATTGGTCTGCACCCCCTTTCTTTTTGGGTACCAGGAAAGAGTTGGAATAGAACCCTATGCCCCAAAAGGCTTCAGGGACTGGCTTCACTGCTCCTCTCTGTAGAAAGGAGTCTACCTCTAGGTTAAGAATACTGCCATGAGAGGAATCGCTGAGGAGGGTTGGAATGGGAGATGTGGAGGTGTCACCATAAACCTCTAGTGTAGCCACATCAAACGACATCTAAGACCCACTTGTCCATTGTTATAGCGCTCCAAGCTGGTACAAAAGTTTGAGATGACCCCCAAAAGGTGTGGAGGGTAGAAGCATCGGTATACAGAGTGGCTGACAGCTCTCTAGGCATCATTTTTGCAATGACTGAGTGTGTTCTGCAGAGGTCAACATTGCCAGAACAGACGGATGGGCTCTGTGAACCTTAGGGTGCTTCTGAGGAGGTTCATAGGCCCATTGGCGGTAGAAGTGAGGAGCTCTATAGCATTGGACGGGTGGTGGGTGATCAAATTTTCTCTTTGGTGCCGGTATATATATATGCCGAAGGTAGCTGTACAGTCTTTTAGAAAGTGTAAGGAACCATCAGTTTTCTTGTCAAAGAGATGTGTTTCGTCAAAGAGAAGGGCCTCAGTTGTGTTCTACACATCTCTAGGGAAACCTGAGGCACGTAACCAGGATTCCCTCCTCATGACAATTCCAGTCACCAATACACGCGAGGACATGTCTGCGGAATCAACTGCAGCCTCAAGTATAGACCTGGCAACCAATTTGCCCTCTTGTAAAATCATTTGGAATCTAGTATAATCCTGCAGAGATAGCTTATCTGCAAATTCTTCCATCCAGCCATAGTTTATAAAGTCATACTTGGCCATTAGTACCAAGTAGTTAGAGATCTGGAACGGTAGTCCAGCCAAGAAGACCTTTCAAATCATGAGGTGCAGTCTCTTATCCTACCTGCCTGCCGAGGTAAAGGGTGGGTGGTGGTGTTTGGATTGCGCTGACACAGCCTGTATCACCAAGGAGTTAGGTGGAGGATGTGAGAATATAGAAAATAGAAATTCAGATCTCTTATGGGGGGACACAGTATCTTTCTCGACTCCCTTTGAGGTTGGCATGCACATGGCTGGGGTATGCCACAGAGTGTGCAATGATTGAATGGCCTCATTGATTGAGGGAGTCACCCTCGTGGGTACAGATGCCTGCAGGATATCTAGTGACTGATGCTGACTGTCCATCACCTTTTCTAGTGGCTCTTAAGAGCCCTGGCTATCATCCGTAGCAGCTCTTGAAACTGTCAGTAGTCATCTGGTGGAGAGGAAGGTGTCAATGACATGGCAGCATCTGAAGACAACAAAGGGAGTCTCTCCCGATCTGCTGGTACCATCAGAGTTGGGGCTACAGGATGGACCGATTAGCCCATTTCCAAAAGACAAAGGTTGTGGGGGCAAAATGGGGGAGTCCTCCTGAGTTGAACGGGACCACTCTGAAAGCGAATACTGAGGCCATGAGCTCCACTATGACCAACCCACAAAAACAGCGAGGAGTCTGGTGGCACCTTAAAGACTAACAGATTTATTTGCGCCTAAGCTTTCGAGGGTTGAGGCCATAAGCTTAAATCATTTTTTACCCACGAAAGCTTAGGCGCAAATAAATCTGTTAGTCTTTAAGGTGCCACCAGACTCCTTGTTGTTTTTGTGGATACAGACTAACATGGCTACCCCTCTGATACTAATGACTAACCCAGGTTTCAGAGTAACAGCCGTGTTAGTCTGTATCCACAGAAAGAAAAGGAGTACTTGTGGCACCTTAGAGACTAACCAATTTATTTGAGCATAAGCTTTCATGAGCTACAGCTCACTTCATTGGATGCATACTGTGGAAAGTGTAGATGATCTTTTTATACACACAAAGCATGAAAAAATACCTCCCCCCCCACACTCTCCTGCTGGTAATAGCTTATCTAAAGTGATCATTCTCCTTACAATGTGTCTGATAATCAAGTTGGGCCACTTCCAGCACAAATTCAGGTTCTTCCCCCCCCCCCCCCCACCCACTCTCCTGTTGGTAATAGCTTATGTAAAGTGACCACTCTCCTTACAATGTGTATGATAATCAAGGTGGGCCATTTCCAGCACAAATCCAGGGTTTAACAAGAACGTCTGCGGGGGGAGGGGTTAGGAAAAGACAAGGGGAAATAGGTTACCTTGCATAATGACTTAGCCACTCCCAGTCTCTATTCAAGCCTAAGGTAATTGTATCCAATTTGCAAATGAATTCCAATTCAATAGTCTCTCGCTGGAGTCTGGATTTGAAGTTTTTTTGTTGTAATATCGCAACTTTCATGTCTGTAATCGCGTGACCAGAGAGATTGAAGTGTTCTCCGACTGGTTTATGAATGTTATAATTCTTGACATCTGATTTGTGTCCATTTATTCTTTTACGTAGAGACTGTCCAGTTTGACCAATGTACATGGCAGAGGGGCATTGCTGGCACATGATGGCATATATCACATTGGTGGATGTGCAGGTGAACGAGCCTCTGATAGTGTGGCTGATGTTATTAGGCCCTGTGATGGTGTCCCCTGAATAGATATGTTGGCAGTTGGCAACGGGCTTTGAAAGTTGCGATATTACAACAAAAAAACTTCAAATCCAGACTCCAGCGAGAGACTGTTGAATTGGAATTCATTTGCAAATTGGATACAATTAACTTAGGCTTGAATAGAGACTGGGAGTGGCTAAGTCATTATGCAAGGTAACCTATTTCCCCTTGTTTCTTCCTACCCCCCACCCCCCAGACGTTCTTGTTAAACCCTGGATTTGTGCTGGAAATGGCCCAACCTGATTATCATACACATTGTAAGGAGAGTGGTCACTTTAGATAAGCTATTACCAGCAGGAGAGTGGGGCGGGGGGGAGGTATTTTTTCATGTTTTGTGTGTATAAAAAGATCTTCTACACTTTCCACAGTATGCATCCAATGAAGTGAGCTGTAGCTCACGAAAGCTTATGCTCAAATAAATTGGTTAGTCTCTAAGGTGCCACAAGTACTCCTTTTCTTTTTATGACTAACCCAGTTGATCCTGCTGTTGTTGAGCCTGTGTCCAAGGAGCCAGATACCAGCTCTGTTGGTAAGGCAATGTGGGGAACTGCTATGGTGCCCTTGGAACCCTTCGGTAGTCATGCTTCCAGAATGAGAGCAGTTGGCCATGTTGAATGTTTGTATCCTTAGAATCAGAGAAATCGGAGACCTCCACAAATGGAAGCTAATGAAGCCATCAGAACCACATTCAAGTTACAGTAGTTAATTTTCATCTGTATTCTTTACTCTCAGACAGAATGGATTGATTTAAATCAAAGTGATTTAAATCCTGATTTAAAATCAGCAAGCAGGAAACCTTGATTTATGAGGACATATTAATAAGAAGACTGCAACTTTTCAGTTTAGAAAAGATGACTAAGAGGGGATATGACAGAGGTCTATAAAATCATGACCGGTGTGAAGAAAGTAAATAAGGAAGTGTTATTTACTCCTTTTCATAACACAAGCACTAGGGGTCACCAAATGAAATTAATAGGCAGCAGGTTTAAAACAAACAAAAGGAAGTATTTCTTCACACAATGCAAAGACAACCTGTGGAACTCTTTGCCAGAGGATGTAGTGAAGACCAAGACTAAAACAGGGTTCAAAAAAGAACTAGATAAGTTCATGCAGGGTAAGTCCATCAATGGCTATTACCCAGATCATGCTCTGAAGTGTCCCTAGCCTCTGTTTGCCAGAGGCTGAGAAGGGGCAACAGGGTGGATCACTTGATGAGGACCTGTTCTCTTCATTCCCTCTGAAGCACCTGGCATTGGCCACTGTCGAAACACAGGATACTGGGCTACATGGACCATTGGTCTGACCAAATATGGCTGTTCTTACGTAAATAATCAATTTTAATCTTTTTTTGCATGTGTATTTGAATAATTTTCCTAAAGAAAGGTTGATTCTTGTTGGTTGGTAACTATCAAAATGTGTTGAATTGAAACTAACTATAGACTTTACACTAAAGTTGGTACTTTCTGCTAATCAGGAGGACATACCATGTACATACATTTATTCAAAGTCTTAATTTTTACAATTTTGTATTATGTTACAAAAATGGTAAATGATGCATTTCTTATTTATTAGATGATTAATTTTTTACTTGTGATTTATGTCAAGCTCGGTTTGGATAGAAATTGGGAGTTCAATTAAAAATTATAAAAATAGCATTTAAAACTTTTATTAAACTATCTTAAATGTGTGGATACAAAAGAATGGTTTGCATTTAAAGCTACCTTATTTATTAAACAAAAGTAGTATTACCTGTATCTAGCTGATCATTTCTGGTCATCATGTCCTTCAAGACTTTAGAATTTGTCAATCTCACCCCCTCACACCTAATTTTTATTCATAGACTGGAAGAGGAAAACAAGCTTTCCTGCTTTTTCAACTCCCAATCAGTTTCTTAACTTTAAATGAACTGAACTACCTGAATAAGTGAAATGAAGACATTGCTATCAAAAGCTGGTTTAGCACTTTAAAAAAAAAAAAAACAACAGATTTCATGTGCTTAGCCTGTTCATTAGTTTGGCTTGCTTTAAAACTTTGGCAGCAAGCAGATGTAATCTGGGTCTAAACGAGTTTTCCCCTGACAGCTATCTGGGAGGAGGAGAGACTTCAGGAGCAAACTGTATTTAATACACCTACTTTGCATAAGTGTCCAGCAGACAGGAGCTGTGTAGCTCCAAGTGATCAAGTTTGGCTGGTGTTGGGTTACAAATCACTTTAGTACTGAATGCAGGGGTAGTGAAATATTATCAGTGTTATTGTCTGTATTATATGAATAAAGGGGGGCAGAACTGTGCTTAACCTGTCCCAAACAAGGGGGTTGTCCTCAGTTGACAGGGTGATTAAGCCAGGGGCTTGAATACCAGATCCCTGTGAAAATAAGAGGAGTGGGGATAGCGAGCCAGAAGGAGTGTCCCCGGTCTGGTGTAACCTGTTCTTCCCCACTTTTCAAAGACAGAGCTAAATAAGCTCCATTAGGAGCCTTTTGTTATTTTAGGTGCTCAAAAGATCTGACAATCACTTGTGGTGGGACCATGTTTCTGTCCAGCATAAGAGCTGAAGATCACTAAGAGCTGGGTGAAACCTCAAGAAACTGACTTGCAGAGGTCACAGCAGAGAGGCAGGTGGCAAAAGGTGACGGGTGAGTGAAATGGGGAGGCAGAGGTCAGAGCGAGCGGCTGGCAGGGAACCAGCGGAGTGGAACGAGTGGCTGGTAGAGCGGCCAGCCAGAACAAGTGCTCAGAGCAAGCAAGGTGCTTTCTTCCCCTGGTGGGAGGTGAACTCACCCAAATACGCCTCACTGACCAAGGACAACCACTGTGAGTGGGGTATGGTGAGGGAGCAGAGGGGCACAGAATAGGAACTTTTGGTTGTAGAACTCAGGAACATGAGGCAAAAGACACTGCCCCACGCACTCTGGGGTGGGTGTCCTATCACAGTTTTAGGATTATGAATCCTGCTTGTAAAGTTTTCCCTAATTAATGTCAGGTAACTTCTCTCCTTTCATTAGAAGTTTCTTTTCTACTCTCAGATTCTGTGCTTGTGAGTGGGGAAGTATTGCCTCTCAGAGGTGCCCAAGAGTGCTGTGTAATTTTCCCAGGTTACTGGGTGGGGGCTCAAGCTGATTCTGTGTTGTATCGATGGAAAGGAGCCCATAGGTATTGAACTTGGTCCTGGTTGCTGCTGGTGCCACCTGGCAGAAGGGTTACACAATTACTGCTTAATTTTTTTATTTATTTAAATTAATATCATAGATTAAATTTAGGCTGTAACACAGGTTATCAATTTCAAAAAATTACTTTAAAATAGATTTTTAAAAGAAAAATATATTTGTATTAAAAAAATCTGATTTTTATAAATCATCAATTTTTATCCACCCTGCTCTCAGCAGCATAAAAGTTTAAACAGACAAGTTCTTGAACCATTTAATAAACTGGTAAAGGTAAGACAATATAATTGTTTTCTTGTGTCTTTCAGTGGATGCCAGAATTTGATGTCTCTGACTTCCCAAATTCTGAAGTAAATAGCCTCTTCCATCTGAGATAGAGGACAAGTCTATCTGAAATTTACTTTACAAGCAGTTCTTCTCCTTCCCTGTGAAACTAGCTCAGAGTTTACATGAGATTAGAGTATACAAATATTTTAGTCACTTTTGCCTGATTTTTCACCACATGCTTCACTGCCCTATTCCTACAGAGAAATCTGAAATTAAAGTAAAATGTACACTACGTTCAATATCCTTTGTTTCTCAACTTTGTGCTCTTTATCCATTTGTTGATTATCCAGCATGCCATGATAAAGGATACCACTCTTACAATCCTTCTAGTTGTAGCCAAGAAAAACAGTCAGCAAGAACCAGCAAGCAAAAAACCCAAAACATACAATAAAACCCACTAAACATCTCTCAAGCCTTTGTTATATATCACAATCCCAACAAAATCAGTAAACAAGCAAGGAGGAATCAGCATATTGAGATGTCCTTCCTACGTAAAGATAGCATATTACTAACTTTGAAATCTTCAGAATGCAGTAGGGTATCATTCTGCTCTTGCTTTCACAACAGTTATGGAATTATTAACAAACAAGTGAGTATCAGTCAAGACAAGTCAAATTCTCTCACTACAAGAACAGGCAATGCTTCATAGCTAGGATATCTGCTACTTCTAGGAGAATTCAAACGTGCATCATTATATACATATGTATTTGTTTAGACATATCTATCACTTCTTTGAATGAATTCTAAGATGACTCAAGAACCTGAGAGTTACATACAAACACTAATCACATAGCTTTATGGCAAATCAGATCACATATACAGGCACAAATATGGAACAAAAATTATGGAATGAGGCATTTCAGTTCAAATTGATTCTTTATTAAGATGTGAAAATACTATATTTTTGCAAGTGATGCTAATAAATAAAAACACCCAGAAAAAGAACATTTACTATTAAGTGACTAGTTACAGCTACGGAGCATCTTACTCCCATTAAGTTCAAGACAACAATCATGCAGATTGGCAATGAAAAAGCAATATAAACAATATTTTATTCATTTTGTGCAATCTTAGTATACAATTTTGATGCTATCTTTCTTCTAAGCCAGTTCACATAGGATTGAAATGCAATTTCAAAACAAATTTTAAGGGGCATATTCTACTCCTGTTCCACACATGGAGTTATGTACAGCATAAGTCCATGAATGTATAGTGTAGCTAAACATTTAAAAAGAAAAAAAATCATAATCTCTGGATAGATATTTAACAAAAAGTCTATGAACATTACAAAAGAAAATGTCACACCACTGTGTTCTCAAAACAGAAATGTTACCAAAGCAGAACAATAAATTATATTAAATTTAATATTTGTCTTTATAATTAAAGAATTATGTCTGAGGAAACCACTTTTTTAAAAACATTTGTATAGCTAAGGAAGTCAGACTTTACATTTACATATCTCAAGTTCCCATTTAGATACAGTTTTCTTTTATAATAAATTTCTGCCTTGAGACTATATCCTTTATTGGAAATTTAAAAACAAAAAATGAAAATTAACTTCTCAGTTCAGCTGTGCATCACAAATACATCAGCAAGGTGAAATACAGGCACTTAGCAGTATAATGTGCAAGGCATAACTTTTACTGGTAACAGTATAAACGGAGCTTCCACTGGAGGAAAAAATGGCATCCTTGACTCTTCTCCCTCAGTAAAACATTCAGGGTTCCTAGTAGATTTGCTTCAATCCCTTTATGTTAGCACTAACTGCCAACATGCCACACTTTTGCTCCTGCTCTACAAATGCTTTCCATGAACTGTAGAACAGAGTATCTTTTACAAAAATTAGCAAGGATTTTCTATACTCATGCCCAGGACAGAAGTTTGTATAAACCTGTTTCTTGCCTAAGGTGAATTTGTATTTTTCCTAATGGAGCCAAATAATAATATTACCTAACTCGTATACAGCATAATATAACTCCAGCCCCCTCTCCCCTATTAATTTTTGTAATAATAAATTTACTAAAACCAAGAGACCCCGTTTTGCAGCAGCTACCACTGTTGTTCCTTTATATAATTTTAAAACAGTGTCTCATAACGTTCTATTTTTAAAAAAGACATGCTTTGACACACTGTTTCCATACAGGCAGACCTATATAGCAGATATTTCACTGATTTCAAATGAATATCCATTTGGATACTGCAAACCAGAAGGACATACATCAGTGTATGCGTTGGGGGGCAAATGTGGCAGCGGAAAGACAGGCACCAGCAGAAACGTTTAAAGAAAATTGCAAGCATCCTTTTGGTTAGCAGAGACTTCTTGTGAAAAATATATATACAGCAAGACATGCTTAGCATATTAACAGTACATTTTAATTTCTTATAAAAGGTTTTGATTTTGTTTGAAATGGGTATTTGAGCTTCCTACTCATGGTAGTCGTATTGCTGTAGAATATATAATATAGAAAGAGTTACAAATGACATATGTTATACTCTATCTAATTTGTAACTTATAATACCAGTTTAACATTCAGGAGAGAAAAATCCTAACATCTGTATTTGATGAAACATTAGGGGGTTTTTTTCCCTAAGTGTTAAAGTAGTATTTATACAGTATATATGAAACAAAATGGAAACTGGTTTTAGATCTGATGTTGGACATACTACTAATTATGTCATTAAAATAATGGCATATTATAAAGAGGCACTTTTAGTGTTTTATATACATCTCACATCTCTAGTGTAAAGTTTCATGCTTTGCCCCTTTTTCACTAAAAATAAAAGTATCAATATAAGATGGAGCCTTATAACAAAAAAGCATTAAAGCTTGTGTGTGTGTGAATGTACTTGCAATTGCTTAGCTATACTGAAAATGCCAAAGGGCATCATCAGATCCTTTCTTACAAAAAATAAACGTAGGACCAAGATTAAACAATTTGAAGGGAACAAGGACCAGCTTTTGTAAAAACAAGAACATTCACCACCTCCATGAGAAGCAATATATCCCTAGATAGAAGGGTAAGGGTTTCAAATATTGAATTCCCCTTACATCCAACTGTAATGTTTGCTTTCCTGATGTTTAATAAATATTTATATTTATTCTTAGCATGACAAATTTGTTTTTAAAAACTGCCAACTTTTCACTAAGGACCATTCAGTATAAACTTTGGAAGACTCATTTGGTGTTCTCACATTTCACGTACTGTAACATAGCACATTGTGAAAATGTAGCATCTTGTATGGACAAACCAGAGAAGCATGTACTCATGCTGAAGATCTGGAAAACGGTGTATCAAATGGAAGCATTGTTGTGGCAAGCTGCAGATCGGCACTGTTACTTAAAGAGACAGAATCAAAAATAAAATCTTGAGTGATCCTTAAAAATCAGAAAACCCAGGACCCCAGGCTCATGGAAGTTCCTACATAAGGCAGTCAAAATTCACAACCTGTATTTTACATTCGCTAAGGAATTACTTTTTTTTTTTCTTTTTGGTAAAACCAACAACCCAACATACTTCAGAGTCTGAATATGAAATATAGGCACAAAATAGGTTCTCCATCTTTTCAGTGTGGAAAACCTAACTATCCAACAATGTAATAAGAAAATGTGAGAAAAAAATCTCTAACAATTTGAATAAAACAAAGTACTGTATAAAGGTGCAATATTGAGCAGATTTAATTTTGGTTTAAATACACATATAAATCATGGAACTTTTCTATTCTTATTTGTAAAGTATTTCACATTATCCATGTCATTCTAGTTCTTCCCAGTTATCAGTAAGGTTACCTTTGCTCTGTCTTCTAATACTAACCAGCTTTCCCGCTGATTTGATACTCCACCTGGAACTGTTTCCTGAGCTTGCAAGGTTGGTGTATTTTGTGGAGCCTTTGGTCTCATCTTCCCAGCCTGACCAGGATGGATAGTCACTTACAGTATTGCCTGCATCACTGATAGGGTCTCCAGCAGTAATCTGCGGTGGTTCCCACCCTTCAATCTGATCTGGTTTCCTGCTTTGGATGTTCTGTTTTATTGCCAAACTGTCCCAAAATCCAGATTTCTTTTCTGACTTCACATCTTCTTTTAATTTTAAATTAGTGCTAGAGAATAACAAAAACGTATTATTTAAACATTGATGTTTCTCCCCATTAAAAACTTCAAACTCTATTTAAAGGACATTTATTCAAGATAGCAAAAGATAAACTTTCCTAAACTGGTTCTGCCAAATCAACTCAGTAGAAAGAAGTCTGGGGATAATTTTCACACACCAAAGAAATACTCTGACACAAAAAAACAAAGGCATCAATATGAGCATTTGAAATATTTTGCACCAAATTCCATTATCTTTATTGATAAGGAATAGGATTCCTTACTCTATGAATGATCACGCTGAAATCAGTGGAATCGCTTGTTAAGTAAGGTGCTACTCAACCTGATACTCTGTACCCCTTTGTACTTAATGCCTTAACTTACCCTTGCACTAAACCAGCATTTGTATGTTTTTTTTTAAAAGGAGCCAAGTTTTGAGAGAGTTAAATTTTGTTTTCAACCAAGTTCTAAAGACTTTTTAAAGTGTGTTTATAATCATCAATGTGTGCGGAACACATTGCATCCTAAAAATAATATGTTCCAGTTTTCTTTGAGCAGTTCATGGAGAAAAGTTCAATTATCTAAACTACTTTGTTTGACATAACACATGTATATGAAGTTATGTAATTTCATTTCTCTAATTAAGCAAAGTGTACAATGGTCATTTATAATACTAATGTAACTGTTACATTTCAGTGAAAATCTTGTCCTACAGAAATAGCAATAAGGTCATGCAGTAATTCTTATATATTAAAATTATGTTTGCACTTTATCCAAAGCTGAGCATGCAGACACATTCACTAAGGTTAAGATGTCACCCCATGATGGTGACCATGCCATGCTAACATATCCAGGCTTCATTACTGTCAGCTTCAGATAGAGCAGCTCGCCAGACTTCTGGTCCCAAGCAAGGTACAGTGATATGATAATCTAGAACAAGCTAAGTGGGTGAACGCAAGACAAATTAGGTGTTACAATTCAACCAAATCTTATGGTTTATATCTTTTTATTACATTATTTTTGAACTATACTTAACAACATTATAGCATTCAATTAGGTAAATTTACCCCAGTGATAAAAGGAAATAAATTATGAAAATGTTTATCATTTGCCAACCAGCTTTAGTATTCGGTCACTGTAATGCTAAGTTTCATACATCAATTGTCACCCTGCCAGGTTATGTCCAAAAATATTTAATGTGCATTGAAATGCTTTTATAGTTACCGGCTTTCCTGAAAAGATTTGTACTATATTGGCCACAATGCATTGCCATAAAAATCACCTTATGAAATCTCTGCTAGCTATATTTCTCTTTCAAAGGAAAGAGGGACCTTTATACAGGGTATTTGAAATACAAATTTAGATTTTCAGCTGTGTATAGATTAATAAACTTAATATTTGCAGTGTACAGCATTTCAAAATGCAAAATGTCAAGTGTTTATACAAGTAAGTTTGTATATAATTAAATAGTAAGACACAGAAGATCGGGTACTAGTGCTGATACATACATAACCTTTGATGTGCAGTGAGTTATGAAGTGAAGCAGATTCAAAGTTTCCATTACCCACTAATAATGCACAAATGTCCTTATTGCAGTTAAAGTAAGCCATTGACTATAGTCGGGGAAGAGGGGGTTAAAAAATGAAAACACTGTTTTAATTTCAGTTTGCAACCTCCGAAATAGGGAAATTATTAATACCCCAATTAAACAGAAGTGACTGAATATCAGTACTTTAAGAAATCTTTCCTCTGTTATTAAAACCAAAAATCTGTTTTAGCTATTTTAATCTCATAGACTCATAGATTTTAAGGTCAGAAGGGACCATCATGATCATCTACTCTGACCTCCTGCACCTTGCAGGCCACAGAACCTCACCCACCCACTTCTGTAACAGACCCTAACATCTCTGGCTAAGTTACTGAAGTCCTCCAATCATTAATTAAAGATTTCAAGTTACAGACAATCCACCATTTACATTACTTTAAACCTGCAAGTGACCGGTGCCCCATATTGCAGATGAAGGCAAAACACCCCCAGGGTCTCTGCCAATCTGAGCCAATGGAAAATTCCTTTCCAACCCCAAATCTAATTAGACCCAGCCATAGATTTCCCAGTGATTTCCTCATTTTTCATAGCATGATCACTTCATTTTCTATAAAATAAAAATAAAAAAATCAAGAGCTGTTTACAGCAAAATTAACCTTAAAGTTCAGTTGTACTCTGAAAACTGATTAAAAATGACCATGTTTTTCCATGTTTACAGAGTCTCAATTTCCATATCATGTGTGCTCGCTTTACAAGTCAGAATATATTATGCAACTGGCAATTCTACAAACTCAACCTGAGAATCTAGACTTAAGCTGGGTTCTTTCCTTCTCACATTAGCATTCCATAAGTAACCTGGGATCAAAGTGTCTGTGTAACTGTTGTCTTCAGGTGTAACTTGATTGGCCCTGTCACTGGAACTTAGAAAACAATTATACTAAATGAAGCACAAGAGCGAAAGAAAGTTGGATTCTTTCTAAGCTGTGCTTGCTCTGGAGTGTTATTAAGAATAAAAATAGTCAAAACATTTTTGTTGCTAAACTGAATCTTTATATGCAAGGAACAGATATGATGGATTAGAAAGTACCACTTTACACAGTCCCTTTTCAGTGTCCAACCACATTATAAGGACTTATTTGAGAGGGTTTTTGTTTTGTTTTTGTGTTTTTTAAAGAAAAAAGTAATACTGGCTTAAAATTTCAGAGTGCTGCTATTGGTTATCCAGCAATTCACTTGCACCCCCAATCAGTTACTTAATTTTGATTTAAACAGAAAAATCAGTCAAAAGCATTAAAAGAAGCTTTGAACTGATTTTTTCCACTACAAAATGAAATTTAGTTGACTCAGAGGAGGAATTACAGGGCAATAGGTATTATACATATAGGCTTGATCACAGTTTAAAGTGCTAAATTATACCTAAGAGGGAAAAAAAATTCAAAAACTTTTAATTACTTTCTACAGTAGCTTCATTCTACAGTAAAAGGCTGTTATTCCAACTATATTTATTGTGGCTGTCCCCCCAGTATGTTCAGGAAATCACCCAGCCTAGTAGAGCAGCCCCTACACATTTTAAGTTCAAAGCTTAAACAAGAGATCAAATTTGAAGAATGCAAATTTAACAGTTTCAAAAATATAAACCATTTAGCTTTCTGCAACTTTCAATAGACTAGTATTTTTTTTTCTAAATTGGTTCTTTAGACCCTACCTTTACTAACTCCAGTGATCCTGCAGCTATTATCCTCAGCTTGCTGATTTCCTAATTCATTTGCCACTAAGTTTTACTTACCCTTTTGATTTTGGAGACTTGCATTCTGCTAGCAATTGTTGTTCATCGTCTTTATTGAACATAGAGGTCACTTCTTTCCAACCCCGAAAACTTGCACTCTGAACCTACACAGGGTAGTAAAAATACCAATGAAAATGCATTACAAACTTACTCCCAGGGCTTGAAAAGCCCACTCCCTTATGGCAAGTATAAATAAATCTTTTCCAGGTAGTTACCATCAGCTTACACAGAATCTCTTTCTCCTCCTTCCCCCCATCTCCCAATCATTCTTCTGAGAGAAAGGCTTTTCTTAAAGACATATCGTGGGCCAGATTCACTGGTCCATTAAAGCTACTTTGCACCTTAAAACCAGCTAAGCTGGCCAGTGAAGACAAAAGTAGTGGCTCCTATGACACCTCTGTGACGGGTTTGGTCATAGAGATCCCCTTGGGACTGTCACCTGATGTGCTGAATTCACCTCTGAGCCCGTTTTCCCTGCCAGCTTGGGACTCCAGAACCCTGCCTTGTTGAGCCAGACACACTAGCCTGCTGCAACACAGACCCAGGGTCTGGGCCACGCCCACAAAGCTGCAGACTTGTGAGCTGTTTTTAGTTAAAGTCTGTCTCCAGCACACAGACACCCAGCTCCCAATGCAATCCAAACCCCCAAAAAATCCGTTTTATTCTGTATAAAACTTATACAGGGTAAATCTGTAAATTGTTCTCCTCTATATCACTGATATAGAGAGATGCACAGCCCAATCCTTTCCCCGGTACAGTCCTTGTTAGTTCAGCAGACATCTCAGGTGATAAGCAGAGGTTCTCTCATGACTGGAGATGGACTTCATTATCAGGTGACATGGTCACATGTCACTGTAAAACCCCTAGTCTCCATTCTTCCTGGGTTGGCCCACACGTACACAGGAAGGCTTTCAAATAACTAAGGACATTTACAACTGATTGTTTCTGGAGCACCCTTAATGGCCTCCATTTAATATGTTTACATCAGTGATATAAGTTTATATCTTAGTCTCCTAACTCCAGATATAGAAATAATGCATGCAAACAAATAGGATGAACACAGTAAGTAGATTACAAGCTTTCTAATGACAGCATATAAAGGGTGTTTAACATGAAGCATATTCCAGTTATGTCATATTCATAAGCATATTTCCATAAAGCATATAGAGTGCAATGTCACAACCTCCATTCCGCTTTTCTTTTTCTGGCACAATTGGCATACCTACGGTGTCTCTACATCTGGGCATTCACAGCTACCAGACCCCTTTCTTGGGGCCTGAGGCTATTTTATGCCAGAAACATAACCCAGCAGTCTCATGGCCTTAGGATTTGGGGAAGGCAAAGACAGTTTAAAGCCACCTGTCAGCCTTTCTCCATCTGTGCTGTGGTCCTGCACAGATACACCAAAGACTGGCTCTTAGCCCTCTGGTTGTGAAGATAATCTTCCAAACATGACCACTGTGTAAAATGATGTCTTCCCAAGTCTGCAGACAGACAGCTCCAGTACGGACAGAACCCTAAGGTTTTCAAGCTACGTGCTGGGCAGCTTGTGCTTGAAACAAAGGAAGCACAGGCCGCATGGCAAAAAGACTATAAAAGGCAGCTGCATCTTCTCCATTTTATCTCCAGTCCTGCTTCTTACCTCTGGAGGAACTTTGCTACATACTGAAGCTCTGAACAAAAGGACTGAATGACCCATTCAAGCTGTGAATGTATTCCAGGGGGACTTTCAAGCCAGCAAACTCACCAATACTGCTAGAAACCTGATATATGGATTTTGAAGTCTTTGTTTGTATGTGACTGTTTTACCATTTAACATCTCTCTTTTTGTTCTTTCGTTATAATAAACCTTTAGTTTTAGACACTAAAGGATTGGCTGGCAGCATGGTGTTCTGGCTAAGATCCAGACCTATACTGATCTGGTAATGTGGCTGACCCTTTGAGGTCAGAAGAACATTTTGTATATGTGAGCAGAGTTTTTAAAACAACTTCTCTCTTTACTGGACCTACGTGCTGACTGGGAGCCAGAGAACTGGAATGCAGTAAAGGGGTCTGTGTGGTTTCTTTTTTTGCTTCTTGATAACCAGTGTGGGGAATCAGACGTGGAGTTTGTGACTGGTTGAGGAGAATAACTTCAGTGTTACCCACCAGTCTTGGGAGTATCTGCCCTCCCTTTTGCAACCTGCCCTGACCTTGGCATTTCCAGTGAGGGCTGCCCTAGGCATCCCGAGTCACACAAGGTAGCGAACAAAGTGTCAGAAGAGAGAGAGAGAATTATTACAATCGCCTTTTATCTTTTATAATATGATCTAATTATAAATAATTTATTTTTCCTTAGCAAAATGGCAGTCTAACCCATATGAAATCATGCAATCCAACCTAAATTACAAGTGGTTTAAAGAGGAATTGTAGGGATTAAAACAAGAATTTTGCAGATTTAGCTCCAAACTCACTTTTTACCAGTACTATTCCTCAATTCAGAATTGAGATGTGCAGTTGAAACCTCTGCATCCCTAACCTGCCTTGCACTGTTTTGAGAACTCCTCCAGCAATGCTCTAGCATGATAACCCAGAGACCAAAGAACAAAATGTTCCAAAGTTGTAATTTTCCCAGTGAAAGCCTGGTAATCTCTTTTGTGTTTTATTTTCAATTTAAAATATCTAAATTAACTTCACTGAACTTGATACCGATTTGAAGATCTACATTTGGAATAATTAACAGGTCTAGTACTCCAAACCGATAAAATGTATAGGTCTGCAGATGCACTTTAGAGAAAGAATGAACAGCCAATCTCGTATCTGTCATGGTGTTATTCAATAAGAATATAATATCCTCTTCAGAGAGCTATGCCTTTTCAACACATAGCAATTTACATGTTCACAAAAAAAAAGGTGCCTTCAACACAAGCCTGCGCTCTTGGCAGATATATAGCTATGGTAACAGTTCTGTAGTAGAAGTCTTTCAAAAATTATTTACTATACTTCCCATCCCTTAATGGAAACTTCTAAAGCTTATTCAGAATTTCCAAATTTAAAACTTCCAGTTCAATTTATAGAAGGGTTTTAACATCCAAAACAGCATGAATATAACTTTTACTGAAAGTTAAACATGCTGTACATCGTCTGCGACTAGGACCTCTCTCGGTCCTCGCACCCAGGCTATATCTAAATCTGGCAGATAGAATGGATAGAAATTTCTTATTTGAATATTAAAAATATAGCAATAGGTATATACTACCAACCACCACACCAGAATGGTGATGGGTGACTGTGAAATGCTCCAGGAGATTAGAGAGGCTATAAAAATTGAAAACTCAGTAATAATGGCAGATTTCAAATACCACCATATTGACTGGATATGGATGCAGGAATAATATTTCTAGACACCATTACTGACTACTTCTTGGAGAAACTGGTCCTGGAACCCACAAAGGGAGAGGCAATTCTTGATTTAGTCCTAAGTGAGGCACAGGATCTGGTTCACGAGGTAAATATAGCTAAACTATTTGGTAATAGCGAGTGTAATATAATTAAATGTAACATCCTTGTAGAGAGGAAAATACCAAAGAAGTCCACCACAGTAGCAATTAACTTCAGAAAGGGGAAACAGACAAAAATGAGGAAGCAAGTTAAACGGAAATTAAAAGTACAGTCACAAAAGTCAAATGCCTGCAAGCTGCATGAAAAATTTTTAAAAACATTATAGAGACGCAAATGAAATGTATATCTCCAAATTAAAAAACAATAGTAAGAGGACCATGGCTAAACAACAAAGTAAAAGAAGTGATTAGAGGCAAAAAGGCATCCTTTAAAAATTGGAAGTAAAATCCTACGGAGAAAAATAGAAAGAAGCACACACTCTGGGCAAGTAAAGTGTACAAGCATAATTAGGAAGGCCAAAAAAGAATCTGAAGAGCAACTAGCCAAAGATTCAAAAACTAACAGCAAAATATATAAGTGTACATCAGAAGCAGGAGGCCTACCAAATAATCAGTGGGGCCACTGCACATTTGAGGTGCAAAAGCAGCTCTCAAGGAAGATAAGGCCATTGCAGAGAATCTAAATGAATTCTTTGCATCAGTATTCACTGCAAAGGGTATGAGAGAAATTCCCACATCTGAGCCATTTCTTTCAGGTGACAAATCTGAGGACCTGTCCCAGATTGAGGTATCAGTAGAGAAGGTTTTGGAACAAATTTATAAATTAAATAGTATTATGTCAGGACCAGATGGGATTCACCCAAGAGTTCTGAGAAAACTCAAATACGCAACTGCAGAACTATTACATGTGGTATGTTACTCATCACTTAAATCAATTTCTCTACCAGATGAATGAAGGATAGCTAATGTGACACCAATATTTTAAAAAGGCTCCAGACGCAATCCTCGCAATTACAGGCCAGTAAGACTAACTTCAGTCCCAAGCAAATTGGTAGAAACTATAGTAAACTATAAAATTACGAAACACATAGATGAACACAATTTGTTGGGGGAGAAGAGTCAACATGGAAATCATGCCTCACCGATCTACTAGAATTCTTTGAGGGGGTCAACAAACATGTGGACAAGGGTGATCCACTGGATATAGTGTACTTGGACTTTCAGAAAACCTTTAACAAGGTCCCTCACTAAAGGCTCTTAAAACAAACTAAGCAGTCCTGGGATAAGAGGAAAGGTCCTCTCATGGATCAGTAACTGGATAAATGATAGGAAACAAAGGACAGGAATAAATGGTCAGTTTTCAGAATTGAGAGAAGTAAAGAGTGGTGTCCCCCCCAGGATCTGTTCAACATATTCATAAATGATCTGGAAAAAGGAGTAAACAGCGAGATCTACCCCCAATGAAGATAGATGTAAGAAACCTTTCTGTACAGGTATTATGGCGGAGAATGGTTTGGAAGAGTCATCTGACCAGAAGGCATGAGATGCATTGTCCTAGGGATGGGGGTTCCACCACCACCACTCCCAAGAACAGGAGACAGGCGGTGGTGGTGAGGGACTCCCTACTAAGGGGGACGGAGTCATTCATCCACCATCCAGACCGAGAAACTCGAGAAGTGTGCTGCTTGCCTGGAGCTGGAATTCAGAATGTGACTGAGTGTCTGCCGAGACTGATCAAGCCCTCGGACCACTACCCCTTCCTACTTCTCCACATGAGCACCAATGATACTGCCAAGAATGACCTTGAGCAGGTCACTGCAGACTATGTGGCTCTGGGAAGAAGGATAAAGTAGTTTGAGGCGCAAGTCGTGTTCTCGTCCATCCTCCCTGTTGAAGGAAAAGGCCCTGGTAGGGGCCATCTAATTGTGGGAGTAAATGTGTGGTTGCGCAGGTAGTGTCGGAGAGAGGGCTTTTGATTCTTTGACCATGGGATGTTGTTCTAGGAAGAAGGATTGCTAGGAAGAGATGGGATCCACCTAACAAAGAGAGGGAAGAGCATCCTCACTTGCTTACCTAGTGAGGAGGGCTTTAAACTAGGTTTGCCATGGGATGAAGACTAAGCCCTGAGGTAAGTGGGGAAGTGGCATACCTGGAGGAAACACAAGGAGGAGGGTGCAACAGGGGAGCCCTCCTGACACATATTGAGAAAGTAGGGCAATCGGCTAGTTATCTTATCTGTACACGAACACAAGAAGTCTGGGAAACAAGAGGAAGAATTGGAAGTCCTGGCACAGTCAAGGAACTATGATGTGATTGGAATAACAGAGACTTCGTGGGATAACTCACATGACTGGAGCAATGCCATAGAAGGGTATAAACTGTTCAGGAAGGACAGGTGAGGGAGAAAAGGTGGAGGAGTTGCACTGTATGTAGGAGAACAGTAAGATTGTTCAGAGCTCCAGTATGAAACTGGAGAAAAGCCTGTTGAGAGTCTTTGGGTTAAGTTTAGAGGCGAGAACAACAACAGTGATGTCGTGGTGAGTGTCTGCTATAGACCACCAAACCAGGAGGAAGAAGTAGACAAGACTTTCTTCGGACAACTAACAGAAGTTTCCAATTCACAGGCCCTGGTTCTCATGGGAGACTTCAATCACCCTGACATCTGCTGGGAGAGCAATACAGCAGTGCACAGACAATCCAGGAAGTTTTTGGAGAGTGTTGGGGACAACTTCCTGGTGCAACTACTGGAGGAACCAACCAGGGGCTGTGCTCCTCTTGATCTGCTGCTTACAAACAAGGAAGAATTAGTAGGGGAAGTAGAAGTGGGTGGCAACCTGGGTTGCAGAGACCATGAGATGGTCAAGTTCAAGATCCTGAGAAAAGGAAGAAAGGAGAGCAGCAGAATACGGACCCTGGACTTCACAAAAGCAGACTTTGACTCCCTCAGGGAACTAATGGGCAGGATCCCTGGGAGGCTAATATGAGGGGGAAAGGAGTCCAGGAGAACTGCCTGTATTTTAAAGAAGCCTTATTGAGGGCGCAGGAACAAACCATCCCGATGTGCAGATGGAAAAGCAAATATGGCAGGAAACCAGCTTGGCTTAACAGAGATATCTTCAGTGAGCTTAAACACAAAAAGGAAGCTTACAAGAAGTGGAAACTTGGACAGATGACTAGAGAGGAGAATAAAAATATTGCTCAAGCATGCAGGGGTGAAATCAAGCAGGCCAAAGCACAATTGGATTTTGCAGCTAGCAAGGCATGTGAAGGGTAACAAAAAGGGTTTCTACACATATGTTGGCAACAAGGTGGTGGTCACGGAAAGTGGGGGACCCTTACTGAATGGGAAAGTCAACCTAGTGACAGATGATGTGGAAAAAGCTGAAGTACTCAAAGCTTTTTTTCCCCTCAGTCTTCACAGACAAGGTCAGCTCCCAGACTGCTGCACTAGGCAGCACAGTATGGGGAGGAGGTGAGCAGCTCTCAGTGGTGAAAGAACAGGTTAAGGACTATTTAGAAAAGTTGGACATGCACAAGTCCATGGGTCCGAATGCAATGCATCCGAAGGTGCTGAGGGAGTTGACTGATGCGATTGCAGAGCCATGGACCATTATCTCGTGGCGATCAGGGGAGGTGGTGGATGATTGAGAAAAGGCAAATATAGTGCCCATCTTTTAAAAAGGGAAAAAGGAGAATCTGGGGAACTACAGACCGGTTAGCCTTGCCTCAGTTCCCAGAAAAATCATGGAGCAGGTCCTCAAGGAATCGATTTTGAAGCACTTGGAGGAAAGGAAGTTGATCAGGAACAGTCAACATGAATTCACCAAGGGTAAGTCATGCCTGACCAACCTGATTGCCATCTATGATGAGATAACTGGTTCTGTGGATATGGGGAAAGCAGTGGACATGATATACCTTAACTTTAGCAAGGCTTTCGATATGACTAAGGGGGGAGATGACTGAGGTCTATAAAATCATGAATGGTATGGAGAAAATGAATAAGGAAGAGTTATTTACTCCTCCACATAACACAAGAACCAGTGAACACCCAATGAAATTAACAGGCAGCAGGTTTAAAACAAACAAAACAAAGTACTTTGTCACGCAATACACAGTCAACCTGTGGAACTCATTGCCAGGGGATGCTGTGAAGGCCGAAAATATAATTGTGTTAAAAAAGAATTAGGTAAGTTCTTGGAGGATAGGTCCATCAATGGCTATTAGTAGAGATATTCAGGGATACAACCCTATGGTCTAGGTGTCCCTAGCCTCTAACTGCCAGAAGAGGGAAGTGGATAACAGGGGATGGACTATTCAATGATTGACTATTCTGTTCATTCCCTTTGAAGCACCAGACATTGATCACTGTTGGAAGACAGAATACTGGGCTAGATGGACCACTGGTCTGACCCAGTATGGACGTTCTTATGTGCTAATCATCTGTAAGATATATCCTTTCCTATGCACAAAACTAAAACTCTCATTCAAGCTCTCACCATTTACATCTCAATTACTGCAACATCCTTCTCTCATCCTTCACACATACAACCTTGCCAGGCTCATGTGCATTCAGAATACTTCTGCAAAGATCATTTCCCTAGCCCATTGCTTTCACCATGTCACCTCTCTCTTTGCCAGAGTCCACTCCCACTCCACCACCCACTATCACATCAAGCATAAGATGTTTGTTCTCATTTGCAAGACTCTTCCCTACCTACCATCTCTCATTTGTTATATAGAATTCAGCCCTCACCTACAACTGGGCCATGATCTCAGCCTCTATTACCCACTTGTTAAATTTCCTGGAAGCATCTTCGTACTTTCTCCCTTACTGCCCCTCATACTTGGGAGGAGCTCCCGGTTAGGGCTGCCACCTTTCTAATTGCTGGTAACTGGACCCCTGAGCCCTACCCCAAGGCCCCACCCCGCCTCTTCCCCAGACTCCACCCTTCTCACCCTATTCCCCGAAAGCCCCACACATGCTCTGCCTTCCCCGCCAAGGTCTCATCCCCATTGCTCACTCCTCTCTCCCAACGCCACTGGATCATCTCAAGGAGCCTGCCTTCAGGCAAGAGGCTGAGCCGGGGCTGGCATGGGTTAATGACCCCGTACCTCCCTGCCACCCCATGGTAACCAGACTTTTGGTTCGAATGCTATTTAAAACCGAGCACCTGGCAACTCTAAATGGCACCTGGACACAGAAGCCAAAAACTAGACTGTCTGGGTGGCAACCCTATTCCCAGTAAATATCTGCAATACTAACTCATGATTCTCCTTAAAAACCCTCCTCAAAACTCTCCTTTGCCATGATGCCTACAAAAGACTTGACAACAGTTAGGCTGCTGGTGCACTGAGACCACAGCCTATCATGCTCACCAACAGTCTTATAGTTTCCTTGTACCTCCCTCCAATAGGAATGTCTGTATCCATCTGTTTCTTTCTTGTCTTTGTAAGCTTTTTGGAGCAGGGAGAGTCTTTTTCTTGTGTGTTTGGGGGGAGGGATAGCTCAGTGGTTTGAGCATGGGCCTGCTAAACCCAGGGTTGCGAGTTCAATCCCTGAGGGGGCCATTTAGAGATCTGGGGCAAAAATTGGGGATTGGTCCTGCTTTGAGCAGGGGGTTGGACTAGATGACCTCCTGAGGTCCCTTCCAACCCTGATATTCTATGAACCTATCAAAATGGGGTCCTGGTCCATCACTAGGGTTCCTAGGTGCTATGATAATACAAATTAATAATAATAGTGTGAGTAAAAGAGGAATCCCTAAAAACCATTAGGATTAAAAAGTTTCATGCGCGCACACACACACAAACTTCATTTAATGACAGTTAAATTTGAATCAGGACACATCTCACCAACTCAAAACCTGAAAAGCATGGAAATAAGTTAATGGTAAAGTCTCTTGTGTTCCTTGCCATTTTCACATTGTCTCGCTCAGCAAAATTCACATCTCGTTCAGTAAAATTCCCCAACCCTCCAAAAGGCCTTCATTTCCACCTCCAACAGAAACCAAAAAAACAACGTGTACTTAAACTTCCTCAAACTCGCACTGTGGCGCAGAACCTTAACAGTGACCTCAAATGCTGTTGCACAGATGCTCTCTCCCCAGTGTTGGTCATTCTCCCCACCGTGCTGACTGTTTTCTCCAAGCCCTTCCCACTCTTCCATCATGCTCTTCCTCCTCACCTTTCCACTGTCTCTCTGTCTAGTTAATTCCTTCCTAACATAACCTCACTGAAAGCACTGAAATAACAAACCAAAACGTTGTGGAACTAATATGACATTTGCAACCAACTCATTGTGTATTCTGCTTGAAAGTTCTATCCTTTTCTCCTACCCTACATATGACTTTTCTATTTACATTGTAAGTGCTTTGGGGCAGGACTGTCTCTTGTTCTGTATCTGTACAGTGCCTATTACTATGGAAGCCTATTCTCAATTGAACCCTAGACATTATTGTAATAAACATGATTCATAATTGTATCAACACATTGACTATCACACATTCAATTCATTTGGAAAGTTATTCTACCTTAACTTTGCTGAGATCATTGTTAGAGTGGTGCACTACCATCAGAGTATGACTAAGTTGGAACACATATTGCTTCATATCTCTTGGAAGTAGAAATACAAGGAATTTACAAGGTTTTTTGCCTATCACATTATTTCCATGGTTTTCAGGTTTTGAGCTCACAGGTTGTGTCCCAATGCAACCTTAATTGTCACTAAATGAAGATAGTGTATGTTTATTTCTTAGTGTTTTATACATAAGACACACATTCATTCATACACATGCACAGGGTTGATGAACCTTAGCAGATAGTTCCCCAGGATCAGGGAAATTAGAGGGGGAATTCACAAATGACTGAAATGTGAAAACACCTGCATTTTTATGTGTCAATTTACACATAATAGTTCTTAAAACTACAAATGTGTGTTACAGGGTGTTTTCTCATTGTGCGAATTAAATAAAATCAGTTGTTTTTAAAAAGAAAAAAAACTTTGTAAACAACATTTGTCACATACAGCCATAACATCCCTTCACATAGGTCAACAGCAGGATTTGAACGTTCAGACCAGAAATCTACCATTTGACCTACAAGAATAATTGCTAGTCTCTACTTAGTTCAGCCACTAGCGTATGATTTTATGCACACTCTCCCAGTGTATACATCTATTTTCTAGACAACAGTAGTATACTGAAGATCAGAAATTCTTAGTTCAGTACCAGGAGAAGAGTGTGGTTTAGCAGTTAGAGTCAGAACAACAAAATGTATTCAACTGCACCTGGATAGCTAGGATTTGAGTCTATCACATTAAAGTTCTGGGTTCTTCACCTGCAGTAACCTGAGGTAACCATTATAATTTATTTCTAAAATAGGTAGCCAGCTCATACATGACTGCTTTCTCAAGCAGTTAAGTGCATGGGAATAAAAGCTGTAGCTGGTCAAAAAAAAATTTAGGAAACATTTTGCCAATCAAACCAAAATATTTTGTGGAAACGTATTGGTTTCAACTAAAATTTTGTTGGAAAGGTTTCTCAGGTCGAGGCTGGAATGTCTGGTCTGAGACAAAGAGATCCCTCCAGAATAGCCAAGACACGCATCTCACTTGTCTGATTCAGAGCAGCGACTTTAATCTGCATCTCCCACATCCTAAGTGAGTGCTCCAACTATTCAGCTATTGACTATTCTGAGAGAGTGAGTTGCTCTCATGATTTTCCACAAAAAAAAAAAACAAAACAAAAACAAGCCCAACATTCTGAAGGTCTCATTCCTCCAATGAGGGAGGAAAACAAATGTCAAAACATCAGCATTTTTTGTTAAACAGATATTTGTTTTCCCATCAGTCGTAATATAAACCCCAGTAGTACACATGAGATTTAAACTCATGAACTCCTCTTTCAAACCTTCCCCTAAACTACTGGGGAATTTAGTAGGGGAGTGTCACTTTCTACCCACCTCCCTAGGCGTATCATGTTATGTTGTTACTGATAAAAAGGCTTGGTAGAATTTGATTTCTTTTGGTTGCAATTTTGATGGATAATATTAATGTTTATTTTGAGCTTTTTTTTTTTTTTTTTACACTATTTTTATCAATTGACATTTTCACAGTGGGGGAAATTATGGGAGGGATCAGACAACAATGATGTAATGACCATACATGATGAGATTCAAAAAGTTAAGAATTTTATAAAGCTTTAAAATACAAACTGTCAATATCACATGTCAAAAACCACAAATTAAATACTCTTAAATCAAACTTAATTTCTAAAGCAGCATTTTTCTTACTTTGTCTATCTGTAAATTTCAATGACCATTGCTGGAAATATTTTTTAGTAAGTTTGTGTGTATACTGTGAAATCGACATTTACCAATAAAAAACTAATCCTTCCAAGCCTACTGATAAATCTGATAGGTTTGACTTGGTGCATTTCTTTTCAGTTACAGCGAGAAAGTGAAAAATCATGACCCAGATTACCTAACATATAACTGATATTGTATTAACCAGAACATGAAGAGCAGCACATGAAGAAAAGCACAAACCCTAAAGTATTTAGATTTCCAAGGGGTGTCGAAAAAGAGGTAAGACATCCAGTAAAAAATTTAAAAAGGTCATTTTGCAAACCTTATAATTTTCTCTGTAGAAACCCAATTTTCAAACCACCATGAAAAAGTCATAGTAGTAAAAATTTACTTTGTTAATTTTTTGTCATTGTAATGACATTTTTACAAAATAAAGGTTTAAAGCTTCAGTTAAACAGAAAAATTCTCACTCAACCTTACCTACGAAGTTATGACCAATGATTTCATAGTTAGTTTGCAAGTCTCCACTGTCAATGTAAAGGTCAGGAGTGGGTATTCCCATCTCTAGAAGTCTCTTTTCCATAAAGTATTTAGAGAGAAAAATCCATTGTAAGGGTAATTAGATGATTTGTAGATCCCTAATCTCTTTGAGTGTTGTTTCACATCACTGATGAACAGGAAACAATCTAATTTCCACAGCTTATTGGTATCGTTAGCCCAAACTCAGTTATATATTCAAACACTGACCTTTAAAATTAAAGAGATGTAATTTAACAAAGCTATAATTCAACTAAAAACTCTTGTCTGACAAGAATATAGAATACTATTAAAGACTATATTTGCCTGTGATATTAGCCTTTTAGAAAGGTAACTTTAAAGTGGACCCATCAGGGACCAGGATCCATCTTACAGATTACAGTCAACTGTTCTCATAGAACAAAGCAGAAACTAATGAAGGAGCATCCCTTTGAAGTCCAATACTCACCAATAGAACTAGAGGTATGTCAAGGTCTGACCTATGTTGGCTGGACTCATAAAAGCAAGGAGTGTTCCCTTCAGAGAAAAGCCAGCCACTGCAAGACTCCCCCTTTCCTACCCTATCTGCCATTTTAGGTGATTAAAGGACTGGCCTGCTGTAATGCAGTGTCCCACACAGTCCTCCTCCTGTACTGTTCAAGATCAATAGGACTAATCATTAAAAGTCAACCAACTAGCATCAGGGAAACCATCTTCTCTTTACAGGTTTCTAAGGATCTGAAGCCCTCGGAGCAAATTCCTCCACTTCAGCTGGCCAAAACCCCAGCTCCAGCAGTACTCTACTTTCTGTACCGTGAAAAAGCTGCCTTTAATTGGCATAGCTGAAAGTGGAAGCTTGCACAGTCACTTCCACAACAGGAGGCAATCTGCTGCTCCATAGTTGCGTTTCCTCCACTCTGCCAATGTTTCCAACCTCATCACTTATCTGTTAGATTCTCACAGTCTTCTGTGCCCTCTTTCTTACAGCATCCTCTGCACAATACAATCTCCCTGAACTCATCCACAGGCCCCTCCCTATTCTGTCCTCCTTCAAGTCCTTTTTGAAATACCTTCTGTTATGTTGACTATAATGATTCAAGTTGACTTCTATATAAATTGCATATAGATTGCTTCCTATTATTCCTTTTCCTCAGACCTCTCTGTCTACTTATTTGGATCTACTGTTTTCCCTTAAATTATAAGATTCTCAGATGAGGGACTGTCCTTGTGCATTTAGAAAGCCCACTTGGTGAGCACTATCAGAAATAAATAACAGCTTTCCACAACTATACGAATATTTACTCAATGTAGTATGACAATGCATATTATGCTAGATTTCTATACTAAGCAGGCACCTTTGTTAGCCAATAAGAAAGAAATGACACAACATAACATCCTTCTGAGAAGGAGTAAATCGTCACTGAAGAGTCCCTTTTAAGTTAATTTTACTGCCAAAGGTACATAATTCATCATTAAAACTGTGCCAAAGGGCCAGAATGGGCATGAAGAAATGGAAGCTATGAGAATGAGTCACAGTTAAAAGGAAACAGAGCAGGAATTCTGACAGTGGTTAAAAAGGCAACTGAAAAAACACAACCTAGAAGTCTGACACATTGAGTACATGATGAACCTCCACTAAAATATTTAAATTAAATTAAACAAAAATAAAAATGAGAGACAATTTGTAAATGTAACTGAAGGCAGGATGGCAGTCATTAAAATATACAGAATAAGGTGTGAGGCAGATGGAGACAAATAAGGTGTCAAAAACAGGAGAGTAAAATATGTTTGGGTTGTTGGGTTTACTACAAAAAATTAATTCCTTTTTAAAGTAAACACTGGTTATAAATCTGACTGTAAACAACCCAGACATTTTCCTCTTCTGCCTGATTACATAGACTCTAAGTGCGGGGAGCTTTGAGAAAACAAGAGAGGGTCTCCCTGCTCTCAGTTCTGGTGCCACAGCAGTCCCTGGCTTTCAAGAGTAACAACTGGAGAAAAGTCTTGCTTGGTCATAGGATGGAGAATATTCTGTGCAGACGGAATCTTCAGAGAATTTAACTGCCAAACTCTTAACACGCCTCTACTTATTTGTGAACTGAGTTTTTCAGAGGTTCATAACTTGACCCAATTTGGCCATATTTTCACTGGAATAGCTTAAGGCACACTTCTGACACTAAGTCAATCCCTTTGCCAAATTCCAGGCCCATTCCCCAACGCATAGATGCACTAGGGCTTTTCAGCAAAGAGCTGTAAGAATTTTTTTCACCTGGGCAAAATAACATATTTTCTACTAACTATGATCTGAGAAATGAGTGGACTGTTTGCACAGAAATTTTTCCACAAAAATTCAGCCTGATACAGATACCTGACGTCGAAATTTTTGCTCCAAATGGTTGAAGTTTGGCAAAGTTATAAGCAACTGAAAACAGGGTCTTATAATGGAAGGTGTCAGGCAACCTTAACTACAAGTGTTGCTAACTCCACTGTCTATAATAAATACATTAGGCTTTATTGCAGGGATGATATAATATAAAATAAATCTCTTATCCAATCTGGAGCTTGCCCCCAGATACCAAAAGACAAGAAACATTGTTTCTGGACTCAGCTGCTGACAAAAGGCCGCTCTACTCTGTGGTTTGAGTGGGCTGGAGCTCCAGCCTAGGCTGACTTCATATCCACCTGGATGTGCTGCAATTTCCAATACACATGGTAAAAAGTGACTTACTTACTTCCCCACAAACCAGTCCACTCCATTTTTTCCAAAACTGGTCTGTTAATCACAGTGGGAATCACGAAATTCCCTCTCCAACCACACAAAACTTCCAGCTGTGCTTTACTGTCCTTAGTTATATTGATTCAGTACAGGGATTCCGCTATAGCCATGAAGTACATGAATGGCCTCCCAACATGCGTAATTCTTTAACTCTTTATCAAAGATTAAATATTCCAAAGAACCTCACTGCATCACATTTTTAAAAAGTTTAGATTACCCAAATAAAGAACTGAAATGATTCTGCAGACACGAACAGTTGGAGAAAAAGGCAGTTAAGGGAAAAGGCAGGGTTGCCAAAAGATTTCTCTAATATATCGGTTTAACAAAAGTTTGTATGATAATGACAGCTCACTGATTTAGCTGGTGAAATGTTTCCCTGAAACCAAAACAAGGGTTACAAGTCTTTACAAATGATTAAGAAAGTCTATAAAAAGTCCCAAAATAGAAACAATTTTAAAGAATTATTTTTCATTGTTTTGAATTTCCAATATCTGGCCTGAAATCCATTAAAACTTATCTGTGATACAAGGAGTCAATTTTTTCTAGTACCATATTTTATATGAAGTTAAAAAAAAAACAGGAAAATTATAGTACATTTTGAACTTATAATTTCAGTAAAAAACATTTTTTTCTTGCGACCCAGTTGAAGAAAATTGTTGATGCCCACGACCCAACAGAGCTGGGGATGAGGGGTTTGGGGTGTGGGAGGGGGTCAGGGCTCCGGACTGGGGGTGTAGGCTCTGGGGTGTGGCTGGGGATGAGGGGTTTGGGGTGCAGGAAGGGGCTCCAGGTTTGGGGGGGCTCAGGCGGAGGCATGGAGTTGGGGTGTGGGCTTACCTCGGCCAGCTCCTGGTCAGCAGCGCAGCGGGGGTGCAGAGGCAGGGGTCTTGCCTGTCCTGGCACTGCAGACTGCGCTGTGCCCCAGAAGCACAATAGCAGGTCCAGCTCCTAGGTGGAGGTACACAAGTGGCGCCGCGTGACTCCCGCCCTCAGGCACCATCCCCCACAGCTCCCATTGCGGAGCTGGACCTGCTGCTGGCTGCTTCTAGGGTAGAGCGCAGTATCGGAACAGGTATGGACAAGCCTTCCTTAGCCAGGTAGCACCACTGACGGGACTTTTAATGGCCCGGTCGGCAGTGCCGACCAAAGCCATTGCGACCCAGTCCCTTCCATTCTGCAACCCAGTTTTGGGTTGCAACCCACGGTTTGAAAACCACTGATCTAACAAAGATGAGGCAAAGAAGTGACTTTCATACATTATTAATAGAAATTATCCTTTTACACCAATTAAACTATAGTTCAATCACTTTGCTCAATTCATTTGGAATTTCAAAACAAGTTCTTACTTGCAATAATTAAGTTCAACTTCTGATCCTTTAACCTTCAACTCATGCATTTTTAAGAGAGTATGTTTCGGGTGAGGTTTAAAGACATACATTTTACTGGCTGCAGAAATTGGTTTAATTTGCTTTTGCTTAAGATGAAAAACAGAGTCCCAAACCACTTGTGGTCAGAGGGAGAGTCAAACTTGGAAAACGGTACCTATACTATAGTTAAGAAACATCCATTTTACTTTTTATCTTTTATAGCTTGTTATACGTACCCTTTGAAAATTTTCTTAGCCCTCTACTTCAGTTATTCCTTTGGTTCCTTGCTTTTTTTATTTTATTTTAATAGTACTCCAACACTGGAGAAAAAATTAGTAAAAGACTTGAATACAGGTTAAAAATATTTTTCTTAAAAAAAATAAATAAAGAATTAGTACAAAGCCATAGCGAATAAAAGCTCAACTCAGGGGGCAGAAAAGAAATAAGGATTTTCCTAACATGCATTAACAGAAAAATACATAACATGAAACAAGTTTCATTACTGAAGGAACAAATATTTACCTTTGTTGCAAGTTGTGACACAGAAGACGTAACTTCATCATGAAGAAACTGGTCCTTATTCTTCGGGGGGGGGGGGGGGGGGGGGCGGAGAAGGGGGGGAAGGAAATACTACAGTCAGTCAGTTATAGCTGAACAATATGGAATACTTGTTTCAGAATATTCATGATGTCTTTATTTACTCAGCTCATCTCAATGGTAACTTATTATGAAGATATGATATACAACTCAAATGTTTACAAAACTTAATGAAAAATGAAAGATGTAAACAAAACCTCATTCAGATCAATGCCAAGTTGTGTGTCAAAAGTTATAAATAGCCAAACTGTCACAATATATAAAAGTAAAGAAATAAAACTTCCACCAGGGATTATCTTTACCTCAACATTCTACTGATGTTGTTTTGATCTATATTTGAAGCCTCATTTCGATGACCATGTTTTATACATTACTATCTCATGTATAGAGCTATTTTTTTCCTTGGATGTAATTTTACTAGTTCTCACAAGTTAAGCAAGATAAAGCCTGCTCAACGGGTCAAGCTTGCTCATTATATAGACTGGAGGCTTCCAAGGAAAACCAAAGTACTGCAGGAAGTGGTAGCACATTTCTCTTCAACTCAGAGCTAAAACTATTATCCTATTGGGCCACAAGTATACCA
Organism: Eretmochelys imbricata; assembly: GCF_965152235.1. NCBI lineage: Eukaryota > Metazoa > Chordata > Testudines > Cheloniidae > Eretmochelys > Eretmochelys imbricata. The sequence continues at coordinate 39,672,226 of NC_135574.1, forward strand.
TGCTGCCACAGGTACTGTCTTCAGAATGAGACAAAGTATGATCCTAATCACTTGTGCTAACTAGAGACTCTATGCAGGTCTTCCTTAACATCCTGCCCAAATTCTATTCTTCTTACCCAAATTCCCCACTATGGGCTATATTCTCCTACTTCAGTTCCTGTCCCTAAATGTGGTGTAGTGTTTCGGGAACCATTACACTGGCTGTTATATCCCAGAGAAAGCTGCATTTTGGAGATAAGTATAGTGATCTCTACAGGAGATCTCCACAGCAGTAGCAGACCTAGTTGTTAGAGTACAGGACAACGTCAGGACCTCCTGGGATCACAAAGAACTAAAAAATTACTTGCTGGGGCTTTTGGAAAATCATTTAGCTAACCAAAATGCAGAGGTTATCTTTAAAATTGGAGAATACTACTACAGATGAGAGTTGAAAGGATTAAAGAGTACTTTACAGTACTTTAATGATGAAAAAAGTGTTATATAAATTCTAAGTATTATTAAATGGTTAATAATTTTCTTTTTAAAAATGTTGAGGCTTTGAAAAGGAGCTATATTAAAAATAAAGTCCCCCCATTTTCACCTCACTCCTTTGTCAGCTCTAAAAGAGTTGGCCCAGTTTACAAGGCCTTACACTCTACTTTATGGCACATCTCTTTTTTGACGTTTAGATGTAATGCTGCATCCAATCAATTCAAAATTTCTGAGAATGCTCTAGGCATCAATGGGGAGAAACCTACTCATTTTGGTGAAAAGTGAAAAAAATAAAAGGAGGAAATGGGGGACCCACTGAGCACCTGGCATCTGGTTAGCAGAGCTACCAGTTTCAGCAACCTCTTTCATTGTCTATAGAGCAAAGAACCAGTTGGTGGCAGCCAGTAAACACAGTCCATCATATCAAGAGGAAGAGGAAAAAGCCAGTTAAACATTTCCCTCCACACTTATTATATCTTTATAAATATATATATTGAACACAGTGATTTCAAGATAATTATTACTATTAATGAAACTACGTTCACTGCTTTTTTTCTTTCAGCACCACACATTACTAAATGCTTTTATGATTGATAAATAATAGTATATATTTATTTCTCCTATTATTATAGGTGGGAAGGGATTAGAAGGGTTTTTTTTTTTTAAAAAAAAAAAGGTTTTATTCTAGAATTTCTCTACCTGCATATTTCATGCTCAGTTTCCTTTACCATGCCAATTTTTCCTATATAATAATTTTTGATGTTCGAATTATTTCAGAATTATTCACTGTAATTTAGGTTTGGATAATGTACAATATTACACTATTTCTTTTCACTTACATGTTGAACTCGTAGGGCTACAGTCTTCTGCTGCTGAACAAGTAACTAAATGCTAATGTTCCATGCATTTGGTAAACTCTGATCAACAACTTAAAAGCAAATTTCCAGGTTTGGCAATAGAATGTCAGTACACACAACGTTTCCACAAGGAAACACAAGTGTCCTTTTGTTGAACATACTGCAAACCATAAAGTACTCAAGGGATTAACTCAATAAGCTACAAACTTTTTTGTATAAAGATTATACTGTTGATCTACTTTTCCTCAGTTTCTCTTGTGGTTAAGTAATAAACTAGCCTCTTTTGATCATTCACTTTTAATAATAAATCTAAGCTGAGAAAACTGGTTAAACACAAAGAATGTATCAAAAGGGGGGGCATACAGGACAAGAGCTGCCCTACTACATAAATGGCAAATTATTAATTATTTCCAATCAGTGCGTCAACCTCATACTATAAGTCTGGATGTCAAAAATCAAAAGCATGAACAAAGTATACAATTTATAGCAAAAAGAAATAATCTGTAAAACGGATTTGGGTAACGATCACTTTTACTGTAAATCCTTTAAATGTAAATTGTTGCTCTCCTGCTCACCTGTCTTAATTATTTCCCCCACAATTGATCAAGGAATTAGGCACTGTAATTTTAAAATGTCTACACTGTGGTGATTACAAGTGTAGGCTAGGATAAAAACTTGACATATTTAATTTCTCAGGGAAAATAGCAAAGAATATTCCCAGCCTCCCTCCATGCCTGAAAATATGCATAGAAAAAGGGATCTGAAAATCACCCAGGAAACTACAAGCCTGCAAATTAGCCTCTATAGTTGGAAAGATTCCTGAGTCATGGATTACAGATCAAACAGTAAAACAACGATATAGGCCAATCAGAGACCGTCATAACAGATTTAGAAGAGGTGGTCATGCCACCTGATTAACTTCTTCAAAGAAGTGACAACGAGAGCTGTTGCGAAGTAGTAGATAGTTTACTAGAGTTCAAGGTGGCTTTGGTACAGTATCAAAAGAGATACAGAGGGCTAAGTATATTATTAAGGCAGAATTTCTTCTTGTCTGGATTAAGAGTTGGCTTCAAAGACAAAAGGCAATGGTAAATGTATACAGCTTCAGGTAGGAAGGAAGCAACAAGAGGTAACCGAGTGACATTCACATTATGCACCATTTTGTTTGTTGTGCATGAATATATCTGGAAAAAGGGACAGTGCAGGCAGGTATACATATTTACAGTCATGAAATTAAGAGGTCAAATCAACATTAGAAGATGAGCGATCGCGTTTAAATGAACACAGAAAGAACGGACGTTGTAAAAGCTTTAGTGACGTATTTCATTTAATATTACAACAACTTCCTGAAATAAAATTAACTTGGGTTGGAGATGAGCACTGTCACATGACTCTCCATACAGATGTTAGAAAAACTAGATCTGCACTTTTCAGAAGATATTTAGAAGGGCTGTGTGTATCAATATTACTCAGCCATAACTCTTTTACCTCTAGGACATAAGGCTACATGTTCAAGTGCAATGCAATGATTTGGATGTATATCCAATGTTGATTACTAAAGGTGCTGCATTGTAAGGTGCCAGCCTTTCGAAAAGTCATAAATCAAAGATCCTTCTGCTAGCCTCCAGTGGATGGGAACTAGAACAGGTGGTCTAATGATAAGATTGCCAAGATTTTAGGCTTCATTTTGTGAGATTCATTTGCCTATTTTCACAGCAAAGTAGCTAAAATCCATTTGGACAGACTATACAACTTTAGACTTACCTATGACTATCACTGATGAAAAATATTAACTAGATTACTTCAGAGGAAGAGCAGATTCAAGATACTCATTAGGGGGTCAACCATTGTTTTCTTATACAAAAAAAAATTCTTTTTCACCCCCAAAGCTATTCATGATCAAAACCTAAAACGTATCTACACTACCAAAATACACCATCTTTAATTGTAATTGTGAATAAAACATGTTGTAACATGCTTTATTCTGCCCACAAATGTGTTTTTTCCACAGGTAAATATCTAGATTAAAACAACTTTTTTTTTTCTGTCCATACAGAGCCTAAAAGAAACTACTGTAAAGCAACTGGGTAATAAGCATGTTTTAAAACCATGTTTAAATGTGACTATTTATGTTCAGAAGACTGGCCTATGGAAAGTCATCACAGTTAGATCTCTACCAGCCTGAAAAGCAGTAATCGAAGTCTTACCTTGATCTAGTTATGAAAACCTTGTTTACTGTACGGAATTTTTACAAAAACGTCTGTCAGCACTGATGGACAATTTTTGCAGAAATTCTCTGATGCAGTTGAGGCTCAAGCAGCAGAGCCCCAGTATAGCTGTTTGTTGCCACTTCTAATCATATTCACATTGTCTTAAGTTACATTGTGTTTCCACATCATTTTTGCCTTACATGTTTTCATCTTTGAATGGGAGGCAGCATTGTTTGCTTGAAGTTAGAAAAGAAGACAGAGTAAGGATACAAGAGCTCAATTCCTGACTCTTCCACTTGCTTACTGTGTGATCTTATGCAAGACACTCAACATATCTGCATTTCAGTTTTCTACATCTATCAAATGGAATTAATACTTGTCTACCTTTGTGAAGTGTTCTAGATTTTTGGATGAAAGACAATAGATATGTGAAAGTATTATTAGACCATGAGTTTAAATAATAATTTTCTGCATTTTCAATTTCCATTCTCCACCTCCACCACTCATGCAATGCATCAGTGTGCACATACACAGGACAACACAGCACTGGACGACACAACTACAAACATCTTCTAATCCCCAGACCGTTACATTACTGGTATTGTTTCATTGCTGACAATGAGATTGGTGTTTCATCTTCAAGGATCACTTTATGACCTTACTGTGAGGAAAAATAGCAAAAGACTGTTGGAGGGGAAAAGGTGATCAAGCACAGATGCTCACAAACTCTTTAATATGTGGACCACATTTTAATAGAGTGAGTGTCATGGACCACCATCTCTTTCATTCCAGATTGCATGAACCACCTCCTTTCCCATTCACAATTGTGTACTTTACTGTCGTTACCACATGCAAGAATATTAACTTTAGTAAGTATTTAATGTATTTTAAACTTTTCAAATGCTGTTTAGCAGATGCAAAGAAGAGAGAGGACCAGCATGTTGTGACCAGAAAATGCTTCATGGACCACAAGTTGAGAACTACTGAATTGGCATACACAATTCGTTTAAGGATATCTCTTCTGCATTTTTCTGCTTGGTTGCTGAGTTTTTTGGTTCACTCTTTCTTAACAAAAGCATCTAGAAGTCTCAAATTCTTTTAAACTATTTGTTTAAATGCCCTTATTTGCGCGCTAATTCCATAGGTTTAATACTTTATGTGAAATATTGTGAAAGTTCTACCTGAATGCCAAAATTGATTGTGATTTCAGTTGACAGACTTTTTCCATCAATATGAGGAGTTTCTTTTTATTAAAAGAGGCAAAGAGTCCTGTGGCACCTTATAGACTAACAGACCTATTGGAGCCACAGGACTCTTTGCCACTTTTACAGATCCAGACTAACACGGCTACCCCTCTGATCTTTTTATTACATATTTTAATTCTTCCCATTATTTTGTGTACCTCTATACTAAGCCACCTCAACCTTCTCAAGTGGAGTTAGGATCAAAAGATCATATTATTTAGACTTTTCTCATTATAGATGTTTTTTAAAAAGGAACACCATTGAACCATACAAAACTAAAAGTATTGCTGGTCAGAAAAAGGAATGTGCATGATGCTGGAAGTTCTGACATTTCAAATCAAGATAAAAAGTAAAAATATTAAAATATTTTGTGGAATGGAAATTCTGAAACATTTTGATTTTACCAAACAACATTTTCTGAGGGAATGCTGTTCCATCAAAATTTTTTAGCCACGCTCTACCTAAAAGGTGACATCTCACCCACACAGTAAAATGCATATTTGTTACATGCCTCCTGATCCAGAAAATAAGCCCTCCAATGCTGAGAATGCAGTCACACCATTTGGAAAGAGCACAGCATTTGACGCATATATTTATAAGTGCCCAGAGGCATTCTGACAAGACAAACACTCCATCTGAAAACTCAAAAGCTCTCCCCCATCAGTTCTGGCAACATGAGCCAGTTTAGCATCTGAAAAGAAGTTTTCAAATGCTGAAGCTGAACACACTATTTTGAAGATTTATTATCAAATCCACTGTTTTGTTTGGTATGTTGCTTTTAGCACCAATTTTGATGTTAACATAGGCCTATCTGTACTGTACTTCTATACTAGACCTAATACTGTAGTCCTTTCTCAGGCAAAGCTCCCATTGAACTCTTTGGGAGTTTTATCTAAGTAAGGATGAGAAGATCAGACACTATTTATTTGCTGCAGAATTCATGCACTAGTTTTGTTTAATTAGTCTCCATACGTGAATCTGTAACTTGAGTGTGCAATTATTGGCAAAAGGTTTTTACTCCATTACTAACTTCATTTTTTATTTTAAACCATCATCTTCTACCGAATCCTCAATTGATTAAAAGTTTAACTTAGATGGAAAAGCTTAATTCTCTTTCAGAAATTGGGTATTTTAATTTACTTCCTCTAAGTTATTATTTTATATGTATTACAATAGCACCAAGAGGTCCCAAACAATATGCACTGTACAAACATATAGAAAGACATTAATTAGCTGATTTCTTATGGGCAGTATAGAGGAGGTGAATCTTGAGGAGAGAACTGAAGGAGAAGAGGATAGTGGCTTTATGGATCTGTTAATAGAGCATTCCATGCATAAAGGCCAGCATGGAAGAAGACACTGAAATATTTGTGAAAAGCTGACAAAGTTGGCATGCCTGGGAGCAGAGCAGAAGTGGCACACTAAATGACATGACAAGAGACAAAAGCAGAGTTATGAGGGGCCTTGAACTTAATGTAATGAAGCAGGGGAAGCCAGCTGTGGCCATTGCGGCCTTGAGGGGTACCCCATCCACACCAGTGGAATGACTGACCCAGATAAGGGGGATGTGGGGCACAGGAGGAAGAGAGTGAGATGCACTGGGACATAATGGAGCTTCTCCATCAGCAAACTCAGATGCTGCAGACTCTTGTAGACATTCAGGTTCACTAATCCTGGGCTTGACTCCCATTGCAGTCTGTGAAGAACTGCAGCACAGTACCTCCCTACATGCCACCTCAGCATTCCACATGGCTTCAGCACCCGCATGCCTACCCCTACCACTCCACACCTGGGGAAAAATGGACAACCACAGCTTCGCATATACTGATCCGTGAGAACCACAGTTGATGTATGTGTAGCCATAGTGGACATCAGTGTTCCTTCCTCTTTTCATTAATTAAGGTTCAATTTTTTTAAATTTAAATGTGTTTACTTGTAAGTTCTTCAGGTATTTTTGGAGCTGTTTTTTGTAAGTAAATAAAACTCTTTTGTTTTGAAAGTTATTCGTTGTTGTTGGTTTACAACACATGGTACATAAAGCCTGCTTGCAGTGAAAGTAGTGGTCTTGTACACTCACAACCCATAGGATTCATGCCAAACAATGCAGTCATCATAAACACACAGCAAGCACCCCAATATTAATAGATCCACTGTCAGTGATATATGCACAGATGTGCATCTAGCACCAAACAATTCCTAACAGGCCCCCAAACTGTTAAGCCAGGTTGAGCACAGTACACTGCAGCACATTAATGTGGCTTTCTTTTAAAGCTCTCCTTCAAAGTCTCCCTGAGTATAGCTCTGCACTAAGTTCTTCTAATAGCCCTTGTGTCTGGCTGTTCAAACACAGCCGACAGCCACTCCACCTCTGCCCTCCAACCCTGCAGCAACTTTTCCCCCTTTGCTTCACAGATATTAAGCAAGACACAACAGGCAGCTATAATCATTGGATATTTCTCGCACTGAGATCCAATCTGGTGAGTAAACAACACCAGTGTCCTTTCAATCTACCAAAAGCTCATTCAATTGTCATTCTGCACCTGCTGAACCAGTAGTTGAATCTTTCCTCAGTCCTGTTGAAATGAACGGTGTACAGCTTCATGAGCCAGAAGAGTGAGGGGTAGGCTGGACCCCACAGGATCGCTATCGGCATTCAAACATTGCCAGTGGTAATCCGCAGGTTGTGAAAGAAGGTCCCTGCTAGTAGCTTTTTGAACAGGCCTGTGTTGTTAAAGATGTGAGCATCGTGCACATTTCCTCACCAGTCAACACTAATATCAGTGAAACATGCACAGTGAGCCACCAACACCTGCACAACTATGAAAAAGTAGCCCATTCTGTTGAGGTACTCCGTGGCAAGATGCTCTGGGGCCAAAAAAGGGATGTGCATGCTATCAACTGCTCCACCACAGTTCAGGAACCCCATAGATACAAAGCCATCCACTACATCCTGCACGCTGCTGAGAATCTCAGTCCTGAGTAGCAGGAGACAATTAATGGCCCTCACGGTGGATTTGCCCGCTCCAAAATGACTTTCCATGGACCAGTAGTAATCTGGCATTGCAAGTTTCCCTAGTGTGATCGCTACTCACTTCTCCACCAGCAGTGCAGCTCTCAGTTTGGTGTCCCTGCACTGGATAGCTGGGGTGAGCTCAGTACACTGATCCAGGAATGTGGCCTTGAGCATCCGAAAGTTCTACAGCCACTACTCATCATCCCAAACCTGCACTATGATGAGATCCCACCAGTCAGTGCTCGTTTCTTGGGCCCAGAAGCAGCTGCTCAGTGAACGCCATCAATAACCTCGAAATAATTCTCACCATGTCCCACAGCAAAACAACTGCCAGGAACAACAACAACTGCCATCATGTTCCCTGCGGTTCTTCTTGAAGCTCTGCAAATACCAGAGAAGCATAAATCCTGTGCTTGCAATGCTCATGACAATAGTGCAGAGCTGTGCAGGCTACATGCTTCTGCCAGAGACAGCAGGCAGCGACAAGTCTTACACAGATTCGTGGGAATTTGAAAATTGGCACAAAAATTATGGGACAGAGATATTATGGGATGAAGAACACTGCATTATAGGAAGTTGACCCGTTGCTCCCAGTCACCCCTGTGTTACTCAGTTCTGTCCCACCATGCATTGCCAAAACTACTCAAAAGACTGTCCATGGATACCTGTCCATGGTGCACCACACACTCCATCAACACAGCACTCCTCGTGGGTATGCACAATGCCAACAAAAGGAGCCAAGTATGCCTGTGCACAAGCAATGTGCACAAGCACTAACTCTGCCAACATAACTGGTGTCAGCAAAACTTTGTAGTGTAGATATGGCCTCACTGTCAATAGCTGTGATTTTTATGGACTAGAGGGGAGCAATGTAGGCATTAGGGAGGCCATAGAGGGGGGTGGTTATGGTAATCAGGATGGGAGATAAGGGCCTGCAGAAGTTTCTGTTGTCTGGGCAGAAAGAAAAAGGCAGACTTTAGAGATGTTACTGAGTAAGAAGCAACAAGATTTGGACATAGACGAACTGTGCAGTGTAAAGAAAGGAAGAAGTCAAATACAACAGGTGACAGTAAGGACAGTGGTGTTGGCTACTGTGGGAGAAAGCAGGAAGTAGAGGTTTGGGGATAAAGAAAGAGTTATTTTGCAGTGATTTCAAAGAGAAAGAATAATAAGCAGGATTGGACTGAAGTAGACTGATCTACCTCTCTTCTCCTGACCTACAAGTCATCAATGTAAAGATGGTAATAGAAACAATGTGAGCAAATAAGACAGTGTAAAAGGAGGAGAGAAAGGGACAGAAAAAGAGCTCTGTGGGACCTTTATGGAGAGTTGGAGAAAGAAGGAGGACTTACTTAAAGAATTGCCGAAGGAGGGATCAGAGAAGTAGGAGGAGAACCATGAAAGGACAGTCATGAAAGCCAAGGAAAAATAATGTTTCAAGAAAATGTGTACATCTGACAAAGTCAAAACCAGTAGAGTTCAAGAATTATAAGGATGGAATAGACTACTTCAATTTTGGCCAGGAAGAACTTGTCAAGAGAAGTTTTGCTGAATGGAGGAGACCCAGGATGGAATTGCAAAGACAGGAATGAGGCAATGTTGAAAGCGACATAATTTGAGGAAATGGAAAGTGAAGGGGAGAAGTTAGTTGGATTAACATTTACTGCTTTCACTTTTTAACAAAAATAATTAGATTTAATTATAAACAAAATTGAAATACTAATACTTTAGTCCATTCCTGACTTTTAGTAGAGTACCCCAAATCTCTAAATGAAGAATCAAGAATGAAATTAAAAGTAGAAATATTACTGGCTTACAGTCTAAATCAGAATGTGCCTGTTAGCAGACTCTCTTCTCTGAAGCAAAAAGACAAAGACCTCATTCTCCAAATCAGTCAACTTAACCAAACTGTTCATGGAACTTTACTATTTTTTGATCCTTAACATCAAAAACTGATGTCATTGCCCTTATTTGATTTATTTCACTAATATACATCTGAAAGCTTTACTAATTTCTTATCCACTCCTTCAGGGCCTGTGTGAGTTTTATTAATTTAACATGAAAGCTTGTGTCAAAACTGTACCAAAGACTTTTAAACACATTAATTAAAAAGATAACTAAACTTCTGTAGAGCTCAGCTTTGAAATGTTCAGTGAACAGGTCTAAACTGTAACATGAAACATGTCTCTGCATTTCTTTCTATTTGAATATAATAGAAATTAAGATCAAATGAGAACACGTCAAGGAAGAGGAAATCCAGTATTTCATTTTATCTTTATTTTCTTCCTTTAATTTAAAAATGAAAATTTAGTTCAATTCTCCTTCCCGCCGATAATATGTAATCAACTATCTTACTAAAACAGTCAACAACATCTCATGTATTAGAGTTGCATATCATATTGACACATCACTGTCATCTTAAAGTTTCATTTGATTAATATTTTTAAAAGTATAGTATATAACATACATAAGACCTTTAGTCAATGAGCACTTACTCAATATGAATGCCAACACATTAAGTCCTACAAAAGTACAAAAGAAACGTATTTTCAAGTACAGACAATTGACTACAACTTGAATCACAATGAGTATCTTACAAAGTAAATTTATACTCATCATGCAAAGTTGAAGAGCTCTTTGAAAACATAGTAGAAAGAGCAAGTTAAGGAGAATACATTAGATTTTACTAAATACTTGGGCTCTTTAGTTGTATTAAAAATCTACTCATGTATTAATTCTTACTTTAGCCAACAAAGTACATTTTGTGGGCAAAAGAGTTTATACACATAATTAAAGTCATTTTTGTGATTTAAGGAAGAATTGTCTAGTAAAAAGTACATGAAGTCAAATTTATTGTCTGATTAATCTTTCAGAGTTTGTCTTTTCACTCTCGGGAAAGTTTTTAAACAGCGTCAACAACCCAACCCACTTGTGTTATGCAGGCACTTCCATCTTCAGTTAGCTCAAGGATGATGATTCTGTTTTAGGAAACTTTTGAAATTGCATTGGAATGAAAATCTTTTCAACATTTTCATGAAAATGGTGTCAAAATATCCATTTTCTGATCAAAACCTAAGCTTTTTGACTTGGGAAGATAAGGTTAGTTGGTGTCTGTTAAGGGTATGTCTACACAGCAGCTAGAAGCTCTGATTCCCAATTCAAGCACACATGCTAGCCCTGCTCAAGATAGCAGGATAAAACTGCAGCATGACTGTGGCAGCATGGAAGACGGCTTAGGCCAGCCATCTAACTGCACCCACCAGACTCCCTGCATCTGTAATCAGGAGGTTAGCAAAGAAAATGTGTGTACGTCCAAGCAAACAGGAGATCATACCTCTTAGCTGCTATAGTATGGCAGTTAGGGCACTAACCAGCAGTGTAGGAGACCCAGATTCAAGACCCTGCTCTGGATGATTCAAAGCAGTTTCAGATCACTCTGAAGCAAGCAGAATAAGAACTCTGAATCCCCATCTCCCACATCCCAAGCTAGTGGCCTAACCACCAGGCTATAGGGTGAGAGCTTGAGCTCCCTCTCCAAAATACTTTTTCAAAACAGATACATATTTGCAAAATGTTTCAGCTTCAACAAAAAGCATATTTTTACAAGATTTCATTTGGTCTAAAATGTTCTGAGCAGCTCTATTTACAACAATATAGATGTTATTTCATATTATTTTTTAAAGTAAGAAACTATAATAGTTATAAATGTTTTAACACTAATTATGTAAATTGTATGCAGAAGCCTTTGAAAATCCTATTAGACTTGACTTATAAAAATACAGATATCTGATTTTAATGCATGGGGAAGACAATATATCACAAATTCAAAGTGAGATTGAAATGTTCTTGTAACACAACCTGAAAAAATTGATTCTCTCTTAAGAAAGTAGAAGATTAGCGAAAGAAAATGTACATTTAAGGAAAAGGAATAATGATCACATTAAGGGGATCTATTTTGTCATTATGAAAAGTAAGTCTACGCCAAGAAACAATACTGAGCTCTCTCATTTACTTACAAGCATGCAAACAAGTATCTGAATATATGGTCCAGTGGCTGGGCCACAAGACTGATAATTGAAGAGATCCTGGCTCCTAGTTCTTGTTGAACTAACTCTTTGATCAGGGCTAAATATTTATGCTATGTACAGCATGATTAGCCAGGCTGTGCAGTGAGAAGGTAGACATTATTAGGGGGTGAGGACTGAATCACTCTCAAGCAGAATTCATAGCAGAAGCAACTCCACAGCTGTATGTTAGAAGCTTGATCCTGTTCCTACAGAAATTAGTGGCAAAATGCATTTATCTCAATGGTGCATGATCAGGCCCTAAACCATATCAACTCAATCTAATTGGTTGTACAACCTTATTTCCTTACGTTATACATCCTCCTTAAGACACTTACCTAAATAGTGAGTTGTAAAAATAAAGCATCTTTGTTTTGAGTGATGTTCTATCCAGATAGTTCATTACAATTAAAATAGATTCATCCAAAACAGCCTTAGCTATATACTCTGACAATCCATTTTCTCATTCTCATATAATAAAAGGTTTAAATAAAGGAAATCCTTGTTAACTAAACAAATGTTTTACACTACATTGAATATTTTACTACAATCATCAAAGCTGTTTTGATTTCAACAAACAAGCAATTATAGCTTATATTGATTTACAGACTTCTCTATAATTACTGTACTAATATATAACATAGACTGGGTAAAGAATTTCTAACTACACACCCATGGTAAGTCATCAAGAGTTATTGAATGATTAGCTTGGTATACTCCTGTGCTGGCACACCCCATCCAGTAAAATTAAACTTCAATCAAATGCTGTAATTATAAGGCACTTGCAAAAAAGAATTTATCAAAACTAATAATAGTGGTAAGCCATTAGACTCACAATTACTAATGGAATCAGTAACTATTTTAGTTGTTCTGTTTGACATTTGACTAATACCTCTCCCTTACCCAAACAGAACCTTTACTCCAGCTTGTAAATGTATCTTTGTAGTATTTATGCAATCTTTTGTGTGCTGAGGGATATCTAACAGGGAAAAATCTTCAAACAACATTGTGTCTACTTTAATAATAGCAACAGCTGCCTCTCTTTAAGTATAAAAACACGCCAGCCATAACCTAAATCCCCCCCCTTTTATATTTAATGGGGATCATGCCTTTGGGGATCATTTGTTTGTTGTGTTCAATGGACTAGTTGCAGTGCCTGTGCTTGGGGTGGGAGAAAGAAAGTACCCTGTGTAGTATCAAGTCGTGGGAACGAAGGGCGGCAGGTCCCAGCACTGCAAGAGGACCGTTTTTAAGGAGGGAATCCGAGAATCCCAACAAACAGCAGCAATTTATACCCCCTCTACAAATGCCCCGTCGTTCCCGAGTCACGCCAAGCCTCACCACCCAGTGAGTACAGACAAGTGAGCGGGGGCAGTGGGTCCCACAGAGCGCACGGGGGTGCCGCGATGCTGGGCACTCTTGTTATTAACCGAGTCCCCGCTCCGGTTACCTGCGCGGCGGCGGCGCTGGCTGCTGGCTGCGGCGGCGGGTCTCGGAGCCGGGTCTCTTCCTCCTCGGGAGAATCATCCAGGAGAACTTTGCTGCTCTTGTTGAGTTTCCACATGATGGGGCGTGGGGGTGCCGCCTCACTCAGCCCTGGGACGGGGGGGAAGGGAGTGACTCCGCGGCCCCGGACGCGCCTGCGAGCGCACTCGGGCACTCGCTGCCGGGCGGGCAGAGCTTCCCCTCCCTCCGGCCCTATACCAGCCCCAACCCCCTCCCCTCTCCTGCCCGCATCCCCGCCCCGCCGGCCCAGGCGGCCCCCTCCACCCGGACCAGTGCCCGGCTCCGTCCCAGGGGGCTGCGCCTTCTCGGGCCCCTCCCGCCGGCCGCTCTGTCCCCTGGTCGCAGCGGCCGCGAGGAGCTCGGCGGGGAAGGTCCCGCCCCCGGCCGGCTGAGCGGTCCGAGCGCGGGGCTGACAGGCCCGGAAGGCGGTGGCCGGGGGAGGGAAATGCCGCTGTCTCTCTGGCCCCTTCTCACCTGTGACCTTCCCCCACCAGAGCCGCGGCCCGCAGCCGCCGAGCGGCCGCTGCCATGTTTGCGAGTGGCGGCGGCGGCGACGAGCGGAGGGAGGGCGGGGGGAGCACGGGCTTTCCGGTCACCACGGCAACCAGGGCGGCTCCGTCCGGCCTCCCACATCCCGCCGGGGCCTACCGGGGGAGAGGGGCGGCCCTCTGCGTGCCCGCCGCCGAGCGCTCGCTACCCCAGAGCATCCACATATCAACGCCCCCCCTTCACAGTGCCCCACGCACAGAGAGCCTCCCGTCCCTTCACACTATCCCGTGCAGAGAGTGCTGCACACAGACAGCACCCCATCCTTCACAGCACCCCCACACAGAGCACCCCACTCCTTCACAGCACCCTCAGACCGCCCCCAAACAGACAGCACCCCAGCCCTTAACAGTACCTCACTCTTTCCCAGCACCCCTACAGATAGAGCCCTGGACAGACAGCATCTCACCCCTTCACATCCCTCAGACCACGCCACCACACAGACAGTACCTCTCCCCTTCATAGCATCCCATACTGAGCATGCCACACAGAGCACCCCACCCCATCACAGCACCCACACACAGACAACACCCCGGCCACCCTTTCACAACACCCCCAGACCAACCCCACACAGGCAGCACCTCACCTCTTGACAGCACCCTTGCAGACAGGATCCCACCCCTTCAAAGCACCCGTAGACCAGCCTCCACACAGAAAACACCTGGCCCAGACAGCATAGTATTAGGGGAAACCATTTCACTAGGAGAGTGGTGAAGCACTGCAATGGGTTATCTAGGGGGGTGGTGGAATCTCCATCCTTAGAGGTTTTTAAGGCCCGGCTTGACAAAGTCCTGGCTGGGATGATTTAGTTGCTGTTGGTCCTGCTTTGAGCAAGGGGTTGGACAAGATGACCCCCTGAGGTCTTTTCCAACCCTAATCTTCTATGATTCTATGATCTCACCCCTTTACAGCACCCCCATGCATAGAACACCCTGCACAGAGAGCACACTACCTCTTCACATCACCTCAAACACAGACAGCATCCCACATAGACCGCCCACATACAGGCAGCAGCACGCCACCCCTTCACAGCACCTCCATACAGAGCACTACACATAGTGAGCAGGCTACACAGCACCCCTCACACCACCCACACACAGAGCAACCCCACCCACCAATCCATCCCTTCACAACACCCACACAGAGCACCCCCCACAAAGAGCAACTGCATATTACTCGCCACACAGACAAGACCTCTGGGCTACCCTACACACAGAGAGCATTTCACCCTTTCATAGCACCCTACAACACACCCCAACTTCTTATAGCACTCCACACACAAAGCAATGTACACAGAGAGAATTTCTCACAACAGCCTCCACACACAGCACCCCATCCATCACTACCTCCCAAACACAGAGATGGCACCTCTTACAAACCATTCACAGAGACAGCACTCAGCACAGTTCCCCACATGTAGCATGCTACACAGTCAGTTCCCCTTGCCTCCTTTGTAAGGTGCTTTGAGATCTATTGATGAAAAGTACTATACGAAATATCAGTATCATTTTATTATTATATTAGTATGCCACTGCACACAAATACTTTCCCATAGACAGTACCTCACATGCAGACAGTATCCCCCACAGCATTCCATACATACATGTACAGCAACCCACACAGTCACTACTCTACCCCCCAACCTTACCTGTACACTGTCACTTCCCACTGATCACCCACCACCCATACAATACCGCCACACAGACAACCCCGAGAACAAGTTTCCACAGTACTCTACACCATTGGTTCTCAAACTAGGGCCGCCACTTGTTCAGGGAAAGCCCCTGGCGGGCCGGGCTGGTTTGTTTACCTGCCGTGTCCGCAGGTTCGGCTGATCGCGGCTCCCACTGGCCGCGGTTCACCGCTCCAGGCCAATGGGGGCTGCAGGAAGTGGTGCGGGCCGAGGGATGTGCTGGCCGCCCTTCCTGCAGCCCCCATTGGCCTGGACTAGCGAACCGCGGCCAGTGGGAGCCGCGATCGGCCGAACCTGCAGACGTGGCAGGTAAACAAACCAGCCCGGCCCACCAGGGGCTTTCCCTGAACAAGCGGCGGCCCTAGTTTGAAAACCACTGCTCTACACACAATCACCTCTCACTTGTTGCACACACACAGCAGCCCTAACAGTGCCCTCCCCGCTCCACACAGTCACCAATCACCCCACAAACATCACCTTCTACACAAAGTAGCCTCCTTACTCATGCAGGGACTGCATTCCACCCACTGTCCCCACACATGCAATTACCTCCCACTCATCCCACTAGTTCTTCAACCATCCATAAAGATTTCCAAGACAGAAAATACTCGAATTTCTAATTAGCTGAGCAAAGTGAGATCTTACACTCAACTCAATGGCATTTCTCTGTATGTTCAACCTGGAAATACCAGATTTGATATGTTTAATATTTTATAGATAAAAAATAAGCAGACAAATATCTTTAACTTTTTTCCCCGACAGCATGAGCTAAAGTTTAATGGAAAAGTTTAGTGACCAAAACAGGAGTTTGCCATTGAGCAAAAGAGCAGTGAGTTTTCCTTCAACAGTAATAACAACATTTAACAGTAAATACAATTTTTCCTTTAGATATTCATTCAAATTTCACCCAAAATATCTACTTAACATTTCAAATCAAAATTAAATTTAAAGATCTGAGTAATTATAAAATTTACAAATGTTAACTAAACCTTGGGACAAGTATGTGGGAGAATCTAGGTGACTCATCAGTCTTCCCTGAATTCTGGGAAGGTGGGATCATTATTATTATTTATTCTAATACTTATTTTACATATAGGGAAACTGAGACACTAAAAGATTAAATCCTCTGTGTACTACCAGCCATAGCCTTTTGCAGCACACCTCTCTAGGAGAGAACATCTCTATCTACGCCTGTTCAGCAAGGCTCAGAGGATGGTGTAGGTTCCAGAAACTCTTTACCCTCCAGTACGTCTCCTTGAAAGTTACAGGGTTCTCTTTTCTCCAGGCACATCTGCATGAAATAAGGTTTGGACCCACTGCTTTCTCCAAGAGATGATCCCTGTGGATACAAAGTCCCTTCATGTAAATTAATATTCACCTTTCAAAGGTTGAACAATCAAGCTTAGATACCATAACTAACAAACTAGTCTGCATGTCTGTCCCAGCCAGTTTCTGTATTGTCTTTTTCAAATAGATTGGTATTTTCTTCAATAGAAATTCCCATACAGGCACTCATTTTCCATTGTCATGAATTACGAATTAGGGATGGATGTTTACAGATCTGTCACGGTGCTCTTGGAAGCTGACTGATACCATCTGAGACTGTATGAATTGCTTATCCTTACATGCAATCACACATACCCAGCACATTTACTCACAATGGAGAGTGACAATGTTGCACTCTCTATTGTGCACCATACAAGGGCTTGCAGCATCAAGGCCTAGGTGAGTATATCTGTAGCCTACTTGCTCTACTCTTCTGAACCAATTATAAGTACATATAACAGTGTTTTGCTTAGGGCCCTTTGCGCTGCAATGTACTCCTACCTGCCTATCAGGAAAAGTGGGCATATTTAAGATGGAATGCTGAGTCCCCAAGGCCTGTTACTCAACATGCTGTACATACAAAAGGGGAGTTAGTTTACCTCAATGCCAGTGGATTCTGATCCCACACTGAATCAAAGGTTGCAAATTCAATATAGCTGTATCACATTTTGTGTCATAAAGTAGTGTCTGAATAACATGAACTGAAACCTTAGATGTATCATCATTCTAACCATAGCGCTGATCTGTTCGACTCAGGGTAGGGTTTCTGATTTTTCTAGTTAACTATAATGTATAATTTAAGCATGCGCACACATGCATGCACTTCCCTTAAACCTGCAGTCATAGAATCTGCAGCAATACTGTTTTAGGCCCCAACCTGGAAAATGCACCTGAGGAGTTCCATTGAGTTCAATGGTATTCATATGTGTTAAGTTTAAAATGCGTAAGTGTTTGTGGAACTGGGGCCTTACATGTTATAATAGGTTTTCCATCCAAGTCTGCTTTATTTTCTTTTTTATCCCCATCTCCCATAGAACTAAATCTATTAACAGTGTATGGTAAAATTCCTTTCCAAATCCTCCATTAATATTAACTGAAACTTCAGAGGGCTGAAAGACAAAGCACATTTTCAATTATTAAAGACAGATCAGAGTTAGCATGAAAGTTCCCTTTAAAAGAGCAGGCTGGTTTGTAACTGGTTTTTTAGCCTCTTACTCCTCATTCATATCTAAAACTCAAAGGTTAATCAAGTGCAAGAGACAATCGCTAACATTTCCAATTTACATTTAATTATATTATCTCATATTAAAATAGTAGATAATGATTCTTAAGTTATTTAATTTAGTTTTCATTTGATCATATTAGTTGCTATATAAATAAATAGTTATGAATACATGATCCTACAGTTTTAATCTTATGTCTTTCTTCACCCTTTCCCCTCACTGTTGTTTGTTACCCTAACTTGAAACATCATGTCTAAGATTAGGTCCCAACCCTGAAAATACTTATGCATGTGCTTAATTTTGCTCTCAGGAGTGGACCCACTGGACTACTCACATGACTAAAATTAATCACATGTGTATGTTTTCAGAATTAGGGCCTGGGTCTGGTCTACATTACTTGTTGGATCGGTCCAGCAGGGGTTGATTTATCACATCTAATCTAGACATGATAAATTGACCACCGAGCCCTCTCCCATCAACTCCAGTACTCTACCAAGGCGACAGTCTCAGGTGGAGTCAATGGGAGAGTGTCAACTGTCAACTTATCGCAGTGAAGACACTGCAGTAAGTAGAACTAATCTAAGTACGTCAACTTCAGCTATGTTATTTACATAGGAAGTTGCATAACTTAGATCAATACCCTACACACACACACACACACCCGTGTAGACCAGGCCTTAGACTGCAAACTCTTCAGGGGCAGGGACCTTGAGTTAAATCCTGGTCTCACTGAAGTTAATGGAAAGATTCATATTGACTTCAGTGGAGTCAGGATTTCACCCCTTGCTTTCTGTTTGTTCTGAGATGCCTAGCACACTCTTGGGCAGTATCAATATTTCATATTGATATTTCATGATCCTGTTTCTTTAAACAATTCAGTTTGTTTACAGACTTCTGAAGTTTAGAAACCTTTGGGTTTTTCATCCTCTTTTAAAAGCTAATTATATAAAAATATCAGCATTTTTCCGCTGTCCTCCAGATTAGAAAGTGCACCCCATGAACTCGGCTTGCCTGGTATGAAGGGGAGGCCAGACTCCTAAGGGATACACTCAGTTACAGTGTTTTCTCTTTTATCCTGCTACAAGATGGTCTAAAAACTGATTCAGTGGTGGTTATCAGCAGGATGATAGGAAGTGTGAGAAACTGGGACATTTTGTCGGGGGGGGAGGGGAAGGGAAGATGTAGTTGCCTATATAAGACAAAGCCCCTAATATCAGGATGGTCCTGATAATATCGGGACATCTGGTCACCCTAGCAGTGTGACTTATTTCCTAGAATGCATTGGCTTTATAATGTAGGAAGATTGTGTCTGGAGAAATCCCACCAAGACACAATAAATTATGCCTCAAATATTAACTCAAGAAAAAAATATTAAAAATATACCCCTTCCATAGTGAGTGTCCCCTACCAATAATATATAAAAACCCAACTTCTCAAATCATTTCCATACCTCAGAAAAGGAGAAGCTCTTATCTAATTATTAAAGCAAATCATCCACCCTGCCCCCAACATCAGTGAAGTCTTTCTGGAAGTAAAAACCTAGGTCCACAACTGATGAGAAGAGAAGTGGCAATAGCGACTATAAATAGGCTTGTAAAGATTAGATTTTTATCAGTAAATGTTAGTAAAAATCAATTTCACCATACACACTCAAACTAATTCAAAAATATTTTCATCTACAAATAATCAAAATTTACAGATAGGCAAAGTCAGAAAATTGTTGTTTGAAAAATTCTTAGTTTGATTTAAAAGGCTATGTACTTTGACATTTGATGTTGACAGTTTGTGTGTTAATGTTTATAAAGTTTTAACTTTTTGAATCTCAACATCTATTGTCATTAAATAATTATTTTCTGACACCCCATACTTTCTCACAACTGAAAAATTAAATCAGTAAAATTCAGAAAAAATGCTTAAAATTCATATTTGTGCACAACTGTGAAAATGTAAATCAATAAAAATCTAAAAAAGTTTAAAGATAAATATCAATATCAGTTGAAATTATAAAAAAACAAAAATCAAATTTTGTCAAGCCTTGCTATAAAATACTAAATGATCTGATCCACCCACATTAGTAATGTGTCTCCAACTAGGGCAAAGCTTTTGTCACAGGTGAAAATAAAGTAGTAAGTGCAGCCATTAGAAAAAGGAAATACTTCTTAACTTTAACTTCCTAAAACAATAACAAATCAGTGTCAATAGCCTATTGTATTGAATAGGCTGTGTCTCAGGTCCAGCAAGGGATAGGATGTTAAAAAAAATATCATTTACTGTTGCAACATTAAATGGCTAAGCATGATTCAAGGTTTCATGCCAAGTTATTGCTGGCTTATGTCCATTGTAACAACCACCAGTTAAAATCTCTTTAACCCATTATTAAACTCACAGAAAAATAAACAAAATATTTAAAGCATTTCAAGACTAAGAATTAAGGAAAGCTTTCATTTTAACAATTTTCCTTATTCCCTTTAGATGTGCAACGTCTCCATATGGAAAAACTTCTGTTTGACAGTCTCTTTAGACAGCATTATAGATTGTATTAGAAGTTCTTTTTGGAAGAAGAAAGACAACGTTCATTTATATGGTCTTGAGCTATTATTATTTTTGAAATTCAATCCTGTTTCCTTTAAGAAAAGATATGCCAAATGGAACAAAAAAAGAATAACAAACACGGAAAATGAAGCTTCTGTCTCTGGTCCTTACTTTTACTTGCATACTAGCTGCTGGGAAAGTGAAGGCAGAGTACAGGGTCGTATATACCACAATGAGAACTGACATACTTTTTACCAGCATCAAGCTCTGTAAGGCATTGCTTTGACCTTGGCTTTTTCAACACAGGATCTCAGCAGTGTTCCAAAAGGTGAAGTTGTTTTGGCTGACTAATCTAGATTCTTATTAGATAGAAGGCAAAATGAGAAGGATAAGAAAGAAGACAATTAGGGTAGAGGAAGGAAAATGCCAAACTAGGAATGACAGTCAGACGCAATGGCTTACATCCCAGGTGTTTTTCAGGATTTAGCTGAAGCCGGTAGAGGTGGTGACATCCCCCATTTTTCTCTCTAATTAGTGTGGTCAAGACCTCTGTCTGAATCGGGACAACAAAGGCCCAGTGGTGTTATGGTAGATCGCAGGATGCCAAGAGATTTCTGGGAGGAGGAGAGCAGGGGGAGTTGCAGCCATTATGGCAAAACTCTTTCCTTCCAATCCATTCATCCCATTGTTCCCTTTCAGGGACCCCCAAATAAGCAATGTCCAAAAAGAGGTGTCAACTTCATCTGATTAAACTTAACCACTCAAAACACATTTTGGTGATTTCAGCTATAAACATTTCCTCCCATTTTTAGAATATTTCAACTTGTCATCTCCACCCACAAGTCTGTCAGGAGCTTTAAAGACCCCTTATCACCATTCTTTTAACTTAAACAATCTAGTTCGTACCAGTCTTTCTGTCTCCAACTTCTTCTTACCCTTCTACACAATTTAGTATAATGAGCTGAGTTGGACTTTTGTTGCCTTGGGCAACATAGAATACAGGCCTCTGCACAATAAACTGCTATAATAAATGAAAATTTCTTCCCAACCTCATGGCAGTAATCACAGAAATCATCAAAATGTATGCCTGAAAGGGACTTTGACAGGTCATCTAGTCCAGTCTCCTGCAGGGGACTGGATATTTTCCCATGACGTCCACCTCATGGAAAAATCTGGGATCATGGGTGATAAGCAGGACAATAACAGGTTTTGGATGGCAATAGAACACAAGTTATGTAAGTCCCAAACTCTGAACTCATACTAATAAAAACTTTATATTACATCACACCATCATGTTCTGTTTGTCATATTTGTTTCAGAGAAGCTAATTTAGAAATGATTTAGAGAGTTTTACAATTTTCTATTTGTAACTCTTTTCTTGTAAATCCAGGTTTGTACCAGTATAGTAAAACCACCGCCCACAAGTGAAACAGGCTATACTGGTAAAAAGGCAGCTATGTCTACACTAAGGACGTCAGCGTAGCTATGTTAGTCAGGGATCACACCTGTTCACACCCCTGATTGACATAGGTATGCCTGCAAAAGTCTTGCACAGACATGATATTAAAATGGCTCTTCAAACAGTTCCAATTCTAAAAAATCAGCTTATTAGAAAAATGTTTTTGCTTTTCCTCTAAAAAACTACATTGGCTAAAGCAAGGTTGAGGAAGGTTTACTCCTGAAGCAGAAACAGTTTTTCTATACATAAAAATGTTATGACTTAAAATCTTGTATCTCACTACCTTGTCTTACTACAAACAAGCACTTTATTCCTTAAAAAGAGGAGATTCCCAGCTTCCCACTGGGGCCTTGTTACTTGCGTCTCATACTGGAAAGTCTTAAAATAGGGCTGTCAAGCAATTTAAAAAAATTAATCATGCGATTAGTCACACTGTTAATAATAGAATACCATTTATTTAAATATATTTGGATGTTTTCTACATTTTCAAATATATTGATTTCAATTAGAACACAGAATACAAAGTGTACAGTGCTCATTTTATATTTATTTTTATTACAACCTAATAGAAGTACTGTAGTGCCATCTCTTTATCATGAAAGTTGAATTTATGAATGTAGAATTATGTACAAACAATAACTGCATTCAAAAATAAAACAATGTAAAACTTTAGACCCTACAAGTCCACTCAGTCCTACTTCAGCCAATCACTCAGGCAAACAAGTTGGTTTCAATTAGCAGGAAATAATGCTGCCCAAGTCTTTTTTACAGTATCACCTGAAAGTGAGAACAGGCTTTCACATGGCACTGTTGTTGCCGGCATCGCAAGATATTTACATGCTAGATGCCTAAAGATTCATATGTCCTTTCATGCTTCAGCCACCATTCCAGAAGATGTGTCCATGCTGATGACCGGTTCTGCTTGATAACGACCCAAAGCAGAGCGGACAGATGCATGTTCATTTTCATAATCTGAGTCAGATGCCACCAACAGAAGGTTGATTTGCTTTTCTGGTGATTCGGGTGCTGTAGTTTCTGCATTGGAACGTTGCTCTTTTAAGACATCTGACAGCATTCTCCACACCTCATCCCTCTCAGATTTTGGAAGGTGCTTCAGATTCTTAAACCTTGGGACAAGTGCTGTATCTATCCTTAGAAATCTCACATGGGTACTTTCTTTGCATTTTGTCAAATCTGCTGTGAAAGTGTTCTTAAAACGAACATGTGCTGAGTCATCATCCGAGACTGCTATAACATGAAATACATGTTTCAGAGCAGCAGCCGTGTTAGTCTGTATTCACAAAAAGAAAAGGAGTACTTGTGGCACCTTAGAGACTAACAAATTTATTTGAGCATAAGATTTCGTGAGCTCACGAATGCTTATGCTCAAATAAATTTGTTAGTCTCTAAGGTGCCACAAGTACTCCTTTTCTTTTTATGAAATACATGGCAGAATGTGGGTAAAATAGAATAGGAGACATACATTCTCCTGCAAGGAGTTCAGTCACAAATTTAATTAACACATTTTTTTTAATGAGCGTCACTCAGGGGTGTAAAAAATCCTAATCCCCAGTGTAGACCGCACTATGTTAACAGAAAGGCTTCTTTCATATACATAGCTACCGTCTCTCGGGCAGGTGGAGTTCCTACTCTGACAGGAGAAGCCCTCCCATTGGCATAGGTAGCATCTTCACTGAAGAGCTGCAGCTGCACTCCAGCGTTTTAAGTGTAGACCTGCCTTTAGATAAATAAAAAGTCACTACCAATTGCATTGAGAAATGAGATTTCTACGGAGAATGGAAAAAACATTATGCCATACCATCTACATGGAGAAATTAAGGAAAAGTTTCAGTTTATGTAATTTTCATCTGACATTGATCCAGCTCATTCTCTATTTTCCTCAGTTCAGCCCAGTCAATCAGGAGACAAGAGAGAGAGTACAGACTTAAGGCCCATAATATGTGCCCGTATAATTACTTAGAAATACTGTACAGTAAGTGACACGGAAGTCCAGGAAGGTGATCACAGACTGCAGTAGTGCTGCAGCCTTTGATAAGGGCAGAGTCCTGAGTCAGTGGGAGGGAGAGGGAAGAGAACTATATATACATCTACAAAATTCTTTGCATAGTTATGATTATAAACTAATTTTCTAGTAAGTATGTATAAGATAGCAGTGGTATGCCCCTATATTTTCCTAAAGAATGTAGCACGCCTGTTCATTTTTTTCTCATTTCTTCTAGTGATTCACTGGAATATGACTGTCTCAATCAGAATGTCTTTTTATTGTAAATGACAGACTTTTTAAAGTCCCACTCTTAGAGAGACAGGTTGAAATCCTGGCCTCATTGGAGGCAATGACAAAACTTTCATTGCTTCATTAGGGTCAGATTTCACCCCCAAAATATCTTGATTCAGACAGGAGAGAAAGCTCTTCATGTAGACAAATCTCTAAGTCCATCCATTTAACTCACTCAGATGCTTGAGGAGGTTTACTACTGGGGTTGGTAGGAAGAATGCTTTTGCATAGATGGATTGGGAGAGAAGTTTTTAATATGAGGCTTCCTTATTCTATGCAGTTTGTTGTAAATTTTTTTTTTTTTGTTATATGCAGTTTAAAAAAACAATGCAACCAGGATGCTTGAGCATTGTACATACATTCATCAATATCAACCCGTAAAAAGTGAACTTCTGTTACCAAAGTAAAGTTCAAAGGAGTCAGACCTTCTCTACACCTTAAGCTTAGGCTGACCTAGCCATTTCACTCAGTATGAAAAATTCACCCTCCCAAGAAATGTAATTAAGCCGATTTAAGTCTGGTATAGAGACCACCAAGTTGATGGAAACATTCTTCTCTCAACCCAGCTACCACCTCCTGAGGGGCTGGATTTACTACAACAATGGAAAAATCTCTTCTGTTTCTGAGACAAGCGTCTACACTACAGCAATGCAGTGGCATAGCCCCAGCTTCACAGCTCTGCCACTATAGTGCATGTACTGCTGAAGTGTCAACTTACCCGAAGATTCATTTGATATGCTTCAAGATATAGATGACAATGAGTAATTCTATTTTCTCCCACTTTCCTCTTGATCACAGCAGTAACTTCAGATCCAAAGTATGAATGGAGACTGTTATATTTGCAACATTTCTCCTGGTGGGAATTGTTTTAAGTGACTCTTAACTAAATGATCAAGGTAAGGAACAGAGGACATTGACTTCAATGAGTGATGGACCAGACCCCTAGTTTCTGTAGAAAGTCAAGTTAAATGTTGTTAACTTCTTTGCCAAAAAAAGAAGGAAGTGAAAGCTTTCTCATCAGGAGTCAGAGGATCAGAATTTCTGCACCATTCTTCCTGCTTTGGTTTATGAAGCTTGTCTCACGCTGAGTACCCACCCCGATTCTGATTGACAGACCTCCCATAAGGCTAATCTCCTGCTACAGATGTGTCCAGGCCTCTTCCACTGGCTTCTTCTGTTCCGAGTCTCCCTCTATCCCATTTCTATTCCAGAGTTTACATTTGGTTCCAGTCCCTTTTGTGGGCCACCTATAGTTTTTAATTCCAAGAAAAAAATTACTTACAGGTCTTCACTAATTGTGTATCAGATCACATGTGACAAAGTAGTCTATCACAAAGAATGGCCCTGGGTTTTTGAAGAGATTAAATTGGTTATTTGTGTTCAACTCTCAGTGAACCAGGTGGAAGGGGCTGAACCTTTTACGGGTGGGTCTAAGGAACTATAAAGCTCAGCCACAAGTGGTTTAACTCCAATCTAAGAATTCAGTTTGGGCTGAAACCTGAGAGATTTACTCTGGTTGGGAGTTTGCTTATGTTTAAGGAGCTCAGTTTGGTCTGACGAGCTGGGAGATTTTAGGAAGGGCTGCAATTAGAAGTTTGTATACCTTTCATGGGGAAATTTATACTGGAATATTTCTTATGAAGATCTTACTATAATTTTTATAATTTAAATTATCATATTTCTTTTAGGATCTTGAAATAAAAATGTGTTTTTCTATATTTTAACAGACTCCTGACCTTTCTGAGTCTGATGCATGCTCATACTTCATGGTGTAACAATACTCCATTGACTATCATTTTACAAATAGTAACTTCACAGATGCACTGTATCACTTTTACTCTTCTTCAGTATCCCACAACCTGCTGAGATACTTTAGGATTTCCTTAGGAATGGATCCTACACATAATGCCCACATGCCTACTTTTCCATTTTTCCTCTGGTATTCCTGTCTCAAATATTCATAACTTCTGCTGTTGAAGTGCAGTCCCCTGAATTTGCCCTTCCGTCTTCACCAACACACCACTACCCATTTTTAAGCAGCAGGCGGTATAGTCAAATTAAATTTGCTGTCTTTCCCATGGTTAACCTGTTGTAGGCTTAGGCAATTTGGGCCCGATTTTAAATATATTTAGGCATTTTAAAATGCCTGGAATTTAGGGCCCCAATCTTTAATTGAAATTAATAATTCTTTTGGAAATCTCATTTAGCACCTGTCTTCAATTTTAGGCATCTAAGTATCTTTAAAAATCCACCCCTTTGCTTTTAAAACCATCATTGTCCCTTATCTAAACATCAAATATTGAAATTTCAGAATATTTGTTCTTATCATCTACTTACATCCAAGAAATTCAGATACTTCTGGAAAGTTTGGACATGCACGAAAACTTTTGGAACCAAATCTGAAGTAAGCTCAAACCTTTAAACTTTTAAGATTCACCATCACAAATAGTTATATGTCACCTATAATGCTGTAACATAGGGTTATAATTGTTAAAACCTGTTTTTGTAAATATATGTTCAGATCTTCATGTTCGGCTACCAGTGTGTTGATCCTGAAGTTAAACTGATTTTTTTTTTTTTTTTTTTTGTAATCTCATCCATGCGACCATTTGCCCTTAAACACTTAGTATGTAAAATGCCAATGGACTTAAAAAGCAAATAACATCTGCTATAATCATACTGTGAAACTTTTTGGCTGTGGTCAGTGGCAAAGACGCAGCTGAGCAGTTCTCCCACTGCCTTTAAAGGCAAATATTTAAGAGTGTTTCAGATGGTATGGGCGAGCTCAGCCATCAACCCCCCTAAAAAGCAACTTAAATACAACAGATCTTAACACTACAGCACTGAAAAGAAAATATTTTTCTTTAGAAAACAAGGCTTGGATTCTAAATGTTATATTACATCATGTCTTTTTTCTATAAGCTAATGAAAATCCAATAGTGCTCTCATTTTAATTATAAATGTTTAAAATACTAGATTTTATATATAACGTTTCAAAACTCAAGAGATGCACTTGTACCTATAAAATGAAACCCTATGTTGGGGAGTTCAGGGAGAGATTGTCCCTTAAGGAGGCACAATCTCTTTGAACTCAATTGTGTGTGAGGAGGTGGGGGGCCGTTGTGTAGGTTTCACCACACTTTGGGATACTATGTGTCCAGCTTCCTCAGTGGGCCAGTGTGGCAGGGCAGTGGTTCTCAACAAGGGATACAGGTACACAAAGGTCATCCAAGGCGTACATCAACTCATTTAGATATTTGTCTAGTTTTACAATGGGCTACATAAAAATCACCAGCAAAGTCAGTACAAACTAAAATTTCATACAATGACTTGTTTATACTGCTCTATATACTATACACTGAAATGTAAGTACAATATTTACATTCCAATTGATTTATTTTATAATTATATGGTTAAAAATGAGAAAGTAAGCCATTTTTAGTAATAGTGTGTGCTGTAGGGTGACCAGATGAAACTGACAAAATATCGGGACACATGGGGGAAGTGAAAAAAAAAAAAAAAAGAAAGCGGCCGGAGTTGCCAAGGCAAAAAAAAAAAAAAAAACGCAGGAGTGGCCAAAGCCGCAATATCGGGACAAAGGGCATCCCGACTGGGCATCAGTCAGGATGCGGGACAAAGAACTAAAAATCGGGACATCTGGTCACCCTATGTGTGCTGTGACACCTTTGTATTTTTGTCTGATTTTGTAAGCAAGTAGTTTTTAAGTGAGGTGAAACTTGAGGGTATGCAAGACAAATCAGACTCTGAAAGGGTACAGTAGTCTGGAAAGGTTGAGAGCCACTGTGATAGGGGAAGGAGGGATGTCCCTGCTTCCGTCCCTCCTCTCCCTAAAGGCTTTTTTGGTGATGCTTGCTCCTAAATGTGCATAGAGGAAGCCGTCCTTGTGTTTCTGCAAACATATAAACTGCAACTGTCCCTGGTCCTTATACAGGGCACACAAGTGGAGGATGCTCCTTGTGCCTTCCCCATACACTCATCAGGAACCAAAAGCAATCTATCTCAGGAGTTATGTATATAATGTGATACACAAAAAATAATGAGTAACTTAGGGGGAAACCTTTGTCACCCATGCAGTGCCCAATGAAACAGGGCTTGTGTAGGCGACCTGCATAAGTGCTCGTCCAACAAACCAATCACCAGGCACTCAGTCCAGATTTTACTGCAGGGTATGTGGTCAGTAGGTGGTTTAGTGCACAGACTCACTGGAGGCACCTACTCCTCCCCTGAACTGTCACCTCCAGGGCACACTAGTAGTCACACGTTTCCCTCTGTAGCCCCCTAGCAGTTCCACTGCATCTCTGGTCTTGCATACCTTTGGAAGATTGGGATGGATTTTGCTCTAGGGCAGTTGAAGTTGCTACAGTGTATAAAAACTTACATCCTTTTCTCTTGTGGTTTGATTTTAGTGTTCCGAAACACTCATTAGAAATATTTATTTTAATTTTTTTTTATTTGATTACATAATATCTGGGTACATGTACATGAATTACTGGGAAACAATACAATAACTGACTTTAAACTAAATTTAAAGAAACTCCATTATATATACTCCATTATCAAGACCTACAGGGAAAGAATAGTGGATCAGCAGTCTATCTGTGAGGCACCAGGAATCCTGGGGCTAGATGTGCCCTTAGGTACAACCTGAACAAGGTTTGTGATGTAAATTACACCACCACAGGAGTAGCCCCAGGATTCCTGGTGCCTCACAGATAGACCTCTGATGCACTATTCTCTCCCTGCTTCCTCCTTGTTGGAGGTAGGGGGATTAGTAATTTGGTTCCAGCCTCCATCAACAAATTATGACATCCTCATATGTAAATTTTGCAAATGTATTTGGGAAGGAGCTTATATTAAGCATGCTCGCCATGTATGTGCTCTGTGAGGGAGATAGTGCATCTGGACCCAAGATCTGTGTAGCGCATAGAGGAGTGGATGAGGGTTCTTACTCCCATGCATAAGTGTACAGTCTAAGATGTTAGAGGGCTTTCCCTCAACCCTCCCACTTCCCTGGTTCTTGTCATGCAGACAGCAAGCAGCAAAAGACCAGAAGTCCGAAGCGCAGAAAATGCAATGTTTGTTGGGGTTAGTTTCCAAGCAAGCATATTCTGAAGCACTTCACACCAATCAGGCTTATCTCTATTCTCTGATAGCGTCTGTTCCCCAGTGTTCCGTTCCCAGCACTGATGCCGCAGAGCATTTACCCTGTGTCCCCCTTCCCAGCTCTGATGCCGCAGAGCCTTGCCTGTTCCCCATTCCCTATTCCCATTCCCTCATCCTTTGCAAACATGATTCCAATTTCCCTTTCCCCCACTTCCTGTTTGACCCCAGTTTATATAGTAATATTCTTAGCTATACCTTAACCAATCATTTTACTGAAATTTAACTAACCAATCCTAACATATTGTAACATAATTCTCTAACCAATTATATCCCACTACCCTAATTAATTTACACCTAGCAAAATTAATTATACTGCAGACAGAAACAATTAAAGATTAACAGTCAGATTAACAATAGAAAAGTGGGGGCCATAAAGATAAAACATACAGAAATGCGGGTTTCACAACCACAACCATTGATAAGTGATTTCTTGATAGACAGGATGCTATCAAACTAAGTTTTCTTTAACCATCTTAAGATCTGTTTCTTTATCTGGTGGTGATGGGTATTGTCAGGACAGGATTGTATTCCTAACAGCCCAATACCACCTTATTTCAATGTGACTGATTTGGAACTCAAGGATGTGACCATAAGCTTCCCAGCTGTAGCTAAGCAGCAGAGGCAGCCATAAGCTCTTAGCCTAAGAACCAGGCCTCAGACTATCCTAGTGAGAGAAGGCAGACCTGTGATTTCGATTCTTTGTTTTATACCTCTGTAACTAGCTAAGTGATAAAAATAAATCTAAGTTCTTAAAGTATAGGCCTTTACAGGCAGGCCTGCATATCTATATTCTAACATAAGGGATTGTTTACATGGAGAAATTTACTTCCATAACTATAATTTTATATAGGTGTGTAATTATACAGCTATAGTTATACCGGTATACTGAACTAGTGTTGGGGCCTGGCGGGCCAGTTTGTTTGAAGAGGACTAAATAAATGCAACCCTTTGCGGGGATTGCTAGAAATACCTGTGGACTGTGAGTTCTACAAGGGCCAAGAAGAGGGGGAATACAGAGGCAGGGTGCCATAGATAGGGCCCTACCAAATTCTTGGCCATGAAAAAACGTGTCACGGACCATGAAATCTGGTCTTTTGTGTACTTTTACCCTATACTGTAGGGATTTCATGGGGGAGACCAGCGTTTCTCAAATTGGGAGTCCTGACCCAAAAAGGCATTGCAGGGGGATCAAAAGTTTATTTTAGGCAGGTCAGGGTATTGCCACCCTTACTTCTGTGCTGCCTTCAGAGCTTGGCAGCTGGAGAGCGGTGGCTGTTGACCAGGCACCCTGATCTGAAGGCAGCACCCCGCCAGCAGCGCAGAAGAAGGGTGACAATATCATACCATGCCACCCTTACTTCAGCGCTGCTGATCGTGGCGGCTCTGCCTTCAGAGCTGGGATCCCGGACAGCAGCCGCTGCCCTCCAGCTGCCCAGCTCTGAAGGCAGCGCTGCCACCAGCAGCTGTGCAGAAGTAAGGGTAGCAGTACTGCAAGCCCCCTTTAAAATAACTTTGTGACTCCCACACAACTCCTTTTTGGGTCAGGACCGCTACAATTACAACACCATGACATTTCAAATTTAAATAGCTGAAATCATGAAATTTACAATATTTAAAATCCTCTGACTGTGAAACTGACCAAAATGGATTGTGAATTTGGTAGGGCCCTAGCCATAGAATGACCTTTGGTCATGAGGGGTGCTTGCCAATGTTACAAATCATCTATAACTTATTACTGGCATCTATACATGCTTAAAACATCTATTAATAATGTATAAATACTTTATAAACTATTTATGTAACCTTACCGTACAAAGCATATATAATGTTGTATGTTTTGACAAGATTATGTACTACCTCCCAGCAAAAGGGAAGGACTGTTTCTTACTTTTACAAAGAAAATGAGTTACAACTTCTAAAAATACCCACCAAGACTAGAGTCACTCACAGCCTGCAAATAACATCCATCTAATAATACAAATGTAAGACAATAGTGAGCATTTCTGAAAGAAACTGCTTTCTTGGTGACATTTTTCACTTTCCATCTGACCAGCAATGCTACTTTGTTGAAATTTGTAATGCAGTGCAAGGGAACATTTCAAGGTATCTTCTCCTTTATTTCCCAAGTAAGAAGCTGAAGTTACAGCATACGTGCAGTGTAATTAAAATTAAAAAGCTAAGCAGAAAAAAATCCCCTCTTTCAGTTGCTTTTCAACTGGTCAATTTTTGCTTGGTGAAAATTATATTATAAAACATGACCCTGTAATAAAATAAATGTTTATTTCTCCTGCAAATTACACTAGCTACTTTATTTTAAGATACTGTATATAATTCTAAAGCAGTTAATACTTAGCATGGCCAATTTGAAACAGTCATTGGAATGTTACCACGTATCTGCAATATAACATTTTAAAGTATTTAAGGGAGGCTTGCAAATTAAGTTCTGAGTCTCATATGCTCTGAATGAAAACTGTTTTGGAGACAAGTGCTTTTCTGATGGAACTTCAACTAAAGAGATGTCAGTTTATCAGTTAATCATAGTTTAACACAATTCCTATGTTAACACATAATCATATATTTATGACCTATGAGGGAAGATTGAAAAAATTTCGTTTGTTTAGTCTGGAAAAGAGAAGACTGAGAGGGGACATGATAACAGTTTTCAAGTACATAAAAAGTTGTTACAAGGAGGAGGGAGAAAAATTGTTCTTTTGAACCTCTGAGGATAGGACAAGAAGCAATGCAGCAAGGGAGGTTTGGGTGGGACATTAGGAAAAAATTCCTAACTATCAGGGCTGTTAAGCACTGGAATAAATTGCCTAGGGAGGTTGTAGAATCTCATTCATTGGAGATTTTTAAGAGTAGGTTAGACAACACCTGTCAGGAATAGTCTAGATCAGAGGTTCTCAAACTGTGGTCCGCGGACAACCAGTGGTCCGCGAGCACCATTCAGGTGGTCCGCGGATAGTTCCCTTTCAGTTGCGCACCCGGGTGGCCGCACACGAGAGAATGAAGGGCCACCCACCTAATTAGTGGAGCCGCGCAGGTGTGCCTGGACCCTGAAGAAGGGTGCCTATATCCTGGAAAAGAAGCACGGGGGCTGCTGCAGGCAGGGAGAGACACCCCCCCTCCTTCCCAGCCCCAGCTCGGGGGCTGCCGCGTTGGGGGAGAGAGGGAAACATCCATCGCATTCAAATGGTAAGACTGCTGATATTAAAATATAAGTTGTGTGCTTTTATTTGTAAAACAAAAAATGTTAATTATTATTAAGGTTTTTTTTATATAGCGCTTTTATCCAAAGCGCTTTACAATAGTTATCTAATGGGACAAACAGCATTTAGAAAGATCATTAAGCGGTCTGATGAGACCCTCAGCCATTTTCAAGTGATCCAAGAAAAAAAAGTTTGAGAACCACTGGTCTAGATAATTCTTAGTCCTGCCATGACTGCAGAGGACTGGACTAGATGATCTCTCGAGGTCCCTTCCAGTCCTATGATTCTATGATTAACATATAAAACAAACTTAAATTATATTAAGGTTGTGAGAAATGCCTCTGGGCTGCCACAAAAGAGACCTGGTTCCAGCTCATTCTCCACTATCCAGGTCAGTTTAGGCTGGAACCATGGCAAAAGCAGCAAATCCAGCTCATAGAGAGTACCTCATATCATTTTCAAGCAACCCCTTCCTGTCAAACCAGGAATGGCAGAAGAAACTATGTCTAACCCTCAGGATTGGACAGGATGTTCTGAGATTGGGCCTTTGAGGGTGAGAAGGAAGGTAAAAATTATGTAGTGGGGAGGCAGTGGGGAGGGATCTAATATGTTGCCCAGGAAAAGAGAACCCCTACAAAAAGAACTTTTTTGGCTCCAAATTTCTGTTTGATTTTTAAAGATATTTATCAACCATCCAGATTTTGTTTCTCTTCTAGTATTTCTTGTTGTGTCTTGGAGTCATTTGTAAAGTTGGAATAATACTTACATGTTATGGTTTGCAAGTTTCAAACCCAGGTTGGTAAGGTTAATGGGAGCAGCCACACTCCAGTCTGCCACCTGGCAGCCTGCTAGGAATAGCTTACCTGAGACCCAGGATGCCCAGCCCCAGTGTGAAGCTCTGGGCCAAGGTCCAATGGCAGACTGACTGGTTTGCTGGCCTGCTTAAGCCAGCAACAAACATGTGAGGATGTCTGAAAAACTGAGTTTCCCTCTGCTCAGGACTGTGTGACTTGTGCTTGCTGCTTCCCTGGCTTGATCCCCTAGCATTCCAATTTGCGTTGATTCTTGGCATCTGACTTGTGTTTCCTGACCTCTAATTTGTTTCCTGCTTCTGGCCTACACTGGTTCTTGCATTGTTTTCTGATCTCCAGTTTGTCGCCTGCTTCCAACCTGCCAGTATGCTGACCCAGCTGACTCCTGTCTTGTGACGGTGAGCTCTGGTCTCTGACTGCCCATGATCCAGCTGTGATATTTTGTACCTCTCAGAGGTGTTTTGAATATAAATGAATGGGTCAGATTCATCCCTGGATTGAATTGGGCCCAAAGTTTGAAGACTTTTGAGATCCTTGAATGAAAGGCTTTATAGAAGTGCAAAGTATTAGTAAGTATTATTATACTGTTAACTGCAGTTATAATCATATTTATACTGTCAGTCTGTTCCTATGAAAAGAATTGTGATGATCCACTTTAATCAAATTCTGTAGACCACAGGCAAAAGGAATTTTGACTGAATGAGGAAGATAGGATTTAGCCATAAGATTTAATGTAAGGTTCATATACTAAAAAAGGAGAAGAGTAACTAGGAAAGAAGGCCAATATTTTCCAGTCTAGGTACTTAAACGTAAGTCTCTAAGTCCATACTTATATTCATTCCATTTAGCTATCTTTCAATAGCTCCAGCTACTATTGTCTTAGGTGGGAGCTGGGGATACTCCGGATCTCTGAAAATTAGGCATGTTGTACTTATTAACCCAGCTATTTCTCAGAAAGATGCATTATAACTGACATGTCTGCTGTGGGTGAGGGACATCTTAGAATCATGCAGCGCCAGAAGGAACCTTAAGTGATCATCTAGTCCATCCCCCAATGCCAACACATTGAACTATAGCTAGACCATCCCTGACAGATGTTTGTCTAACTTGTTCTTAAAAATCACAAATGACAAGGAATCCACAACCTCCCATGATAAGCACTGGAACGGGTTAATTATCCTTATAGTTAGGTTTGACATTATGGAAACTTTCTAAGTCTCTTGTAATAATAGGCTTAATTTACTTCTCCTACCCTTGGTGGATATGTAGACTAATAGATCGCAGTACTCTTTATAACAGCCCTTAACATATTTGAAGACTGTTATCAGGTCCCCTCTCTCATTTCTCTTCTCTAGACTAAACATGCCTAGTTCTTTCAACCTTTCCTCTTAGGTCATGTTTTCTAAATAATTTTTCTAATATAAGTTTTTGTTATCCTCTGGACCCTCTCTGGTTTGTCTACATCTTTCTTAATGCGGGGTACCCAAAACTGGACACAGTACTCTCCAGCTGAGGCCTCGCCAGTTCTGAGTAGAATAATTATTTCAGGTGGCTTACATATGACACTCTTGTTAATACATCTCAGAATAACATGTGCCCTTTTCACAACACATCACATTGTTTATTCATTCAGTTTGATCCACTATACCCTCTGCCTCATTACAAGTCTCTGCTGGCAACAGACCATGATGCTGTCACCTGCTGCCATCCACAAGTGGTTTGCTAGTGTGACTATACCTGTATAGGCAAACCCTCCCAGTGTAGATGCAACTTCTATGGGAAAAAACATGATTTTTGCCAGTATGGTTTATACTAGTTCTCCAAATTAAATAAACGACGCTGTTGGAAATGCTTTCTTTGACAATATAACTGTATCAACACTAGGGCTTTTGCTAGTATTAAAAATCACACCACTAACCAACATCATTATACTGGCAAAAGTTTCTAGTGAAGATGTGACCTTAAATTTTATAACACCATGTAGACGGCAGCCATTTTAACCGTATATTAACATTTCATTTACTAAACAGAATACATTCCTGTATGAATACTCGGTCATTAGTTCAGCCTATAACTTCTGATTGTTAATTTTTTATACATTAAAGAAGGATGTTTCTTTTGATTATTCATTTCTTGGCTCCTTCAAGCTTTCTAACAGAGATGAAACTTACTAAATGAGCCTACACTTGGGAATACAAAAAAAAATCCATCTTCATTGCCAGTGTATTAGCATAAACTGTTAGAAAATTCTAACTAAATTCAGGAGGTGTGCAACTATTTCACAGGAGAAGGGTACAAAATATGAAAAATTCATCCAGCAATATAAGAGGATATACTAGAAAAATATAGAAAACAGATAACTGTAAAATATAAGTCATTTGTGGGGAAGATAAAAATCAGATATACAAAAAG
Source organism: Eretmochelys imbricata (assembly GCF_965152235.1). Classification (NCBI taxonomy): domain Eukaryota; kingdom Metazoa; phylum Chordata; order Testudines; family Cheloniidae; genus Eretmochelys; species Eretmochelys imbricata. The sequence goes on from NC_135574.1 coordinate 39,708,286, forward strand.
ACTTACAGAGAAGTGAGCACTGTTTTTTAATTCCTACTATAAAACTATGTATTGCTCACTACAGAGAACAGGCTAAAAGCTAGAGCTACTCACAAAATGGAAAAACATTTTGCATTTTTCCCTTTTTTGGGTTTTTTGAAATCAAAATTAATATTATAAAAATATTCCAACCAACTGTAGTGAAAACAACCCCCAAGCTTGTCATCTGATAATCACCCCCATATCAAGAACTGTTGTTTTGGGAAGACATGCAGGAGTTTCTCTTCTATGACAGTCTCAAAAAAAAATCAGTTGTATATTTGACAAAGCAGATGCAGGTTTCCTTCTTCTGAAAGTGTTAACTTACAAAGCAAACAGCTGTCAGTTCCTCAGTTTCTTCTCCTTCAGTGTGATGTGATATGGGCTCTGTTTACTTTTTCAGACAATATAGGTCTGTTACAGGGCCTCCCTGCCTCCTCTACAGACTCAATAATTTACAGCCACAGTAGCGAAGTTCTTATTTGTGTCACTGTATGTCTGTATTTCTGTAACTACAGTTGTGTGAAAGTTAACGACCATCCTCCTGATTATGCTCCTCTCTTGATTTTTGCGAGAGATCAGCAATAGATATGTTACAAGAAGATTATGTGGATTGTGTCAAATCCTCTGATTTGTGGGTACTGGCAGGAACTGCGCAGCCTGGAGGATGATGCAGAATAAGAGCAGTAGCCATAGCTTGGCAAAATAATGAAATTATGGTAAGACTTCCTCCTTACTGTCCACAACTGAGCTATCATCATTTCTTGGGTGCTCCCATTCAAATTGCTTAGGTCAATGATATATTTATCTTCCTTACTATTTTTAATCTCAGCAGATCTCATGAACAGATGGGGTGGACTGCAAATGTGAGCATAATCTTTGAAGGAAAACACCAATGGCTTTTTTTTTATTTAAAATTTATCTTGGTTTGTACATCAAATGCCGTGGGGTTTGCCTTTCTTTTTTAAAGTAACATTGTAATTAATGCTACAAAAGAGGTAAAGCCACTGCTGAGCTGGAGCTGTCTCATAGGGGCCACTTTGTTAAAGTTGTAGCGTCATTTTGACAGAAAAATTGGTCTGATTTCCCTGCCCCTGATAAAGTTCAGCCCTTCCGTACATACCCTTAGTTTACCCTTACTGGAAATGACTTATTGTTCAGACTCATGAGTACACTGAAGCGAACATTTCTCTTTGAATGGAACTAGATTGCGACAGGAGCTGAATTTTTTTTAAAAAAAATCCCCAACAAAGGTTCCCCCATATTCCCCTTAAATACCTTCATCCGTTCTCTTGACTTCAGATTTTTCTGACATTATCACTTATATCTTTAGTATGTTTGTCAGGAACAAAATATAACCTTTTTCAGTCAAAGGACACTTACACTGTTTCTTGTTTAAATGGGAAGCGGTTAGGTTCTCCAATCTCTCAGTCTTCCCTTCTGAAAGCATATGCCACAGGGCTGGTCAGCCAATGATACCAAACCTGCACCCAAAGAGGGCTCATAGGTCATACAAGCTTTACCTCACAGAAGACAGGCTGATATGCTTTCTTTTCCTGATCATATTCCAGCTGCAAGCTATTTTGTGCTGACAGAGCTCACTTAAGCCACCTTAGAGAATTATCACATCTGCTTTTGCTCTGGCTGGGGCTCATGGGGTTCTCTCTTTCTCCTTTTAAATGAACAGATCCATCCCCTGTTCTCAGAACTTTTTTTAAAAACACACTATTTATGGGTACATTCGCTGTTGCCTTCCCTTTCCACACCCAGAAACTAGGGTAAAGAAGCTTGGGGCAAGTGGTGATGAAAAGCTCACACCCTGAATTTTAGGCCCTGTAATGAGGGACCCAGAAAAATAGGGAGCTTTTGGGGGCTGGGTGAAGGTGGCATGGCTTTTAACTGGTCCTGATATGGCCCCTGTATATAGAATTTTATTGTAGGCTACAGGGAAAACATTTTGTTAAAATATTTTCAGTGCATTATTAGGAGATGTGGACACTGACTTACATACAAGTTATTAATCTAGATACGCATCAGTTCAAAAATGAGGAAATACATGTTTAAGAACTGGACATCTGCAATTAAGTTTTCAAGGCTGCTCAGGATGAAAGATGCTCTGGCTTAGGCTCACCCCTGTGTAGGGGTCGTTGCACAGCTGCTGCACCTCCCACAAGGAGCCCTGTGAAGGACCTGTGACACTTGGTACATCTACATTGTAGCTAGCAGGTTTGGCTTCCAGCTCAGGTAGACGTACATGCTCTAGCTCTGCTTGAGAACAACCTTGTATGAATTTCAGGTAGTGAGCCTGAGCCATCACCCATGCCACTGTGGCTACATTGCTAATTAAAATTAATTACTAATCTAATGTGAAAATACACTAATTTCACATTGGGAATCACACCTCCCAGACATATTGTGTAGACATATCCCCTGACTCATAGCTCCTTCTCTACTTCCTCTCACTCCATGGGGAAGTTATTTACTGCAGTCCTTTACAGTACAGTATCTTCCTTCCTCCCTTGTGCTGTCTTAACACTGCTGGCTCAAGCCATTGGGAGGCAGAACCATGACTCCACCCATTCCATGCTCACCTGCTGAAGCTGTGATGTGGGGAGTGTTACCATGCCTGTGTATGGTGGGGAAGAGGAGAGGGCATCTTACTCCTCAGTGCCAGCCACGTTATATTGACTTATAATCTGGTCCTGTGGAAATATTAACAAATACAAGTATCAACTTTCTTTCCTTTTATAGTGTGCCTTCTACAGCTCTTAACTTTCTTCTGGATTCTGCTACTGCGATAGACAAAAATATTCCCTTATGTGTGTATCTTTAACTCAGCCTTTAGTATGATGATACACAGTGCAGAGCAGCTTCTTAGCTGTGAACTGACAGTACCACAATGCAGTACTTGGCATCTCCTGCTCCAGTGGAAGAAGTTCTTGGATCACCTTCTCTAACGGCTTGTCTGAGTTGGAAACTTACTGAAATAACTATTCCAGAATAATTTTTCCAGAATATTATTTCAGTATAAGCCCCCATGTGGACACTCTTATTCCAGAATAAGTGTGTTTCTTTACAATTTAGCTTAATTTACTTTCCAAGAAAAATCAGAAAAAGAGTATCCATAGGGGGGCTTATAATGAAATAACTACTCCAGAATAATAGCTAGAATAGCTCTTTTGGTAAATTGCCAAGCGTAGACAAATTCTCAGCATTCTGCAACCTGTACTTTACTGGGAAAGGAAAATCCTTTTGCCAAAGAGTCTTACAAAGACAAATGAAAAGCCTTTTAAAATGTTATCCTGAACTGCAGCTGTTGTGACAAGTGATCGGTCAATAGGTACTGCACTTTATTTTTGGAGCTTGAAGAAGTGAAAGCAGAATTTTAGCTTGTATTGCATTACTGTATTACTCATTGAGTTGCTTTAATCTTAAATAGGGAAAGATGATTCACTTGTATCTAATGGCAAGGAAAGGAAATGCTGTTTAGAATACTGAAATGATGCATTGGTTTATTTCTCTTGCATTATTTCTGAGGTTTGTCATTACAGTTATAGGGACAGATACTGGGCCTTGTCTCTGAAAGGGACTATAAAGCCAGTTTAACTAACTTTAGGGAATCCTCTAGTGGTACAAAGTAGATGTAACTGGTTCTATGTCCCCTCCCTCCCTAAACATAAGGAGCATGGCCAATGGAGAATTTGTACCTGGAGTTCTCTTGCTTCACTCCAGTGATTCCCAGCTGCTGGAATTACCTCTTGTGGCTTCTGCAGCCAGCTACAAAGTAGAACAGCCCTGAATCTGGAGTTCTGTCAGACCAGAGGATAGGACAGATCATATACAGTACATGTATTTCAAGTGTTGTTCATATCCCAGTAAATACTATGTAACTGGTATGTTTTCCTATAGCCTGTAATACTCAGTTTCATACAGTTTAAAGATAGAAGTCCAAGGTGTTTGCAGGAAGCAAGTTAAGAGGCCTGTTATAAAAGGTATGAGTCCCAGGAACGCTGGGAAGACTGAACTTTATTTCTTGGTCCCAGACACATCATCTGGGTCTAGTTTAGAAAGGGTTAATATACGTGCTACATGACAGAAGTCAGCATCCAGCGGTTACTGTTACGAGCCCAAAAGATAGAAAATAACGGTCATATGATTATACAAATCCTTCTGCTCAGTTTGGCTAATAAAAACCCTCAGTTATTCATAGTACAGGGATCTGCCTGGTGTATAGTTAGTGAAAAATAATTGTTGTTCATTTTATTTTCAGCATCCAAAAGCAAGTATTTTTGGACAGTGAAAAATACTACTACTAACATAGGTTGGTCTGTGACTCCACAGAATTTCTCTGCTTTGATTAGTTGAAACCATACTATTTCAGTATACCCCTGAAGAAACTCTCGGAGTTTGAAATATGCAAGCTTTTTGGTTATAAATAGCAATATTTTGCACATCATCCAAGGACCTGTAAGTAATTTACTACATCAACTAGCGTCTTAGAACACCCCTGTGAAGGTTAGATGCGTGAACTGAATCACAGAGAGAGAGGTGACTTGCTCAAGGACACACCAGAAGGTAGCAGCTGAAGCAAGAAGTATGACCCATTTGTCATAGCTCTCTGATCTCTGCTCTAAACACCAGATTGAGTCCCCTTTTCTGGTCTGTCAGGTATATCTGGTCTACTGTAGTCTATATTAGGTATTTACAAGGTGCCTATCAACTTGGAATCAAAAATTATTTAAAAATGCATACTTTCACCAAGCACCATGCTAACAGCCATCAATTGGGAGAAAGGCCTATTCATCATGATTACAGTTCCAAATCACCAATTATCAGGTCTTATTTTCAAAATGGGTGAGGGTATCTACCTTCATTTCTAAGCACCCACAAGATGCCGGAAAAGAGCTAAAGGATATTATCTTAGAAGGCCATTCAGTACCAAAAATATCACTACAAGCTTCCGTGGATGCTTTGGACACAGCAGCTAGATCCATGGCCACCACTGTGATCATGTGCAGAGATTCATGGCTCCAAGCCTCTTGCATTCCAAAAGAAGTGCAAGGCATTACCAAGGTATTGCCAGTTGAGGGAAGAGAATTGCTCAGCATGCATATGGACAATGCACTGCTTTCTCTCAAAGATTCCAAGCCTGTATTCTATTCTTTGGGCATATGTATCACAGCCCTTCACCATAAGCCCTTCAGGTACCAATGTCAGTCTATGCAAAACCCAACTACCTGTCATCCGAATAGATCCTCCAATTATCCACCCAGGGAAAAGCCTATATACTCTCAAAGAACACCACGGTCTTCCTCAACAGTTGGTCACTCCACACCTGCATCCACCTGCTGTAAGGCCATGCATCACCTAGCCATGAGTTTTCGCTGTTAGACTACTGTCTCTGTGAAGTCTGAGGTAGCAGTGCTTTGGCCCCCTGGCCAAGGCACACTTCAGTCCTACCCTTCCAGGGTGCTATAGTTTTAAAGAAATTGGGAACAAAACAAAAAAAAAAACCCAAACCCCACAACTCATAAAGAGGGTCATCCAATAAACCAACAGTGGGGCTCCACCCTTCGGTTCAGGGCTTCTCTTCACATAGGCCATATTTCAGCCAAGCTTCTAGCAGGAGGCTTGTCCAGCCGATAAGCCAGCTCAGTCTCTGGGCTGCAACCCGGTTTCCCTCACATCAGGAGTAGCAGAACTCTGCTATCCTTCCTGCACAGCTCTGAACTAGGCTAGATCTCCTCCCTTTAACCCCCCTTTCCATGTCTGACACCTAGTGCAGGTGGAGCAGGGCATTACCCATTGGCTCCACAGGCCCTCATTAACCCTCTCATTCCTTTCTTCCAGGAGAGAAAAAAATCCACATCTTGGACTTAGTATATACCTTGACAGAACATAGCCCTTTAGATTCTCTTTCCATCTCTTCACTGCCATCTCTGGTAGTTCAGAGTCGAGCCACCTCCTCCCAGAGAAAATCAAAATGGGCTATGCACTGCATACCACATGGCTGATATACCCCTCTCCTCAGTGTTAAAGTGTACTTCATTACAGCTCCTGCTGCATGCTTCAGAACTATCTCCATATCTGAAATTTGCAAGACAGCTACATGAAATAACCTGCTGGCTTTCGTTAAACACTATGCCCTTGACCCGGCAGCAAGATCAGATGCTAATTTCAGGAGGGTAGTGCTGCAATAACTTTATAGTTAGTGTCCGGACTACTCAATCTCACCTTCCAGCTTGGGCACTGCATATCAGTCACCCAGAGTGGAACCACACAGACACATACTTGAAGAGAGAACATTTATGTACTTTATAGTGGATCCATGACCCAGCCTCCATCCTTGCTCTTTTAGAGTCCTTATTATCTGGGATTCTGAATTATCAAGGAAACTGAGGGTTTATTGTGGCTTCTCTGCCCTTTATGCCTTTGGGGGTTGAGAGAGGGTAATGGGGGTCATGCAGATGGCAGGTGCGGCCCAATGGATACTGCTTTTCAAATGAGTCGGATCTTGCATACATGGAGGTTCATGTGAACTTACAGTGGGATCCACATGGATAAAAACATCAGTATAAGGTAAATAATCATTCTTTTATATCAGTACAGCGAGTGGAACAGCCATTTTGTATATTATTTATTGTAATGCAAATAATGTGTTAAAGGTTGCCAGCGGGAGTGTCTTTGGACCTCACTGAAGCTGACGTGCATGCCAGCCGGCTTTCATTCAGGATAAATGAAGAAGCAATTAAACTTATTTATAGCTGAAACGATAGAAACCAATGCCCAAAACACTAGACCAGGTGGGAAGGCCCAAGCATAAAGTAACTCAGGGAGAACAGTGGGGGCTTCCCTGAAACTGACTGAAAATGCAGGGCTTGGGGCATTGATTGGATTGTAGCTGTTTCTGTCTGTGAGTGTCAGAAGCGGAAAGAAATCAGAAAGCTAGGAGAAAGCTAAAGAAGCACTGATAGCATGGTCCTGAGAAGAAGCAGCAACTGAGCTGCTTGGGGCATAGGGCTGGATTTCTGAACAACAAAACTGCCTCCTATTTGTTCCCAATATGCTCAGGGAAAGAGGGCCTTGTGTCCATTCCTCACAAATAAACAGGATTGCACCAAAAAAAATCTGACTCTATCATCAATATTTTGTCCTAACAGAACCAACCCAGCTACACCCCAAATATTGGGTAGCCACTTGGCCCAAGGGTCAACAAAAATAATATCCATCAACATAATGACAGGCATGATACTTGCCTTCTGAGTAAAGGACACAGCTTGAGAGACCAGAGAAGGCTTGATCCAAATCTTACTTGCTTCAGGTTTTCACCAGGGTAATTCCAAACTGTTCAGTGGAGTCATTCCTGATTTACACTAATGTAATTGACAGCAGAATCAGACCAAGAAGACCTAATGAAACAAAGGAATAAGTTATTCAGTAATTGAATTCAGCAAAAGCCCCCATCAGAGCAGAATAAAGGAAGTGATCTACTTATCATTGTTTGTTAAGTAATCAGGGTTGTGTTTGTATATAGACAGTCTTAGACAAAGAAACTCTGGTTTCAACCAACCCTGTAATACGAAGGTGTCTGTGGGCTTCAGAATGAAGGAACTAACATTAGCTTTCTGGGTTCTCACTAAAATCCCCAGAAACAATTCTCGGTTAGGTATAGTAGATCATCTGAATGGAAGTGGTTCTGATCTCTTCTAATTCTTCCTTCTTTCTCCTCTGTACTCCCCTCTCTCCCCATGCCACCTCACTCTTGTAATATTATTTATAACCATTTTTTCAGATTACATTCCAGTACTGACAGTTGCCCATCCCTCTTTGAAGAGCATCGCTATGAATCTCAGAACCTTTGGACTCAAGGCTTTCTTTTCTTTGCTCATTGCAGAGATACTGATTCAGTGCAGCAGAAGAGGAAAACTGGTGATCAGATATAGAACAGAGCAAACTTTGCCACAGCCAGATTCAGAAAAATCATCATCTTCCTGTGTATCTCACCTGCTGTGCTGTGCAGATCCAGTTGCAGAATGCAATGAGGAGGTTACAAGAAATCTCATTGTCTTCCACATCAAGCACAAACGTCTTGTCATCACCTTCAGTGATCTGCACAGTTCTGTGCCTGTCTATATCTACTCTAATCTATTTCTGCTCTTTAACTCATTCCTTCTGCTCTGCCAAGTCTGTATTTCTATTACCTTTGGATCCATCACCCACTTTTCTCTTCTCACCTTTTTTCACACTGCCCCTTATTTCTTCCTCTCTGGGTACACCAGATAGCCTCCCTCTCTTCCTCCAGATCTCTTCTTGAAACACATTTCTTCCATGGAACCTATAGTACAAGCTTTAATCAATTTTATGCTGTCATGTATATTGTTTTCAGCTTTGCTTGGCGATAGATCCATCTCCTGGACATGTTGTACTTTGTTGGTCTGAATTGGTTGGTTAAATTTTAGTTGGCTCTTCCTTTGTGTTTTGTATAGCAGCAAGCACATAATCACAACAAGCTGATTACAAAATTGCCAATCTGAGGTATACTGTGCTCTCCAGAGGACAAGCTTCTGGAGAGCAATCTTACCATGAAAATGCAAGGGTACTCTCACTCCTGGATGAAGAAATGTGATCCAATGAGAATGTTACATGTGTACTTAATTCTGGTTCTGTGGGAAAATGTTCTCTTTAATTAAAAAAAAAAAGAGATTTAAATGATTTTGCATGTCTCAATAAACCTGATTAAACAAACTCTGCTGCCAGTTTGTCAATCTGCCAACTTTCGCATTATGCTCCAAATACAAACCCTAAAATGGACATTCGGCATATTCATAATGTAAACCTTACCTAGACAAAACATGCCAACATGCAGAATGCTAGTAATTCTACCTTTACAATGGAAGCTTATTGGAGCATGGCCTTACTATGAAGTAAGATAAGTAACTTTAAACAAACCTATTGTATGCTGTTGAAAATGCTTCTTATATATTTATTTCTTAACTTAAAATGTATAACATTTTTTAAAAAAAACTTTGCAGTACCAGATAGTAATAGGGAAAATATAAGGCGAGGCTTAGCCTTAAGGCTAGCTCCTTTCTTTAGCCTGCAGTCTTACTGTCTCAGGCTGAAGAACTCTCACAAGATAAGCAGGCTTGAGCCTTGTTAGTATTTCAATGATGGACTTCCCAGGAAACCCCATGTTGCTGTAGATCTTAGTGACTCCTTCTTCATTGGAACTGAATGAAAGTCCTAACATGGTGCGAGGGCCAAGAGCACTGTGCTGCTAGGAGTACTGTGATTCAGATGAGATGAAAAGCTAGAGGTCCTGACCATTTGCAGTCATTTCATATCCCATGGAACTTTTTGGCAGGAGTATGTGTCCATTTTGACCAAATTCTAATTTGGGTAGTTACATTCTGCCCTGAGTCTGCTCTAATTTACACAGCGGTATGACCTGGCTCCTGGAAGCCCTGGGGATCAGGACAGCAGAAAGATGCTTAAAGCCACTTGTTCAATTCCCTCTTCTTAGTGGAATTCTAGCACACCTGAGGATCTGGTCAGAGGAGTTAATACACTGCAAAAATATCAGACCTTATGCATTTTTTGGCACCATGCTCATCAGAGGCTATGCAAATATAACAACGATGCCAGAGTAAGACATTACATTGCTGTTAGATGGGGCATATAGCACTAAGCTTTAATGGCAGTATGAAACAAGGCATAAAGACAAGAGTCAGTGAAGTATACAAATAAAGCCTTAGGCCTTGATTGTGAACCACTGACATCAATGGGAGTTTTGCAACTGGCTCAAGTGGGTGCAGGATCAAGTTCTTCATGCAGGAGAGTGGGAGATCAGAGGTATTATTATATGAGCATTTGCAGAGCACCATTAATTTTTATTTTGAGAAATTATACTGTGGTGTCTAGTTCTTTTTCCGGGCTGGTTTTTCAGTTATATGTTAAAGATGTTATTTAAGATGCTGTTGTTAAGGAAATAACAGTGGATATGAAAGCACAAAGCTTCCATTTCTTTTAATGACATCCTGCTGCGAATCACTGACCTTGACATTTCTGTCTCCATGTTTATTTTTTCTTTGGGGAATACTTTGAATTCCTAAGCAATAATGTGGACTAAGATTAAATACCAAGCAAAGATTTCTAAAGGTGGCTCTTTTACTGAGAACGTGGATTTTATTATGTTTCCCAGGGAGATAAAAGATTCATAGCCTAAGAAAAGTAATATGCACTCTTCACTTTGCTATTTGTCACAACTGTGAAGACACTTTACTAAAGTAAAGGAAGAGCTGATTAGACTGAGTAGTTAGAGGGGTAAAAAAAAATTTCTCAGAATGAATGTGCTTTTTAAACTTCCAGACACTAATACCAGACACTGGGATTCTCTAATTGATAAAGCAGAATATTCAGAAGGCACTGAAAAAGGAAGGATATGTATTACCCTAAAGATTTTCCAGAAGACCAATACTTCACAGGTTGGAATTTTCAGAAATAGCATCAGTCAACCAAAGCCAGGAACAAATTTCCAGTTTGCCAAAAAGAATGAGCATTTTGCCATTTTCTAACCACACTGACACTTAGCTGATCAGACCAGTGATATTTGTTTGTTTTGTTTTCTAAAATTGTCCTCTATGGTTCTCCATAATCTGGCCTTTATTTATTATTAATGAGCCTTCAGTTTATTAATTGAAAAAGATAGCTGTCTCTACTTAAGAGACTACCTTGATATTTTTCTTACTGCTTTTATAATAGCAAGATTTTTATATAAAAAAATCAATACATGAAATAGTTTCCTCCTCCCTGATTTCTAGAAACATCTCAAACTTTTCTCTTTTTTTCAAATGAGCCTAAAGGGACTCAACACACAGAACGGCTACATTTTTGTAATGTTTCCTTAACAGCAGTAGAATGCACTTAAATCCAAATCCAAAGCCCATTGAAGGACTGTCCTTGACTTCAATGAACTTTAGATCAGGCCCATATACTTGTAGATCAATGAGTTTGACTACTAACTAAGGGCTTGTCTACACTGGCAAGTTTCTGCGCAGTAAAGCGGCTTTTTTGCACTCAAACTGCAGACGTGTGCACACTGCCAAGCCTCTTTGTGCGCAGAAACTCCTCAGTTGCAGGACTGCAAAGAAAACCACCTCGACGAGAGTCGTAAGGCTATTTGCACAGGGGCTCCAGTGCTCTATGCCAGTGTAGACACTTGATTGCTTTCTGTGCTGTAATTGGCCTCTGGAGCTGTCCCATAATGCCTCAAGTGACCGCTCTGCTCACTGTTTTGAACTCGGCTGCCCTGGAGACATGCGCCCCGCCCCTTTCAAAGCACCATTTCTGACAGCCCTTGTGTGCTGTCCTGATCTTGCTTCCTGCCCCTGTCTGAACTTACAAGACAGCATGCTGACACAGTCTCTGTGCCCCAAAACACACTGTCTCTCTCGCCCCCTCCACATACACACACACACACCGCCCCAATCACTTCAGTTGAAAAGCAGCTGGCAAAGTAGTAGGATCAGTACCGGGTTTATGGTGCCATAGCGCCGAGCCCAGAGTCAGAGGAGCCCCGGCCAGTCCGATCCCCAGGCCGGCTGGGCCAGCCAGGAAAGCTGCCCCCGCCCCTGTTCCGCCCTGCCTCTTCCTACCCCTGCTCCGCCAGAGCCCTGCCCCCATTCCACCCCTTCCCCTGAGCAAATCCCAGTGGACTGCAGCAGGGGTCGGGCACGCGCTGCAGTCATGGGGCGGTGGGAAGTGGAGCGACCCGACCTCAGCCCACTCCATGCTGCCAGTGAGTGCTGGGGGGCAGTTCCCCCGTCCCCCAGTCCCAAGGCTGGGAGTGAGGGGAGCAGAGCAGAGCAGGCTGGGTTACTTCACTTCCCGCTGCCCCGTGACTGCAGGGTCGGGCCCTCCCTGCACTCACTGGGTGGCGGGAACTGGAGTGACCCAGCCCCAGCCCGCTCCGCTCCACCGGCTCCCAGCCGCGCCGCCAGTGAGTGCTGGGGGGTGGTTCCCCCTTGCTCCCCAAGTCCCAAGGCTGGGAGCCAGGGGAGCAGAGCGGAGCGGGCTGGGGCTGGGTCACTTCACTTCCCGCTGCGCCATGAGTGCAGGGTCGGGGTCGCCCTGCAATCACCAGGCGGCCGGAAGTGGAGCGACCCGGCACCAGCCTGCTTCTCTGGCTCATGCTTGGGGGCAGTTTTCCCCCTGACCCCCAAGCCTGGGGGGGGGAGATGGAGTGGTGGGGAAGGGGCATGGGATGGGGAAGAGAAGGGGATGGGGAAGCGGGGGAAGGAAGGGGGTGGGATGGGCAGGAGATGGAGTGTTGAGGAAGGGGCATGGGATGGGGAAGCGAGGGCCCAGCATGTGGATCCGCTTGGCAGCAGCTGGGGCTCCCCTGTTAAGCAGGCCCATCAGACCCTCATCCTGACAAGCCCCACCTCCCCTGCATCTGTACCACCCCAAGGAGCCCCCCCGACACCCTCCCCACTGACCTCCAACCACTACACCTGGACCCTCACCCAACTGAACCCCACCTCCCCTGCACCCAGCTCCCCCTCCCCCTGCCGAGCTCCAACCACTTTCACTTGGTACCCCCTGCAGACTCCCATTGCCCCTGCACCTGGAACCTCCCTGTGCATCCAGATCCCCCACTGAGCTGCCTGCACCCAGACTACCTCTTACCCCCTCTCCCCACAGAACCCTATTACCCCCATCTGGATCCCCCCCACACTAAGTCCCTCTGCACTTGGATCCTGCTGCCAGGCTGAGCCTCCCTGCCCACATCTGCTGTGCCTGGCACAGGGTGTTTCTGTGGCAGGCATGGCCCTTGTGCACTGTAAGGGTCAGGTTCAGCCTCATTGCCAAGTCCCTGTCCCGGGGGGGCGGGGCAGGCTGCAGGGTATTCTCCCACCTCCATGCAGCCAGCAGCCTGTGCTCCCCACTACCATGGTGGAGCTTCCACATTTATTTATTGTTAAAAAAAATTGCAGAATTTTAAAATATTATGCACAGAATTTGATGCAGAATTCCCTCAGGAATATGGGGTGCTGTACAGCTGTGATGGTGGGACTGTCAAGGGGGTGTTGGACATTAGGGGATCTGTGAGTGGGGTAGTTGGGCAGGGGGTATGGTGTGCAGGGTGCTGTGCAGTTGTGGTGGAAGGTCAGCAGGAGGGGTCTCTGGGGAGTGGGTGCTGGGCATAGCATGTCCGTTGGCATTGGGCATAGGGATCTGTGGGGGAGGTCTCTGGTGAAGGGGTGCTGGGCATAAGGGCAGGGCACTGGGCAGGGGGACAGTGTGGAAGGGGCATGCTGGCAGCGCAGGGCTGGGTGGGCCAGTGTGCGTCTAGCAGTTGTGGGTTTGTAAACAGTGCCCTTGTGCTGGGCTGAGTGGGGCTCTCACGCTGCTCTGCACCACATTGCCTCCAACCGGCCCCTCGCTCTGCCGACTGCCCCCCATCACATGCCCTATTTCCCCAATGGAGGCCGATAAATATGTATGGTGCTGGGCTCACAAAAAGTTAATCCGGCCTGAGTAGATGCCCATGGAACAATGGGACTGGGAAACCTGCATCATGTGATGTTGTGCCTGCCCCATAAGGCATTGCAAACCCTTCCCAAAGCACCCTGTGGCCAGTTGCACAGTGGGATAGCTACCACAAGGCACTGCTCTCTTTGCCATTGCAAAAGCTGCTAATGTGGATGCGCTCCAATGTCACAGGAGCGCAGTGTGGACACACAACAGCGGTTTAATTCCAGCGGTTTAATAAAAGTGGTATAACTTGTGATGCAAAAACTTTGCCAGTGTAGACATACCCTATCTGTTCCAACTCCTGCATCTCTCTCATTACAGTTATAAGATCTGGGAGACAAAAGCCTGCTTGCCCTTCTCTATATCAATACATGAATAAGGGTAGAAAAAATTAGGAGGAAAGATTCTTCCTATTGACTGTAAGTAAGTGCCATTTGCACAACTTTCTCAAGGTCAAAGGGCAAAAACCAGGAGGTGGCATTTGTACAGATTATGTACATTATGGGCCAGATTTTGACACCCCCCTCACAATGAGTAACACCAAGTAGTTTCACTGAGGTCAATAAGGCTCCTGGAAGTGTAATGTACTATTAAATGTGAGTAAGAGTGTCAGAATCTGGACTTATACAAACTGACTTATGTCAATGCTGGGTTTATTTAGAAATTGACATTTTTCAAAAATCATGGGGTTCTTTTTGATTACAAGGGACACATTTCAACAATTTTAACATTCTCTGATAACGAGATAGTGGCATATTTTGTAAAAAACCTGATGTTCAAACAAGTACCATTTCTCATCCAGCAGCACCGAAGTCAAAGTGTCTGTCTACCAAACTGCCTCAGACAAAACAGCCATTTTTCACAAACGCTGCAACAAGTTTTAGGTTCCATATGGCATGAGCTGGAAAGATCTGTATTGGTTATGTTATGAGAAATAAATAAAATTAGGTAGTGATAGAACCTGAAACACCGGCTAAAAAAGCCACATTAATAAAAAAAATACATAAACCTATCAAGAGAAGCCGGAGGAGAGGAGATTAAAGGGTGTTAGTGAATAAAGGATGGAGGCTCATAGCTACTAAAAAGCAGAAATTCATTATAGATCTTCTTGTCCCTGAATATCCTTAATATAGGAGATCCTGCTAATGGTTTTCTCTTAAGAATTTGTCCCCCCAAATCCATCTTATAACTGAATCCCAGTCACATGTCTGTACTTCACTACTAGGCTCTTTTTCTTAGCCTCAAGATGATACAGTTGCAATGTGCATGTATGTGGCTTTTATGCTAGGAGAGATGCCTTTCTGTATTTCACTTGCCTATCTACCTGTAAAAAGCATAAAATGGAGAACAGCATTTTATACCCAATCAATGTCTCAGAATGGGGCTTATGCTGGCTCAGCACACTAATGTCCTATTGACTATCCTAGGGTCGACTCTATTTTCAGTGCCACCTGAGTACCCCAGACCTCAATCACGCTGACTGTGGAAGAAATTCTTCAGACAAAAAGAACAGTTGCTTCTAAGGGCAGAGGAAGCAATGGGAAAACCAGGGCAGACTTTTGGTCAGACAGCATTTTGTTTGTCCAAGCCCATTCTTCCCAGAGAAGAATGGAGGTATTTCAGGAGACCTAAGTTTCAGTTTGGAGTTTTACATGGGGAAGTGGCCAAATTATTGGAAATGTGTAAGTCTTAAGATGTCAAACAAACTCTATTGCTTGCATCAGTGGACACAACCCCACTGAAATCACATTTGTGCCTACTTAGATCAACAGTGAATTTGGCCCAATAAATCTAAATATCTAAAATGGCAAATGTATGGGTCAGATTTTTCAAGGAGTTGCCTAAGTGAAACTTGTTTGCATGCAGAGGTGGTTGACGTGACATGCTTTCTACAGAGGACCCCACTTAACAAGCATAGCATGGGAGAGGCCTTGATTCCTTGAGCTGTAAGAACCACACATGGGTGGGATTTCAAAAAGAGCTTAGCATTGGCCGAACTCTGATCCCACTGAAGTCAATGAAATTTTCACCATTTACTTCGCTGAGGTAGGCCACCGCTGAGTGCTTTTAAAAACTCTTCTCCATCCACACCACCCCTTCGCTCCCTTAATAATACTGCACATTTCATTGCATGCTTTTCAAAGACACGTAGATTTTTTTCAAAGCCAGAAGGGACCATTGTGATCATGGGGTCTGACCTCCTGAATAACAATGGGCAGAACCACCCAATGACTTTTGCCTCAAGCCCACAGCTTCTGCCTGGGTTCAAGTATATCTTCTAGAAAGATACCAATCTTGATTGAAAGAATTTGAGTGACAGAGAATTCACCACATCCCCAGGTAAACTGTTCCAATGGTTAATCACCCTCAGAGTTGAAAGTTTTAATCTGATTTTTAGTCTGAATTTATCTAGTGTCAGCTTCCAGCCATTAGATTTCGTTTCACCTTCCTCTGCTGTTTAAAGAGCCAGAGAGACAAGGTGGGTGAGATAATATCTTTTAATGGCTCCATCCACCCACATGCACGCACCCCCACCCTAAAGAAGGAAATTCTTTCTTTCTGTTTTTAATTCTCATCTCAAACAATTGATATGGTGTATTTACTTGCCAATAGAATGGTTTACTCATCATTTGAAAAATAAATACTTTGGGTGAGGAGTTTGTTTTTATTTTTTGTGGCTTTTCCTTCTTCTCTGCCTCTTCTTTTGTTTTGCAAATAGATGTGGAAGGAATTCACTACAACACCACTTGTTGCTGTTCCTTCCTTGTGCAACTTATTTTGAAAGTAAAATTTCAATGAAAACAAAACCTGCCCATTTACATTTACAAATACAGAAATTTGTACATGTGGACTGTTGCATGCACATATTTTACAGACACCATTTTGGAGGCTTGTTTGGAAATCTACCCCTTTATGCATAACAGTGCACTTAGAGCATTTTGTGTGGGGACACACACAATCGACTATATAAAAACGATTTCTAAAAAAACGACTTCTATAAATTCAACCTAATTTTGTAGTGTAGATGGAATTAAGAACAAACAAAGAGGTTGTGATGCATTCCAGTCCCTAGATGATCGATTATCTGTGAAACGCAACTCATTGGACCATTTCAACAGAGGGAAAATAAATTACAAGTTTGTTGATAGCCCATTAACACTCCTTGAATTGTTTAAATATATTTGGGGCTATGGGCAGTTTCCCTGGGTCATGTTCCTTAAAAGAAGTCACATTAGATTACATTTCCCCCTTTCTATAATTCTATTATCTTCATAAGGTGGTGTAACCAGAAAAAAAAGGGGTTCCGATTTTCTCTGAGAGTCCAACACTAGATCTTGGGCAATATACAGATACACACAAAGAGTAGAGGAACTGAAGCAGGCTTGAAAGGATAACAATATGATATATTATTAAAAGAACATGCATATATTTTGAGGATACCAAACTAAAATTTTAAGTTGAAATTCCAAGCAGCCACCACACCCCATCAAACTGTAAATTAGGCTTCTCTTCCCAGTTTCTGCTTTGAAAATGGATGATGCAGCTATCCAAAGTCTCAAACCTGCCAATTGGCCAGCTGCTCACTCCCTGAGTGTGTAAGGTAACACTTCAAGCCTTTCAGTTCACTCCTCAAGCAAGCCTGGGATTTCACTTCCACTCCAAGCAACAGATCCATCCAGACTGCCCAAGTCAACTCTCTTTTACCTTCAGTAAGTCTAAGATGTGCATAGTTTCCTTGGCAACTTACGTGTGGCCAACACAACAGTTAAAAGTAAAATTCACATATGCCACTTCAACTCTCATCAATGCATCCTCCCTTGGAGCAGCACCACTAATGGGCAAGGAAAGATTTTCTCTTACTATTTTTCTGAAAAATGATATGTGCAGTGGTGCAGGTACTACAAGATTGCATAATATTTATTTGGAGATGTCTATTTCATCAGAGATCATTACTATTATTTATTATCTGCAACGACAATCTACTCAGCATTATACAGAGCACCGTTCCAGTCCTGGAGCATTTACAATGAATATGAGATTCAATAAAATGTATAAAGCCTTTAAAAACATCTCCCCAATAAAAAGAACAGATTCTGATCCCCTAACTCACACTGAATAGTACCTTCCTCCATTGGTAGACCTATTGATACCAATAAGTAAGTGCTACTAAATTGGAGTAAAGTATCACAATATGATCTGGAGGAAACAAAATGGCTATGACATCAGCCCCTTAGGGCAGTGTAGCCCCATAGCCTAAGTCACTAAGGCAGGCCTGGGCTTCAGGACCATAAGGCCTAGTAGCTAAAGTCTAAGTAGCAGCCCTCCTCCCCAGGGCAGTATGGCCCAACAATCAGAGACAATAGGGCTATCTTGGGATTCAGGACAGGAAGGCCCAGTGACCCAAGTCTAAGTAGCCACCCTTCTTCCCAGGGCAGTAAGGCCCAATGGCCAGAGTTAGTAGGGCTGTCCCTACTGTTCAAAAAAGAACTAGATAAATTCATGGAGGATGATGGTGTCCCTAGCCTCTGTTTGCCAGAAGCTGGGAATGGGCAACGGGGGATGGATCACTTGATGATTACCTGTTCACTCCATCTGGAGCACCTAGCACTGGCCACTGTTGGAAGACAGCATGCTGGGCTAGATGGACCATTGGTCTGACCCAGTATGGCCGTTCTTATGTTTTTATGTCCCAGGGTTGAGAATAGTAAGGCTAAAGTATGTAATGGCCTTCGGCAGTCCAATTCACTTCCCTGCATGTTGGCGGTATCCATGGTGAGTCAGACAGTTGGGAGAGCTGGACCACCATTCTCCACAAGGTCCCAACCCAGCACCCTAGAGAGCAGATAACTCACTGCTCAGTCTCAGTCACCCGTTGCTACTGTCCCATTTGTTGGGTTGCTTCACCATTGTGCAGGGAGGGATGCACAAGGCCCATGCACAGCTTAAATTCCATTTATGCTCTAGTGCAGCAGTTTTCAACATTTTTTCATTTGTGGATCCCTACAAAATTTCAAATGGAGGTGCGGAAATTCAATCTGTGGTCTGCCGACCCTTACCATGGACGTCTTAGACTGAACAGAATTCAACTATAAATGTTGCACATGCTCAGCATGGCATTTGACGCAGCAAGAAAAAGAAATGGAGTACTTGTGGCACCTTAGAGACTAACCAATTTATTTGAGCATGAACTTTCGTGAGCTACAGCTCACTTCATCAGATGCATCTGATAAAGTGAGCTGTAGCTCACGAAAGCTCATGCTCAAATAAATTGGTTAGTCTCTAAGGTGCCACAAGTACTCCATTTCTTTTTGCGAATACAGACTAACACGGCTGTTACTCTGAAACCAGCAAGAAAAAGGGCACTGAACTGTGGGCTTCTATGGTAACGACAACGCTGCTGGGTTTTGACCTATAGGTGGGGGTCTTCACTTACTTTTGTTTGATCAGAAAAATGGAATGCCTTTTCTGGGATCTGAAACTGCATTTTCATAGCCACCATCCATGGCCCCCTTAGACATAGTCTGCGGACCACAGGTTGAATACCATTGCTTTAGAGCACAACTCTAGCATAAGTTGGAGAGGCATCTTTCCTCTAAGGAATTATATGCTCTCCATTGCCATAGTATAAGAGCACTTCCCAATCTTTAATGTATTTATCTCTACAACTCCTCTTTGAGGCAAGGAAGTGCTATTATCCCCACTTTACAGATAGGTAACTGAGGCACTGAGAGGCTAAGAGCTAGATTCACAAGGGAGACTCAGTTGACTAATTGGCACTTCAGGCACCTCAGTCCAACATTTAGGCACCACTGGCATTCACAGAACTGCCGATCAACTGCCACCTAACCCTGAAGGCACCTAAGGCTAACCTAGATGGCTACGTTTTCAGCAGTAAAGTCAGCGAGCTGCCTACATTTCTGCTGCTGGACATGTGCACAGCCACCTAACACTGCCAAGCTGCTTGTCAACTAACTCATGCTTAAGCCTCAGTGGGATTTGTAAGGTAGGAGTTTCTTTGCCTCGCTCACTTGTTGGGCCTGATCCAGCTGGCATGCTCAAATGCCACATAGAAGCTCACTTACTGGACGGGGCCTTGTACAAAACAGAGAGGGGGTGATAACTCACCTCCATCCCAATAATCCAGTGGTCAGAACTCTTGCCTATGAGTTGGGAGACTGAAGTTCAAATGCCCCCCTCTGCTGGATTCAGAGCAGGGACTTGAACCCATGTCTCTCCCCTCTGACATGAGTATGCTAAACACATAGGGCTAGGTATCTAATCTCTCCTGCTGAATCTGTTCCTCTTGATATGAAATATTTAAACATGAATTGGAGCAGGGACTGGAATCTGGGTCTCCCGGAGAGTGCACTAAGCTATCAAGTCATTCCCACTTTGTCTCTGTACCAATGAATTTACAGGTCTCATACAAAGTAGAACAGCTTCACTAGATGGAACTAATCTTCCAAAACTTTATTCATGTGTTCAATCTTTCCGTGAAGAAGTAGCCTGATTAAATCAATGAGATTACTCCAGTGAGTAAAGATTTACTCATATGGGTAAGGAATTGCAAGTTCTGGGTGTATTTTTAGTTACATTTGTTTAAAAACTTAATTGGGAGGCAGGAGTTCGGCTGTGCACAATATAAACCATTGATGTAAGTCACAAACTAAACCAAACAGCAAGATAAAGCAGTTATTAAAGAGATAAGAACTGTCCTGAAGGGGAGGAGACCAGAGACAAACAGAAGTAAGGAGGGAAATGAGTCAACTGATTTTTAACGTGTAATTCATCCTATTCCCCTTTCACAAGTTTCACAGCCCTGTTTTGTTTGCTTGTTTGTAGTTTTTTCCTTTCCACATCAATTTAAGAGTATCTCTGAGGGTAACAAGATACTAAGAGGACAGTTTTTGTTGCAGTCAAACGGATTAAAAATCTGAGCCTGTCAGATCAGAGGGATTATAGTAGCCCATCAGAATAAAGAGATTTGCAAAACAGTAGTTACTGAGCAATAATGGTACAGGGAAATGCATGCACTCTGGTAATAATGGCATGCAGGTCATCCAAGTAAATGGATTCTCATCCTAGAAAATAACCATATAGTGATTATATCTATTAGATAACTAGGAAATAACCTGCCAGTTTCAGCTTCAGTAATTGTACAGCATCCCAGGATTCTTGGTACAACATCTCTATTTCAATATTTTCTTATATAATGCAGATATTTGCAACAAGGTGACGGACTGACAGAGAATAATTATTTCCACATTCCTGTTGAATTGGAGTATTGATGTTTGGTACACTCAGTCATTCTGAGGCACTGAGTACAGGAGGGAAAAAAAATCCCAACATTCAACTCTGACTTTTCCATCAGAGAACACCAGAGATCACTGGTCTGTCCTTTCAAATTTCAACCATTCAAGTGCTCATCTGAGCTAATACCTAGGTATTTGTTACACTCTGGTTGGATATTATCTCTCTTTCTTCCACCCCTTGTTTTTCTTGTCTGTTTAGTTTGTACACTTTTAGGGGCAGGAACTGTTTCTTATCAACGTTTGTATAGGACCTAGCACAATAAGGCCCTGAGCTCAGCTGGGGACTCCAGGAACTGCTGGAATACAAATAAATAAATAAATAAATCATAGGCTGCTACCATCGCTCCCCATAAAACACCTACCACACGGCATAAGCAGCTGGGGAGGGAAAAATATAGAAACTAATAAAGAAAGATATGGAATATAGGGAGGTGTCAGATGGAATGTCGGGCTTAGAGGGTGGGGTGGGGACTCTTGTGATAGATAGGACTGCAGGTGTGCAGAAGGTCACTAGTTCTAATAACAGCTTTTAAGAAAGAAAATTGTCAAAGGCAATTGTTTTTACAATTGTATTTTTACACATTTTTGTATTACAGTAACTAACACCCTAACCAAGATCAGGGCTCACTGCCAAACAAGGACAAATCTAATGGAGTCCCAGGGGGTCAGCCCTGGGTCTGGTCCAGTCATTATTTTCATTAGCGACTTGGATAATGGAATGGAGAGTATGCTTCTAAAATTTGTAAGGACACCCAACGGGGAGGGGTTGCAAGCACTTTGGAGGCCAGTATTGGAATTCAAAATGACCTTGACAAATTAGAGAATGGGTCTGAAATCAACGAGATGAAATTCAATAAAGACAAATAGAAAGTGCTTCACTCAGGAAGGAAAAATCAAGTGCACAGCTACAAAAGGGGGAATAACTGGCTAAGTAGTAGTACTTCTGAAAAGGATCTGGGGGTTAGGGTGGATCACAAATTGAATAGGAGTCAGTCACGTGATGCAGTTGCAAAAAAGGCTAATATAATCCTGGGGTGTATTAACAGGACCATCATACGTAAGACAGAAGAGGCAATTATCCCATTCTACTTGGCACTGATGAGGCTTCAGGTGGAGTATTGTGTCCAGTTCTGGGCATCACATTTTAAGAAAGATGTGGACAAACTGAAGAGAGTCCAGAGGAGAGCAATAAAAATGATAAAAGCTTTAGAAAACCTGACTGTCATGGTGTGTACCTCTTGCCGCCGGACTGGCACCTCCTCCTGGTTGCTCTGGGGATTAGCTTGAGACCAACACCCCCATTGACAGTCTTCACACCATCTCTCCATCTCTGCTTCCGCTTACAGCCCCTCTCTTGGCTTCCAGAACTGCAGCATGCTCTTCACGACTCAGCCCTCTGCTGTGTCGCCATCCAGGTTTCCCCCTTGCAGGGGTGAGTATCCCAGTCCTATTGTCCAGCCACTTCCCCACCGTGGGGGGAACCCAGTGTTACCAGATTTGCCCATTACTTTGGGGTATGCTCATTTATTAGGGCTACTCTTCTTGGGGGAGGGGGGTGTTCTGTAATTCTATTAATGTACTGCTTATGTCACTTGTGTTTTCATATAGAGCTCTACTTCTCCCTTCTGCAAGTCCCCTCCCAATAGAGCTATCTTGCAGGACCTAGGTTTCCCAGGGCTGGGTTCCTCTAGCCCCAGAACCAGATGAACACACACACACACACACACATTAACAGAGCAAGTCTGAGCAGACTGGGTCAATCAGCACTTTCAAGCTGTCACCCTTATGTGCCACAAGTACCGCACTGGAATAGAGTACGCCTGAGCAGGCTGGATCGAGCAGCACTTTCAAGCTGCCCCCCTTGTATGTCATAGGTTCATATCCCCACTTTCACATCACAGTTGTTCTGGTACTAACCCACCTGATGAGCAAACCGCACAAGATTTTTGGGTGCTACAGGGATCTTTAGCTTAGGCAAAAGAAGCGTTGCTGCAGAGTAAATGGGGAAACTAAAGACACAGAAGAGTAAAGTTCGGGGGGGGGGGGGGCAACCAGCTTAACCACAAAAGTTATTGATTGAATAATAGTGATAACTACACAAGGAGAGCCTAAACCAACATAACGGTTACATTACTAAAGGTTAATACCTGAGGTAGAAAAGATGCTATATGCTAATGGAGATGTCTCCGTGTCCTATCTTTCATGCAGATGAGTCTAGGGGAGTTGCCTCTGTTCTCCATTCTGTATGCTAATGGAGATGTCTCCCTGTCCCATCTTTCATGCATATGAGGCTAGGGGAGTGGCCTTTGTTCTTGTCACCCTTGTCAGGAGGGGTCTAGGTGTGTCTCCAAACACCCTTCACTGCTCTCTGCAAGTCTTTTCTTTGATCAGTTTTGGTTCAAGCAGAGGCTGTGGGGGGGGGGGGCGTCTTCCATGAGTCAGACAGGCTGGATACTGCGCCCTGGTTCCCCAAGAACACAGAGCTGACCGATATCACCAGGCCTGCCCACTACTCTGGTTCCCAGCCGAGGGACCCTGTAGAGAGCAGCCTCCTGTTGCCTTTCCTTAATTCTCCACTAATGCTGCTTCAATTCCCTGGGCCACTTCCCTGCAGCCCCAGCATCTTCTTCCCCCTCGTCTCAGAGCCTCCAGGCACATGTCTGGGCAGCCATCCAGGAGCTCCCTCTTGCTCCCTCAGTCCCCACCAACAGCTGCTTTGTCTAAGGTGCTTGCTTCCATCTACCTTCTAGGAGCCAAATCCTCCCTCCTTGAGCTCCAAACAGCAACCACTGACTGTCTCTGGCCCTGCAGCTCCTTTTAGGTAAGCGCTGGGCCCTGATTGGCTGCCCCATACAGCATCTCGACAATTGGCTGCTCCCTGTGCAGCTTCCCTAGATTGCTTTTAACTCCTTCCTTTCCAGTGTGGGGTGAACAACCTAAAAACTAGGCATGTTTAGTCTTGAGAAAAGAAGAGTGAGTTGGGATCTGATAACAGTCTTCAGATATATTAAGGGCTGTTATAAAGAGGATGATGATAAACTGTTCTCCATTTCTACTGAAGGTAGGACAGGAAGTAATAGACTTAATCTGCAGAAAGGGAAATTAAGGTTCAATATTAGGAAAAACTTTCTAACTATAAGGGATCTTAGCTCTGTAATAGGCTTCCAAGGAAGGTCGTGGAATCCCTATCATTAGAGGTTTTTAAGAACAGATGGAACAAACACCTGTCAGGGATGGTCTAGGTGTTCTTGGTCCTCAGCTGGACAAGAGGCTGGACCAAATAACCTCTGAAGGGCCCTTCCAGCCCTACATTTCTATGATTCTATGATTGTGCTAGTCACAGCACAAACAGATATTAAGAGACTCTGCCTTGAAGAACTTATAATTAAAATGATTTATTTTTTGAATGAAAGTAGAACCTAGCAGCTCCCATCAAGGATCAGGGCCTCACTGTGATAGGCACTGTACAGATGTATCATGAAAATTTGGTTCCTAACACAAAGAAATTAGAAACCAAGTTGGGGAGATAGACAAAGAGTGGAGGAAAGGAAGTTTTATTATCCACATTTTACAAATGAGGAAGGGAGGCAAAGAATAATCTCCACGATCAGAAGTAAATATAAAGCTTGAGTTTTGCTCACCATTGACCATGTCTCCATTTCTCTCTCCCTTAATAAAGTGGATGATTGCAGGTCCTTGGCATCTTGCCAGCTCTCACAGCACAAGGCACAGCACTGTATTTACAGTACACCATGGATTTACAGGTAATCACCCACAGAGCTATTACACAACTATGTACATACAGATGCATGTACTGAAAATAAATGAAAAAAATATTTATATACAAACCTTTAACATTACCTAGGGCTGAACAACATAATAATAAGTAACAACCCCTATATAGCAAACACTTCACTTACAGAAAGAATTCAACAAAAAAGGTATTGCCATATTAATGCTGAATTTAAAAGGTTACTAGGTTATAAAAAGGTATGTTTTAAGACTAGTTTTAAGGAACCAAGAACGTCAGCTGTGCAGCACAATTCTCTTCTTGATTTAGGGAAGGCTAATACAAATAGATGTGTCCTACATTTGCCCTAAAGTTGGCAGGACTCAAGTTCAGTTTGATCTTCTGTGGTAGAGAATAGCTGAGGGAGAATGCCTAGCCCCTGATAGTTTCACTTTGGGGACCTTCAGCGGTAGTAATGCCCCAGTAGAGTATAGCTGTTATAGTTGGCCACACAAAAAGAGATGGTTTCTGAGATTGCTCACCACAGTCTTGTGCAAAACATGATGGTTCTAAATCTAATGAACATGTCTGAATTTAGTCCTCATCCTAGGACTCAGTACCCCCAGTGCTGCTTTAAAGTCCCCCATGCCCCAACACCAAAGAAAGGGATCTTCAGGAGGTCTACATCTCAGATTGGGGGCTCTCAGGATATCCAGTCTGAGGGCCCTATCTTACCATCAGCGCAAGGGAGGCCTTTCATCCAAGATCCTTGGATACAAAGGGCCTTTGCTGGCTCCAAGCTCTCTCACACAATGGCTCTTTTCTCTTCCCCTCCAAAAGAGGCTTCCCTGGAGAGCTCCCCATGCTTAGTGAGCAAGTTAAATGGGCCATTCTGCTTCTTCTGAAGGTACCTCTTTTCCACCCCTAAAGCAACAAAACCCTTGTCCTTTATTGCTGCCCTCCCTCAGATACAGTTATCCAGAGGGTGAGCTAGACTCAGAGCTGGACCTGTGCATTTTAGCACAATACCTTCCCCTCCCCTCAACACACCTCAGAAAACCTTAGGAGATCATGCTGGAGAAGTGCAGATACTTGGTCTCCCACAGGACAAAAAACTTAACTCTTTCTCTAGTGGAGGAAAATTCCTTGGCGAGTGGGGCAGAGCACTTTATGTTCTCCCGGGGGACCCCTTCAAAGTTGACTGTGCCTTTTGGGAAGATGATGCAAACAGGCGGTGCCACTCCTGACTGTGCACCCATTCTGCCAAAGAACCTCCTCAGTCTCTAAGCTGAACCCCAACTCCCACAACCTCTGGTTGTCCCACAGCAAATATGACTCAGTGGTGGCTTCCTATTCTAATTCTCTGCCTCTGGAGATTAGTGTGTTTCTTCATGACCACTCTGGACTGGAAGGTAGAAAGGGCTGTTAAACAATCATTCAAACTGGGGACTCTCAGATTGTTATCACAATCTGTGCCTCACACACTTTGAGAATGGCCATCCAGTAGCTCATTGCATTCCAGGAGGACAAAGTAGTTTACTCCAAGCTGCCCTTCTTGGTACACAGGAACCTCTCAAAGTGCCTTATTGCTGTTAATGTTCTGAACAACATGACTCCAGGATTCCTGCTTAGAAGGTCAATGTTTTGGGAGCTTCTGTCCAGATCTGGAGATCATTCTAGATCCAGCATTGTTCACCCTCTTGACAATCAGAAAGCAAATGCCCTCAATGAACAATGATGGCAGACCCCCAGCCAGTTTCTCAACCTGCTTCCTCCATTTTGTGAGCAGCACATCTGCTTTACCTAGTTTGAACTTGGGACAGCTGCTTTTCATCCAGATATTTATTTTTCCCAGGAACTGTGATGCTCGATACTGGCACTGTCTCTGCTAGATTTATGTACAGCTGGGAATTGTCAGGGTATGCCTGGCATCAAAGCTTACAGCATCACACTGTTTCTGTTAATGGCTGAACATAAAGGTGAGAGCTCTTGAAAGTCACAATGAGCAATTACTCATCATAACTTTCTGGGATCTATCCAATAAGAATGAGCAAAGACAGCTTACTGCTGCTCCATTTGTACCAACATTATTTCAGTCCCACATGCATTCAGCTGGAGCCCGCTTCTTTTCAGCCAGTCACTTACTTCTCTCTGGCACTAAAATAGTTGGCCAATGGCAATGCCTGCAGTTAATGTGAAAGAGATGTAGCAGTAGGTGTCATCAGCATATTGTTGGCAATGAAGGTGTGAAGGAAGCCAGCTTAATGCAATTCCAGCCACCCCTGCCAGGACTCATAAATGAGTCAGGACCATCTCATGATGAATAGCATTGAAAGCTGTGACTAGATCTAACAACACTAAGATGGAGGTTTGTCCTCTCTCTCTGAGTGAAAGAAGATTATCCATTAGTGTAAAAAGTGTCTTCTCCATACCATATCCTGGTATGAATTCTGACTGGGAAGGATTCAGATCAGGATATGGCAAGATCAGGTGTTGTTAGAGTCAGTTCACCGACTTGATAACTTTGCCCAAGAAGGGGAGCTAAAGGACAAGGCGGTAGTTGATGAGATTGTATGTGCTGAGTTGTGGATTCCTGAAATGTAGTTGGACTATTGAAATTTTCAGGGTGGTTGGAAGGCTGTCATTTCTGAAAAGGGCATTTACAGTCTAAGTTAGCAGTGGCTTCAGGCTAAGCACTCCTCGTTAGCATTCATCAACCATGAAAGTCATAGTTCTATTTCATATACAGAGACTTTTGTTCATGTCTTGACAACCTTCGGTTTTGAGATTTGGGTAGCCTCTATCAAAGAAGAGGTTGGGTTTGCTGGCCACTGCAGCAATTCCAGTTCCTCAGACTCATTGGAAAGAGTCTCAAACTCAGCTGACATTTTCGGAAAAACAAGCTGAGTGTTCCACACAGCAGGATGTGTTCGTCTGGGAGAATGCACTAATTAATCCACCATCTGGAACATCTCTAGCTAGTCGGCATTTTGCAGACACAAGGATTCTGAGTTTTTGCCTCCCAGGGCTTCTTGATATACTGCTCAGTGAAAATGTTTGTTTAATGCACAATGGCAGTCAACAAAGCAGAAGTCAGGCTGTGTTAAGGAGGGATAACAAGTTATAAAGAAAATATTGTAATGCCATTACGTAAATCAAAGGCATATTCTCACCTTGAATACTTTCTATCAACAAAGGCCTGATACAATACACATTTTGAATGTGGTGCTTTGGTCCATTTCCCTCACTTGGCCAAACTGCTGTGTGTACGGCACTAGATAGTCAAATTCATCCCAAGGCCCTCTGCATAGGATTATCTGAGCTCATCTCAGCTAGACAGGAGGGTGCACATTGTGCTTCCTATATTCTTCACAGTATTATGGTCATCTCCTTTCCTTTCACTCCTTTTTGCAAGATAGCATCAGTTGAGGTCTTTGTGCTTTTTTACATGGCAAAGGAAAGAGACACAGGGACACACACAGAAAGGGTGGAAAGGAGGGGGGGATTTAAATATGTTTCAAAATGTTATGAACAATGATTTACAAATTATGGGGGAAAATGACCCTTTTTATTTTACATGTGGAAAATACCCCTAGACCAGTGTTTCCCAAACTAGGGCTGCCGCTTGTTCAGGGAAAGCCCCTAGTGGGCTGGGCCAGTTTCTTTACCTGCCGCATCCGCAGGTTCAGCTGATCGCGGCTCCCACTGGCCGCAGTTCACCGCTCCAGATCAATGGGGCTACAGGAAGTGGCAGCCGGTACGTCCCTCGGCCCTCACCGCTTCCGGCAGCCCGCATTGGCCTAGAGCGGCGAACTGCGGCCAATGGGAGCCGCGATCGGCAGAACCTGCGGACGCAGCAAGTAAACAAACCGGCCCAGCCCGCCAGGGGCTTTCCCTGAACAAGCAGCATCCCAAGTTTGGGAAACACTGTCCTAGAGTTTCTTAAAGCTTCTATTCAGAAACCTCCTCTTGAAACCTGATATTATCAAATTCCAGTAAGAGATGAAAGGTGAAAATAATACCAAGGCAAGCTCCAGGTCTGAAGCACAGTGTGTAATCTGTAAGTGAATGAAAGGAAAGGAAAAAAAGAATCGGAGTTGTCTGATGAAAGTTCAGATTCTTACCAGATCTACACTACAGACAGAAACTAAGAAACAAGGAAGGATTTTGTTTTCTAGATAAGTAAGAGTCAGGGATTTGCACAAAGAGTAGGTTATATAATGGCATTCTTCTTCACACCCCTTCATTATTAAGCTCTTCTGTAATTTGAGTATCAGAGCTCTGTCCTTGCCCTTGAATGCTCTCTCTCAATCTCTCTTTCTAATCCTGTAGTACAAAGGGACCAGAAAGCTGCTCTAACAGGATAGCTGATATGGGGAATGGTGACATGGAGTCAGTATGGTGAATCCCTGCTAGTGTAGAGCTTCCATTGCCAGCTCTGTGCCAATCTCCCTGGTGTATCTTGATGTGCAGCCAGAGCACATAATACTTAAGAAACCCCAATCCTTAGGGGGCTGTTACAACCCAGGAGACATTAGAAGAGCTCTGAGGCTGCTCTAAGTTATGCAAGGGGTTGAATGGCCCCTGGCAACCCAAGGGAGCAAGGTAGTACAAAGACAGACTTAAGGCACCATTGCTCTCCCCTTCTTTCCATCTGTGCCAAGTAGAGATCTCATGTTGCTACAGGTCTGGCTCAGAGAGTATAGCACAATCATATGCACTAGTTTTTAATAGGTGGAATTCTTACTATCTTTTTGAAAGAAATCCAGATCATAGACTCATAGAGTTTAAGGCCAGGAGGGACCATTGTGATCATCTAGTCTGACCTCCTACACATAGAATCATAGAACTGGAAGGGACCTCGAGAGGTCATCTACTCCAGTCCCCTACACTCACGGCAGGACTAAGTATTATCTAGACCATCCCTGACAGGTGTTTGTCTAACCTATTCTTAAAAATCTCCAATGATAGAGATTCCATAATTTCCCTAGGCAATTTATTCCAGTGCTTAACCACCCTGACAGTTAAGAAGCTTTTCCTAATGTCCAATCTAAACCTCCCTTGCTGCAAGTTAAGCCCATTGCTTCTTGTCCTATCCTCAAAGGTTAAGAAAAATTTTTCTCCCTCCTCATTGTAACAACCTTTTATGTACTTGAAAACTGTTATGTCCCCTCTCTGTCTTCTCTTTTCCAGACTGAACAAACCTATTTTTTTCAATCTTCCCTCATAGGTCATGTTTTCTAGATGTTTAATCATTTTTGATGCTCTTCTCTGGACTTTCTCCAATTTGTCCACATCTTTCCTGAAATGTGGCACCCAGAACCTGGACACAGTACTGCAGTTGAGATCTAATCAGTGTGGAGTAGAGCAGAAGAATTACTTCTCATGTTTTGCTTACAACACTCCTGCTAATACATCCCAGAATGATGTTTGCTTTTTTTGCAACAGTGTTACACTGTTGACTCATATTTAGTTTGTGATCCACTATGACCCCCAGATCCCTTTCTGCAGTACTCCTTCCTAGGCAGTCATTTCCCATTTTGTATGTCTGCAACTGATAGTTCCTTCCTCAGAGGAGCACTTTGCATTTTTCCTTACTGAATATCATCTTATTTACATTATGGGCCACAAAATTTCACCCACCCATCCACTCCTGTAATAGACCCATAACCTCTTGCTGAGTTACTGAAGTCCTCAAATCATGGTTTAAAGACTTCAAGTTATAGAGAATCCACCATTTACACTAGTTTAAACGTGCTAGTGACCCATGTTCCATGATGCAGAGCAAGGTGAAAAAGCCCCAGGATCTCTGACAATCTGACCTGAGGGAAAATTCCTTCCCAACGCCAAATTTGGTGATCAGTTAGACCCTGAGCATGTCAGTGAGACCCACCAGTCAGACACGTGGGAAAGAATTCACTGTAGTAACTTAGGTATAACTCAAGTGTAAGCATGAGCTATGCTCGCTGAATTATTCACAACCAGTAGTGAGGGGACTCTGCTCAAGGTTCTATGCTTTGCCCAGTTTTGCACCATCACCACATCACAATTTCAAATCAGTAAATTCCTTGGTGTACAATACACATTGGAGGACAGACAATTCTCTTATTTATTCTGATATCTTTTTTAAATTGCCAAAGTCTTTAGCAGCAAGGTTCTTCCTCTACTTTTATAAAGAAGAGATCAGCAGGATTAAAAGAAAAACAAATGGACATTTACATGTATAGTAAGAACATTCACATTCCATTAGACAAAGGAAGAATGGACTAGTGCTTTGTGAACAGAAGGGAGTTCCATGAACTTCTGAGATCTAATACTGTGGCTCTAACTTTGGGTCTCTTCTGTGGCACTGGTCACAATTGAACCTCTCTGTCTTAGTTTCCCACATCTGTAAAATAGGGCTGTCAGTATTACCCACCTGCAGTGCATTCTGGGGGTGTTATTGATCATAGAATTTTTTAAGTTGAAAAATGCTTATTATTATTATTATTGAAGATGGAGATTAAAATGCTTGTATTTTGTAAGATCACAAGAGTGACTGAAGTAAAATCACTCACATAACTTACTGGGTAACAGCTTTTAGGCAAGAATGATGTATGTGTGCATAAAATTCCAGTATGAAAGTGAAGAAGTATCTCTTTCAGGCCACATTGTGTCACTGATTTTTAAACAGAATTCTCCATTAGAATCAGTGAGAAGCACTGTTTACAAATCAATGGCACAATATGGCTCTTGATTACTGCGGAAGTAAGTGATTAGATGCTCAGTTAAAAGCTGAAGTGAATGGAGCTCCTTGAACCTTACGCTACTATTTGATTAAACTACCTTTCAGCAACCTTATTAAACTACTGTATTTGTAGAACAGTAACACAAGAGTCGTATAGAAAAGAACAGACAATTGTATCCACTAATTCTATTTCTTGGTGCTGTTGCTGACGATTTTTAAACCAAAGGGTAAAGACCATGAAATGATGAGCACTAATATCAAAAACACTGTCAAAAAACCATTTGTCCTGCAATCACTAATCTGTATAAAATCTCAAAGGACTCTTCTGAAAGCAAACACCTGTATAAGCATTAAAAGGTACTCTGCAGTTTAGATGTAGTCTATTCATCTAACAATGCAGATAATGACATGCAAAGGTATATCTTCTAAGGGAAGCTTCTGCACAGAATAAGTCCATATTAACCTGGGCTTCCTTTTTATGATTATTATTAGTAGTAGTAAAAGCAGCATTTCAGTTCCACCTCATAGGCCCCAACCAAGATCAGAGTTCTACCATGCCAGGCACTGCATAAACACAGAGTGAGAGATAAATCCCTGCCCTGAAAGACTTATAGACTTTACAGACAAGAAAAAAAGGGAGGGACGAAATAGAGACTTACTCAAGACCATGCCACAGATCACTGGCAGAACTGGAATTAGAACGCAGCTTTCCTGACTCCTAGGCCAATGCCCTATCTACTAGTCCAATACTGCCTCCCTGTTTACTGCCCATGTGGGCTCTCTGGGTCATCATCATCCCTGGGGCAACTGTTGTGTTATCAATAGTTACACTAGTGAAGCATCTGACAGAGATAAAACCTCCCTCGTGGTTTTTCATTTTTTAATTAGAAACTTGATAGCAATTTTACAAGTCTAAAATCCTACCGTGTTTGGAGGGCAGGAAATATCTTAGACAAGTGATTTGATTATTCAAACTGCAGCATCTCTTCTCCATAGTGAAAACATATACATAATTCAGGGAAGGAAATGTGCACTTTCCCATTTAAGCTTTATGAGGATTATTATTTGAGCACTGTGGAGTCTAACTTAAACAATCATAGTTACAAACATTGTGAACACCATGAATTTGTTTTCAATGGATTCACAGTTCAGGAAATACTTTTTCTGAGTTCTCTTCCCACATTTGTTCATCACTTAGGCAAACTGTACAACAGTTAGGCCCCTGAGCCCACACGGATCCCCTTTGAAGTAATCTTTTTCATTACCTTTCCTGAGTTTTCAGCGTAATTGTTCTATGGTGTATGCATTTGTCAAGGTCTCTTCCCCACTCTGAACTCTAGGGTACAGATGAAAAAAACCCTAAGCTTATTTCTACCAGTTTAAGTTAAAAACTTCCCCAAGGCACAAAGTCTTTGTCCTTGGATTAGGTAAAACACTGCCACCACCAAGTGTTTTAGACAGAGAACAGAGAAAGGACCACTTGGAGCTCCTATTTCCCCAAAATACTGCCCCCCAAGCTCTTACACCTCCTTTCCTGGGGAGGCTTGAGAATAAACAAGATGAGCACAAACCCCTTGGATTTTTAAGACCCAAAAAACCCAATCAGATTCTTAACAATCAGAACTTTATTAGAAGAACAAAAAGAGATAAGAGAACAACTCTGTAAGATCAGAATGGAAGATAATCTTACAGGCAGTCAGATTCAAAACACAGAGAATCCCTCTAGGCAAAACCTTAAGTTACAAAAAGACACAAAAACAGGAATACACATTTCCTCCAGCATAGCCAAAAAACAAAGAAAACCTAACGCATTTTCTAGCTAGATTACTTACTAACTTTACAGGAGCTGGAGAGCTTGCATCCTTGGTCTGTTCCTGGCAAAGGTAACACACAGACAGACCAAAACCTTTTTCCCCCCTCCAGATTTGAAAGTATCTTGTCCCCTCATTGGTCATTTTGGGTCAGGTGCCAGCGAGATTATCTTAGCTTCTTAACCCTTTACAGGTGAAAGGATTTTGTCTTTGGCCAGGAGAGATTTTATAGCACTGTATACAGAAAGGTGGTTACCCTTCCCTTTATATTTATGACAGCATTTTAGCAAGCTGTTTATATAAATTATATCCTGTAACTCCAAAACCTCCATTGCTTTTTCCTTTAGTCTCTATGCAGTTCCCTAGCCAATCTCTGGATACTTGGGGCCCAGTCTTCCTCCCATTGAGGTAATACCAATACTTCAATAGAAGCAAGATCAAATATTTCACAACTTTGTTTGCCACAGATACACAACCACAGCAATCGTTTGAAGTACCAGCCCATACTTTCCAAGGCAAAGTACTAGCATAGCTACTGTTATATCCAAGAGTCTCTACAGATCGGCATTATTATAGTGCAGGGATTCTCAACCTTGAGGTTGTGACCCCTGGGTGGAGTGGGGGAGAGAGAGGTTGTGAAATGGTACCAGGGAAGATGCAATCATACTATCTTTCCCATATTGCTAAAGGAGAGCTAGATCCCAGCTAGCTGGGCTGAGGTGGTGGTTTTGGGGTGGTCCAGGTATGGAGGAAGTTGAGAATCATTATGTTAGAAGATAAATTCAGTAAATCCATATATAAACACAAGTCATTAGTAAAACACATTATTCAAGTCTCTGTACTGACTTCTTGACATTCTTTGATATACATGGGCTACAGCATTTATCTCAAATAGCTCAAACCAATCCCAGTGTATTTCTCCACAGGATCCCTTCCCAATCTCAGTATCTCTGTCTGATGAGAAGAATAATTAAAATATTTGATTTACTATTTAACATTTTCATTTCATTTGACTTTAAAAGATACACTTATGCATGCAAACTAAACAGTTACAAAATCTTCTGAGGTTGCTGCTGGTAGAATATAATAATTAACTTGAACCATCAAGCTGTAATACAGATTTGAGAAGTTATTGCTGACCAATGTGGATTAGTTTAGTTAAAGATTGTTTGGCATCAAGAGACATTCATTTAGATGTGCCTGACTTTGAGAGTTAATAAAAACAAGAGATAAATTCTGTGAAGCAGCTTTTAACACACATTAGTGAGTAAGGTCTCGTGTTTACTCATACAGCTCTGCTATTTACATATTTTCACACAGCTAGGGAAGATAAAAAGTAATTCCTGGCATATAATGTCTCAAAACTAACAAATTATGTGCCAAATTAAATACATCTCTGGTGTTTCTAAAAAGCTTTACAGTATTAAGTAAGCAGCTTCAACTTACAAGCACTCAACACTTTTGCTCTGTGTTAAATTGCTGATGAATTGCTGAATTGCCAAGATTTTCAAATTTAAAGTCATATACACTAAAAAGGTGAAGATGTCGAAAATACAAATTTTTTTTTTTGAGGTTCAAGTAGAGGCAAGGAGATCAGCACATTAGTACCCCGATTCAGCAAGACACTTTAGCACATGCTTAAATCACTTTTACTTCATTGGGACCTAAGAACATGCTGAAAATTAAGCCTGCCTACAACCCTAATTTTGCACTGCTAGGGACTTTGGATTATAGTAAAACTACTTTTGTGGTCACATAAGTTGCCTGTGGCTGGATATTGTTGACGTTCTAGAGACACATGCTTATGTCAAATCTCCCCACACTATACTTGTCTGTCGCCAGTGCAATCAATCCATCACTTTTATCAGCACCAAATAAATCTGGCGAAATTATTAAAATCAAATGTTCTGAAAAAGAACACACATTCCTCATGAGTTTTATAACTTTGAAATTATAGCTGCAATGTAGCCATTTTATACAGTTGTAGTATATCTTCCGAGCATCTTATTTCAAAAACAGACTCCAATGAGAGACTGATGAATTGGAATTAATTTGCAAACTGGACACCATTAAATTAGGCTTGAATAAAGACTGGGAGTGGATGTGTCATTACACAAAGTAAAACTATTTCCCCATGTTTATTTTTCCCACCTACTGTTCCTCACACGTTCTTGTCAACTGCTGGAAATGGCCCACCTTGATTATCACTACAAAAGGTTTTTTTCCCTCTCCTGTTGGTAATAGCTCACCTTACCTGATCACTCTCCTTACAGTGTGTATGGTAACACCCATTGTTTCACGTTCTCTGTGTATATAAAATCCCCCTACTGTATTTTGCACTGCATGCATCCGATGAAGTGAGCTGTAGCTCACGAAAGCTTATGCTCAAATAAATTTGTTAGTCTCTAAGGTGCCACAAGTACTCCTTTTCTTTTGTTGTTTTAGTTCTACTTAAAAGCAGGTCCAATATATGATACACGTATCTAGGCAAAAGCTTTTATTTTAACACAGCTAGTGGAAGTGGTAATATCCAGTTATCTTATATTCACCTTTGCACAGGCGCTGAATGAATGGCAAACAGGATACAGTACAAAATTAATTAATTAGCTCACGAAAGCTTATGCTCAAATAAATTTGTTCGTCTCTAGGGTGCCATAAGTACTCCTTTTCTTTTTGCGAATACAGACTAACACGGCTGCGACTCTGAAACCTACAAAAATACAGCTGATCAATGTAGTGTACATTGATTAGAAAGTCGTAAGAAATACAGACATTTTGTGCAACAATCTATGTACTGAATCCCTCAGCGATAGGTCTGACATGATTAAATATTTTCCAAATGCACTATTACTTTTATTTTTGCCTAAAAGATGAAGTTTTCTCTACTTCCTCACAAAGGAAGGCAAAAGATGGACTATTCCACCACCTCATTTTATATTTTAAGGAGAAACAAAGTGACAGCAGATGCTAGGTAATTTGTCAGAAAATGACCCGCTAAAAACTCATTTTCTAATTTGCTTGAATTTAATCACACATGGTTCTGGAAAACAAACA
Source organism: Eretmochelys imbricata (assembly GCF_965152235.1). Lineage (NCBI taxonomy): Eukaryota > Metazoa > Chordata > Testudines > Cheloniidae > Eretmochelys > Eretmochelys imbricata. The sequence continues at coordinate 39,744,475 of NC_135574.1, forward strand.
AACAAAAAACAAAAATAGCACAGAGGGGTTTAAATCTGAATCTCTCTGCGATTTATAATGTTGCACTGAACAATCTTGAGACCTGAAAATATTCAGCTGTGTAGGATGCCCCTTAGTGGCAGACTATAAATATTGTTGACAGAAGAAATAATTTTTAACATTGAAAAAAGAAAAATAGTATTACATTTGGTTATTAGGTTAGAACACAAGAGTTTAAATACTAACTACTTACATATCTGACTTGCTGCACCCAACCAGAGAGTGAGAACTGTGTTTTTCTCCGACACATAAAAGTGCCTACAAAGCTGTTTGCACAAAATCTCTGAAACAGTTAAAACAAAATGAATAATAGTTATAGAGCTTCCTGAGTAAAATGCTCATTAAATAAAATTGCACAGAAACATAAGAGGGGGAGGGGAAAAGCACAAACTCCAGTTCTATTTTAATCAGAATATGTGTTGTGGGATCAAGAGGCTAAGCAGAGGAATGTGATCAGACAGGTTGAACTCTGCACAAGAGACAATTCTTTATTTGTACTGTTCCCTTCTAGAATAGAAAATTTAAAAAGCTACACAGCCACATGCACAGAAGCAAACCAGACTTAAAATAATCATATCAAGACATAAAACACCAATAAAGACATTCATATATTTGCTTTGGCATTATCCTTCCTTTTTCATACCATATGCACGGTATATAATCTGCAGCATTTTTTTGTTTATTACACTGGAATATCTGAATATATTTTTGTATAAACATTTCCAGACAAAGGTAGCCAAAGGATTGTAGATGTAACATGCAATATTAGATGGAAGTTCCTGCAAATTCTGTAATACACATAGCTATATATATATATATATAAACAGTGCCAGCAGTCCATGGGATGTGTTTTGCTATTTGCTTGTCATTAAAAATATATTGCTTCCAACCCTCCCTTTCAAAACAAGGCTTTGTATTGTAGATGATTTGCAGAAGCAATAAAAAAGGTGACCCTAATTGTGCATAGCACCCCCCATCAATCTGTTTGCACTTGTTCTGATTTTAATTGTACTTCGTACATTTACATTTCTCTCAGTGTTCATACTGTATACTGACAGAAATCCATCACATGTACAAACACTCCATCTTGCTTGCAAATCTAATGCTTCCCCAAATCATTAGTCTTTTTTTATTTTATTTTATGTTTTTGCCGGCGAGATCTACAACTCTTCTTCCATCTTTTCCAGCTTGCTTTTAAAAAGTGTCTTATGACCTCCAAGCTGATAATGGAGAGACAAATAATTCATCAGTTCTGTTGACATAAACTTTCATTTCTTGGATCATATTCCATCAGTTTAAAGGTTCAAGGGGAGTCTCTTCTCTTGAGTTAGCCGGCGTGTGCTATAACCAGATATACTGATCCCAAACATTCCTAGGAGCAAAGCTGTACGTTGCATCAATATGTCTGTTGTGTTGATAACAATTTTTCCAGCAGCTTGAGTCTATGGGAAAACCAGGACAAGTTACATGCCAGTTCTGCTGAGTTTGATACTAAGGTAGCTCATTACAACTTCCAAGACAGTCTCCCCCCCGCCCCCCTTCACATTATTTCATGTGGCATGACTCTGCTTTCTGCTGAAAAGTATCAGGCAAAACCTCCTTGTACTGAGAAATATTAAGATTTCTCCCCTTCTACAAGTCAGCTACTAACGCAATCTCACTTCCTTAAATGTTAGACATTAATTCTTTACTGAAAGTCTGAATAAGGAATGGAGACTACAGCTGACTGGTACATACATCTTCTTAGGAATCAAAGAAATGAATGCATGGAAATTAATTAATTAAGTCCTTGGAACATCAGTCATAAGTTAAAATGTACTGCGTATCTTTCCAGTGGCACCATTTGTTACATTAAATATTGTTTAAGCACCGTTCAGGGATTTATTTCTTGCACTCTTTTCCCTGCTCATCTAGGGCGAAATCCTGGCCTCAGTGAAATTAGTGGCAAAACCCTCACTCAGTGGAGCCAGGATATTGCTCCTAGACCGTAGTTTTTGTATGTATGCTTGAATGAGAGTTCGCTGCTCTAATCCCGAAAATGTCATAGACAACAGGATACTTTAACGTGTAAAAAGAAAGATTTCAACACAAAAAATTACTATATAAAGATATCACAAGTCAGAGGCAAACAGGAAGGAATTTCTGTTATGACTGCAACAGTATCCTGAGCTCAACCATACTGTCTGTAAGCTATAATACTTCATGCTTTCGAGTATGTGTGTTATGTTGGTTACAGCTGTTGGACCCACTGATGAAAAAATGTAAATATTGCAAATATGAACTGAGTTAAGGAGGATGCCCCAACAGCCTTTATTCCCAATCTGCTTTATATTGATATTTTATTCCCAAGTATTAAACTTATTTAAAGGCATTTTATATATTAGCAGAATTCTTTCTTCAGGTACTTCACTTCCAGAGCTCATAATTGTTCCAGCTTTCCTCATCCAAATCACCAAACTAGGTAGGCATGTTTAATTAATGATCTGTTTTAGCTGTTTTGGAATGCTGTCATTCTCTTTGCCGTTAGCATTTTTCTACTGTCTTAAAGACACTAAGTTATTGCAGTCTAAAGCTTCAGTCAGAAATATTCATCATTTAAATACATTAAAAATTTAAAATGTATCTTCTTCCAAATATTCTGCATTAGGTATTCCAGACCGACACCAATTATCAAGCATTATCATAACTCATTTACTTTTCAGCAGATGCTTAATTAAGACTTCTATGAGTTCTTCTGAAAGTTAACCCAGCAGAAGCCAATGTTCTCTTGGGTTGGTCACATGATGTTATGAACTAGAATCCCTTTTAGCAAGACAGATATCAGTATTTCAAACTTCTAATTAAAAGAGAAAAGAAGAAGAAAGAATTTTCATACCTGCAATAATCTTATATACCCAGGCGTGATCCTCCGCAGACGAATAACCATTTTACCAGAGTTTTCGTGGAGTTTCAGTTCCTAAAATTTTAGAACACAGTGTTACTAAACTCTGGGGGTTTCTTTACAAGATGACATCTTACTGAAATAAAAAATTAAATCAAATTTGGTTTGTTATAATGCCAAAGCACTTTGAGAAGCAATATTAGAGGGATGAGTACATTTTTCCTGACCTGGTGCAGATCTTTCCATAAGCCCTTTACATGCCAGTGTCCCACTAGTATATAAAGTCCAAGTCAATTGCATAAGCTGTCACATGTGATCCATCTGTAAAGCTTCTGTGTGGCAGAAGGCCTTAACTATCATGCCTGGGGCTAGGCATGTCTGCAATACTGGAAAACTCTTTAGGTATGTCCGAAGCTCATTAGGAAAACAAAGGAACAGTTGCCCTGCTTTAGAACAAAAGGCCCTAAGCCTGTTTAACAGATAGGATTTGAGATAAAGAAGGAGGTCATTGAAGCATTGTGCAATGACAAAGCAAATTGGATTCTACCGATTTAATATCTTACATAAATATATTTGTATCTGAATAGCAATTTACTCTGTAGTCAGTTTAATTTAGCCATGATCCAACTTAAAAGGATGTGCTATATTAGGGTTATACAAATTTGAGTAGACATTTAGAAGTAGGCTGTTTCTTTTCTATGTGTATTCTAATATATTCTGTATGCAACATAGGTATGGTCCCCTTTTCTACTGGTACAGCCTTAACTCATGGAATGGGTCCCCATCACTTGGCTGAACATTTTCAATTAATTTTAAAACTCAAACGCAAATAAATAATAATAATACAAATACATTTTCTCTTAATTGTGGATGCCATCTACCTGTAGTGACTTTGGTCCCAATGCTGCCCTCCTTACTCATGGGGTAAGGTGCTACTCTATGTGAGTAAGGATGGCAGAATCTGGTCTTTTATAATTCATTTCCCTTTTAGTAAATAGAAATATTCAGGGCTAGACTGTGGTAAGGATGGGGAAGATCCCTTACATCAATTTGTGCCCCCATGAATAAGGGCAAGGCAGAATTTACCCCCAAATATATATATACACACTCTCTCTCTCTCTCTCTCTCTCTCTCTCAGTGCCAGATCCTCAGCTGGTGCAAATCAGCATAGCTCCAGTGAACACAATGAAACTACACAAATTTACACCAGCTAAGGATGTGAAATACTCCATGGAACTAGGCCGATTTACAGCAGCTGAGGATCTTTCCATCTTAGCACAATCTGCCCTTGAATATTGAAATGTAATGCTTCGTGAAGAAATATTCATCACTTAAATACAGCAAAAACATGAAATGTATTTCTTTTCGATTCTTCATTAGGTATTCCAGAATGACACCAGTTATCAAGAATTATCGTAATTCATTTACTTTTCAGCAGATGCTTAATTAAGGGCATGTCTATACAGAGGAGCAATGTGTACTACAGGAGTGTGATTTCTAAAGTGCACTGATGTGTTGTACACTAATTGGTCCATGTAGGGCCTGCTGGTGCACATTGGACGTTCCCCAAAGTTCCCCAGTGCACTTTAAGGCAGTACTGATTGAAACAGAATAAAGCCCAAGTCAATTGCATAAGCAATTGAGGGAACCTTTAGTTCACACCAGAAGAGTCTACACGGGATGGATAGAGTGCAACATTCTCAGTGTGCGTGAGGATGGCAGAGTCATCAGCATACTGAAGATCAGTAATGGACGCCCTGAGGGACTTTAGACTTTGAGCAGAGATGTTGAAGATTAAAAAGCTGCCTATCCATTCTGTATTGAATGTCAACTCCATTGGGGAAGTAGTCTTTAACGAGGACAAAAATGACTGCTAAATAGATGGAGAATAGGGTTGGGGCAGTAACGCATCCTTGCTTAAACCAAGTTTTGATGATGAAAGGGTCCATCTCCAGGCCATCACAGAGAATGGTGGCAGTCATCTGATCATGAAGAAGTCTTAAGACCTTAATAAATTTTGGAGGGCAGCCAAATCTGGCCAGCATCTTCCAGAGGGCTTCACAATTGATGGAGTTGAAGGGTTTTGTCAAATCGATGAAGGCTATATATAGATCCTGATTTTGCTCCCAAGACTTTTCCTGGATTTGGCAGTTATCCTGCGGGATGGTCTAAAACCACACTGATATTCTAACAATATTTCCTCAGCAAGGGGAATTAATCAGTTTAAGAGGATACAGGCCACACTGGATTTTTTTTTTTTTGCACAAGCTTACCAAAGCCTAAGACTTGCACTCAATGTTGAGAAGACTAAAGTGCTCCATCAACCTGCTTCAGGCCTTGCACATGACCCACCACAAATCACCATCGAGGGACAGACTTTGGAGACTATCGTGTACTTCTGCTACCTTGGTAGCCAACTTTCTCAAAACACAAAAATAGACAGTGAGATCCAGCACAGGATCCAGAGTGCAAGTGCTTCCTTTGGGAAATTACTCCAACACTTTTTCACAGACCATGACCTATGGCAGGACACCAAAATCCATGTCTATAAGACAATTATTATTCCTACACGCTTTTTTGGATGTGAAACCTGGGTGACCTATTGACAGCACCTCAAGAGTCTGGAGAGGTATCACCAACGATGCCTCCGGAAGATCCTTCACATCAAGTGGGAAGATCACTGCACTAATGCCAGCCTCCTTACTGAAGCCAACGTCACCAGCATTGAAGCAATGATTCTCATGAACCAACTCTGCTGGGCTGGACATTGTGTGCAGATGCCAGACTCTCACCTCCCAAAACAAGTCCTCTACTCTCAGCTCACCCATGGTCAGAGATCATATGGTGGTCAAAGGAAAGGCCACAAAGACACACTGAAAGCATATCCTAAGAAAACTGATGTGGACATCACAAGCAGAGAGGAGCAAGCCACCAACTGACCTCAATGGTACCACATCCTCCAACAGGCAGTGGCCCACTTCAAGGAGAAGCACCTTGCCTTTGAAGCCGAAAAGAGAGAGAGAAGGAAGGAAAAAGAGAACTTTCTCTCAGCAGGCAGCTAACCCACCAGGAAATCTCTATACTCACTGCAGGCAGATCCGTGTTCCAGGGTCAGACTCCTGAGTCATCTCAGGATCTGTATGTAAATCTGTGGGAGAGATCATCCTCAAATCGAGGGACCGCTGATGATGATGATGCATGTGCAACACGTTAGTGTGCTTCAGAAATCAAACCCCTGTGGTGCACATTGCTGCTCTGTGTAGACAAGCCCCCAGACTTCTATAAAAAAAGGATCACTAGCTGATGATATGGCCCACAAAACACATTCTGAACAATTTTAGACCACTTTAACTCCATTGACTTTGGTGGAGTTACTTTTGATTAACAAAAATGTAACTGAGGGCAGAATCAGACCCAGGGTGTCTGCTATATTCCTTACAGCTGGGAGACTGGGAGCCCAGAGTCCTGGGCTTTATTATTCCTAGCCCCACAGTAAGACCATGATCTTAGATAAGCCTAAAGTTTAGGCACAGTGAAAATCACAGGGATTCACAAAGTCTGCGTTAGGCACTTATAAAATGAATGCGGAGCAACAGGCACCTATGAATGGGATACACAAAAGCAAGCAGGCTAGACGATGCTTCTTCTAAGCTAGCCAATGGGAGATGCAGAAGCTGAGAGATGTATGCTAAGCCCCGCCCCTCTCATGGAGCTAGGCCTGTCTCTCCTCATTCACTGTGGCTAAATAATTAAAACAAAGGTTACTGGAGCAGGGTGACTGGATTCTGGGGCTCCCACATCCCAAGTGACTGCCGGGTCACTCTCATGCTCTCTGTCTGGCCCAATGATTCTTTCATTATTTATCCACAGTGGAGCAGCCTCCCCTGCAACAAACCAGAGTATCCTATAGCCCAGTGGTTAGGGCAAGCCCCTAACAGAGGGCACATCCCTGGTCAAATCCCTTCTCCCTCTCAGGTGGAGAGGGCACCTGAAGCAGGGGTCTCCCACATCCCAAGTGAGCACCCTAACCAATGGGCTAGAAATTATGAGGGAGAGCCTACCCCTACCCAGTTTCTTGCAAAAACAGCATAGGCACCCAATGCCAAGAGAGGGTTTGCAGCTGAGATTCCCAGCCAGAGGGAGACACTTCCCTGCATCGACACTTAGGCTCTGAACTCTCTAAGGGGTGGGACTTAGTACACACCCCTTGCCTTGGCATCCCCCATTGGCTAGCTTTGGCAAGGAACCACCTAACATGCTGGCTTATGTGAATCTTATTCTTAGGCACCTCTCTCTCCCCATTTATTGTACAGGGAGTCTATGCTAATTCAGGCTTTGTGAATCCCAGTGATTTTCTGGGCACCTAAAAGCTAGGCACTGTGATGCTTGGCAATCACAACGCCAAAGTTCCTTTGTGAATATAGCCCCATGTGACTTATTTTACCCATTTTTATTACTGGAAACATTCAGGGCCTGATCCAAGGGCACTGAAGTGAATGGAAAGACTCCCGTTGACATCCGTGGACTTTGGATCACGCCCGTCTTCTCATTATAAGTGGAAAAACCAACTGAAACAGAATGCATCTCTAGACTCACTGAACACACACAAATGAGTTTGACAGTAGAATCTGTACTATAAAAACAGCAACTACTTTCTTATTATTAGTAGTTGTTTCCAGCAGCATACAATGTGCTAGCTGCTGTAAAAACACAAAAAAAGCCATGATCCCTGCACAAAAAAGCTTGCACTCTAAATCATCAGGCAGAAGAACGGCATCCCTTTGGAAGCATACAGCTCAGTGGTTTGAGCCTTGACCTGCTAAACCCAGCGTTGTGAGTTCAATCCTTGAAGGGGCCATTTAGGGATCTGGGACAAAAATAAGTACTTGGTCCTGCTGTGCAGGCAGGGGACTGGACTCTATGACCTTTTAAGGTCCCTTCCAGTTCTATGAGATAGATAGCTCTCCATATTAAAAAAAAAATTATTATCAGAGCTTTAAATTTCATGCGTTTTAAGGATCATATGACTGGAGGTGGCTTTTTTTCCAATGCTACTTTTATTCTAGTGACTAGCAGATGGATTCTGTAGTTATGTGACAGTACAAAAGTGTTCCAGTAAAAATCAGTGTGTCTTCTCAACACAACACAGTGCTTTGGCAACAAAGTAGTTCAACCTCACTACACTTTACATTGTAATGTTGCCTTACAGTACAATGTTCTACTGAGAGACTCTAGCTGCAGCCATAAATGCCACTCTAGCAAACCTTGTTCCAACTATGTCATTTACCTTCTGTGAACGTCATTGCTTTTGGAGAAACAAGGTGGGTGAGGTAATATCTTTTATTGGCCATCTTCTGTTGGTGAGAGAGATCAGCTTCACTGCTTTTGGAACTCTCAAGGGACCTGTTGCATGGCTGGAGAAACCATATGATGATTTTCTCAATTTTTTATCTGCTTTCAATGTTGAGACAGTGCAGGGTATGGAAAAATGGGTCATTTCATAGACAGAGCGGGTCGAAAAATTTTCAAGAAACCTTTTTCCATTAAAAATGCTGTTTTCTCAAAATCTAAATATTTCACAGAAATGTACTGGGTTTGACAAAAATTTCTCATGTCAAAATGAAAGCCAGAGAGAGACCTCACAACAGCCAATAACCTGGTGGTTAAGGCACTTACCTGTAGGAGACCAAGGTACACGTCCCTGCTTCAAATCAAACAGAACAGGGACTTGAACCTGGTCTCCCACTTCCCAGACAAGTGCCCTGAACAGCAGCTATTGACAATTCTGGGGTAGGTCTTACTCCGTTTTTGGGAGGTTTTGGTTTTTGTTTTTTAAACACAAAAAATCAAAAAGATCTCATTTTCTTTTCTCACCAAAACAAAAACAAAATCCAAAACCTCAGAATTGTTCACTAAGTAGAATTGCCATTTTCTGGCCAGCCCAATTCTTAGCCCTACTTTGGGAGAGAGGGCTGCCAGCAACAATGTGGCTTCAACTCCACTCGCTGCTACGATTGAATAGTACAAATAAGGATCTTGTTCAATGCTCACTAAAGATGTATGGTAGTGGATCTTTTTAGTTTTATTCAGCTCCTCTTGTGATAGGCCTTTGTGAATATGCAGGGCTATATGCCTTTAAGATGAAATGACCCCCAATGCAGAGGGCCGATACAAGGTCCACACAACATATAAATTCTGTTTTAATGATTTACAAAATGGTATATAATTCACTTGGCCCAATGCTGAAATGTTTCAGGTGGAACACAGCGGCTGTTTTAAGAGCACACAGTAGGTTGATGAAGCAGAATAGACATTATTCCGCTGTAATTCCAGAGCACTGATTTATACCAGAAATACCTAATTCCAGTCATTCTTGGAACCCACATGTCACTTTTCCCCGCAAACCAAACATTCAGATTTTTATCATACCAACACAGATTGTGTGGGTTAATGTATTCTATGTGGGTTTGTTTTAGAAGTTGTGAGTCATGAATCCGAGTTTTTTTTTTTAACCTAGCAATACATATTTAGATGTCACCTCCAAAATCAGATCCCTTGAGAGTTCCAAAATCAAGATCAGCAAGGCTACAGAAGCCTTTTTAAAATATTTTTTTTTTTGGGGGGGGGTGGGGGGAGGGATGGACAATATTTTGTATGTGATTTAGGTCAAAATTAACCAATGGATTAATATCAAAGTGGAAAATACTGACATGTTTAATTATTACAGCTTCAGCAAAGTGTACTGGAACAAGGAGCAAAAATCCCAAATTACCCTGTATCTAAATAATCTTTTAAGAAAGTTATTTGTTTAAATTCAGCAATAATTGATAAGGAGATTTTCAGAATCCACAAATAGTTCCTAATTTAGAAACTGTACATGCTTGTATCTACCCTGGGAAACATTCATGGGCCTGAATCACCACTGTATTACTCCAGTTTTATGCCAGTTTAACTCCATTGAAATACAATAGTGAATCAGGCCAATAATAAAATATTAAATGTCAGAGAATTTGTTTGCTGTCTCTAAACTACAGAAAGCGCATTCCAACAACATATCAAAAGATAAAGTACTGTAGCCTTCTTAGTGTGACAGAAGATGATTCAAAACTTTACATTAAAGAGTTTTGGTGAGGTCTTTGCCAGCTGAATTTTGATTCTTGCACCTTTTTTGACACATTCACTGTTGTTTCTGTTCTCTTGTAATTGCCTTACATAGAATCATAGAATATCAGGGTTGGAAGGGACCTCAGGAGGTCATCTAGTCCAACCCCCTGCTCAAAGCAGGACCAATCCTGACCTTAAAAACCTCTAAGGGTGGAGATTCCACCACCTCCCTAGGTAACCCATTCCAGTGCTTCACCACCCTCCTAGTGAAAAAGTTTTTCCTAATATCCAAACTAAACCTCCTCCACTGCAACTTGAGACCATTGCTCCTTGTTCTGTCATCTGCCATCACTGAGAACAGCCAAGCTCCATCCTCTTTGAAACCCCCCTTCAGGTAGTTGAAAGCAGCTATCAAATCCACCCCCCCCCCCATTTCTTCTCTTCTGCAGACTAAATAATCCCAGTTCCCTCAGCCTCTCCTCATAAGTCATATGCTCCAGCCCCCTAATCATTTTTGTTGCCCTCCGCTGGACTCTTTCCAATTTTTCCACATCCTTCTTGTAGTGTGGGGCCCAAAACTCGACACAGTACTCCAAATGAGGCCTCACCAATGCCAAAGAGAGGGGAATGATCACATCCCTCGATCTGCTGGCAATGCTCCTACTTATACAGCCCAAAATGCTGTTAGTCTTCTTGGCAACAAGAGCACACTGACTCATATCCAGCTTCTCATCCACCATAACCCGTAGATCCTTTTCTGCAGAACTGCTGCCTAGCCACTCGGTCCTTGTTGAACCTCATCAGATTTCTTTTGACCCAATCCTCTAATGTGTCTAGGTCCCTCTGTATCCTATCCCTACCCTCCAGCATATCTACCGCTCCTCCCAGTTTAGCGTCATCTGCAAACTTGCTGAGGGTGCAGTCCACGCCATCCTCCAGATCATTAATGAAGATATTGAATAAAACTGGCCCCAGGACCGACCCTTGGGGCACTCCGCTTGATATCAGCTGCTAACTAGACATGGAGCCATTGATTGCTACCCTTTGAGCCCGATGATCTAGCCAGATTTCTATCCACTGTGACAAAGTTCCTCCTCTGCCTTGGTGGGTCCTGCGCTTACTGGCAGATTTTTCTCACCTCAGAGGTTCATGGCAGCCCTCAGTTGGCCACTTTCATGGCTCAAATCTGCCATTCACTCAGTTAGCCTCATCTTTGGCCAGCATGGGGAAAGGAAGAGGAACAATCCCTACAGTCTCTGCTGATCCACCTAGTGGATCGGGGAACAGGCCAGGGACCTTCCCCTCTGGTGGAACCCACAGTCCAGTTCAACTGCTCTGGTATCAAGTAGGGAGTTGTGGGGACTGAGGGAACCCAGGCCCGCCCTCTACTCTGGGTTCCAGCCCAGGGCCCTGTGGATTGCAGCTGTCTACAGTGGCTTCTGTAACAGCTGCGTGAAAGCTACAAATCCCTGGGCTACTTCCCCATGGCCTCCTCCCAACACCTTCTTTATTCTCACCACAGGACCTTCCTCCTGATGTCTGATAATGCTTGTACTTTTCAGTCTTCCAGTAGTACACCTTCTCGCTCTCAGCTTCTTGCGCCTCTTGCTCCTAGCTCCTCACACGCACCACAAGCTGAAGTGAGCTCCTTTTTAAACCCAGGTGCCCTGATTAGCCTGCCTTAATTGATTCTAGCAGCTTCTTGATTGGCTGCAGGTGTTCTAATCAGCCTGTCTGCCTTAATTGTTTCCAGAAAGTTCCTGATTTTTCTGGAACCTTCCCTATTACCTTACCTAGGGAAAAGGGACCTACTTAACCTGGGGCTAATATAGCTGCCTTCTATCACTCTCTTGTAGCCATCTGGCCCGACCCTGTCACACCACCTTATAGTTCATTCTTCCAGCCCGTACTTCTTTAACTTACAGGCAAGAATACTGTGGGAGACCATATCAAAAGCTTAGCTAAAGTCAAGGAATAACATGTCCACTGCTTTCCTCTCATCCACATAGCCAGTTATCTCATCATAGAAGGCAATTAGGTTAGTCAGGCATGACTTGCCCTTGGTGAATCCATGCTGACTGTCCTGATCACTTTCCTCTCCTCGAAGTGCTTCAAAATTGATTCCTTGAGGACCTGCTCCATGATTTTTCCAGGGACTGAGGTGAGGCTGACTGGCCTGTAGTTCCCTGGATCCTCCTCCTTCTCTTTTTTAAAGATGGGCAGTACATTAACCTTTTTCCAGTCATCTGGGACCTCCCCCAGTCACCATGAGTTTTCAAAGATAATGGCCAATGGTTCTACAATCACATCCGCCAACTCCTTTAGCACCCTCGGATGCAGTGCGTCCGGCCCCATGGACTTGTGCTTGTCCAGCTTTGCTAAATAGTCCTGAACCACTTCCTTCCTCCACAGAGGGCTGGTCACCTCCTCCCCATGCTGTGCTGCCCGGTGCAGTAGTCTGGGAGCTGACCTTGTTCATGAAGACAGAGGCAAAAAAAGCATTGAGTACATTAGCTTTTTCCACATTCCTACATTGTAGCTTACGTATGGGTCTTTTCTTTTCCATTCTGTGTTCTTATTTAAATATCCTAATCCCTTAACAAGGCATCTATTATTTTGGAATGGCCTTGTGCCAGCACAGTTGTTGGCTATTTAACTTGATTAGATAGGTATTCTTAAGTATAATCTCAAGTAAAGGTACATTAATTATGCTGTACACATTATGGCTGAACACTGGAAGATTCTCACATCAACTTAAACACAGGGTAAAACAACCCATGAGGTAACTAAATCATAGAAAATATTTTAATTAAAAAGTGAAACATTTCTACAGTGTTTATTTTTTCATCAGGCAGCCTTTATTCTGATTAACTGCTGAGGCCTCCTCACTGTGAGGTGAGGTGGAAATGATATAAAGAATTTAAATACCTTTGTGGAGTGAAAGTGTAACGCAAGAGGAGGAACAGTGAAAATCCACACTTCTGACAGCCACAGGATGTGGGGATTTGGGATTTCTCCTAAGATTTTGCTGTATTCTCCAGGATAAAGGCCTAAAAAAAGTTTCTAGCCCTTTTGATTGTAAAGATGCCACTGTTCTATCATTTTGCTGTGTCAAATGATTTCAACATGGCTACAAGCCATCATGTGGACCCATGTTCGTTTTTCTTGTGTGCAGAATGACAACCAGACTAAGCACAAATGTTATAGTGGTAAATGCAGTCCTTGTGACCTTCACTCACATTCACCTTCCTCCGCTCCCACTTTCTCCCCTAAGCTCAACCAAACTCTCCTATTTTTCTTCCTCTACTTTCACTCTTCATTCATGATTTCCCCTTTATTCACCCCTTATTTAGGGCTTGTTCACAAGGTGGAAAAAGCCCAAAATAGTTGGTGTGAAACAGCTAGTGCTGAATAACCCATACAGCAAAAAGCACTGTAAATATATGTTTATACTGGAGGTGTAAATTCCAAAGACACAATATGCTAAAAATAGACATGTAGCCATGGTGGCATTAGCTGTGAGAAGGGCTAGCCACCTGAGTACATAGCTAAGGTCTTTGAAAGGCCCCTAGATCTTCACTAACTCCCAAACATGGGCTCTGCTTGGTGAGTTTCATTCAGAGTGGGAACCTAAGATTGTGATCTAGACTCCCTTCCACCTCAATGCTTTGAGACTGCACTGCAGGGATACTTCCTTCAGAGAATTTCATACTCTCATTCCTTTTAAAAGACTGTTAATTTTGCAGTCTAAACACAATTTCAATGTCAGTCAAGGTACCTGCTTCACTGTTGACAGACGGACAATGCCTTTACCCAAGCAATGGTTTCAACTGCATGTTTCAATTTTGCATTTCACCTGTGGATTTTGTTGTTTTTGCAGTGCTGTCAAGGTTCCTCCCCCACTCTGAACTCTAGGGTACAGATGTGGGGACCTGCATGAAAAACCTCCTAAGCTTATCTTTACCAGCTTAGGTCAAAACTTCCCCAAGGTACAAAGTATTCCACCCGTGGTCCTTGGAATGGCCGCTACCACCACCAAACTAATACTGGTTACTGGGGAAGAGCTGTTTGGACGCGTCCTTCCCCCCAAAATACTTCCCAAAACCCTGCACCCCACTTCCTGGACAAGGTTTGGTAAAAAGCCTCACCAATTTGCATAGGTGACCACAGACCCAAACCCTTGGATCTGAGAACAATGAAAAAGCATTCAGTTTTTTTACAAGAAAACTTTTAATAGAAAATAGAAGTAAATAGAAATAAAGAAATCCCCCCTGTAAAATCAGGATGGTAGATATCTTACAGGGTAATTAGATTAAAAAACATAGAGAACCCCTCTAGGCAAAACCTTAAGTTACAAAAAAGATACACAGACAGAAATAGTTATTCTATTCAGCACAATTCTTTTCTCAGCCATTTAAAGAAATCATAATCTAACACATACCTAGCTAGATTACTTACTAAAAGTTCTAAGACTCCATTCCTGTTCTGTCCCTGGCAAAAGCAGCATGCAGACAGACACAGACCCTTTGTTTCTCTCCCTCCTCCCAGCTTTTGAAAGTATCTTGTCCCCTCATTGGTCATTTTGGTCAGGTGCCAGCGAGGTTACCTTTAGCTTCTTAACCCTTTACAGGTGAGAGGAGCTTTCCCCTGGCCAGGAGGGATTTCAAAGGGGTTTACCCTTCCCTTTATATTTATGACACGCCCCCCAAATCTCAGCTAGGGTGAAACACTCGCTGGGATTTCTTCCTGGAGCTCTAGGAAAAACAGAGTTAATAAGACACATGCATCTCTAAATATACTACCAAGTACATAAAGACTAACAATATTTTCCACATCTCAAGGACGATTTTAACCAGTTGACTCTGGGAAACTTTCACGGGAGAGTGCATCAGCCACTTTGTTAGAAGCTCCTGAGATGTGTTGGATGTCGAAATCAAAATCTTGGAGAGCTAAACTCCACCGAAGAAGTTTTTTGTTAGTTTCTTTGACGGTGTGAAGCCATTTTAGTGCAGCATGGTCGGTCTGCAGGTGGAAACGCCGTCCCCAAACATATGGGCGTAGCTTTTCCAGAGCGTAGACAATGGCATAACATTCTTTTTCAGTGACTGACCAGTTGCTTTCCCTCTCAGACAGTTTTTTGCTGAGAACCACTACAGGGTGGAATTCTTGATCAGGTCCTTTCTGCATTAAAACTGCTCCCACACCACGCTCGGATGCATCTGTGGTTACTAGGAACGGTTTGTCAAAGTCTGGGGCCCTTAGTACAGGGTCAGACATGAGTGTCGCTTTAAGCTTGTTAAAGGCCTTCTGACACTTTCCGGTCCACTGAACAGCATTTGGCTGTTTGTTTTTGGTTAGGTCTGTCAGTGGGGCAGCGATTTGGCTGTAGTGCGGTACAAATCGCCTGTAATAACCGGCCAAGCCTAAGAAGGATTGAACCTGTTTCTTTGACTTTGGGACAGGCCACTTTTGGATAGCATCCACTTTGGCCTGTAGGGGGCTGATAGTTCCTTGACCCACCTGGTGTCCAAGGTAAGTCACTCTGTTTAGGCCTATTTGACACTTCTTAGCCTTAACAGTTAGTCCTGCCTCCCTTATGCGCTCAAGGACTTTTTGTAGATGTTCCAGGTGGTCTGCCCAGGAATCCGAAAATATGGCCACATCGTCAAGGTAGGCGACTGCATATTCTCCTAATCCCGCTAGGAGACCATCTACAAGTCTTTGGAAAGTGGCGGGTGCATTTCGCAGCCCGAAAGGGAGTACATTAAATTCATACAGCCCGAGATGTGTGATGAAGGCTGACCTTTCCTTGGCAGATTCATCTAGCGGTACCTGCCAGTACCCCTTTGTTAAGTCCAAGGTAGAGATGAACTGGGCCCGTCCCAGTTTCTCTAACAGTTCATCTGTGCGTGGCATTGGATAGTTGTCTGGGCGAGTTACAGCATTTAGCTTACGGTAGTCCACGCAAAAACGTATTTCCCCATCTGGTTTGGGAACTAGAACCGCTGGAGATGCCCATGCACTTTCAGAGGGGCGGATTACACCCATCTGTAACATATCGTGGATCTCCCGTTCTATAGCAGTTTTAGCTTGAGGAGACACCCGGTAAGGTTGAACCCTAATTGGGTGAGCATTACCTGTGTCAATGGAGTGGTATGCCCGTTCAGTCAGTCCTGGGGTGGCTGAGAACGTTGGCGCGTAGCTAGTGCACAGCTCCTGGATCTGCTGTCGCTGCATACGCCCAAGGGTCATGGAGAGGTTCACCTCTTCCACACCACCACCACATTTCCCTTCGTAGTAGACACCTTCAGGCCACTCAGCATCATCTTCTCCTTGGGCTGTAAACTGACAAACCTTTAATTCTCTGGAATAAAAGGGCTTTAGAGAATTAATATGGTACACCTTAGGCTTTCGGTTGGAGGTGGGGAATGCTATGAGATAATTAACAGCTCCCAGGCGCTCCTGGACCGTGAATGGCCCTTCCCACGATGCTTCCATTTTATGGGCCTGGAGCGCCCTTAAGACCATGACCTGGTCTCCTACTTTGAAGGAACGCTCTCTGGCATGTTTATCATACCAGGCTTTTTGCTCTTTTTGAGCATCCTGTAAGTTTTCTTTAGCAAGGGCTAAAGAGGTTCGGAGGGTGTTTTGTAGGTTGGTTACAAAGTCCAGAATGTTAGTTCCTGGAGAAGGTGTAAATCCCTCCCATTGCTGCTTCACCAACTGCAATGGCCCCTTAACCTCACGGCCATATACAAGTTGAAATGGGGAAAACCCTAAACTGGGATGTGGTACAGCTCTGTAGGCAAAGAGCAACTGCTGCAACACTAGGTCCCAATCATTGGAGTGCTCATTTACGAATTTACGTATCATGGCCCCCAAAGTTCCATTAAACTTCTCCACCATGCCATTTGTTTGATGGTGGTAAGGAGTGGCAACCAAGTGATTTACCCCATGAGCTTCCCAAAGGTTTTTCATAGTTCCTGCCAGGAAATTAGTCCCTGCATCTGTGAGGATGTCGGAGGGCCAACCTACCCTGGCAAAAATGTCTGCTAGTGCCTGGCATACACTTTTAGCCCTGGTGTTGCTTAGAGCTACTGCTTCCGGCCATCGGGTGGCAAAATCCATGAAAGTCAGTATGTACTGCTTTCCTCTGGCTGTCTTTTTCGGAAAAGGACCCAGAATATCCACAGCTACTCGCTGAAATGGAACTTCAATGATGGGGAGTGGTTGTAGAGGGGCTTTGACCTGGTCTTGGGGTTTTCCCACTCTTTGGCACACCTCACAAGACTGGACATAGGTAGAAACATCCTTGCCCATTCCCTCCCAGTGGAATGACCCCCCCAAACGGTCTTTGGTCCTGTTCACCCCAGCATGGCCACTAGGGTGATCGTGGGCTAAGCTCAAGAGCTTGGCCCGGTATTTAGTTGGAACTACCAACTGTCTCTGAGGATGCCAGTCTTCCTGGTGTCCACCAGAAAGAGTTTCCTTGTATAAAAGTCCTCTTTCTACAACAAACCTGGATCGATTAGAAGAGCTGAGAGGCGGTGGGTTGCTCCGTGCCGCCGTCCAAGCTCTCTGGAGGCTTTCATCTGCTTCCTGTTCGGTCTGGAACTGTTCCCTTGATGCTGGGGACATCAGTTCCTCATTGGATTGTGGACCTAGGCTTGGTCCCTCTGGAAGCGATATAGGGGATGGAGCTGTTTCTGTTGACTGTGAACCGCTCTCCGCTGGTGCACTATGTTGGGATTCAGGCTCCGGCTGAGCCTCTTGTGTAGGGTTATCGGCTGCTGCCAGTTCAGGTTCAGTGGAGCCCTCTGGTGTTGAGGTTGCAAGTACTGGATTCAGTGCTGACACAGGGTCTGGTGTTGGTTGTTCAGCTGGTTCCGGTTCTGGGACTGGTTCCGTCTGGGTCTCTGGGACTGGATCCACTACTGCTGTTGCAGACATTGGCCTAAGGTCCAGGTCCATCACCTCTGACTGGGTCCTGATAGCAGTTTCCGGAACAGAGCTAGGCCTCACGGCTTGTTTAGCCTGGCTGCGGGTGACCGTTCCCACCCTCTTGGCCTGCTTCACATGATTGGCCAAGTCTTCCCCCAACAGCATGGGGATGGGATAATCATCATAGACTGCAAAAGTCCACATTCCTGACCAGCCCTTGTACTGGACAGGCAACTTGGCTGTAGGCAAATTGAAAGAGTTGGACTTGAAGGGTTGAATCGTCACTTGGATCTCTGGGTTGATTAAATTGGGGTCCACTAAGGAAGCATGGATAGCTGACACTTGTGCTCCGGTGTCCCTCCACGCGGTGACCTTCTTCCCGCCCACACTCACAGTTTCCCTCCGCTCTAAGGGTATCTGGGAAGTATCTGGGCCTGTGGACCTCTGGTGTGATTCCGGTGCAATGAACTGTAATCTGTTGGGGTTCTTGGGGCAGTTGGCCTTTACATGCCCCAGCTCGTTACATTTAAAACATCGTCCAGCTGACGGGTCACTGGGGCGAGGAGGGTTGCTGGAGAACGGGGTGGCAGGACGATAAGGGGTCTGGAGGGTTCTTTGGGAGGTAGGTGGGGCCTTGGGCGGCCCCCGGTAATAGGGTGTGGTCTGGGGTGGTCCCTTCTGGTCTCTGCTCCAACTGCGACCAGTTTTCTTCTTCTCTGCCACCTCCACCCATCTGGCTCCAATCTCTCCTGCCTCGATTACAGTTTTGGGTTTCCCATCTAGGATGTATCTTTCTATTTCCTCAGGAACACCCTCTAAGAATTGTTCCATTTGCATTAGGAAGGGCAAATTTACTGGAGATTCAACACTTGCTCCTGATATCCAGGCATCCCAATGTTTCACAATGTGGTAGGCATGTCGGGTAAATGACATGTCTGGTTTCCACCTTAGGGCTCTGAACCTCCGACGAGACTGCTCGGGTGTTATCCCCATTCTGACTCTCGCCTTGGATTTAAACAGTTCATACTTGTTCATGTGTTCTTTAGGCATTTCAGCTGCCACCTCAGCTAAGGGTCCACTGAGCTGCGGCCTCAGCTCTACCATGTACTGGTCAGTAGAGAGGTTGTATCCAAGGCAGGCCCTTTCGAAGTTTTCTAGGAAGGCCTCAGTATCATCGCCTGCCTTGTAGGTGGGGAACTTTCTGGGATGGGAAGTGGTACTTGGAGAAGGATTACTAGGGTTTGTTGGGATATTCTGCTGAGCCTTTATCTTCTCCATCTCCTCCACATACTTCCTCTCTTTTTCCTTCTCCTCCAGTTCTTTGTCCCTCGCTTCCATAGCTCTCCTGTGAGCAGCCGCTTGGTGTTGTTCTGCCTCCCTTTCTTGTTCCTTCTTCAGCCGCATGAGTTCTATCTGTCTTTCATGTTCCCTTTGTCTTTCCTCAGCCTGAAATTTGGCTAATTCCAGCTGTAGTCGAGCTGAGGATTTGGTCATTCTAACCTCTCTGTTTTTAACTAACTTTACACCCGAGGTTTAGAAATAAACAAACAAAACTTGGCTGTAAAATTTTGCTGTGCTGGAATAGAATACCTATTCTCTGATAGTGATTGTCAGCCTACAGAAAAAGACAATTCCCTTGTCTCTGTTCTGGGCCCAACTTAAAGCAAAAAACCTCCAAACTACTTGGAAACCTGCTTACCCAGCCCAAAGAAAAAGCAAATGGGTAGAACACACACCCCCTATTTACTTTTAGGAAGAAAAGAAAAAAAAAAAACCTCTGGGTTGGAAGACTGTGAATTTCCCTGCAGGAGTTAAGTACCCTGCCTCCAGGCAAAGAAAACCTGCAATTCACAAGATAATCCCCTTTTGTCTCTGTTTGGCCACAAAGCAGGGAAAACCCAAGATGCTTTCAGTTTCAAAGCTGCTTCAAAGCCACAGGAAAAAAAAATTCCTTTTTAAAATCTGTATTTCTAGTTCAAAAAATCTCAACTGGATCTCAAAATGATTTCAGGTTAATCCCACCACTATGCCACCATGTCAAGGTTCCTCCCCCACTCTGAACTCTAGGGTACAGATGTGGGGACCTGCATGAAAAACCTCCTAAGCTTATCTTTACCAGCTTAGGTCAAAACTTCCCCAAGGTACAAAGTATTCCACCCGTGGTCCTTGGAATGGCCGCTACCACCACCAAACTAATACTGGTTACTGGGGAAGAGCTGTTTGGACGCGTCCTTCCCCCCAAAATACTTCCCAAAACCCTGCACCCCACTTCCTGGACAAGGTTTGGTAAAAAGCCTCACCAATTTGCATAGGTGACCACAGACCCAAACCCTTGGATCTGAGAACAATGAAAAAGCATTCAGTTTTTTTACAAGAAAACTTTTAATAGAAAATAGAAGTAAATAGAAATAAAGAAATCCCCCCTGTAAAATCAGGATGGTAGATATCTTACAGGGTAATTAGATTAAAAAACATAGAGAACCCCTCTAGGCAAAACCTTAAGTTACAAAAAAGATACACAGACAGAAATAGTTATTCTATTCAGCACAATTCTTTTCTCAGCCATTTAAAGAAATCATAATCTAACACATACCTAGCTAGATTACTTACTAAAAGTTCTAAGACTCCATTCCTGTTCTGTCCCTGGCAAAAGCAGCATGCAGACAGACACAGACCCTTTGTTTCTCTCCCTCCTCCCAGCTTTTGAAAGTATCTTGTCCCCTCATTGGTCATTTTGGTCAGGTGCCAGCGAGGTTACCTTTAGCTTCTTAACCCTTTACAGGTGAGAGGAGCTTTCCCCTGGCCAGGAGGGATTTCAAAGGGGTTTACCCTTCCCTTTATATTTATGACAAGTGCAGTAATTATAAAAACTGACTGATGCTTTCTGATGACTTGATCAACCAGTTCAGCTCAAGCCAGCTCTGAAATCCGGACCCAAGAAGCATGAGCTTCTTCCCATCTGAGCCAATGATAGACATTAAGCTACTGTGTGATTCATGGTATTGTTCCTTGGCTCATGCAACTTCATGGAGTCAAGATGAATCCATGGGCCAAGTTGGAAGGCACAGTGCTGAAATGACTGTTAGCCAAAAGTTGCCCTTCGTTAACCTGCTGGCAGTTCAGTTTTACAAAAGTTTCATTCCTTACACTTTCTGTGATACAGTGTAAGGATCAATCTATTTCTAACATCTGCAGTACTAAAAGCCTTTATCCTACAGAGGTAATTCAGTTGCTGAGCTGAAAGTAAGTGCACATTTTCAGGAAGCTATTGAAACTTCCCTGAGTTTGTTTGGCACCATACAAGATGAAGCACCATACCCAGACAAAGGTTAACCCAATCAAGAGTGGCAGCAATACAGACGTACTGGGCCACTAATCTGAATGTGGTACCGTGAAACAGGTGCATAGACCACCTTACTAAACTGTTGCTAGTTGTCATAGAAAAGCAAGGAAAAGCAACAAACATAGAGGGCACTAGAAATGGAAGGTGCACTTGGTGCAGATGGGCAGCAGTTTCTATAAAAAAGGTAGCTGAAAGCTTATGTTTGTGCGTCTTACCAATTGCAGCACAATGGTGAACTGCATTGCACTGATAAAGCTGTCCATCTGTAATGTATGCCCTGAAGGGGTCTCTGCCCCCAAAATAAAAGGGAGTTTTGCAGCTGTTTTCCTGATGCAGAGTATTCTTGGGTCCAGAGTCAGACCCAAGTCATTCCTCAGGGTATACAGTGAGTATACATTCCTCATGCCTCAGGGTATACAGTGAGTGAATGCTCAGTTATGATGATTCTTATTCACATGCACAGTGTTGAACTGACTATCAGATTTAGGAATGGGAATTAATATTCCTGTGGGGCACATTGGCAGCTTTTGAAGCACTGGGCATTCAAAGCCCATGGTTCTCTGACTAGGATAATATCCAAGTCCATGGATTTGGATATTGCCCAGAGAAGAGAAGGAAAAGGAACTGACTGTAAGATGCCTTTCTCCAGTGGACTTTTGGATGGTCTGCTTGATCATGGACAATTTTCATTCAAAATGTTTTTCTCTCAGTTCTCGAAAAAGGAAGAGTGACAAAGATTGACTTGATTAGGGTTTGTTACAGCTTATAGCTTTTGTAGGCTTATAGGTTTCATAGTTTCTTTTCTGATTAGCTCCAAGCAAAGGAAATGCTCTTGAAGAGTTTGAAAAGCCATCCTCCCCAACGAGATGAGTCAGGGCCCTATCCCCTTCCATAGGATTTAAGTAAAAGCAATTTCTAGGGTAGCCAGGATACCCCTGATTAAAAGCAGGGTTAGATGATTAACTTAGATAGCTTGTGCACATAAGCCAAACTAAGTAGCTAACCAGATTTGAAGACAGGAAGGAACCCTCGCAGGCCATATTGGCAGACTTTTTTTTTTTTTTTTAACCTTCCAATGGAGGCCTGAGCCAAAGAAACTGTTAGAATCCCACAAATCACTTTGTGAGGATCAGCATTGGGGGAACTCATTCTTTCCTATCTTCACATGTGAGTCATTTACACACAGACCACAATAGGCCAAATCCTATTCTAATTCTATTATGTTAATGAGACTTTTGAGAGCAGCAGAAACTGGCTCACGGTCATCATCCACATCGAGAAAACCAATCATTATGTAGCTATAAAAATCATGTCCCTCTGTTTCCTTTATTTTACTGTGTATGGTGCAAAATATTTCAATTCTCCCTTCCCCCTTAAAACTAAACAAATCTAATTGTGGCCCTTACAGTAGGAAGGATGGGATACTTCAAGTTACATTTTGTTTTAAATTCCCTTTCCTGTCATGTTTAGTTCCTGTTTTAATTGGTCCTGCTGTGATTGTGCTTGTTACTGTGCTACTATGCAACTGTTTTTCCTTTGTTTTTCCATAGTGAACCTTCAGGGCCAGATTGTGACGCAGCCTGAACTGGGGGGAGTTGGTTGGGTGAGGAGGCACTGCGCTGGCATGGGAACCCCAACAGGAATTCTGTCTGACTTAGAAATCCTCCTGGGAGTCTGCCTGTGTTCCCCTCTGGAGTAGGGCAGCTTTGGGCAAAGGGTAATTGGGGCCCTCACACCAGACACCCTTTCAGCTGCCTAGCACCAGCTGAGAGAAGAAATAATGCTGCCTATCATGACTGTGCCTGGCCCATGATGCCACCTCTTCGGGGCTGGGTACAATTTGGTCCTCACTGAGCAATTTCAGTAGCTAAGAGCCCCTATCACCGTGGTGAAAAGCACTTGTTCCCTAACAATAGCATTGAGTGCAGAAAATGTTACTTTGTACTAGCAGTCACAGCTAACATTTTGCTTTTGTACTTTGGAAATCTGCCATAATGCACTCATGAAGTTATCACACACAACTGCTTTGTAATGCCCTGAAAGACTGTTGTAGTATAAAAACTGTCTGTGTGGATTCTCAGGCTAATTTCTGGATCTCACTTTTTTATCATTAATCCGTACTTAATGTGCAGTTCAAAGGTCCTTCCCTCCCCTATTAGCTGAATGTAACAGAACAGATAATGTACAGACTAGACACATTCATCTGATCATCTTATCGAACACTGCAAACATTAGAAACAAACACTCTCCCTTACTGGTGGCAGAGTTAATGATATGGATCACATCTTGCAAAGAAAGAAAATGAATATGAATTTTCCTTTGATGCTTGGAAGCATGGAACCTTTCTGAATAAACACTCTTAACTAACACAAACCATTCCCTGCAGAGCAGCAAATTTAAAATAAACACATAAGATGTAATTGAAAGGTGGTTTGTTGTAAACAGTTTTCAATTATTCTTCTTTCTGTGTAACTGCATTTTTAAAATATGTTCCACTCAGAAAATATTATGGATAGTAGTATACTATGACCATCAATATGGGCTAGTTATTAGACTTTTGTAAGGTTTTTGACTTAGTAACACACATGACATTCCAATTAAAAATATGGCATTATATAATATCAATAAAGAACTGGTTAAACGGGTTAAGAACTGATTAACAGATCTCAAAAAATTTGTATCAATAGAAAATCATCATCAAATGAAGGTGTTTTTAGGAGGGTTCCACAGAGATTGATGTTAAGATGATGCTATTCAATATGTTCATCACTGATCTGGAAGTAAATATAAATTTAGTGCTGATAAAATTTGGAGATGACACAAAGATTAGTAGAATGGCAAATGATGACGACAAGGCAGTCATACAGAGCAGTCTGGATTGCTTGTTAAACTGGGCCCACTGAAACAAAATGCATTTTAATACAGCCAAATGCAAAGGTATACATCCATGAACAAAGAATATAGGCCATACCCACAGAATGGGAAACTGTCTCCTGGAAAGTAGTGACTGAAAAGGATTGAGGGGGTCATAGTGGACAACCATCCCATTATGAGCTTCCAGTGCGATGCTGTGCCAGAAAATGTTAATACAATCTTTGGATGTATAAACAGGGAGTTGTACATGGCAATACTGCACACAGCTATGGTGTCCATATTTTGAAAAAGATACTGAAAAATTGTTAGGGTGCACAAAAGATCCACAAAAATGATTCACAGGCTGGAGACTCACAGTGAGACACTTAAAGAGCTCCATCTATTTAGTTTACCAAAAAGAAGACTGAGAGGTGACTTGATTACAGTGTGTAAGGACTTTCACAGGGAGAAAATACTGGGTACTAAAGGGCTCTGTAATCTAGCTGAGAAAGGCATTATAAAACCAGCAGCTAGAAGTGGAAGCCAGGAAAACTCAAAGTAGAAACTAATTCTAACTGATAGGTCTGAAAATG
Source organism: Eretmochelys imbricata (assembly GCF_965152235.1). Lineage (NCBI taxonomy): Eukaryota > Metazoa > Chordata > Testudines > Cheloniidae > Eretmochelys > Eretmochelys imbricata. The sequence goes on from NC_135574.1 coordinate 39,769,229, forward strand.
TAACTGTAAACAGAGAATGGTCATTGAGTGGGTATGTTTCCAGTGGGGTCCTGCAGGAATTGGTTTTTGGTCCTGTGCTATTTAACATCTTTATCAATGAGTTGGAAAAAAACCTACAGTTATCACTGATAGAGTTTGCAAATGACATAAAAACTCAGAAAGTGGTAAATAATGAAGAAAACAGGCCATTGATTCAGAGAGATCTGGATCACTTGGTAAACTGGGCGCAAGCAAACAATATGCATTTTAATTAAGCTAAATTTAAATGTACACATCTGGGAATGAAGAGTGTAGGCCAGACTTACAGAATGGGGGGGCTCTACTTTGAGAAGCAGTGACTCTGAAAAAGATTTGGGGATCATGATGGATAATCAATCAGTTGAACATGAGCTCCCAGCGTGACACAGTGGCCAAAAGAGCTAACGCCATCCTGGGATGCATAAATAGGGGAATCTTGAGTAGCAGAACAGTTATTTTACCTCTGTATTTGGCACTGGTGTGACCACTGCTGTAATATTGTGTCCAGTTCTGGTGTTCTCAATTCAGGAAGGATGTTGATAAATTGGAGATGATTCCGAGAAGAGCCATGAGAATGATTAAAGAATTAGAAAATGTGGCTTTTTGTGATAGATTCAAGGAGCTCAATCTATTTAGCTTAACAAACAGAAGGTTAAGGGTTGATTTGATTACAATCTATACCTATTTATCCCTGGGTAATTTGTTCCAATGGCTAATTACCCTCCTTGCTAAAAATGTGCCTAATTTCATAGATTCTCAGGCCATAAGGGACCATTGCGATCTGGTGTCCTATAGAATTTTCCCAAAATGATTCCTAGAGCAGATCTTTTAGAAAAACATCCAATCTTGATTTAAAAAGTCAGTGATAGAGAATCCATCATGATCCTTGGTAAACTGTTTCAGTGGTTAATTATTCTCACTGTTAAAAATATATGCCTTATTTCCAGTCTGAATTTGTCTAGCTTCAACTTTCAGCTATTTGATCGAGTTATATCTTTCTCTGCTAGATGGAAGACCCTGTTATTAAATATTTGTTTCCCATGGTGGATGCTCCATTTCTTGATGTCTTCAGATCAAGACTGGATGCCTTTCTGGAAGATATCCATTAGCCAAACACAAGGTATTGGGCTCAGTACAGGAGTAAGTGGATGACATTTAACGTGATATACAGGAGGCCAAACTAGATGATTTATTGGTCCCTTTTGGCCTTAAACTCTATGAAGCTATCCACTTACTGAATGAACATGGAGTGGGAGTCTTTTTGCATGCCTTTGGCCATCTAGATAACACTGTGACTCATGGAAGAGGCTAAACACATCTAGTGATAACAATATATCAGAATACCTCAAGAAGAATCCATCTGTTTTCCAATGCCTATCAATTTAGAAGTTTAAGATTATTTTATTTGATGCACACACATGTTACACTGGGTTAATGTGAAAGGGTTAAGCACAAAAGGTAACGAAACACTGTGCCACATATTTAGTTTAATGTGGCTGGAAAAATCAATACACTTGGGTCTGTCAGTTAGCAATCTCACATTTAATTGAACAACATGTCAAGTATTTTAATCTGTTTACCAGTGGAAACAGAATCTACACTAATGCTAATAAGCAAGAATACTTTTCCTGAATTGCAACTGGATTTGAACATGACCTTCATTTTAGGACCTTCAGCATGATCAGATATAGATCAAAGAGCTATCATTATGTCTACAGAATTTGGTGACGACCTCTGTTATTCAATTATATATTCACTTATTGATTCACTTTCTAAACTCAAATAAAGGGTAATCAGTTAAATATTTCTAGTGATGGTTACTTCATGGGTGTGCATTTGTATTCACTTCCATTTTATTATTGTCACTGGGCGGGGGCATAAATCAGACAGCAGTCTATTATTGAAGCCGTTTGATAAGCAGTTGGAGCCAGATTGTGTCTGCCCCTTGCACAGAGGGGGACTGAGGAGAAGGGTATAAATAAGTATTCCTTCTTGCATCTTTTGGGCCAGGACTAGGAATAATTGCAGCCCCTGCACTCTCCTGAGACTGGACTACTTCCTCTTAGCTCCCCCTGGGATACTAGTTATGCAAAAGGGGGCAGAAAGGGGGAAGGAGAAGGTGGGCCCATGGACCCAACTCTCATCAGAAGATCTTACCAGTAACATAGGGAGAGCATACAGCACCATCTTAAGGATTGGTGAAGTGGGCATGCTCCTCCTGGGTGCTTTGAATCACAGGAAGGCACATTCTGGCTTGAAGCTCTCCCTGATAAGGTGCAGCTGGGGGTATTGTCCCCCAAGTATCTAACACCTATCAACCAAAATCTGGTCAAAGCAAAACAATGGAGAGAGGTAAATAGCAGGGTCCCCCAGGGATATGTACTGGGACCTGTGCTATTCAACAAATTCAAAAATGATCTAGAAAATGGGGTAAACAGTGAGGTGGCAAACTCTGCATATGATACAAAATTACTTGAGGTAGTTAAGTCCAAACCTGATTGTGAAGAGTTACAAAGGAATCTCACTAAACTGAGTACAAAATGGCAGAGACAAAATATTGACAAGTGCAAAGTAATGCATATTGGAAAACATGATCCCAACTAAACATACAAAATGATGGGGTCTAAATTAGATGTTACTGCTCAAGAAAGAGTTTTTGGAGTCCTTGTAGAGTCCTGACTGTGAGGATTTACAATTTTAGCAAACATTTTTATAGTTACAGAGCAAATGTTTAAACATTACCTTGTGTCATAAATGTAAAGGGAAGGGTAAACCCCTTTAAAATCCCTCCTGGCCAGGGGAAAGCTCCTCTCACCTGTAAAGGGTTAAGAAGCTAAAGGTAACCTCGCTGGCACCTGACCAAAATGACCAATGAGGAGACAAGATACTTTCAAAAGCTGGGAGGAGGGAGAAAAACAAAGGGTCTGTGAAGGGTTCATGTAGCGTTCATGCACCTGGAAACAGTCAGGGCACACCCTGACTGTTGTGTAGGAGCAATGCACACATTGCTCTGCTCTGTCCAAGGACATGGACCATCTGGGAAGTCAAAATAAGGACATCAACCGTGGGAAGCTTCCTCGGCCTAAGCTCAAGGCCTGAGAACAAAGATTGTAGTAGATAGAGGCTAGTAAATAGGAATATTAATCAAAGTCATATTATTTCCTTTGTTGATGCCTTTTGCAGTCGGTTGGGGTATGTAATGCGCAGGGGGGAGAGAAATAAAAGAGAGGTGGAAAAGCTGACAGGGGCAATCCCGTCAGCAGACCAGCCTGCTTGCTTGCCTAAAGCCATGTCCTGTCTTGTATTGAATCGCCACAACTGGCGCCCAAACGTGGGGCCCTCAGCACTCACCTCGCCCGGCAAGGGTTTCAGACGCGTCACTCATCCACTTCGTGGATCCCGGTGAGTATTTTTCATTGTGGTAAGTATGGGAAGCTCCCTCTCTGCTTTGCAAGTGCAACACCGCAATGAGCTACAGTATTTGCTGCGTAAGGCTCAGCATGACTGCCCCACTCGAGAACTCACTCTCCTGCTACAGGAGGTGAGTGCCCAATGCCCATGGTACCCTGAAGCCGGAACCCTTAAGCTAGCGGACTGGGAGCGGTTGGGTCAGACATTGCACAAGGAGCCTCGGGCGCCCGTGCAGGCTTTACACGCCTGGCACCTCTGCCGCGATGCGATACAGCGTGTCGCTTCGGACAGGCCCCCCCCCCCGCAAGAGGGGCTGCTGATCTCGCCACCCCCGTCCGCTCCTGCAACCATCCCTCCCCCTGCTTCGCCCCCAGGGCCTCTATTACCACCGCCTCCCTGGACTTCCCCACTGGAGCTGGTGTGTGATCACCCTCCCCCCGTGGGGCCCCATGCTCCGGGGCCCCCCGGAGGGTCATCCGCGTCTGCTCAGGGGCTTTTGCTGGTGCAACAAATGGTCCATGCAGCGAAGACTCGCTCAGATCTTACAGCAGAGGAGCTGGCTGAGCTGGTCTCAGTCTGTCCGGTGACCTGGCAGGATGATGGCCAGGGCAACCAGGTTGCAAACGGGGTCAGTTTGCCTTACTCGGTGATCAGAGAGGTAAAGAAAGCGATTCGCGAGTTCGGTCTGACCAGCACGTATGTGCGTGGTCTCATTGAAGGGCTAGGTTCTGGGTATTCCCTGATCCCTGAAGATTGGAAGGTGCTGTTGCGCATGATGCTGACACCTAGTCAGTATGTTATTTGGCTTAGTGAATTTCGGCAGACGGCGGAACGCCAAGCCCAGGTATATAGAGAGCAAGGTATCATTTATGAGCAGTTGGCAGGGGAGGGCCAGTTTGCTACTGTTCAGATGCAGTCTCAACTCCCTCAGGCCGTCTTCCCCATTATTTCCACCTGTGCCCAGCATGCTTTCTGGAAGGTCCCGGATTCAGGCAAGCCTACCAAAAGCTTTGCCAGTATCCGTCAGGGTGCATCAGAGTCCTTTATGGATTTTACCAACAGATTGCAGGAGGCTATCCTCCGACAGGTGGATAGCCCTGCAGCAGCTCAGGAGATCCTGTTAAAAATGGCAGTTGAAAATGCAAACGAGGATTGCTGCCGTGCTCTCCAGGCGGCACAAACTGCTGGAGTTCTAGAGCTGTCGGACATGCTGCGGGTGTGCCAAAACATCGGAACTCAAGCACATAAAGCTGGAGTTCTGGCTGCCGCCCTGCGGAAAAGCGGGAAGGAGGGGAAGCGTCGTTACCGCTGTGGTAAGGAGGGTCACTTTCAGCGGGAGTGCCGCTCATCGTCGGCGCCCGCCCGCCCCTCAAAGAAGTGCCCCAAGTGTTGGAAGGGCTATCACTGGGCTAATCAGTGTCGTAGCGGGTCGGGAAACCGCACGACGGGTTCCCCCTGAACCCAGGGCCAAACGGGGGTGTTTCCCACTCAGACAACTGTTCCTCTGCCTTAAAATCCATAGACTTCATGAGGGCGGCGACTGCTGGAAGTGCAGGGCTTGATTTGATTATGCAGGAGGACACTGATTTTCAGTTGCCAGGGGAGGTTTGCGCCATACCTACCCAGGTGACAGGACCTCTCCCTGACGGATTTGTGGGTCTGGTTCTCCCTCGCTCATGCTGGGAAACAGGGCTTTTTTGTCATCCCAGGGGTTATTGACGCCGATTACAACGGCATAATTAAGGTTCAGGTGTGGACCCATCTTCCACAGTCGCTCCCGCATGGACAGTCAATTGCGCAATTGATTTTAGTCCCCTATCAGGTGCCAGCTGCAGAGGATCGAGCCTGGGGCGGAGGCGGCTTTGGATCGACACTGGCTCAGTCGCCATCTCACAACACGTCCTCTCCACTTGTTGCTTTAACAATGTCGGTCCGCCCCTCGAAACCTCAGTTAACACTTCTCTTAAATAATGTTCCTTTTACAGGGCTGGTGGACACTGGAGCTGATGTTGCAGTGATTTGTGATCCGGAGTGGCCGGTCGGTTGGCCAACAGTTCCTTCTAAAGAGTTGTGGGGGATCGGGGGTAGCAAACCTGGGAGCCAAAGTTTGTCTTGGGTCACGGTCTCTAAACCAGGAGGCCGTGCTCTTGCTACGATCCGCCCTTTTGTACTCCCTGTCCACCTCAATATTTGGGGCTGTGATTTACTTACAAAGCTGGACACCACCCTTGATATTAATATATAATGGCCCGAAATCCTCCCTCACCCACCTTGCCATCTGCATTACCATTGGTATGGCAATCCTTAGAGCCCGTATGGATTGACTAGTGGCCCCTCCCCCTAGAAAAGCTGAAAGCGCTTCATTTACTTGTACAACAATATTTGCATGCACAGCGCTTGGAGAGCTTCACTAATCCTTGGAATTAGCTGCTGTTATTTTGGCCTTTCAATTTTTTGCTGATTGTCCCTTTAATTTGATCGTGGACACGCATTATGTTTATCAGGTAATTGATCATTTACCCCTTGCCCTTATTACCCCTCAGGTCGATGCGGACCTTCTTCGCCTGTTTTTGTCCTTACAGTATCTCATCACCACTCGTAATTTCCCTTATTTTGTTGCTCATATTCGCAGTCATACCCCTCTGCCTGGGCTACTTACTGAAGGCAATGCGCGCGCTGATTGCGCGTTACGTGGTCAGGTAAATTCCCTTTTTTCTGACCCCATTGAAAGCCATTCCTTTTTTCATCAGTCTGCCTCTGTTTTGGCCCGACAGTTTTACATTCCTGCTGATCGTGCACGTTCTATTGTTCGTTCCTGCCCCCACTGTGCTGCTGCTGCCCCTACCTTTTCTTATGCCGTTAACCCCAGAGGTACCGCAGCGAATCAGCTGTGGCAAATGGATGTCACTCACGTGCCACAATTCCGCCCCTATTCGTTTTTACATGTTTCCATTGATACCTATTCGGGATTCCTCTGGGTGCCCCACAGCGTGGGGAAGCCACTCCCAAAGTTAGTCACCATTTGCTAGCCTGTTTTGCTGTTATGGGTCGCCCGAGCCAGATAAAAATGGATAATGGCCCAGCCTATTGCTCCACAGCCCTTTCCACCTTTTGTGCCCAATGGGACGTCTGTCTCAAACACGGGATCCCTTATAATTTCACAGGCCAAGCTATTGTTGAACGTGCAAATTGCACACTAAAAACCTTGCTTGACAAACAATTAAAACAAGGGGAGCTGCGTCTCCGAACCTTAGGAGACATTCAGCAACAAATGCATATCTTTTTGTTTACTTTAAATAATTTAACGCTGAACGCAGATCAGCAGACCCCCACGGGTCGGCATTTTCATAAATCCGAGGTACTGGAAAGACCACATGTCTATTACCATCAGCTGCCCGATCCGCAATGGTTGGGCCCAGTACCTCTAATCACTTGGGGTCGGGGATATGCTGCTGTGTCTCTCCCTGCAGGACCGTTGTGGGTTCCGGCCTGGTGTGTGCGACCAGCACTGAAACAGCATGGCGTAGCACTAGGGGCTGTTGAACCCCATACCGGAGTTTCAGCTGACCTTGGAGGAGAACGCGGTGCCTCCCAGGTTGACAACGGCAGGACGGAGACGGAGGAGGCGTAGTGTCCCAAGCCGGCCCGTGACATGGGGAGCAGTAAAAGCATTGGTCGCCGCCGCTCAACGACGGCTGGCAGCAAACCAACAGCCAGAGACTCCTGAGACTTTGTTTGTGGCAATTCTTGCCCAAATTACTGCTAATTCTGTATTGATTGTATGCCTTTTGTGCCTGCTATTTCCTGTAGGGGTTGGCTCGGGAGCGCTTTCTCCGTTACGAGCCCGAATGATATATAACCTATGGGAAAGATTGGCTTCAATAGCAAATGTTACCCACTTTTGTTTATCTGTTCTGTAATTCTGTAGCAGCCGGAGAATTGTTAGGTACATGCCTTATCCCAGTATGTCATCACCCTGAGGAAATAGGGAATGAGATGATGCTCGCTGCTTACGCGAATCTCTCTTCCCAGTACTCTGGTATGGCTAATTGGGGCCCGGCCAACTATACTTTGCCTCACACGGCCATATCCCTCCACACACCGTACCCGGCCGGGGCCAACAATGTCACCTGTGTGCGTGTGGTTAACTGCACTAGTACAAAGGTGCCCTTTGTCGGCAAGTTTCTCAACCCTTTTTAAATTGTTCCCACGCCGTGAATGTTTCGTACAATTATGGCCATATCATCCTACCATCAGAGTGGTTTTTTACCTGCGGCTCACGCACCTTTAGTTATATTCCCTCAAATTTAAGCGATGGCACCCTTTGCTGCCTCAGCAGAATGACACTCATTCTGCCTTTTGCCGGCCAAAAGCGCAGTAAAAGAGGTGTACCCCTTTCAGAAGACTGTGTTGCAGATGTTGATCTTTTTAGCCGCGCTGAGTATACCGCCTTAGCGGCCTCTATTGTTGGAGTTCCCGGGCTTGCCACTTATACAGCCAGAACTTTAAATAACCTGGCATGCTTTGCGGCAAAGGCAATTAATACAACATCCCAGGCAATTGCCCTACTTAACACAGAGCAACACGAATTAAGGGATGCAATTTTGGATAACAGAGCAGCCATTGATTTTCTGTTCCTGAAACACCATCTAGGCTGCTCCACGTTTCAGCATATGTGTTGCTTTAATTTAACTGATAATAGTCACTCCATAGAAACTAGACTGGCCGAATTGGCCAATCTTACAGCACACATACGCCAAGATCTGGGGTTTGAGGGCTTTTGGAATTGGCTTACAGGATGGCTGCCCTCTCTAGGATGGCTGCGACAACTTTTCGGTTATGCTGTGTTTGTAATTGTTGGGCTTATATTTTGCTGCTGCTGTATACAATGTATTCCCTCTTTGCTAAGGCTTTGCAGAGATCCGCCCTGGCAGGCTCCCCGAGTTATGTCCTTGTCTGTCCGGGAGTTAAATCACTTGCAAAAGCAAATTGATGGCTACCATGAGATGGCCGAGCACAAATAAAAACAAAAGGGGGGATGAAGGGTTCATGTAGCGTTCATGCACCTGGAAACAGTCAGGGCACACCCTGACTGTTGTGTAGGAGCAATGCACACATTGCTCTGCTCTGTCCAAGGACATGGACCATGGAAACATGGACCATCTGGGAAGTCAAAATAAGGACATAAACCGTGGGAAGCTTCCTCGGCCTAAGCTCAAGGCCTGAGAACAAAGATTGTAGTAGATAGAGGCTAGTAAATAGAAATATTAATCAAAGTCATATTATTTCCTTTGTTGATGCCTTTTGCAGTCGGTTGGGGTATGTAATGCGCAGGGGGGAGAGAAATAAAAGAGAGGTGGAAAAGCTGACAGGGGCAATCCCGTCAGCAGACCAGCCTGCTTGCTTGCCTAAAGCCATGTCCTGTCTTGTATTGAACCGCCACAGGTCTGTGTCTGTCTGTATGCTGCTTTTGCCGGGGATAGACCAGGAATGGAGTCTTAGAACTTTAGTAAGTAATCTAGCTAGGTATGTGTTAGATTATGATTTCTTTAAATGGCTGAGAAAAGAACTGCGCTGAATAGAATGACTATTGCTGTCTGTGTGTCTTTTTTGTAACTTAATGTTTTGCCTAGAGGGATTCTCTATGTTTTGAATCTAATTACCCTGTAAGGTATCTACCATCCTGATATTACAGAGGTGATTCCTTTACTTCTATTAAAAGTCTTCTTGTAAGAAAACAATGCTTTTTCATTGTTCTCAGATCCAAGGGTTTGGGTCTGTGGTCACCTATGCAAATTGGTGAGGATTTTTACCAAACCTTTCCCAGGAAGTAGGGTGCAAGGGTTGGGAGGATTTTGGGGGGAAAGACGTGTCCAAACTACGTTTCCCAGTAAACCCAGTTAGAGTTTGGTGGTGGCAGTAGAGATCCAGGGACAAAGGATAAAAGTAATTTGTACCTTGGGGAAGCTTTAACCTAAGCTGGTGAAAGTAAGCTTAGGAGGTTTTCATGCAGGTCCCCACATCTGTACCCTAGAGTTCAGAGTGGGGGAGGAACCTTGACACCTTGTAACATGGAATACAGATATTATAAGTAGGATTAATACATGCAGCATCCTACATAAAGCATTCCATAATGTCTAAACACTAAACACATTCTTATAACTCTATTATCTGTTTTAACAATACTAACACACAAGTAAGTCAGACTGGTTTGCAGCTATGCATCTATCAGTGTTCAGTAAGGCCTGGGGCCTTGATATGAACTGGCATGGGGTCTGCCAGCTTCACACACCCAACTTGAATACTGCGTGAAGTTCCCCATCTCAGGGGAAAAAAAAGAAAAGAAAAAAAAAAGGTACATAAAATTAACAGAAGGTAAAACTTCCATATGAGGAGATATTATAAAGACTGGACCTATTTAGCTTAGGAGACGACTAAAGGTGGATATGATAGAGGTGTAAAAATCATGAATGGTACGCAGAAAGTGAATAGCTAAGTGCTATTTACCCTTCACATAATACAAGAACTAGGAAATCACATGATGAAATCATTAGGCAGCAGGTTTAATTTAAACATAAGGAAGTACTTTTCGTAGAAGTGGATCTCTTTGTCACGAGATGTTGTTGAGGCTCAAAGTATGACAGGGTTCAAAAAAGAATTAGATAAGTTTATGGGGATAGGTCCAGGAATGGCTATTAGCCAAGACAGTAAGGGATGCAACCCCATGCTCCAGGTCTCCCTAAACCTCCAACTGCCAAAAGGTATGGGTCACTTGAAATTGTCCTGTTTTGTTCATTCCCTCTGAAGCATCTGGCACCAGCCATTGTTGGAACACAGGATACTGGGCTAGATGGACCATTGGTCTGACCCAGTATGGCTGTTCTTATGTCCATAGATTTCAGGACTGGAAGGGTCTGCCTGGGTCATTAAATCCAGTCCCAGTAGCCATCTAGGAGTTCATGTGTTCTACTTCTCCAAGGGTCAAATCCAGTTTTCTCTTAAGTACATCTACTGATGGTGCCTCAACACCTTTCCTAAGTAGATAAGTCTATCGTGTGGCTGACCTTGCTGTAGGAACTTTTTCTCCTAATATCCCAGCTTGAAGTTTAATTTATGCAGGTTCATACCACTAATCCATATATGGCCTTTGGCTAGCCTGCATAATTCTTCCCTTTCTTTTAGCTTCTGTCACATACCCTCTTTGAGAGTCCTTTTCTGTACAATCAACATATCTGATTCCTTCAGTCTCACATTCATGTCCTACAACCCTTTATTTTTGTAGCCTTTGTTTTGACTCCAAGCAAACAATGCTTATTCTATATAATTCGGATGCAGTGCTGTAGTTATACAATGTGTTCTTAGTAAGGCTGAGTAAAAGAGAAATTGTCATTTGATTGGTCTTAAAAAAGTATAGATTCCATACAAAAAAACGGAAATGAGAATATTAAGGTAACACATTTAAGCACTAAAGTCACGAAATGCCAATGTTTAAAGATATATGTATAATCCTAACACCTCGAGTCTATTCATTAAAATGCAATTGCATTACATGATCACATACTATTTCTCAAATAATAGAATACATCTCACACATTTTTTCGGTAACTTTAGACACACACACACACCCCCCATCTTATACAATTTTCCACACTTTTTAATGTATAGTAGTTTCCACTGTCATCAAGGTTTAGTATAATATATACGTATTGGCTTAGACATCTGATTTTTTTCCCTCCATAAGGAAAATATTGTCATCATTCATATACTATACTTGCCCTATTCAACCACAATTGCTTAGGTGCAATGCAGAAGGATAAAGCAGTTTACGACACTAAAATTAGCTGCACACAACGTATTCAATACAAACTGCATTAGGTACAGGTCAGGGCTGAAGTAATTAACTACAACGCTTATTTAGCTACAACCTTCAGTGGCCCACTGTAAAAATGTCAGCAAACTTTGACTACTATTCTGTTATACTTCGTGTGTAGCATGTTATACAAGTAGTTTGCTGTGAAATTTTTGTACTCCTTTCCTAGACTTTTTTATGATGTAAAAGATGCTACATGTGTAGTTAAGTGTTTCACAATTTTGGTATATACTTTTATCTGAGAAACTGAAATTGTATGTGATCACGTCATGAAAGATTACATCATAATGCATACATACAAAGGGCTAGAGTTCAGGCTTCATGGACAACTTTGCATTTTCCGACTTCTGAGTGTTTAACCCATGCATGCAACCATAGGGCTAGATTGTGGCTTTTATTCTACATCTCTGCATAGAGGTGATTGGTGCAGAGGCCCCCTGTCACAGGAGAAAACTAGAAAGATTATGCTGCAGTCTCTCCTTGTGCACAGAGGCCTGGGGTGGGGACTGCAATCTATTCAATCTTTGGCCCATCCACCTCCTTGCCCTGAACTTCCCAGAGCGCTATTGTGAGCAGGGCTGACTGGAGGAGAACAACTATGTTTAGAACGATTCCTCACTGGAACAAAACCAAACCTTTTAAATGTTTACACAAAAACACAACGGGGCTCAAATGTCTGTTTTTGGACAGAAGAAGAGGTTACTCACCTTATGTAGTCAATTAGAGGGGTAGCCGTGTTAGTCTGGATCAGTAAAAGCAGCAGAGAGTCCTGTGGCACCTTACAGACTAACAGCAATAATAGCTGTTAATCTATAAGGTGCCACAGGACTCTGTCACCTTATGTAGTAACTGTGGTTCTTCGAAATGTGTCCCCCTATGGGTGCTCCACTGTAGATGTATTCACGTCCCTGCACCTTAGATCAGAGATTTTAGGTAGCAGTGTCTGTTTGGCCTGCACATGTGCTCTCTGTGTCGCAGGCTCTGCTGCTATATATTGCTGTGCGGGTGAACCACCCTTAGGTCCTTCACCACCACATAGCTGATTGATAAGAGCTTTGAAGCAGAGGCACGGAGGGTGGGTAGTGGAGCACCCACAAGGACACACATCTCGAAGAACCACAGTTACTGCACAAGGTGAGTAACCTCTACCTCCTCCTCTTCTTCAAATAATGTCCTCATGGGTGCTTCACTCTAGGTGACTATACAGCACTACCTCTAATGGATGGGGTGGGGCTTTGGAGTTGAGTCCAATATTGAAGACAGTACAGTCGAGCTAAATATAGCATCAGATGCCGAGTCATGGGTGACTGCATAATCTTCAGCAAATGTATGAGTAGATGCCAGAGTCACTGCTCTGCATATTTCTATGATCAGAACGTTACTGAGGAAAGCTGTGGAAGTGGAGAAAAGTCTTGCAGAGTGAGTTCGAGCTCCAGAAGGAGGTTGAAGGTCACGCATGTGATAGCAGTGGATAATGCAGTTCAATATCCACCTAAAGAGAGTCTTTGCTTAGAGACCAGGTACCTTTAATCTGTCTGTGATGGAGAGGAATAGTTTTGGAGGTTTCCTAAAAGAATGCTAATGCTCTCCAGATGTTGAGTGTGTGCAGTGTTGCCTCCCCACTTTTATCCCTGTGAAGTTTGGGAAAGTAGGCTGGGAAGTGGATAAGCTGATTGATGTGGAAGGCTGAAGGTATTTTTGGTAGGCATTTGGGGTACGGTCATAATATGATCTTGAGAAAATTGTAAGGGTTGGGGGTACTCCATTAGGGCTCCTAGCTCTCTCATTCTCTGATCAGACGTGATGGTTTTCATAAAGAGGTGCAGAAGCAAGCAAGTGGCCATAGGCTCAATGGAATCTTTGTAAGACTGTTTAAGACAAAGATAAGGTCCCATGCTGGTGTACGGTCTCTGGTTTGAGGGTAGAGGTTACTCAGACCTTTAAGAAACCTTTTCATCGTAGGATGAGAAAACACAGAATGTCCGTCTGTCTTCTGATGGAAGGTGGATATGGCTGAGATGTACTTTTACTGAGCTTAGAGATAGATCTGATTTCTTTAATTGTAAGATGTAATATAGCACAATCAGTAGAGAGGATGCAGATGTAGCCTGTCTTGCATCAGACCAGAGTTGGAATCTCTTCCATTTTTGAATGTATGTATGACAAGTAGTTATTTTCCTGCTATGTAACAGTACCTCCTTCACATCCCCAGAGCAGTTCATTTCTAAGGTTTGGAACCATCGAGGAGCCACGCTTTGAGTCGGAGAACTTGTAGATTGGGATGATGGTTCTAGCCCTCGTCTTGAGAGAGAAGATGAGGAATGGGGGGCCAACTGAGAAAAGTATGGAAACCAGGTCTGCCTTGGCCACATGGCAGCTATAAGAATAAACCTGGCCTTTTTTTTTTTTTTTTAACCTTGAATATAACCTTGGATATTGATGGAAAAGCATAAAATAGCTGTCTGTTCCATTTGAGGATAAAAGCATCTCTGATAGAATGGTGACCCAGGCCTGCCCTGGATCAGAATTGGGAACATTTCTTGTTTTTGGCTGTGGCAAACAGATCTCTCTTTGGAATTCCCCACTGTATGAATATGCTGTGAAGCAGGGTAGTGTCTATTTCCCATTCATGATCTTGGGAAATTTTTCTGTTGAGTATATCTGCTGCAGCATTCTGTATGCTTGTGAAGTAGGTTGCTGATATGCTGATGAATGCACCAGTTCCATAGTTTCACGGCCTTGGCATTCAGGGAAGGTGATTTTGCTCCTCCCTGGCAGTTTATGTAGAACATATATGCAATTTTGTCTATCATAATCTATGTTTGCTTTTGATCAGTGGCAGGAAATGTAAGCAAGCGTTGCTGACTGCTCTGAGCTCTAGTAAGTTGATATCCAGTGTGGACTCGAGAGAGGACTATTTGCCCTGAATGGTGTAGGTGTCCAGGTGGGCACCCCACCCTATTAGGATTGTGTCTGTCATCAGTATCTGGCATAGTTGAGCGAAGGGGACTTCTGTGCAGACATTGTGAGGATCTGTCCACCAGTCAAGAAGTTTTTGACTGCTGAGGGCATTTAAAGTAGTGTGTTTTAATTGTGTCTGCTAGGGATGTATACCATTCTGAGCCACCCTTGAAGGCAACGCATGTGGGGTCTCACATGATTTAAGACAAAGGTTCCCACCACCATGTGTGCCAGTAGTTGAAGACAGGCTCTGGTCAAGATTTGGGGACTGGCCTGAACTGTTGAGATTAAGCTGGCTAAGGTGTTGAACCTGTACGATGGGAGGAAGGCTTTGGTCTCTACTGCATCTAGGTAGGCTCCTATGAATTCCAGTTGTTGCACTGGGGTCAAAAGTGGACTTTGGGGGTATTTAGTTGTAGTCTCAACTGTAGGATTAGATCTATCATCTTTTGTCTCTCTCAAGACATCAGTGAAGAAATGTGTTTTGAGCAGGCAATCGTCTAGATACAGACATATCATGATGCCTTGTTTGTGATGGTGTGCAGCTACCACTGAAAGGACCTTAGAGAACACCCTTAGTGCAGATGAGAGACCAAACAGGCGCACCTTATATTCAACATGATCTTGACCCAGAGTGAATCTTATGAACTTCTTGTGGGATGGGTGGATTCTAATATAAAAGTAAGGGTCTTGTAGGCCGAGAACCAGTTCCCCTGATCCAGAGATGGGATGGTTCCTGCCAAGGTAGCTAGCTTGAAGTATATTTTTACAAATATGAGGCAGCTACGCCCCCTCAGCGCTACTGGGCATGCTCCAAATGCACTAGTATATAAGGGAGAAGCACAGCTCAGTTGAGCTGACCGCCAGGGAGGAAGGACGCATGTTGCAGCTGAAGCCCGAGGCTGGAGGAGCTGGAAATGCTGCAACCCAGGCAGACGTCAAGATACACAGAGGCCTCACAGAGTCTGGGAGTCACCGGGGACCGTGAGGACTGGGGAACCTGGAGACAGCAGAGATGCCTAGACCACAGAAGCAGGAACCATGGTAGGAAGCAGCCCAGGGGAATTAGATCATGGCCCGGTTAGTAAACCGGAACTTTGAGTCAGCATATTTCGGTCAGATCCCCGCTGACTCATTGGCACGTGCTCTTACTACTACCAGGGCCCTGGGCTGTGGCCCAGTGGAGAGAGAGGGCCCAGGCCCCTTTACCCAGGCTGCTACCCCCCCCCATTGTGAATGGCGGCCTCCCCTTTCCTGACTGGGGCCACTTGGCCACTAGGCCTTGCGGCCTGCTGACTGGGGAGAATCTATTGCTGTTGACCACTAGGCCTTACTGCCCGGCTGACTGGGGCAAATTTATTGACTTGGGTCCCTAGGCCTTGCTGCCCTGCTAATAAGGGCGAATATATTGACTTTGGCCACTAGGCCATATTGCCATGCTAACAGGGGTGAAAACACTGACTTTGGCTACAGAGGCATAAACGTGGGATACTTACGTCCCGCCCCTACACCCTAAGGAGGATGGAACAGATTTGGCCTGCACTGGACGGGGTTCCCCCACCCTGTTACACCTTCCCTCTGTGTTGTGTGGGAACTGGTTCTATAGTTCCTAGTTTAAGGAGGTGGTTTGTTTCCCTCATGTAAAAGGTGCTCATGAGAAAGGTCCCTGAAGGGGGGGTGGATACAGGGAGGAAGGTAAAGTAGATTGAATGTTCCTTGGAGATGATCTCTAATACCCACTTGTCTGTGGTTATACACTCCCAGTTTTGATGAAAAGGAATAAGGCGGTTGCCAAATGGGTGGAGATGTCTGGGTTGTTGCAGCAAATGAAATTGCAGGTGGTAACTCGGGGCCTCGACCAGCACATTCAAATTGTTGCTTGGATGTAGAAGGCTGTGATGTGATTCTTTTTGCAAATAATTTTGATCCCTCAGGAGGTCCTCCACTGTGGCTTATACGTCCTTCGGAAAGCTGGAGAGATGAAGTGAAGAAGCTCTCCTCATGACCACTGCTGTCAAGATGGAACAAGCAGCTGTACCAGCAGCATCCAGAGATGCCTGTAATGCTGTCCTTGCATGGAGCTCTCAGCAATAATCACCTGAAACTGCTCTTTGATCTGATATGTTCAATAAAGGCATTTAACTTACAGTAATTACCATGAGGGCTTAGTAATCAGCGATCCTAAATTGTAGGGTTGCTGATGAATATGATTTCCATTCAAATAAATCCAGTCATTTCCAGTCTTTGTTGTATGCTGTCATTTTAGCATGCTGCTGTCTGCCATATTTGTTAAAAGCATTGAAAACCAGGGAATTCGGGGATGGCTGAGAAAATAAAAACTCCATGTCTTTAGAGGACATATAATATTTTTTGTCCACCTGTTTGTGGGTATTGTGGCTGGGTCTGCCATATAGTTTTTGCTGGGTGACGAGGCCTCATTGATGGGGAGCGCAATTCTGGCTGAGGACAACATCTATAAGATGTCAAGCAGTTTGTGCTGTGACTCTGACTTCTTCAAACGGGATTTGTAGTGAATCTTCTACTCTCTTAAAAGAGGTCTTGGAACTGTTTCAAGTTGTCTGCTGTAGTTGGTAGAAGCATAACAGCTTCATCAGGAGAAGAAGAAGAAATGTGGGTTGCAGGAGTAGCCTCCTTGTCTAGCCTCTCCTCCTGTTCCCCAAAGATCTCCACTTCAGGATCAGGGGATCTGGCTAATGAAGCTGAGGGAGTTCACCTTCCTTTATCCCTTTGGGTGATCCTAGAGGTCCTCAAGAATTGGTGTCTATATGCCACTCATGGATCCCAGTATGACCAGTGAGGTGGTACAAAGGGCAGGCGTGATGGCATCCACGGGTGTCCATACCAACTGTGTGGGCCATGTCTCCCCTGATGGTAAACTGAAGGTGCATCAGTTTCTAGGTGGCTAGATCCATGGTATTGTAATGGAGAGCCTTCCAGACACTTAATATAGGTCATCCTCATCATGCTCTTTATTGTCACTTAACAGGGTAGAGCAGTCATGGATGGTGGAGGAGATTGTCTCAGCACCGCATGTAAGTCAGGGGAATAGGACGTAACTGGTACCATGGTCAAGTTGGTGCCTAGCAAAGGTGAGTCAGGCATCTCTGAGATCATCAAGTTTTTAGGGAACCAAAATCCCTGTGATACCAGCACAGCCGGCGGTACCGCTGAGGCTGGCTGAATAAGAACTGTTGAAGTGTACAGAATCAACGGTACCGGAGGTCTTTTGTGCTCCAACAAATGACCAGCAGATGTTGTCCTAGACTCCTAGACTTCCATGACTGAGACTCTAGAAGACTCTGTCAGTGCCACTTTAGAGGAACTAGACCACCATTCTTTGCTGCTTCTTTCCCCTGCCAGTACCAATTTACCCAAGCCTGGCCCCTTAGGATCTTCGGGCTTAGCAGTGGTAGTGGTACCTGAGGATCCTGCAGCTTCATGGGTACCTAGTGGTGGGTTGGGCAGTCGACCTTGTCAGGGTCTCTTTCTCTTGGCTGATTCCCTATTCAGGCAACTTGTTGCCTGTTTGAGACTGAGAGAAATCGAAGGATTTCCTCTTTGAAGTCATCAGAGAGTACTTAGCCCATGATGTTGACAGAATTGGCCTTGTCATGGATCACTGTACAGCGGGTCCTGAGTCCAGGGTTGGAGGCTGGTCGGAGTGAGCTTTCCATCATGAGCAGTCTTAATTTTTGCCCATGGTTCTTTCCAACTCTCAATTTTAGTTTGAGGTAAAATGTGCACTTCTGAGACATGAGTGACTCTCCAAGGCAATGAATGCAGTGGGAATGGCCATTGCTGATAGGAAAGGTTTCTTCACTGGAGAGGCAACGTTTAAATCCAGGGGAGTTGGGCATACCCTTTTAGGGTTCACAACCTGAATGGGAAGAAACTAAGGAGAACTAACTTAGGCTTGGACAATAACTATTCTACAAGTAAAGTCATTTTTTTGAAGGGGGGGAGAGAAATGAAAAGAAGGCAGTATTAAGACTAACTAACGGAAGCTCTATTACTACATCTAATACTGAAGGAAACAAACAAGAAAACACTAAGAAACTCTGTTAATGGGATTTGCTAAGGCTCTCTCTCAGGCCAAAGGCAGTTGAAAAGGAACTGAGGGCAGAGCAAGAGACTGGGAGAGCACATGTGTGAGTCAAACAGACACAGTTATCTAAAAATCTCCGATCTGAGGTGCAGGGACACGAATACACCTACAATAGAGTACCTATAGGGACACTACTGGAAGAATCACCTGAACTTTTCGATTTGATAAATGTGGAAGGCTGGTGTGTGGCCTGGTGGTTAGGGTACTCGAATCAAGAGTCTGCTGTCTGATTAAAAGCATTCTTTTTCATCCCAGATCACTCAGAGCAAGGATTTGAACTTGATTCTCCCACATTCCAGACCAGTGCCATAACCATCAGTCTATACATCATGAAAGTCTCTCCCCCTTTTCCCCAAGAAAACTTTTTGAAACTGACATGTCTCCATGAAACTTTTCAGCTTTGACAAAATAGTATATTTTGGCTAAATGAAATTTTGCTGAAAATGTTCAAACCAGCTCTAATTGCGAACAGCTCTTCTTGCACACCTTGAAGATCCTGCACAGCCATGTGTGGGCCACTCACTATTTGGTCCTTAATATTCTCTTGATTTTTCTTTGGCATTTCCTAGGGGGGCTTTTAAGAGAAAAACAAACAAACAAAAAGTAAAACTTACCTCTCCCAGGCTTTGAAGTTCTGGGGGCTTGCAAAAAATTGACAATAGCAAATGTTTGCTGAAACTATCTGGCTCGAAGAAGCTGGAACACCTCTCCCCTCCATATCTTAGGACACTGTCCCTCTCTTGCATTCCAGAGGTGAAAGTCTCTGTCTTATACTCCTTAGGAGCTGAGCAGCTTATAAGATGCATGATTTCAAGGCTCCCACTTGTGCTCCTTACCAACTTAGCAAGGAAGTCCAATGTAAAATGTACTGCACATGCACAGCATGCATCTTTGAAAAGTTCATGACTTAATGAATTCAGAATTTAACCAATACAAGGCACTTCTGCTCAATGAGGACTATGATTATTCCAATTTTCAGTTTTCATAATTCAGCAATGTTGGTTATAGGGCTGTTTCAATAAACGTTCCAGGATTTTTGATGTATTTAAAATAAAGGGGAGAGTATACCCTCAACTCTCCTCAGAATTCTAAACAGATAAACTTTTTTTGCTAAAACTTAAAAACAAAAAACCCACCTAAAAATACTTATTATTATACAGACCCAAGGTACATCTAATCTAGTATTCTGTCTCTCACAGTGGCCAGATACTTCACAGAAAGAATGCTAAAAACCCTAACACAGGCAGAGATGGGGTAATCTGCCCCCCTTATGCTAAACTGTAACAGAGCATAAGGTCTAATGTCTCATCCAAAATTTACCATTAATAATGATCACTTTGCATATCCTTGTTATCCATATAAATGTTCAATCCCTTTTTGAATCATGTTAGATTTTTGGCATCAGTGATTTCCTGTAGCAGGGAGTTCCACAGTTTAATCTGTTTAATGTGTGAAAAAGTACTCCTTTTACTGGTTTTGAATTTCTCACTTTTTAATTTAATTGGGCAGTGACCACAAGCCTGGAAAATTTCAACCTGAAAAGTCAAAATTTTGGTAAGTTTTGAGAACTAAAAACAGGATGTTAAAATGGAAACTATGAAGAAAACGACACTTATATTAGTTACCCCGGTCGTATTACTAAAAAAACAGGGTTTGCTTTATTTACCCACATGGTCTGGCTGTCCACTCACATTTATTACTCCTGAGTCTCATTCTGCAACGCTGCTCTTAAACCAGTTTTCTTCCATCTTATATTTTAGTATGGCATTACTGCATACACTCATACATAAATATACACTTATAACCTTGCATTTATCCACAGAGAACTTTATCTGATTGAAACTGGCCCAAATTTCATAACTCTCCAAGATCTCCTGCAGTTTTATTTTATCCTCAACTGTGTTTATAATCCCAGTTAGTTTAACAGCAGCAGGTTTGATTAGCGTACAATTGATCTCATATTGCACATCATGTATAAAGATATCAAACACCATTGACCCCAACTGGCTAAACCATTAAATGTTTCTTAGGCTTGTTTTGTTTGCAGTACTTGACTTTTTTGCACAAAATGCACAGATTTTACAGTGGCTACAGTGAAAACAAATTAAGAGATTAAAAACAACCTTCTCCCCACTTCTAATTCATATTAAATACTTCTTTTTTTTTGAATGAGGAACTTCTTATCATGATTTTTGGGACTAGACAGTTTACAAGACAATATCCTTGTATCGTAGTGTGTAACCCAAAGGTACATTTCAATTTTTAAATAAATGGCTTCAAAATACTATTACAAATTGTACAGAAGAACAACAAACTTTGAATAACCAACAACATCTCTCAGTTGTCACTATTTCCTTAACAATCTCTTATATATTTGTGTTTTCCTTTAGATAGAAATTCTTCCCTACTGCATGAAATTATTCATGACAAATGACAAAAGTTAAGATGCTCACATGAAGCAATTTCTGCTATGCCAACAAAACAGTCTTTAAAAAGTGGGACACAAGAACTTCCCCACTTTCTAACAATCAGTCTCTTAAAAAAAAAAGACAAAAGGATTAATGCTGTCCACTATCACCATCACTGTGTATGGTGAATGTGGAGCCTCTTGAAGAAGCAATCAGCAAACATTTGGGAATTTCTGGAAGTGAAGAGGAGGAATGGAACATAAGGCATTTTACTACAAGGGATAACCAGTTAATGAATCTTATTAATTAATGAGTATTTACAAAAATTGTGGAGAGGAGTGAAATATTCCCTTTGTCCTAATTCTATTCTAATATGCCAATGTTTAAATGGAGCTTGTCATGGCTGAAAAAGAGACAAAACACCAAACCAGCAACTCAGTTAATTAAATTGGATTAAGGCAGTGGTCCCCAAACTTTATACCTCATGCCCCTCCTTACCCCTGTCTGCATCCCCCCCAAATCAGGGATGGGAGCAGGGATATGGCTCTGGGGGGGGGGACATGGACAGGGTAAGGGGTCTGACCCTGGGCCCATAACTGGAGGAAGGGGTAGGGCTGGGAGTGGAGCCTTGGCCAGCAGCTGGGACCCAGGGTATGGGGCCGGAGCCATGAGAGGAGCTGGGTGGTGCTCCCCACCCATGGGGGCTGGATTGGGCCCCAGCTGATTGGGCCCCAACATTACCTGGGGGCTCTCCACAGTTTGGGGACCTCTGGATTAAGGGTTAGAATTCAAACTGTCAAACAAAAAGGAGAGAGACAAGGTAGATGAGGTAATAACTTTTATTGGTCCAACTTCCAATAGCCTTGTTCACACTGAGTAGCAATTTACTCTGCGACTAGTCCCACAGAAGTCATTGAGATTACACATGGAGTAAAATGTTCTTCCTTGAGAGTGAGGGTATCAGAGTCTGGCCCCTTTAAGTATGCAGCAACTTAAAATTGAGCTGCACTGTTTTAAATGAATACTGCACATGATCAAATCCTTTTTATGGTGAGGGAACAGACCAAGCATTAAAACGGAAATATTATTACAAGACATGGCTTAGAGTTTCCAACCGTAGAATTCTATCATACTGAACACAGCCTTTCACTATTGGCTCGTTGCGGTCATTTCCTACTTGGACAGCACCTTTTCCATTCCAATCCTAACTGCATAGAGGACAAAACTGTCTAATCCACCTAAATGTTGATTAGTTAAAAATGAACTAATATTACAGTATAGAGAAGATGTTTGTGGAAGATCAAATACATTGATCAATGTTCTACCATTATTAATACAATGTTCTTCCATCTGGAACAATTCAATAAAATAGGTCCCAGAGCTGGGAGGAATGGATATGAAACTATTTCTATTATACATCTCACTCTCTTCCAATCACTCAGTGCTCTCCATCCTCTTACACTGTAACGGGCCCATCTTACCAGCAACAGCATGTTAGTAAATGGATAGGAACCATGGACCACACCCCATCCAGTCCCAACATGCCTGAGGTGTGCTGCCAGCAGCACTGACTAATTCTCCTTTCCTGTGTGCTGCCAAAGTGCAAGCAGCCAAATTAAAGCTGCTGGCTCATGCAACCTTAATTTGGACCCTTTGTGCACGTTCTTTATTATATAGTTTTTAATTCCATGAACACAAGTATGCTGTGCTTAGGATTCCTGCCTCATTCAGTGCACAGGATGGACAGTGCTCACTTAATAAGCAGCTATTCAATATTTTGTTTTCTCCTAGTTTTTCACTGTGCGGTGCAATGCCTTATTTTCTGCGCACTATTCAAACCCTGCTCTGAAAAAATAAATTATTAATTTCCTCATGGGCTTTTCTATGGTGCTCCTCACTATAGCATCCAACTACTTCACAAACATTCACAAAGGTTCGCAACACCCTTGTGATGTGAAGGCGTGGGGAACGGAGGCACAGGAAATCAAGGTCAGAAGTGTCAACTGATTTTGTGTTCCCAATCTGAGATACCCAGTGCTTGACTTTTCAAGGAGCTTAGCATTGTATAGCACTTTATATATTCAAAGCATAGCTCCCACTGACTTCACTTATCACCATCATTATATGTATTGCAGTAGAGCTTAGGAGTTCCAGTCATGGACCTGTACTCCACTGTGCTAGGTACTGTGCAAACAGAGAAAAGAACGGCCCTGCCCAAAAGAGCTTACAATGTAACTATATGACAAGAGCCGATCAATGGAGCAGACAGACCGACAGGGGAGTACAAGGAAACTATGAGATAATTTTGGTCAGCATAATAAACTGTCAAGTTTGTAGGCCTCACAGGAAAGAAGAATTTTATTGAAGGAGTTGAAGGAGGACAATGAAGTGGCTTTGCAGATGTTTGCAGCTGTGAGTGCTCAACATTTCTGCAAAACAGACCCCAGCCTCTCAAGTCAGGTAAACAGAAAATGAAGAACAAAATTAGTGACCACCTGTGAAAAGTTTGATTTAAGCGACTTGCCTAGCATAAGAACTCTGTGGCAGAGGCAGTCATAAAATTCAGATCTTCAGGGCAGCATTCAGCTGCCTTAACCAGGAGACAATCCTTTCTCTTCCAACAATACCCTGCTTCCTTCACTGCACACCTTCCCACTTCTGCAAAACCACATTGATCGATCCCCAGAGTGGTCCATCCTGTGCACTGAATAAGATAGGATCCTGTGGAAAAAATAGGATGTGATCATGTAATTAAAGACTTTCATTCAGCCCCCTTATGCATATGCATTATGAAAGTTGCACTGGTAAGTCCTAGTCTCATCCCTTCATATTCCTTATGTTGGGTCCCGGTTTACCTCTTCACTCCAAGCCTTGGTGCCAATATGGGGGTTATTAACGGCACAGGAGAGACAGGTTCCCTGAGCTCACTTCTGGTGCCCAGATCCACTCTTGCCCAGAGTAACCACTATAGGGAAAGTCAGACTTCACTCTGTAGCTCTGGGCTGGAGGGAGCCTGCACAGTCCAGTCACACACAGGAACTGTGAGGAGATGGAATCTTTGGAGATGGTAGCTATAAAACTCTAGCAAATCTCTACCGAGCATTGCAAACTGCAATATTTCAAAGGTTTATAACTTTGACAAATTTGGACAGATTTTCACAACGACCCGAGAGACACATCCCTGACACAAACGCCAGCCCTTGCCAAATTTCAGGTCCCTGCTACAGTGCATGGAGGAACTTATTAGAGCTTTCTAAAGAAAAGATAATCAGAATTTTTTAAAAATAAATTTATAAATATATATGTAATTTAAAATTATTTAAATGTTTAATAAAAAACATGGCTAGAAAGGAGATGTTCTCAGAGTTTTAAAAACAACTTTATTTTCCTTCTTGTCTTTCTCAAAAACAGCAGAACTGTTGTGGCTGAACTTTCCAAAAAAGTCAGCCTGCAGCAGGTCACCCAGCATGGAAAATTTCAGCTCAAGTGATTAAAGTTTGGCAAAATTAAATGCAACTAAAAAAAAAGGTCTTATATGGGAAGTGTTGGGCTGCCTTACCAACAGGTGGTGCTATAAATTCCACCTAGAATACATTCTGACACTCTGCAAACAATAATGGCTAAGAAGCACATTTTCTAGAAAGAAATTACCAATAAACATTTAAGTTTAATGTACCTCTTGAATCTTTGAACACCTAGAAACCATCCCATATGTCCCTAATCCCGTAAAAAGATGCATCTGTTTGCACAGATCCAACTGCCGATTCAGGCTCTATGTTAAATGATTTGGTTGATGCATGTCCACATGTAAGATGTTCCCAACCAACCAAAATACAAAATCAAAGTACTTTTATATTGCTCATTATCTTTTGGAGGACAGTCAATGATATAAAATACTTCATTTACCTTGCTGAATATACAGCATGTACGCTGCTATTTCTGAACATTCGCTATTCAGTTTACAGTTGGTATATTAAATTTTAACTCTGCACAGATGGACACACACAAATGCTTTATTTCCTGTTCTTCCCAGGAAGGATATCTGTAATCCAGTAGTGGAATAGAGAAGAGATTATCTTGGCATGATCTGAAAAGAAGAAAACAAATTCTTCCTGAAATATTTTTGTGGTATTTTTCAGCAATCAAATACCTGAAGGTTAAAAAAAAAGCTTTATAAACATATGTTTTCATCTGACATTACCATTTCAGAAAAAGAAATAACCCTTGGAGCTTGAGACACCAATATAAATTTGAAGACGACAGACCAAATTCATTTCTGGAATAAGCAAGCGCGACTCTTCATAGATTAGTTGCTTGTACCAGGGCTGACTCTGGCCTTATACTGTTTAGTGCAACCACTGAATTATTTCGTAATCAACAACACTGAAAAGTGGATTAAAATGACACAACCACAAGTGTATAGTTGAGGCTGAAACAGTCTGTGATCTGCATCATTTCCTTAGGTATTCTCTGAATGGAGAGTGATTTCACCTACCCTTTATTTATTATTATTTATATTACAGCTGCATTCAGAGCCCCAACTCATAGAATCATAGACTAAGGTCAGAAGGGGCCATTATGATCGTCTAATCTGACCTCCTGCACAACGCAGGCCACAGAATCTCACCCACCCACTCCTGTAACAAATCTCTAACCTATATCTGAGCTACTGAAGTCCTCAAATCGTGGTTTAAAGACTTCGAGGTGCAGAGAATCCTCCAGCAAGTGACCCGTGCCCCACGCTGCAGAGGAAGGCGAAAAACACCCAGGGCCTCTGCCAATCTGCCCTGGAGGAAAATTCCTTCCCAATCCCAAATATGGCGATCAGCTAAACCCTGAGCATGTGGGCAAGACTCACCAGCCAGACACCCAAGAAAGAATTCTCTGTAATAACTCAGATTCCACCCCATCTAACATATCATCACAGGCCATTGGGCATATCTACCGCTAATGGTTGAAGATCATTTAATTGCCAAAATTAGGCTATCCGATCATATCATCCCTTCCATAAACTTATCAAGCTTAGTCTTGAAGCCAGTTGGTCTTTTGCCACCACTGCTTCCCTTGGAAGGCTGTTCCAGAACTTTACTCCTCTGATTGTTAGAAACCTTGGTCTAATTTCAAGTCTAAACTTCCTGATGGCCAGTTTAATCCATTTGTTCTTGTGTCCACATTGGAACTGAGCTGAAATAATTCTTCTCCCTCCGTGGTATTTATCTCTCTGATATATTTATAGAGAGCAATCATATCTCCCCATAGCCTTCTTTTGCTTAGGTTAAACAAGCCAAGCTCTTTGAGTCTCCTTTCATAAGACAGGTTTTCCATTCCTCAGATCATCCTAGTAGCCCTTCTCTGTACCTGTTCCAGTCTGAATTCGTCTTTCTTAAACCTGGGAGACCAGAACTGCACACAGTATTCCAGGTGAGGTCTCACCAGTGCCTTGTGTAACGGTACTAACACCTCCTTATCTCTATTGGAAATACCTTGCCTGATGAATCCCAAGACTGCATTAGCTTTTTGCACAGCCATATCACATTGACGGCTCATAGTCATCCTGTGATCAACCAATACTCCGAGGTCCTTCTCCTCCTCTGTTACTTCCAAGTGATGTGTCCCCAGTTTATATCAAAAATTCTTGTTATTAATCCCTAAATGCATCACGTTGCACTTTTCACTACTAAATTTCATCCTATTACTGTTACTCCAGTTTACAAGGTCATCCAGATCTTCATGTATGATATCCCAGTCCTTCTCTGTATTGGCAATACCTCCCAGCTTCGTGTCATCCGCAAACTTTATTAGTGCATTCCCACTTTTTGTGCCAAGGTCAGTAATAAAAAGGATTAAAAAAGATTGGTCCCAAAACAGATCCCTGAGGAACTCCACCAGTAACCTCCTTCCAGCCTGACACAGTTCACCTTTCGGTGTGATCCATTGTAGTCTCCCCTTTAACCAGTTCCTTATCCACCTTTCAATTTTCATATTGATCCCCATCTTTTCCAATGTAGCTAATAATTCCCCATGTGGAACCATATCAAATGCCTTACTGAAATCGAGGTAAATTAGATCCACTGCGTTTCCTTTGTCTAAAATATCTGTTACCTTCTCAAAGAAGGAAATCAGGTTGGTTTGACACAATCTACCTTTTGTAAATCCATGTTGTATTTTGTCCCATTTACCATTGACCTTTAACTACTTTCCCCTTCAAAATTTTTTTCCAACCCTGTGCATACTACAGATGTCAAACTGACAGGCCTGTAGTTACCCGGATCACTTTTTTCCCCTTTCTTAAAAATAGGAACTATGTTAGCAATTCTCCAGTCATACGGTACAACCCCTGAGTTTACAGGTTCAATAAAAATTTTTGCTAATGGGCTTGCAATTTCATATGCCAGTTCCTTTAATATTCTTGGATGAAGACTATCTGGGCCCCCCTGATTTAGTCCCATTAAGCTGTTCAAATTTGGCTTCTACCTCGGATGTGGTAATATCTACCTCCATATCAACTGAGCTTGTGCTAAGCAATGTGCGGCTATATAAAAGCACAGTATGGCCAGAGCTTCAGCCTTAACACACAGATTCCCGTCTATTTAACTATATTTTTGATAGCACAGCAATGAGTACCGTAGATATACCTATCACATTTAAGACTGCTCTATAAAGTCATTTTAATGCAGCTTTCCTATTTTATTTCCTTTTGTATGAATACTCTGCAAAAATGTTATTTTGAATAACTTGAAGGCAGATGTATTAATTTGAAGGCATATGTACTGTACCTAGGTGCAGCATAACTATTACTTTTCCTGGCCTGCAAAACACAAATGAAATATTTTTAGAGGACATCTCTCCAAGAAAACCAGCAAAAAGTAGCTTTCAGCTCTTTAGTGAGTGATAATTTCCTAGGCAACAAGAGAGGAGTCTATTTTAGACTTGATACTCGCCAACAAAGAGAAAATGTTAACAGACAAGGGAAGGGAGCTAATGAGTAGAAACTGAAGAGGTCATATATCAGGGAATAATGACATTATTTTTCTATTGGATAATTACCTATGCTCTTAACACACACTCAGAATTAGGACTAAGAATCACTCATTCTAAAATTTGTAATTCCCAACAGCATATAAAAGCTTTATCTTCTAGTCACAGACCATTTTTTGACTCATGCACAATAAGGTGACATGAAGCAGCTCAACCTCCCCTCCAACGTAGACTCACAAGCAGCATTCTGTTTCCCACACTTTCTGGAAGAGGTGAGTGAAACTTCTATGAGAGATTCCTTTATGTTTGACCCCTATCCCTACCCTCTTCAGGTGTATGGAAGATTTTGGGTAGAGAGGGCTAGAATAGGGGTCTCCAAAGTGGGGTGCGTGCACCCCAGGGGGTGCGCGGCAGGAGGAGTGCTGCCGGCACGATGGCAGCAGCGCTCCCGGACCTTTGATTCTTCGGCCGCAGCTCAGCTGTCCCCGCTCTGTCTTCGGCAGCACGCCGGCGGTAACTCTCTTTTTTTTTTTTGGAGCTTCCCTAGAGCTGGACCTGGGGGTGCGTGATCCAAAAAGTTTGGAGACCACTGGGATAGAAAATGGCACACGTTTTTTGTGAAAAAATTCAAAAGAAGTGAAAAATGTTAGGTTTTCCTTGCAAACATTTTCACATTTTTTTAAATTTTGAAAATGAACAAAAATATTTTTAGAAAAATTGCCATTTTTTAATCTTATTTTTAAAAATGAAAATTTTGATCACCTCTAACTTTGGGGTGATTACTGAGGTGGAAACCATCCAACTCCCTCAGTCTGCCCCCCCAATCCCCTTCCTCTGGTTCTGGAGTGAGCTAGGGGACCACCTCTATATTGGTTAGAGTGCAGCACATTATCATAGGCGTCCTGGATTTCCCCGTCTCTTTTCAGGTACGTTTCCTCACTTGGTACAAAGTCCTAAGGGCCAGAGAGAGAATGACAGCTTGAAGTGCGCATCTCTACAGTTTCACTGTCCTAAGTAGTCTCTGCCATGTCCTCTCCCTGCAACTCTGATGTGTTTCCCACCTCTTCTTCCGGACATCTCCTCCACCACCATTGCATGCTCTGCCAAAGAATAGGAACTAAGAACTTAAAATAAAATGTAAATTTCCTTTTCCTTCTTTTCTTTTTTCTTTCTTCTGTCTACTGAACAATACCTCCCAATCACAGTAATGTTCTGGGAGGTGTGGAGAGAATTCCAGATAAATGCTTTATTCAATTATCTTTTCTATAACAGGGTAAAGCAATAACACCATTATAAAGTTCAGAGATGAGGAAGATACATTATTATGTATAAGGAGAGGGTCCGCGTAAAGACTTTTATTTATTCTTCTTCATGACTCCCCACTGCAACATCCTTCATTAAAGGAAAAATACCCCCCACAAATTATTAGCCATTTGACCCAGGTGTCTTACACTGAATCATAACCACAGGGAAAAGGGGTTCTTTTGTTAACTTATTGCTTCTTGAAGCACAAGAGAAAAAAATGGGTTTGTTTTGCAAAAATAAGCCTCTTTGCTAATACTAATAAAAACTGTTTTCTTTTCACCAAGTTAATGAGGAATTACCCTTTATTCTAGGGCATCACAGCCCAGTAAAAAAAAAAACAAAAAACAAAAACCCACACTCTAGAAACAAAGGCAAGAGAATCATATGAGCAAGTCCTGATGGAATTTAGATCTCATGTTTGGGAAATATTGGGGTTACTAAGAAGTACTCTATGTTTTATCTTTTTGAATAGCCCTGAATTGTGTTTCTGTAATGAGCAGCTGGAGTTTGCTGAGGCAGCGAATTTCTGTAATAGCTACAAGGAAGGTTGTCTGCTTTTATCAGCTTTCTGTTGTAGATTAAATCTGGGGTTTTTTGGACTATGAAAGAAAAAAGTTAATTAATTAAAAGGTAGAAAAATAAATACATAATTAAAAAATTATGTCGGAAGTAATTTCTTACCATTACATTGTAGCTCTTTGAGATTTCAAAAAATAAAGTTAAAAAGTGATTACCTCTGCTGAGGTAAGTTAGTATAGAGCAGACCTTTAAATAACAACACTTAAAATACAGAAGGCTGGATTCTTCTCTCACACTGGTGTACGTGAGGAATAGAAATTTGATTGTATTGACCAGTGGAAAATAGGTGTGAGTGACAGTAGAACTGAACTAGGAGTGACTAAAGACATGAGGAGAAAATCAACTGGGAGAATAAATAAGGCTGTACACCAACAGGGATGTTTTCAGTCTTCTAAAAGAGGAAAAAATACTTATTTCAAAGGGCAGCTCTGCTGTGAATGCTTATTTTACATTTTCTGAGTGAATTTTTCAAAGTTAATTTGTTTTCTTTTCCTTATTCTATTCAACAGTTGTGTTTTACCAAAAAGAGAGAGACAGAGAAAAGGTGAGTCTGATCCAAAAGCCCACTGAAGCCAGTTGAAAGATTTCCATTCACTTCAATGGGTTCCGGGTCATGCGCACAGTGACTATAACGACTTTGCACATGACTCAACTCTCACTTCTCATTGACTTAATGGAAGATGAATTAGGCCTTTTGTTAAAGGCCCAATTCTGTTACCCCTATTAATGCTGAGTTGTATTTTGCTTTGAGAGTATTTATTCTGAAATCAGTGGGATACACAACATACTTAAGGGTAGCAGAATCTGGCCCTAAAATTCCAGCTCCAACTTTAAGCAGTTCACCTGTGATCACAGTGAAGGATGATTCTTTACATTTACTGTACACATGCATTTTATTCCACATGCAGATGCACTGCCAATGCACCAGGTCTTCAAGCATTGAAGAATTTCAAATGTACTTTTTGAAAGAGTAAGGAATAATAGCTGAGTTCTGGTTAATAGCCTCAGACTGTAAACCCTTCAGGGCAGAGATTCTCTCTTTTCTGGGTCTGAACAGCAAAATGATGCACAAAACCCTACTGGGGCTTTGTGGTGTTACCATCACATAAAATTATAGTAGGTTCTAATGCCCAGTCCTCTATGAATTACTGTCAGGTATCTAATGGCTACTGTCTTCACTTACTCAGTTACTGCACTACTGGAACAGAATACAGCCCTGTATTCATAACCTAAACTCTATTGCAGTGCTTCTCAACCCGCGGCCTATGGGCCAACTGTGGCCCAATCGGCACACAGCTGTGGCCCATATGACATCCTCAGGGCCATAAAGGTAGTATTTTTATATGGTGTGGATGTGGCCCACATAACACAAAGAGCGGCATATGCTGCCCACAATGATAAATAGGTTGGGAACCTCTGCTCTATTGTAATAATCTTTGTATAAAGTATGCCTTGTAAAGTATCATTTGAAAATTCATACTTTGCTGGTCAGTACTGTCCTGGTAAAATATGTGTGGCAACATTGTGTGTGAGGTTATAAGATTCCCCTGTATGATGTTGTTAACATATGTTCCAAACCCCACAGCCCTGCCCAGGCAGAAGTCAGGTCTGTCCTAGACAAAGGAAGGAATGTATGCCTCCCTTAATTTGCATTTAAGCAGTGAAGAGAGTCATCGAACAGGGAGGGAAAACAAAGGAAGTTCAAACAGGTGAAAAAAACCCAGCAGGGAATATCTTTCCACATAGACCCTTTGTCTCCTGCGTCTCAGCTGGAAATGTTTTCCAAGAGGGGAACTGAAACTATAAAAGGGAGGGAAAAACACTACAAGGGACCCCTCTCTCTCCTGGCCCATCTTATTCACTACATCTGAAGAGACAAAGGAAGCAGCCATTGGACTCTGGGAGAGGGGTCCTGACCTAAAGAGTTTGGCCAGTAAGACTGCTGAAACACGTAGTGAGAAAACTTTGATTTGAATCTAATATAGTTTGTTAAGTTAGGTACCAGTAAGCTTTTTATCTCTATTTTTGTTGTAACTACTTCTTTCTTTGTAGTTAATAAACTTGTTTTATTGGTTTATCTCATCCAGTGTGTTCAAGCTGAAGCATCTGGGTAACTCCATTTGGGGTAACAAATTGTGTGCATATTATTTCCTAAAATGAGTTACGGACTTAATATATTTGCATTGTCCAGGAGAGGACTGTGCAGTTCAGGACACATTTCTGGGGGGAAATCTGGGAGTAGGACTGTGTTGGTGTCACCCTGTGGTAATTTTTAAGACTGATAAGAATCAAAGGTGTGCCTGGCTGTCTGCAGCACACACAGACATAGCTGGGATTGAGTTCCATGCTGGAGGCTGTTTGTGAGCAGTCCAGGTTGGCGGCTACAGCAGCAAGACACTGGAAAGGACACCCCAGGTTAAATGGCAGGGATGACACAACTACTCATTCATCTGAATTGTATCTTGATAGGTCACAACTACCACTATCTTACTCATTACTTTTCAAGATGCTTTAAAGCACTATACACAATGGTATATTCACTATACACAGTTCACAATACTGGTTTCTTATTCTAAGCATTGAGAAGAAACAGGGACTAAACCTATTCAAATAGCTGATCTCTTCCTATGCAATTCTGAGAGCCTTCACCTCTCACTAACTTCTTTGAGAGCTGAGGACACTCAGCACCTTACAGTACGGGTCACTATTGTGGTTTCATATCAGTCATAACTCTTCCCCCCGACAAAAAGGCAAATTAATGTGTTCCCCGTGAAGAACGATGCTTTCATAATCTAGTAATAATCTTACTTTCACCATTGTGTAGTTATTTAGTTACTGTTTTGTCCCCGTATGAGAATCATGACAAATTTGAATATTTGAACATTTCTAAATGTTGAGAAGAACATCAGCAGTATGATGAGTAAACTGCACATACCTGGCAGCATCATGGAATGTTCTTGGAATTGTTCCAAAATGCCCTTCAATCTCTCAATATCCTGCAAAAGTACAAGGGATTTCATCTGATGTAGAAGTGTCACATCTGAGGAAGCCATGCTGTGAGATTCAAGATGTTGTAAAATCTCTTGGACAGTTGCTGAACTCATAGCTGAATCCGTGCATTTTGATTTAGCTGAACAAAGAAAGCCAAATAAATTTAGGAACTTTCTCCATGTTTATTGAAAATTTGTTAATTACCTTTACTTTTAAAATACATTTCCTTCCTTTTTATTTACACTTCCTTAAAACCAATACCATGCTGTACTGACATGCAGCCTGTTTCTTCTTAACATGATGGGTAGGAAGATGCTGAATATGAAAAGTAAAGACGACGCCAATAGGACTACCAATGAATTGTGAGGAATCTAAACTCGCTACCTAGCTTTTCTAATAAAAACAAATTGTGATTTATGATAAAGTAGGAAGGACTAGGGAAAAAACTGTACTATAGTCAAAGCAAGTGTCTGTGTACAGTACCACACACATATTTTTATGGATATACATATACAGAGAGAGGGTCTGCTGTAAAGCTTTTTGGGAGACAACTGATCATCTTATTCCTGTATATTAATATTTATGCTTTGAAAATATATATTATAGCATGCAATAAAATTAGAAAGGAAACTATGATTTCTCATACTGTGCTGTTGCTTCTCCTAACTTCTCCAATGCCAGTACCTTCGAATGGTTTGTCCCTATAACCCCCTCGAGACAGGATTTCTTTAAAGTTAGCTTTTCTAATAAAAACATTTGTAAGTGATGTGTTTAGATTCCTCCTAATTAATCTTTCTAACAGAAATATAAAGGTATAATGCAACATGGTCATTGGTAAAATCATGCTGAAAGCAGTGGCTTCCAATTTTATCTAAAAATGGGGAGGGAAGTGGGGTACCCAATGAGAAAGATTGTGATAAAAGCAAACAGCATAATTTCAGATCTATATATAAACCCCCATTTGTCTAACAGGCAAGTCAGTCATACTGTGATATGTAGATGCGACATCTAATCCATAACATAGATTTGCTTTTGCCTGACAATTTCTCTTTTGTGAATAACCAGGTCCATGTTCGGTTTACTGTCTGCGCTACAGTTTTGGAGTTAGGGCCAATCTGTCAATCACTGACAGAATTTAGCTTTGCCTATTTTGGAAACTGACAGCCTGAATACTTTTTGTTAGAACTGTGCAGCCAACACAACTATGGGAAAGTGAACAGGATTCCATTCTGGCTCAATGAATTGTTAACTAAGAGTCAAATTCTACTCTCAGGGTACATTTGAGCTGGGAGGTGAGTGTCTCAGCTTGTGTAGATATACCTGCACTAGCTCTGCTCGAGCTAGCATGCTGAAAATAACAGTGTAACTGGGGTACCATAGGTAGCAGCTTGGGCTAGCTTCCCAAGTATCTAAGGTGTCTGGGTGGGTACACAGGTCTACACGAACTGTGAATCACAACTCCCTGCTCAAATTTAGATATACTCCTAATTACAACAGTGTAATTCTAGAGTAACTCCATTAAGGTCAGTTGAATTACTTTTGATTTACACTGATTTAAACAAGAGCGTAATTTAGTCATAAATTCTAATTGCAAAATCTTTATTACTGATGACAATATATGAGCCTGAAAAACGGTGTTTGGCTTTCATATAACAGGCTTAGGCCTGGTCTACGCTGCCACTTTACAGCGCTGCAAATTTCTCACTCAGGGGTGTGAAAAAACACCCCCCTGAGCGCTGCAAGTTTCAGCGCTGTAAAGTAGCAGTGTAGACAGTGCA
This sequence comes from Eretmochelys imbricata, assembly GCF_965152235.1. Classification (NCBI taxonomy): domain Eukaryota; kingdom Metazoa; phylum Chordata; order Testudines; family Cheloniidae; genus Eretmochelys; species Eretmochelys imbricata. Next base: position 39,803,654 of record NC_135574.1, read on the forward strand.
CCAGTGCTGGGAGCCACACTCCCAGCCACACTCCCAGCACTGGCAGCTATTCCCTTCATGGAGGTGGGTTTTTTATAATGCGAGCAGACCTCTCTCCTAGCGCTGGTGCCACGACTACACAGCCACGTTAAAGCGCTGCTACAGCTACAGCAGTGCTTTAACGTTGCTAGTGAAGACATACAGACCTGAGATAGAGTAGACATCTTTTTACATGTAATCTGAACAAATTTTATCTGAAAATCATTGAGGAAAAAATAAATATGAATTCCCCAAATGCCATTTTTACAGTCATTTTTCAAAGATGTTCTATACCTTAAAGGTGAATTTTATGAGACTGGGGTCCAACAGCTTTGGCTTATGATAGACACTTTATATGCAGGCAAACTATTTAAAATTCTCCACATAGTTCCACCAGGAATGTCAAAGCTGTGAGTTGTGAAAAGGTGACATTACACGTCCTAGTTTTAAAGCTATGTTCTGGATCCCAACAATGTAAACAACAGTATTTTGCACTTACAAAGCATGTTCCATTCTTCATTATACTAAATTGCTTTAGAATATGCACAGGGAATCACTTCACCCATAATTAAAATCACTTCACTCATCACTAGTTACTTCTGAAGTGGATTCATGACAGAAGCTCCATAGAACAATACTTTAATAGGACAAGAAAATAATATTGTGTCCACTTGAAACAATAGGGATGTGCCTGATCCCAGTCACCTGAATTAGAATATAATAGGACATCAGATCTAACACCTTGATAGTCTTTGAAGGGTGCTACAGCATCTTTAATTGCCACAGGTTACTAAAACCTGAGCTATGCATCTCATCCACAAGATCCTTAGGTCCTCCAGTAAAGCTCCTACTGCTTCCCCATTTTCTCTGGGTGACTGGTGAGTTGGCAAGTCATTGTAGCTCTCCCTGTACATCACAAATGAATAAAGAACAGTAGTACTTGTGGCACCTTAGAGACTAACAAATTTATCTGAGCATAAGCTTTCGTGGGCTAAACCCCACTTCATCGGATGCATGCAGTGGAAAATACAGTAGGAAGATAGATATCTATCTATCTATCTAGAGAGATATCTACACACACACACAGAGAACATGAAACAATGGGTGTTATCATACACATTATAACGAGAGTGATCAGTTAAGATGAGCTATTACCAGTAGGAGAGAGGAAAAACAAAAACTAAAACAAAAAACAAACCTCTTTTGTAGTGATAATCAAGATGGGCCATTTCCAGCAGTCGACTATTTCCCCCATGTTTATTTTTCCCCCATTCTGTTCCTCACAAGTTCTTGTCAACTGCGGGAAATAGCCCATCTTGATTATCACTACAAAAGGGTTTTTCTCCCCCGCCCCCTCCTGCTGGTAATAGCTCACCTTAACTGATCACTCTCGTTATAGTGTGTATGATAACACCCATTGTTTCATGTTCTCTATGTATATATCTATATATGGATCTATATATAGAGCTATATATAGATATAGATATCTTCCTACTGTATTTTCCACTACATGCATCCGATGAAGTGGGTTTTAGCTCACGAAAGCTTATGCGCAAATAAATGCGTTAGTCTCTAAGGTGCCACAAGGACTCCTGTTCTTTTTGCAGATACAGACTAACACGGCTGCTACTCTGAAACAAATGAATCAGACACTGGAGAAGGGGGAGGCTTCCTGAAAAACAGGTTGGAAAATAAGGACAAGAAAACTCAGATTAGAACAGCAATTACTTCTGCAATTTGAATGTTTCTGACATCAAGCAATTCATCTGGATGTTGATTCACAGAAGGAAAAAAAACCAATTTGGATGATTTAGCACTTTTTACCGAAGGTTCACAAAATGCATGACAAAATATTATACACATTTTAAAGATGGAGAACCAGAGATCTCATCTTTTACATCTGTGCACCTACTTGCATATTTAGAGACCTAAAAAAGGGAACTGAGTTTTAGAAGTGCTAAGCACTTGCAACCCTTACTGACTTCAATGCAGTTATACTAGCAATGGATATAGCCCATTTTATATAGAAATAATAAGCATATTTTTCCTTAATTTCAAGCTGTTATTGTTACTGGAAAAAAAGGCTGATACATACTGTCAGCAAAATAGATTTCTTGTGTTGCCTGCAAGAAGTCCAGAATGCCATCTGCTTTTTCATATATGTCTTTAAAGTCTGCTCCTTCACTGTTGTCCTTCTCAGGCTGATACGTAAAATCCACACCAGTGGTTTTTGTTAGCAAGCCAGCTGCTCTCATCTTTTCTTTTTGTCGTTTCTTTTTCATTTTCCTCTTTTTGTTTTTGCTTATTTTTCTGTCATCTGTCTGCTGCAGCTGTAAATTATCTTGAAACAGAGTCTCATGCTTCCCAGATTCTGTTTGTTCTCCATGTAAATTATCAGGATTTCCAACACTGTTCTTTCGTTTCGTCCTTCGAATGCGCTTTCTCTTGGGTTGTCCGCAAGAATCCTCCACTGTAGGTTTAAAAGAGGGATATTAACCACTTCCCCCGCCAAATTCTGACATATATAGATACCTCTAATCTTACTCTCTTTCCTCAGTGTGGCTTTCAGTATTACGTATCACACTTCTTGAGTCCAATTGGTCCAGAAAAAGAAATGGCCTTACCCACTTTGTCTTTCTAATATCCTGGGACTAACATAGCTACAACAACACTGCAAACATCTCCTTGAATGCATCAGACAGGAAGGCCAGTGTCTCTCTCCTTCCACTGCTGATGGAGACTTCTTTTCATCCCATTGGTATGAAAGGCTTTAAGACTCATGGCCATATTAAGTATGGCCCTACTCAGGGAAGAGGACAAAAAAGCATCCCGCCCTCGCCACGCATGGGGGCACAACATAACGATGGTGGAGCTTCTGCTAGGCTACCACTGGTGACTGATAACAGAGCCAAGACCCCACCCATCTGAACACCAGCTAGTGGAGCTGATCAAGCACAGAAGAGCATTGTGTGCAATATCCTACGAACAATTGATGGAGCTCCTGTATGTTCCAACTGTAGGGCTGTGCCTGAAAGGCACAACTTAGTTCTCAGTCTTTGGCTCTTTCCTCTTCTCCATTTACACCACTGATAGCTTTGGCCTTGGACATCATCTTTATGGGGAAAGACATTTAAGGTAACAATGCCCTTGACTCACAATTGCTGATCTCTCTCACTGCCTCTCTTGTCTGTCATTCCCTGGCTATAACACCATAACTTCCTGACTGTTTCATTTTTTAAAAGGCTGAAATGTCAAGGGGATGAAGTCCCTCCTTTGGCTTTCATGCTCCTTTATTCAGAGCTTAGCTTTGCACCCAAACCAGAACTCTGACATCATCCATAACACCGAACTTACCTCCTCTCCCACACATCTCCTCAGAATGCAAGTCTTGCCTGTTACTACCCACAGAAGATTGCCAAAATCCACCCTAACGTTGACTGTACTGCTGCTGAAATCCTTATTTATGCCTAAAATATTTTTCTGTCTAATTAACTGCAATTCTCTTTTATGGTCTAATGACATCCTTACTCTCAAACTTCAGGGGGCCCTGAACACTGCTGTCATTCTACTGTCTCACTTCAGAAAGCAAGGCCACTTAACCCTTATTATCCTTTATCTTCACATTCTGAATTCAACTGAAAACACAGGTCCTGATTCTCTGTAAGCTAGTTTTACACCAGTGTTACTCTGCTGAAATCGAAGAGTTTCTCTACATCATTACACCAGTGTTATGCTAGTGAATCAGGTGCACGCTCTTGGTTGCTCTGCACACTTTGTCCGCTTGCCTCTGACATCCACAATTTGTCTGGCCCTCCAATCTTGGCCTCTATTTTCTCAGTAGTTGGGGACTTTTCATTTGTGCTTTCATTCGACTCTTCTGTCTCGAACTCAGTTAGCTCTGAGCCACTTTCTCTCTTTTACAACCCTCAATTCCTCTTTAGCTATGGATGACTCACTGCAAAGACATTTTTGATACCTTCTATGAAGGAGGCTGTGGAGCATTTCACATGCATGACATTTGAGCTAAACATCTTTATGTAGGATTTTGACATATGGGATGTAGGAAAAATACAGTCTGTAGTGCTGGCGGAGTAAAATATGAGAGCTGAAGGCAGGGATGAATGGGGGAAGAAAATATAAACAAAGCACCAATGTTGCATTTTAAGATCTACATTGGCCTTGACTGGATTAAGTTGGTAATAATAAGTAAATCCTATGGTAAAATTTGATAACTTTTCTTCTCTGAGATTACTTAACCGTCTCTTTACATAAGCACATCAGTTTCGGCTCATGAAAGCATCTGTAACCTGTTTCAGCTGCCAAATGCTCCAAGACATTTTTAAGACAGCCTGAGACCACTAAGGCTCAGGGCAACAATTTCATATCGTGGAGCAAGGCACCCCCAAAAGGTTTGAAACTGCCAAGAAAATGTCTCAAAACGGAGGAAAGGGCTTAAGATAATAGAAATTTTGAGTCAAGTCCAAAGGTTTTCCTATCTTTTGTAGCTCAGGACAGCAGGAGGTCTGGAGACAGCAGGGTGAGCAAGCAGAATGAACTGATTCTTCTCATGTATACTGGCTCCCCAATGGTGTACTTCCATTGATTTCAATGGAGTCACACCTGATTTACACCAGTGTAAGTTAGAGCAGAATCAGAGGCAGCATTTTTATAAGGTGTACTTAGTTCTCTTCATCTTTCTTAAGTTAAGCTTCCTGTCCTCTAGTCATTTCTTGTGGGTCTTTTCTGAACATCTTACAGTGTTTCTACATTTTTCTGGTATTAGAGTTCACAAAAGAACTTGCCACTTTGTTTGATTACTCCATGGTACTCCCTGCTGGCCAATCAGATATTGTACCACTGATATGATGCTCAATGGCAGAAAAAATTCAGTGTTGATAAATGCAAAGTAATGCACACAGCAGGAGGGAATAATTTGAAAAACTCAATACTAGGCTCTTAATGGACTGTATCAACTCAAGAAAAAGACCTGGTCATCAGTGTGGACAGCTCAATGAAGATCTTTGCTCAGTGTGCATTACTGATAAAAATAAATAAATAAGAATGTTAGGATGGATAAGAAATGGGATAGATAATTGTTAGCATATAGGTCTGTTTGTTAGCCTGGGATAGTCTTTTGATACTCTTATACCAATATGTGTAAACAAAGGACAAAGACACTGTGATGTTGCTTCTGCCTAGTCAGATGGATCTGTTAGTACAATGGGAATAGATAAAAGCAGTTAAAATGTTACTCAGAGCACACTTTCAGATTGCCTCAACCCCTATCTCAAGGCAAAATCAAGCAGCCAGTCGGGAGGGGCAAAAGGGTTTGGGGGAAGGTATAAAACACTACAAGACCAAAGAAATGCCCGTTAATGACCAGAGCACAACCTCACTCCTTACCCCTCCCATGGGGTAAAAGAAGATGTGGGATGAAGAACCCAAAATGCAACATGACCCTAAATTGTAAGGGGTGGGGCTGTGGGCATGCATTTCCAGTATAATGATGCCTTCTGAGGAGCAGGGGATGAGACACTGGAAAACAAGGCTCTGCAGCGTCAGAGTTATGGAACATGTTTGCTGTAAACTAACCCCAATAAACATTGCATTGTCTACACTTCGGACTCCTGGTCTTCTGCTTTCTGTCTGCATGACAAGAACCAGGGGAGAATGTGAAGGGAAAGCTCTCTCACAATAATAGTAAAGAAAATATTATAAAGCCATTGTATAAATCAATATCACTTCCTTTTCTGCATTAGTATGTTCAGTTCTTGTCACCCCATTTTCACTAGAATACAGCAGAATAGATGGGAGTTAGGAAATAGCAACAAAAACAATTAAGAGAATGGAAAAATCTGGAGAGAGACTGAAAAGAGTGGGACGATTTATATTACAGCCCAGATGAATAAGAGAGGCTATGATAAAAATATATGAAATAAAGGAATTATAGGGAGAAGAAAAATCATGTTACATAATACAAGAACAAGGGAACATTCAATGAACTTGAAAGATGACAAACTCAGAACGGAGAAAAGTAAATTTTTTTTTCCATAAAATGCACTGTGGGCCTGTGGAACTCATTGACACAAGACAATATTGAGGCCATGACCTTGCAAAGATTAAAAAAGGATTAGCTATTTATATGGACAGCAAGAACAACAGAAATATCTAGTTATATTATATAATAGAAATATTAAAAAATAAATAAGAGTATTGGACATTATATAGGCCCTCAGGCTGAGGGTATAAGCCAGCCTCTAACAGCTGTTGGGGTTAGGAAGAATCTCTGTCTGAGGGAAACATTAGCCCACAACTGCCACCACAAGTTTTCTTTCACCTTCACTGAAGCATCTGGTCCTAGGTATTGTTACTGTGCATATGAACTATTGGCCTGTTCCAGTATAGCAGTGGTCTCCAAACTGTGGGGTGCAGAAGTATGTTCGTAAGGGCACAGAGGGGCCTGGGCCAGCCCCCACAGGGGGCGAAGAGGGAAGGCCACCCAGTCCCACTCTGCCTCCAGCCCCAGCTGTGGCCTCCTGCCCACTCCCGGTCCCCGTTGCGGCTCCACTCCCACCCCCAGCTGCAACTCTGACCGGGGCTCCCAGCCCTTACCGCGGGCCCCAGCCATGGCACCACACCTGGCCCCGGCTCCCAACCGTGGCCCTGCTTTTGGCCCCAGCTCCCAACCATGGTTCCCAGGGGGGACACGGACAGGTACCATTATGGGTAATGGGAGGTATGACAGAAAAAGTTTTGGGAACACTGCAGTATAAGAATGCTTATGTCTTTATACTCCTTGCTTGCCCATCAGGATGTGTCATATCACATGCATTGATCCCATACATGAGAAATTTAGGGTCAAATTTTGCCATCTTTACTTACTGACTGATTTCAAAGGGGCTCTCTGAGAAGTAAGATATTACTATTTAAGATGAGTCCAACATATTAGAATCTGACCTCTCCTAATTAGCAAAACTCACCAGCTTGCAATACATATTCAAATTTGTGAGATTCCACTGTAAATTAATTTTGATTGATCCGTTGCACCATATATCAGTTTGTAGAGCTACTTGGATTCTTTGAAAAATTCAAGTGACATAAATTTTGCTCTAATAATAACTTCTTGCTATTGATTCAAGAAGTCTGTTATTTCTGAGATATTAGTATGTTCTAAGAATGTATATTGTATAAGCAATTCTAATAAGAACATGTTAAATGTGTAGTTAAATGGAATACAATCATAAAGACATCATAAACACTGCTCCTATCTGAAATAAAGGGGTCAGATCATTAATATTCATTAGGATGAATGGATCATTTATACAATATTCATACATTTGAAGCCCAGTTTAGGTCTTCAAGGAAAAATAGAAATGATTTTAAATAGTAATGCTTTTCTCTTGCATACTGACATTAATTGATATTCTTATGCATCGATCCCCATGGCATCTGGCCACATGACACAATTAAATACAAACTTGCATTTCAACTGTACACACTAGGCCTGACAAATACTCCCCATTTCTGTGTCTTCTCCCTGGCCCAACCATAAGGAGAAATTCATTGACAGCAACTGAAAAGATGTGTCTCGTACTGCCACCTTAATGCCAGCAAACTGTCTCTGGTGAATCAACGCATCTAAATAATCTCCACTGAAACACTTAACTTTCACTCCCACATGGAGACTGAGTAAATGCACAGTAGCTGGCTTCAGTCACTAGGGAAAGAGATGGTGCCTAAGGTAGATGGGTTCTACACCACATAGGGCCAGATTTTTAGGGCACTGAGTACCCACAGTTCCCACTAACTTGAATTCAAGTTGTGGATGCTCTCACCACTTCTGAAAATCAGGCCAGAAGACCTTTACAGATTAGAATCAATAGGACCCCAAACTGACAGAAAGACAGTGCAGTGCACAGAGCACAGATTAAGAGATTTTTTTTAAAGGCACAAAGAATAGGTACATGCCCACCTCCCACTGGAAATCCTATGTGCCTTTGAAAATCTCCCCTACAGTGTGCTAATGTTGACCCAATCTAGACAGCAGGAAGGTTGCTGTGTTCTTCACTAGCTGAAGCTTCCTAGTGGTTTTCAAAGTAGTGTGCAGTACAACATGGTGATAACAAGGGCATAGAAGACTATGACATGGAAGACAAAGCTGGACATGGTTCAACACAAACTCAAGAGGGTACTGTGATTTTTCTTACTACTTATCCCCCAAAAGATAGCTATGTACAAAAAAAGTAGAGATGGGGAAAGATAAAGAGTCAAGTGTAATGTCTGAAGAAATATAGTTCTTGTACATAACAGGTTTACAAAAAGATTCTTTTAAAATGCATTGGATACCTCAACTGCAGCAGTCAACTTTACCATATTTGCTCAGGGACTTTCTAGCTCACACAATGGGCTTTTTGGAAGATGTCTGTGGTATTTATATTCAGAGAACAGCATTCATCTTCTGTTCAAATGAAATCAGTTGTCTCCGTATTTTCCATGTGTTTTAAGCTCTTTTTTCGCTCCCTGTCACTACATATTTTTCCATGGTGCACCAAGTAGTCACTGAAGATGAATTTCACTTTGGTTTAGGTTGTTTGAGAGAGAAAAAATATGCTATTTTTGGTGTAACTTAAATTATATCAGCAGGCTGTAACTGGTCCAAGAGAGAAAAAACAGTGGCTAGCAAATGCATTAAGACTTATGGTGCATGAGAAATCATAACAATTCTGAAAAGATCTCAAGAGCATAGCGCTAGACTTTGGTATTTCTAGTCTCTTCATTTTCTGAAACACAGAAATTGCAGCTGTAATGGTTTTACTCATATGTAATTTTGTTGGTGCTGAAGACGACAACAAGACTATCAGCTCTACAAGGCAAGGACTATTATATCTTAGCACTCCTGTAAAACAAACCGAACAATAATAAAGTAAAAATCTCAACTCTCTATGACAAACTGACTTTTCCATCCTAAAAGATTGAGTAGGCCTGCACCAGACGCATTCTTCACAGTTTTATAGAGCTGAAGGCCAAAAGGGACCAGTAGATCATCTAGTTCAGGGGTCAGCAACATCTGGCACGCGTGCCAAAGATGGCATGCGAGCCGATTTTTAATGGCATGCTGCTGCCTACCGGATCCCAGCCGCCGGCCCCGCTCAGCGCCCGCTGCCAAACCCTGGCAGGCAGCAGCATGTCGTTAAAAATCCTGCCCACCCTGGCCTGCTCTTCTCCGCCCCCCACACAGGGGCAGGGTGAAGAAGCTTGTCACTGCCAGCTGCTGCTGCAGGGCAGGCAAGCTCCCCCTCTCCCTGCCGTGCTACCTGCCTGCCCTTCCTCCTCTCCCTCTCTGCTGCCGATCAGCTGATGGCCCTTGCGAGGGAGAGGGAGAAGCAGAGCCGGAGCGCTCTCGCTGCTCTGGGGAGGAGGTGGAGAAGAGGTGGGGACAGGGCCTTGGGGAAGGTGGGTGGAATCGGGACATATCCCCTTCAGACCCCTGCCATGAGCTGCTCTAGACAGGGGGCTGGGAGCACCCCCACGATCCCAGCCCACACCGCCAGCCCTCTGCTCTGACCCCTGCACCCCCCTCACACACACCCCAGTCTCCTGCCCTGACCCCTGCATACCATGATCCCAGCCCTGACTCCAGCACCCCCCCCCCCCATAAACCCAGTCCTCCACACTCCAGGCCCTGACTCCTGAACCCCCCTCACACGCCCTCTGCCCTGACTCCTGCACCCTGCTCACACACTCCCAGCCCTCTGCCCTGACCCCTGCATCCCCCACGACCCCAGCCTTGACTCCAGCACCCCCACACATACCCAGCCCCCCCACACCGCATGCCCGGACTCTTGCACCCCCCATATTCTCACCCCCACCGTGAGCACCAAACAGGAGCTCCTACACCCCACCCCATTTCTACCTGCACCCCTTGCACCAAATGGGAGCTGCCCAGGTAAGCACTCCAACCACTCAAACCTCCTGCCCCAACCCTGAGCCCCCTCCCTCATTTTAGCTCCTGGCCAGACCCTACACTTCAACCCCCAGCCTGCTCCTTCACCCCCAGCCCTGTGCACTCCCACCCTCAGCTCAGTGCAAAGAGAGAGGAAGAGAATGGGCTAGAATCAGGGAGAAGGTAGGTACCCACTCTACGTGGACGGGGCCGGGATGCCAGACTGGCAGCGGGCTGAGCGGGGCCGGCAGCCGGGACCCTGGCTGGCAGGAGCCAGCGGGGACGGAACCCCAGACCGGCAGAGGGCTGAGTGGCAGTGAGCTGAACCGCTCAGCCCACTGCCGGTCTGGGATCCCGGCCCCTGGCCCCACTCAGCCCGCTGCTGGTCTGGGGTTCTGGCTGCCAGCCCCTTGCCAGCCAGGGTCCCAGCCGCAGGCCCCTCTCAGCCTACTGCCAGCCTAGGTGAATGGAACCCCAGGTTGGCAGCGGGCTGAGTGGGCCGGCGGCGTAAGATCAGTATTTTAATTTAATTTTAAATGAAGCTTCTTAAACATTTTGAAAACCTTGTTTACCTTACATACGTCAATAGTTTAGTTATATAATATACAGACTTATAGAGAGAGACCTTCTAAAAAAAGTTAAAATGTATTACTGGCATGCAAAACCTTAAATTAAAGTGAATAAATGAAGACTCGACACACCACTTCTGAAAGGTTGCCGACCTCTGATCTAGTTTCAACTCCTGTATATCACAGGCCACTAAAATTCACCCAGTTACCCTGGTATTGAGCCCAATAATTTGTATGTTTGACTAAAGCATATATTCAGAACGATATCCCACCTCGATATGAAGACAATTCTCTATCTCTTGATGTCAACTTCCCTTGGTAGTTTCTTCAAATGGTTAATCATCCTCACTGCTAAAACTGTGTCCTATTTCTAATTTGAATTTGTCTAGTTTCAGCTCAGTTCATGTTATGTTCTTACTTCATGCAGACATGGGCTGCAGTAATCCACAGGCTGCAGAGAGCTCCTACTAATGAATTTGTTTTCCCTAGTGATATCTATACCCAATACATGAAAGCCCCAATCCAAAGCATCTTGAATCCTACCGACTTCAATAGATTTGCGATCAGGAGTGCTGGTACTTTACATAGGGACGTGTGGTTACAGAAAGCTTCTTTACTCAGTCACTGTGGACAACACCACCACCCTGCTTGTCAGCCAGATCTATAATCTAGGTGCCATCTTCAACTCAGATCTCTCTCTAGGTCAGAGGTTCTCACAACAAATTTTTTGGAGGCCTCAGAGTGTGGCCACCATCTTTTACTGGGGGCTGCTCTGACAAACCTGTCTCTCTGTCCCCACCTCCCGTGGCCCTTCAGCAAGAGCCTGCCCCAGGGAACTTGGTTAAGGAATTCACCAGCTGACTGCGGAGTCTCAGGCTCCTGTGTCCTGGCCGGGTGGGAGCGGGGGAACTGCCCAACAAGAGCTGCCTCCGACACCTTGCACGCCGTCCCTATGTGTCTCCAGGGGCGATGCCCGGAGCCCCTAAGGAGGCTGTGCAGTGAGGGCACTGACCCCTGCTGGCAGTGTCAGCACAAACACTAAGGTAGCGCATCTCACTGCCCTTGGTAACAGCTATTCAGGAGCAACAGCTGGACCCTGCAGGTAGTGGTCACTACTTTGCCCCCCCCCGAATAATCTCTGCCCATACTTTGTAGGTTGTCATGGCCCCCAAAAAATCTGCTGGTGGCTGCATTTGAGAAATGCTGCTCTAGGTCCTCATATCCAGGCTACCTCTAAATCTTGCAGATTCTTTCTGAATAACATCTCTAAGACATGGCCTTTCTTTATCCATCCACTCAGCTAAAACTTGCATCCAAGATCTGATTACCTCAAGTCTTGATTACTACACATCCTTTAATCTGGCCTTCACATATACAGTCTTGCCCCGGTCAGATCCATTCAAAATGCTGCTGCAAAGATCTTTTTCCTAACCTGTCACTTTGACCATGTCACCCCTCTTTTTGCAACTCTCCACAGGCTTCCCCTTCTCCATCGCATCAAACATAAACTGCTTGTCTTACTTTCAAAAGCCCGTCGTAGGCTATCCCCATTCCCCATTCTACCTATCATTGCTCATTTGCTATTGAGACGTTGATTCCCATCTCCAATCAGCCCAGGATGCCAGCCTCTGTCACCCACTTGTTACATTTTCAGACAAGCACCTTTATGCTTTCTCCCATGTTGCTCCTCACGCTTGGGAGGAGCACCCTATAAACATCCACAAAACAAATTTATTATCCACATTCAAAACTCTCTTTTGCCATGATGCCTACAAAAATCTGACAACAGTTATGCTGCTGGGGTGCAGAGACAACAGCCTATCATGCTGACCAATGCTGGCCTCATCGTCTCCTTGTAGTCTCCTGTCAGTCTGTCTCCATCTGTTATCTCTTGGCTTACACTTAGATTGTAAGCTCTTTCGGGGAGGGAATGTATTTTTCCTCTGTGTTTATACAGTGCCTGGCACAATGGAGTCCTAGCGCACAATTAGAGCTCTTAGGTGCTACAATAATATAAATAATACAATTAAACAAAAATAGGAATGGCTCTTGGAGCTATGACAACTCAATGGCTTGTTTTTTAAACATAAGTATCTTGAATGCTTAATGATCTCTATCAATTTTTATTTTAAATTCCATTTTATGCATTTTGACTTTTCTTGACTGACTTCCAACCAGGACCTTTCAGTCAGCCACCTTCACATTTAGACTTTAACCAGCACTTCCTACATTTTCTCACTGGAGTTCCCCAATACCATTTGTAATGACTATTTTGACAAAAAGGGGATGTCTACACTGCAAGTTGAAGGTGTAACTGTAGCATAAGTTGGCATACTTGTGCTAACTTTCCTGTAGCTAGCACAGATAACGATAGTACTGAAGACATGCAAAAACAACGAGGAGTCCTTGTGGCACCTTAGAGACCAACACATTTATTTGGGCATAAGCTTTCATGGGCTAGAACCCACTTCATCAGATGCATGGAGTGGAAAATACAGGAGCAGGTATAAGTACATGAAAAGATGGGAGTTGCCTTACCAAGTGTGAGGTCAGTCTAACAAGACAATTCAATTAACAGTAGGATACCAAGGGAGGAAAAATAACTTTTGTAGTTGTAATGAGAGTGGCCCATAGTGACATGGTGGCACAGATTTCAGCACAGGCTAGCAGCCCCAGTAGAAGCCTACCTAAGATCCTGAATACTTAGTTGGGTTGCTAGTCTGTGCTGTGCCGCCACGTCTTCACTGCTATTGTTATCCTTGCTAACTAGATCAAAGCTAGCATGGATTTGCCTACCCATGTTACAATTACACCTTAATTTGTGGTGAAGACAGACTCTTAGAGCAAAAAAAGTAGGCAGATCTAAAGATTCACAATCTGGGGAGAATTGGCAATGAAAGTTAAAGCCAGGTTTTTATGACAATTATTATCCTTTTTTTAGGGCTACTGAATCAGAAATGCTGTAAAGGTACCAAGCTGTGGGTGCCCACAGAACTTTTACAACTTAGCAGCTGCAGAGCTTAATTGATGTTAGACAGGGAGATTCTTTTCTTAATAAGATTGTGTTCTTGTATTTGAACTGAAAGTATCATCAGGTTTGTGTGGTTGCTGGGAGTTCCCCCCCCCAATAATTTATATGAATAAAACTGAAGACATTTTAAACATTTCAAACCACACATTTTCAATAAAATCAATCTGATTTTCTTCTAGTTTTGTAGGCCACAGATTAACATTTCACAGAGTCGTCTTCACAATCATTTTTTCAGATTTGGTCTTCAATGAATTGTAAGTTTAAAGAACCCAAAGGGTTCCCATTTCCTCAGAAAAATAAAACAGAAGTTATGAGAAAAGCCAGAATATTAAAACACTTAAGCAGCATTTAAAATGTGCATTTTCAGTTAGTCACGATAAATTGATGTAGGCTATAAGTCCTAATTTGGACTAATCGATTACAGACTATTAAATGACAAGTGATTTAATGGGAAAAAATGTGATATTTATTTTAATTCCTAACAATTAATAGTATGAAGAACAGAAATTTAGTTGCAATTTGAAAATGGACTTCTGAAAGACCAAAATGATATAGATGAACACGGAAACTCTGCCCTAATTTATCTATTTTAGTTAACATGCTTATCAGATATTTAAACATTTTAAAATCTTCTTTAATTTACTGCATTGTACTAAACTCTACTGATTTTTTAAATTTCTGACAGCATGCCTGATTGTTAGTTATGGTGTAACCTTGTTTATGATGTAGTTCCTAAGGCTACAATTAGTAATTTTTAGCTGCCAGTATAGCCATTTTTAAAAGAGTGGAGAATGAAGTCTAATGAAGTATTATAAGGAATGCAAAGCTTTGGAGTATTTTTATTTTTCAGTATCTCCTCCAGAGGGGTTGTTTTGTGCTGTTAATTCAGATTAAAATTTGTACACACATAAAATAGTGGATGAAAACAGGTATGCTTCAAGGTGCCAGCTATTTCCTAACACTGGATATTCAAAGTTCATTTTGTTTATTAAATGGCTTAAAACGTATAGTTAAGTTAGAAACTTCTTAATGTAAGCAATAAGGCCTGGGGGGCGGGGGGGGGAGCTAAATCGGTCTAAGTTATGCAACTTCAGCTACGAAAATAGCGTAGCTAAAGTCGACATACTTAGAACTACTTACCGCGGTGTCTTCACTGCGGTAAGTCGACTGCTGCCACTCCCCCATCGACTCTGCCTATGCTTCTCGCTCCGGTGGAGTACCGGAGTTGACGGGAGAGCACTCGGTGGTCGATTTATCGCATCTAGTAGACCCCTGGTGGATTGATCGCTCCAGAGGTAAGTGTAAACATGCCCTAAGACATGGATGAGGAGGCACAATGCTACATTAACTACACCCCAGGTGTATTCTGAGAAACGGAATGAAGAACATCCTGGACCAGGTCCTCCAGTGGTATAAACTGGCATAGCACCAATTTATGTCAACAGACCTATGTTGATCTACAAGCAACTGAGGATCTGGCTCAAGAAACTTCCCCATTGATTTAAATTTGTTATGAAATGTACATATTTATAATTTTTTTAAACAACAAATTATTTTAACAAATATGTGGATTCTAGTCAGGGATATACCATAAATACCCCGTGTAAAATGCTACTGTGGTGATCTGGAGTTGGGAGTGCTCAGTACTTTGAAAAATTAGTCCCAAGGTTGGGTATCCAAACACAGAAGCACATAAAGTTAGCAGATTCTTGGAAGTTTTGACCTATGGGTCTTGAGTCTGCCACGTGCAGTGCACCCTTAACTCCCATTTACTTCAGGGGGAGCTGGGGTTGCTCAGCACCTCTTCCTTTAAACACAAAGGACATGGACTTTATTATCTCAGTTCAGTGATATGGCACCATCAGTGAAATAAGATCCCTGCTGTAATAAGGAAAAATACACAAACCTCTCTGCACTTGACATTATACTTCATATAAGCCTAAAAATACGGCATCTGCATCCAAAATAAAGCTTTTCACATTACATATTTAACACCATAAACCAAGATTAGTGGTGATGCTATTGCTTTTGTTATTTGCTGGAGCATTGCCCAGCATCTTTATAGACTGAAAATGTGTCATCTTTTTCACTTCATACAATTTCAACTATCACTGGCCATATAATTTTTACAAGCATGCACAGTAATTCTTTTCACTTTTCTGATATTCTGTCTACATAGGTATTTATAAAGTGCCAATTACTGAAATATCTGAATACTTCACAAGCTTTAATGAATTAATTTATTCTCCCAGCTGGCTCATGATTTAAGGAAATATTGTTATCCCCATTAGGAGGGAATCAGAGCCCACAGACAAGATGGGCAGGTGGAATGACTAATTTAAGAATCCTGCGTCACGGCCTGGTTTTTCCAGAGCTCTGAGCCGCTTGTTGGCTGTGGGTGAGCGTCAGGACTTAGGCAGCTTTGTGCATGCCTACCAGCAGAAACTTAGGCAACAGCTAAGCAGTGGCTTTGAGAATAGACTCATTGCCTAAGTATCTTTGTGAATTTGGCCCTTGATCTCTCACCACTGAAGCCAATGGCAGGTTTGTCATTAACATCAATGGGCATATGATCAGACCCTGATTGACTTGCTCAAGATCAGACAGGAAGTGAGGGGTAGAGCTGAGAATGGAACCCAGCCCTTCCGGTCTCAGTCCATTCTTCCTCTCCATATTTGCACACACAGAGCTGGAGATTTGGGGTGACAGACACTGATATGTGAGAAGATTTGGTACCAGAGAAACAAGGATCTAATTTTCTTAAATGTTTTACTGTATGTGTGTGTGTAGCTTGGGAAACATGCATTTTGTAGGGAGTACCTCGAGCTAGATCTGATTCTCTCATTGTGTGTACCATTCAGTATGCAGTTAGTTAATCGTAAAGACTTCTTTAGTGATAGGGAAGAACACAAGCTTCAGAGGAAATCACAATTCCTCTGGTTTAATTTTAGTCAGATTTCTTCCAATCTGAAAACAAACAGAAAATGGTCAAAGACAGCCAAAAACTGAAAGATGATTTGACCTCGATACACCAAGACAGCAGACCAGAGTGTTTCTTCTAGCATTTACCCATCAATCCTTTTGGATTATGGTGGATTACAGTATTTGATTGGTATCAAATTACAACTGCCAAAGTCCATTATTTAGAAGATATAAAACCTTTACCTTGCATCATTTATTGTACAATATCAACATATAAGGACATTAATGGGGAACCAGGCAGTCTTCATGTGTTTTATACCTTTATTTACCTAAATGCCAAACTGAGAAATGGATGAAGTTTTCATTATCTATATTGGTGAATCATTAATAATAATAAGCAGTCTGTTATCTACATTAGGTACAAAAATACAGAATGTAGTTAGGTGGCTGGAGGTCTGCACCCAGTGTCAAGATTGCCTTATGGCAGCTTACAAGTGTGTTACTTAACATAGCGAGAAGGGAACTCTCTCTCTTTCATCCTTCCTGACCTTTCAGCAATGTTTAATACTGTGTGCCACAACAGACTGATGTAGTGATTGTGACAGCAAGTAAATTTGGCTGACACTGTTCTGACCTCCTTCTCACCTTATCTGCTTATAGATTGTTAGTTTCTATGGGTAGCTTCTCATCCAATCTCTGTTACTAGATTTGGAATTCCCCTTTGCTATACGAGTTTGTTAGCATTTATATGCTACCTCTATCATTCATTATTCACCATTAAAATAAGCGTGGGCATTTTTTGCCAGTTACATTACCGTTTTACTGTTCCAGTGGTGAGTAGAAGTATGGGACATTACAAATAAGCTGATGATCAATATTGTTAAAACACTTAAAAAATCCCAGCAATTTAACACCCCAATTTAACACATTGTAGGAGTTGTCTGTTGTCCTATCCCTGCCCAAATATCTTGGAGTCCTTTTTCCTTCTTGTTTATCATTTGACATTCTTTCAACACTGGAATGAAAAGTGTAGGGTTTCCTGATTTCCAGAAAATATGAAGACTTTCAGAATTGCTCCAGTAGTATGATATTCAGAACTGTCAGGACTTCATTACAACTCAAGTAGGGCACCTCTAACTTGATTTTCAACGAAGCTACACATGTTCAGAGTGGTGCTAGGGTTACAAATCACATTACTGATATGCTGTTGTATCTGCAATGGCTTTGTGCCAAACATTTTAATCTGACAATTTCCAGAGCCTGGGATCTTCTTAGAGAACAAAGCTTTTTACGCCTTGTGACTCCACTTACACCCTCTTGTCTCTCTGATTTGACTGACATCTATTTTTGAGAAAGCATTTATTCGCACTGCGCTTAAATTGCACAACTCAAATCTGACAATTTAGGGCAGCCAGATCCTAGGAAGTTTTTAAGAATCAGTGACTGTAGACATACAGTAGTGAAACATCTGCACAGAAGGCTTTGCAAACAAGACAGTATTTGTACCACCTTACCTTACTGTTCACATGGAAAGGGAGCCTTGCATGGGTGGGATTCTGGTGACCTCAGAGACTAATTCTCTTCTGCTGTAACACGGAGGCAGATGACATATCCTGAGGCTCTTGGCTTAGTTGTGAGGAGCTGGAGACATGGGGACAGATCTTCAGTTGGTATAAATGGTTGTAACTCCACTGAAGTCAAAGAAACTATGACCATTTTACACCAGATGAAGAGCTGCCCCATGGTGCTATCACTGAAGCGGTCTTTCACTAGAATTCACTTCTGTTGTTGATTTATTGTAGACTTTTTTAAGCTTAAAAAAGTAAGAACTGTTATAGCAGATTAGACCAATGGTCCATCTAGCTCAGACCAGTGGTCCATCTAGTGGTATCCTTGCTCTGATGGAAGCCAGCCAAGGTGCTTCTATAATAAAGTTTTATATACCTTATACATTTTATTCATCTCTTGTAATTGTGGATGTTCCCATCCACACATCTAATCATGTTTTTAATTCTGCTAAACTCTTGCCTCAAAAACAGCTGTAGCAGTGAGTTTTAAAGGTAAATTATGCAGGGGATAAAAAATTGCTTTTTTTTTTCAGTTTTAAATTTTTGTAGAGACTTGGGAGGTGAAAAGGATTCAGTTTCTTGTGACATTCACCTTTTTTTTTTTTTAAATTTTATATATGAGGATATACAGCCAATCTACTGGATGTATATATTTTTTAATAAATAAAAGGATTGATTTTTTTAAAACACAAGTACAATATTCATAGGGCCTTTCATGTTCAGTTTTTATTTAATTTAATTTTCCCCCAGGGATTTATGAATGTTTATTACAACAACAACAACAACAACAACAAAAACAGCTGAAAATTGGTTCAAAAAACTATTAATTTTTCTGGGTAAATACTGGGGTTTATTTTGGTGGACGGAAGGATAGGGAAAAAGTATGCAGTAAATTAATGCTTTGATGAATGGAATACAATGTGGTTTGCTGCAGAACTAAGACAGAACTCAAAACACAATGCCACCTCTGAGTTTAAGAAAACAATATATTTCTAATCCCCAAATAAACCTTTTCATTTGAATAAACAGTTTACTTTTGTAGACTTAAAACTATTAGCCTATAAATATTTACATTTAATAATTGGGCCCAATATTTTAAAATATTTATAAACGTTCACTAGCTTACGCGAAGTCTTTCAGTGCAATTTCCAAAAGCCCTGCGAAGTGCAGGCTCGCAGCAATCTTTTCGTTCTCCCAGTCTTGGATGTAGCCGAATTTTGAAAATACTCTCTCCACATCAGCTGAGCCAGCTTGACATGTATACGTGGTCGGCGTGAGATTCACCAATACGTTCAGATGAGCGCACACGCTTCAGAGCTTGAGTGGGGGAGAGATTTGAGTTTGTCAAGGCCTGTGCCTATGGGACTATGTTACATGCTGGAGTGTATGTACCTCCTGAAAAATCGTGCAAGCAAGTGACCCGAGTGATTCACTGCAGTGTGTGGCTGTGAGCTCCCTGGAGACAGCAGCAATATCACTGACCTTAGTATGGCCATGACTGAGAATGAGGGCCAGCTGATGGAGAGAAAAAGCAGATATGCTTCCCCCTAGGTTGGCTATGCAGCTGGGACGAGACAAGAACAAAGGAGGTTGTAAATTATAGTGCTCAACTTCTCTCAGTCACTGAAAGAAAGACATACTACTCATGACACCAGGCAAGCAACTGTCCCTTTTTCATCATCTTGTGCTCTCGCTGCTAAAAGAGGGCTTCCATTGTACTAACAAGCTATATGACAGCACAAAAACCAACAGATCAGGTTCACCAACAGAATTCATATGGTGGAAATGCGCAGTTTCACTATAAGTGGGTTTTCCTATATAGTATGTATTGTACCTTTAAAAGAAGGAAAGTGTATTACAAAATTTCCATATATTGACCTAAAAAGACACATGATACACTGAAAGTTTACACAACCCATGATATTTCAGCAAGGACTGTTCCATTTTGATATGTGCATATTTAAACTAGTGCTAAAAAGAATTTTAAAAAGCACAAAAATACTGTAGCTATAGAGCAGGGGTGGCCAACCTGAACCTGAGAAGGAGCCAGAATTTACCAATGTAATTGCCAAGGAGCCACAGTAATACGTCAGCAGCCCCCCATCAGCTCCCACCCTCCAGCCCCCAACGCCTCCTGCCTGTCGCAATCAGCTGCTTCGCATGCACAGGAGGCTCTGTGAGGGAGGAGAAGGAGCAAGGGTGTGGCAGGCTTGGGGGAAGGGGTGGAGTGGGGGCAGGGCCTGGGGCAGAGCAGGGGGTTGAGCAGTGAGCATCCCCCGGGACACTGGAAAGTTAGCATCTGTAGCTCCAGCCCCGGAGTCAGTGCCTAGGCAAGGAACCGCATATTAACTCTGAAAAGCCGCATGCAGCTCCGGAGCCACAGGTTGGCCACCGCTGAACTAGAGGAATAGAACTGTTACCAGTCACACTATTGCACATTCAAGTCAGTTATACATTAAAGCTTTGCTTAGATTAACATATGGAGAAGTATTTTAGTTATTACAGATAAGTAATGCTTAGAATGAAGCTGTGTGTAAAAGAACAATGCTTAGAATGGCAACAGAAGCTCTACATAAACTTCATAAACTTTGAGAAGGCTTTTGATAGCTTTCACAGGACCAGCCTATGGCTCATTCTGTGGGCACATGAAATCCCTCTCCGTATAATCAACACCATCAAAAGCTTTTATTTCAATTTTATATGCAGTGCTGAACACAGTGAGCTCAGTTTTGAAGTCAAAACATGAGTACATCAGGGGTGTGTCATGTCTGCAATCCTCTTCAACATTGCCATTGACTGGGTAATGCAGCGTACAACAGAAGACATGCCAAGAGGCATTAAATGGATACCCTTCTCATCCCTTGAAGACCTGGACTTCGCAGATGATCTCACTTGGCTTTCCTACCACATACCCAACACCATATACAAGAAAAAACAACTAGACTCAATGCATTCAGCCAGAAAACTGGACTGAAAATCAATCTCAATAAGACAGATATCATGACCTTTAACAGGATGGTCGAACAAACCAGGACATCTGGATCAAAATCAATACAGCCAGGAACACCTTCAGGAGCTTAAATACAGTCTGGAAATCATCAAAATACACCACCAAAACCAAACTCAAGATTTATCAGAATTGCGTACTTTCAACATTCCTTTACAGTACAGAATGCTGGGAAATGAGAAAGTATGACATATTCAAACTGTCTTCATTTCATACAACCCACCTCAGAAAAATCCTCCATGTCTTTTGGTCCATAACAATCTCAAACCAAGATCTACTGATACAATGGAACCAAGAGGGTATGAGCATCATCATTGTCAGGAGGAGTTGGAGATGGATTAGCCATGTGCTTCAGATGGAAACTGATTCCATCACCAGAGTAGCAATAAGATGGACACCTGAATACAAGCAAAAATGAGGCCACCCAAAAACAACATGGCAAAGAGCTGTGGAAGCTGAGCTGAAAAACCTGGGGCACAGCTGGGGAACCATTGAAACTTGCCAGAAACAGACAGAAGTGGAGGAGCTTTGTTGCTGCCCTAAAATGCCAGAGGTGTAATGGGAACAAGATGATGATGACACTAGTTCTTGTGTACTTTGTACAAAAATAAAAGCAAAGCTTCACTAGGACAAGTCCACCTTCAAGGCATCAGCTACACACGTTGTGTCCCAACTCAGACATGAAGGAAGAGGAAGGCTGGTTCAGTGGTTAGGGGACTGGCCAGTTTGTAGGAGACCTTGATTCAATTCCCTGCTCTACCACGGACTTCCTATGTGACTTTAGGTAAGTCACTTAGCTTCTTTATGTCTCAGTTCCGCATCTGTAAAATGGGGATAATAATGCTTCCCTACCTAACAGGAATGCTGTGAGGATAAATACATTAAAAGATAATGAAGAGCTTTGAGATCTACTCATTAGAAATGCTACATAAGAAATAGGATTTATTATTAATAATGTAGGCAGCAACAATTGCTGTCTGCCTCTCTGTACTGCTTTATCATCACACTGCTCCAATTTCTGTACACCAACTCCCTCTCCAATACTAGCAGATATTATAGGGCTCTTTAGTCTAGTGGAGAAAGGTATAACAAGATCCAATGGCTGAATGCTGAAGTACATAAATTCAAATTAGAAATAAGGCTAAAAATTTTAAACATTGAGGGTGATTAATTATTGGAAAAAACTACCAAGAGAAGTGGTGGATGCTCCATCACATGATGTCTTCAAATCAAATCTGGATGTCCTTCTAGAAGACATGCTTTAGCTAAATTAGAGCTGGTCGGGAATTTCCTGACAAAACAGTTTTTATCACAGAACACAAGAATCAAAACTCTTCCCTGAAATGTATCAATTTAGACAACATTTTTGTCAGGAAAGTTTCTCAGGTCCAGGATGGAATTTCTGGTCAAAATCAGAGAAAGAGACATACACCCCATAATGGCCAAGTGGTCAGGGCACTCGTCTGGGAGACACATGTTCAAGTCCTTGTTCCAATTCAGGCAAAATGGGGACCTGAAACTGAGACCCCCACATCTGAGGTGCCTGTTTAACCACTGGACTATTGAGGAGAAAAGGAGTCTCTCTCACACTCACATAGAGAGAGCGATGTTGACATCACAAATATTTGTGTAGGATGGGAAAACCTTTTCCAATCCAGCTCTAAACCGAACACAAGTCAGTTATTGCACTCAGCAGAAGGGTAATCAGATGAAATTTAATGTCCTATGACATATGGGGAGGTCAGATTAAATGAGCTAATAGTGCCTTCTGGCCTTAAACTCTATGAATACATACAGATGATCTATAAAACATTGCAAGGCTAGATTTGAAGCTGCCTCAGTTGTTTGAGACAATGACATGAAATGCATTTGGCTAAATGTCCTAACTCATGATATATTTGGGATGGATAGAAATACACATTTATTAAGTGCTTATTAAGAAGATGAAATGCTGGCTGACCAGGTCATATTAGCAAAAATAAAAGGAGTACTTGTGGCACCTTAGAGACTAACCAATTTATTTGAGCATAAGCTTTCGTGAGCTACAGCTCACTTCATCGGATGCATACTGTGGAAACTGCAGAAGACATTATATACACAGAGACCATGAAACAATACCTCCTCCCATCCCACTCTCCTGCTGGTAATAGCTTATCCAAAGTGACCACTCTCCTTACAATGTGTATGAAAATCAAGGTGGGCCATTTCCAGCACAAATCCAGGTTTTCAGACTCCAGCGAGAAACTGCTGAATTGGAATTCATTTGCAAATTGTATACTATTAATTCAGGATTAAATAGAGACTGGGAGTGGCTAAGTCATTATGCAAGGTAGCCTATTTCTCCTTGTTATTTCCTACCCCCCCCCCCCGACGTTAAACTTGGATTTATGCTGGAAATGGCCCACCTTGATAATCATACACATTGTAAGGAGAGTGGTCAGTTTGCATGAGCTATTACCAGCAAGAGAGTGAGTTTGTGTGTGTGTGGGGGGGGGGTGAGAAAACCTGGATTTGTGCTGGAAATGGCCCACCTGATTATCATGCATATTGTACGGAGAGTGGTCACTTTGGATAAGCTATTACCAGCAGGAGAGTGAGTTTGTGTGTGTGGTTGTTGGAGGGGGGGTGCGGGGTGAGAAAACCTGGATTTGTCTGGAAATGACCCAACTTGATTATCATACACATTGTAAGGAGAGTGATCACCTTAGATAAGCTATTACCAGCAGGAGAGTGGGATGGGAGGAGGTATTGTTTCATGGTTTCTGTGTATATAATGTCTTCTGCAGTTTCCACAGTATGCATCCGATGAAGCGAGCTGTAGCTCACGAAAGCTTATGCTCAAATAAATTGGTTAGTCTCTAAGGTGCCACAAGTACTCCTTTTCTTTTTGCGACTACAGACTAACACGGCTGTTACTCTGAAACAGGTCATATTAGAGTGTATTCAGGTAAATTCACTTGTGTATTGGATCAGTGAGATTGCAAATGTGTAACTGTTTTGGGTGTTTAAATTTCATAAAACTAATGGGATGTTACATGCATTGTTTTCACTTCTGTTTCTGTCATAATGTAATAAACATTCAACTAAATTATCCATCAAATAAAAATCTTGTGAAATGCTAATGAAGAACTTACCGACTTTAAAAGAAAATACTAACTTCACAGGAATTGGCCATTATATATATGGTCAGAGGTCAAAAGTTTATTTGCCTTCCTCACTCACTGTTATCAAAGGAAAAAGCTACATGTGTAGAGAGACTGTTAGCTTGTGTTCTGTCCCCCCTAGCCTCTGTTTGCCAGAAGCTGAGAAAGGGTGACAGGGGATGGATCACTTGATGATCACCTGTTCTGTCCATACCCTTTGGGGCACCTGGCATTGGCCACTGTCGGAAGACAGGATATCGGGCTTGATGGACCTTTGGTCTGACCAATATGGATTCAAAGGAAAATCCTGTATCTCTGCACTGTTTACATCCTAATAGGGCAGAACAAGTGATCGAGAAGATGGAGATCCCCAGAATTATTCTGGGTAGCCTTGAAAGACGTTTGGAAAATTATCAGTTTATTATATCACTGCCACCATTTGGAGTTACAAACTGTGACTCACCTGTGCATATAGTTTGCCCTCTTTAACCTCTCAATAACTCTAATTTCCTTTTCTTAGTTAATAAATCTATCATTTGGGATGTCAGTCCTCGTTTTCCGACTGTCTGCTCTGAGACAGGCACTCTCAGTTTTGAGCCACTCCAGACAACGTGACAAAAGGTACAAATCATTAGAAGTTAATAGAAACTACTTGTGCCTTTGCTATATTATCACTCTATTGTTCAAGCCCTAGTATGAAAATCTTTTCTTAATTTTATATCTGACATGTTGACAGTGTAATTGTTATCTGTCAGAAATACAACAGAACAACAATACACATTCGTTTCTGTGTATTGGGGATTAAACACGCTGTACCGGAACACTGATACTTGATCCAGTGTTCCATCTGAACTTTCCCAAACCTACGCTACCTCCTCTCTCCTTCCCTATTAAAGTGTCATAGATGCAGCTTTTTAGTAAATAACCACCAATGAAATATTTCGAGGAAACTTCAATCCCCTAGTATTATTTTGGTGGAGGCCTGGTATCTCTGCCCTAAGGAAGCATCTAGTTGCATAAAGCAGGTTCATAATGGCTAGAAAAGCAACATACAGTAGAATCTCACAGTTACGAACACCTCGGGAATGGAGGTTGTTCGTAATTCTGAAATATTCTTAACTCTGAACAAAACATTATGGTTGTTCTTTCAAAAGTTTACAACTGAACATTGACTTAATACAGCTTTGAAACTTTACTATGCAAAAGAAAAATGCTGCTTTTAACTATCTTAATTTAAATGAAACAAGCACAGAAACAGTTTCGTTACCATGTCAAATTTTTTTTTAAACTTTCCTTTTATTTTTAATAGTTTAACACAGTACTGTATTGTATTTCCTTTTTTGTCTCTGCTTCTGCCTGATTGTGTATTTCCAGTTCCAAATGAGGTGTGTGGTTGACTGATCAGTTTAACTCTGGTGTTCATAACTCTGAGATTCTACTGTATTTCTCACATGGCCTCAGCAAAAGCAGTAGAGACACATTTTTCCAGGCGAAACTGCAAGGAAGCTCTTGCCAACAACCATCAACTAAGCAGGAAAGTAAGGAGTTACTCGGGAAGGTAACTTGATCCTTATTTATAAGGTATATGAGCAAAGCCGGTTAGAATTAATGAAAGACTTAACTAGGTCATTAGATCGATTGAGCTAAGACAGACTCAGATCTGAACTTCCTAACATTAATCAAATTCTAAGCTAAATTGAAACCTATTAAACAAATGGGTTAGATTGCCAAGTGAAGCATTATAATAATTGATCCAAGAGGACACCACAAAGGCATGGATCAAAGTCTCTGCATCAACAAAGGAAGGGAAATGTTGGATATTGGCAATGATTCACAGGTGGGAAAAGGCTGATTTCACCAATGCAGACACATACAGTTGGATTCCCAGCTGGTGGACACTGGCATTGCACCATTTGCTTCAATGAATCTATGCTGATTACACTAGCTGAATAAATGGCCCATTGGCAGCAACAAGCCTGAATCAATCTGAACTTCCAGATTTCATGTGGAGGAGTTTTTGAAATATAGCATCATCACACTGGGTCCAAGCAACGAAGTATCTTGCAGCAGCTTGTGAACTATGGGTCCAGCCACTGAAGTTATTGGCTTTCTTTATCAAGGGCCAGAGTAACAGCCGTGTTAGTCTGTATTCGCAAAAAGGAGTACTTGTGGCACCTTAGAGACTAACCAATTTATTTGAGCATAAGCTTTGAGCTGTAGCTCACGAAAGCTTATGCTCAAATAAATTGGTTAGTCTCTAAGGTGCCACAAGTACTCCTTTTCTTTTATCAAGGGCTAAATTGTGACTTTGCCATAAAAGGCCTGTGTATGTGGCTGCATACTGTCAAAGCAACCTAGAAGCAGATTGATGCTTAGTCATAATCTGCCTCTTGGTTCCCCACTGAACCTGGGAAATAGGTGATAGATATGTATGGCACCCGCTCTATACCTGATGCTGTGCATGCTCCCTGGCACTGACTGGCACGTTACTCCTCTGCAGAGTAACATACTCTGGTAACATACTCTATTACTTTCCCACAACAGGCCATGATCTGGCCCCAAGTTACTAGTAGTTCTATTCCAAATACACCTGACCATGGTGTAAACAATTTTCAACTTTTACAACAAGGAGAGGACATGAAAATTACAAACCCATAAAGCATAGCAGTTAGAAAAACTGGAGGTTTTTTTAAGCTCATCGAGTTGTGTGGTGTACAAGATCAGGAGGTTATTCAATTTAAAAAAATAATCAGCAAATTTTGTAGCCACCAGCATTGCAAGCAACAAGATAAAGAAATTAATGGGGTGGTAAGGCTGACATAAATGGAGTTAGCAACATGATAAGAAACAAGATCTAAGACATCGGTCAGGGCAGAGTTGCACAAGGCATTGGAGGCAGTTCAAACTTGGTTGTGCGGCCAAAGGGAAAGCTAGTGAAGGAATCCGAAGAAGGACATGATGTGATTTGATTGATGGGAAAGAAAGAATTTCAGCAGATTCATTTTGGATAGTACCATATTGGTCATGGAGTACAGGATAGGAGTACATTACAACAGCAGGATGAGAAATAATTAGGGCATAGGTGTTATTTATTTAGAGAATAAGTATAATACATACAGCAACTAAGTGTAACTTCTTGGAATATACCACCCCACTCAAATGTAACTTCAACTCTGCTCCAGATAGATAACTCATAAAAGTGAGTTCATGTCCATTTAACCCTTACATTTTCCACTACATCTGAGTATCTCAAAAAACAAAAAAACAAACAAACAAAAACCCACGAGCCACAACAATGCTGATCAGTATCTTTTGTTGGACCAACTTCTGCTAGTGAAAGAGAAGCTTTTGAGCTAAGCAGACCAGAAAAGGTCTACATAGCTTGAAAGCTTGCCTCTTTCACCAACAGAAGTTGGTCCAGTAAAAGATATTACCTCACCTACCTTGACTCTCTAATATCCTGGGACTAAGAGAGCGACAACAACACTACAAAGTGCAGGTTAAGTCAACTTTAAGGCTGAATGTTGTATTGAGTATGACTGTCCACTAGCAACTCATTACACACAGATCAGCCAACAGCACTTAATGGCAATGACTTTCAGTCACTACTAATCTGTGCTGATAGAAGTCAGTGACGAACACATTTAAAGCACCACCCTTTGAGCCATTAAATTTCCTAACCTGTGACAGATTGGAACCAGTGTCCTAAAAGCTGTAACAACCTGTGGCCATGACCCTACAAAGGGCCATTATAGTTATATCAGCACGTAGAATGAGACGGCCATAAAAAGGAAACTGCTGGATTGGCATGATTCTATCTTTCAGCAGAGGTCAGTGAGGATTCCTATGGAGACTGCCTCAGCATTGTTTTCTATAACTTATGCTGTAACATACATTATTAAAAAAGAGCACACACATTATATATGAATTCTATTATTAAAGCCATCCACATGACTGGTTTATGTAAAGGCCCATTCTTTTTCCTGTTGCCCTTTGTGACTGATTCAGTCACAGAGACCACCTTGGGATTGTCACCTGATGTGCTGAAATGACCTCCGAGTCCAGTTTCCCTGATGGCTTGGGACTCCACAACCCTGCCTTGTTGAGCCAGACATGCTAGTCCGCTGCAACACACACACACCCAGGTCTGAACCAACCCCCCAAAGCTGCAGGCTTTAACTGAAAACCACTCAGCAGGTTACCTATCTCCAGCACCCAGAGAACCAGTTCCCAATGGGATCCAAACCCCAAATAAATTGTTTTACTCTGTATAAAGCTTATACAGGGTAAACTCAAATTGTCCACCCTCAGTAACACTAGTAGAGAGATATCCAGAGCTGTTTGCTCCCCAGGTATTAATCACTTACTCTGGGTTTACTAACAAACAAAAGTGATTTTATTAAGAATAAAAAGTAGAATTTAAGTGGTTTCAAGTAATAACAGCCAGAACAAAGTAAGTTACCAAGCAAAATAAAACAAAACATGCAAATCTAAGCTAATACATTTAAGAAACTGAATATAGGTAAATCTCACCCTCAGAGATGTTCCAATAAGTTTCTTTCACAGACTAGACTCTTTTTTAGTCTGGGCCCAATCTTTTCCCCTTGTACAGTTCTTGTTAGTTCCAGCTCAAGTGGAAACCAGAGGATCTCTCATGACTGCCAGCCCCCTTTGTTCTGTTCCACCTCGTTTCATATCTTTGGCACAAGGCGGAAATCCTTTGTCTCTCTCTGGGTTCTCACCCTTCCTTCTAAATGGAAAAGCACAGCGTTTAAGATGGATTTCAGCATCATCTGACATGTTCACATGTCCTTTGAGACTTCAGTACTTGCTGGCTGGCACCCAGGTATACAGGAAGGCTTACAAGTAAACAGAACCATTTACAACCAATTGTCCTAGTTAATGGGAGCCATCAAGATTCCAAGCCACCATTAATGGCCCACACTTTGCATAGTTACAGTAGGACTTTAAAGTAATACTTCATACAGTAACTCCTCACTTAACGTTGTAGTTATGTTCCTGAAAAATGCGACTACAAGCAAAACGATATTAAGCGAATCCAATTTCCCCATAAGAATTAATGTAAATGGGGGGGGTGTTAGGTTCCAGGGAATTCTTTTTTTGCCAGACAAGAGACTACATCTATCTATCTATTTACACACACACACAGAGTATAAGTTTTAAACAAACAATTTAATCTGTACACAGTAATAATGATTGTGAAGCTTGGTTGAGGTGGTGGAGTCAGAGGGTGGGATATTTCCCAGGGAATGCCTTACTGCTAAATGATGAACTAGCAATTGGCTGAGCCCTCAAGGGTTAACTCACTGTTGTTAATGTAGCCTCACACTCTATAAAGGCAGCATGAATGGAGGGAGGGGAGACAGCATGGCAGACAGAGACAGGCACACACTGTGTGTGGGAGAGAGAGAGAGATACCCATTTCCACTTTAAGTACACTGACACCACTCTTAAGTACACTACCTTGTTAAATTAATCAGCAAGCTGAGACCGCAGCAGCTGCTGCCAGGAAGCTCCCTGCATCCTGAGCCCTGTTGTGTATGTCCCCTACTCTATAGAGATGGGATAAGCGGGGTGCAGGAGCAGGGGGGAGGGGGACACCCTGACATTACCCCCTCTCTCCCTCCCCCCCCCAAGTAGGAGGCTCTGGAGAGCAGCTCCAAGGCAGAGGGCAGGAGCAGCACATGGCAGTGGGGGGAGGGACAGCTGAACTGCTGACAATTGATAGCCTGCTGGGCAGCTGCTGTACAGGGAACTTAGGGGAGAGGGGAGCTGATGGGGGGCTGCTGGCCCGCCCTGGTTCCAAGCCCCCACCAGCTAGCTGCAACGGGCTGCTCTTCCTGCAAGCAGTGGACAAAGCAGGAGGCTGCCAAATGACTTATAAGGGACCATTGTGCAACTTCAAATGAGCATGTTTCCTAATTGATCAGCAACATAACAATGAAACAACATTAACCGGGACGACTTTAAGTGAGGAGTTACTGTATTTCTAGCTTCAGATACAAGAATGATACATTTATACAAATAGGATGAACACACTCAGTAGATTATAAGCTTTGTAATGATACCTTACAAGAGACCTTTTGCATAAAGCATATTCCAGTTACATTATATTTACACTCATAAGCATACTTCCATAAACATCACACCCTCATCTTCCTTCCACATTTATTCAGGCAGATTGTTACACGGACTTGTTGAATCATGCCTTAAAACTGACAGAGCTCTTCACATCAGGGACAGTCTCTTCCTCTGTATTGGTACAGTGTCTAACACAATGGGCCACTGATCTTGATTGGAGCCTTTAGGCAGTTATAAGTTAACAATAGTAGAAATTTCAAACTCACACTGCTTCTTCCCCCTCACCTCCTTTTTAATGATGAGAGGGAACTGAAACAAGTCCATTGGAATAAGTTAGGTTAGAGAGTAAGAGCCACAGCTTCAAGTAGATGTGCACTTAAGTGATTGCACCTGTCATAGGTGCACAAGCTTCCAAATGTATGTGTAAACCTACATGACACCACACAACCTCATCTTGCACATGTACATTTCTGGGGTAGCAGTGGCTCATGGTCTCATGCTTGAGCCTGGTGTATGCAAAACAGAGAGAATAATTAGATGTGCACCAGTGGACATGTGGGCCTAAGTGAGTAAGAGAAACAATACAATATTCAGTGGTGATATTGGAAGGTTAGTAGATAGAGAGGGCGCAATTGGGGATTATAGTTTTACATACCATCAACCACGCAACTGATGCCAAAATCAGAATACCATATATGAATAAAAATCTGTAAAGTTCTTTGAGATCTATAAAAGGAGGGTTAGAATAATTATTTCCATATTACAGGCGGAGAAACTGAGGTGTAGAAAGATGAAGCAAATTACTCAAAGTCTGTCACAGTGAGTCAGCACCACAAACAGAACTAAGGATTTCTGACTCCCAGTCCAAGGCCCTATTCACTGTATCATGCTGCTGCAGGCCAATTTAAATATGGAAGGACAGGTTCAGAAGGAAATTGTGCACTGATGAGGAAAGGGTTAATTGGTACGTTCTAACACCTCTACGGTTCCTAGCAGCATTAGGGGTTTGAATGAGGTGGACCTTGAGGCAGGTCCATGTGCCTGTCCTCCTCTGTAGGTCCCTGCAACAAGACAGAAGCTGCATGTTTTCTCCATTTCCCCTTCCTGCAAGTTGCCTGCTATCACTATGACAACAGGAAGCCTGCAGCACAGCTGCAGGGGAAGAGAGAACATATAGCAGCAGTCTAGAGAGGAAAAGAGACAGGGTGGGTGGGGGGCAGGAAAGAAAAAGTATAAGATAGAATAAAGAATGAGAAAACAACCAGGAAAGGAAAGGGAGAAAAAAATTGGTGAGACACTGCCCTTGAACCATGGGATGGTGTGAAAGCACAAAGGGGCTGATAGGCACAACCCATCATAAAGGGAAGAAATGTCTAACCAAACAAGCTTGGGAACGCTGAAATATATAATTTAAAACAGTCAGCCAAAGGCCCCAATTCTCCCACTTACCCCAGTCTGACACCCATGTAGATCCACTGACTTCATGCTACTCCTGATTTACAGGAGTGTAAGTGAGACAGGTTAGTCAGGTCCTTTGAGAAGCTAAGAACTTAATTCAGGATGGCGAAGGGAGAAATATATTATACAGAGCTAAATAAAACAATGTAAATGCCATAAACAACCTTTAAATGTCTCTTCACTACGTGTATGCGGGGTGATGGTGGTGTTTCTCTACATCTCGTGACATTCATAGAAATTCATAGTCCTGGCTCCAAATACTTTATAACCTACTGTTCTGTCATTCAGATCTTTAAGACTTGCTCTTCTCCAATGCGTACACAAAGTGAACCATTTATATTATAAGCATAATTTTAAAATCTCCATTGAACCATTAATATATGCCCAAGCCTAAACTAAATCACTGTGTGGTAAAATTGCTGTAATCTTTGCCTTTCCTTACCACATCCTCATCCTAATATTTATGGTCTTTAACTGACACCACAGCTAGCTCTCTAGGTAGAAATTCTGTCTTCCTAGGTTCCTGAAAAGGCCTACTGTACTTACAGTTGCTGTAAGAACAATGTCTAACACCACTTGGAATAGCTTAAAAAGTCAATAGTATGTAGAAGCTCAAGACTTCTTACCATGATACATGTGGTTGTGGAGATGCTGGCATTTAGGAATCAGACAGAATTACAGATGGTGAGGGCTATGAAAGGAATGGTACTTCTGTTACACACAAACTTATACTTTGAGGCGGGGAAATAGTTTTTATTAAATTATATTTATATTCATGCTCTGTTTAACAAACTTGAACACTTCCTCAGTGGATGGCACAATTCCTCAGTGAGTTTCATACTCATCTACATGAGATTTAAGCTTGTTTTCATCTGAAATAAGAGTCTGTTTTAAGGGCCTACTGGACAGCTATATGCATCATCAAAAATCACCATTATATGGGATGTCAAAGTTATAGTACATTGGATGGATAGTGAGGCAAAGCTTTACTGGGTTCAGTAGATTTAGGTCAGTCTGGAAACTTTCACAAGCTCAGTCATGACAGAGTGATGCCCTTTTTGCCTGGAGTAGCACACGAGTACTACTCATCTAGGCTCTACTTCAGCAAGGTACATAAGCATGTATCTAAATACAAGCATTGATTAATTCCCTTGAAATGAACATGCTAAAAAGTTGCTGCATTGGAGCCTTAATAAAAAGGTGCTCGAGTCAGGCCTCATATTAATAAGTTTTAAAAAAATGATCCCTATATTTCCTTTACCTTTCCAAATTTAGCAGAACTGGGAAGTGACTAGTCAAGACAAGTTCTCCACCACCCAGATAACTTTAAACCAAGCAGAGTACTTGATTCAGATCCCACTCAACACCATGAAACTAGAGTAATCTCACTGACTTAAGTGATGCTGCTCCTGATTTACAACAGTGTGTGACCACCACCAGACCTTGAGTTTCTCATGAACTCAAGACAAAATGTAGTAAGAAAGACTAATCAAACACTAGGTATTTATTTGAACTCTTTGAATAAAGCTGCCTGATTAACATTTCATCTAAAAATGACAGCAGTGATTGCATCCCTTAGTATGACATATGTGGGAAAAGGTACTGCAAAAGGAAGAAGCTTAAGCAATTGCATAAAAGAGCTAACTAACAAGGATCTGCAAGGAAAGACACTTTGAAAGCACAAATTTCTCAGACAATTCTTCCAAGTTATCTAACATTTCTAGCAGTTAGTGATGCTCCTTATTCTGCAACTAATTACAAAATGTCAACTACACTTAAGCAAAAGAAACTGGCTATAGAGGAGAAAGTTGAAAGTCTCAGAAAGACAAACATTCAATCTCTGAGAAGTTGGTAGAACTTTCTCATCCTTAGTGATACATAATCAAATCCTCTTCTCTCAGATATAAATCCTTCAATATATCTTTCTGGAGATCCTTGCACAGCCATCAAATCTCTGCTAAGAGTTCCCTTTTCATATATCACTACAGAATGAGAATAAGGATAACACCAAAAAATAAGAGCATACAAATGGCCATAGTAGGTCAGACAAAATGTCCATCTAGCCCAGTACCCTGTCTTCCGACAGTGGCCTATGCCAGGTGCCCCAGAGGGAATGAACAGAACAATTAATCATCAAGTGATCCATCCCCTATCGCCCATTCCCAGCTTCTGGAAAACAAACAGAGGCTAGGGACACCATCCCTGCCCATCCTGGCTAATATAGTCATTGATTCACCATGATGGACCTATCCTCCATGAACTTATCTAGTTCTTTTTTGAACCCTGTTATAGTCTTGGCCTTCATAGCATCCTCTGGCAAGAAGTTTCCACAGCTTGACTGTGTGTTGTGTTAAGAAATACTTCCTTTAGTTTGTTTTAAACTTGCTGCCTATTAATTTCATTTGGTGACCCCTAGTTCTTGTGTTATGAGAAGGAATAAACACTTCCTTATTTACTTTCTCCACACCAGTCATGATTTTATGACCTTTATCATATTCCCCCTTTGTCTTCTCTTTTCCAAGATGAAAAGTCCCAATCTTATTAATCTTTCCTCACACAGAAGCTGTTCCTTATCCCTAATAATTTTTGTTGCCCTTTTCTGAACCTTTTCTAATTCCACTATATCTTTTTTGAGATGTAGATGAGAATGAAACTCACTGAAGAATTGTGCCATCCACTGAGGAAGCGTTCAAGTTTGTTAAATAGAGTTTGAACATAAATATAATTTAATAAAACTTTGATCATCTTTGTTACTCACCTCTGGATCCTTTCCAATTTCTTTACATCCTTTCTATACAATGGTGTACAAAACTGGACACAGTACACCAGTTAAAAAAAAAGGAGTACTTGTGGCACCTTAGAGATTAACAAATTTATTTGAGCATAAACTTTCGTGAGCTACAGCTCACTTCATTGGATGCATGAGGCTTAACCAGCACCGCATAGAGCGGTACCATTGTCTTCTGTGACTTGCATGCTATGCCTCTGTTAATGCACCCTAAAATTGCATTTGCTTTTTTTGAAACAACATCGCATTGTTGACTCATGTTGAGGTTGTGATCCTCCACAACTCCCAGATCCTTCTCAGAAGTGCTGTTGCCAAGCCAGTTTCTCCCCACTCTGCGCATTTGTTTTTTCTTCCCTAAGTGTAACACCTTGCATTTGTCTGCTGAATTTCATTTTGTTGTCTATAATCCAGTTCTCCAGTTTATCAAGATCCCTCTGAATTGCAGCTCCATCCTGCAAAGTATTGGCAACCCTCCCTAGCTTTGTGTCATCTGCAAACCTGATCAATATGCTCTCTATACCTACATTTAGATCATTAATAAAGATCTTGAACACCAGATCCAGATCCCCATGGAACCCCACTTGAGACCTCCCTCCAATCAGACATCATTCCATTAATAGTTATTTGTTTAAAGTTGTTTAACCAATTCTGTATCCACTTAATGGTAATTCTGTCAAGCCCACATTTCTCCAGTTTACTTATCAGAATGTCATGTTGAACTCTGTCAAAAGCATGGCTGAAGTCCAGGTATATTATGTCTACCACATTCTCCCAATCCACCAAATTAGTTACTTGTCAAAGAAGGAAATCAAGCTGGTTTGGCCTGATTTGTTCTCCAGGTATTGTCCTCCAGGTATTCACATATTTAATGTTTTATACATTGCTCTAGTAGCTTCCCAGATATCAAAGTCAGGCTGACTAGTCTATAGTTTCCCGGCTCCTCCTTCCCCCTCCCTTTTAAATATAGGCACTACATTAGCCCTTCTCCAATCTTCTGGGACCTCTCCCATCATCCATGGGAGTGTAAATATTATTGCCAGTGGTTCTGAGATTTCTTCAGCTAATTCCTACAGTACCCTTGGGTGAATTGCATCCAGCCCTGTTGACAGGGGTGAAAGTAAGATTAAAAAAAGACTTGAAGGGGCGGGGCCTCGGGCAGAAGGGGCAGGCCTCGGGGGTCAGCCTCCCTAAGCCAGCCATTCCGTGCTGCCCAACCTGCTCCAGCTGGGGCTCCAGTGGTGATTTAAAGGGCCCGGGACTCTGGCCTCTGCCTCTAGTATTACATCTTTTAAGATCTGCCGTGGGGGGGGGGGGGGGGAGAGAGAGAGAACGAGAGTGTGAGTGAGTGAGTGAGTGTGTGTAAAAACACTAATCTCAAACTCTCATTAGTCCAAAGACAAATGTTGACAAGGAGAGAGTATCCAAGAGGAGAAATAATATAATTATCTCGATTTTCTGAATATATTATATTAGTGGCACTGTCATGACTGAGTTATATGGTGTGATTCTAATGTGTTTAATAAGTTACTCACAGAGCTTGTTAATGATGGATAAGCAAGAACTGTTCAGAAATTTTTCAAGTTATTTTAAATTAACTGAAAGCAAAAGTAACTGTGGTTGAGTCAAGATTCCAAGAGGCTCTCAAATTATACTTTTAAAAACAAACTGGTCAAAATCCAGAATTATAATCTGTTCTTCCACAAGGTCATCTCAGGTTACTGTAGTAAATAATCACACACTTGGAGAGTGTTACTCGACCATAGATCTCAAAGTGTTTCTCAAAAGTGGACAAGTATTCTGATACCCATGTTACATATAGGAATCTGAAACACAGAGGCCCCAGTTTAACAAAGCATTTAAGTTTAGGCACATTTGTAAGTTTCATTGACTTCAATAAGACTTAAGCACATGCTTAAATGCTTTGCTGAAACTGGGCCAGAAAGATTAAACAAGTTGTTCAGGGTCACAAAGTAGACAGCAGCTTGCATAGTCTAGTTTACCTTATACAACATAAAAGAGAAGGTAGGGACAAAAAATACAAATATGGGACAAAGAGGGTGGAGGGAGGAGTAGTAAGAGTCCAACTTCATGTACCTTCATGAAAATTTCTGTCAATTCCCCTTAGTTCTTTTCCCTCCTGGTTTCTGAATAAGCTCTATACTGCTGCAATATTCATTTGTACTCAGACGCTGCTACTGATCAAACAAACAGGCTTGTTGCTGCATGGCAAGGCTAAGCCTCTTTCTCGCTACAGGCGTGGGGTGCACTGGTTCCGTACACTCACTCCAAGTTCTAATAAACCTAGTGAGCAAGTGGCCAAGCACATGATTCAAACATAAATCTCCTCAGCAACAACAGAGTTTTATATTCCTAAACCTTCCTCGCATGCCTGCACCAGATCTTCTTGAACAAATCAACCCTAACAGATGCACAAGAAGCAGCAGCTGCCTGAGTAAGCCAGGGGCAGAAAAATCCCCATTTCAATGAGGGCTGAATGTTTTACAAACAGAGCTAACTAATATTTTTGGGAAGACCTGTGGAAGAGCCACCATTCCCTGAAATGTAAAAAATTCTTGTCTAACAGGATCAAATTACTGCCCTAAGAATTCTTTGGGATAAATCCCTATATTAACTGACTTATTTACAATAGAACCTCAAAGTTACAAACACCAGAGTTACGAAGTGACCTGTCAACCACACCCCTCATGTGAAACCAGAAGTACACAATCTGGCAGCAGCAGAGACGCACCAAAAAAGCAAATTCAGTACAGCACTGTGTTAAACTACTAAAAAAGGGAAATCAGCATTTTTCTTCTGCATATAAAGTTTCAAAGCTGTATGAAGTCAATGTTCAGTGGTAAACTTTTGAAAGATTAACCATAGCATTTTCTTCAGTTACCAACATTTCAGAGTTACAAACTCCATTCCCAAGTGTTTGTAAACTCTGAGGTTCTACTGTAAGTAAAAAGTATGAGGAGGGTGATCTTTATGTTCTCCCTCTCTGCCCCAGCCTCCTGGGGCAGAGGTACTGGGTTTTTTTCATCTCCAGTAGTCACTTTCATTTACATTTTCATTCCCTCTAAAGCACCTGGCATTGGCCACTGTTGGAAGACAGGATATTGGGCTAGATGGACCATTAGTCTGATCCAGTATGGCTGTTCCTATTTTCAGAACTCTTTTTGCAACAGAACTATACTTAAAAAAAGTAAAACCACAAGATGAGATTCTCCTTCATGAAACTGAACGCTCAGTTCTATTACCAAGTGGCTTAGTCGCCCCAGTTTATCAGGAAGGAAATTTGGAACGTGTACTTATGTAAGGCTACATTGTACTTTTGCAACCTACCCAGTATAAGAGGCAGAGTGTAGTACAGGAGATTTGGGCTAGATGATGGGTCAGCTTATGTGTCTGCATAGGGACATAGGAGGAAATAAGGCACACTGACATGCCTCTGCACAGCCTTCCCAAACCTTGGTGCAATGCTTCAGATCCATTCCTCCTCCTCTTCTCCCTCCACCCCCAAACCCTAAAAATGGGAGGATGGGAGGGCAGCAGGCAGAGAAGGATGGGGAGTGTGTAGAGCCTTGTCTCTCCCCTCCTAATGTGCCAGCCAGCAAAGCTGTTTGAATGGATACCAGTAACAGATTATTATCCTCCAAGACAGTTCACATTTGCTGGCCAGCACATGGAGAGGGTGAAGCCATGGCTTCACCTACTCCCCATAGCTTTCTGTCCACCAGTTACAGTGGGGGAAATGCAGAACTTACTATCTCCTTTGTACCTGGACTTAGTCTGGAGAGGCAATACAGGGGTGGGCCTTATGTGAGCAGATAGGCCAAGCCACAATCTGGCCCTACTCTCTTACACTGAAAGAATGGTATATGGTCTCATCTCACTTGAGATTACGTAGCTCATCATCACGTCGGCAGTAATAGTAGATTACATACATAACACTACAGTTTAAAAACCGGGAAATACATAACTGAGATCGGGCAGGAATAAAAGAGGGGTAACCAAGAAAGAAAGAAAGCAGCAGGGTTCCCCCGCCCCCATCCGTTGATCTAGGTTCCCCAATTCTTTTGGTTGCATACTGTTTTTTTAGAACAGAGGTGGGCAAACTACGGCCCACAGGCCACATCCGGCCCGTGGAACCCTCCTGCCCGGCCCCTGAGCCCCCAGCTCCTTCTCTCCCCCTCTCCCGCAGCCTCAGCTCACTGCGCTGCTGGCACAGTGCTCTGGGCAGTGGGGTTGCGAGCTCTTGCTGGGCAGCACAGCTGCAGAGCCACAGCCTGACCCAGTGCTCTGTGCTGTGCCGTGGCATGGCTGGCTCCAGCCAGGCAGTGCAGCTGCCTGTCCTGGTGCTTTGGGCAGTTTGGCTGTAATGCTGCCAGCCACCGGTGCTCCAGGCAGTGCGGTAAGGGGGCAGGGGGTGGGGGGGTTGGATAGAGGGCAGGGGAGTTCGGTGGTGTGGTCGGGGGCAGGGGTGTGGCTAGGGGTCAGGGTGGTCAGAGGGCGGGGAATAGGTGGGTTGAATGGGGGCAAGGGTCCCGCGGAAGGAAATCAGGAAGGAAAGGGGGGGTTGGATGGGATGGCAGGGGGGAGTCAGAGGCAGGGATTCTGGGGGCGGTCAGGGAGAAGAGGTCGTTGGGTGGGGCAGGAGTCCCAAGGGGACAGTCAGGAATGAGAGGAGGCGTTGGATGGGGTTGCGGGGGGCAGTCAGGGGACAGGGAGAAGTGGATGAGGCAGGGGCCCCAAGGGGGCTGTCAGGGGATAGGGGGGCAGGGACTGGGCCTCGCCTGGCTGTTTAGGGAGGCACAGCCTCCCCTAACCGGCCTTCCATAAAATTTCGGAAACCTGATGTGGCCCTCAGCCCAAAAAATTTGCCTGCTCCTGTTTTAGGATATAAGATCTCCGGTTCAGGGATCTGTTCTACCCTGCATCCAGGAAAACACTTAAGAAACTTTCGGGCACTACATAAAAAATAAACATAATATTAATGCACTTCACAGAGAGAGTAGATCCCTGTGCTTTACATCAAGCATGATAAAGTTACATTATATGTTATACACTATCATTGCTTATGAAAGGCTCTCATGGAGAGCATTACTGAACATATTGGAGCAACTGCTCCTTTTAAGGATTTATCTTTTTGAGGAAAAGGAGTTAAATTAAACAAAAACAGTTAACATTTTATTGCATGGCATAGCATTATTGTTTAACTTACCTTAAAAGAAGAAATAAAAGGTTTGCAGATCAACTCCAGTTCATTAGCTTTATAAAAAAGTTCAGCTAATGCTGTGTAGTAAGTCAGAGTAAGTGAATACATGATAATGCAACTTCTCATTGCTTTGCTTTCATTCAGAATGCCCTTGTAAACAAGATGGTGCATCACACGGGGCTTATCCTGAAGAAGTACATTTAAGTAAAGAGATAAGATGGAAAAAAATTGGCAGAGTCAGAGATCAAAATTAAAGAGCTTGAAGCTAGGAAGATATTGACCTAGCTACCAGAATTTGATGGATGATAGCTTATCTATAGCTTCAACACTGAAGTTTGTGTTAATGCCCTTGTTAGAAAGCTTCAAGTCTATCGCTAAAAGAAAGCTAGCTACGTGAGTTTAAAAATATGTAATATCACAGTGAATACAGAGAAATATTTGTAAGAGAAAGTAAGAACTTCTCTGCATTTTTCCCTACCTCTCTTCTATTTAGAACTCTATAATGCATCAAACATGACTGATCAGGTTTTAGATCACTATGGCCCAATTCCAATATTTCAATATCTGCTCAAAATGAAGTCCCTGTTTTAGGTGCCTTCGTCCCACTTTTGGGACCACTGTGATACACAAAACTTCAGCCAAGCCCTGAAGGTGTTTAAACTCACTTGGCCCCAAAACATTTTTGTAGTAAAAGTTCCTTAGGCGCCAATGTTTCTACTCTGAGCATGCACATTGCTGCCTCTCTCTAGGCATCTGGATGCCTACCTCTCACGTAAGCCCTACAGAAATTAATGAACCAGGGTAGACAGGCTTTTGGCTGTCTACATTGTGCTCAGAGGCTGCCTACTGGATTGGGCCCCTAAGGTGAGATCTCAGAAGACAGCTGAGAAAAAGGAGCTCCCTCATAACTTTTAGCTGGGAGGCTAGGGTACTCACCTGGGATGTGGAATACCCCGGGTTCAAATCCTTTCGCCCCCTCATAGGGATGGGGGGACTTAAATCCAGGGGTATTCCACATCCCAATGAGTATTCTAACCACCAGGCTACAAGTGATGAGGGAAGTCAACCTCCTCCCCATCTATGAATTGCTAGCAGCAATAGTTGCCTCTGTCTGAGAGAGAGTGGTGGGTCTTATCACACATCCATATCATTGGCATCTCCCACTTGCTAGCTTAGATAGCTCCGTTGCTAGCATATTGGTTTTTGTGAATCACAATTCTAAGGTGCCTATCTATCCCCTTTCATTGTATAGGAGCCTAGGCACCTAAATCAGGCTTTGTGAATTAGCGATTTTCTAGGAGCCTAGAAGCCAGGTGGTATGACTCTCAGTGTCACAAAGCTTAACTTATTTTGTGCATCCAACCCTCAGATCCTAACCTTAAGAATATTTGTTGAGTCTATGTCGCAAGTTTCTCTTGAAAGAAAATACAGCTTTTGAAGAGCACATGTACGGAAATACAAAACAACCCTCCTTCCTCCCCCACAAGATCTTTTATAGAAGGAACCCAACAGCAGAGCCCAGTCATCTTCAGACAATCCTGTTATATGTATTGGAACTGTACAAAACAAGTATCAAGCATCAGAGATGAAGCATCAAGATGCAACCCAAGCCTCTTTTACCTCAAAAATACCTTAAAATAACTTATGCAGTCACAATGATGTATATGTAATTAAACTAAGGTTAAATACAGTAGCAACGTATATTATTTATCCTTCATGATAGGGAAAAGAGCTTGAAGCACTTGAATAAACAGACTGATGGATATTCACCTAGATATACTTTATTGTTCTTTTTCTTCCTCAGACTCAAGCCTGGACAAGACGGTCATAAATCAGAATTCTCATCTTCTAGTCAGATCAACCACAAGGCAACTATCACAGAAAAGAGGAAGAGGAATAATGGATATAGAGATTTTCAGGGTCTTAGGGCTGACCCTGCTACATTCCAAAGCTGAAACTCTTTTTCATTTTAATATGTAACTATTTCAATTTATAAAACAAAACAGGTTGTGTTTAAATTCTCAACCTAGAGGCTTGATATTCCATTTTACCATGACTGAATTTTGTGTAGTAAAATGTCTTTTCTAGGGCTATCTGCTCCTATTTTTTATGCCTGATGATGTTGTATCTTCCCTCTTTAAAATCAATGGCATTCCATGAGCTTCAGTGAACACTGGATCAGGCAATAAAAAACTATACAGGCCAAATAAATCGAGATGAATGAAAGTGGGATTAGCAGCAGGACCCATCAATTCAGGAGGCAATATCTCAGAAGGCAAATTGACCTGCAGGAATATATTAGCTAGTTCCTGTCTGACCTTGCAGCAGAATAAACCTAGAAAACTCTACAATCCAATTACCATTGATATTGTACCCAAATACAATTAATCTCTTGTCCTTATACTATTGTTGCACTTCTAAAGGAACTAAATTAGATTTAATGCCTAAACTGATGGCAGCACTCCATACACTAGGATCACAGTAAAAGGATATGAATGAGAACATTTTACAGATATTATTCAAGAAAGAGTGTCACTATAATTATTTTGATACATGCCCACAGCACCCTGTGTTTCACTTTAAATGATCACATTTTATGATTCTAGGAGCTATAAAGCAAGCATATAAATACACATTTTCAAAGAATCATGCATATACACAGACGCATGTGTGAGGGCACATATTCCTCTGTGCACATAGGATTGTATTTATTTTCATACACTCCTAAACACACCTGAACAGGCTAAGAATTCAAACAGAACTTTGTGTAGTCAAGGTCTGGAATTTTGTGTAGATTGTCCGGGATTTTGAGAAAAGCATCTATGGCTTTCCAACCCAATTTTTCCTGTCTGGGTAACTGCAGCTCACAGTAACATCTCAACACTTTTTGCAACTCCTGAAAGGAATACTGAAGGAGGAACTTGGGCACAATGACGTAACCAAAGAGGGGATTAGTGGCATGAACCCTCTGTGACAGATATGGCAATTTCGAAATTGCTATATCCTGGACAAACCTTATTGAATTAATTCAATAAAGTTAAAGTTTAAGTATCTTATGAGTTCACAGTATTAACAATTAAAATGTTTACGTATTATTGTGGGATTTTATGTAGCATCTCTAAGGAGGAGATCTGATTAAGCTAAACTCTGGAAATCCTGGGGGAGTTCTGTGCCAAAAAAAATTCTGC
Source organism: Eretmochelys imbricata (assembly GCF_965152235.1). Lineage (NCBI taxonomy): Eukaryota > Metazoa > Chordata > Testudines > Cheloniidae > Eretmochelys > Eretmochelys imbricata. The sequence goes on from NC_135574.1 coordinate 39,846,609, forward strand.
ACACAATATTTTAAAATTCTTCAAAATTCTGCATATTTTATTTGTCAAAATAAAACTACACAATCACTCCAGTTTCAATTATTTTGGTAATTTATTTCAAAATATCTGTAAGCAACTACGTCTGTAACAATATAGACACAAAAAAATTCCCCCAGGAGAAGTTAAAGAAACTGCTATGACAACCCAGTTCCTGTTTCTCTGTCCCCTTCCATCCAGAGCCCAGATGGGGGGCCAGATGTAGGACACTCCCCCCCGCCCCCCCCCCCCCAGCTCAGACACTCACAATCCCTACCTTTCCAGACCCCAGGGATCCAGAGGGAAAAACAGCCTGATGCTGGGTCCCAGGCTTGTGTAGAGTTTCCTGCACACTGCCTCCTTCCTTCAGGGCATGCCAGGATGTGCAGCTGCCCAGAATCCTCCAGCTCCCTCCTCCTCTACCAGAAAGTGTCTATTTGCAAGCTGGGCGCTGCCAGATCCAGCTAATGTGACCAGATGTCCCAATTTTATAGGGACAGTCCCGATTTTGGGGGCCTTTTCTTATATAGGTACCTATTATCCCTCACCCTGGTCCCGATTTTTTACACTTGCTATCTGGTCACCCTAGGTCCAGCAGCCCCTTGTGGTGGCCAGCAGCTCTGCAGCCCATTTCTGGGGATGGGGGAGGAAATTCTGCACAGAACAAGAATTTCTGCACAAATCCTGTATTGTGCAGTGGCACAGAATTCCCCCACGAGCAGAAATATTATGAGCTTCAAAAGGGACCACTTGAAACAATGTGAACTTTTAAAGTTAAGCTGGTTTCCCAGGAAATTTCCAGAGGGAGGTGAATGCAAATGTAAACCCTTTGGTTACACAAGAACTCAGCCTTTTGAAGCTTTGCCCAGAGGTTCCTTCTGGAGCTGTGAACCTTTTGTCTGCTAATCACCTGTTACAGGAGGACAGATCAAAGACCCAAACTGTTTAAAGCAGTGACTCAGATTCATGGCGAGGCTTGTTCTGAGCCAAGGTGGTTATGAACTTGTAGCCACAGGAAAAAAATCCCAGGGGAGTGGGGAGAGGGGAAAGGAAGGTTGAAGAGTTGTTCACCTGCCAGAGGCCTTGCTGGAGCTGGGCTGATTTTTCGTAAACTTATTAACATGTGTGTAGGTTCTTTTATTGTTTTCAATACTTTTTCTCTTTAATGCTTTCATCTTAAGAATAGATGTGCTTGCTTAGAAAGAGCTGTATGGAAACTTAACTCTGGGCAGTCATACTGTATATTGCCTCTGAGGAATGAAGGCAAAGCAGGCCTGCTGAGGCAAGCTTTCTTGATGAGGAATTCACAGAGTAAACAGGAAACTCTGCAACCTAGAAATATCCTGGTCAAGAGGGAGACAGACATGTGTATCTGCTCAGTAGAGGTTAAAACTGGGGAGCTGGGAGTCTAAAGTGGATGCACTTGCTGGATCACAGAGGGGAAATACAGTTGCCCTAAACTGTGACACCGGCTATGAAGTCTTGTTTACTACTGGCATAAATTCCAAATAAAACAATTGGCACAACGGAAAATGATGAAGTAGGAAATAAAATGGGAATTAAGCCAAAAGGGAATTGTTTCCTCAATTTGAACTGCTTTGATCTGGATGGTGGAGATAGACAGAGTCTGGCCTGGGTAAATTATTCTTAAGGGTTTGCTGCAACAGAGAATTACATATGCAGAAAAGATTTTGTCTTAATTTCAGAAGTTGTGTTATGTTGCCGTTAGTAGGGGCACTACCAGTATATTATAACAAAAGAATTATCTAGCTATAACATCAACAGATATGTTTACAAAGCAACATTATAGCCGCTGATATGAAGAATCAGCCATCCATTAATAGGAGTGTTAACACCCAATAGTGAACCTTCACCTGGGGCCCAGTTCTGATCACTGTCACACTAATTTTACACTTCAAGAGTCACTACTGGGATATAACTGAGACCAGAATCAGGTCCAAGATATTTATTCTAATCTATATTTTATTATTTATTATTATTTTATATTATACATCTATATTATTTATGTTTATAGTTTATAATATAATTTATATTATTTTTCATTCTATTGTATTATAATCATATCATTATAATATAAATTTATTATAATTTATATTATATATATTTTATTATTTATATTTATTTATTTATTATAGTTTATTCTATATTTTCAGACAGATCAAGAAAGAAAAACTTTCCTGAGCCAGGAAGTTAGAAATGGAAAACAATTAGCATCAGTAAAATGTCACTAGGCAATATGTTGTAATGTGTTAAGAGCTTTGAGACTCTGCTAGCAAGAGAGCATTAAGTGAGTGATATGGGATAGCTTTGTGTCTGCCCTAAGGATCACATCACAGGATGCTGTTACTTTCGCTTAAGAAATTTTGTTTTACGTATTTTTTACAGCCTGTAACTACACCTAGTTAAAAAAAGCCCAGGGAAAAATCCCCACCATGCAATTATTTAAACTGTTCCTGCTATACTGTCTGAGTCTTCTTTGAGATTTTAGCCTCAATCCCACAAAGATTTATGCATGGATTTAATGTTGCTGGTGAAGTTTATATGCTTTCATTTCAAACAGGACTACACATGTGCATAAAATTAGGCATATGCGTAAATCTTTGTCGGATTAGTATTAATCTGTTACAATTGCATTTATCAACTATTGTACAAGTGATTAGTCTCTAAATTGACTCCTTCTGAACATCTGACGGCGGCATCAGCTAAATCAGAGATTGCCTTCCAATGGTCAGAATAGTCAATGAGTGGTTCTGTGCGAACACTCCTTGCCAAAAGAGGTTGAGAAACTATGTTTGCAATAAAAATTTTGGAGTACTGGAAAAAGTAAGTTTAAACCACAAAAGTGAGCTCAGAACTGGCAAAGTGAAACAGATGTATTAGATATACACATTTATTCACTTAAAATAAAAAGAATGAAAGGATGCTTAAGAAGCGAGAGGCATAAATCAGTAAAGCAGTCATTGCAAAAACTGGAATGCAATGTTTGTACTATCTTTAAAGGTGGAGCTATAATACCATTGTACGTTTTACACTTCATTATTATAAAATATATTGGTATCCAATATGCACAAATATTTCTTCAGTTAGACTTTTAAATATTTAAACAGCAGATGAGGAACATAACCACAGTAGTCCAGGACTGGTATCATAATGAAGATGGTCTGATAGTTAAAGCATAGGGCATTGAGATGACTCACAGGCCTGTGCTCTAATCAGTAGACGATCTTTATCATCCCATGTTTTACTCTCAAGTCATTTAAGTGCCTCATTTTCTCCACTTATAAAATGATAGTGCCACACAAGCATGAGGATTCCTAATTCACTCATGTTTGTGAAATGTGGAAAAGGGGCATGCGTGTACACCTGTCTGTGTAAGGGATGTGAAAGGAGACCAAGTTAAAGGGGTCAGCAGAAATTGTTCATCGAGGCCTTGAAACTTAGGACAAGAAATTTTAACTATATGCACTGCAAAGTAGAAAACCAGTAACCTGTCATATGATGATTGTGTTATTAAAATAAAATCTTAAAAAACAAATTAATAAGCTTTTTATTCAGAATATAAGTCTGATTTAACACAAAGAAAAAAGTGCACAATTTAAATTTGGTTCTCAAATAGCTTCCTACAAGGGAAGATCAGCCACCTTAAAAGGCAATTAGAAGAAGAGAAATGGCTTAGCAAAATTGGTTTTTATTTTTAAATCTTAACAGAATTTTAATAAAATAAGCTTGCTAGCGTATATTTTGTTTTTACAAATGGATTTTAATGAGAAATACTTCTGTACTGTCCACAGTCTTTATACGGAGAAAAATCACCTTAAACTTTTTTTTTGTGATGTCACATTTCCAGGGTAATGTATGTGTTTGACCCCTCATTCCTTCTCTCTGAGGGCACCTCTTTCAAGTGACAAGCTTGCCCTTCTGTCTCTGTAGGGAAATCCCATGATTCGCTCTATTCTGAGCTTAGGTCTCCACATTACAGCATCTCTTAGGTCTCCACATTACATGCAGGTTACTCTGCAGGTGTTTTGGCTGTGCTACAGACTTCCCTCCCGGACTGAGAACAGCATGAAAATGTAGTAGCAGAGAAAAGCTTGTTCAACACAAAGTATTACATACCTACCTCTAGGAACATACCAATCAAAGAAAAAAAGGGTTAAAACAACAAACACTGAAGATTAGCATTTCCCTCAAGATTTAGGCAGGCCTGACTTACGCTTGGTACCCTCCTCCTCCTCATAGGGAACACGGCTGTGTCTGCACTACAGAGACTATACGAGCATAGCTACATTAGCCTAGCTGTGCCAGCATAGCGCCCAAGTGTGTAAATGCAACCTACACCAACAGAAGAACTTTTTTTGAACTCCTCCCCACAGCCTACACCTCCTCAAACTAATTAGCTAGTTGACGGACATATTCTTCTGCAGACTTAACTGTGTCCACACTTGGGGTTAGGCTGGCATAGTTATGTCTGTCAGGGTGTGTTTTTTCACATCACTGACCAATGAAGCTGTGTTGGCCTGACTTTTGAATGATAGGATCATAGGACTGGAAGGGACCTTGAGAGGTCATCTAGTCCAGTCCTCTGTACTCATGGCAGGACTAAGTATTATCTAGACCATCCCTGACAGGTGTTTGTCTGACCTGCTCTTTAAAATCTCCAATGATGGAGATTCCACAACCTCCCTAGGCAATTTGTCAGGGTTCTTAAGCACTGGAATAGTTAGGAAGTTTTTCCTCACATCCAACCTAAACCTCCATTGCTTCTTGTCCTATCCTCAGACGTTAAGAACAACAATTCTTCTCCCTCCTCCCTGTAACAACCTTTTGTGTGTTTGAAAACTGTTATGTCCCCTCTCTGTCTTCTCTTTTCCAGACTAAAAAAACCCAATTTTTTCAATCTTCCCTCATAGATCACATTTTCTAAATGTTTAATCATTTTTGTTGCTCTTCTTATTTATGTGGATAAATTGGAGAGAGTCCAGCGAAGGGCAACAAAAATGATTAGGGGTCTAGAACACATGACTTATGAGGAGAGGCTGAGGGAGCTGGGATTGTTTAGCCTGCAGAAGAGAAGAATGAGGGGGGATTTGATAGCTGCTTTCAACTACCTGAAAGGGGGTTCCAAAGAGGATGGCTCTAGACTGTTCTCAATGGTAGCAGATAACAGAACGAGGAGTAATGGTCTCAAGTTGCAGTGGGGGAGGTTTAGATTGGATATTAGGAAAAACTTTTTCACTAAGAGAGTGGTGAAACACTGGAATGCATTACCTAGGGAGGTGGTAGAATCTCCTTCCTTAGAGGTTGACAAAGCCCTGGCTGGGATGATTTAACTGGGAATTGGTCCTGCTTCGAGCAGAGGGTTGGACTAGATGACCTTCTGGGGTCCCTTCCAACCCTGATATTCTATGATTCTCTGGTCTTTCTCCAATTTGTCCACATTTTCCTGAAATGTGGCGCCCAGAACTGGTCACAATATTCCAGTTGAGGCCTAATCAGCATGGAGTAGAGCGGAAGAATTACTTCTCATGTCTTGCTTACAACACTCCTGCTAATAGATCCCAAAATGATGTTTGCTTTTTTTGCAACAGTGTTACACTGTTGACTCATATTTAGCTTGTGGTCCACTATGACCCCAAGACCCTTTTCTGCAGTACTCCTTCCTATGCAGCCATTTCCCATTTTGCATGTGTACAACTGATTGTTCCTTCCTAAATGAAGTACTTTGCATTTGTCCTTATTGAATTTCATCCTGTAGACTAAGTCAAAGATACAGTCTGCTTCTCTCTCCCCAGTGTCTCTCTCTCCTTCCCCCCATCCCATTTCCCCAGGCTGCTCTTTTAAATTGCTTTCAAGTTCTTTGTTTCCAGACTCCTGCTTGTAGATCCCATGAGGTTAGAAGCTGGGATTTTCACACACTGCACCTCCACAGGTCAGCCAGAGTCCTGATTCCATATTGGGGGAGATACTAATTCTTTTGAAGTTTATCTCCCTTGTCCATTTGAGTATCAGCAACTGGGTGAGCTTCAGCCATTGCTTGGTTGCTGTGTACATGTGGAGAACTCCAGCAGGAATTAACCCTTAGAGTACATCTTCACTGCACAGCTAACCTGAGCTCTTTCTTCATATGTGGCACCTGAGCTACAAAAGAAGGAGCTAGTCAAATTCTACCCTTAGTTACATCTCTGCAACTTCATTAACATCTGTGGCATTGCAAAGATGTTACTAAGTGCAGAATATGGCCCTTTAATTCTAAAATAGAAAGTCAGCCCATGTGGACACATATCTTAAGAAAAGGCACTTCTTTTTGTTGCAAAACAGCGACACCCACTGGCAGCAAGAGTTAAATACCTGGGTGCTCCAGTTAGGTTTTACTTGATAATTGTGTTGTTAACGTATCTTTCTTAAAGAAAATGTATTATAGAAACTGTCGTTTAGAGCAATTCCTTACCTGCTGCATCATCACTACTCTCTGAGTGTTCAGCATTTGTGGGACTATCTGTTCTTGGATTACCTGGGACGTAGCTATCCGGAGGGAGACTTACTGTGTATAACCTTGGAAGAAGGATTTCATTTTCTCCACCTGTAAGGCAGAAACAAAGTGTCTGTCTATTGATTTTTGCATAGATTTGCTCATACAAGTTTTTCACCTGTGCATAGACACAATGGCAATAGGACATCTAGGAAAACCGATCAAAAAGACCGAGAGCATTTCAAACAAGGAGAATTATTAAGTTATTTTGTAAACAACTGGAATAAACAAACTATGGAGGTTAAATTCTGTAGTTGCTACAGAACAATTAAGGAGGATCCTGAAGTTATTCTGAAATTTGTTGTCCCTATTTTCAGAGCTTTCCTTCTTCTAAGCTTTGGAAGAAGTGTCCCCCAAGTGCCATTTAAGTTATATATTTTTTAAACTGCCTTATTTCCTCCTCCTTTGAATGAAATGAACACTTTTTCTATTAAGTGTTTATTAAAAAATGGATGGGGAGTAATAAATTCCTTCCCATCAGCAGAGACTATAATGAAGCAATAGGAAGAAGTGGGGTTCTACTGCCCCTATTTGGAGAGACTTCTCAGATGCGGCTTTGGCTGTGGCTCTGAAAGGTTCATAGAGAATCTGAAAAGCACCACCTGGCCAGGTCTGAATAGTTCCGTTCACAGTGGCAGTCTGGATGTGGCTCAGCTCTGTGCAGAGTTCTATGAGAGGAGAGTGCCCAGCAAGTCGCTGTTCACCATTTACATATCTTTCACAGGAAAGATTCATTGTGGTGGTGTTGGCAGCACCTCTTAAAGTAGCCATTTTAGAGAATGAAAAGGCTAGCTTTGTTCAGCAGCTCAGAAGAGCAGAGGACTAAAGGGACTTGGAAATGGGTGAGAGTGAGAAGCTGAGGCATATTTGTTCTGGCATAGGAAGATGAGATCCGAGCAAGTTGAGCCAAGAGATATAACCACTACATAGCCATTGAAAAATAACCACACAGATGTGGGTCAGTAACCATACAACTTCCCTGAGCTTCAATTGGAGGAAACCATTCCATTTCAACACACCAAGGGCTAGACTATGGCATTTGTCCAAATGCCAAATTTGGAGTGACTACAGGAGGAATTGTACATAGGGTGGACTATCCTTCCCCGAGGTCCAGGAGGCTTGGGAAGCCTGCACATGTCGCACCATTGTTCTGAATGGTGCAATGTGTTCTCTCTGTAGCCAGCTATCTCTGCAAACTGTGAAGGGCAGAACCATGGCTCTACTTCTCTGTCCTTTTGGGGTGATTTGTGCCCTTAGGGGTAAGAGAAGGATCAGTCCATATGACCCTGAAATGCAGACACTGACAACGTGGTTGTCAGGCGCAGGGGATTTGGGTAAGAGGTACCTCTTCTCCCTGATCCCAGTACTAAACTGCAGCAGCAGTGCTGTCGCTATTGTTATGCAATGATGGTATTTTAGCTATTTGGATATCTAGAAAAGGCACACATTGCTGAGGATGAACTTTTCCAAGATCAAATTGCTTTGACCAGGGATGGACAACCTTAGCCTGAGAAGGAGGCAGAATTTACCAATGTACATTGCCAAAGAGCCACACTAATATGTCAGCAGCTCCCCATCAGCTCCCCGCAACTCCAGTGCCTCCTGCCTGCCGGAAGCCCCACTAATCAGTGTCTCCCGCTTCCTCCCCATGCCTCCAGCAATCAGCTGTTACGCAGTGGGCTGGAGGCTGTGGTGGGGAGGGGAGAAGAGTGAGGACATGGCAGGCTTGGGGGAAGGGCTGGAGTGGGGGCAGGGCCTGGGGCGGGGCAGAGCAGGGGGTTTAGCAGTAAGCACCCCCCACCAAATCACACTGGAAAGTTAGCATCTATAGCTCCAGCCCCGGAGTCAGAGCCTATGCAAGGAGCCGCATATCAACCTATGAAGAGCTGCATGCGGCTCCGGAGCTACAAGTTTGGCCACCCCTGGATTAGGATATCAACCAGGTCAGCTGTTGGTTAGCCTGAAAGGCAAGTACACAGATCGCTGAACCACACAGTTGGTCGTGTCTCATATAAAATACTCTTTAAAAACAATGAAGGAAACTTCAACATAATTTGTGGCGCTACATCTCAGCAATAAGGACATTTCAGAGAGTTCAGGGTTTCAGAAAAGCTGTATCACAATTCCATGCATCATTAGGATGTACCCATTAATTTCTGACAGCGTGTTGGAAAATCATTTGCTTTTTTGAGCAAGCCAGAAAATTTGACAGATGCTGATTAAAATCTTTTCATTTTAAAGGCTAACAAAGGAAAACAAAGAAATAATAAGATAGAAAATATAAACTAATTAATTATACACTCTGGAAAAAACAGCCACCAAAATTAATTTTAAAACTATTCTTCAATAAATTCATTTCATTACGCTGATGCCAAAACCTTGAATGGCCAGTACCTGGGGCTGATTTTTCTTCACCAGTGTTGATTAATGATGAAGTGTTAATCAGTGCTAGAATTAAAAGACAAGGACATCTGAATGTCCGTAAATGTGTTTACTCTATTGAACAATATCAACATTTGCTAATTTTTCAGTGCAATATTCTTGGATACTTTGGATTTGATTCCTACAAAAAAATGTTTACTCAAAACATTAAACACAATTTGCAAGGTCATTTTCAATTTAAATCTTTTGACTCCAGAGTGCCACTATGTAATAAGATTTCAGCACTTATAGTTTGGATAGATATGCAAGAAGAAAGAGAAACATGTCTAATGGTTGAAGAAATTCCATTGAGTTAATTGTGATGACAGCTACTGCCTCATATTGATTTAAAGTAAACTGCAGCACCAATGCTGCAGGAATCTCAAACGTTTCTAGGAAAAGGTGTTTACGCAAAATATGCTTTTTTGTGAAGATGTATCACCAAATTCTCTGCAGGACAGCAATAATTTCTGTGACAAGGTAGACAAGTGATTCATTCAATGGGTAATTTTAAATACTTTGAAAAAAATTACCATATGCTTACTTGAGTTGTGTTTAAATTTGTACTCCTCAATCAAAAGTCTAGGGCAGTGTTTACCAAACTTCAGGGAAAGCCCCTGGCGGGCCCAGACAGTTTGTTTACCTGCTGCATCCGCAGGTTCGGCCGATTGCAGCTCCCACTGGCCGCAGTTAGCTGTGCCCGGCCAATGGGGGCTGCAGGAAGCGGTGCGGGCCGAGGGACGTACTGGCTGCTGCTTCCAGCAGCCTCCATTGGCCGGGCACAGCGAACCACGGCCAGTGGAAGCCGCGATCAGCTGAACCTGCAGACGCGGCAGGTAAACAAACTGGCCGGGCCCACCAGGGGCTTTCCCTGCACAAGCGGCATCCCAAGTTTGGGAAACACTGGTCTAGGGCACAGGTATATAGATCTTTTAACATGCACAGTATTTTAGATCTGGTCTACACTAAAAGTTAGGTCGACCCTGGCTATGTCCCTCAGGGTGTGAAAAATCCATACTCCTGAATGACATAGTTAAGTCAACCTAACCCCTGGTGAGACAAAGCTAGGCTATCAAAGAATTCTTCCATTGACCTAGCTACCACCTCTAGAGAAGGTGGATTACCTACGTTGATGGGAGAGCCCTTCTGTTTGAGTAGGCAATGTCTACACTGAAGCACTACAGTGGTGCAGCTGTCGCTGTGCTGCTGTAGGATTTCAAGTGCAGACAAACCCTCAGTCTTTGCTAACATTGTATAGGTATATCACCCTTGCCCTTCCTATAGTTCCCTAAATCATTCACTACACTCCTAGCATCTGTAGCAACTGAGGCAGAGATCCTACAGACAATAGCCTCATTCAGTGAACAACCCTGATTCCTCAGTGTACACCATCCCTCCCGTTCACAGAATGAAGCAAGGATCCCCTGGAAAAATATAGGCTTTAGTTACATGACCACAGACTGTTCCATAATGCACATGCACAATAGTGCAGAATTCATTTGTTAGACAATGTACAGGATAAAAACTAATTATATATAACACAGCAAAAATTAAGGTTGCAAAGTCAAGCACTCATAAGTAGGGCCCTACCAAATTCACAGCCATGAAAAATGCATCACCTACTGAAATCTGGTCTCCTCCCGTGAAATCTGGTTTTACCCTATACTATACAGATTCACAGGGCGGGAGGTAACTGTGATTCCCCCTCCTGCCCCAACTCCTTTTTGGGTTAGGATCCCTACAATTACAACACCATGAAATTTCAGCTTTAAATAGCTGAAATAATGAAATTTACAATTCTAAAAATCCTATGACCATGAAATTCACCAAAATAGACCGTGAATTTGGTAGGGCCCTACTCATAAGGTAGGAAGTGCTAGAATTAAAGGCTGCACAGGCAGAATTAAAGACTGTAACATCGCAACCTTAATCACATGATTACATACTATTTTTTCCACAACATCAGCATCTCCTTCAATGCGCAGAACTTGCTCTCAGGATCAGTCAGAGTTGTGTGGTAAAGGAGGCTGCTGTCTGAAGCCTCTGCCTCATTTGTTGCAGAAATTGGAAGGTTTGTAGTGAATGAAGCAGAAGACTGCAGAAAGAGAACGGAGGTTAAGGCTGTTGAATACTACCTTGGAGAACTGGCCTCTAACCCTGTCTCTGCCAAAGAACTCCCATCTGATGCTAGTCAAGTCCCATGAACCAAACTTTTCACAGGTGGTCACTAACTGCGTACACCTAATTTTATGCTTGTCCAGCCTGATCGGATCTGATCTGCAGAAGTGCTGAGCACTCACAACTACGTCTGAAGTCAATAGGAGCGGTGCTTTGCAAACATGAAGTGTTATAATGCTAAGTACTCTGAAAAGTCAGGCTGGTCTTAGGCATCTCATCTCAAGGTACCCAAAATCAGTGGACAATTTAGCCTTAATCTCCCTGTGCCTTAGTTCCCCACTTGTAAAATGGGGATAATACTTCATCTCACAGGGATGCGGTGAAGATTAATTAACGTTTGAGAAGCAGTCAGGTATCATATTGATGAGTGCCATAAAATAGCCCATGAGAATATTACTAATTCTGGCTTCATAGCAGGATTTGAATAGTGTGCAGTAAATAAAGCATGAGGTTATGCACTGAACAATGTTCAAAACACAATATTTAATAGCAGCTCATTCAGTGAGCGTTGTCCATTCTGTACACTGAATGAAGCAGAGGTCCTGTGAAACAAAATAGTATGTGGACATAGAATTAAAGACTATCATAATGCATATGCACAAGAGGGTCAAATTCAGGTTGCACAGACAACCTTAATTCTAACATTTCCTAGCCCTTGAGTGCTTGATTTTACAAACTTAATGTTCTTTTAACATAGTTTTTTTGTTTTTGGTTTGGGATGGTTTTTTTGGGAGGTGTGTGTATAATTTCCTAGGTTTTTAAAAAAAGCAAACTGAAAAGACAAATTCCATATGTAGCATCATATTGACACTCACAAGGTTCAAAAGCATATTTCACCTCTTCTAAGGGATAGTGTCCAATTCCTTTCACATTTATGTTAATAGAAAATCATTTCCTTCAACAAAAGGAAAAATCAGGTGTAATGAGATCTGAAACAGAGACGGTCTATAAAATATGTCATGGCCCATTTTTCCCCCCATATATCATTGGGGAGAAATAACAACAGAAAATGTGGAAATGGCAGAGGTGTTTAATGACTTCTTTGTTTCGGTTTTCACCAAGAAGATTGGTGGTGTTTGCACATCTAACTTTGTGACTATCAGTGAAAATGAGGTAGGATCAGAAGAGGCTAAAATAGGGAAAGAACAAGTTAAAATTTACTTAGACAAATTACATGTCTTCAAGTCACCAGGACTTGAAGAAATGCATCCTAGAATACTCAAGGAGATGACTGAGGAGATATCTGAGCCATTAGCCATTATCTTTGAAAAGTCATGGAAGACGGGAGAGATTCCAGAAGCCTGGAAAAGGGCAAATATAGTGGCAATCTATAAAAAGAGAAATAAGGAGAACCCGGGGAATTACAGACCAGTCAGCTTAACTTCTGTACCTGGAAAGATAATGGAGCAAATAATTAAGCAATCAATTTGCAATGACTAGAACAGGGGTTCCCAAACTCGGTTCACGGCTTGTTCAGGGTAAGCCCCTGGTGGGCCGCAAGACGCTTTGTTTACCTGAGCGTCTGCAGGTACGGCCGCTCGCAGCCAATGAGAGCTGCGGGAAGCGGTGAGGGCCAGACTACCGCTTCCTGCAGCTCCCATTGGCTGGGAACTGCGAACCGTGGCCGCTGGGAGCTGTAAGCCACTAGCCATCACCTTCAGCCCCCAACTAAAACCTCTCCAACGCATCATCAAGGATCTACAACCTATCCTGAAGGACGACCCATCACTCTCACAAATCCTGGGAGACAGGCCAGTCCTTGCCTATAGACAGCCCCCCAACCTGAAGCAAATACTCACCAGCAACCACACACCACATAACAAAAACACTAACCCAGGAACCTATCCTTGCAACAAAGCCCGTTGCCAACTGTGTCCACATATCTATTCAGGGGACACACCCATCATAGGGCCTAATCACATCAGCCACACTATCAGAGGCTCGTTCACCTGCTCATCTACCAATGTGATATATGCCATCATGTGCCAGGAATGCCCCTCTGCCATGTACATTGGTCAAACTGGACAGTCTCTACGTAAAAGAATAAATGGACACAAATCAGATGTCAAGAATTATAACATTCATAAACCAATCGAATTATAACATTCATAAACCAATCGGAGAACACTTCAATCTCTCTGGTCACTCGATTACAGACCTAAAAGTCACAATATTACAACAAAAAGACTTCAAAAACAGACTTTAACAAGAGACTGATGAATTGGAATTAATTTGCAAACTGGATACAATTAACTTAGGCTTGAATAGAGACTGGGAGTGGATAGGTCATTACACAAAGTAAAACTATTTCTCCATGTTTATTTTTCCCCCCCAAGCCCACACTGTTCTTCACACATTCTTGTCAACTGCTGGAAATGGCCCACCTTGATTATCACTACAAAAGGTTTTCTTCCCCCCGCTCTCCTGCTGGTAATAACTCATCTTAAGTGATCACTCTCCTTACAGCATGTATGATAACACACATTTTTTCATGTTGTGTTTATATAAATCTCCTCACTGTATTTTCCACTGAATGCATCCGATGAAGTGAGCTGTAGCTCACAAAAGCTTTTGCTCAAATGAATTGGTTAGTCTCTAAGGTTCCACACGTACTCCTTTTCTTTTTTCAGGTAAACAAAGCGTCTTGTGGCCCACCAGAGGCTTACCCTGAACAAGCCGTGAATCAAGTTTGGGAACCCCTGATCTAGAAGATAATAAGGTGGTAAGTGACAGTCAGCATGATTTGTCAAAAACAAATTGTGTCTAACCAACCTGATAGCTTTCTTTGACAGGGTAACAAGCCTTGTGGATGTGGGGGTGGGGGGGAAGTGGTAGATGTGGTAATATCTTGACTTTAGTAAAGCTTTTGATACTGTCTCGCATGACCTTCTCATAAGCAAACTAGGGAAATGCAACCTAGATGGAGCTATTATAAGGTGGGTGCAAAACTGTTTGGAAAACTGTGCCCAGAGAGTAGTTATCAGTGGTTCACAGTCATGCTGGAAGGACATAATGAGTAGGGTCCCGCAGGGATCAGTTCTGGGTCTAGTTCTGTTCAATATCTTCATCAATGATTTAGATAATGGCATAGAGAGTACACTTATAAAGTTTGCGGATGATATCAAGCTGGAACGGGTTGCAAGTGCTTTGGAAGATAGGATTAAAATACAAAATGATCTGGACAAACTGGAGAAATGGTCTGAACTAAATAGGATGAAATTCAATAAGGACAAATGCAAAGTACTCCATTTTGGAAGGAACAATCGGTTGCACACATGCAAAATGGGAAATAACTGCCTAGGAAGGAGTGCTGTGGAAAGGGATTTGGGCGTCATAGTGGACTACAAGCTAAATTTGAGTCAACAGCATAAAGCTGTTGCAAAAAAAGCAAACATCATTCTGAGATGTATTAGCAGGAGTGTTGTAAGCAAGACATGAGAAGTAATTCTTTCGCTCTACTCCATGCTGATTAGGCCTCAACTGGAGTATTATGTCCAGTCTGGGCACCACATTTCAGGAAAATGTGGACAAATTGGAGAAAGACCAGAGAAGAGCAACAAAAATGATTAAAGATCCAGAAAACATGACCTATGAGGGAAGATTGAAAAAAATGGGTTTGTTTAGACTGGAAAAGAGAAGACTGAGAGGACACATGATAACAGTTTTCAAGTACATAAAAGGTTGTTACAGGGAGGAGGGAGAAGAATTGTTCTTCTTAACCATGAGGATAGGAAAAGAAGCAATGGGCTTAAATTGCAGCAAAGGAGGTTTAGGTTAGGAAAAACTTCCTGTAGGGTGGTTAAGCACTGGAATAAATTGCCGAGGGAGGTTGTAGAATCTCCATCATTGAAGATTTTAAAGAGCAAGTCAGACAAACACCTGTCAGGGATGGTCTAGATAATACTTAGTCCTGCCATGAGTGCAGGGGACTGGACTAGATGACCTCTCGAGGTCCCTTCCAGTCCCATGATTCAATGATTTCTTAAATATCTTTTAAAAATGTATTTTCTTATACTAACCAGTGATCTCTTAAATTACTTCTAATATGTTGCCTCTCATTTCAAATAAATTTCTACAAAAAAATTAAATCATGCTCCTAACCTGACTTTTCTTCTATTAAACTGTCGTACTTAACACAAAGCTGGGCATATGATCCTTATATAAAATTGAGTTTAGAGCAAAAGCATATTGTCAACACATGTCTGTTTAGCTATAATAAACTGAAGGGGTCACACAAAGGCCCTAAATTAGTGACCTTTTATTCCTCTTAAGGAATCAAAAGGTATAAGGACATGAAGCAAATTCTACTTCTTCCCACTTCTCCTACATAATTACTTTTACATTTTCAGGCAGGCTTACAAGTAGTCAGAGGAACTCCTCCCTGTCTTCTTACGGAGGAAAAAAAGAACCAGCACTGTCATGTGTCTCTCCTTTCCTCCATTCCATGCATTTGCCTGCAGTAAGTTTGACCAGGACCATTCAGGCCAGGACATCACCATTTAGAAGATCAGCTTAAAGGCATGCTTCTAGGCTACTGAGCTTCCTAACAGACTCCCTATGGATTAATCCAAACTATAAGTTTGAGCAAAAGGATTCATTTAGAACAGTCAACCTTTGAATCTATTAACCTAGATAAGTTTACCTAATGGAAAATTTAAATTTTCAGACTTAAACATTTGGTGTGTTAATGTAAGCACAGAGTACTTGTTTATTTGAAAAAGATAATAATTGGGGGAAAAAAATGCTGCAATCTATACATTTACCTCTTCACTCCTTTAGCATTTAATATGTAGCCTACCACTGAAGGCTATTAGGAAGAGAAAACAGAAATCCACTTTGAATTTTTGGAAGTCCAGAAACCAATTTAAAGAGAAAGCAAAGTCAGTGACATGGCTGCATTTAGCAGGGCTGAATTTGGTTAGAAGGGAGTCACAAAAAAGGAAGAAAATGTGGCTCAATGCATAATTCTCATTCTGAAGTATGAAGATAATTTTTTTACTGTATACTGGAATTTCTACACCCTTTTAACATTGAAACAAGACAGGATTATAGTACATTTTATTGACTATCAGTTTGAAGATACACAAATCATGACTGAGGGGATCCAGCTACAGATCTTCAGCAAATCCAAAGTCTGATCACCTACAATGATAGGCAACATTATTAGGCCATTAACTGAAATTAAGCTATTTTGTAAATACAGTAGCTTAGTCTCCATCAGCTGTTTTATATAAAAGGATAAAAACAAATTATAGAGTTAAGTATCAAGCTATTTATCATGTACTTTATTGTGAATCAATATAGGCTGTGATATATTGGCCAATTTCCTGCAATATCTCTGGAAGATCTTATTGAATTAAATTTAAATAGCTGTGGAGTCATTTGTATTACAAATTTTGCATTTATCTATTATTGTGGGATTTTACATAACTTCTCTAGGGGGGAGAAATGGCCAGTGTATACCTTGGGAAGTGTTCTGAGCTTCAAAAGGAGTATTTTAAACAATGTGCCAGACAAGAAGGAACATGCAGGATAGACAAAATAAAGTTGGTTTCCTAGGAAATACCTAGGGGGAGAGGAATGTAAATTCTCACCATCAGACCCAATCTTTAGAAGCTATGCCCTCAGGAGAGAAGCACTCTCTGGCTGATTACCTACTCAAAGTCTCTGACTATCAAAGTCCTAGACCAGCAGTGGGCAACTGGTTGCCCGTCAGGGTAATCTGCTGGTGGGCCGCCAGGCAGTTTGTTTACATTTGCATGGCCGCCTACAGCTCCCAGTGGCCGCGGTGCACCATTCCTGGCCAATGAGAGCTTCGGGAACCAGTGTGGGCTGCAGGGACATGCTGCGTGCCGCTTCTCACAGCTTCCATTGGCTGGGAACGGCAAACCACAGCCACTGGGGGCTGCGGGCGGCTGTGCAAATGTAAACAAACTGCCTGGCGGCCCGCCACTGAATTACCATGATGGGCTGCGTGCGGCCCGTGGGCCGCAGGTTGCCCACCACTGTCCTAGACTGTATAAAAGAAAGGACAACCTATCCATAGGGGTGCTTGTTCTGAGGTAACAGCTGTTATGAACCTGTAACCACAGGAAAAAATCCTTTGTGGGGTTTGAAGAACTGACTTCTACCAGAGCCTTTGTTGGAGTGAGGGGGTGATCTCTGGTAAGCTTATTAGCATGCAGGTTGGTTCTTTTATTTTTTTAAAATATATTTTCTCGTTAATGCTTTCACCTTAAAAATAAATGTGATTGCTTATAAAGAGCTGTAAGGTAACTTAACTGTGGGCAATTACATTGCTACATAGCTTCTGGAAGAAAACAAAGCGGGCCTGCTTAGGCAGTTTGCCTTGCTGGGGAACTCACAGGGCAGGCAGGGAACTGTGCTGCTTGGAAAAACCCTGGTCAGAAGGGAGAGAGACATGAGTGTCTGTCCAACAGAGGTGATGGCTGAGGAGCTGGGAGCCTACAGTAGGAGCCCTTGCTGGAGGATGGAGGAGGAATATAGGTTGCCATTGCCCTGAACTGTGACATAGGCAATTATATTTTGTGTTCAGCATTATTTTTTCTGTCAGATGTCTACAGATTTCAGACATATTGGGAGAGCACATAGTGATATTTCCAATATGGCTTTATAAGTAAGTTAGCACTTTGCCAAATATTTCAGCCAGAACTGTAGATCTCATTGGTTGAATGTTCCTTCCAAAAGTCTAATAATAGAACCCTCTGTCAATCAATGTAATTTTTATAGAATGCAGCAGCTTCAAATCCAAAAGGCCACGTCTATGCTGCAATTTGTTAATTACCTTCAGTGATTAACTGATTATATCATTACTGAGACTTTTTCCTGGAACATTCACAGGAAAAAAAAAAAAAGTTATCCATAACCCTATACAAAGTACAAGTTTGCTCAAAGATTTAGTTTTTAAACTGAATTTTCTTCTAATATCCTTCCTTACTTTGGATAATTGACAAATAATCAGTATAGCAATTAGTTCCTGTTAAGTGCAACAGTGATAGTAAGACATATTTTGGGAAAACACAATGTATAGTATGCCAAATTCAACACAGATTTACACCTTAAGCAATCCTACTAACTTCAAATAATGGTTTTGTATTGTGGGGGAGGGTAGAGGAGGCAGGCACTTGTGAGAGGACACAATGAGAGGACACAATGTTAAATTTGACCCCAAATGCCATGGTTTTGCCTCTGAAGAGCAGCCACCAGTGGAATGAGCTCTAATTGGACAATTAAGATAACTGACTAGTTTTAAGAAATGGAAATAAAAAGACGCTAACCTAGAAGGCTTTCAATGACTCATCCATCAGATACTCCAACATATCTAATGAAAACAAAGATGACTAGAGGCTAGGCTTCTACCAACTCATCTCCCCAGTCTCTTGAAAAAATGTCCCAGGTGTAAGGTCCAGTTGGTCGGAGAACACTTCAATCTCTCTGGTCACGCAATCACAGACATGAAGGTCGCTATCTTAAAACAAAAAAACTTCAAATCCAGACTCCAGCGAGAAACTGCTGAATTGGAATTCATTTGCAAATTGGATACTATTAATTTAGGCTTAAATAGAGACTGGGAGTGGCTAAATCATTATGCAAGGTAGCCTATTTCCCCTTGTTTTTTCCTACCCGCCCCCAGACGTTCTGATTAAACTTGGATTTAAACTTGGAGAGTGGTCACTTTGGATGAGCTATTACCAGCAGGATAGTGAGTTTGTGTGTGTGTTTTTTGGAGGGGAGTGAGGGGTGAGAGAACCTGGATTTGTGCAGGAAATGGCCCAACTTGATTATCATGCACATTGTGTAGAGAGTTGTCACTTTGGATTGGCTATTACCAGCAGGAGAGTGAGTTTGTGTGTGGGGGGGGTGGAGGGTGAGAAAACCTGGATTTGTGCTGGAAATGGCCCAACTTGATGATCACTTTAGATAAGCTATTACCAGCAGGACAGTGGGGTGGGAGGAGGTATTGTTTTATGATCTCTGTATGTATATAAAGTCTGCTGCAGTTTCCACGGTATGCATCCAATGAAGTGAGCTGTAGCTCACGAAAGCTCATGCTCAAATCAATTGGTTAGTCTCTAAGGTGCCACAAAGTACTCCTTTTCTTTTTGCGAATACAGACTAACACGGCTGTTACTCTGAAACCAGTCAAACAAAGGGCTTTTTTCAGGGAACAAACGAGTTGTTAAAATGAAAGCCTTATTTAATACTTTACATTTCAAATGCTTGAACTGTTTTCCCCTTCTTTTCTCTATCTTTAATAAAACGTTTAAACTATTTTTAATGGTGTGTTTTCTATGGTACTATGCAGGCTGAGGTCTCTGTGTACCGAATCTTGTTTAAAGCTGTTGTTTGACAGTGACAGGGTTCTGTTATCATCTTTAATTTAGATGGAATACATGAGCCCAAAGAATTAACACAACAGGCGGTCAGAGGGCCAGTTATCCTGAAACTGTAACATATTCTGTTACAGAAGAGACAGACTCAAAGGCAGCAAATGTGCAGGTCCTGTTCTGATATTAAGGCTGAAAAGGCTTTTGAAAGCACTGGTATCCCTACATAGCACAATTTTGCATAAGTCAAAATTAAGGAGTGGCCGGGGAGGGGGGGGGGAGGGTTAGAAAAAAATAATCTATTGACACTGAATAAAAGAGGAAGTTACTCACCTTGTGCAGTAACAAGGGTTCTTCGAGATGTGTCTCCCTGTGGATGCTCCACTTCACGTGTCGGAGTGTCCCTGCGCCGCAGATTGGAGATTTTCAGTAGCACTGCTCAGCTGGGACACGTGTGCAGAGTAGTCACCTCGTGGTGCCGTTGGCACCTCATGTAGCACACACATGACCCTGACCCTTTAGTTCCTTCTCTACTGCAGAGCTCGAACGAATTCTGAAGTAGAGGGGAAGAGGGTGGGTAGTGGAGCACTCACAGAGACACACATCTCGAAGAACCCTTGTTACTGCACAAGCTTGAGCAACTTCCTCTTCTTCTTCGAGTAGCGTCCCAGTGTGTGCTCCACTTCAGGTGTCTGTAGAGCAGTGCCCTACTGTGGATGGTAGGAGCTTTGGTGTCATGCGTGTTGTTGCAGAAAGCATGGTAAGGCCTAGTATAGTATCTGACAGAGCACTGAGTGATGGCATCATGTTTTCCAAAGGTGTGCTCTCAGGCCCATGTGGTAGCCCTGCATATATCTATTAGAGGGACATTGTTCAGGAAGGCTATAGATGTGGCCATGTCATGCGTACAGTGGGATCAGATCCCCAGTGGGGGTTCCTTGTTGCGCAGTCAATAGCAAAGTTGGATACATTTAGATAGTCTCTGGTTGATATAGCGTTCAGCCCTTGGAGTGTTCTGTTGTGGAAATAAAGTCTTGGGGATTTCTGGAACGGTTTGGTTCTGTCTAAATAAAATGTTATGGCTCGTCTGACATCGAGTGTGTGTAGAATGGCCTCTTGTGAGTTCCCATGTGGTTTTGGGTAAAATGGTAACTAATTAATTAAACAAATCTAATTATTTCTAGAGAGAAAAAACAAAAAAAGCAGCACTGCCACTAGGCTCCGTCTGCAGCTGAGGACAGTTGAGAAGGAACTGAAGGGTCAGGGTGTGTGCAACCTACATGAGGCACCAATGGCACCGTGAGAGGACTGCCACGCACGTGCACCCTGATTGAGCACTGCTACTGAAAAATCTCTGATCTGTGGCACAGTGACGCACTGACACCTGAAGTGGAGCACCCACAGGGACACTACTCAAAGAAGAAACAGGAGTTCCTCATATAAAAGAATTTATTCAGCCTGTTTCACTCTCGGAAATTCATCATGAATGAAGTTTATACTCTCAAGAGTTTTAATTGTACTTTGGTCAATTATACAGTATTACATGCAGTTCTTGTATGCTACACCGTAAGCTGTTTAATTAAACTTAAATAATATTTGTTATGTTTGCTTCCCTTCCCCATTAGTGCTGCTTCAGACTTGAAAAGACAAAAGAATTCAAGTGACTTGTTTCTGCAGGACCTTAAACCACTTCTGTTCCCTTACTCAGTGGTGAAGAAAAAGAAAAAGCCAAGTGGGATGGTGGGCTTTGCAGAGAAGAGAATAATTGAACACTACAGATCTTGTTCTTAGAGTAATTATTTTTCAGCTTCTTCCTCAGCACAGGTCTGCTGCTCAGCACCTCTCAGAATCAATCGGTACCAAATCCCAAATGAGGCTGTTGTGCAGATCAAGTGAGAAAGTGTAGACAATTGTAAGAGAGAACATGATTCTAAGACGCCCTTAGAAATATGCTGTCAAAAGTGAGCAAGCCTACTTTATAGTCTATCTACTTACTTACAAAGCCCCTCCACCACAGGACTGGAGCTCTAAAGACAAAAACCCCCACCCATCAGGTTCCAGCTTTGCAGATTTCAAGAGAAACCATCTTTCCCAATATTTATCCTTGCTATAGCTAGGTCAGGCCTTAACAAAAGTCAGAAGCCAAGAACATTACTTCCATCAGCCAGGAGGTGTAAAGTTTTAATGCAGTCTATTAAAGTGAGTCTCTCGTGCCCATATGAAACAAGTTTCCTAATAAACTTCATGTTGCCAGGCATTTCTTTGATGTGATACAGGTTTTGCAACATGTTATTTAATATGGCATTTGAAAACACTTTGGGAAGCTTGATGGAGAACAATTCTGTCTTTCTGTCTGTACTTGAAGGGGACTAATATCAGCACGGTTCAGTTTTCCGATCATTTCAGCCTATATGACCGTTGTCAAAGAGTGAAGATTTTACCATGACCAATTTTGAATTTGAAAAAGTTGTACAATGTTCTAGACAGGTAGGGATATAAGCACCTTCAAGACCAAAAGATAGCTACCAAAGGCAAAATACTAGTTTCCTGGGTAGACCTAAGAAATAGGAAAAAATAGAACCCCCTAGAAAGGCAGAGAAGGATACAAGTGTTTCTTAGATTCAGAAGTGAACTTCTAGTTCCAGTGCCAAACAGCTTTCTTTTCCTAAAGGGAATAATGACTAGATTGAGCTTGTGAATGATATCTACTCTCCAAGTCATCCGCCACAAAGGACATGGATTTCTCTGAAGTTCTCAATTATTTTGGGCTTTTTCCTGAGCTTTCGTCCCAGAACTTTTGCAGCAACACATGACTAATACTACGCAGTACTACCAGTTTGTCACTTTTGGGAGAATTAAAACAAATTTTAAATTGTATCCTATTTAAAACCATACATTATGAAAAGTGTTTTTTTAACAGTTAGGCAGGTGCTGCCTGAGTGTTTTTAAAAACTAAAACAGTCTTTTACAATGAGTTCCTATTTTTGCATCTTTCCAAAAATAGGGCTCTTACTGTGCTAGTGTTCTTTGTTTATCTTTATAGTGATAATGCAACAAAACACGAGCACTGATATTTATCCCTATCAGAATTCCAACTATCAAGTCATTATTAAAAAGAAAAGGAGTACTTGTGGCATCTTAGAGACTAACAAATTTATTTGAGCATAAGCTTGAAGTGAGCTACAGCTCACTTCATCAGATGCATTCAGTGGAAAATACAGTGGGGAGATTTATATACACAGAGAAAATGAAACAATGGGTGTTACCATACACACTGTAAGGAGAGTGATCGCTTAAGATGAGCTAATACCAGCAGGAGAACGTCGGGGGGGTGGGGGGGGAATGGGACCTTTTGTAGTGATAATCAAGGTGGGCCATTTCCAGCAGTTGACAAGAACGTGTGAGGAACGGGGGGGGGGGGGGGGGGGGGGGGAGGGGAGGGAGGAATAAACATGGGGAAATAGTTTTACTTTGTGTAATGAGACATCCACTCCCAGTCTCTATTCAAGCCTAAGTTAATTGTATCCAGTTTGCAAATTAATTCCAATTCAGCAGTCTCTCGTTGGAGTCTGTTTTTGAAGTTTTTTTGTTGAAGAATTGTCACTTTTCAAGTGACTTTTCAAAGTAAAACTATTTCCCCATGTTTATTCCTCCCTCCCCTCCCCCTCCCCCCCCCCCCCCCCCCCGTTCCTCACACGTTCTTGTCAACTGCTGGAAATGGCCCACCTTGATTATCACTACAAAAGGTCCCATTCCCCCCCCACCCCCCCGACGTTCTCCTGCTGGTATTAGCTCATCTTAAGCGATCACTCTCCTTACAGTGTGTATGGTAACACCCATTGTTTCATTTTCTCTGTGTATATAAATCTCCCCACTGTATTTTCCACTGAACGCATCCGATGAAGTGAGCTGCAGCTCACAAAAGCTTATGCTCAAATAAATTTGTTCGTCTCTAAGGTGCAACAAGTACTCCTTTTCTTTTTGCAAATACAGACTAACACGGCTGCTACTCTGAAACAAGTCATTATTAGGATTTATTGGTCATAAAGTGGGAAAATATCAATGCTTGCACTCCCAGAAAGGGGGATTGTTGTGTTTTGGGCTTTTTTTCTTGCGCATTTAGGAAACTCTAGTCAGAGAAGTTTATTCATAGGCTTTAGAGAGAAACATTTATTCTACGAGAAGGTAATTTTTAAAAAAAAGAGCCTGTGTTCATGCATGAAGTCTAAAGGAAACACAGCAACAGTCTTCAGAAGAGACAGATTTGTGTCCATGTGAAATTACCTACTATTTTACATAGGAACAAGACATCTTTTTGGAAGGTGTTAGCTTTGAATTGCAGCCTGGTATAAGAAAACGCCTCAGTTCTAATCACAGTTCTGCCATCGACAAAGCGAGATAAATCACTTCTATATGCCTCATGTTTTACCCAGTTGGAGAATGAGGATATTTACTCACAAACATTGTAGGATTCTTTTAAATAGTAGTTAATATCTGTAAAGGACATTGAAGATATAAAGCACACTTTAGTCAGTGACCGTGCCAAATATTATTTGGAAGTTCCTAATCGAGACTAGAAAAAAAAAATTAGGCCGAGATCAACTAACAAATCTGAATGCCTGGGGAGCCATTTCAGTCACCTTTATAGCACTGTTCTCCTCCTCCTCCACACTGCAAGAAGGCCTTGTTGCAGAGACTGAATTCCATGATGCGGGAGGCAGCAGAGATGTGGAAGGCTTTAGGTTGGGGTGGCAAGAGAACAGAATGTTGGAGCAGTGGTGAGGGAGTCTGACTAGTTTGTGTGTGTGTGCATGCGAGAGAGAGAGAATAGAGGGTCAGCAGTAAGCGGCAAACAGTTTCACACATTATAAGGCCAAAAGGGACCATTGTGATCATCCAGTCCAACCTCCTGTATAATATAGGCCATAGGACTTCACTGAATTAATTACTGTTTGAATTAGAGCACATCCTTTACAAAAAAAAAAAATCCAACCCTGATTTAAAGATTTCCACTGATTGAGAATCCACCATACCCTTGTTACATTGTTTCTATGTTTAATTATCGTCACTGTTAAAAGTTTGCACCTTATTTAAGAATATGAGACCGGCCATACTGGGTCGGACCAAAGGTCCATCTAGCCCAGTATCTCGTCTTCCAACAGCAACCAATGCCAGGTGATTCAGAGGGAATGAATAGAACAGATAATCATCAAGTGATCCATCCCATTGCCCATTTCCAGCTTCTGTCAAACAGAGGACACCATACCTGCTCATCTTGGCTAATATTAATTTCTAGTCTGAATTTGTCCAACTTCAACTTCCAGTCACTGGATCTTGTTATACATTTGTCTGCTAGCCCTCTGTTATCTAATATTTTCGCCCATATAGGTACTTACAGACACTGTTCAAGTCACCCCTTAACTTTCTCTTTGTTAAGGTAAGTAGATTATGCCTTATAATGAGAGACTTGAGGAGCTTGTTTTCCAATCCACCTCACGGCCCTTTGAGCCCTCTCCAACTCATCCATATCCTTGAATTGCAGACACCAGAACTGGATTTCCAGGAGCAGTTGCTAAGGGAGCTAATATAGACCTCCTATTCATACATGATTCCCCTGCTTATACATCTGTACACTACCAATCTCACTCACTTGGGAATTAGCCACACCCAAATTATACTTTAGATAAAAATTGGAGCCTGGAGGGAAAGGCTAAACAACCACAAACTCACAAAGGAAAAAAAACTTCCAGATAGGGCTTTCTACCCAGCCACTACTTCAGTCCTAGGACTTCCCATCCAGTCTGTCTTCCGCAGGGCCACAGCAGTAGATGGTTCTTTCCTGCAGCTTCTCTGTATTACTCCCTCCATCCCCCCACAACTCTTTATAGCCAACAGCTGTCCCCTTCTCAGCCTCATCTGATTAATCTTCATCCAGTGTTGAGAAAAAAAGAAAGTTACATCAATTATGTTGTGGGGGACTGTCCAGCAAGTGTATTCAGAAGTGAAGAATAATTCTTTAATGTTTATGATGAAAAAAACACAACAAGACCTTATTTAACTAGGAAATTGAAAGAACTAGCAGGAGTCTCATTCAGCGTGGGCCCATATGCAATTTTCATACATCCTTGGAGAACTTTCTACCTTATTGTAATTGTATGCAGCAACTACCGTCACTGCAATTCATTATCAGTTAGTATATGCAATGTCCTAAAACAGCATAGTTGGATGACCACTAGTTCATGAGTTATTGCAACATACCCACATTACCCCACATATACTTTATTAATGGTCATATGCAAGTTACATTTATGTTAAAAAACAGCTTGCTAGTGAGGAAGACAGTCACCACTATTACAATAAAAGATACTCTCTTAGAGGCAAAAGTGTATATAGAACTACTAAAAATACAGGATAACAGTACAACATGTTTGGGGTACATTTTACCCACATACTTTTTGATAGAGGAAAAATATGTTTGTCACACTAAATTGAAACTTTTTTTTTTTTGCTGAATTTGTCACTTAAGCACAAGTACACATGTCCAAAGAACAGCATAGTTGGAAGACCACTAGTTCATGAGTTAACACTACATGCTCGTGGAGTACAGCATAACCCTCATTCATGTTCACGGGGTAAATAAACAGGGCTGGCTGCCCCCAGGCCTCCAGCCTTTGAAGGGGAAGGCCACCCTGTTACAACATCGAAGGATCACAGCCTTTTTAGCCACAGTGTTGCACTGGAAACTCATGATTATCCACCATGACTGGCAGAGAGAGGGGAGTTGAGGCGATGACAGCAAAAGCAGTGGAAGGGGAGAACTGGGCTGTGGTAAGTGTGGGTTCTGAATAATTATTCTAAAACATAACTGACACTGAGTTTAGGCTGAAGAGTGGCACCTAGTAGCATTCCAGAATGAGGAGAGTGGCTAACCAAGGAAATACAAAGTTGAGGTACATGTCTTCCCGGTGTGGACAGGCAGGCTGGTCAGGAGTGGAGATTAAGTGGGTGAGCCTAGCTAGAGCAATGATTACCCTGGATGCATGTTAATCCCTTCACTGCCTCTGCCACCACCACCTCCTCTCTCCGCCAGTCCAGCACAGTCCTCTCTCTATGGGAAGCAGCTCAATGTACAGCTCAGCTTATGTAGCAAAGAAAAGTGCTGCCTATGATTTGTTTGCACCAGCAATGGGCACCAAACAGCAATGGACAACTTTGCTTCTAGAGTATAATGATTTGCAAGACAGGAAGGGGAGGGTTAGCTGGAAATATGGGGAAGGTTCTGTGTAGAGAAGGACACACACACTGTTCTCTCACATGCTTAACCAAAACAGAAAGTCTATCAGCATTCCGTAACAGTCAATGCGCAGTTTCTCTCCCTGTCCTGTCAGCCACTCCACACTCCTAACATTTCAAAGTACAAACCATTACATTATAACAAAACATACTGCGGGGTAAACTACAGACCACTTAGGAATCACATTGCATCTTTGGCCTTTAGCGGGTCACAGTAGCATCTTTACCGTACACCTCTGTAATAACTACAGCTGTCCAAATAAAGAACTCCTACAAAGAGCATTTTTATGTTTAAAAAAAAGTTAGGAAATTCGCTAACAAAATATCCTTTTCTTAGTGCAGAGTTAAGGTTGCCTGGTAGAATCATGTGCCTTTCCAGAATTTCAAGTTCAACAAAACTCAGAATTCTGAAAACCAGGATGTACAAAAATCAAGGTTGCTCTGGTGCATACCTTAACTCTCAGACTTCTGAGTCTTGCTGAACTTGACATTCTGGAAGGACACACGATACCACCAGGCAACTCTAACTTTGCATTAACAAAGGATTTTTTGTCAGTGAAAAATTTAGTTTGATCAAGATGCCGAATGGTATGCACTGCAGGGAACTTGATGGG
Organism: Eretmochelys imbricata; assembly: GCF_965152235.1. Classification (NCBI taxonomy): domain Eukaryota; kingdom Metazoa; phylum Chordata; order Testudines; family Cheloniidae; genus Eretmochelys; species Eretmochelys imbricata. Next base: position 39,874,028 of record NC_135574.1, read on the forward strand.
TAAACCCAAAAGTAATTTTGCGTTTAAAATTTGGGGCTCAGTGCATACATAGGACAAGGCTCTGCACTATGCGTTCATATATAACTTTTTTCTCTTTAAAAACAATGACCAAAACCCAAGTATTTTCACATTGCAGTAATTAGCAGATTACATTACCTGCCGAACTGGCACAGTTTGATGAAGCCTGAGTATTCTCAGAATCCTTCTGCTGTGGTTTTGATGTGGGATTTTTTAGTACCATCTCTTCTCCACTTGGAACAGGCACATGAGAAGTGGAGGGAGTAGCAGCGAAGAGCCTCTTCAGTACTTTCCCTATGAACACTATGGGATAATAAAAATAATTGTAATAAATAAAAGTAGAAACATCTTTACAATAGACGTAAATCACTGTATTCTGAGATCCTTTTTTTAACCCTCTAGTCAATTAAGAGTTGCTTCCCTTTCCTCCAGCTGTAAGTGCAAGCTGCCATCTGCACGTAAATCCCCCATCCTCAAGGGTCATCAGTGAAATTTTGAACCTGGAATAGCCAGCATTCCCCCTGGCTATTCCGAGCTAAAGGAGTAAATGTTAGCTCGCGGCAGCAATTGTACGCTGCAATCCTCTGCAGCCAGGACAGGACATTTTACAAGAATGCTACACAAGCATCTTAAGACTGCTTAAAGTGTCTTGTTGGCACTGGGAGAATAACATGAGGGGGAAAGGAGTCCAGGAGAGCTGGCTGTATTTTCAAGAATCCTTATTGAAGTTACAGGGACAAACCATCCCGATGTGTAGAAAGAATAGTAAATATAGCAGGCGACCTGCTTGGCTTAACAGTGAAATCCTTGCTGATCTTAAATACAAAAAAGAAGCTTACAAGAAGTGGAAGATTGGACAAATGACTAGGGATGAGTATAAAAATATTGCTCGGGCATGCAGGAGTGAAATCAGGAAGGCCAAATCACACCTGGAGTTGCAGCTAGCAAGAGATGTTAAGAGTAACAAGAAGGGTTTCTTCAGGTATGTTAGCAAGAAGAAGAAAGTCAAGGAAAATGTGGCCCCTTACTGAATGAGGGAGGCAACCTAGTGACTGAGGATGTGGAAAAAGCTAACGTACTCAATGCTTTTTTTGCCACTGTCTTCACGAACAAGGTCAGCTCCCAGACTACTGCACTGGGCAGCACAGCATGGGGAGAAGGTGACCAGCCCCTATGGAGAAAAAAGTGGTTCGGGACTATTTAGAAAAGCTGGATGTGCACAAGTCCATGGGGCCGGATGCGCTGCATCTCAGAGTGCTAAAGGAGTTGGCGGATGTGATAGCAGAGCCATTGGCCATTATCTTTGAAAACTCATGGCGATCAGGGGAGGTCCCAGACAACTGGAAAAAGGTTAATGTACCACCCATCTTTAAAAAAGGGAAGAAGGAGGATCCTGGGAACTACAGGCCAGTCAGCCTCACCTTAGTCTCTGCAAAAATTATGGAGCAGATCCTCAAGGATCAATTCTGAAGCACTTAGAGGAGAGAAAAGTAATCAGGAACAGTCAGCATGGATTCACCAAGGGCAAGTCATGCCTGACTAATCTAATTGCCTTCTATGACGAGACAACTGGTTCTGTGGATGAAGGGAAAGCAGTGGACGTGTTGTTCCTTGACTTTAGCAAAGCTTTTGACACCGTCTCCCACAGTATTCTTGCCAGCAAGTTAAAGAAGTATGGGCTGGATGAATGGACGATAAGATGGATAGAAAGCTGGCTAGATTGTCGGGCTCAACAGGTAGTGATCAATGGCTCCGTGTCTAGTTGGCAGCCGGTATCAAGCGGAGTGCCCCAAGGGTCGGTCCTGGGGCCGGTTTTGTTCAATATCTTCATAAATTATCTGGAGGATGATGTGGACTGCACCCTCAGCAACTTTCCAGATGACACTAAACTGGGAGGAGAGGTAGATACGCTGTAGGGTAGGGATAGGATACTGAGGGACCTAGACAAATTGGAGGATTGGGCCAAAAGAAATCTGGTGAGGTTCAACAAGGACAAGTGCAGAGTCCTGCACTTAGGACAGAAGAATCCAATGCACCGCTACAGACTAGGGACCAAATGGCTCGGCAGCAGTTCTGCAGAAAAGGACCTAGGGGTTACAGTGGACAAGAAGCTAGATACGAGTCAACAGTGTGCCCTTGTTGCCAAGAAGGCCAATGGCATTTTGGGATGTATAAGTAGGGGCATTGCCAGCAGATCGAGGGATGTGATTGTTCCCCTCTATTCGACACTGGTAAGGCCTCATCTGAAGTACTGTGTCCAGTTTTGGGCCCCGCACTACAAGAAGGATGTGGAAAAATTGGAAAGAGTCCAGTGGAGGGCAATAAAAATGATTAGGGGACTGGAACACATGAGTTATGAGGAGAGGCTGAGGGAACTGGGATTGTTTAGTCTGCAGAAGAGAAGAATGAGGGGGGATTTGATAGCTGCTTTCAACTACCTGAGAGGTGGTTCCAAAGAGGATGGCTCTAGACTGTTCTCAGTGGTAGAAGATGACAGGACAAGGAGTAATGGTCTCAAGTTGCAGTGGGGGAGATTTAGGTTGGATATTAGGAAAAAAACTTTTTCACTAGGGGGGTGGTGAAACACTGGAATGCGTTACCTAGGGAGGTGGTGGAATCTCCTTCCTTACAAGTTTTTAAGGTCAGGCTTGACAAAGCCCTGGCTGGGATGATTTAATTGGGGATCGGTCCTGCTTTGAGCAGGGGGTTGGACTAGATGACCTCCTGAGGTCCCTTCCAACCCTGATATTCTATGATTCTATGATTTGTATGTAAAAGTAATGAGAATGGTAGCAATAGCACATGCTAACACTATTATTTCTATTTCTATTTCTCACATGCCCTTTTGCCTTCCACCTCACCCTACCATCTCATGCTTGCAGTACAAACTGCTATTGGTTATTTAAATGCAAAGGTCATTTAGATAAAACCAAGCTATAGCTAAAATTGCCTTCTTCCTAATGAGCATGCCTGAGTATTTTAGTCACTTAAACCATATTTTGTTTTAGTCACAGAAAGCTGTTGTCTAGAGTGTGACACTCTTGGGTTATGATATATGCCTGGTCAAGCAGAGATTTTTACAGAGCAGAGGAGGAGAATAGGTTTGGAGATAGTTATCTAACCTTTGATCCAATTTTAATGTTTTGGCAGGAAAAGGCACTTCTATCCTCAGGGTAACCTACTGTGGGATTCTAACGAAATAATTATAATGTTGCCTGGAGAAATGGGGTTTTATTACTTTAACAGGCTGATAGGATGGAAGGGCTCCCTTTTCCATGATAAAGCTATTTTTAAGGAATAGTATTCCCTCTAGCCAGGCAATCTGCGGCCCATCAGGGTAATCTGATTGTGGGCCACGAGACATTTTGCTGATTTTGTTTGTCTGTAGGCATGGCCCACCGCAGCTCCCAGTGGCCGTGGTTCGCCATTCCTGGCCAGTGGGAGCTGCGGGAAGCGGTGGCCAGCACGTCCCTGCAGCGAATCACAGCCACTGGGAGCTGCAGGCAGCCATGACTGTGGACGATCAATGTAAACAAATTGTCTTGTGGCCTGCCAGTGGATTATCCTGACGGGCTGCATGCGGCCTGCAGGTTTCCCACCACTACTGTAAGTAATGGCTGCTATGACTCTACAAGGACATGTGACCAGGCCACATGATGCTGCCCTCCATCTTGGGATGTCAGTACTTTTCCACAAACTGACCTGGGAACCAAGCTTTGAAACAAAGGGTTCCCACCATATACTAAAACTATATCAGGCAGGGAGTGACATCATCTGGGGATCTTCACTCCCCACACAAAACGACTCCTGGAAACACCTGAGGAACAAAAACTGAACTGAGGGAAGTGCTGGACCCAGGCTAAAGGGATTTCTAGCCTGTGTATGAAAGACCTGGGGATTCCAAGCTGTAAAGCAAGTGCAGCTTGCCCCTTAAGAATCTGCAGCCTGCATGTATCATTTTTAGGGCGAGAATCTGCTATTAATATCCAATCTAGTATATTAAGCTTAGATTGTGCTTTTGTTTATTTGCTAGGTAATCTGCTTTGATCTGTTTGCTATCACTTATAATCACTTTAAATCTATCTTTTGTAGTTAATAAGCTTATTTTATGTTTTGATCTAAACCAGTGAGTTTGGAGTGAAATGTTTGGGAATCTTAGCTCAGAGGGCCTATTGCATTTCCACTCCACATTGAGAGGCAGGCAAACTATGAGCTTACGCTGTACAGTTCCCTGTACAATGCAAGACAGTATAATTTTGGGTTTATACACGGGGGTGGGGGAAGGAGCCTGGGGAGCTGGGAAATTGGCTGGTGTTTGTTGTTTCCACTCAGGTAGCACCACCTGCTGTCATGTTGGATAATAACGGTGCCTGGGTTAGGCTGGATGTGTCCCCACCCAGCTGTGTATCTTAGAGGGGTGCAGTGGTTCCCCCAGCTCTCAGACTGCACTCCAGGGGTGACAACCCATCACAGGTCCCTAATGTAGTGCCAGATGCTTCTATCCTTACTTATAATAACTAGTCCCATTGACATCAGTAGTAGTACTCTTGCCAGGTCCTTAGCAGTATCAGTCCCATTTTATGGACACATTCTGCTCATCTCACTCATAGGATTAGTCCTATTGACTTCAATTGAACAACTTACATCAGAAAAGTGAGCACAGTTTGGCACTTAGTGGTGACTAGCACTACGCAACTTGAAAGACATGAGGGGAAACAGTCATCTACCATAGTATACATACACCCATTATAATTTCATTCAGAACAAGATTCTCTTTAAATATTTAAACTGGCTCACAGCACTATTTAAAAGCCTAAATTATTTTACTATGAATGAAGTCTCGTGCCTCTAGGAAATGACAAGGTATGAACGAGTGTGGGACATTCAGGGGAAAAAAGCATTTTATGCTGTAATCACAATTTCTATTCATTAACTAGAGGAATAATTTCATTGCGACTGTGGCTTAGATTCTTATTCAATAAGCGTATTGAGAATAATGTGGTGGTGGGGGGGAATAAATGGTAAGAGAGCCTTTAGACTCAGTCCAGAGGATGGGATGGTGCAACTACCTGTTGCCCCAAGAAGAAATGGTGACTCAGTTTCAGTTCCTCCAGCGCCTACATCCTGCTTTTGGAGAGGGGGAAAAAAGAAAGGAGGGGTAAATTATTTCACCCATTTTGATGGGGCATTTGCTTGCCCTGCTACTGACCTGTGTGTGTATATATGTACTGTCAAAGTTTGACTCAGACTCACAGTTTATCAGACCACTCTGTTTTATTAGCAAAGCTGCTCTGCTAATACATTTAGAAGTGAGCCCCCCGAGTGGGGCTTGTGTCTTTTAATTTATACAGTTTTTTGGAGAACAAGTTACAGAGAACTTACAGACAAAAGAAGAAAAAGATTTTAGTCACCACCCTTCGAGATCCCTGAGACCACTCATGTATCTTCAATTACCTGCCACCCTTAACAATCTCCTTTAACAGCTTCCAGTTAACTTAACTAATTGCCCTTCATACCTTCCATTCTGATGCCTGCTTCTTAGACGTGCTGGCTCTATCTTAATTGCTTCTCCATTCAAAAGCTAACTGTCCCTACCTGTGCTCCCTCAGATACTTTGTAACATGTTTTGGCATGCCCCCTCATATATAATGTATCCAGCATGTCCCCTTATACAACGTTATACTTATACAATGTTATACTTCCACAGTACCACGGGAGTCAGGGCAAGTGCATCAGGCATGCATTTTGTGCTCTCTTTGCCTTCCTTTCCCATGTGTCAAGCTCTGATTTAAGCAGCCCTACTGCAGTTGCACATGGCAGGGCGTGTGGCCTTGCTCTCCCCCTGCCCCTACTCACTGGCATTGCTATATTTCTGGAAAATCAAAATCTAGCCCAATTAAAGTTTTGTGCTCAAGAGCGGTGCCAAATTTACAACAACAGAGACTGCACTTACTGTGTTCTGTCACCCTTTCAAGTGACCACTACAGATAAGGATCCAAACAAATTGGTTCCAATCCAGCACCTTTCACAATCACTAAATTCATTAAAGGAAAAGCTTCCTAGAAGTGTTAGGAAAGATGTAGCGGTGTTAAGTACAGAGAAGATTTTCCCCATGCTGTGTGTCTCCAGTGTACAAATATATATTCTTTGCTCAGTGAGACAGTAACAATTATTGGCACTGGTCACAATGGTGCCCTACAACCCTTCTGAGATGAAAGCATGTTCTAATCTAGGAAACCATTTTCTATATTTACATAAATCTGAGAACATTTGAAGTTAGGGCTATGAAGGAGATAACCTTTTTAGGTAAGGTTATTTTTTGGCTTGAACAAAAATAGTTTTAATTTATTCAGTGCCAGAACTTGGTAGTCATAAATGGAAATTTTACTAGGACAGTTAATTCAGATTGGATTACGTGCACGGTCATGTGATTTTAAGACCAAATAAAGGACTACACATGGAAACCAATGATAAATACAAAGTATATCAAAACAAGACGGAGGAGCTTTATCTTGAGTAAAATGGGGATGAATGCTAAATTATATCTATGCTCTTCATTACACATTAAGAGGTAAAAGAAACACATTAATTTAGCCTCCTTTGGAAGTTTGCTAACGTTTGAAACACACTCCAAAGAGAAAAATATAATGGACTGAAGGAGATTAAACAAAATTTTAACCTAAAAAAAAAAAAAGCAGGCAGATACATCTGCAGAAGATTAAGATCTAAACAAACAATGAAGGCAGTGGGCCAGCAGATAGCCTGGCTTCAAAGTTAATGAATATCCACAGCTCCCACTTACATCAACTGAAGTTACATAGGCTTAGTTAGTACTTCTGAAAATCAGGCCCTATGATATGCAAGTTCAGACACCCAAAATTAGAATCCACTTTTGAAAACCTGGCTCCCTCTCGGTACCCTGGCTTCCTCCCCTTTATGAAGACCTGTAATCTACACATGATATTTAGAATGAAGGGTTATGGAGTGTTTTAGCTCCATTTCAACAGTATGACTTAAAAAAAAACCCAGTTACATTTTATCGGAAATATGAATTAAGAAGATACAAACAGCAGATGTAGATTTCAAGAGAGAAAAACAGCTGCCAAACCACAACAAGCTAGTCTCCAATTATGGTATCCATGTATAAAATGAAAATGCAAAGGACCTGGGATTTAAATATCAATTTTATTTTTGCATAATTAAACCCATCCATCAACCACAATGCCAGCCAGAATTTCCAACAAATTATGAGCTTATTACTGTCACTATTGAAGAAAATAGGCTGATTCTGGAAGCATGCGTGCACAAACTGCCCTCCTGCCCACACATCCTGACATCTTTTCCTGAGTTGGATTTTATTCCTCTTGTTTAAATGGGAGGGGCTTGTGTCAGTTTTTAAAGCAAGGGTCATCAATCCTGGAACTCCCTTCTACACTGTGTTGCAAGAGAACCCAGATTCTCTGACCTTCATGACATCCTGCAAGGTTGATTTATTTTGCCAGGTGTCAGTTTGCATAGATTTCCGGGAGGAGAGACTTTTCAGCAGGGAGTAAGAAAGGTTTAAAGACCATGTGATCATTCTGACATTGCAATCAGATGCTGTACAATCATTAGAAGGGACTGGATAGGGGTTTTTATAGAGTTAAATATATATTAAAGAAAGGCTATATTTTGAAAGGTGCTAAATGACAAATTCAAGGTTTGCACTTAACAGAAGTCCCATTCAAGCCAAAGAAAGTTGAGGATGTTCAGCATCACACTGTAAACCGGTGGTTCTCAACATATTTACCACATCCAATACTACCTATATGGCCCTGAGGATGTCCCATGGGCCGCAGCTGCGTGCCGACTGAGCCACAGGTTGAGAACCATTGCTGTAAACATTCAGCACTTCACAGGTGCAATCTCTAAACGCTGAGTGCCCAAAGCTGTATATGAGTACCCAGTGTTTTGTGTCTGAGGATCTAGAGAGCTTGACATAGAAATACAAGATAGTATTTCAGTGTGATCATGTCACAAACAGCCTGTGGATTTTTCAGTTGACATTTTAAATCCAAGATTGAAAGACACAAATTTTAGCTGTAGTGATTCTTGGATTAGTTGGATAAGGTAGGAGGGAAATGAAATCTATAAGTAGTTCACAGGTTCTTGTCAAGGTGAAAGGCTGAAATATATGAAAAAATAAGCACTAAAAATGTGGGATGTTTCAATTGTACAAAAAGAAAAGGAGTACTTGTGGCACCTTAGAGACTAACCAATTTATTTGAGCATTTGAGCATTTGAGCTCACGAAAGCTCATGCTCAAATAAATTGGTTAGTCTCTAAGGTGCCACAAGTACTCCTTTTCTTTTTGCGAATACAGACTAACACGGCTGTTACTCTGAAACCTGTCAATTGTACAAGCAACCAAAGCAGCAACCACAGACCACATGTTTTATCTTTCCTGGTACTCTGTGTGGGCAATAGGCACCTGCTATTTTTAGCAATGAGAGCAAGTTGTGACAGATACTAAACTGCTAGACAAACATTAGTCACTGCAGAACTAAACATAAAAGCCGTATACGGAAAGAGATATATAATACATTGCAAAAATAAAAGCAACAAATGTTTAACCAAAACAAAACCCCACACACAATGCACCAAGCACTAACCCCCATTAAAGAGAAAGCAAGCCAGTATAAGAGAGGAATTCAAGCTTGAACTCACATAATAGAAGAACACAATGTGGTACCCAGAGACTTCCCACCCACTCCCAGAAGAGACAGACCCCATATTAGTAAGAGAAACTGAAAACTGAAATGCAAAGACAGCTGTAACTCACATAGACTCGCTGTCCAGCACAAAGTGCTGATCAAAACCAAAGCTGTACAAGAGAAATTGGAAAATAAGGCAAAAATTAACACTATAGGCCAACACCAGCATAAAATTCCAGATGTAAAGGTTCTCCTGCTGTTACTAAAGTTATCTAACGGTTATTTGAGACTCTAATTTGTTTAGTTATCCTGCTTGTGTTGATTACACAAAATTAAAGTCCCAATCAACATCATAATAGCTCCTTTCTTGGCTCAGTGTAGGAGGAGTGAGTTTCCTCCAGAGGCCTTCTGCATGGAGTGCCTGACATACACTGTTGGCTACCTGCCATACATACTGTGAGCACCCCTGCCGTGTAACTCAATTGGTTGCCCACTGCCTATTCAGATACATCTTGGGCAGCAAAAAGAAAGCAATATCAGACATGCTCTACACATTACATCTGGATTAAAAGGAAAAACTGACTAGAAACATGAGATTTTCCCTACTTAATTGCTGTCTCCATCAAACACAGAAGTGTTTTTCAACTAAGAAAGGCTACACAGGAAAGCGACTAGGGGTCAGGACCTCCTCTGAAGTCTTTCCATGTGTAAAATGCAACAACATCTGTTCCTCCAAGTATGGAATGACAGTGTACAATAGGACAGGAGAGCGGGAAAGAGAGATTATCTTGATTCGGTAGTCTACACAGAAAATACAGATGGAAAAAAAAATAAAACCCCAACACATTTTAGGTTACCTAGTTCATCTCTCACACAAGAAAGAAAATATATAAAAGCATTGCATGATTTTTCTTCACTGGGCTTCTTAAGGGTTTTGTCCTTTGTTTTAAACATTTCTGGTCAAGGAGCTTCCACAATTTTCCTTGGAAGATTACTGAATAGTATAATAAACTTCTCTGTAAAGAAGGTGCTCCTCCCACCCTAGGCTTATCCAGACTAAGCTTATTCATAACGTAGTCCCATTATTCCTAGTCACAGTTCCTTTGTACCCAACAGAGCTCTAGTCTCTAAGGTGCCACAAGTACTCCTTTTCATATTTAGCTCTTGACATCCTTCCTCCTAGAGCGATCCCTCCTGTCTCCTAATAATTTTTCATTCTCCTCTCTGAACTTCTGCCAACGAGTCAGTGTCTGCTACTGAAGTGCCCAGAACAGCAAGCAATTTTCCATTCAGTGCTTATTCCCTACATTCACATTCCTTGGAATATTGCATATGATATTATATAGAGTGCTTCTGATAACAAGTCATATCTAACTCTGGGTTCTCTCCCCCAGGCTCAGGTGGCAGCTGGACTTAGACGGGCTACTGTTGTACAATTTTAGGTGTGTTATTACATTTGTGCTGTTCTTGGATGCTAACGTAGCAGTTGTACCCTCCCCGTCTCAACCCAAATCTGCAAGAAAAGTGCTGCAGTTTATTATAGATAGGAGCTGTATCCTTATCTTGGTCACTGCAAGATTAGATTGCTGAAAAACAACAAACTCTGCATGGAGTGACATGAGGACTACTAAGAAATTGAAGCTAATGCAGTTTGCCACAGCCCGTTTATTAAATGGAGTCTCACACTGGGAGTATGTTATACCAGAGCTTTAGGGTTTTCACTGGCTGGCAACAGGCTTCTGGGTAGAATTACTATTCCTAGCTTTTAAGGCCAGAAGATCATCTACTCCGTCTTCCTGTCAGGAAATAGAATTCCATTCAGTTACCCCTGTACTGAGCTCCAATAACTTGTGTTTGGCTAAAGCATTCCTTCTAGAAAAGGCATCCAGTCTGAATTTGATGACATCAAAAGATGGAGAATCCACCACTTTCCTTGGCAGTTCCAATGGTTAATCATCCTCTGTTAAAGCTTTGCACCCACTTTCTAATTTGAGTTTGTCTGGCTTTGGGATCCAGCCAATGGTGGTTCTTATGCGTTTCTCTGTTAGATTAAAGAATTCCTTAGTATGCAGTGTTCTCTCCTTGTAATGGTACTTATACACTGTAGTCAAGTTACCCCTCAATCCTCTTGTTGATAAGATGAGCTGATTGAGCAATTTTAAGTCTTCCACTAAGGCAGTGGTTCCCAAACTTGCCCCGCCGCTTGCGCAGGAAAAGACCCTGGTGGGCCAGGCCAGTTTGTTTACCTGCCACGTCTGCAGGTTCGGCAAATCGCGGCTTCAGTGGCCGCAGTTCATTGCTCCAGGCCAATGGGAGCTACCGGAAGCGGCAGCTGGTACATTCCTCGGCCTGCGCCACTTCCAGTGGCTCCGATTGGCCTGGGGCAGCGAGCCACGGCCACTGGGAGCCACAACTGGCTGAACCTGTGGACATGACAGGTAAACAAACCGGCCCGGCCCACCAGGGGCTTTCCCTGCACAAGCGGTGGAAGAATTTTGGGAATCACAGCACTAAGGCACTTTCTTCAGCTCTCAAATCATTTTGGCTTTTTTCTGTACCTCTCCAATTGCTCAGTCTTCTTTTTAAAATGTTGACACCAGAACTGGATACCGTATTCCATTGTCCATTTCACCAATGCCGTACATAAGAGGTAAGAGTCACCCTCTCCTCGCTACTCCTCTGATTATACATACAAGGATAGCATTAGATCCAGTGGCGGATTACTGTACCCAACCAATTGGAGAGCCCCACAGGAGTGACTGGAACTCTAGCCACAGCCCCTGCTCCTCCTCTCCCCCCAGCAGCCCTGCCTCCAGCCCAACCAAAGAAACCTGTGTGGAGGTGATGAGCAATTCCCGTCGCCCTGAGGCAGAGCTGGCTGACTGCTGCTTGTCCAAGCCTCACACTGAGGTGGCCCAAGGATCTCCCACCCTGCATGCTGGATAAAGACCCCACCCCAGCCCCACGCTGGACTGAAGCACCTCTCCAATGTGGCGCTGGACTGAGCCCCTCTCCCCCCCCCCCCACCAGGCACGGAGCTCACCTGAGCCCCTCTCCCCTCCCCGGCGTGGCGCTGCTCTGAGCCCCCTCAACCCACTCCCATCCCTGGCGTGGTGCTGCTCTGAGCCCTCTCCCTTCCTTCCCACCCCCGTGTGGCACGGAGCTCCCCTGAGCCCATCTCTCTCCTGCCCCCGCACAAAGCTGGCCTTCTCTGCTCCTTCGTGTGGGGCTGACCTGAGCCACTCGCTGAAGCCCTCATCTTCCCTGCACAGGGCTGGCCCGAGACCCACTGCTCATAACTGCCCCGCCCCAAGGCCCACCACTCATCTGCCCCCCTCCTTTTTGGAAAAACTGGACATTTGTCCCATTTGCTCTTGCGAATTGGTGATCAGTTGGCGAGAGCAAATGGGACAAATGCCCAGTTTTGCAAAAAAAGTTAGGACGTCTGGGGCCAAAATGAGACATATGTCATGCTAGGCCAGGGGTCCCCAAACTAATTTAGTCACGTCCCCCCTTACCCAGTCCATACCCCCTCCATCTCCAGGAGAAGGGCAGGAGTGGGGCCGGGGCCCACAGTCAGGGGCTGAGAGTGGGTGTGTGGCCGGGAGCAGAGCCACAGCCGGTGGGAGGGCCATAGCAGAGCTGGGAGAGGGCTGGGCCCTGCCATGCCCCCCCCCCCCGAACAGTCCTCTGTGCCCCCTTAGCGGGGTGTGCCCCACGGTTTGGGAACCACTGCCCTAGGCTGTGGTAAGAACTGCACAAAGAGCCCAGACAGTTGTGGGGGAGCTCCAGAACCTGCACCTGCCTTGGACAGGGGGCTGGAGTGCCAGACAGCAACCCCCAGCCCTTGTCCCTGCCCCCCCTCCCAGGACACGCCACCCAGGGCAGGTGGAGGGACCAGGGTTCCCCATAGTGGCCCAGACTCCCTGGACAGCTCTTACCATGGCTTGGTGTCTGGTCAGGCCAGGGGATGGAGCCTTGGGGGAAAAGGGGAGGAGCAGGGGGTGGGACCTCATGCCTGGAGGGGATGTGGTGGGCCCAAGTGTTCTTCGTTCCCACTGCCCCAATATATCTTAATTTGCCTCTGATTAAATCGTTTTTGCTATAGCATTGCACTGGCAGCTCATGTTCTGTTGCTTATTCCCTACAGTCCCTAGATCCTTTTCAGAGTCACTGCTTGCCACAATATAGTCCCCCATTCTGTAATTGGGCCTGCAAACCTACACTGGCCTGGGCACAAAGTTGCAAACAGCTTGAGTCCAGATTTCCTGTGAGACGGTAATACTATGCATTGCCAAATTGCTTCAGAGGTCAACAGAAGTTAACAAGGGAGGTTGTGGAATCCCAGTCATTGGAGTCATTTTTGAGAACAAGTTAGACAAAACACCTCTCAGGGATGGCCTAGACGAGGGTTTCTCAACCCATAACTGAGTCACCAGAATGTCTGAAAAAGTAGCGTGGCAGCTCCTGTCCCAAGAGGCTGGCTGGGCTCGACTCCCTGCTCCAGGCACAGCAACCTCTGGGGTCCCAGTGACACTCAGTTCTGGCCCAGCCGTCATGATAATGCAAGGCCACAACCACAGCAGGGCAAGTGGGGCAGCCGCTCAAGGTACAAAGCCTTGGGGGAGGAAAAAACAGGGTAGTGGGGGGTGGAGCCACAAGGCCCTCCAGATTTCTGACCTCCATTTAGCACAGAGGTTTTCAAACTGTTTGAAATGAAGATGCTTACTTGCTACTGCCCAGGGGAGCATCTCATGGCAGCCAGGCTCTGTGGGTAGGGGCAGCTCCAGGAGGAATTGTGCTACCCACAGTGTCCCATTTTTCCACGCTCCCCACTGTTGTACCAATAAAATAAAAACCAGCAGGATCTTATTAAAGGGAAAAAAGGCAAAATACCACATTTATTGTGAATACAGAAAGAATCATAGTAAGCAGTTAGTTATAGTTATAACATTCCATTCAATCTCATATTTATTCACACATTCATTCATACAAACACACACACACACACACACACACACACACAGGTTCTGCAAGGTTGTTATCATAGTTACCAGCCTTAGAGTTGCTCATGCCAAGCCACTGGCCATGTGGCCTGGACATGAGGAGGGAGCAGGGCCTTGTCAAATGCTCATCTGATGCTCCTGGAAGTTGGTTTGCAGAATCAGACCCCAAAGTTCTCACTTTTTAGAGTCTATTTTTATAGGAATTTCTTCCTATGCCAGTCTATGGGAATTGCTTCATCATGCTGTTGCTGAATCAATCAGCAGATAGCACATTCCTGACGGCTCCAAGATGTTATCTTGTTCTTTGGTTCTCCCATTCTTGAGGCTGTTGGGTGGATTCCAGTCTGCCCTCCGGGGGGGGTCCTCTGGTTATTTCCACTTGACGCCTTCTTCAGCCGATGGACACTGGATTCTTAGGCTGGCACCCCCCTGATCATTCAGTTATTATCCACACCAAGCATCCATCCACATACATCCTCTAGCTCTATTTTAATCACAATTGTTAATACAACAAAAGGGTGCGGAGTCTCTGGGTGCTGTTTCTGTTGTTAGAGTATTGCTTTGAGTCTCTCTTTCTGTGAATTGCTTTGAGAATAGACTCTGTCTTAGAATGTACTAACACAATTAGCAGCTTGCAAGTTTCACACATAGAGGGAGAGAAACAGTTCCAAAAACCAAGAGACCTCTTAATTAGTAATACCCTGGAATTTAAACTCTGGAGAATCAAACTCATTTGTGATTTTAATACAGAACTTCTTTAATATGATCCAACACCACTTTGCACCATGGGTAGCTGTCCTGATCGCCCAGCTGTAGTTACACCCTGGGTGCAGAAACCCCAGAGATTGTAACATCCGGAGTGGAGAGCCAACCGCAGCCAGCCTCAGAGCACAACTGCTGCCCCTGTGGGGCACTTAATAATATTGAGAGACTTTGTCTAATGGACACTTATGAATACATCTATAAAATTAAAGAACATATTTGCTGCCACTTGAATTTCAATTACATTACTATTGGGAGGAGCTCTTCTAGCAATTACAGGTTTCTTCTTGTTTAATCCATGTCTAAATTTTGGATAATCTCCCCTTTTAGTTTTTCCACATTAGTTCTTTATTTTATACTGTTTTTCTAATCAATATATCCTTATTATCATCTCTCTGTCCCCAGTGGTATCCACAACACCTATTTTAGCATAACTTGATCCTATAATTATTTCCAAACAGAATATATGAATTCTATATATTTTCATTTTAGAAAATCTTCATCATGCAAATCAAGAGTCATGTTAAACTATAACAAAATACCCAAGTTACAATTATTTTTACACACCTTCTAATGAGTACGTTGTGTGTGTGTGTTTGTTTGTGTTTTTACACAAAGACCAAATTATTTAGGTTGACGTAAGGGTCATTTAGGGTCAGACATTCTGGAGTGAGGAAATATAAGCCTTTTTTAGTTCCCTGTGCAAATTCTGCTTCCTTGTGCATCCAATATAAGGCAGGGTTCACAGAAAGAAAAAAAAAAAGTGATTGTGCCATTAAAGAGTATAATCATACTCGTACACAGTGAGAGACCAACCCTTTTCCCTCCTTCCTAATGCAAGTCATTAGTGTTTTCATAACTCATTTTGGTGCATGGTTATACTTTCATGTATCTGGGATGGTGGTTTTTTTGTTTTAAAGATATATCTAACAAAAATACACATCGTGTGCAAGTAGAGGTCCCAAGCCTAAACTGTCAGTTTTGGCTAGGTTTAAGCCTAGATTGCTCAGAATTTGCTTGGTTTTGAAAAGATATTAAAATGTAATCTGCATAATATAACTCCCCACCCCTCGCACCATCTTTCACCAAACCCAATACCTGTTAGCAAAGAAGATCCACGTTTTCTACTACTATTTCCACAGAATTCCTTTTAGTTTGTCTTTCCAGAACCTGCCACTCATGAGAAGCTCAAGTGGGTGGATCTATTTTTGTCACTGCATTGGATTACAGACTGGCTGACTATAATTGACCCTAGTTAGTTTTTGGGACTGGTATAGTGTGAATTATGAGCTATGTAGCACAAGTGTACTGTGTCAGTTTCCTTTTCAATCAAGACTACTTTCTCTATTACACTTGATACTCTGTGACAAAAGTGTACAGGTGTCAGAAATTAATGTGATTTAACGCCAGTGTGAATTTAAGACAAGGTCACAGGTTGAAGTGCAGGAAATGCCACATTACCATAAAGATCAAAATTTGGTCATATCCGGTAGTTGCAAGTCTCTATGGAAACACTTGGATCAGTAGTGCTGAATTGCTTTGGCCAATGAGGAAAAAATCTTGGCTGCATTTGAGTTAACAGTTCACTTGCTTCTTCCTAAAGAAATTGATGGGAGTTGTGCACTATGAGAACTGTATTATTAAATATTGTCAAGGACAGTGTTGGAATTAATAATATTTGAAATTATGATTACTAATACAGGAAATCACCAAATACTAATTTAACTATAAATTCCTTTATTAAATCCAAAGGCCAAATGGGACTTTATGCAATTGCTTTAAACACGCTTAAAAATCCTAAATAATAAGCAATTTACTACATCGAAACAGTAACAAATAATTTATAAGTATTTGATCAAGATACTGACAAACGGGCTAGACCAGGGATTAGCAACCTTCGGCACGCGGCCCATCAGAGTAAGCCCCCTGGCGGGGCGGGCCGGTTTGTTTACCTGCCATGTCCACAGGTTCAGCCAAACGCGGCTCCCACTGGCCACGGTTTGCCACTCCAGGCCAATGAGAGCTGCGAGAAGCAGCAGCCAGCACATCTCTCGCCCTGCGCCACTTCCCACAAACAAACTGGCCCAGCCCGCCAGGGGGCTTACCCTGGAGGGCCGCGTTCCAAAGGTTGCCAATCCCTGGGCTAGCTGAAGAGGTGCTTAGACCATGCTGGTTTGCTTCAGTGTGGTCAGGTAGGTATTAGCAATGAACCCTTTAAGAGCTGACTTTTTATTCCTTTTAACAAACAAATGATGTCATTGCCAATTACTGACTTCAGCTAAAAACCAACTTGAGACAGTTTACCCTTATGTCCAGTCTTAATCCACATAAGGTTTATAACCTTCTTTCTCCCCAAGACCTTTCCTCCCCCTCCTCCTTGCTGTCCAACAGTTTTTTCATTGCACCAGGGTTCACATAGATATGTGGGATGGGAAGGTTCATGCTGGCTCAGTTTAAGACAGATTCTCTTTGATTGCAGATGGTTTTAAATCAGTCACTCCTATCAGTTCGAGGTCTTCTTTTTAGAAACTTCCCCTTATTTCATTAGTTATTCTTTGAATCAGACATCCTTCCTACAATTTATTCCTTTTGACCTTAAAACATTATTTTTAAGGCCCTCCCTCTTACTAGTCAGGGCCTTTCTTTATAAACACATTTCCTTAACCAATAAGCTAACTTTATTTTTTTAATTTTAAACTTATCCCTAGCTCTAACAATCTGTAGGATAAGTACTGTTATTTTTTGTATGCATAAATCAAAAAATAAGTGGTCTAAAGATGGTCGGTCAGTTCTTTCAGGATTCTGTTAAGAGTGCATGGTTAATGTCAAATTCCACTGTATTTCACATAGAATTATGCGCAAAGCCAGCTGTCTCTCTGGTCAAAGCAGAATCCTAATATACACAATGGTATTTCCAAGGTACTGAATATATGGCACTTTACCATCTATGCTTGCTGGAATTATGTATAGCATGACTTTTATTAATAGCTGGAAACTCATGTTCCCCCATTAAGGAGCCATGTTTAAGAGACCTCTGTTCGAAGATTTTATTAGATCAGGCTGTCTTGTCATATTATTACCCTCCAGACATATGGAACTGCACAGCCTCATAGCCTTAATGGCTGGATCCCAAGAGAACTATAACAAATTGCCTTCGAGCTAATCAGTGACTAACCCTCTTGCAGTAAACTACGAGGGGAAGTGTGATGCTCTGTACCTCAGGGGAAAACACCCAGCAGCCCGATGTTCATTCTTGTAAAATGATTGTGTGGTATCCAATGCAAGGTTTGTCATGTCGGGTATCTTCGGAAGGCTCATGATGCACCGAGCATGGTTGTTACAGTAATGTTATAGGTTATAATTTCATGTATGGAGTTATGAGGCTGAAAATGTATCCTCGTGACTTAAAATAAGCCCAGGCAAAAACTCTCCAAGAGCAGAGAGGCAATTCACACCTCATCAGGGCAGGTATGGGACAAACCCAGCCCAGACTCACAGAAGAAAAGACACTGGCCTAGGCAGCAACAAAAGGATCTGTTGGACTCTCAAGTGAGTCACCCCCCTTGTTTTGGCCAGTTTGGGACTGCAAGGAGGTAATGCTCACCTGACTCTGAAGGGGGGTGGGGGAGAGGTGAAGCCACGATGGAAGAAAGAACATGATAAAAGGGAGAGACTTTGCCATGCTCTCTCTCTCTCTTTCACTTACATCTACAGACACCACACCAAGCAACCGAAGCACTGATCAAAGGGGAGAGCCTGGCTGAAGAGCCACCAGACAGCCTGTGGTGAGAAGCATCTAAGTTTGTAAGGGCACTGAAAGCGTTAAGATCAGTTTAGAATGCGTCTTGCTTTTATTTCATTTGACCAAATCTCACTTGTTATGCTTTGACTTATAATCACTTAAAATCTATCTTTATAGTTAATACATCTGTTTATTTTACCCGAAGCAGTGCATTTGGTTTGAGGCATGTCAGAGTCTCTCCTGGGGACAACGAGCCCGGTACATATCCATTTCTTTGTTAAACTGACCAACTCATATAGGCTTGCAGCATCCAGCTGGCATAACGGGACACTGCAAAATGGAGGTTCCTAGGGTTGTGTCTAGGACCGGAGATATTGGCTAGTGTCATTTGGTTGCACAATCTAAGGAGCAGCTTACATGCCAGAGGCTGTGTGTGTGTGAAGAGCCCAGGAGTGGAAGTTCTCACAGCACAGCAGGGGTAAGGCTGGCTCACAGAGTCAAGGATTGGAGTGACCTAGCAGATCACCAGTCCAGATAACACCAGAGGGGAATATCACAGGCAGGTCTTATAAGGTATCATTTTAAATCTCAATTTGCTAGTCAAGATTGTTCTGATAAAATTGCAGCAATACTCTGTAAAGTTACAAGATTTCCCTGTATGATTTTAACACTGTGTGTTCCAAACCCTACAGCCCTGCCCAAGCAGAAGTCAGCAAACAGGTCTGTCCTAGGCAAAGAAATGTGTGCTCTGCTTAATTTGCATTTAAGCAGCAAATAGAGTCATCAAGTAGGAAGGGAAACAAAGAAAGCTCAAACAGGTGTAGAAGATGTCTGAAACGGAAGTGTCTGAATAATTATTTGAGATAATAAACTGCCAAATTAGTCCCTTTAAGAAATAACAGACTTCAAATATTTTGTACTCTCTAGGTGAGGGCTGGGCAGAATAGGACATACATTTCTGGCAGGGAAATCTGGTACTGGGGATGTTAGGATCACCCTGCAAAATAACCAATGCTGGTGAGAGCAAGAGCGTAACCCAGGTGTGGCTGGGAGGCTGCAACTACAAAGACACTCAGCTTGTGGCTTGGGTGGTGGAAGGCTGTTTGTGAGTGCCTGAGGTGGGAGCTACTTCACCAAGGCAGGGGTGACCCTGCTGCCCATTAGTCTGGATTGTACTGTGGTATATTATAAATTCCTAAAGCAACTCTTTTAGAAAAACTTCTAATCTTGATTTTAAAATAGTCAGGGATGAAGAGTTTACCATGACCCTTGGTAAATTGTTCCAATGGCTAATTACTTTCACCATTAAAAACATATGCCTTATATGCAGTCTGAAAGCAGGTCAGCTAACCTGAGTTAAGAACCCATTTATTTATTTTTTATTGCAGTGTAGATACAGCTGGTCTGTGTGTGTGTTCCTTGGCCACCCTGCCAGCTCTTGCTGACACTGTGAGCAACTTCTGGGCACTCACTCAATTGCCACCCTTTTCTAGGCTCAGGGTCCTCTAGCGTGTTGTCTTTGATCTTTCTCTTCTCACCTTGACAAGACAGCTAGGGCACCAGAGGAGTCGCGTCTTCAGGACCATAAGCCTGACTATCATGTTTGTGTATTTGTTGGGATGCTCCTTATTTAGAGCATTGATTTACCTTTCCTGCTTGGTTCCCCTGACAATCCCTTTTGACCTAACTCCACAACAAATAACCTATCATGAACGCACATAGACATGCAGCATATTAATAAAAAATACAGGTAAGTTCATCACACACAGTAATGCTGAGCATACCAGCCTCATGCCCCTCCCCTCCGTTTCCAGCAAACGTCTCTGCCAGAGAGATATTCTTGTTTACATGTTGCTTTGAAGAGACAAAGATTGTCTATTAGGTTGAGATCTAACTTTAGGTTTCCACAGATACTGTAGGTGATGGGTTCTCTATAAAAGCCTAGACAAGCTAGGTTCCATTTCTCTTCTGATTCCCTACGTTAGGCTGCTGTTCAGTAACTACACATTGGCTTAGACACAGTTTAAGGAGAATATTTATTCACTGATTTAAGGTCTGATGCTGCAATCATGAGTATGGCAGTTTTGGAGCACAGTCTGGGAAGTGAACATCTCTCTTTAATGTGTGACCTGACATAGTAATACTTTAACATGGTGTTTCTAATGGGAGCAGTACTGAAAATTATAAGATGAAAGGTATTCAAAATAGGTTTCACCATTTAAAATAAAAGAATCTGATAGATGTTCAGAAAGGAAACAACTTATTGCACAAATTGCAATATCTTTTCTGCTTGAAAGGAGGACAGTCTTGTGGTTAAGAACTAGACTGAGATGGAGACAGTCTAGGTTCAGTTTCCAGCACTGGCACAGACTACATGTGTGACAGTGGACAAGTGAATCACTTCATACCTCAGTTCCCAAACTGAAGTGGGAATAGTAATACTGTTGTAATTCACAGGAGTGCTGTGAGATTAATTTGTTTGTGTTCTGAGGTGTGCAGATACTATGGTAATAGGCATTGTACGGGGCGGGGGGAGAGGGGGCATCTCCAGTCAGGCCAAGGGAGCCACAAGTGGGGAGAAGGCAAATTCCATGCCTACCTTGGTTTGCAGTTGGGGGGAGGGGGTACGGGGGAAATGCCCAGGTAGGTCCTTATAAGTAACAAGATATATAATGCTTATACACCCTGGTTTATTGTATGAGCATCATGAATGGGTTCAATATTTATTTTTAAAAGAGGGAGGGGAAAACACATGCAGTTTTCCTAGGGAAGAAACTCACTCAGTTGTCTTTATTTTACAAGAAGCTAAATAGATCACATTCCAGGGAAATACTGCAGAGATGCGGCCCATATAAATATTTGTTAACAACAGGAGAGTTACACACACCGTACTGAACACTGAAAATTCCTCCAAATTAAGAGGATTGGGACTTGCTTGCCTTATTTGTTCTACTCCTATCATACACAAAAACAGATGTTCCAAATAGACATTTCTCCCTATTAACTACTTAAGTTTCCTCTCAATAGTATCAGATCACCCCATGAGAGAAGATGCGTGAAAGAAATATCAATTAATGGGATCAGCCAGGCAACCTTGGCTCCATTAGCAAGTTTTATATCAAGAGTCTCAGGCCAGCCTCCACAGGTTAAGGCTACAGTTTTCTTCAGGCAATGGCTGGTTCCTCCTTATGCTAAGATAAAAGGAAGACACAGAAGCAGAGCCTGAAGAGTTAATCCTGAAGAACACTGTCTTATTCCCTTGTTTGATGGAGAAGAACCTAACATATATGGACTGCAGGAGATTTTATGAAGCAGGGGCTCAAAGAGGATGCCTTCCATGATTCTCTAACAGACTATTTCAGGATCCCTAACATTATATTAGACTTATATAATTCCTATTTTGTTTTTCAAATAAATAAATACAATCCATAGTTATCTGGCTTGCAGAAATTGCAAAGTCTTTGCTCTGTAGGGGATAGACTTGTAGAACTTACAAGATTCAGAACCAGCCAGGGTATACTTAACTAGCTGCATATACACACTTTACAACATAAAATGTTTTATTGTTCTTACTCCATATTAAGTTTTAAACTGATAAAAAATTGTGAAAAATAATTGCATTTTAGAAGCTTAGCAGTAACACTGTTCCATTAGGATTATTTAAGTGCAAAGCTGCACCTTTCAATGTTCAGATTTTTACAAATAGATACACACAAAAAAACAAGCCCCCCAAACCAAAAATCCCTCAAAGGCAGTCACATTGCAAAAACAGGAAAAAGTCTATTTTCCCAAAATTTTATAACTCCAACTGCACAAAACAGCTCTAAGCATTTGTGCGCACACACTCATCTCGAGGACAACAAAAAGCATTGACAGTTTCAGCCAAAAGTGAGAAAGGTTTTTTGAGGGGAGAGAAAGGGGAAGACTATTAAGAAGAATTTAGAAAGGGGTTGCATAGAAGCATTACAGAACCTTAACAGGAACTCAACTTCTGGGGTGAAAGGAGGCAGCAGCAGCAAGTGCACAGCAAGAGGAGGGTAACTTTTGCTCAAGAACACAGCTACAAGCACCTAGTCTTCTAAAATTACTGCAATCTTCAGGGTCCACATAGAGCAGGCAGGATCTTGTTTTAATGGCTTGTTGCTTATCCCCGCTCTTCCTCCCGCCCCCCAAAAAAACACCCTGCAAGGCACTCTTTCTAACGACACAAGGCCAATTAATTAGAGCACTCAAAGGCTGCCACACGTTTATCTACAAATATAATCTATCCTTGCAGATCTACTAAGTGTCACACACTGGACATGACACTCACACAGACAGCTCCATGCCTGTCCTTGCCTATCTGCATACTTCGTGGAATTTCGTACATGCAGCAAGTTTTTCCTATCGCTTCTCCTCCCTGCTATCCGGATTTGTTGTGGTGCTGGGTCTGCAGGCAGCCTCTCCATGTTATATCTCAGTCCATGTGGAGCGGCGGGCAGTAAAGCAGGAGCAGCATGCTGTCCCTGGCATGGGACAGGAGCTTCGGCTGGTGGGGGGGAGGAGGGGAAGGGAAGTGGCGAGGTAGAGCAGTGGCTGTTCCAGATCACCACCAACCCTCACAGGCACTGTAGGCACACCCCAGACTCTCTCCCAGCTCTCCCTGGCACCTCCTAGGCTGCTTCGGGCGATTCCCCCCCGACCCCATGACAGCACCCTTCCCACAAGCTACTTCAGGCTCACTCCCCCACCCCGATGAACGCATCCGATGAAGTGAGCTGTAGCTCTCGAAAGCTCATGCTCAAATAAATGCGTTAGTCTCTAAGGTGCCACAAGTCCTCCTTTTCTTTTTGCGGATACAGACTAACACGGCTGCTACTCTGAATCCCCCACTCCAGCCTCCCTTTCCTGGGCTACTGGGCTCTCCCCGCCAGTAACAAGCCCCATCCAGGCCCCAGGCTTCCTCCCCGCTCCTAGTCCCTGGCCCCAGGGCTCCTCACCCCCAACCTGCCGCCCGCTGCCTCCCGGTCCGGCTCCCGCAACCGCCCGGGCGCGCGGGGAAGCCGGCTCCGCGCCCGTGTGTCCCTGAGGCAGGGCTCACGGGAACTTTGGAAACGTTTCCCGGACCGAGCAGCGGGCGAGCGGAACCGCCGGCCCCCACCGCCCCCGAGCAGGCAGGGGATCCCTGAAGCGCCCCGACCCCGTGGCGAGCCCGGCCCCGCGACCGCACCTTGCCTCCTGCCGACAGACATGGCCCCACACGCAGCTCCGGCCGCGGCGCAAGGCCCTGACAGCGCGCCCCAGGCTTCCGCCCTTCCAGCTCCCTCTCCAGCCGGCCGCGCCCACCCCCGGCCGGGGACGGCGCCCATTGGCGCTGCCGGCGGAGGGGCGGCCCCCGCCCGGGGCGCAGAGCGGACCTTCCTGGCATGGCGGCTGCGTCCGGACGGCCCCCGCGCCGCGCCTGCCGCGCTCCGGCCGGGGGAGCGCGGCTGCGCAGAGCGCGCGCGCCGTGTGGAGAGCGGGGTTTGACAGCTGCAAGCTCAGCAGCAGCCCCGGCGGCAGCAGCGCATGGCTCGCGCGAGGGGAATAGCGAGCGGTGCAATGCCCCAGCGTGTGTGACCGCTGCGAGGGGGGGAAATGTTATACACATCCCGCTCCTCCTCCGCCACCTCCTGCCCGGGCTTCCCCCTCACTTGACCCGCCAGCCCAACATGCAACCCGGCACCTGCTAAATCAATAATGTACTAGAATGTCAGCGCTGAAAAAGGTAAGGACACGGTGATGGGTATCTTCTGTCTCATGCCGCTGAGTGCCCCAGGCTGGGGGCACTGCTGCTCCCGGGCTAATGTAGCCTCTGCAGGCGGGAGACCGGGGGCACAGTGGCCAAGGATATGCAGGACTTGGGGTGTCAGCATGAAGAGACGGGAGTGAAACGACTGGGCTGAGCGTGGATCTTGGGCTGCAAAGTCTGACAGACTCTTGTTAAAAACCATGAGAAGTGCAGCTGCTGAGCGCGTTTGGGGGCGAGGGTACAGCTGCTGCTGGGCTTGTTTTGTGGACGCAGCTAAATCCTGTTGGAATCGTGGGGGCGGTGTGGCTGTTAGGGGTGGAGTGCATCGGGGGTTTCTTGTGGCATTCTGGTCTTAGCAGGAGCTGCTTTGCTGCTGTCGGGTTGGGCGGGAGGCATCTGCAGCTGTGCCTCAGGAGAGCAACGTTAGAGAGCGGCAGCAGGTGCTAGCAGGGTTGTTGCAGGTCCTAGGGATGGGGCTGCTTCTGTTAGGTATCGGCGTGAGGGTTGCAAGAGAGGGTCTTTCTCGTTGCATTGCCTGGGGGCGCATCAGCTGCTGAGCACCGCTGGGATGTTGGGTTTGAGCAGCTGCTGCTGGGGTTGTTGGTTGTCGCTACGCTCCCTTGGGTCCCAGCACTTCTGTACTGATGAGGATGCAGTTGATTTTGGGGGCTGCCGCTGCGAAGCTCACGGGGCTGCCGCCGCCGCTGGGTGTCCAAGGTGCTGACCGGCGGCACAGGGTGTGAAACCGTCAGCTGCGGCTCTTCTTCCAGAAGGCAAGAGACGGTGACAATTGCGCTTTTTGGCCCCGCGTGCAAAAGTGGAAGCCCTACAGCTGACTGGAGCGTGAAACAGGGGTTGAGGGGATTTGCGATTAAAAGAAGCATTGCACAAAATGCGCGCGCGCGCCATGCCTGATAGAAACACACAGAGAACATGTTAAACGGGTATGTTACAGACTGACCAGCCCGGGGGGCTCCTCCTCCCGGATTTATATCCATGCAGTAGGGCAGAGTAAGGCTTTTGGCTGGAATGGAGAATTGATATGTGGGAAGGGGGACACCGTGCATCTGATTTCTTTGCCTGGAAGGGACGAAAGTGCTGTAAGCGAGGATGGTGGGTTTTCACAGACCATCATTGTAAGGGTTGCTATGTGAGGCTGAAACCAGAGAAAAGGCTGGTGTAACCAAGCCGCCTCCTCCACGTCCTCTCGGTGGTGTACTGCACTGGCGGCGGTTCTCAAAGGGACCAGCAATGAGCATTAGTCCCGGGGCAACGGTTTGGAGGTGGGGGGATGCTGGGGTGTGTGTGATTATCCTGTGTGCGGAGGTAACTGATAACTGGCTCAGCCCTGAACAGGGGGTACCATGGAGAGGGCTGCGCAGGGTGCTGCTAAAGGGAAAGGAGGGGCAGGAAAGGGGCTTGAAGGGAGTTTGGATTTAGCGAAAAAGGGGAGATCCATTTCCCTTGCTTGGATAGCTGAGTCCGGACGCTTTTCAAGAAATGGAACCGAGATGCTGCTGGCATTGTCCCTTGCCTGGAGCTGGGATGCTGCCTGTTGTGGAGGGTAACTCTGGCTTTGAGGGGCGGTTGGCTTGATCAGTGCAGTCTGCATCTTGTATAGGAGACCAAATAAGGCTAAGGCAATAAATCATATTGCTTGTGTCTTATCAATGTAGCCAACTTGGGTAAGGTGAAGAAGCTCCAGTGACTTCCTCTATCTTTCTAAACAGGGAGATAAAAGGATGGGCGGAGGGGACCCATAGGTCGAAATTATATCCTAGATAGGTGAGAGTAGCAGCCGTGTTAGTCTGTATCCGCAAAAAGAAAACAAATTTATTTGAGCATAAGCTTTCGTGAGCTACAGCTCACTAGTGACCAGAAAATATTGAGGATTGCTTTTCAGAAAGGCATGTTAAGTGCCTTTGTGGCAACCAAAATCACTTAAGCACTTGGCATTTTCATGCAGCTGCATTTGATGTACTAAACACGTTATGTACAGTACACTAAGTATTAAAAAAATAAATAATTTAACTACACTCATTGTGGTGGGGAATCAATTACAAACTAGCATGTCTAATTACTTTGTGGAATAAAGGATTGAACACCTCTCTAGAAATCCTCTAGGGAGATAGAACCACACCCACACTCTCCCCGTACTGTAACAAAGTCAGATCTAATCTCTACGTAGGAATATCATGACTGGAAAGTTATAAAATACTTCTAATATGCCCCCCCCCATATCTTTCGTTGCTCTTGGAAACTAGTAGATTATATAAGGCTTGTAAAGAGGAAGAGCCAATAGTCATAGCAGTTCAGCCTGTTGCCTTGATGCTAAAATGAACAAGTCATTAATCAGGATTTTCTATCAGCCAAATTGTCCTGTGGTGGCTGCTGGTGACTAAGGCTGTGTTAGCAATTGCGACAGATTTCAGTGTGTTTTGTTGCATTTTCTATTTCATGACGATTTAGATAGTGAATTTCAGATGGTGTGATCTCATCTTTAGATGCAGAGAACAGATTAAAATTTTGTATGCACCAAGTACATATTGGAGGATGAGGGGAAAAGGAGGAGTACAATAACAATTTGTAGGTATTCAAATCTTTCATCTCAGAAATAGTAATAATTACCCCCCCATCATTTTACCAAGACCAATATGTTCAGTAACATCAGTTATGCAAAATTCAGCTGAATAATATGCCAGCAAAAGCATAAAGAACTCCTAATTTGCACCTCTTTAAAAAAAGCTTCCCAGAGCCATTTTCTCCTCAACCCTCCTCTTATCCCTTGTAACTCTGAGGGATTAGGATCAAATGGATGGTGAAGTTTTTCCACTCCAGTTGGATCCTTAGCACCCATACAGAGTCCCTCCTGACATGGGTAGTCCCATTAACTTCAATGGAAATACTGCTTTTGAATAAGGCTTTGCAGGATTAGGACTTTAAATTGTTTGTTTAAAGTTTAAACAATCCTAATATCAATTTTAGACCAAATCTAGTCATCCTGATTCAACGGGGAAATCTCACTATGCAAAGATGAATATATACATATCAAAAATTAGTCAAGATGATGAGACTATGTTTTATTTCTTTCATTGTCCAGGTTTTGACAGACTTTGCAATCTAATGATTTTACTATTAGGGCCCTGATTTTTTTCAGTTGTAATTTGTGTATTCTTATCCGTAAACTCATTTTATATGTGTGTCTATCTTCAAGTGCATTATACATACAACTAGTGGCATTTTCCCCCTAGTATTATAAATTCTTTTTTAACTCAGACATTAATTATGTCCTTTTTGCAGTTTGTTTCCATTTGTATTTTACTACATCACAGGTTTAAATTGGTTTACTATGTCTTGGAAGCAAGTGATAGTTGACACACTTCCAAATTAAAACAAAATCATGTGTTCCACTAAACTTGAATCAGTCTTGATTGTGTATACCCAGGAACAAGACTATCAAACTGAAGTGCTCTTTAATTGATGGTGTATTTCATCTATATTTCTCTGGAAGTTATAATGCTGCAAAACTGGAGAACTGACAAAATCTGAAGAAATCCAGTACTTCAGATCATCTACATAGGGTGACCAGATAGCAAGTGTGAAAAATCAGGATGGGGGGAGTAATAGTTGCTTATATAAGACAAAGCCTTTAATATTTGGACATCTGGTCACCCTGTCTATGTAGATTATGACTAGAAGTATGAACACTTCTACACCAGGGCTTTTCTTGAACATGTGAAGGAGCCCAACTGTAGATTACTGACAACCCTGGTGTGGGTTATTTTTTTCCTAGGGTGGTGTGAGCTTAATTCTTTGTACTGTGTCCTGAGCAATACACCATGGGAGTACATTAGCTGTAAAGGATTGATTTTAAGAAATGATTCTAGATGTGCTGCAGATGTTGAAATTATTTTCTAATGCAAATATATTCAAGATACCTAATGTACGCTATCAATTTCCATTCAGTATTTGTGTTCTCTCTGGAAAGTTATTAGGACAAAACGGGGGTAGTAGAAGATTTCCATTTTTTGTACTTTCAGAGCTCAGCAATTATACATAAAAAAAACCTATTAAAAAGTCATTCCACATGGAGTAAACAAAGTATTTAGTTTCATGAATGCAATTTTATATTTTTCCAGCTGCATTATTTTTAAAAAGATCAACCAGATTTTATTACTTTTTCTTTTAAAAGGGATTTTGTTGTTTTTAGTCATGAATCATTTTGTATGCTCTTGAAGATATCTGGTTTGTCGTTTAAAATTGTATCAGATTATGTTAATGATTTTATGACTGAGTGTTATGCACTGGAGAGTTAATTCTGAGTGTTATATTCAGAGCCTGTGTGATCCTAGAATAAAGAATACATTTATTATGTCTGCATAATTTAACTAAACAAAAAATAAAGGCTAGATCTGTCAAATGTAGTTGATTCTATTTGAGATTTTTTTTAGCATCTTTCCTTAGTGCTATAAAATGCTATTTGCATGCACTTTTCAAGCAATATACCTAATTTCCATTAGGAAAAAATGTAGGAAATACTTATTGACTAGCTTCTTATAATTTGTAGTCCTACTTTGCAGATTATTTAAATATCTAGTGTAATTTTAAACTACATTTACAGTGAAACCTTTTTTAAATAAGCACTCAGTAAACAAAGAGTACTTAACAGAGGTGATCAGGAGCAGTACTATATTAAGCAAGAGCCAAAATCTACAGAGTGGAGCCCTGGCTCTGTTGAAGTCAATGGCAAAACTCCCAGTGATTTCAACGGGGCCAGGATTTCACTCACAGCTTTTACTTAGGAAAAAGTCCCACTGAATTTGAACAATGTTAGATATGGTATATTCTCAAGACAAAAAAAGTTGCTTGAGTAGGGTTTCAATCTGCAAAGTCCCGAGCACCCTCAGCTCTGACTGAGATCACTTGAGGCATAAATTGTATTCTAATAAAGCCCTCACTCATGCCTAAAGTCAAGTTACTGGAATATTAATTAATAAAATGTGATAACTGTGAAGGCAAGTGGTTGCTTTATTAGGTATTCAACATATGTGATTCTGAAAGGTGCTGAGCACTCACAACAATTTTTAAATCAATACTGGATGTTTTTCTGAAAGATATATTAGAGTTCAAATAGGATTTCCCTGAATTAATTCCTATGTCCTGTATTGTGGGGTCAGGAAGGAATTTTCCCCAGCTCAGAGACCCTGGTTCTTTTCCTGACTTTTTTCTTTTGCCTTCTCTGCAGCATGGGGCATGGATCACTTACAGGTTTAAACTAGGGCAAATGGTGGATTCTCTGTAACTTGAAGTCTTTAAATCATGATTTAAAGGAGGAGGCCAGACTAGATGATCACAATGATCCCATCTGGCCTTGGAACCTATGATAAATTCCCATTGAAACTCAGCACTATGAGATCTCCCTTACTGTCTTCATCGTATGTTGATTATCCTGATAGAGCTATCCCTTCTCTTCACAAGTACAGCATTTTACTCTAATAGTGGATGCTACAATAATATTAGAAAGGGATTCATAAATAATATCTTCCATGATGGAACTTTGGCTTGATAGAGAACTTTGTTAGAATACATGATGCAGAATACTCAATGGAATAATTTTTTTTAGGTTTAAGAAAAGTGTTAAAATTGTGCACCTATCTTTACTATGCAAGGGGGAAAATCTTTTGCAGTTAAATGTAGTCAAAGCAATTTCTTTTTATGACTGTTATAATCCTATAAGTAATTTTGGTAATAGAGAGAACATTGAAACATCCCTTGTTTTTTCTATGGTTTACCATCAGGGGCCTCTTTCAAACAACATCAGTCAAACAAAAACAGCTGCTGCAATTTTAGTGCATGAACAAGACAATCCTTATTAGCTACTTCCGTTCATCACCATAGTGAATTAGCTTATTTAAACATGCATGATAAAACAGACGATTGCGGCCCATTAAAGCAGAAAACTAAAGTTAGCCCCTCAAGTATGATGGTAACGATACTTTATATCAGTTGTTAGAAATCTACTATACAGAACAAATATTTCTGTATTGATACAGTATTTCATTATTAGGATAGAGGGAGGACCTCTTCCTTTTAATATCGGGGTCGGGGGGGAATAAATGCTGTATAATTTACCTTGCTAAACTCAGATATCCATGAACCGTACAGCTTCCTTTCCTCCACTAGTTAAGAATACCTGTGTATAACATAGACAGTATGTCAACAGCTATGATCAAACATAAGTATAACTAGGTATGGATGAATCAGAATCCCTATTGTAATAGACCTGACTGTGACTACAAATGGTCATGCTACATTCCATAAATACCTCAATACTAAGCATGTGCCCCCTGCACCATATTACACTTCAGCAGAACTAATTATTGTTATGTTTCTTTCTCTGACTCTCAGTTTTTGCCTTTTTGCTTTTATCTGCTCTCTGATTTCCTAGATACTATACTTCTTACACAGCTTACCCAACTATTCCATTTTCCTCACTGACTTTTCCTTTTTCTCTGTCTTGATGAGTTTTGAGAAGTGAATTGCAAATAACTTGTGTTCTAGCTGTGTTGGTCCCAGGCTATTAGAAAGACAAGGTGGGTGAGATATCTTTTATTATCTCACCCTCTTGTGTCTCTCAAATAGTTTCAAGCAAGACACTAGCCCTTAGATCCTACTAACTTCTATGTTTTATAGCCACATTCTTCTATCATTTAAAAATATTTTTCCTCTCTCATTTTCATAATGAAATGTGTGACACAGAGGAATAGTGGAGTCTTTATTTCGAGGCTGCAGTCACCTGATATGGGTCAGATACGCTAATAGTTGATACTCTCATCACAGAATGGGAGTCAGCATCCACTAACTCCAGTGACTGCTTTTACAGCTGTTGCTAAAAAAAAAATAAACTGGCTAATCTGACAATAGTGAAACTGATTACATACAAAATGCTATCAGAGGCTCAAAGTAAACAAATTGAAAGAGTAAACAAAATATTTCCTCTTTACTCTTAGTTGTCATGGGTAACTTTAGTAGGTAATTTTTGTTCATGGAAGTATTTTTTTATTAATTGACATTGCCTCTTTAAGTAGTAATGGCATTTGAAGATGGCATTTGCAGTATAATGAGAGCAGCTTCTATGAGCACATCAGTTTGTGCACCTATATTCCACAGTGAGCAGTTGGACTGCTTTGCCAGTGACGGTACTGTGGTATTAAATTCAAGCAAGTAAAAAACAAATGATGTTGGGTAATTTGGTGCTTTACAGAATCATCATCAGTCAGGTACCAGAGAGGAACAGTTTTGTATTAGTGGGTGTCTTGTTTCAGTAAGGAGTAGAATGAAGTTCCCAGCTTTCATGTCATTCTCCTACCTTCACAAGTAGCCTATAAAAACAACATAAAACAAATTGCTTCAGTAGCCTGTGTGGAGGTTTTGTTCCTGGAATGTTGTTCTTTGAATGGAAGGCAGGAAAGAGAGAGAACTCTCCACTTCCTTTTTGCGCTCCCGAGGCAACCCAAAAAACAGACCTACGCCCTACCCCTGTTCAATCCTTGACAATTTATGGTTTAATAAGCAACTGGGATATGAAGCTATGTAGCATAAACTTTGGTACACATCAGATTTTGTCTAAACAGAGCCCTAAAAGAGTAGGAGAGAAGCGGACTCATTTGTTTCATTCACTTAAGGTTCTGTCTACACTCAAAAAAAACAAAACAAAAAAACGTGTTCTGACCTGGGTTAGATAACCTGACTTAGCTAACAAATAGCAGTGAAGATAAAAATCAAATTGCTGTAAGTCAAGTTAACAGGTCAAGTGTAAGCCTATAGGGCAGCCTTGAGTTGAATTCAAACTGCTAACCTAAGTTAAAAGCTGAGTTGTTGTGTCTTCACTGCTATTTTAACTGGGTTAAGAACACCTTTTTTGCAGTGCAGATATGTCCTAAGGGTGAAATTCACTCTGTGCAGTGGATCAGTACAAGGCCTATCTTGTATTCTCTGCACAGCAGTGGTTTTCACCCTAAATGAATGAATAGAGGATGATACTAATTATCCTCACTCTGATGGGAAAGGTTTCAGAGTAACAGCCGTGTTAGTCTGTATTCGCAAAAAGAAAAGGAGTACTTGTGGCACCTTAGAGACTAACCAATTTATTTGAGCATGAGCTTTCGTGAGCTACAGCTCACTTCATCGGATGCATACCGTGGAAACTGCAGCAGACTTTATATATACACAGAGAATATGAAACAATACCTCCTCCCACCCCACTGTCCTGCTGGTAATAGCTTATCTAAGGTAATCATCAGGTTAGGCCATTTCCAGCACAAATCCAGGTTTTCTCACCCTCCACCCCCCCACACAAATGCACTCTCCTGCTGGTGATAGCCCATCCAAAGTGACAACTCTTTACACAATGTGCATGATAATCAAGTTAGGCCATTTCCTGCACAAATCCAGGTTCTCTCACTCCCTCACCCCCCTCCAAAAACCCACCCCCATACACACACAAACTCACTCTCCTGCTGGTAATAGCTCATCCAAACTGACCACTCTCCAAGTTTAAATCCAAGTTAAACCAGAACATCTGGGGGGAGGGGGTAGGAAAAAACAAGAGGAAATAGGCTACCTTGCATAATGACTTAGCCACTCCCAGTCTCTATTTAAGCCTACTTAAATAGAGACTGGGAGTGGCTAAGTCATTATGCAAGGTAGCCTATTTCCTCTTGTTTTTTCCTACCGCCCCCCCGATGTTCTGGTTTAACTTGGATTTAAACTTGGAGAGTGGTCAGTTTGGATGAGCTATTACCAGCAGGAGAGTGAGTTTGTGTGTGTATGGGGGTGGGTTTTTGGAGGGGGGTGAGGGAGTGAGAGAACCTGGATTTGTGCAGGAAATGGCCTAACTTGATTATCATGCACATTGTGTAAAGAGTTGTCACTTTGGATGGGCTATCACCAGCAGGAGAGTGCATTTGTGTGGGGGGGGTGGAGGGTGAGAAAACCTGGATTTGTGCTGGAAATGGCCTAACCTGATGATTACCTTAGATAAGCTATTACCAGCAGGACAGTGGGGTGGGAGGAGGTATTGTTTCATATTCTCTGTGTATATATAAAGTCTGCTGCAGTTTCCACGGTATGCATCCGATGAAGTGAGCTGTAGCTCACGAAAGCTCATGCTCAAATAAATTGGTTAGTCTCTAAGGTGCCACAAGTACTCCTTTTCTTTCTGATGGGAAAGTAAGTGATGTTCTCCTCTTATCTGAATTGTCTTTCTCCATCTCACTTCCAAATCTTATAAATCTGCATTACCAGTAGCTTTCTGGATCTTATTTCATAAAACAGGAGATATTAGTAAAACAATTACATTTGAGGTCTCTTGTTTGTCTACATAAATTCTCTTCCTTCTATTCCCCCTTCTTGAATAGGATCTCTGATTGTAACATGTAGTTTTAATTATGCTTACCCACCTTAGTAAAATGTTGTCATCTACAATTGAAAAATGCTACATATATGCAAAATATTATTCTTTTCCACTGGCTGGTAAGTCTTGTGGGCTCTCATTGGTGAGAAGGATGGCTGCTAAGCTCATAAAGCTCATTTTCCCTTTGGAGTAAAATTCAAACCTCTCGGTTTTCAGCTCTTGCTGGCTGCTGGAACATGAAGCTGGCTGCATGGTTTCTTTCATAGCAGCTCATAGCTCTATCATCTAACCACTGGCACATTTTTCTGGCTGATTAATTCTTACTTGGATTTGCTATTTGTGTGTTACTTAAAGGCAACTAATTTTAAAAATTTATTTTAATGTCTTGGAGGTTCCATCTAACACTGAATCTGATATTCATTCAATCCAAGGAGTTGCTCTTAACTATTTCAGCTTTAAGAGGGTAATTTTGTAGAGATTTTGATAATAAAGAACCTACTATTAATGAAGTTCTCAGAATGGCTAAATGGAAAGAAAGCAGCAAAATCAATTGGTTCAGAAATTTAAGTTTGTTGATTTTATTTTCTGAAATGGAAGCAGACAAAGAACATATGATCTGCTGACTACCAATCATTTTTTAGTAAGTTCCATTTGGCTGAAGGTTCAAAGATTCAGACAAAATAACTATTGTTCATTAATATTGGGTAGATTATTTTATATGGGATCTTAAAACAATTTGTTCATTTTGGAGATTCAGCAGATATTCCTGACAGAGTTGCTTATAGTAGAGTATTTAGAAAGTGCACCTGTGCATTTAAAAGTCCAACATTGTTTATGTTATGAAGTGAGAACCCAAAAATTAGTAAACCTGAGAAATTAAGAATTCCATCAGTGATGAGATCCTAATTCTGCTAATAATGCAACATTTGATAACTGTATCTAAGACTAATTCAGTCAGTGTTTCCCCCAAGTATTAATTTAGAATTTATCCTAAAAAATCCCAATATTTGTAGATATTCACTTCTAAAAGTGCTGCTCTAATATCTCTGGACTACTGCAATATCTTCTTTCTGTAGATCAATACACTCTCAACACTGACCTCTTTAGGGAGAGTTGCAACAACTAAAATCCTTCACAACCTCACTGGAATTGAGGATTAGCATATTAAAGATTTTTGCCTTGTCTTACTTCAGAATGTACTTGTACCTCTTCTCCCCTCCACCCATTTAGTAGGGGAAACATAGTACATGAAGATACAGGATCTGTAGCAGGTTAATAAACTGCAGGGAAATACAATATTGAACAGGACCAACCATAAATATGGTAGGTTTACTTTACTGAAAGCTTTAGCCTGATCTAAGGCTAAACATTACTCTCCCATCTTCTCCATAGCCCAATTTCAAATATTTCCTGCAAACTACACAAAGTGTTTGCAACCTTTAACTGCGTTTTAGTGTCTGGGATGTAATAGTTTCCCTGCTGTCTTCCCCAAACTTTTGGCTAAAATGGAAGCAAAAAAATTTGTAATCCATGTTCAAAAGGACAATAGACCTCCAATTACTGATATCTTCCAATTCCCCCTTTTCTGGTTTGGGGGCGGGGGGAAGGGCCTTCATAAAAGGAAGTTTTCAACTTGCCTCCAGTCAAGGCATTGGTGAAAGTCCATGGAAGCACCATAGGAAAGGGATCAACAAATCTCTGATTTTGCCATCTATGCATCAGCCCCAAGGGGAGTTTCCTTTGTTGACAACGTAGCTGCAGGAACTTCTGTCTCCCCTGTTAGCCTCACAAGCTAGTACCATTCCTCATCTGCCAAAGCAGGAAAACGTGCAATAATAGTCAACAACTTGCTGCTGCTGAAAAGGAGGAATGTTTTATCCCTGAATGAGCTCACTGCAATACTCTGCTATACTGAGGTAGTTCCAGCAGGTCCCTGCAGACCTGCCATGTTAGGATTCTGTAATTCTACCATATCCCACTGCATTTTTTCCTTTTCATCCTGTAAATACATCAGAGGAGGCTGCCCTGCCTTTTGTCCCGAAGTCCTTTTCAAATGTAGCTGATTCCAGCTTTCTCCTTTGATATTCAATCATTTCTTTCTTCCTTTAAGATCCTCCTGTCTACTTTTCTCTAGCTTGTGGTCGACTATGAACTCCCAAATGACTCTGCAATGCTAAATAACACTTGTAATCAGTTGTATTTCAACATTGCGAAAGAAACATACAGAGGGCACCAAGTTGCACATGGTCAGTTTACACCATTTCATCTGGGATGCATAAAACTCTTGACAGTTTCTCGTTCCATAAAGATGCCTTCAACCTTTCTAATTATCAACGGCATTGAGTAAACAAATATTTAGTGTCCAGTAACCTCAGCCAAAAGTCCCATTCAACCTGAACCAAGCAGTGGTCAGAGAACTCTACAGGCTGCACCCACATCTTGTATCACTGAAGTAGGGTTCACATACACCTGTCCAATCGACTACTTGATTCCCTTTTAAAAAAAGCCCCAGCCCTTCTTAAATGAGAATGCCCGAAACATTTTGTAACTTTGTGGCAACTCATACTGCTTGTAAATACGTTTCATCAACTCGTAAGACTTTATATGTAGTGACCAACAGACAAAATAACCTAAACTGTTAAAATACCTCCCCCCCCGCCCAAAAATAAATCCAGCTGTTGAGCCAGCAATAAGAAAGGAATAGCCTCCATAAAAAGGATCTTTCCTCAGCTTTTGATGCTATGGGCTGTAAATGGCAACACAGTGATACCTCACACCCAAAAAATAGAAATCAAATAACAACCCCTTTCCTAGTTGCATTTCTGCAATTCTCTGCACCAATATTGCAGATGTATAAATCTTACCATTACTCCATCATAAGTAGCAGGCCCAGTGGACCAGAAGGATGGGCCCCTCCTCCAAGTCCTCTGAGCAACCAAAACATCTTTCCTAGAACATAATCTTGTTTCTTGGATCTCTACTAAATCCAAACATGGATATAAAATCTAAAGACCCTTCAAAATCTGAAGACCATTTGCCTCAAGCACACATGCAGGATGGAGCGCACATTCCAAATTGCTATTTTCCGTAACTTCTAAACAAAGGCTCAGGTCTGAGTCATCACAGGTACTTGCAATCCCTGTCTAGTTGACTATCTTGGTACTGTTTTTAATTCTTCTGATTTACCCCTTTCTCTCATCCTTTCCTTTTTGTCCCCTCCCCCCCTCTTTTTGACTGATTCATTAATCTTCAAAGTCCCAGATCTTGATCCCAAAGAGCATGGTTCTTCCTGAAGTTGCTCAAGTTTAGTAACTCCCCAATCTTCATCCCCCAATAAATGGGCTTGCAGGGCAGATTGACT
The DNA here is from genome assembly GCF_965152235.1 of Eretmochelys imbricata. Taxonomy (NCBI): domain Eukaryota; kingdom Metazoa; phylum Chordata; order Testudines; family Cheloniidae; genus Eretmochelys; species Eretmochelys imbricata. The sequence goes on from NC_135574.1 coordinate 39,910,795, forward strand.
CAAATCAAAGCAACTGAAATCACCAATTTTAATCATGATTTCAATTAGCAAGTAGGAAACCTTGATTTAACTCATTAGTTTTAATTGTGTTTTGGATTTGTACTTTTTAGTTATTTTCCTCAAGAAAGATTGATTCTCATTTGATTTGCAGCTAAACATGTTGATTTGCAACTAAATATAGCCTTTACATTAAGAATTGATGCCTCTTTTTGCTAACCAGGATGATACACACTATTAAGACACATTTATTTAAACAAGTATATAGTGTAACTGACATGTATTCAAATTCTTATTTTTTACTTTTTGTTGTGTTAGAAAATGGTGAATGATGCATTTCTTATTTATCAGGTGATTATTAATTTTTACTTATGATTTATGTGAAGCTATATTTGTATGGAAATACAAATGCAAATAAAAATGAACAAAAGAGCAGTTGTTTTAGTATTATTATTATAATTAAATTAAACTACCTTAAAAGTGCTGGATACAAAAGAAAAAGGTTTATCAAAATAAGTTTTGCACTTAGAACTAACTGATTTATTAAATGAAGGAATTATCTTACCTAGTATTTATTTATAAATTGGAAGAGAAAAACAAGTTTTCCTGCTCTGTCAGCACTCAATTGATTTCTTAACTTTGAACCAATTAGCAGTTGAACTGAACTAGTTGAATAAACTGAAATGAAGAAAATATTCTCTCTGCACCTGTAGAAGAGGCTACTGCTGTCAGAAGTATTTCAACAAACTCTGGTTGCAGGTGTTTAGCTTTCTTGGCAGCTAACATGTAGCACTTACAATTATTTTTGTATTTAATTTAAAACTTAATAAATTTGGGCCTTAATTTAGGCTGTCAATTCCAGATTTAATTTTAAATAGGTTTATTTCAATGTGTACTTAATTTTAATTAAACAAAATCTGATTTCAATTAAAAAATCTGATGTTTTTTAATGAATCAGTTTTTATCTATCCTATGAGCTTATAACGTGTCCACAAGCTCCTCTCTTTGCCCCCCCCCCCCTTGCCCGAGGCAGCACCAAATACAGAAAACCTGTTATTCATTGGATTGGTGAAAATCCTATGTAATTAGGGTTGCCAACTTTCTAATTGCACAAAACTGAACACCCTTGCCCCCACCCTGCCTCACCCCTTACTGAGGTCCCCTTCCCTCTGTTACTCACTCTCCCCCACCCCCACTCACTTGCTCATTTTCACCAGGCTAGAGCCGGGGGGGGGGGGGGCTGGGGTATGTGATGGGGTGAGGGCTCTGGTGAGGGGCTAGAAATGAGGGGTTCAGGGTGTGGAGGGGCTCCAGGCTGAGGCAGGGGGTTAGGGTGCAGTGGGGAGGTGAGGGCTCCAGCTGGGGTTGTGAGCTCTGGGGTGGGACTAGGGATGAGGAGTTTGGATTGCGGGAGTGGGCTCTGGTCTGGGGCCAAGGTGTTTGGCATGTGGGATGGGGTTCTGAACTGGGGCAGGGAGTTGGGGTGTGGCAGTGGGTATGGGGTGCAAGTTCCAGGAGGGAGTTTGGATGCAGAAGGGGGATCAAGGCTGGGGCAGAGGGTTGGGGTGCAGGAGGGGATGCGAGGTGCAGGCTCTGAAAGGGAGTTTGGGTGCTGGAGGGGGTTCAGGGGGTACGGGAGAGGGTGCAGGGTGTGGGCTTCAGGCGGCGCTTACCTCAAGCACCTCCCAGAAAAAGCTGGCATGTCCCTGTGGCCCCTAGGTGGGGGGAGGAGGGGCGACAGGGAGGCACCGCATACTGCCCCTGCCCACAGGCACTGCCCTTGCAGCTCCCACTGGCCGCGGTTCCCGGCCAATGGGAGCTGCGGAGTTGCGCTTGGGGGCAGGGGCAGAGCGGTGAGCCCCCTGGCCACGCCTCCGTGTAGGGGCCACAGGGACATGCCAGCTGCTTCCAGGGAGCTGTGCGGAGCCAGTTATGTCCCTTTTCAACTGGGTGTTCTGGTTAAAAACTGGACACTTGGCAACCCTCTATGTAATTCAGGCAACTGTAGGCCACCCTCAGGATAAACTGAGCATTGTCTTTGGATCCTCTGTTTCACTTTCCAATTTAAGAAACATTGCTGTTCCTGAAGATGAGCACATCAAAACGTGCTCTCTAACTAGAGAGTCTGTTAGTAGCCTGTCTATCCATCCCTGGTGCCTGAGATTCCTGTGTAACCAATTGTGTCTGCAGATGTTCCTCCCCCAGTTTCTCTTTTGCCCCCTCCCTATCTCTGTTTCTAAGGCAAGACCATCCCCCATATTACCAGGTTTAATGCTCCAGTCTTTAGCGTCCTGACTCTCAGTGGTTCCCACATCCTCTCCCTGACCCATCCCCAATCCTGTATCAGTGAAGGACAAAATCAGTCCTTCCCACAAAGGTAGAGTGGCCCAGATGCTCAAAATGGGCCCTTCATCAATCCTTGCAGGGCTGCTTGGAATCCTCTGACCCCCTGGCTTTGTATGACTGGGAGTGATATCTTTTCCTATTGTCCCATGCTTCTGGGCACTTTCTATAAACATGTCCACTGTTCCCATAGATATAGCATCTAATAAGGTCCCTGCAGTTGTCAGTCTTGTGAATATGCGATCAACAGGGCATGCCTTTTCTCACCCCACAGTCATCACTAAAGTGCTCTGTAGAATCGCAGGTAAAACAAGTGTGTGGCTTCCAGGGATACCTACAGTAACCATACATAGAACCTAAATATAATATATTGGAAAGATGTTGCACTATTTTATTTATCAGGAAAAGTTTGAAGGGGCCTTTAAATTCACCATTTCAATTCCTAGATGTATTGTAAATTTTAGATTTAAGCTTAATGGGAAACCAATGCAGAATATCTGCTCCCTGTATATTTTCATTGTGGAAAAAAACAGGAACTGGGTTAATAGAAGGCTGAAATAAAGAAATAGCTACTGTACCATCTCAGACCCTCGTTCCTTTCTTAAATCCAAACCATTCCCAGAAAAATTCAACTTCACCCTAGGATTAAAAGCTGGTATCAGATTCTCTGCCGCCTAGCACATGAATTATGACTTTCAATTGTGTAGGAGAGAATCCTACAGTTTTTAACAGAGTCCCGATAATAAAATCTCTAGTGGGACATTTGTCCACATCTCCTGTGTAGTGCATTTGAATCATGTATCTTGCCTAAGAAATCCTAGGAAAATGTTTCCAACTCTGAATAGTCCTGACCAGAAGCCTGATCCTGACCAGCTGTGATTTCTGCATATGATTCTGTGGCAGCTCCATGACTGGAAACAAATATCCCACGTCCTTTCATATAATCACTGTTCCTCAGATGCTCATTCAAAATAGGCCATTGTACTCACAACAGCACTAGGACTTCCCTTTGTGTTGCTGGGGACCTCAGGATCACAAAAAAAACCAAAAGATCCCACTTCAGAATCTAAAGAATGCCTCTTCTGAGCTACTTTTCCCTTCAGTTGACCCTTATCCTTGGAGCCCCTGCAACAGAGGAGACAAGTACTACTCCATCTTCCACAGGGAAAGGGGAAGCCACAGATGTGGCAGCTAAGTTGCCACTTGCCTCTACATTTGTGATACACCACAACCATGGCAAAGCGTCACTGTACTGCTGAGGACCCCATGCACAGTTTGACACTTAGGACACACTCTGCATATCATTTCCCAGAGAGAGGGAACCCACTTCTACCATATCTGCTCCCTCTGGCAGCTACTCCACAACAGCAGGAAGCTCCAGAGCAAACTCTTTTCTTTTGAACAACATGCACTCCTATTGATTGCCTCTTCATATACACCGCTTCTTTCTCTCCCCACTCCCAGCACAGCCGCAGGCCAGTTCCATTACGCAATGTGCCTTCGGCCTGGGGGCACAACTCCCAGGCCCCACAGTAACAAGGCTCATAACATCAGTTGCTAAAACAGCTGAGAGAACCACAGGATCCACCAGTCCATGCAAAGTAATTTGTGCATCAGACTCCAAACAGTCCTTGACTCTCTCACCATTACATCCAGAGAACTCACTGGAGAAACAAAACCTCCTCCAGCCCCACCACCTCAAGCTTCAGCCATCTTGGCAAGAGGAGGAAGTGAGTGTGCTTTCTCTCTCTCTGACCAGAAATTCCATCCTGGACCTGAGAAATGTCTCTTGATGAAAGCTTTGTCAAACCTGGTACATTCCTGGGAAAAGTTACAGTTGACAAAAATCAGCATTTTCCGACAAAAAAAAATAATAATCAAATTATTCCTTGACTCACTCTAAATGGGTGGCTGAAGCCTCAGGGAAACAGATTGACCAAGTTTGTCTGCCAGGAAGGACGTTGAAGAAGTACAATTTTTCTCAGAAGGTGCGCAAAGAATCCAGGTCTTATTCCTAGCATTTAAAAGCTCAGCGGGTTGGGGAGAGAAAAAAGACAGACCTTTGTAGAGAGAAAGGGAACTTTTTGACAGTGGGACCAACCAAGGCTAGGGGAGCTGTCTGCTGAGGTCAGCAATTTGGAAGAGAAGTCGGACTGGGAGGAATGGAGTCCTGGAGAAGGATCTAGAACCCTGAAAGGACACTGACTCAAATCCCAAAGAATGCTCAAAAGTGGAAGGGAACGGAGGCAGGGATTTTTATGCGGGCATTTCTTATTTTGCCTGGATCTGTACAGTATACCTCTTGTGGTGTCTAAATGAAAGAGTGATTGCAGTAGAAACTCTACACAAAGTCTGTCTCTGTTTGCTTCAACTGACACATGTTCCTGATGGGATCAACTGTAAACTAGAGTGCCAACACATTTAAAGCTCTGGGAAGGGTATGCTCAAGCCACTGGGGTGTCGGGTGGGGCCTGGGGCATTTAAATCTAGACAGTTGGGCTGCAAAATCCCAGCTCCCAGAAGCAGGTGGTAGATGGAGTCTCTGTATTCTGAGAGCATGCCTAGAGATGCAAATGTAACCCTTCTGCCAGGCCGAATTGGTAGCAGCAAAGGCCGGGTTCAGTACACAGGGGTTCCCTCTCATCAAAGCAAATGCTAAACTGGCTCGAGCCCCCACCCAGTGACCTGGGAAAATCTTACATACACCCCTGGGTGCCTCAAAGAGGCAATACTTCCCCTCTCGCAAGCACAGAGTCTTGGTGTAGCAGAGAATCTTTAATAACATGAGGTAAACGACATCAGCATTAAATTGGGAAAACATCACAACTAGGGTTCATCAACCAAACCCTGAGCAAAGACCCACCCCAGCAAATTGGGCCATGTCCTTTCCCTCGGATTCTTGAGTCCAACAACCCAAATGTCTCTTGAGTCCAGCAACCCAAAAGTCCAGCCGCAGAGTTCAAAAGTTCATCCGCAGAGCATTATTCCCCAGTCTGGGTGAAAATGTGGGGGAGAGGGGCGGGAAGAGGTAAGGGGCACCTTACATAATCTGAAGCTGACTGCCCCACAGCTCCATAGGGCTTCACTCCAATCTGCCCCACGAGCTGCTCCGCTCCACCAGCTGTCCCACAAACAGCTCCGCTGTGCAAGCAGCTCGTGCCGTCCCATGAACTGCTCTACCAGCCGGTCCACGAGCCACTCCCACCGTCCCGCAAACTGCTCCGCTCTGCTATAGATCTTCAGGCTCCCTACTACTTAACACAGTGCTCAGTGATTTCAGCTCTTAATAATTTTAGCTCTTTGGTGATTTCAGCTTGTAGTAGTAGGAGCCTCAGTGCTAATGCACCATAAGGCCAAAGTGAACTCAGTTCAGGACCTGTAGTTAGACTCCTGATAGACACAAAATTAGCTCTGATATTCCACAGCGAAGAAAGACAGAGAAGTAATTGATGTTTCAGGCCCACACCAACTGATACTGTCTCCAGCCTCCCTACATTCACAGACTTTTGGAACCCATGTCCCTTGCCTAGCGAGTGCTACTTAGTTGACGGTGAGTCCCTCCATCATAACAAAATGCCAAGTACAGTTCCACTGTCCTTGATTCCCATAATCAGGAAAATGACAGTTTATTCTTCCTGCCCCAATATCAGAGACACTGGGGATCCCACAGCAGCCAAAGTGACCATTTGGGCAGCTATGGGCTCATTCTAGGCGGGGTGGGTGTGTCTATGCAAATGAGATCAGCCCCTTAAGTTCTTTTCTACAACTTGCCAGACCTCACCACCAGATGTCAGGGTGGAGCTCATCCTGACTCTGCTTACACAAAGCCAGAGGGAGTGCCTGGACTCTGCTCAGACTCAGCAAGCCAAAAGCACATGATCCGGTGTGGGATTCAAATGCAGCAGCCTGGTGAGTGTCCAGTAGGGAGAACTTGCCCAGGGCTGTGGAAAAAAAACAACTCTCAGGGAGAGGTGATAGTATTGATATCAGTGGGAGCCCCACAAATGAAATCGAGGGAGAGCAAAATATTAAAATTACAATGCAGATCTGACTGGAGAATTTTGCCTTACTTACTTTGATAGAGATGTTTCTCCACTAGAACTGTCAGCTAATGATCCCCTTGATTAGTAATAGGCAAAAATTCCTTCCAGGAACTCTACTGGCTTTTATCCACAGATAATCTTTTCAGCTTAGTTATTAACTCAAATACAACACATTCTGTCTCGTAACCATTTTTAATTTCAGGCCAAGGTTTCTAGAAATAGAGAAAATACAGCCCTTTGACTTCTTTAATATTGCATAACTTTTCATAGTGTCTACTTTGTTGGGTTTTTTAATAAAAAATCATACTCAACCATTTTTATTGATTAATGCTTTAAAATAATTGACCATAAGAGAGGTAGTGTGGCTTTAGAAGAGGATAGGTATATACAAATAAAATATTTTTCCCAAGAAAGATTGTATTTATGCTTCATTGCTTTTTAACCCCCCCACTCCTCACCTACACTTTCTCAAAGCACTGTAGAAAATGTGGTGTCTGAGTTATTGGAATTCCATAGCATGTATGTAGCTATTGAAAGTTACCAGACTTGATGTGTTAGAAACAAAACTTTCATTAAATTGATGGGTTCATTGCAAAGCAAAAGGAAGACTGACAAAGTTGCATTACTTCCCAGTTTAGAATCATAGAACCATAGAATATCAGGGTTGGAAGGGACCTCAGGAGGTCATCTAATCCAACCCCCTGCTCAAAGCAGGACCAATCCCCAACTAAATCATCCCAGCCAGGGCTTTGTCAAGCCTGACCTTAAAAACTCCTAAGGAAGGAGACTCCACGACCTCCCTAGGTAACGCATTCCAGTGTTTCACCACCCTCCTAGTGAAAAAGTTTTTCCTAATATCCAACCTAAACCTCCCCCACTGCAACTTGAGACCATGACTCCTCGTTCTGTCATCTGCTACTACTGAGAACAGTCTAGATCCATCCTCTTTGGAACCCCCTTTCAGTTAGTTGAAAGCAGCTATCAAATCCCCCCTCATTCTTCTCTTCCACAGACTAAACAATCCCAGTTCCATCAGCCTCTCCTCATAAGTCATGTGTTCCAGTCCCCTAATTATTTTTGTTGCCCTCCGCTGGACGTTTTCCAATTTTTTCACATCCTTCTTGTAGTGTGGGGCCCAAAACTGGACACAGTACTCCAGATGAGGCCCCACCAATGTCGAATAGAGGGGAACGATCATGTCCCTCGATCTGCTGGCAATGCCCCTACTTATACATCCCAAAATGCCACTGGCCTTCTTGGCAACAAGGGCACACTGTTGACTCATATCCAGCTTCTCATCCACTGTAACCCCTAGGTCGTTTTCTGCAGAACTGCTGCCTAGCCATTCGGTCCCTAGTCTGTAGCGGTGCATCGGATTCTTCCGTCCTAAGTGCAGGACTTTGCACTTGTCCTTGTTGAACCTCATCAGATTTATTTTGGCCCAATCCTCTAATTTGTCTCGGGCCCTCTGTATCCTATCTCTACCCTCCAGTGTATCTACCTCTCCTCCCAGTTTAGCGTCATCTGCAAACTTGCTGAGGGTGCAATCCACACCATCCTCCAGATCATTAATGAAGATATTGAACAAAACCGGCCCCAGGACCGACCCTTGGGGCACTCTGCTTGATACCGGCTGCCAACTAGACATAGAGCCATTGATCACTACCCGTTGAGCCCGACAATCTAGCCAGCTTTCTATCCACCCATACTTCTTTAACTTGCTGGCAAGAATGCTGTGGGAGACTGTGTCAAAAGCTTTGCTAAAGTCAAGGAACAACAAGTCCACTGCTTTCCCCTCATCCACAGAGCCAGTTATCTCATCATAGAAGGCAATTAGATTAGTCAGGCATGACTTGCCCTTGGTGAATCCATGCTGACTCTTCCTGATCACTTTCCTCTCCTCAAAGTGCTTCAGAATTGATTCCTTGAGGACCTGCTCCATGATTTTTCCAGGGACTGAGGTGAGGCTGACTGGCCTGTAGTTCCCAGGATCCTCCTTCTTCCCTTTTTTAAAGATGGGCGGTACATTAACCTTTTTCCAGTTGTCCAGGACCTCCCCTGATCGCCATGAGTTTTCGAAGATAATGGCCAATGGCTCTGCAATCACATCCGCCAACTCCTTTAGCACTCTGAGATGCAGCGCATCCGGCCCCATGGACTTGTGCTCATCCAGCTTTTCTAAATAGTCCCGAACCACTTCTTTCTCTACAGAAGGCTGGTCACCTCCTCCCCCATGCTGTGCTGCCCAGTGCTGTAGTCTGGGAGCTGACCTTGTTCGTGAAGACAGAGGCAAAAAAAGCATTGAGTGCATTAGCTTTTTCCACATCCTCAGTCACTAGGTTGCCTCCCTCATTCAGTAAGGGCCCCACACTTTCCTTGACTTTCTTCTTGTTGCTAACATACCTGAAGAAACCCTTCTTGTTACTCTTAACATCTCTTGCTAGCTGCAACTCCAGGTGTGATTTGGCCTTCCTGATTTCACTCCTGCATGCCCGAGCAATATTTTTATACTCTTCCCTGGTCATTTGTCCAATCTTCCACTTCTTGTAAGCTTCCTTTTTGTGTTTAAGATCAGCAAGGATTTCACTGTTAAGCCAAGCAGGTCGCCTGCCATATTTACTATTCTTTCTACACATTGGGATGGTTTGTCCCTGTAACCTCAATAAGGATTCTTTAAAATACAACCAGCTTGAGAGAGCATTGCTTTACAAGGAAAGCTGGTCACAAACTGTTTTGTATTACCAAGCATTTGCTGTTTGTCATGATGTGTTAATTTAAAGGTCACGTGAAAGAGTGGGCTTAGATTAGTGTTGGAAAGCTAGCCAAGAGTCTTGAGGATAGGGACCTGAAGAAGAGTTATGAGATTGCTTGGCACCCAAGAAGAGGAATGCAGTTCCAGGCAAAGTAGATGATAGGAAATAATTATGGATCTGTGAGTAGGAGAAGAGACAAAGGGACTTTAAAAGAGAACAAGCAAAGGATAAGAGTGATGGAAGCATACAGTGATGGAGGAGTAGAAGGAAACAAAAATGGACACATGAATGGTGCAAAGCTTTGAGTATGAAGTGTTTGAACCTGATGTTGAAAGAGGAAACAAGTGAGAAAGAGTTACGGAAGTGAATGGTTAGTGAAGTGGGAGAGGAAGATTGTTTTAGCTGCAGCTTTATGGTTATGCTGGAAAGGATATGGGTGGGTGGCTGGAAATGAAGTTATTTAGCACCTTTGCCAGGAACAGCCCTAGCCGTTTTGCCGGCCAGGGCAGAAAACATTGTTTGGCACCCCCTGCCCATTCACCCCCACACCCAATGAGCAGCTGAGGAGAAAAACAAAAATTGGCCAATCTGTGAAGAGAAAAAAAAAAACCTGAGCACTACAGCAACCTCCTGGAAATTGGCAACCTGGGAGACCGCCCTGCTTGCATACCCCTGGAAGTGTCCCTGATCTTTGTTTCTGAAGGATCCCCGAACACTTCTACAGGATTTGAAAGGAAAACATATTTTCAATCCAGGAAGTTAAACCAAATTGAAAATTTATTTTTTTAAGCTGACATAGTTGTTTCTAACTGCTCAATATTTAACTGTATTTCCATAAATATGTACTAAAGAAGCCTAACTGATGATGATGTAGTTATCAGGTTGTATTTCTATAATGCACTTTATCTAGGAATAAAACTGGATAACTTAAAAAGCTCCAACTGGTTCAGAAAACAATGGTCTATCCTCTGAACAACAAAACGTCTTCCCAGTGTTCTTATCTCTTCACTGGGTCCTGGCTGAATAATGAATCAAATTTACAGTTCACTCCTCATCTTCAAAGCCTTTCATAGGGCCCATCCAAGTTACCTGGAGGAATGGCTCACTTGGCATGATCATAACTTCCTGCAACAGCTACATTTGTATGGAACAATGGAACTACCAGCTGCAGAGTTCAGTCTCAGATTTGGGAGACAGGCAGCAGAGCTTTCTTGGCCTCAAGCCCTTGTCTGTGGAACTCCCTTCAGGAAGAAATCAGAATGATCATGAATATTCACATCTTCAGAGCAAAATGTGAACCACTTCTTCAGTCTTGCCTTCCCTCCCCTGAGAAAAGTCAACAAATTCCAGATGACTGGAACATTGAGAGATGTAGAGAAACAGATAACTTTATATATTCATGCAAATAAATTTGTAAGGTGCTCAGACATGGTTTAAATACCTAGATAGATGAAAAAGTTTTCAAGTGTTTAATTGTAAAACTCTATTTATGAAAACCCACTTTGTTATCCAGGATTACTACATTTTACTATAAACTAGTTATAGGGTGTTGCTTTTATTTTTTTGTGTACTTTTCATATGAATGATTTTTCATGCATTGTTTTTTGTGCTAAACAATACTACAAGATGCTGTTCGCAGGTCTCTATTGTAAGTTAGAAAAATTGTTATATTATTTGAGCAATACATTGTGATCATTTAATTAAAGTATTAAAAAGCATCTCTACAAGGGAGAGTGGAGCTGGGGTTAAGATTATGCATATAATCTTAACTTTTGCATTTCCTGTTTTACGTACTTTTTCACTACACAGCCTTAGAAAGCTCTTTGTACCTGTTTTTTTTTAATTTCTCATGTTTTTAAAAATAAACTACATGTTTTCTCACTGAAAAAATCTATAATAAATAGTATATAAATAGTATATAATATATACTATAAATAGTATATAATAAATAATATATAAAAATCTATAATCTATAATAAGTGACTAAAACATAATAAAATAAATGAAAGACATGGAAGATTACTATACCAAAGAACTGAGAATTACCAGACACAACAAATTAGTACTAATAATATTATAGTCATTTTAGAGATGAAATTCCAGTTGATTTCATTTAAAAAATTCCATGTGCAGGCTCAATCTTGCTCCTATCCAAGTATATGGCAAAATTCCCATTGACTGAAATGGGAATAGACTCAAACCCTTTAGCCATCTGTATATATTAGATTGTCATTTCACAATTATTCAAAGAAAAATTATGTTAATTTTCCCTCATGTATAGGTAAAAACAAAGACTTGTATTTAAAAAAAAAAATCAATGAAAATAGTTTCCTGTAATGTAGATGTGCTTCACCAGGAAACAATAATGACATTCTTTGAGAACTTTCATAATATAAATATGTTAATAAAAATCTCACTATTTGTTTTCCCTATAGATGGTAACAACAGATCATTCAGACACTTCAGCTGGTACAGAATATATCTGTATATTTATTTAGCAATACTTGCAGGGAGTACACTACACCTTTGTTTTACAGGTTGCATTGGCTTCTGTTCAGTTTCCTGATGCAGTTCAAGGGGTTGATTGCAATTTCTACAGCCCTTCATGGTCCAGGTCCTGTGTATCTTAGAGGCCATCTCTCCATACTTCAAGGGTCTTCTATCTTCCAAGACATTTCTATTCTCAAACTAACATCTGAGTTGGTTTTGGAGTTTGCTTTTTATAATGAGGGATTGATGTTGGTAATGTTGGCTAACATTGGGTTAGCAAGTATTTAATCTTGATGGTTGATTGTAATTTATTGTAAGTAAGGGTATGTGTGTGTAGGAGCATTATATAACATTGAATAAATAAATAATGCTTATTCTCTGAATCCTTTCCCCCTTTTTCTATCTGCACCTAGAATTAAGAAGAATTTCCAAAGTAGATACTGAATAGCACTACCTGCTAATGATCGCTGTAGATAAGATTAAATTAAGGCTTTTATTTTAACCCCTGAATTTCACATGCTCAGAACTTTTGAAAAATTCCATTTCTGGGCTGACTTTTTTCATGCTTGCTGTCATTCAAGAAGTAAATATCTGGGAAAGTTGAAGCAAAATTATTTCAGCCAATTTTCAAATTAGATGAAGGTGAAAAAATATATACTTTTAACACATTTAGGCCCCAATTTAGAAAGATACTTAAGCACATGCCTAACTTTATGCATTTGAGTAGCCCATTAACATCAATGAAAATTATTGAAATATTAAGAAAAGATTGGGGTTGGTCACAGAGTTTTAAAGCTAGTGGCTTCAAATTTGACAAGTCCATAATAAACATGTGTCCTCTCTCAAAGAAACTAATAAGAACATTGTAAAACATTGTAAAACTTCCCACGTGCAAACCTGAGTTTTTAAATGCTTATAACTCAGTTAATTTTTATTCAGTTGTCACAAATTAGTCCATTTCTCAGTGACATCTAGTCATCTTAAATATTTAAAATATTAATGTTCAGCCATTTGTGTGTGTGAGCAAAAAATAATCTTAAAAACTCCCTAAGGCCAGATTTTGAAATGAAGTCCCAGTCTAGTCTTTAGGCCTCAGTTCTCAGTACTTAAGCAAGGTACTTAACATTTAGCAGGTGAGAAGTCCCATTGACTTTAGGATTATGACTATATTAAGCTTCAAACTTCATCTGTTTTTGTTGTAGCCCTATCTATAAAACATGTTACAAGGATATTTTTAAATATATGGGAATAAGTATTTTTCACCCTTTCAGGTAATAAATAGGTTTAACAAAAAGCAATTATCTTTCTTTAAGAATTTTTTCTTTAGGAATGCATTATCACCTCTGTTTTCCTGCCATCCAAATGGTGACCAGTTATGGGTTTACTTGGGCTGTGGTCTTGTTGGTTCTCACAAACTAAGGTGATTTGACTGTTATATAGCATTTGGTATTACCAGAGGCCAGTTTCTTTGCCAAAGAGGTCCTGGTTTTTGTTGCTAAGATAATGATACTCCTCCTAGTCTTTATTTTACCCATATTATTTATTATTATTTTATTACTATTTATTATTTGTACTGTGGTAATGCCTAGTAGCCCCAATCCTAAACCAAGGCCTCACTGTGCTAAGTGCTGAACAAACACATAACAGAAAGACTGTCACAACTCCCAAATTATATGTGATCCATTGTCTTTGGGCTTATGATCATAGAATCATAGAATATCAGGGTTGGAAGGGACCTCAGGAGGTCATCTAGTCCAACCCCCTGCTCAAAGCAGGACCAATCCGAATTTTTGACCCAGAACCCTAAATGGCCCCCTCAAGGATTGAACTCACAACCCTGGGTTTAGCAGGCCAATGCTCAAACCACTGAGCTATGCCTCCCCTCCCCATAGATGGAGACTGGTTACCAGCTGGATAAGTCTTATTTTCAGTCATTAAGCTCACTTGAGTGTCTCTTCATGGAGTGTTACCAGATATAAGTCTCCTGAGCTGCTGGAATGGGCAGGAATTAATACGGAAATCTGTGGACCACAATTTGGGGGGGGGGGTGTCCATCCATCTGTCCCCCCAAAGGCTGCTTCCTTGTCTATGGAGTCTGCATTCAGGCAGTCTTACCACTAAGCAGTTATACAGTGTGTGACTATCATAGGCTCTACAACGAAGCTTGTAGTAATAAACCTCAACTGCAGTTTTTCCAAGAGCAGGAGCTTAAAGGAAGGCCAGAATTCTAAGAAAGGTTAAAATGCTAGTTCTTACATCTTCTCCCCTCAACACTCCAATATATACGTTTTGTTCCAGCTTCCCAGGGTTTTTAGGAACTTTGGCAAATTATTTATCAAAAATGGCTGTGCCTCCGAGCTCTGTCCTGTTTCAGAGGGAGAAGATCAAGAAATCAGTTTGCAGTTACTGTAGTTTTATTGTGAAGCAGATGAAGTGGTGTCTAAACCCCTGCTTCAGCAAGGTGCTTAAGCACATGCAGAATTTAAGCATGTGAGTAGTCCTATTGAAATAAATGCTTAATGTTCTACAAGTGCTTAAGTACCTTGTTGAATCAGGGCCATAAGAGCAAAGAGATGCTGACTTTCGTAGGGCTCTGTATTTATGGACAGATGTTGCAATGATACGATAGCTTTGGTGCCCTCTGCTGTCTAAATTTGATTTTTCTTACATTTGTTTCTGCACTGGAGAAGCAAATGAAGAGTGCAAATCCTGTCATAACTTGCCACCTCATTCATTACTAGAATTCAGACTTTTCTTTGAGTTGTCTTACTCTAGGAAAATCACAGTTAACATTCTTCTGCACTTTCCTTAAATGATTCCAAACAAAGGAATAAGGATTCTTTAACTGTTCATCATGTACAAAACTGTATATAATTTTGATAACTTTTAGAAATTATCTCTGAAAGATCTGATACTGCACAATTTATTTTAAGAATACTTCAGGGGATTAAAGTACTTACGGTTTAAATAAAATCTGTCAGACAATAGCAATACTAAATTTAAAATCAAAATTACATGAGTAATAACTAAGTGATCCTCATTGCTTATTCTATGTGCCAGTACAGATGACATCTGACAACAATTGAACCAACTAATATCCACCTCTGTTAAATATTTCTTGAAAACCCCCACCTCATTTAAGTCATAAAAATGGCATATGGATATGCACAGCTCCATTTTTTGTATCCCTCTCATTTCAGACTTCCTATTTGTCTCCAGTGTCTGTATCTTGATGTATAATTCTTGACCCTAAACTCCCCTGCTCCCACATCCGTTTCAGCAAGTCTTCCTCCCATCACCTTCACATTCCACTGCCAAGTTCATCGTTGATGAAGTCTGCATTCGTGCCTTTGTCATTTAGACTGTTGCAAATTCTTTCCATGCTGTCTCCTCAAGGTCCAGCTCTCCAGACTCTGGCAAGTGCAGAATACTGCTGAATAGCTTCCCACAAGGGCAAAGAAGCATGACCATACCATCCTTATATATCTTGCAACTCTACTTGATTTCTATAATCAAAGCAATTCTTTTAAAGCTGTTTTTAAAAACTGGAGCAGATGTTAATTGTCAACTTTTTTTTAATTCTCTTCTCTCCTCCCTTCCCCTCTTGTCATTAAATGCCTAATACTATTGATTCTCCATTTGAATGTATAGAATGGTGTTCATATTCACACTTGAAAAACACTTAACTTTGTGGATAATGCCAATGGCATATATATTATATGTATGCTATTATCAAGTGTTGCCTAGCAACTTCTATGGACATGTTCTGCTAGTTCCTTTTCATGCTTTATATCTGCTTTTCATAGCCAAAATTTAGCAACAGTACTTGATATGTTATGGATAGATCCTGGTTTTGGAAACATTTGAAGATGCACGTTGAGAAATTGAGATCAGACAAACAGACTTATCCAGTCAGGCATTTTGATATTGAATGTCTTACTTTCCGTATTGCCAGCCTCTTACCAGAATGCTTCATGACACCTTATGTCAAGTCAGCTTGTTCAAAAATTCGATGAAAAAAATCTGTTAGTTCAATATTAAGGTTTAGATTTTAAAGCTTCCAAAAGCAAGAAATTCAGAGCTGAGGTTCATAGGAGAGGTGAAGTGATTAGAGCTCATGGGCTTGACACAACTCTCACAATGATTGACACCAGTGTAATTCAGTCAAATTCATTGGAATTATTCCTGATTTACACTGATTTTGCACTGGTGATTGGATTCAGGCCCACAGTTGTCATGTGGTGCTTAAGATTTATATTCTCATCTATGTGCATTTAAAAATTCTTTCCTAACATTGCATTTACTTGAGTTGTTTGCACTTAATATTAGGCTTTTAAAGGGAGAAAAGTCTGAATTAGAACCAAAGGCAGGGGGAGGGGTTGGCTTCTGTACCTGGTCAGCCTTTTAAAGTAGGTCACCTGACTGTGGATTGACCTGCTGAGATATTCGGGGATTTGCTCCCCGTCGACTCAGGAACTTCCAGCTCATGAGAGGCGGAAGCAGAGTCGACGGGGGAGCGGCAGCAGTTGACTCGCCACCGTCCTCATTGCCAGGTAAGTCGACCTAAGATATGCCGACTTCAGCTACGCTATTCATGTAGCTGAAGTTGCATATCTTAGGTCGACTCCCGCCTATTGTAGACCAGGGCTTAGATGGAGCTGATTATCACTAGTAAGAAGGAGTACAGGGCATAGCTGGTGCATGCACTTAATAAGCCAATGATAGCAGTCTGTGCTAATGGTGCTATTTCTCATAGCCATATGAAGTGCCTCTTCTTGTGGTAAGTGTTGTGTCATTCTAATCACTTCTTGAAGTTAACTATATAAAAGAATCAGATGCATAAAATATCTTGACATTGAGAAAGTTTTGTAGGTAAGAATCACAGGTGCAATTCAGGATTTAGGAAGATAAGCAAGGCTAAAAATGTGTCCTCAGACATGTACATAAATTGTACTGGCTTCAATTAGAGTTGCATGCCTGTAATCTGAAGGCAATGTTTAGCCGCAAGTGAGAGTCAAATGAAGAAGTAGCCTCATTTCATGTTTCTTCACTTGTGAGGAATGAATCTCAGGTAAACTGTTTATCTCAAAATTCTACCTTTTAAGCTGCAGAAGAATTTTCATTTGTAGTCAGGAGTAGTACTAGCTACCTGACACTATAAATTACACAACATCACAGTCTCCTAGAATCTTCAGCTTTAACAGATCTGACTGCATAATTTACTCTTCCCAAAATATATGCATCCTGTATTTGGTTGATTTGTCTATCAATTTTATAAACAGCAGCAGTCTATACATTGGTGTTTTTATACTTATTTCTGTCCTTCCTTAGACATAGAATTGCAGAAAACCTATGTTTCAGATGACTCTCAAATGTCAGTGAAAGATGTTTTCCATTAAAGTAATTCACAGGGACTTAACATACCAAATAAATACTATTTGCCATTAGTATGAGCCAAAATGGGTGCTAATAGTTAAATATAAATTGGCCACAGCAATGGAATGTTTGGTCAAAATTAAACTTCGGCAATGCTAGGAACATAAAAATGATGAATTGTCCATGTTCATTATGTCTTTTCCAGTAACACATATCTTTGCCAATTGAAAACATCCTTTTATTCCTGATTAAGTAAAGTCTTTAGTCCTTAGGGCTTAAAGGCCTGCCAAGTTTCAGACTGTAAAACAAAAATGCTTGAGTGGCTGAAGCATGGAAAAAAAGGTCTTGAAGTCAGTGTTTTATATTCTGTATTTAGATGAGTCAAAATTGACTGAGATAAATTTTAATCAAACCCAGTCAAAAAAAAATTTATAATCACTCCCAAACTAAGACCAGCATTTCATAGTTTGAATGTGATAGTATAATTTTTTTCCTAATCTTAAAATAGGAGTTAAATGGTACACATTGTCCATATTTGGAAGTTTGGACACGCATAAAAATAGGCCAAAATGGATCATGTTAATAATGTTTAGCTATGAAGGGGCCTGACCAAAATCCCCTTAATACATACGGAGATTCCTATTGACTCCACTGAATTTTGGATTAGGTTTTGAATCTATGCTTATGAAGTGAATGCTCTCACTTAAACATGCATCTTTTTCTGTTGAATCTTATGCATAATATACGGAGTTGTAGAACAACAAAATAACCCTTTAATAAGTTTAAAGGTACAACCGGTTCTTTCTCCTCCATCTAGTCCCCCATATTCTTAGTATCAACTAATATCTTTTTAAAAAAAATTAAATAAAACATTGAATTAACGAATTAGAGAAGGCTATAACAGCAGAACTAAGCAACCAATCTCCATAATAATTCTTTATATTTCCTACTCCCAGAGTAAATATACCAAGTGAAGGAAAATTGGCCATAACTTTATTCCGTTCTCCACAACAGTGACATGGTATAATGGCAGCTACTTAGATTGTGAGCTTTTTGAGGGCAGAGACTGTTATTTAGTTCTGTATTATTACAGCGCCTAGCACAGTGGGTCCGGATCTATGACTAGGACTCTGAATCGCTACCACAATACAAATAAACAGCAAATAATTATAATGCCTGATTCCTGATGAGCAAAGTGTTTCCTGCAGCTTAGCCTTTTCTTCCCCGGCACAGGTGCTTCAGGAAAGGTTTGTAAAAGTTGCCTCTTGGGAGACAGAAGGAGAAGATGTCTGGTGAGGTAGGGCTCCATCTACGAATTGAACCCCATCTGAGGATTTAGTCATTAATATTAAACTGCTGATGTTTATTATTGTAAATGCAGCCCTCTAGGCCTCAAGAACAGTCAAATCTTGCTAAGACTTTATTAACTAATGGAATTCTAGAAAATCAGTAATGTTACTTGGAGATTTTGTTTGGGACTTTCAAAAACACTCAGCTAGCTTTGCTCCCATCAAAGTCAATGGGATAACTCCAATTGACTTCAGTGGGAGCAGAGTTAGGCAATGGTCTAGTACTTCCAATAGTAACATATGTTGTGGGAATTTGAGGTTCATGCAAATCTCATCACTGAAACACAGGTAAGTAATATGAGTGGGAGAAACCAGAGCCAGAGAAGAATCAGATCTAATAACACCATCACTTCACACATCTATATTACCTTTCACCTAAGGATTTCAAAGTGCTTTACAACCAATTAAAGAGTCACAACCAAGAGGGGTGTGCACTGCTAGCCTGAGCATAGCACTGCTATGTTCTAGACCTGGCTCTAACACCAGCTTCTTCTGCGGCCTTGGGAAAGTCATTCAGTCTCTGCTGCCATTTCGCCATCAGTATAGTGATGATACTTATCGACTCAAAGGGGAGAGGGGAGGATTAATTAGTTAATGTCTAAAGTGCTGAGTGTTCTTTTTTAATTACAACAAAAACATTGTAACACAGAGGGTGCAGCTTCACCTATCATTGTAGTTATTTACCATAGTTCACCAAGTGCAATATAGGCAGAACCATTTCTGATATTAAATTATTTTTAAGAAGATTATATATAGCTCCAGCCCAAAGGTTGGTTGTTGAAGAGTATGGCATTTAACTATCCTCTACTCCACATCAAATATCAGGTGAGTGAGCACCTCCAAAGAGTCTAATTCAAGCAGTGACTATAAAGACTCATTTTTATATCAAACACTTTCAGTTAATGAAAAAAAGAAATAAACCACTAGTTGTTCCACACAAACACCTGATATAGTATATCGAGCCATGAGGAAAAAGTCTTAAAGGAATAGTCCACATGAGTTTGCTAGAGAAACAAGCAAACAAGAAAAATCTTGTAGCTAATAACTTGGGGGAATGTCCAGAACAGATGACCCCATCACACGACCATGCTCTACCCTATGTATCAGGGAACAGCCATAGAAACAAGTCATTCCCCTCTCCAGATTGAATCAGGCTCTTGACTGTTTTCCAAAAGTGGGAGTTTCAAAGAAACACAGAGAGTATCAACTCTGGAGCAGCAAAAAGCAACCAGAACATATAAGCCACTTTCTCACAGCTGCTATCCTTCACATTCTTCTACACACACACAATTCTAACCTGCTCCTCTGCCCATGCACAATGTCCTCCTCCTACATTCCTTCATATTCCCCCTCCTCTCCTTGTTGAGTAGATCTGGTGCAAGAATTATTTAAAATAAATGTTTAGGATTAATGATCACTTTTGCCTTTCTTCATAAGTGAATGTTTCTTCTTCAAGAGAGGCTAAAGGCAAATGTTCCCCACCAAATCCACAAAAAATTGCCTCCTTCCAAAATGTCTGCCTACTATTTTCAAATTGGCACTTCGCCTCAGTGGGAACACTTGGAGGTGATAACTCATTTTGCAAAGGGGCTCTTTGCTAATGGCAGTCCTTTAGCTTCACTGTAATGGAGAACAACGGAAGATGGTAGCCATTTTGAAAGAGGACAGATCTTTGTGGAATTCCATGAAGGACATTATTGATCAGCCTCTACTGAAGAAGCTGTTATGAAAAATACAGCAAAAATTCCCATTAATCCTTAAAAGATTCTTCAAATATAGCTTGTGCACAAGGTCTTAGTGAATTTTAAATATATAGGAATTCTGAAGAGTCTGTGTTATTTTATTATTAAAATCATTTGGGACAAAGAAATGGTCAGACATGGTACTAAATTTCACAAAGGGCCCTGGCCAATTTACTTGTAACTTTTCAGAAAATGAATGATGCACTCAAACAGTAAGTTCTGTAAATTTGGGGAGCATACACGTTCTTAATACATAACAAAATAGCTGAAACCCTGCTTTAAGTACAAAATTCAACTTAACCTTTACTATAGAACCATGAGTGGCACTTCCATAATAGTAGCCAAAGCATGCTAAGTGATTTGCATTCAAGTACAAAGAAATTATTTTGTCCCAAAGAGCTAAATAAATCTAGAATCTACATAAATGTATCAGATTTGGGAATAGAACCCAGATCTCCTAATTCCCATTCCTGTGCTGTAGCCACAAGACATTCCTTTAGTATTCTGTAGCTTACAATTCATATTATATTTCATAGAGTTTTTTAAGAACAGGTTAGACAAACACCAGGGGTAGTCTAGGTATACTTGATCCAGACTCAGCTCAGGGGGATGGACTTGATGACTTTTTGAGGCCCCTTCCAGCTCTACATTTCTATCATTCTGTGAATGTAGGGAATTACAGGTGTAAATGTAGGACTTCAATTTGAAACACCCCATTGATTTCAGATGTGAAGGGTTGTTCCCTTAGAACCAAATCCAGAGCCCAGCGCCTGGATGATATGTGTGCCGGGGTGGTATGAGGCCTACAGCATTGGAATTTCCACACACAGTTGGAATACCAAACTGTCCTGTTCAGAGTGACTTGAATGTGGGCCAGGATGTGACTGTGTATGTTTAGGTTTCTGTATTGCAAATTTTAGAATCTAACTTGCTGGTTTTCCTAACTAGTTTAAATACTGTGTGTTATGTTTCCAGGTGCACAGTAAGTCATCATGTTCCTTCAGTAAACTAAATTACTTTAATTAAAATGAAGAGAAAAGTATAAGAAAATAACAAAGATTTCAAATTCAGTACAGTGAGAAGGAGGCTTCTTATTACACCTGTCATCACTTGACTTCCTAATTCATTTTCAACTCTTAGTATAGAAAGTCATCATTGCTAATAAAGCTACATGTACAAGTATCTTTTTTGCACTAACCCATCCTCTTCTTCTGTATGTGTGCCTGTAGGGAAATTACAGGGTCTAAATCTCACCTGCCTTGTACCTTGTGAAGCGATTTTTCATCTGGGAAAAATGTAAAACGTGATTGCATCAGAATGCTAGTGTTTTACACCCACTTTGCACTTAGTTAGCAAAGTGTAAATAAATGACTGTACAAGTGGCAAAGCAGGGAGAATCATGTCTGTGTGTGGAATCTATGATATTATAGTGATTTCCATAACAGTTTACAGATGTCAGAAATGGAGTATTCTGATGTCAATACAGCTAAGGCAGAAGGGGAAGTAGTACTTCTGCTTGAGAGGGTGGGGCAGGGCTCAACAACCTGAGGGTCCTTGGTGGTTTATGTCTTATGTTCCTAAAATCTCATGTTTCACTAAAATCTCCAGTGAGCTGCAGGAAGCAGGAAGGGATTTGTTCCTACTGTGTTATGTTTGTTTGTTTTGTCTCAAGAATCAGAGATAGCAACATCTGGAGATGGGACACAGGACAGGGTGGCTGTTGCTCTGAAGTGGTACTGAGAAATCTCTTTCTTGGGTGCTTGGCTGGCTGGTTCTTGCTCACATGTTCGGGGTCTAACTGATCATCTTAGGTGGGAGCAGGAAGGAATTTCCTGCCAGGTCAGATTGTCAGTGACTTTTTTGTTTGTTTGTTTGGTTGGTTTTAGGTTTTTTTTGCCTTCCCCTGCAATGTGGGGCATGGGTTATTTGCTGGGATCGTGTGGGTATATCTCACTTAAACAATTCCCTGCCATTCTCTGCCTGTGTCACTCAATTAATTTGGGGAAATTCTATAACCTGTGTTATGGAGAGGGTCAGTCTAGATTATCCAGTGTCTTTTCTGGCATTGGTTTTTCTGAGTAGTTTAGACTCCTGAAGCCAACTATGTCCAGTTGTTGGATTTAGTGTGTTGGTGGCCTGTGATGTACCGAAGATTAGACTACATGAGCTGGTAGTCCCTTCTGGCCTTAAACTCTATGAATCATGATTTTCTCTGTGCTTCATTCAGTGCAGCATGTGAATTCCAAATTTGGCAGGCACCTCCCTGACCCCCGACGTGTTTGCTTGCCAAATTTCTAAGTCCTGCAACAAACCATGGGAATGATGTAAGAACTCTTCAAAAATCATCACAAGAATTTTTTATAATTGAAAGTTTTAGGTAACCTAAATATAGAGGTTGCTGAGGTGTGTGTGCATGTATGTATAAACACAGACACACAGATCCTGTCATGTACTTCTGAACCAAAAATGGACTGGTCACAGAGCTTGCTTATACGCTCCAGATGTGTTTATCATACAGTCCTTTAATCCTCTGCCAGGTATGGCTAAGGTTAACTTTAAATAAGGTATTTTACAAAGTGGCATCAAGTGGCTGAACAGGATAATACAGTTTAGCATTCCACAATTCTGCAGACACTTGCACACGTGAGCACACCTACTTTAATCAATGAGATTATTCACAATTAATCTTATGTTGTCAGGATTAAGCTCATGTACTGCAGATGCTATTCCAGCTTCTGCAGTTTTGCAATGCACCTTTTGTTCCCACTCTGTACTGCAGATGGTATTCCAGCTTTCTCAAAATTCTCTGTTGGCCTTATGAATAATAACTCAAAGTCCTCTTCCCCTTTATATCTTCTTTAGTTGTTACACTGGTATCCTGACAGTTCTAACTATTCACATTTTCTGATATGTCCTTCTGAACAGGACACATCAGTATAGAAAAAATCCCTGTGCATCATATTCAGTGCAGTATCACGTGAATTCCAAGTTGTCCCACACCGGTTTGCTTTTTCCTCCCTTTCTTTAGCTGAGTGGGGAGTCCTACATTACATATAGTTAGTATCATTGAGACTGTGCTCTTGTATAGTATTGCATTTGTCAAGGTTCCTCCCCCACTCTGAACTCTAGGGTACAGATGTGGGGACCTGCATGAAAAACCTCCTAAGCTTATCTTTACCAGCTTAGGTCAAAACTTCCCCAAGGTACAAAAATATTCCACCCGTTGTCCTTGGACTGGCCGCTACCACCACCAAACTAATACTGGTTACTGGGGAAGAGCTGTTTGGACGCGTCCTTCCCCCCAAAATACTTCCCAAAACCTTGCACCCCACTTCCTGGACAAGGTTTGGTAAACAGCCTCACCAATTTGCCTAGGTGACTACAGACCCAGACCCTTGGATCTTAAGAACAATGAATAATCCTCCCAACACTTGCACCCCCCCTTTCCTGGGAAATGTTGGATAAAAAGCCTCACCAATTTGCATAGGTGACCACAGACCCAAACCCTTGGATCTGAGAACAATGAAAAAGCATTCAGTTTTTTTACAAGAAGACTTTTAATAAAAAATAGAAGTAAATAGAAATAAAGAAATCCCCCCTGTAAAATCAGGATGGTAGATATCTTACAGGGTAATTAGATTAAAAAACATAGAGAACCCCTCTAGGCAAAACCTTAAGTTACAAAAAAGATACATAGACAGAAATAGTTATTCTATTCAGCACAATTCTTTTCTCAGCCATTTAAAGAAATCATAATCTAACACATACGTAGCTAGATTACTTACTAAAAGTTCTAAGACTCCATTCCTGGTCTATCCCTGGCCAAGACCCAGCATAAGACAGACACAGACCCTTTGTTTCTCTCCCTCCTCCCAGCTTTTGAAAGTATCTTGTCTCCTCATTGGTCATTTTGGTCAGGTGCCAGCGAGGTTACCTTTAGCTTCTTAATCCTTTACAGGTGAGAGGAGCTTTCCCCTGGCCAGGAGGGATTTCAAAGGGGTTTACCCTTCCCTTTATATTTATGACAGCATTCCATCTAATTGCACCATTGCCAGTGTGAACACAACATAGTCTCCTGCCGATTTCACTGTGCTTCAGGTATGGCTGTGAGATACAGACACAGCTTGGATAAGGCTAACTGATTCTTTCTAGAAGATGCTTTAGAAAGAGGAGAACATCATAGCGTGGGGAAGAAAGACTCACAGCACTTCATAAATGTTAAGGTCAGAAGAGACCATTAGATCATCTAGTCCAGTGGTTCTCAAACTTTTGTTTCACATAACAAGCCTCTGAGTGTGACCCCTCCCCCCCTTATAAATTAAAAACACTTTAAATGTATTTAACAGCAATTATAAATGCTGGAGGCAACGCGTGGTTTGGGGTGGAGGCTGACAGCTTGCAACCCCCCATGTAATAACCTTGCATCTCCCTGAGGGGTCCCAACCGTCAGTTTGAGAAGCCCGGATCTAGTCTGACTTCCTGCATAACCCAGGGCATAGAACAGGCTCCCTCTTTACCCTTCCCTCCCCAGTAGCAAAACCTGGCTCTGTCATTGGCCAAAGATAATAAAGCACAAGAGGCAATAGTGGTAAAGCATAAAGGGCATTTGAACTAGAATTTAAGGCGCTGCAGGAAGAGGAGGAAGAACTATGCAGTCACACTCTGGGCACTAGAAAGTCAAGATTTCTGGAACACACAGGATTGGTGTAAGCTTCTCTGGTGGATCCTGTCATAAAGGATAGAAGCCAGACCTCTAGGGAGAAGCCCTGGGAGGCGGTGTTATTACAAAGAGCCAAGAAAGGGGCTGGGGAAAAGGCCTGAGAACAGGCTAATGGTAGGAAGGAGTCCAGGGAGGCAGTGGAAGTTGTTTGACAGAGCAGACCTTGGACTGAAACCCAACAAGGGGGAACACAGACCCATCTTCTACCAGCCAGCGAGCAGGTGGCTCCTTCTGTAAGGAGGTCAGGACAATTCAGAGCCCAGAGAGAGGGGCAAAAGACCGTTAGGCTCTGAGTCAGGGGCTAGAGACCTGATACAAGGTTTTAGGATTATTTGTTGGACTTTGCTACCCAAGATGGAGAGAGACTTTTAAAACGACCTGGGTGGAGTGCTGAGTCATGAGATCAAGACTGGATTTAATGAAGATATGCTGTCGTTCAAATGGAATTATTCTGAGGAAGTCCTATGGCCAGTGTTATAGAGAAGGTGAAACTAGATGATCATCATGGTTCCTTTTGGCCTTGGAATCTGTAAACCCCACCCAGTAATTTCTGTCTCAATCCCCTAACTTGATGGGCTAGATGGAGGAAATGGGGACTAGTATCTGAAAGAGAAAAACAGAGAAACACAGAAAGAAGAGAAGTCATAGTCCCAGATGAGAAACAAATCAAATAGAGAGAAAAGAAGAAAAACCAGGCAGATAATTCCTTTTTCAAACAACTGAAATGAAACCTTGTCGAGTTTTTGTTGTCTTTATCAGCAGAAGGATACTGCTATTACAAATATAATATTCCAATCTTTACCTTTATAATAGGCCCTGTGCTGATCAGACATATTTAATAACCAGTTGATGAGCACATTTTGTTCTCCCCTCCAATCCCCTTTTTTCTTTTTCTTTGACTGTACTAAGTATAGCTACCGGCTGCCATCTTTTGCTGTGACTGCCTATCCCATAGGTTAAAACACATTTAATAATACAAAAGGACTGCCCATCAATATAATAACTACCATTACCCTGAGCCTGTTCCTCCACAATAGCCTGAAAAAAAAGAGTGAGAGAAGAGAACTTTCTAAGCATACTGCAAAACTCAACAGATCTGGGCTGAGGTAAACAATAGGGGGAGCGATTTCCAAACCTAGGGCCTATCACGGAGAAGGCTCTGCTAGCAGTCCCCTCTTCTTTTGTTGTGGGAACCCTACTTGAGCACCTCCGCTGATCTGGTAGCACGACTCCACAACAGAGGGAGACAGGCAATTTCTCTGGTAGCACGTCAGAGGGAGAGAGGCAATTTCTCAGGTAACATAGTCCCATAAATGCTGGAACTAGAGGTGCTGCCACACCCCTGGCTTGAAATAATTTCCATCATGTACAGGGTTTACAGTTTGATTCATTGGCTAGCAGCACCCTTTCTTAGTCCTAAACCAGGAGGGGCTTTACAGGACAAAACGAACACCTGGAATTGCACCTGGAAACTTATTGCACTTGCATTATGTTTATAGCACAGATACAGGTATTTTTCTTTATCAGCTGCTTGTCATTTCTGCATTGGCCTCCTGGCTATGAAAGACAGATTGTACTTATTTACGTGTTGCAGGAGATGATTATATAAGAGAAGTGCATAGTGCAGTGAATCAGAGCATCAAGATAACAAAATGTGTTGTTGGATTTTCATTAGCTTTTTTATTCTGGGCTGCCCTTTCATGCAATGATTTGTAATCCCACGCTGCCCCCCTCCGCCTCCCATTTTGTTGTGCTGCACTGGCCATGGATCTGGGAGAGCTGACCACCTCTCTTGCTACAGAGCTGTGTGGTCAGTCCCTGGAGCTCTTACCTCAAATAGATAGCGTCAATTTTCTGGCCAAGAAGATAAATCCTGAATTTGCTTCTGAATGTAAACCTCACATGTGGTGCACTGTAGGCCTGATTTAAGCTCATTAAAGTCAATGGGAAGACTCCCATTGATTCGAATGGGCATTGGATCAGGCCTGGAGCCACTAAATGAAGCAATGGCTTTGTCTAACTGTGTTTTAATAAGGAAGCTTGATAGTAAGTATTCATAGCTGAATGACAACTTCATAGTCTAAATTATTTTTTGGAGTATTTTTGTTGATATCAATGGAATTACACCAAGGATGAATATGACCCAATATTTTTGTTTATATGAAGGTTGATTGTTTTTCACTGATGTGACCAAGAAAATTAGATCTTGGCTTCATTTTTATGGTTAAACAATATAGTTATAAAAGCTGGAACCTAGACCTAAGCTTAATATGGGATACTCAGATCTAACTAAAATGCAAAATTGAGTTGTTCTGTTGATAGTACATACTGTACATTAGCTGGAACATATTTTTGGACACCATCCCTGTATTTTGCAAGTCAAATGCTGATATTCAGCCAAGATAATTCTAAAGGTAGAGTGTAACTTTAGCAAAAAATAATTGAAACAGTAATTGTGTTGATTATACTATGAGGACTTAATCAAAATAATTTAAAATTTTAACAAAAATATGCTTAAGCCATGTATGCTTAATTCACTAAATTAAAGCAAGCTACTGGTTGCTTAGTTTAGTAAATTAAAGAGAAAGCTATTTAGTTTAAATGAATTTCAGTAATCTGAAGAAACTTGCACATGGTAGATAATGCTTCAAGGCTGTACCTGTAATTACTATTTTTTTAAACTAGTTTGGCGAAAACACCATACAAAATGATTCATAGTGACCTTGTGCTTCTCGGAAACTACAGAAAAGACAATCACACATGGAGGCAGAATGTAGCAATACTGTGAGAAGGTGAAACGGCCAGGAAATAGTTATGGGCTGCCTATCTCTCATATGTTTAAAGGAAGGGGTATTTCTTTTTTTACAGTTTGGCAAGACAAAGATAAAAGCCTCTCAGCCATTGCAGCCTGCTTGGGTCAGGGGAATAGCTTTGTGGTGTATTTTTTTGTAATCAAATAATAATCTGTTCCCTGAGGTAAGGGTCTGAAAGAGGCTCAGCAGTGGCAGAGGTTCTTTCCTGGGCTGGGGAGAGAATCTACCAGCATTAGGGTGACCAGATGTCCCAATTTTATAGGGACAGTCCCGATATTTGGGCCTTTTTCTTATATAGGCACCAATTACCCCCCAACCCATCCCGATTTGTCACATTTGCCATCTGGTCACCCTAAACAACATATAGACACTCCCTTACAGATAAACACTTCAACTTGCTTATCAGCTTCAGAGAAGATAATTTATTATATGCGAGATCACATAGTATACTAACAAAACAGTGATTAAATATAAAATTGCTCTATATATTTCAAAGTATATCTTAAAAAAATCTTTAGTCTCTAATTACATACTGAATAGTATTTGAAAAAAGTTACATATAAACCACATGGGATCGGAGAGGAGAAAGCTGAGGCTGAAAACTGAAGAATTAAAAACACAATGTTCGCTGTCTTTTGTGCTCATGAAAATGAGGGATGATAGCATTTGCCAGAAACAGAAGTGCTGTGCAAGCTTCACCATCCAGTTTGTAATTGTGTTTAATTCTGATCTACAGCTCTGCCTTAAAAATCCCCACTACTACCACCTACCTCCCTTCCAGAGTAGCCACTAATGATGAATTATGTGACATCTATTTTAGCTAATGTCCATTAAACAAGACTATCACACAATCCTCCTTATAGATTTGAACACCCCATTCGTGGGTGAATAGCTTTTGTATTCACCCACTGTGCCTCCTACTCCCCTATAATACATTTTCAGTTCACTCCATCAAAAATATCTCTGGAGAGAAAGTGATTTATTTTTGAATAGAAGATGTTCAAAAATACCTGAGTGCTGTGTTTATATTACACATACTTTTTCTTAGTATCCTGTGGAATTTAAAAAGCTTAAGCCAGAATTTTCTCCTTTGTCTCTAGAATGAACAGTTTATAGTTTTCGAAGATTTTTTTTCATAAAGTGCTCTTCTGTTTTATAACAATGAAAATTTCAGGGAATACAGCTCCATACTAGAAAATAGCTGGTCGTTTTGTAATTGCTAGAAAGCAGCTACATATGTATTTTGTTGACAGAGAGATAGTAATAATAGCTAGTGTTTTCAAAGTATTATGGAGTCATGAGTCACAACTCCATCATTTAGACTGATGTCATGATTAGGGGGCTGCTTGCTCCTCTGTCCCCTTTCTGGTCTCTCTAAGTGCACTCCATTGTATGTTAGGCCCTTCTGCCTTGGGGTGCAATTACACAATTCTCCCTTTCCTAGACTGAGATTTGGGTACAACACCCCATCTATGCCGGCTGCTTATTACCATGCAGGTCTGACCCAGATACTTGTGTTTCTTCCCTTCACGAGCCTGTGACCAGTGATATAGTGACCAACAGCCTTCTCAAAACAAGTATGTTTGGTAGCCAGTGGAACAAACTATGAGAGGAGATGATTTCAGAACAAGCCACCTACATGCATATTTAGTCTCATCTGATTTTATACTCCACTGCAAGCTACATTACATCGTCTTCCCTCGAGTCGCAGGAACAGAACAGACCCAACTTACATTCTTTTAGGAAGCCAAGGAGCTTTTGGGACCCAACCTGTCCCAGTTTGTCTTCCAGACTGAGTGTCTGCCAGTCCCAGCTTTCAGGGAAGCTGCTTTTTTATGGATTCATAGATTCCAAGACCAGAAGTTGTGGTCATCTAGACTGACCTCCCGTACAGCACGAGCACCAGAATAATTCCTAGAACATACAATATCTTTTTAGAAGAACATCCATCTTGATTGAAAAATTGTGAGTGATGATGAAAAATCCACCATGACCCTTGGTAAATTGTTCCAATGGTTAATTGCCCTCACCGTCAAAAAATTTACACCTTATATCTGGTCTGAATTTGTCTGGCTTCAGCATCCAGCCGTTGGATCATGTTATATCTTTCTCTGCTAGATTGAAGAGCCCATTATTAAATATTTGTTCCCCATGTAGAAGCTTATAAACTAATTAAGTCACGCTTTAACCATCTTTCAGAGTAGCAGCCGTGTTAGTCTGTATTCGCAAAAAGAAAAGGAGTACTTGTGGCACTTTAGAGACTAACAAATTTATTTGAGCATAAGCTTTTGTGAGCTACAGCTCACTTCATCGGATGTAAGGTGCCACAAGTACTCCTTTTGTTTTAACCATCTTGTTGTTAAGCTAAAGAGAATGAGCTCTTCAAGTCTGTCACTCTAAAGTCTGTCATTTCCAATCGTTTAAATCATTCTCATGGCTCTTCTCTGAACCCTCTCCAGTTTATCAGCGTCCTTCTTGAATTGTGGGCACCAGAACTGGACCCGGTATTCCAGAAGTGCTTGCACCAGTGACAAATATAGACATAAAATAACTTCTCTACTCTTACTTAAGATTCTCTTGTTTATGCATCCCAGGATTTCATTAGTTCTTTCAGCCACAGTGTTACACTGGGAGCTCATGTTCAGCTGATTATCCACCACAACCCCCAATCATTTTCAGAATTATTACTTCCTAGGATAGAATCTCCTATCCTGTAAGTATGGCCTTGTCAAGGTTCCTCCCCCACTCTGAACTCTAGGGTACAGATGTGGGGACCTGCATGAAAAACCTCCTAAGCTTATCTTTACCAGCTTAGGTCAAAACTTCCCCAAGGTACAAAATATTCCCCCCGTTGTCCTTGGACTAGCCGCTACCACCACCAAACTAATACTGGTTACTGGGGAAGAGCTGTTTGGACGTGTCCTTCCCCCCAAAATACTTCCCAAAACCCTGCACCCCACTTCCTGGACAAGGTTTGGTAAAAAGCCTCACCAATTTGCCTAGGTGACTACAGACCCAGACCCTTGGATCTTAAGAACAATGAACAATCCTCCCAACACTTGCACCCCCCCTTTCCTGGGAAATGTTGGATAAAAAGCCTCACCAATTTGCATAGGTGACCACAGACCCAAACCCTTGGATCTGAGAACAATGAAAAAGCATTCAGTTTTTTACAAGAAGACTTTTAATAAAAAATAGAAGTAAATAGAAAAAGAAATCCCCCCTGTAAAATCAGGATGGTAGATATCTCACAGGGTAATTAGATTAAAAAAACATAGAGAACCCCTCTAGGCAAAACCTTAAGTTACAAAAAAGATACACAGACAGAAATAGTTATTCTATTCAGCACAAATCTTTTCTCAGCCATTTAAAGAAATCATAATCTAACACATACGTAGCTAGATTACTTACTAAAAGTTCTAAGACTCCATTCCTGGTCTATCCCTGGCCAAGACCAGCATACAGACAGACACAGACCCTTTGTTTCTCTCCCTCCTCCCAGCTTTTGAAAGTATCTTGTCTCCTCATTGGTCATTTTGGTCAGGTGCCAGCGAGGTTACCTTTAGCTTCTTAACCCGTTACAGGTGAGAGGAGCTTTCCCCTGGCCAGGAGGGATTTCAAAGGGGTTTACCCTTCCCTTTATATTTATGACACGCCCCCCAAATCTCAGCTAGGGTGAAACACTGGCTGGGATTTCTTCCTGGAGCTCTAGGAAAAACAGAGTTAATAAGACACATGCATCTCTAAATATACTACCAAGTACATAAAGACTAACAATATTTTCCACATCTCAAGGACGATTTTAACCAGTTGATTCTGGGAAACTTTCACGGGAGAGTGCATCAGCCACTTTGTTAGAAGCTCCTGAGATGTGTTGGATGTCGAAATCAAAATCTTGGAGAGCTAAACTCCACCGAAGAAGTTTTTTGTTAGTTTCTTTGACGGTGTGAAGCCACTTTAGTGCAGCATGGTCGGTTTGCAGGTGGAAACGCCGTCCCCAAACATATGGGCGTAGCTTTTCCAGAGCGTAGACAATGGCATAACATTCTTTTTCAGTGACTGACCAGTTGCTTTCCCTCTCAGACAGTTTTTTGCTGAGAAACACTACAGGGTGGAATTCTTGATCAGGTCCTTTCTGCATTAAAACTGCTCCCACACCACGCTCGGATGCATCTGTGGTTACTAGGAACGGTTTGTCAAAGTCTGGGGCCCTTAGTACAGGGTCAGACATGAGTGTCGCTTTAAGCTTGTTAAAGGCCTTCTGACACTTTCCGGTCCACTGAACAGCATTTGGCTGTTTCTTTTTGGTTAGGTCTGTCAGTGGGGAAGCGATTTGGCTGTAGTGCGGTACAAATCGTCTGTAATAACCGGCCAAGCCTAAGAAGGATTGAACCTGTTTCTTTGACTTTGGGACAGGCCACTTTTGGATAGCATCCACTTTGGCCTGTAGGGGGCTGATAGTCCCTTGACCCACCTGGTGTCCAAGGTAAGTCACTCTGTTTAGGCCTATTTGACACTTCTTAGCCTTAACAGTTAGTCCTGCCTCCCTTATGCGCTCAAGGACTTTGTGTAGATGTTCCAGGTGGTCTGCCCAGGAATCCGAAAATATGGCCACGTCGTCAAGGTAGGCGACTGCATATTCTCCTGATCCCGCTAGGAGACCATCTACAAGTCTTTGGAAAGTGGCGGGTGCATTTCGCAGCCCGAAAGGGAGTACATTAAATTCATACAGCCCGAGATGTGTGATGAAGGCTGACCTTTCCTTGGCAGATTCATCTAGCGGTACCTGCCAGTACCCCTTGGTTAAGTCCAAGGTAGAGATGAACTGGGCCCGTCCCAGTTTCTCTAATAGCTCATCTGTGCGTGGCATGGGATAGTTGTCTGGGCGAGTTACAGCATTTAGCTTACGGTAGTCCACGCAAAAACGTATTTCCCCATCTGGTTTGGGAACTAGAACCACTGGAGATGCCCATGCACTTTCAGAGGGGCGGATTACACCCATCTGTAACATATCCTGGATCTCCCGTTCTATAGCAGTTTTAGCTTGAGGAGACACCCGGTAAGGGTGGACCCTAATTGGGTGAGCATTACCTGTGTCAATGGAGTGGTATGCCCATTCAGTCAGTCCTGGGGTGGCTGAGAACGTTGGCGTGTAGCTAGTGCACAGCTCCTGGATCTGCTGTCGCTGCATACGCCCAAGGGTCATGGAGAGGTTCACCTCTTCCACACCACCAGCACATTTCCCTTCGTAGTAGACACCTTCGGGCCACTCAGCGTCGTCTCCTCCCTGGGCTGTAAA
Organism: Eretmochelys imbricata; assembly: GCF_965152235.1. NCBI lineage: Eukaryota > Metazoa > Chordata > Testudines > Cheloniidae > Eretmochelys > Eretmochelys imbricata. The sequence goes on from NC_135574.1 coordinate 39,943,720, forward strand.
CTGACAAACCTTTAATTCTCTGGAATAAAAGGGCTTTAGAGAATTAATATGGTACACCTTAGGCTTTCGGTTGGAGGTGGGGAATGCTATGAGATAATTAACAGCTCCCAGGCGCTCCTGGACCATGAATGGCCCTTCCCACGATGCTTCCATTTTATGGGCCTGGAGCGCCCTTAAGACCATGACCTGGTCTCCTACTTTGAAGGAACGCTCTCTGGCATGTTTATCATACCAGGCTTTTTGCTCTTTTTGAGCATCCTGTAAGTTTTCTCTAGCAAGGGCTAAAGAGGTTCGGAGGGTGTTTTGTAGGTTGGTTACAAAGTCCAGAATGTTAGTTCCTGGAGAAGGTGTAAATCCCTCCCATTGCTGCTTCACCAACTGCAATGGCCCCTTAACCTCACGGCCATATACAAGTTCAAATGGGGAAAACCCTAAACTGGGATGTGGTACAGCTCTGTAGGCAAAGAGCAACTGCTGCAACACTAGGTCCCAATCATTGGAGTGCTCATTTACGAATTTACGTATCACGGCCCCCAAAGTTCCATTAAACTTCTCCACCATGCCATTTGTTTGATGGTGGTAAGGAGTGGCAACCAAGTGATTTACCCCATGAGCTTCCCAAAGGTTTTTCATAGTTCCTGCCAGGAAATTAGTCCCTGCATCTGTGAGGATGTCGGAGGGCCAACCTACCCGGGCAAAAATGTCTGCTAGTGCCTGGCATACACTTTTAGCCCTGGTGTTGCTTAGAGCTACTGCTTCCGGCCATCGGGTGGCAAAATCCATGAAAGTCAGTATGTACTGCTTTCCTCTGGGTGTCTTTTTCGGAAAAGGACCCAGAATATCCACAGCTACTCGCTGAAATGGAACTTCAATGATGGGGAGTGGTTGTAGAGGGGCTTTGACCTGGTCTTGGGGTTTTCCCACTCTTTGGCACACCTCACAAGACTGGACATAGGTAGAAACATCCTTGCCCATTCCCTCCCAGTGGAATGATCCCCCCAAACGGTCTTTGGTCCTGTTCACCCCAGCATGGCCACTAGGGTGATCGTGGGCTAAGCTCAAGAGCTTGGCCCGGTATTTAGTTGGAACTACCAACTGTCTCTGAGGATGCCAGTCTTCCTGGTGTCCACCAGAAAGAGTTTCCTTGTATAAAAGTCCTCTTTCTACAACAAACCTGGATCGATTAGAAGAGCTGAGAGGCGGTGGGTTGCTCCGTGCCGCCGTCCAAGCTCTCTGGAGGCTTTCATCTGCTTCCTGTTCGGTCTGGAACTGTTCCCTTGATGCTGGAGACATCAGTTCCTCATGGGATTGTGGACCTAGGCTTGGTCCCTCTGGAAGCGATATAGGGGATGGAGCTGTTTCTGTTGACTGTGAACCGCTCTCCGCTGGTGCACTATGTTGGGATTCAGGCTCCGGCTGAGCCTCTTGTGTAGGGTTATCGGCTGCTGCCAGTTCAGGTTCGGTGGGGCCCTCTGGTGCTGAGGTTGCAAGTACTGGATTCAGTGCTGACACGGGGTCTGGTGTTGGTTGTTCGGCTGGTTCCGGTTCTGGGACTGGTTCCGTCTGGGTCTCTGGGACTGGATCCACTACTGCTGTTGCAGACATTGGCCTGGTGTCCAGGTCCATCACCTCTGACGGGGCCCTGATAGAAGTTTCCGGAACAGAGCTAGGCCTCACGGCTTGTTTAGCCTGGCTGCGGGTGACTGTTCCCACCCTCTTGGCCTGCTTCACATGATTGGCCAAGTCTTCCCCCAACAGCATGGGGATGGGATAATCATCATAGACTGCAAAAGTCCATGTTCCTGACCAGCCCTTGTACTGGACAGGCAACTTGGCTGTAGGCAAATTGAAAGAGTTGGACTTGAAGGGTTGAATCGTCACTTGGATCTCTGGGTTGATTAAATTGGGGTCCACTAAGGAAGCATGGATAGCTGACACTTGTGCTCCGGTGTCCCTCCACGCGGTGACCTTCTTCCCGCCCACACTCACAGTTTCCCTCCACTCCAAGGGTATCTGGGAGGTATCTGGGCCTGTGGGCCTGTGGACCTCTGGTGTGATTCCGGTGCAATGAACTGTAATCTGTTGGGGTTCTTGGGGCAGTTGGCCTTCACATGCCCCAGCTCGTTACACTTAAAACATCGTCCAGCTGACGGGTCACTGGGGCGAGGAGGGTTGCTGGAGAACGGGGTGGTGGGACGATAAGGGGTCTGGAGGGTTCTTTGGGAGGTAGGTGGGGCCTTGGGCGGCTCCCGGTAATAGGGTGTGGTCTGGGGTGGTCCCTTCTGGTCTCCGCTCCAACTGCGACCAGTTTTCTTCTTCTCTGCCACCTCCACCCATCTGGCTCCAATCTCTCCTGCCTCGATTACAGTTTTGGGTTTCCCATCTAGGATGTATCTTTCTATTTCCTCAGGAACACCCTCTAAGAATTGTTCCATTTGCATTAGGAAGGGCAAATTTACTGGAGATTCAACACTTGCTCCTGATATCCAGGCATCCCAATGTTTCACAATGTGGTAGGCATGTCGGGTAAATGACATGTCTGGTTTCCACCTTAGGGCTCTGAACCTCCGACGAGACTGCTCGGGTGTTATCCCCATTCTGACTCTCGCCTTGGATTTAAACAGTTCATACTTGTTCATGTGTTCTTTAGGCATTTCAGCTGCCACCTCAGCTAAGGGTCCACTGAGCTGCGGCCTCAGCTCTACCATGTATTGGTCAGTAGAGATGTTGTACCCAAGGCAGGCCCTTTCGAAGTTTTCTAAGAAGGCCTCAGTATCATCACCTGCCTTGTAGGTGGGGAACTTTCTGGGATGGGAAGTGGTACTTGGAGAAGGATTGCTAGGGTTTGTTGGTATATTCTGCTGGGCCTTTATCCTCTCCACCTCCTCCACATGCTTCCTCTCTTTTTCCTTCTCCTCCTCCACATGCTTCCTTGCCTCCATTTCCCTCTTGTGGGCAGCCTCCTGTACCTCCTTCTCCAGCCTCATGAGTTCTATCTGTCTTTCATGTTCCCTTTGTTTTTCCTCAGCCTGAAATTTGGCTAATTCCAGCTGTAGTCGAGCTGAGGATTTGGTCATTCTAACCTCTCTGTTTTTAACTAACTTTACACCCGAGGTTTAGAAATAAACAAACAAAACTTGGCTGTAAAATTTTGCTGTGCTGGAATAGAATATCTATTCTCTGATAGTGATTGTCAGCCTACAGAAAAAGACAATTCCCTTGTCTCTGCTCTGGGCCCAAATTAAAGCAAAAAACCTCCAACTACTTGGAAAGCTGCTTACCCAGCCCAAAGAAAAAGCAAATGGGTAGAACACACACCCCCTATTTACTTTTAGGAAGAAAAGAAAAAAAAACCTCTGGGTTGGAAGACTGTGAATTTCCCTGCAGGAGTTAAGTACCCTGCCTCCAGGCAAAGAAAACCTGCAATTCACAAGATAATCCCCTTTTGTCTCTGCTTGGCCACAAAGCAGAGAAAAAACAATCTGCTTTCAGTTTCAACTGCTTTCTGGACTTCCTTTCCAAAGGAAAAAATAATTTCTTTTTAAAATCTGTATTTCTAGTTCAAAAAATCTCAACTGGATCTCAAAATGATTTCAAGTTAATCCCACCGCTATGCCACCATGTCAAGGTTCCTCCCCCACTCTGAACTCTAGGGTAGAGATGTGGGGACCTGCATGAAAAACCTCCTAAGCTTATCTTTACCAGCTTAGGTCAAAACTTCCCCAAGGTACAAAATATTCCCCCCGTTGTCCTTGGACTAGCCGCTACCACCACCAAACTAATACTGGTTACTGGGGAAGAGCTGTTTGGACGCGTCTTTCCCCCCAAAATACTTCCCAAAACCCTGCACCCCACTTCCTGGACAAGGTTTGGTAAAAAGCCTCACCAATTTGCCTAGGTGACTACAGACCCAGACCCTTGGATCTTAAGAACAATGAACAATCCTCCCAACACTTGCACCCCCCCTTTCCTGGGAAATGTTGGATAAAAAGCCTCACCAATTTGCATAGGTGACCACAGACCCAAACCCTTGGATCTGAGAACAATGAAAAAGCATTCAGTTTTTTACAAGAAGACTTTTAATAAAAAATAGAAGTAAATAGAAATAAAGAAATCCCCCCTGTAAAATCAGGATGGTAGATATCTCACAGGGTAATTAGATTAAAAAAACATAGAGAACCCCTCTAGGCAAAACCTTAAGTTACAAAAAAGATACACAGACAGAAATAGTTATTCTATTCAGCACAATTCTTTTCTCAGCCATTTAAAGAAATCATAATCTAACACATACGTAGCTAGATTACTTACTAAAAGTTCTAAGACTCCATTCCTGGTCTATCCCTGGCCAAGACCAGCATACAGACAGACACAGACCCTTTGTTTCTCTCCCTCCTCCCAGCTTTTGAAAGTATCTTGTCTCCTCATTGGTCATTTTGGTCAGGTGCCAGCGAGGTTACCTTTAGCTTCTTAACCCGTTACAGGTGAGAGGAGCTTTCCCCTGGCCAGGAGGGATTTCAAAGGGGTTTACCCTTCCCTTTATATTTATGACAGGCCTACATTCTTTGTTCTTAGATGTATACATTTACTTTTAGCTCTATTAAAATGCACATTGTTTACTTGCCTCCAGTTTACCAAGTGATTTAGATCAATCCAAGATCAGTGATCTGTCTTCTTCATTATTTACTCCCCCAATTTGTGTCATTTACAGACTTTTTATAAAAATCATCACTGATTTTCTTCCAGGTCATTAATAAAAAATGTTAAATAGTGTAGGGCAAGAATTGATCACAGTGGAACCCCACTGGAAACACACTTACTTGATAATGATTCTCCATTTACAGTTACATTTTGAGACCTATCATTTAGCTAGTTTTTAAATCTGTTTAATGTGTGCCATATTAATTTTATATTGTTCTAGTTTTTGAAACAAAATGTCTTATGTTACCTAGTCAAGTGCCTTACAGATATTCAATTATATTATACCAACCCCTATTACATTTATCAACCAAACTTGTAATCTCAAAAAATAAAAAAGTTAGTTTGACAGGATCTATTTTCCATAAATCCATGTTGATTTTATTAATTAGATTACCTTCCTTTAATTCTTTTTTAATTGAGTCTCATATCAGCTGCTCTATTATCTTGGCCAGGATCCCATGTCAGGCTCTCAGGTCTATAATTACCCAGGTAAACCCATTTACCCTTTTTTAAAAATTGACACAATGTTAGCTTTCTTCCAGTCTTCTGGAACCTCTCTAGTTCTCCAAGAGATATTGAAAATCAACATTAATGGTCCAGTGAGCTCCTCCAACAGCTCTTTTGAAATTCTTGGATGAAATTTATCTGGATCTGCTGATTTAAAAATGTCAGACTTTAGTAGCTTCTTTTTAATATCCTCCAGAGATAATAGTGGAATGGAAAGAGTTATCACCATATGAAGAGACTACATCATCGGGTTTTCCCCAAATTTATTGACAATTTCTGCCCTTTCTGCATTATTATTAATAATTTGACAATTTCCATTCAGTGATGGACTTATACTATTGTTAAGATTTTTCCCCTCGGAGGACTTGTTCTGGTCAAACATCTTTTGCAGTTTATTTACAGTGTTCTCCCCACCAGCCTTACAAATTGTGCAGCTCAGTATTTACAATAGTATACACTTCATAGCTCATTCAACCAAGGAGGAGGAAGATAGAAGAAGTCTAGATGGTTCGATGTCTAGTTGGCAACTGGCATCATGTGAAGTGTCCCAGGGGTGGTCCTGGGGCCAGTTTTGTTCAACATCTTCCTTTAATGATCTGGATGATGTGCTAGATTCCACCCTCAGCAAGTTTGCGGATGACACAATGCTGGGGGGAGAGATAGATACGCTGGAGGGAAGGGATAGGTTCCAGAGTGACCTAGACAAATTGGAGGATTGGGCCAAAAGAAATCTGATGAGGTTCAACAAGGATGAGTGCAGAGTCCTGCACTTAGGATGGAAGAATCCCATGCACTGCTACAGGCTGGGAACTGACTGGCTAAGCGGCAGTTCTGCAGAAAAGGACCTGGGGATTACAGTGGACGAGAAGCTGGATATGAGTCAACAGTGTGCCCTTGTTGCCAAGAAGGTTAACGGCATATTGGGCTGCATTAGTAGGACCATTGCTGGCAGATTGAGGGAAGTGGTTATTCCCTTCTATTCAGCACTGGTGAGGCCACACCTGGAGTATTGCATCCAGTGTTGGGCCCCCAGCTACAGAAAGGATGTGGACAAATTGGAGAGAGTCCAGCAGAGGGCAATGAAAATGATTAGGGGGCGGAAGCACATGATTTATGAGCAGGGGCTGAGGGAACTGGGGTTATTTAGTCTGCAGAAGAGAAGAGTGATGGGAAATTTGATAGCAGCCTTCAACTACCTGAAGGGGGGTTCCAGAGAGGATGGAGATAGGCTGTTCTCAGTGGTGGCAGATGACAGAACAAGGAGCAATGGTCTCAAGTTGGGGGAGGTCTCGGTTGGATATTAGGAAAAACTATTTCACTAGGAGCGAGGTGAAGCACTGGAATCTCCATCCTTAGAGGTTTTTAAGAACCCAGCTTGACAAAGTCCTGGCTGGGATGGTTTAGTTGGGGTTGGTCCTGCTTTGAGCACGCGGTTGGACTAGGTGACCTCCTGGGGTGTCTTCCAATCCTAATCTTCTATGATTCTTCTATGATTCCTCTTGTGAGATCTCCCCTGGTGTTGACTCTCAAAAACCTGCCAATCAATCAGTCTGTCTTCCCCCCTCTTCTCCCTAGCTCTTCTTGCCTGTCCCTTTTTACTTTCTGGGCTCATGGATTAGTTAGCCTTGTAGCTCTCTCCAGCCCATTCTCGATCTATCAGTTAGGCAGAGTTTTCCCCCTCACGTTCACTCTGGGGTTATTTAACTGGTGATCCAGTGACAAGAGTGCTGATACAGCTGCTATTGCCCAGCACTCTGTCACAGGCCCAGCACTCTGTCACTCTGTTATTCTCTTTGCACATTATAAATGGGATCAAATCATGATCAGCTGAACCTAATCTACCAATAATTTTTAGTTCTGTGATCAGTTCCTCTTTATCTGTTAGGACAAGGTCTGCCGTAGAATTCCCCCATGTTGGCTACAACACTTTTTGAGTTGAGAAATTTTCAAGTGTAATGTTTAGAAATTCCAAGGATGCATTAGTACTGGCAGCATGCGACCTCCAGCATAAGTCGCTCAAATTGAAGCCTTCCCATGATCAGTCGTCCCCCCCCCCCCACCAACACCACACACACATTGTACATAGGTGCATAAGGAGGCAGCCATCCTGTCCCCTAGTGTGATTTGGTTGTCTGTAGTGGTCATCAACTAATAGCCCATCTTGTGCTTATCTATTAAGACATTTATCTGTAAGCATTCAAGACAATTTTCTTCTGAGTTATCAGTGACTTCGAAACAGGTGATTTTTGACAGAGTGCCAATCCTTTTCCCCTTTTGCCCACTCAGTCCTTCCTAAATAGGTTATAACTCTTGATTTTAACATTCCAGTCATGTGAATCATCCCACCAGGTTTCAGTAATACCAACTAGATCAAATTTATACTCATAAAGAGCAATTCCAATTATTATGCAGGCTGCTAGCATGGGTGTACAGGCAGTTCAAGAATTTCTTCTCTTTTCTCAAAGCCTCTCCCTTCCTATATCCATTGATGACTTTTGTTACAGGGTCTCGGTGGAAGTCTTCCTTTTACTTTAGCCTGCCTGGGCATCTGGCAAAAAACAGCCAGATGCCCAGGCAGAGTAAATCCCCATGATAGTTGCTTCATTGTTTGGCAGTTAGACCCATTCAGCCTCATTGGCCTTCAATCCTTGGTCTGGGGACTATGGCGAAGTGTGCCAAGACTGAGTGCTCCCCTCTGACATTCCAACACACCACCTGAGAAATCCAATACATAAGCCACATTTTGGAGTACAAGTCAGCATGCACCACTGAGCACCCCCACATTCATCATAGCTGAGTTTTGCACTTTAAGTATGAAGATTCTGTGTTGTTAGGTTAAGATTATTCAGGGAAAAATGGGACACACAACTAGTGATAGATTACTTATAGGGCCCATTTTTAATTAGATTAACATAATTGACAGATTTTAAATTCACAATATTTTGAACTACACTCAAAGAGTAAGAGATGTGCATTTGAAGAAGAAACTATTTTGAAAAGTGTCCTGTAACCTTGATGTTAGAGGCATCAGTATATACTTGAAGAGTCTGAAAGTTTCAGCTGTTTTGATCACATTTGTTCTACAAAAGCTTTCAAAAGAAAAACGTTGGCCTCCTACATTACTCACCCACTGTGGACAGGCGGAGCCAGCAGTTCAATGCGGCTCAGCGAAAAGTACCTCAAAACTTTTAAGATATTTAGATTTATTTTTGCTTCCTCCCTGGATAGATGTCCTGAAATATAAAATGTTTACTTGAGCAATTCACAAGATAACCACTCGACTTCACCACATAGAAAATATTCACCGCACCATGTTGAAAGTATTATTGGTGAGACACTTACTTGTGTCTTATTCCACCTCCATTTTACACCATGCACTATGTCCAATTCACAACCTTTGCTGCTCGATATTTCTTGAGTCTTGGCTAAACATCTATGGCTAGATAGAAAATGGAAGTGCTTTTATAGAGTTACCAACTTTATAATCACATAAAAATGAACACCCTGGCCCCACCCCAGCCCACCCTTTCTGCGTGGCCCTGCCACCACTCACTCCATCCCTCCTCCGTCGCTTGCTCTCCTCCACCCTCACTCACTTTCACTGGGCTGAGGCAGGGGATTGGGGTGCAGGAGGGGGTAAGGGCTCCAGCTGGGGGTGTGGGCTCTGTGGTGGGGCCAGAAATGAGGGGTTCAGGGTGCGGGAAGGTGCTCCGGGCTGGGGCAGAGGGCAGGAGTGTAGGAGGGGGTGAGGGCTCTGACTGGGGGTGCGGGCTCTGGGATGGGGCCAGGTATGAGGGGTGTGGGGTGTAGGAGGGGTCTCTGGGTTGGGTTAGAGCTGAAGGTTTGTAGTGCAGGAATGGACTCAGGGCTGGGGCAGGGGGTTGGGGTGTGGGAGAGGGTGTGGGCTCCCGGTGGGAGTTTGGGTGCAAAAGAGGGCTCAGGGTTGAGGTTAGGTTGCGGGAGGGGATGCAGGCTCCAGGAGGTAGTTTGGGTGTGGGAGGGGGCTTAAGGCTGAGACAGGAGTTTGGGGGCGGGAGGGGATGTGATGTGCGGGCTCCGGAAGGGGGCTCAGGGCTGTGGCAGTGGTTTGGGCTTTGGCTCCAGCTGGGCGGCGCTTATTTCAGGTGTCTGCCGGTTGGTGGTGCAGCAGTGCTGAGGCAGACTCCCTGCCTGCCCTGGCTCTGTGTGGCTCCTGGAATCAGCAGGCATGTCCGGCTCCTACACGCAAGGGAGGCCAGGTGGCTCTGCGCCGTGTGCAGTGCACTCTGCCTGTGCCTGCAGGCACTGCCCCTGCAGCTCCCATTGGCTGCGGTTCCATGCCAATGGGAGCTGGAAAGCTGGCGCTCAGAGGGGGGGCAGCGTATGGAGCCACACTGGCTGCCCCTGTGCGTAGGAGCCTCCTTGGCTGCCCCTGTATGTAGGCAAGGAGCCTACCTGAACCTTGCTGCCCTGCCAACTGGGAGTTTTAACGGCCTGGTCAGCAATACTGACTGGAGCCGCCAGTGTCCCTTTTTGACCGGGTATTCCAGTCGAAAACCAGATACCTGGCAACCCTATGCTTTTATCAATCTCTGTAGGAAATACCATGAAAAATGCAGTATTTCTAGCAATCTCCAGAGAAGAAACAAATTTCTAGTATCTGTGTTGGTGTGAGAGATTTCATAGAAAGAGAAGGGGACTTTCATTCCCTCAGTAAACACATCTTTGTGCGTATGCATTTATGCTTCTCCTTTCCAATTCATATTACCACATAAATTCCCAAGTTGCATATGCACCTTTGCTGATGCACATGACTAGATGAATGTTCAAACACATGTCTACACAGGGTCTGCAAATGATTCTGCTGATTATCAGGTAAAAAATGTACTCATAAATACAGATAATCCCTACATTAAAGCTGGTTTCAGAGTAACAGCCGTGTTAGTCTGTATTCGCAAAAAGAAAAGGAGTACTACAAGCCGTCAGGAACACTATCCCCGATAATGTCACGGCTAACCTGGTGGCTGAACTTTGTGACTTTGTCCTTACCCATAACTATTTCACATTTGGGGACAATGTATACCTTCAGATCAGCGGCACTGCTATGGGTACCCGCATGGCCCCACAGTATGCCAACATTTTTATGGCTGATTTAGAACAACGCTTCCTCAGCTCTCGTCCCCTAAAGCCCCTACTCTACTTGCGCTATATTGATGACATCTTCATCATCTGGACCCATGGAAAAGAAGCCCTTGAGGAATTCCACCATGATTTCAACAATTTCCATCCCACCATCAACCTCAGCCTGGTCCAGTCCACACAAGAGATCCACTTCCTGGACACTACAGTGCTAATAAACAATGGTCACATAAACACCACCCTATACCGGAAACCTACTGACAGCTATTCCTACCTGCATGCCTCCAGCTTTCACCCTGACCACACCACACGATCCATCGTCTACAGCCAAGCTCTGCGATACAACCGCATTTGCTCCAACCCCTCAGACAGAGACAAACACCTACAAGATCTCTGTCAAGCTTTCTTACAACTACAATACTCACCTGCGGAAGTAAAGAAACAGATTGATAGAGCCAGAAGAGTTCCCAGAAGTTACCTACTGCAGGACAGGCCTAACAAAGAAAATAACAGAACGCCACTAGCCGTCACCTTCAGCCCCCAACTAAAACCCCTCCAACGCATTATTAAGGATCTACAACCTATCCTAAAGGATGACCCAACACTCTCACAAATCTTGGGAGACAGGCCAGTCCTTGCCTACAGACAGCCCCGCAACCTGAAGCAAATACTCACCAACAACCACATACCACACAACAGAACCACTAACCCAGGAACTTATCCTTGCAACAAAGCCCGTTGCCAATTGTGCCCACATATCTATTCAGGGGACACCATCACAGGGCCTAATAACATCAGCCACACTATCAGAGGCTCGTTCACCTGCACATCCACCAATGTGATTTATGCCATCATGTGCCAGCAATGCCCCTCTGCCATGTACATTGGTCAAACTGGACAGTCTCTACGTAAAAGAATAAATGGACACAAATCAGATGTCAAGAATTATAACATTCATAAACCAGTCGGAGAACACTTCAATCTCTCTGGTCACGCAATCACAGACATGAAGGTCGCTATCTTAAAACAAAAAAACTTCAAATCCAGACTCCAGCGAGAAACTGCTGAATTGGAATTCATTTGCAAATTGGATACTATTAATTTAGGCTTAAATAGAGACTGGGAGTGGCTAAGTCATTATGCAAGGTAGCCTATTTCCTCTTGTTTTTTCCTCCCCCCCCCCCCCCAGATGTTCTGGTTTAACTTGGATTTAAACTTGGAGAGTGGTCAGTTTGGACGAGCTATTACCAGCAGGAGAGTGAGTCTGTGTGTGTATGGGGGTGGGTTTTTGGAGGGGGGTGAGGGAGTGAGAGAACCTGGATTTGTGCAGGAAATGGCCTAACTTCATTATCATGCACATTGTGTAAAGAGTTGTCACTTTGGATGGGCTATCACCAGCAGGAGAGTGAATTTGTGTGGGGGGGTGGAGGGTGAGAAAACCTGGATTTGTGCTGGAAATGGCCTAACCTGACGATTACTTTAGATAAGCTATTACCAGCAGGACAGTGGGGTGGGAGGAGGTATTGTTTCATATTCTCTGTGTATATATAAAGTCTGCTGCAGTTTCCACGGTATGTATCTGATGAAGTGAGCTGTAGCTCACGAAAGCTCATGCTAAAATAAATTGGTTAGTCTCTAAGGTGCCACAAGTACTCCTTTTCTTTTTACATTAAAGCTGTCACTTGTAAAGCTTCATCTGATGTTAAGATGCTTTACATTTCCTTTTATCTCATGTATTGCATGCTTTATGCTTAAAATTCCCTGAGTCTCATGTAAGTTCAAAGAGAAGTAAGCAATTATGTAGTATATTAGCTTAAAGTAACACAAAAATGTTAGAGTGAGGGATATTTTAGTGTTCAATTCTTTCTGGGTTACACTTGTCTAAGCTGTTACACATATCCTTTAGCCTTCAGACTTCAAAGGGAACCTAACCAATTGACCCTGTAATACTGCACCTCTACTTTCCTGAATACTGCACTTTCTACTTTCCAGGGAGGATAGCATCTACCATAGAATATATATGTTGTTCATTCAATTCTTTGATTTATAGTTGATGCAAAAGCTTTGATATAGTGGTTATTTGAAGACACTGAAACAGCAGTCTATAATTTGAAAGAAATTTTAGAACTAAGAAAAGGCAATGTATATATAAGCCTATGCTATAAAACTGTGATTCTCTACCCCTGTGCTAAATCATGTGTAAGCTACTTAACTTTTGATCCAGCCATTAATTAGTTTAAATGCAGAGCATAGTGGGCCAGATTCTCCTTTACACTGAGGCCACTTTACACCATTCTGGAAATGTAAAGAGTCTGAAACTAAGTGAAAATATAATTTACACCCTCTTTAGACACTGTTACACCCATAGGTAGCGAGTTATATGAACCCATGGTGCCCAAGTTCCACCAATATTTAGGAATGTGGGCCCGGCTCCACCAATGTTTGGGCTTACCATGCTTTCGGGGTCCGTCCTATGGACGGCACAGCTCTACTTGGACCTGTTCTAGGCGGCACTAAAAATTATACAAACCTGGCGCCCATGGTTACATCAGTAAAAGACCTTAAGGTAAATGAGAGTAAGGCCCTATAGCATTAATAGAAACCCTTTTCCTTCTGGGGAATTTTGAATGTGGTCTCTTTTGGTATCACCTGTCTTTTTGTGAAGTTAAGAAAGGCTTGAGTCTTCTCTACTGCAGTGATGTAAAGATGCTACACTGTGCTTGACCTACAGTAGCTGGACAAACAGTCTGCCAATAACAATAAGGTAGTCCAGTTACATCACTTCTCAAGTCAGTTATTATGGACTAGATTTTGATTTTAGGCACAGCCCTGAACAAGGGGTGGTGAGCAAGCTTCAGGACGCCAGCTGTAATGCTAGGAGGCATGATGCAACAGAGACAACCTTGCTCTAGCAGGATAGTCGTTTGCCAAGGGAATGAGGAGATTTTACATTATTCCCTACATTTGCTCCATGGAGGGAGTAAACAGACCTGTCTGCCAACTCTACTGGTTTTCAGACCTTGCTAGGGATCCATGAAGAGGAGCAACCAATCAAAACTGCTTTCTGTGCTCAGGTTCAGCCTAGTGTCTCAAGTCAGGAAGCCTGAAGAGCTTCTGCTTCCCACTTCCCAGCCAATGGGCTGAGGGTACTTCTTAGTACAGCCAGTTAGGGATCAGCTGTTCCTACGGGCTCTGCAGGTCCTGTTATGGTTCCTTGTGCTGTCCGGGGGGCACAGAGAGAAGTGGGGAGAGTGAAGATCTTCCTAGATCTTCCTAGATCTTCAAGTCCAGCTTCCAAGATCTTCCTAGATCTTCAAGTCCATCTTAGCCCCCCTCCCCCCAGGTTTGGAAGGTTGGAAAGAAAAGATGATCCTCCCTGCACTGATCTCCATTCCATGGGTCTCCAAAAGTCGGGGGCGGGAGGGGGCTTTTTGATGTGAAATTGGTTGGGGATTTGTTTATTTTTAGCACAACAAAGTTTATTTTTTTTGGTGGGGGTTGGTGTGAAATGTTGATGCTGAGATGGGAAAGAAGAATGAAATGCTTCCATGGGGGGGAGGGAGTGGAAGCAGGTAGAGGATGAATTACTGGAGTCTCTCTCTCCCTTCTCACTCTGTCCCCCTTCACCTCTTTCTGAGCATCTCAAGGCATGTTTATGCAAATCAATTCACATTTATGCATATATATAAAGAGAGATTTTACATAAATGTGAAGTCTACTGCTAGTTTGCTCTGAGAGTTTTGGCAGCTCAAGTAAATAGGTGGGCAGTACCTGGTTATCCATGTAGGCCTGGCTCCAAGGCCTGAGTGGCCCACAGAGAAGTTTAAGGGGAGGCTCTCTTACTCCTTCTTATTCTCTGCAAAGGCACATAGTCCAAGTCACTATCTAGTCACGTATTATTAGGATGTATATCTGGTCATGATATGATTGACTCTGTTTTTTTGTTTCTGTGACACTGATGCAGAGGCAGAACAAGCTTGTATAGGTGGTATGATATTTAAAGTACAAACTGGCATTTGAATTTTGAGGCTTCTAACTCTTAATGTTCTTTGAGAAAACCACAACATTGTCTAAAGGCCCACCCTCACCTTTAAATAATACAAGGACTATAGTCAATACAGTTTGTGTTTTTATGATTGTGTGCCACGTGTGGTTGGATCCATTGTTAATCATCAGTTCTTTTGGTATCTTCCAGTTTGTTCAGAATATATGTGAAATCATTCCATGTGAATATGAGCTAAAATACTGGGAGAGCCAGATTGTAACTTTATTCTTGAACGATGAACTCCGTTTTCAATGTAAAGCCAGAGTCTCAACTGGTGTAAATCAGTGTTTCCCTTGACTTCAGTGGAAATGCACCAATTTATAGCAGGTGAGGGTCTAGTCCATAGTATGTACAGTGAAACATGTAGCGGGGAAGCTGCAACGTATACAAATGATTTGGTGTATGCAGATAATATTTGTCAGTGTGATGGAAGAAGAGTTGTGATTTAATGTTTAATGCTGGTAGGCAAAGTCACGCTAATTTTTATTTTGATCCTAAAGGCTATATGAAAGTCATACTACTGGTTCTTTTATAAAAATGAACTTGTGTTGAAAAATTACAAGTTTTTTTGCTAATGTAAAAATTCAGTTATAAGTCAAACCAAAGAACTAGCCTTAAAAAAAAAAGAAGCACATACTCTTACATCTATCTTTGGTACTTATGTGAGCATCTCACAGCCTTTGATATATTTATGTTCATAACACCCCCATTTAACAAATAGGGAACTGAAGCATAGAGGGCTAGATTCACAAAAGGACTTCACTTCACTTAAGGGTCTACCTACCACTTTAGGCACCTACATCCCAGAATCAGGCCCCACAGGGATTCATAAAACTCTTGCTCAGCCACTCGCAAACCTTGTAGGTGGCTAGATTTTTGTTTATGTGCCTATGTTTCTGCTTCTGCAGCCTCAGTGTAGGCAATGGCATCTAGACTCCTAAACTCTAGAACAATGCATGAACTAGGGGAACATAGGTATTCCTCTCCCAAAAACCCACAAAGAAGGGAAGGAGTAGGAGTTCCCTGGTAACTTTTAGCCTGGCAGTAGGGTACTGTCATAGGATAGTTCCCTGAGTTCTTTTCAATATCAGTCACTGACCACAACTCCTCCAGCTCTTTTTAACCACCACTGTGCCTTATTATATGTTATACTTACAATCAATAGCTAGCCTTTTCACTTACTTCTAGAGAATACTGTAGCAACCAGTCTTGCCTGCTTCTGCCTTCCCAGCATAGCCTTCCGGTTTGCTTATATAGTCATAGCTGCTGGGGCTATTTCCACCCAATTAGTCCCTTCTCTTCTCTTTCTTCTTGCGCATGTATTTAAACATACACTGTTTACTGCAATGACTACTGAAAACTGGAAGTCCCAATACCAATTGAAGTTTCTTCCCCATCCCTTTCAGGACTGACTATTTCTTTTCCCATCAGACTTATGTTCCTCAGACTGACCCATCGGGTTGTGTTGGGGATGGAGATTTGTTGGAGTTTTTCAGCTGGGGATTTGCTCCCTGTTTGTTTTTGTTTTATTGTTATTTTAAATAATGTCAAAGAGATCCAGTGTTGCAGAGGCACGTTTTTATGTCAATAATACAGATGCATTTATTGTTATAGCAGTAAGCATTTTATTAAAAATAACCACTGTGTAAAAAATAGGGTGCAATATATTTCTTTGTTAAGCTTTTCTTTAGCTGCTTTCTGTTCCTTTTAACTTTTAAAAATCTAAGGAGCTATAGCTGCTTTCCAGGCCCAGGGCTGGAGTGTGCTGTTAGACACAGCCCCAAGCAGTGGGCAGAGTGTAAGCTGCACCATTCCAAGGCTAGCCCCAGGAACCTTGGACTAGATCCACAAAGGGACTTAGCATCCTAAATCAAAAATTTAGACCCTCAAAACCCTGCTCAGCTACCTTTTAACTCTGGGGGAACTAAATTCCCTAGGTGCCGATGATTTTGCCAGTAGATTCCCATAGGCACCCATGTTTCTGCCACTGAGCATGTGCAAAGTTCCCTCAGTCCTGACACCTGGCACCTAGCTCGCAGCTAAGCCCCAGCAGGATTCACAAACTAGGTATTCCCTGGCCTATTTTGTCTGCGGGGCCCGATCCAGAGGGCATGCCCAGAGGCTGCCTATCAGATCAAGTGCCACATAAAACACTGCTGAAGGAAGACATGGTGATGCTCCTCACCCCCTTTACTCAATAACTAGAGCACTCATCAGGATGTGGCTCTCCTGGGTTCAAATCCCCATGCTGATCCCCTGATTCAGAGCAGGGATTTGAACCCAGATCTCCTAGTAACATACCCTAGCCACGGGGTCGTTCTGGGGTGCTCTCCATCTCTCTTGTCAAAGCTGTTCCACTTTTTACAAGATAATTAAATATTAATTGGAGCAGGGACCAGAACCCAGGACACCCCCTCCCAGCTGTGTGCCCTAATCACCAGGTTATAGAGTCAATTCTCACTCCTGTTATGCCCCAATGAATGCTTTGAACCTGTGTGTGTATATATGTATATGTAGTGAAAAGGGTGCCTAATCCAGGTCAGCACTAAGTCCAGGAAGAAGTTCAAGGCTGAGAATCTTGAGCAGAAGGAGACTCCTCCCATTAAATGCCTAACTCCCTTTGAGGGGCAGGGATCAGGCAACACCCCTCTTCTTAGCATTTTCTATTAGCTGCCTTAGGCAGCTCCCTGCTCAGCATGCTGACTTCTGTGAATCCTGTACTTAGGCACCTATCTCTCTCCATGCATTGTGTAGGGAGCCTGGGTGCCTAACTCAGAGCTGTAGATTCCACTAGGTGGCGTGGTCAAGATTGGTTTCAGAATAGCAGCCGTGTTAGTCTGTATCCACAAAAAGAAAAGGAGTACTTGTGGCACCATAGAGACTAACCAATGTATTTGAGTATAAGCATCCGATGAAGTGAGCTGTAGCTCACGAAAGCTTATGCTCAAATAAATTGGTTAGTCTCTAAGGTGCCACAAGTACTCCTTTTCTTTTTGCGAATACAGACTAACACGGCTGTTACTCTGAAATGTGGCACCTTAGAAACAGCCGTGTTAGTCTGTATTCGCAAAAAGAAAAGGAGTACTTGTGGCACCTTAGAGACTAACCAATTTATTTGAGCATAAGCTTTCGTGAGCTACAGCTCACTTCATCGGGTGCATCCACAAGTGCCACAAGTACTCCTTTTTTTAGAGTCAAGACTGTCCATTCCCTGCCCTTTGGCTCAGTGTGGGGAGTAGAGGCTACACTCAAGGTCTGGGTAGCCCATGTAGAGGTTTCAGAGGGATCTCTGCAGGAACATATAACCCAAGTCACAATCTAGCCCAGTATTTAATTTTCTGGGGAATGGAAATGGATATTTTTTCTCTTTCACCACATAATTGACTGTGATCTCATTGCTCATTTTATTGATTTGTACCTAGGATATATTGTCTGGTAGAATCAGAAAAGTTACATTAATTATTTTTTCTTAATTAAAACACTATTTGTTTTTTATGTGAGATGCGCCTCACATTTCTTGGGATTTGTAAGGGAAAGGTTAGTGGATTGCATTTTCTGTTTGTTGGGGGCTATTTATGAAATATAATGCTACGTTGATTAGTCTAAGAAACAGCAATACTTATTTTAATCCAATACTTGTATGTAAGCGTCCAATGTACAATACATACTCTGTTTAGCAAATGCACAAGCAGAGGAATCAGACACTAAATTCTGTCTGTAATCCAATCGGAACTAGCTCATGGTTTTCCATGTAAAGAGCAGAAGAAGTGATGAGAACTGTTACAACTACACAGTGGCAAAGTTAAACACATCTAAAGCTTTTTCCATGGTCTGATTGTTGATGTGCAGTCTCTGTGTTTGCTTGCTTTCCTGCTACATTGCTGTGCTCAATTTAATTAAATGCTGCTTGGGACCATGGTTTTATTTTTGTTTTATGTGCACACCACATGGATTTATACTTTCCTTTTTTTTGATGGGGGTGGATTTTTTTTTGCATTTTTATCATGTTTTTCCCCATTTCTATTCACTCCTCATCTTAGGATTTCACATCCTCTGAAGTGCGAGTGTAACCACTGCAAGTTCATCCACTGCTGCTACTTGCGAATGCCTGCAACGTGCACAAGGCTCAGACATTATGGGGACAACTCAGGTACTATTTTAACCTCCTAGGAAATGCGTTTATTTCCAGTGAAGAAACTGCTTCCCCACTGCACTGAGAATACAAAATGGCTATTTGGATTCCTAGTGTTAGATAACATCATATGGGGGCTAGTTCTGCTGTGCTTACTGATACTGAGTCATATTGAAATCAGTGGGACTACTCCAAGAGTGTGGTCCTACTCCAGGGGAGTAGAAGTGGCAAAATCTGGCCCAAAGAAGAACCATTGGTATCCTGAACATTCATGCTGGCTGTTGACATAGGAACGTTTACATTATAAAATTTTCTAATTAGAATTCAAGTTAGCAATTTAATTGCAACCAAGTTTAATTTCTACCATTTCAATATTAAAACAAACCAACAAATTCTGCAATCTTGTTAAAACCAAAAGAAATTAAAATGTGTGGAAAGAAGTGCACTTATGTTTACAAACATCATATAAAGACTATTACAGCAGTGCCCCCTAGTGTTGCTCTAATTAAAGTGTCAGTGTTGTCAAGATAAAATCCCATTTTAAGAAATATATTTATTAGAGGCCAAATCCTTTATCCTTTACTCACATGAGCAAATCATTAAAATATGCAAACAACTAATGGGAGAAGAGCTGTGTGTAAGCTTGAAATATTGTGTCTCTCATCAACAGAAGTTGGGCCAATAAAAGATATTACCTCATCCACTTTGTCTCTCTAAGTGGAGAAGGATCAGACTCCAGGTATTTGTATGTGGGTGGGTTTTGGGGATTTTTGTTTTTAAATTTCTGAACATAGTATTGTTAAGCCTGAAGTATTTTTATAAACTTTTTTAAATTGGGGAAATGTCACTTTTATCAAATTATAAAAGAACTATATTTATTGTTTATTGTTTGTTGTTGTTGCATATCCAGAAGTTGAAACTAAATAAAAAGTCCACGCCTTAAGCCATATTTAGAGTCCTTTTGGAGTTTCACTTTAAGTTGTTTTGAATACGTTAAAAGGACCAATTTGTTACTGGAATTCTGGCTCCCTTGACAACAGTGAGCTTTAAAAAAAAATTAATTTCTTTTAACACTGTAACAGGAGAGAGGTAGGACCAGCAAATCAAATTTTGGGTTATTCATATAGTTGTATGGAATATTAACCACAGAGCTTGACTGTAATCATAGTTTTGTGTTTGAATAATACAGACGTGGTTCATGTATTGAAGTGTATTTGGTCCCTGTTTGTGTGGCCATTTTTTCATATGGCCACAGTGTGCTGGTGAAAGTGTAAATGAATCTTGAAATTCACATGAACAATTTATCTAAAAAAAAATCACACCAGAGGCTATTTGTTCATTATGATAATTTAAATTTAACTCATCCATTCAAAGAGCAGAAACAATATCATGCGACTTTGGTGACTAATCACACACCACAAATATCAAATGAACAGCATATGAACACCCCCACGAATTTGGATAAACTATTTGAATAATTTGGAGAAATTTGAATAAACTATTTCAACAAATACTTACATCTTAAAAATATCTTCAATATCATTAATGGTTTTGTGGGAATGAGTTTGATAATACAGGAGTTTCCTGGAAAGGAACTCAACATGCAAAAGGAAATATACCAACTATTATCGCTATCTTTTCAGACTCCTGTTTCAAACTTTATGTTTTAAGTTCCCTAACCTTGAGCAGTTGAGGTCATTTGTTTTGATGGTTCTCACTTCTTGATCTGTTTTGTAAACAAAGTATTGGCCATTAATGCTGGCAGGCTACTTATCCTTGCAGCATTAAAACTAATTAAATTGCCAGCAGAGTCTTAAATTCCATTCTTAGGCTAGTCCTGATGTGTGATGGGATATGTCCCTACATGGGGGAAGATATATGTTAACATACATAAACTAACACAATAATAGATGTAATTAAGGATGAATTACAAAGATCACCATGTTGTCTAAACCTAGCAATATATATACATTCTTTTTTAATCTTCTTCATATGGCTGAATGTAAGGCAGTGTTAATAACCTTGAAAACCATCTCCTGGACTCAAGTTTTTTTCCAGTGTGAATTCCCTAACTACTCTTGTTTTGCTGACCTAGATTCAATTTTAATCTTTTATGGGATCTTTGTTTTAGATTCTCACCTATTTAAACGTAAATTCAGAATAGCACAACTTATTTTGGAATGAACTTACTACAGATATAGAATGCTTCTAAAATCACACTTTCATTTGTCTATGACATGGGTGGACAAACTTTTTGGCCCAAGGGCCACAGCGGGGTTGCGCAACTGTATGGAGGGCTGGATAGGGAAGGCTGTGCCTCCCCAAACAGCCTGGCCCCTGCCCCCTATCCGCCCCCTCCCACTTTCCGCCCCCCTCAGAACCCACGAACCATCCAACCCCCCCGCTCCTTGATCCCTGACCGCCCCATCCCAGGACTCCCCGCCTCTAATTGCTCCCGCCAGGTCTCCCCATCCAACCCCCCCCACTCCCTGTCCCCGACTACTACAACCCCTATCCACACCCCCACTCCCTGACAGGCCCCTCGGGACTCCCATGCCCTATCGAATCCACCCTGTTCCCCGTCCTCTGACCCTCCTCCCAGAACCTCCACCCCCTGGGACCCCACCCCTTATCCCCCTCGCTCCCTGTTCCTCACTGCCACGACCCCTATCCACACCCCTGCCCCTAACTGCCCCTCGGGAACCCCACCCCATATCCAACTCCCCCTGCTCCCCGTCCCCTGACTGCCCCCCCTAACCTCTGGCCATCCAACTGCTCCCTGCTCCTTGTCCCCTGACTGCCCCTGGGGACCCCCTTCTCCTTATCTAACCCCCGATCGCTGCCCCCTTACCATGCCAGAGCCAGCCACGCCGCTGCGCTGCCCGACTGGAGTGGCAGGCCAGAGCGCTGCCCATGCAGCAGCATGGCTGCGGGGGAGGGGAGACAGCGGGGGAGGGACCGGGGACTAGCCACCCCGGTCGGGAGATCAGGGGCCGGGCAGGACTTTGCCACGGGCTGGATGTGGCCCACGGGCCGTAGTTTGCCCACCTTTGGTCTATGAGCTTTGCGGGTATGTGGTGTTACCAGTTCAGTGTATGGCAGTTTTTGTGTTGCATTTCATCGAATTCTTAGCTTTCTGCTATTAGTTTATATTAAACATTTTTTAACCATCAATACAGTTAGTTATTGTTAAACCACATAGGATCTAATAGATTATTTATTCTGTTGTATTGAGATGGCTACCGTGCCCCTAACCTGTTGACACTCACAATAGCTGCACAGATTAAAATTCACCCTTTTGCAGAGAGCCAGCATGAGGCCTATGAGAGACAGATGTGATGTTTTGGAAGCATGGAATATTCACACTATTACACACTATTATATTGAGATGTGACAGATGCTGTGTGTGATGGGTTCCTCCAGGGTGCCACCTGGAACTGGCATACCACTGAGCCGTCTGACCCAGCAGCCTGGGCTCCCTCTCACACTGTGCTGCTGTGACAAATTGCAAAGCCCTCTCAGCTTGCACTTTCACCAGCATTCACACAGGTAAGGACACACCCAGCTGCAGTTACATGCAGGCTCTTTAACCACGAGCCTCCCAGCCTCGGACCCCAGAGCAGTACTGTCCTGCTCTGGTCAAATCTGGCCAGTATATGGGTTTAATACCCAATCCGCCTGTCCCTCAATGTGAAGAGGACCATGCACACTTGTGGTAACCAAGCTGAGATTTTCCCCAGACACCTGAGTCAAACACACACTGATTTGGATTAAAACATAAAATAAGTTTATTAACTA